>NC_140036.1:21891489-24291489 GCF_963513975.1 Fringilla coelebs
GGAAATTTCAGAAATGAGCTGGTTTTGCCATGGGCTGTGAGCATGGTTGGGGTTGCACCTGTGTGGTTCCAAGTCTTTTTTTTTTTCCTTTTATTTTTTTGTGTAAAGGTTTATTATTGCTGTTAATCTACATATTTAATATATATTATTTGCATATTAAAATTTTTATATGCAGGGTTTAAATATCAGGGCATTAAATTTAGGTGCAGCCTGAGCTGTATCCCCTGCCTGGCATAGAAGGGCTCAGCCTGCTCATTATCACTGGAGTTTTCAGGTGTTCAAGTTACACAGCTCACCCAGTTCAGCTATGAAAGGCAGATGTCAAGTTGGCTGAGGGGGCTCAGGAGTTTTTTGGCTGGTGTCTGTCGTGGAGGTTAAAGCTCCTTTTCTACCTCTGGAATAAGTAGGTAATTTTGCCCATTTTATTTAGTCTAAGTGCTTAAACTAAGTTCTTGTGCAAAAGTTTTAAACTTCCTCTAGTCCTGGTTTATAAAATGTGGTGATTTTCATTGAGGAACAGTCTTTCAGCTTCTCACTCTATATTTTATGCACCTGTAAAAAAACTTTCCTCTTTTCTCTTAATGTTAAAATGGTAACTGGCCTCTTGTGTCCTGACCTTATGCTTGTTTCTGGCTGCACAGGGCTGCTCTGAAACCAGCCAGCAAAACAGGCAGGTAGAAATTTTAATGGCATTTTTTTCTTTGAATTGCTTCAAAGATGTCTTTAGACTTCTTCTAACTCCTTTCCTTTATTTTATTATTTTTCTTTTTAATTAAGAAGTGAACCTTAAAGTGGTCTCAAATTCAAGTCTTAATCTTAGTGGCTGTGACTCTAAAGGAAAGTTTATATTTGAATTTGATGCTCTTGCCTGCTGATTTTTCAAGAGGATTCTGTGCTGTGGAAGGATACAGCAGGAGGGAGAAATTCACAGAAATCTCTTTGGTGCTGCCCTGCTGTTCCTGCTGTGTTCCCAGTGATCTTCCCCATGATTGGAGTGGCACAGTTAATACACTAAGTGGGGGGAGTGGGAGTTGTGCCTGTGTAACTGTGAGCAGGGTGTTTTTAAGGTGACTTTCAATATTTTATCATACCAAAGCACCCACGGAACAAATCATTAGATCAAAAATTGTGTGCTTAAATGTTGATTGTTTGTTTTCTGTGGCTTTTCCCATCTTCCACAAACATCTTGCCTTTCTCATTTGGTAGGAGTGATCAATATGAGGCTAGAGCTCTAGTGCTCAATATATCTCTTGTTAGTTATTTTTACTTTGTTCCTTTCAGTACCACCTGATTGTATGTTTAAATAGTGGACAACCTGATTAGGAAAAGAAATAATAGCAATGGAGCAAAGACCAGAGACACAAATCTACGGCTATGAAACTTTTTCTTTTGTTTTAGAATGTTGTTAAATTTCTTCAGCAGCTACCATAATGGGAACCTGAATTGCTCCATGCTGAGCTCCTAAAATATCAATAATACTTGTAAATATAAAATGTACCTGGGGAAGACTTAGTGGAGAAATGATGGCTTGTCCCAAAAGCAGCAGCTGCCAAGACACTCTTTGTGCCTTCACCCACACACAGGTGGAGGACCTGGAAGCCAGACAGAGCTGAGTGAAATGAGATACCAGCTGCTCAGAGTCCCTGTGATTAGATCCTGCCTTCCAACAAGCTAAAACTCACCTGGAGTGATTGTTCCTTTAATGTCCATCTCAAATATCACGCTGAGGATTTATATCCAGTGTTGTGTGGGATTTTTGGCTAAATACATAAGTGTTTAAATGACCTGCTTTGATGGAAGAGACACTGGAAGCAGTTGCTTTATTTTCAAAGTGCTGATTTAACATATTGGCTGCAAAACAACGGTTTTAGGTTGGAAAAATATTTGCAGAAATTCCCAGCTGTGCTGCTCCAAAATGGAGGATCCTGTGTCTAGGTATTTGTGGGGTTTGGTGTCACACACAGCAGGTCTGAGTGTGCCATTGGTAAATGGTGTGAGATTTGTTCCTGCATCCAAATGTCAGCTTGGTGCATGGAGAGGGCACTTGTGCTGCAGGAATAGCAGGTTCCTAATAGGAGATATTTCTCTCTTCAAGCTGCTAATAAAGTGCTCTGGTTGCCAATAAGGGAGAATTGCATCGTATTTTTAAGTGCTCTCCTACAATACCTGTTGCTGGCTTGTGTTTCACTCAGAGTTCAGACATTGTTTTCTCCCTACTTTCCAGCATTAGATAAAGCATTGGGCTCAGGGGAAGTTCTTGTGATGATTGTGTGACACTACTTATTTATTTTATCTTTTTATTTTAGAGGTGACACTCTTTGTCCCTAGCTGATAAGACACATTCAGACCCTGTGGTGGTGTCTCACCTGTGGTTTAGGTGCATGTGCTCATGCTACCTTACATACCTGGAATGCTTTAGGGAAAGGGACAATCAGGAATAATCCATTTTTGGTTTTGAGTACATACTCCCCTTATTTAAAAAATCTGTTCAAAAATTTTTGCTAATAGAATATTGCTTCTTAATGAATAGACCCTCTTGTTATGGGACAGCTTAGTGTTATTAACATTTTTCTCTCGTTTGGCTTTATTAGGTTCTATCTCCCATGGCTATCTGTAAAGCCAATTAGTGGAGAAAATAACAGCCATATTAATCTCCCAGAGCAGTGCAAGAAAAAGAGTCATAATATCATAGAGAAATTATTCTAAGTGTGAAAAATTACCCACTTCGTCTATTTCATTTTTCTCAAACTCCAAAATTAATGACTTTGTGGAAAAAAAAAGATATATTTATCTCTGTATAAAGGGAGAGATTTGATGAATGCTAAAGAGAAACCAATAGAGCTTTAATAAAAATGTATATGTCCATAATCCTATAAAATCCTATGAATCCTATTCCAGTGTGTTAAACTGCTGATTTGTATCTCTGTGTCAAATATAATTACAGGCAAACAGGAGCTGTGTTATAATATCTATTAATCAAGACTATAATTAGGATTTTAAGAAGCTGCTTGCTCGAGTTGGGAAATGCAGCCAGGAAGTGCCAGAGCTGCTGAGCCTTTCTTTGGCTTTGGCACCATGGGCAGGAGATTTGGGGGTTCTGTTCCCCACAAGAACAGGCTCTGCTGTGGTCAAGAGGGTGTTAACCTATCTTGCATCATTTATTTGGGGATGTGGATAGGAAAAGTGGTCACTGGTTGCATAGATTCAGCTGTTCATGCCAAGTTAGCAAAAAGTATTGATTTTTGGGGGGGTTTCATGGCATTTAGGTGTCCCTTTGGTAGAGTTGGGACATCTTGGCTCAGTTTGGGTTCCCAGTCTGGGCACTGAGGAGCTGTGCACCAACTGCTGTAAATATTTTTGAGCACTTCTGAGCCTTCTGACCTCTGTAAGTGCCAGTCAGACAAAATGGGGTTTGTAGAAAGAATGGGATTTATGGGCTTTGCTGTTGGCAAAAGCAAAGGAACTGATAAAGGTAGGCCCAGACAGCCAAACCCACTGGTAAATCAGTTGACAATTCAATATTTCAACATATTTGGATTTTTTGGCCCTCAAAGCAGCAACCTTAAATATGTGTTTTGTTTTTTTTTTTTTTTTTTCTTTAAAAAGGCTGTTTAATGCTCCTGAGTTTGGCAAGTTTGGATCATCTCCTTTGTCTGCTTTCTCTCCTTTTTTTTTTTCCCACTTGTTTGCTCTCCAGGCATATCCACCTCAACTTCTACCAGGCCTAGTCACAACAAGCTGAACACGGTGTGAATGTTCCCAGCCTCATTTTAACTAAATTAACTACATTTACAACCTCTGTGTCAGAGCTCTGAACAATGAAAGCTTGCCACCGAACACATGAAACAAAAATGAAATTAGCCAGCGGTAGGAAACTACAAACAGCTGAGGCATTCAATTGTTAGCCATTTGAAGGATTAACTTCTAAATCATGTAGAGCTCCCTTGGTAGTTTAACTAGTTGGGCACTCAGGGGTATATAAAAACACACTTTAAAGTAGAAATGTATTTCTTTACCTATAAAAGAGAGATTTACTGGCAAGTTGTGATATTATTAATGCTGGAATTTTCTGCCTTGGTCTGTAGTAGTTAATCACACTTTCTGTTACTTCCTGCATGCACTTTTCTGTTGGGCTCCCAATGAAAGACAGTGCAGATGAACTTGGTGTTGGGAGACAGATGACACTATTACCTAGAATACACTTAACTAACTTATTCTGGTAAAACCTGCCTCCTGCATGCAGTTCCTGCACATGAATAACTTCCTTCTGTGGCTATTTATCCATTAGATGTATAAAGTATTCCTCTTGTCTTAAATATTTGTATTGGGTTGTTATTATACCAATAATTATGGAGAATTCTCTGTGTATGAATGCTAGGATAAGCCAGGAGGGTTTTTTTTAAAATAGCAAGATTTGGTAAAATATTTTCTTAGTTAATGCATTGCTAAGGGCTTAATCAGAAGGACAAGGAAGGGAACTCTACTAATTAGGGTCATATGTTTGAATTCAGTCTTTTCCCTGTCACCTGAGAACACTGTCATGGACTTTTAGAGCTTCATAAGGGAAACGTTCTCCAACTCTTTTTTTAATGTGTCTTTCAAACAAGACCCTGAAGTCTTCAGACAAGTGTTTATTCAATCAAAATCCTCCAGATTGCACAATTAAGATTGATGAATTTTATAGCAGTTCTTTTTCTTTTTAAATGAATAGCACTAAACAGAGGTGACTTCCTCTCCTAGCACAGATTTGATAATGAAGCCACTGAATTTATTTATAGCATAAATATATTATAAGGGAGCATTTTTCAGTAGAAGTCCAAACGAGGCGCTCATTTGGAGGGGAAAAAGAAATAACAGCAGGAACATAAACACAAAGCTGAAATAAAGGGGGAAAATGTAGAATCACAAAGAAAACCTAAACAAATAAAGTGCAAACAGAGAGTGACAAGCGCACTCAGCCCCTGGATTGGTTATGGATGAGTCGACAAGTATATGATGAAATTAATGACCCTCTGTCAACTTTTTAGATCTCACTTTTAAAGAGAATGGACCAAAAATCAATAGCCCCCAAACCACTAGTACTCCAGTGAACCAGTTTATCATTTATCTTACTGCTGGCACTCATATAGAAAGTGCAGCCAAGCACAGCATAGGACTTTCATTGGTAGTCATCATTACAAGCAATGTTTGAGCACTCCAGTTAAAGGTCAAAGGTGTGCAGTACAGCTCCTCTGAGAAGTACCTATTTGAAATTACCAATATCTGGGTATGGCTTATCCATGCTCTACACTATTATTCTATTTTTTTCCCCAGCCCCATGTGCATTTCCCTGCTCTGAGCTTTACCTGCTGGCTGAAGGAGAGGCTGTGGGGCTGTAGCCCAGCACAGCAGTGCCTCCACACACAGGGTCAGGGCTGAGTTGATGTTTCCATTATTCATTCTGATTCTCAAAACATTGCATCTCACTCACTTCTTGTGGCATCAAGCTGAAATCACTGATGTATGAGCTAACACCTCAGATGAAATTATTTTCCACGTTCCCCACCTCCCCAAAAACTTTGGGAATCACATTCAATATCTGGGATTGAGATGTTTAGTTTAAAAAGTCCAAAGCAGACTCAGTTGTTGAAATTCTATGTATTGTAAAGGGTTTTCTGGTACTAATAGTAAATTTGGTGGGCTAACAAGATCAGTTGAACAAAGTTAAAATGTGTGGGAGTGGAAAGTGTTAAACATTATAATTTTGTCATTATTGGTAAGCCAGGTGTATGCCTGCAGTGAGGTCAGGGTGAGTTGCACCAGTTGCTCCACATACATAGTAGTTGTTTTCTTGAGATGTGGGTAGTCTGAACGGGAAAACTGGGATAAAAACAGGCTATGAAAATTATCCCCTTTATGTGGATGGGAAACTGAGGCACCCAGCAGTCAAGAGGCTGTTTTAAAAAATCAGCTGAGTTAGGAACTACCTGTTCCTGTGGGAAAACCAATGGAGACCTGAACCAAGGTTTTCTGATCCACCTTCCAGTGTGCTGGCCCAGGATCCCTCTGGCTTGTTGGTGTTTGATGTTCAAACCCTGTCAGAAGGAACTTGAGCTGGTGCCTGTGCCGTGCTGTGTGGCTGGGGATGCAGCTCAGTGTTTTGGTCGTGTAACACTGTCTGTGTGCTGTGGGCACTGAGGGCCCTCCTGGGCTCATCCCAGCAAGTGCAGCCAGAGAAGTGCTGGTCACACTGGGAGCCAGGTGAGTGTGCAAACAGGGCTGCACTGACCCTGGGTGTGAGCCTGTTTGTGCCTCTGCCTCGTGCACGTGCCAAATGCAGGGTCAAGAAGTCTGCTTTTACAGAGCCAAGGCACTCTGGAGATGTTGGCACAGCTGCAGGAGGATAAAATATTTCCTGCCACAGCAGTGTGGGAAGGAGGGCAGCTGCCCTGCACCACTGCATGCAGCGAGGTGTGTTAATGATCCTACAGCAGAGAGGTTTTCCTCAGATATCTGCAGGCAGGGGATGCTGCCCTGCCATGCAGGAGGGGAACCTGTGCAGCCACACTTCATAGAGGCCAGTGGGACAGCACAGTGCTGACTGTGAGAGTGGAGTCTCCCAAAATACACACTCTGTTCAAGGGGTGTGAGGTGGTGTCACAGGTTCCACTGAGGCAGAGAGAGGTTCTGAAGGACTTGGGAGGAAAGTTGTGACTGCAGGGGAGGTTTTGCCTCAGTAGAGATGTCTGTTACAGACAAGAAAGGTGTGGAGCTCCCACTGAATGTGTCTGTGTTTTTGATCCCAATATGGTGGTTGCAGGTCGGGGAATTGGTTGCTGTAGGGAATAATGTTAAAATAAAAACCTCAAACAAGACATACAAACAAAAGATTCCAATAGATTAAAAATGTTTAATGGAAAGAATACCTCTAGACATAAAGTAAGATGAGGTGAGATTAAATTTAAGGCCAAGAGCATCCATATGACAGCCCTTAGAGAGAATCTGTTGAGTCTTCAGCATTGCCATGTGGATGCACAAGGGCCCCTCTGACTAGTGGGGTCCTTTGGCCCTCAAACACTCCTGATTTCACTTTGGTGCAGAGGAAGTCCTGCTTTCTTTCTGGCCTCCTGTCATTTTGGTCTGCTGTTCAAAAAGCCTTGTGCAGTTATGTGCAAATAGCAGCAATTCCTTCTAAGTCTCCCTGTCTGCCTCTTCATTTGAGTGCAGTGAGGCACTGGTGTTATAGGCAACCAGAAACTGGAAGCTGGCACCTCAGAAGAGCAAAGGTTTGCTTTAGTTTTATGCCTAGAATTAATTTTTTTTTGGTGAAAAATGTTAGAGGGCTCCACAGAGGGAAAGGAGTTTGCATATGGAGGTCACTGGGATTTAGTTCAACAGAAAAACTGCCACAGCTGTGGAAGTGGGAGCTGGATCTTCTGTGACTGTCTCAGAGCTGCAGAATCAGCTATCAGTAGATTAAAATTAAACTAACATCAATGCCTACAAGCAAACAAGCAATCTCTTCAATATTCAGCTGACCTTTTTTTGTTTTTCCCCCAGCATATTAAACCCATATTTTATCCGTAAGAGTGAATAGGGACAATTACTGGAGTCACACCTATCATATCCTGTTTGCTTGTACAGTAAGTGCCTGATAGCAGAACAGGGAGCTCACACTGTGTGTTCCTCTCAAACAGAAAAGGCAAGTTGCTTCAAGTAGAACAATCCTTGTACTAATTGCAGCTATTTCAAGTTTGCTGCTCCGGGCTGGTTTCCCTGAAGGAACATGCTAATATGTTAAGACTTGTAATACGTTAAGACATTTAATATTTATCCCTTTTAGTTGTTCATTTTGTTTTACAACTAGACCAGAGACTTTTCCGTGGAAGAAACTAGGAAAGTCTTGTTTACTTTGACATGAAATCATTCTGTGTTCAAGGTGACAATAGCTTAGCTCCAGGGGATACTTGATGAGGTGTGTGGGGCAGAAAGGGATGATCATGGATACAAGTTGGTTCCTGGTTTCCTGCAGAAGTGCTTGAGCCAGCTCGTTACCACATCTCTCCTTGAGAGGGACAGGCACCACTGCACTTGTATTTAGTACCAGGTGCATCTGCATTTCAAGGCTTTTGATTTCAGTTCATGGGGAAAAGGTGTGTTTTCCATCCCTGCCTCTGGGAGCTGTACCAGCACCAAACGATTGTGTTTACTAATTTGTGGTTTTGTGATCCGTGTTTCTAATTCCAAAGCAAATGTTAAAATCTGGGTCAGGACAATGAAAGGTGATTCAATGAGCAGGGCTTGGAGCTGCTCTTTGGAGCACATACACCCCTGCTGGGGCAGATTGTCCTTTGCTCCTCTGCTCACAGGGTGTTGCTCCCTGGTTGTGGTCTGGTGGGGTCCACAGGGGTCCCAGTTGGCATCCTCCCCATTCCCTAGGAAAGGAGGTACCTGCTCTGAGATTGCAGGTAATTAATTAGTGTTTTGTAGGGGTTTGTAATTAATTAATGTCTGGATGCCTAAAGGGTATGGCATGGCAGAAAAAGAGACAAGTCTTCCCATGCATTCACTCATAAGGGCTATGGATAATTCTGTGCATATTAACTAGAAATATTTCTCTTTAAAATTGAGCATTGGACATGTAGTACACATTGTAACTTAAAAGCTTCAGCTGACCTGCATTTTTGAGAGTTGTATTCATTCTGGAACTGTACCACAATTCATCATATTAAACTTAATTTGTTGGAAGCCTTGCCCTGGAATATGGGCTTGGTCTC
The DNA here is from genome assembly GCF_963513975.1 of Fringilla coelebs. NCBI lineage: Eukaryota > Metazoa > Chordata > Aves > Passeriformes > Fringillidae > Fringilla > Fringilla coelebs. The sequence continues at coordinate 21,900,246 of NC_140036.1, forward strand.
TAAGGAAGTGCTTCATTTCTGTATTCCTTACCAATAACAGCACACGGCACTGTCTTTTTATTACTCTGTGGCTAGCACCATTCCTATAGTGCATTTCTACATCAGGGCTGGAGAGACCCCCATCCTGCTGAAAAATTTAGATGGCTACAGCAGTAATCAGAAATACCAATAAAGTGTCCCTGGTTCTAGGTGGTGATGTGGGATGGAGGGAGAAAAAGATATAAAAATGAATCATGAGGTGAGACAGCATTGCTCTGGCAACTGCTTCAAAACCTGAGTGCACTGAGACCATATAAAGGCTTGAGAATATTCCTATGATCCTAAAGAGACCTGGAAAGACATTGCAAACTCATCAGGCAGCCAGTGCTGCAAGGGGAAGAAATGCTGTTTTGAGTCATTCATCCCCAAACAACAGACGTGCCTTAGCCTAGAAATAGGTAATATGGCTTCCAAGTGAGGTGAGTTTCTTTGGATAAACCTGGTTTAAAAACAGCCAGACATCTAATGCAGGAAGCTGCTGAAGGTGTAAAGAATGGCTAAGTAAGTGAGTGGGACACCATTAATCTTGGTTTGTTTCAGCAGTACATCTTTAGCTGTTGAAGAAAAAAAACCTTGCTCCTAGCTCATAACCTGAGTGTTAAAACTGATGTCCTCCCCATTAGGGCCTGTAAGCTCATTAGCACATGGCAATTTATCCTCTTTTATTTCTTCTCAATTATCCTATCATCCATTGTATCTGGATCTGATTACCCTTTCCCAGAGTCAAACATTATCTTGTAAATCATTTGCTTTAAGTCTAAGCCTGCCATTGCATTGCCCAGGATTTGCTTAGGCAGGTAATAAATCAATTAGCATTAAACTTGTGGCATCATCAATTTTCTTTCCTTGTGACTGAAAAAAGGAGTACCTGAACTTTGCAAAGCTGTATCAAATTTCCTTATGCCCTCCACATTGAGGTTTCTTCCTTCTTCCCCTCCTCTCCCTGATACCCCAAATCAATAGCAATGTACTTTGTACTGACAAAAGAAGTGAGGGAAACTGCTGTGAACCCAGATGGAAAGCCTATGGAAAGAGCCTTGAGATCTTTTACATCAAGCCCTTAGTGAGACCCCTGTAGCCAAGGGATTTCTGGGTTCTGCTATTTGATAAACGTAAAAACCTGGATAGTGATGATGGTCTAACACGACAAGCCTGCAACCTCAGGAATGTGAAAATTATGTGATATTCCTGCCCTTCCCACTCTGGGAAGGATGTGCAAGTGCTCTGCCAGCCCCAGGGCTGCCTGTGCTGGTTATCTGCAGTGCTTCCCTCGGGTGCAGGCAGCCTTGGGCTGGCAGAGGATGGGCTGTGCTCTTGTTCTTTCTCCTTCCTGATGGAATTGGTGTGGCCAAGGTGTCTCTGCCCAAAGCGGTGCTTTGGCACAAGTGCTGTTCAGAGCTGGTGTGGACGTCAGGAGCACAACTGGCTTTCATTTGCTCCTACATGTTCCTCCTCTGGACTTGCTCCCGTGGCTTCTTGGCAGATCCCCAGGATCTGATCTGACAGCTAAAGCAACATTTATTGGCTGTAGTCTGGGCAAATGATGCAAAGGGAAGTGTTTCTTACACCTTTTGCATATAACCTACCAGGAGATTGCTGAATCAGCTCCCTTGTGCTTGGATTTGGATGTGGGCAGCCCCTACAGTGCTGTGCCCCTTTTTATCACACCAGGCCTTCATAATGGGAGAGGAAAAAATGATAGCAATGTGGATTTGCCATGCTCCAACCACAAACTGTGTGTGAGACCTGTGCCGAGACCTGCATGGTGGAATACTTGAGATTAGCTTTGTCCAGTTTTCTTGCTTATCGTGAGACGTATTTGGACCTAAAGAATTGACTTAAAACACATACAAATAAAGAAGACTTGTTTAGACATGGATTTGCATACCTGGGCTTTGAGTGCTAATTCAACTGGTTATTGCTGTGCTTTGTTCTGGTTGCTTCACAACCATTCCCACGATTTCTTGTTTAAAAAGTGTAGTAGGAAATGAGGTGCATACTGGGGATTTAAGTTATTCATTCTGAAGTGAGTTTATTAGAGGTGCCTGGCTCTCAGTATTGAGGAGCAGAATTTGTTCTGGTGAATGTTAGAGGCTTTTCTATGAGTTCCAGTTGTTGGAGTTCACCTCAATAAGTAAGCCACAGGTGAAGGTTTGCAGAGGAGATTCCTGAGGAGTTTGTGCTCTGCCCCTCCCTGTCCCTCATTCCCTTTTGCCAACACCTGGAGAAGTTGCCTGCATCTCCCTTCTTTCTGTTGCGTGCCTGATGTTGCTTTCTCCAAATAATGGAAACTTTTTTTTGCATTTAACCACATATAAATGAACCAGTGCAATTCCTGCAACTCCATCAAATGTTTTATGCTTGGAATCTTTTTCTAATCCACCAGTTGCACAATTTTTTTTCTGATTCTGAAAGCAAACAGGATCTTTGATCATCTGGCCTGTCACAAATAGAGTTAGCATCCGAGGTAGCATTGTAGCATCTGAGCTACAGAATGGAATTGTGGAGAAAAAAAAAAAAAATGGTGGGAGACTTGTCTAAGATGAGTGATAAGGTATTTTACAGATATTTTTAACTAGGGAAGTTGAGACAATTGGCAATGAAATTACAAGGTTGAGCAAAAACTCTTTGGTAGAGATAAGAACAAAGAAGCCCCAGTTCTCAGTCCTGTGGTCTAATAGCCAAGACTACTTATTTATATCTCATGCTTTTTATTTATATGCTCCCTATATAAAGCATCCAAGAATAAAAGATGCAGAAGTTATCATGCTGAAAGTTAGAACCTGAAATGTGATGTTTTTGAAAGTTTTTTTAAAATCCCTGGGGAATGCCAGATATCCCATTTCCTGGGACTCTTAAAGGTCATTTGTTGAACAGTTTCTTCTAAGCATATATGACAAATTATTCTCTTGGCACAATAAACAGGACTCCAGCCCTTTAATTATAATATAGCACTCAATATCTTTAGACATTTCAACATTTCCTGAGTATCCTACACATTTCATTACAAGGAAAGGTTGAACAGAATGAAAAGGGTGACATTATCCAAAGATTGATAGTTTACCTGTCCAAAAGGGAAGGTTGTAGTACAAGAGAGCACAAAGGAAAGAAGGATCCAAACCAAGTTTTGATTGCTGAGGAGACTCGGATAAGAGAGTTTTTATTATCCGCAGCTTTTAGCCTTATTTACCATCAGGCTATCTTGCCACAAGCATGCTTTTTAGTTCTGACAGCTCTGAATTATGACCATTGTGGGATCCTATCTCATTAACTGAAATGGGAGAATAAAACATCAAACAATCATAAAAATAATTTGGCACTGTGAAACCACTTAGGAGCAGCTGTCAAACAGGTTGGAAGATAAAGTTCTAAATAAAAAGAATAGAAAGCACTGCAATGTCCTGCCATATGCTTCCTCTGCATTATAGACTCCTTAATAATATGAAGTGCCTGTGTTTATGCAGAATAGGCCAGACACTCCATATATGATATTGATTATGCCTTAACCCCAATTTAGTAAAGACATACTCCTCCTTTTCCTAATCAGATATTGCAGAAGCAGTTTTCTGAAAACGTCCCTAATGCCAAGACATATTTTATCTCCGAAGGCTGTGGCAGGAGATAGGGCTTTGTCTTGCCTGTTGTCATGGCTTGGAGCCCAGTTTTAGGACAGCAAGGCCCCTGTGGGGCTCTTCTCCAGCGGTTTTCATCCAGCAATTCAAAAACATACATCTTTATCAAGCTGTTGTTGTCAGACAACATTAGATAATTAATAGGCCATTTGTCAGCCTGCACAAAACATGTTAAAATCCCAAACGCAATCAGGATAAATATAGTTGCCCGCTCTCTGAAGGCTTTTTGTTCTGACATGCAGGCATTGCAGGCAGATATTTACTATTAAACAAGACTCATTATTAATCACATCTAATGTTAATTAATTAACCGCCTCTGTGCATTGAGGGGGCTCTGTGACTTTCAATTGTTTTAAGGAGCTAATTGGTAACTTAGCAGTTTGCATGGAAGCTGTTTCTTGTTCTGTTCACATCAACTTTTTCAGCTTAATAGAACAACAGTGTTCATTAAAAAAAACAGGAATAAAAAGGGGTATTTTTAGCAGCATAAATTAATGTTGTGATAAGCCTACATCTGGGCTTTGTGGGGAAGGTGCAGTGGGTTTGTTCAGACACCAGCTACCTTTGGTGTTGCTGAGGGGGGGCAGGTGTGCAGGTACAAGGCTCTCCAGGGGCTGGAGGCCAATCAGGTGGGCTATGGATGACATTGTGCCACAATTCCAGGACCTGAGCAGAGCTGCTGGCAGGTGCTGTCCACCTGGAAACACCACAACAGCTTTTTTGAGGCCTTTTCCTTTGTGGAAACACCACAACACCCGGCTCAGAGCTGCTGAGGAGCAGTAATTAGAGAGATGTCTTTGGAAACCCTAATGCCTTTACAATTTGGTCCTAATTCTCCTTAACCTCACACTTGGCTCATCACTGAGCAGTGAGAATGAGTGTCACTCCTGCTGGTGAAGTGTCCCCAAGGCTGGTGCGTCCTCATAGCCAGGTATGTTCTCCTGAGAAAAGGAGCTGTTGAGAAGCAGAATTTTTCCCCTTAAAGATGTACTTCTTCTCTTACCCTCAATGCTGTTTATTCCTTATGAAAGGAGAAGTGAAGCAGGATTCTCCACAGAGGTTAGACCAGCAATTCACGTGACAGCCAACAAGGTGACACAACACCTGGGCAGTCGCTTGGGCTGCAGAACTCCTGGTGAGCCAAACCACAGGGCCATGGCCTTACAGGGTTTGGCCCAAGATGACCACCAAGGTGTATGTGCCACTTGACAGCACTGAAAACAAGTGCCATTTTTTTCCCTGAGTGTTCTCTCAATGCCTGTATTCCATTCTGCATCCCGAGTGTGCCTTCAGTGTTGTGGTGACTCAGCCTCGTGTGAGAAGAATTAAATTGTGTAACTATAAAGCCATTGTGTAGGAAAAGAAGGGGTGGGGGACAACAGTGCTTAATTACCTGTTCCTAGAAATTCTGCTCCTGCAAAACTTCCATGGAAATCAACAGGAGGCCAGCATTTAGAGTGCTCACTGCATTAATCCCAAACATAACTTGTGAAAACAGCTTTTGCTTCACGTTCCCATTAGATAACTTGGGGGCATAAGTGTCTGGGCTACAAAAACTATAAATCTTTTAAAATAGTTGCTGATTTCATCACCCACTAAATAAAGATGACATTTTTGTGAAATATTTTGTATTCAGACTGTCTGTCCAGCCATGCTTTGCACTCCCTCCTCTTTGCTGTGTCAATATTTGCCTTACCAACCCTATTTTGGAGGGTTTCTAACTTGATTTTACATTTATTTTGGCGAAGAATGTGGAACGCAGCTCCTTGCTCTGAGAGAGAATTTGTTTTAAGGGAGGATGATGATGATGATGGATTTTGATTTGGAGAGGTGCTGGTCTCCTTGAGGGAAATGGATTGGGAGGGGTTGGTGCAGCCTGGCTGGGGGTGTTGTCCCCCAGCCCAGAGGCACTGAGATGAACATGGTCCATGTGCTTCTCCATTGCCATGGAGCATCACCTCCCTGCCCAGTCTGCAGCCTGGGATGTGCAGGGGAACTGGGTTTTTCTTAGCACATTTGAGGATGAGAACTGCATTGTGCCTCAATTCTCTTGAACTTCCAGTTAAAACTTCCCAAAATAAATAGGGAAATGGACTTTTTGGGACCCTGGATGTAAATGTAGTCTTTAAGTCCTTTTAGATCGTGCCTATGATCTTGTGGTTTAGCTGTTTATTTGCATGCTCACCAAAAAAACCATATATTTACCTGTGCAAACAAATATATTCCTATACATTTGTATGTTTATACACATAGGTAGATATTTTATATTTCATTGCCCATATAATGTGTGTATCAAGCATTTCCTTCCACAGATATGCTTAAACAGCTCTCACACATGGGAACTGCAGAGCTTGGATTGTTTTATTCCTGCTGAAGTGCTGACACCAAGTTGTATGAGAGGGGGACTTAACCCAGAGTGAAAAATGTCCTTTAGCTAACAAAGCCCGGTGCTAGGATTAAATTTAAATCAGTGTTAGCATTACTGAGGAAGCCTCATTGGCTGAAGCTGTGTTGAGTGAAGCTGCAGTGTGTTCTCTCATCATAAGCCCAACAATCTGCTCAGTGAAACACATGCCACAGGCACTTATCCTGAGAGCAAGAAGCTGTTGGGAAAGTTTGGTTTTTCTAATTGTGGCTCCAAGAATGGGGTCTTTGTGTGCTTCACCTCTCGTTCCTTCTTTTATTCAGGCTTGAACTTCAAGGAGATTCTCAGGTTGTCCATGTCACCTACCAGGGCTGTGGCTTGGTGCATGAGAAAACAAAGTACCCTCTCCTGAAAGCCTGATCATGACATCATGAATTGCCTGCTGCCATGGGCTTGCCCTGGGCTTCCTGGGATAGTTCATTCATCTTGCCTGTAGTCCCTGGGGCTCCAGGACTGCCCACAGCATGCCTGGCTGGCAGTAGAAACCATAACTGCATCCTTTTCTTAGTGGTACCTGCTCAAAAATCTAAAATATGATGTATTTCCAACAGGGGCTTCTGAAGATGCAGGATTAAGTGGTTAAGTAGGCTTAGGCTTGTGTTTCAAGCAAGGTGCTTGCTTGAGGAATAATATTTATATTGGCTTTGTGCTGGGAAATATACAATCAAGACAACCAGAAACTTTTCCTTTGAAGCTGTAACACTGTTTTGGGGGAGGGAGGGATATTTAACTCCCCAGCTAGAGGAAGGAGCTTCCCTCACCCACACTCTGAGCTGTGAAATGCTGTTTCAGGCAGAGAAACCCCCTTAACACCATGGAAATATTTTTCAATAGCAACATTCAACTGTCTCTCTTCTGTAGCACCAGAGCAGCAAAATTCCACAGGAGAGGATGAAAAGCATGGCAGTGTCTATGGAGAATGCTGGAGTCTGGCATCACTTTGCATTTTCCCCACTTGTTCTGGACTGAGGGCCTGCAAATCTTCTCAGTCTGTGTTACAGCTATGCCATCAAAGCTACAAAAAACGTCCTTAGCTCAAGAGGCAATTTTATTGAATTATGTAATGGTTGCCCAGCAGTATCTAAGGCTGACCAACAAGGTTATATCCTAGGCTTCCTCATGGACTTCTAAACAAGTTTGGCTGGGGTTGGATAAGAAGAAATTTAAGACTACTTCCATTCTAAAAATGCAAAGCCATTTCAAAGCAAGAAATAATTCTAAAGAGAATTTGTATATGCTTGATTGATTATCTTATTTTAATCCATATTAAAGCTTTAAGTCTTTAGGTGTGGCTCTTTAGTTCTAACATCTCATAAATTATGGCTATAATGAAGCAGTCATTTATCCAGGGCTGATGATAAATGGCTTGCCCTAGGAGGAACTAAAGAATAGGCAAGTAGATCATTTTCATATTTGGTGAAAACAATATTAAGTACCCAGACCTCAGTGATTGCCCTAATAAATGAATAATCTGAGGTGAGGGGCTTGGCAGTCAGTGTAAAAAATAACCTGAGCTTTGGCTGTCATTTGTCAGGCTTTGCTATGACAGCATGCATTATGGGTAAATGAGCAATCAGCAGGAACTATGTTATGGCTGGGGTGTTTTTGAGAAATTTATCATATGCATTGCTTGGTACCTTTAAGACCTTAAGGCTTAATGGCTATAGTGCATGACTGCAAGCGAATACAGTTCTTATTTACCATCCTATGCTTCATTTGCACTGGATCCCCTTTTTTCCATGTATTAGGGGAATGAACCTCAGTTAGTTTTGTTTCCCAGACTCTCACTAGCACAGGACATTCTGGCCTGCTCCGTGTTACTTCTAAGGCACGATGGTATTTAAGGGATTTTGAGGATACTCTGCTCAGCATTGTGGAGATGTCAATTTATATTTAATGAGCTAAGTCAGTAACACATGGATCGGATGTGTAGGAACAAAACCCAGGGGAAATGCAGGGAAACACAACAAAGCACTCCTCCAAGCACCTGAAGTGCTGTGGGAAATTAGGTGCTGTTACCTCTTAATTAGCCATGAAAAATTCAGGTACAGAGTGGGGACCACAGCGAAGGGTGTTAGCAGGTGTCTTGGCACAATATAAACCTATTTTTCCAGACTGCTCCCTATGGGAATGCAGCACCACTGGTGTGCTCCATGATGTAGGGCCTGATGGACTTGGGGTAATCATAAAATGTGCCCCAATTGTTCCTTTCTGCTGCTGAGATTTAGCACTTCTATCTGACAACTCTTCCCCAGGTCACCTCAGCTGTAACTTATTGGAAGGGGAGACACAAAAGCAGTGAAACTCTTATTTTATGTCTCCCGTGTAATTATTTAATGGAAATATAAGGAGATATGTAATGATGGAGCAGATCTGGGGGACCCAGGTGTGCTGAGGCACTGGGAGGAATGAAGCAGTGGGGCTGGGGCTGCCTGTGTGGAAGGGGAGTCCCAGGCAGTGGCCACTTCTGGAAATGTTGACATAAGTGATATCATCAAGTGGGCACAGATATTGAAATCCAGGGCCTGGATTTCTATGAGACTCCTTGGTCATGACCAAAATGGATAGGAATTTCTTTCTGCCTAAACACAAACAGAGATTAGCAGGAAAAGTATTTGGGTGAAGGAATGAGCAATGAAATGTGCTCTTTTGAGAGGCTGAGGCTTGTGAAACAAAGTTTGTCCTGGCATCCCACCTGCCTCTTCAAGGGATGCATGTTATATCAGATCACTTTTCTCTTAGTTTTCTTCAGGTTTTTGAAAGAAGAAATGATGCAGGGACATGATGACATTTTTTTTTTAGATATCTGGAGAGGAACACCAAACAAGCCAGGCCATGATGTTTTCCACTAGCAAAAAATACTTTCAGGATGAAGCTTTTAGGGGAGTTCTTAACTACAACTTTGTCTTTTTCTCCTAAGGCCTCATCCTGTGAGGTGTTGAGGACATTACAAGCAACAGGAGTGTCTTTGCTTACTTACTTGAAGCTGAACTCACTCTCTGAGAAATGTGAGCTCAAATGAACATCTTTCAGTGGTGCACCAGGACAGAGTTTTGCAGCATACCTCAGCACAACATCCACATTCTCCTCTCTGCCCCACTCAAAGTTTGCCCTTCTGCTGATGTGCTGTATCCCCTGCCAAAAAACTTTGTTTTTTATGGCTTTTGTAATTTTTTTTTTTTTACTATCATAGAAGAAAGAAATGTTAGAAAATGCTCTGATCTAGCTTTTCCTAAAATTTAAATGCAGTCTGCCACAGCTTTCAATATCTCTTTACCTGCTGCCACTTATACCTTTCACTTCTCATTAAGGAAACGAACCCAGAAGATTAAAGCACTCCCAATTTAGCTTTCTAAATGGGAAGTGAAAGTTAAAAGCAGACCAGCTGAGAATAAGCGCCACTGAGATCTGCAGCTGGGCTGATGCTATTAGAAAAGAGAGGCCACTTCTTGCTTCTGATCTGTCATTTGAGGAAGCTTGTTTATGTATGGCTCTGACACCAGATGAATATGTAGTGCCCTTTCTCATTGAGATGAAAGTTCTACTCTAGACCGATCAGATATCACATCACTAAATACTCAGAGTTTTGTAAAAAGTAAGGCAGCACTCCAGTGTAAGAACAAGTTCATCTTTGTGGAGTCCAGCATGGGTTTGGAGCAAGAGACTTTAAACCCTCTTGATTGAATTCTGGGAGACTGAATTTGTCTAATTTGTAGGCTCAGAGGGTGAGGGAAAAGAAGAGCAGAGAAAGGTGGAAGGTTCCTTGTGTCCCTTAAACTAATTTTTAATTTTCTGGCCCTTGTGCTCATTACAGATATTTCCCTGCATCTCTGTGTCCATTCTAAGTTGATGAAGCAAATGGGAACCCTCCAAGAGCTGTGGGTCAGATCCTCAGGGAACATGACTTGGCAGCAGCATTGGAGCACACTTTGCAGGAAGGAATTCTGTGCTGTCCATGAGGGTACCAGGGGCACAGTTGCCCCAGCACATCTCTTTGTAGTGCAAACAGATGGAGAAATACCAGTTTATTTAATTCCTGCCTACAAACTGTAATATTTGAAGAAAATACAATACAGTGTAGTGTTTCTCATGAGACTCTCAGCTACACCTCTATGTACAGTTTTTGTGTTGGTATCTTACTGGCCATAAAACAGAGACAACTTTATTATAGACACAACTCATTAAACCACTGCCAATAGGAAGAGGTTGGGGCTGAGGATGGCTAAACTGGTTATTGGGAAGACTAGAATTATCTCTTAATAGAGATATTAATATATTTGGCTTTTGTGATTTAAGCTTTGTGTCTGGACATCTGACTCGCCTTGCTGAATCTGAGCTGGTGTCAGCAAACGAAAGGCTTCACTTTTTCTTGAATTTATTTAGTAGTACAGTTTCAAATTGAAAATGCAGAAGCAGAGTTTAGTGCCTTATGTTCTCCACAGGGGATGTGGATGCTATGTCTTTAGTTTGAACTATATTGTGAGTTAAGTGATCTCTGTTTATCCTACAGTATGTTAGGAGTATCAACTTGCTCCAAGTATATTGGTTTTAAATAACTCCTGGCAAAGAAAAGGAAGGTCTGAATATACCATGTATCTTTTATTGCTTAATCTTTTATAGTAATTGTAAATAATAATAAAGTAGACTGGCTGCAGACCCTGTCCCAGTAAAACCTAGGAGCAGTGGTATGGCAGAATTTCTCAGTTTGAAGGGACTCTATCTTTGACAGTTCTCCTAAGGTAGGTTATTTTGGAGAAAACATATGTTTCCATTTTCTCTCCCTCGGCTTCCCTTTTAGTCCCCAGGCTCCACTAGGGTCACAGCAACATTAAGGCTTTTGTCACTGTGATTAATAGCTCTTTAGATCATCTTTAATTCACTCACTAATGACTGAGGGTCTTTCTGCTCTCCAAGTAATCGCGTGATGTATGAGCCGATAGTACACCTTGTGGCAGAGGTGAAAATCATTCAGGCAATGCAAATATTGTCACGGGGACAAATGTTTTCCCTGTTAATAAAAATTAATGAATTCTACCCAGGAGCTAGTTAAAGAAGCTCTGGTGAGAGAGATCCAAACGCAAACAAGTTCTGGCTGCTTGGAACCATTTATTCAGTTGTTCTAGATATGTGAGGGTAATAATTATTAGTATTTCTGCATCTGCATAATAGATGAGAGAGTGGCAGGTTGATTTAATTACACAAATGCATTGCACTGCATGTAGATCTGTCTTTCAGCTATGTCCACGTGCTGGTCTTCACTTGAGAGGTGTTATTTTGGTGCTTTGCCTTGGTTGTATAATGGATTTCAATGCTTTGGTGTCAATTTATTTAAAGTAAGCTCCAGCTCCAGGCTGAATGCTTCCTCCCAGCCAAGAACCACCTTGGTCAGGATGTCATACCTGTAAAAAGATGCAAAGATGTTTGTGTTTTTTATAAGTCCCTCTTACACATCATAAAAGGTTGATGAAACAGGCTGTAAATTAATCATCTGGAAGAGGGGGAAATGCTTCCAGTGTCTTATTATATTTATTGCACATGTATGAGTAACAATAAAAATGCTGTGTCCCTCAGCCAGGTCACCTTCTGGGGTGGGTATTCCCATCCCTCAGTCAGGGCCCAGGCTTTGTTGTGCTGAGCTGTTGGAAAGGTGTTTCTTATTTACTGGTGTAGCACAAGTCATGGTTAATGCTGTTGTCTTTTTTTTTTTTTTTCTTTTCATTTTGGTAGCCACCAATTCTTTCTTCTGATGACAAAAAGCTATTGTCTCAGTGGAATAAATATTTCTGAATTACTTCCCAGTCCCAACCTTATCATTTACATCTTAGAACAAGAAAACAGTAAACTTTTAAAAGACATAATTTTACCTCTTCACAGTGCTTATCTACAAAGGAACATATTACTGAGGGGGGGAAAGAGCTCTAGTTGTTACTATTATTTCTGGTAGACACCCAAGGAGAGTAGCTAATTTGTTCTTCATTAATGCCAAGGACAAATAAAAAAGCAAGGACTGAATTATGCATTTATTTCCATTGTGCCTGTAACATGGGCTTCCACTCCCCATCATCCTCCAAAAGAATTCCCAAACCTTTGCTGTGCATTTCATGTGATACCATAGGGTGCAATAATGTGGTTTTAAAAGAAGATGAATTTAGTGGTGAATCTTAATTGAAGGCAGAAAATTACATGCAGCCCCCCTGCTGAAGGAAGGATGGACAGTTGGCTGCAATCAGAAGGGTTTTTTTGATATAGCTCGACAGCAACCTTTTAGTATTAGTTCACAGAGGCCTTGGCAAAAACCTCAGAGTCAAATTTATTTGGAATTTGAACACTTTTTAAAACCTGGGCATGACAACCGTTCTTTGAATGACACCAGTTTTCTCTTTTGTCATGAGCTGAGGCAGCCTTAGACTTGTGGGTAACTGGAGATGAAATTCCCAGCCTGTACAGCCCTGTGCAGAATGAAAGGTATATGGAACTGACCTTTCAATTATTAGCACATGAGTGTATGTACCCAGGTTCCCCTTTTGACAACTAAATGCCACAGGGCCCAGGCTCAGCCCCTTGGGGTTTAAGGGCATTTTAAAGTGATTCACTGAGGTTTGGATGTGTCCCTTACAAAAGGTTTTGCACTTGCATAAAACCCAAAGCACTTGGATTTGAAATTAATAGATTTTTATGTGAAAACTTCTTTTTTTATTTATGGTAGAACATATAAATATTCAATGAAAAGGATTTTTAATTTTTCTGTCAGAAGAAGTGTTTGACCCTTGTCTCAAAATGCTGTGATAAATTATATTGTCTTACATATAATATTAATAAAATATTAAAAGAGCTGCTATACTGCATCTGCTAAAATGTATAGAGCAGAATTCAAAAATGCATTACCATGCTAGAGACAGAATCAATTTTATTCCGGCAGAATAACTCTGTGGAAAATTAAGGAGGATTCTCCAGCATGTTTCTGGAGATGTAGCCATGAATTATTTGGTGAAATCAAAATCTGGATTTCCCAGCTCGCGTCTAACTTCAGGAAACCAGACTATATTGATTAAAGTTTGTTTAATAAAAGAATTGGGAAGGGTTTTGTGCTGCTCTCCAGTGATAAATTGCCACAATCTTTTCTTTTATTATCACCCTGCTAGTCCTCTGCTGCTCAGCCCCGAATTAGGCACCTAAATAAGATCCAGATTTGCCAAAGTGCTCGGGAGTCAGGAGTTTCCACTGGGAGACGTTTTTTCCCTGAACTTCCAGAAGAATTAGGTAATGGAGACGGCCCATTCAGTGTCACAGAGGGAACCAGTCTGTTTGGCAGCCTTGACCTGAAAGGTTTCAATTTTCTGGGCGTTGTTGCTTCTGCAGTTTCAGGCAGAAACTCTGTGTACAGAAGAGTGTGGCTCTCTCTACATCACCCTCTGCTTCTGGTAATGGCTGGGGTGAGAGGAGACAGCAATCCTGCAGACAGCCTCTCTCTTAAAACACCTGAGCTCTTCCTATCACTTTGGGTGGCTGAATATCAACCCTTCCCTTGACACTGAATTTCAAGCAGGTAGAACAGCCATTGATGGAATAACATTATTAAAGTTTTACAGGAGCACAATCTGCCTTTAGAAAGAAAATTATGTATTTTCAGTGGAAAGCTCTGACTCTGACAAAGGTTGGATATGAATACATTATATATGCACACAGCAATTATTAGTATATATGTATAGTATATATATACTATACATATGTACTAATATATAGTATATATGGGAAGTGCGTTACATTGGGACAGCATTTTGTCCAGCCATGCAACATTAGCTCCTTGTGATAAACCAAGTCACCCAAAAGAGCCCCAGTGCCCTCCTGACAGGTTTGAATTTTTGAGTTTCTTGCAGATTTTTATGTTCTTTGGCTTAGTTTCTCATATTTAGTTTCTTCCAGTCCAGCTCTCTTCTGTGCAGGAAAATAAAAGTTTTCCACAGTGCAGAGGAAACGACAATGAAACCAGGCTCAGTGCAAAGTGACTTCACTTGCTTCCTAATTGGTTTGAGGTGGGAAAAGCCAAGGAGGGGAACCAGGAGGTCTTTTCCAATCTCTATCTCTGCTTTTCCATCAGGCTTGATGAGCTGAAGCCCAACCCTCATCCATGCCTGGGATTCAGTGGGTTAAAAAGCCACCAAAAATGGGGCTGATCTCTCCACATCCAAATCAATAGGTGGCAAATGGGCATAAGAGAAGGAGACCTGAGAATCTCATGGAACCAATTGAAAAAAGGAATTTAATCAGTTGCAGTAGGATCCGAGCCCTGTATGTAGTATAGGATGTGAAGGATTTATATTGGATGATTGTCTAATCTTCCGTGTAAGTGGAACTTCTTTGGCCTTATTTTGAACCTGGAGTAATAAAGAAGGAAGTGAAAGCAAAGGTAAACTTAAAGTATTGTTTTACTCTAAATGCTTTCAGTAAAGGGCCTTGTTATCTAATGATTGGTACTGGATGGCTGGTATAAATCGTGCTGTTTGTTCCCTGCACTCATGGCGAGGGAAAGCAGAGGCAAAAGGAAATCAATTGGAACTAGCAGGTAACAAATGACCAGTCTTAGGCAAGCATAGCAGATGGGGAAAATAGAGTTGTGGGCATACATTATTGGGAAATGCAGCAGTGACTTTCCCCGTTCTTTAAGAAATGCAGCAAATAATGAATATTTTTGATGGAGGGAGCCGCTCGGATAATTAAGAATGTGCAGGTGTTTGAATATTGAGTCATATTTTCAGTGCTTTCTTAGATGGGGTTCTTGCCCTTAATACTGAATTAACAAAAGGAAAACCAGAAAGTGTGGTGGCAGCTTTTGTGGAGAGTGGCAAGCCCACTACATGCCAGCTGTCCTGGAAGAGTGCTGATGGAGCCAGCCTGGCAGTGCACTTTGCAGAGGCAATTCTGGAGTTGCCTGGGACTTTGGGAAATATTTTGGCATTACTGTGCCAGAAAGAGCCCTGCAGAGTGGCTACAATATTGTCAGATCTGAATTGAAGGGAGGCTAAGTTCCAGTAGCTTTCTGTTTGGGGATTTCTCTCTTTCCTGGTAGGTCTTTACTGTTCAAAAAGATTTATATTTCTGGAGCACGAAAAATCCCATAAAGCTCAAGAACAAGCTCGTCTAGTGTCAGGGTTTTTCTGGAGATAGATAGAAGTAGGGAAAGGACCAGCTGGGGAACAATTCTTCCTGCTAGGACTTGGTGGGATTCCTGGTTGTGGGAACCAGGGCTGGACCAAATGGAGTGTGAGCAATAGTGACTTTTTATCCCCCTCACTTGCCATGTACACCCAAACCACCAATTTTACACCCCTGGTGCAAGCAAGATTTTAGAAACCTGGAGCTGGATGTAGGGAAGGAAAGGGTCCTATGTGTGATCAAGCACTGGGACACAGAGATGAAAATCTTCACCTTTCATGGTTTTAAAGACCTTAAAGACACTGTGAGGGACTCTGTGTTTGCCCTGTGTGGAGGGTGATGGGCAAAGTCCCCTCTAGATGGTCTGGGTCAGGATTTGGCCTCTTTCTGTGCTCACCAGGCTTATTTGAGAGCCTGGTCTGAGTTATTAGTCTTCTACACGTGGCCCTGTCTATGCAGGGAATGGGGATAGCTTTCTTTTAAAAAGTTTTCTCAAGGCATCTTAACAATATTCTCTGTATGTTTCCACAGTGCATTAGTTCTGCAAGCAAATCCAAAAGTACTACAGGGGGGATACCCTAACACCTTGAAAGGTATCAGTTTAAAAATGCTGAAAACATTAAAAAAAAATGAATCATAGGGTGAGAACTAGCATGACAGGTAAATAGGCAGGGCATAAAATGCCTGTGGAATCTGTGGGCTTCTAAGTCAAGGTTCATTTACAATGTCTGGTTCCTCTCTCCTGGAAAGATTTCTAATAGATTCAAGGAGACCCCAAGCTTTTAGAGGGTCTTGGGAGAAGAAAGGCAGCTCTGTAAGGAAAGAGGTTTGGTTTGTTTATGGAGAAAACTCCTCAGTCACGTTCCATATTGTGTCCTGCTTGGAAGAACAACCCAAGGCTTTCACCCTGTGCAGGGGAAGGTGTTTCTGGGCAGTGACCACAGCTATTGTACAAAAACACCACCTTCAGGGCATGGGAGCCTACCTGGAGATGGGCTGCAGCCTCCTAGAAAGCCCCTGCTCCATCAGGAAAACATTTGTGTTTTACAATTTGATGTTGGTTGGTTTTTGTTTTTTTTATTTTTTTACTGCCCAGGATCTGTTCCAGCCTGTGGCTGCAGCACTGTCTGAATGGTGGAGCCTTGCCAAAAGTGAGCAGTGTCAAATACTCTGTTTTACCATAACAAGTGCAGAGGTGAATGAGCACTGTCAAGAAAGCGCCATGAATACTCTTTTCCGTTATTAACTGAATTTATTATTTTGCTGGTAAGAGTTACCAGCAGAAGGTGAACATTAATTTCACATCTGCATGAGCCTGGGCTGGAAATGTTTGTGGGCTCATTGGGTCGGGGGGTAGAAGCAAGCTCTGACTGCTCGTTGCTAAACAAAACAGCTAAAATCACAAATAACTCCAGTCAGTCGTGACTTTAAAAACATCCAGAAGCGTATTTGGATTTGGGAGCATGTAAGAGAATATCATAATCTGCTCAGGCTATTATGTGAAACAGAAACAGGTTGAATAAATCATTACCTGTTTTTATTCACCCACTTTGTGCAGATTTAACACCACGGGCTTGTGAGCCTTGGTGGTGTAAAACAACATGCTTGGCCTCTTCTGGTTGCACAGCAGCCCCAGTAGCAGCTGGGATGTTGGATAAAGGAATGTATTTTTATTTATACTTCTTCAACAGCTCTGAGAATCCTCTCTGTTCACAATAGTCACAGAAACTGTAGTAGGTGTTTCAGTGCTTGGATTTTTCAGCCAAATCGAAAGCTTTAAGGAAATCACTACCACGGCATGCTCTGCGTACAGAGGAATGTTCCACTCATTTTTCTCATCAAGAGGAAAACTCATTGTTCATCCCTGAAGGATTCAATGGAGATAAAACCCATTCAGTTAATCTGCAAATTTTGAGGGCTGAAGAGGTTTAAGGAATTCTTCAGCAGCTTGGAATTGAATTAAAGTCAGTAAAACTAGCTGTGACACAGCTCTAGAACAGATTCTGCACAAGTCCTCCACCCTCCCTAAAAGTTGCCCTGTGCTGCTCTGAATCCACCACTGGCAGGGGAACAGCAATGATGTGATTCAGAGATGCCAATGCAAATTGATCTAATTGCTGATGAAAGGCAAAGGGAGCAGACACAACTTCTTCATTAAAAACAAAATTAAAAAATCTAATTTTAGGTTATTGCTGCTTTAAAGTAACTTTGGGCTGTGGAGGTTTGACGTGGCAGTGTCCTCTCAGCTTTCCCACTGGGAGAGGGGACTCCTCCCTCTTGGTTTGTGGACTGCATTGCCCTGGGGATGTTCTGCCATCAGAGGTGGCTTTCTTTTTTTTAATGGAGAAACAGGTTTGCAGCCTAGTTATCTTAATTTATGAACTGAATATTTAGAATGTGGAGATGATTTCACTGAGCTGCCTTTTTTTTTTTTAATTACAAAAGCAAATATTCAAATCAGATCACACTAATTAGCAGAGCTAATTATGTTTTCCCAGGCATCTCTCTTCTTACCTATTCTGCAACGAAAAAAAATCATTTGCTCATGATGTAAAACAGGGGAAAGGAGATTGCCATGACAATTAGCAGTAATTAATGAGAAGCTTTGAATTGCTTCGTGTTAACCTCAGCATCTATTAGTATTAGTAGAAAAGGCTTGGATTTGCCCTCTGAGGGGTGTGGGTAGGCACAAACTCCTCCTCTCCCAGAAGGGAAGCAAAGACACAGGGAATGCAGCAAGGAGTTAAAATGGCTTTACCCATTCTTAGTGTGTGTTAGAAATAGTCACATGCACCTGCTGCAGATTCACATCTGTACATTTCCAACAAATAAAATGATACTGGTGAGCATTTTAATTGAAAGGAATTTTTGCTTCTTTAGGGCATATTTAGCTTGACTTGAATAAATGCATGATCATTGCAGCTGGCTGTAAGATGTTACTTATTTTGTACAGAAGCTTCTTAGGGTTCAGAGTTTGGGGGTTTTTCCCCCCCCATACTGGAATGAAAATAAATTGTTGGAAACTTTTCATGGAAGGAGCTATATTCTAAAATAGCTTTTTTAAATATTAAATCAAGTTTCTTCCAAGACAGGCATTTGTAATGAAAGGTTCCTCTCTGCCCTGAGACACACAGATATATATTTATATGATGGAGTTACCTCCATTCAGAATTAAAAAGAAATATTGCTGAAAATATCTTCAGTTATGATTAATTTTCAAAGACATTTAGGTTAAATAAAAATATTGAAAACATTAGGTCAAGCTCCTACATTTGCATTTTACTGCTTTTGCCAATACTTCTTGTCCTCTGTGTCCATGGGACAGATGAAATCTGTGTGACAGAGCCTGGTAATAGTGCAACAGAGAGCACAGATGACATCTTGCCCTGTGTAATCAATCAGTAGTTTGCCTTTAACAGTAGAGAGATCAGAATTTAATTGATGCTCTTTGGATTGGTCCATAAAATGCTTCCAAGTGTTTTGTATAGCTGCAGATCCTGTGTAGCCAGTAGATAATATCCACATCTAGGGATGTTCTCCTTTGGAAATATTTAGATTTGAAGCTGTGATCCCCATGACCAGCTCCTTCCTGAGAAGTGACATGTGGAAGAGTTGAGAAACAGATCCATCTTCTGCACTGCTGCTTCCTTGTAATTGCTTCCTGAAAGCAACTTGTCCTG
The DNA here is from genome assembly GCF_963513975.1 of Fringilla coelebs. Lineage (NCBI taxonomy): Eukaryota > Metazoa > Chordata > Aves > Passeriformes > Fringillidae > Fringilla > Fringilla coelebs. The sequence continues at coordinate 21,919,175 of NC_140036.1, forward strand.
GATGTGATTTCTGCAGCAAAGTGAGAAGAAGTCACATTAACCCACTGAAAGGGGAGATGCTGCTTTCAATTCTCCTCTTGCCCCTGCTTTCTCTCCTGATTTATGGATTCATTGCATACTTGCTCCTGACACAACTTGGTGTTGTCTCTGTCACAGTGGCTGGGATATTTCTCTTCCTGGGGCTCCTGGGTCTTAGACTTGCACCGTCTCTAATTGAACAGCTGATGATTGATAATTGAATACAAGAATAGGCTAAAAAGCTTGGCTTGTGTAGCAGAGGAAAATGAAGGCTGATAGAGGTTATGTCTGATACTGAGGGTGACAAACACTCCTAGCAAACCATTTAAGCTAAAGGACAGTGCTGGAACAAGTACAAATGGGCAATAAAGTGTCCATGAATATTCTGAGGCCAGAAATGAGCTTTCTAGTAAGAAGAGGGTAAAAAGGAGGACCACCTTCTCCATGGGAGTGATGGAGTGAGGATGCCACACTGACAGAGCTGTCTGAAAGGCGCCTCCAAACACCATGTTGGTGCCCCAGTGTCCTGGTGGAGCAGATCACCATGAGGCCACTGCTTTTGGTGGGTGTATAATAGGAGGTATGGATTTCCTGGTCTGGTGTCCATGTCTGTAACCCCTTTTGTTACAAATCATAGGAATCTGCCCATTTTTTTGGATTTCATATCCTTGAAAGGGAGCGCTGTAAAGGATGAAAAGAAGGCAAAAGACAGTGAAGACTAATTCTAACATCCTCTGTTGCTGCCAGACTTTTTGCATCCCAGGCTGAACGTGGCAGGCTGAGGGGTAGGAAGCTGACTTCCCGTGCTATTGAGATATGTTGAGAGATGGTGGGGTAGAATAAATGTGGAGACCCTGTGTCCCAAGGAATTTCATTGCTGAGCATGGCATTGCTTTGCTCCTGTGATATATGACCTATTTTGCTGTATTCTCTGCTGAGTTGGGGAAATAATCTTAGAGAGGTGCTTTGTGTGAAGGTCTGGCATTTTGTCTCAAGCTGCGATGCCAGAGTTTTGTGCTTGATGGTGCTCAGGCCTCAGTGTAATAAGTTTGCTTTCAAGAACTGGCGTTTTCAAAAACATTTGTTAGCTTCATTTTTCTTCCACTGACCTGAGCAGCAAACCCCTGAGAGTGGAGTTAGGCAAGGTGGCACACTTGTGAGAAGCCTTTTCCATGCATTTTGAGGGAAGGCAAAGCTTTTGTCCCAGGGCTCTGGATCAATCCTTACTTTGCCTCTGTTTTGCCCTGCATTGCTCAGTGTTGTTCTGTTGCTTTCTGCCACTGCTTCTGAAGTAGTTTGTTACTGGACTTGGAAAGAGCTTTGCAGTATTTAATCTCATCAGAGAAAACTTCCTCATCCCGTTATTTGGGCAATTTTGGGGTGGGGGAGTGGTTGTTTTCATTTGGGTTTTATGATTTATACTTCATTTTTACGGCATGTTTTTTCAGGAGGAGGATTTTTTGTTGCTTGCCTTTGTAGTGATTGTTTTGTACTTTGGTGGGACAAACCCGGCTCTTTTGAAGGTCCGTGTGCTTACGTGCAAAATATTGGCAGATCTCTGAGGCTGAGGAATGCAGTGGAAACCATAGTGCATCCTGTGCTTTGATTTCTGCAGCTCTCCTTGTGTTGGTCATGGTTATGAAGCTGAGTTTCTTGCTTCCAGCTCTTATCTACATTAACTTCTACAATCATCTTCATATTCAGCTTCTCGATACACACTGTGAGCTGATTCAGGTCCAGTCTGGACTGGGTTAAATTAGCCCTGAATCAGGGCTGTAAATGCTGCTGATGATTCCTAGTAAGCTGGGAAAATGAAAAAGGCTTTGCTGGTTTGGTTGTGCACTTTGAGGCAGCTGCATGGATTTCTGGACTCCTGCCATGTGCAGGGTGGGTGCTCTGAACCTCAGGGAGCCAGGCCAGTGGCTGAAAAGGAAATAAATCTAAATTTTTTATATTTACATATATATAAAATATGTCCTGGGCAGGTTCTCTTCAGGGAGCAGTGTGACCAAGGTGTCTTTTTTGGGTTGTATGCTCTGTTTGTCTCCTTGAGCTTGTGTATTTAACTCTCTAAGAATAAAGTGGCTTTACTCACATGAATAAAAATTAAATTTAAGTGACAAACCTCTTGTCCATAGGCATGATAATTTTATGGTTTGATCTTTGGTTTCCCTGCCACCAATGATAATCTGCACCACCCTTCTGGATGTGTTTGTGGAGTGGAAACAGGAGCTCAAATAGTCTGGAATTGTATTTTATGTGTTGCTTGTTGGGATTAGAGAAAAAGAAGCTGGTAATATTTGGAGTTGGATGGATTTCATCTGAGCTGGTTTGGATCTCCAGACATAAAATTTGAAAGCAGCCATACTGCTAAAATGAAAGAAAACTTACCATTTTCTGTGGTTGTTTTGGAAGAGTTTCAGGGAGTATTTAATTTTCTGTTTGGGGTTTTTTTGTTTGTTGCTCTTCTGGGCAGATCAGGTTAATTTGTCTAAACTCCTTTTTCTATTTATTTTTACAGTTGCTTCTCTTCCAAGCATTAATTTGGGAGTTTGCACCTTGCTTGTTTTTCAGTTGCAACACAATTTCACCTTTTTTTGTCTTATGGTCAGAGGCAGCGGAAGGGGAAAAGATTAAAAATAATCTAGTTCCACTCAAAATAATATGAACTTTAAGGTCTGTGATTTCTGTACTGTATCATCAGGTGGCTCTTTTGTACTTTGAGAAACAGCATTTGGAAAAAACAGTATGCAGCAGGAACTCTTCTGGGGGTTAATACTTTGAGTTTTGTCATCCTTCATCCTTGCTTTCCCATGGTTTTCTTCCCTAGCAATATGTCAATGTGCAAATTTTGGCAAAAGCACAATTATGCACTCAAAACTCACGAGTTAAACTCTCCCCAAACAGATACTTTTAAAGGAAATCCTACAGTGTTCAACAGTGAGCATTTTTGTGTGCAGCAAACTCCTCCCACCACGTGGGTACTTCAGGAATTTTCTTTCTCCCCCAGTCCCATCAGACTCTGGCACTTTAAACTTCTTCCTTTCATTCATTTCATGGGGTCTGTGGACCCCATACACTGATTATGGGAACAGCACACTGGGATTTCTGCAGTCCAACAGGGTCACCTCCATCTCTTCTTCTGCAATGAGAGCCTCCAATGATACATCTCTTGTTGCTGGCACACAGTGGCTGATTTTGGCTTTCTCACACAACCTCCAGGTTGAGTGCTAGTTTTTTAGGGTGCTTACATCACTTACAATGATCTTTTGGTGCATTTTTTTCCCCAGGAAATAAGCTGTGATGTATCTGTAAGCAGCTATTCTCTCCATTGCCATCCCACGCCCCTCTGATCGTTGTGTAAACACCACTCCTTAGGATGCTCCAGCATCACAGGCTTCCTAATTTGTGGCATTTGTATTTTTTGGTAAATACTATCTTTGTGGATATTAAATAGCAAGCAGATGTCCATCAGAATATGTGCTTTATAGGCACTCTCTTGTTTGACAGAACTTTGAAGAGGGGGTATGTGTTGCCTAGTAGCTTTTATTTTTGAGTCATTTATTTTAAGAAATCAGAAGTTGAAAAAAACCCAAAACTCTAAAAATGTTTAAATATAGATTTTCACCAAAATTATAATTTGTATTGCAAATCATTGTGCTAGCTATTCTCTGTCCCTTATTCATTTTGGAGTCATACTGTTGGACAGTCACCCCTTAAACACATGAGCTGTGCTGGGTGAACAGCAAGGGCACCACTGGTCCCTAAACTGCTCACCCTGAATAAAGTCTGGCTATTTCACATCAGATGGGCTTTTGGCCACTAATTTCAGCAGCTATGGACAAAATCTTTCTAGGCTGGCTGAAATCCAGTGCCTTGATTTTTGCCCAGAGCTCCGCTGCTGTCTGCACCAAAACCTCTTTTGCTCTGAGCATCTGAGTCTGGATGAAACTTCTTGTGTGTTTTAATGACATTTAAACTAAATTCACCAAACTACTTTCTTATCTTCAGAACTGCTTTTTTGACTGTTACTAAATGACACCATAGAAAATCTGCTCTAAAGTGGGGCAGAATCACAGAGGGGAGCTCTTATCAATATATTTCCTCAGTGAGAGATTTATGTGGCATTTCTGGAATCAATAGGAGACTTTTCATTGATTTCAAGAGGAATACTTTACTTTCAAAGAGGAATCAGACAAATCCCCTCCTCTCTGTATACTTGATCTATGACACAGGATGTGCAGTTTTCTCTGGTGCTTCCCAAGTTCGTAATTTGTATTTCATCCTCATGACACTTTGTGAATTTATTGGCAACCAGAAGCACTCCATGAGGATTATAGAGTTTTGCCTACCTTTTGGTGGTTATAACATTTATTTTAAAGTGGTGTTTAGTTATTTTACTTATTTTCAGTTAAGGGCTGTGTGGGTGGGTTTGGTACCAGGCTGCCACCAGAGGAAAATCAGATTTTTAAGAGACTAGAATCCATCAGAACTCAGCCAGCACTTCCATGGGTGGGGGGATATTTGGTTAAATAGATGTTTATCTGGGAAAGTCATCATCTGGCTAGCAGCATACTGAATGTTTCTAAGCAGCTAACTTATGTATACTAAACAAATTTGGTTTGGCTGCAGCTAGAGCTGCCCTGTGGAAATTCTCAACATACATTTGTTTGATTGAGCTGTCATTTTCAGTTGATCTGCTGATGATCTGTGTCACTTTGTTTAAATGTCCTGGTAGGTTTTTTTTTCTTTTTTTTTAATACAGTGCAAAACCAGTCTGCTTTCTGTGATGGATTAAATTGAGGTGAAATTTGAGAGTTACTCCTGTTTTTGATTTCTGTGCCCTGAGACAGGTGGGCTGGAATGACAAAGAACTACACACACAAACACATTAAAACTAAAATGGAGTGGATGCCCTTATGATTTAAAACATCCGTAGATGTGTCAACTACCAAATGCTCCCGTTCAAAGTAGTTGCTGGGATTTGCACTTTAAGCAACAAATGGTATTTATTTGGTCTATCCCTCTCACCTAAAATACCTGGACAAAAAGCACGTTGAGCCCTTTTCCTCCTGCAGAATTCCCTCTGAGTGCATGAGTGTTGGGGTTTTGGCCTCTGGTGAGACAACACAAGGTTAATCCTGAAATGAAGCCCCTGGTGAGCAGCAGGGGATGGGAATGGGCTCTCCAGCCTGTGGGAGTCTGTTAGCCCAGTCTGGGAACTGGGCAGCATCTCTGGAGGTCTCAGCCCTGCAGATGTCCTTTCTGCAGGCACTTTCTAAGAGACCAAAGCTCCTTTCTGTCCCCACAGAACTTGGTTCAGGCTTTTTATTTTAATTTTTGAAAGTATTGCTCAAGTTTTGGGCTAGCAGCTGTGCTCCCACAAACTTGGTGTACAAGTGAGATTCTGGCGCTTCCACCGATTTTGGGGAGCAGTGTTGGCTTCAATGGGAAAAGGGGGATGATGAGGTGAGAGGGGGTGCAGAGCTCTGAGCAGAGTTCCTCAGGGAGGAATCCCATAGCTCAGTCTGGTGCTTGGCCCTGAATTTCCCCTCCTTCAGCTGAGCTTTCTATAGCCCCTAGCCCTCGCTGCAGTGCAACTTCCCTCCGTACCCAACGTGGGCTTTTTGTGCATTTCTGCATTGCTGCAAAAATGCACCCCTGGAAGGCTCAGTTTGTTCATCTCCAGCTTTTCCTGTGTGGGCTGTGCTCCATACATGAACTGCAGCTCTCTGAGGAGAGACCAAGGGGTGCAAAGTCCAGATAAATTGCTCATTTTCCAAACATGCCACTGATGTGTTTTGTGACCATGGGTTGGTTGTGTTCACCTCCATGGCTGTGGTGGGTGAGATGGAGACGTGGTTGTGCTCTGAGAGCTCTTTCAGCACCTTCTCATGACAGTGCTTGGATTTTTTTCCCTCTGATGTCCTTGGAGTTATGCATGGCCCTACCAAACTTGCTGAACTGAGGTTCACCAGAGTGTGGAGAAGGTCAGCTAAATACCAGTCTGATGTTGCTTTGCAAAGTGCTCCATAGGAGCGGGTGCTTTTATTTGACTTGAGTTTCTAATGAGCTTTCCAGGGAAAATGTTGAAATGCAATTTGTTCCTTCTACTTCCTTACCCTGGACGTGTCTTCTGTGGGCAGCAAATTGTACCCCTGCAACTTCTCTTTCCTGGTAGAGACACTGGTGCTGCAGGAGGGGTTTCTCTTGCATGACCACTTATGGCTTTGTGAAGTGCAATGGTCTAGCCTGAAAATTTCTGAGCATTTAGGATCTAATTTGTGCAGAAGGAATTTAAGTCGCTTTCAGAACAATTTCAGGAAAAGCCACATTATTTTCCTGCCATAAAAACCCCTCAGCTTCTCAAGCCATTTTTGCTCAAGGACTCCACTGCTTCTATGATTTAGGACGTGTCTCTGTGTTTATATATATATATTATATTACATATACATGCTGTATATATACATCCTTGTCATTATAAACAGTACTTAAATCCATGTCCGTAAACATAAATAGATATAAAGTTAAGTACCCTTTATAACAGAGGATTAGTCCACAGTGACATAATAGGTAGAAATCAAGTATATAACAACCTCCTGTTAGTTTGAGTCCTGTGAGATCCTTGGGGATGGAGAGCACTGCCTGGGCCAAGGTCTCTAATGGCATGGCATCCAATTACACGAAGGCTGAATTTACTCCATTAAGAACTATGTATTTATTTAAGCTGTCATATATCAGCCTGCACATGAAAACAATAGAGCTTGTGAAGATTGCCAGTTTGAAAAAGGGGGGAAAAAAGAAGAAAAAGATTATTTTTCAAATTTTCTTCCAAGTTATTGGGATGAACCAGAAGCTTTCAGAGTGCTGATTTATTGCTCTCTGTTAGCAGCTCCCCAGGACCCCTCTGATTCTCCAAGATCAACAGCTTCAGAGAAAGCAATACAAGGTGTATGGAACAAAGAGGGGAATAAATTACATTAGCAGTTAACTTTCTTTACAGTTAATATATATTAATAAATATCTACAAAACGTTTGAGGCTTTGACCAGGAAGCCATGCAAAATAAACTGTAGTCCCACTCTTTTTTTCCCCCTTTTTTAAAAAAGTCAAAATAGATCTAACTGATGTTAACTGTTTCACAGCGGGGGTCTCGTTCTGGTTTCACACTGGTGTCACTGTTGATTTTGGAGGGGGGATGTGATCAGAATAAGGACTGTCACTCCTCCCTCCCTCCAACAGGCTGCTGGTGCTACAGCAACACTTGGCATTTCCATACTGTCCTGCTTTGCATCTTCAAAGCACTGGGGAGAGATGAGCTATTCACCATGGAGCTCATCTGAGGCAAATGAGATAATATGAACCCGTGGAAGAAATGGGAAACCCAAGAGGGAATGGGGGAATTTGTTACTGGATATGTTTGCAAAAGCAACTGAGTGTGCAGTGTCAGAGCTACCCGCTCCCAGTATAAGCAAAGACCCTGTGGTTTGATGGACCAGGGAGGTGAGAGCCCAGGGGGTCTTTCCTGTTAGTCCTGTGTGTGCTGAAATATTTCCTTGATCTTTTTCTGACTAGCTGGACTTGGAAAACTCTGGGCTTTGCTGGCCAAAAACTCCCCAGTGGTTTCTGTGTCTGCGGAGCTTTGGCTTGCATGGAGCTCTCCAAGCATGAGACATGGGCAGGCTCTTGGTCCTTGAGAGCTCCAGAAAAAGTTTCCCCTGTGAGTTCAGCAATGCAGATGGATGTAATCCATTTTGCTCGTTTTCCTCCAAAGAAAAGGGAAAAGGGGTGAACAGAGTGAGTGCTGCTTTGTTGTGCACTCCAAGTGAAGGGAGCAGCAAAGGGCTTTTGGCTGAGGTGGAAAACGTGTTAAAGAGAGAACAGGCACCTCCCAGCATCAGCTGTGGACCCACCAGCATGGAGAGAGGCAAGAGTGGAAAGCTCTTAAGTAGTGTTAAAAACCTCCAAGGACTGGACCACAGAGAACTCACCCTTCAGACACATGCTGGGTAAAAGCGCAGCCAGACAAACACCCTTGGAGGAGTTTCCAAATTACACGAGGAACAATTTTACAGGAAAGAGGTGACAACATCCTAGATTTGCCAGATTTCTGCAAACGCTTTTCCTTTTAAAACAAGTCTCCTGATTGCTCAGCAAAACTCAGAGCTCTAATATTTGGGGTTTGGAATTTTTTTTCCTTTAACTTCTCTAAATGTTTTTCTTTTTCATGATTTTTTTTGGTAATAACATGGGAAAAAAAATGAAACATCTGAGAAAAGGAAGGGAAGGGAAAGAAATGGGGGGGAAGAGTGGAGAGGAAATGAAGGCTTTTCAGGGGAAAGCTAACTTCTCTTTTGCAAGCACCTTCCTGCAGCAGAGGATGCAAACAGGGTGTGGGGAGGGAGCTGTGGCCACTGGCACTGAGGCAGTGCAGCATCTCAAGCTCAGCTGAAACCTGTCGTGATGGAGGAGCTGGGCCCCCATTTTATCTCTGTGTAGATGTCCTGGCTGCAAAACCCTGGTGTTTTCCCTTGTCCTCTTATACAAAAGCCAAGAAAAATAATTGCTACAGATTCTTGTAGGTTCTTACACTCATGTATGCCACGCTTGCTAGAAAAATAAATTATCTCAGAAAGGTAACTGAGAATTTAGCTGTACTTAATGGGTGTAATTTTCTTTTGCCTCTATTCTTGCTTAAAGTCATCCTACTGAGGAGTTTGGGGCTTGCTGTAGGGCAGCAAGTAGCTTTTTCCCAGTTGTGCTTGGATGCCTGCAGTAAATGGTGTCAGTTCCATGGGCAAACCTTACCTGCATCACCACTGAGATTAAAGTTTTGGTAAACTCAGACAAAAGTCCCACTGGCATTAAGATAAATCCTGTTCTTTGGGACAGACCAGCCTTTTGAAATGGGGCAGGAAACACAAATATATTTTATCAACCATGAGTATTTTGCTGAGATTAAAAGTTAATTAGTGTTTATTTAGAATATGTGGCTGGCACAGTTAGAATCGTGTCAGAAAAAATTGTGGAATTGCTTTGAGGAATGAGCAGGGTCTGAAACAAATTGGTGGTGGAGACAATGTAGGTAAATACAGTTTTGAATGCCTTTTTTTTGTCTGCACAAAAATGAAACCAAGATTATTGCACTCTGAAAATGTGTAGTTTTTTTGAGTGACATATCAATGAGAAGAACTTGTCAAAGTGTGCCAGCCAAGACTCTGGGTTTCATGGAGACAAACAGGAAAAAAATTCATTAAAATATTACAGTAATCCCACCCAAAACAGCTGTGTCATACAGGAATAAATGTGTATGTACATGTAGTGAAGTAAAACTGTCCCAAAGGTTTTTTTCAAAAATAAAAACCATAGTGACTATAAACATATACTGATGCCCCAGAATGCTGCAGAATACACCTGACACGAAGTAAAGTTGCTCTTGAGATTCATGATTTTCCAATCAGCTAAGTACATCCTGCATGTTACTGGGTGACCTTCTGCTGAGGAGTTGCTTGTAGGAAAAATTGTGGCCTTGTATCTCCTCGGAAACAAATGCTGGAAGCCAGTCCTGCCAGACCTTGAGGTTTTGAAGTGGACAGTATTGTAGGATTAATTACCCGATACTTTTCCTGATTAGTGTATTTGTTATGAGTACTTCTGTTAGTGCTTCAAGGACTTAACTACAGTGTATCACAGTGTCACTCGAGTATAATTAATCCTCTTTCACTGTAATTGCATAATTAAAAAGCTGTCTGGCTGCTGGTGCGAAACTCTGCTGTACAGCAGCTCGGTTTTCCAAAAGCAGCTCCTCAAAAGTCCATCTCTCCCTGGAATACTTGGGCATAGCTCAGGAGCAGCTGCATCCTGCTCTGATACTCTCTCAGATCTTGCTCTTTTATCCCCAGCATTTTGGGAATGTCTGTGTAAGGCCAGGGGTTGGATTTGATGATCCTTGCAGGGTGATCCCTTCCAACTGAAGAGATTCTGAGCTGCCTTTTCCCCACTGGTCTCTGTTCCCTACTCTTTCCAGGTGGAGTGCAGTCTCTTTGGGATTCAAGCAGTGCAGGTCCCCTCCCCAGTGTCTTCCCCAGGGTGTTTTTGCCCTGGTGGTGGGAGAGAGATGCTGTGGTCACTGAGCTGCCAGTGTTTCATTCTTTTTAAGATCTTGGTGCTTAGAATGGGAATTGCTCAGCTCCTCAAGGCAGATGGTTGGGTGTTTGCAGGCCAGTGCTGAAGTACCTGCTGGCAGGAAGGGGTTAAATTCCTTTTTATTCATAATGTGCTTTTGAAACAAAACTTCATGACCTGGCTTTTTTCCCCCTTTCCTTTTTAATTTTTTTTCAAGTGATTACACTTTGCCGCATTATAAGGGAGCAAATGCATTTGTGTCTCAGGACCGTACTCTACCAGATACTGACATGTTCAACATCTCCTGTGGCTTACCAAACACATCAGGGATGTGGACCTCCCTCTGTTTTCTCATTATGCCAAATAATGAAATGTGGAAATAATTCTAATCCTTTCTTCTGGTTGTGCTGTACCTCTGAAAATATGATAAACTCAATCCAATTAAAAGTCATTACCTCTACAAGGCTCAGTCTCTATCTATAACCTTTGTTTTATAATTCACTCTGTTATCTGCCTTCATTATAATTTGGTAGAATAGTCATCTTTTATTACTGCTTTCTGTTGGAAAGAGGCATGTGATTTCCAGTGCTACTTTGTGACACATCTCAGTTTAAAACAGTAAAGGTCTACTAATGAGTAAAAAGAAGTTCAGTTACACTGATTTATTACATTGAGATAAAGTTTCATTTGTGTTGATTATAATACTGTAGATTTAAGTAATTGTTTTGATTTTAAAATGTTCTTTTACAGCAATAGTTTTTCACTGTGACAGGGACTGTTAAAGTGCATTACCTTTTCTCTTACCCCAGCTGATACAGGTTTATTTAGATTTTGTTCCTAATCAGTATTTTCTGTGTATAAGTGGCTGGTCTCACTAATTCACATTTAACCTTCTTGTCCTTAGTTTTGTCCTGAGCTGGTTGGCTTCTTGTGCCATGTCAATGTGAGAATATATGTCATGTTTACCATTATGGCAATCAAACAATGAACAAAAGCTGGTTCCCCTAATCCATTTTTCCTCCCTTAGCAGTGATCAGGGCTAAAAATTTCAAGACAGATTTTTTTTTTCCACCCCCCTTGGGTCTACTCCATATATAGAGAGTCATGAAGGGCATTAGTGAGTGTTAGCTGCTGCAGCTCTTCTCAGTTGAAATATCTTACCAAGATACAAATTTAAGCTATTAGTTAGAGTTTCAGCATGCTTTAGGCTGCCTCCTAGCCCCTGTGGATCTCTCCAGACTCCTTGCTAGCTGCAGATCCCGCTCTCAGTATATCAAATCCTACAGCTGGCATTTCCCTCTTCTCTTACCCCCCACACTGTTCAACCCAGGAAAGGTTTTGAAAGTCAAATATATATTTATTCCATTGAGGAAACTTTATCAACCAGCACCAAAGTTTATTGGCACTAGCTAGTGATATAATGGGTAGTTTAAACCCTGCTAACTGCGAATAATTTTTCAGCCGTGTTTATGATTGCAGTAGGCTCTAACAGACCAGAAGTACAGATAACATAAATATTTCTACCAGCGATGATTGTACTGGAACTATAAATAAAAATTAGACTTAACTTGTAAATAAATTCACTGCGTGCCAGCCAACATTTATAAACCTTTGTTGCCACATGTAGCACAGTAATTTATATGGAAAAGTGCACAGGAACACAAGCAGCCAAATTTTACTTTTCAGTTATGCAGGTGCAACTTCCCCCTCACGTCAAGGAGAGCAGCTCCTGTGGAAATGAAAGTAGAATTTGACCCACAGTCTCTCAGTGCTGGACCCTAATTAAAAGCCAGCGTCTGGTCCCCATCAGATGCTTTTGACTGTGTTGCTCAATTAGACATGAATGACACTAGACAGAGCACCAAATGCTACTAGTTATTGTAGGGGCTGATGGTGAGAATTGCCAGAGACCACAGGCAGGTCCCTACACAGTTACTTTATTATAACTTTGCTGGTCTAGTACCAACACTTGGCAATGCTGAAGTTATCCTCTCCTAAAGACCTGATGCTCTAGAGCGTGCTCAGCTCCTTTTCTCATTTGCTCATGGACAGATTTCTCCCGAGTGCTTGGTGCTCATCAGGAACTCCCCTCTGCCAGTATGAGCCTCTTGTTTCAGGGTTGTTTTCTGCAGACATTATGATTTGAGAAGTGAAAGCTGCTTCCCACGTGAGGAGGGTTTTTAATGTGAATTATCTGCTCTGTTACTGATGTGCGCCTTGCCACCAGGCACAGACTGAAGCCACCCGGCGTCCTTGGCATGGGGTGCTCCAGAGGTGACTCTGGCTGAGCTCCCTTTGCATTTCATGCAGACACTGCTGCACACAGTGCAGCAGCATGAGAAGCTGGTGATTTATGTACTTCAGCCCCAAAGCCGTGCTCAGGCTGCCTCGAGCTGCCTTTTTCTCCTGCCTTTGTCCGCGCAGCTTTTCCTACAACTCCCTCTTCTGCCAGCACGCAGAAGGGTTTGCTCGCTGTGGCTCAAGGCTGAGGTGTGGAAGCTTTGCTGGGAGAATGCCCTCTGTGATCAGCAGTGTCACGAGCATGAAGGGAAGGCTGAAATCTGGGCACCACATTTCCCTCTCATTTTGTTACATTAGTGTCAATCTGAAGAAATTTGAGTAATTTTGGTTAACTCCAGGACAGACGCTGATCTCTTTTATTCCTTGGTGGAAGTCTAAAGTAATTACTTTAGATTTAACAGTTGTGTAAGAGAAATCAGAATCTGGCTTTTGGGGCTGCCACATGGATGCCTTGGTCCCCCTTGCTGTCATAGCATGAGTGTGGTTTTTGGGGTTGGACCTTTTGAGTGAGTTTTGGACAGCTTTGGTGTTCTCATGCTTGTGTTAGTGTCAAGTAATACAAATATGCAAAATCCCCGTGTGTTTGAAGGCTAATGGTTGTGAAAGTATTTTTCCTTGGTAATTGAAGTAATGATTCAGAACAGCTTCAAGTGCTGTGTTTATCTCTAAACGTGCTTGTAATCTCTTTTGTTGTACAATGGAACTTGCCATTTGTAAAAGTGTGTTTCTCTCCCATGTTTTGTGTTTTCCACCTAACTGGGAGTTACTAGCTCTAGTCTGGTTAGGATCTAGTCTCACTTGATTAGGTGTGCCCAGTGCTTTTCACAATGGGGTCCTGCCTGGGGGTACCAGACTATGTTACAATACAAATAATAATAAATAACCATCAGTAAGTCCAGCTCCACAGAACAGTTCTGTGAAAAGGGAGCGGCACAAACCAGTTTCAGGTACGTTGACTGATAAAGTGTTCAAGTAGAGTAATGTAGCCCTTGGCTGGAGTCCTTCCTGTGCCTGGAGATAGTAACCCAATCTCTAAATGTTGCTAAAGCTAAGGATCCTTCTTTACGTCTCCTCTGGCCCCCTCTGAGCTGTGCCTACCTCCTGTGGACAGTCAGATGGCTCCCATTTTGGTCACCACTGGCTAAGAACTCCTTTTGAAGCTAATGGGCTTTTTTCTCTTTATTTTCTGCTTTTCTTGACCTCCTTTGTTCTAGACTGATGTGGATATATTTTGTAATCAATCAGTCTCTGCCTGTAACAGGTTTTTTTTTTTCTTTAATACTTGTTCAAACAAATTCAGATAAAGGTGTCCATTTGTATGCAACAGGAAATGCCTGTCTGCTTTTCAGATATCCCTGAAAATACTCCAGGCTGATTTCCTCTGCACTGAATGGTGATACTAGGTCAAACAAATATAAATGCTCACTGCTCTCTTTCAAGGATCTGATTTAGGAGTTTGTGGTACACTCAGGTCCACCCTCACCTCCTGTAGGAGAAGGGATTAATTCTCCTGATCCTACCATCCAAAACCTTTCATTAATGCATCCTTGCTGAAGGCTTGTACAAGGCCTGGTCTACACAGCTGGGGGAGCTCAAAGCTCCTGACATGTGATGGAATTCTCCCATCAGAGTTCTGTCCTCATGGTGTCTAATCTTTGGGACCAGGGGTCATCTCACCTTGGAGAAGCTGCAGGCATGAGACTCTGTGGCTCTTCTCATTGCAAAGAGCCACTCTGAAATTTATCTCAGCCCTTGCTTTATCCTGCTCAGAAGGTGATGGCATTCTGAATTAGGTTCTCTAGATGCCTTTGCTTTCAGCCTCTTTCCTCCAGAGTAATTCAGATTATGATGAAATCACTGGTGGCCACGAGCACGAATCCAAGTGCAGAGAACTGCATTTATGTGCTAGAGTGTCAGCAGTCACTTTGGGAATATATATCCTTAGGCACAAATAACCTGAGGAAAGGAAGAACAGCATTCCTTATGAAGATGTTTGTTTGCTACGACTGGCTTTGGCCATGGAGATTTGGGTGCAGGCTTGATCCCTGTAAGACTTTGTGAGAAGTTTGACTTAAGGCTGCCCTGAAACATGAATAAGTGCACCAGGCCAGCATGTCTGCTCCCTGTGAGGGGCCATGGTGTGGCATTTCAGCTACAGCCAGGCACAGCCCTGCAGAGCATGAGCTGGGCTGCGCTCAGCCTCTGCCTCCATCATCAGTGCCTCTTACCTAATTGCTCTTGGAGAGGAAAACTGGGCTGGACTAAGCAGTGTCCTAATGGAAGGAAGTCCTCTCCTCCTCCCAGCCATGCACAGGAGGCCTCTCAGTCTCGGAATGACCCCAGGTCCTGGAGCTGCAGCAGCAGCTTTGGCACGTTGCTCTCCCTCCTCATCAGGCACATCCCCAGCCACGTGGGCTCCTTCCTGCTGGTGGGCAAGGTTGTGACAAAAGTGCAAATGCAGGTGTCCACCCTGGCCTTTTAGTAGCAATTAACCTTTACTCCTGGGTTTCCTTTGAAGCTTGCTCATGTTTTTATTGTAAAATAGTGGTGAAGAATTTCATGGAGACCAATATCTAAGCTTCCACATTACCTAATCTCATCTGGTCCCTTATCAGGGGCCTCATTTTTTATTTCATCCCATTTATGGTGGGGATAATTATTGGTGTTTAAAGAGGCCATCTTGAATTTCAAAACTGCAGTGCTATCTGTGTGAACAATTTGCAGTTCACTGTGAAAATGATGCTTATCAGCACAGTCCCTGTGTCTAATTCTAACCTTACAAAGTTTTTCTATCAGTCAATATCCTATGGGTTTGCTGGAAGACCCTCTGATCCGTGTGGGTGTAAATTTTAAGAAAAATAGTCATACACCCTTTGAAAACTAAGACCAGAACCTTGGTTCATGTAAATTGATTTTAATAGAGCTGCTTCTATCATTAATGTCACAAATATGTCTTAATGGTCTTCCCATCTCTTGGTCAGTCATAATTCAACTTTGTGTCTATTCTGAGGATTAAAAATACATTTTTTTTTGCTAGAATACATTGCTGTTTCAGGCAAAGGACTATTTCAGTAATCCACTTTACCCACACTTAGAGCTTTGGGGCATAGAGGAGTATTTTATTTTCCAGAGCTTTCAAGCTGAAAGCCCGTGTTTAACGACGACATGGGGTGTGGCTGCTGGAAATCAAAGGAGGCACAATAGACCCAGCAAACGGACTTGTCTCCCTGCCAGGCTTTCAGAGGCCAATTTATCAGCTGCAGGTTTGACCCTATATGGCTAAAAACGAGCGTAGCCAGAATGACTGAGATAAGTATAACCGAGGCCTTTGAGTCTGCGAGAGAGAAATTAAACTGGACTGTCCCTGGGGAAGATGAAACATCTGTAAAGCTGTGCTTGCTGAATGTTTGAGGCTCAGCTTGTGCTGGCTTGTAGGCAGGCACTGCTGGCAAGTGGAGCTGAGGAAGGTGGCCCTTTGGGACAGGCACAGAGCAGGTCATTGCGTGCTGTGACTTCTATTATTTGGCTGAGATACTCGGTTATTTTGTGAAGGAGAGTTGACTGTGGGACACAGAGTGCCTTGGTTTTATGGGATACTGTTTGGCAGGGCAGGAACAACAGCAGTGACTGTGTGAGATGGGGTTTTTAAGGAGTTTGAGTGTCAGGCACCCAGCTGTCATGGAAAATCAGTGGGATTTAGATGCCTGAAGTTTTTACCCCCAGCGCCCCCCTTCAAATGAGCCATGTGCTTATCATCATCCAGATCACTTTCCTTGTGTGATTTCTCTTCCTGCACCCCATGTGTATACATGGGTTAGGGTTTCTTTTTTTTACCCCTGTTTCAAAAACAGCTGAAGTCTTTTAGGCAGGACTGCAATCTAAACAGTTGGAGGAAGACATCTGAACGGGAGCACGCCTGCCCAGGCTGGGTGCAGCATTGCTGCTGGCCTGTGAAGTCAGGGAGCACATGCAAGATTTGGGGGATGCTCAGGAGGTGTGGATGGAGCTTTGTCACCTGTCCCACCATGCTGGAGCACAGCTGTGTCTGGGGATAGCAGTAGTGCCATGGTGTAACAGAGGTGGCTGCTGGAGAGGTTGTCTCAGTGCAGGGCAAAGTGAGGGGTGGCATCCAGCTAGAGCTGTGTCTCTATCCTTTCCTTTCCCTCTTTCCTGTCCTTTGGAGTGCCAGATAAGTGGTTCTAGGGGCAGGAAGGTATGGCATGGGCTCTCTGCACCAATGCATTCACAAGCCCTTGAGCATCACTGCCAAAGTCAGCTCTGACAGGTAGGATTTCTGAACCACAAGCAATGGGAAATCCCTCTCTGTGTCCTTCTCAGCTAAATGGTGGAGTCAGTCAAGATTTTCTACTTCTCAGAATGCCAGGTATTAGGAAAGTGACAAACTGATCAATATTGGGTTCAATTGTTAAAGTGCAGGCAGAGTCTGCCAAACCGGAGGCCGAGGGGACGGGTAGCTGAACTTTCCTGTGACATGTATGAGGTCATAGCCAGTGCCACATAAAAGAAAGAAAAACAGTTCATGGCTGTGAATAAATTGCTCACAGATGAAGAATCCAGTTTGCCAGTCCTGTGATGGGAGCAATCTATTCCAATGATTTGTTATGTCCCAGTGTTTGTCTTAGGCAGTACCAGAAGCATGAAAGGACAGATATAAAACCGTGAGATAATATGTAACAAAGATGTGAGAGACAATGGGCTATGACCAGTTTCCAGTGGAAAAGGCATACGGTGCTAATCTACCATGGATAGTTTCTTAAATGAGCAAGAAATTGAAAGAACATTTTAAAGTTTCCTGTTTCTTCACTGAAACAGAGTCATTCTGAAAGCCAAGCCCAGTGTAACGCTTTCATTTCTGGGCCAACCATATTATGCAAATGTTCTCAAGCTCGGGTTTTAAATACCCGATCTCTTAGTTTCAGTCCTTGGAGAACAGTATCCTCACCTCCTATTTAGTTTTGAATTAAGTGGAATGAGCTCTGGTGTGTATAAAACCCCAAGAACATGAATATATTAAATGAATATAAACAGTAAAGAAGGCTTTTTTGGCTAGTTTTGCTGTTTTGACTCTTTTGCATGTAGAGTTGAGTTAAGCACTATATTGCTGGTGCAGCTAAAGCTCCTGCTGAAGTAACTCTGAGTTTCTGACTAAAAGGAATTTATAATCAGTCTTACATTTTAGGCTGTCAAAAATAGTGAGGTTTTTTATTTTTTTTCTTTTCTTTTTTTTTTTTTTTTGGTTTTTTTTTAGTTTGCTGGCTAAGCCCCAGAGATGAAGGTAGTTTTTTTTTTTTTTAATGTGTTTTGGATCTGCCCCAGGATTTTTTGCAACTGTAAGAAGAGAAGGTTCATGTTCTCTATAAGGTGCTGTTTGGATCCTGAACTTATTTTAGACCATTGCATTTCTTGGAGGTCAATGGTAAGACACTGATTTACATCAGTTGAAGCTCTTGCCAAGAGTTGTGTGGTAGGCTGGATCCTTTCTCCGAAGACTAATTGGAGGCCATCAAACTTAATTTTGGCTACTTTAGGTTCAGTCTGTCTCTCTGCAAGACCAGTGAAGCTTTCCTGCTTTTCACTTCTCTTACATTTCAGCTGTAACATGTAATGCTGGCTTTCAATTGTAATTTCAAAGCATGTGTGGGGTGCAGTACTGTATCCAGACTCGACTGGACAATGGGGTGTGCCTGCCTTTACATCTGTGTGCAATTCCCTCGCCTGTGCTCAGTGATGCAAACCACTTTTGATGTCAGGAATATTCAGAAACACTGTGTTACCCCCAGGCCTACACTAGAGAAAAGGCTCAGCTCCATCCAGGATGAGGCTCTGCTGCAGGATTAGTGATTGGTGACATCTCCCAAGCTGTCCCTTCCATTCCATGTGCAAGCTGAAAGGGTTTCATGTCAGGGTGTTTAAAATCCTACTTTTTGTCTTTCTTTTCCAGGTGATGAATGTTTGTATGAGAGCTTTCCAGAACTTCCCTTGGGGGAAGTGCCAGAAGCTGATGGAGAGGCTGCAAATGTCCAGTGTCCAACATCCATCAGCATCCAAGAGCCGTCTTCTCCAGCGACCTCCAGCGAAGCTTTCACACCCAAGGAGAGCTCTCCTTACAAGGCTCCAATATACATTCCTGATGACATTCCCATTCCTTCAGAGTTTGAGCTCAGAGAGTCCAACATTCCTGGAGCAGGATTAGGGATATGGACCAAAAGGAAGATTGAAGCAGGGGAAAAATTTGGCCCTTTTGTAGGAGAGCAGCGGCCACACCTGAAAGACCCTAGTTACGGCTGGGAGGTAAGATGCTGTACATTCTTTTGGTCTGCTGAGTTCTTGTGTGTCTATCTATAAACACAGAAATATTTGCAGAATTTGAGTTTTATCCTGCAGCAGCCAAAGCATATTTATGTGCATAAACTGCTTCGTGGCCTTTTGGGGTTTTCTGGATGGAGAAGAGTGTAAATTGAAAAAGAAAAATGTTAGAAATTAATATTGCTCTTCATGCATGAAATCTGTCTGGGTGGATATTGGCAGGGGATGTTCCTTTTGAGGAAAGTGAGGAAAAAGTGTTGTTGGAACTTCCTATACTGTTTTTAATCAGGTCTTGGATAGTCTTGAGTTACGTCTCTGGGTGAGGGATTTGCAAAGTCACTGCATTATAGGTTTGAAATGAAACTGGGTGATGCTTTCCGGGTTGTGAATTGCCATTCTGTCAACAATGATTAAAATAGCCCTTAAATCTAGTGATGTACAGCTAAACTTGCTATTGAACAACTTTGTACTACTAGGGGGCTTCAAAAGCTGGGGGGTTGATCCTTCCATTTTACTGTATGGAAATTCTGCCACTCATTTGGTGAAGGAGGTTTGGATGCTAGAGCCATACCCAGCACACATGGGAACAGTGTGGTTTGTGTTACTTCTGCAGAAGCTTTGGGAAATCCTTTCCCTGAAGGAGCTCACGGACTCCTCTGGTGAGTACAGGGTTGGATCTTGCTTTCCCTGCCTGCAGGGACAGCATTTTCATCACTGTGGTATCACCATGGTTAGGGATTCAAACATCAAGTGGCGCTGCTGTTGTGTTGTGATGTAACAAATGTTCCTGCGTGGTTTTATTCATAGTTTCAACAATGTGCTGTAGGAAGAGAGCACAATCTCTGCTTCCCATCTGTACTTTTCCTTTGGTTTCTGATAAGGGGAGCTGTGCAGGGTTTGTGTGGCTCTCCAGGGGCACGCCTGACCCCTGGAGAGATGGGAGTTCATTTTCCCAGGCAAAATGGAGCTTCGTTCTGGAGCACAGCCTTGCAGATATGGTGGAAAATGGAAGCTTGATTTGCTCATAACTATCCATAAACACTCAGGGAGTTCATGACAAACTTTCCATCCAGCTGTTTAAACTCTTGTGAGACCTGTGACAATGTGACAGAATAGTGTCAGGAGAAATCATAGACTTGGCAGCACTCTACTGAGTTAACAGACTGTGATGCAATATAATTGCTAGTGAGAAATCTTTATTATTTGAAAAAGGCACCAGGAAACCATAAAATCTGACCTTTAGCCACACCACAATTAAGCTCAAATAATGGTAATAGAAATTAAAGCAAAACTGTTGATACATGGTTGTACTTGCAGGTTTAACATTTTTCCAAAATTAGGGTATTTTAGACTGGACACTCAAGTGCTGTAGGACAGGATAATCCCACTAAGACTGAGGGAAACACATTTAGCTTTTCACACCCTTAGATGCTGGCAATATGCTACAATATTAGAGACTGGTTTTCCTGCTTGGAATATTTCAGATTTTGGGGTCTGTGATATTCAGACAAGAAATGAATATCTTGATAGTGCTATAAGCCCAGCTGGCAGCCTGAATCCCTTTCAAGCTGCAGGACTCGTGCCATTTGAATAGTGTTATTTATTTGGGACAGCTGGGGCAAGCTATTGAAAAGTGTTGGAGCAAAATCACACAAAATCAACAGTCAAGTCCCTCTGCATTTGGTCACTCACCCAGAAGTATTCTGTGGTGCTTAGAGGAACTTGAAACTGAATATTTTTTCCAACAAGTGGGTTAAATGCATTTACTGTAGTTGAAGAGAGACAAAGAAATTCTGGTTACCAGAGTTTACACAGTGAGTAAAATGGCACAGAGTGATGGCAGGGGATAGAGGAGGGATGTGGGGGATCCTGGTACTGCTGGAGAGGACTTCAGTGATGCTCATTCCACCCCAGATGCTCATCATCACACTCCTCAGGAATCCACCACTTCCTGGGGCTTATGCTTTAGATATTAAAGAGGAAAAACTATCATTACTGAGGTTTAAGTATGGTCTTTAAGCTTTTCTGGTACTGTTGTTTTCTGCTTAAATGGGCACTTTTGGGAAACAAGTTGTATGTCTAGCCAGGTGCCAACAAGCCAGGTAACAAATAAGAATTCATTCTGCTGTTGCTGATAATCAAGGTTAAATTGAATTTCAATCTTAAATGGAGGAAGGATAGAACCAAAGTTTCTGTGTGGTGGTGGGTGTGGCTTTTAAGTGATTTTGCAGCGTGAGAGGTTTTAAAATCTTTCCACGTGTTTGATGAGTGAATTGTGCAGATTGTGACACGACACTCTCTCATGTTGGATTACCTGTAATTCCCGGGGTAGTTCCTGGTGCTGTAGGAGCTGGTGACTTCAGAAGGAGGGATGTCCCAACCTTCTCATGTTGCTCCTGCTCCCATAGGCCAAAGAAAGTGCTTTGCTGTGTCCAGGCATACTCATTCCTTCACTTCTTGTCTGCAGTACTCTAAAAAATAGATACTGGGGTTGCACCATTGCTACTATTTGTGCACTTACCTCTTGAGTAGATTCCCCTTGACTGCAAAGGGGATTATTAAGTTATTAAAAAAAAATCAATCCTTTCATTTCATCTAAGCTGGAGCACTGAATGTACAATGGTGTTGAGCTTTCAAAATTTGTTTTTTAAGGAAAACAATCATTAAAACAGTTTTGTATGGAAAGATGGACATCTTCCTCCGCCTTTTCTGATGCTGCACATATAATCCATTTTGTTATGAAACATTTGTTCTGTTTTTGCAACTGTTTAGTATCGCTAGGTAGTCTAAAATCTTACACTAGAAAGTTTTAACTGAAAACTCTACGTTCACCTTGGAAAGAAGAGTTTACAGTTACACATAAATTTGGGCTGTAACTACATTTTTGGAAAAGACTTTTTTTTTTTCTTTGCAAAAGCTTGTCAATAGTTTTGGGTGTTTCCAGCTGTGGGATACATCTGACTTCCAGTTTTTGTGACTGATATACATCTGAGTTGATACTGGGATTAGCCTGGGAGAGAAGTGGAAGCTGAGGGAACTGCTGCTGTTAAATTCTGCGGCCAGGCAGTTGATTAAGAAAAATTTTCTGCAGCAAGCTGAGGAATTTCATGGAGCCTGTTCCTACATTCCCCTATAGCAAAACTCCCTATGGGATCAACACAGAGTTCTATCAGAGCAAGTCCAAGAAAACAATGTCCATTGTGTCCATTTATACAGTTCAGCCATAAAACACACTCTGGGACAAAAAGAATTTGTTGTGATATAGTCGCGCTTGGGTCATGATTAGAGTGCTGTAGATCAGTTTAAATGAAAAGCCATAAATTTGAATTTTATCTCATTTTGTGGGGCTGGAGTTGAGCATTATCTAATCAGGTATTGGTTAGCTAAAGTACAAATCGAACAGGGGGTCACCGGACAAGGGGAAAGGTCGAGCTTTTTTGCAGTTTGTCACGGGGGTTTTAGTATTTGCCGGCAGCCCGAATATCCGAGCAGGTCGGGAGGCTGTTGCTCGGTGCTTGTTTGAAAAGGGAAAATTGACTGCTGCTTAATCAACAAAGAAAACAAGCTTTTAAGGGATGGCAGTAATTTTTTTTTTTTTTTTAAACAAAAGCGAGGGAACAGAAATTTAGTGATTTCATCGTGGTTCATGCCCTGCTATGAAAAACAACTGGGAGAGTATTTCAAAGCAAGGCTTTGAGTAGGTCGCCAAAGCACACGCACCTACCTTGGGCCAGAGGACAGCCAACATCCAAATTCAGGTCTCTTGCTGCTCTAGCAAACTCAAAGTCTCATTCATAAGAACAAATTCTTCACAGCTCTTTTGATCCTAAACTTTTATTTCTTTACTAGGAGGGCAAAACCAGGAGCAATAAACTCTAATAAATCAAACCTGTCACAGAAGTAAAAAAAAATATTTTAGAGCTTTATAAAGCAGCATATAATCTGTTTATAGAGCAGAGTATATTTTCCTGTCATGCCAGGGAGGCTGAAAAACAACTCATATTTGGTAGAGTATGCTTGAGCTGATGCTATTACTTCTAAATGGAAATTAGGAGGCCATTTGGCTATTTATTTATGTCTCCTCTAACATTTTTCATGTGAGTCCTCTGAGAAAACTGTACAGCTTCCTAAAAATTGTTCTGGAGTACAAGCTTCCCACTGTTTTGTAGGGACTGGAATAGTTGCAGTTTGAAGCTTTAATTCTGCACTATTTTGCTTTCTTTTGGCAGTTTTAAAAATTATTCAAGTTTCTGGGGTTTAGGTGTACCGTGTATTGCTAAGAAAATTAAATAATATAATAAAAAAATGTATAGGCTTTGATTAGATGAAATCTAATCTTGATGTTTGCAAATGTGGGTTGTAGCATCTAAAGCTTGGTTTTCTTAGCATCCAAAGTCTTCTACTGTAATCAGTGGCAGTTACCAACCAATTTTTATGTACAGATATTAGCCCCTGGTTTTGGGTCGTTCTTTGGAAAAATCTATGCCAGAATGCTGAAAGCAGCATTTCTTTGTTTGTTTTGCTCTGTTTTTATTAAAAACAAAACAAAAGTCTTCTAAATAACTTCCTGTGGAATTCACACATCTTAAAAATTGAGTTAAGCTATTCTTAATAAACAGTGACAGTGCTGAGGGAAATAACTCCCTTGTAGTCAGGAAAATCACTCTGGGAGAGAGCAGTAGATAATGTTTTTTCAAAAAGAAAAATAGAAGGAACAAAGACTTCATCACTTGTGAATATTTTTCTTTGGGATATGGAGTGTGTCTTAGTGTTAAACAATAAAACCCTTGATTTTCTGCTGTTGTTTGACACTTTCACACTGCCACTGGTCTGTGACTTTTACAGACCAAATCTTGGCTTTTTCTTCAATGTTTTCAACAGCATTAAAATGCAAAACAGCACCACACTCAGCCAGGTGGTTGGAAAGCAGGGAAGTATAATACAGATTCCTTGCCTAGGTTTTCTCTTTTCATATGGATTGCAGCAGCATAGAGACTCCAGGGATTTTCACAAAATTATTGTTGAAGCAAAACCAGAAACAAGGATGTGGGCTATTCTGTTATTTGGAATTAAAAAGGAATGATTTGTTTCATAGTAGGAGGTGGGGCTGCTTTTTGATCAATACAGGACAAATCTAGCCTTGCAGAGTGTGTTCTCCCCCAGATCAACAGATCATCCACTCCTGGCAGCTGCAGGTGGGGGTGACATCCTTACCTTGTCTTCAGCGCATAGGTGATGCTTTATCCCATTTGGAGCTCAGCTTTGCAAGGCATAGAGCACTCTGGCTGGGGTCCAATAAAGCACTTAGGCACGAGCTTATCATCAACAGGATTACCCAGGTGTTTGAGCTGAGCACGTGCTTAGCTGCCGTGTTAAGCTCTGGGTAAGGGACGCAGTGTTCAGTGCACATGGCTCCTGCCTGGGGTGAGCGTGCACGAGGGTGCTTCAGGCAGCCCCTCCAGAGCTGTGCACAAAAAGGACATTGCTGCAAGTGTTGCCAGCCTGAATTCTTCTGTTGTTTGCATCTGGGTCTTCTGGTGAGGCTGTGCCTGAGTCAGACAGGGCTGCAGCAGTAGCAGTCCCCCTGCAGCAAGGCAGGCAGATGCTGCCTCATGAGCAGAGCCTTGCCCTCGCAGTGGATGTCAGCACCATACTCCAGCCAGCTCCCTGGGCTTATCACCAGCCTTCTCCCTGCTTGGAGAACACACAGTTTGTAATTGCAAATGAGCAAATATTAGGTCCTTGAATAGAAAGATACGAGCAGGTGGACTTGTCATTCAGTTTGAATTAAATGTATTGACAGCAAAGGGGAACTGTTGGTTGTTTGGGTTTTTCTGTGTGGGTGGAAGATGCTGAGGACCAGAGGGATCATTCACCACTAGTCCATGGTGTTTTTCTTTACTATTCCCTTCTCCTCCATCCTTCAGTTCCTCTAATTCTTTGATTGATATGATTAAGCATGAGGTTGGTGGGATGTGGTGCTTTTTTTTTTTTTGGCAAAGACCACAACCTTCCCTTGGTCAGGCAAAGCTGTTGCTCACTAGGAGGGGAGAACCAAAGCTCCCTCCTCAGCTGGCCAGAGTGGCTGCTCTCAGAAAACCTTCAGAGGGATATCAGACAAGGGAGCTGAGAGGCTGCAGTGGTTTTTGGAAGGGAGGTGCCACTCACCCCCATCCTGAGCCAGCTCTGGCACTGGGGCTGTGCTCAGGGGGCTGGTGAGGCTCTGAGCCAACCCAAGGTCAATGTGGCAGCAGCCTCAGGAAAAGGCTTTCAGCCAGTGCAGGAGGCTGAGCAGCTGTTGGTGTGGCACAGCTGGAAAATCTCACAAAAGCTTTTGTCCCAGCAAAACCCAGAATGGGTTGTGTGGAATTGACTCCTTCTCCAGCCACAGTGGATGCTCCACCGTGTCCTTGACCTTGAGGGCAGGAAATCACACATTTCATGGCAGAGTCCAAAGCCACAGAAACCTTTCTGTTGGTCTGTGTGTGTATTGCCCACAAAGTCTCTGAGGTTTTAATTTAATCAGGAGGAGCATTAACTCCTGAGGGAAGCAGAGTGAAACCATAAGGGTCAAGTGGACTTAGAAGCAGGAAGGGGAGAGGGAAGTTTTGTTACCTTCTTCAGAGCAGAACTTAGAGGATGTTTGAGGAATTTGCATTTCTCTGCAGAGCAAAGAGATTTTTATTTATTTAAACTCCCCCAAGATAGCTTTTGAGTTCAGTAACATTCTGTCCTAGCAGGTAAGAGCATCCAATTAATAGGGAGAAAAGCTGCCATTGGAGTAGATTTGAGATTATCAAATTACGAAGAAAAATAAATGAAATATGCCAGACATCCCTTTTAAAGACAAAATGGGTAAATTGAATTTAGCCATTAAGAAAGACAACATCAGAAAGAAAACCAAAAAATATTAAACTGAAGAGAATAATAATTGCATCTAATAGAACTGACAAACAATCATAATTCTTCCCATTAAATAAATACGTTATAAAAAATTTATTATGAAATGCCACATTATGCAAGCCAGGATTCAGAGAGGAGTTCTTTGCATTAAGTACAGTAGATGCCATTAAGGAAAACAGTCAATATGTCACTAAGCCACGGCCTGTAAAATTAAATTGATTTGGTAAATGTAAGTAAGATAGATCTGTTTGCTTTCATCATCAATTTTGAGTGGGTGAACAGGTGATGTCACCAACCTGGGAGCGATAAAGATGCAGGACCATCTGGAAAGCTTTGTGATGGATGGGCAACTGCTTTTGGATAGTGACAGTGCTGTGGTACTTTGTCACTTGGGATGCAGTACTTAATAACTTTTCAATACCATCATAATAAATTTCACTGCCTTATTAATATAGAAATGGTGAGTTATTACTGTGATGGCTATTGTAAATAACAAGAGATGCAGCTGTCAGAAGCTGATTGTTTGGGCATGTTTCTTTAAGCAACACAGTTGACTTGGGATAATCAACGTATGTCTATATCAGCAGAGTTTATTGCTCTTGTCAAAAGAAAAAGCAGCATTATTCAAAAATTATATGAAGTCCATAATAAACAAGTTTAATATATTATCAGACTTTTCCTATAAGTTTCCTAACATGGGACAATAAATCACTTTTAATAATGCCTTTCTGTGTACAATAATATCCTTATGCTGTAATAATGTCCTTTCCTAACTATTCACCCAGCAGAACTTCTGAAAAAACATAAAGGCATCTCACACCCATCAGTACACTTACAAAATTAAATCTCCCTATTTCATTAATAGGCTTCTTCTGATATAAAGCTGATGGGCTCTAGCTGTGTCTTTTTTCTGCTTTAATTGGACAGATGTAGTTAAAAGTAATCTACGACAAAGAAATACAGACAAAATTATAACCATGTGTCCCTAAACACTGGCAGGAAAGAGCATCTGTGGGTGTTTTATGAAAGCCCAGCACTGCTCCGTGACATTGCTGCTAATGTCATCGGGCTGAGGACTGGAGAGAAACAAAATGCATAGATAGCTGTTAGCAGAAGATGAATTACCAGATCAATCATTTAGCACCATTCAGGGTATTACACCATTGTTCCCCGGGAAGATAATTAAATCAATGATGTCTTTCTTATTTGTGTAAAGAGCCACGAACTTGTAAAGAATATCCAAACCTCCTCAAACATATTATTGCTGGATTTTTTTTTTTTTTTTTGTTTAAACCCTACTGACTTTGCCTTTCAGGCTCTAGCTTTGTCCCTCTTTTCAATTAAATGTCTCTCCACCATTTCTATGACTGCTGAAAAGAGAGCCAGCAGTCTATTAACAGGCAATAAAGTTCAGGAAGCCTAAGACTAGTTTCTTGGGTCAGAGGTGAAAATTGCATACTAAATGAAACAAAGGTGTGTCTTGATGGCTCAACAAGCAGTGGAGAGACGAGCATACATGTGGGCAGGAGGAGATGGTCGTCATTAAACAGAAGCAAATGAACACAGGAGTTGGGCTATGGCAAGATGCTTATTAACCCAGACGAACACATGCTCTTCAGAGGACACAGCACTGAGGTTTGCTGCTTAACAATGGCATTGCAATCTGGGCATTTGGTGTCATAAAGACTGAAAAGCAAAATAAAAAGCCCATTTTTTGTTTGCTAGAGCCTGCAGATTAGGATGTGTTTGTCAGGTAAATTAAAAAAAATATACTTATTTGGAAATAAAACCAGAAAACAGCAATTGGCTAATAGGGTATTTCTACCCCAGAGAGGATTAATATGGAGCTTTATTGTCGTGACAGCCCTCATGTTTCCTGGCTGAATGGTAGGTGGCATGCACAGGAGTGAGGACAGGGCTTGTCATAATCCTGCCCGACTTTATGTGATCGTGCTAACTTGGGTGCATACAATACTCATTAATTTGGGAAAGAAATACAAATGTTAAGTGGCCCTTCCTTTTAAAGCACAGACCTTGTGTTTAGTGTGGAAAGATGTAAAAGAGCCCACAAAAAGCATAACATTTCATCAGGTGAAGCCTACGGCGTAAGGGGGCTCTGGTGTATAGTGGGTTTCCCAAAGTGTTGTTCTTAGTCTTAACTTGATGAAGTGTATTGGCAACAGGCACAGAGTGGGCTGTGCTGGAGACCTGGTGTGGAGCTGCTCAGGGTTTCCAAAAGGAGCCTTCAGTGCCCTCCTATCTTCTTGAAACAGCCTCATGTGGCCAAATGGGCTTTCCAAAAATGTAGCTATTTGTTATGTGGGTGTTTTGCTAAAAAATAAATCTGGATATTAATGTTTTCAAAGAGGTTTGTGGTCAAGGTATTTAAAAACTGTAGTAGAAATGTTGATTTTGTGCAAAAAAAGGTAAAGCTCTCCTGGAGGGGAAAATGGGAGTTTGGGGATGGGAAAGCTTCAGCATTACTGCATTTACAGAAGACATTCTATAAAGGTAAATTGTAAGTATTGATCTAGTGATAACCTTCAAATAAGGCAAAATTTGCATGTGAATATAGAAAAAGTGATTTTGCTTTCCAGTCTTAACTTGGCATTTTCCTGTTTGGAATAAGTACATGTGTAGGCAGACAAATGAGCAGCTAAAAAAGAGGAGAGAAAACAATTTTTCTGTCTTTAATGCTAAACCCAGAAATGACCCTACCAAGCCCTCTGTGCATGCAAAGCAGAATGGTGTTGATAGCCAGGGTGAGCAGCAGTGAGCTCCATGCCTTGCCTTTGAAACACACCACCTCTCCTGTAGAGAGAGCAGTATTTTACCATTTCCCCCCAGTTAAGACTGTGTGAGGAGGCCTTTTTTATTATTTGCTTGTAGATCTGTGGTCTCAAATTGCATTTTCATCCACCTGCTGACCCTGGGCCGTGCACTTCTCTTTACTTCATCCCTGTTCTCCTCCTCTCATAACTGGTGCTGCTGTTCTCCACATTGTCCCAAAACCTTGGAGTCAGCAGGAATACTTGTTCAGCCTTGTGAAAAACTTCCTTCTTCTCAGCTTCTTCCAATCTTTTGTAAGTGCCATCTATCCCTGCCCTTTATATCTGGCCCTCATCTTCCTCAATTTATTTTTCAGCAGGTCAGTGCCATAATTGCCTCCAGCACTGGCGGTGCACATGGTTTGCTAGCCAGGCTCTGATTGCCTTTTAGTGGCTGCATATATCTAGTTTTCTACTGCATCTTTTCCTTCTCAGCTCTCATGTCAAGATTTCGGTGTCCCTCAGTTCATTTAAGTTTGGGGTTTCCCCGTTGTGGACGCAGTTTGCTCATTCCTTCCCACAAACATTTCCCTCTGCTTGAAATGTCACCAGTTCCACCCTTAGCAGAGCAGCTCAATCCCTATCAGTATGGACCCTCATTATTCCCTTTCAAAAGCTGATTTTCTCAAGTCATCTCACCAATTTGATGGCTGGCATTGTTGCAAAAAAGGCAACATCTCAACTTCCCTCATTAAAGCCCTTTTGCCTCTCACTAATGCAAACAGAGATGAATAAAACATGTTTTAGGCAGATTTCACAATAGTTTAAATAATTATTTGAAGATTATGACTTTAACAGAAGTTTCTGTGTGTAAAGAAACCCTCGTGGTAGGTATTTAGCTCAGGGAGAGTGACTTGTTTGGCATTTGCATTCAAATACTTTTGTGCTTCTGGAGCAATTTTAAGACTGGACTATGTGATCCCACCACCCATGACAACAATGCAGAAGTAGAAAATGAAAATTCTGGTTTTCAGCCCCAGCATTCCTGAATAAAATTTAGCTGATCGCAACAGTATCATTTTTGGGTGTGATTTTTAGTGGGTTTGAGTTTGAATGGGTTTAGAATAGGTGCTTGAGCAGCTTTTGTCCCCATGCTAATGCCCCGCAGCAGTGGGAGTCAGGAGGAGTGAAATGATGACCTGAAATAGCAGACGGCTCCAAACAGAGCTGGATTAATGTGAAATGGGGCCCTGGTCCCATCCAGCCAGGAAAGCTTCTGTCAGCCTGGAGGCACTTGTGCCCTGTCCCATGCAGCATCCCCACCACTGAGCCCAGCCCACCGAGCCCTTGGTCCTTCTGCAGCACAGAAATCCCCCAAAGTGGTCTCCAGCAGCCCTGACACCGTGATGAGCCCTGTGCCATGCTGAGCAAAAAAACAGCAGAGGGATTAAAACCCAATTTGCCCATATTCTCATGGGCTTTGTAGAGTTTTTTGTGTGTAACTTGCACATTTGATGTGTTTGGAAAGGCTCAGTAGTACCGTTCCTCCTCCTGTGATATTGCCAGGCTTGCTCTGTAACGCTGGAGAAGAAAAACCCCAGCCTTAGTGTTGGGAATTATAAATAATTTGATGCAACAGGTTTAAGTTACCATTTTTGTGGTGAAAAGAAAAGCTTAGCATGATCCAGATTTTCCTTGGTTTCCTCCCATTCTGCTTAGAAGCAGAGGTATTCACATTTCTTTGTCTAACAGTTTTATAATGTCTTAAGAGATTAACAGTGAGCATGAATGAGGGGCTGAGGATTAGACGACAAAAAGCCCGAGCCGTCCACTACCTTGTTTGCACATTTTACATTTTTCAGCATTGCCGAGCGAGTATAGAAACTAAGGAAAGATAATAAGGACCAGAGTCCCAAAAGTGTTTAGTGATTCAAAAAAATTCAGATGCCATGTCAGAACTGACAGAATGATGGAGCATTATGTGGCAGGACCCACTTTTTTGTCTTAGGGTAAGCTCTCGCCCTGAGTGAATGCAGATGTTATCGCAGGATCCCAGACAGACAGTCAGTGAAATGTGACAGGCTGTCAGCAAAGTTACACTATGTTGAGCTTGCTAAAATATCCCAAAGCTTCATGCGTGGCCTTTTAAAATTATTATAACGTATATTTTTTTATTTTATATATGCATATTTTTAATATATATGTTTAGATATAAATATATTTCAATATATATTTATTTATACAAGTATATTTAGATATAAATTTATTTTTATTTATTTTATTTTATATGTATATTAAAAACTCTTAGCTCAATTGGTTGGGAGGTTAAAAAAAATAAAGGATGAAAAAATAAATGGTTACAGTAACATTTCCAGTCAGGGATCCTTTGAATGGTTCAGATGTGGCTGTAAAAGTTTTTTAAGAATAGGGGGAAAATTATTTTCTGAAATATTTGGGAGGTTATGTTGGCATCAGCGAGATTTGTAGAGTCAAAGCACAGGGTAAGGCTGTTAACCACATGTCAGAGTGTGTCAGTCATTCCCTGAATGATTTGGGTATTTACCCCTGTGAAATGCTTAGGCAAATCAGTAATAGCAGCCAGCAGAAGTAAACCTTGCCTGTGCTCAGCTTGGTTTTCTCTTTAGCAGGGTATCAGCTTCAAAACAGGGGAGTTATGAGCAATTATAATTCCTTTACTGTTTTTGGGGTTTTTTTAAACCTCAAAATTAGATGCAAACAAGCTGTTAAAATTGCAAACTGAATAGAAAAAAGGACAGCAAGTGAACTGATTAAAACATGCTCAGAAAAATAAAAATATGTGTCAGGGCAAATCAATGCAAATGCTCTGAATTCAGATGCTCTGAAGTCATAATGAGGCTCAGAAAATGACTTTTGTTTTGAATTTTGGGTCTGCAAGAGATATTTGATTTGTAAATATTGTAACAAGATATAAGCTTTTAAAATTTTGTGTAGAAAAAGAAAGGGCTCCCTTCTCCATAATCCAAAATATTTAGCTTTCAAGGAGTATGCAGGGAGGTGATGTTCTTTATATGCCAATATACTTGCAGGACTGTGCTTGCTGTTTTTCCTTCTAATACTTCATTATGTAGAAAATATAAATATAATCTGGGAAAGTCAATATTTTTACAGATGCAATTGATTTTCCCTTTTGAATTAGGACAGACTCAGATTCAAGCTTTTACATAATTAGAGGACAGGGAGCCTAAAATACTGATGTTTTCAATTTATTTCACAGCTTTATTTTAAAGGTATATTTCCTTCTATGGGTTAGTGGATTTTGATTTGAAATGCTAAAGTAAATTGTATATCTCTTTTGTAAGTAATTATATATATCATTCAGAGAAACCCCTTAATAGTCTGTATTCTTGTCTTATTACTGTTAGCTTAAGCCTAAATTTAATGAGAAGGCTGTTTATAGTGGCACAAACTAATATATTTTGCTAGAATAGGAGTTGCAGCACATTTGTTCTCCTGGAAGCAGAGCAGAATAATGCATGTGATTTATAATCAATTTAGGTCTGCTTTGGAATAAGATGATCTTGCATTATTTGTTTCCATACACTGAAAATATTAATTTACTTCTAGAGGCAGGGGAGAAAGGCAAACCTAGGCAGCCACAATTTAGTGCAATTTGTGTTACAACAAAATGTATTACCAGCCAACACAACAACCTTCCAGGCTGGGATAAATGGGATACGAAGACACTTAGGAGATAACATCTCACACAGTGTTTTTGCAAAAAAAAAAAACCCCAACAAACCCTCCAAGTAAACAATCCAACTAAATTATGCATATGGAGGAAATGATTGAGAATATGTTTAGCTGGTAATCGCACTCATGCCGAAGTTTTAAATTTCATCTGTCTGCTCAGATCTATTGTGATCCATTAAGTGGCTTCCTTTTTTTCTGACAAATTGAATGCTGCAACTGCAAGGAGCTCTTTTGTTCTTTTAATTCAGTCAGCATGGAAATGATTTTCTCATTTCAGGCCCTTTTCTGTCCTCTCTTCATTGTGTCAATAAAATAGAGTTGTGCAGAGCTGCTCTAATCAGCTTAGAGTGCTAATTCATTGCACTGGGATGCTATCTGGGTCCGGCTACAGGTGGGCACTATAAGGGGTCAGTCTCCAGGGGAGTCCAATTGTGTCTCTCTTGGGTCTTGTTTGCAGAATAACTCAAATCTCAAACCCTGGCTTAAGAAAGGAAGA
Source organism: Fringilla coelebs (assembly GCF_963513975.1). Classification (NCBI taxonomy): domain Eukaryota; kingdom Metazoa; phylum Chordata; class Aves; order Passeriformes; family Fringillidae; genus Fringilla; species Fringilla coelebs. The sequence continues at coordinate 21,951,844 of NC_140036.1, forward strand.
AAAAAATGCACAAACACAGGCGTGCAGGGGCACAAAACATTCCTGGATGCGCCGCGCGGTCTCATGGTTGTTTCTGTTTTGACACTGGGGAAGGGAGTGCTTCAGTTCAGAAGCAAAAGATTAATAAGAAACTTTGAAGATCAATTTTAAAATTCATGTGGGAACGTGGTCATTTTGAGATATAGGTGTGCAAGAGGGAAAGGAATGGTGCTGGTGAGGGGCTGGGGGGAGTCTCGCCTCTCAATTTTTGAGGGCTTTCAAAACGCTAACTAAACCAAGCGAGTATTGAAAGAACAAATCCTCGCTGCAAGTGCCACTTCTGAGCAAGCTTTTTGCCAGGCACGAGGGCAGGCTGAGTATGGGGGGATCTGCCCAGCACTGAGGAGCCCAAGGGATGCTCAGGGGAGTGAGGCAGGGACCCTGGGTGCCCCAGTGCCACTGCAGAGCCTGAGCCCGGGGCAGCCCCTTCCCCACAGCATGAGGGGCTGTGCTAACAGCAGCAGCTTTCTTCTGGGCACTTGTGTTGGGTTATGTCAGAGAACAGACAGGGAATGAGAGGATCAGTACCAGGGGAATGGAAACCTTGTGTTTTTCTTCTGCCCCAATATTGTGCAGTTTGGCCTCAGAACTGTCCCTAGCACAAGACAAGCAGGCTTTGCTGGTTTGGTTTTGGTTTTTTAAATAGATGTTTTTGTGTTTACCACCAACCACAAAACACAAACAAACAACCCCTGAGAAAAGAGGCAGTGATGGGGAGAAGGGGAGGGAATTCCCAGTGAATCTCCTGTTTCTTGCCAGCTTGTCCCAGGGTGGCAGTGTGGGAGCATCTGCCCTGGGCTGTGTCCTTGTCTCTGCCAGCTCTGCATCCCTAGGGCAGGTCTGGCATCTCTTTCATCAAGCACTTAGCAGAAACTGCCCAAATTTCCCAGACAGACATGCTAGATGCTGCCAAATATCTTCCTGAAGCAAGGCCAGCAACCCCAGCACCACTCTGCTCCGAGCACTTGCTACGCAAGCCAACAGAGGCGGGCACAGATGTGTTAGAGGTTTCCTAACCAAAAATTTCTCAGTGCCTTTAGGATGGCAGAGCAGCCCTGGCACATGTCCTGTCTGGGGAGGAAGGGCATGGCTCGTGGCAGAGCAGCCAGTGGCTCTGTGGAAAGAAAAATGCAGTAAAAGTGCTAAAGAAAACTGAACAAATCATAAATTTCCTTAATAGTGTAGCAAGAGGTGAAAGGCTGTTTATTTGGACAGCATTTTGCTTTTAAATTAGCATGAAGATTTTCCCACAGAATGCATTTCCCTTGCCCATAATTGCTCATGCAAAAAAAAAAAAAAAAAAAAAAAAAAAGAAAAAAAGGAAAAAAAATGTGGGCACTTTTTGGAATTACTTAAAAAATTTCCGTTGTGGAAAAAAAAATACTGGGTTCCTCCCAGACTCTTTTTTGCCTTCACATGACTGAGGTACTCAGTGGTTTGTGTGCAGGAAAATTGGACAGGTCATGGCTGTGGCACGTGGTTGTAGGGCAGGAGAAGATCCTCTCCTGGAGCACAGTGGATTTGGGGAATGGGGATGTGACAAAGTCTCCCTCAGGCTGGTGGAAAGTGATGCCATTTCCACAGAGAAGCCAGTACTGGCTCAGAAATGCAAAATGGGCTCTGCAGTGCATCAAAGCCTCATCCTTGGCTACTTCCACGCCTGCAGTCCTCCTTCTCTCCAAACTCAGCCTGGCTGAGTTTGGGCAGGACTGTTCCCCACGGGTGGATTTCCTACAGGAGCTGCTGCTCTTTGTGGCTTTGTGGCAGAGCCGGCACCGTGAAAATTAATTAACGTACCTGAAGACACCCCTGAGCAGGAAATCATAGTGCTGCTCTGTGATTCAGGGGTGAATAGGATCTCTCTATTATCAAAAACTCCATCAGGGAAGAGGAAATTAAGTTCCTAATTAGACAGTGTCCAAAGGAAGAAGTGAGGCATTGAAGAGATGGAGAAAATTGAGAGGTAGCTGATGCCCGTATCAGGCTAATGATAGAAAAGGAAATAGTAGAGCTTGAAAGGTCGCTGACCTTATTAGGCTTGGAGAAAAGTAGTAGATCTTCAAAAGCTTTCACCTATGATAGGTTGACAATGTGTGAAGTTCTCAAGATGGTCAGAGAGGAAAGACAGCCCAGAAAGACCATGGGAACAAATTAGGCAGATTACAGTGAGCTGCAGAGATACAGCATGAAAAACATATTTAGAAAAGAAGGGAATTCAAAGGAGAAACAGCCAGAAAATGTTTCATTTCTTGGTGAGATCTATTTTCACTAAGAGTACAGGATTTTATTTCCCACTTAGTAGTTTTATTTTTTTTACCATCAATTAAACTTGGTAATGATCCTTCACTGGGTTTAACATTTCCCTAATGAAGTATTTGCTTTCTGCTAAACTGAAATATTTCAGTGGTAGCCAACTCTGAATATTACCTTCAGTGAGATGAAGATAGTGTTGCTAATAATAACTTCAACATTATTTTTTGAATATAAGAACACTTAGTGAAAGCACTGCAAATCCCTTAGTGGAAAGAGACTTTTACCTTGGAATACCAAACCTGGCCAGCTGCAAGAATTTTAAAGGCTGTTACAGGCTATTTTCTCAGTAGGTAAAAAACTCCCTGACTCTTTAAATGAGATATTACAAGAAACAAGTCTATAGCAAGTCAAATGAAATGCCCCTAAAGCCTGCCTCCTCCCAGCCTCTCTTCCTGCAGCAGTTTTGTGCTGTCCGTAGGTGATTTCTCGGAGCCAGCAAGGCCTGATTAAAATCCTCCCTGCTGGTTCATGTACAAACATGGCTTTGAGTTTAGAGGTAAAGTTGCTTCTCTGTCTTTCTGGTAAATGCTCAAGTTTTCTTGTTTTGACTGTTAGCAGGAAAGAGGGAGAAGGAATGCAAAGAAGAGGAAATTAAAAATACAGCACTGCACATTTTTCATGCAACAGGACCAGTCCATTTACAATGTAACATAACAGCAGTTTTTCAATCAAAATAAATGAGGACAAATTCTCTGCTGGTAAAAGTAGATGCAGTGCCATGACTTTCCTTTAACGTAAGCAGTGTATGATCCACTCCAACATAATAAACCCAATGTAAAGGCAGACCATGAAAAAACCTAATTTTTTTCTTTGGTTGTGAGCAAGTTTAATGGCTTTTTTTTTTTTTTTTTTAATGCTCTGTGAATAACAGGGTTGTTTTTAAGTAAACCCTGTTGTATTGTGAAATAAAAACCCCCTTGCAGACAAGCGCTACCATGTGGCATTTCACAACTAAGGCAAAGATGCTTCCTGAATTTAAAGCTGACACTTTTATCATCAGAAGGAAAAACAGACTGAGTGCACTTCCTATCTTTTTCTGGAGTTTGTGATCCCTTCCTGAAGCAGAACCACCATGTAGGACTGCAGCCTGGAGGGAAGAAATGCTGTTGGAGTGGCCAGGAGAGCAGCACGCCCCTGCCTCCCTCAGAGGGCTCTGTGGAGCAGATTCTGGGTGCTGAGGGTCCCAGAGATGGGGAAGGGCTGCCATCCCTGATTAGATGTGCTCTGTAATAGCATCGTCCTGTTTTCACTCACCACGGCAGAACGTTTCTACTGGGCTAACAAGGCATGGGGTAATGAGAAACATGCCAAGTTTAAGGGAAAGAGGAGTCGAACCTTCGTACAGGAAACAAATGTGATCAATTACCCCAAGTGCAGAGCTCACAGATACCTTATCTTAAGGCTCCTTAAAATAAGAACTTGATTGTTTCCAAATGCCTCTAAGAAGTCAGTGATAGAAACACATTAATGCGAGAGACACAGGAAATTTTATTACCTCCAAAAATTGTCATTATTACTTGCTTCTAAAGATATGGAGGAATCAACACAACTGTCTAACACATGATCATGGCAATAAATCTGCGGCTCCCCATGCATGTGCAGGCTGTATGTAGAAGCAGATTTTCAGCATTATTTTATTGCAGTCATTAAACAATATTTCAAAAAGCTACCAGTATTTATCACAATATAGAAACCAACCTACCTTCCTTCCTTCCTTCCTTCCTTCCTTCCTTCCTTCCTTCCTTCCTTCCTTCCTTCCTTCCTTCCTTCCTTCCTTCCTTCCTTCCTTCCTTCCTTCCTTCCTTCCTTCCTTCCTTCCTTCCTTCCTTCCTTCCTTCCTTCCTTCCTTCCTTCCTTCCTTCCTTCCTTCCTTCCTTCCTTCCTTCCTTCCTTCCTTCCTTCCTTCCTTCCTTCCTTCCTTCCTTCCTTCCTTCCTTCCTTCCTTCCTTCCTTCCTCCCTTCCTCCCTCCCTCCCTCCCTCCCTCCCTCCCTTCCTTCCTCCCTCCCTCCCTTCCTTCCTTCCTTCCTCCCTTCCTCCCTTCCTCCCTTCCTCCCTTCCTCCCTTCCTCCCTTCCTCCCTTCCTCCCTTCCTCCCTTCCTCCCTTCCTCCCTTCCTCCCTCCCTCCCTCCCTTCCTTCCTCCCTCCCTCCCTTCCTTCCTCCCTCCCTCCCTTCCTCCCTCCCTTTCTTCCCTCCCTTCCTTTTCTTTACTTTCCTCCCTTTCCTTATTTTGCTGGTTGACTATTCTCTTTGTCAGTTCTCCATCTGTAGAAACCTACTGAACTTAGGCTGGAACTGGAGATAATCAGCCAAAATTTCTGACAATCAGAGTGTTTTCTGAAGATGCATTAGGTGCAGGGAGAAACCTGCAGTGGCCAGCCCATATTGAGGTATGGCTTTGACCTGAAGATATGTGACTCTCTCCGAGGTTTATAACATAAATCTGGAATGCTGGGGACAGGAATGTATTGTTTATCAGGGAATTGCTACTGTCAGCAGGGACATCACCCATGGGTGAATTAGCAGGAGAAGGGAAGCCAGTGTAGAAAATCTAACTGGCTCTTCCCATGCCTGCAATTCCCATTTGGAATCAGCAGGACTTGTGTGCAAGGTCTGATGGAGTATATGATCTAAAAATTACAATTCCATTGGAGTCACTCTCTGAGAGGAGCATGATATCTTGTGAGAATGCATTTACACAGACTGACAAGGCAGTTTTGCTACTGGTTTTAACAGGAATAGTACTAGCTTTTTTGTGTTTTTACCCATGATGGCACGCTCCTTAGGAAAGCAGTTTAAAAGCTGAGCTCCCAGGACTGATGCACTTGCAAAAAAATATATAAAAATACAGTGTAGATGGGTTTTGTCAGTAAAGAGTCCAGACTGGATTTCAAAGGTATCTGATCACCTTTGTATAATATGTACTGAAAAGAAGGCTGGAACATGTAAATTTTGCTAGACATCTCTTGACACAGGCTAGGTGAGGGGGATTATTGTATCATTCAGCAGGGACTTGTTTCCTTTAAAATACGTTTGCCTCTCTCCTGGTATCATCTTTAGCACACTATTCTGTTTGGCATTGCTGTTTCATGTTTGACATGACAAAAATGAGTTGTTTTAACATTCATGCACTTTTACTAATTCCAAAAGAATGATGTGTTTATCACCAATAGTCATTTAGGTGCAGCTAAACCTTTCAGACATGCTTGTTGCAGTGATGCATGAGGTGGGCATTTCAGGGGATAATACTAAAATTTAAGAAAAAAATTCAGGCATTTACCTGGAATTACATTCAATACCAACCTGTTATGGTTTATTAAATTCTGTGCTTTAGCCTGGAGACATTTGCCAGTGCAAAAGTAATGGCTGCTTTAACATCCGTGTACAAAAGTGGAATTTAAGAGATTAACTTGCATTTGACCTACTTCAGCTCTCCTGGTAATGAGGGGTGCAGAGGCACAGAATTAATTTCTCTCAATTTGTGGCTCTCAGGGGTGCTGCTAAGTTTGAGAGTGCTTGAATTTTAAGAGTCTCCTGGTGTGTTGAGAAGGTTTTGTTACTGCACAGAGTTCTGTCAGTGGCAGGGACTGAAGTGCCAGTTTTATCTGTTTGATTAATAGCCTGATTGAGTTCTAGTGTATCTTTGGAAGAAAAAAACCATATTTTCTCTCCCACTCGAAGGGCATTTTTTCCCACATACCCTGATTCTCTTTCACCTCCCAGTAACAGCTCAAAACAGGAAATGGACTGAGAAATGTCTGCTGGGCCTAACTTTGTCTGCAGCTCTCACACCAGACTTGTCTCACCTTTCCAATAATCTGGGCTTTGGTCAAGATCTGTTATACCTTTGTTTTGTGTGATATTAATAGACTGCCTCTAGCAGGATGTATAACCCTGGGTGATATTATTTGGACTGATGTGATTTTAAAAGCCAGCAAATGACTGTGCAATTATTACTGCAGAGCTGTGTCTTTACCATAGCATTAATGCACCTAAAGAGATTTTCGGCAGAGCAATTTATACTCTCATGAAATTGGCTGTAACTACTGAATGTACAGCGTGCCCTTTTCTCCCTAGGTTTTAAAGGTCTGGTTTAGTTCCTTATCCATACATTCATCCCTCCTCTTCCTTTTCAAATAAGTTCTGTTCACTGGAACCTCTCTTTGTGCGGGATCAGTTCTGACAGGATGTGGTTTATTTCCAGCTCACTGCAGTTTATCAAGGAAATAAACAGAGGAAGCACTAAGGTGTGTAGGTACCAACCTGTATCAAATATATGTATGGTTAGGATGATGGAAATAAAAGATTTCTAAAGTTTATAAAATAATTTTTTATTGATTTATCACATAGGAATATTGGTGTTGAGAGTTTATCTTTCCTCAAAATCTTTCCAGAGAAGCTACTTCTGCTTCTCTGAGATCTCCAGGAAAATCATGGCACGGGGGAGTCTGGGAAGAGTATGTGTTTATGTGAAAATTTACCAAGAAGCACAATATTAGGCATCTTCCACTTAACAACAAAAATCCATATTAGCTGTGGTGAAATAAAGCATAAATATCTGTATCTCCCAACATATATAAGGGAACCAACAGATGTGCCAGAGCCCATATCAACACGTGCAATGCCCTTCTCCTGGAATGCAGTTGTATTGTGTAACGTGACCCTATCAATTTAATAGAGACTAATTGTCCTCAGCTTCTTTTGTGGGAGTTCACAAAGCCTTTGCCAGGTTTCGGTGTCAGATCCTCCTCCCCAAAACCTGTGAAACACAGCTTTCCTCTGGGTCTGTGATCTGTCAACAAACTGGTTCTTGTGGCTTCTTTTCAGCAAGCCTGGACTGAGCAGTGCTTCTCCCTTGTGGAAATGGCTGATGTTTTTATTCCCAGGCTTAGAAATCTTAGAAATTTGCTGAATTCTGGAGGTTTTATAAGCAGAGCTGTTCTGTGAGGTTTCCTGTACTGGGAGGCACAAAAACATACCTTGATGCAACTGGTTTTTTTGTGTGAATGATTTCAGAAAGTCGTGAAGGATTTTCTGGGATTTTCAAGAGGCAAAAAAAAAATTTGAGCATTTTGAAATTTCCCTTTTAGAACACAGACCAGTTTTTCTAGGATGAGTTTTAAAACAAGCATCAAGACCACCTATTTCAGTTCTACAGAAGCATATCTTGTTATGACATGCTTTCTTGATTTTGTGAAAATTTTTAAAGGTTATGCGTTACTGTTTTGTAAAAAACACAAACCAAAAAACCAAAAACCTAGAAAGTTTTTGATTTTAAGTGTTTCTTAATCTTCTTTAATCCTGTGGAAAGCTTTAGTTATTGCCATACATGCTTCAGTGAAAAGCAACAGCACCAGTGCCCAACCCACTGTACAGAGTTAATGTCCTGCAATTTTTCCCTGCTCCCGAGAGTCGGAGGGAGTTTCCAGCTCCACTTTTCCTAGCAGCTGCCAACGTTGTCAGCACTGATCTGTCAGAAAGGATTTTTCCTGGCAAAACTTTGAAGCTCCTTTCTGACATCCCCAACAAACTAATTGTTGTCTCCTGCCTCTGAGAGCCCTCTGAAGTCCCAACGAGTTAGTGTCTTCTCAAGAGATGAGAAAGGGGACTCACAAAATCAATTTATCAGGCTATTACGCATTGTCATCAGCCAAAACAAAAACCTGCTAAAGACAGGAGAAAAAGAAGGAGAAACGGGTCTCTGAGAAAAGGTTACAGAACATCCATCTTCTCTCCTCTTCCAATTGTTTCCTTTCTTTACCCATTTTCATACCCATTTCCCTCCACTAAAAGACACTTTATGACAAGCATTGTAATCTCTTTAGACCAGGGGGAACCTCTTCTTTAGGACCAAATCTTTGCAAGGCGTGAGTGACAGCGGGAAGGGGTCCAATTGCCACCGAAGACACTCAGGCAATAAATCATCCACCCTGGCATCGAGTGGCTGGACTCGTCCGCGCTTCCCGATGGCCACCAGCGCCTGGCGGTGACAAAACAGCCATTGTCAGCGCCCAGCAGCCACATTCCCTCCTTCTCCCCGCCGAGGTTTTAACTTCACCTACGGCATAAGAAACAGATTAACACGTTGGGAAAGGGAAAGAAGGGGAAAGTCTGCCACGGGCGGGAGAGGGGATGCGCGACAACGATGGCATTGCCGCGCGCTTCTGCGAGCTCAAACAATAGTAGAGACTGGAAAGGTGCCGTCAAGGTTTTATTGGTAGTTACTAAACTGTCCTTTGAAAGCCTCCAGCCCAGACAGGGATTTTGCTGGTGTGTTTTAAAGACTTTCCATTTCCAGGTGACCTCTGGTGCTGTGGTTACTCTTTAATCGAGGCAAAGTAGCGCTCGGAGGTGTGCGCTGTTCCGAGCACAACAGCTCTTCACTGAACAGAACAATCTTAAGGAGGAAATACTGGATGGAAAAATAAGTGCTTGTCACCCAGATATGAAGATTGGAGCATGTTTTGGATTCTTTCAGGCCAAACCCAAAGGTCTTTGCATTGTCCAGTTATCACACCAAATGCCATCACGAGTTTTTATCATTCGCAACTAAATTGCCATAAGGAGAGCTAAAAAATGTGCCAGGTCTGTTCCGCTGAGGGGCTTGTGCACTGCTGTTGCATAAAAGACATTTACAGATAAGTTGTAATCAGCTCAGAGTTACATATTAACCAATGAATTATGGTAAAGAGGGGAATAAAAGATTGTAGTGGGATGAGTCTTTAAATCTGAAGCCCTCCAGAAGGTCACCAAAGGATAAGAGTAGCAGAATATTTATCACTGCTGCGTTTTTATCCTTATTGATTTCCCCCTCAGTGTCATTAGGGTGTTTTCTTTAGAGAAATGTGCTGGACAACACTAACCATTTATTAATTATTGTTGATGCTGGGAAAAAATGACCCGTTCTCTCAAGGATGCCTCTCAACATGGTGCACTTGCTAAATGTAAGGCAAGAGAGGAACTTGACTCTGGAAATTTGAATAATGAATTAGTTAATGTCCCATTGACCCCCCTAATCCGTTGTGGCAAGTGGGAACCTGCATGCATTTGTTTCTCAGTGTGCTGTTGTTCTGTATGTCCTAGTTCTCAATTACAAGATCCATTTTTGGGGTATGAGAATGCAATAGATATTAAAAAAAATAAATGTCTAGAGCTCTGTATTCAGGCAGACATGACTTTCATTATCATAAGAAATATAGGGATTATATCATCCCACCAAATATCGACTAGCCTGGGGGTGAATAGTTTTTGTTGAGTGAGTGAGTAAAACATCATTAGTTTTTTCATGATCACCATGGGAAAAGCTGACAAGCAGATTTTTCTGTTGGCTGTTATATTTTCATGACAATTTTGTAAGGCTGTGTTATACAGTTCTGCACACAATGAAACTTCTTTGTAGTTTAGTAACAAGGAAAAATATTATTCCTTTTCTTTTTAACTGTAAATTGATTAGGCTGCTCTGAACCTGGTACATGTAACCAGCACTCTCTGTTTTAACATTCTGAATTATTTAATGAAAAGCCTCTAAGGTCTTTGGATTCACAGTCAAATTGCTACAGAGAGTAAATGAGATGAAGGCTTTTCTAGGCTCCATGACAAGTCTATCCCATTTCATCATCTTAACTAAAAAATAATCCTATCTAACCTGAAATCCACAGCAGCTGTAAGTAGAAAATAAATCCAAACCGCAGCTCAGACTTGTAACCTAACAGCCATCATAAATAATCAGAATCTATTTGAAGGTGGAAGATGGGACATTAGAAGCTATTTACACTACTAGAGTGATGCCATTGATCAGTAAGAGCAACCCGTAGATAAGACTCATATGATGTCATGGTTATTTATGATGGGAACTGACAGTAAAGCTACTGTGGAACTTTCTCCCCGACAGCTTCATTCATTTCTGTTTGTGATGCATTTCACTGTTAGAGAAGCAATCAATAGCAAAATTGTGGTGATAAAAGTTATTACTGGTTAAATATGTGAAAAATGTGCCCATGTGTGTATACATATGTAATGCCAGCTATGAGAACATTAAAAAATTAGGTCAGCTGAATTTATTTAATATTTTTTAGTACCAACGTACAGCGGAGCCATTTTGTGTTCTTTGATGGTGCACAGGTACCACGGGCTGATTTATTTTCTAATCTTATCAAACTTATTGTGACCATGAGAAATGCAGCATTGCAAAGATTTAATATAACATTATAGGTTCTCTGCAGTTTGCCTTATGGCTCACAGCGTGTTGGTGCAGTTACAGGAGAAGAAAAAAGCCCTTTCAGACAGTGTCAGACTTGGAATTCTGCTGTTTGTATCCAGCGTTACCTGTTTGCATTGTAATTAAGAGGGTTTTTGCAGCAAGCAAAGGTCCAGCGTGCATGCATGAAAATGCCAATTTTATTGCCCGTTTAACCAATGAAAAAGGCAAGAAAGGATTATTTTCTTCTAAATGTTTTTGGTAGGAAAGGGATAATAAAATAAAGGTGGGATCAAGGCCAAGTTAATTTTCCCTAATGAAGTACTGCTAAAAAAATACATATGTCTTCCTAGTTAGTCTTATTGAGTCTAATTTATAAAATTCTTCACTAAGTTTCTTCTCCTATCTATAGATAAAATCTAAGATTTAATCTTCCATGATATGAATCCCTAACCTCAGCGGGACTGGCTTATCTTTTAAACAATCTAGGCTCTATTTTGTATAGCTCCTTTATGTACATGATTGTATGTACCCAGCAGGTCAAAGGCAGTGCTTCCCCAGACCATTGTTGGCCTGGAACAATAAATATTAGACTTAATTTAAATGGGTCAGAGTTCATTCCCATCCACTGCCCATCTCTATGGCAAAACCGTCTGGTCAGTCACTTAATTGAGACAGAAATAGTCAATGTCAACAAACTGCTAAGGAAATTAAATGTATGTTTGATGGAGCTCCTTCTAAGCCATGACAAACTGACCTCTGATGTTATACACGTGTCTCTCTGCAATGTATAGAAAACAGTGGGGTTTTCTGAGCTTTACACTTTGTACCTTGGAATGTGGTTATCCAGTTAAGTAGTGATGCACCTCTTCGTGGGATTTCTCTTTTTGTTTGAATGTGATGAAGAAATATGGCCCTTATCAATATTTCACACATTTTAGAGGTAATAGAGGTAACTACCTCTATGACTCCATACTGTTCTCCCAGGTTGCACTCAGGAAATGTTATTACAAGATTTTTGTGGGAGGCTGGGGTCCTGTACCTGGGTGGACTGGGGGGTGGCACTGGAATTCCAGCTGTTCCTTGGTGGCTGCTGATTGTCACCTACAGGGGAACAGCAAAATGCCCAAATGAGGGGGGGCAGCTGGGTGGGAAACACACACTGTGTAGGAAACAGGGCAAGCCTTCATTTCCTAAGAGCTTAAGGCTGGTGCTGTGTTAAAACCATCCCAGGGAAAAGTGATTTGGGATGGCACAAAATGTTTTCCACCGGCACTTTGCATAAAATGGCGAGACTGGGCAAATTGCCTAGAATTTGGAATTCTCTCCTTGGAAAACAGGGTAGAGCTATAGCATCTTCCAGCTGATGTTTCCAAGGCACTTCACAGATATTCTATTTCCCACCATCAAAGTGTTGTGCAGTAGCATTTGCAGTATTTAAATGTATACCAGTGAAAGAAACAGAATGTAGGGGGACTAAAATGACCAGTTTCAAACTTGCTACCTAAGGGTGTTAGGTTTGTAAACTCTATTTTTCTGTGTCTGAGCAGGCAGCCCAATTCTCAGTGCTGCTCAGCAGCCTCCATTGACTGCAGAAATTATGGGGTGGACAAGTTTGCCTCTTTTGTTTTCAGTGTTTCAGAATGTGCTCGACTCCAGCTGTGTTAGGTATTTTTTGGGTTATTTATGCCCAACAACAGTCATATGTTAATGACCCATCTGTGCTTTGAAGCCAACATGTCTCTGAGGTGAACTGGATGAAGAAGGAGGCTGCTTTTGGGATGTTATAATGTTAAATATGTGTCAGAAAGAAACACAGGGACACACCTCCATCCAGAGGCTGTTGTCACTTGTGAGGGTGGCAGATGCACTGCTATGCAAAGAAATGACAAAACCTGCAGCACCAGAGGGTCCCAGTCCCCAAGATTTTACTCTTGCATCCAAGCTGTACTAATTATTATTTAATTTTTTACTCGGATTTTCTCTAGTCACTAACAAGGCAGTCCTGTTGAATACAACTAATTCAGTAGAAAATTGCTCCAGTCATGTATTCCAAGTGGATTGGAGTAGAGAGGAATTACCCATGCATTAAAGGAAAAAAAAACCAAAAACAAACCCAAAAGTTTTTTTTTTTATTTGTATCAAAGCTGGGTATAGTTTGTGCAAGCTCATCCTTCCTAGCTGAACAGTAAAATTCTCCACTGACCTGGATAATCGCCTCCTTTGGAAACAAATGAGCTGCTCCTGTGTGATTATAAACACATTTTACAACAGGTTTAAGATAAAAACACCCTATCCCTCATCTCCTCTGCATGCTATAGCACAAGTCCCTTGAGCTCAAGTTTTCAGAAGTTGCCACCAAGTTCCTCCACGTGATGTTTTTTAGCAGAGCTGAGGATCTGACTCCTGCAGGGGCTGTAACCCAGAGCAGCCGGGGTCAGACCGCTGGCCAAGGCAGCTCTGCTGGCTGGAGAAATAAATCCCACTCAAGGAGGCTACATCTGAAAATGAGGCTCTTGTACACATGTTTTTTCATCTGAAATCAAAGGATGCATTGGGGGCTTGGGGTTTTTGCGTGATTGACTGAATTAATAATGTAAAAATTGATTGAAATATAAGTTCATACAGAGAACGTGCCATGTAAGAAGGGGGTCTTTTCCTCCTTTTGAAGGCAAACGTGTCAGAGATCCCTTCATTTTATATGAATGCCTTTTTCATCACTTGGAATGCTCCAAATTTCTAGTGAGGGTGAGTTTACCATGCTGGAGCTGAGCTTGGGAGCTGCTGCAGGTGAGAGCCCTGCTGAATGAAGGGCACACCTTGCACAGCAGCACCAGACCCTGGATGCATGATTCTGTATCCACATGTGAACTATCTGACTCCATTAATGAAAAACAGTGTCTTTAAAAGGCAGGAAAACTCTGAAATGCTTAATAGAGAAGAAAAAAAGTTGCATTTGTTAGCATTTATTAGTAGACTACCTTGTCTATTTTATTGTAGCATATAGGTTGTGGCCTCTGAGCTCACATCATCCTTTTTCTTGGAAAACACCTCTCTAAGTTAAAATCTCTCTAAACTACTTAGTTCCAACCTGAGTAAGGGCTTCCATGGCACCTTCTATTTTTTTTTTTTTTTCTGTTTAGTTTGCCCTCAGGTTCTCCTGCTTTCTTAACACCTATCTTTGAATAGGAGGAACCCCAATACAACACTGATAAGCTGCAAACAAAGATTTCTGCAGCTCAGGGAATTTGACCCAGAAGCCTATTTACCTGTGGATGTCTCTGCTGCTCCTACAGTCAGGAATTTACCCCTGCAAATTGCTGCTAACAAATGCAGTTGCCCAGGGTGCCCTATTTGCACACACATGTGCATTTATCCAGATTTCTTTTAACGGTGTGTCAGTGAATTATGATGATGTATTTTGACAGATAGAGCGAGGGTAATTTTTTCTTATATTAAACAATTGGGAGAAATGAAAGTGAAAGGTGAATGCTGGACAAAACAGCTTGAGGAGCCTGGCTGAGAGCTGTTCCTTGCTCAGAAAGGTGCTCTGAAGGCAGAAGGAGCTGGTGTACAGAACAATCCTCCTGGGGGCTGCAGGAGCCTCAGCACCAGCCAGCATCCTCCAGGGACCACCAGTGCACCTCCCCTTCTGCAGGAGCTGCTGCACTGCCTGAGGGCTGACTGAGAGCCAGGGAAGTTGATAATTAATGAGGAGGGGTGGGTTGATGCAATGTACCTGTTTGCTGCTTTATCTCTCCAATCCTTGGCTGCAGGTGGTGGCCAGTCAGGCGAGTGCAGGTTGCCAAATGCTGCATCTGTGTCTGAGCTCAGCAAAATGAGCACTTTAAGGAACTTGGAGCAATTTTAACTTCTGCTGGTTCCACTCTTGGGATGAGGCACTAATTCTGATACCTCACAGTGTTTCCCTTTTCTCTCTGCGTTGGACTGCAATAATATTTTCAAAATTTGCAGAGTTTTTCACAAGCCTACATTTCCAATGCCATTTATTTTCCCTAATTTTACCTTCCTAAATTGTGCTAAATTGCAGAAATGTAGAGATTATGAAGAATGCAAAAATCTTCCTGTGGAAGATGCAACCATAAGGAAAGATTTGGGTTACATTGGAGTCCTACCAACCTTGATTGTGTCCTTTTTAGATGCATTTTAAGCCATCTCTACACTTTGTGTAAATTACACACACAATATGGGCATGAGAGTGCATTAAATACGCTCTCATAGGTTTGCCTGTCATATCATAAAAGCAGCAATAAAATACTGAGAGTATATTATACTTATTAATGTACATTTACAATATACAATCATTAATCACAAAATACTAATAATGGACTTTTTTTTTTTTTATCATGGTGAGGCAAAACTTGCCAGCCCTGACTGTTATGGTTGACTTTACAACCACCTGCCTGTCAGCTCTGAACACGGCGCAGGGAATATTTCACGGGGAAAATGCGAGGTCCCTAAAACATCTGGTTGTAAACCTGCAGTAGGGTCTGAAGCAATAATAAAGCTTGTGATGGATGAGTCACGTGAAGCTTCCTTCACCAAAAAAGCTGTTGCATTTCAGGCTTATTCTTCTCTCATAAAAGACTTTCAGGACCTGGACAATAGCTGGAGCTTTCCCCTTATTCTCGGGGGTGAATGGCAGCACGGGCAGGGCACAGCTCTGCACTGGGGCACTGGAGACATCCTGCTGTCCCAGAGCTGTGGGATGAGAGTGTCCCCAGCCCCATGCTCAGCCCAGGGCCCCTCTCATGGCTCCAGGTGAGACTGGGACTTGTCCAGGAGCAGGAATTCCTCCTCCAGCTCCTCCCATACCTGCCTGCTCTATGCATCTGCTGGAGGCTTCCTGCTGGAAGAGGACACAGACCTGCCCTACCACTTGGTGGTTGCTGCCCCACAGCCCATTTTGCCTCTTTTTCATCCTCAAGGATGATCACAGCTCTGGAAGGTGGATGAGGATTTTCCCTGGGTGCCACCCAGCCCCTGCTGACCCCGGTGGGCTCAGTCCCAGGGCTCTGGGCTGTGGATTTGCCTCTGGGATGGTGTTGTTAAGCTGCTGATGGGCTGCCTTATTAATTCAGCTTCCATTTCTCTCCAACTGGCCTTTGATTCATGGGGTTTTTATCTGTTTGAGAGTCAGGTTCTGTGAAAACACCTCAAGGAACCCATTTTACAGCCAAGTGAAGAGTTTTCCCATAGCCATGTGTTTCCTATGTAAATGTACGTGGTGACCTTGGAGCCATCTAAATCCCTGTGCACATCTCACTTGCTCACTGGTGCCTTTTCTTTTTTTTTTTCTTTTTTTTTTTTTTTTTGATGAATCAGAAGTAAAATCAAAAGCCTCTTTGAGGATTACTGAAAAGGAATTCCACATGTGTTAGTGTGTGCGCACAGCCCATTTATTTCAGAGCCCAATCTCACTAAAATCAAATGAGTATAATCTGAACATGCTTTTAAAAGATTAAAACCCCAAAAGATGAAACTGGAAAACCTTTTGAGATTTTATAAGAGACAAACAATTCATGTGGTCCATCGTGCCTTCTCAGACCTGCATTTTTAGAGCAGATTTTTAGAACAACAGGACAGAACTGGAGTTTCATCATGGACTGCAGACTTCAACAAGATACAGCAGTCCAAACAATTTTAAAAATCTGTTTTCAATGCTATTTTTCTAGGAGGAAAATAATCTCTTCTTTCCAAAGTCATCTGTCAACAGGCCTTCAACTTTTTTTCCTCTTTCTGGGAGGGTGCACAGCATCCCTAATCATCAATACTGTCTGGATCTTGGGGGCTTGACTCCACCAGTTTTCATTTGAAAGAAGTGTTTGGGCCCCAAAATCACTTGGAAACTCCAGAAATGATCTCGTAGATTCAAATTCTGCTCAGGTCTTGTGCAAATATTACACAGGGAGCAGCTGGAAACACACTCTCACTTCTTTTATTAGGGGAATGGACCCTGCCTCTCGTCATGCTCCCTGTCCTTATCTTAACAGCTCCCCAATAAATTTAAAAACTGAGGAAAGTGCTTTAGTGACAGACTTAAAGACTGACTCCTCTGTCCTCAGAACAGATACAAATCAAGGTCACGACCCTGTGCTCTTCCAAAGGTGCTTAAAATTGGGTTTTCTCTCGCTTGCTTTAAATCCCCTCTTCTCTCAGGGGTAGCCTTCATGCAGTGCAGATGTGCCACTGAACGGGGCTGCCAGAGTTAGCAATATTTCACCCAAAGATGGGATCCATCATTTCCTGTGTAGGTTGTAAATTATTTGTAGAAATTAAAGTCCACAGACTGTACTATGTAGAGTGTGTGCACTGTGTATTTTGCCCGTACAGCAAAGGAAGCGTTCAAGTTCTATATCTGTCTCTTTTTTTTGTGTATTTAGGAAAGTGCAGTGATTTTCACATCCCAATGTAGCAGTAACATGGCAGTGGAAACAGAAAATTTGTAAACCATAGCACAGCTCTCACTGCACCCCAAAAGATGCAGCTATTTCTTTGTGTTTGTTTTTTATTTTACAACCATGTGTACTTAAATATACAAAGGCAGCATATATTTCCCAAGCCTTTTTGCCTGTAGCTGGAAGTGCTCTCATTCATGCCCGTGGATTTCCCCATTCCCCTGTGGTGGATGAGTGAACCAAGCTCTGCAGAGGGACTGTGGCAGCATCCTTGAAAAGCTGCCTGGGGTTCTTTGGAGATGTCTTTAGGACCTTTTCCGAGCTCTGTCCGTCTGTTTTGCAGGCTCATTAGCTTTCATGGCTTGATTTCAGTGGTGTGTCTACATGACATTTATTTGCTTTATGAATTGAGGTTTTAATTCACTTATTTTGCTTTTAGCGAGTGAGTGGATCCATGTTGTAAAGTTTTAAGACTTGCTCTTGAAACACTATCTTCTTGGCTAATAAACTGAGATGATGACAAGATCTGCAGTGAATATTCAAATAAATGTGATTACTTCATTTCATGTCAACAGAGGAGGTGAAAAGTGCAGCTCAACTGGCTGGGTAAGACTGGAAGGAGGGGCTGGGAAAAAGCAAGAGACAACAAAGAGATAGTTTGTAAGATTTAGTGGCTTTTTTTCAGCAGGGGTGTTAAGAAGTCAGTGTTGCAGAGTTCAGCAGGGTCACACAAAGTGCAGAAACTTTCTTATATTCATTGAGAAAAGCTTGATACATGCTTCCAAAATTCAAACAATAGGAAAAAAGTAGATGGGCAGATGATGTGCTGCTTCCACCTCATTTAAACAGGCCTAGGCTTGCACTGAATACACATTATCATTTTTATATCAGAAGGTAGAAAGTCCACTGTCTTTCACAAACTCTAACTGTGATAAAAGGTTCTCTCAGGAAATCATAAAAGACCATTAGACCAGTGATGGTGTTTCCTGGCTTGGAGATTGACTAACCCAGAAAAGCAGACTTATCTAAACGAATTTTTTGACCTTCGTGTTTGTTAATAATAAAATAATAATTTCTAAATGCAGATTGGGCAGAAGCTGGTTGGGATTATTTGCACACAGGCAATCAGCTTTGCAGCAGACACTTGAGTTTGCTCATCTGGCAAGGAGAATGCAGCCACCTCCAGGAAGGTGATGTTGCTGGGAAAGGCGCGCCGGTGCTCGTGTTATCTGCAGATATGATAAAATGATTTCCAGCCAAAGAGGTGATGCTGTTAATGGGGAGCAATAAGATGTGGTCTGCACAGATAAAACCCTTGTCTCAGATGGGAATGACAATGTAGGTCTGTTCCACTAACCTTTGCCTCGACTCCAGGGTGTCCTTGGGAGTGTCCCTATCATGCTGACTCACTCTGGGTCATAATCTTGCTCAATACTTGGGGAAAAAACCATTCTCTGCAAGTAACAGTACTTGTGGTGTTGCTACATCCCAGCATGATGGAATTTCTGTGAATTGCAATTTCCCTGCATGCTGAGAGAGATGGGTCACCCCCTCTGCCAAATGACTGGGTTGTCACCAACCCATTGGTCCTTGTAAATCTGTTGGACGTTGGAGGTAGAAGTGCTT
This sequence comes from Fringilla coelebs, assembly GCF_963513975.1. Taxonomy (NCBI): domain Eukaryota; kingdom Metazoa; phylum Chordata; class Aves; order Passeriformes; family Fringillidae; genus Fringilla; species Fringilla coelebs. Next base: position 21,970,437 of record NC_140036.1, read on the forward strand.
AAAGCACTTTAGGTATCTTCCCCAACTGTCCTGTCCCTGTCCCTGTTTCTCCTGTCCCAAACTCAGGCAGCAGAAATATTGTCCATGATATCAGAGCGGTACGTCTGGCTGTGAGAGGAAAAAACATTAATTTTCAAGAAAAAGCATTATATCTCTAGAAAATAGCACAGCCAGTTCAAGAGGTCCATACTGCTGATGGATAATTGCATGCTTCCCCCCAGAATTTGGCATAGAGAGATGCAGCTGAATCAGGGACTTATTGCTCCCTCAGCCTGTCCTCTTGATTTCTTTCTGGAGGGAATCATCACTGTGGCCTTTCAGGGGCTTTTGATGCTGAAAAGGGAGGTTGATCCAAGGGACTTAATTCTTGCCTGTCTTACTGGGTTCTGCATACTTAAAACCATTAATATCTCTACCGTGCTCTGACATTTTCATGTTTACTGTCCCACTCTTAGTTTCTCTGATCTCCCATTGTAGGAATGTACACAACCTCACCTTCCAAACCTTGACCTTACACCATTTTCTTCCAGACACATGATGCAAAGGGTTTTAAAAATAGTTGTCCAACCTGGAAATCAGTTGATGAAGTCTGTTATCAGATTTTTTTTTGGAAAAATGTTACCTTATGGAAGGTGTTACCTTGGAAAGAGGAATTGTTAGAAAGTCATAAGCAAAAGAATATAGAAGGTTACTGTTAAGAAAAGCTGTCCTGAATAGCTGGCCACAGAGGTTGGTGACCAACATAATGAACTCTCTTCTTCCTCACCTGGGGCAGAGCTGATTTGGGGTATCAAAGCTGCTGTGTTGTGCCATTATTCCCTGTAGCTCTGCAATACAATAGTAATAATGATTCTGTTGTGTTATGTCTAATAATGGCAATAGTGAGAACTCAGTTAATTGAGTCACTCTGGACTGTAGGACCAAATCTAAAATTCCACTTTCCACTTACTACCCAAACTTCAAATTTCTCATGAATAGTGATTGAGTGGTGTAGCTTTGCTGTCTAAATATGAGTGTTTAGGCTTCTTCAACATAATCCCTCTTGCTTTTGCATTTGAAAAAATCAAAAGGGAAGTTTGAAATGCTGTTCCTTGCTTTAAGACAACAATTCCAGGGGAGTTTTTATTCTGGCCAATGTACAGAACAAATGCTTTTGAAGCACAGTCTTGTTTTTCCCATTTACAAACAAGCAAAACGAACCACTGTTTTAACAGTATTGAGTAATTCTAAACACAAGGTGATTATTTCTGCAGTTTATTTTTTCACCACTTGAATGTGAAGGGTTAACAGTTCTCCTGCATTTAACTGACAGTGGTAAAATTCTCCTTAGTCCAAAGCGGAAGAAGAGGGGAGTTGCTTGTTGTTATAAAAGCAGGGAATTTCTGGATCTTAGTAAAATAAACCAGGACTTTGTTTCTTGAGGTAATTATTCTCTGGAGAGAGAATAGGAAAGATGGAGGCAATTAGGAATGACCTTGCATCACTGGATTGTTGAGAACTTCTGGATCAGTGGCTGATATTTTCATAACTCCATTTAAGCAAAGCTTTTTTAAGCTGTTCTTGCCACCACTGGAGAAAACAGAGCAGTCACAGGCTGCTCTGGAGCCTGCTGGCACTGAGGCTCTCACCGTGTGCTTGGGTGGGGCAAAGTGGGGAGCAGGAGGAGGATGAGGAGGTTGGGATGAGCACTGGAACAGCTCTCAGGGGCCACATCCCCCTCCACAGGGAGAGGGAATGAGCTCCTGCATAGTCCTACCCTGCATGGGACATTTTTTTGGGGTGCTTATCCCACCCCAAGCTCTGCTAAGGCAAAGCTGTGCAGGTTGTTGTGTCCCTTGGGTGGCCAAGGTCACCCCGTTTACTGGAAAAGCCAGGAGAAATAAACCTGGGAAGGAAAAACAAACCTGGGAACACTTTTCTGTAACCTCCACCTAACCCCTTTTAAGTAGAGATTTGCCTTCTGGTGGGTATTTTTTTTGTCCTTCTGAAAACTGTCTTTTGAGTGTTATCATTTAAGAAGCGTGTTTAACTTTTATGTGTGAAGTTGGCAATGAATTACTATAAAGCAAATAAAACTGTCCTAGCAGCCTGAAAGTGGTGATATAGCAGATAGCATTCACACCCTCATCTTTGTATTCCCTTCCTTCAAGGATATCAGTAGGCAAACAAGGCTGAGTCTCTAATATGTTTAATAAAGGAGCAATTTCTTAAGTTTCCTGACCCAGCTGTGGCAAAGGTAACGCACTCGTCCCGCTGCTCTGCTCCAGGCTCATTCCCTGGGATTGTGGGATGCAGCCACTCTTGCACCCAAGAGCCAGGTTTTGGACCACTGATTTGGGAGCTCTTTTCTGACAGATGAATGAAATCTCCAGAATAACCAGCGAGCTGTAGCCCAGTAGTGCGAGCACCTTCAGCGACAGGACACACCTTTGTTCCGATGTGTTTCTCAATGACTGTCACTTTTGTAATGTGATATTGTCAGGGCCCAGGGGAGCCACATGAAATCTGTGTCCCTGGATGGCAGATGCGTGTAAGGACCTATCTCTGTATCACATACCATTGCAGAGGAGGTTACTGGGCAAAAAGGCATGTACATTTTTTTCATAGCTTTCATGTTGTTTGGTTTGTTTGATGTTCTTCTAACTCTGGCAGACTGCAGCAAATGGTTTTCTCTCACAGAGGCCACCACCTTTTGAATGATATAAAGGAGTTGCTCTGTTCTCCTGAGTTGTTTTTCTGCTATATATTTACTTAACAATCTCATTTTCTGAAGAGTTGTTGAAAGAACAGGAGTTTGTAAATTATACAACACTAAGCAGTGGATACTGTCCATGGCTTTGAGCCCAGACACTGTCAAATGCTTCTCCTCATTCTGGCTGGTTTGAGAAAATCATTGCAAATTACAGAAGTATCAACATTTTTTTTATTACTATTTAAATATTTTTTCTTTGTTTTTCCTTAGTATATTCTTTCTTCCCTGGCAATCAGTGTTCGGGAGGGGCTGCAACTGGGTTGTTGCACATATGGAAGTGAACATCTGTGGTCTCAATTATTGAAAAATTAGAAAGTTTAAAAATAAAAATAAAATGAATGTTAGATCTCCAAGCTCACTCTCTTGCTATTTGTTTTCTTACTGCATTAGAAGTAAAAATGCCTTCTGTCATAATAATAATTCTCTGCACTATTATCCTGGGATCTCAAATTACTGGGTACACATTAAAGTGCTATGTTTTCTAACATGCTCACAAAATTGTCTCACCCCCCCTTGCCTCTTCCCAGACGGGGAAGCTGCACTAGAGAAAGGAATGTGCTCAGTGCCATGCAGACACTCTCAGAGGAACTGGAGAGAAAGCCACCACCCTTCCCTGCTCCCAGTTAGCACAGGATGGGTCCCTCTCCCCCAGCTCTGGGTGTGAGCAGGGCTGGGAGCCCTGGGGAGCCCTGGCTCATGGATGGTGGCTCTGATGTGGGGCTGGGTGAAGGATCTGGCCCTGCCAAGGGCTGAGCTGGCACGGGGATGTGGCTGGGGCTCTGTGTGTGTAACATTTCCCTCCTGTGGTTCTCCAGCCCCAGGGGCTTGGCCCCAGCCTGTGCCATCTGGAGCATCCTCGAAAATCGCTTTGGACATCCCGTTATGAATCATCCTAGATCCTGTTTCTGCCAGTGGAAATCACCACTTGGAAATCAGTCTGTGCTTCAGGAGTTATGGCTGGGCTCTGAGGGAGCAGGAGACAGCCCAGGCTGTTTGCTCAGGGCTGCACAAGCTGTGTTTGGGGCACTGTTGTTTTGTCCTTGTCCACATCCTGGGATATCAGCTTGTGCACCTCTGCATCGCCATTTATGAGAATTAATGGTGCTCCGTTCTGTTTAGGTAAACAGTTTATCCATCTGAGATGGAAGGTTTCTCTGCTTTCCACTTGGTTTACAGATAGAGAACCTAAAAGTTCCATTATTGTGCTTGTTGCTGCAGACTCTTCTGAACCAAAGCCATTGTATACAATATATCCCCAGCTCATCTTTCATTGTATAACGTTAGAACAATCCATCATCTGCCTGGCAAAGATTTTCTTAAATTTTTCTTTTTTACTTTTTTGATGCAAGGCTGGGAAATTTCCTTCCATTAATTGACATAACTAAATGTAATGTCCCTCTGCCAGAGCTTGCTGTGGCACTGAGCACACATCTCTGTCTACAGCCATTTAATTATAAAATGATCCTTTCCACAAAACCACTCCAAGTAAAGAGCAGGAGTAATGCATACATCAGTGGCAGTGAGAGTACTCGTTGATAAGGAGATTTGATTTTGTAGAATAAATAAGTAATTTATCGTGCTTATAGTTGTTACTTTTATAGATCATAAATTAGTTCACATGCTGGCAGAAAAATAATCCTTTACAGCTAGGTGCTTATAAATAAGTTTTACTGAAACAGAGCATTTTTAGGTTTCCTCCAGTAAAACCTTCAAGCACGTGCCTGAAAATCCTGCTCCAGACACTGAGTTCAGCACTGAGCCCAGGCCCACACTCATTGTTCCCACTGACTTGCTCTGCCACGGGCACAATTTCTCCCCAGAAAATAAAATATTAATAAAATCTCTTCCTTTAGGACTGTCTGGGTGCTGAGCTGGCCTGGTGGCTGGCTCTGGGTCAGTGCCTGTGAGTCACTTGTGAGCTGGTGACACCAGTCTTGTGTCTCCTCTCCCTGGCAGTGTTACCCACTCACCTGCAAATGGAAAAAACCTGCATTTCCCCCTGGAAACTCCCCCAGCAGTCACAGATCCACCTAATGCACAACAGGGATCCAGTTAGCAGTTTTGGGTGTGGGAATGATGAGGAGCCCCTGGTCCAGGGCTGGGGAGAAACAGGGGCAAGCACAGAGCTCTGATTAATGCCTGGGGCTGGGGCCTGATTAACCTGGCCCTGATTAATGACATCCTGTGTGTGCCTGAGTCACACAGCTCTGTGCCTCACCTCCTTGGGCTGCTGAGGATAAACACCTGCCCAGCTGGGCCCTCTGTGATCACCAAGGCTTGGGAGAAATGGCTCAGAGATCCTCAGGAGGAAGTAATCCCACAGATGTGAGGTGTCTTTACCAGTAGCAATAAAAGGGTTTTATCATTTCCTCCTGCCGAGTTCAACATGGGCAGAGCACAAAGTCACACTGGTCTTTTTCTAATGAGTAAGTGGTGCAATTTATAATAGCTCCATAAAGATAGTCTTCCTCATCCACATTAAAGTATTATGCAAAGTAATCATAAACATACTTACAACTGATTCCACTTCACTATCAGGCGGTGATAAAGTAACCTTCAATCTCACTTTCTGCTTTTTGATGCAATTACAGGTAGCAACCCAGGAGTTAAGCTCAGATTTCTGTGCATTTTCCAGCTCAGACCTAAAACTCTGCAGCTCTAATATCCTCTTTACTTTGTACAAAGCATCCTCCATCCTGTACTTGGTGTGCAGGGAGGAGATGGTATAATTTGGTTTAAGTCACATTTGGAATTTTGTTTAGTTAATCAAATTTAGTTGTGAATGCAGACTGGTGTTTCAAGGGGATTGCTTTTGTACCTGCTGTTATGAAAGTCAGCAGAATAATATTGTTCTTGGCTACTGTCCTGATTAACCCAGACATTTTAATGTGTGTTATGATAGGTCATTTGATGGATAGTCACCTGTACCCTGTGATCAGCTCCGAGCTGGCCGCTGGGGCTGAACTTTAGCAGCTAGGTGTCATAATTTCCCATCTTTTGCTTGATTAATGTTTCCTTTTGAGATCTAAAGGGAAAGTGTCTGGAGAGATCTTTCTCTATTTACTATCCAGTCTGCATTCGTGGGAAAGAATTGCAGGGTTTTTTCAGTGGAAAGATCCCTTGAAAACTACAGTGTGAAGAATCTTTGTGTGTTGGTAGCTTTCCTCCTGGTTTGTAGAAAAGGAGCCTTGCATGGTTTGTGTGCTCAGAGCAGCTCTAGCATGTACCTTGCCCTTCTGTGTACATTCAGATAAAAGTTCCTGTGACTGAAACACCACATGGTGATGCCTGAGCTACTGCGGGTCCTGAAGGGGGCTTGGAATGATCCTCTGGGAATTAATGGGGAGCAGTAAAATACCTACAGGAGAGCTTAAAAATTAATAGAAGGTGCAATTGTCATCTTTTATATCCTTCAGTATTATTTTCCATACTTTAAGGCAATCCTAACATTTTCCACGGATTCTGCTAGATAACTCCTTCTTCCTGATTCCATTGCTATTGGATTCCAGAGAACTTTTCCATTCTTCCAGCTCAGACCGGGGTAGGGAATGTAACATCCTCAGGGCACTTTGCCCTACACCAGAAGATGCTGATCCCACTACTTTCAGCAGTGTGTTCAGACAGCTCTCTGTTCCTCTTAAATAATTCCTTAATTTCTCATTGCAATAAGGATTTTTCATAGTCAAAAATTCTCACTGATCACCACTCAATAGCACAGATCTCTGTAAAAAAATCAGGTGTTTGGGCAGCCATATTAAAGCCAAAACAGAAATGCAGATCTTTGCAGATCTCAGGTAGCTGTTGAGGTTTTCATCCATGTCCACCAGTGATGAAACAAGTGGAATAATATCGACAGGAAGCAGCATGGGTATTAAAAAAATGCTAAGTCTAGCTTAAAGTATGTATGCAAGCTCATTGAACTTTAAACAGTTTGGCTGGAGGCTTTGAATTCAGATCTCTGAGATAGAGCTAAAATCTGGAGTCTGAAGTGTTGGGTCATTAAAATGAGGGGGGGGAAGAGGCCTCTTGTAACAGGTGAGCTGAAACAAGAACAAAGGGCCTATAAAAAGAGCCAGGTGAAGCACTGAGGAGATAAGGAATGATCTTCCTGTGCACTCATTGCCATAACTGAAATGATAATTTTTTTTTTATTTTTGGAACAGGTAGGGCAAGAAATGATACTAAAGCCTCTTCCACAAGTACAGTGCTAATAATTTCTTCCTGACCCTGGGAGAATCCTCTCCCGCCGTTCAGTAGGCTTGGCTTGAGACTTGAATTACTCTTGTAAATCCTTTTAATTTGTTCAAGAGTTTATAGCTCTGTCATAAACATTGCTCCCAAGCTGCTGTTCACCCAGTAAGATCCTTTACAATATTCCTTACAAAAGCTGCCAGTATTTTCTTCCTTTGTGAGGATTTGAGTATTTTCACCTGATTGCATGATTTGCTGGTGCACAGATCTGGAGCCAGCCCCGCTCTGGGCCACACCTGGATGCGATGGCTTGAGCCCTGATTGCACAAGGCTGGGCTGAGTGTCCAGAGCCAAGGTGTTCAGTGCTGCAGGTAAGAAAATGCCTGGCTTTAATTAAGAAATACAACCTTTGGGGCAGAAATATTTGGGAGCGTGTGAGCAGAGGGCTTTCCAAAGGTGCTTTCATAGACAAAATGCTGCTCTTTGTCTAATCCTGAGGAGAGTTTTATCTGCCATTAATTCCCACCTGGGAGAATTAGGTCCCATCAGAGCACGTGGCTGGTGACAAGGGCCTCGTGGGCACACGGCAGAGCCTGGGTCTCGCAGCATCCGGGAGGAAGAAGGGAAGAAATGCAGGGAGGCAGTTGCTGGGAGGGGAGGCAGTGCCAAAAAACCGTTGAAACTTTATTGGCAGTGAAGCAGGATTGTTTGGGAAGGGGGATGGAAGGCTCCGTGTGATTCATGGGACTTGAACGCCGTTGTCTGTTCATCTCGGTTGCATTATCTGTGCCTTCATCTGGCCGTGAGAAGAGGTGTGCTGCAGGGTGCAGGGGCAGGCTGTGTGCCACCGTCCTTGAGCTGTCTCATATCTCTCTCTGGGAGATCTTGTGACAATTCATATTACCGTGAGTCATTGTTTCTCTAAAGCTCATTACTGGCAAGGGCTCCTAGCGAGACACCGAAGTGGCGTTGTGTTATCTATGCTTAACAGGGCTATTAATGTCTGTCACCACTGAAGTGTCATCCAGCAGAAATGGAATTCTGGGTTTCGGGTGCTGAGTCGCAGAGGTATGCTCAGCCTTTGTGTCCAGCCAGGCTGAAACTCAACACTGTCAAGTGGTGTCTCAGCTTACCATGTCGATATTAAAAGGTTTTGGTTACACTCTAATACGTCTGTAAAATCGTGTCAGGGCCAGGAAGGATTGAGGAATGTTCCTCAGAAATCAGTTCTCAGGACTTATGGGCACCAAATCTTTGCTTAACTAAATCCCCTGTGGTCATCTCTGCTGCTTCTTTGTTTGAAGTTTTATTCCATAGCTCTGTTATTACTGGAAAAATGAGTGTCACAATGCCTGGCCTCTCTTCCACCATGGGTGTGATGGGAGAAGAGGTTTGTCAATGTGGCATCATCACAGGGATTCAGACAAAACCACTCTTCGGTGCTTGCTGGAGCACAGCATGTCTTTTACCCAATTCCTAACTTTCCGCTTCCTTTCTTCCCCCAGCATTTCCCAGCACCCAGTCACTCCATAACAAATTACTTATGGGTTATTGTGTTACAATTCTCCACCTGAATTAGGATTTTCTTAGGCTCCATCCATCAAGCATTTGATTCCTCTAGAGTGCAGACAGAATAAAATTAGTCTGCCATTGCAGAGGAGGGAGTGACCTGCACATTTCTCTTCCAAACACGATCATTTAAATAGCTCCACACTCCTCCTCCATCCCTCCTGCCAAGGGTCCCACGAAGTGACCATGGGCACTTGAGAGGCACCAGCTTCCCAGAATGACCTCAGCAGAAGGTCTTGCTCAGAGCAAGGCACAGTTGGGCAGCTGCAGCTTGGGAAAGTTTCTGCATTCTTGCCTCTATTTTAATAAACTATAAACTATTTTCACACCTCTGCCCAGACTCCTTTCACACTTCTGCCTACATATTTCTCTGCTTTTTACCATTGCCTCTGACACATGCCTCTGAAAACACCTTGGACTGGTCGTAATTCTAGAACACTGATACTTATCAACATAACATTTATTTTTCTTTGCAATCTTCTTTGAATCCAGAGCAAATTTTCTTTTATTTTTCTTCTTTTTTTTCTTTTTTAAAAGGTCTGGTGTATGCCTAAAGACAATAAACTCGCCCAAATATTTGCTGTCAGAAAAGATATTTCTGGCATTGACTGCCTTTTCTCATGTTCACAAAACAAAATTAGAAAAAAATAGGAAGTAGATAACACACATTAGTACAGCAGTAACCTTTGCATTTAGCCTCAACTTTTTTTTTTTTTTTCATATATAGATGTTTTTCCTTCTAAAGCAATTAATGATAAGGCTTTTTTTGTCACCAGTAATGTGATATTTTTCTAGCAGAAACTTGGGGCCTTTTGCTAAACCCTTGAGGCGATTGTTCTGGTGGATTTGGAGGTTTTCTTGGTTTCATATAGGGTCAGGATATCGAAGTGCCATCAACAATAACTTCCTTGTTCTTCTGTAATTTTCCTTTGGCGTGTGTTTGATACCAGCAGGCTTGTCCATTCCCATCTGCTCTGTATTGGTTTTATGCAAATTCTCTCTCATCCCTCTACAAGTCCTTTCAAGTTAAAATATTGCTTCCTCATGCCCGCTTATATTACTAGTAATTCCTGCACAGTGACCTGCTAGCCACCCATATATTGGGCACAAAAGGCATAATCTGTGTGAATCAGATATCTCTTATCTCATCCCTGTTTGCATTATACATTCCCCTCACAATACACTTTTTCCACAATGCTCATCCATTTAATGCCCAAATACCTGAGGTCTCTTATTTCTGTCCAACATGCTCCTTGCATTACTCACAGGGAACTGATGAGCAGGGAGATAAAAGGACTTTCTGTAGGTGGTACAAGGATCTGTGTCCTGGTCACAAGAGAAAATAGGCTCTTTGAGTCCCAGCTCTGTGGTTTCACTGGGTTTAGCAGGAAAACTCTCCCTCTCAGCAGAGTTGCTCCCTGCAGCAGGGAGTGTGAAGCCAGCCCATCACTGGCAGTGGGAGCAGGTGGCCTTTTCTGTATGAAGTTTTCTATTTTATCTCCTACAGAACTACTAAAGTATATATATATATATATATATATATATATATATTTTAATGTTCTTTTTGTGGTAAGAATATCTCCTTAGACTTCTTTCAGATTTCAATAGTATACTGCTGAAAAAGCCTTGAAAAAGTTTAGATGGCCTTGAAAGATTGTGTTAAAAATTGTGTTATTCTGGCCTGCACATTGAATAACTGTGGAGACACCAAGGGGAGAGCAGGGTTTGCTGTCAGATTAATTTACTGAATGTTGCTGTTGGTCTCAGATCTGCAAAATCTGTTCTCTTATTAAATTTGATGAACAAGAGCAAATACCAGAGGTAGAAATAACTTATTTTAATGATAAAGTTTTGTTAATGACTTGGTTGTATTTGTTACAGGATAGGAGAAAAAAATAATCTGTGGCATAAAATATGAATTATGTAAATCCCTGTAAAAAATAATTTCTTCCACTTAAATTTTCAGAGAAATATGCTTGTCATATTTTGTTACATTGCTTTTTTGTTGGATTGTTTTATAAATTTGATTGCTTCTAAGAACATTACTGTTGATGTCAAAAGAAAAGCCATGGGCAGTCTAGATTTGGTATCAACACTACTAATGCTTAAATTACCAGAAAAAGGAAAAGTTATTTAACTACTTTGGTGCCCAACAAGAGACAGTGCTTCTATGTCAAATACACTGTGTGCTCTTTAGCACCCTGGCTGTTCATAAATGCAGTTTTAGGCTTCAAAGAAAGACCACCACAACTGAGAACCAGAAATATGCCATTAACCATAGGGTCTTTTCCAGAATTTTGCTTCTACTTCTGGTTATTATCAAGAGATATGGATGTACACAGAAGCCTACCCCAGATGTTATTCATGGGTATAGAGTTTCTAAAGTGAATAGTTCTGATTCTTTCTCTAGTAATGTGTGAATTTGGAGTATTCTCACAGAGCAGAAATGCAAAAATGGTGATATTAAGAAAAATATCAGATGCAAAATTTGATAATGGTTCCTTCTGGCCTTAGTGTCTCTGCCTTTAGGAATTCCAGCACTGTAATATAGAAGTAAATAAGGCAAGGTTGATTCTGATTTAATATTTTTGTCCTGTCTGAATTCTGCAACAGAGTTGGAGACTTGACCTCACTTCTCAGCTACCTCTATGTAGATGGAGCATTCAGTAAACATGCTCAAGATATATGGACTGCAATTAAAACACCCTGTAAGAATGTAAGAGCCTAATGGTCTAATTTTTCAATTATGTCAAAGTCTGTGGGAATTGGGGTTGTGCTTATTATCTTCCAGAAGGCACCTTTCAGCCTGTGGGGCCCGAGTCAGACAGGAATCTGGGTTTGCAGGAAGCACAGACTCAGCTCCAGAGACAGCACTTCAGTGTGAGTGCTGCAATGTGCCCTGTCCCACAAGGAAAGGCAGCACAGATAACGCTCACAGCACATGCAAACTCATCTCTGGTGCCTCCCAGCAGCCAGCTGCTAGATCAGAAGATTTTGGCCCTTTTTTCCAACAAAAGGAGCATCTGGATTAACCAGCCTAAATTTGTGAGACTCCACGTAAGTGTAAAAAGGGAGGGAGGTTTTGGAGACAGCAGAAGGCAAAGTGACACTCCATATTCAAGAGATTCCCGCTTTTCTACCCACCAGACCCAAGCTGTTGGTCACCTGCAGTCCATCCCAGGTCTCTGTGTGTCCTCTCAGGACTGGGGGTTCCCTGCAATCCTCCCTCCATCCCCTGCAGGGTGGGCTCAGGGCAGCAGAGTGGAAGCCAGTCTGGAGCAGTGGGGAAGGCCAATGTTCTTGTGCCACTGTTTGGCACACATGGTCCTTGCAGGCTCTGAGGGACAGAATAGCTCCGAGGGAGAAACTTTTGTCTTGTCCTCATATAGCCTGACTTTTCCAAGGCTGAGTGTTTCCACAAAACTGGTGATACAAGATTAGTGTCAAAGGGGTGTTCAGATGTTGAGGGCTGATAAAAAGCAGTCTGCCAGCATTCATAGCCCTCGAGTCCATGTTCAAATTAAAAAAGAGACCAGCAACGTTAAAACAGTTGAGGCACAAAAAGAAAAAGGAAAAACCTCCTGAGTTATCTATGATAGCACTATTGTTTTCATTTTTTATTATCTTGCATGTTACACGCCAATGAGAAACGAGCACAGATCGTCAATAAGGTTTTTAATTGCAAAGATTTCCTGTGACGTGAGTGTTAATGAATGTCAAGGCAATAACACAAAAGACATTAGTTGTTTAATGATTGATAGAACAAGAAAAGCACGAGGTCTTTTGCAGGATAAATGACTACTGTTCTGTGTTCCTTTACATTAGCAGTATCAACACTTAGATCACATGGCAGGAGATAATGGTCCAGGAGATAAAGCACAGAATCACAGTCTGTTATACAATAACAGACACAGTAATGATAATTAATGTGCATTTCTTTGGCAATTCTCATAGTTGTCAGCGCTGAGCCACTGGGACCCGTGCTGTTGACTGAAATGAGAGCAGGATGGGGCACTTGGTTGGTCCCAGAGTTTTTGATTTTTGCTCTGCTCCAGAGATGTCAGACCTTAAATGTTTTCTTTGTCAGATGGTTTAAGTGGACATTCACGTTTATAGTAGATTTTGTGTGTTCTAATAGAAATATACCTTAAATGCTCAGATCTAAGTGATTGGAAAAAAGGACGTTAAAACACAGAGTGTGTTGGGACACTGGAAATAAACTCTTGGGCTTTGGCCAGGAAGGATCAACATCACGAAATCCACTGAAGGCTCATCATTTTTCTCTTCACTAATAAACACATAAGATGGGGGCTTTCACAGAAAATCGAGGGAAATTCTGGCTGAGGCCTCCTTCACAGTCAGAAGGTAACAAGGGAAGGATGGACAAAATCCGGTTTGTATGAGCAACATTTCACAGTGTGGCAACAGGCCCTCACATGGCTTTGGGTACGAGCTCCATGGAAAAGTTGTACAGCTTTGGTTTGGTTTATATGGTTTCTGACACACCAGGTTTCATGGGACAATACACACTTGGCAACTTTTGACCAGTTTGCACCACGAGGTTTCGAGAGCCCCTGGAGCTCTGCCGAGTGAGCAACTGTCTCCAAATATGTGCTAAATCCGAGAAAGCCCTCGCGGTGAAAATTAGTTCATGGTTTGGCAAAATGTTTGGGGAGTCAGAAAAATATTTGGATGGAACCTGAATGGTTTAATTATTGGCCTTGAACCACAAGTTAATAGAGCTGCACATGGCCTTTGGTTTCAGAATGTGGCACTGGATAATGTTTCCTCGTGTTTGAGATCTGTGCTGGTTTGCAGCTACCAGCGATGGCGTGGAGCTGCTGCTTGAAAACTGCACTGGTAAAGTTGTACGTGTTTCATCCAAAACAAGAATGGCATCCAAATGAATAATATAGTTCACAATGTTTTAAAATATTTTCTTGAGCTAGATCATCTCGGCTTACTCCAGGTTAAAAATTCCTGAAGTTATAAAAATCCCTTTGTTACTGTTGCAAGTAGGATCACGTTTGTCAGCTTTGAAGTAAATCGTGCAACTGGTTTTTGTCCTCTGAAAGCCCACCAAAGCTGTGTTTGAGCTTTACTCAAGTAAACTATGCACAGCCTTTTGCCATTTGTCTTCTTTTAGAAAAAGCAGCTTCCAAAGAGTCTGTCAATAACCAGTTTGACCTATGAGCCTGCGTTTCCAGGTGTCCCTGCCCTAGGCAGCGTGGTGTGGGTCTGGAGAGGTGTCAGAGGCTCTTGGATAACCTGAAGGGGATATAGGGAGTCCTGAATGGGCTGGGTTCAGATTTTGTTCCTCTGGCATACAGGACCTTTTCCATTATCCTGCTAAGCTGGTTTTGGACAGTGCTACACCATTAAAGCTTTCCCAGTCCTGGCTGTGCATCCTTCTCTTCATCCCCTGTGAGTTTTGAATTTTCAGACCTCAGACCCACTTTGGAAGTGACTGAACTGTGTCAGGAGCTGCTTGTGTTGAAGGCAGGAAGCAGAATAACAACTTAAAGAGGTTTGGGGTGTTTTTTCAATGTTAGACTTCTTTAGCTGTGATGCCAGGGAGGGCAGCAGAGCATGGAAATTGTGAGCGGGTGTCTCGCGGGGGCCCAGGCTGGGCTCTGTCCTGCTGCCTGGTGCTCAGCCAGCCTTCCCCATCTCCTTGTTGACCTTCCAAGAGAGCCTCAGAGAGGCTGCTTGCATCAAGGGAGAGTCATTAATGTGAGCCAATCTGTGCATTTTGTTTGAACAAGTTAGTAGTCAAAAAATTCTGGTAGTCTTTTCAAGCGGCTCTGCAGAGCCTACACGTGTGCAACAGCAAGTGTCTGCCTAGGAGATGTGCACTCAGAAACAACTTGGAAAAGGGGCAGTGTAAAATAAATTACTACAAAAAATTTGGCTTTAAACTATCCCATCAAAACTACTTTGATTCAGACTTTGATTTGGCTGTTCTGCGATGAAGTACTGCAGAGGTCACCCCTTAAAATATGGGTGCAAACAACCCCCCAAAGTTTAGGGGAACTAGAAGAGACTATGTATCCCTACATAAAGCCCTGCAGAAGATATTCTGAATTCCACTTTTCCAATTTGTATTCTAGTCAATTTAAACCCACCACACCTTGACCTCCATCCTGCAGACCAAGTAGTTTTTACTTCTCAGTTTCACTCGCAGCCTCAGGACGGGTGATGGGTGGGTAAGGGAACTTCTACCTGTCACTTCCAATTTTAGGATCAGGACCTTGATTCAGGAAATCACTTAGGCATGTGCCTGTCTTGCAGCAAAGGTTTCCTTGTGTGGTGGTGCCCTCCCCAAAGTTGTCCTGCTCTGTCTCCTCAAGTACGAAATGCTTGAAACTGGGTAAACACAGGGAAGCTGCTTCTTCCCTTTCACTGCGAGAGGTGAAAGGGAAGAAGCAGCTCAACCCCATTGACTTCCCACTGCCCTTCCCAGGGAATAAAGGTTGGGAGAGCAGAGCACCCTCCAGGCGTTTCTGTTGCCCCCTCTCCGGAACAGCGCCCGCCGCTTTCCTTGTGGGAGCATGTGGAGGCATTAATGAAATGCACAAAGCAAAGAGGCTCATCCATATAAATGGGTGATTTAAATAATGAGGAAGGAGGAAGGATGTGGTTCAGTGTCAGTACTGATTAATTAGGGCATAAAATAAATAACCCTCCTAACAACATTGGCTGCTTCCACTATAACTTACTCTATTAGCGGGTGATGGAGTTAATACAAGTGACAGTGTAATTACAGGTTACTTAACTGCCCTGTTATGATGTTTGCCTAATTTTAGGGGATGGACCTATTTACACGCTCACATTCTCCTATTGCAAAGAAACCCACAGCAAAGGGTTGATATAAGTTGGTTGCTAATCTTGCAGTTTCACCACTCATCAGGCAGAGTTTTTCTGCTCCCCCCTTTGTGGAAGTCAACCAGGCCAGTGCCAAAAGCCTGGAATAATTCCCCCGTGTGCTTGTTTGATGTCACAGCTGAGGTCAGGGCTGGGCATTGTGCTCTTGCGAGTACGCGCGGTTATCTAACGTGTGGCCGCACAGTGAAATGATGAACAGATGTGAGCAGTGAGTTTTTAGCATCTCAGCTCCTTTGTGTGGAAGTTTTATTGAAATGTTTTGCCTGTTAACTCTGTGAGTGTCAGGCAAAAGCAAAAAAAATATATACCAGGATTTACAGGGTTTTGGAGTGGATTTTTAAACCCAGCATTGCTGCACAGCAAATAACTGCTGAGGTAACAAGCCATTTACATTTAATACTTTCATGGCTGCTGGCCAATGCTTCCACAGCCTGTTGTATGGATCACAAATTTCTCACAGAAAGAGAACAAATGCAAAGTTAGGTCTCCTAAATTATAATGCATTACAACCCAAACTTCCCATTAACAGAGGCCTTCAAACATGACACCAAATCCTTAGTTTGTTTAATGACTCTGTGAAAGTCCTGAAGCTATTCTGAAATATTTTTAGCTGCTGGTCAGTGCTTCTTATTTTTTTTTTCCTGTAGGATGAGAGGAAGGGGGATGAAGAAATCAGACAGTTTTCCCATATCATGATGATGGGAGAGTGGTATTGATATGATATTCTTACAGTCTCTCTGAAAATTAGATCTGTAAATGGGAGTTTGTACAGCTTTAACTACAAGTGATGCTGCCAAAGCCATATGCAATATCTTATTTTGCAGGGCTTCTGTAAGGTCCAGTACTGAAATAATTAGTCTCCTTTCCAGGTTATTGTGATATTTTTTTTCCTAAGTATTTTTTTTTTCTGTGTTATCTGAAATACATTGCAACCTCACAGCGCCTCAGTTTCTCTACTTTTGAGTTACTTAGTGCCTCCAAAATGCTCTAGGATTTGGGGTGAAACATCCAAATGCTATACATTGTCATTGCAGAAACATCAAAGTTGGATTCTTCACAATTCAAGGGAAATATCCATATTTCTATTTCAGTGCAAGTTATATCATCACACTTTTTTGCAGCAAGTCACTTTTTTATATGTTATAGCAAGTCACTTTGAATTCAAATATAAAATGAGGCCATCCATCATGTTAGCAATTTAATTACCTCGGTATATATTTTTTCAGGGAAAAAATAAACCCCAAACACAACAAACCACCTCTATTATTTGTTGTGTGTGTATATCTTATTACAGATTCATTGCCTGAGGACAGGCAGGGCTGTCAGCAGGGCAGTCCTGTGGTTAGAAATGCCAAGATGGGGAGCAGATAAGACATGAAGTCCTTGTGCCTCCTGTTTGGGTCTGCTCTGCTCCGTGTTTGCTTGGGGCCTTACCTGTTAGATTCCCTGTAATCTTTGTTGCAACAGTGAAATGATGCCTTGTAAAGCAATGAAGCGTGACAGGGATTTTGAAAGGGTCGAATGAGGTAGAAATGTGATATTTTCTGTCTTCTGTGGGCCCAGGAAATAGGAGTCCAGCTGCTGAGCCGGGGTTGGGCATTCACCGTCGCTTTCGTGGCAAGAAAGTTGTGAGATTTATTGTTTGGTGCTTACAGAAGAGACAAAGTAAGCAATGCCCGTGATTTATCTAATTGTTTAACCATCTGGTTTCACAGCAACTGAAGGTTAGGCATTAAGGGAACTGAGAAACTGCAAGTGGCAAGGCAGGGTGGGGACAAGGGCCTTTATTTATCAAACTTTTCCTGGCAAAACTCTGGTGTTCTTCAGTGGTAGAGACAAATTTCATTATTTGCTCTTTTTTTTCTTTTTTAAAGGGTTGGATCATTTCATGGCTGATAGAATGTGCAGCAATAAAAGTTGATATAATGTGAAATGACATGTTTTAGGGCATAAATGGATCCAAGAGTTGTGGTGGAAAAGGAGGTGCCACCGCCATGCCCACATCTCATGGCACACAGCTTCTTCCCTATCTTTAGCTAGGACAGATATGAGACATCAGTTTCGACAATGTATGTGATTTTAAGAAAGATTATGGTCACACTAAAGCAGCCCTGGGATGGGCTATTTTTGTAATTGAGCTGTTTTTCTCATTTTTAACAAATTTTCCACAAAATTGGTGGATCTTGTCACTGCAGAGAAATTACATTTTTCCTTTAGGTGTTTGAGTGGGAGCTGAGCTTGTGTCACATGTAAATGAGTGCATAAGTAGGACTTGGTTGAGCTGGCCAAGTCATGGAGTAAATCCTTAAAGGTAATGATAAATAACTTTTTCTGTGAAAGAGCAAAGACTAAGATTTCCCAGTTATATCCCTCAAAACAAACAAGCACCAGCATCTTTTGTGGGTCTTGAAGCAAACAGGGAAAAGCACACATGTGAGATGACTTTAAGTGCAAGAAATAGAAGGATAATATTTAAAAAAGACACAACTCAATCACTTTAATTCCTTTGGGAAATCCACCCTGTGGTATAGATGAGACCAGATACCCTTTCATTCCCCCTGTTGTCCAACATCTGTCTTCATTAGGAGCTTTGCCCTTCCAGGGTCCAAAGATCTCAGACTTTTGATTAGTTTCAGCTGGGCTTGAGTATCAAACCTGATTTTGTCTGCACACGTTACTTTTCCATAAGCAAAGGCACATCCTACAAATAAAGTCTTTGGGGAGGTTTAAAACTGGCCTGCAATAGTAAGAAGAGAGAAACAAGCTGGCTTGCTTTATAGGAAAGACTACACAGGTACTGACCCCAGAAAATTTGTCAAGTCAACACCTAATGATGGCTTAGCTGCCGGGCTTGGCTATGCAATATTTAGATCAGGCTCTGTTTTTTTACACCTTGGGTTTTCACATATGGAGCCCGAATGAGTGAAGAGAAACAGAAGCGCCGTGTGAGATTTCTCCCCGGGAGCTGGCTGGAGCAGCTCTGCTGAAGTTTGGCCATAAACTCTTTAAACTGCCAGGTCTCTGAGGAAGGCTCAGGTGAGCGTCCCCACATCTGCCATCTGCTGTTGGAAACAAATCCTCCAGGAGCTTGTAAAGCAGCGCTGGTGAAGGAGAAGGCTCTTCCCAGAGGCAGGATGCTCGTCACAGGCAGCAGGAGAAGTTTAGAGCGCAGGGAGGGTGGGCAGAGCAGTCCCAGCAGTGGGATGGGCACTCCCAGTCCAGGGCACTGGGAGCAGCTGATAAATTGCTGCTTCCTAAGCAGAAAGATGTGGTCTCGAGGCAAAACCAGTGTCCAGCCTGGAGCTGTGGGTGATTCTCTTGTTCAAATAAAGGAAATTGTTTTCTGTCAGGAAATATGGATACCTTAAACCCAAGAGGCTTTCCTGAGAATCTTCTCCTTGCATTGAGGTCTCCCTTTGGAAATGTGTCTCAGGGTTGGGTGTGGTGGTTACAGGCACAGAAAACATGACTACCCTGGTTGGGGAGTGTGTCTGCAATGTGTCAGTCCCCAGCTGAGCTGATGTTACCGTTCCATGAGCCATCTTCTGCTTGGCCAGGTGTTTGATCCAGAGCAGGGACTTAAACCCAGCTCCTGCATATCCCAACACATGTCCTGACCACCAACTCTCTCCTTGAGGTCTTGGTCTCATCTGTAAGACAGATTGGAAGTAATGGGAAATTCCAAAAATTGTTTGACAAGTAAAATGAGCTCGGAAGTTTTTCCTTTTCAGCATGTGGCTCCTGAGTCACTGAAGGCATGAAAAGACAAGATGGTTCCATTCTCCTTCCAGGCCTTTTGGTTCATGAGAAACAAAATGTGTAGCAGGTGCTGTTTATCAATTGTCTTCTGAAAGAAGGTGACTATGCAGATACCGAGGAACATCTGGTTCATCTCCATCCACACAGCACCTGATGGTGATATTGTTTCACTGTAGGGAAAACCACTGATAAATCTTCCAATAGGACTCCAGTGTTTTGTGGGAGAGTGTCTATATTTCCACACTTTTAATGGGAAAGTTGAAGTGACTTATTTAAAAATTAACATTTATGTTCAGTTTTCCCATTTTGTTTCTCCAGTGTCAGTATATATATATATATATATATATGCACACTTAGATAATACAATAATTTGTTTATAACAAATACAACTTTGTAATACAACATTTTTTCTCTTAACATTTTTCAGGCTTTAAAACAAAAATTAAAAATGAACAGACTTAACCTAAGCAAGTTTAAATATTAAATGAAATGTTGACTTATGTGTTTAAGTGTCTCTGAATACAGGAATTTTTCCTGAGTATTTGTTTCAAGGGCAGCAATGGCCTTTTGGTTTTCAGTTCTGATTTAGAGGGGTTTTTTTTCCCAAAACTGAAATTTCTCGTTTCTATGCAGCTCTGGCAATCTGTAAACTGTGATTTCCAGGATATGGAAGAGTTTCACAGGCAGCTGAAACGCATGAAAATATTGTGGCAGAGTCAAGATCTGAAGCTAAATTTATCTTAATCCCAGACCAGTGGGATTAGACAGAGGGATTTTAACATTTCTTCTCCTCGTGATGACGAGGAGAAGAAATGTGCCAAGAACTGGGATGGGAGTTTTTCTGAGAGTAAGAATAGATGCTCATGCACACTGAAAGGTGTTCCTGATGTTGCTTTAATAAAACATGAATTCTGAGCCGTGCTCCCTGCCAGGCTGACGGGGTGGACTCTGTTCAGGTTTTCTGGGAGGCTGGGCCGGGAAAGCCGCGCTGGCTGGATGCGCTCCAGGGAGGAACTCCACTCAGAGCACAGCCAAGGCTGGAGAACTCCTTCCACGTCCTCTAAAGTCAGAGCAGGCCAGAGCTGGAGTGCTCCACTGACCTAACAGGGAAATGTGATTTTGGGGAGGTTCCCCAGCTCTTTGGGGGGACTCTGGGTATGGGGAGCTGCCTGCAGAGGCTCTTGGTCAACAAAGGGGATAAACCCCTACAAGCAAAGCTGCTGGGTAATGGGCACATTCCTCATCCCTCTGAAACTGTGCTATTTCTGGGTGTGTTAGAGCCAAATCCAGGATTTTCAGCTGCTTTCAAGGATGCCTGGGTAAAATACAATAGCCTGAGCAGTGCAGTCACATGGAATAGCTGCTTCTGCCCTTTTGTCTTGTGAGTGTACTAATAATTCTGATTCAGTGCAAGGCGGTATTTGAGCTGGCTATTTATGCGCCCAATATTAGTTTTTAAGCTGGGCAGATTGTGAGCATCTCTGAATGGAATGCCCCAGTATTAAAGCTGGGCAATTTTGATATTGAACAAAACTTGTGGATGCTGTTACAAGCACTGCCATTTTTTAAATGACAGCCCTTTGGAGTGCAGTGGGGAGGGAGGCTCTATAATTTATTTTTCTTTTGGATAATGACAAAGAGAAAGAAACACATTGCTTGTTTATACTGACAACTTGCAAGTTTAGTATTTGAATCAGGCAACTTTGTACAGTATATTTTTGAAACCAAGGAAGTATTAATCTTACCCCATTTATGCAGTGATCCAAAAACAAATACAGCATTTGTAGCCAAAATTTAGGCAGGCTTTTCCAACTCTGAGTTGTGACTCTCTTTCATATTCAGTATCAGAAAAACACAACATCCCATTATTTTGTACAGATTTTAAAAAAATAGAAGAAGAAAAAGAAAGTTAAAGGAGAAAGAGCAAGTAACGTCTGTGTTTTCCTTTCTCATGCAAAAAGCAGGGAAACACTGGGCTGAAATCTCATCAGAGAGAACGCCAGGTACCGTCGTTAACAAAATGACAATTTGATATTTAGGTTTTACAGAAAAGACTTTAGAAAAGAGCCTGGGCTCAAAGTGGGAAGTTCACTAATAGGTCTGAAGCAAACGTGTTCCTGATTACACCCCATTAAGAAGGTGGAATGCAGCGAGTGCTGCTTCCCCCGAGGAAGCCCCAGCGCACGCGATGCGGAGCCTGCAGCCAGCCCAGCAGACGATGCCAGACCCGCTGACCCTGGGAATTCTGCAGCATATTTTCAAAGATAATGTGTCTTTTGGGCTTCAGTAGCAGGGAGGGGAAGAGGGACTTCACTGCATGGATTTTGAAAGGGTCTGGAGTAAGATCAGTTAATTGCGTGCTTTGTTCTCTGATGCATTTGCTCATCTTTAATAAGATATTAAAAACTCAGAAGTGTCTTGAGCTCTGCTATGTTTTGGCATGCTCATTTGTTCCATGGCTGCCTTGTGCACATCCAAAGCAATGATCCTGTTCCAAGTGGTTTCTGGTGAGGCAGAGCTGTATGATCCCTTTGAATCATAACATAAGTCTGGTATGAGTCTTGTCGTGATGTGTCCCTGTCTGTGGAATATGAGATATTTGTTCATTATTTTTCATCAGATGGTCCCATGGAAAATAAAATTCACGTGGTGAAACTGCAGAGGCAGAGTGAGGTGATATTGCAGGGACCATTGTACGTGCTGTCCCTGTTGGTCTCTATGGCCAGGGAGAGAAATGCATCACTGGCTGGTGATTAACCATCCCTGGAGGTGGCTGGGAAACCTGCACATGCTGGTTCAGAGGTAGGACCAAGGGAAGGAAGGCGTGGGCATCTTATCAGAAATCACACCACTAATGCCATCAGCATTTCTTGGGAAGGCTGGGTTATAACTCAGCTTTATAACTGAGAATTTGTACCTATGCCAGCCATCCCGGGGGGTGCAGATTTTAAATGCACACACATTTCATTCTGCATGACAACACCTTGAAAACGTAGGTTAGTTAAGACAAACCACCGTCAATTAAGTTTATTGGATGATGTCAGTGATGTAGGTGATATATATATACACAATCATGGATTTAGAAAAAGGCCCACTCATCTCTGGATCTGCAAACAGTTTGTCAATAACGGGAGAAAATTTACAGTGACAGTCAGTGGGATTTTGCAATATGCAAAATGGACTTAATTATCAGTATGAGAAATCACCTCAGGAAGAGTAGGGATTTTGATCTGTGGTTTTGTTCTTAGTATTGAAAAAACACCATCTGCCAATGGCAGAATTATTTTCACAGCCATTTCCTATGGATGTACTAGAAAGAGCACCATGCACTGCCCTTCAGCTGGAGCTGGTGGTCCCTAGAAAGGTGCACACAGAAGCAGCCATGCTGGTCCATTGGACTTTAATTATAATCAGACACCAGGTAGTTTAATTTTCCCTGGTGCTATTTTTTGCCAGTGGTAGATGATGCTAACAGCTGGCACTGAATTTTCATAGCATTTTATTTAATTGCAAGCTGTGAGCAGAGACAGCGAAGAGTAAAGGAACGAAGATTTCAGACACTGTCCCAAATTATGTGGATGTGCTGGCTTTGGTAATTCAGTTTTGAATTTCTGAAGCAAATAATTAAATTGTTATCTTCACATTCTGAAAATTATTCTTCTTAGATCTCAGTGTGTAATTCCTTCTGCTTTGGACTACAAACGTACTTGTGACTTTTTCACCTCAGGTGTCTTCAGCTCAAATTAAAGCCAAAATGCACTGGAATTCTTGTCTTCCACAGCCTTCTGATGGTACCAAAAATTGCACTGGCTTTCAAAAAAGAATATGATTCAAGCTCCTTTCAAACTTATACAAGGTTAAATAGATTTCAGTTTACAGCTAAAACATGTATTAAATATTATAACGGCAATGTAATAAGTTTAATTAATGGCATTTGTAATTGTTAGGCTATTCATATAATTATTACTAACAGCTGAAATCTTAAAAAACCAGAGCAATGGCCTTAGCCCCGCTACAGGATTTGCAGTGCAAGCCATTGGGTACAGAGGGATGCTCGTCTACTTGCACACTGAGAAATAAGGCATCTGATTTTCTCACTCCGTTGGAGTGGCTGGAGTGCAGGATTTAGCCCTTCAGTTTTCTCTTTCTCATTCCTTCTGTTTTTCCCCTTGGCAGGGTGGGGAAAGGCAATCTCAGCATGTTGGGGATTATCTAAGGGCTCAGGCATTGCACTGAAGTGTGCTCTCTAGGACTGATTTCATATTTGATCAGTCTCTCAAGATGGGTTTCGAATCCAACATCGATGCATTTTTTTCTCAGGACTGTAAATTGTTTAACAATTCCTGGGAACGACTCTTGTAAGGGCTTAACCCCCTATGAGCTTATACAAAGTAAACAGTTGCAATAACAACTTCAGTACTTTCCAAATCCCTTCTCCTTAGTTTATTAGGTTAATACAAACGGAGCACTGCCCCATTCTCATGCAGGCTAATAATGCTGGATTGTGTTTGGGATTTTGAAGCAGTGTCCATGGTTTTAGTAAGCCTGACCATCTCCCCTTCAGTGTGTTACAATTCCTTAATTATTTGTTTTAATGTCCTCTCCCTCAGCTTGGCTTGCTCAAGTCTGTGCTTGGATCTGGCTAATGGTAATTGATCCAAATGAAATTAAATTGGAGAAAAGCCATTGCTTATGAAGAAAGATCTGTGTGACTTCGGCTGGACTGATGTGCTCTCAAATCCTCGATTTTCCTTACAACCACTTTTTCCATAATGTCATCCCAATTTACCAAATCAGATCTTAAATTATCTCCTTTGCTTCTGATCCAATGACTTTTTGAGTTAAGTTTTGTTTTTCCTGTTCTTTTGCTCCTTGCCTGGCAGTCATGTTCCAGCTATAGCCTTGTTCACAGGGCAAAGGTGCCTAATATTACACGTACTGCATGCTTCTTCCATTGGGGCAGCTGTAATTTGCACTGATAATTCTTATTTTTGTACAAAGTAACTTGTATTCTTGCAGAGGTTTTTTTATTTTTTTCAATACTGATGAAGAAAGGAGCTTCAGCATCTCAGATGCATGTTTTGACATATGTTTTCTTACAAAGTGATCTGTGGTTCAGAAATAGGTTATCCTTGTGGGTCAAGAGCTGTTGCTTTAACTAGTGCTCATGTCTTGTATTCATGAGAGGCTGTAATTGATTCCCATCTCTTTTATGGAATAGTCCTATTTTCTCACTGAATAGATACTTCTGGTTCTTTTAAAGGCAGCATTCATCTCAATCAGCTCACTGTTGCTTTTTCACTACTGTCACCCAAGGAGGAGCCCCCTCAACCTCCTCCTCCCCACTTCAAATCATAGCATTCAAATACTAATTTTCTTGTCTGGGTAGATCTCCAGACTCATTGAAGAGCTACTCCCCAACAGCAAGAAAAATACCAAAGGTTTTGAGATTTAAGATAAAATACTAAAAGTTGGTACCTGTGCTTTGAAATGTATTTGAAACAGATGCAATTTTTGGGGAGGAAGGTGAAGATGAACTGAGCTGAAGGATTTCCAGAGGCTGTACCTAATTATATGGACTTGAGGCTGCAGCCTCAGAGCTTAACATTGTAAAACTGCAGAATCAAAGGGTTAATAGAAAAAGTTAAGTGCAAATTGGGTAAAATAAGAGAAAATCAATGTTTGTAACCTGCCATGAAGAGGGCATTCAGTCTCTTTGTTCTCCTGTTTCATTTTGGAAATCTATAGGTACCTGGGCTTCATGCCCACGGGATCCATAGTGAATAAAGCTGCATGCAGAGAATAAAAATCCCAAGTTCACATCTAAGAGGTGTGGGTTTTCCCTCATTGCAGCATCTCTAAATACAGCAAAAAATAAATAGCTTGGAATTGGTTATTTATTTTTACTGTTTTCTACCGAAGAAGAAATTAAATATTCCTTTTGCCACCCCTCTGCAGTCATCTATTTTTTGACACCTTCTTTGAAACTTATGGGACATTTTGTTTCGTAAAATTTTCTCAATGGGGATAAATGCAGGCACAATGTGTTATTAAAATTAGCTGCTTTTAACAGACAATGAGAATGTCTTAAGGTTTCTGTTTTGATTGCATCATGGCAGGTAACTCCATAGTGGAAAAGGCCAGGAGTAATAGGAATGAGAAACCAGAGCCCTGAAAAATATTTGCCAGGCAGCCTGAGGTCCTACAGAAAGTGCTGCCTGCTGAAGGCAGCTGTCTAGGCTGAGGTTTGCAAACTTTTTACACAAATCTAAGCTCAATTTCCAGTAAAACCTTTTTTGATTTATCGGTTCAAATCAAAGCCAGGTGGGATTTCATATGGTTGCAAGTGAGATCCACTGGCCTCTCAAGGGTTTTGCTCCCTGAGCTGAGGCAATGGAACCCTCTTCCAGATAATGCTGATTTTTTATTTCCATGGCCTCCTGCAAATGGACACTGGCATAGTTTATATGAGGACAAGGTTTTGGTGTGGCTGGAGGGCAAATTTCACCAGAGCAATGTTGTGTGACAGCTGAGCTGATGTTCTCCCACTCTGCAGGGCCTCAGCCCCAAAGCTGCTGTGATAGCCAGGGCTGGAGTTACAGCCTAGAGTGAAATAATCAGTGAAAGGGCCTTAAATCTGATATAAGTGCAATTAAATTCTTCCATAGTGGGTATGCCATAATCCCATCATAATTGCCAGCATGGGTTAAGAGCACTGTTCTTATGGCACATAAACAGCAGAAAATGCATGCTCCAGTGGATTTTCCTTTCTCCCCTTCATATTGGCCTGATAAAGTAATAGGCAATTAGGAATAGTTGGAAATTCCTTTGGAATTTACCATTTAATTAAGATACTCGTATTAAATAGCCCCAGGCCACCAGCATGTGCCCCAAATCCTCAGGCTACCAGTGCCTCCTGTCCCAAGCTCCTCCATTTCCTTGGAGTTTGGCTTGAAGTTTGGACACTGGAGGCCCTGAGCTCTGTTTTTAACTTTTCCAAGCCGTTTGTGGCATTTTGTGGTACTGGTTTTCGTGCAGAGAGAAATAAGTTGGTCACACACTCCTGTCTTAAAAAAAAACTTGATGCCCTGTATCATGCTGCTCACTTTATTACCAGGGAGGAAGGGTGGAGAAGGGAAGGGAAGGAGGAAGGGAATGTTTAGGGAGGGGAGAGAGGTGGTAAAGACTCAGGTGAATCAATTTCCAGTGAAAATACTTTGACCTGATGGGTCCAATTTATCTTCTGAATAGATTAATCTGTGACAGACCCAATTCCACTTTACCTTTCTTACAGCTCTCACTGATGCCATTAAAACATACATTCCTAGGGGCAGGCAGAATATATGGGCCAGGATTTAAAGTCCATAAGTATCATTAAAGAGCAGAGTTAAAATATTTGTTTGCCCATGAATGGCACACAAAGACATTAAGCCTTTGATGCCTTTATGCTTCTCAACAGAGAAACAGGGGTTAAAGTAGATTTCCCAAATAAACAAATAAATAATCTCAGTAATGTCTCCTTACTAATGTGTTCAGAGTCAGTTAAAGTGTTAACCCTCTTGAGGAAGGTTGATGTTCCATCAGAAGCTGTGTTGGGATAAACACTTTTCAAAAGATTTGTGTAAGAAATGCAATCAATAAATGCCAGGAAAAACCACCTCAGCTTTCCTGCAGTGGGACAGCTACTGTGGACTTCAAAGCTCCCTGGCTGCTGGCAGGGGAATCCACCTGTACCAGACTGTTTGCCCATGGTTTTACAGGGCTGCCTGTCTCAAACCTTCCCCACACTTCAAAAGGCACACCTTACCTTGGTACTCTTTGTCCCAGAAAGGGATTACAAGCTGACTTTAGCAAGTTCATGCTATTCCTGGTGTGCTGTCTTAGAGCTGCTCAGACACCATTTAGAGCTGGGTAATTGTTTTATGGGTTACTCAGCAAATCCAGACGTA
Source organism: Fringilla coelebs (assembly GCF_963513975.1). Taxonomy (NCBI): domain Eukaryota; kingdom Metazoa; phylum Chordata; class Aves; order Passeriformes; family Fringillidae; genus Fringilla; species Fringilla coelebs. The sequence continues at coordinate 21,997,542 of NC_140036.1, forward strand.
TTTATTTAGCATTAAGGCCCCGATAAGTGAGAACTGCTGAGGTGGTACCAGAGTTCTCCTCAGTTCAGTGCTTTGCCACATAATCTCTGGTAGAATAAGGAGGATCTTGGACATCATATTGAATGTTTAAAGTAGCATCCTGCATCAGCCATTGAATTCCTTAAAATAATCAGTTGGGGTCAGATAACTGCTTTAATAGATGCTCCTGAAGTGCCAGTTGATCTGTAAACAGCACTAAATGATATGACAAAAAATGCAGCAGCTCAGTTGAGAGATGGTGTGTGTCTGTCCTCAGCATTTGCTGGGCAGATAATGCCAGAAAATTGGATGTACCTTTTGTAGACTTTGATAATTCATAAATCTATTGGTCAAGGTGTTCCATCATTAACCTTAATCTTTTAGAAGCAAGTTGGCTGGAATCTATTTACTTCAACTAGCTTGTTCACTGATAATGCATGATTTTTAAATTTCCCTTTGTGCATTCCTTAGCTAAAGAAAAACACAGCTGTGTGTGAGACAAATTCTATTTATTTTCTCTTTAAGAAAAGTACAAGAAGATAGCATCATTTGAAAGCTAATAATAAAGAACTACTAAAGAACGCCCTTCATCTGTTTGCTCTGCCACTTTACGAAGGCTTTCCAAACAGTCTTTTCAGCTGTATTAATAAGGAAAGATATCTTAAAAGTCAAAGGAAGACAAAGTTAATGCATTTATAGAAGTACCATTTCAGATAACATTTTACCTGAGTGTTTAGATTAGTTAAATATTAGAAAGGTAGAGATAATAGCGTTGTTTGTATTCATAAATGTGGAAAGTTGCATTTTCAGGGCAGTGAAGTGTAAGGCATATCAAAGGTTTATCATCCTGGAGCATGTGGGGAGCTGTGTTCCCATCCCCACCAGGAGGCTGTGGGGTGCTCCCTCCTGCCAAAACCCCACTGAAGAACAGGAATGCTTTGGTTTAGATTTGTAAATCCCTTTGCCCCCACTTTTCTATCCATAGTTAAATATGGGGAATTAGGAAAATTACTTGGCACTAGTTAACTACCTGCCTGGACCCAGTGAAACGGTGCAAGCACTGAGGGAATTTCACTGATGCAGCAAGGAAAATGAGACCAGGCAACAGGCTGGCCATTTTTAGGGCCTTCTGCAAACCTCAAACACCTTCTCTGCTGTAAATAAGATAAAAAATGAACATCCACGAAGCACCCTGGGAACAGCCAGCAGACAAACACCCCTCCAGGCACAGGCAGTGACACACATGGGTCACACAGCCACAGGGGTGTGTGTTTGGCAGGGGGATGGAGGAGACATCCTGCACCCACAGGGGCACAGATGGGCACATGGAGCTCCTCTGGCTCTGCCAGCCCCTCTCTGCTCATCCAGACCTGAGGACGAGCCCACAGCCTTGCAGAGCTGACCAGTGGAAGCAGCCCACGTGCAAGCTTCTCCCACAGGGGTGCAGCAGTCTTGCCAGCCATCCCAGCCACTCTTTTTTCCTCTCCTTACCATCCTCACAGTCAAATCTTCAAATATATGTGTAGAAATGATCCGACAATAATGGCCCTGGCTAAAATATGATGTTGTTTTGACTGAATGTGGTTTAAACTGCCATCTGCTGGCTTGTACTTTTCAGGGCCAATATTAAAAACAATGTTCCCTCTTACAGTAACCCTCATTCATATGAAAATAAAGCAGGCTGAGTAGTGCCCTCCCTCCTGCAATGCACAGCTGAAAATTGCACCGAGGAATACAAATGTTGCCAAGTGCAAAGGCAAATCCCAGCGTTTTGTAGGTAGATTCCTCAGGGATGTTTTTGTTCAATTTACACCTGGAAGAGAAGTTTTAGTTGCAAATGCATGTGTGCAACTTCCCCCGAAGTAAATGAGATGTGCACATACACATGGTGAGTTCAGATAGTTGCTTACGGGTTTCTTTGCCTATAAAAGCAGCTTCCTGGAATATTACCTGGGACTTCTGCCAGAGCAGGAACCAAAGATGGCCTAACTCATTCTATTCAAAGTTACATAATAAAGTTTTGCTCTTTTTCTCCCCTTTCCTAGACTGTGAGAGAAAATGCCAACTATTCTGCTTGAAATTTGGCAGCTTCTTGCGAAGGAGGAGTTTAGTACCTGTATAGCTGCTTTGAACTATTTTCCCACTGGTTTTCTTTTAAAGCTTTTTAAATATCAGGATACCACTGTCACTTCTTGCTCAGAGGCATTGGCAAGATCCCTAGAGGACATGAGTGGTGATGGGGTGATGTGCAGGACCATGACGTGAGCTCCGGCTGACTGTCCCTGCTGGGAACAGAACAGGATGCTTGGCTGGAGGGTGGAGGGATCCAGTGCCAGAGGATGTTACTGCCTTGTGTCTTTCTGCTTGCCAGAAATTAAAAAAAATAAAATAAATCCATAAGCAGAGAAAGAATAGGGAGAAATTTGTTGTTTCTCATTAAAAAGCAGCAGAACTTGTTCTGCAGGTTTAGGGAATATTGTGTATCCTTGAGAGAAATAGCTAGGAGAGGGATGAGCATTGGGCTAAGAGGCAGGATGGGCCAGATCTGCAAACACCAGCAAGGACCTCATTTGCAGAGTCTTCCAGCAAGCCCCATAAACCTTGCCATGTTTATTGTAGAGCCATAAAATGGTTTGGGTTGGAAGGGCCTTTAATGATCATCTTGGTCCAACCCCCTGCCAAGGCAGGAACAGCTTCCACTAGAGGAGGTTGCTCAGAACTCCATCCAGCCTGGCCCTGAACACCTCTGGGGGTGGGGCATGCACAGCTTTTCTGAGTAACCCGTGCCAGGCCCTCACTGCCCTCACAGAGAGGAGTTTTTTCTGTTCATGGTGACAAAGTGAACTCCCAGCACCGTGGGCCAGCGCAGGTGCATCCTGCAGCCTGGGTGGTGTTTGACCCTGCTCCCACCAGCATACCCAGGCTTGTCCCACACCCCAACAAGTGGCACATGGGCACCTCCAAAGCCACAAGAAAACCCTACAGGTGCCTTCTCTGTTGGCTGACACAGTCAGGACAATCCAGGAGGGGATTATTAACCACCTTTCACCTGGGGGATCTCAAGATGCTTTGCAAACATTGAGTCATTAATTCCCCCAAGCGCCCCTTTGAAGCTGGCAGGTACTGGGGGAGCAGAAGAGGGAGCAGAGGCAGCTGTGCAGTGGCTGGGGCAGAGGAATGCAGTGACGACATCGATGACATGACTAATTTATTTAGCAAACTGAGTTTAGCATGGTAATGAGGATGTATTTGCCATCATCCCATCATTCATCGGATTTATGAGGCTCTTTAGGCAATGAGCGCTGCTGTGACTAAGTTTAGTTTGATTTGTTTAATTAATTCATCTAATTCATTTTGACTGAAGAAAACCCTGTAAGATTGCTTTGCAGATTAGAGGGACCCCAGTGCTATAAATGTGTATGTGTATCTACCCATGTGTACCTATTTATCTACAGAGAGACACGTGGCTAGGGGTGCCTATGACTATAAAGTGCATTAAGGTTTTATATTTTACTTTAAATCAAATTACTACATAAACTTCTTGCTTTTGGCTCCATAAATATTAGTGTACATGGTCTAATCTAGACTGTTTCAAATTAAAATACAGGTTTTTTGGTAGTATTCCTGTTCTTTTTTTGGGTATTATTCACCCAAATAATTCTTTTTTGGGTATAATGCTCAGCAAAGCAATATGAAAACACTCAGGTTTTATGTCCCGTGAGGGGCAAATGAGAATGTTGTTCCTGGTACCAGAAACACAGTGTGGCAGAGTTGTGGCATCACTGTGTAGCTGAGGCCAAAGGGATCTCTGGAGCCCTGGGGCTCAAAGGACTGGGGGTTGCTCTGGCATCTGCTTTGAAAACATTTTTCTGCCATGTCCCTTTTTAAAATAAATTTTAAAAATTTGCATGTGATTTATTGTTGAATTCATCCTCAGCAAAGGGGGAAAATGAAAGCAAAGTCCTGGTGAAAATGTATCACTTTGACTTCTCTCTGATGCCAAATATTTAAACAGAGACAAGAAGAAAAAATTCCGCTTGCAGTCTCATGTGCTGGTTTAAATCAATCACGTGCTTATACAACTTTTGGGTTTGTCTTCTCAGCAACCATCCTCCATCTACAATGTTGAAACATTTTACCTCTTCCAAATCAGACAGATATAGCTGGGAAAATGCTTGCCAAAAACTCCTGCCAGGGCCTCTCTGCAGCCCCTGGATTCACCTGGCCGCTGCCTGTGGCAGCAGTGCAGATGAATGATGCTGGTTTTATAGGAAAATCTGTTCATGGGGACTGAAAAAGCAGATTCTGGTCAGGCTGTCACTCAGCACAGAGCATTGGTTGCTCCTTTAACAGCAGATTTCTGCCCTGCTTGTAGCCTTTAGCTGAGGCAGCATATGGAGCCTGATGAAGAAATCAGTCTCCAAGCCATGCAGGGTGCTCTAGCAGGCAGCCAGCAGTGAGGAGCTGGAGGTGTAATTTTCACAGATTTAACCAAGAGCAATGACACTATTTGCAACCAAGGGGCACAGCCAAAAATTATTTGCCAGAGTGCCAATATGCATTCCCTAGTGGGTAATTGGAAAATGAGAACAACCTGTCAAAGATTAGTCCAATTTCTAAAGCAAGCACAAGACAGTCTGATTTTGTTTATGCAAAAGAGGCGTCTAATTACAACTCAGATTTGGGTTGCAGAGTCAGATTTTTGGAGACTTTGAGCTGTGTGTGCACACTCATTATCAGTGTGGGGTTACAGAGCGTGGCAAATTCCAGCCAAGGTGGGTTTAACTCCACCAGAGCCCAGCACAGCTTCTCCCAGGCTGGTGTCTGTCTCCCCCTGACATCAACACCAGCTTTACAGAAGGCAGCTGCTAATGCTCGTAGGTTTGAGGGCTTCGGTAAAACCGGTTTTCATTACCATGTTTATTTTATGAGATACATAGTATATTCTGATGAGGGCTTCTGGTAGTAAATCTTCAGGATTTGGCTTTTTTCTTTCTCTGCTGTGATAAGGCTCGGGGAGAAAGTGTTTCCCTGGAGCTTGCAGTGGGATGGGGAAAGAGGAGACAGCTGAAGGACAGGGGGCAGAGCAGGGGCTGGTCCTCTGCAGGGTTTGCAACTCAAATGTGAGCCTTCCTGAGAGGTTAACAGGGATTTACATCCACAAACCCACACTGGCAGCTGAGTTGTGTGCTTAGGAGCCGAGTGAAAATTCAGTCCTGCCTTGGAAATACTCCCATGCCTGCTGTGAGTGTCACACATGCCTGTGGGTGACACGAGCTCCCTGTGATGGGCATCTCTTGGCATCAGTGGCTTTCAGTGGCTGAGGGCAACACATCCCTTCCAGTAGCAGGCCAGCAGCGAAGGATGATGCTTTTATGACCTACAGAATGAAATGGTGTTATTTTTGTGTTATTTGATACTCTCCTGTACATTTAGGGTGGCCTTAGGTGAAGGGTGAATGTCCCTTGGGAGTCTGAAGGGGAACCTTCCCGTTTACTGGTGGTACAGTTGGATTTTTACCTGGTGCCTGTCAGGATGTAGCTACACAAAGGGGTTGTACACCTGCTGACAGATGTGTTTTCACTAAGTTGCTCTTCTGGTTTTCTCCTCAAACCCTTGTGGAAAGCAAAAAAGGGCTGATGGAGTGACCATGGGGACCACATCCCTTGCTGTGAGGGGACTGATGCCATCAGCAGCAGTCATCCCTAATGCTCCACATCCTTCCAGACTCCCAAAATTTTATGTAAAAAGCAGCTTTTTCTGCAGGACACTTCAGTTTTGTTGATGTTTTGACACAGGGTGACTCAAGCTCTCAGCAAGGAGGTTTTGGGGGTGCCAAGTGGATGCTGCTTCTCACAAGCAATTAGAGAAGTTATTAAATCATGTCACAAACCTAGAATATGTTGTGAAAAGAAATTGAAGTAACCCTTGCTTGTCATGAGAACATAAAAATGAGTCTCATTTTCACACCACATTATAAAAAGAAAATTAGTGGGGGTATCTTCTGCTGCTGTATAAATGTTGGGTTTCTCCTTATCTGTATGCATGGTCCAAAACCCTTGGAAAGATTGTGAATGTGACTGTCCTGGGCAGCAGTTTGTGAGGGAATGGAAGATTTCCATCACAGTGACAGCCCTGGGAGAGCAGCAATGCCCAAACTTTTGGAAGGTGATAGTTTGGAAATACAGGATGACCTTCCCCTTCATTAGAGGTGGCTGTGCCTAAGCGATCTCTGTCTGGAAAAAGAGGGAAATATTAGAGAGGAAGAGCTGAATACAGATTTCTGTCTTTCACTTTAGTTTTTGTTATTAAAGGCACCCAGGGTAGGATGAAATTCTGCCTCTCAGAAGCTCATCCAGCGTGGGGAGTGTCTCTCCCTTCCCACCAATGCCCTCTGATCACATCAAACTCCAGTGCAAGGCGATGTGAGATTTCACCTCTGCAGGAAAAATTTTGCAGTATGACAGCAGGGAAATTATTTTGCTTTTACTGCATTATTTACTTCTGGTGTGGCATTTGGGCCCGAGCTGTGATGCCCTCACCTTGTCAAAGGGACTTTGCTCTGCCCCTTTCAGAGCACCCACTGCCCACAGCTCAGCCCACAAGGGATGTCCCACTCCCCCAGCTGTGGGATGTTCCTCTGGCAGCATCCCTGTGCTGGGCTGAGACAGCATGCAGCCAGGCTGCTCTTTGCAGGGCTAAACCTATCATCTCCATGAAACATCTCCTCCTGCCAGAGCCAGCCCAGGCTCTGGGATCTATGTGCTTGTCACCAGAGCTTTTGCTCATAACAGTACGATGCATTGCAACTGCGTTATAAGAACCATAAAAAATCCTGGCACACATAACACATTCACTTCATATAAATATATCCAAAAAAATTCAGTGATTGAAGACTCAAATCATATCGCAGTGCAGTCTTGTTTATTCCATAATATTATTTTTATTGCAGGATGACTTATATATAACCTTGAATTTCAAGTTCAGTAGAACAGACAAAGTATTTGTTTAGAGGGCAGGACGATTAAAAGCATTTTTTTGCCTGTTTGAATTGGATAAAATTGTAATATATCCTTTACGTCACAGTAGCACCCTAGTGGTTATCATATTGCATGAGTTACATGAGTTTTCAGTGAACATTATACAGTATATACTACTTTCAGTAAATAGACCAGTCATGCTCATAGTTACATGGAAAACTCCAGGAAATTTGTGATGACATTCCCTGCAGGTTAGTAATTCTACCCATTATTTATACTGGTTTGATTTGAGCTTTAAAATAATCTGGTGAAATTAGATAAGGCTCAACATTCTGCAAAACCTTTATTTCAGACATCTCCAAAAATAGTTTGGGCTAAATATTTGGGATTTACTGAATTTTAAGATCAAGTGAGTTCTCTTTATATCTTTGATACAACAGATTGAAAAAAAAAATCCCCCCAAGCTCTCTGAGTAACATAATTGCAGATTTTTAATGTTGATTTTTTTTTTAACATCCTTGTGCATCATTAAAAATAACATGAGTTTAGAGCAAAATTTGTTTTCCAACTGGATTGGGAAGTGAAGTTCTGGGACCAAATCCTTGCTAATCCCTCACTGTGTGCTCTGTGCCTCTCCAGCATAACGTACAGCAACATTTGTGCTACAGCCCATCCTCAGTGAGCCACCACCTGCCCCAAGCAACCATTACAAATGGTATTAAATAACCCCTGCTCCAGCATGACCAGAGACCACCCAGCATTTTTGCAGCAACTTCTCAGCCTCAGGTTTTACTGCCCAGAGGGAGCTCCTGGGGGACCCACCTGTGGCACCCACAGGCATCACCCAAAATTGTCCCAGGTCAGAGTTTGTGCACAGGATACAGGCACTTTCCATTATTCAGTGAATCCACCAGAGATTTTGCAGGAGGCAGCAGTTAAGGAACTCTGTGCACTTAACACGTGTCTGAGCATGTCCATCCTGATTTTTCAGAGCTCTTAAGTGTCTGCTCAAATTGATGCATATACTTAAGCTTATTCCTGTAGAGTTAAGCATGAAAAGTATGTATTTAACCTTAAACATATGCTTAAATGCTTTGCTGAATGAAGACCATAAGGCCTAATCCAGTGATCATTTAAACCAGAATCCCATTATTTCAGTGGCTGCCGTGTGCATCTGTTCACTAAATGAATACTGGAGACAGATGAAGGAAAAGGAGCAGATATATCAGTGTTTTGTTGCTATGGACCCCTTTACATTCAAAACTCTTACAATTTGAAATATTCTTCTCAAGGCATTTTTAAATGGACAGGCAGTGTCAATTTTTTTTTTTCTTTTCTATATTGCAAATATTCCTGCATTTTTTATCAGTTTTTCTGGTGTCTTACTCTGGTGTGGCCTCTGCATTCCTACACATGGCATCTCAGCTCTCTTTAATAAAAAATCCTGTCTTGATGTGGAAGAAACTATTTGTTAGCCCTGCAGATGTCTCATGGTGTGTGGTTTACTGACAACTCTGGCTGAAGCAGGTGACTTTCCAACTGGAAAAAAAAGGGGAAGAAAACCCTTATGGCCACTTCTGCCTCCATGAAAAGCTGAGCTCCTCACCTGCCTGGGAGCAGGGTGGGGGGGATATTTCAGTTTGCCAGGGCATTCCTTGAGTCATATTTGCTGTGACCTGTGGAATTTTTAATGGATAATGACAGTTATTCCTTACTGATGGCTGCTGTAGTCCTCCCCATCCCTGCTGCCCTGGGGAGCATCCCCATGCCCCAAAGTGTCTCTGCACATCCCTGCCAGGCCCTTGTGCAACCCCAGGCATGTGGAGCCCCTGCACATGGATCCCCTCATCATCAGCAGCAGAAAGGCATAAGAAAATGTTCAACTCCTGTCCAGCTGAAAACCCATCCTTCCTCCCACCCATCCATCCCACATCTCGGGTAACACCAGTAGCAGATCCCAGTGAAAATGACTTAGGGATTAAGTGAGGTTGGAGTGACCCTCCCTTAGAGATACTATTTTGGTTTCCAGTGATCCAAGACAGAGGTGATACTTTTCATTACAGCCCTGGGTGGACTTTAGGTCCATTAACTTGCCTAATTGTGCCTCTTGGCTGATTTCTACTCAAGCTTCCCGTTGTGCACTAGTGCACCCCAGAGCTGCAATTCCTAATGCTGATGTATTTGCTGTGGGCAGTGCCAGGTGTGCCACCACACACCAGCAATCAGGGCAGTGGCACTTCTCCCCTTATAAACCTCCTCTTCTCCTCCCATGCAGAGGGAAAAGCAGCCTCAAGGGACCTCAACCATCTTGCAAAATAAATATGCTCATAGATGTGCCCCTTTCTCAAGTGCTTTGGCGCTTACAGATAAAAGGAAGCTGCTCTGTGTTATTTGTTTGTTGATTGAGCTGATTGGTCAATACTCAGCTACCAACACCCTGTGATTCACAGAACTTGGCTGCCAGAGGTAGAGTAAGGGAAAAAAAAAAAGATTTTTTTTGGCTTTTTTTCCCTTCTCTCTAATTGTCGCTAACAGCTGAATGCCTAACTGCAGGACGTATGCAAAATCTCCCTGATTCATCCAAAATAGCCAGAGGTGATCATATTTATGTGTTTGTAATTTAAATGAATTTTAAAAAAATTCCCCAGCAACTTTAAACTTACATGCTAATGCTATAGAGAATAGGACAAGAATATCCAGCTTTGTATAAGTAGAAGCTCCTGTTAATTTTCAAACCTCCCAGAGCCTTTCCTTTGCTGAAGAGAGATAAACCACATTTTGTTTAGCTTGACAAAGTCGTTCACTCCCAGACTGGGAAGCTGTATGCCAGCTTTCAGCCTGAAGTGGCTTTTTGTGGCTGAGCTGGAAACCCTTTAAAAAGGTTTGTAATGGAAATGCTGACAAACAGCACGAAAAGTGGCACTAAGCGAGCAGTGCTATGATATTTCCAACTTTCTAGGAAGTTCATAGACAGCAAGTGGTGAGATAGGCTGCCTGCAAATCGACTTTTAGCAATCCTGGTTCTCTTTTTCCTCTGGTGCATGAATAGAATTTCGATTTCAGAGGTAGGAGTTGGAGTGGGAGCTGTGGTCCTGCCCTGGCGTGGGGTCTGGCCCCGTCCCCAGCCTGCTGCGGTCACTCCAAGACATGCCACTGCTCCAGTTCACTCCCCAGACCTGTAAATCAGGTTCATATTTCTGTGTCTCTCACAGGACTACCTGTTCTAGCATTTACACTAGCTCTCTAAAACCTTCCAGTGGTGTTTAATTTACTGTTTTCTTTCTTGGCAAGAAGCATCTTCGTGCTCATTTTCCTTGATTGAATATTGTCTTTTTGTTGGATGTATTTTAGCCTGTGACATACCTGTTATTTTATATAGGGATTACCACTGAGCACAGCCTTCTGTAAACCAAAAAGGGTCTGTTTTGTGAATAATGGTGTTAATCTACATAGATATGTAACTAAATTCTGAGAGGGGAGAATACCAGGTTGCACAGTATGGATATTATTGGTTAGGATGTGCACAGTGGGATGCTTTTACTGCCACTAAAATCAATATTAGGTCTCACAGGTTTTACTGGGAAGAGACATGAATTTTTAAAATGTCCCATTAAGAGCCCAATCCTGCCACCCTTGCTCACATGTGAAATCCTATTGATATCAGCGAGTCTATTTGCCTGATTAAGGACTAATTCTGTGAATAAGGATTTGCAGGAAGTTGCCTTATCTCCTCTGCATACCACAGATCCTGCTCTCTAAAAGTGTTTGCTGTAAGCGCTTATCGTTTATGTAAGTGCCCTTCAATGGACATTTATATAATGGGGTAAATATTTAAAAAGTTGTGCAGCGCTTTAGCTATGCAGGGCTAAAGGACGTGAGTGCTCCTGGCTGGAGCATCAGGCACCTTCTCCCCAAGTGCCAGGAATTATAAAAGGAAAACCTGTGATTGCAGCGAGGTTTGGGAAACGCTGTGCTGTGCAAGAGGGATCAAGATATTAGCATTTTTTAGGTGGGATTCACTAGGACATAAAATCCACCTCTGCTGGAAACACTAGTGAAGCCAACTCAGAAATAATGTTGTTGCTCCACAGTAAAAGGTTTGTTGTAACTTGGCTTTCTGGCGGGCTGTCAAGTGAAACTTCAGCCATATAAATAATGGTGTTTCAAAAGGAAATGAAGAGGGCAAAATGTTTTGAGGAGATGGCAAACCCTGAGTAGTGTGTCTTTTTCTTGGATATAGATATGCCATTATTTACAACCATTACTGGAAAAACACATGCACTGGCTAAGAGGTTCGTTGGTTTTGGTTTTTTTTTTTTATTTGAATAAACTCTTTTGCGTTTGTTCATCACCATCAGAAAGTACAGTCACCAAATTAATGAAAACCAAGTGATGCCTCTGAAGAATTTCTAAATGAACCTTAACCACTGCCTACGGTGACTCACTCAAAGTGAAGGAAAAAAATAAATAAATAAAATAAAATTAAGGTGAACTAGCCACTGTTACTAAGAGTCAATTGACAGAAGGCATGGGTCATTAATTTTGTGTCCTTTGTTTTGTCAGTTTGTTTTCGTGAGGCCTGGTAGAGAAAGTAAAACCAGTCAAGCTGAAAATTGTCTGCTCTGTAGCTTATTTCCCCTCCCAGCATGCCCTGACCCAGGGGAGCGGCTGCGGGGCCGTGGCCCTCCCGCCCCTCCGGCCCACATCCCCATGGCAGGAGGGGTTTGTTAGCAGAATGTTAATTCTGCCCCAGCTCAGCTTTAATCATGTACAGGTTCTGGATGTTGGGAGGAATGAAATGTCCCCCTGCACGCTGCAACTTCAGCCAGGGAAAAAGACCCCGCGGTGCTTTTGGCCTTAGAGTAAACTCTGACCGAAAGTCAGGAGGGAAAAAAAAAGCCGTGACCAAAGGCAAAAAGAAATGTATTGCTAATTTTCAAACATCCTCACAATATTCTCCAGCCTTTTTCTCCTCTGCTTCTGCATCCTTCCCACCTGCCTCTCCAGAGTGCCCGTGTGGGGCTGGGATGGTGCAGGAGAGGACCTTGGTGCCCCAGCACACGGGTGGGATCTCTTCTTTCACCAGTACCCCAGAAAACCCCTGTGAGGCTGAAGCCTTTTATTTTTACATAAACCCCGAATATCTTCACTGAATAATTGTGGCTAGTCCAGTTTTATACAGATAGGAATGCTGAACTCTCTGATTGTGCTGGGCTCAGAGGTCCCACAGCTGACACAGACCTCGCCCCGGCACGGTCCATCCACAGAGGAATTCCTCGCTCTGCGATAGTTTTCTCCTTAAAACACAAGTAAAGTTGGCGGCACTCAAAGAAAGCAAATATGACAGATTTGCAACCAAATCCCATAAAATTAGCAGTGAAAACACTTTTCTCTCTGTGCTAGAGATGCAGGAGGTGATAGGCAGACATCAGATACACGAGGCAGATGCTCGTTGTTTTGCTTTTCCACGCCGGGTGCACCCACGTGAGACCCGGCAGCCCTCCAGCACGACCACTCATTTCCGTGGCCGCCCACATAATCTCTCCCCAAGATGTAAAAGATAAGTGTGAGCCTTTGGTACATGATTATGCCAAATTAATGTGCTCCCCCGTGCCTGTAAGGTTTAGGTGGATAATTGGATTCCTCTTCGTTTTTGGTTTGAAACAATCTTTTCCGTCATTAGGCTGGTTGCCAGAAGTGGGTGTTTGTGGCTGGGTGTTATTGCAAGGGCTGAGGGCCAGTGTGCTCATAAACAGAGAAGTGACATAATGTCTTTGGTATAATGAGACAGCTTAATGCAAAGCACTGCAGGAATTAGGGGACATGCTTCAAGAATGGAAATGAAACGTATGGAAAATGTACCGTTAATGCTTTGTCAAAAAGATACTAGGAAAAAACCCCCAGTTATTTGATTAAATACTCTTGGAATGAGTTGTATTAAGAAAAAATATTGCTTTAGCTCCATTATCTTAACGTTCATTGGAAATAAATTTCCATTAATTGAGTAGCCTTTAAACCAACAGTTAAAATTGATTTTGACACGTGCCAAAACCTCACAGTTTTTGGCATTATCTCCTAGATGCTGGATGTTGGTAGGAATGTGCTAAAAATGTTTTTCTTCCTGTTGAGAGATGGCTAACTTTATTTTTTGTTGTATAAATTAACATTGGTGTTGCTTAATATTTGTTTTTAAGAGACCAAAGCAGTTTGCTGAATCACTTTCATGGTTCATTAAAGCAAAAGCTGCAGCTTCTGTTCTGACTGCCCAGATAACATTTTCAGATAAACACAATTTCCTGGAGTTTGTGCTTTTTTTGGTGGGTTTTGTTTTGTTTTGTTTTCTCCTAGGTCAAGCCCACAACTTTTACCTTATGAAACAGATTACGCTTTGCAAATATTGTATGTTAAATGTGTGTTGTTGCTTGTTATCTATAAATCAGATGCAGAGTCTTAATGCCCAAGAATGTTCCGTTAACTCTAAAGAGAAAACGTTCACTTTTATATAGGAAAAAAAGTCTTGGCAGACAAGTTGGAAGTACCAGATGGAATAGGTTGTGCCACACGGATTATAAGATTTCCCCCCCTCCTCCCTTCTTATTGATGTCTTAAATTGAACATGTTCCATCTGTCTGCTCTCAATAATGAATAGTAACTTTTTTTTTTATTGTAAAGGTAACAAATTCCATATAGAATAAATTAATTCAAGCATGTAATGAAATGTGCTAGGAGTTTGTGCGTTGGAATTATGTGTAGAAATCTAATATAGTTCGTAAACTGCAGCAGGTAAGACTGGTGGCAGAATTGACAGCTACTCAGGGAAGGGCAGGTAAAAATTGCTGTTAGAAACGATGCCAGGAGAAGTTTGCAGCGAGAACCTCAGGGTCTCACAGGATGATAAATTTGGTTGCGCCACCAGAGTTTATTCGATTTAACAGTGCTTGGATAAGGGGCTTTCAGTCGTGTCAGGTCCTCTTCCAGCATGAAGGGGCTGTGAGTAGGTAGAAGTGGAGTGTTTTACCTGTGTAGAGGCCCCTTGGTGCTGCTGGAAAGAAACAGAACAGTGTCCATTAGGCTCCAGTTCCCCCTGCATCTCCTTAAGAGGTTGAGCATTGCTCTGTTAGACCAAAAGCATTTTTAATTTCTCCTCACTGGAAAAAATCCAAAGGATATAAACTTAAAGCAAACTCAAGTGCTTTGTATACTGAAGCAAAAACAAAGTAACCTTTTAATGCAGTGATGAGCTGTTGGGTTTCAGACTGATATGTTTGGTTTGAGATAAATCCCTGCTCCTGCTTGAGACTGAATTTTACTTTCTCTTCTTTACTATGTAGTGGCTTGAGATAAAGGCACTCTGCCTTTTTTGCACATGTTTCTATAAATAGAGAATGAAATACAGAGCTTTAAATACTGAAACAGGCGCACTTTTCTGTTAGAAGTTGATTTTATTTTCATCTGAACACACAAATATATGTATTTTTGCTCTTGTATCAATGAATTTTAAAAGGTTGGCTCTTTAAACTTTTGGGAACAGTTGGTTTTGATTTTGGATGTAATAATCTTTTCTTTCTGTGACAGGGGTTTTTATCTGGAATTGGAAATTACTCTTTCTTTACTTACAGATAATTGATGCAGACCGAACTTGTTAAAGTCAAAACAAACAACTCAGTTCTTTATTACATGCTTATGTGCTTAGTCACTGACTTTATATTAGATTCTGCAAATGGTACAATTTATGCAGTGACATGTCGGAGACTTAATGTTGTAATTTTCCTGTTCCTAATGGAGAATTAAGAACCTGGAGAAGCTTGGAGGTTCACATGCGCAGAATCCCTACTGCTCGGGTGCAGAGGTCTCGCAAAAATTTAGTAAGTGAGAAGGAGAACAAAGATCCTTAGTCGGGGGGGAAAAAAAATTGGATAGCCTGTGGCTGAGAAGCTGATTGGGACAGGTAGGCACAGTGGGGCGCGGGATAATGAGGCACATGGCAAATGTGATGCACAGATGTGAAGCCAACTGTAGCTTTGGTTCCAGGAGCCGCGCATGCCACAGCGCTGCGCCTCGGGGCTATGTCTACACCAGAACATTTGGAGCAGTAAACGACGGGCAACATTAGGTTCAAATTAATCTATTACTCCAGAGCTGTGAAATGTTGGTTGCTTGTTGCGGAATTACATTGCCTCTGGGTGAAATGTTTTAGGGAGATTTTAATGCATGCTCATGGCTCGCAGAGCAGATTAAGAGGAGAAAGGGAAATTAGAAGGGTTAGGAGGGCTGTTGAGGTGCACATTTCTGGTTAAAGTATATGAAAAGGGTATTACATATTTCACAAACAGGCCTGCTCTCCTGTTGGCCACCTGCTGGGACTGAAATATCCTATGCCATAATGAAGGCAGGTTTGCAGAAGCCTTGTAAATAGTTTAGAAAGCAGATAAAGGCAATGTTGGCCTTTCCGGAAAATTTGGGAACACAGAAAATTTCTCCTCTCCTGCTCCAGGATCCCAAAAACCCTGACCGAGACAATGCCAAACTTCAGCTCTTAGCTATTTACCGCTTCAATTTTGACCACGATGCTAAATGACAGGTAGTCTCCTAAAGTTTCACAACACGTTATTAGGATTAAGTAATCAGATCCAAGCTGTTTTCCCCTGGTACCAAAGGGGTCCTGGCAGGCCCTTTTAAACAGATCCATGGTCCAAAAGGACGTGTATTCCAAGTTGTAGCATAAGATATTCTAAATCCTCGTCAATTAAATAAGCTTTATTAAATCGGCACAAACCGTTTGGAACTATCTATAAAGAATATATTCTTTTACTATATTGTTGCTTTTCTTATAAAAAAACACTTAATTGAAATGCCTAAGAGCTGCCTGGCACAAAAGTCAATAAAAAGCCTAGAATAGAGTTTATAGGGGTTGTCTATGTACATAATTAAATCCTTCAGGCACTTTAAAACTCTGCAAAATAAATGGTTATGCAAGAATGGCCTGCTGAGAGAAGAAATGCTTGTATCAGCTTTAAGCAGCTGCTCTCTGCTCGGTGTTTCTGTGCTGGAATGAGAAAGCTATTAGAAGAGGGGACGACTGCGAGCCCCATACAAATCATCTTTGTTACTGACACTTCAGGGAGTGCTTTATGGTGGCTGTCAGGCCCAATACAGAACTCGGGCCGTGGCTGCAAAAGTCAACCGGCGTTGTTTGAAAAGGAGACGGTCGTGACAAAACCAACATCTCTGCCCAAATAATGTTGGGGGCCAGGATGGAGGGAGCTGAGGCAGGAGTTAATGCTGGCTGCAGCCAGGCACTGCCGGGCAAGCGTGCGGCTGAGGCCTGGGTCTGATGGAATAACAGAGGTTAATTGCTTGCAATGGTCTATTGCTGTAATAGGAGTAAAAGGGGAGGACTGTACTTAGATTTGATTTCACTGTTCTTTAGGGAATACAGATCGAGGGGGTGGGATTGTTATTAGGGGCAAAGGAAGTGGTGCTAAAAAAAGAAGGGTTTAATGAATGTAACCAATAGAAAAATTGTAGGTTTGTTTCTCCCTCTGGCCCTCAAAGTTATGATAAATGATAGCACAAGGAAAAGATAACCTACCATGAGAGTAGGATCACCAAGGCCAAATACTAAAACTCCCAGCTGACTGCCCCATACACTGCAGCCTCTGTTCGTGTTTATTTTTTCTGCTCACTCTTGGTTTCGTCAATCAGTATGATAGACGATAACTCCTGACTAGAGCAGCCTGTGTCCTGCTCTCTCACGGTGGGTAGCATGTTGTGGTTGGCGCCGTGCAGTCGGAGGATCACCCGCATCAGAAGCATCAGGGGATGAGGTAGGGAGCAGTCTTCCAGCAGCCCTGCTCCTGGGAGAATAGCAGGCAGCGGTGTTATCAGCATGCAGCCACGCTGCCAAGAAAATGACCACACATTAGTAGCTTTGTTTGGGTAGAGTCTAGGGGGGATGTCGCTCGCAAAAAAATTGAGACGCTCTCTTTCTGTTAAATCATCCCGGTTGTGAGTGTTAAAAGATAGCTTGTTCAAAAAGAAACCATACGCGGCTGGCCCGAGGCGAGGCCGCGACGAGGCTGCGGGAGCAGCTCGGAATTTGTAGCGCTGCAGTCTCGGGGGCAGACACACACCCGTCTGTCTCCGGAAAGCAACAGGTTTTCCGCTTGCTGCTGCCCCCAGTCCTCTGCCCTGCCCCAGGGCAGCCTTGCCTTCCTTCCCTGCCATGCCTTTCGCAGCGCCTCACCTTGCTTTTGCTCTGCCCCTGCCTTGCCTCTCCTGTGCCTTTCCAGGGAACTGGCAAAAAAAAGAAAATAGCCTTTGCTGGCCGCTGACATGTGAAGAGCTGCTTGTTAAGCCAACAGCTCATCAGATGGCTGGAATTTCCTGCGCCCGGTCTGCGGATGGCTGGCGTTATTTATCTCCTCGCTCAGCACCAATATTTGCCATGTGTGTTGTTGTTGAAGGTTTTGCTCCCACTTTTGCTAATAAAGGAAAGGAGGAACTGTGTTTAATGTTGCTGAAACCTCAGCTCTTTTGGGGGGTTTGGGTAGGGCCTCTGGGGCCATTTTATTTTCGAGCCGAGCACCCCCTGCCTCCCCTCAGAGAAGGAAGTAGCCAATGTGAAATTCTTTTGATATCTTGTGATGTAGCAGTGGTCAAACATTTCCTGTTCAACATTTTTTCCAGTGTATTTGTGGTTCTTTTCCCAAGAACAAATGTTTCAGGATTCTAGTGGACTGGGCTTTACCAGACACTTTGGGCAAGGCTGACAAACGCATCCAGCTTAGAGCAGGGCAGCTGCTGTGGCTGCAGTCACTTGGAGCGTCCAAATGGGCTTTTTAGGAAATAACCCCTGTGTGTGCATTCCCACTTGGTGTAAATTTCTTAAATGAAACACATCTTTCCTCATTCTCACTGGTTTCTCCCTAATAAGTGCTGGTCTGTGTTGAGGTGAAATTTAACACTAGAATATTAGTTTTATTCCAGCTAATTATGTTACTGCTCATGAACCCTTGGATTTAGGGTTGGTCTGTTTCTAGTTATCCTGCCAAGTTTTTTACTTGACGGAGGGGGTCTGTTTCATACTACTTGGCCTCCCAACCTTTGTAACCCCTGGTTTCCTCTCTTTTCTGAATCACAAGTTTATGTTCTCCCCTTCTGTGAAAAGATTGAAAGCTTGCTCAAGCACAAACTGACCGAAAAGCAGTAGTAATTTTTAGTAGATTTTTTCTTAGCAAAACATTTTTGCTGAAAAATAAGGTAAATGCAGTTATGACTGCTGATAGAAAGGAATCCAACTATTAATAAAAAGCAGAGAGGGATTTTGAAACAGGGCTTCCACTGTTACAATGGAGACATTTTCTATTACTTTATTTAGTGCAACACCTGTGTCTGCTCACATTGCTCGTGGCTGAAACAGTCCAGGTCTACACAGAAAAAAATATTGTGGTTTCATTAACTTATTTGTACTTTATGTCAGTGTTGTAGCGAGGGCTGGGCTAGCAGGGACCAGGTTTGGGAGGGGGAAGGGGGCCAGGAGCAGAGCCATGTGTGGTGGATAGGACCTGCAAAACAGGGATCCCGTGGAGGATGTGTGGATGATCCCAAATCCCACATGCCGTGAGTGGGTGATCGCTTGTGTGACCTACAGCTGGAGCTCTGATCAGAGAGGAAAGTGAAGTTAAAAGCAGAGCAGATGATAAAAAACTGTTAGCTATCTGTGCACTCAGTTTGTCCCAGGAAATATCCTTGAGTGATTAAACTTCCCTGGCTGAATCACTTTGTGCTCCTGCTTGCTATGAAAGAGATGCTCATTGTTTTCCAAGTCAGATATTGCCGCTTAAATTGAATCAAGAATATGTAATCTGGGTTTTGGCTGCTCCCTGCGTTCACAGACCTCTCCTCCTCCTCCTGCCACCCCTGGTGCCTTCCTCTGCAGTTGGTGTCTAACTTGCTCCTAAGGACAGTCAAGTCACTTCAGTGGGATGTAAGCAAATGGATGTGTTTGCTCAATTTCATAGTTATGTTTGACAGTCACCATTCCCATTAGGTTTTAGTCACTGACTTGCCAATATTTATCCAGACTGTGGCTTTGTGCTCTGTGTCTAAAAGCTGTAATTGTCCATTCTACACCAAAAACTGCTGCAGAGGATCTGAATGAGGCATCTTCACAGTCAGGCTCTAAAAGGTGTGTGGGAATGTTTATGCAACACAAACTGATTCTTTCCTTTAAATACTGGGAACAAGAGGAATTCAGGTGTGCATCATTGGTGTTAGAGTCTAATTGCTCTGAGCACAGGAGGACCAGCCAGTGGTGCCTTATTTGAGTTTGGATGAAAGTGGGTATTGAGCATATTCAGGAAGTTTTAAAAAGGCAAAGAGGGTTCAGGTGCTTACAGGCTTTAAATGGTCCTCATTGGACTCTCCTCTTGGTTTCCATAAAAGTTAACTACTGAGATTTATCTTGGAAATAGAACGATGTGTCTAACAACATAATTTACTTTCTGCTTGATAAATATATAGACAGTAAAACACCACTGAGCTGGTCATTGAAATTAGGGGCAGGAAATGGGATTCCAGTCTTTTGACACTGCAGTGAAAGAGCTTCTGAATCCAAAGTGTGGGAAAAAGCTGCTTTGTCTCTTTATTACTGTTTCTGTAGGCAGGATGATTTTTAACAAACAGGTTTAATCACAAGAAAACAACATAGACATACTTGAGATAAATTAAAGCATGTCAAAAATTATATATACCCAGTACTAAACTCAATTAATTGTCTTGACCGACATAATTCAGTGATACGCGCTTCTTTTAGCTCATATTTCAATATGAGTTTTATTAGCTTTTTATAGCCCTGCTCAATTTAAACCAGAACGTGCTGGGTCTTTCCCAGCCCTGGCTCCTCTGGGTCCAATTCTGTTTTTCTTCTTCAAGATCTGATTCTGCTCCCATTGTATTCAACGACAAAACCCCCAGTAAAGTCAGGAAACCAGCAGCCTTTATTCCCACTGAGGCCGGTGGGAAGCAAAGCTGGGTAGGAATTGCCAGGTTCTTCTGTTTTCTTAAACTAAACAATCCAGGCTCCTTTGGTTCCCTCTCCCAGACCAAGTAACCCTATTGTAAACCTGTTCCAGGCTGGATTTTATTCTCCGTGGGTGACTCAGTCGCACGCGGTGTCCCTGAGAACACAGCAGAGAGTTGTGTAACACAGTGAATAATCCCTTGGCTTAATTCATGGAGATATGCTTTGGTCCTTATCAAGGTGTGCCTCCTTGATACCACACAGTCGTCTCTAATCACCACTCCACGAGCCTTTCTCACTCCTTGAAGGGTGAAGGATGAGTTTCGGTGTTGTAACAGATCGCTTGCTATTTCTGTTATTAAACGTCAAACATCTTATACCCCTTTTGTTTACACAGCCCTACTCTCTGATAAAATCACTAATGAAAGGATTTAACAAGCACAGAGGGAAAATTGCCCTATAGAAAATTCCATTAATAATCTTCCTTCAACCCATACCACTCGCCTTTTCCTTCCAACAACAACTACTTGACATTTCCAGACAAGCTGGAAGATAACTAAAAACCAGGTCACAGAAATCCTGGAATAAATGTAAGTGTTGCCTAGTCTTCACCATGGATTTGCAGATCCAAGTGTGCAGTAAGGTTTTAGGGCAGGATTTTATAAGAGAGAAGAGACCCACCAGATCTGACAGTCTTCCTGAGGAAATAAAAAAGCCTAGAGGTTTCCCTAAAGAGGCTAATGAAGATGTGCCTGCATTACTGGAAATGCAAAATATATGCTTTATTCCTTTGCTAAGTGTTTTTCTGAAAGTTGCACAACATTTTTTCACCTACAAGTGAGGTGCACTTCTTTGTTTCACATGATACAAAATTTCACCTTAGAATTCGAAATCTTTTACTATAACTGAAGGAACACAAAGTTTTGACCATTCTCTCTGTCCAGTGGCTTTCTCTGCATAGTCTTTCTTCCCATGAATTTAAAATAGTTTGCTTCCAAAATGTAAAATCGCAGTGAATTCAAGTAAAGTGACAGTGTGCACTGGTTCATTACATTATGTGTCAGAGCAAATCAGAGGTCCCCCAGCTGGTTTTTGTTAGAGAGCTCCTCTGCGATGGCTTGGCAGATTGGCACTGCTTCTGTCTGTCTCCCCTGTCACCTTGCTTCCTACTCATGTACAATTACACTTTACATGTGAGCTGCTTTGGCCACTTGCTTGGCTTTAGGTCCCTGCAATATCAAAGAGAAAGTGTTTTTCTTTCAAGGCACCTGACACCCATGCATCCTTAAATTAGAGCCTTCTTCCAATCTCTGTCTTCCCCTCCACCAAGAAGAAAAAGAGCAGAAAACATGTAGTTTGGGGTTTGCTCTGGATTAGGAGCGTTATAGGTTGTGCCTGCAGTATTCATGTTGTATATTTAAGGATTGTTGAAAAGAATTGGACTGTGTGATGAAACAAATGACTGAACCATTAAAATACCTGCACACTTTGAGGTTACTTAATGTCCTGGGGTGACTTTCTGCCCTAAACCCGGACAAATATGTATGAAGATGTGCTGAAGTTTCTCTAAAGACCTCATCCTTCTGTAAAGCTACTACTGACCCTGAAACTTTACTGTTGCTTTGTATAGGAGAATAGTTTTTGTTGCATTAAATTGATAACTTCATTCAGCTGCAATCTTTGCTGCTGTTTCTGCCATCCTTTGTGCATGCCCTGCTCTGGATTTGGTACAGACAGAGCTGTTCTCAGCTGAGAGCACCATCTCAGTCAGGAAACTCAAGAGTTTCCTTATCGTGCACTGTCACACTGCACCAATGGTTGAACATCACTTTGTGCTTGAAGCCTTTAGGATTAGTATTGGCAAGGATGGGGAAAAGGGCTCAGGGGAGATTTGTGGTGAGAATTCAACACCTACAGTGAGAGGCTTCTATTCATTTTGGTGATTTTATTTGGTAAGACACTCCCAGGGCTTTGGGAGTCGTGATATTCGCATGGGTTAGTGTACGAGGCTCATCCTTACAGAGCTGGAGGCTGTGCAATCCCACATCCCCGCCACGACACAGCACACAGGCACTGATGTACAGCCCTGGCAGTGTGTGATGCACATCCCACTGACGAGATGCCAGTCCTGGCTGGAGAAAAGGGACGTGTCCAGCAGTGAGGCTGGGGCTGGCTCCTGCTCCCCAGCCCCTTGGGCTTCATTCCGCGGCAGCGTCTCGCCGAGGCTTTGTTTATTTGTTCCACCATTATGTGTATGAGCTTCCAGAATTTATGAGATCAGAGGTCAAGTGAAAGGTCACAGTTCACAGGTCAAGTGAGAGGCTAAAATTTGTGAAACCAAGGAAATGACAGGACAGTGCCAAGTGAAAGGTCAGAAGTCAAGTGAAAGGTTCAGCGTGGATGAAAGTGAGCAGCCTGAGTGCCGGGCAGACCACACACCCCAGTGGATCCATACTGACATCCTCAGCATCTAGACTCAGCCTAAGTCTAATTCCCTGGCATAAACCAGGGCAGGAGATGGGCTGAGCAGGCATCACTCAGATCAGGCTCCAGCACTGGCTGTGGTAGTGCCATTTGAGGATAACTGAGGTTGATTCCATCTTAGGGCTCAGATGGGTATTGACAGCAATGAATTTTGAGCTTATCTAGCAAAATTTTCATCAGGATGGGACAAGTCAGAATAAGATTCTTGTTCTTGCTAGTATTTCCAGATTTATTTCTCCAGGATGAGTCAGCGCTGGTTTGTCCTCCCCACTCCTTTCACTGTATTTACATGCAAAATCAGTTTTCTGTGTATGCAGACAGATCAATCAAGATCACTGTTCCACATTTAAACCCTGTAGCATCAGAGAACAGTAATTTCCATTAGATTCTCATTTCAGCATGCTCTCCTAACAGCAGTTTGAGTCAGCAGGGCACACTCTTACTACAAGCTCCTGGTTTGTCCATTAAGGATCTGTAATTGCATGTGCAAAGGTGTCTTATCTGCTTTTATTTTTTTTTCTATAAACCAGAAAAAAATTTAATGCTGGTCAAGACATCAGTTTATCTAAAATAGTTTCTTTTAACCTTACTGCTGTTTTGAGATGACTTTTGTCCTGATAATTATAAATGAGTAAAGAAATCCTCATGAGCTGAGAAAAAAAATAAATACAAGGAAAAATTATGTCACCCTTCCTTTCTTCCAGTCATCCCTTTGTTCAGAAAGAAGTCAAAAGATTTTTTTAATGCAGAACATTAACTAATTAGTGCAACACAGTTAATATTGGCACACCTTCTAATGGTGCGAAGGATCATTGCATTAGTCAGGCTTCATATTAAAAAAATTGAGAGGCCTTCTTTCCCTTCCTAAACTGCTTTCTTGTTTCATGATAAACCATGGTCCCCAGTGACTTTACTCCTGGAATTTGTCTTCCATTTGTCTTGTCTTAAATTGCACCCCTGAGAAGGGCACTCATCTCCTGGTCAGAAAAAGAGAGGAAAACAACAATTTGGACAGTAGGGGAATACAGATCAGGGCTTTAGTTCCTTGAGTAGATAGTCCTCAAAATGCTTTATCTTGCCTACACCAGTTGCATCCTTTCTAGATTAAATTTCAGCCTCCCGGTGTTTGTCCAGCTTTCCACCCCCTTCAGAAAAAGTGGGATGTGGAGTGAAACATTGTGTGCTTGATAAGGGAGATGTAGATCTTAATGCCAACACACGTCTGCTCACAGGCTTCCTAGAAAGTGGGCATTTGTGCTGAGTAACAGCAACTGTAGGGAGGTTGGATGACCTTTGAAAATCCCTTCCAACCCACCCCATTCTATGATTCTATGAAAAAAAGAGGTTAAAGAGATTAAAACCTGCAAAAGGCAACTAGCTGCTCTTTGATTTAAACCCAGCTGCAGAGAAGGATTTAGATGCTGCAGTGCTGGGGTCTTCAGCATCTAATCATGAAACATCTGGCTCCAGCAATAGCTTTGCAGTAGCTGTGTGGGGGTGACCCATTGCTCTGTGCAGTGTCCCACCACCCCCAGAACCTCCCAGGTGCCCCCAGCTGGGCTCTGCAAAGCCAGCATGCTCTACCCATCCACATTCACCATTGGGGCCACAATGACATGTGTGGTATGTTGAATCCCTCTCCTCCTCCTCCCAAAGTTAGAGGATTAAGTTGCTTTAAAACCCTTTGATTGTATTAATTTCACATTTCTTCCATGGGGAACGCAGTTGCCTGCTGTCTGGAGTTCTCCCACTCCAAATCACATGGAATGTTGTGTATTCTTAGGAGTCCTGTCTTGTTGGGAACTACAGTGAATCTTGACACTGTTCTCATTTGCTGCACATTTGTTATCTGCCTTGCATGGTTCCCAGCAGTGTGGGGACAGTTTGTTGAGTGGCATGTTAATACCATTTATTTTTTTAAGCCTAACTAGGGGTATAAAATTCCTCGTCAAAATTCTGTCACGTTCTCTGGGCACTGGTAAATGAGTATCTCCTTACAACTGTTTTCTTTTTAGCAGAGAAGCCTAAGCTGGTGTATACACATAGGAGTGTTCAGTGTTCTCTGGGAAATGGGGCTGACAAAGAAACCTCTGAAGTCATCTGAGGCCAAATTCTTTCCACAGAAATCTGTATGTAGGGGACCCACTGAACTTGCATATGTATTTCTGAGGGCAGATTTTGACCCTAGGTAAGCAAACAGCTACAACCAATGAGTTGTTTACTTTTCCTAAGGTTTTGCCTTTCCTGGTTATTAATATTGCTCTCATAAATTTTTTTGAGCTACACTTTAAAAACTCAAGACACCAGGCCCCAGAGGATGAAATACAGCAGCCCAATTACACACAACCAGAGTCAGGCTCTAAAAGTCAGGAGTTTTTGAAAGACACGAACAATATTTAGAGAGCTGGTTAATATTAATTCCTTTGGGAACTATAAGTCTGGCCATTAATAGGCTTAGAGTGATAAAAATGGCAATATGGTGTGCACGTATAGATGATATTGTCAAAAAGAGGCAATTAGCAGCACAGAAAGCACATGCACATATGGTGAGCAGGTTGAGATGAGAAATACTGCCAGCAACATGATAACAGAGCTAATGGCAAAAGAAGAACGAAACAGTAGCACGGTTTGTTCCTGGGCTAAACAGAGGGAAGATTTTTTCATCCAAACAGGTTTTCTTTCTCATTCTCTCTGGCTGGTGCTAAGGTCCCAAGTCAAGACATCAGACAAATGCTTCTTGTCTACCTTCCTACACGTATTTGACTGAGACTAGAGAATGTGATTATTTGCCAGAGGAGCTCTCAGAAATTGGGGTTGAAAGCCACGATCTGAGTCTCTCTGGAGTCAGTGGAAATACTGGAAATGACGTCCCAATCTGAAGCCTCCCCCCCACTCAGGTCTAACTCGTGAAGTGTTTTAAATTGGCTAAATATTATGTTCCCTACCAACTCTTCTAATCTTGGCAGAGGGGTATTTGAGCCCAGACTTGCAGACTGACAGGCTCTGAGATAATGATTTCAGCGTGTGTCCAGCAGGTACTCAAGGACTGCAGGATGCTGTGCACAGAGCCTGCTCAGATGTTACAGATAATCGACTGGCTTATCTCCCAAGTGCATCCAATACATCCTACAGCTTCATCTTTATCTCATTATGCTCTTTTAGGGTTAAAAATGAGGAGTTTACAGGGCAGCTAAAATGCTCCCTCTATCCTTGGGTGGGGACAGTTATCATAAACACAGCCCTGCTGGCCTTTGAGCTGAGTGAGAGCTTTTTGCATTTTGGCTTTGGAAAGGTACACACCTGTCACTCTAAAATGGAGCAGATGGGTTATAATCTTATCTGCCCACCCTAGATTTGTTGTCAGAAGGAAGTGAGGTAAGGGCAAGTGGTAAATGCAGTGAGGTTTATCTGTGCTTCAGGCCATGCTTTTCCCCCAATGCACTGACTAAAGAAATTGGTGAAGGGGAACATTTTGACTTCCCCTGAACAATTGTGTTCTCAATTCTTATCTTATGCTGCTGAATAAATAATTGATATTACAGGAGGAAAAGGCCCCAAAAGCAAACTGGCCCATTTTACAGTTTCTTGTCATTTGATTACTCTTCTTACTCTTCTTATTCTCACTAGTGTGCTTTGGCCTGTTCACTCCACTGACTGCTACTGAAAACCTCAGCATTTGTGAAATATTTTGGCAAGACCATTGCCTAAGATAGTGCCATTCTCTTCCTTTGTACAAACCTCGTGAGAAAAACCCGTGCACCCTGTGCCAGTGCTGGTAAATAATGCCTTTTTATTAGTAAGAACTGCTGCTCTGTCCTATTGCATTGCTCTTTCTCTCTTCTCCCTACTAATTATTAGGAGTATATTGCACAGACAGTAGAATTTGAATGGCATTGATATAATAAATAAATACTCTATTAGTAGATGTTTGGTCTTGGTGCTCTGCCTCTGGAATTGTCTGATTGTGCATATGGTGTGTGAGAGCTACTCGTCCTTTCCTTAAGAGTTTGTCTTCTAAAAATTGCACATAACTTTAGAGATCCAGGCCTGATTATAGGGTCAGCAAAGGAAAGGGTAATCACTCAAGCTTCAGTGGGCCTAATCACTCCCTGTGGAGTGATAATTATTGTCCTTCACCACACTTAGAGTGCAGGCAGTGTCTGCTCTGTCACAGAGTTTTACTTGCTTCCTGCCCTCTATTAGAATATTAAATCCTCCAACTGGCAAAGCATTTTGACTCTCTAGGTTAAAAAAAAAAAAAAAATTGAGAAAAATGCTGTCCATTGGAGCAGAGCACTGAGTTATTCACGCAATAAAACGTGACACCTTATATATCACACACTGAGAGAAGCATCAGGAAAGTTTCCAGCATGAAAACTACTGAAAGCTATGTCAAATATGGGCATTTATCATTTGTATATAGAAAACAGGAAATTATTTGGCCCATCTCATCCCAGATGGAATGTGGAAGACAAATCCAGGACGGCAGAGCATAATTATTTACAACTCAGCAAATGAAAACCTGCACACCACTACTGAAAGCAGGCCAGGAAATAGCTAAAATATCAAAATGATCTGAAAAGGAACAGAAGGTGCCAAAAGGTTGAGAGCTTGTTAAAAATTGACCTGCACTCACGGGCTTCATAAAAAAAATCCAGAAAGGATTGGAATAAGTTTGGGAGAGTTAGAGGAAAATATCAACGCATCTCCCATCTTGGCAATTGGAAAAGACTGGATTAAGCTGGAATTTGTATTTTTTTTAATGTACTGGAAGTATTAGATATCCCATTAGTATGTTTTATTTCTAATTCCAGCTGCACAAAAATGCTTATACTATGCCACAAATGGGAATGCTTGCACATTGGAGGTGATGATGCTCATATCCCAAGAATCTGCCATCTCTTCATTTTGGGGCTAATCTAAGGGTCACTGGAGTCAAAAGGAGTCTTTCACAGGGATTTGGATCAAACTCTTTCATTCTATGTTTACATAATTACAAAGCTCTTATGGCAGGAGCAGTTCAATAATGGGAGAGCACAAGCCAAGGTCTTCACAAATTTTTTCTACTGCCTATTTAGAGATCTATCCCTCTCCAGTCCCAGCTCTGCTTTTGGCATTTTGTTCCATCCTACAATATTTAGGTTGTCTGATTTCTCCAGATCCTGCAGAATCAGTCTTCCAGCAGTTAAACCTGGCTTCCAAAAAATGCTGGTTGTGGTTTGCTCGTAGCATAGTTTGGAAAGGGAGAAAACAGCAAAGCTGAGCTGGTGTATTACAAAAATGTCAATTATGCTTTCTAAAAATCTCACAGCTGAGAAGCAGTCTTGACATGGCACGATGGGAGAGGTCTCACCTCACTAAGATGTAAATAAGGTTGCTGAGATGAGCAGATGTGGAGTAATCCTGGAGATTTGCATGCTTGGGTTAGGAACTGAAAACCTATGAAAAGGTTCAGGGTGGGATTCACTTTTCAAAAAAAGGCAATGAGAACTGTTAGAAAATGCACCAGAAGTTTTAAAAACAGATGCTTAAAGTTGGGCTCCTAGGCCTGTGCTTAGAGCTCTGAAAAAGTTTGTTCTGATTTAAAAGAGTATTGGCACTGCGAATCAGCATGTCCAGTTAAGAACCCTTCCCACTGCGTTTTAATGAAAAAATAAAACTTAGAAACTGGATGATGTCTTTCACAAAGAGGCGTCCTTAAAAGAAAGACTTACTCAGCAGAGCAACTGCTGGAGCTGCAAAATGACCTTAGGAATCCACATACTGCAAGTAAATATTTATTGCCGCCAAATCGTTGGCCCCGAAAGCGAGCGCTCGTATTCTGGCGAAACCGTGTGGAAACTGAGTTCATGCACATGTTGTCAGCCATGGGCCCTGCACCACATCATCAATCTGAGATAAGTATTTGGGAGGAAGAGGCTGGGTGTGTGGGGAGGCTGCGCGCTCAGCTCCGCGGCGTGAAGGGGAAGATCGTGTAATAGCGGAGAAATAGAGTGGGTGTTGTGGGAAACAAACCACTGCGCTCCAGCAGCAGGGAAATGTGTAGTAAAGTTTCTCTTCTCTTTCTACCCACCATGAAAGAGCTGCTGCAATAAGATTTTTTTTTTTTTTTTTGGTAAAAATATCTGTTTTCATGGCACCCATTGTAACGCTTCAATGTGCACGTCCCCCTCTGAAGGGCCAGAGCAACACCTCCAAAAATTTCTGCTATTTCTTCACCACCTTTTCCCTCATTTTTCACATGCTTATGAGATATTATCTTAGTCCTGTCATTAATTGGTAAGCTTCACATTGGATGTTTTAAAGACATTTTAGATGTCTTTGAAAGTGTAATAGAGTTTTTGAAGTAATTTCATCTGACTGTGAGACTGCTGATTGCCACCTCTTTGTGAGCAGCTGGAAGAACCAATACCACTATGAAAATCAGTGAGTGCAAAATTTAAAAAATAAAAAAAAAAAAAGGGAAAGGTAGGGAAGAATTGGACTAAGATTGCCACAACTTTTTTGAGCTTCTTTATAATTTCTAGGAATTTGACTCAAAAACAATTAAATCAGAAGCTGAAGTTTTGTCAAAGCCAAAAAGATATCCTTGAAGCACTAAGTTTACCAGTGCTCTCAGTTAAAGCAATTTGTTATGTTATCTAGAAAAAAAAGCCTTTTTGGTGGAAGATTATGTAGAACATATATTTACTGTTTAAGAGGTTTTAAAGATGGTGGCTTTGGGCTGCAGTCAGAGGAAAATGGAAGAGGAGAGTCTTGTATTTCCCCATATGTAACAATAATAATGTATTTGGGAATTGCAGCTTACGTTTCATGGAAGTGTTAGGGCTGAAGCCAAATCAAGCACTCCAATCAGAATTAAAGATCTGTGCACATGGGCAGCACTTTCTATGTGCAGTTTAAACCTCTTTGATGTTTATGGTGGACTCAACTGAGTGAATGAACATAAGAATATTAAATGAAAAGCTGAGATTTCCTACACTACTACTGCTGCTTTTTCATTTCTGGCTAGTGTTGTGACCATGTCCTAATTTCCATGGGTGTCTGTTCTCTATCATTAGTAAGTCTTTTTGGTGCTTTAATACCCATTTCCCACTAATTCCTCTTCAAAAGGAATATTTTTAAAACTGTATTTTTTTGACAAAAATCATTATTATTTGCTCATACAAAACCTATTGAGGATTTCTTACATGACAGACCACTGCTAGGAGAAGAAAGGGATCTTTCCTGAGCGACCACAGCAGAAGTATTTGCACAATTGCTCCTAATCTGTTGGGGTGTAATCTGCCATTTGCTGCGGCTCTTTCCTCCATCAGCCTGAATTATTAACACTGCCTGTTGGCCAAGGCAAACACTGTTTCAAACATCTCTGGAGGCCTAATTCAGGCTTTTCTAACTTGTCCATTTTGGAGTTGAGACTTTTAAATAGTTTAATCTAACACAAAATAAAAGGAGAGAAAGGGTTTGCCCTCAGTTCAGTGAGAACAGAGTCTGGCCCTAACCCCATACAATAATTATTTCCTAGTTTTTCTTAGCAAGGGCCTTGCTGGTTGCCCCCCATGATCAATATTTGCAGCAAGGAAGGAGTTCAGGGTTGAAAAGTTGCAATCTGAGACGATGTGTTCATTGCCATTGTGATTGGTTAGGGATAAAAGCTGGTGGAATACAAAACCCTTTTGAGTCTTAACTACAGCGCAGAACGCTATAATTATTTTAAAAAATACATATCCTGACTCTGCTTAGAAGCCTGTTTGCTATAATTCACCCCTGTGTTAATAGCCTCCTAACATATATGAATGTATGCTAAAATGGGTTTTAAACTACTAGATTTATGGCTTGGCAAACTGGTAAATGCACAATTATAGTTCATAATAGGTAGGTATCTGCTGTCCATTGATTTTTCTCCTGTTCTATTTCCTTCCAGAGTGATGTCATTAGACATTACAGGGATGACTAATATTCCCAAGGAATGACATTCACGTGCCAGAATCCCACATGTCAGCGTTCCCCTACAGGCTCCGGCACCTTCCCCCATAAGATGGCAAAAACACCCCAAGAGTTTTTGCTGCAGCAAAGCCTCAGCCTGGCCAGATCTGGGGTGGATTGGCAGCACAGAGGCAATTCAGCTAGGGGGAAAAAAAAGAGATGAAACCACAAAGGCTGTTTGGCAGCTCTGGATATCTTTCTAATCAGATCGCTGGGAGTGCGTTTGGACTTGTATCTATTCATTCTGTGGTGACGGAAGTAAAGGAACTATCCAGTGAGCTATCTGGTTTTCCCAGAATTGTTTGTACTGCTGACCTTTATATCTACTCATTTATCCTAATTGTTTTTAGCTGTTTGAGGAAGAATCTCAGATGAGAAAAGCAACTCAGTATGTATCAGAGATCCTATCTGCTGCAACTTTTGTTTTAATTTAAAGCAGACCCAACATCATTTTGTGCGTTGGTTGCGTAGGACCAAAAGCAGGAATTTGTTGTGGGATTTTTTAATAAAATCACAGGCCCAAGACCGAGGTCCCTGGACACAGGAGTGTGAGCTGGGGGTGGGGTTGCTTAGACATCTCTTGCCCAAACGCATTTCCTGATGTTCCCTGGCTGGAACAACTTTTGATGTGGTACTTTGTTGTGGGAGAGTGGGGAGCACCATTTCAGGGAGGTGGCCCAGCTGGCTCTGTCAGCTTTGCCTGAGTCCAAGACAGGGGAAATGCACTGCCAGACTGTTATAGCGGGAAATCTGGCCCTTGATATCCCTAAAACTCCCTCTCCACGTGGAATTTCCCAGATTAAATGAGGATATTGAGTTTTCTGTGTATGCCTTGTATGAAATTGAAGTTGGGCATGCTTTACTTCTTCCGGGGGATGTATTAAATCTATAATAGCTGCGTTTTTCTTCCTCCTTCCATCCAATCCCTATCTTTTGGAGGGGAGTGGGAGGCTTGTGACATATACAAAGTGTTTGCTGATGGCTACTAGAAAAGAATCTGGGTTATCCAATAAACATGCCCCAAACTTTCAACTCGTAGGGAGCTTAGGTTCAAACAGTAGCTCTGACTACTGCAGGGTGGTTATGGAGCGAAATAGAGTGATATGCAAAAGCTCACACTAAGTATATCACTTTGCTTCAGAATTCCTGCATTTGCTGCTAATGCAGGGAATAGCCTTTGAACTCTAATCTGGTGTCTCCAGAGTAGTTCATAACCAAAGGCACTTCTTTCATCGTAACAGGGTGACAGTGATCCAGACTTGCAGAGCATTTGGTACAGTCCCAAAGCAAGATAATAAAGCAGATAATACTGTGGGCTTTGCATTTCTGAGCATACCAGCCCTTCACAGAGGAGTTGCAGGGATCCTGCCTCACAACTTCCTCCTGACACAAAGAGCTATTGGTGTCATTGTCTTGCATGGAGAAATATGAATATCATTGTCTTGTAAGCAAGAAAAAATGAAACATGGCAATTTTTTCTCTCAGTTTGTGCCCTAAACCACCAGCACAACTATTTTTTCAGCAAGGCAGAGCAGGACCAGAGAGCAATGTGTATGTATGCTGCAAAGGCATCACCTGTAAGGAGAATTTTACCTGTTAAAACTGCCAGGTTATCCAGTCATTATTGTCACCAAGAGTGGTCATTAAGATATTTATCTTAACCACCTAAGATCTAGGCAAGCTGTATGTTTCTAATACTTAGTTGAATTCAACTTGAAGAATCATAAAATATTATGACACTACTTGTTTTTCCTTTCTATAAGAAATGCAGTTCCATCTCCACTTGTAAAGCATTTGTTTGCCTTGGTTCAGGTAGAAGAGGTCTCATCTTTCTCTTGGCCAGGACTGGGCTGTCCCCTGGAGCTTTTGGCTTCCAGTGCCCAGGGTCTGCAGAGCTCCTGAGAAGCTGCTGAGCTACACCCTGGTGTGACCCTGTGCTCACTCAACCTGGGGAAAATACTGAGATTTTAGAGTTCTACAAGATACCTCAGTTTAGTTTTGTGCACCACCAGCAGTTTTTCCTCATCCCTTTAAAGGGGTGCATCCTTTCTGCTTTCATTAAAAAAATATTGTGACCTCGCTGTTTAGTTGACTAAGACGAAATTCCTCCGTAATAATATTAATTTTTTATTCAGTTTTTATGGTCCCTCAACTTGATTATGAAGACAATAATGTAATTTGAAAAACCTTCCTTTTTTATTTCAGCTTCAGCACAGCTACCAAACGTGGGTGTAGATAAATGACCACAGGAAAACTTCACAAAATTACTGTTTACACATAATCTGACAATGAGCTATAATTTGATTGCTAAAAAAATCATTTTGTGTACCTCTGCCCCTATTCTGCTGGATAATGAAAATTTATATCTATGTTTCAGACATCTGGGGAGGATGTGACAGCTTTGGGGCTGAATGAAAGATTATGCCACAGTGACCCCTGTCAGCATTTCCTCATGGACTGGTTACCCGAAACCCAGCAGCATTTAGGCTACTTCTTTTTCCTTTTACTCTTCCTTTTCTCATCTCTTTTTCTTTTTGTCCTTTTTAAAAAAAATTAATTTTTTCTCCTTCTCTTTATTTCTCTTTCAGTTTTTTGTCCTCTTTCTTCTCTTATTTTGTTCTCCTTATCTTTATTTTTTCTTTTTTCCCATTCTCTGTCTTTTCCTTATTTTTATTTATTTACTTTCTTTTTCTTTTCTTTTTTTTTTTTTTTTACAAGAACAGTCATTTCATTTTGGAAGGTTAATGACACTGTAAATCTAATAGGCCATTTTAGTGCCATCATGTGGGTATTAAAAGTCATGTGACTGGTCAGGATCCCGTATGGAGTGTCTTGGGGTTGTCTTGCACAGGAATGGCAAGGCTCTTACATGGCTGTAGGAACTGGGCATGTTTTCAATTACTTCCTAGGACAGATCTGCTTTGAAATTAATTTGAAGTCTTTGCCTATGGTTGTGTCTGCCACCTCTCTCAGATTATCCTTAGTAAACGCTCGTGTATCAAATCCATCTTTGATTCTCTCTAGAGATAATCTGCGCTGTTTAATTTATTTTTGCCTCAGGACGAAGAACAAACATTTCTTTGTGCTTGAGGTGCACAAATGGATCAGAAAACTAGGATTTTCACAAAGTCAGTGTATTCCTCTGCCTGTGTCAGCACAAGCTCCTTGTGCTCTATTTGCTGTGCCCAGATCAATGCACATCCCATGTGTCCCTATGGGAACACCCCTTAGAGACCCCAGTGCTTCCCAGCTGCACTGGTGGAGAGATTTAAGGTCTTCTGGGTTGTACATGGCCTCTGAAGGCAGGAGGGAAATCACAGACAGGTGGATAGGTGGGAAACAGGTAGAAAAATGACAGGTAGAGGGTACTGAGAGCATCCTGTGAAGAGAGAGGAGGTCTGAAGAGTCTGTAAGGATCTGCTGTGAGTTCTCATTTGGTGCAGATAATTGTAGACCCAGGTTTGCTCTCATGTGAACAAAATGCATCCAGATGTTTCCAAGAACTGGCAGACTCTTATGAGGGATTTGTATGCCAAGACTCACCTTCAAAACTTGTGTTTCCCTCTTCCCAGTGACAAAATATTGAGGTTGTAGATGTGTTGTGTTAATTTGATTCACAGACTTGTTCAAAAGTGGGGGCTTTTCTTCATAAATGTCCATTTTGTCAAATCGCTCTGTCTGCCGCAAAAGATTTCCACTAAGCCCCACCAAAATTTGTTTACTTTGGGAGGAGATTCTCCCAAAGCATCGGGATGAGATAGAGTTCAAAAATGTGAATGACGTGGTAATGAAGAGAAGTCCCTCATGCCTCGTACATTTGGATATTTCAAAGAGCAGTGACTGTATCACTTCCCATGGATGCAGCTCCAGGAAATGAATAATGCTGAGGAATTGTCAGAGATGAGCCTGCAAACATTCAGCCACCTCCTTCCCTCCTGGGCTTCTCCCCTTCCACCATGCACTCATTATTCTAAAACGTGTTTTTCTGTGGGACAGAGGGGTTTGGAGCCCGGGGAGTGGGATGGTTTCTGAGGTGCTCTGAGCATTGCCACTGTTTCTTCACTTTCTCTTGTTTCCTATTTAAGTGGGTGGGTGCACAGTGGGTGCACTGCAGGTCCAAAAGAGGGTTAACTCCAGACCTCAAACACTCCTGACCCAGGCACTTCTGCATCACCTTTCCCTAACAGACCTATTTGGGAGTTTATTCAGCAAACCTGCTGCTTGTTTGGAAGAGACAATTTGTCTGTAAAATCTTTCCTCAGTGGCTCACAACCTCCTGTGACCCCAGAGGGAGTCAGTCCCACGGGCTGGTGCCACCAGCATGTGCTGGGTGAGCTCATCCATCAGGGAAGCCAGAGTGGGTGTCCTGCTGCCCACACAGCTCAAGGTGCCTCCTGAAAGGCTGGCTTTAGGTTCAGGCAGCATCAATGAGTGGCAAAGGTCCTCATGCCATGCTTATCACTCCAGAGGAGTGTTCCATGGCTCCCCAGGGACCGCGCAGACGGATTTCCTCCCCAGAAAAAACAAAGAGCGGAGACATGGGATGTGTCCTGTGTCTCCCTGATATACTGCAGGATCACCCACATCAGACACAGCCTCCTCAGCAAGACACATGCTCCAAAATAAGAGACCTGGTGGTTTTTGTGGAAGAAGAGACAGCACTGCCTTTGCTGGCAGCCTCTGGGGTGGCTGTAACAATGCCACCTCTTGTGTTTGCTGTCCTCACATCTCCTGAGCAGCTCTTGGCATCTGCTTTCCATGTGCACTCCTCATCACTTGCTTGGAGGCTGCTGGTTCCACCTCCAAAAGGTCCAAAAATTGCAGTGTGTGTGCTCAAAATGAACATGATGGTCATAGTGCTCTTTTGCCTTGAACCCCCTACCTACCTGGATCCTACCCACAACTGGTCCTGGAGAGGCACATATTGCATTGTTGTGGTGATTCTGCAGTGGAAACACTGCAAATGCTCCAGTCTTTTTTCTGGATTGTCATGTTTAAACCTTGATCTAACTTTTTTTTCTACCAAGTACGCAATATCTGCACTTTTCCAGCAGTGAGAGCAATGGAATCTCTTCACTTAGGCTTCCTGAAATCTTTCTAGTGGATAGAAGTACTCAGGGAAAGGACAAGTGTCAGAAGTAATCACTACCTCCCTGCATTCCACACCTGTCACCTGAAAAATTAGCAATATCTATCATAAAACCAGTGTATTCGAATGCTTATTTGTCGTTTTCTTTTAAAGCTTTTATTTCTACAATCTCTGTCAGAATGAATATCCCTCACTTTCACATTCACAGCCCCTGGTATCAAATTTCATCTTAGCATGACTTAAAATATTCACACTATCAGGTCCATAAGCATTACATCCACATTTTTTTGGGGGGAGGAAAAAATATCCAAGTTATAAACCATAGAAAAATAGGGCTTGTAATGAAAATGCTGACAGCACATTAACTGTCACTGGGCACTGCTATAAACAAGTGTTATGTTCATGTGCAGGAGAGAAAATCCATGCAGGGCTGGGCTTTACCAACTTTGGGGACCAGAAGTGCACAGTAACACAACATATTTATTTGTTTTCCATGAAAGGACACAGCAGTGCATCACTGCATGGCAATATGTTGCTAATTACCTAGTGCTCCACTGGAATGGTGGCTGGCTTGCTGGATGCCTCGATTTCCAAACTGGAATTTGGAAAGCCATCTGAAAATGAGAGAAAACAAACAAACAAAAAAGGCATGTAATCGCTCTCCTAAACTGTTGAACAATTAATTGTTCTGTAAGCAGCCATCCATTCCCCTCTCTCATTCCTAAAGCAGCTCTGACAATGTGTTTTGCACCAGGAACCTGGCATATTAGGCAGTACTAAATGTCTTAACTGCGCCTGTAAATTTGAATCTGTTATTTGAAACTTTTCTCATTGCTAATTTTATGGTTGAGAAGGGAGTTTCTGCTCCTTTGCCAAGTTCTTGAGCCTAAGAATTCCTGGGGTGCTCTGAGGGCTCTCGAAGTCAGCCCCTTCCAAGGTCATCTCTGCTAACCCCATAAAAATCCCTCAGTCTTTTGGTAAACTCCTCGTGCATCCACCCTCCTGTGGTGGCCGGCAGAAGGTGGGGTTGATGTTGGGCTGAGAGCAGATGTGAGGCTCCCCCAGTCCTGCTGCTGGTTTCACAGCTGGGGCTCTGGGGGATATTTCCAGTGCAGCCAGTACCATCTCCTGGCTGGATATTTCAGAGCAAACATCTCCTTCTGGGAAAGGTGGTGTTGCCTTTGTGTGTGAGCTCTCTGGCCTGGAGAGCAAAACCATTTACAAACAGGTAATTTCCATTTTGGATTGTCAGAGCTGGCAGGAGGAGGAGGAATTTTAGGGAATCAAACAGCCACTCAGAGGAAAAGCTCATATTAAACAACACAAGGTGCACGGGGCAGTGGAGTAATTCTGTATTTACATGAACGTTGCAGCAAATGCCCTGTAATAACAACTTTTTTTTTTTTTTTTTTTTTTTGGCTCTTTAGGTTTTGTGTTATGAGAAAATATGAAACATAAATCACACGGAGCTACTCCTGGCCTTAAGCCTTCAGGATGCATTTGTTTGAAATCAAGAGCCAAATTCCCTGGATCAGAGTAAACTGTTAGGTGCCAACTGGGGCGAAATGCCAGCCTTTGAACTCCTGCACATTATGGCTGATGTGATCCATATGCAGGACCTGAGTCGTGCTCCAAAGTGGTTTCTTTTAATTGATTTAGCAAATTAACAATATTAGGCCTTTTGTAGGATAGAAAGTACATTACTCACCGTGCCCTTATATTACCCTGAAAGGAAATCTATTGTTCTTTTGTAATGAAATGGTATCACAAGGAAAAAAAAAGGTAGCAGTAGCAGGTAAAAAGAATCACATTCAGCTGTCAAGCTTGTTTAATGAGGAATTTTAATTATGAGGCTGGAAATCAATGGGCATAACTTTAGCAATGAAGTCTTAAAGGGAAACTAAATTGCTTTCTATCTTGCAAAGTTTACTGAAGCATCTTGAGCAGCTGCCAACCATCATTGTTCTGAGAAAAGGAACTTGAGGAAATTGCAAGTCACACTGTA
Organism: Fringilla coelebs; assembly: GCF_963513975.1. Taxonomy (NCBI): domain Eukaryota; kingdom Metazoa; phylum Chordata; class Aves; order Passeriformes; family Fringillidae; genus Fringilla; species Fringilla coelebs. The sequence continues at coordinate 22,035,128 of NC_140036.1, forward strand.
GCGTTTATTGTAGGCATATTCAACAACAACAAAAAGGGAGGATTTCCATGGATTCATGTTTAATGGGTTCTTCCTAACTGATTCATCTCTGCCCTATGATTCTTTAGGGCCCTTGGTTTCACGTACTGTAAAAAACCTGTTCTTAGGAGAGCACTGAGGTAAGGTTGCACTGAAAACTGATAGTTTATGATTCATAGAAAGTAAAGATCATCTTCTTTGTTCCTTATTCCTGGAGAATGTGGGCTGTGAGGAACAGCATGGCACAAATACTCCATGCAGTGGAGGCTTAAACCTCCAAACCCAGAGCAAACATTAAAAAATGGCACTCAGGTCTCTCTAGAGTTTCCTAACCAGGAGCTGTGGTGCTGTTCTCAGGATGCTCCTGTAAAGTTCTTTTGGTGTTTCCAGGGCAATTGGAACTGCTGTAGTTTTGTAACTGCTCTGTGATTTGTTTAAGCTAAGCACACCATGTAGGGCCAAATCCAGTGGCTACTGAAAAATGGACCCCAAAATACATTTCAGCATCACCTGTGAGGCTGGGCTCAACTTCACAGCACGAAAACAAGCTCAACCCTGCCTCCAGCTCCTTCTGGAGAAACTATAGGGCAGAATTAAGCCAAAATGCTTTAGAGTACCACAAGAGGTGGTTTTGGAAAGCCACGTTTCCGTCTCTGTTTTAGGCATTCTTTGGTTTCTCATTAAGCGCTGAGAGCTGCACTTTCTCAGCACTGAGTCCTTGCTCCTTGCTGCATTTCTCCCCTCTGTGGTTTCTCAAGCCCTCCTGTGACTGCCCTGCTGTCCCTCTGAGCCCTCCCAGCCTGTGGACACCCAGTGTTTTAGTGCCCATGTTTGGGAATTAATGGCCTGAGCTAATATTTGGGTATTGCAGCAGAGGGTGTTCAACAAACCCTTAATGCAGACAGGGGAGAAGTACTTTTAAAACCAATCTCGTTGCCATTCCATAGGAAATCCAAGTCATAGATCACAGTTACTGGTATTTGAAAAGTGGCAGTGCCTGTTAAAGGCTGGCTATTCCCTAGCATGCAGAGATATTTGGGGCTGCAGTGGAGACACATTGGCAGCAGAGTGGAAGCTCTGAGCTCACCTGCCAATGCTCTGCCTGGCTTAACTGCTATCAGTCGCTCACTTTCATGAGTCTGAAATTCCTGTGGCCCCAAAAGAAAGATAAATAAGAGCAAGTCGCTTTTCACCCTCCAGACACAGGCTGAGGAAATTATTTGAAATAAAATATATCATCTCAAGCAGGGGCAGATGAAATGGTTTTCTACTGAAGTTGTTCTCCCAGTTGACAGAACAAATTACTAAATCTCCTCCACTGGATATCTGAAGTATCTTTTCTAAAATCATAATTACATTCAACTCTTTGGTAAAAACACTGAATTCTGGGTTTGTGGTATTTAGTGATGCCTAAAAATCTTCATGGGGAAAGGCAAGAGTGTGAGCTTTAGAGGAGTATTTTGGTCTGTTCCCTGAGGAATATGGAGACCTTCTCCCCTCTTATCATCACCAAAGGCATCACTTCCAGCAGTCCTCCAATGAGCCAATTTCCCAAATAAATTGGTTGGTTTAGCCTTGGTGTCCACAGCAAGGGAATAATTTTATTAAGGTCCACAGCATAACATGCAATTCAAACAACAGAAGGGTTCCTGGGCAGTTCAAAGCTTTCCTCTACCCCTTTTACTTTAAGGCAATTTAGGGTTGTGTGTTTATGGTGCACATATTTGGCTTTCTCTATCTCTTGTGGGAACCACTCATCTTGACTGCCAGTATATTTTTGATAAAATCGAGGTAGAGATGAAGCAGACTATATTCCACAAGAAATCTCACCCACTGTATCTATAAATTCTCTCTCTCATCTCCTGTGAGTGTTGAATGAGCCTTCAGGTGTCTGCTGCTATTTCTCTTATGGTGCTCCAAGAGGCCACACGAGATGGAGTGGGGGCTGCAAAGCCCAGGAAATTTTACTATGGTCAAAAATAAAGTAAATCCTGCTCACCTCTCCCGTGCCGTCACCCTTCAAAGGCAAGTGTATTTTTTCATCACTGATGCATTTTATACTCCCATATTTATAGTGAATATAGGCATTCATGTCGCTTCAAAGAAAAGATCTTTCCTTTGAAAATGTTGAGATAGGTTGTTTTCAAGTATATGTGTGGTTTTTTTGGTCATATTGGGCAGCAAACCATGGATGTGTACAGAGCAGACATCCAAGCAGGACTCAAACATCTACATGTGGAGGAGCTGGGGACCAAGTGAGGAAAGGAAAAGAGGAAAATTCTACTCTTAAACTCCTGATGGAGGTGTAAGCGTAGAATTGTTTTTTAAACATATTTTCAATTGCTGAAGGAATGTTTGTTGCTAAATATTCACATGCCAAGAGATGTGTAAGTCTGTAAGCTCATTTTAATGTCAGCTGTGGGGCCTGTTGCTACATTTTTCCTGCATCATTCCAGTCTCCTGTGCACAGCCAGGGGCTGCTGTGGAAATACCATGGTCAGTATGGTGCATGTACACAGCCAAATACCAAGTCATTTGTCTAAGGACTGGCTCTCCTAAGGATTTAGTAACTTTGTTGTCTTTCCACAGCATTTCTCAACCTCTCTGTTGCTTGTACTCCCATAGAAATACATATTTTGCATGGATAGAACTTTATTTTCCAGTGTATTCACTTGTTGATGAGTCTGTTCTGTGTCTATTCTGCCCTTCTCGACAATTTTTGCTGAAATCCACAAAATCCATTCCTGCCCATGCCATCGACCAAAACCCTCATCAATTTTTCAATGAATTTCTAATGCTATCAGAGGGTTAATATATGAGATGATCCCAGTGTTGTGTCAGAGGGAAACCTTTTGAGCAGAGGATGGATGTACAGTGTGGAGCGGCGTATAAATCATTTTCAAATTAGTATTCTCTGCATCTGGAGAAGAGTACATTTGTGTGCCTGCATAAATTGCCTATGAACACATTTCAAAACCCTACGCTTAATCTTAGCAATGAACATTTCAAAAAGTAAATTAATATCTTCAAGGCGAAGAAATACAGTATATTAAGCAGAAGCCCACTGGAAACTGTATAGTTAAGAATCTGTCAGCCTTTCCATTATAAGCTCTGTTTTTTGAGGGGTTTATAACTCAGTTATAAAATTTCACACTGGGCTAAAGGTTGGCACGTATCGCCTGAGTTTGGCAGGGTGACATTTTATTAGCTCTGAAGGCGTTTTGGATCCCACGTCAATGGGATATTATTTTAAACCACAGAAATGAAGTTTAAATAACTTGGGGTATGGCAGGGCTGCAGGAAGGTGAGACGAGCAGGATTGAAGCCCCAAGTGATGCTGTTGACTCGCAGAGAGGTGACACCAGAGGTGCCAGGGCTGAGGTCGGCATCGCGCCTCAGCCCCAAAGCCCAATTTCTTTCCTTTTGTCCCTTCCCCTTAATGTGCCTTTAGTTCACATATTTATGGTTAAATGTATATTGTGCTGAGGTTACAGGTCTAGCTGGTGGTTTATAAATTAGGTCAATTAACATTACAATAGTACTTTCTGAGTGTGGGAGTATGTTTGTGGGTGGATATGTGTGTGTGCAGACAAGAGCGCTCCTTGGAAACAGAAACAGGATTAAAGTGTCTGTGGGAATTGTAAATTTATTGTGTAAATAGCTTTATGATTTGTTGTGTGTTTGGATTAATGCAATATATATCCATTTTAAACATTGATCTTTAAGCGAGTAATGTAATAAATCTGAATATTCCTTCAAATTACTGTTTACACTGGCTGTGCTATAGATTAAAAGAGACAGTTGCCTTTATAAATTTAGTTGTAGGGTACACGGGTGTGTATAAATACTTCTGTTTCCAATTATACCAAACAATGATGATAAACTGTTGTGAGTTGTCAGGACAATTGTACACAGCCTGAGTCATGAGAGAGATGATGCCAGGCAGTGACCGATGCACACATGGCACAGGGGGCTGGGGGGGAGCTATTGTTTGGGCCAGGAAATGTGTAAATAGGCACCTAGAATAAATTCTATGAATGTATTGAAATGAAGACACAGTTCCTTCCCAGCTGTAATGCTTCTAAAAGGGGCAAGTGTGTCAATTCACTAAAATATGGAAACATGGTTGTTTTTGTTTACAGAAATTTTAATGGTTTGTTGAAGGTGTTCAGGAAAATGAACTAGGTGTCCTTGGCATTGGGTTGTTTTTGGTTTTCCATATCCCAGGCTGCTGATGGTGCTGGTTTTCGTGCTCTGTATTATTGATCAGACTTAATTTGACCGTAGGGCAGCACCTCAGAAGGGATAGTGGTTATCACTGTGACCCCTTAGAAATGGATTTGCACCAAACACTGTGGCTTTAAACGCAGGGTTAAGATAAGCCAGAGTTCATGGGTGTGGAAGTGCATTTAAGGAAATAAATACATGGGCTTAGTTTTAAGTTTGGTCTTCAAAGAGAAATTCTGTGGCCACCAGAAGCTCTCTGAAGAGAAAGCTGGCCTTCAGGCAGTGGCCAGGATGGTCTGTGCTCAAGGGGAAAGTCTCTTCCTAGGCAGGTTCCTCCCTCCCTGATTCACTGGGCAGCTGTGCCACAGCTGGGGGATGTGGCTGCCTGGCTTGTCCTGGTTTGGATCATTAAGTTTAGAGGGGTACAACTCAGGGAACCACTTGGTCTTGCTGCAGATGCCCTACAGTGACATCATAAGTGCTCAAGGTCAGCTTCCAAACGATCCACAAAAAAATTAAATCCCTAAAAAATGTTCCTTCTTCAGACATGTCAGGGAACAGTTTTGTGTGGTCTATAAGAAAAAAAAATTACTTTCTGAAGAGTTTGGTTTTCCACAACTTGGGGGAAGTGTGGTTGGGTTCTCTTACACCAAATCCATTCCTCGTATGGATGCTGGAGAAGAGCTGACCCATCTGGCAGCACTTGAGGAGGGGATGCCCTTGTCATACTGATGGGTTCCATTGATGAGAGCTGGCCAGACGTTAAATTAATCAAATTATGCAGTTTTAAAACTCAGGAAGGAGTGATCACAATTTGGCCCTCTTCCTTCTTTTTCCTTCTTTGTTATCCCTCCTCTTTCACATTATTATTTCTAAGAGCAACAAAAAGAAAAGTCATCATGATAAATTATAGGAAGCTGGCAGCAGTGGTAATTAACAGGTAATTATCAATAAACAATTTAACCACAAAAACTTGGATCCCACCTACCACTTGCCAACAATAAAGCCATGGAGGCTCCACAGGCCACTGGACAAACAGTCCACGGGGAGCAGGGCCGGCGCTGTTAGTGCAAATAAACAACTCTGTGCCGGGAGGCCAAACAAAAGCACAGCACAGAGTGGCCACGGGGAAGCAGGGAAGAAAAGGCTCCCTCGGCAGAGAGAAACAACAAAAAACCCAACAGTAGTTACAGCTTGAGGAGCCAGCCGCAAACCGCTCGCAGTTTATTGCAGTCCCGAGTAAGTATCCCATAAACAGCAGTCAAAGCCCAAGGTTTGGTGTCTTAAAAAAAAATCTCTTTGAAAGTGGGGAAAGAAAAGGCATTTCGGGGGAGGTAAGAAAAAAATGTTGTTGTGTCAACTGGTTGACTACAGCAGATGCCTGATTGTGCTGCGTCTAGCTTGAATCTCTGTTTTTGTGGTACTGAGGTGAGAGGAGATGTGTGGGGCAATGAGTTGTGTACCAAAGGGTCCCTCAGATGTGCATGGCCAAATCTCCTTCCAGCCTCTCCCTTGGGAATCAGGAGATGTTTTTGAGGTGACTTCCAATGTGACAAAGCCATCCTCATCTTCATGTGCAAGCAGGGTTACTTTTTTCTCTTTTGGTAACTTAAATATGACCACAAGGAGCTTGCAGGAATGACAGCCCTGGTTCACACCACTCTTTGCTAATCATCTTCACCTTGCATTCCTGCATTGGGATTAAGGCCAACTTTCTGTTGAAGGGAGTCAGATAAGGACAGCACAATGAATTGAGAATATATTGAACATGGAGTAAGTTTTTTGTGAGTGACTATAACATCACAAACTACTGTAATGAAATTTAAGCACTTGGATTTGGGGGTTTTACAAATCGATATGAGAACCTTTGGTAGAAATGTGCTACCTACATGTTAACTTTTATGCTAAACAATTGACATGAGCCAATCTATAAATTTGCACTCAATAAGACATATCCTGGCATCCTCCTGGAATTAATGTATTTAGAGAGTGATGATGGGTTAATGTGGAGCTTTTGTTGTCTTCCACTCCATGAAAGCCCCCAGACTCATCACATCTCATCTGTGCTGACAAGCTCCCTATCAGCCCCACCATACCTCCCCACAGTCCTGCTGCCCAGCCTCCTCTGAGCCTGCCTTAGATGCTGTAATGTGTCTGCCTGGTTTTCCTTCAGATTATCCAGTGCCTGCTGTTTTTTCCTCAGGTTCTTCAGTCGCAGCTGCATTTTCTGAGATTTTCTTAGATTTTTCTTAATTCCAATTTTTTTGGAGAATCCTAGATCTTCTAACAGACCCCCATGCTGTGTCCCCCAGTAACTTAAAAGTAATTAAGCAAAAAGTAACGATTTTGCACATCTATCATTTAATTTGAAATTACATATGGATTTAATGGAGGGGGAGGAAATAGTGCTTTGAGAGATTAGTTCTTAAATTTTGATTTAAGAACTGAGTTATTAGCTGAAATAATATGAAGCGGGGCTGCTTTTTTGACCTTTCTAAAGTCTAGCCTAGTCAATTATTACAGCAGAGCAGGGAACCAGAGAACAGCTTTGAATCAGTCAGACCCAAACTGATTTAAGTTTGCATGGGGTCGAATAAGACATTAGTTAAAAATAACTAATGTATTCTTTGACCTCCATAATGAGAAAGGACATTTACAGGTTTTTCACCATATATCTGATCCTGTTTATTTCATTTTGTGATTTAAAGATGGACTGGACGTTCTTATAGGGGTCTAGATAATGAAATTATTATTTTTTTTAAGTTTCCTGCTCCAAGTATTCTTTCAGTTGTGCATTTTGTCCATCAGTTTATATCATGGTTATATTTTGAGGCAAGATTGAATAAGAAAGGCAGCCACAGATCCCAGTGCTGGAAGGAGCAGGATCACAAGGGCTCCTACCTCCCTACAAATTGCCTTAAGAGAAAAAACTCAAGTTAGTGCTGATAAATCTGGTTTATTATTGTTTTCCAGATGGAATTGGGCAGGAACTAGGGCTAGGAAACTCCTTCCCTCTGAGACCTTAAATATCTTGGCCTTCTCCTGTCTCTGAGCACCTTTGTGTTGAGGTGAGAGGGGAACCTAACTCACAACCCTGCAAGCTGGGGAGGCAGCTAAGGACAGATAAGGTCCCCATCCAGTAGGGAGAAAAATTTTTGCAAAGAATTAGTTAAAAAAGAAAAAAAGAAAAATTAAGCAAAAAAAAAAAAAAGAAAAAAAAAAGAGCAAGGGGTGGAGACAAGTGTGTGGAGAAAGGAGAAGGAAGCAAGAGGGAAAGAAAGGGGAAAGGAACATTGAAGGCAAAGCAAACTCAACCCAGAAAGTTTTCCACAAGTTGAAAAGGTCCCAGCTTTGGTTATGTCTTCAGGCTTCAGCTCTTCCTGAGAACAAGAAGAGAAAACAAAAGTTGTTTCCATGTTTTAATGTAGATATTTCTCATTTCTGCACCCAAGTAATCCTAATTTTGCTGCCGGACAATGCTTCTCTGGTTTGGCCCTTTGGTGTGCAAGGCTTGGCAGCCCTGATTTATGCATCTGCCTTTTTCTGCTGTATAACCTGAGAAGATGCCTTTAGAACTGGTTCCTTCGGTGCTGTGAAGGAAACATTGGTATGTCAAGTTTCCAGAGAGTTTAAAATAGGCCAGCTGGCTGCTGGGAGTGCACAGCTTGAAACGGTCACTTCCATTTTCGGCTGAGCAGCGCTGCCGTCAGGAGGAGCATTGATTAAATTGACCACAGTCCAAGGCTGGTAGAGAGCATAACACAAAGTGACTTCTCCCCAGAGCAAGCAGAAGATTTGTGATGTACACAGGGATAGAGTATGATCTTTTTTCCCTCCTCTGTACTGCAGTGTTTACTTTAAAATACTATTTTTTCATAACAAAAGAAGCCTGAGCTTTTACCATTAAATTTGCTAAACAATTTAGGTTATATTTCATTGCTTGCACCCAGCTTCACACATAAATGTTTAGCAGTATAGATAGCCCGTGTCCTCCTGAGCTTTCAGTAATACAGTTTTCAGGAACAGACTCCTCAAATGAGAAAGGTTTTGTGAGATTAACAAATGCCATAGAGTGATGGAATATTTTGGGTTGGAAAGGACCTTAAAGATCATCTAATCCCTGTGAGCAAGAACATCTTCCACTACACCAGGTTGCTCAGAGCCCCATCCAACCTGGCCCTGAACAGTTCCAGGCTTTGTTTCACTGAGGACAAGGTTCCCACGCTTATTTCTATTTAGTCAAAATGCTTCCGTGTTATTTCCTTTCCTTATCTACAGTGAATCCTTTCACAGGGATGTATCCCAGACAATGGAAATGAATGGGTAAGGAATTTATCTGTGAAATCTGTTGGTCCCATTGTGTGCTGTGTGCTGCCCCTTAGAGCAGCAAGACCCCAAACCAGCAAGGTTTTAGACCCTTCAGGTCCCATTGAAAATCCCTGAGGAATGTAAGGTTTTTACCACATTTTAAAAAATCAGAAAGACGTTGCAAAGAATGAAGTACTGTCAGTGTAACAATACCAAAGGAAGCAGAGGGAGCTGTATGGGATAAATGCCCTTCCATGTGCTTCAGGAGCATCCCTGTGGATGGAGGACACCCACCAGGAGCTGGAGCTCTCTGAGGATCCTTTCTCTTGGAGGTAAAAGATGCTCCCAGGGCTTCCTCCAGCCCTGCAGCGGAACAAAACTGCTGAGTGAGAGGGGATAGTGGCAACCCTGGCTAATGAGCCTGTCTTCATGATTTCCCCCTACTTGGCACCTGAAACACTATTTATTATTTCTAGTTAGCCCCCAAATCCAACGAAATCGCTGTGTTTCTTCCTGGTCCCTCTTTGCACATTGGTTCTTGTTTGGGTTTTATTTTTATTTTCAGTTATGTTTGTAAGGCTCTCCCACAGCCTGAGAACAAGGGGGTGCTTTGGAAGCACAGCACCTTAGCACTTATTGTGGATAGATCAGTAATCTTTTATAATCAGAAATAGGTATTATTGTGTGTCTCTGTCAAAGGAGCTTAACTGTCAAAGGATTAAGCCACATCCTGATCAATGCAAGTGCCTTCCTAGAAAACAGGCAGGGAAAGATTTCCTGTAGTTAGCAGCAATGAGGGAGAGGAACTTTAAAAACAACTTTCTATTTGATAACTACAGAAATCTAGCTAAGTCTTAGGGATTTAGCCAGGGAACATATTGGTTCCAGCAGACTATGGTAAAGTTAATTAAGGATGATTAATGGAGCATTTTCCTTCCAATGATATCTGTGACAGAACAAAGCTGTCTGAGGCTTGTCAAGCAGAATTTGAGTTGAATGAGTATTTATGTGATCAAATCTGAAGGGCTGCCTCTTGACAGAGCAAGGATTCATCAATCAATTGCGCTGGCTTGCAGTGGTGGGAAATTGGTCTATCAGCATAGCTCTGCTCCCATCCCCCATTTTTTCATTCAATCATCCCTCAGGCTACAATGCATCTTTAGCTTTTACCTCTGACCACCTTAAGGGCTATCAGAGAAAAGTAAAAGCAAGAGCTAAAACATCTATTATAGTGGTTATTTCTCAGCTGTACTCATACAATTGATTTCTTTTAAGTAAAGGCCCGGGCACTGTAAAGCGATACAAGCCTGTTCAATGAATTAATTGGTTTTAATAGAAGTTTAGCTTTGAGCCTGAAGAATATATAGTGCTCTCTTGCTAGAAAGTCTCCTATTAGGGAAACCACCTGCACAAAAGGCCCCAGTCCTCTGTTAATCCCACTGCCCTCATCATAATCACTTCATTTAAAAAGGCAAGATCCTTAATTTAAAAGAAAGGGGCACCACGTGTGCTGGAGTTTCTGTGCATTTCATCATGCATCAGTTCCTAGGAGGGGAAGACTGGCTGCCTGCACTTGGTTTTGGGTTGCCCTTGCAGCCTCTGGATGCCTGGGATGTAAGACATGCCAGGATTTGGGCAGGGGAATTATTCCATTGGGGACATACCAATATTTTTGTTTAATGAATGCCTCAGTTGCTTTCACTGCTGTAGGGATTGAATGTAACTAGCCCCAAATGATGTAAAATGGTGCATTTCTCATGGAAAAATCAGAGGAAGATAAGTCTTAGCCCTACTCTGAATAAAATCAGGGCATGTATCCTATTAATGACAGGAGGCACAGGTTTAGCTTCATTTTCTAACGCAGCTGATAAATGGTTTTTTGTTTAACTGTTGTGTGCTCAAGCTTTGTTCTTCTGGGCGCTCACCAAGCAAAATACACAAGTGGTGTTTAAAACTGAAACACCAGATTGTCATCTCCATCATCAGCCTCATAAAATGCCATCATTAGACATCTGACCTGCATTAGCCATCTACTGTTCAGTAATTTAAATTGACCATCAGTTCAAAAAGAGTAGCATCTCCTGGGGGCAATTCACCCATTTTCTAGACATCTAGGGAGGATGATGAGGGTTGCATTCAAGAAGTCTGATCTCTCTCTAAGGGGAACTTGGACTTCATACCCACCTTTGAAATGTGTAAAGCTTCCAGTAAAAATAAAATCCCTGAGAGTGGATTACTTTCTTTGGTGCAGTTGTAAGCTCAGAGGCATGTATCCCTCATTGGATTTGCACACTAATCTTCCTTCTTAAGTTACTGGTAGAAGTAAGGTTTCTAGGACTTTTATGAATTGGAAAATTGAAGTTCTGCCTGGTAATAATTTTGAGGTTTGGTACCTGCCTCAGCTAGGCCAGCTATAAATAAGGGAGGTTAAAGACAAGACTTCACTTTTTCTCCCAGCCTTGTGCACTTTGCACAAAGAAGCACAGAGGAGAACTCCAGTGTGCCTCACCCTATGGAAAAATGGCTCAATCATGAGTTGTCTTTACTTTTTCATACAGGTTTCCATCCACGACTATTCCCCTAAGTACCAATATCTTCCCTGTGTATACAAATTTTACATAAATCCAAAGGGGTCTCTAAATGCAAATATGTCCTTTAGACCCTATTAGTTGTCCCAATATGATTATTGTTGAGAGCATTTCTTTCCATCGGTAGAGAATACTATTTCATATGTGCAAGCAAGCTTGGAAACCAAATGTCTAAATATTTAACCAACGTTATTTCAAAGAATTTCATTATTTATCTTCTTTATGATTTATACTATCACATTCTCTGTCTGTAGTTGTGGTTTATCATAAGCAACCCATCTGCTGTAACAGCCAAATTGGAACATTCATATAAGATGCGTTCCGATATCATAAACATGACAAAAGATAGATTACATTTAGTCTTTCTCCATGTTTAACCAGTTTAATTTGTTTCCTATGCAGAAGAGGCTCTAAATTTACTTAATATATGTTAGCACTTAGGAACACAGTTAGGAACATGACTAGGGTCTTAACCTATTCGTAAATAAATGGGAAGCTTCCTGTCTGAGTAAAAGAAAGAGAGAGAATTTATGTCAAACAATCAGGAATTTAATACATAGTGCTCTATTAGGATGTCCAGTTTGTGTACATACTCTTAAGGCATGATTACGAATAACTTCACTTCTTATAAACAATGTGACTGAAGAAATTACTCACAGATACAACAAAAAGGGAAAGAAAGGTAGGAAGTTTTAGCTGCAGCCAATAAAGGAATTACTTTCCCTGAAAAGGTTAAAAACTCAGGCATTTATTTTTGTTGCCATAATATTTGTCTTTGCAGGTTTAGCTTTCTTAAGAATCCCAAAGAAGATGCTGCATCGGGAAAGATTTTAGTGACCTGGGTTCAAAGTCATATCATAGATCCAACATTTTCTCCGACAGCTTTGGTTTTAAAGTGACCCTAATGCTGGACCAAACCTGTGAAGTGAAGTGACTGTCCATATTTATATCACTCTGAAGAGAGCTTTTAGTGATTACAGGGTTGATCCAGCAAGTGGTTGAATGCCTTCAACTTCTGTTGGCTCTGGAGGAAGCCAAGGGTGCTCAGCACCCTCAGGACCTGGCCCAGTGGGGTTTTTCACATCGAAAGGTCAAGTAGAGGGCTTTGCATTTCAAGCTATAGAGTCACTCCTTTTTCTCTCTTAAGGTAAAAACCATGTGATTGGAGAGTGTGTGATTAACTGTTAAGGAAACAATGTCCATAATGATATATAAAGCTGTTGCTTTCAGAAGTTGCGGTTGGATTTCTTCAGAGGTGTTAAATATATGGTGGTCCAACACCATGCAATTCATGAATGCTAAGAATAAATATAAGCTTATTTCTGTGATGGTGATTTACTACGGAGCAATTTTGAGCAAATATATTCACATTATAGGATATGAATACAAATCAAACATAACTGAGCTGGTCTTTATGAGAATGAAGTGTCAGTACATTTGAAAATATGTGTAACGCCAAGCTTTAATCATTTTACCAGCACGTTAATATTCCAATTGGTTATTCTGCGTTCCTCCTGAATGTTTAAGGTTTTGCTACTGAGTTGTCTGCTGCAAGCATTGCACACCTTCCAGGTCTATCTGGCACTTAGGCTCTCCCAGTTTGGGTTACTACTGGTCTGACTCAGTGTGATAAAAGAGCTTATCCTGTTGCAAAGTCCTTGCCTCCAAGAACATTAGCGCTATAGAGTATAGAGAAGGGGAAAAATAATGGTGGAACGAACAAGTTCCATGTGGGCCTTCAGCAGCATCAGATTGGCTTTCATTGCACCTCTTCTCCAGGAAATGTGATTTTCCTGGAATGCAGATCCCAAGGTGAGACTCCATCTTCATGTCTGTGCATGAAGTATTTTATACAATCTCGGCACCAGGAAAAGTAACGGGGTTCTTCTTGCAGTGACATTACCCTTGCTCAGGTAGGAAGGTGGCCCTGGGCTTGCTTGCATTACTTGAGTTCACTACTCTCCTATGTGTACAGAATTTAATGAATCACTTTTTTCAGTCCTTACCTCAAAAATTTTTGGGGCTTCACCACAAGGACAGAAGAAGCCAGGAGACCTAGGTGGGGAATAAAGGGCACAAAGGTGGTTTCTGCTTTAGGATCTTTCAATCCAAGAGGACATTAATGGATGCATATAAGAGAGGAGGAAACCCAGAACTTGTCATCTTGACAGCAGCTGCAGCATACCAGGAGATTAATCCTTATGAATTCAAAGAGGAATTTGAAGGAGAGTTGGGAGGAAACTGGTGAAATAACTTTGGGGGTGTTTGCAGGGAAAGCCTCCTCTGTCTGGAGAGTTGGGCTGGAGAAAAAGCAGCATTTCAAGGGTTGCCTCTGCAGTCTGTAATTGGAAGGGGAGTTGTCATTGTGTCCCTACAGGGGTATGGCACACACCTAAGTGCCCTGAAAGTGAAGTTTTTACTTGAGGGGATGCATAGTAGAATGAAGTTATAAAAGAGTTCATAGATAGAAGAGAGAAATTACAGGGAAAAGTGGTGGAAAAAGGAAAGAGCAGGAATATTTGTCTGTGATCATAGTTCTGGTCAAAATACAGCTACTGATGCTTTTGAAAAATTCTGTATTGCCAAAAAACATTGTACTGGTAATTAAAATTACGGTGACAGTGCTAAAACCAGCTATGGCCTACAGAACCTTTTAAAAGATGGACAGATCAACAGAAATGAAGCAGAAAGAAAGGAGGAACTATCTGGGAAGGCAGGAGTAAATCATGACCACAAACCTCTGGCTGTCTGGTGCTGTTTATCCCAGCCTTGCTCTGCTTCCCTGGCTGATAACACAGCCCACCATACACCCGGGCATTGTTCTGACACTGAAAGATGAAGCGGATTTTTACGAGCCGTAACCCTCCACCACGCTTTCCCTCACGACACCTACTGCCTCACTCTGCTCCCTTGATCCCACTTTCCTTCCCCCAAAACCAGCGTGTTTATTGGGACCAGTGCAATGGAAATTCCACTTACTGTTTATGTCTTAGGTTTCTCTTCCCCTCCTATATTTCCCTGGGAATTGGGGCAGTATAGATTCTTGCTCCACACCCATGGCTTTGTCTTTGCCTTTTTTTCCTGAATAATTTTCCCCAACTGCATTTCCACGGAGCAGCTGTTTGTGTTTAAAAGCCACCTGCACAAGTAGTTCTGTTTTCAGTGGAAGAAAATGTTGCTTGTAAAAGGAAAAAGCCCTAAGGTGTTGGAGTTTGCTGGAAGTTTTAATTCGATGCGTATTTTTTCCTACTGATTGATGACTGTTCGAAGTGCAACTTTAGCCCTTGATAACTAATGAAACTGGGTGGTACTAACAGTCACCGTCTGGCACAGTGGTGTGTAGTTAAACTGAGCCCCTGTGAGGAAGGAGATTGGGGTTTGACCCAGCAGGAAAATCCTAGATCCCTAACTTTAGCAGAGGAAAGAGTGAGAGATGATGAAAGAGGAGCAGCATCGTCATAGAAAGTGACACTGCTGTGCAAAAGGCTGAACTCTTGCATGGTTGGGCAAGAAAATATGACTAAGAAAATATGACACATGCAGAACACAAGACCTCCTAGGAAAGGAGGATGGGCACCAGGGAAAATCTCACCTTCGTTTAAAGCTCGTGGGAATTTTGGGGACTTTTTCTCAAGGGCTCCTGAAGTATAATGGGGAGCGATAACATTATTTCCCAGCCATGGCTAATCTCGAGGAGCTGAGGCTTATGTTACACTCCTGTATTGTGCTGGGTGTTTGTGAAGCCATCAAGTGCAGCCAGAAGTGGTCCTGAGCCCAGCCCAGCCCCGGGAAAGCCCTGTTTGCTCTCTCCAGGGGCCCTCCTTGGCCTTTCTCCTGCTGCTCCTAACGCCCTCCCACCTCTTACTCCTCTTCAATTCTCCTTGCTATGGCATGATTCTACTTTAATTTCTTTCCAAGTGGTATGAATTCCTTAATTTCCAAAGAGCCAGCTGGACTGAGTACCCAAATCCTCTCCAGTTTCCCAAAAAGCTCCTGTGTGCTTGGTGCTGCCTCTGCTTGGCAGCCTGTGATGCTCACAGGAGAAGTAACCACTTCAGGCCAACAGTAAATGGCAGCAAATTCTGGCTTTCAGCCCTAGCTGAGGCCATTAGATGATGATTTCTTGCTGCAAAGCTGGCATCAAACCTCTGCTGACCAGGGCTGTAGTAGAAGGTCATTTATGTGTCCCATACCAGATGATGGAAACAGTAGCAGTGAGGGTCGTAGCAAGCTAAGAAATAAATTGCACCAAGGTTTGAAGAGCTTTACACCATTATTAACAGACATCTAGGTATATTTATATATATTTTCAGATATATTTAGGACTTAATGAGTATACTTGTTTATTCTGCCATCAATCCCATGCAAACTGAAGAAATTGCCAGAAGCCAGGCTAGCTGTGTGAGGCAGAAAAAAGACTTCTGGAACATAAAAAACTGATTCCTACCTCCACTGCCTCCCAGTCTTCCCTTCTTCCTTTCCTTCTTCCTACCTGCAGCTTTGCTGTCCGTGGGCTGTCCTCCAGCTGGGGTTTAGGTGGGATGGTGGAGCTTTCTCCATGCCAGCCAGACTCCTTTGCAGTAAACTGGGGAAATTGGAGAGGTCTTGGCATACCATGGCTTGTAAAGGTCTTGTAAATGGCTCGTGCAAAAAAATTTCCAAATGGAAACAGCACTGTGCCTTAAATTTAGAGTAGCTTTGATAGGAAAGAGCGGTAAATATAAGCCTTTCCACCTCTGCGGGTGTATTGTAAATGCCAGACAGTGGAAAACCAGTAAAGAAAAAAGCATCTGAAAGCAAAGACAGCACTTGGGAAGTTAGACTTGCTTTTTGGCTATGTAGGAGCTGAACCCAGCAGGCATTTCAGACACAACTGGTTTTAGCATAAAGTCTGGGTATTGTTTGGGAAACCACTTGGTGTTGTGCACTGGTTGATGCTGCTCTTGCCATACAAATCCCATGGTGTTTTAGGAGGGCTGTCAGCACAAAAAACCATTCTTTTCTCACTCAGTGCATCTCAGGCTGAGGAAACTGAGGAAGAGTTTGGTGGAAAGCATCCTGCTGGGTCCTGGTTACTGTAACAAGACGGAAAACTCCACAAACTATTTTGGCATGAGGGTGTCACGTTTGGGATGTGTGAGAGAGAAGGGATAGCAAAGCAGATGAGCAGATGGCCAAAGAACAAAAGGATCCCCAGCAGAGGAGTTCTGGCTGTGATCACTGTCCTCAGGCGAGGTGGCATCTGTCTCCTGACATGGACACTTGTATTTATCTGAAATCACAGGGCTGTAAAACCGGAGCTCAATGTTTGCAGGGTAAAGAAGTGACTTCACTGGGAAGAGTTCCTCAACAGACTGAAAGGAAAGTGGGCAAATCCATCACTGCTCCTAACTCAGCCTTCATGCAGGTTATCTTTCTGTCAGTATTTTGCCAATCTCAGAGCATCAGAGCTTTGTTTGTGTAGATGCTGGTGCCTAAATAGGTCTGAAAAGAATTTCAAGCATTATATTCATTCATAAATGTCACTGCTTGCAGTCATGTAGCCAAGACAAGCAGTTCTGCAAAACCTGCACGACTAAAATTTAAACAGGTTGCAAGAAACCACAGCAGTGTGGCTGGTTTGCTAAAGGAGTGTTATTTGCTGAAGAAATCACCATGTAATGCTTAATAACAACAGCAGAGAGTGTGGTTGCATGCATTTCATGAAAGAAGCGGAGAAAGTGCTCTAGACAACCTTTTTGTTGCTATTTTGGAGCACAAATTCAGTTTGTGAGTGCTTGCAAAATATCTGTTGTCATCTGCTCATGCAGAACTTCTCTGCGACACCTCTGCAGGCAGGTGCTTTAAGTGTATATATAAATTCATCTTCGTAGTGGCCACTGGTGCCACAACAAATGTCATTCCAAACAAACTCTCTGCTGCAGGCTCTGTTGGAAATCATCATTTAACACATCATTTAGAGTACATCAGAGTGAATCTCACACAACCTGACCGTCATAATTCCCCTCCCAAATTAACTCCTTTTGACATTATGAATAGAGGCAAAGTCCTTTAAACACGTGGCTACTTCGGTTTGGTACTGAGCATTGGGAAATGAGGGTTTATAGTGCTAGGGCTAATTATTATTTGTCATGTGAATTTCACAAAGTAAATCACAGTGTGTATACAAAAATTACACAGATAGCCTGTTTGCTTGCTCATTTATTAACATTCAGCTTGCTGTGCCCAAGAGGGCTGTCCAGGAGTAATCCTCTCTGCTCTCCCAGCCTGTGCAGGAGAAATCTCGAAGATAGGATCTCAAACCATTTGCCAACTTTCCCCCTATGGTCAGTGAGGATGCATAACTTTCTTTTCATTAACACAATTAAATTCAGTGGCTCCTTTCAGCTGATTGAATTCATGCATTGCAAGTGGCCCTGCAGTTCCACGTAGCCGTTCAGGCGTTGCACACAGAGTTCTGGTGTATTTTTGGAAGGGCTCCATGCCTTACCAGGAAAGTAGAGAGAAGCTTCTTGAGAGACAACCCTCCCACCCTTCATCTTGATTTATAGTGCACATTATGGTTTTGGATAGTATTTTCAGTCAGGTAGGATGAGCTGTGACTCTCCTTTGTTTTCAGTCCATGCATTCAAGCTGGATGTTTTCTATCTTGTCTTGGGCTCTTGCCCACCCCACAAAGCTCTCCAAGGTGTAAAACAAGAGAGCAATTACTCTTTGTAGCACCTACTATTCATCTAACCTACATTTTTACTCTTATTTTGGAGTCAATGTTGCCTTAGATATAAATCAGTGCTCAGGGTTCAGTGTGTTCCTGTTCCAGCACTTCTCAAAGGGTGTGAACAGTTACATATTTATTCAGACTTGTGCCTTATAAAGTACATGGCTGTAGAGACAAATTCTTCTTGATTGTTTGTTTTACAGTGCTGTTAAAAAGGGTGACTCTAGCTAATGCCAGCTGATGAGTTCAACTGTGAAATTATGGTAACGTGACAGAAGAAACAGCAAGAAGAAACAACAAAATTCAGGATGCTGAGCCAGGAGAACAGAACTGCCACCATCCTCCAGCCTGTCCTCTTCCATGGCATTTTTATAATTTTATAAACCCATTTTCCAACCCCACCTTTCCCTGTGACTTTCCCATTGTATGCAGTCTGTGCAAATATCTGTTTTATAACATGTTTATCACAAAGCAATGTGGGCTGTACACCAAGTAATGTTCCTTCTCTGACGGCTAAACAAACACTTGAATTGTTGCCCTCTCTGTCCAAAAGGCAGTCAGGGCTCTTCTGTTGCCCTCAATAGAGTCAGGATTTCATGATGGGAATATTTCACACCTCGCTCTTCACTTTGGGCGTGTTTCTGCTGACTTTACAGCAGATCTCTCTGTATGATCCTGGTTGTTTTCTTTGATCAAGCTGGCATCTTCAATACTGACATGTCCCCAGCTGTGTAAGGAGTGTCATACCCCCTTCCTACAGTGCTCCTGGGGTCACTGGCACGGGGGCCAATTGTCATTGTGAGCCTCTTTGTGCCACAGCCGTGAGTGTCTCACACAGCGCTTTGGGGCAAGTGGACAAGGCTGGTATCAGACCAGCTCTGCAGCCTCCTGGGGACTGCCCAGGAACAGCTAAATATATTTTTCCTAGTACATGACTTCACCACACCAGCAGTGAGATACCATCTTGCCCTTTGTGTTGGGGCTGGATGACATTTTCTCCTTTCCCCAGTGGCCCCGGAGCGGCACAGCCCTCAGCCACTGCCCGGCAGCCTGCCCAGATCTCCCTGATAAGGGGCAGGGAGCTGGGAAACACCAGGCTGGGTTTCTGTTTCAGTGCTCAAGCTGGTCTCAATGCCATGTTCTGGATTTGAGCTTGGAGAGAAATATTTTTGAGCACTGCTTATGGAATAGCACTTGTCCTTGCTTTCCTTCCCTGGGAGCGTTGGGTAACAGGCATTCATGTCAATACTCATTTTTATTTGTTTTGCCCGTTATTAAATGTGAGCAAACATTCGGGTCTGTGGAGGTGTGTGGATGTATCCATGTGCTTATCCCCCCACAGGCAGGCACAGGCTGCTGCTATAATTAGTTCTGCCTGGGAAGAGTGGCAGGAGGAAGGGTGAGCAGCTGGGGGCTGACACGACCTTCCCAGCCCCGCGCTCGGAAAGGGTCCGAGGTCACTCGTGTCCTTCTGAATGCACCTCGCATCACCAGCTGATTTGCAAAGAGGTTAATTTGAAAAGAACCTCACTTTGGGTATTTGCAGGATTTTCTTCACCCCAGGGTCTGCAGTGAGGTCAGGTCTAGCAGCTGGATTCGCTCCTGCATAGGCTGGGTCTTCCCAACAGGGAAGGTTGGGAAGTTGGGAAGCAGGCTGGGCCTCCCATGTGCAACCTGGATGTGAAGTTTCTCTCATCTGAAGGTTGTTTAAATACTACACTTGCACAGAAAATATCACTGAATTAAGTAAACGTAAAGAGCTGGCATCTTATAACTTGCAAAATTTGCAAGGTTGATTGCTTATTGATTGGAACTCCAAGTTCCCCAAAGACTCACCATACCTGGCACAATAGTTCTGTAGGTGTTGATAATTAATGGAATTAAACAAATCAGATGCTATCTGAAGCAGGGATATATCTCGGAAAAGAAAAGGCACAAAATTCCCCAAAGCATAAATCATTATTAATTATTAATTTGAACCAAATGCATGTGACAGGAATATGGCTGGCACCAGTATAGAGGCACCATTAAAAAGGAAGAGCATCATTTTAGGGTTGGACCAAGTAGTTTATTTTCTGGGAAGCCTTTAGCAGAATCTACCCATTTGTGGGGTTTAAAGAGTTTGGTTCACTTGTTTACTTTGGATTTTCGTGTTCACTTTCATCCCCTTTTGTACTTCCTTGGACAAAATCCAAACAGGCAAAGTAACTAGAGAAAAGCTGTTCTCACCATAGGGAAATAATGTATTATGCTAATTCCAATTAAAGGAAATATCTTAAACTGCAAATATAGCCTTCAAGAGAGAAATGAAAAGTGTGGAAATTAACATTCTTGCCAGATTTTCAGCTCAGTTCTGCATACTCAGGGGGTTTGGGTCAGGCTCAGATAAGCATCCAAAATTTGGGGATGTTTATCCAAACGTTATTTCTCAACCTTCTAAGTTCACTCCTGACTAATCATAATGGAGTTAGTGGTAGCAGGATATGAATGTACAACATTTAGCTTAGAAATTGGCAGCTCCTCATCGTTTCACAGCTAGGAGCCTTTGACCAAATATCAACTCTGCTAACCAAAACAAAATAAAATAATGCCTTGACTTGGTCTCCAGCCATACCACCTTAGCTACAGCCCTAGAAGACCTTCCAAGCAGGGCTGGGACAAGGCAGGCTTGGCTGGGGGACCTCCATGGAAAATATTGATGTTACTGGAAGCATCCCCTGTGATTCAGGAGGTGACACTTTCCCCAGGTCGGTGTTGAACACATGTAACGGTTACACGTACGGAGTTGTCCTTTCAGATTTGGGAAGTCTCAGAGGGCTGGTGGATCACTAAAGATCTTTTCTTAAAGGCTCATGCATTAACTCCATGTTCACCTGAAATCCCTAGGCAATCACCAACCCCATTACACCACTAGTGAGGTTATGATGGGATGTGGTTCTCCCACTTCACTGGTTGCTGCTCCATCCCCGGGCTGTTTGCTTGTTCAGTCATCAGTGACATGAGCTCCCTTCAGAGTTTACTGCTAGAAGTGTTTGGAATATCATAAAGAAGCAGGTCTTCTTCTCTGGTTTTGCCATCACACCCTTGCTCTTAAACACAGGGGAGGGGAGCTGTATCCTGCTGCTCTGCTATAGGCACCTTCCAACTTATTGTACCTTTTACCATAATTAGAAAGCCATAATATCAGCTAAGGAAGTGCTATAAATCTATCCTGCATGGATATCATCCTTCAAAACACCATCAGGCTGCTCCTGAGTCACTCACCCATCTTTTTTTCCCCCATACATCTGATTTTAGTCAAAGGGTGTCACCCTAAGTAGTTGTATTTGAACATTGAAATTCATGCCAGGAATAAATCCATCCAATTGCAAATTCTCCCCTAGTAAAAAAAACACCAAAATGCTCAGTGAAGTTACATCAGGAACAAATTTGACCACATTAACTTGGATTGCAGGTACATAGTCTAGCCCTTAAAATCCCTTCTGGTCTGCTCAGACTTGCCTCAGATAGTAAATCTGCAGGGTTGTAATAGAAGACATTAGAAGATATTGATATAGAAAAAATAGATACTGAAAGTTCTAGTTTAAGGGAAGAAAAATCTGTCATTGAGAGAAATAACAGATGTCAAAAAAATGTTCAAAATGTATTTGAATATATTCTTTAAGTTATAAGATTTTTTAAAAGTTCAATGATTGCACATTCAAGATATGTTGTGAAATACATTTTATAAAACTTTGCTGGTGTTCTTGCTATTTCCCTTGTATCTTCCTCCTGAAACCAGCAGAAACAATCCCTCACTTTCCACCAGACCCTCCATTAACAAGCAGCATAGATGTTCTGCTGTGGAAGATTTTGACAGTTTAAACTAAGCACCTGTTTCCATCTAATGTAGGGTTGGCAGGATGCTGTGTTTGGTGTAGCTCACGCCACTCAGATGTCAATTTTTTCTTCATTAGGCCAATAAATTAGTGAACTACACCATGCTCTAAAACTCGCATCAATCTCCCATCACATCACTTTTTTTTTTTGTTGCTTGTGGTTGCCTTCTCCTTCCAAGGGAAATGAGCAAGTTGAATTAGTTGCTTGGGTTAGGAAGTGAATTTTGTGTGTGTTTGTGCTATAGCATCAATGATCACAGCAGCTGCATCAGGAGCATTTTAGCATCCAGCCAGATGAAAGTTTGTGGGGGGATCACTGCCCAATAAATTCAGTACTTATCGCTATTGATGTCATCAAGATGTAACCAAGGGCGTTTAGAAGGAACAGAGAAAATGTCAATAATCTGAACTGCCTGGTGCTTGTAGAAACAGTTCTTGCGAGTCATCGTGGTAGCTGGTTTTGGTTTTAGAAAAAGCAGAAACTGCAGAAAAACTGTTCCAAATGGTCGTGAAGACGTGATAGGCTTCTGTAATTTCAGGGAGAAAAATCGGAAAATCATGTAACATATGACTGTTGATAGCTGCAAGAGGAACAAATGCTTTCCATCCTGAAACACTTCGTACCATCAGTGTTTCAACAGCTCCTATTTAGACATTAAAAAGAAGACATTTTTTATTATGATTTCTTGGGCTCTGATCAGCAATGTAGAAAAAGCAAGCAGGAGAGTATGGTTGCTTATCCTTCCTTCTTGTTTCCTTTTGCTCTTAAATTCTTGAAAGGTCGTAAAATAGCGAAATAAAAAAGCCACTGAAGCGTATTTTTGTTAACTTTATCTTCTGAACATTAAACATTGTTTCAAATTTCTTACGGTACATAAAATGTTTTGCCTTGCTGTATCATGTGTACAGAACTTCAAAAAGTAAATGCGACAGCTCAGAAAACGTAATGGATGTGTAATAACAGCTCTTTAGATCTCCTGTTTTTAGCATAGCATCTTTCTGTTCCCAAAGGTGCTTTTAACATGATATCTAAAGCTATTTCTGAAGTCATTTATTTTTGCATGGTGATAGGTCTTATTTTGTAATTAGCCCATGCTTCTATCTTGCTGAAGTGTGTGAGCCCCCCTGAAATGTTTAGTCCTCATCAATCCCCTTTTTTTTGTTTCCCTTCCAAAGGCATCCACCCCGATAACTCCCATTTCACAGATGCAGCACATCCCAGCTGCCTTCAGCACCTTCTACGAAAACATTTGGAAATAGTTGCATTGGAACAGAGCTCAGCTCTTTCTGTTGGGCATTTTCAACACAAAGAAGTTTCTCCTGTTTGCCTTAAATTCATCCAGCACATGAATTTCAGCAGATGGTTTTTAACCACATTTGCCCCACATCCTGTCACCGCCGGCCACCGCGGCGCTGCGAAAGGGCTGCCAGCAGCAGGAGACCTGGCCTGCCCCACTGAGCTGGAGTTTGGGCAGGCAGGAGTTGCTAGATCATGATTTAGTCTATTTGGGGTGTCTCCAGTGTGCACAGACACGATTTGCTGTGATGCGAAGTGGCGCGAGCGCAGAGGGAATGGCGGCGTGGCTGGCGCTCGTTAATCTGCTGTCATTTGCATATATGCAATGCAGTGAGGTTAACAGGATTTCCCTGATGCCCTGTCAGCAGCAGCAAAGGGGTTGGTTTCCTCCAGTGTGTCAAGCAGGTTGCTGTTAATCAGTCACTGTTGGACTTTTTGTGCCAGCTCCTCTGCTCACCCTGCTGCTCTGTCCACAGGAGCAGCTGCAGCAGGGAGGGGCTTCAGGTACCAGCACGGGTCCAAAAAAGCTCCAGGGGTAAAAAGAATAAATTTTAATATTCAGTGCAAAGTTTTATCCCCCTTGTGTCTTCATATGCCAGCACAAAGGGAAGTTTGAAGGCATGAATGATGCCTTAACTTTAGATTTCATGGCCACAGGGTAAGAAACACGTGGCTGCACCCAGTCCCTTGGGGTGGCAAAGGGGAAGCTGGGGAGTGGCTCCACATCCAGCAGGGGCAGTGAGGCTATGGCATTAGTAAATGAGGTTTATGAACCTTACCCTCATGCATTAACAACCCTGGATACCCAGCTCTTTGCATACAAAATTCCTTGGAATGTGACCAAGTCAGTACCCACTGACAGTGGGTGCAGGGCCAAAATGAGCAGTTGTGTTGGGACCCTCCTTGAGTGGCCTGGAAGTGGAAGGAAGCTTGTAAGCAAAGGCATGGTGAAAAGCTTGATAAATAAGATGATGTGAAACTGAATCACTGCATAGAGATGAATCAAAATTATAAAATCAATAGGTATCGATCTGTATATATCACACAAATAACTGTGCCTGAAGAGGTGCCCAGATTTAACATGCTGATTATAGGGCAGTCAGTGGGAATAACTTGAGATCTGAAGAGCTATTACGTTTTAGTTGTTCAGTGCTGCAGCTGAAGCTGACAATATCGTTGCTGAAGTCTCTTTTAAATTTTTTCCTGCTTGAAGTTCTTGGTAACAAGTATATTTAATCAACAAACCAGAAGCGAAGAACAGATTTTTGGCTTACAAAATACTCTTGAGCCATCTAAAGCTGGAATCCAAACACTACAAATTCTTCTAAAAATATACATCTTTCATTTTAACTTCCATTTGCTTTTACTACTGGCCTCACTCATGCAAGCCAAGGTCACTGCACTTCAGATGTGTCTGCTGGACACTTGGCTGCTGACTGGAGTAGCAATGAATCACCTGGAACAACCTCATCCATGGCCACCACACTCTTCGTGTGGCTGGTTGGAAATCAGATCAACAAGGTCTTTGTTATACCCTGTTCGTATAAACCCCATTTCTGTTATTATTTTTGTACCCCTTAAACTGGTGGAGGTGCACTCTTTCAAAAGCAAAAGGATTTACTGGAGTTTTGGGGGTTTTGGTCAATCTTTGCCTCTGGCATTGACCTTCCTCCTCCTTTCCCATCCGTGGATGCACTGAGGAAGGAAGGATGTGCTTAACTCAGTGTGGGGAGTAGCTGTCCTTATTACTGCTTTCTTCAAGGTTACTGTCATGTTCTTTTTTCCCAAATTTTGTCTCCTAAACTCGGGGTAAATACAAACCTAAGAGATGTGTTAAAAGGCTTCAGATCAGTTACTTGTCATACACAGGCAGGCACAGGTTGAATCTGCTGCAGAATTACTTCCCATCTTTATTCATGGATTGAGAATGTTCATTTTCCTTTGCTGGATTAGATTGGCTGCGTAGATTTCTGGGCATATAAATGATATTTTGGAATGAAACCCTCACATTTTATAAATCATTCAAACCAATTCAGTTTCTTCTTTTCATTGAAGTATTTCCCAGTCCACAGCAACCTTGATCTAAACCTACTGTTTTCCATTTGAGACAAAATTAATGGATTTATTTAGAGAATGAAATAATTAAGTAATTCTGAAGTGCTAATGAGCCCTCATAACTCCCACTTTTATCTTTTATGGCCCTGTTAAATGCACCACAAGCTCTAGGGAAAATTGTGGTCATTCATATCGTGACAGATATTCTTGCTTTATCACCCAAGCTGACAGACGTCCTTCGTGCAACACACAACTGCCTTGAGCTTCTGTTCTGTTCTGAGTGCCTGGCAGGACAGCTTCTAGCTCCCATTTATTTCTGGAGGGCTCACAAATATAGCACTAAAATACTGTGCTCCAGCCCCCTGGTCCTGGAGCTGAAGGCAGTGGGAGGATCCAGGACTGACTTTTGTCCGGAGCTGGAGCAGCTCCTCCATCTACAGCCCTGGGACAGCCCAGGACTGGTCTGAGTGCCCTGTCTGACCCCAGGAGGGACAGGAATCTTGTGTGGAAATGGGACTCTGGGTTGATCCACACTTCTGGCCACCAGTTCAGCCCCAAGGTAGCCAATGCTCTCATGTCAGTGCTGTGTTCAGGACTTGGAGCTGCTGCTGTTTCCCTGGGGAATGTGTGACAACCCTGATCTCCTTATGACTCCTTGAAAAGAGATGAGCACCTTCCTCAGCCAAAACATCCTGCAACAGCTCCTCAACCCAGTGGATCTCTTGGATTGTCCCATGTGAGCATTACAGCACAGGGAAGCAAGAGGAAAGAAATGATCTTTACTGCTGCATTTACTGTACTGGATTCTCAGCAGGACAGATCATGCAGCCTCTGAAATCCTTCCTGGTGGAAACACATCTGTTCTTAACATGTTGCCTCATTTTGCTTCTATGGACCCAAAAAAAACTGTGGCTGAGCACAGGCCCATTCCCTGCTGCTTCTTGCAGCCACTCAGCGAGGCTCAGGAGCACACAGTGGGGCTGGGGCAGTTTCTCCCCCTCTCCCTGCTGGGGATCATGATCCATCTCATGCTCAGCACTTGCATGATTGCTGGGGGACTCCTAGCAACAAGACTCCACACCATGAACTCCGTTTCACATTTCTGCCACAAAAGTCAAAGCTAGAGTTTGACGTATCCTCCCCAAAACTGCTCCTGTAGGAGGAGCTTTCATTTATGGCACCAATCAGCACAATGTGCTTACATTTAAAGATCTGTTCCAAAGTATCAACTGCTCATTTCCAAGGCTAAAATGTTTTCCTAGTTAAAAAAGGAGAGATAAAGTAGAATTTCTGCTACAGATGAGCCATATTAAAGCATGCAGACCTGTTTTAACTGGCAGTGACCAAGCAGACTCCCACTATTTATCCATGAGAAGCTGTAAGCACCAGCAGGCAGAGAGCAGTTTCTGTTCATTGCACTCAGAGAAAAGCAATAAAAAACAACTTCTCAATGAATGAAAATTATGTGAAAATATTGCATGAGAATCTGCCACTGATTTTCTCCATGAGCAGGACTCTGTATTCAATCTGTTAAAATAAAATGGTAATCTTCCCATCTGGCAACTTTTTATCCCATCCATGCCAAGTGTAAGATTTCAGGACAGAGTCTCAAGTTTATTATTTTTCTACTCACGAAGGGTCCTAGCTTCCACTGGACCTCTAGGTGCTGCTGTAATGCTAATAATACTAATATTCATAATTCTGCTAGTGGCAAATTCAGCCCAACATCTTAGGCTTAAATAAATTATATGGAAAAAAATTGTTATAAAAAGCTTCCATCCTCCTTCAGATTCTGCAGGTCATTTTGCATCTGCAAAACTCAGCTTGTGGATTGATACACATCTTATATGTTGTATCTTGGGAATGTTTTCTCTATGAATCTCACAAAAAGTCTGCAGTATGGCTTGTGGATTAAAAAAAAACCTCAAAAAACACAGAAAAAATGCCTGAAGCTGTACCACTCACCTCTTTCCTCCTTCACATGCATGCCCAACTGCTGCTTTTTTTTTTTCCTTCCCCTCTTTGTTTTATCAGTATGGTGCTAAATTACCAAGTTTGAAATTTCTTCAGCAAATAAGGGATGCATGCCAGAACACAAGTGCCCCGAGGGATCTGAGTCTTAGGGGAAAAAGCCCTTAATCTCCAAGTTTATAGGTAGCAGCACTTTCCTGAAATTGGAAAATGTTCAACTCATTTATGAAAGAAATCTGCCACAAGGATACGCTGATGTTCACAGCTATTTCATTAATAACCCATTGTGATCCATGGGTTATAGGACAGGTTTATTTGGACACCTGCATCAAATATATTCTCCCCCCTCCCTGCCCTGAATTTTCCCGATGAGCAAAAAAATTTTTTCAGAGCAAACCAGGTAGCTCTCAGGGTAAGATTTTTCCCAATGCATCAGGCACCTTTGCCCATGTGTGACTAATTTATGTGGAGCAGCACTTCTCCTGCACGCCCAGGTGGGCTGCTGTGCACGCACGGGGCCAGTGAAGCATTTACTGAGCACAGCCAGGGTGGGGGACACGAAGGGCTCTGCCCACCTGGGCTGGGGAGCCTGAGCCACTCACACAGGGCACTACTGCCCAAACACTTTATGGCTTAATCCCAGGGAGATCGCCCGAGTACGGGATAAGGATCAGCTTTGCATGTTCCTCCGCTGGCTGAATAAATTAACATTCCTGAATTTCAGTCCCTGGATTTGTCTACCAAGCATGACTTGAACCGTCGACGGGGATTTTAGTGTATTTATAGTTTCATCACAAGCCCGTAACAAAAAATTCTCCCTCTCCTAGGCACACGTAAATAATGTTTAACCCTGCCATCAGGGCTTGGCAAGGCAGATGTTCTGGAGGCACGGTGGATCCTCAGCCTGCCTTTAGCAGGGCATCTCTCTACTTGCAGGGAGAGCCTTGCAATAGGAGGAGGATTAATCATCGCTGTTAGAGCCCTCGCTTTCCTCCACAGCCTTCTCTTCCCGGGGATGATGAGTTAATTCAGCTGGAACAACGTTAGTTCATCAAGTTTTGTGGTTTATCTGAAAATCGAATGGCAGTAATTTCATATGGCAACCGACTTAATGCCCATTTAGTCCAGGTTTTAGACAACTCCGGTCGATGATCATAATGGGTTTAACACAAAACCTAGGAGGGATGAAACTGCAACATTGGGGCTTTCAGGCAGGTTTTCTGCCCTGCTGTAGAGCTGGGTGTGCAGGCTGTGTGCACGTGTGTTTCTGTGTGTAGGATGTGTATCCACTCCTTCTGAACCTCCCCCAGAACCATCCACACATGTGACACTTAAAACAGCAAATGCGAACCTGAAAATTTTAACATGAGTGTTTGACTTTTTATTGGGTGATAAATTGCTTCTTACTCTTATAAAGTCCACAGGTGTTTATGCCCACTCTCGCACGCCTAGTTAAAACTTTGGCTACAACAGGAATGCTTT
Source organism: Fringilla coelebs (assembly GCF_963513975.1). NCBI lineage: Eukaryota > Metazoa > Chordata > Aves > Passeriformes > Fringillidae > Fringilla > Fringilla coelebs. The sequence goes on from NC_140036.1 coordinate 22,063,670, forward strand.
GAAAATAGCCAGTCACTCCTAAAATTGATTATTAAAATAGAATTACCTGTTATGCATCACATTAATTCTTGTTGTGTAAAAGTTCTCTTGTTTAACCCCTTCAGTCTCTTTGGCCTCGTGCTTTCCTTGCTTCCATATTTTCTTCTTCATCCTTTTGGCTTGCAAATTTTGCTTTCAGATCATGAATAGTGCCTAAACCCAAATGGTTTCCCAGGACTTGCTCCCACACAACCTCCTTGCATGGCTCTTCACATGCCATGAGGGCTCTGGGACTGGAAGGAGTCTTCCAAAGGAGGCCCTCAAATTATCTGTCAAATGAGAAGGCTTGAAAATAAAAAAATTGGAAGAAATGGAGGGTTAATTGAACTTTGTTGAATTCTTATGCACATATGAATTAAGTCTGCAAAATCCTTGTATCGTCCTTCCTCCCTCCTGGATATTATGCCTTCTCAGGGACTATTTCTTAGGGATCTTCCATTTTTTAGGGCAGCTTCTGCTAAAAGTTGTGTTTTCAGGCAGAGAAGCAGCAGCTACATTGGGTGGGAGCTCTGGCCACCCCTCTGGACCCTCTGTTGGCTTCACAGGTCCCACTGCTCCATCTCCAGATGAGCATATCGTGGGAAGCAGAAGTGGGTACAAACCTGAGGGATTTATTCAGTTGTATTTCAACAAGGATGAATAAGAGAGTGATTAAAAAACCAAAACAGGTGCTTTTTTAGTCATGTTGGTAGGATTTGGAGGGCTATGCTCAAGGTCTTTTACTCTCTGAGTGGTTAAGAATGAAAAGAGCCTTCCAGGCTGCCCAGCACGCAGGGAAATGCAGAACAAGGGCATTGCCAGTGGAATTTCCCAGATTCTCCAGGATTTTGGCTCCCTTTCAAAACATGAGAAAGGTGAGGCACAGGAAAACACAGCTTCTGAGTGGACAGGAGGCCAACAGCCACATCAGTCAGCCTTGCCTTGCCCTGGCTCTCCTAGGTGCTAAGACAAGCTGGCTAATGTGCATTTCTCCCCAGACTTTCACCATAGCCAAACTCGTGCCAGACTCATGCAGCAGGGGCTGTCTCACCCTGTGGGGGCTGTAACCTCGAGTGTGAAAATGGCCCTGGCTGGATGTGAGGGCTTCCAGACTCTTTCTGTAATGGAAGTAATGAGCACTCCAAAGGAAAACAGCAACAGTCCTCAGCATCCAGTGCCACAGCACGGGCCTTGGCAGGGAAAGGTTTGGAGGAGGAAAGCATTGCAAGGAGTGTGCTCACTCCTTGCAGAGAGGGGGACCAGCAGCACTGCATCCCCCAGCATCAAATTTGGAGTGTGCTGTGAGGGCTGTGGCTTGTTTGCAGTAAGGCAAACATCTTGTCCTGCCACAAGGAAGGGTGTCTGCAGGATTTGCTCCCCAGGACAGGAGTAAAATCACCCAGGCAGTGATACCAGCCAATGACACATTTTTACATCTTCCTGATTGATGAAGTAGGTAAACCTGCTGAGATTTCCCTTCTACTGGTTTGCAGTAGCACCCAATACCCAAAAAGTTTCGGGCTCGAAGCCCAGTGGCATGGCTCAGTGTCTGCCAGAAAACTCCTTCCCACCAGGTGGCCCCTGCTTGAGGAGCGTGGGCATCACCAGCTGTGATGGCACCAACACCCACCCTCACCTTTGGAACGTGATGGAGACCCTGGCACACTGGGATACAGGACAGAAGGGCGCCGGTCTGCTGGGATCATTGACACCAGGATGAGAATACAGGGCTGGGCTGTCAAGCTCAGGCTGGGATATGAAGGAACTTGCTATTTTAGAGCCCACGTTTTAGTGGCAGAGGAGAAGTAGAGCCTTTCTGCTCAGCACTTGGGTAGCTGGCTCCTGCCAGCAGCAGCTGTGTGCTGTCACAGACCATAAGAGGGGGTGCAGCAGAGCTTGTGGGAGCACGGGGAGGGCTTCACCCACACCTGGACCCCACCACTACCGGGGTATCCCCCCGAGCATTCCCGATGGATTGTGCTGTGACTGCTCAGCAGTCAGGGAGAGCAGCCCAACCCACGCTCTGCCTCTGTGCAGGGCTGGGGCTGTGTGTGCTCCCCGAGCACAGCTCCGTCCCCACAGGCACAGCAGAGGTCCTTCAACTTTTTTATTGCCTGCACATGCACTGCTGTAACTTTTTTGCAAGGATACGGGTTTATTTTTTTTCCCCGAAGGCAGTAGGTACTTTTGGGGGGGGGTTGCAAGGGGGGAAATGTGTGTTTTTCTGCACTCCCCTCATTTCACACTGGTGAATGTCCCACTCTGCCTGGCTATGGCAGGGTGGGGAGGGCAGCTGTGGGGGTCCCTGACTCAGCGGGAGGTTCCAGGCTTCTCTGCCAAAACGGGACCCCCTCCACTGATGAGGTTGAGCCCCAGGGGTCCCTGGAGCCCTGTGCTGCCTTGGGGAAGGGGGTGCAGGGCACAGCACCGATCCCCCTGCATCCCACAGCCGGGCTGGGGGGAGGAAACCCACCCTCCAGCAGTGCCGGCAAAGCCAGTCTGACCCGAGCAAATGAAAATAATCAAAAGTAATTAGAAGCGTGCTGGACTGCTCCTCAGAGATCTGTGCGAGAGAATAAACATGCCGGAGCCCTCCAAGCCACTGCAAAGGCCCATGTCTGAGCTGTTAGGTGCCCTGACCTTGTCCACATAAAGACGTGATTTATGAAGTGCAGGGCACAGCAGCAGGGCTTCTGTCTTCTCCAGGAGAACCAAATTACTGAGGTGGAGATTAACATGCTTTCAGTTGGGCCCATTTCCAGACCAAGGGAAATTTCTTATTTACATTTTTTTACCTTTAATTTTCTCCTCCTCTCCCTCACTTGAAAAGTGCCTTTTGGCTGGGAGGGATGAGCCAGGCGGAGTGTCAGGGCAGGAGGGACAGCAGGGACAGAGTACTGATGTGGGGAGCACTGTGATGGCCACCCCACTCCTTCATCAAGTGCTGGAAATTATCTGACTCTTCCCCCTGAAATCAGCAGCAACACTCGTATTTTCACCTGTTTTGATTTTTCCTTTCAAGCAGATATCCACAACTCGGGGTGGGAGGAATTGACAAGCAGAAACTGTGTTGCCTTTCGTTCTTGTTGCTGTTTCCCAGGTCTGTCCTGGAGCATTCGGATATGTTAGGAAGCCGTTGTTTTCTGCGCGTTTGTTTCGCTTTGCTTTTCCTTTCCCTCTCCACGTTAATGCACTCACCCAATGTTTCAAACACTCATCACAGCGTTAGCCAGGATGCTCAGTGTTGTGTTTAGTCACCTTGAGATGTATAACATTAAACCCCTCTCAAAAAGGTGGTGGTGAAGCGGCTTGCCTACAAACGAAAGGATAATATAAAGCATAATACGGACATTTGCGGTATTTAAAAAATCACCAGTGACTTGTCTGATTTTCCCCCATTGTCCTCGGCAGCGTTTGGCCCCAGGAAGCCCATTAAACGTGGACAGTGCCGTTATTTCATCTGGCTGTGGCCGAGCTGCTTTGCTTTGCTTTAATGATGTGCTGGAATGCACGATGCCCATAGGGTCTCCATTAGAAGAACTTTTACTTCTGGGACGACCATGAAGTTAAAGGCTTAAAAGAGGCATCAGTTTACAGCCTGGTGGGAATTACTAGCAGACTGGAGTACTAACTCCTGACTGCTCCACTAATAGAGCGACTTGTTTTAAATAAACAATTGCCAACGGGACCCTGTGGAAATGTTTGGGCCTCTTGAAGCGCCCACCGAACCGTCTGAGGGGAGAGGGGAAAGGCGGCAAGAGACGTTTAAAAGATTTTTCGCTTGAAAGAAGAAATACATCGCCGAGTGTTGATGTGTGTATCCACATCCCCGCATCGGGATGTTGGAGGTCCCGACCGGCGGCGGGGCCAGGCTTGACCCCCCGCGCCTCCCAGCCCCGGCTCGGGGGCATGAGCCTTCCTCCCCCTCTTCTTCCTCCTCTGGGTTACCGCCGAACCGCTGGGAGCGCTGCATGATGGGCAACTATTAAAAAAAGGGGTTTTCCCCCCAAAAAAGGGGAGCGGCGGCCCCGCCGGCGCTGGGGGCGCGTCCCGCGGTGTCCCGGCGGCGAGCGCCACCCAGCGGCGGCGGGCGGCGCGGCGGGCGAGCCCCGGAGCGGGCCGGGCCCGGCCGCGCTCCGCCGGTACCGGGAGCCGCTTTTGTTTATCCACCGGCGTTTCCTCCCTTTGTGGCACGGCCGAGGGGGAGGGAAAGGGGGGGCTCCGGCTCCCTATCGGGGGCTCTGATCAGGCCGATGGGCTCGAGCAATCAGTTTCCCAGATTACTTGTATTTAATACACAATGCATCATAAAGCAAATCCCTCATCCTGACAGGGAGAAAATAGAACAGCTCATAGCGCGAGCCGGGCCAATTTATGGCTAAATTAAAAAAAAAAAAAAAAAAAAAAAAAAGGGAAAAAAAGAGAGAGAGAGGAAAAATAAGAAGGAAAAAAACCACCCCAACAATGGGGAGCGGAGGGAGGGCAGGAACCCACGGCCCCGCACACCGGGCGGGCTCCGGTTCCCAGGCCCGGGCGCTCTGGGAATCTCTCACCGGGTTTTCTGAGGTTAGTGACAAAGGATTTTTTTTTCTTTTTTTTTTCCTGTCCTACCTACCACCACTGCGTGCGGGTTTTGGTTTTTTTGTTTTTTGTTTTTTTTTTTTCCCCGTCTCTCTCCCCTCGGACAATAGCCATTATCTGAGCTAACAGGTCAATGTCACAGATAACGGGCCGCTGAGACGAATCCATCAGCATCTCCTGTCACTCGGCTTCTCGCCCTCCCCCCGCTCTCCTTCCCCGGCCCCTCTTGGCCCCCCAGGGAAGAAAAATTCACTTTTAGTCTGAAAAATATATCTGCGCTTAAAAAAAAAAAAAAAGCAAAAAAAAGTGGGTGGCACTTCTGTATGGTGCAATAAAAGATACAGCTCAGGCCTCTTATTTTTTCTTTTTCCCCTGCCCTCTTCCCAAAGCACATATTCAAGGATCTCTCCGTAGTTAGCCCGGGCTGTTCCAAACTTGGCGGGCGTTTGTGGCTTTGCGGCGCGGTTGGATTTCGGGTCCATTTAAGCCGGGAGAGCCCCGAGCCGGGGCAGCTGCGCTCCCCCGCGGGAGGGAGCGGGGCTCGGCCCCGCCGCCCCCGCCGGCAGGTAGAGCCCGGCCTCCCGCCGCTCCATTCATGGGATTCGTTACCAAAGAAATAAAGGGAGAAAAAAAATTAAAAAGTCGTTTAGGAAGCGGCGGCAAGCGGGGCGGTGGTTCCGCGGCACCGAACGGGGTCGTCGCGAAATTGGCCGAGGGAAAAAAAAAACCAAAAAACCAAGTTGCATTTCATTAAATATCGTTATTAATAACCAGAGTGACGCGATGACGGGAACAATTCGGGTAACGCGCCGGGCGCGCCAGCACCCGGAGCGCTGGGAGCAGCCGTCGGGGCGAGCGCGGCGCGGCTCCCGCTCGCCGCAGCCCCCGCTGCGGGGCGGCCGCGACGGCGCTCCGGGCTGCGGGCACCGGGGCGAGCGGCGGCCGCCAATAAATAGAGGCGAGCGGCGAGGGCCCGAGGCACCGCGCACCGCCGGCCCCGGGCGGGGGATGCGTCCGGGGGGGGCCGGCGGGGGCTGCCCCCGCGGGCTGCCGGTGAGCCCCCGCGGCGGGGCCGCTCCTCCGCGACCTGGCGGTGACCCCCGGCCGCGGGGCCGCTGTCGCTTTAAGCGCGCCGGGAGCGCCGCCGCCGCCGCCCCGGACGGGGGGGCCGGGGAGGAGGGGGGGGAAAAGGCGGCCGGAGCGGCCGGGGCTGCCCCGCTTTAAAGAGACAGTGCCCGAAAGGGGAGCGGCGGGAGGGCACGGCCCGACGGGGTGGGCGGGGAGGGGGGGCGGAGAGGGCCGCGCCGGGCCGGGCCGGGCCGGGCGCTGCCCGGGGGTGCGGCGGGGAAGCAGCGCCGCGGGCAAGCTGCGGGCGTGGGGAGGGGGAGAGCCGCCCGCCCGCCCGTCCGCCCTCCCACGCGCACTCACTTTTCTCCCATCCCCGGCGGAGAAGTGAAAGAAGTTTGTTTTGTTGAGCGGTGCGCTGTGGGGTTTGTTGTTGTTTTTCTTTTTCCTTTTTTTTTTCCTCCCTTTCCCCCCTTCCTTTCCCTGAAGAGGTTGTGTGGGTTCTGGGTGTTTTCTTTTTCTTCTTTTTTTTTTTTTCTTTTTCCTTTCCTCCCCCTTCCCCGATAACTTTTTTCGCACACGCCGCCCCAAAACTAGCCGATAAGACCAGGAGGGGCCGAAAGGGGACGGTGATGGCGAGCCGGCAGGAACCCGCCGAGCCCCGCCGCCGCTGAGCCCTCCGGGGCCAGCAGCCCCCGCCCGGGCCCCGCCGCCCCCCGCACATGGTGCAGCGCCCCGCGCCGCGCCCGCCGCTGCCCGGACCCCGACGGCCGCGGCCTTCGCCCGCGTTTAACGCCGAGATGTTGCCTCCAGCCGCTTGAAGGATATTTGTCCCTTTCCCCCCTCCCTGCCCCCGCGGGCTCCCGGCGACACAAGGTAAGAGCGGCGAGCGCGGCGGCGGCGCTGCCACGGCCCCGCGGGACGGGGCCGCTTTGCCCCGTCGGTGCCGCCGCCCCGCCGGCCTCGGGGCAGACCCCAGACGCCGGGGAGTGCGGGGTGAGCCCCCCTTCTCTCCTTGGGGCTTTCTCCGAAAGGGAAAATTACACGTCCCGTTCCCAAGAGCAGCCGGAGGTGCGGGCGGCGGGGCAGCGTGCGCGCCCGTGGGGACCGAGCTCGCCCGGCGCGGCCGCGGGGCTCTGCGGGGCTCTGCGGTGTTCGGGGCCTCCGGGCTGGGGGCGAGGTTTTCCACCTTCTCTTTTGGAGGAGAGGGCAGAGCCCGGTTCGGCGGGGCGATGCTCGGCTGCCCGCGGGCTGCGCGCACCCGCCGCACCCCCCGCCCCGCGGCCGGGCCCGATCGCGGCCCCGGGGGCGCGGGGGGTGACCGGGGCAGGTCCCGCGGGGACAGCGCGGGGCTCGATCGGGGACCGCCCAGGGTCCGGGCAGGGACTTCCGTGGGCTCCCGGTGAGCGGGCACCGGCAGCGCCGGCTCCGGCCGCGGCTCCAGGCGCTCCCCGGCGGGGCGCAGCCTCCCGAGCCCTTCGCTTTCGTTTGGGGCGTTTCAGGTTGTTTCCTTTATTTTGCTGTTAAAATGGGGTGGCTGCTGCCGGTGCCAAGGCGAAGTTGTTACAGTTTAGCAGTCAGCTCCCCGGGAAGCTGTGGGAAGTTTGGGATAGGCCGATGGTGAAGCTTGCAAATAATGATATTCCGTCCGCTGTAATGATTAGTAATTTGTCATAATATTAGAATAGAACATCGTCTTTAGCTTGTCCACGAGCAGTCTCATTATATTTGTTTATTGTCTGCATAATTGGAACCATTTATTGGTGTGTATTGAATACTGCCATGGTTTGCATGAGTGTTTACGTTGTTTTTCATTTATTCTCTTTATTTTGACATAAGAAGTTCTGTTATTTGCTTCGATTAAGGGGAGGGATTTAAGTGTTGCACAGGACTGTTTGGGAAGTGTAATATTAAAACGAGATAAATAACTCTGCCTACCAGATAAAGTTTGGTTCAGAGCAACAAATATAAAAATTCTAAATGAGTGCTGCAATCAATGTAAATCCTGAAACAAAACAGAAACCTTAAATGAAGCCAACACCATCTATTTTAATAATTTTTGTTATATTCTTGTCAGAGTCTTATTTAATTAAAATAATAATTTCAGACACAGTCATTGATGAATACATAGAAAATCAGGTGCCTCTTAAATTAACATAGTGTTTCATTGCAATAATTAGACAACATTTCGATTACTTGTAAATAATTGTCAAGACATTTTTCTGAACATTTGTTGTCTTTTTATTGTTATATATGTATTCTGACAGTTCCTAAAAAAAATCTCAGCAGGGAAACATATTTATGAATAAACACTTATTATTATTATTATTATTATTATTATTATTATTATTATTATTATTATTATTATTATTATTAGCTTGTTTATCTGGATACCTGTGATTTATCTTTTGATTAGATTACTCAGCCAGCAACAAAAAGATTTACTTTTTCATATTCTTCTTTTTAGATCTTGGATGAGTTTTGCAATGTGAAGTTCTGCATAGATGCCAGTCAACCAGATGTAGGAAACTGGCTCAAATATATCAAGTTTGCTGGATGCTACAATCAGCACAACCTTGTTGCATGTCAAATAAGTGATCAGGTACGTGGTGTTCACTTTCTGGACTTACTTTTTAAAGGAACTTTCAGGTGTCAATGGAAAAAAAAATAACAGCATTTCAGAACAGCTTTTGGCCTGTGTGCTGTTATGGCAAAAGATAAGGTACAGATGGAAATGCAGAATGGAATAATTTTGATTAGGGGCAGTAGGAAATATGAATTTTCAGTTTTACATATTGTTGTTCAATTCATGTATGAGTTTTTTTGCTCTTATATCTGATGAAATTCAGGGCTGCTTTCTAAGGGATACAAAGGCATTATGTGCTGATTTTGAATTAGGAGCATTTTCTGGCTCCTGTTGCAGTCCACTTGGACTGCTGTGTTAAATCGTGGAGTTGGTTGGATGCTGTAACATGAATTTAATGGAAAGAGGGGAGGACACAAAAGTGATAATGTTACCAGTGTACTTACATGTGTGGGGCTTTGGATTTGAATGCACACATGCATGGATATTAATGTGCCTTCCCATACACTTTGCTGGAACTCGTAGTACTTACGTGCTGAATCAGGGTCTTCGGTGGTTTTCTTTTTCTTTTCGTTTATTGCACTTAAATCCACTCTTTGTTGGGCTGAAACATTATTTATCCTTGTGTGTTGGAAAAAAGGCTGGGATAGGCAGAGGAGGAATGCAGTAAAGCAGTAAAGCATTTTGTTTTCAATTATGCTGATGAGTTATTAGGTGCTTCCTAAATCAGGGTTTGCTTTTGTCTGCGGATAACACGGGCCATTATGAAATATTTTAATGGGCAAAGTTAGGCTGAGGAAGCTTTGCTTCTTTAAAGTAAAGTACCTAAAACAGCATAGCAACAGCTGATTGTGAATTCTTGTTTCCAATTTAAACTTCGCAACCTGCAACATAGAATTCGATTCATTTAATCAGTGTTTCATTTTTCACCACTTAATTAACTGCATCAGGTGAATGTTAAAGATTATCTTTAGCTGATTTAATTGCCTTGACAGTATTGAAAGAAGAATCACAACCAGACACAAAGCTTCAATTAGAAATCATTCTTTCTAATCAAATTCCATACGTATAGGAAATGAATGTGAGGGAGCCTGCTATTTCCAGCCCAGTGCTACGTATTTCACTCATGCGAGATAGCTGATTAGAACTGGGTTAAATAACTTTCTCAGAAACTATGAGAGAAGATCTTTTTCATTTCCAACTTTTACAGTTCAGCCCTGAGCACATGTAGCATGGAACGAGCCAACGGACCGAGAGATAATTTCTTTTCTATACAGCAGCTGGTTTAACTAAAGAAACCATAAAGGTTATTAGTAAAAGCAAGTTACATTTTCCAAGCTGAAATATGCTTTGTGCTGAAAAACAATGAATTCTCTCCGTGCAGAGCGTTTGTGGAACAGTGATAGGAAAAGGAAACTATGTAGATTAATTGAAACAGCGAATTCCAGCATTTTGCATCGAGCAGGAGCTGGTGTAGGTAGGAAAGATCAGAAGAAATTACAATGCATTGGTCAAGCAACTCACTGTCTTTGGGTCGGTGCTGGGGATCTGCAGCTGAAAGTGCAGGCGAGGCTGAGCCATCAGCATCTCCCTCTGAGCGCACACCCATGCTTTGACGTTTTTGGAAGGAAAGTTATGGCACTTTTAACTTTCTCTTTTTTTTAGTGTTTACATTTCTGACATTTGGTAATGGTGGCTGTACTGCTGCCAATAATTCCCTTCATTCACTGGAGACTTGTTATTTATTTTGCACAGTATCGTGCTGTTCATAATTCCATATTTTTATAGCTTTTTGTTGCTGAGATTTGCAAATTAAGGTTTGGTTGTCTTTCAAGTAGCTTGTTGTGATCTGGGTGCTGTCAGCAGGAGATTGTTGTTCATTTGGCCCTCTGGAAACGCTGCACACTTACCCACAAAATCGTCCGCGTACTCCAACGTTTTATGACCAGAGCCTAAAAAGTTAATGCTAAAAATGTGCTCTCGAATCTTAAAGCAAGAAACTCTTTCTAACAGCTCCTCCTTCTGCTTTCTTCTGGCACAAGCCCACCAGAGGTAATATAAAATATAATGGGAAGGCAAACTGGGAAATGGACGTTACATGGCCAGACGTGCGCGTGTACAAGGAGTGACAAATGCAAGTCAGGGCTGAGTGTGCACATGGACTGTGTGGGGCTGCCTGGGGTCACTCAGCCTTGGTAGCTCCTGGAAAATAAAAGGGGGGAAAAAAAGAAAAAGAAGGGAATAAAAAGGGGAAATAAAAATAAGGTGAAGTTGAGGATGTGTATCAGTGGTTGTGGCTAGAGCTGGAGGGCAGAAACGATGCAGCCCAGCTGGTACGGGAGACCCCAGCTCAGCTGGAGCCACAGCCAGTGCTGGGTGCAGGCATGGGGGGACACCCCAGTTCTTCCTGCCTCCCCCAGGGGCACAAAGCAGCTCAGCAGCCCTGGTTGCACAGCGAGCATCCCCAGTCTCCACTCACTCCCGAGCCACTGACACTCGATCAGCAGTAATTGTTCACCTCTAATTGCTTCAACTCATCTGTAAAATTCACAAGCAAACATTGGGCTGTACCTGAGAAGGTGAGAGATCCTTCCAGTGTTCCCAGCCTCATGCTGCCCACAAGTTTATACTGCTAAATTCGAGGTTGACTGATGGGTATGGTTCCCAGACTGCTCGAGGCAGGATTGAGATGAACTCAGGGCGGTGTGTAATCTGGTCGCTCTGCTGTGTTCTACCTGCTGTATTTAACAAAAAGAGGGAAAGAAAAACATTTTTTTGTCATTTTCTCTCTTAGAGTTTTTTCAGAGACATACCACCCCACCCCCTGACTCACGGCTGGGGTTAGGTTTCATCACTTAGGATCAACTTTACAAAAGGCCTGGGCTCTTTCTTATGACTGTATAAATGAGCTTTGCGGAGATGAACAGCTCGATAATGGTGGGATGCAGTCAAAACATGCACGCTGGATGCAACTCATGTTTCATTTGATTGCAGCTGGAGTAGGGCTTAAAAGCTGCATTTTTGTACTTATTTTTTTTTTAAATCTCAAATGAGGTCGATCTAGGATTTCTTTTTGCTGTCTTACTATTATCTCCTGTCACACCCAATCTAACCTAAACATATGTAATTTTAGGTGAATATCAATAATGAAATTCCACAAACTGGGCACTGAGTATTTTTCTTTTCCCCAAAGAGACTGCAATGTGTGCAGAGCTGCAGAGAGTCTTGTCACTGTTCTTGCCCTGGAATGTGCTTTTTCAGCTCAGAGTCAATTTAGGATTCTAGAGCAGTGTCTGCTAACTTGGACGACTCCTCTCTGTTATTGTTAAATATCTATTAGTTCAACTTTTTAATGACTTCAGAATGATTGGCTCTATTAGGCTTTCTGGCAGTACTGTCAGCCCAGCAAAAGCATTATTTTTAAAGATATATGTTAATGGAAGTGCAGTTGCAAATCAAGCAGTGGCATGGCAGCGTCTGTCACACATTCCAGGCTGAGATCACAGTCACCTTCAAACTACAAAATTCTTTACTTTTTTATTTTTAGAAAGATTGTTGGTAGCTGTTGAAGTTAAAACCCCAGAATATTGTTTTTATCTTGCTTATTGCTTGCAGAGTTCTGACAGTGATACAGACACATAGTGCTGTGAAACTGCTCTGGGCTTCCAGGTCCCTTTCCCCACAACAAAGCAGCTCCTGAAGAGTCCCCTTGGTTTATCCACAGAAAACTCAGAGTGACTCAAGATCACTTTACTGAGGTTTTAGATTGCTGTGCGTGCTGAAATAGGTTTTTAGTAGGTTTTTGTGTGTGTGTTTTGTTTCCTTGCCTTATACTCAAGTTCGTTCCACTGCAAAGGGAGCAAAACCAGTAGTATCACGCTCTTAACAACATGCCCGATGTCAGTAATATAAACTTACAGGAGTGAACCTACTGCTGTAGGTTCCACCAGATCTGATCCCACCTTACACGTTTTACAAACTTTTTTAATCTGCAGGCACAGCTTCATGTTTCAGGTTTTACGGCCCCGGCCCCCTGTCCGTGGCGGGCAGGGGCTCCTTGCACAGCCACCTGCAAAAGTTGTGTATTTAAGGAATAGTTTTGAGGCTTTGTTGTCAGAGAGTGAAATTAAGGTTTTGGCTGTTGTGGGTCAGGAGGGCACGCACACACTGAGCTCATACGGGGCTCAGTTCTGCCATGATTCTTCCTATGAATTGCTGATCATTAAGCAAATAGAGCTTAATCCAACTCCCACTAAAAATCTGTCTCCAGTGGAGCAGGGATGTTTTAGCTTGGAGCTGGTGGAATGAAGAGCTGCTCAGTGGTGATTTTCCACTTGCTGCAGTTAGAGCTGAGGCTGTGGGTGAGATTCCTGCCTGGGCTTTATGACTGCCTGTGTTATCTGGAATTTGATTCACTGGTGGTGTTACCATTCTCAGCATTAGACTGTCCTGATGTGACCTAAAGTAAACTGTTTAGAACCAAACCTAGCAACTTGTTGTTACCATTTCTGCAAAGTGATGAGGTTTTTCTTGCTGATTCATGTTTCATAAAAGTGATAAGGGAATTTCTGTGATGAGGGCTGTCAAATCCTACTCATCTGCTCGTTAAAACATAGAGAATTATGGGCAACCACAGAGCCAGGACAAGACTGCACCTTGCTTGATATTGGTGTGGTTCATAATGCAGGTTCATGGGTGTTAGAGGACAACAGATTGGTTAGATCAGCTCAGGAGAACAGCTGGGTGACAGAAGTTGGGGTCTGGTGTCAGTGGTTAGTGACGCCCAGGGAAGAGGTTTTGCAGGAGAGCAGCTTGGAGGAACCAAGGCTTTCCCAGAACCTAAAATTCACTGTCAGTGGAAGAAGACCTGAGTGATCCTGGGGAGGGAGGTGGCCTGCAGCCCCCCAAGATGACAAAAAGGATACCCTGCAGAGAGATATCCTGCAGCTCCCTTGTTTTGGGGAGCAGGAGGCACCTTTTCCCTCACAAGGTGGAAGAACGGGGAGCATTTATGAAGCATCCTTCCTTCAGTCCTTCCTGCACAGAGATTTGGGGCATTTTGGAAATGAAGAAGGGAAGGATTCCCAGCCCTGGTGCTGAGGCACTGTGGTGCTCCCCTGCCCTCTCCACAGGGGGACAGGGAGGGTGCTGGGAGGGTCCTTTCTCCCCACTGGGCTCCCACTTGTGCCCCGCAGCCCCTTGCATGCAGAGAGTTGCTGAATTTTACCTCGGGATTTTTGCTGAAGTTTTCTTTGGGCCCAGTACAGCTCTCAGGCAGGACTCCTCTACTTTGGCCCTTGAAAAAACTCCAGTTTGTTTCAATTTATCATTTGCCTGAGTACAGCAAAAAGAACCTGGCTCGGGTTTCATCACACAGCTCTCCAGCTGCACAAGTTGTTCATCACGGGAGCTAAAATTGAAGCTGTTCTATTTGGACATTTTTTTTTTTCTTGTTTTTTCCCTTCAAACTCTTAATTACAGCTTGTTGTGAAGCTGTGTGTCTGTTCATCCTTCTCATTTGTCTGGCAGGTGTAATCCCTGATTTTGATGGAGCTCCTAACGCTCATTAGTAGTTTTGGACATTTAATTTGTTTTACTTTTCAAGCAAACTCCACTCTAGCTCTGAAGCACTGTGGAGGTGGATGCCAGCTGGCAGCATGCACGCTGCCTCTTGGGGCACATTCCCCAAAGGAGCTGGGAGATGGGGCTGCCTTGCTTGGGGTGGGTGTACCTGTGGAACGTGGTCCAGTGGGGCTCACCAGGGAGCAATCCACTTTTGGGGTCTTCTGTTCCATCCCACCATCCCAAGCTGGGTCCTCCTGTTTGCACCAGTGCAGGACAGGATCCCTGTGTGCCTCCCCTGTGGTGGGAGCTGGGAGTTCAGCACGTGGCCTGGGGGTAAAGGACAAACTGCATCCACCTCGAGAGGCATCTCTAGCCGGCCCTAAAATCTGAATTTCCCAGGCAGCTCTGGAGCACGTGCAATGTTCTCCAAAGCTGTAGGCAGGAATGAAGGGTTTAGTTGGATGCCCCAGGACACAGCTCCTCTTTGGGGCACCACAAACATGTGCATGGCACGTCTACCTTTGCCTGCACTCAGTCACTGAGTCGCTGCTTTTTTCCCCAAAACCTTCACTTCAGTTAACCCCTCTGGTTCTGGGGGATGCTGATGGGGGCAGAGGGGGGTCCAGGCAGGGTGGTGTGGGGCTGGCAGGGGCAGGGGGATGGCTGGGGTGCTTCAAAGCACACGGGCTCAGCGGCTGAGCGTGGCCCCAGCCCAGCTCGCGGGGAGCGCGTTTCGCTATTATTTCAATTATTACAACTTCCTGAATAGGTCGAAGGTCGTTCATAATTCACGCTTCTGTCATCTTTACACATGCCAAATGCAGTCTATTAAGCATAAATAAAATTTCAAGTGCCTGACCAGGAAAAGTAAACTGGGATTCATAACAATGAGGCCTTATTCATCCATTTAAAAGTGAATTGTGTGTGTTCCTTTTTTTTTTTACCCCCCCTCCCCTTTCCCTTTATGGCTTTGCAGTTTGGGAGCTTTTATTTCTGCTCGGTAGCACAGATCTCTGACCTTCAGTGTTGGTGTGGGCAGGCACAGAGCACTGATGAGCCAGGCCTCCCCCAGCTTCTCCCCACCTCAGACCCCCTGAACTTTGAAAGTGTTTCCAGACCTGAATCCGATTTTGCTCTTCCTACATAAACTGTAGTCACACACCGTTGATCCCAGGGCATGTGAAATGAGCATCTGGACTTTGCTTTTATTTGTTTTTTACCCCCCTCCTCTGGTTGTTCCTCTCCTGTGCAGAAGCTCTTCCTATATTTGTTCTCAAGCAGACCAGTGCAGGTTAACCCAAAAAAGTTGGTTAATGGAGCAGGATCAGTCAGCTGGAGAAATGATAGCCAGAAAATTGAAACCTTTCATTAATTACAGTAGAGTCAGGACTGTGTGCCAGAAATCTTCAAGCTTTGCAATTGAAAAATCCACTTACTTTATGATAGCATTTCCTCCTACAAAAACACTGCCTGTGGTAGAGGTGCTGTTCTTGCAAGACACAGACAGCCCAAGGGGTACCTGTGGAGCTGGGGGGAATTTGTGAGGTTCCCCACCTGGGGGCTGCAGGATTTCCCCCCTCCCTGCCTGCCCTGGGTCATCTGCTGCTGCCTCAAAATTCAGGCAATGTGGTTCATTTCAACAGTTGGCTTCTCATTTTTTTCCTAGGGTAATTCCAGAAGTTTTCAGGTGGGAAGAGTGAGAAAAAAAATAAGCTATTCATGTGACTTAATAAGGACAGCTCTTAAAATCAGAATAAATTTACCTGCATGATTGTTTTGGTTTAAATTTCAGTATGTTTTATTTTAGATTCTCACTGCAATGCAAATTGCTGAATAAAGGGTTAGTGCAGGTGAATTTTTCTGTATATACAGAATTTTTAAAAATTATTTTTAATAATAATTAAAGTTAATACTCTAATGATGTGAAAAGGTCAGAGCTGGAAATCTGTCCCTCAGCCTTTGTTTTGGAGAATGTTAGGTTTCAGATGCAAAATAAAGAAACATTACTCAGCTTAAAAAATGGAAATGGAGTTTTTTGAAACCCTCACCTTGTTTCCATGCTGAGGGACAGAGAGGCTGGACAGGCAGTTTCTGATAGGTAGCTGGATCATTTTTTTTATTTTTAAATACCAGTGCAGACAGGACAGCTGGCTGCAGAGTGTGCTTCTGCTTGGGGCTGTGTCCCACAGCTGCAGGAAAGATGCTGCATCGTCCTGGGCTGCCCCAGGAGGAGTGATGCTCCCCAGCACAGCGCCTGTGAACAAGACCCTCTTTATGCCCCACTCCACGTGTCCTCCCTCTGTGGTGAGGGGTGAAAAGGTCTGTCCAGACACCTTTGGTGGGACAGGGAAAATACGGGAGAAAGCTCCTCTGTGTTTTTGTTCGCTCCTTGGTGCGGGTGCAGGAAGAACAGCGGTGTTTACCTCCCTGGGGTAAACCAGCCCAGGAAGAACAGCGGGGTTTACCTCCCTGAGAAACAAAACCTGGGAGAAGCAGCAAGTCCTGGGCAGAGCAGAAGCTTTGGCACAGTCCCTCTGGGATGGTGGATGTCTTGCTGTGTCCTGGCTGTGTGCTGCTCCTTCTGTGTCCTGTCCTTCTGCTTCCACCCCAAGACAGAGGTCTGCAGAAGTCTCTTCAGTCAGTGTGCACACATCATTATTCCACAAGTTATTTTCACCCCAAACCAGCCAGCAAGTGGGCTTGTCTTCCACAGATCCCACTGCAGCTTACCTTTCAGATATGCAGAGGCCATTACACTTCTGGAATTAAAAATCCACTTTTCTACACGTCCATCTTAATAAATGGAAAGCCAAGCATTGCTTGCTGCAGATCTTCACTGGATGTGGCACAGATTTCTTTGCAGGAGGTAAAAGCTGGCTCCATTTAAATGTGTTTTGGCCTTTGATGGTTTGAGGTCTGTTGCCTCAGTGCAGCCCCAGCACGCTGAAGCTCTGTATCCTTTGGTACTGACAGCAGCATTGGATCCACAGGGGGCTGTGGGACCAGGTACTTGCCTGGCTGCATGAAGGGATATTCACAGGACACTGCCAGGCTCTCTCAGCCTCCAAAACACTCTGTGGAGTTTGAAATCCCCTCGGCCAGAGATGCAAATGGGAAACCCAAACAGCCCAGGCTGGTGGTTTGATGAGGGTGGTGTGGCTGAGGAGGGAGGGTGGATCACACTGCCCATAAACTCCTTCTGCTGGTTTTTACGGGGGAAATTGGCCCCAAGCAGGGGGTTGTGGCACTGGTACCTTGTGCCTGATGTGTTTTGCCAGCACTTCTGTCACCTGGTGAGGGGTGAGCCCCGGAGTGTGGGACGAGCTGCCCCAGCACCCTCCACTGCCACTCCCTGCACTGTTCTCCGGAGTGGCTTTTGGGACAAACTGCAGGAAAAAACCCTCCAAATCTGAGGAAATGCGTCCAGATTCGATATTTTGAGGTGTTTAGCCGGTTCAGTGGGCATGGCTTGTGCAGGCAGAAAGGATTAGGCTGTACGGCCACCTCCTGGAGGACACCGGTATGTGCTGGCTGTGGTGGGCGATGCTCTGGTGTGCCTGGGCAGGGAAAGCACCGCCCTGGGTGACAGTCCTCGTGTGACCCGGCAGGGAAGGGACCCACGGACCTCCTGACAGCTGTCCCTACCTCTGACAAGCTCATCTGTGGGACTTTGATCACTGGAGGGGATTTGCTGCCTCTCTCCCCATGCACTGCAATGAGCGTCCAGAGTTAAAAGTTTGGGAGCAAACCTTTTAAAAATACTGAGAAAAAGCAAAGGCATCATTTTTTTTAGCGTAGGAAGCATAGCTGTCATGTGGTTTTGTTTAACAAGGCCCGAGGAAGTTACTAATATTTATTTGAGCTGCTTCATGGAGCTTTTTAGTGCTCTTCACATTTCCTGCTGAGACAGAAAGCAGCCAGATGGATTTTGGGAATTTCCTTTCGGCAGAGCCTGGTGGTGCTGGCGTGTGCATCCTCTGGTGCAGGGACCCAAGGGAGGGTGTCCCCTTTGCCCTCCCCCACAGCCTCCTGCCACCCCAAAGGGCTCCTTCCCACACCATCACCTGCATGATGGGCCAAGGTGTCACCAGCCAGGGCCACCAGGAGCAGCTTTGGCTGCTCATGTGTGTTTCTTCATCCAGGACTGATATTTCACTTGGTTTCAATTTGAAGCTAAGGAATAGCCAGGTGCATTGGTTCTTACAAGCTTCTCTCCTCACAGCTTTTTGGACTGTGTAGGTGGTTGGAATGGGGGGCTGGATGGGTATGGCTTAACCAGCAGCATCTCCTCATGTCTGATTTAGAATTACAGAAACATTAAGGTTGGAAAAGTAGGCTGAGATAATTGAGCAAAAGCATTAAAGTTACTTTAGTACCTTTTCCCAGTGCAACAGGAGCTCCTTCTCTTACCAGGAGCACTCAGGGATGTGTTTTATGGCTGCTCTGTACTTTGGTTTGCTATAACTCAGCAGACAAGTTGTTGGTGATATCTGCAGTCATCACACAGCTCATTTTGCAGCAGAGGCTGTTGAAAGCAGTCCTTTTTATCCTCACAGAGCCCAAAACACAACGGCTTTGGGGCTGGAAGGAGCAGACTTGCCATGGTCCATCAGCCCTTCTCCAGCAGCACATCATGAGCGGGCAGGCTCTGGCCACGAGGTCTGCCACGCTCACCAGCAGGAGTTGATGCTTCTTTGCCTGTTGTGGTGCTTAACTTGCTTTTTCTTTCTATTTTTTTTTTTCCCCAGATATTCTACAGAGTGGTAGCAGATATTGAACCAGGAGAGGAGCTCCTACTGTTCATGAAGAGTGAAGATTATTCACATGAAACAATGGCTCCAGACATCCATGGTTAGCCTCTTCTTGCTGTTTCACCTGACAGAAAGTATCACTGAAATTAACCCTGGATTTGGGAAGGCTTTTTCTTCTGTTGGAATCTGGGATGGTTTCACTGCAGCCAGAGAGGAGGGCTGGACTATGGTTGCATTTGTCCATCTTCTGCCTTTCTGTTCCTGATGGAAACTTGATTTTTTTTGTGGGGTTTCAAAAGAAGAACAGCAGTCCATGTCCTTATCTCAAGATTGTGCTGCTCTTGTAGGACATGTATGGGCCCTGGTTATAGATTATTTTTTGTCATTTAGCCAAACAACTGTGACCTTGAAAAGAGGAAATCTGAGGTTGTCAATGTTGCTGTCACTTGTGAGGACATATCAGTCATTCTTACTCCTCACTCTTGTCCTTTACTCATCCCACACACAGATTCTTTGCCTGAAACTCCTGAGTTGTTGCTCAGATTTGTCCCCCAGTCTCCCAAATCTCTTTTAGCTGTGCTACCAGTGGGTTATCAGCCACAGTGGGACCTGGGTGTGGGATATCTGCTTAATGCCCAGCATGTTGCAGTTTATGCCCAGAGAGACATTTTACAATTTTTCAGGGATTCAGGGACAATTCACAGGGCAGGAATTACAAAGGTCTCCACTTTCTTGTAACTGCTTGTACATTCTTGTTCTCTTAAGAAAAAAGTGGGGGTTATACATTCATTCCCATTTGGTTTTGTGTTTGGGTCTTTTCCCCCAGTCTTAACTTAGTTATTGCTGAAGGTGTCCCCCTGTCCAGCACCCTCTTCTCCCTGCCTAGTCCCCATGGTCAAGTAGCTATTGTATAAATGACACAGAGGAAATCTCTGCAGTCACATGCAGGATCATGTCCCACAGGGCTGATTTAGAAGCAGGCTGAGCCAAAGTGTTGCTCGTGGACAGCCAAGAACAGAGCCCCATGACACTTTCTCTGGATCAGCTCAACTGTCAAGTAGCAACCAAGAGCATTCACTGGGGATTCCAGCCAGTGCCTTTCTGACTCAGAGCCTCAGGGCGTTTATATCTGGAACCAAACCAGGGTGTCTGGCTCCTTGTATGGACCAACGCTAGAAAATACAGAAAAAAACCAAAACAACCATTGTGGGATGCTCTTCTCCAAGTTTGTTTTTTGGGATTTTATTTTGCAGGAATTACTAGTTAAGGGAATGCAGTACTCACTCGCAAGTAACGCTTTGCTGATATTCTACACTTTCCAGCAAGAAATTGTGACCAATTTTTTGGAATTTAAAGCAAAGAACTTAACTTCATGCATCTCTGGCTTGCATTGAACAGGGCTGGGTGCTGCAGAAGGACTGTGATGAAAATGAAGAGGCTTTTAAAATCTCTAAACACCCTTTTGGCTATTTTAGATGCTGGTGTTTGTGTCTGAGTCAGTCCCTTTCATTGAGAAATGCACAGACTGGCAGCCTCTGCTGATATCCATGTTAGACCCTGTATAATTCCATTTAGGGTGGTATTTAAACACTCATCCTTGGTACTTAAACTTTTGTCCTAAGCCAGGGTTAGGGATTCCTGTTGGATGTCACCCAGGCAGTTTTAACATTATAAAGCATTCTTAGGAATCCTTTTTCCTTTTGAGGTTCTTCTTTTTTTATTGAGGAGCAATCTGTTAACCACACCATCATCCAGCTCCTGGTGGGGTGGTGGTTAAGGATGGGTGAAAGCTGAGCTGGTGTCCCTGTCCCAACCCCTGTGTGTTGCAGAGGAGCGCCAGTACCGCTGCGAGGACTGTGACCAGCTCTTTGAGTCCAAGGCTGAGCTGCTGGACCACCAGAAGTTCCCCTGCAGCACTCCTCACTCTGCCTTTTCCATGGTGGAGGAGGACTTCCAGAAGAAGCTCGAGAATGAGAATGACCTTCAGGATGTGCATGAAATCCAGGAGTGCAAAGAGTGTGACCAAGTCTTCCCAGACTTACAAAGGTAGGAGAAGGTGGAAGGAAAGAAAACGTGACTGAATGGGGCAGATTCTTGTTCATTGTGGGATGTTGGGCAGTGTGTGTGCCACATGTCTTATTTTCAGTCTGAGGGATTAATTTCAAGGGGCTGATGGAGGCAGATCAAGTCAGAAGAATTGCCTGGGTGAGGCAGGACTCTGGTCTGTGGGGTTTTTGCATGTTGGGAGTTATTCAGTGTTACAGTTCTTTTATTCCTGCGAGTGAGAGGATGATATCTAACATGTGGGAATCATTGAGGAAATGTAAATTTAGCTTAAAATATTAAATATTGAAGAGAAAAGGCAGAAAACAAAGATGGAGCCATCATAAATAGATGGGCAGTTCTGTGAGAAAGAGTGAAAAACGAGCGTGAATGCAGCCGTTCTCTGAACTGCTGAATTATTGAAAGGCTCATACACCGCACAGACAGTTCCCTGCAAAAAGGGCCAAAGTGGGCTATATCCAGGTTACATGAAACAAAGGGCCCAAATGAGCTGTGCTTGAGGGTGGGAGTAATTACATGGAGGAATAGCTGGGCAGGAAGATGGGGGTGCTGAGTCCCCAAGTGCCCAGTGCTGATGGCCGGTCACTGAGTCCTGGAGCTGCTGCCACAGCCAGGGACGAGACTCTCTGGATCTTATGGCAAACTTGTTTACATGATGGAAAACCAGTTGGAGGAAAATAGGAGGAGAAGCCAGAATTATTTTTCCCCCCCTCAAAAGAAGAAGATGGGTAGAAGTAAGAGCATCTGCAGAGTGAAAGCATTTCCATTGCCTGTGGCTGAGAATGGAGGTTGCTGTTTGGGCTACACAACCCAAACAAGGCTGTAACCCCAGCAGGTTTGGTCCCTGATTCAGCAGAGATCAGTGGGAACTTCATGTGAAAACAGTTTGGGCATCCCAGGTTTAAATTCCCACTTTCCAGTGGGTTTTCTGTGAATCCACTCTTGCATTATGTAGTGACCTTCCCTCAAGCACTGGTGTGAGTTATGGCTCTGTATGTGGGCAAGCAATAAAGCTGTTTAAAAATACATATTTGCTACAAATGAATGGTAAAAATTCAGAGAAAAAATTTAATTTAAAGATGTGCAACAGACTTCAGGTGGACATTGAATATCCTAATAATAGACTGAATAAACTACTAAGAAATGAATGACTTAACAACCACACAATTGCACAGAGTTAATAATAATCATCAATAATAGCTTCAGTTGTGGTGTACCTTGTCCAGAGGCTTCTTAAACTCATCCTACTCCAGAGGAGTTATTCCTCATCTATTCCTTCTGTAAGAAAAATTGACTCCCATCAAAGGAATGGATTTATAGCAGGTGGTGGCATCCAAGGTGTGTTTAGAGGGAAAGTCATAAGGCAGAAATAATTCAGACTGCAGGGAAGAATTACCAGAGCGAAATAGTGAGAGGTGTATGAAATAATCTCCTTGGGGAGCGATGGCAGCAGCATCTCCTGGAGCATTTGCAAATGGCCTGGCAAAACATGAGAGGATGTGTTATTCTGGTGGGGAGAAGGAGGTTCTGCCTCCTGGCTGGGGTGAGCCTGGACCTCACAGGACTTATTTCTGTTAAAAAGCCTTTGAGGCTTTTTAATTTTCTTTCTTTTGGCTGTAACTATGCGCTCTGCTCTCTCCTTTTCCTATAAACCCCCATCTCACTGAGCCTTGTTCCTGTTTCCACAGCCTGGAGAAGCACATGCTGTCACACAGTGAGGAGAGGGAGTACAAGTGTGACCAGTGCCCCAAAGCTTTCAACTGGAAGTCCAACTTGATACGTCACCAGATGTCCCACGACAGCGGGAAGCACTACGAGTGTGAGAACTGTGCCAAGGTACAGTGAATTTTTAGGCTGCCTGGCACTTCTTGGGCTGCTGGACGCAGGGGAGCCTGGAGGTGGGGGTACCCTAGCCTGGGATGCAGGAGGGTGTAGGGCTTCTGCCATGCTCCAGATGGCTTCTCAAGGGTTTTCACTTCTACTCTGAAAATATGTTCTTTTTTTTCCCCCTTTTGATTTGGAAATGGCTGTGGAGTCTGAAATGGGCGCTGATGCAGGATGCTGAGCATTCTTGTGCTCAGGGCTTGGCTCCTTGAAAAGTTTGGTGGGGTGTAAGAGGGTCAACAAGGGGCAAGAACCCCCAGGGAAATACAGGGCAGAGGATTCCCCAGGCTGTGTGCCAGCTGCTGGGACCAGGAACTTCAGGACACTGCTGCAATATAAACCAAAAATAAGCAATAGCAATGCACCCCAGCTGCACTGAGTACAGCTCTCATCTCTAAGGCATCTCCATCACTTCCCAGCTCTGGGCTTGCTGTGGGGATAATCTGTATAGTATGTGGTATTCTGCATTTGCTTTTTATCAGATTTCCAAAGCTTGGCCCTTTTTCATGAGGACTTAATTGGTTTTAGGTTGATTTGCTGCAATAATGGGAATTTCATATTGAGCTGACACTTATATGATGTAACCAAGCCCTGCTTTCTAGCTCTGAGTTGTGTACAGGATTGCTTGTTGTCACACACTCAGGAATCAGCATAAAGTATTTCTATTGCAGTAACGCTTAGAGGTTTCAAGCAGCCTCATTTTCACTCATTTCCCAAGAAATCCGTGACTTTGAATGTTCAATTTCCAACAGCAAAGCCAAATGTTTCTGCTCAAAGGGGTGAACAGACCCACACAATACTTGGGTGACCCTGGGGAACCGAGGCCCCTTCCTGCAGGCACAGCTCCCATTGCTGGCCATTAGCAAGGGTTTTCACCTTAAAATACTCCCACAAATAGCTCCAAGGTTTGAATTTTGAAGGGCTCTTGTAATAACTGGCTTCTTCCACAGTCAAGTTTCTTGGTTAATCAGTACTCATTTCCTAGCAGGTTTTCACGGACCCCAGCAACCTTCAGAGGCACATTCGTTCCCAGCATGTGGGGGCTCGTGCTCACGCTTGTCCAGAGTGTGGCAAAACCTTTGCCACTTCTTCAGGCCTCAAACAGCATAAACACATCCACAGCAGTGTCAAACCTTTTATATGTAAGTCTCCACCTAAATGTCTTTGATTAAGTTGTTGTTTCATTGCCGTAAAGCAGCGCACTCCGGAAGCAGCAGGTTGGGTTCTGCTCCCTTGGAATTCCCCACCCGTGCCACAAGGGCTGGGATTTACTGAATGAGTTCTGGGTAATTTGTGGTCCAATGCAAGGAGTTGTTTTCGTGTGATTTTCCTTTTCAGACAGACTGTGTGCTGTATAAATGTACCTGTTGTCCCGGGGATGTTTTTCCAGGCACAGATGCAAAGTGAGGAGTGGGATTTAGCCATGCCAGGCTTGGTGGCTGCAGCCTCATTGCTCTGCTCCTGCTTTAGGAGCAGATTTTGGGCTGCAGAGTCTCCACAGCAGATGCCATGACTTTTTCTGGATTTGGGAAACAAATCTCAGAGGCAGTGAGATTCATCATCACCTTCCTTGAGCATGCCCCAAGTTTAAGGACTGAGTTGAGCTGTTAGATCTTCACTAACAGCTTCTCCAGCAATAAAGCTGGCCTTGGATGTGAGCCTGGCTGTGTGCTGGGCTTAAGCAGGCTCCTCAGCACATCACAGGCTGCACTTGCTCTGAGCCAGACCTTCTTGGGAAGGGTGCAGGTTCCTTTCCCTCTCTTTCACTGGGGAAGCAGAGGCAGAAAATATTTTAAGGTATTGCTGGTAGTGCTACTCTCCACCACAGCCTTTTCAGGCACCTGCTGGGACTGGAAAGGTACCTTGACCATCTTCCCTACTTGTCTGCTAAACCTCTTGATCTTTTGCTGCTCTCAACAATAATTTACTGAAATATCTGCACCACACCTGTGAAAAGCTTTGGCCACAAGCTAATATATTTCCTCAAGAGGAGGAGTATTGGCTTAAACAACTCATTTGTGCAAAATCTGTAACCTGCCATTGGATTAGTAATTCTTTTGGTTTGGGCACCTTCAATGAGAAAATGTATAAATAGATCCAATATTAAATTTCACTGACAATTTTCAAAGCTGATTGCATATTAAATGATTAAAGTTAATTAGGAAACTAACTTCTGGTTAGGTAGGGACTCCTCAGGTAGGCCTATTGCAACGTCCTACAGAAGTCTCTAAGTGGAAGCTCTCATGAATGAAATAATCTCTCAAACACTTTTTTGTTGCTGTTTTTCCTGATAAATCAAAACAACAACTGGTATTCTTCACATGTGGTGTGAGGGATGAAACCCCACGGAGCAACCTACGGATAACAGCCGTGTAATTGCAGAACAAAAAGGTTTGGAGACCACATGTTTGGTCGGCTTTGCTGAGCTGTGAGAGTGAGGTAGGGTCACCTAGAGCAGATATCTGCTTTCCACCAGAAGGCCACACACTGTGATTTACTTGTACCAGTCTGTTTATGGCAACTGTCTCTCATTACAGTGTGCCGCCCAGGCTTGAGTGAAAACTCACCAACACTAAGGTAATTACTCACTGCCTTCGCAGAATCTCCAGCCTCCCCAAATAGAAACCACATGCCACAATAGGCTGAACGTATTCTAAATTGTACTTACAGTAATTTTTTTAATAAGCAGAAAATATGCAAACTTAACTGCTGGCTAATTTGGGGTTCAGAGATAATCACCGTACAGAGTGAGTAGGCACGAGATTAATTTTTTGCAATTTTTGGGGGTTTGTGTTAAACCTGGGGTCTGTAGAGCAGTGCAAGCTGCAAGGAGGGGAGCTTCTCTTACAAGTTAGTTGCTTAAAAAGTATGGCAGTGAGATTTAAAGGGTGTAATAAGGTGCAACAGCAGAAATCAAACCCAGCTTCTGTTTCTTTCCTACATGGAAACAATTAAAGTTGAAAACTGCCCCCCATCTACCAAAGTTTAAGTCATGTGACGAAAAGGAGGTAGATCTTTTAACACAAATTTATCTGAGGAGTCCTTGGGAATATCCATGGAGGTGTCACAGTCATTTTAGAGTGAAACTCTCCTCCAGAGTCCCTGTGGCATCAGGTGTGCCTGTCACTGATGCTGTGACACACCCAGGCTTCAGGTGACGGTCCCCGAGAGGAACAGCACTCCAGGGAGCAAGGGCTGCCACCTGGGCACAAAATTTCTTTGCCAGCCCTAAAAATTCAATAGAATGCCTGTTGGATGCAAGAGGCACCTTGAGCAAGCAGCACCTCATTAAGTAGTTTTAAATAACTTCAGTGCTCCAAAAGGTAAATTGTTGGTACAGCTGTTAATTGTTTGCTGAGATTATAATAATAAATATTTACATATATTAGGGGTATTGCCATTATTGATGGAATTTAGTTTCAAAACTGAGATAAATGCATTTAGTCAAATTATTAATTTGCATCTCTCTTAATAGCCTGTAAGGATATCTTAAAATTTTAAGTGTGTATTTTTGCTTTTCTTCAGAGTAGAAGACTATTTCTTGATTCTGTTGACTTTGGAATATATGAATGGAGAATAATACTTTGATTTTTAAGGGAGAATTTTCCAGATTTCAGGAAGACCTGTTTGTGCCAATACCCCTCTTTTCAGTCCTTTGCCACTCTAGCTAACCTGCTCAAAGCCTTATCTTTAATAAAGACATGTGAACAAGAAGCAGGACCTCAATGCAACCTGGTAGAAGATCAAAAGTTCATAAAACATGATTTCTTTTTAATTCTACAATAGCCTATAGGATGCATGCATTTGAGATATTTCTTTTTCTGGAAAAATGCATATGGTCTATCCTGCTTTAGACATGAGAGAGGAATAAATTCATAACATCCAGCTTGTGTGAACCTATGGATGCAGCACTCGAGTCACAATTTGGGTCAGTTTAATTTTGGTTTCTGTGATCAGCGTGGTGGGAGCTGGGGGAAATTACTGTGTAAAGCCTCAACAGTGAAGGTAAGGGGCCTGATTCTGTACCCTGGAGTGTGGAACAGAAATCTTATGCCTGCAATTAAGTTACAAATAGAAGAAAATTGCAGAAAAATCAGAGCAAAAATGAATGATAAATAATTCTGTATTAAATAAAAATATGTCTGTGTTAAATAGGCAAATAATATATTTTTAAAGGGACAAAAACTACTTAAGAGAAAACCAAGCATTTTCAAGAAACTGAAATAATCTTTTCTCATCCTTTTTGTCTCACTTCTTTCTCTTCCATCTTTTTTCCTATTTTTCGCTCGATTTTTGATTTTTCTCTCTCTTCTTTCTTGCCTTTCCTTGTGAATGAAGATTTCCAGCAGGAACAGTAACTGATACACAGAAACAAACCTCCTTCCTGAATTACCACACTGCGAATTTCCTGTGTTTGGGCCCGATCCTGCACCGTTTACCCCACGAATTGTCCCGGGCATGTCAGTGTGGGATGAGAACAGGGGAAGAACGGGTGGATGGGGCAGGATCAGGCCCGGGAACAATAGCAGCATTGTTGGTGAGATATGGAGCAGGCTGCTGAAGAGGTAAACAGTTAGGAGATGACAACAAGCGGTGGAGTTTCTCAAGGGCAGGGATTTGGAGGAGCAGGAAGGTTAGCGCGGGCCCCGGTGCGAGTGGAAGTTAGAGGACGTGATTGCAGTTCATGGGAACCAAGAGTGCAGGATGGGATACATTCAATTCAGTTTCCTCTGCAGGCTTAAAATAGAGCCATTGTAAATTATGTCAGACTGTCTCGAGTCATGAAAATGATTGTTAAAAAGGCCTCGGAATACACAATGCGTATTGTTGTGCGGCTTTGATGTGTGAAAGATGAGAGTTTATGATATGACAGAAGTTAAATAAAAAAATAAAGTGGCCACTTGCTTTTTCCTGGCTGGGGAAAAAAGAAAAGAAAAGAAAAAAAAAATTTTAAAAAGGATTTATTGCAGAGGGATAGCAGTGCTTGCTGATAGTGGTGCTGCCTTGTTTTCAAACAAGTCTGGAGATGATACCCTTAGAAGCAAGGTAGTGCAGAGGTACAGACAAATGTTGGCATAATGAAAAGTACAAGGCACAGCACAGCCTTGGGGCTTGCCTGATGCTCCTACTCATCCAAAAGATGACAAGAAGGGACATAAAAAGTCCCTGGAGAACTTAGCACTGCCCTCTTCCAAACCCCACTTCTACTTACGGATTCTTAACTTAGTTGCTGCCCCAATTTGCTCCATAAGGTTTGTAGCAGCCAGGAAACCTGGGGGCTGCAAAATCCTGTTTGCCTCAATGATGTGATTGACTCTGCAGTGTCTCACTCTGCACCATGGGACCCCTTCCAGCCTCCTGCCACCGTGCAAGGCTGCTGGAAGCTGAGTTCCAATGTGCAGAGTGTCACAGGCTAGATCAGGCCCTGACCTCAAGGCAGATCTGCTCCCCTGTGTGTTCCCAGGCTCTCTCCCAAATGCTGCATTTGTGAGACTGAAATCATTCTCATCCCAGAGGTGTTTGAAAGGAAAGTCATCAGGCTCTTACTGAGCATCAGACATGCAAATAAAGAGAGTTTCATTCTTAAAGGAAATTGTTGTTGAAATACATCTATCTTGTCATGTGCAAGAGGCAAATAAGCAATATT
Organism: Fringilla coelebs; assembly: GCF_963513975.1. Taxonomy (NCBI): domain Eukaryota; kingdom Metazoa; phylum Chordata; class Aves; order Passeriformes; family Fringillidae; genus Fringilla; species Fringilla coelebs. The sequence continues at coordinate 22,091,829 of NC_140036.1, forward strand.
AAGACTAGGAAAATTAAGATGTGGAATTTAGAGTTACAGGCACCTGTGAGCACTGTATGCATTGCATGAATAGAAATGCATTGGACATATGAAAGTACTGAGGTTTTCCAGGTTCCAGCCTGGACTTCCGTGAGATTAAATTTTTCATTGTAAGTAGAAAAAAAAATTTTGTTTCATTTATTCTTGGAAATAGGAAATACCTGGTTGTCTGCTCCTTCACCTCTTTCCTATTCTTGAAGAGTAAAAGCTCTGTGAGGCAGCTTCATCTCTGTCTGGTCCTGCAAATATTTATTTTAATGATTCATTTCCACATGGGAATAGTGACATAAATGGATGCCATTTGAAGACACCTGTGCTCTCACACAGGAGCACCGTGGGTTCATGCGGGGTCACAGCACGGGGTCATGGCCCGTGGGGGGCTCTGGGGGCTGATGCAACGTGGAATAATGGGACTGAATGTGCAGCACTGTGTAGTGCAAAGAGCAAATGGGGAGAGTGTGTCTTTTAGTGATTCCAGACCTTTTCTGCTTGGTTGGAGTGGGTTTTGGTGCTCTCTTCTGACATTTGTCTGCTCGGATGCCTCTGGACAGTACAGTTGCTTTTATGCGTTTGTGCACCTAGACCTCTCCCTGTGGCTTCCTCATTGACATTTGATGGGTAAAAAATGGTATTATTTGCACAACTTTGAGGGTGGGGGCAATTACCACAAAGCCTGAGATGTGTTGTTGTTGTTGTTTACATACAGGTGAGGTCTGCCATAAATCCTATACTCAGTTTTCAAACCTTTGTCGTCATAAGCGCATGCATGCTGATTGCAGAACCCAAATCAAGTGCAAAGACTGTGGACAAATGTTCAGCACTACGTCTTCCTTAAATAAACACAGGAGATTTTGTGAGGGCAAGAACCATTTTGCAGCAGGAGGATTTTTTGGCCAAGGCATTTCTCTTCCTGGAACCCCAGCTATGGATAAAACGTCCATGGTTAATATGAATCATGCAAATCCGGGCCTTGCTGACTATTTTGGAGCCAATAGGCATCCTGCTGGTCTTACCTTTCCAACAGCTCCTGGATTTTCTTTTAGCTTCCCCGGTCTGTTTCCTTCAGGCTTGTACCACAGGCCACCTTTGCTACCTACTAGTTCTCCTGTTAAAGGACTTCCGAGCGCAGATCAGACAAACAAAAGCCAAAGTCCCCTCATGACCAATCCTCAGATACTGCCAGCCACCCAGGATATTTTGAAGGCACTAAATAAACAACCATCAGTAGGGGAGAATAAGCCAGTGGAGCTTCAACCAGAAGGGTCCTCTGAAGAGAGGCCACATGAGAAACTCAGTGACCAGTCAGAGAGTAGTGACCTTGACCTTGACGATGTCAGTACCCCCAGTGGCAGTGACCTGGAAACCACCTCGGGCTCTGATCTGGAAAGTGACATTGAAAGTGAGAAAGAGAAATTTAAAGAAAATGGTAAAATGTTCAAAGACAAAGTAAGCTCTCTGCAGAGCCTGGCGTCAATAAATAATAAGAAAGACCACAGCAATCATTCCATTTTCTCACCATCCTTAGAGGAGCAGACTGCGGTGTCAGGAGCGGTGAATGATTCTATAAAGGCTATTGCTTCTATTGCTGAAAAGTACTTTGGTTCAACAGGACTTGTGGGGCTGCAAGACAAAAAAGTCGGAGCCTTACCTTACCCTTCCATGTTTCCCCTCCCGTTTTTTCCAGCATTCTCTCAATCAATGTATCCATTTCCTGATAGAGACTTGAGACCGTTACCCCTGAAAGTGGAGCCCCAATCACCCAGTGAAATTAAGAAGATCCCAAAGGGAAGCTCTGAGTCTCCCTTTGACCTCACCATAAAACGTAAGGAGGAGAAGCCACTCACTCCCATCCCCTCAAAGCCAGCAGCCCCCTCTGCATCCAGCCAGGACCAGCCTCTGGATCTCAGCATGGGCAGCCGAAGCCGAGCCAGCAGCACAAGGCAGGCTGAGCCTCGGAAAAACCACGTCTTTGGAGAGAAGAAAGGAGGAGACCTCGAGCAGAGGAAAGCTTCAGAGTCCTCTCTGCAGCATGCCAGGCCCACCCCGTTCTTTATGGATCCCATATACAGGTAAAGGATTCTCTGCTGCCTTTCAGCATCCTTCGGTGCAGGCAGCCAGCTCTGCCAGAGCTGCCACCCTGTCCTCCTCCCAGTGTCCCTGGAGGTGCCATTGCCCTGCCAGGGCAGGGGGGGCACAGGCCACATGCTGACCTGTACATCCCTCCTCCCATCCCAGCTGCTCCAAGTGAGCCACAGGACTGGCAATGCTGCAATCAGCAAGCCCTCGTTGCCATGAGTCATTTATCTAACCTGCATAGCTTTTCATGCAGAGGTTGGATATATTCTCTGAGTTGGCATCAGTATTGAATGTTTGTTTATTTGATCTGTATTTGATATCACTGGTTTGCCTGAAGTTCGTTTTCTTCCAAAACTCTGCCTCCTCTGGCTTCCCCTGGAGATGACGGTACCCCTTGTACTCTACTTTGCCAGCTCCTCTTGAATTCAAGAGGAGTTTCTCACAAGTACAACAAAGAAACAGATTGGCCCTAAGATGTGTTAAAAGTAAGGAAATTGAGAATGATTTCTGCCCTTTTTTGCAATTATTTGAGTACTGGGTTGGTTTCTTCAGGCATTTTGTTCACAGAACTGAAGGCACGGCATCCTTGTGTGTACAAAGCATCACCAGTGGGCTCCTTGGTCATAGAACCATCACAGAAAAGCTTGGGTTGGAAGGGGCCTTAAAGCTCATCTCATCCCATCCCCCTGCCATGGGCAGGGACACCTTCCACTCCACCTGGCTGTGCATATCCCCATCCATGGTCTACCTTGTGAAATCAGTGGGAGCTTTGTTGGCTTTGAAAGGTGCACTCTGAGAGTGAGCTGTGATTTTAAAAACCAGTGGTAAAATACAGACCTTCTGGTGTTTCCTAGCAGAACTGAGATGGATCTCACTGGGATGTGAATTTCACCTGCATCCTGTGTGTGTCAGCCCCCCTTTGCCCTTTCTGCACTTATATCTCTAACAAGTCAAAGTCATGCATCTAAATTAGTTTAGAGAAATATTAGCCATTAAATTATTAGTCTGTAATATAAATGACTGATTTTACAGCCTCTTGTTATAAAAAAAAGGATACTGCCATGTAAATTATGCTAATTTATTACTTTAGCTGAAAAAGAAATGCTGTGGGCAAAGTTTTTGGAGAGTGCTGGTGCATAAGACAAGAAGCCTGCATTGTGAAGAAACAGGATATGATGCTATTTAGTGAGATGGTTTTATTCATGCCAGATTGATATCTGTGTTGGACCATAAGTTTTCTTTGCGTCATATTCACTTAAAATGCCTGGAGCAGCAGAAATAATGATCCGTGGTTTATGGTCCTGCATTACCAACTAATTAAATCGCATTGCAAACTCCCCTGCCCAGGGCAGAGGGGCTGGAACCAGATGATCTTTAGGGTCCCTTCCAACCCAAGCCATTCTGTGAGCCTACATTTCCATGATTTTAATGAAATCTGTGCAAATTCTGGCAGTCATTACTGAGCCTTCCTTTGCCATGAGTTACCTCTACACACGGACAACACGATTCATCCATGAAACCATGCACATCAGTAACAGAAAAAGCAAAATCCTCAAATTTCCACACTGTTTCTGAATTGTCCACACTGGGTTTTGCTGCCACGAGTGAATTCCAGGATTTGTTGCTGGCACCCCAGATTGAAGCCCACCTTTCTTGCTCTGCTTGACCTTGGCTGTGCACAGGGGAGGTTTCCAGGGTGGTGGCTGTGATGTTTGGACAGATGGCAAGGGATCCATTGCTCAAGGGACCCCTAAATTCCTCTCCTCTTAGTGCTGAGCGTGCTCAGTTGCCTAATTTCTGTATAAAAGTGCTTGATAGTTAGTCATTGGTTCCCATTATAATGGTTATCAACCTCTTGAAATGGGATTATTCCCTAATTAAATGGTATAATCTACTTTAAAGGTGATTCCCAGCCCCACCCTGGCAGTAATGAGCTGTGTGTGGGAATCAAGACTTGAGCTCCTCCCTTATCTTTTACTGTTATCTCCTAGAAACAAATTGCTTGATGTGTAATTGCCTGTTTTAAACCTGAGTAGCTGTATGATTATTAATATCTGAGACTGATTCATCACAAGCAAATCTAATTTTAACATTTACAGAGTAGAAAAAAGAAAGCTAACTGATCCACTGGAAGCTTTAAAAGAGAAATACTTGAGACCTTCCCCAGGATTCTTGTTTCATCCACAAGTAAGTATTTTGGGAATTTTGATGTTGTAAACAAGCCTGTTGATGCTTCAAAGCAGGTGCAGAGAAATGAATGCAGTCTTAGTCATTTTTGGATTTCCTAAAACACACAGTTTTTGCTGGACCATTGTGGTGGAAAAGCGTAAGCATTGTTCTGAGCTTCTTGATGTTTTGCAGATGAAACAACATGTTTTGATTATAGAGGAAGCCAGATTCGAACTGAGTGTGTCTTTTAGAACCATTTTCCTCCAAAACCACAACGTAGCTACCAACATTTGCAGCCACTTGTGTCTCCAGCACTCTCCTGTGCTCTGAGAAAGGAGAGTCAGTATTGAGGTGGTGCAGATTCACAGTAAGGCCAGGAAAGCTGAACATCCCACTTTAAAAGGGATTTTATTTTGTTTAAGGACTCTCATAAAGGAGAGAAATGTTTCCACCTGTTGTTTCCAAGCCTCATAGTGCAAATGCTCCGTGGTTTCTTTGGTAGCTGGTGTGGGCTGCAGCGTGTGCAGTGTGTGTAGGATCCCTGCTCCTCCAGCCCTGAAGAGAGACTTTATGAGGGCTGCTCACTTGTTCACAGACCACAGTCCTGGATGAAAAACATTTAGGATGGTGTCCCAAAACAGTTTAACTGCTGTGATGTGTATGTGGCACAGGAAGAGGATCTGTGTGCAAACTGTACGTTGCTTTTCTTCACCAGCACTGCACCCTCGTTTTGTCTTCCTCCTCCTTGCTCAAGGAGATTTTGCTGAAAATCTCAGTTAAATCTTACACCTGAAGTAAAATCCTCTATGGTATTTACAGATTTGAACTCCTTGCTGGCTGTGGGCTGTTTCATCTTAGTAATGACATCCTGTACACATCCTGTATTTTAGGTACACGACTGTGACCTGCTGTCTCTGGTTCAGGTTCCTCTGAATTCCTGGGCAAAACAGCCCAATTACCACTTGTTTTTTTTTTCCCAATGAAGTCCTAAGTTATTATGGCCTACCCTGCATGGAATATGTTCTGAAAAATGGCACTTCTGCAGAACTGGGAAGAGCAGCTGATAGCATATATGGTTGCAGATGCCCTTTCCAATTCCAATGTCTGAACAAGGTGTTGGATTGTGTATGAAAGTATTTAGTAGTATTTACATGCCATGAGTATTTATGGCATTATGTAAGTACTTATAGGCATTAAATAAGAATTTAAGATGTATTAAAATCACTGAGAATTTATGTGCAAGGTTTAATAGCAGCTTAACACCTCCTGCTGAGTTACCTTAAATAAAGTAAATCTGCCCAATTGGCAAAACAAGTGAAAATTCCCATTTAGTAGCAGATAGTGCTAATGCACAAGTACACAAAGGACCTCAGTCTGCTTTTTGTCCCTGCTGTGGAAGAGACTGGTTCCTCCCCATCAAATCAATGATTCTGTTAGAGCAGCTAAGCAGCTGTAAATTAGGAGAAAATTATTTAAATGAGGGCATTTTAGATACTACATTGATTAAAAAAGCAAGATTTTTTTGCTTAGTGCTCTCTGACTGCTCAGAAAATGTAACTCAGAGTAGTACAGTGATTTGGGGGCTCTGAAGGTGTTCTGCAGGTTGGATAGATGCCAGTGGTAGGTAAGGTGGTCAGTGGGTGGGAAAGGGGCTGCTGGGGTAAAATTCACTGTTTGGAGTTCGGCTGTGGTGGGCAGAAAGGAGTTGCCATTGAGTTGGAAAGGAGTTGTATATTCTTTTATGGAGTTGTATATTCTTTTATGTATTCTTTCATGTAGTTGGATAATCTTTTGTGTGACTGAGTTACCTGGGGAACTGGGAGTCAGGTGAGGATGTGTGGGTGAAATGGAGACATGGGGCATTTCCCTGTTAATGGGAATGATGTCAGGCTTCCACCCTCCCTGTTTTGTCCCAGGGAGTTGTTGAGTCTCTTGTTGGTGCCCGAGGAAGGTGCCAGTGCTGTCACCAAGGCTGTCAGTGTGAGGAGGAGGTGTCAGGTGCCACCTCCCCATGGCAGGGCCAGCCCAGGTGGGGCAGAGCCAGCCCCCAGGGGCAGGAGGGAGGGCTGGCTCTGCAGAACCCCCTCCTCTACATTTCTCACAGTGCAACAGGACAAAAAGCCCATGGCAAAGCCTGGCTTTGGTTTTATCACTTAGTGAGAGGGGTGATGCCTGTGACATGGTGTGAGCTGGATCAATGCCGAGGTCAGGAGTGGAACGGGCACTAAGGTTGTAAAAGAAAACCAAACCACCAGCACATGTCCTGTCAAAAAGGTGAATGTCAAAATGCTTTCTTAAAAACTTTAATAGAAGAGAAGGAGCCTTCTGTTTGCAGAGGCAGAATCTGGCTTGGTATTTATGGAGGGCAGGGGAGCGGCTTCCAGAAAAGCTGTTTTTCCTTTATAGTCCTGTTCACCCCTGTACAAGTACAGGTGGGGAGTGCTCCACGAGTTTTCATTTTCTGCTGGCAGGATTTAAAATATTTACAAACTTATTGTTCATGTCCTAAAAGCTTGCGGTGTTGTTGTGGAATTTATTCCGGAAAATTGCCATCTCAGGGACCAAGAATTTATTGTTTCTTAACTGGGTAATATGACAGCAAACAGATGGAACTTTCAAATAGGTTTCTGAAATAGAACTTACAGACATAAACCCTGAAGTCTGCATCCTCTCCCTGGCTGGGCAAAATTCCTCCCTGTGCCCAAAAGCTATGAAAATTAGATACTCTAATGGTATTCCACAATAATTTGCCATTACAAGGATTGTAATTTTTAGGAAGAGAACACCCCTGTCCAATAAATCATTCATAAAAACTTTTTAACTAGTATCTTTAAATAAAATCTTAATAAGTACATTGATTGCAATAAGGATTCCAATGCAGGAATAATGTGTTGTTTTTGTTTCAATTTTGCTCCCAGTTCCAATTGCCTGATCAAAGAATTTGGGTAAGTTCATTGCTTATATTTTTAATTTAATCACTGTGAAATAAATTGCATAAGAAAAATATAATATGAAAGATAACTTACCTTTCATTTATGGAGCATGCCACTCTTTCCTACAGGGTCTTATAGCTGAGCAGATAAATATGCTCTTATGAAAAATTGGCTTTATTTTTACATACCTGATCCTGCTGGTTTTGTTTGGTGAAGGCAATGGGAGCTTTACTTAGTGAGGGTTGCAGAATGCAGTCTTTTGTTTATATGTGACTGAAATTGTTCCGAGCCATTTTCCTTCAGATATTGCAGTGAAAATTTCAGGCTGAAATCTTGTTAGATAGCAATAGTTAATAAATATTTAATCTGCATTAAAATACAGAGTCTCAGAGGATTTTATGTTTTTCTCTCACTTGACTTAGGTGGGAGTTAGTCACTTTAATAGCTTTGAAATTTTGAGCCTAATTGCTCATTGCAGTGCTTTAAGCAGAAATAAAACACCCATTTATTTGCTGTGTTTAGGTCAAATTTGTCCTCTGTGTATACTTACATCATCCTCCTTACACGAACAGGAATTGTGCTTTAAATGCACTATGGGATAAATTTGGGCTTTCTCTTCTATTTTTATTAAACCTTATTTTTAATACATCCAAATTGTTCATGAGAAGGAAAAAATAATAAAAAAAAAAACCACAGAAACTGCTTTTGCAGATGCAACTTCAAAAATGCCGTGTTCTGATCTCGCACTGCTGGCTCCTCAGCTGCTGCGCCGAACCCATAAATGCTCGTCCCAGATTTTCCCAGCCTTTGGGCTTTGGAGGGGAGAGCTGGAGCCAGGAGGCAGGGCTGGGGTCCTGACTCACTGCTGCTCCTGGCTCTGGCTGCCACCGGCACTCGTTTCACCAGGCACAGCCAGAACTCTGCAGAGACCTTCCCGCGCTCCCCTGCTCGCGTGTCCCTGCTGCAGGAGGAGCTGCCCCGGGCTCTGAGCCTCCCTCTGCTCCGTGCCCTCCTTGGCACACCTCTAGAGCAGGGTTTACCTTTGCTCTGTGTGAGTTTAGTCCCGCTTTCTTCTGGGAAGAGCTGCCTTATGCAGCTGCAGAGATGCTCTGAAAGGAGCTGAGCCGGCTCCAAAGGACTCCTGAGAGCACCCAGAGGTGCTGCAGGAGCTCAGCAAGCAGGAGGTGGGATTAGATGCCAGACTTGGAGAGCACAGGAGGTGGTTCCCAAATATTTTCTTTGGGAAATTCATTGTAGGACATAAAGGGGCCGTAGGAGGATTTGTGATTTGGCCCAGGCACCCTTAATCCTCTGCTCTGAGAAAAGTGTCTCTGCTTCAGCAGGTTTGGGAAGTGGAAAAACCCAGTGCAGTCTGTTTCTTCTGTCTGATTTCCTTGACTTTGGCTTAGCCCTCAAATTTCCATCATTCTGCTCCTTTTGTGAGTGTATGTCTCCTGGCTGTGCTCACGCTTTGGGCAGCTCCAGCAGAAATAGGTGTTTAAAACATGAAGTGACTGAGCAGGATGCTGATTCATGGATGAATCTCCATCTTAAGAGATTTGGTTATGTCACACAAGCCTTTCCATCTCAATTCCCAGTTGCATGTGCCACATATATCAAGATTATTTGAGATTGGTTTTTCATTGGTTGGCAGGAGCCCTATGGTGCAAATCAATGGGCATCTGTTTTGAATGGATCAGGATTAATTTGATCTATTTATACCATTTTGGTCCCATCAGGAGAAGGTTGCTCTAAGGAGGTTCTGTAATTTTAGGCAGACAATATTTGCTTTAGGAAGAACTATTGAAAATAATTAAAACAATTTTACAAATAAATGGAAAGGAATTTAGTGAGTGCCTTAACGAGGCTTTTGTTTTACTGGGCTTAGTTTTAGGGCATGATCCATTCTGTTAACTGAGCTTAGTCCCCACCAACTGGATTCGTGCAAATGCAGTTATTCTGGAGGCATACTGCAGATCAGAAGGGAGTTCCTTGCTACTGCTTCATAAAGTTCAGCCACATGTGATAGGTCTCTTGGACGTGAATATAACTCAGCCAAGTTCCAGGGCTGGCTGTCCAAATACACTCAGTTTCAAGACAACACAATTCACAAATTGGAGATTTTAGAGGCAACATTATAACTTCAGCTGGGGGAGGGAGAAATGCTGAGCTTTAGCAGTTGGATTTTGAAGAGTTCCCCAAATAACAGTAGTAAAAATAGAAAGCAAACACTTGAACAGTTTTTTTTCCCATGAGGTCTGGCCATAAAGTCAGTTGTTTTTGTGATAGTAGCAATGAAGCAGTCACGTTTGTCAAACAGGAGGTCATGTAATTCATGGCATTGTCTGCGAGATTATTTCATATCATCAGGTTATTCTTAAAAAGCAGCAACAGCAAACCTTCACTTTATTTATGCCACTTTTTCTAGGGTTGGTTAATAAATTTTAAGACAAATGTTCAAGGCCCCTGCTGATGATATCTTGCCCGTTGAAATGTTTATAAATACTTGTTTTAGCCGATTATGGTAATGTCTGCATTTTTGAGTCGGAGCTGGGGAATTGTGACTGCACATTAGTTTGCGTCAGTCGGAGGTTAATAGCCTCTCAGGGAGGTGGGGGAAAGCTGCTTCCTTTTCCAGACATCTGGACACAGATAGAATCAACAACTCTTACATATGTAAATCAAAAGTTGCTGTTCTATATAAAACACTGTCATTCACTGATGGCAGATTAGGAGCGCACGTGACCTGTCCGTAAGGCAATAGCTGTATGTCAAATATGTAATAGGATCTTCTCCCTCTCCTGCCTCCTCAGAGAGCTGTCTCCATGGGCATGGCAATCCCACTAATCCAATCCTTGGGGTCAAGCCGTGCTTCCCCCACCCCCGTGCCCCATTCAGGGATCACCACAGCCCCTGGGTGCTGGGTTGGGGTGCAGAACCCCCTGAAAGCACAGCTGGTGGCTTTAGCCACACACCTGCCTCCCTGGTGGTCCCAGGGACCATCCCTGGAGAGGGGAGGTGACCATGAGCACCCACCCAACCCCCAGGACAGGCACTCTCACCAACACCTCTCTCCAGGAGTTGGGTGGATTGAGTATCATCTCCGTAGCCAACACAATTCCTGTGGAGGCAGGTCTTGCTTTGCCATCAGTACTAACAGTGTAGAAGGAAGAGCAGCTACTTCGGTTGTGTTTTAGCTAGAAGAGGGAGTTTCATTGTGGAAGAAGAAAAGTCATCTCTTGGGTTAACATTTAGTCATTAAAAAAAGACGGGGGAAAGGGGAAGAACAAAATAATGATTTTTACAATACAATACAACCAGTGGGTCTGCCTTGGGGTGTCACTGGCATATGTCTGTAAATGCCATGGGAAGAAGAGTGAGCAGGCAGAGAGTTTGTGACTGTTCACTGTGAGTACAAATCCAGAACTGACTATGAAGATTCAGCAGAAGATTCAGAGAAAGCTGAATCACCAGGATTAAAACAGCCATAAATGTCAATGTCAGTAAATATCCACTAATACCATGGGGAAAGTGTGACTTTTAACTCCTGTTCATTCAGGAAAAAGGTCTTGAAGTTGGTAGTCTTGTGAAAATATCACCTGAGTGCTTAGCAGAAAGGAGGTGAAAACATCATTATGTTATAGTTTTTTCAGGTCTTGAATACAGCTAATGTTCCTCACAAAAAGGCTGTAGCAGAATTAGAAAAGACACAGAAAAGGGCAGCAATGATGATCACTGGTAGGGAACAGCTTCAATTCAAAAAGAGGCAAGTAGATTTTGATTTTTTCAGCTGGGAAAAAAATGCTGGAGGGAGCTGTGCCCCAGCTCCATGAGCCCGTGAATGGTGAGCAGAACCTGAATGAGGAATGGTTATTCATTAATGATAACAATACCAAAAAAAAAAACCAAACCCACAAAAAATATCAGGCAAAAGGCCCAGCAGGAACAAAAGCCAGTATCTTTTCATATGCACCTAATTAAATTGGTGAACTCTCCTTGACAGAAATTGAAATGGGTTTGAAAAGGTTTAGCCAAGGGAATGGGAGCAGCGGCTGATGTCTGCTCAATGTTGTAACAGAGATGAAGCCTCCAATTAATGCTCCTGCACCTCCCTGTGCTGGTGTGGGGCAGTGGGCAGATCTGTCCCTTGCCCACCCTCCAGCATGTCCCCTGGAGCCACTGCTTGGCACCAAGTACCAGCTTCCAAAAGCTCGTGTGGCAGGTTTAGAATTCCTGCTTGGTTTTGGTGTCTGAATGAGTCCTCAATGCAAACCCCCTGGATTTCTTACTGCTCAGCTGATGTTTTCCAGGTAGACTGGTGAGCAGGGGCTATCTGCCTGCACTGAAGGTGATGGACAGTATGTTGGGGATCAGGGCTGCAGGATTTTATGAGCTGTAAAATGCCCCCACAGCCCGGGACACATCTCACGACAGGGATTTGCATCTTGAAGGCTCTGAGCACCAACACACTGGAGGACTTCTTTAGAAAATGCCCCAGTTTTGGTTCTTGGGAGCCCTAATTCCAGCAGATAGTACCAGCTATAATTATCCTGATAGCAGTGGAGTGACAGAGCCTTGGATCAGCAAAGCCGTGGGGCCAAACACTTCCCACTGGTGCTGCTGCAGTTCTTGAAAAACATAAATCATACCAGGTCACTGCATAAGTCAGGCTTTAAACAAAAAAACCACAAAAACAACTAAACAGCAAAACAGCAAGCACAATAGTCATTCCTATGGTGAGAAACATATTTTTAGAAAGCGAGTAATACTTTAAAATAATTGGAAGTGCTCGTGTTTCCTCTGGATGAGGGATTTAAGATTAGGTGCTGATTTCATACCTATTTTGGGACTGATGTAATCCTGGAGGCAGTGTTGGAGGTAGAGCTGGTCTGTGTTGCTGTTCATGAAACAAGAGTCTGTCTCAGTTTCTACTCTGCAAAATCCTGGAAATAGGAACTAAAACAAAAATCAGCATGACTAAGACATTTTAAATGTAAAGGGGAGAATAGTTGCTTTAATATATTACTGGCAGGCACCATGTGCATGAGAAATTGTGATCCAAAAATGATTTAAACCCACTAGATAATGAAATGGACTTGAATATTAAATATACATAAATAAAACATTTATTATACCTCTCAGTACCCTTATTATTCTTCACCATAAATATGTGATATCATAACCCATGCACTGTCTTGTCATTGCTAATCAGCCCGAAGGCCAAAGGGCATTTTTCATTCAAACCATTTATTTTCAGCAGTTGTGAAATAGATGAGTGAATTTTTGTGGGGAACAATTAGAAGGAATTAAAGGCAGTGGAACGACTATTTTAAAAGCTTTAAGAATCAATTCCAGCTAAAGGAGAATATGAAGTCGTATAAAAAGAAATATATGGTAATGTTGAGGTGTATGGGTTGATAATGACATCTCGGTGCCGAGATAGAATTACCTCCTCTCCCAGCAGCATCATCATTACATATCTCATGCCTGTGATCAGTACATGTCAAAATCCTTCATATTGACAAATGTGCTGTCCACTTGCATCTGTGGAGAATGTTTTAGCAGCTGAGTGATTATGAATCAAACCCCAGAGCTTACAGCCCTTACTGCCTCGCAATGCTTTCACATTTGTTGCCTGACAAGTAAATGTATCTTGACTTCCCTCTGAGATTTTTTATTTTTTTCCACTGTGTTTGATGAAAGACATTTGGCAAATTGGCAGTGGTACCCTGTACGTTGCAATTTGTACTCAGCATTAGGAATCTGAGCATGAAATGAGAGGGCAGGCTACAGGATAAAGGGAAAAAAACAACCCAGCCCAAAGGCAGAGCTAACCATCATGGAAACAGTCATGCCAGGAGACAACCGTGTAATTCTGCCAATGAAAATAAAGTTAAATAAACCTGCAAAAATTCCCAGTTCTTCCAATTAAAATTTCAGTTTTCCAACAATCAGAGGAGCCTTTTATGGACTTTGACGAACAGTCTGTGGAGGTGTTCCAGCTGAGAAGGGTTCAACATCTTGTCTTTCATATAATTTCCTTCTTTGTTACAAGCAAGATCTTGCACAGGGCTCATGCTGTGGGTTTTGTGCTCTGTAGGTGAGAGCTTGGCTTTCTTTTTTTTTCATTTGTTTGTGGTGGTATGGAAAGGTGGATGGTTATTCTCACCTGTCATTAGGCTCAGCAGCATTCTTGAACTCTTCAAGTGGCAATGTTTGAGGAGCTTTTCATGGTCAGTTCCAGACAGCTTAAAGGAAACTGTTCTGCAGAAATTATTTAATCCCCACTCCCTGCAAATTACAGACAGCTAATCAAGAGTGGAGCCATCCCAAAGCACATGGGAGTTACAAGCAACTAGAGGTAGAGCAAGAATATTAAGAGGTGGAAAAATAGCATAGGCATCTAGCAGGGAATGTGAATACAGAGCACCAAAACCACCAAAGCTTCATTTCTTCTGTGTTTATTTAATGGTCTTTGGCTATGATGGGCTAGAACACTGGTCTGGATGGTTGGGTGTGGCTGGGACATTGATGGAGCCTCTTTGGATCTGGATTGTTGCAGCCCTTTGTTGAGCTAGAGTGTTCATAAGGTTTCCTCTGCAATATGTGTCCTCTGCAAGTCCTTAAAAAAATAAAATAGGAAGTTCAGTTATTGTTTCTCTTCATTTGGTAATAAATATTCAATGATTTCTGTAGATGGGATGCATAGACTTGTAGGCACACAACCACAAATACTCAATGATTTCTGTAGATGGGATGCATAGACTTGTAGGCACACAACCACAGCGTGTGACTGCAAAACCTGGAATTTTGTAGGAGTCAGGGCTTAAAAATAAGAAGACATTAACACTCGCTGATTATTACCCTCATGACCCAATAATTTTTCAAGCTCTACACTGAGATTTTTTTTCCCTTTTTCTTCTTTCACTTGTCAGTTGATGTTCTCTGCGTTTCAGGTTCCCTGGTGGGGGCAAAAGAGCAGAGGGGATTACTTACGGTGGTGGGCTCTGTGCTCTCTCCTGCTGCAGGTGTCAGCTATAGAAAACATGGCCGAGAAGCTGGAGAGCTTCAGTGCCCTGAAGCCCGAGGCCAGCGAGCTGATCCAGTCGGTGCCGTCCATGTTCAACTTCCGCGCGCCGCCCAGCGCGCTCCCCGAGACGCTGCTGCGCAAGGGCAAGGAGCGCTACACCTGCAGGTACCTGGGCACTGCCCTCCCCAGCCCCTGCTCTGACCCCAACAGCGAGGCTCTCGGGCCTCTCCGTGCCCAGCATGGACAGCGCTTCCCTTTGGGGCTCCTGGCCTGGTGTGGTCGTTCTTGCCCTGCACTGGGCGCTGGTGAGGGCACTCCTGGAGTGCTGTGTCCAGCTCTGGCCCCTCAGTTTGGGAAGGACTTGAGCACATCCAGATGGGGAAACGAGGCTGGAGAGAGGCTTGGAGCACAAACTCTGTGGAGTAACGACTGTGGGAGCTGGGGGTGCTCAGCCTGGAGGAAAGGAGACTCAGGGGTGCCCTCATCACTCTCTGCAGCTCCTGAAAGGTGCTTGTGCTCAGCTGGCTCTTTCTCCAGGCAGCACTGACAGAATGAGAGGACAGAGTCTCGAGCTGTGCCATGGGAAATATAGGTTGAATATTAGGAAAAAGTTTTTTACTGAAAGAGCAATGAAGTACTGGAATTGTCTGCCCAGGGAGGTGCTGGAGTCACCATCCCTGGGTGTGTTTAACAAAGCCTGGATGTGACACTGGGTGCCAGGGTTCAGTTGAGGTGTTGGGGCTGGGTTGGACTCGATGACCTTGAAAGTCTCTTCCAACCCAATGATTCTATGATTCTGGGATTCTGTTTATTATATTATTGGTGTTATGAAACAAAGAGGTCTCCCTTGATGCCTTGGAGTGGCTGCCTAGAACAGAGGCTGGATAAGATTAAGAGAATCAAAGCAGGTATTTATTAAAGGCCTTCAATAGATACACCTTGGGCTGTCAGATGCCTCCCAGAGGCTACACCCAAGATGGACAATGGTCACGAGTTTTTCATACAATTATAAGTTTGGCCCATTTACGTATCAAAGGTTAATGCTCCAATTGCAATTTCAGGTAATGAAATAATTTACTCCAACTTTGTCCCTCCCAATTCACTTTTGTTTACATCTCTCCTTGAGTTTCAGGCCCAGAGAGGAATTGTTTTGTCTGACCAAAATGTGAAGACAGTAGCTAACACTTTATATGGAGTTTTAGAGTTATACACTAAAGCAGTACAGGCTTTGAAAAATATAAAAGCTAAATCCTAAGGCATCACCCTGTATCACAGTGGTTTGATAAATGAGGTGGAAACTGTTATATAAGCAATTCTTTTTTTTCCAAATTTTCTCATCACTTTCATATATAAAAGAATGCTTTCATAATTTATTTTTTTGATTGTAAACTACAGACAGGTTTTCTCTCTGGCTTCTGGTTTTAATATCCAAAGGGATCAGTGATAAAATACATGACTTATTAGGACTTGTGTGGACAGACTTAAAAAAAAGACCCACAATGAAGATAGTCATTGAATGTGCACCCAAAATGAATGGGAGCTTTGTCCAGGAGAGTGGAATTAGCTGTGTGGGTATTTTGAAGGCTTATACATCACGTTGTGAAAAAATAAATGGGATGTTAAAAGTGAAGGGATGCAATCTTCAAAGTCATTGCATGGAGCAGCCACCACCCTCATTCGCTTAAGAGAGTGCTGTGTGTGCTGTGCCCCCATGCAAAAATGGGCTCAATGTTCTCAACAGAATGGGCCAATTATAAACTGAATATTAATATGCTACTTGAATGAAGGGGAGAACTCACGATAATTTTATTTTTTTTGCCATTATTTTTCCTGTGACATATTATCGAGTTTGGAGAATGGTTTTTAAATTGCACTGCTTAGGTCTCTATATCATCTCCAGAATGTGCAGGCGTTTGACACTGGCATATCGGTTTATCTGATCTTTTTGAAAACATGTCACCCTCTTTCAAGACATGTTGTTATAGAAACATACCTTGATGGATTAGGTCTTTGAGTCTTGTCTGCTCTGATCCTATTCAATGCACAGAACGGTGTCACGTTTGCTGACACGTAGAATTGGTTGAAAGGTTTGAAATTTGCTTACACAGAGGCAGAAATCCAAGGCTTTAATAACAGATTCTCTTGATTCCAAATCTGAATGAGGCTGATAATCACCCAGTGGGCTTAGAACCTTGGGGTGATCTTTGAAACAGGTTTTTCATACAACCCTTGCTTCTGCGCAAGCAAAGCTGGTTGGTGCCAGCAGTTCCTGCCCCACTCTTGTGTGTGTGGATCCCTTACATTTGCAGAATGCTTTTATTGAGATGATGTTGCACCAAAGCAATGTCAATGGAACTATTCTGTGATTATTCCATTTGGGCTGTGCATCCAGTGCAGCTCAGACTGGGGTGAAGCCCCTGAAGGTTGCGCTGTCTTATCAAACATTTTCTTATCACAGATACTGTGGCAAGATTTTCCCGAGATCTGCAAACCTGACCCGTCACCTGAGGACGCACACTGGAGAGCAGCCCTATAGGTATCACACCCCTCACCCTTGTCTGTGCTGTGGCCAAGCTTTGGGGTCCCTTCCAATGCAGACATTTTCTCTGAATAAAGCCAGGGAATTCAACATCCCTGCTGGACCAGCTCCAGCCCTTCCTCCTTAGCTTTGGACCCACCATTGCATTTTGGTGTCAGAGTTTTGTGCTGATCCTTGGTGTTGGAGCTGCAGAAGGGGGGAGAGTTTTGGAGTTAGTAAAGTTCTTTTGGCTGGGGCAGCTTCCCAACACAACCCCCAAGTCCTGCCTTTGCTGGCAGGGTGGCTGGCACTGCTGCACCAGTGTGATTGAAGTCATGTTCAGTAGGGCTCATGGATGTATTTTCCCTTGCAAAAAATGTTTTTTACTGCAGTTCTGCTGTGTTATTTGCTGCCTAAATTTGGGTGATTTGTCAGTCATCTGATTTCTGAAAGGTCCTGGTTGCAAAGGCATTACTGTATTTATTTCTTTCCTGCCTAATCTGGATCCTTTCTGAGGTCTGCTTAACCAAAACCCATGTGGGTGTACTCTCCTGTTGATAAGAATATGTGTGTGATACTGTGATGGTCACATGCAGAAATGTGTATAAACCTTCACCTTATTGAAAATGAAAGGCTAATTTAAACTGGAAAGAGGCCAGTTCATGTTCCAGTAAAACAAATGCACAGATTTCTGCATTTTATGAGCTGTAAAGAGCAGAGTAAGCTCATTGTTTGTGAGGAAACAATGTTTTTTGCATCTAGTCTCTTTGGGAAATGAGATTCACATCTAATTTTATTGAAGGAAGGTCTTGATGTATGCTATACCCCTCCACTGCATAAAAGCCACAAGCAATTAGTAGCATAATGGGTGATTTCAGCACTAAAAAAAAAATTTACATCCTTGACAAGTGTAAGAGAGGCACGGGAGAAGTAAAAGATTGAAAAACTAAAGTGGTGAAGACTCTTGGCTAGTTGCCAGCCAGAGAATTTGGAATAGTTATAGTATGACTTAGTAATGGCTTAAAGAGCAATACAGTAAAGGCTTTAGGGACTTCAAATCACTACAGAGTATGAAAATTGATGCCTCTGGTACCAGAGTGATAGACTAAACTACTCACATTGGCACAGTATTAAAGGTTGGGATTGTTTATTGCTGGTTTTTGCAAGATAACCGAATTTCCTCTGGGATTAGCAATCAAGCAAGCTAATTCCTCAAGAAAAGATTTAATCACACAGTATAATTTAGAATAGGAAAAGAAATAGCCCTTTTTACCTTATTTGAGCATTAGAAGAGATCTGTTTCATGTTTTTTCCAAAAGTGTTTAATTGTATTGTATTGGCAGCACATGAAACAATAGAGTTATTGCTCTACTGTTTTCAAACTTCCCAACTTTGCATGCAACAGTTTTAAAAACATGGGACTCAATTACCATAGCTAATTTGATGCCATTAGCTCAGAAATATTATGCTCATTCCTAGAGGCAGTATTTAAAATATAAAGTCTAATGTGAATTAAAGCTGAAAACCCCACCATAGAAGTTATGTCTCCATTCCAAGAGCACAGCTCTCTAGTTAGCCAAAATTTGTCTTTATGTCAGGGAGGATTGAGCCTCAGTAGGGAACAAGGAACTGTGGTTGGGTTCTGAGACCGAACCCAGAAGGCTCTTCATGTATCTTAGGACAAATCTTACATTTCCAGCTACTAACAAACTCTTTCCCACCCACTTGTTTTGTTGTATTTTTAGATGCAAATACTGTGACAGATCCTTCAGCATATCCTCTAACCTGCAGAGACATGTGCGTAACATCCACAATAAAGAGAAGCCATTCAAGTGTCACTTGTGTGACAGGTGTTTTGGTCAACAAACCAATCTTGACAGACATCTAAAAAAGCACGAGAACGGGAACATGTCTGGTATGTCCTGTCTTTTCCCTCCTGTCTCTTCCCTCCCCAGCCTGCTCCCTGTGCAGGGACTGCCCCTTCCCTGTCAGTGCTGCCACAGGCACACACGGCTCCAACGGGTGGGGGGTAGGAAAATATGTAAGTGCCTAAGCTCTGCTGACATTTAAAGTGCTTTGAAAATCCCAGCATAAACTCTCCCCTTGTATAACTTAAGACCGCTGGATGATGTCTTTTCTTTTGGTTTTAATTAAGCCAACCCATAGCGTTTTGAGAACAGACTGGGAAAATTGGTTTAATCCCATCTCCGCAATCACTTGGCTCTCAATAGGAGTCCTAGATTTAGAGTCTCAGGGGGCACTCTAAAAGATTTTCCTGGCACCTTCTGAAATATTCCCACTGTCAGGAGCTGAAAAGCGCTGGCTATTATGGAGCTAATGGTGCCTCTCAAGCCCCAAAGCAAATTGGTCACTGCACAGCAGCAGCCCAGGCAGTGGCAGGAGGGGATGTCATTGGGCTGGTTTGGGTGTCTGCAGGGTTTAATGAAAACCCTCTCTGCAGTGCTTTCAGTCTGCATTTTGCCTCAGTGGAGACAACCAGGGGCATGCAGTGAATGCCGAGCTGTCCCTTCCCCAGTGCTCAGAGAAAGGCATCTGACACTGGGCTCTCAGTGCTCAGTGAATATGTCAATGGCTGCTCCATATTTTGAACAAATCTGCATAATTGATAGACAAAAATTAAGTTTCATTTGCTCAGTTGAACCATTGGTCTAAGAAGGACAGTGATCAATGGACAGTCTAGGAATCACAAGGAGCAGGAGGGAGATGTTGAAATAGAGACATGGCAAAAGTGATGATAAATGGTGGAAATGGTACCCAGCATGCAAGCAAGTAATTCTGGCTGGAAATCACCTTTGCCCACTAAGTACTGGTTTTATGGCCAAAAGCTGATAGTTCACCCTGACCAACTTTTGGGTTTCACCCGTATCAACCAGAGTTTCAATTTCATTTTGATTTAAATGCTTAAATATGTAAAATGTAAAGGAGCAGAAACAGACATTGTATGTTTTGCTTTAAGGTACTGCAACATCTTCACCTCACTCAGAACTGGAAAGCACAGGGGCAATCCTAGATGACAAGGAGGACTCTTACTTCACAGAAATTAGGAATTTTATTGGAAACAGCAACCACAACAATCAATCCCCCCGAAACTCAGAGGAGAGGTGAGTTGTGTCTGATCTGCCTGCAGAAGGTGCCCACTGCTCCTTTTCCAGGTCTGCAGACCTGACTGTTCACATTTGATGATGTCCAGAGCCAGAGTTAGTTCAGAATCTGGTTGCTTCAGCGGCCACCTTGGTGTATCAGGAAAAGAAATGTGTTGACTCCCTCACCACTGTGTTTGAAGATGTTCCAAGTGGCAGGTGCTGGACAAGAGATTCCATCTGTGAACACATTTCTCTTTGTATCTGGAGCTCTCCGTTTCAGGCTCCCGCCGTTGATTTAAGTCTGCTGAAAAATTCCTTCTCTTTACATTCACAGCAGAACAGGTGAATTCTACATCCTGTGGCTAAATTCACGGAGCCTTAGGATTTAAGTGCAATTTAAATGTGTAATTAATAAAGTAGACCAGGCTAAATTCTTGGATCAAATGAAAGGTTGTAGCTGAAAGTCCTTTCCCGTAAGTAACTCAATCCCAAGAAAGATGCTGAGTAGCCAAAAGCCCGTGAGGCTGCGGGTGGGCGCTGGGAGTCCACAGTGCTCCAGCATGTGAGAGAGCTTTTTCTGTTAAGATTTATTAAGTATATGGGTGTTTGAATTCTTCTGAACTAACAGAAGAGAGACCACTTCTAAATATTTTCAGTTAATAAAAGTACAGTTAAGCAGAAAAGGCTGTGGGATGGAGCCCCACATATTTCTTTGGGATTGGTGTTGCATTATGCATTATTTTCCCTTTCAAATTGGCATTACGTTCTCAACATCAAAAAATTCTTCCTATTGGTGACAAACTTTGCTGTCTCCTCGATTTCTTGATGCCCTTGTGAAGGAATAAAAAGGGTGGACACAACACAATTTCCTCTATAGTATTGGATTAAGTGATTACATGCATATTCAAATTTCATTCCATCTTGATTGGCAATGAGGGCTTGGGATTTTTTTTCCTTGCACATCTGGTCTCAACATGTCCTCCGACAGGAAGTCAGCAAAGTGGAAAGGTTGCTGGGTTGTGCAGTGTTTCCTTTCTAAATTTGGCACTTCAGACTGCTCTTGACGGATATTTTATCCCTGGCAAATTGCTGCATTTGAAAGCATAATTAGAGAATCTGTTTTCTTAATCACATGGCTTTTGTTACTTTGGTTGTAGTCCATCTCCCTTTCCTTTCTAGCAGCCTCAATTGAGCATAACAAGCAAGTTGGCAGCCCAAACTGAGCTCAACAATTTCTTATTTCTGCCTATTTAAATAAAAGATGATAAAGAGATATTTCTCTGATGATCTTAGAGGGAGGCGGCTGCTTCAGCTCTCCCTGTTCTGCACAACCTCAGATTTTTTTGATACTCTTCTAGAGACAGACTGTTCCCTAGAGCTTTTCTCAATGCAATACTAAACTCATGGCAGTCAGCTGGAATTTGCTCAGAAAATAGATGAAACTCTAATATGTTCAGGAAAATGGTGCTATTATTGTGGCAGAGACCAGCTTTGGTCCTCAGAAAGTCAAGTGTTAAACACCACCAAGGCTGTGAGGGCTCATCTTATCTTGCTCCAACGTTGGGTCTATCCCATATTGTCCCGCACAGTTTGAAGCACACGGAGTCTGAAGCAAACTGCGTGTGGACAATAAGGTTTCCATTTTTGTAACTGTATTCCTGGAAGAGTTAAGGACCTTTTGCACAATGAGAACAATAGATGAATCAAGGCCTCTGTGCTGCGTGACGTGGTGGGGGCAGATACAGTGGTGGCACGGATTTTGGGGGGGCTCCACTGGGTGCAGCTCGTTCACATCCCTGTGCCTCTGGTTGGGTGTTTGTTGAGGCCACGGTGCCGAATTTCTTTAGTTCTTGTTTGATGTGATGGACACAATGCAGTCTGAATCCTACAGGGTTGAGACCGTTACCAAACAAGCCCCTGATTCAGCGTGGGTATTATGTCCTTGATAAAAATCCTGTAGGAAGTAGTTAAGAGAAGTCATTGTCTGAGAGCAAAGGGCAGCGTAATAACAGTTTGTAGACCAAATGGTTTTCCATGTGTGTATTGCTGTAATTACTCATTTAATAAGAATAAATGCACTTAAATTGCCGTACGACCTTTCTTTTCATTGCTTTTTACCCTTCAAATCAGTCAATAACCTAGTTCAGCACGGAGGTGACATTGCAGACCACTCTTCAGGTCTCCAGCTGAAGCCCCTTAGATTCTGATGTATGAAGTCCATACATTCAGGGAAGCAATATGTCTTCCAGAGGGGTGGTAGTGGGCAAAATTAATTATGTATGTAATTTTAACTTTAAAACTCTGAATGCAATATTGGATGCCATTTTTTGTTAAAAATGCCAGATCCGATTTTCAAAGTTTCTTGGCCCCTACGGCTTCTGTTAAAAGGCAGTGAGTTGTTTTGCCCAGACTACGTGTATGATTGAAAACTTGAGATGAAATAATGCATGAGAAAATTTGGAATGGTTACCTGAACTCGCCTCAGTTAGAACAGTAGTTTTAGCAGGATAACAGGAAAATCCCATGCTGATGGTGCTGTAACGTCCCACTGATTTCTGAGTGGAATTTTCTCCAAAGCTGCCTGAACGTCTGAAGCTAAGCAAGATATAAAATACAGAAATCACTTTATTCTGCTGGGACAGATGCTTTTCAGATCTGCCTCCAAGAGTCTGCCCATGAGGAGCTTTCATATCTGATCTGCGTTTATAGCTTGCATTTGTTTTGGTCCTTTCAGAATGAATGGCAGCCACTTTAAGGATGAAAAAGCCATGGTAGCCAGCCAGAACTCGGATCTGCTGGATGACGAGGAGGCAGAAGATGAAGTAATGATGGATGAAGAGGACGAAGAGAGCGAAATGGCAGGGAAAGCAGTCAAAGAGCCCGTGACGGGTGACATGCACGAGGGCACTCCCGAGGAGGATTATGAGGAAACGAGTACTTTGGACATGAACTGCAAAGCTTCCCCTGGCAGGTTGGTTCCTTCCGAGTATTGGTGTGCCCGATAGGCGGAATGGGAACAATAAACCATACAAGAGTGCCAGCACCAAACCGGCTGCCGTGGGAACCGCTGCGGAGCGGCCGCTTCCCACTCACAATAGCGACGTGCCTCTGTGTTTGGGTCAACACCAGCCCTGCTTTCAGCCTCCTCGTGCAGTCTGGAGCCTTGTTAGGAAAACTGACTGTGCTTGGGGAGCTATTGTGAGGTTCTGGGTGAGACAGGAAGCAGGGTGAGACAGTTCCATGGGAGAGACGTTATCTGCTCCGTGAACCGTCCTGGATCTCTCATAATGGCCTTGTGAAAGGCTGTGGAGACACCATGAGAGAGACAAACTCTCCCTCCCCCACTCAACTGCCCTTTTTATAGAGCAGAAAAGGGAATTCCTTTTACTTCAGGATCACCATTCCACGAGGCAAGGTGGTTTATGAATGTGAAAAAGGGGATAATTGCTCAGATGTGTAAATCTGAGAGGAAGAGGGCATGCAGAGAGGATCATTTAATTGACATTTAAAACCTTCGTGGTGTTTTTGTAGGTATAAAGAAGAGGAGTATAATAAGACTGGACTTTCAGCTTTGGACCACATAAGGCACTTCACAGATAGCCTCAAAATGAGGAAAATGGAAGAAAATCAATACAGTGAAGCTGAATTGGCAGCTTTCAATGCTTCCCAGCTGCCAGAGGACCTCAAGCAACCGTTGTACAGGAAATCCAAATCCCAGGTAAAAGCTTAATTCTGTTAAAATTTTACTGTCACCAAATACCTGCAGCATTAAGCTGTTAGTGTGTGGCAGGCAGGGTTGTTCCAGCTTTGTCAGACAGGGTTGTGCTCTATGTCCACAAACCTCAGGCTCACCCAACATCCCACAGCACCCCAGAGACATGGCAGGGCACTCTGGTCCCTGAGAACAGAGGATTTCCATACTTCTTTCTTACTTTTTTTACTATTTTTGTTCTGCCTGCTGCCCCCAGAAATGCCACAATAAGAACTAGTCCCACTCTGCTGACACTGATGCTGCAGGGTTAGCTGCAGCCTCACAGGGATGTGACTTGATCTTCTGGCTGGATTGGCTTTTTGGTATTTTTTTTATAGCCTGATGGATGGTACCACCTCTAGCTCCTCAGCATGTTTTGCAAACAGCAATAACTGAAATTGTATCCTCGTGCTATTTTTTGCCATTTTCTAAACATTAACTAATTGAAATGGGGTTTTTTAGCCCCTTTGAAAGATTCCTGTTTTAAAAACTGCGGAATGTGCATGTAGGAAAGGTCAGCAAAGGAGACTGTTACACTTGGTGAAATACAGGACGAGAAAGGGATAATGTGATTCCTCAGCCTCTTGAAAAGTGACTCCTGTGCCAAGAATCTGAAGGCAAAGGAGACTTTGGGACCTTGTCAGCTATTAAAGGTTTCTCTGAGCTTTGTGAAACCAGATGAAAGTAGAAATTATTATTACTATTAGTGAGTCAAAAGTGTCAGTGAAAGGGTTGACAGTGGTTTTACCTAAAGCATTTTGTTGGGTTTTTTTTTTAACTAAGCTGAGCCCTGTGGCCGTAGCCTGCCTGCTGCCCTGGCCGCGCACGGGTGGCGCGGGTCCAAGCTCAGATCCCTCGCTGCAGGAATGTGACCTCCTTGTCCTTCTTCTGTCCCCATCCAGGCCTATGCCATGATGCTCTCTCTCTCCGAGAAGGACTCCCTTCATTCTGCATCCCACAGTTCTCCCAACATGTGGCACAGTATGGCGAGAGCCGCCGCGGAATCCAGCGCCATCCAGTCCATCAGCCACGTATGACAGTGCGGCGTCGTTCCGAGGATGGGACCAAGTCCAAACCAGTAGCATGGCTCTTTCATATATGACTATTTAAAAGACTGCTGAGCAGAATGCCTTATAAATCTGCAGGGTCACTCATTTAAAGTCCGGTGACCTTAAACGGAATAATTTTAAAGAAAAAAAAAAAGAAAGAAACTATTTATTCTCAATATTTTGTTTTGCACAGCAAAGGCAGCTGCTGACTTCTGGAGGATCAATGCGACTTTAAAAAAAAATAAAAATAAAAATTGTTTCAGTGGATTACATAAACGGGGCCGGGAAAAAGTGTCTTCCAGTTCACCCGGCTTTGAGGGGCAGGGGCAGAAGGGTTAAGACTGCATTGATACATACATGGGCACTCCTTTAAAGTAGGAACTGAATTGATTTTCTTTTTGTATAAGATAGTTTGACACAGGATTGGGAACAGTTGCTTTTATGTACAAATCTCTTCATTAAAGCTTTATGCATTTTAGCCCTTCAAAGAAAGAAAATAGTTCTATCAAATGCACACTATCCATCGTATATGTAGAAAGAAGTAACAGGGAGTATTTTGTTCTCTCCGTAATTCTTTTACCTTCTCAACTGCATTGTTTAAAAGAAAAAGGAAAAACGAGGAGAAAAAAAAAAAATCACAGAAAAAGAAAGAACTCTGAGAAACAATACATAAGAGGCTTGTGTATATTGTAAACTATGAATGTTCACTACTCCAAGAAGCTAAATCATCCCGATAATTCCGTGAAAGCACCGCGTTCATCGACAGCACCACTAGTTCGAATCATTGTAAGGAGATTTTTTAATTTTCGACAATCATGTCACTATTTTGTTGTATTGTTTCCTTTCCCCCTACCCTCTTAATTTCTCCTTTGTGTTGTGTGTACCGTGTATTTATTTGTTGGCAAACGATTGTTTGTTGATTACAATAGCACTGTTCCTGTAACAAACAGCACTGCTCCAGTCCCCCACTGCGTTACCATGTAAGGCACCCATGTACTTCCAAAAAAGTGAGGTGAACTGATCTGTGTATATGGGAGTGCAAAACAGTGTTTGAAATTTTCTTACATTCCTCTTTTATTTTATTTTTTTTGCCTTTTAATGAACTAAATAACTAATAGATGCGACTTAGTTTTGTTCTGTTGGTTTTTTTTTTTGTAATACAGTAAATTGATTCGATTGTATAAACAGTTATGATTTCTTCATGAAAGCATGATTCTTCTGATTAAAAAAACTGTACCCAATATTTTATGCTGGTTGTCTGCGAGCTTGTGTGATGTTATGTTCATGTTAATCCTATTTGTAAGATGAAGTGTTCCAAATTTATGTTTTAAAAAAATAAATAAATAACGGAAGGTATTCAGTTATTTTTGGGGGTTTTTTTGGCCTTTAGTGAGGGACCAGATTTATTTTTCCTTTTGTTTATAATCTCATTTTGAAATAATCGGCAAGTTGAGGTACTTTCTTTAAATGCTTTGTACAATGTAACTGTTACGCATTTCAGTACATTACTATGGGAGGATCAACTTAAAAAAAATAATAAAGGACTACAAAACTGAAGGGATCTATTTCCTTTTTGTCTTGGTTTTGTCTGAGTTGGGGCAAAAAAAAGAGCACTTCCTCTGCAGCAAAAATGGATCTGTGGGATGATGAGGGCAACCAGAAGATGCGGCACTGGGAGGTGTCTTGGACTTGGCCATGAAATGTGGGACCCGAGCCAGAGCCTCTCAATAGACTGACTGTTGGAGGGGTTTAGTTAAGTCCTTTAAGTTTCAAAACACTACCTTGGCAAAGAGGGATATTTAGGTCATTTCACAGAAGAGGTTGGTGCAGTGTCACCTTCAAAAGTGCTTGTGGAGCCCTGTGTTTGAGTTTTGCCTGCCTGCTGCTTGTTGGGAAGAAGTGGCTTGGCTGGTGCATAATGAAATATTCACTCACCAGAGTGATCAAAATCCATGGCTGAGAAGGCTCTAACTACACAAAATGAGCTTTCTAGAGTCTAAAAGGGAAAAAAAGAGCATTTTAGTTTGTGTTCCCTTTGAAATCAGATCTGAATCCCTGCTTCTGGGCAATCTGTGGAGGAGGGATGTCAGGAAAAGCCAGTATTTTCCCAGGGAATGCCCTTCTTATCAGCAGAGATGGAAGGGCTGAGATGCTCCTCTCTCAACCCGTGTCAGTGCCCAAAGACCTCTCATAGCTCATTAGATATTTAAATTATATTTCAGAATAACCTATGTGTGTCATTCTTGTCTTCAGCCCAGGTGTGGGCTTGTTTGGTTCGCTCCTTCAGCTTGCGAGCCTTCTGCAGGAGTTGGTGGCAAGCTGAGGACCTACACTGGAATGGTTTTCATGCAGGAAGCCTAAACCCCACCTGGAAATAAAGTAAATAGATGAAAAAAAATGTCCCATGTGCATATTCTTGTACTGCACTGGCATGAGGCAATGGCCACGTACATGCAGATAATTGCATAAATGGACCATTATTTTTAGGGCAGTTAAAGTCACTGTGAAACTTGGTTTTAGGTTTCTGCCAAATACAGAGAACAAATAGACTAATCAAGACAAGTTTTATCTGCAAACAGCTTTCCAGATCGTTTTCCCCTTTAATTTGATGCAATGACAGTTCTTATCAGCTCTGCCCTCACCTGCCCTAGATGAAAGAGGGTTTGGGAGGTGGAGAAAGGGTGGGACGGTGTCCCCTGGGTTTAATGTTCTGGGTTACAGCAGCACACCTATCACAGACCTGTCAGGAAAAGTACTCCTTGAGCTGAGCTTGGGGTTAGTTCAACCTGCCCATAACCAGGTCTGGGGACCATTAGGGAGCAAATGCCACAAATCCCTGGGCTGATTTTCCCAGTGGTTGTCTGGAACTTGGTATTTCCTTGTCACAGTGTCCTGCCCAGCAGCACTGCCCACGGGGTTTGATGGGCAGAGGGGACAAAGTGTATTTCTATAATATCCACGAGTCCTTCAACTCCATGTGGATCCCTTACCATGACCTTGATTTTCACTGCCTGTTTCAGCACCAGAGTTGTTCACTCAGATGAATAGCTGAAAAGCAAACCCAGATTTGATTACTCATCTCATCCCCCAATAAACAAAGAAACTGAACAGTTTTTGTCTTTGTGTCCTACCCTCCCCAATGGACCACACAGGTGCAATTGTCCAGATGCAAACAGATGCTGAGGGAGGATTGATGTTTCTGGCTTCCTACTACTGTGATTTAATTTTTTCTAAGGAAAAAAAAAAGTCAATACTTTTCAAAAATCCCTTCAGTTTATTTCAGCATCATCCTACTGTTCACCCCACTGTAGTACTTTTCTGGAAGTCAACAAATCATTCCCATGTGATCCAGCAGCCTTCCTAGACGGAGGAGCTGCACATTACCCTCTCAATTCCTATCTACAGAACTGAGCAAAGCCCCAGCATGACAAGATGATTAATCAATATTTCACCCTGGCCCAGCTTCTCAATACCCCTGTGGGTCTCAGTCACTGTTCCCCTGTCAGCTGCTGTTTCCAATGGGTACATTTGTGGAGTAATGGGAGGGGAAGTTATTATAAAAGCATTTGCAGGGCTGCTTTTGCTCAGCTATTCAGTTTGGCCCGTTGCTCCATGCATGTTTTGAACTTTAAAAGTTTCTGTCAGGTCTCTCACATGTAGAGACTCACTGTGAGCTCCTGGATGGCTCCACTATGCTCTCTGCCTTCCAGCTATATTTAGTCCCACTTGTGGTTTTGTTGCTCACTCGTAGAGTGGTGGGGAAGTCAGTTTTAAAGATGCTTCCAGTAATGATTTAAACAAAACAAAGGTATCCAGCAGCAAACAGAAACCCCTTTTTCCATGTCAAAGCCCATGTTCCTTGCCAGGACTGCAGTTAGCAGGAAAATGTTTTCTGCAGCCTGGCCACAACCAGCCTTACTCCCGTCCATTGACTGGCTCTGTAGGTCTGTGAGTACACCTAGCCTGGGGCTGGCAAGAGCCAAATTAATTCAGCTTCTGTTTCTGTACAGAAAATGGTGCCAGCTTTAGGAAAGGCTCAACTCAAGTTCAGAGTCATTTAGGGAAGTCTGAGGAGATGGTGAACGTCAAATAAAAAGTAAAAAATAAGTACTGTGTACACCTTCTTTTTCATAATTTTTTTTTCTCTGGTTCAGACTTAT
The DNA here is from genome assembly GCF_963513975.1 of Fringilla coelebs. Classification (NCBI taxonomy): domain Eukaryota; kingdom Metazoa; phylum Chordata; class Aves; order Passeriformes; family Fringillidae; genus Fringilla; species Fringilla coelebs. Next base: position 22,120,658 of record NC_140036.1, read on the forward strand.
TTGCTGCTAGAATAAAACAATTTTCAGCAAAATTATCCCAGAATTTAGATTTTAACAAGACTAACATTTAGATAATCTCTGGAAAGAGGCTCCACTGCCACAGAGTGATCCCGGAACTCATGGACTATGTTGCCAGCCTTTATCCCAAAACCACTGCCTAAACTTTGCTTGGGACTGGTTGCCCCACTAGGTATGAACACAAACCAGACTGAGCACAGATCCTTTTGCACGATGGAAGCAAAGCCTGCTTTCTTTGATCCAAGAGAGTGCACATTTTAAAGGCAATTGAAGCTATTTATATCTATAAATCCATTTGGGGAAGTTAGGGGAACCTTTTATTATGAAAGGTGCTGTGGAAATATGAAAGTGTTGTGGTACAATGAGCTTTAGCAGTCTAAGCAGGGGGTCTGAGGGAAGGCACCTACAGCAGGCACTCTCCTTTTCCCTGCTTTATTTTAATACTAATTAATTCCAGAAAAGCTGAAGAAATTTGATGAAAAGCTACACTTCTAAGAAAAAGTTTTGCCCAAGAGCCTTCAAGCAGGCCTCCCAGCTTGGGAGGGTCTAGTGGGAGAAGAGGGTTAGTGGTGATTTTGATGCTTAAATTATCAGTAATTAAGAAGTTGATTTTCGGGGATTGAAGAAAATTTTAAACAGCTGCTTCTTGCGGGCCTTTTACTCCTCATTTTCATTAGCATGTGCTAAGGCAATCTGGAAAATATATTTAGATCCATATTATGCTATGTCAAGACCTCAGCATCTGTACCTTGGGGCAGATACATGTGAGATAGCCGAGGGTGGATGTGCCAGCACGCACATGTGGAAGCGTTCAATTTGTAATATGATTACAGCCCCAGCACAAAGCCCGCTTGATACCTGTGGCAGGCTTGTTTCATGGTAAGCTCAGAAAATTCTCCGAGATCATGTCGTGTTTCACATCAGCAGCCAACTCAAACCAGAGGAGCAGCGCTTTAATTCCTGGGGAATCTCTTTCAACAGGCGCGTGTCAGGCCCAATTAAGGTCCTGGCTAATTGGGGGGAGGTGTGCAGGGGTGTAACGTGGTCCTGCAGCAAAGCAGCCCCTTTGTCCTGGCCACACCAGCCTGTCTGCCTTCCCCAGGGTGGCCACTGGAGGAACTCCTGCTAGAGAAGCTCCTGGAAAAGGTCGCAAGAGGAGGGAGAGGTTTCAGCATGGATAAGAGAGCTCAGGGTGCTCAGCAGCAGCTCACTGTGGGGTCTCCTGCCTTAAAGTGCCATCATAAGAGAGAGGAGGGTGGTGAGCTGCCTTCTCCACACAGAGAGTGCACACCTGACCTCAGCATCCTCAAACATCCTCTCTCATTCTATCCGCATGTCTTTCTCTGCTCCTAAACTAGCAAAAGTTTTTTTGACATCTGAAGTGCTGATACATTACGAAAAAAAATTAAAATTCAGGCATGAGCTATGTTAAAATTAATTTAAACATTCAACCTCTCCTGAATTTCAGAGGGATTTATGTGAAAATCCCAGCAGACTCAATATCAGGTCATCCATAATCCAAATGAAAGTAAAGCATTGGAGGACAAAGCCTAATGGTTTAATTTAAAACTGATTCCTACAAATATTTGAAGGATTTTGATCTTCCTAATTAAGGAAGCAAGTGTTTTACTGTACACAACTGTTTCATAGCGTCATACAATAGGGATGACATCCAGTTCCAATCCCTGCCATGGGCTGAGACACCTTCCACAACCTGGCCTTGGACACTTCCAGGGCCAGGGCAGCCACAGCTTCCCTGGGCAACCAAGGGCCTCACCACCCACACTGTAAAATATTCTTCTTTATGTCTAGTGTCAATAGATCTTCTTTTAGCTGAAACCATCAGTCCTTGTCCAGTAGTACAAGAATCTGTGGCGGTTGGGCACCAGTCTGATGGGTCTTCTCTTGAATTCATCTCATCTGAGCATGGCCAGGAATATTTTCTAGCACCCAGCCTTGGACTCAGGTCTTAAGGGAGGGAAATCTTTGCCACTCTCAGACTAATGAGAGGTTGCCACATTTACCCTTCCTCGAGAGGCACTCCCAGAGGTGTGAGGTCCAGTCAGCTGCAATCACACTGGTGCAGTAAAAGTTTGGTTCAGAAGGATCCACAGCCCCTCTGCTCCGTGCAACCACAAGCCACAAAACACTTTGCAATCCACAGTAATGAAGGAGAGACCTTTATTACATTTAGACTTGATTCCCTGGTACTCCCTGGAAGCAGTTCTGCTGTTTTTATTACTTAAGAGCTATTAAAACCTTAACCACTGCATGGAGCAACTCGCTCCAGCTTTACACTCATCCATAAAAATTCTGAATGGGAGATCAGGAACTGCTTTTTGGACTGAACACCCCATCAGTGCCAGGAGGGTCTGAATTTGTCCCTGACCTGGCTGAGCATAGAGACCAGGCTGAGAGGTGCTGAAGGGCAGGAGCATGGCTTGTAGCTGAGGTTTTCCCCATGCTTTTCTCTGCTGTCTGTAAGGATGGACAGGGAGTGGGATGTCAGTGACTTCTCCTTCCCCTCGTGCCAGCCATAAGCCAAGCTCTGAACATGCCACCCTCTGTTAGTTTAGGAAACAGCAAAGCTGGACAGAAGGTCACCGTGTGAAGAATAAAGTAGAGCAGGGGTAAACCCCACCCAAAAAAAACCCCAATGAAAATCCTGAACCACCCTAAACTTGTCATGGTGCTGGGGGAAAAGAAGCAGGTGTGGGTAACCAGCAGGATGGCACGGAGGCATTGACCAGCTCAGCCATTTCTCCGAAAAAATCCTTCTGAAGCACAAGTGCAAGACCAAAACAACCTGACATGGTGTAAGGGAAATGGCAGAAGCCAGAACCTGCTATGAGGGAACTCCCTATTTGCTCTTTATGCTGCCCAGACACTGGTGGGGTGTAACACAGAAGTCAGCTCAAAACCTTTCATTGTTTTCAGGGGGTTTTATTACAGAGTTGAAAAATCTGGCTTTCTCAGCTTGCTGCTACTCCAAAGTATAACTTACTCCTCCTCCACTCTGCCACTGAATTTTTAATATTTCCTCTTTGGAAAATGTCAGGAGTCTCAGCAGGGTGTGGGTTTCTGCTCTAATACAGCTCTGCCAGGGGTGAGTGAGGCTGAGGAGCCTTAGGGCAGCACTTTGCCCTTGGAAAATAAATTCTACCTACTGTCCCCAAAGAACAACAAGGGAAAAAACAAAAAAGAAGCATTTTTCCCAAAACCTGAGGAACCAGCCTCGTAAATTATCCATTTGTAATGTTTCTTCATTTCAGCTGAAACAATGATCCCAGTACATTCTCTTTTAAACTTTGTATCCCAGTCCAAGTGGCCACCTACTTTGTTGTCCAAATTTCTCGTGCAGTTCGAATCTCACAATGTGTAATCTCAGTAGGGTTATCAGTTATGTCATGCATTATACAGCCTCCAATCAGCGTAGTGGGAAACAACATTTTCATTTAATACCAGGAGAAACAGTGGAAGTCAGCGATTGATACCAACACAATGATGGGAAAAAGTGTCCAGAGGTGCTACTCACATAATCTCACTTTACAACATCTTGAAAATTCAATAGAAAGGACTTTGCTAACAATACCAGAATGACATACCACTGATTATTGTTCCTAAAGCTCTTAACAATAAGAAAGCCCTCTAAATATATCTCAACAAAAAACATATAACAGTTTGTTTCTTCTTTTTTTTTTTTTTTATTTCCAAAGCACATAGTATTAGTCAACAATTGTTGTGTGGCGTGAGCCCATTAGAGCTGTTGGCTGGTAATGTTCTGGGAAATGAGCTCTTGAAAGATCTTTTTTTCTTTTTGAAACATGCCTAACAATTGTATCTTAAAACAATCCTGGATCAGCAAACTGCAAGGACCCACTCTAACTTATTTTCTTAAGGATGACAAAAGAACTAACTCCGCTTGCATTTTATTCACTGGCTTCAAACTGCCGTGAGAAGTAAATTTGAGCTCAGAGCAGAAATGAGAACCTCTTCAAGGACCAGCTTCTTGGTGTCTCTTTCCCCAGCAGCCCATCCTCAGCGTAAAGTGACTTTCAGAAATGCAGTTAAATTGAACATTAAATACACTATAATATTTCCCTTAGAAAGAAACTGGAAATAGGCATATTTATTTCAAAACCCACACATTAGGGGATGAACTAGAAACCCCTTAGGAGTCAGTGCCTACTACAGAAGAGCCTTGAAAGTAATTAATTGCTCAGCATATTCCAAGAGCAGTACCCACCTTTGGGGCCATTCCTGCTGATCCCAGAGCACACAGGTGAAGACAGATATGGGAATGAAACCCTTCTTTTGCATTGCAGCATCCAGCCCATTGCTATGTTTCATCACTGTGTCACTGTACAATGCTTTCAGGGTGTATGGTCTTTCCAGAAACTTGTTAGTGAAGATTAAATCATAATTTAAATTCCTTTTATATGGTTTACATTTCGAAACCAAACTGAACCCTTACATGTCTTGCAGAGATCTTCGCTGCATTTATAGCCACAAAAGGCCAATGAAAGATCCCTAAAAATCATTAGCTGAAGTAAACATTGAATCACATTACAGAGTCAACAACAAAGAATTTTTGAATGAAATGAATGTGTCGTGCTTGAGGATATTGAGTGAAATATCCACTGGATTTTCTTTTATTGCATGCCCTTAGTCTCTCTGTTTATTATTGAAGTGGTTAATAAGCAATTCCTAAAACTGATCCAGAAGGTGTCTTTAGCAGCCTGACTGTCAGCCCATGCCATCCAATATGTTTTCCACCAGCCTTTTGCAAGCCCAGCTTGATTTCACCTTAAACACTCTTTGGAATGATTATTTTTGTTCACTGAACTTAGGCATCAGTTGCAGAGATTCAGTTAAGATTTGTTTGCGGTCGATATAAACAACATTTACTGGCTACAACATATCTCAGGAGGGAAAATTTCAACTTCTGAAAATATTTTAGGGTGATCAAATGAAGGGAATTGAGAATACTTTGTGAAAATTTAACTTGAGCACTGGCTGCTTGGCATTGCTTTTCCCGTGGTACCACCTGCTATTGCCTGTCAGTAACCCCAAATTTATTTAGAGGAATAGATACATTATGTACTTCACTTGGAGGATTTTTTTTCACTTCCCCACCATACACTATGGGTGTCCTTCAAAGCACCTTCTACTACATTTCATAGCACCTGGTTATTGAACCAGCTAGCTGATCTCTCTCAGCTGAGAATATTGACAAACCTTTCTATTAAGTACTAAATATTAAGTGTTTATTAAGTATCGAGCAAGATTTTGTTTTCTTACAATTTCTATGATATTTAAGTGTAGACTGAATTAGTGGTATTGCTACAACAGGTAACTTGAATGAAGCCTCTGCTGAATTAGGCTGACTCTCCCTAAGGCAGGGCTGGAAATATCCCTGGAGTTAAAGTGGTTTCAAACTCATTTTGCTGCCTTTCACTGCTTCCTGATTTTATGTACTTACAACACTCATACATTGCATGCAATAAAGGTACTTACATGTAAGTATTGCATTTAATTGCATATACATCAATGGAATTTGGAGAAAGTGATCACCTGAGGGACAGAGGCAGCCACAACGACTGTGAATGTGGAGGTGACTTCAAACTCCCCTGGCTGCAAGGTGAGGGGGTTCACCCACCTGTCCTGGGTGGGCTGTGTGTGTCCTGTCCCAGGGCTGGGGCAGGTCAGGGATGGCAGAGCTGCTGGTTCTTGGTGGTGCTGCTTGGTTTTGAAGTGATAGGAAACTGCGTGAATGGCTGGAGCCAGAGCGTCTCTGCGAGGGGCTGCCAAAGAGAAAAAAACACACAGGGCTGCGCTGCTGGTTAATTACTTTGTTGTTTTTTAGCTTGACTTTTTTGGTTATTGTTGGGGGTTATTTTATTTCTGTTGTAAGTTTTCAACCTGACAGTACCTGGGAGTGGGCTGGTGCTGCAGGGGCTCCTCACTGGGAGCTCAGTGCCTTTGAGGATGTGGGGCAAAACACTAATATCCCTTTGAAGACTCCTCAGCCCAAGGCCTACTGTCCCTCCTCCTCCTCCTCTTCCTCCTTCTCCCAAGAGAAGGAGGAGCAAAGTATCTCCATAAGTGATGGAGCCCCATCTCAGGCACACCCCACAGCTGAAACCAAAAACCCTCAGCCCCCTTGCTGAGGGTCCTCACTGTGCCATTCCCTGTTCCAGCCTGGTTCCAGCACAGCCAGGCCATGTCTGGAGGTGTGCAGGGCTCTGGCAGTGGGATGGATTGAGCCTTGGACATGCCAGCTCTGGGCTGGGCACGCTGCCCCGGACTCGTGCCCGGGAGTCGCTGTTACATGTCTGTGAAAATATGTACCCCAGTTACCACACAAGTAAACATGTGCCTTGTGAACTACATGATTCATGTGTGATCTGAGGTTTCAGGGGATTTCTGCATTTTTTAAATACTATCCCTGTTTTGAAAGTATTGTCCGGGAACATTAGTAATTTTCTATTATTTATAATATTTGCTTTCCTTTCGTGATAGCTCTGATAGCTCACCCCAAACCTCACAGTAAAAACTGGCATAAGCTCTTTAAAAAAAAAAGAGTTTGTAACAAAGAGTTTAACATATTCTGTGAGTGCAGCAGTTCCTCACAGGAGCATCAGGAATGGATGGACTCGATGACTTCAGAGGCCTTTTCCAACCTAAATGATTCTATGCTTCAATAGAATGCGCCCTGGCAGGGACAGCAGCAGGCAAGAGACCCCCACAGACCCCCTCCCTGTGCCTGCTTGTCCACACAACCTTTCTTGCCTCTATCACTGTATCTAACATGTGAGAAATAAAGTGTGGAATACTTATTTCAGCTGCGCCTCATGGGGCAGGCGCTTTGATCAGCCAATGCCTGAGTTTATTATCCAGCACACAGGAAAATGGACAACTTCACTTTCAGACTTTTAGGTACAGAGCTGCCGCCGCGAAAGGGCAGTCGAAGTTGCCAGCAGTCATTAGGCAGCCTTTGGCTTTGAACAAGAATATCCTGAGCCAGGGGACAAACTCCCCCATCCCCTGCTCCGGGGCAGCATCCGCAGCCTGCACCCCATCCCCGCACCGCCAACCCACCGCCAAACCTCGCAGCCACTCAAAACAAGTAGCGCGGGCTTAGTTAACCCCGGCTTGACTCAAATTTTGTCTGACGAGCTCAAGGCGAGGAGGGAAGTGCGAGCAGGGCTTTTTCCCGGAGGTTTTTCCGCGTCCTCCCCGGGCTGCCGCAGCCCTCCAGCCCTAATTGCCGGCTGCTCTCTCGTGGCTGCGCGGGGAAGTGCTCACGGTCCCTGCACTCGCACCGCACTCCTGCAAAACAAATCCAGGCAAAGGGCCCGTCCCCAACTGCAAATCAGGCTGGATGTCTGTAAAGTCCCCTGTAAGAGGACTTTTTGCAGCCCAGTTCCTCAGCGCCGGGTTACCACAGCTCCTTTCTGTGAAGTAAATTCAGTTTTTTTACTTAATTTTTGCCTGCTTGTGAAGCTGAGAAACATCCAGGAGATAGACCAAGGCAGAGGTACCAATTTTGACCTCTTTATGCTGGCAGTTAGCTGGTAGGTACTGTTAGGATTTTGGAATTCAGCTGTACCTTTTTTTTTTGTTTAATATATGTTAGTCTGTGGAGCGGAACGCACGAGCCAGACCTGAGCAGTGTGGAAAGGCTGTCTTGATTCATTGCACTCATATGATTTTGGCTGCAGTAAATTCACTCTCCTGCTACAGCATGCAATTTGAGGGTTTATTGAATGCTGGCACAACCAGAGGGGAATCATCAAAGTGGAGATAATTGCAGGGCTCTCGTTGCTTCCGCTGTCATTGCTTTACCAGCTATTGTCTCATTGCTGGGGAGAGCATAGCCAAAGACGTCTCAAAAGAAATAAAATAGTAAAAAAAGTCAATTTTATCCCCTCTTCTGTTTCTTTTCCTTGTGGTAGGACTTACTCTTATGTGTGATTCTTTACAGTCTCCAGGAAGTTTTTGGTTTCTTCTCCTATTTCACTATCCCTTTATTCTGCGCTGTCTCTGAAAAACTTTACACAAAATCCTGTCCTTTTTTTGTATTGTTAGCACCCAAAATCTTGGCCCCTTTCTGTTTGAGGTGGAAACCTAACACGTCTTCTCCAGCAGCAGGAGTTTGGCCAGTGGAATCCCTGGAGGAGCTTTCTGTCCACCTCAGCAAGCACCAGACCGACAGGGAGAGCGCCTTGTCCCCGCAGCCTTCCCCTGCTATTTGTCTTCCCTGCTCTCCCTCCACTTCCATTCCCCTAAAAATCGCCTGGAGATCATTGGCCAGTTCAGCAAAGACAACTGCTCCATCACAGCCGAAATCTGAGCTCGCACATATGGTTGAAGTTAAGCTAAGGTCTTCTTCCCAGAAATGCTTTGTGAAGTTCTTCTCCAGGCAAGTCTTTTCCAGTAAGATAGTGTCTCCTCGCCGGCTATTTTGCTTAGTCTCGCTTTCTTTTATCTTCCTTGTCGAACTTAAATGTCGCCATTCACTGCTGGCAGATGTGGTTTGGGATTCCTACATTCTTTTATGCCTTTATTTCAGTGCTTTCATCACATCTTCTCTTTCAGCTAGGTGAATCAAAGGCCTTTCCATAGTCCAGTCAATGCGAGCTATACATGATGGCTTGTTTTATTTGGCAATCTTCTCCAGAATGTGATTCATTGTCTGCAGGTGATTCATAGTTAGGAAATTACTTCTGAACCCTGCCAGTGCTTGTGGTTGATTAAAGTTCAGAAGTCCCTGTAGTCTGTTCACCAGCGCTTTTTTGTCAACTCAAATATTTGTGCGCAGTAAAGAACAGTAAAAAGTGGATGTGCTACTGACATGAGCAATTTACTTGAATGTTTGCATCTTTAGAAAGTTCTACCAAAATATCTAGAACTGGCATGAAACTGTTTCACAATGTCTGACTAAATGAATCACGTTTTACAAATAAATATCTGTCAAATCGCTCAATTACTCGAGATCCAGTCATTAAGCAATAAAATAAAGCAGTAAATAGGAGACATCTGCTGCAAAGTGCTACAGAAACATAAGCATCTTTCTCAAGTTACCTTCTTTGCATTTTGGTATAATGATTCACCAAAAATGACTTACCCAGGGCAATCAAACATCAGAAAATTGTCAACCCCAAAACAATATTGGCATAGCATGGTAACTTACCCAAATACATCTTGGTGGAGGCTGCCTAGGAACTGATCAGCTGAAGGGTTCACCATTATTGGGTGAGCTCAGATGGTTCAGGGCACTGAAAACTTGAAAGAAAAATAGCTTTGGAAGTCATTGCTTCTGATCTTGAATTGATTTTTCTTAAAGATGCAAATTTTGCCCTTCTTTTGAAAGATAATATTTCCCATAATGGCCAAGAGAGAACCCAACTTTCTCTTTACATCAAAGGTGCTTTATGTCAGAGGTGCTTATAGGAATAATATTAAAACTCAAGGCATGGAAGGTCAAAGGACTTGAAAACTGACTCTCTAAGGACCTCCTGCTCAAATCCATTACAGCAGGAACTGAATCTCAAAGGTTGGCTACTCCCAGGGAGCTGCAGCCAGACAAAAGTGGGGATAACAGCTCATGACAGTCAGGCACATCCACATCTGAGCTGCCACTTTCCCCAGAAGGATGAGGGGCTTTTTGGCAGCATCATCCTACAGTGTTGACACAGAAAATGGTATTTCCAAGAACACAAATCAATTCAAGTACCTTTTGGAAAGGCACTCAGATAACAGCAAATTTATGGACTTGTAGCCTCTTCACTTTGCTTTCGGGCAGCTCGGGCTCATTGCTTCATCAAGAGTGTCAGTTTGCAGAGCAGTGCTTGATCTGCAGTTCTTTGAGAAAGAAAATATTTTTAAAACTTATCTTGATAGTTATAGAATTTCGTATGAAAGATACATTTTTCCTGCCAAAAGATTCCTACAATTCTCAAGGAGCACTTCAAAACTGGTAGAGCTGGACTGACATTGCATATTTTACTGGTAATGGAGCATAGTAAAAACAGAAATGGAAAGAATAATCAAGTACCCAAAACTGCATTATCACAGAAGTATCAGCTCCTTTCAGACTTTTTCCTGCATAACATTTCAGCACCAGCAGCTCTACCTAAAATTTGGCTCATGGGTTATGTTTAAACAGAAATTGAGTGTATTAAACCCATACATAGGCAGGTTTCTGTGTTTAATTCAAAATTCTTCTCTAAACAAACTCTGTAACTTCTCCATGCTTCAGGTCACATCAGTTTTTCTGTGCATATCTCCAGATGGAGATGGTTTTTGCCAAAATTGAGGTTTTAAAAATCTATTTAGTGACTTTAATTACTTTCCAAAGTTCTTGCAAGCACTAGAAGCTCCAGCAAGTGCAGTGTCTTTTAAAACTTCCCCCACTGTGCTTGCTCAGACAAATATTTCTGCTGAGTTCAATTCCTCCCAGGGGAATTTACTTTGGAGAAGAAATGGTTAAAAAATTCCTCCAGGATTTGACTGAGTATAAGTGTCAGCAATTTAGTAAGAACATTGGGACATTGTGAAGTTTAAAATTGGATTTTTAAAAAAAATCTGTAAAACAGTAGGTTAAGACTCCAGTTTTCCATCTCATCCAAGAAACTGGGTCTAGTATAATTTAAATAAAGTTGTTTAACAAGTAGGAGCTGAATGCTTGACTTAGAAGACATAGAAATGCTCCTGCTCAGGGGAGGTTTTCCAAAAGCCATCAGCTGCCACATGCACTTGCAGGTCCCACTGCCACAGCAATGCTCCAGGTCAGATTTGCCTGCTGAGATCAGCCAACAACTCTCCTCTTTTATAAAAAACTATGAGCAATGACAATGAATTTGGCATTTTCTTCATCAACAGTGCTCAGCTTTGAATTCTTGCCTCATTTAGCCAAAGATATTTGGCTTGGTCACTGTTCCTCTTTGACAGTTTAGATATCCGTGCGCTTTGCCTTCATGCAAACATGTGCTTTTTATTTTAGGCTATGCAAAACTATGTCAAAATGGTAGGGAAAATATATCCTCCTGCATCCCAGGATGAAAAGGATGGCAGTTGATTCAAATTTGTGTCCACTCTTCCATGACAAGTGCATGCACATCTAGCTGATAAATGTGTTTGTTTCCAGTGCTCCTCCATGGTTCAGATGTCAAGAGAAGGACAAACTCCACCATGAGGGGCAGAAGGACTTCCAGGAGGAGCCATGCCTCTGGCTGATCTATTCCTGGGCAGTCTTTTTAATTAACTTGAAAATGTGTTTTTCAAGCAGAACTCAAATGACAAAGAACACAAAGCAATGAAAGACAAAACTAGTGTGGTTTTGCTTCTTTTCCGCAAAGAAAAATCAGTGCTTTTATAAAAGTCCAGTGCTCCCAGTTATGATGTAGACACTCAACACAAATGGGGGACAGAGAGAAGGTGGAATGGTGTCTTTCTGAAATGAACCTCCCTGAGGAGGTCATGTTTGATTCCACTCAAGGAGAACAGAAATGATGCTGGATCCAGTGTCCACATGCATTCCTGGCTGTCCAGCCAGAAAATTGGGGGGAGGGAGGCTATAGCAGCATCAGGAGTTGGCTGGTCCCATGGGAGGTTTTTAGGACATATAAAACAAATTTAAAACAAACAACGATCACCAAGCACTAACATGGTGAGAGCCCTTCTTGAAAGCCTGAAGAGGCTCCTTGGAAACAACAACTCTTTGGAATAATTTACAAATGCTGCCCCATCTGTAAACACGAGAAACATCCTTAATGTAAACACTGTCCCTCATTCTGGAAGTGTGAGGAGAAATGAACAGGAAGCAGGGCAGCAGAAGGAGGAATAAATCAGTGACAGACTTTTATGAAATAAGACATCTTGGTCTGTGCGCTTATACACACACACCAAAATTGTGTAAGTCCACATGGATCCAGAGAGCTCTTTGGAAAAGACAGCCTAAAGAGATGAGGAACATGAAAGGAGCATCCAGAAACAGATGGGACATGAGGTTTTCAATGAACATAGAAGGGGATCTCACATAGCAGCAGCTAAACTGCCTCGTGCTGTGAGCCCATCAAGTTTCACAAGCTTAACAACACTGGGCTGACTCTGTGCATGGGGATGAGAATTTGCAGAGGGTAAATCCAGCCAGTTGTGTGGGGCTGATGAGCTGTGTGGTTCAGCTGGGAGAATGCTTCCTCCAGGAGAATGCAAGGTCCCCTTGTAGCTCATTGCTGGAATCAGCAGCTTCTCAGTGGGGTTTGCCAACGTATCTGGTCCATGGTTAATTAAAGGATCTACAATTCCCTTTCCTGTTCTGTGCCCACGCCAGAAATTCTTGTTCTGAGCCTGGATCTGGATCTCACTTTGAAATGAAATTTTTAAAGAATCCCCAGTGTCTGGTAGTATTCCATAGTTATTATTTGTGTTATAGGAAGAGAACCAGATCCAAAAATGAGATGAGAGTCAATATGGTCATCTCTGTACCAATATGGTGTAATACTTCTTATCTTGGAGAACTTACAAAAATAGGCAGAAATGGACAGAAATTCAAACACAGGTAATTAGCATTGCAAGAGAATAAACTCTTGGTTTCTTGATACCCCCTATACTGTCCTGTCCATCTGCCCATTCATCCTAGGCCTCCTAGCACCTCCTCATGACCACTTGAAGATTGTTTTTTTCATCAAGAGCTGCTGTGGTGCTGATGAATAGAACTATTTCCTGGGATAGAGAAGAATGGCTGCTGACAGAAGATGCCCTCAGGTGAGATCAGGTATCCCATTAAAAAGCTTTATGTGTCTTCAGTCCTGACATGACACCAAGAGCCACCAATTAAATGTGACACAGCAGATAAGACAAATCTACAGTTATGTCTAATATGTAACAGTAACTGGAACATAATTACCTGAATCACATTCACTCTCACTCTGAGGCTGGAGATTCACAATCCATCACTTCACCAACCTCCATCAAGAGTTTGAAAAAAGGCACCTTTGAAGAAAAGTCGAATTTTACAAGAACACTCTATTAGACTACGGATTAAGACAGGAAATTAGTACCTAGGGTCAAATCCTTCTGGTATTATTTACTTTGGAAAGGGGCTCCCTGATTTATATCTCTATAAATATTATCTGCTCACCAGGTGCCAGCTGGGGGCAGGGCTAGACTATGGAGGGTGTAAATCAGGACAGGACATGGTGCATCCTCTGCAGCTGATGACTTCCCTGGGGATGTGGATGGAGGTGTGGGCTGCAAGACAAGATCCTTCATTTTGGGCTCCAGGGAATTCAGGGCAGAAATAGGAGCCCAGAAATGAGCACCATGGGCACAGAAGGTGGGGCACGGGTATACACACTCACATAGATTGTCTCTCCCACTCAGATCCACAGTGCACGTGAATTAAGGGGTATCCCAGTAATTTGCATGCATTCCTTTAAGCAGAATCATCAGTCACCTGCCTGACTTGGACAGGAGAAAGGTGGAATTTCTCCTGACTTTATCAGACATTATCAGCCCTTACCATGAAGTCCTGACTCACAGAATGCATTGGTCCTGCTTTTCCATCTCTCTCTGTGCCAAAAGTCAGTCCCTTGGGATGAACAAGGGATGAGCGTGGTGCTGGGCATCTCCTCCTTCTCCAAAAGCTCTTCAAGACCCACCTCATCATCCCATGTCTTTTTGGGACACAAAGTGATGCCACTGGTTCCATCACTGATTTTTGCCATGATTTTGGGTGATCGTGACCCATCTGGAAGGGAAGAGGTGATGATAAAGCAAATTTCCCCTCATGCAAACCAGAGCTGAGTTCCTGCCATAAGCAAATCCCTGCAGAGCTGGAGCTTGGTCACCAAGCCACCTTTAAGGATTCAGTTTGTGAAGTGCCTTGGGTGAGTCAGACTCAGCAGTGCCCTGCCACTTGCAGGAGGCATTTGGCAGAATGAACAGAAATTGCTTGCTTTACACTTCCAAAAAGCTCTGTGCTGGTTAAGCTCAAGAATATTTTTAGCAAAAGATGGCACTGCAGAAATATTTCAGACAGGAATTCTGTATCACTTAATATGAAGCTACTTTTCAAGTCTGAGTGTGAGCAGGATTTATAGCAAGATTGTGCCTTCAGCTATTGCTACCACAACTGCTGGTCCTACCCAGTCATTAAATACTGGGTTTTTGGAAGCACTAAGAGCCTTTCATAGTAAATAAATGTAAGTATCCTCAATTTATGATTGGAGAAACAAAAACAGAAAGCAAAGACTTTAGATCTTCCTGAGATCCCAGTCTGTGAAATGTCCATTGCTGGAAAACCGCAATGCTTAGGAAAAAGTGATACAGGATCTAAGAAAGCTTCAACTGTTTTATAGAAACATTTACACACATCAAAACATTTCATCCCAGGCCACTGCCACTGCAGGTAGCTGCTAATTAAGATCTGCTGTGCTGTGGCTACTGTCTCTAAAACTCTGGCCAGCATATGTTTTATTTCTCTTCTTTTTTATGTTTCTATGTTGTTTGTTTAGCTTCTGAGCTTGTCTGATGATATTTTCAAAATTCAGTCTTATGTCTGAAGATTAAGGTTAATAAGCTTGTACAATATATAAAAAGATTATAATTTATTATTCAAAAAGTTTCCTGACAAGATGTCTACAAGAAACATGACCCAAACCACACTGCCTTGTAATAATACCTCTTAAAAATTCCTGACCTCCCACTAAACACTCCTGCAGACTTCCCTGCCTCAGTCCTTGCTGAATATCTCATATATGTCCCCTGTAACATTACACAGGAGGAAATGAAATGGGAAAGTCATCAGCCCAGACTGACAAACGAGGGCAATTATTACCACTAGGTTATTTTCTCCTAGTATTGACAAAACCCATTTTTTCTGGCAGTGAAAGGCTGGAGGTTCATGAAAACATTTTTGTATTCTCTGTGACACTTGGGGCATCTTCCCTTTTCTTAAAAATGGGCCACTGAGAATGTGGTGCACTGGAAGAGGAGAGAGGGCGTGGGCTGTGCTTAGAGGGAGAAGGAGTACAGATGTGAGGAACACAGGTGTGAGAAGCCCAGGTGTGAGAAGTAAAAGCAAAGCCATGAAGAACTCGGTTTCTCTGTAGTCAGCCCCTTCTGACAGGGGTTTGGAGCTCACACAAGCACACCCAGGCTCAGCCCAGGGCTGGTGCTGCCTCTGCCTGGCCCCAGAATCATTTCTCAGGACCAGCCAGCAGCAGGTGATGCTCCAGCCTGAGGGCAGTGTGTCCTCTCCCAGGGGTTTCCATGTGCCCACTGACCTGGCTCTCTCCTTTCCCTGCACAATGCCACAAGGATGGACACCTTTTTGCCATCACCCCTGTCCCTGTGCCCCCACAACTGCAGGTGACAACCAGGCTGAGCATGGGGCTGGTAATTTATTGACAATTTGTCATTTGCATTATTACAGATTTCACATTTGCTAAAAGTATCTTGCTTTTCTAGGTGGAGAATGCTTTTTTCCCCCTAATTTTGTCCTTCTGGGTGTTTTTTTATTCCTTTTGATAGGGTTTGGGAGCACTACTATAAGTGAGCTTTGTGAGCTTGAACCAGATGCCAACAGCTACTCACCACTACTACTAGGGGATTTTAAAGCTTTTAACAAGACCTTGTCTAGACTGGTATTTAGTGGCAATACAATTAAATCATATCACAGAAGAAAAAAAGAAAAAGAGATTAAATTATTTTAATTACCTTTTGAAGCCCCTTCACCCCTGTAGAGGTGAAACCTTGATTTTAATAGGTGCCTGTCAGGTGTTGGTCCACTGATGGAGCAGCATCAGTGTGAAGGTGAAAAGGATCTTGTGTCTGCCTATAGACAGGCTAAAGTCTGGCCTATAACACAGCTATATTTGCAATAAATCTGTTCTCATTTCTTTCCTTGCTACAAACTTTGTCAAAGGAGTCCCTCAGCATGGGGCTGTCACTCAGGATTCATGTGAAATGTCCAAGATGCAGATATTGGGCATAAATTTTCCTGGGATGCATGGATGGATTTTCCATGCCTGCTTCCCTTGGGCATCTCCTTGCCCTTTTGTGCCACCCTGCCCTGTAGACCGTCAGTGTGGAGTAAACACCAACCATGGCCACAGTGGGCAAGGGCTATATTTATTTATTTATCCATATCAATTTCTCCCATATTATCCCATTTCTTGTTTCTCCAGCACGCTTGGGTGGATGGCATTGCTTTGCTCCTTGGGCTTTTCCAGCCCTCCCTCCACATCAGATGCATCTCCAGTGCTGATAATCTTTCCCTAAACAATTAAACCTTCATTTGTTGCTTCCTTGCAACTCCAGATTTTAAAACTATACACTTTTTTCTTTTTTTCTGTTAGGTTAGGATTGCTTCCAACTTCCAATCCCCAATTTAGATTACACGCTCAGAAACTAACTCCAAACATTTACTGCGTTTGAAGGTCACAGTGCTATTGATTGATTTCCAGTTATAATGTATGTTGTCCTAACATGAGTTAAAAACATTCTGGGCTAAATCCAAAAATGCTGGGATCAAAGCATCTGGACTTGTTGCTTTCATGTTTGGCACATAAAGGGGCTGGCAGTCACCAATGTGGTCTTGGCTGGGCTATAGTTGTTTTCATTCTCTGATGTGAAACAGTTGGGAATCACAGACCCTCCAACAGTTATAGTGGACTAAATAAAAATTGGCTTAAAAACCTGCCAAGCATTTGAAAGTGCCAGTCTCCAGAGTTTTTCACAACTTATTGGCTATGGCATGTTTTTCTTTTCATTTCTCTTGTGTTTTTTTTCTTCCTCTCTCTCTCTCTTTTTTATAAGAAAGAATTTTCTGCAAAATTAGACTTTCAGTTGGGTATTTGAAATAGGTAAAGTCTTCATCTCATCAGACTCAATTTATCATCTTTGATCTGACTTCACTCATTCCTTTGGCTGCTCCATCTGATTTTATAATTAAAAAAAAATACATTTTTGCTATCGAACTTATCACATAAGAAAATAAACAAGGGCCAATTTCTTGGCTAGCCCGTCTTAAAGATATCCCAGCACTGCATCTGCATGTCAGCTTTTCACTTTCAAATTCACTTTAAACAGATTATTCCTAAAGTTTTTTCATTAGTCTCCCCTAAAAGTCTTCTATTTATATTTGCTGTTTATAAAATCGCATCCAAAGCCGTTGTGCAACGCGCTTCACAGAGTCAAAAGCCATCAAGCCCTTGAGACAAACAATGGAAACACTTTACAGATGGGAGCTGTTGTACAGATGGAGGATGGGGGCAGGAGGGACATGGAGGTTGGGGAGAGGAAGAATTATGGATGTTGGCCATGCTTGCGAAAGAAGCCAGTGGCAGAGCCAGCCACTTAACCCACATTCCCATCCAATTGCTTCCCTACTAATTAATTTTCCTCTCTCATCCTTTTAGAAGGCACATTATAATTTTTACCCCCTTCTCTCTCATTTCTAAAAAAACAAAGTGCTGGCAATCGTAAAAACAGATTCTTCACCAACGTAACGCATTTTTTCAGTCACTTTGGCTAATTTCTAGGAACTTTGTGCTGGTCTTGGGAGAGATGCTTTGGATCAGGCAGGGGGGCTGCTCCTGGAGAGGGCAGCACCAGGAAGGTCACTGCTGCCAAAGTTAAAGAGCTGGCCCTGTGATTTCCAGCCAGACAACGGCACCTTGCTGCACACTGGGTTGAGGTTTATGCTCAGACAAGTTTTAGTGCAGTCTATCGGTCAGAGAGAGCAATGCTGCTCCTCCTGCCTCCCACTCTTGACAGCTAATCCACAGGAAAAGGGAATTTATTGTGGCCCCATCAGTGGTTCAGCCCTGCACTACACCTCGGCCTCCAAGATTGATGCCATCAATGTTCTTTGCCCATCCCTCCGTGGCTTCAGCAAACCTCTCCCAAGGGATCCCCTGCTGCAAATCCCTTTCCTGCTGCCCAAACTGAGCTGAGATTCCTTGGATTCAGGCAAGCGATATCAGAGCAAAAAATGGGAGGAGAAAAAGGACTGCATGATCCTTAACCTCTGCATGAGAAGCAGGGTCTTCTCTGACTGATTTTTAAACAGACCGTTTTCAACATCTCCAAGAGGCTTCCAATCAGTTCTGGGACAGTAAAACTTGGATTGAAGAGAGGCTAAAACCAGCTAAAAGTAATGTTTTAGAGACAGTCAGGACATGAGGGATGAAGTGTTAAAGCAAAGAGATGATTTCAGTTCTGGCACCTTTGGCAAGACTAAATATCTCTTCAGGACTCATAGAAAATGAAAAAATGAATGTTCCACTAAGAAAATCAGCACTCAGCATAAAACACACATTTAGCATTAATATGTAGTCTAGAGCAATCTAAAAGTAAGATTACCTTATAGTAAAATGAATATAAATTTGGCTTGCCAAAGGATTTTGAGGACATTTTTGTGTTCAGGTGAAACATTATCAATTGCTGCTGTGTGTGGCTGTATTTATACAGTTTGCTTTTCATATTGCCATTAGAAAAACCCATGCACATTCTTTCCATGTAAAATAATTTTGTAAAATAACTTAGTCCAACAGTTACACCTAGTCTGAGTATCAAAGATTTTTTTTTTTATTTTTAATGTTTTGATTAAAAGTGAGTAAATGAGCATATGTGCAATTATATTTTGGGTGCAATAGCTTCAGCCGCCACATTTTGGCATTTTATTTTATTAGCTAAAAGCTCACATATGGTTTCCATGTTTCCAATCTGGCTTTAAGGATGCAATGGCTGAATTAAGCAATGTTTCTCCTCACTCCAATTCCCTTAGATACACTTAAAAAGTCCATTCAGATTATAAAAAAAGTAAATTAAGGTTTATAATATTCAGAAGGTGGCCCATGGTAGTGAATAATACAGTGCTATCTTGTAAGTCCCCTTGCACCCTGCAGAAACTGTTAAAGGCCAAGTTTCATAGCTTAAAATATTAAATCACTCTGTGATCCTGTGAGGCAGAGTCATGCCTGAATCCCAGCATATTTCTTTTACTAACAACAACGCCATTATATCAGCGTGAGAACCCCCAGATGATGGGTCACCCCACGTGGCCACTGGGATTTGCAGGTCCTCCAGCATCTCCCCATGTTGGACCTCAGGGATTTGGGGAGGATTTTGAGAGTCCCTGTTCAACACAGTCTGACAAAGTCTAGAAAAATGACCTGGAGGAAAGAGCTCAGGGTCACTTGATGCGTGGCTGTGAGAGTGGTCAGCAGGAATTGTGGGGTCTGGGAGAGGAGCACAGCTCCAGGGGGGTTATGGAAAGGGCATGAACAGCTCTGTGTCCCGCAGGGTTTGTGGCTGAGGTGGTGTGGCTCTGACATCAGGCAGCGCTCCCCAACCACAGACATTGCGAATCCCTAAACGCAGAGGGAAGTCAGCGAGTCCCTTGGGAGGAGGTTTGCAATAACTGCAGGCAAACACACGTCAGGGATGGTCTTGGCCCCAGTGCAGCAGCTTGGCTGAGTGACCTGCCAGGTCCCAGCCAACCCTGAATTTCTGTGAGCTCATCAAAACACGTCCAGCACGTCTGGGAGCATGGGAACATGGGGCTTCTCTGCTGAAGTGGTGCAAAAGTAAATCACAGCCAGGATATCCCTCTTTTATCACAGAATCCTGGAATGGTTTGAATTGCAGGGCGGCCTTCAAGGACCATCTCATTCCAAGCCCCCACCATGGGCAGGGACACCTTCCACTACCCCAGATGGCTCCAAACCCTGTCCAACCTGACCTTGAACATTCCCAGGGATGGGGCAGCCACAGCTTCTCTGGGCAGCCTGTGCCAGGGCCTCACCAGCCATTCTAACACAGACTTCTCCAGATCTTCAAGTTTCCATCTAAATCCATCCAAATCCAGCA
The DNA here is from genome assembly GCF_963513975.1 of Fringilla coelebs. NCBI lineage: Eukaryota > Metazoa > Chordata > Aves > Passeriformes > Fringillidae > Fringilla > Fringilla coelebs. The sequence goes on from NC_140036.1 coordinate 22,140,560, forward strand.
AAACATGCAAGTTTGAACAGAACCCATATCCATAGGTACACTTAAGCATGGGATTAAACAGTTTTCTGAATGGGGTCCCTATGTTGCTAAGGATTGGCTGTTAGTCTTGGCTCTTTTTTTCAGCTAAATTGAGATGGGAAAAAGTTCCACACCAGGCTGAAGCCAAGGGCTTTTTCCTCTCCCTTTCTCTCTCTTTTTTTCCACCTTTTTTTCTCCAATAGAACAAGATAGGTGCCTGACAGCTTTTTCTATCTTGCTAATATCCTGGAATTTGGCCCTTGGGGCGTGGGAAATTCAAGACTAAATAGCTGCTCAGGCACGTTCAGGAGATTGTAATCCCAGTTCTCACATACATGAGCTCTCCTGACCACTGGGATGTTCAAACCAGCAGAGTTCTTATGATTTGGGTAAATCACAGAGTAAGAAGGGGAGACAGTGTAAGGGATGGTCTAAATTCATCCGATTTTTCACAGGGTTTTGGTATTGACAAATAATTTTCTAAAGGTTTGCTTTACTTGAAGTGTCCTAATCAACTCTAAATATTTTACTGATATTTTAAAGGGTGACCATTATTTTTTTCAGTTCTTTGGAGACATCAAACTACCACAACTTTGCCTGAAGTCATGCAGAAGGGGATGACCTCAGCTTTTCTGAAAATCAGCTGCACATACACTGTATTTGTGAACAGAATTGCTGTCTGTGATCACCTATAAAAATTTAGACCTTGGATGTTCTCCCTTTTTAGTACCAGTGGAATGAACTAATTGAGAGCTCAGAGAACAAGTGAATATTATGTTGGAAATTCCACGTAGTGCCTGGACTGGTCCACATGGGCACACAATCCGCAAGATCAAGAGATGCTTCAGCCCTTCTGCCGACACTTGAGAAAAAAAACCATTATAAGGCTTAAGGAGGAAAGCAAATTAATGGAAACATCCGCTTAAAAGGACCGTTTCCAATCACTGGTACTCCATTCATTACAGGCCTGAGTGGTTCCAGAGACAACAGAAAACTATGCATTGTTGCAATGCCAAGAACAAGAGACGCAATATGGATGCTGTGTTGCGTCTCACTCATGGCAATCTGAATCTTTTCATGCCCTTCCCATCTCGCCTGGCGCGTTCATCAGCCAGAAAATTACTGCCACTGTCTCCCTCGTGACCAAATGGGAGGCAGGGCTGGTGTTTCAGGGCCCTTCCAGCCAGACACAGTTGGGCTGGGGCTCTAGCACTGGGGCTGTGTTGCTTGCACAGCCCCAGCAGCAATATAAAGCAGACACTGGGCAGGAGTTCTGCCTGATGCATTGTCAAGCTGAAAACCTTTTATGGGAGGCAAAGCTTTTCATGGGAGGTAAAAGCACAGCAGTTGTTTAATTACAATGCCTCAAAGTCTTCAGAGAACCACATGGCTGAAGTTTTCCCAGGGCCACTGTGATAACTTGTTAAAATTTGGCCAATGCAATTTAATCTTTGCTCCGCCAGCCATGTCCCCAGCATCCCTGTGGTGGGGCAGTGACATTATGGCACGGACTCTCCAGCATGGTGAGGATTTGAAAATGTCACCATATGTTACAGATATCTCAACAGACCATGGAAAAACTTCATCTCGAGGCCTGGCAAGGCGCACACGGCAACACTGGGATTTTCAGAAAGTGAAGCAGCAGCCTTTTAGCAGAGCTTGCTTCCAATCCATCTCTAGCAGAGGGAAGGGTGCACCATTCCTGATTAGTACCTGAGGAACCTCAAAATACTCACCAGGTAAGGCAGAAATAACCTGACAATGTCCAATATTACCTGATTGAGGTCAACAGGCCATAACCAGGAGCAGGACATCAGCTGCCACAGCCCAGTGTGAAGTCCATCGCAGGCTGCTGGAGTCACCAACTTCTGTTGAGTTTGATGAAGCCAGAATGGGTTAAGAAATGGGTTGTGGTGAAATTGTGCAACTTGTATTGTTTTGGCACTACATATATTCTAAACTAACAATCTTGGCCAAGTTAGGCTTTTTTTTTTTTTTAATCTTTCCTTTTAGGCCTCTTGTAATTTAATCTTACCCCAAATTTATAGAAAGAATACATACCCGCTTTATGCCAATCAGTGGGGATTACTCTTTGCAAAGGCTGTTTCTTCCATGCTATTTTGCATCTTGGTGCAGTTTTCTAGATCTCTTAAATGCAAAAATAAGCAAACAAACATCCATACATCTGGGAGCAGATTTCCAAGAGGAGCCTAGCGCCAGCTTTTTTTCCGCGTTCTGAGCGCTCAGCACCCACGATGGGGCCAGTTCAGCTAAACCAGGGCCAGGTTTCCATAGGAACACGGCGATCTGGAGGCTCCCATGGTGACAAATATGCACAGATTCATCGTTTAACTCATCCTCCCACCCAGGGATGATAAAATGACTCAGTGCTGCAGCAGCAACAACATCAGCTATCGATAACAGCAGCAGCGACCCCGTGAAGGACACATAAACAGCTGGGAGGAATTTTGGCCCCGCAGGGAGGTTGCTCAAGTCCCCAGCGCAGACCTGAGTGTTTGCTTATGTTCCTGCTTGGCAAGATACAGCAGTGTGGAGATACTGGTCAGTGCTTGGGTAAGAGAATCATTTCTGACATGCCAGTGATTCCTTGGAACGTAAGGAAACCGCGCGGAAGGGAGATACAGCGCTGGTAACTGCTCTTCCTTGCTGATTTACTGGGCCTGATTTATGAGGTGCAACTCTGGACAGGATGTTGCCAGTTGAGGCTGTGTGTTGCATGTCAGCTGCAGGATTTAGGGATGACCCATGTCCTGCAGGGAAATGGCTCTACACTGGGCAGGGCATGGTCTGAGCAGGTGTTTTCCATCTCCAGCTTCTGTGGCGAGTCGAGTTATTCAGTCTGACGACTGCCAAGTGCAAATTTAATTGGGTAGGAGAGAGAGTTGGGTGAGCAAAGCAGGGAAGCCTTGCCCTTGCTCATGATGGATTTCTTTCTGCTACGGTCCCTCCTTGATTTGCATTTCCTTTCCACAAACATTTGAATGAACCAAACTCAGGGAAAAGCAACTCCGTGGTCTCATGCGAAAGAAATAATTTCTGCACACAAAAATACTTGGGCTTGTGACCAGGGGACAGTAACCTCGTGTGCCAGAGAAGCCACATGATGTTGAACTGAACATGCACAGAATCAGAGAATCATTTAGGCTGGAAAACCTTCTAAGACCATCAAGTCCAACCATTAACCCAGCACTGCCAAGCCCACCACAAGCCATGCCCCTAAACACCACATACACAAGTTATTCAAATAATTCCAGGTGTGGTGATTCCACCACTGCCTTGCACAGCCTCTTCCAAAGCCTGACCACCCTTTCAGGGGAGATGTTTTCCTTAATATCCAACCAAAACCTCTCCTGGGCACAACTTGGAGCCATTTCCTCTTGCCATATCACTCACTACCTGGAAGGAAATACCACTCCCCACCTGGGCTCAACCTTCTGTCAGGGAGTTGTAGAAAGTGATAAGGTCCCCTGATCCTCCTTTTCTCCATACTAAACAACCCATGCAGGCAGACTCAGCTATCAAACACAGGAGTGGGGAATAGCCACGCCAAAAAAAGAGATTTGTTGAGAAGTTAGTAAAAAAAAAATAATTTAGAGAATAACAATTGCATAGATTGCTAGAAATCATGCAGCACGTTGGAAACAACTTCCAATGTGCGTGACTGTTTTGCATCTCATGTCTTTTCCATAAGAGCTTTTTCCCAACATTATAAAAAAAACCCCAAACATCCAAACCCCCCCAGTTATTTGCTCACTGTAACACTCTGCAACTTTAAAAATTCTTCCTCCCCAGTGCAAACATACTTCCTCAGAGAGGCAGCAGCAGAGCCCCGCTAAGATGCTTAAGAGGAGGTCAAGAGAAAAGCCATTTACCAGGGGAATCTCTCTCAGCCCTTAACACATTTTTATTGCTACCTATGCACACAGTGTTCTCTCAGAGGCTAGATGAATAAATATGCTTCTTTTGAGCAAACATTTATAATGCTATTTGAACACGGGGGGAAAACAGTTTCAGCTTAAAAATGATACTCACACCATGTTTACATTTTTTTTTCCCAAGCTGCAGTTAAAATGAAACTGTCCAGACAGACATTCAGCATGAGGCTCAGGAAAGCATGTTTCTTTTGGCCCCTTTCACTACAGAATTTCACCTAAAAATGAAATACAAAAGACTGGGGTTTGGGGTGGGGGGGAGAAATACAAAAGAAAGATTTGTTTGTAGATGAATTACTCAGTGGAAATTCATCCAAGAACATCAGTGTAATTGCTCATTAATAAGAGAGTTGGAAGATACTTAAAAATGTTTCTCTTCCTTTGAACTTTCTGCAGCCAAACAGAGCGTCCGAGCTGGCGATGTACTTGTGCATGGACTTGGAATGAAGGGGTGCCCCTTTCCTCCTCCTCCTCCTCCTCCACCCCCCAAAACCCAGCAGATAATGCTCTGATCTGCTTTGGGGCGCTCTGAGCTCAGCCCTTAGTGGCAGATCTGCCCCAGGGCAAGGAACTTTCTCATTTTCCCCTCTTCACCACCAAATTTTAAATTCCCAAGGCTGGGGAGCAGCTCTCATTTTATCAGATGATGGAGGAATGAGCTGGACCTCTGGACACTGTCCCAGCAGCATTCCTGATGCCAGTTTTAAGAGGACTCCTCACACACTAAAAGTTAAGGAGCTCTGAAGGGCTTTCCTGGCCGGGACTGGAGGAGAGTAATTAGCCCCTGTAAGGATCCCTGTTCTCTGAGCTGTGAGAAACTTCAAATCCCACTGACTTCACTGGCACTTCAGGGCACTCAGCACCTCCCAAGATTAATTCCTCAAGCAGGGAGAGGTCTAGAAACATATATATTAGAGCACTTTACGTCTTCAGCTGCAGTAGGGCTCTCTCTGGTGAGCTTGACAAAGGACAGATTATATATTATGCCATGCCATAAACTTCAGCAATCTAAGAATTCTGAAAATACCCCGTTCTATTACTCTCCCTGCTTTGACATGAAATATTAAACACCGCTTACCAAAGTGATGTTATTGAACACAGATGTCTGCTATCACATTCAAATTGTTCAAGTCAATCTAGGTTTATATATTTTCTTTACTTAAGCGTTTGTATAAACCCAAGTGTGCCCTGACAGTAATGATTTCACAATATACTATATTCAATTAAGGAGACAAATATGCATTTACATTTTTACTGAACTTGTTTCACACACACACACACACACTCAGAGGCTCCAGCTCCAACTTATTTTTGACATTTGGTGGAAAATAAAGAAATAGAAAGGGTGCCACCTACTGAGTTGCTCAAACATTTTTGGAGGCCAAAATAATCCGTGCAAATTACCAATATGCTCATTCCAGTTAAAAATAAACAAACCTTTAAGCTATATTTGTAAGCCTGTGGGAAGATAGCCATAGGGAGTGTTCTGGTTATCAAATCACTCAGTGACTGGAGTTCTTACCAGGGTGTAGGAAACTCCAGCCCAGCTCCCCCTTGACTCCTGAATCCACCTATTCCTCTGGAAAACCCAAGCAAAATGAATCAGTCTGTGTCATGGCAGTCCATGAATATCTTTTGCAAGCAATGGATGTCCCAGCAAGTGAGAGTCCAGCACTGCTGCACCCAACAGGAACTGCTCTGTGGGACCCCCATCAACGACCAACCCGACAGGAACTGGCAAGGTCTGCTGTCAAGGAGCTCCTAAACTCTATCAGGCAGATGAAATGTAGGCAGATATATAAATTTACAAGCTGGAAAGGTGCATCAAGGCTCAAGAATGAAGACAGGCTCTCAGTTCCACTTCAAAAGCCAACGTCCCTTTCTGACATCCATCAAGGCACAGCCTTGTCTTTAAGATCCTGCAGAGTGAGGCAGAACTTTGAAGGTGTTGTGCCAATGCTGCAGTTTGCTCACTTGGGGAGGATAAACTATCAAAATAAGCTGCAATGTTGCCTTGATGTCAGGCAGAGAAGCTGCAATTTGTGGGGTTTTGTCAGTGGTAAAGGTCAGCCTCATCAGCTCTGACATCCACAAGGGGAAGCCGTGCAAGAGCTCTATAAATACACCTTGAGGCAGGAAGATCACACCTGTGTAAATCATGAGTTTGTATCTGGTCTGAACCCAGTGACAAAGCAACACCTTTGTGGGGATGGGGAATTACAGACAACCCCTCCTGACTGGCCACCAGCACTGCTCTCCTTCATTCCCCAGAGCAGCCTCTGTGCAGAAAAGTTGGGATGTGCCTGCCATGAGTAATTTATGGTTTAGCTTCCTTCCACATAAGACAAAAATCATGTTGATTTTCTTTGGAAAAGTTGTAGCCATGACTGAGAGAGCCCCAGCTTTTTATTCATCTTGATTGCACACAGAGTCCTCACCAGACCTGCAGATGTGCAGCTGTATCTTGGTCTTGGCACATGCAGACGGACCAGAGGTTTCCACAGTTATTGTGTATTTAATATCTGCCAGTTTCTTGTTGTTAAGGACTGGTGCAACAATTAAACACTTGGGAAAATAATTGTAAAACATTAACAGGTCCTTATTGTTAACAGGTATTTCTGGCAGAGATTCCTTCAGGGCAACTTGGACAAGGCACTCTGGTGGAGTTGGCAATGGTCTTTTTTTCCCAGAGGGACCTTCAAACCCTCTTGTGTGGGGCTTTGTTTTGCTGGCAGCAGAAACCCAGGAAGAAACCCAGTTTTCAACATCCTCCTTCATGCCCACTCGAAGTAAAACATTAATTTATTGGTCATGATGCTTTTCACATCTCCCCTGCCTTGGCACGTGATGCTGCAGCACCATTTATGTACTCGAGATAACAAGGGCTGCAGACCCATCCCTTCTCCAGCTCCTCAAGGGTCCAGGGGCTTTCTGCTTGCACAAGCCCTCACTGAGACATGCATCAAAATGGATTTCTACTGCTGAAACCATCCCATTCCAAGTGCTTACAGGCATTTTTTGGATTTTTCTCAAAGGAGGCAGCCCTGTCTCTCTAGAGGACCCTTGTGTGGTGGTTGGGGTTGTTCACATATTTTTTTTAAAAAGGCAAAAAAAGCCAAGGCTTTTTTTTTTTTAAGCTAGAAATCAAAAATAAGAGAAAATCCACTGAAAATTCAAATACTTTTGCTCCAAATCACACGTCTTGCCATCCCTTGTAAAAAGCACATAATTAGAGCAGCGACACTGAACTACCAAACCAACCCTCAAAGCTTCCCAAGGGAAGGAAACCCCCAGCTAACACCCCACAGCAAAAGAGTTTGCAACAAGAAACCAAACCCACGCAGCCCCTACCAATCCTCTTTTCGAAGACATAAAGGTTTCCAGGTGCTTGACATCCCCGTTAACTTTTTAAGTAATAAAACTTGAGGAGAGGATTCCCGTTGGATCAGAGGGGAGACTTTGCTACAACAATAGCTCTGCTGGCAAACTGACTCCTTTCAACACATTCTTGAGTTCGTATTTTAAGTGGTTTTGCCACATTGGCAGCCAAAAATAACTATTTTCTGATCAAATTCACTGGTTCTTGTAAAATATTTTAACACGCAAACTATGACCGTGAGCAGTTCTAATAGCCTTTCAAGCTGCCTGTTCAGACCTCTTGCTTTTGAGAGGATGAAGGGCTCCACAAAAGGCTCCAGCAGAGTGATGCCATCCATGGCTGCTGTTCCTGCAGCATTCCCACCCCTCACTACCCAGGGATACAGCCCCTATTCCATGTGATGCTATTTGCTGCTTTGTATTTCATACCTACCCTTAATGTCAAGTAATAATTAAGAGCAGCCTTCCCCTGTGCCTGGTGGTGCAAGGCCAAGATCCACAACAGCTACCACAGCTGAAATGTCAGGGAAAAGGGAAAGAAAGCAAATGGACAGGCAGGAATTATGCCACAGTCTCTACTTGCACCAGTCTTGCTCTTTGATGATGATGTACAGCAAGAAGTCTTAATGTGGTCCTTAGAGAAGAAATAAATAATTTAAAAACTGGATTTCTGATTGAAAAAAGCCTCCTCCAGCTGCAAAAAATCAGAGAATTTTCATTAAGTTGCTCTGTAAATAATTGATGGCACTTTAAGACTTACCAAGTAAGAGGGAAATGACGGGCTGGTTTGAATGGGAACAGGGCAGAACCAGTGGGACATGGGGCAGTTCCACCCCAAACGTGGCTCCACTGACCCAGCCAACATGAGCCCAGTCCACAGTGCTGCTCCCACTGGGAAGCCTCCGTGGCCACCTCCAAAGCAGGGAACAGAGCTGAGACAACCCCTGAATTTCTGGATGAGCCAAGGGCTTGTAGGCAGAAAGAAAACACAGAGTACAGAACCCACTCCAAATGGCAAAGCTGCAACTTTTGTACCCCTTTAGGAAGGAGGTCAGTGAGGTCACCTGAGCAGGTGGATCTCAGTTACCATGGGCCAGCAGGGTTGTCTTGGATAACAGACCTTAATTAATTAATTAACTAATTATCATTAGGCTCTCGGGATCACTAGAGGGAGAAGCGAGCACATGCCTTAAATCAGGATGTTACATCTGGATGGGAAAAAAGACCCAGTAGATGATGGCATGAAGCATTTAAGTATTAACTATAATATCTACACCACATGCAGCTTCTCAAGATGTTTTGCTGTCATCAGCTTAGTAAAAGATAAAGATTTATTGGGCTATTACTGAAAAGGAAGCTAGATACTGCCAAATGGCACGGACAGTTAGATGACTACTTGCTGACATCTTTATTCATATATAAAACAACACAACTGAGTTGTGTTTTTTTTAACTACCATGCTTGAAGGAATCAACAAAGAAGTGCCTTATCATGCAGCACTTTTAAGTCATTTTTAAACCATTCATGGGGTTTGGATGGTTGTTTTTATTGCTGCATACAGAATATTCTATGAGCACCCCGTGAACTTCTGGTGCTGACTAAAAGAAGAGATAAGCAGCGCTGGCTGCAGATTGGGGTGATGATTTCTGAAGGTGCTGAGGGACAATCCCATGGAACAGTGCTCCCTGGACACAGTCACAAGGTCACTCTGGTCCCACATATCTCAGACATCAGAAAAAAACAGTCTTTACTGTGAGGGTGGTGAGGCACTGGCAAAGGGTGCCCAGAGAAATTGTGGCTGCCCCACGTTTAGTTGGAAATAAATGATCCCTTCCAACCCAAACCATTCCATGATTTATGAACAATTCCACTGCTGCAGAGGCATGGCTTTTTAAAGGTTTGAAACAAAGATCAATGCTAAGTCTACAAAGGTTGAGAATATTCTGGTTTAATATTCCATGTCTAGTTTTTGATCAGCTTTTAACAGCAATGTGAGAGGTTAAAATCAACATGATATGTTGATGTAATGGGATAACATGAACAGCTTCTTAGAATAGTATGAATATGGCTTCTAATAAATTACTGGATAAGTTGCAAGGATTATAGAATTATTTTTAGAACATATGTCAAAAAGATGACAAACCAAATGAACTTAATTATTCTGTTCCTTGTTGAAAACTGCAGGAAGAGTGAAGTAAATCACGCAAGACAGAGCCCTGCAGTATCACACAGCTCAATTCAAAATGTTTGCCCTGAAATTTCAAAAAGAATCCAAGCCTGCTCTCCCAGAAAGCAGCAAGCCAGAGCTGCCCACTTTTTCTCTGACAGCTTGATCTACCGTTCCCCCTTTGTTACACATTTTGAATTCAATTTAGACTGCTACTTCCAATTAACCAGCACACTCTTACTGCATTATTTGGCATTAAGCAGGCACACATGTTCCTTCAGCTCCTGCCAATGTGAGAAGACAATACCCTGAAGGTGAACCAGGCAATTTGTTGGCAGAACTGGGCTCTGGGAAGTGCCCAAGCAGGCTGATGGGAGGCTGCAGGTGTGTGGTTTCAAATGCCTTCAAAGTGCTTCATGCCCAAGTCTTCCCAAAATGTTACACTTCACAACCATCCTCTTCCATCAAGATTTATGCTGTGTTTTGAATATTTCTAATACTCTGGAGTGCCAGAAAGCTCCATTTGTCATGCTCAGTCACTGGCCAGGTTGCCCTGCTCAGGGATCCTATACAAACCCACTTGGGCACAGGCCATTATTTATTCTACACAAACTACCAAAAGCAGCTGTGATTTCAGCCTGTTTACTCTGCATGTCAATTAGTTCAGTAGAATAAAGTCTCATCCACAACATAAGCCTGTTGCTTCAAAACCAGCAATGAGGGAAAATCAAGACCAAGTTTTAATGACATGTTTATATTTAAAAAAAAAATCAGCATCCTTTCACTACAACACATCTACAACAGAAAGTACAGTACAAACCCGAGATACATCCCACACATTTCTTGAAGAGGGAGTACAAGTTCACAGAGAGATAATATTGCTATGCAAGTGCTTATTAAAAGCAATAAAAAGAACAGAACGAACAATTTATGCTCTACAAGGCTCAGATTTGGTGTTTACTGCTGGAAATTGCTTTACACAGTGTCAGAATTTAAAGCTGTGACCTTACAAAAGAGTTACTGGGCACAGTTGCAGCCCATGCAAGGAGCTGCTCAGTCAGCCACAGGTAAACCTGAAGGAAAAGTCCTTCAAAAAATGGGGGCTGAGAAGGTTTCTAGCCTAAATATAAAAATATTAACACAAGGATGGGAGGATGGAGGCTCCTTGGAACACCAGCACTCTCAAAGATTGTTCCTGAGCTTTACTTTGCTCTGATAAGAAGCTAAACTCTGTTTTAACAGAGTCACTGTTTGATCTGCACAATGAAGCCACGATGGCTCCCAAATGTGTCTTTGCCTCTTCTGGGAAGGACATGAAGGTATTATTTCCATGTTTGTCCCGTTGGCAACTCCTGACACTATGCTGGTTATTACTTACACAAACAGAAACCTGCAGCCAATCAAAATAATATGGTTGGCAAGGAATCTGGGCAAACTTTAATAGCTATGGTTCTTCAACATAAAAAGGATAAAAGTAGAATAATAATTTTTGGCAGGGGAAGCGGGGAATTTTTTAAATTCTGATTGTTTTCCTATGAGGATAGTGTTAGTGAAGTCTAACTTAAAACATGTTGTTCTGGTTTCATGAATTCACAGTGAGCGAGGTTCTGCTGGGCCCACTGAGTTACACTCCACTCCTTCACACTCCAGTTGAAGTTATCTGGAGCACACAAGGTAAGAGAGGGGGACTTGGCACAGGAGCTGCATGGCTGAAATAATTCCAATGTCTTTCTGAAAGGAGTTATCTGCACGTGCGAGTGCGCTACGGAGGAATACACAGAGCTCTCTCTGCAAGGAAGTGTAATTAACTTCAGCCTCCTGGGAGCCAGGAAAGGCCTTCACCAAGAGGAAGATGGACACCAATTTAACTGTAAACCCCTTTTTCACTGAGTTTTTCACTTCCATTTTCAGCAAACCCCAGTGCTGTGCTCAGGACTGCATCACCCTGACCTTCTTTCACTGGAGTCTGATGAAGCAAATAAGCAGAGCTGTGTTAATTTAGCAACTACACTCACTTGCCACAAGAATTAATCCCTGGAAAAGCTGATTTAGTCAGTTTTCCAATAAAAAATTTCATCCTGCCTAATAAAGACTACCTTGTAGTCAAGGAATTAGGTAAATATGTTAAATTGTAGTAAGGAGCAGAATCAGAACAGTAATATCAGAAGCAAGTAAACTTCCTTAATTAGTAGTTAATAATGTAGAGTTGTGGCTCTTCCAGAAAACAAAATCCTGTAAACATTTTCTCTGCCTTATGGAAAAAAAAAAGAACCAAGATAAAACATTCCAACTACCCTAATCAAAATTCCTCTTTTAACATTTTGGAAATCTTTAATTCTGATTTTTACCTGTCTATGACTGCATTTTCTTTTGGAACAAAAAGCCATGCAGAACCACAAATCAGAATGGTCTGTTTGATGGCACTGAAGTGAACTTCTTTTCCAAAGGCAGTAACATAAAGAAGCTAAGAAGCATTTTGAATAAAAAAGCCTATTGCATATGGAGTGGTTTGTATGAACTGGCATTTTTTGATTTAAAAAAAGTTTGCTGAAATATTTCCCAAAGCAGATCTACTTGGGCCTCTTAATTCATTGGCAAAGACTCAGTATCAGTCACTTAAAATACGTGTTTCATCATGTACCTAAAATCGTGACATCCTTTAAAAACGCGTGATACAAAAATCTTTTATTTCTTTATACTACATATTTACAATTCTATTACCAAGGAACTGTGTAAAATGTAAACAAATATACATGGGTGTAAATAATATGGCTTGAGGAAGGTTTCCCCTTTGATTAGCTGCTCAAATCACACACCAATCTACAAAAATAAGAGAAAAACAGCACATTTGACACACTCTGCTGTCTGACAGCAGTGTAAAGGGTTTTATGCTGCTGAGTAACCACACCAGTCTCTGGGCAGCTGGAGGGAACTGGAATGTCTGAGGTACTGGAATGTGGCCAGTGGATGGGCTCTCTTCAGAAGAGAAGACCAAGGCTGTGACCAACTGTCCCATGGGGGCTGTGGGGGAGAGGAAGCCAAAGGCTCCTCAGAGATCCACAGTGAAAGGATGAGAAGCAGTGGAACAAAGATGAAACTGAAGAAATTCTGATTAGAAACCAAAAAAAAAAAAAAAAGAAGAAAATAAAATCTCCACTTGAACAGGTTCAAAGAGGTGGTGGGATCTCCATCCTTGGAGATGTTCAAAACTAGGTGGGATGAATCTCTGAAATTTGACTTCAATGATGAATTTCTAACCCATTTGACTCTGAAGTTGATCAGGCTTTAAAGGGAAGCTCAGACCTTCAGCTTTACTCACTCAATGATTCTACAAAAAAATCTTAAGTACAGTGTGACACTTGCACTACTGCTGTAGTTTGGCTCTGCAGTAAATACAGGGCTAAGACCAAAATATGTCAACTGCTCAACTTGAATTGTTCTTCTGCAGCATTTGCTAAGATTATATCTCATTGTCTCACAGGAGATTTATCTTACAGGTTCCTGTTCAGTGAAACTGCCTCAAATTCACACAATTGTAGGATCAGACTCAGGCCATCACACCTCCAAAAGAACATTTAAAATATCACTTCCTTGCTGAGAGTCACATGCATCTGGGACCATAATTTTGCCACATTTATATTGAATGAACTTTCCAGTGACATTCATTGTGCTCTACAGAAGAAATTAAAAGGGATCAGTATCAGCCCCAGTGATTTTCTGGCTGAAAGCACAGTTAGTTAATTAATTTTGACACATTCACAAATACCTTTACTTTCAATACCTATGAATAACAACAATAAGACTTCCATGAAGCTTGGAAAAACTGTAGTGCCTCCCATAGGTCACAATTTGAAATAAACTACCAGGGAAGCAAGTGCCACTTGCTTTGGCCTGGACAGTCATTGACTGCAGATGTGTTTAAGACCTGGGGTGAACCCTGGGGGAAAATTGTCACCTCCCCTTCCCATCCAACCTCCTGGATCCTGCTTCACCAACTCATCACTTACCCAACCACAACAACAGACTTCCTCAAAAGTCCCAAGTTACCATCAGTTATTGTCATTTGTCTCTTGCAAAACAAAACCCTGCTCTTGCAGAGCTGCAGTTTGTTCTGGTGGTGAATGGAGCATCAGATGAGAGCTGGAACTGCCCATACTCTGTGTCTACCATGGTCCTGATGCCCATCCTTAAGTGCACGTTTGATACAGAATCAAGTGGTTACTACACAGATTTTGTAACTCCTAACCTAAAGAGAGGTATAAAGAGGCACTCTGAAATATTTTAGTCTGGTTAACAGAATATTAAAATACAGAACATACATTTCTTTATAATGACACAGTTCGATATCAAAGGAAAACCTGTCTAAACAGACAAAATAGCACCAAAATGTCTCTGTTTTATGAGGTGGCCACCAGCAGCTGTTGAATGGTATCAGGACTGTTGTGAGATGACTTGATAAAAAAAATAAATTGCTCAATAAAAGCAGAAATTCCGGAGATAGTATCTTTAAGCATCTCTCCTTGCTTACTATCTGCTTTCTCTATTCAAGATAAAACCTTTTCTGCATTAGCAGATACTGTTTGATGAGAAGTGCTGCACAGTTTGGCTTGACAACCCACTGAGAAATTCATCTGGTAAGATGTGAGAACACAGGGTGCCAGGAGAGTCTGACAGACACCACACTCTTTGGAAGACAGATTCAGACAGAGCCCTTCCAGTCAGTCAAATCACACCAGAAATGCAGAAGATGCCCTTAAATAAATTAACAGTGTATTGAGGACTCTTGATGGATTGTAGCAGATTCTTCTTCAGCTGTAAGTTCAAAATTAGACTGCATGCTTCCCTAGGACATGGCATTTTATTCAAAGAGGAATTAACTTGATGAATCCCTCTAGTTCCTGTGCAATGTGATTTTGCAATGAATCTGTAGAGAAATAATCTGTGGAATACTCTTCAAACTTGGTGCTGGTTGTCAAGTGGGTTTAGAAAGTCCCTGATAGGGAGCGTGGCTCATTCCATGGTGATGTGTTACATGCTGCTTATCCTGATACTCTTTGGAGCTGCTCTGATTAAAAACATGTCCAGGCTTTCAAGAAATGAATTATATTAATACCAGAAAGAATGTCCAGAGTAGATTAATGGCGGGGCAAGAGGCTAGGAATGAGCACATGAAACAGATTCAACTCTTTAAAAGGATCCAGCTACTAAATGGCCTCTGTAGTCTTCCATAAGAAGTGTGAATACTTCAGTACAATTCAAGCTGAATTGAATAACTGTTTTCATATCCAAATTCAAATACCGTCTGTGCATATAAAACAGTTCATTTATTAGTCCAAATGTTACTGTTGTAGAGCTCTTGGAAAAATACTCCCTCTTTCTTGAGCTTGTTCTTCATAAAAAGGAAGCTTTGGAGGGCCACCTAGAGAATTAAGTAGAAACACGGTTTCAGGTCCATATAACCTAATACTGAAATATTGTATAGATTATACAATTTACACTTAAATAATTCAATAAATGGTAGCCTTGAAAAGAAGGTAGAGGAGGGGGTTACAGCACGGAGGCAGAGAGCAGGCAAAACTATAAAACACCTCCAAATCAGAAGGTTCCCAAAGCTTTTCCTGAACTAAAGGAGGAATTGTGATTACACCACAAGCGAGAGGAAACTTTCCCTCCGTATTCTATTTCATTAAGAAGAGAAATTATCCAAAGGGGTAATTTCCAACGGGTTGACCCTCCCATCCCCACCGACCACCAGCAGGGGCCAGAGGTGTTGTACCCCCCAGGAAAGGCTGCACCCCCGGGCTGGTTACCTTCCGTGCAGGTCGGTCCCCTCCAGGAGCCGGGGCAGGCGCAGCTCCCGTGGCGGGGATGGCAGCGGGATCTGCCGGCGCACTGGCACCGCAGGGAGCAGCCGGGGCCGAACCTGTCTGGCCTGCACCCTGCAAGGACAGGGGGGTTTGGGACAGGGGGAACACTCCTGGCAGCCTCCCCCCTTCTGTGGGATCAGGAAGCTGCTCAGACACCCACATCTGTTCACATTCAAAGATGACATTTGGGAAAGCGCGGCAGTCGTCGAGTTTTGTCTGCCACACGCTCTGCCCAAGCTGCAGCCCAGCTGTCCTGAAGAGCTCCCAGAATGGAAATCATTGCTGGTGTAAAAACAGGGGTTGACAGCCCAACAGAGAACATCTTGGGATCTGCTCAGGAAAGTTGCTGTCAGCATCCTGGATCCACACTATCTCCTGCCCCTGTCTCTCCTGCATGGCTGGGCTGTCAGTACGTGCTGGGCAAGAGCCTTCCCTCATGGAATGTGACACAGAGAATTAATCCATTTTATAGATACTCATGTCTTGCACAATTCTGCTGCATCCCGGCCAATTAAATTCACTTTAAAAAAAAAATCTCACTTCCAAATGCAAATAAATTCATACCTAGGCTGGTAAATCCTCACTGCAATTTTTTAAGCATCAGAGGACAGGCAGGAAAGGAAAGTGAGCAGCAGGGTCGCAAGGGAGGGTGTGAAACACACAGCAAACAATGGCCCTCTCTCCCTCACCTCGCTGAAAAACCCTGTAGCCAGGGAATTTGCCTTCTCCCACGAGCACCCTCAGGTAAATAAAGTCCTGCTGAGCCCTGCATCAGCTGCAGCCCCAGCACGTGGGAGAACTCGCCCCGTGTGCTCCCAGCTTGGCCTTTTCAATTAGGAAATGTTATGAGAAAAGGTCTCCCCAAACACCTCTGGACCTGATTTTAATTTATGTAATACCACATTTTCATGTTAATAACAATGTGTATTTAAGACATCTGTTTGAAAGTCTGCAATGTTAATTTACTACAGAAAAAGAACGCCCATAAAAGTCTGTTATATTCTTTCTCTCTCTCTTTTTTTTTTTAATTAACATTTTGCCTGTTTAATGGGTGCTTTACCAGAGTTCAAATTAAAATCAGGCCTTTTATCTTTATGGCTGCTGCACAGTCACAGCTGCTCACAGTTATATCACAGATGAACTGAGCCTAATTGAAAATAAAAATGCAAATAAAACCTACCCCATAACAGCTTTTCATGGATGGGGGCTACCCTAGCTGATTTAAGAAAAATAAAAATGACTCACAGAGTTTGTGAGGAAGAAAACCTCAATTCCCATTTTTGGTGCTGAACTTCCCCCTTGTGTTCCACTGCTGCCTAAAGTTTTACTGGAAAGGTCCAGGGACACCTGGTGCAGGGTGGGCACTGAGGGTGGCTCATGTTCCCACTGGAACAGTGCTGCAGACTGGGAGCTTCATCTCCTGACCACAGGACACTGCCCAGAGGGAATCAAATGCTTTTCCATTTCAGTTCTGCAAGTTGCACTCATGCTTAAGCTCACAGAAATTTGTATTAATAACAGCCTGCTTAAATCTATTTCTGCCCCATCCTAGGACAAAAGGAGAAATAATTTTCCCCCTCTGCTCCAGGAGCTCAGGAGGATTTTGGTTCCTGGTGAAGCCCCACAGTAACACATGGATGTTCACTCCTTTTATCTTGTTTGTCACAGCACTGGAATCACAAATGTTTTCTGACACTCAGCTAAACCACTGCAATTCCTTTTACTCCAATGATTACCCTAAAACTGCTCCATCATAATCACAGAATCCTAGAACAGCTTGGGTTAGAAGGGACCTTTAAACTCCTCTGGTTCCAGCCACAGGCATGAGACACTTTTCACCAGAACAGGTTTCTCCAAGCCCTGTCCAACCTGGCCCTGAGCTCTGATCAGAGTCACAGCTGTGACCAGAGACTGGCTCGGGATTCTGCCACTGCTGTCTCTCAGCCCTGCACCCAACCCCACCAGGGTACAGCAGTGGGGCTGGTTTTACCTACAGGAAAAACTTCTCACCTATTTTTATATCCTTGTTACAGAATAATTCTGCTGCTGTGGGCAACACACAGCCCAAGTGCAGCCTGTGCTGCAAAGGAGGGAATTGCATTTGGGTTAAAAATTCCTGGGCTGCTGCAGCACCACACCCTCATCTGTGGGGATTCCATCCTGCCTCCAGGGAAAGCAAATCCAGAGTTGGACACACTTCTGCACTGCTCTGAAAAGGGTCACAAATGTCAGTGTGACAAAGCACAGAGCAATTGGAGCCCCTGGTGCCCAACTGCACCCCCTGGAGTTTTCCCCACTACATCTGCAAAACCTCTTAGTCTATTCTTCCCCAGCTTGTGTTCTCCAAACCGCAAGGCAAATGACATTTTACAGCTGACCCATGAACAGTTTTCCTATCAGGCTATCAATTTAAATATTGATTAAATCAAGAGGTACAAGCCTGCTGATAAAGGTGTTGACAACAACAAAGAGCAATTTTCTACAAACAATGTGTTCTTGAACACCAGCAAATGTCCTTTTACAGTTATTCTGAAACCAACAGGTCAGAGTGGTTTAAGAATACACAGTCCAGCCCTTAAAAATATTGCCCTTACCAATGTCACACTTGTCTCCAGTCTTCCCAGGTGGGCAAAGGCACTTCCCAGTCTCTGGATCACAAGGAGCATCTCCACAGTCACACTGATGCTGGCACCCCTCACCAAACCAGCCCCTAGCACAGCCTGACAGCAAGAGAACACTTTAGATGATGACTGAGTGGCAAGACTTACATTAAACCCAGATTTTCCCAGGATGTCTCAGGGGAAAGCTCAGAAATGAAATCAGTGTAAATGCCAAGCCTAATGAAGAAATCAAACATAGTGGAATGGGCACATTATTTATATGAGCTCTCCTTCTGTTGGGGTTGTCTAATCTAACTTCTCAAAGGTATCTCTAAATCTGTCCCAGAAATGTAGCTGGAACTTATTTTTATTTTTAATTAGAACCCTCTAGAAGCCTCCTCCATAACACTCAACAGGTTTGACATGCACCTAT
This sequence comes from Fringilla coelebs, assembly GCF_963513975.1. Classification (NCBI taxonomy): domain Eukaryota; kingdom Metazoa; phylum Chordata; class Aves; order Passeriformes; family Fringillidae; genus Fringilla; species Fringilla coelebs. The sequence goes on from NC_140036.1 coordinate 22,158,976, forward strand.
TTAATAATCTTATTTGGAGTTTTAGAAGCAAATTTAGAATCAGTAAAAAGGACTTATTTTTAATAAATGGCATGTGGAACTCATTGCTGCAAGACATCACGGAGACCAGGACTTTCACTGTATTAATTGGAACCAGATTAGTTAATTTATAAGGGAATGGGAACACCCAGCTGTATAACAGGAAATCTGCCCCAAATTCAGTGTTTCAGGATATTCATTAAGCTCAAGATATGGAAGAAGTGGCTCTCAACAAATATTTCAGTAATTATATGAGATTTGTTTGAGTTTTTGGGTTTTTTTTTTTGGTGTGTGGTTTGTTTGTTTTTTTTTTCTCCTTTTTCTTTTTTATTTCTCATCTGAGGTATACCAGTACCTTTTTCACAGTGGACACCATGGTAACCCAAAGGACAAAGGCACTGTCCTGTCACTGCATCACAGCTCGCTCCATTTTTACAGGCACAGGCCTGAAGACAGCCCAGCCCATAAAATCCAAGGGGGCACCCTGAAAAATTAAAATGAAGAAGGTACATGGAGAAAACCATACACACCATAAAAATCCTTTGTGTTCTCTGTGACATTTGCTGTCAGACAACAAAAATTGATATTTATCCTTAACTCTAATAATGCCATGGGCTTTTAAATTTGTACCACCCAGCATCCTCTAGAGACATGCAAGATCTGGAAGGAGCTGGATGATCTGGGACATCCCCAAAATTTTAACTGAGCCAGTGAGGTGTTTCTTGACTCCTCTGAAGCCCCAAACCTGTGACAATTACCCCGAGTGCCTCCACTTACTGTGCTCACAGGAGCGGCCGTAGAAACCCTCGGGGCAGCTGCAGCAGCCTGTGAACCTGTCACAGGTGCCATTGTGCTGGCACAGGCAGTCCAGGGAGCAGCCAGCCCCATACTTTCCTGGGAGGCACTCTGCCGGCAGGACATGGACAGAAAAACAGACAAACAGTCAAACAATCACCGCCCTCACCCAGAAAAGCTTGCATTGCCAAGAGATGATACCCAGAGAATAATTTGCAGACCAATGAATATTTGTTAAGAAGACACAGGATTTCTGCACAACTATGATGCATTTACATACTTTGGTGAGAAATCTTTTATGCTATATAGATGTTTGAACAGCAATTTCCTCAGTTTTAACAGTCTGCCTTTTTCAATTTGTCTCTTCACAGACTCGATGCTGAACCTGCACCATGTGTTGTAAAGCCTTGTAGTGAATAGCATAAATTAGATTTTCTTTTTTCTTTCTTTATCTACAGCAATATTTTCTTTTAGGCACTTAAAAAGTGTGAAAGAAAACATGAAGCTTTTCCTCCTCTGTGTTATCATTGGAGTTCACACTATTCGAATTCCTAATAAAACCAGGAGGATCTTTTTCACACATAGCAACAGTCTGTCCATGTATAATGAGCTATCTGCTTTTACAGAACTAAACACGTCTCAAATTACTGAAAGCCAAGTCATGCAGAAGGGACTGTGCCAATATAATTAACCTCAGCATCATCTCTGAATAAGTTAACTTCCCACTGCTGGGATAATTTGAATCTGGGCAGACGAACTCAAACGAGCGTGGCCGTCCAAATAATCAGATTGAGAACCCTGCAAATGCCAGACAGGATCTTCCAGGAACATCATATCTAATCTCTATTAAAAGGATGCCTGATTAGCTGTCTTTGATTTCCAGTCACAACACACTCAAACCCACACTGCTGCGGAGATCAAGACTCAATTTTCCAATAATTTCACTCCCTCTGTCGAAAGATAAATAGTGAGGCTCTCTGTAGTGGTACAACACACAGTTCCTTATGCAGTGTGTGCATGTCTGCCCCCTGAGCTCCACTCCAGAGATGTTTTATCTATGCAATACACCCACAATCCCCTACTCCATGTGGGGACACCTGCACCACCCTGCTGAGCCTTGGCAGCCCCAGCTCAGCCCATGGGTGATGACAGAGATCTCCAGGAGCAGGCAAATGGAGATGACCACAGGTGGCCTTTGCTGGGCCACCCAGACACTGGTTAACTGCAAATGCTTTAGAGCCTGTGCCCAGAGAGCATCACTGCCCACTGAACCCTCACAGCACTCACACTGTGAGCAGCTGCATCTTGCCTGTCCTCCCTGCTCCTCCCCTGCACACAGCCGCACGGCAGGGCTCTGAGTCTCCTCAGATGCAGAGTGGAACAACTGCATCTCAGAATGCTGCTAAAAAGTGTCATTTCTAGATGGCACTTTACATAGGGACACTCCCCTGTAACAACCAGTTCTTGGTATAGGTACATATGGAGTTTGAGGTGAATATTTGAGGTGTCAGGGGCGGAAGTTCTGTAAATCAGAGCCTGGGAGGGTATTGGGGAGCTTGAACCATGCCATTATGATTTAATGAGGACATTTGTCTTGAATGTGTACTTTGAACTATTTACTTCTATTTCATACCATTAAACTTGAGGTTTCCTGAACATTCAAGCCCATAACTATACAGATATTTCTCACCTACAGAGACAAATAGGAACACAGAAATGCAGAATGTTTTCTGGGAGATGGACAGGACAGTTGTGGGAAGACTGGGCTGACAGGAGAGATTCTGGAATAGGAAATGTTAGTGTGCTTTGCCTTGCACAAGGGACAGGTGTCATGGAGAATAAGGGTGAAAGAGCAGGACAACCTCAATTGCTTTGGACAGTTGTCAGAACATCTGGGAAGTCTACACATGGGAAGCTCAACTCCAGTCGAGAGTCAAATGAAAGAGAACACAACCAGTGAGGAGGAGGACATAGGCTTCTCCTGCTCTGAGGATCACATGGAAGAAGACAAAACCCAATATTCTGATGGACAAAAGAACACAAAAGTTGGACTGGAGAAGAAATAATAGAGTGAGAAAGAAATAAGGAGTGTGCAAAGGAATTCATGAGCAGGACTCAGGAGGAAACTGTCTTTGAAAAAAGACCTGAAGCTCTAACTAGGGGCAGTTCTGAAACTGTCCTTGTCTGTGGGTGTCTGGGGATGCTGCAAACCCCAGCTTGACTGAACAAATCCACAGCCATGGAAGCAGGAAATCACCTTCCTCACAGGATCTTCCTGTCCAGCCGAGCCCGCAGGTGCAGCTGCCATCCACGTGGTCACAGATGCCACCGTTCTGACAGGTACACGTCCCGAGGCAGTCGGGGCCATACTGTCCCTGGGGACACACTACAGAGAATTAACAAAGTTTGAAAAAACCCAAAAATTAGCACCCCAAGGAAAGGATGAAGGTGACAGGGAATAAATACAAACACATGCTCCCTACACGTATCCCAAGTGATTAGGCTCTCCTTAGGGTGGTGGGACACCACCATGGTTATTATTAGTTTCCATGGTTATTATTAGTTTCTGTGATTATTATTAGTTTCCATGATTATTATTAGTTCCACCCAAACACTCTGTCCTGACATAGCCCCTCAGCTTCCTGGAGAACCCAGTGCCCCAGATGGGTGGCAGGGAGGTGTGGGCAGGATTAGCCTGGGTGATGGAGCGGGGAGGGACAGAGGCTGAGCGCCCCAAACCACAGCCTTATCAGCAAAGGCCCTGGCTGTGAACAATGTCTGGCACTGAGTTTATTTGCTGGGTACTTTAAGAGTGTCACCCACTGGCGAGGTGACCTGGTCCTGCTTTGTTACCTTGCTGACAGGCAGGTCCCGTGTGGCCGGGGGCACAGGTGCACTCGCCGGTCCGTGGGTCACACTGGCCTTTGCCACAGGCACACAGCTGGGCACAGTCCTTCCCATACCAGCTCTCAGGGCAGGCTGAGGGAACACAGGGTTTGTTAAACACCCACAGGATCCAATGGCAGTTTTCATTTCTAACGCAGCCACAATCTTAGGGGAAGAGCTGGCTTTGTTTTTATTCCCCCTAATGCACTTCAAAGCATCAAGCATGAAGCCAGAACCCACCCAAAGACACGACTGCTCTACCTTCTGAGACTACTTGTGATTATAAATATAATCCATGATTTCACATGGAATATTTACTGTTTTTCCTATCAGAAGAGTGAATGTACAACTGAAATATCAGCCGCTCTTCCTTCCAGCTTAAAACATCTTTCCTTCCTTAAGACTGATGCTGCTCAGAAATGAAGAACAAAGCTATGGGCAACCAAACATTCAAACATTGCCTCTCTGTGAATAAGCTGAACAGAACTTCACAGAGACCAGACCACAGAAATTCAGCCACAGCATTTAGCTGTGAAGCAGAGAAGTAACAGTAGGGTTGCCATGGAGTCTTTACCAGTTTTGCCATGACAAAACTTGATCTTTTTCCCATTTATTGAAACTAATGGCACCACAGCGTGAAGCAAAATATTGAGATAATTTCTCAACCTCGAAATTTTGGACAGGAAGAAGGAACTTGAGCAATTCATGCTGAGCTGGCTCTAGAAATAAACTTGGGCAAGCAGGTTGTAATCCTGGGGTAAGCGTCCTTGCTTCTATGCATGCAGGAGTGAGGGAAAATATTTTGCAAGAGATTTTTTTACAAAGCTGGAATCCTGATTTACAATTCAAGGAAGAGGTAGCTGGGATCTGTCTGTTTTTCTTCAGACAAGCTCTTATGCAAATGATCCTCTTTGCTGTGTTTTGACAGAAGCAGAACATGAATGTTGGCTTACTTTTGCTGCAGTTGGCTCCGATGAAACCGGGAGCGCAGTCACAAGTTCCTGACGCGGGGTCACAGCGGCCTCCGTTCATGCATTGACAGGGATTTTGGCAGTTTGAACCATAAGTACCTTCTGGACACCCTGTTTTAAAAGAAAAAATACCCAGTAATTAGGTTAGGTTGCTCCTGGGCCTGTTGCATTTCATGTCTTAAGCACTTTGTTGCTTTCAATCAAAGTTTGATTTTCATTTTCTGTTATTCACCTCCGGAGGGCATTGAGGAGCAGATGACTCCTTTGGACAAAGTGCCCTTGGGACTGCTCTGATTGCACTGTCAAATCCTGAGAGCTGGACTGACTGCTGCTGCTCCTGGCTCTGTGCTCTCCTCCCATTCCCCTTATGTGACAGTAGCAAGAAAAGCAAGCCTCGTTCCACAGAGGTCTTCCTCTTGGGATTTCTGTTCCAAATGAATGTATTCCCTCTTTCCCTCCTACACAGGAGAGATGGGGTCATTCTCCCTCTTCCTTTGGGCAGCAGCCACCTGGTTTGTCCAAGTCAGTGAGAAGCTGTGAGCCATTTCTGCCTTCTTAGCAGCTGTTTCATGGATAAAGAGTAGGTCACATCTTAAAATGTGTAAGTTGGAGAAAGTTGGTTTCCTCTATAATCTACTCCTTCCCTGCAAACTGGAGCTGGCATTGTTAGTGGTTGCCCTGGGAGGTTGTGGATTCCCCATCCTTAGAAATGTTCAAGACCAGGCTGGACAAGGCTTGGAGCAACCTGAGATGATGGAAGGTGACCCTGCCCATGGCAGGGGCTGGAACTGGATGGGCTTTAAGCTCCCTTCCAACCCTGTGGATTGGAAAATGTGCACATGGCAGCAACTCAGAATTTCAGAAGACACCACCTCAGAAGATAGATACGGGAGGAACATTATTTAAATGCAGTCAGAAAATTCTCTGAGGAAAAAAAAAAGCAGCTGTATTTTGTAAGAACCACAAGAATCACCACACCTGTGTTAGGTGGGAACAAACGGTCTATGGAGAGGTTTTTCAGGGGCAGTGAAGATTCCTGGTTACTTTTTGGACAGCTAATGTTCAAGGAGAATTGAACAAGAGATCAGGAAGATGTAAACGCATTTGCCACGCTTAGTTTACATCTTCTGGATGATCTTTAGTGATGGAGGCTGGAACCGAGGGGAAGAGCTGGGCAGAGCTGCTGGGCACAGGCACCAGTGAGCCTCCAGCGTGCCACCTCTGAACTCTGGAAATTCAGGTTTTTCTCCTAATTTTCCAGTGTACTGGTAGAAGGAGTAGCTGGTGCTCGAGCAGCACGATCATCATCCAACAGTTCCACTTGTGCTACTACCTCCAAATGTCATTTCTTCGCTCACCCCTTCCTTCTCTTCCCTGGCAGAAGGAAAGTCTGTGGCTACTTTAGAAACCTGGTTGAAAATATATTTGCTCATGTCTCCAAGCAACAGATCCCTTGCAATCTGTGCAGAAATAACTTCATGCATTCTGCCTTTCCTAAAGGCACAAAAGCAGGGCCTGAGTGGCTGGAGAAATCTCTGGCTTTTCTGAACTATTCAATAGTGAGGGAGAGCTTATGGGAAGCTTTGAAGGGGTGCCTTTTAAAATAAAACTAAACGTTGGCTTCTGCTCAAACCAGGATAGCAGATCATCAGGACTAAGCAGATACACGCTTTTATAACGTGCAGATACTCTCCCCAGCCCTTCCCAAACACAGATTCTTCTCAATGAATGCTCTGTCATCAGTGCTTCCATCTGCCAGGACACAAAATCTGTTTCATGTGCAAGCCCTGGCATCAAGGAGTCAGCCCTGCAACACCCTCTTCATTCCCACCAAGACTTCAAGTTAAGCACTCATCCAGATTCAATGATTTAATTACTCTGTGTGAGTTTCTCTTTTCCTCCTTTTGGTCATCATTTGTGTTTCCTCCTTTTTTTTTTTAAATTCTGTTTCCCACACTCCAAAAGATGCTGCTTCTCCCTGGCAAAGCTTTCAGAGCAATTCCTCAGCTCAAGGCCAGCAGTAGCTGCTCCATGACTGAACGGGATGCAGTCATTCCCTCCTTCCCAAATTCTTTGTCCTTGCAGTATTTCCTGTATTTTGGCTGGAGAAGGAGCAGCACATGCAGGGCATGTTCAGCTGCTGCACCGTGCACATGCTCAATAGCAAGGCCACCTCATCTGTTAGTACTTTGCAGAAGAATTTTGATGCAGATAACGAGGGCAATTTGCACCATGTCCCACCATTTCAGTAGGCTCTGCCTTTGCAAAGAGGGCTATTCTTGCACCACCAGTTATCTCATAAAGACATTTTCTAATTTAACAGTTTCCTGTGCTTCTGACTTATGTTTTTTTTTCTGTGAACAAAAGAGTGGCAGCCAGATTTCCACCTCATTTCCTGATTTTCCTTCTGCTTTGAGTGGGTTTGTCATGACCAAGAGTTCCTAAATCTTTCCATAGCAATTGCACACACTGAGGTTTTCTGACCAATGCTATTAAATCACATTGTCAAATAACCCCTTCTGACACATCCTGTCACCTTCAGCTTGAGGCTGAAGCTGTTGAGATCTCTCTGGCTCTGGGTACTCCCAGCCCAGTCAATGTCACAGAAACATACCATGCTTTTTTTTTTAAAATAATTTTTTTTTTTAAAATAATTTCACCACCACTTACTGCTTTTTACTCCTTTTAACAAGTAGATCTGCCCATCCACCAAGTGATGGGAGCCTTATTGCTAGTTTGTCTGCTTCCTCAGCACCATGCCAAGAGACTTTTTCAGCTCCTCACTCCAAAATTTGTGAACATGAAAGCCCCATTGCTCTTGGCTCCTGGAAATTTGACTTCCCAGCCAACTACACCTTTTATAGATACTTTCTTGAACCATTTTTTCATAAATACAGCAACAGTTGCCAGAAACTGTTTCCAGCAGCATCCAACCACATGTTGACTGGACCAGAGCCCGTTTGGGAGCGGCTCCCTGGGCTGGTTTAAAATTCCATCGAGAGCTTCTTCACCCTGGAGCAGCCCCAGCTTTCCCTGCAGGGAGGAGAGCAGGAGCTTGGAGAATTCCCACCAGAGTCACGCCAGCCATCCTTGGTTTTCAGTCAGTCACTTCAGAATCAGGCCCACAAACTCTCCCTCCCCTGACCTGAATTTAAAATTAACTCCTCCTCCTATTTTTGTGTCTGTCTACAAGTGGCACAGGGGACAACAGGAACAACACCAGCATAGATGAGTATTTTTCTATGAGCTTCCATAATTTAATTATTTCTCCAATAAATATCTAACAAACCCGTGTTTAAGAATTTGCAGTACATTTTTCAGAGTACGAAACACCATGAAATCTCAAACTTCATACGCTTTAATCCCAGCGACACAGAAATCCAGGCCAAAAATCTGCCCTGAATGCAGCAAAACTCATTTTATTTTGCAATGAGTCTTTTTATATCTTTTCTATCAGAATTTCAGTGTAATTGTTTGAGCATTAAATTTTAAAATTCTGAAATAAAACCTGAAGTATCTAAGTAAGTTTGAGGACGTTTACTGTAATGAGAGATTTAGTGCTACACGCACAGGTAATGACAACTGAGAAATTGCTACATAAAGGTAATAGGCTGACCATGATTAAGTCTTTTAAAATGATCCTGTTAAATAGTTGATCTCCACTACTGCTTTACTACAACATTTATTATAATCTAATGTATAATGGATCCAGATGGCTCCAGCCCCAGTGTTGAAGGCCAGGTTTCGATCTCATTTACAGCAAAAACTGATGCACAGTGGAGGACAGAATCAATGCTTTGTATTTTATTTATAATTTATATTTTAAAGAATAACTTGTGATGATGTGATGGCAATACAAAGGCCCATCTCTAAAGTGAGTCTTTCCCCTATTTCTGCTCAAGGAATAAAACAGTGGTTTAACCCTTACTAGAGCTGTGCATGTGACAGCTGGCTTTTATATCCAAACTGTCACCCCAAAAGGCAATTAAGCCAAAGAGAGCTGTGCTGGATTCCCAAGAAAGGGAAATCAGCACTCACCAAAGAGAGAAAAACCGAGCTAGAAAGACAACAGCCTTTTCTTTTTTCCCCCTTTTTTCCCCTCTAAATGAGACTGCTACAAGCCATGGAGTAAAACCAAAATTAAAGTTGTAAATAAAAAGGTAATTAACTGTCTCCTTTATTGGCTGCTTTGGTATATGTTTCTTATCAGTTGCCACATTCCACCAAAAACAACTTTACAGATGTCCTAAAATACCAGCATGAGCCATGTGGATCTGGGAATATTTTTTATGATGGAGCATTGGGCCAATTGGCATTTTGTCCTCTACACCAGTCACCATTTTTCAATCCAGAGTAACAGTTGGTTTAATTTGATTGTACCTCAGAAGGCTCTGTAACTGAAAGGACTTTATGAATCACTTGGATTTATTGCCAATTTCAGCTTGTTGTTTTCTCATAACCATTTGTTCTTACTTGAGCACGCAGAGATTTCGGGAAGTATTTTGGACTTGGTATTTGGAAATGAGAGAGCTGCACAAAATCCAGGTGTAGCTGAGAGATACAATGCAGAGAATGATCTTTACATTCTTCAGTGTGGCATGAGATTGGGAAGAATTTAGCTGGTAAATCTGGTGGGTTTAAAATTAATTTGAAGGATTGAATTAATTATATTTTTGAACTAACATTATTATTTTTTCTAGAATTTTTTTAAATTAAAAAAAATTAAAATTAATTCCTTGCAATAATACAACTACTTTAGTGTAAATTAACACACCCTGTGCTTACTTCCTATGCTATAACTTATTTGTAATACTATAACTTTTATACTATAATTAGCCTCTACTTCTCTCAGCCACAGATGAACCCAAAGCTCCAGCAGATGCTCCTGCAAGTCTCAGTTTTCTTTCAGAAAGGCAGAAACCCCCCAAAATACTCACGGAGGTGGCAGTGGGCCCCGTGGTAGCCCGGGCTGCAGGAGCAGTGGCCGGTGACAGGGTGACATTCCTGGTTCTCAGCAGAGCACTGGCACACTCCCTGACAGTCCTGCCCATACGTGCCTGCTGGACAAGCTTTGGGAAGAAGAAATGCAAACCAATAAATTAAATTTGTCTTGGTAAATATAGTGCTCAAACAAAGAGCGGGCTGAAATTTATTAAATAAAATCCCTGCCTACGGAATGACGCTCTCCTCCGGGACTTTGGATTTATTACATTTACTTGGGGGTTACTTGAATGCTTGATTTTGTTTTGTTCAGTCAATTTGTGCCCAACTGTCAAGGGCCAGATACAATTTTCTTGTCACTTGAAAAAAAATCATAGGGAAATGTCAGGTGAAATTGACTAAAATAACAGCATAATTCCCAAGGGACCAGGCGTGTGGATAAAGACATTCTACCTTTTGCAGAGAGTTTAAACTTGCAAAGCTGCTGAAACATCAACATCAACAGGTTTCCTTCTGCCTGCTGACAGCCACACTGCCTACAGGGTTTGGACCTTCCACATTTAATTCTTACATCTCATTCCCATTAAGCTGCCCTGGTTGTGGGTCAGCATTTAGAGTCCTCTGGTGGAGGATAATGGACACCAGTGTCAGTCCTTTCAATTCTTATTTACTGCTGGCTGTCCTTTGGCTAAGGCAGGGCTCAGGCAAAGGGAGGAACAAAACCAGGGTGTTGCAGCTGGGGTCCAAACAGGAGCCTGCTTCCACATACAGCTCTGGGGGACTGAATTCCATGCTAAGAAAGCAGAAAATGTCCTTTCCATGAGCTCTGAGAGCAGGAATAGATAGCCCAGTGCAGGGACAAGGCCAACAGAAGCTGAGCCGCTGCTTTCCTGGCTGTGGGCAGGGCAGGGCTCCACTGGCACATCCTCAGCCTGTCTGGGGCCAGTTCAGCCCCTGGCTGCAAACACAGAGAGGCCAAACCCCAGCAGCCCAAACAGAGCTCGGAGCCCACCAAACCATCTGGGTGAGGGACAAGCACCCTTGGCCATCTCCCCTCCCATCAGGTCGCTGTCACCTCCCTCTCCAGGCACCACACCAGCACATTCTGATTCAATAAACAGATAAATAATAAATTATGAAGGAACCGTGCCGTGCCAAGGAACTCACCCTTGTGGCAGCCGTGGCCGGTGGCTCCTGGGGGACATCGGCAGGCGCCCGTCCGGTGGTGGCAGGGCCGTCCCTGGGGGCAGCGGCACCGCCGCGCGCACCCCGCGCCGTGGCGGCCAGGCAGGCAGGCTGCAGGGGACACCAACCCCGTCAGGGCCAGCAGAGGGGACAAGGACACAAGGACACCTGCTGCCACCCTGCTCACTGAGATTGTCACGCTCTCTGCGCTGACTGCCAAGGGAATGCTGCGCTTGACCTGGGGCCATGGGGAGGGCTTTCAAAATTGAAATTTGGGACTGGGATTGTGGGTGTGTGATTTGAACAGAAGTGTGGGATATCACAGGGTGGGAAGCTTTGAGTTTAAAGTGTTGAGACATAAAGTTTTTGAATACAGTAATATGTAGTATCAAATATATTTGGAATATAGTATCTATAGAATATATATTTATATATATATCTATATGGAGGAAAAGCATTTTGTGCTGTTCTTGTGAGCCAGCGAAGGCTCCCTCAAGATAAGGAAAGCCCTCTATCTCTCTGAGGAAGACACCAAGGCTGTTACCATGGTGACATGATGAAGGAGAGAAAGCTAAAAGATACAGACTCTAGCTGGCTCACAGAATGATGTGGCTCCCTGTTCACCTATTGAGAACTTTGTTTCTTTCTTATGACCAATGGGAGGTGAATGTGTCTTTAAGTAAATGTAAATATCTTGAAAAACTATAAAAGAACGTGTTGCTATAATAAATCTCTGTTATACACCTTTCTGATGGAGCCTTGGTGCTTTGCACCATGTCACATTCTATAGTGATATCTATATATAAAATCTATATATTTAGAATACAGTTGTGGTATTTACATTCTCTGAACGTGATCTTCTTGCTCAGGGTTTTTCTCTTGGGAAGCTGAAAGGCAGAGAGAAGCCTCAGAGAAAAGGAAAATAATTCTTATCTCATTTGCTTCTCCTGTGTTTTGCTCACGTGGAACGTGTTTGGAGATTGTTCATCCACAGGTGATTGTTTCATTGCATTCTGCTGCGAGTTGTTTTAACTCATTGGCCAGTTAGGGCCAAGCTGTGTCAGGACTATGAAAAGAGTCACGAGTTTTCATTATTATTATCTTTTTAGCATTCACTAAGTATCTATTCTGTATTCTATAGTATAGTATAGTATTCTTTAATATAATATAGTATAATAAAGTAATAATTTAGCCTTCTAATAAGATAGAGTCAGATACATCATTCTCTCCCCTCATCTGTGGACCTAAATTTACAAGATATAGTAATATATATAAAGCAAGATAGAGGTTTTAGGGCAGAAGCTAGTCCTCCTTCTTCACCTTTTTCTTCATAGGTTTGGGTGGTATTATGTAATTAGATTAAAAAGTGCACATTACAAACAAGCAGTTATTAAGTTGAAAATAAAAAATAATTTAAGTATCATTTCTTAATTAGACATTTTATCCCTAAAAAAAACCCTTGTAAAAATACAACTTAATTTTTAATTTCTTAAAATAAAATACTATAAAACTCACGGTTTGTAAAACTATAATATAAATAAAAACTAACAAATATCTAAATCCAAACAAGAAATACCACCTCACACATTTAATCCCACCCAACCTTAACAAAAAAACCCACAAAATCTCCACAGCCACCCCCTCCACGCACCCATCCCTGCCAGCACCTCCAGCCCGACCCCGCGGCACGAGGGTGTGAGAACGCCCGGCCACAGCCGGGTACTGGGGGTTTGGGGGACACGCACCCCGGGCTGAGCTGTCCCCTGATCACTCACGTTTGTCACAGTGCCTCCCTCGCCACCCCCTCTGGCAGTGACACGCTCCAGTCTGGGGGTGGCAGGACCAGCCGTGGGCGCAGTCACACCGCTCCTGGCAGCGCTCGCCGAAAAATCCCGGGGGGCAGCCTGGGGGCGAGCAGAGAGAGCAGCCTAGAGCAGCCTTCTACCTGCTGTGGCAAGGTACCTGCAACGTCCAGCCAGGCTGCTCCTGGTTATTCTCATCAGCACCCTCAGGAATTCGTCAAGGTTACCTGTGGCATTCACATTTTCTGGAAAAATCCCTTCACCCAGGATTTTTTCTCCTGAGAAGATGAGAAGCCTCAGAGAAAAAGGAAAATAATAATTATCTGATTTTCTTCTCCTGTGTTTTGCTCCTTTGGAATGTGGTTGGAGATTGTTTACCCACAGGTGATTTTTTTTATTGGTTTCATGTGAATTGTTTTCACTCTTTGGCCAATCAGGGCCAAGCTGTGTTGGGGTTCTGGAAAGAGTCACGAGTTCTCATTATTATCTTGTTAGCCTGGACAAGGGCATGGTTGGGCAGAGACCTGCCTGTGGGTCTGAGATGGGGTGAGAGTGCATAAATCCTGACTGGCCTGCAGAATACTGGAGATTTAAGAAAGAAAATAGAAAACTGGCAGAAATGGCTGGTGGTTCAAATGCAGGATTTGCAGAAGGAGCTGGCCTTACCAACATCACAGCGGTCCCCGGTCCAGCCAGCGTGGCAGAGGCACTTCCCTGAGGGCTGGTCACACACCCCGTGGTGGCAGCTGCAGTTCTGCTCACAGCCCTCTCCAAACTGCCCGTCCCCACACTCTGAAATGGAATGGGGAGGATGATGAGGGCCAGGCTGGAGCAACCCCAGCAGGAACTCCCTCATGCCTCTGCAATATGATGAGCCACCTAAACTGGGCTTAAAAACCTTCAGCGAAGGAAATTTTGAAACCTCCTTTGGCAAAATTCTCTAGAAATACACCATTTTCCCTATTAAAGGATTTCTTTCTTTCTTTCTCCTTAAATGGAGCTCATTACCTGTCTTCCCTATTCCCAAGGGACAAAGGACAGCTTATTCCTCTCCCCTGCTCAGCAAGTTTCCAGCACCATGGATATGTTCAAGTTCCAATATCATGTCTCCACTCAGCCTTCTCATTTCTGAATAAACAACCCGATTTTTTTTAACTTCTCCCCACCTGGTGTTTTCCATCCTTTTTCCTCCAGCTTGTCGCAAACCAGACCCCAGCAGAACTGAACTTCCAGAGGGACTGGACCGAGGTGCTGGAGGGCTGGAGAGGGTGGTGGGGACTCACCCAGCTCACAGGCTGTGTCTATGCAGCCCTGGGACTCACCAGCTCACAGGCTGTCCCCATCCAGCCCTGGCACTCACCCAGCTCACAGGCTGTGTCTGTCCAGCCTTGGGGACTCACCCAGCTCACAGGCTGTCCCTGTCCATCCCTGGGACTCATCCAGCTCACAGGCTGTTCCTGTCCAGCCTTGGGGACTCACCCAGCTCACAGGCTGTCCCTGTCCAGCCTTGGGGACTCACCCAGCTCACAGCTGTCCCCATCCAGCCCTGGCACTCACCCAGCTCACAGGCTGTCCCTGTCCAGCCTTGGGGACTCACCCAGCTCACAGGCTGTCCCTGTGCAGCCCTGGGGACTCACCCAGCTCACAGGCTGTCCCCATCCAGCCCTGGCACTCACCCAGCTCACAGGCTGTCCCTGTCCAGCCCTGGCACTCACCCAGCTCACAGGCTGTCCCCATCCAGCCCTGGGGACTCACCCAGCTCACAGGCTGTCCCCATCCAGCCCTGGGGACTCACCCAGCTCACAGGCTGTGTCTGTCCAGCCCTGGGACTCACCCAGCTCACAGGCTGTCCCTGTCCAGCCTTGGGGACTCACCCAGCTCACAGGCTGTCCCTGTCCAGCCTTGGGGACTCACCCAGCTCACAGGCTGTCCCCATCCAGCCTTGGGGACTCACCCAGCTCACAGGCTGCCCCATCCATCCCTGGGACTCACCCAGCTCACAGGCTGCCCCATCCATCCCTGGGACTCACCCAGCTCACAGGCTGTCCCCATCCATCCCTGGGACTCACCCAGCTCACAGCTGTCCCCATCCAGCCCTGGCACTCACCCAGCTCACAGGCTGTCCCTGTCCAGCCCTGGGGACACTGGCACTCGCCGCTGACAGGGTTGCAGGTGGCCTGGCCGTGGCAGAGGCAGCGCTGCAGGCAGTTTGCTCCGTACCACCCTGGGGGACAGGCTGCAAGGGGAGGCAGGAAAACCTTCCATCAGGAGGTGCAGGAGGAGGACACAGGTTCCACACCACCTCTCCCACCTCACAGCCCTTCTGGAAGGTGCCGTGGGAGGCACAACCGAGCAGAAATGGGGACGCAACCAGAAATGAGTTATTCTGATCATTGTAAAGCTGGTCTTGGAGCAAAGCAGGTGATGAAGTGAATTAGTGACCCACCAAATAACCTTGAGACTTTCTCTTTGTACCTACAAAACCTATTTTTTTGTTCCTTCCAGCTTTCTCAACAGTGGGAGTGCAGTTCTTGATTTCCCTGTTCTCAGAATTTCTTTGTACAGTCCTCCTAAAATCACAGCTCCTTCTCCAGCTGATCCTGCTGCCCACAACTGGCTGATGACATTTCACCATTTACCTGATTTTAATTAGGGAAGTCTATTCATTCCTACCACAATCAGTTTATATGGATAGAACCCAATTTTCTGGAAAAACATCACACACCTCTGCCATGTGCTAGGGTGACACCCATTTAAGACAGAAACAGGGACAAGATCTGACTTTGGAAAAGCACAAGAACCAGAGGATGGCTCCCCAAGCCTCACATAATTGTTCTACATCCTCACTTCAAAGAGAAAAGAAATCCCCAAATGTGTATTTGAAGAGAAAATGTGCGTTTGAAACAGCTTTTTAAACTTTCATTTTAGTTTTGTATTTGTGGCCTCCAGGCAAAACAAAAATTTAGGTACATGTCAGCAAGAACAATTTGGTGTCTTCCCAATTTTTAAATTCTTCATGGAAAGGCTTCTTTCTTCATATCAAGGAGCTTCTACGGGGATGGACAGATTTTCCTACTGCCTGGGATGCACGGATTAGGATGTGCAGTGCAAGCCACAGTGCAGCCTTTCTTTGCCAGCCTCTTCTTAAGGCTCTGTGGAGCTGGGCTTGTGCTTAAGCCTCATGTATGGGTCTGACTGCCAAGGCTGGAAGGCTCAATGCCTTTCACATGTTCCGGATTTAGGCTCTGTCTGGAACAGCACAAGGTAATGCCGAGGATCAGTCTGGTGCATGGGACAGCAAAGCAGCCCACAGAAAAGAAACAGAGCTTCATTTCAGCGTCGTAATTGGGAGTTTTATGGACCTTTTCTCCCTTCATCAGCCTTCCAAATCAGCTCTCTTTCCAGTTTATGGCTGTTTCACCCCTCTGCCCTGTGAACTCTGGGATCCTACAACACAGTGCCACAGATTAATTTAATGGACCAATTCACGTCACTGCAGATCCAAACCCAACCACAACACAGGGCAACGAGCTGAGAGCTAAAATACCAGTGAGTTTTCCCCAAACACAGGTTTTATTTTTCCCCCCTAAAATCCAGAGGCAGGGGTTTGAATTTCCAACTGTACCTTCTTGGCAGGTGGCTCCTTTCCAGCCTGGGCTGCAGAGGCACGTCCCGGTTTCGTGGTGACAGAGAGCTCCGTTGTGACAGTGACAAGCGCTCCTGCAGCCTGGCCCATAGCTGTACTCCTGGCAGGCTGCAAGGACAGAATTCCATAAAACCCCATCAGGAAGCATCCAAGGAGGCACAGAGCACAATGCAGTGACAGGGAAATCAGGTTGGAGCTGTGCTCCAGCAGCATTTTTCACTTCATAAGGGTGTCTAAATCCATATAAAATCATAGAATATTAAGGCTGGAAAGGATCTTCAAGATCATCAGTCCAACCTTTGGCCAAACACCATCATGATCCTTAAACCAAATCACAAAGTGCAGGGTCTACTTGCTTTTTGAACACCTCAAGGAATGGTGACTTCACCATTCCTGGAAATATATATTTATATATAAAACTCCATATATTAACCATGTCTGACTCTAGAAACAATAATAGACTCATTTAGGTTTGAAAAGACCTTTAAGATCATCAAGTTCTACTCTGAACTCAGCACTGTTAATTCCACAATAGCAGCCCTTATATAAACTGCAAAAAGCATTTAAAAAAATATATATTCTGCAAATTAAGATCACATAAACTGAAACTGCTCTGCAACACTCTGCAGTTTAGAGATAATGTGTCTTATGAAAGCCTAACCTAATAATGTGGGTTAAAAATATGTATCACAGCCCATTCTGAAGAGGTTTCTATGGAGGGGCTGGATCACTGGGGGTGATGGATCAGCTGTCATCCCCTGCTCTGCAGAACGTCTTTGTGCTAAACTAATGGTCCAGCAGAACTGCCAGCCTGACAGAGCCAGTATTTATTTGCATCCTGGTAAGAGAACTGACAACTTCATTGTTTTCAGTGTTCATTTTTCACAGCTGGGTGCCTCTGCTCAGCCAGACTCCCATTCTTTGGTCAGAGAGGGGTGATATTTTCAATGAGTTTGGTTAAGCAGCTGGGTCCCAGGTGAAAACTTAATGCAGTCATCTGGTAAGCAAACGCTCTGCTTTCAGCGCTGCTGCCCGTGAAAAATGGCAGTGATAAAATTCCTGCAGTCTCCACTGCACTGGAGATTTGGATAGCTTTGGATGGTGGAGAACTGACAGTTCTGCTGCCCTGTTTTCTTCAGATATCACCCAAAATAATACAAAGGGTGTTGATGGAGCTAGATCACCTCCTTGCACGGTTTTTGTCCTGCCTTGCAGGGGCTCCTGTCAGAGCTTCTCATCCCTGCAGCACCTCTGGCATGCATTGGAGAGGCAAAAAAAGCCTGGATCCCCGATCCAGGAGAGTGTCCTGCACTCACTGAATGTGACATCTTCCAGGTTTCATCGCCAAACATGAATTTTCACCTAAACTCCTCTGCCTTTCAGGGAGTCCGTGAACATGATGCAGTGCTGTGGGAGAGCAAGTCCCTGGGGACAGAAGGGAGGTGTGAAACCACCTTGATCTTCGAGATGAACTTGGTTGAGAGTCTCTGACCCATTCTCAGCCCTTTTCTCCCCATCTGAGAAAGGCTTCCAGCTTCCCAGCCTGGTTCTCAGACACCATTTCTCCCTGGACTTCTTTTCTACACTGCTCGTTCTTGTCATCACTTGGACCCCATCCATGTTGAAACCACAAGAAAGAGCAGGAGCTCAATCCCATCACAGCTAAAAGTTTGTTCTGCAAATGAAGCTTGGTTGCCAAGTGAAAAGTTCAGCACATCTACAGAGCTCTGGCTCGGATTTTGGGAGCAGAACTAAATATTTCCACAATACAGACCAGAACTATAGCACAACCAAGCCAAAGGAAAAACCAGCTCATCACCAGATCCCCTGACTGGTTACCAGTGGTTTGTGGGAGGTTTTTGGAGTATGTGTGCAAAGGTCTTGTTACACTTACCAAAAAGACAATAGGGTGTTTCAGTGAAAATTCTGGTAAGAACACAGAAATTTGTGGAGAAGAAAATTTTAACTGTTCTACTGGGTAGACACAAATGTTGTTTTGCTTTCTGGTGGGACAATCCTGATTTTCAAAGTACTTTTCTTTAGATTTAAGGAAAAAGTGATATACTGAAGCTATTTCATGGAGTTCCACAACTGAATGTACAAATATCCCTGGGCCTTTTCCTTCTTCTCGATGAGAGAAAAGAGATCATTTAATCCAGAGGTTTAAATTAATAGATTTCCTCCTGGTCCAAAATTTTCCTCTTAGTATCTTTCCTCTGCAAGAGGAGGATTTATTTGTTTGCAGTCTTTAAGATCCATTTTTGCATGCAGAGTAAGGAACACATGAAACTGGAGACTTTTCTTCCAGACTAGAAGTCAACAGCCATCAAAACTGCCCAGGAGAAAAGGAAAATGATGGGCTCTAATGTTCTATAGGGTGTCCAATAGCTTTGATTTCAAGTGACTTTAATGGATTATTCTCCACAAAATGAAGCTTTAGCTTTAAAAGAACAGGGAATCTGCAAATTCAAGTGCTCACACGCCATGAAATGTCAAACCCCTGTTATCAGTGCCTCTGGCAGAGCAAATTTTTCTGTAGTTATTTATTTTTCAAACCAGTGTGGTCTCTTTTTTACCACAAGGAGCCACTTCAGTCAAGATTCTGCTGAGCTCCAACAGCTCCAGAAAGAGGCATGTTTAGTGCTGACAGAATTAAGGCAAAATTCAGATGTTGAATTGTGTACATCTGCTACAGACCATATGCAGCATGAGATTTTTGGAGGGTTTGGTTGGCTTTTTTTAAGTTTGCAAACTTTGGATGAATTTGCAGTGAATCAGAATGGTTTGGGTTGGAAGAGGCCCTAAAGATCATAAATTTCCAACCCCCCTGTCTTGATCAGGTTGCTCCTTTCACCCAACTGGCCTTGAACACTTCCAGGGATGGGGTATTCAGAAAGGAAGGTTACATCTCTGTCACAAAGAAATGCTAAATGTCAGGTCCTCACTTCTGTATCACTGAGGTATCAAAGCACTCAGTGAAACAGCTCATTAAAACAACACAACAACAACAAAAAAACAAACAAACAAACAAACAAAAAACAAACAAACAAAAAAAAAAGAAGAGAGAATAGGCAACATACTTTTCCTAAGCCTCTTTCCTGGAAACCTAAAATACCTCAGGTGGACACTCAAAAAAAATCCCCAAATAAAATCTCCAAGCACAAACTGAAGCTGAGGCAGAGCTTGCTTGGCAGATTTCAGCCCAGATTAACATAATTCATTTTCAAACAACTGAAACTGAGGGTCTGGTAATGGAAAGCATTAGGCAGCTTCAACAAAAGGCATCACTGTCCATACTGCCTGTAATTAGATAGCAGAGTATAAAACTCACTGCATGGCTGGCTTAGGATCAATTCAAATCCCATGATGCCAAAATTATTCCTCAATATCCTCCAGCACATTGCCTGCAATCTGATTACTTCCACACGAGTGCTGTCCTTCCAGCTGCTGGAGCTGGTGGGTCCCAGGAACAGGCAAGGTGAATATTAAACACCCTGGGAGGATGGGGAGTGCTGAGCTCCCTCCCACCCTGAGCAGCTCTGGAGCAGCAGGGACGAGGCCCAGTGGTAAAATCAAAATGAAGATCCCTCACTTGGCCAGGAGGAAAGGAGGAGACACCCTGCACTGTTAGCTGACCTCCCTCTCTCACTCGTGGAGGCCTCGGGGGTTTTGGCACCTTCACCAGTAGGAGGAATAAATCAGCCCAGCACAAAGCTCTAATGGCTCTGGCACAAGACAATAAATAGGGTTTCTTCCTTAATGTGAGTAAAGCAGGGCACTAGAGGCCATGGAGAAGGAGCTGCACCTCTTAATTGAATTTAATGAAATATGCAGTAAAGCCTCCCATCCCTAATGCTAAGGACTGGGGAAGGGGCAAGGTGACACATTGCCAGGGCTGTGCCTGGACAGCAAAAATGAACTGTGACCAAGGAGCAAATATTGCACCTGTTCAGCAGCACCTCTTCTGCCCTGTGGGATGGAAAAGTGACTCTGGGCTGCTTCTCTCTGTGCTCACTCTACTAATGTACACTGTGCTACCACCAGTGTCTTCAGGTGGTGGGAGGGGGAGAGCCAAGTGCTCCTCTGGGAGGGCATGGGGAGGCAAAAAACTGCAGTGGTGGGATGTAAGGAAAAGTGTCTAAAATGGGGAAGATTGAGCAGAACTGACCCACCTGTGCACAAAAGAGCAGGGGATTTTGCAGAAGAAGCCTTCTCAGAAGATGGGCTGTGCTGGGTGGTGGGGGAAAATACTGTGAAGAGCAAGCACTGCCCTCAAACAGGGCTGATGATAAAATAGTGTATGGCTGAAGAACAGCACTGCCTCAATCCAAACCACATTTCTCTCCATTTTCTAAATTAAACCACCTTTCTATTGCAGAAAGCCATGACCTATGGACTAAAGAAGTGTTCCCTCCCAGAGCTGGCTCGCTGTGAAGCTGCCCTGGAGCCCAGCTCTACACCCCAGTCCTGCAGACAGCACTCATATTTTCAAAAGGAAGCTTAGACCATGACATCATCCTAAAGGAAAACAAGGAAGCTGAGAAGCTAAAACCTGAAAAATCTTTAAAAAGCCCACTTATTTGCTAAACTTTGCAGATAGGCTCAGTGATCTCCATATGTAATGCCATGCAGCTAAAGAAAATAACCTAATTTCCCATGAAATGCAATGAAAAATTTCACAGAATAGCCAATTTGACATATGTATACATACAAGCACTTTGTTGACTTAAAAACTGTGGGATAATCCACACTTGTGAACATCTAGGAAGCTGAAATTTATTTTAAAAGAAATAACTTCCCTAGTAATTATTAAAAAACCTATTTTGTCACACTCAAATAACAAAATAGTGCCAGGTCTGATTTTTCCACTTTGCACGTTTTGTAATCTGACACTTTATAATTGATAATTAGATGAGATACACCAGAAACAGATACACAACATTTAATCTCTTAATGTCACACAAAAATAAAAAGCAGGGAGCTGTCATATGGCAGGAGACAGCTCTGCTATTTAAAACCTGATGCTTATCACGTTTGACGAGTTAAAAAACAAAAAAAGAACATTAAAAGGAGCTGGTGATTTTACACAGCCACCAAAAATTGTTCCTTTTTTTGGGCATATTTGGGAAGGAAGGTGGCCCATGTGGAAGTGTGCCCTGCAGGGCACTGTCCCATCCCCAGAGGAGGTTTGGGGTGTGGGAGCAGGGTGTACGTACGCTGCTCGCAGCTCTCCCCCAGCCAGCCCGGCAGGCAGTGGCACCAGCCCAGCACGTGGTCACAGCCAGCAGCATTCTTGCACTTGCACACCTGGTGGCAGTCAATCCCAAAGAATCCGTCTGGACAAGCTGGAAATGCAAAACATTCTTTTTTAGCACAGCTCCTGCTTCTTTTTTCCTGCACAGACTCCATCTCCGTCTTTTTACGGATGCTTAACAACCGAAGTCGCACCAAGGGTTAAGCCTGCCCAGTTCTGCCACAGTGCACCTTGGAAAAATGTGACCCTTTCACACAAGCAACAGATTCCTGCACAGGAAAACAGGGCTGAGAATATTGAAAAGCCATAAAACAAGTGAGAGAACGGAGTTGGGTTCACACAAGCTGTTCCTTGTGCCTCTGTAATGGACAGAGGAAATCATTCAACGTAACACAAGACTCCAGGGCCATCCCTGCTGACCTCCCTCCCTCTGGAAATGCAAAACTTCTGCTCCCATTTACTGTCCTGACACTTTTCTAAAGATTCTTTAACAGTGAACCTAAGCCACAGTGGTGCAGTTCAGTGCTGGAATGAGAAACTGGCAAAGTGAACGAGCAGAGAAGACCAAGACAAATTAAACACAGCAAAACAACCCCAGGGAGATGAAGAAGCTCTGCACCTACATCTGGAACTGAACCTGGACTAAGGAAGAGCAGCCCCATGGATTCAATATTTACCTGTACCAGTGCTGACAGCAGTGAACACAAGGACCAGTGCTTGTAACTGGGCCACATCATACCCCAAATGCTGCATTACAAGAACACTAAGGCTCCTATGCAGAGTTTAAAAATATATTCTCCATGTAGCCTTAATTCAACCTCTGTGTGTGTGTTTAGATTATGTAAGTGCATATATTATGTCACACAGTACAGCATCTTATGTTACACTGAGTAATAACAGATCTATAGATACACAACTGTACATCATTCTTTCCACAGAATCCCTGAATCAACCTCAGGAGTGATGGTGCTCACAAAATAAGCAGTAATTCAGTAAAATAAGCAGTAATTCAGTAAAGTAAGCAGTAAATTCGGTAAAATAAGCAGTAAATTCAGTAAAATAAGCAGTAAATTTAGTAAAATAAGCAGTAGTTCAGTAAAACTTACCTCATTGTCTTCCTTGTTCAATATAAACTCTTATTTAAAATCCAATCCTCACACTTCTACCATGAAATCAGAATGACTGGGTTCCCTAGAGAATCTTACAATGATTACCACCATCTACACGGACCAGCAACCCTGCACCCTAATTCACAGCTGTCTACCAGGTCAGAGTAACACTGGTGCCATCCAAGAATGGTTTAGGATCAAAGGGACCTTAAAGATTACCTGCCATCAACACCCCTGCCATGGGCAGGGACACCTTCCACTGCTGCTCCAGGCCCCATCCAACCTGGCCTTGAACATTCCCAGTGAGTTCTCCCTGTACATCTTCCACTGTTGGACTCTTCTGTCCCTTTTTTTTACCACTCACATATGGAAACTGGCTGGTGGCACTGCTAGCAGCATCCACCAAAAATGATTCATTTTCCTTTGGTAATGTGAGACCTTGTGAAGAAACAGACATTATTTCATCAGTGTTCTGCTTGTATCGCTTGCTGCTTTCAAGAAAATTCAAAGGAAGCCTTTCCTAGATTGCTCTCACAGACTGAAATAATTTCTTTGTAGATTATTTTTTTTTTCAGCCTTATTTGCAATCGTTACCTGCTCTGCAACTGAAACAGTTTTGCTGCTTTTGAAACTCCTTAGAAAGAGTGACAAGATTCACAAGGTTCATTTTCACAAAGCGCTGAGCAGGGCTGAAAGATGGAGCAGGCATGTAGCACCTTCAGAAACGTCTAATTTTCTTTCAGAGAATGTCTTGATAGCTTTATTCTCCCCCATCATTATTAAATGTGACCACAGCACAACTGCAGAGGCAGCAGCACCACTGAGTGGTACCAGATGAAGAGCAGCTGATCAAAGGTGACTCGGGGCAGAGCAGAGCTGAGATGCTGATGGACAGACAACAGTGCTTTGAAGAGTGTGAGGTCTTTTGTCAGCATCCTGTGGCTCAGAGCACAGAAGTTCAGTCATCTCCTGAATAATTCACAGCAAGGTATCATAAAACAGCAGCCCTGGAGCAAAAGTGTCTCCTGCTCTGAGTGAGTTTGGAAACTGTCCTGTGCTGCTGGGTGATGATGATGATGATGATGGGGTGGGTTTGGCTGTTACCTGCATTTACTGACAGATTATATAGAGAGATTCAGACTCAGCAAGGACTAAGATTACATTAACAATTTGAATAAATATTAATAAAAGATTATAGGAAATTGGAAATGGAAATTATAGGAAATAAGCTTGGAAATGGTCACTGAAGTGGTGTTTTACAACAGGGTAAACAACCTATATTGTTTACAACATAGGTTGTTGTACAACAGGGTAAACAACCCTATGTACAACAGGGTACCTAAACCTATGAAGCCTTAATTCATACTGAAGACAGAATATTAATGAAAAGAAACAGCAGTTTCCCACCAAAATGGGAAGAAACTTTCCCCAAACAAAAACTAAAAATCTGAATTTTGGGATTTCTGCAGTCTCAGCTTGAATCCAGATCCTGTACTGCCACAATGCAAAATTCCAAAAGCAACGACTGCAGGTTCAAACACCCTTGCTGTGCAGGGATGATATTCATTACTAACATCAATCAAAATCCCATTTTGTAAGGGACTGTCTTCTCCCAGGACTTTAAACCTCGAAGGGTGCAGCAGTGTGGGTTTCAACCCTTCTGTGATGACAGAGCAGTCCTTCCCAGCCCCGGGCTGAGGCACCCGCAGGATGTTTGAAGTCCAGGGCTCGATGTGAATTTCTGCCTGCAAGGCACAGAGCCTGGCCAACGTGGGTGGATTGCCAAGAGGACAGCAAAAAGCACATCCCTGCCAGAAGGAAACCCTGCCAGTCTCCCAGTCACTCCAAACAGAAGCGCCGCAGCTCCTCCGAGAGAAGGTGCCAAGAGGGTTCTACCAAGGGCAAACCACCCACATGTTCTCCTCCCTCGGCATCTTTTGGAGGCTGCCAAACTGTTCTGGTTGAAATTTCCTAAGTTAAGAGGTAACCCAGGTCAGCTGAGAGCAAACACTCTGCCTTCCTGAGGGAAAACACGCTGAAAAGGGTGTTTCGCAGAGCCCTGAATTTCACTCTCCCCTCCACAATCTTCTTTCAGGAATTAAAAAAAGATTAAAATGTCCAACATGACTGATTTGGAAGCAGAGATTTGTTCTTTTTTTCCCATCAATAGAATCCCCCAGTTTTCTCCATATTCCTCACACCTATTCTGGCAAAGGGCTCTTTGTTCCCATTATAATTCCTGCTGTAATGAAGAGATTTACACAACAACACAGACAACTGCCTCAGGTTTTTTTTCCAATAAAATACAATAATTTAAAAGACCCACTAGATTTAGGAAAACAGATTTCAGCTAAATTGTATTAAAAAGGGACATAGTGGAGATACCATGAATTATAAGGTGCAATTTTCAGCAGAACCTTGGAAAGAATTTTTATTTTGTATCATAGTCCCTGGTAAGAAAGACAGGGAAACAACAAGGAATATCAGCTCCAACCTGTAGGCGCTTTGCCACACTCCTGGTCAGGCTGTGGAGCATCTTCCTTCCCATGAGAGGGCAGCAGCTGCCTGCAAGAGATGTCCCTTCCCTCCATCCTCGCTGCTGAAACTGGCTGATAAAGCTGCTTTCCATGCAAAATAGTTGTGACTTTGGTTCAAATACCATAATTTGCAGAATCTTCAATCACCTACGCTTAACTTTCACAGTGCCTGAATGGCCTTGTGTTGTTTCTCTTGTATTTTTTTATACAAAAAAATCTGCAAAATGATGCAGCACGACAGCAACCTCCTGTGATAATGCCACGGACTGACTCACCACAATGTAGCTAAAGAATCCAGTCCAACCTTTCCAACACTTTACCAAATGACTAGGTGATAGAAGAGCAGATAGAATAGAATTGGATTTATTTAAGTTAGAAGTGAATCTGTTCTTGAAGAGTTCCACAGGGATGATGCACACATCCATGTTTTTCTCGAAATCGCTTCAGGGAGGCACAGGAAACAAGCAAGCATAAGGCTGAACAAGCCTCTCCCTGCTCAGTGCTCAAACAGTGGGACTCTACTTGAAAAGAGTCTTCATAAAGATGTGATACAGCAGAAGCCTTAAGCATATATCTAATTTTAACCCTGTGAAAACACGTGCCCAACATTTGGCACCCAGCACGATGCTCTGCTGAGCTAGGAGGGGAGTTCACATTTCAGTATCGGCTTCCAATAAAGTTCAGTGGTTCGTTTACATCCAATGCTGTCAATTGTAAAACCTGCTCTCTGAATAGAAACCAAGACAAATTCTCCATGAATCCTGAAGGGACCAGGGGGAGCAGCAGTACCTTTTTCACAGAAGGTTCCTGTCCAGCCCGCCGTGCAGGTGCAGGCTCCGCTGACGTGGTCGCAGGCAGCTCCGTTCTGGCACTGGCAGCTGGACTCACAGCCCGGGCCAAAGCTCCCCTCGGGGCACCCTGCAGCACAGGAACCACAACCAGATGATGGGTTAGTGCCAGAGCAGATCAGGGATCAATGGGGAATTTTTACATGCATGGGAAATCTGACTATTTCCAAAATAATCAAGGCAACGGCTTAAAAGTTAGATTTGAGTGCTCCCCTTGAGGTTCAGGTAAGTTGGGCTACATTTAAGATCTATTTTAGAAAAATTCCAGAGTGCTGAGAGACTAAATTCTGCACAGAAAGCGAACACCTTCTATTGCAGAGCCTGAGACTTCACAGGTTCTGCATGATGACACTTTGCCCACTGGTCTGGAGTTGCTTATGTGCACATCTCTGGGACTTCATCAGCTGGGAGGAAAGAAGCTCCTCTGTTTTCCTGCAAATCCTCTTTCCCCAGAAAGCTGGAGAAAATATGAAATGTGTTGGTTGCCTTCACAAAGCTCCAAACTGAATGCTGCACACTTTACCTTCATGCTCTGCTTTGAAAGATTCAAGTGAAAACATTACATCTGGGGGACAGATTAACAATTACATTTCAACAGCAGTTAATGTGAGGAGTTTTTAAACATTTGCATGGTACTCACTATCAGCAGAAAGAAAACATTTGAGAATGAAAATAATTTCTTCCAGGATTATAGGAAAATCAATTAAGACCAGGGCCAGTTGCCTAATTCACGTTGGATATTTTGGACAGGCTGAAACACAGAGATAGACTTGGCTCAATGCAATATTACAGGGCCTCTACTCATGTTTGAAGGTCTTGTGAACATCCCTCTAAATGAGTTATGGAGATTATTGCCAGATCTCTTCTAGAAGTCTATGATTTTAGAATTTACAGCAACAAAGTGATTTTCAGGCAATCTGGAAGGAATCAGTGAGAACAGAAAACAAGAGTCCTCAAAGACAGCTCCATGTCTGGAATAGGGGGGTGGATTTGGTGCTGTTTGTTTGGTGCCATGGGTGGGCAGTGATTGGAGCTGGCAGGAATTCAGCTGCTCCTGCAGCTCAGTGACTCTGCCAACTGTGTGTCTTACAGAGGAGCTGGGAGAAGAGCAAGGTACCTTCAGTATTTCTTGGCTTTCAAAGAGTCAAAAAATGGGATGTTTTTTAAATGTATGTTAGAATCAATTTTTTTGCACTTACAGGTGAAATCCCTTCCTCTTCCCAAAGATGCACATCACTGCTTAACAAATAAATACATAAAGATGCACTTGTGCCTTAAAAGCTTGATCCTTCTCCATGGTTCCTGTTCAGCTGAAATTTCAGTCAGAGAACCTGTGCAAGGGTAATGGTGCTGCCGTGCAACAAGAGGTGTGGGGCTCCCAGCAGAGCTCCCTTCAGGTGTTTAGCCCAGAGCTGGGGCTTTTCAAGGTGAAGGCAAAGGGTCAGAGCACTTCACAAATGATTTCACAGTCCACAGCACAGAGAATCTGCCCCTGCTCCAGCGGGCACAGGCTGCTGTGATGCGTGTCAGGATCCAGCCACCCCGACAGAGAACTGAGCTCCTGCCAGGGGAAGGAGCCCAGCCTGCAGGGAGAAGGGAGGGATGCCTGGGGAGCACAGGAAATATCCAGGGATAGTGAAGATTTCACCTCCAAAGCAGCATAAAATTATGGGAAGAACAATGATTTTCATAATCGTGCGCGCACACACACACATATATATGTGCAATTTTAAACATACATATATATATATATATACACACACACACAAAAAAAAAAAAAAGGGGGGGGGTAAAAAGCAGACTAAATAGAACAGAAAGCCCAGAGAAAGAACTTCAAGGACTGCCTGATATTTTGTCAGTGGTGATGGCTTCACTGATTCCCTTCCCAACGAGGATTACAAGCAGCTATTTGGCCACTCTCTCTCTGCAGAGATGCTATTTTGAGAGGGATCAAGAGTGAAAGAGAAGCAGAGCTGGCAGCTCCTTCTCTGGGAGCTGGTCCTCCCCACACACTGTCCTTCCATTCCCTCCGTGCCAACAGCAACAAGGGCTGCACGAGCAACTTTCCAGGCTTTCTTGTTTTAGGTCATGGTTGCAGATTAATTGTTTTGACATTTCTGTGTGACACCAGCAGTTAATCCTGCCCACGCTACTGAGACTCTGGTAGCTACATCTGTGCTACTGTAAGATTGCTAAACTAGTAGATAAAATGTTTGTTTTATTTAACAACATCAATATAATCAATAATAATAGTAATAGCAGCTTAACTATGCAACTTACTGCCACAAGATGAAGTGGATTCCAAATGCTTGCATGAAATGAAAAAGAAAATAGGCACATTAATTGGAAAAAAAAATCAAGCGGTATTAAATATAAAGATATTGCTCCTGTCTCATGAAGCTCCTGAATGAGAAATTGATGGTACCTGGGGAGACATATGAGAAATTGACTGTGAGCCTGTTTTCATATGCTTGAAGCATCTGCTACTGACCTCAGCTAGAGGTGAATGTTAAGGTGAGGGTCATGGGACTCACCATAAGACCATTGCACATTTTTGTTGTTAATAAATACAGGATTCCAAAAATTCCTGGTTTTCCTTCTGTTATGTACATGTGAAGTATTTCTACGTGCCTGACCTGAAATAGAGACTTACGAAGGGTAAGTGCTGCCCTAAAACTGAATAAGTAAAACCAATACGGAAACTCTTATGCCACAACCCAAATACACATCAATCCTATCCCTCTCAAGAGATCCTAACACTAAAAATAGCTGCTGGGTCCAAAAAAAAGGCTGAAAATACCTTTTCTGGAAATCCAATTAGGCAAAGCATCTAACCCCGGTGAAACACGAGAGCGCGGCGCGGGGCAGAGCGGGGGCGGAACAGCCTGGGAGCGTTCCTGCGGGGAACGAGCAGGAAAACACAACTTCCAGGGATGTGGGAGTTGTGGTTTGGGAGGCAGGCACTTACTGAGCTGGCAGTGCTGCCCGGTGAATCCCGGCTGGCAGGAGCAGGTGCCCGTGGCGGGGTCGCAGCCGCCGTCGCCGCCGTCGCAGGTGCAGGAGTTGGCACAGCCCCGGCCCCAGCGGCCGCTGCTGCAGGCTGCCAAGGGAAACGGGGTCACATCCAGCAGCACCCCAAAACCCTGCTGCCCTTCCACGTGAGAGAACACAGAGTACACAAAGTGCTAAGGGACTGAACTCCCAGCTGCAGCACAGGCGCAAATTGTGGAAATGAAGACTGGTTTTGCTGGTCTCTTTCAGCTGGAAACAGGCAGATATTGTCTCATACACATAAAATTCATCATTTGTAGTCATAAAGCTAATCATTCATAAGCAGGGCCAAGGGAAATTTAGGTTAGATTTAGGAAAATTTAGGAAAAAAATTTACTAAAACAGTATGTCCTGGTTTAGGGCAAATTTGGGAGAGAACCTTTGGAAGGATTCCTCAAGAAAGCAGATTCAAGCAGCACATTCAAGTGGCTGGAGAGTGATAAAGATATCACTCTTATGTTTATCCAGACTGATAAAGTACTGGAATCATCTGCCCAGGGAGGTGGTGGAATCACCATCCCTGGATGTGCTTAAAAAAAGACTGGATGTGACATTCAGTGCCATGCTTTAGTTGAGGTGGTGTTGAGGCATGGGCTGGACTCGATGATCTTAAAGGTCTCTTCCAACCTGGTGATGCTGTGAATCCACACCCATCAGTCACAAATCTATAATTTTATGGAAATAAAATATCAGCTATTGACTCACTCAACACAAATCTGCATAACCAGAATTAGTTAATAGGTTTAACCAGACAGATTTGGCAGCACCCTCCATGCTTTCCCCAAAATACTGGGAAATGCAGCACGGACACAAAGGAATCTCACAATGTTTGTTAAAGCAACTTGTTGCTTTCATCCTAAAATCTCATAGCACTGACACAATTACACCAGTGTACCACAGCATGCCCTTTCTTTCGAGTAAAGGATGAAGATGAAAGTGCCAATTAGGGCAACAGAAACCTGGTTTTGGAGTTGGGAATCTGTTTAATGCCTGGTCTGCAATAGCTGGAAGAGCTGCTGTACCAAGATACCACTGCAAAACAATTTTTCTCAGATCTTATCCTGAATAGAAATAAAAGCTTTCCTTTGTCATAGTCCCTCAATTCTCTAGACAGCCCAGGGAGCTGAAAAGTGAAAAGCCATCTCAGTGGTTTTACACACTACCAACTGGCTTGATTTTTAAAATATGCATATGGGTGGAAACTTCAGATTTTCCCAGCATTTTCTTCCATACAGAGCCTGAGAAGTCAGGTGCAAAGCCTGCTGCTATCAACACTGCCAATTAAATGACTTTATGTGTTTAAGATCAAGTTTAGAAAGAGGTTTGTCTTCTGTTGGCTTTTTGCAAGAGGCATCACAATGAATCAAGCAGAAGAGATGTGTCACAGGAAAAGAGAGGATGGCTTCACATTTATATGGTGCCATCCAAAAAGGGCAAATCTACTCTCTCACACAGCCACCAATATGGAGAGCGATGCTAAAGTCAACAGAAGGATGCTCTGCTCTTCCAGAGAACAGAAATTTTCACAGCATTTATATTCCCAAGTTAAAAAGTGACCTTTAGACACACGACTGTACATGCCACTCACTTGTTGAATAAATCTCCCCCAAACAAAATGAGAAATGGAGAATTAATCTCAAAACTAATCTGCACTGAAAATGAAAAACAAAACTGTCTGTCAGTCAAAATGCTGACAGGACAGATGGTATTGGGCAAAGGGATCCATAGTGTTGAAATAAGAGCTTATATCAATACTTTGCGCTTCATCAGCCATCTATTTCAATGCTTTGAACCTGGATAATGAAGGATTATAACCACCCAGGCTGTGCAAACCCACAAACACACCGTTTCAGAAGCAGTAAGATTAGCAAAACTATATTAAAAAACTGTAATAAACTAAGAGCAAACAGAGCAGACGCGCAGCCCCCAGGAGGGGCCGTGTGCCCTGACTTACGGTGTTTGCAGTCGTGGCCAGTCCAGCCCGGGGGACAGGAGCACTCCCCAGTGACGTGGTGACACTGAGCACCGCTGCCACAGCTGCACAGCCACAGGCAGCCCTGCCCATAGTGCCCATCGGGGCAGGCTGCAAACAGAGACAGGCTGTGACTTCACCCAGACCACAGCCCCGCCACAGAGCCATCCT
Source organism: Fringilla coelebs (assembly GCF_963513975.1). NCBI lineage: Eukaryota > Metazoa > Chordata > Aves > Passeriformes > Fringillidae > Fringilla > Fringilla coelebs. The sequence continues at coordinate 22,190,162 of NC_140036.1, forward strand.
CCCAAACAGACAGCCGCAGCTCACCCCCAAAAACAGGCTCCAGCTGAATCCAGGAATCAAAACAGCAGCACAGAAATACCTGGGATCTGCACCCTGGGGGTCTGGGGCTGAGTCCTGGAACGTGGGAATAGCCTGAGTGGCTTTTGGGTACTCCTGCGCATCAAGCTGTTTCCTCAGAGGAGGAAAACCTTCCTCAAAAGCCATTTTATGACTAACAAGAATTAAAAATGTGCCACCAAGGCACTGAGAGCCTCTGAGCAGCTCAACAGCCACACTCAGGCAGCCTTTTAACACCCAGGGGCTGAAGAGCAGCACAGATCAGTTCCCTGAACTGCTCCATGATCTCTGGCTGCAGGGATAGCACTGATGCTGCTCCCTCATCCTCAGTATTATTTAATCCTAAAGGATCTACACCAAGGAGTGCTGCTGCAAACATAACTCAAGAAAGGTGCCACACGGGCCAGCTGGTCACACCCCCTGCCAAACAGTCAGGATTTCACCACCAGTGGTGTGGCTGTTAGACACTGCATTTCCAAGTACAGCTCGCCATAAATTAGGTCTAATGATAGCATCCATTTGGGATGCAGCTTAGCTGATCACGTGCATTTATCTGCAATCTGCCTCCCACAAATAATGTCAAATCCAACCTGGGGAATTCCTAGAGATGAAGGGCACTTAATCTCAGATCAGCATGCTTTATCTCACAAAAGAGTAAGAAGGCAGAAATCAGAGCATAACCTGAATTTTCAATCTGACTTGCTTTTCCTGGGGAAGGCTGAGACAAGGACTTACTCTCAGAGCAGGATGGCCCAGTGTAGCCAGGGGCACAGTCACAGGCTCCAGTTTCCCTGTTGCACTGTCCCCCATTGGCACAGGGCTCGCAGGAGTTCTGGCAGTCTGGTCCCCACTGGCCATCTGGGCAATCTGGAGAAAGAGCACACGAGGTGTAACCAGTGCCATTTTCTGTTTCAGGACAGTTGTAGATTTCTGCTGTTACACTGAAGAATTTAGAAATAATAGTAAAACTGAGCTGGACTGTTACATTAATGACTGTCAGCCCAGTCATTAAACTGCAGCACACAAGTACACAGCTGAAGAGAGACCAGAGGCTCTCTCCCAATTTCCATCACAGTCTGTCTGTTTATTGGTTTGGGAAACAGTCAAATTCTACTTCTTATCATATCTTCCAAAGCCAGGCACTCCCTACCTTGGTCCAGCACCTCACACACCTTGCTCACACGAAGCACCAGTTTTCCCAGCTGGGCAAACACACTGCCCTGTCCTCGGGTCACACGGGGCTCCTCCACAGCTGCACCTCTGCCTGCAGCCCATCCCAAAGCTGCCAGGCTGACAAGCTGGACAAAAAACCCCAAAGTCATGGTTAGAAGCATTTTGAAGACATTAGGAGGCACCACGGCCCCCAGTTTCAAACTGAGCTGTGCTGGTAGAAGTGATCAGTGTTAGCAGTAGTGTCTGAGCAACTGGTGGTCTGAAATGAACTGCAGCAGAGCCCTGCAAAATCTGTGCCTGAAGCTTTAAGAGCAACTATTGTTACCTGGGCAAATGTTAGTTTGGGTAACTGGCCTCAGCATTGTGCCTCGACCTTTGCAGGGAGAGAGAAAGAGACAGCATCTGCCAGGCTCCAAATATCAGCCTGGTTTCAGTGGGGAACTGCCAGCTTGTATCAACAACAAATGTACCTGTTTATCTGCAACTTCTATTTCTGAACCTAAGTTTCCTGAATAAGCTTTCCCATCCCAAGTGTATCTCCCAGGGAAACATGCTGTGAGTACCTACACAAATGGCATTTTTCTCCATGAAACCCAGCTGGACAGGGATGTTTGCAGGCTCCTGTCTCAGGATCACACAGAACATCAGGAGGACAGCTGCACCTCAGTTTGCAACCAGCCCCATAAAACCCCGGGCTGCACTCTGGAAATAGAAGTAGATACAGAACACGTATAAGAAAAAGGATAAGTTAAGAGAAGTGAACAAAAGACAGAAAATAATTTGGCAGAAACTTGCAGAGAATATATTATAATGCACATTTTAGAGGTGTTGTTAACAAAGTGTAAATACTTAATAAATGCTTACATTTCAAAGAGGTTACTGCATAAATGTAACCCAGAAACAGAGTGGTAGAATGCTTAATGATTTATTCAATTAGAACACTTGAGGATGTATTCAATTAAATACATTATGGAATTCTCTTCTTTGATGTCTAAGCTCTGCTGCTCTCTGCCTTGGTGCACAGCCAGTGCTGGGCAAGGCATGCTCCCTGTCAGAATTCAGCCCATCAACAAGAATGATAAAAATCTTAAATATTGCCATTATTGCTCTCCACCAAACCCACCAGAGTTACTGCCATAAATCCAACAGAGTCCTGCCTGGCCAGAGAAAAATCTGAAGGGAGAATCTTTATTGTGTTCCTCCACTGCTGTCTGGAAAGCGCTACTGAGACATGCAAACATGAATGCGGGATACAATTCTCTTTGAACTACCCCCAAAAACTACAAAGAGTAAGTTGAATTCAAAGAGCTGCAAATCTGAAGGAAAAGCAGCATTACTGAACCTGTTTACAAATCACCCCACTGCCATAAAACACAGATTTTGCCACTTATTTACTGACTGTGTCAAAAAAGCACAGAAATGAAAACTGACAGGATTTTCATTACTTAAGGTTGCATTAGGATTTAGGTTCTGGATTTCTGGGCCAAAGGAGCCAGCAGATGTGGGAACCTGGCTGTGGGTGGTACCTTTGTGACACTTCTTGCCGTGGTATCCAGGCTGGCAGGTGCAGGAGCCGTTCCTGGGGCTGCACTCCAGCGTGTGCTCCTTCACACACTGACACTCCTCCGAGCAGCCCGCGCCAAAGGCCCACCTGGGACAGGCTGCAGCCGCAAGAAAAGGAAGCATCAGCTCTGTAATTATGCAGGAGCTGGCTGAAATTGCTCACTGCTGCAGAATGCAACTGCTGCAAGAAGCAGAACCTCAGTTCTGCTTTCAGCCAGCACACCCCCGTTCCACAGCAGCACCTGTTCGTGTGTGGGTGGGTAAGAGAAGAGTTTACATGATCCCTGTGCTGGGTCATTCACTTCATGTCAAGCAATACGTGGTGAATGCAAGAACCAGAAACATTTCAAAGCAAACTCAGCTGATTTTCCGAATGAAAAAAGACTTGGGTGCACTCCAAGGTAAAAGCTTTCATAATAAAACCCAAAACAAAATAAAACAAAAGATTTTTGATCTTGCATGGATTTTGCAAATCTGTAAGTACAAAGAAACTTGATCATCTATGTTGCAAAGTTTTTGTTTTAATTCTTTTAATTCCATCTAATGTCTGATCCTCATCCTGTCCCAGCCAGCCCTGCTCCCCAGCTCCCACTCAACCCATCAGCAGTCACCAACCAGCTCCAACCAGATCCCAGCCTCAGCAATAACCCTAATGTTAAGCTGTCCATCCCATCTATAATCCTCCCCTTTGAGCATCAGTAAATCTCAGTCCTCATGGCAAAGATTAATCACTAGAGGAAAAGAAGCTTCTGGGGCTTCCTGGCACATTTCAAAAGTCCTGTCCTCCTGCTACTCCCAGACTATTGCAGAACCCAAAGTCTTGATCATTTTATCACAGAATGGTTTGGATTGGAAGGTAATAAAGCCCACCTCATTCCACCTCCTTCCACTCTCCCAGGCTGCTCCAAGCCCTGTCCAACCTGGCCTTGGGCTCTTCCAGGGTCGGGGCAGCCACAGCTTCTCTGGGCAACCTGTGCCAGGGCCTGCCCACCCTCACAGCAAAGAACATTTTTCTAACATCTAAGCTAAACCTCCACTGTTTTAGTAAATCCATTCCTCCTTGTCCTAGCACTGACTGACTGTGCAGCAAGTCACTCTCCTTCCTTTCTGCCAGCCCCTTTAGGTTATGTGGAGTCTTTCCCAGGCTGTCCCACTGTGCACACATGGAGCACATCCCAAAAACACCGGGGACTTACTGAGGTGGCAGAAGCGGCCGTAGAGCCCTGGGTCACACAGGCAGGCTCCATACAGTCTGTGGCAGTGGCCCTTGTTGGCACAGTTGCATGGCTTGTTGCAGTTCTTCCCAAAGAAACCTTTTGGGCAACCTTGGGAGCGCACAAACACAGGAAGGCATCAGTGGCTACAGGTCCAAGCCCCAGACCCGAGCTGGGGCTCTGCGCAGCCTCACCACCACTGGCCTTTCCCACCCTCTGCTCTGCTCATTATTTAAAATAAAGGATCAAGGAGGGGAAAGTGGAGAGCTGAGGCAGGGCTGGAGCCATACCATCCTCGCAGAGCTGGCCCAGCACACCGGGTGGGCAGTGGCACTGCCCTGTGCCGGGGTCACACCAGCCTCCGTTCTGGCACCCGCAGACACCGGCGCATCCTCTGCCGAACGTCCCGGGGGGACAGGCTGTGGAGAGAGCAGGGAGCATGAGCACAGCAGGAAACGCTTCCCCTCTGCTGTAAAGGAAGCAAAACAAGGCTTTGGGCATTGAGAAGGGCAGCAAGGCTGATGAAGGGTCTGGGACACGAGTCGTGTGAGGAGCAGCTGAGGGAGCTGGGTGTGTTCAGCCTGGAAAACTCACGGGGACCTCACTGCTCCCTACAACTCCCCGAGAGGAAGGTGCAGCCAGGTGGGGTCGATCTCCTCTCCCAGGCAGCCAGCGACAGGGCAAGAGGACACAGCCTAAAGCTGCACCAGGGGAGATGCAGGCGTGACATCAAGAGGAACTTCCTCACAGAGAGCATGACTGGGCATGGAATGGACTGCCTGGTGGAGTGACCCTCCTTGGAGGTGTCAGAAGAGACTGGATGTGGCACTCAATGCCATGGGATGGTTGAGAAGGTGGTGTTGGGTCATAGGCTGGACTCGGTCCCAAACGTCTTTTCCAGCCTAATTGTGATTCTGGGAAAACTGTGAGCAAGGAGAGGGTCCTTTTAGTTGAGCAGGCTCTAAACAAAGTCATATTCTTCTGTAAAGCACATCCACCTGACATTTACAAAGGGACATCTCAAAGGACACAGAATTAAGCAAGTTTTGGGAAGTACTGTCATTATCCAACCCTCCCCAGCACGGGCTCCCCTCCCCACAAAGCACGGGCTCAAAAACCATTGCCTGTCAAGCCCAAAGCTTAAACATCAGAGCACAGCTTTGAACACTTAGAGATAAATATTTTAAACATTCTTTTTTTTCTCTCCCAAACACTATTATAAAAATAATATCTTGTTTTTCAAATGTAGTTTCTGAAACTCCCCAGGTAATCACAGCAGCAATGGCTCTTCAACAACAAAAACAAACTGTGAGATGCAGCCCTGCTCTGCTGTTTGCAGCCTGAGCTGCCTGAGTGGATACAGTTGCTGGAGTCATCTGACTTCACTGACGTTTTATCAATGTACATTAAGAAAGTTGACATTTCACATCAATTTCCATTCGGCTTCTTTGGTGCATTATTAGAGAAATTTAGTTCCAGTTTTCTCCACTGTTTTAGGTCACCCTAAGCCTGCTCACCCCTAAACCCATGAATTGTGCTGCATATTAAAAAATGCAAGAGAAAAGAGTGAAAGCAATCACACGTGAGTAATTAATGCAGATCAGATATTGTATTTATCACTGTCCCTACTGACTTCATCAGACAGCAGGTTTAGCTCAATAACAGTCCTATTAAATTCTTTAAATTCCAGAGGTGAATTCCATTAGATTACATGCATGGATGTCTAGTGCAAATATACATAATAAATTTTATTTATGAAATGAACTAAAGAATTTGGATACTGCTTTGAAATTTTTATAATCTACCCTGAACTACCAGCACATCAGAGACAGAAGTAAGAATATCCTCATTTGATAGATTGAACTGTCTTAGACAGACTGGAAATTATCCTTTTAATCCTCCCCGTTCCTGTTCTCTTAGCTGCCCCCAGAGTTTACAAACCAAACCCACCATCAGTCTCCCAAAATAACCACAGGCAGACTGCTGGTTTCAATCACTTGCTTGATTTTTCTACATTTCTGTCCATGTGATGACGTCTCCTAAACAATCTTGATGGCAATTAACCTGAAGAGTGCTGCCTACTGATGTCAAGTAATAAATTTTCATCGACTTTTTGTCTCACCAGTGACAGCAAAGACTTTCTGAGAATGATGGGCCATCATGTCACACACCACGAAATGGAGGGACCCATCTCAAACAGGAAATCTGCTGTATGATGTCTCAGACAAGCAGCAGACAAGTTTTGCCAAACTGCAGATGAAGAACAGCGCATCAAGAAATCACCACTCTCTTTCCAAAGGGTTTTGACACATGCTTCTGAATCAGAAAGATCTTCTGCCAGGAAACAGGAGCAAGGAGAGTGAAAACCTGTTATAAAGGGCACTGACTTGGCAACAGAATTCTGAAAAATACCATTTCCAATGTGAAAAATTAACTGCTCCAAGAAAGTGATGCTAATAATAAAAAGAAGGATAAGGAAAAAGAAATGGAAAACATAAGAAAAAAATATTAAAGGCAACATCTTGGGGTGCTACAATGGAAAAAGTCAGTTTTAGCATACGTGTCCACCCAGGCTGTCACACCAACTTCTGGGACAGACTTCTGGAAGGGTCTGTGGAAGGCAGGGTGTGGAACAAAGCACGGCCAGCAAACTTTGACAGCTTTTAGCAGCAGAGCAAAGAGGAGTGAACAACAACCAAATCCTTAGGACAGGGATGATGCTGTCCTGACCTCCTCTGGAGCGCAGGGACCTCTGCGTACTGCAGCATCGCTTACAGCTCCTATTTAACGTGCCCCAGAACAACAAATTTGGTTATGAGCCAGCTCTGCACCTTCAGGAGCTTCACAGATGAAGAGCACAAGAGGTTCCTCCCGTTCCCCAGCTGATCACTCCCCTGGCAGCCCTGTACTCACTCTCGTTGCAGATGACACCAGCCCGGCCGGGCGGGCAGACGCAGCCGCTGCGCTCGCTGTTGCAGCGGCCCCCGTGCAGACAATCCTCGCACCTCAGGCTGCAGTCCTGGCCAAACGTGTCACCCAGGCACACTGGCAGCAAAAGAACACACAGGGATGAGTGAGCAGCAGGGCAAAACCCCTTCCACAAGCTCTTACCTACGGCTGGGTTGCGAACAGCAGCGGTTCGGCACAAGAGCTGCGGCAAAGTGGGCATTCCTGAATTCCCTCTTCATGTTTCTAAGTGAAAGGAAAGCTGGGTGTTCAGCTGGAATTTGCTCCCCTAAATGCTGTAATTCCCCAGCCAGGAGCACTTTTAGCTACTTTTTAAAGCAAGAGTTTTGCCTTCAGGAAAAGTGAATTTGCACCCAATGCTTGATAACAACATTGTATATAACTGGAAGAATTTATTGGGATTTATTTCCTTCTCTCCTTGCTAGGCTATCCCTGTTTGATTGCAGTAAGTGGCTACAGTGCTACTTAAACATAGGTCAGTGGTATTTTCAACCACACATTGTGAATGTTCTAGGAAAACAAAAACAAAATACACATTTATCATGTTTCTTCTCTTCCCGGATATGAGGAGTTTTATATAGGAAACCCGACATGAAAATGCATTTTCTCCTCTCCTTCTCCACCCTCCTTTTATCCCTTGCCACCCTCACGTTCTCTCTGTTGGGGATATTGAGACAGGCATGCAAAATGAAGTGACTGTCTGGAAAAATACTTCAGTGTCATTGAAGATCTCATCCAGGCAGTTTAGAGCCTTCAAGGCTTAATGGCTGTGGCTGGAGGCTTTTTGGAAGGGGATTTTTAACAGCACCTGAAAGCGAGCTGGCAGCTTATTCAGCCTTATTTCAGTAAGTTACAGGCTGGTTGCATTTCACCAACAGTTTTCTGTGTGAGGCCAGATTTCCTCTGGGTCTGAGCACCCAACTGTTCCCTTTTCTGTAGCTGAACAAATGCCCAAGCTTTCAGGGACATTTAGAATCCCAGTGCTCCCATTTGGAAAAGGGCAAAAATTTATACTTCAGGAGAAGAATACAGACCACCAGTAAAAGCATCATGCTTCCACCTTAAAAAGTCATTCAAGTTATAAAAAATATTTAATTACTTGCGCCAGCTTATTGTTAAAGCAGGCTTTTTAAGAATACAGATAGCAGCACAAAACCAGGTCTGAAAACACAAGGAATAAATTACTATTTGGGAGGTAAAAGAACTTACTAAACCATTTAAAGCTCCTTTTCTCCATCACCTTTTCATACAAACTGCATGCTGCAGAGCCTGAGCCTTAGAAAAAGTGCAGCTGCTCAGCTGTGACTGATAATACCCAAATTTCTGTAGCTAAATATAAATAAAACATGCAAAAAGTGGTCAATAAATATTTGATTGTGGTTTCTAGGCCTGATAATTTTGCCTGTGGTTATCTCATTTATCAGTTTCCCAGTTGGTTATCGGTGTTGTTGAGTCCGGCTGGATGCTGTGTGATTTGGGAGGGTCTTAACAGTTTTGTTCGCAAAAATAAGGTAATTTTTTATTAAAGTCAAGACCAGCTCCTGATTTTTGCCTGTAGGGCACAGTCCTCAGATGGGTAATCATAGAGTTTATATAAAAATCACAGGACACACATAGGAAAAAAACCAAGAAATCCTCCCTGGTGAGCCAGCAGCACTCAGCACAAAGCAAACAGAGGGTTTCACCTCATAATACTTTTAAAATTGTGAAGTTTCCACCTTTGGGTGGAAAGACTGAATCATGCAAAGCCCAGGTGGGTGCAAAGCTGTTCTGCACCCACTCCTTGACAGTGGGTACTCCTGTGCTGTTTGCCACCACTTGAGCTGAGCAACACGTGGATGGCTTGGTGCTTTTCCCAGAGAGTCAAGGGAAATCTGATTTTTTTTTAACACAGACAAAATGCAAATATCTTAAACAGAAAGCCTCCAGTTGTTATAAAAGGGTTTGTAGACAGTGACCCATGCCCCCAGCTCTAGGAGGAAGGGAGTTTCCCCAGTGCCCTGCAGTAAGCCCTGGCATGGCAAGGTCTCTGTGGCTGCTGCCCCTGGGCTCTGTGCAGACACCCTGCTTTCCAAGCAGCCTCCCAGCCACCTCTTGCTGTGCTGCTCACTCTTCCCCTGCCTCCCTCCCAAAGCACCCAGGCAGCCTCCCAGCTCCTCAAACATGTCCCATCTGGGGTGGAACATGGAGACAGGCAGGATGCAGGATGCAGGATTACCTCTCCTGATGCTGAGCCCCGCCAGCCCAGCCCCAAATCCCCTCCCAGGAGGATCCCCCCAGGTTGCAGTGCTGGCTCAGGGCCATGCTGGTCACTCACCGACCCTGTGCACCAGGGTGAGCTCTCCTCGGGGGTCTCCATCCTCGGCCAGGGCCCCGAGGGTGAGGTGGAGCAGCTGGGGGGGCCCTCGGAACTGCAGCCCCGGGGCACCAGCCAGCCCTGCTGCCTCCTCTGCATCCGCCTCCTCCACACCTAGGGCTGGACAGACACAGCCATCAGCACCCCAGCCTGCCCCCACTGCCTCTCATTGCATCTTTTCTCACTATTGTGATGCCTTTAGGTGTTCCAGTCACACCTCTGCCCAGCAGTCCCAGCCCAGCCATTTTCTCGTCTGTACTTACAGAGTTTCTGCTATCCAAAAAAGAAAATAGACAAAAAAGAGGAGACGCCCTCCCCGCCCCATCCTTCCCTTTTCCTTCTTCTGGAAAAAAATTCTGCTCCCGGAGAATCAAAATTAAAGAGGAGATTCATTTTCCTCACTTGAAGTTTGAGATTATTTTTAGCTAATGAAGGTCATTACTCTTGCTCGTTTTGGAGATGACAAATAGAAAGTGAGGCCGGCTGCGCAATTTATTTTCAGAAACATTAAAACCTGGGCCTTAAAATGACGGGAAATCAGCTGGCTTTCTTTTTGGTGTTGGTTAGAATATCAAACTCTGGCTTAAGGTTTAGCAGTTGCTAAACTTGGTTATAAAACTGAGTTGCTCTGCTAAACTCTGGACTGGTTACACTGGCAGAAATCCAGAATTACGTCACTGACTAATGGAAAAGTTGCCATGGTTGATCAAAGAAGAATCTGGCTACCTTTTTTTTTCCCCACAGGATGTTAAACTTCATCAAATAGTGCAAGAAAAGTGTCAAAATAGTATTTATTTCTAAACCAGGAGCTTTAGGTTTTCAAACGTGTCCAGGGGATTTAAGCGTTCATCTGCCATTAATCTTTGCCAAAACCCATTACTGGAGGATGAACTTGGATCCACACAGTGCACGTAGCCCTACCCTGGCCACGTTCAGAGATGGCTCAAGCTGGGCTCCCAAAATCCCAGGATCTGTGAAAATCCCCGCTCCAAAAATCACTTTTTAAATCAGTGGGAAGTGCTTAATGGCCCTCAAGTTTTGAGAAGAACTCACCCACGCAGGCCCATCTGCTATCCCCAATCCTGTAACCCTCCTTACAGGCACACTCGTAGGACCCCAGGGAATTCACACAGAAATGGTCACAGTTGCCATTATCCAGACGACATTCATCCACATCTAGAAAATCCAGACATAAATGGTGATTGGAAACAAGTCCTTCTGCTTGGACAGCCCATGCTGTGCCCAGCTGCATCTGACATAAGCATTCTATACATAAGAAAACACAATTTTTCTTATGTGTTTTGGGGCTGTCCGTTTCTCTCTGGTATTGGAGGTATGAAAACATTTCAGGGCAACAGGGAGCAGATTATCTCACTGCTGTTTTTGTCTCGAGTGAAAACAGATGCTTTAAGCTGTCAAGCTCTGTTGATCCTTCAGTTATTTTGAGGGCTCTTTTTTTGTGGAAGGAGTGCTTTAACACACATCAGTATTGAGTGTCCATGGAGAGAGGAGGGAAAGTTTCTCTCTGCTGGCTCCTCTCCTACATCCCCGCTTCCCCATGCTGGATGCTGGGTTATTCCTGTATTCCAGTCTCACAAAGGGGAAATTACACATTTGTAAAAACCTTATCAGCAAAGCTGGCATAAGGTCAGTGACTCTCATTAGGGCAGTGCCCACAAAGCCCTGCAAAGGGCTTGGACAGCATTTTTTCTACCCTGGGCTGTGATTAGTTAGACCGAGCCACTGGTACCAAAAGAGTTTTGACAAGGGCATGGAATGATGCAGGACAAGTGGGATTGACTTCAGACTAACAGAGGGAAGGTTTAGACTGGATATCAGGAGGGAATTCTTCCCTGTGAGGGTGGTGAGGCCCTGGCTGCCCAGAGAAGCTGTGGCTGTCACATCCCTGGATGTGTTCCAGGTCAGGTAGGAGCAGCCTGGTGTTGCCACATTTCTCTTCACAGCGAAAAGCAAGGCACAATTCTTCCCAAGTATATTTCTGGGTTTCACATTCTCTGAACCTCAGAGAAAGAAAAAACAATTCTCATCTTACTTGCTGTGCCTGTGCTGTGCCAAAGCAGAATGGAATATGGAGATTGTTTACCCAGAGTGATGGTGTTTTGTTTCCTTGGCCTGTCAGGGCCAGGTGTGTGTGTGTGTGTCGGGACTGTCTTCTGACAGCCAGGAGATTCTGGGCAGTGTGTGCAGAGTTGAGTGCTGGGCAGATTCAGTTTAGATGTAATGCAATAAAATGTAATATAGTATAGAATAATATAGTATAAAAAAGTAATTAATTCGCCTTCTGACAAGATGGAGTCAGATGCCTTATTTCTCTCCCTTCATCGGGGGCAAAAACATCCACTATAGCCTGGTCTAGTGGGAGGCGTCCCTGCCCACAGCAGGGGTGGAATGAGATGACATTTAGGGGCCTTGCAGCCCAGCCTGGCCCAGCAAAGCCCAGCCCAGCAAAGCCCAGCCCAGCAAAGCCCAGCCCAGCCCAGCCCAGCCCAGCTCACCGTCGCAGGAGCAGCCGTCGGCGCTGAGCTGGAACCCCGCCTTGCAGGCGCACTCGTAGCCCCCCGCGTAGTTGATGCAGAACTGGGAGCAGCAGGACTCCCCAGTCTCACACTCGTCCACATCTGCAAGGAAAGGGCAGCACGTTCAGCCCTTGGGACACCCCAGCTGCTGCTGCAGCTCTGCTGAGAGCTTTTGGGCTGCAGCACTCGCTGCTTTACGCCTTCCTTCAAGCACGTAAACACTGAATCCTGACAGCTGCTGCCTTCTACCTTCTCCCATGGCAGCCAAGACCCTCCACGTCCTGGGAGAGGCATCTCCTGTACAAGTCTGAGCTGGTGATTTACAAAACACCAGCTGGCATTGCTGGTGATCAATGACAGGACATGAGGGAATGGCTGGAGCTGAGTCAGGGAGTTTTAGGTTGGAGATCAGAAAAAGTTCTTCCCCAGAGGGTGCTGGCACTGCCCAGGCTGCCCTGGGAATGGGCACAGCCCCGAGGCTGCCGGAGCTCCAGGAGGTTTGGACAATGCTCCCAGGGATGTACAGGGTGGGATTGTTAGTGCAGGGCTAGGTCTGACTCAGAATATTCCATGGTTCTACAAAAAGAGACAACATCAAGGACCCACCAGCCCATAAAAACATTCTGTTTAACAGCAACCTACATTTGGCCATTTAGACTCCTTTACATTCAGCCTTACCCACTGCAAGCTAACAATGCTCTGATCCAACCAGGCTCTTGCTGGACAGCAGCAGCCCAGTAGTTTCTGGGAACTGATTGCCTCCTCCTGCTCTGTGCCCGCTTAGAAATTGGTATCATTGACACCACTGTTCTGGTGATTAGATAGGAGAGCTGAGCTGTTATCTGTGCACTGCAGGCTCCTGGCTGCTGTCAGGCTGCTGAGCAGGTCAGTGGCCATACAAGGGCCACCTTGTCAATGCTGAGTCTGCAAAATGCTTCTGGATGTGGCCTGGCTGAGCAGCTGCAGATGGGAAAGGTCAGTGTCTCAATTAACCTTGGAAGGAGCACCAACTTTATGAGGAAACACGGACAGGAGAAAGAAAATGTAATTAATCAATCAGGGTGAGGAGGTCAGTGTGAAAATGATTAATGCAGGTTATTTGAAGGCGGTGTTTTCCAGAAATGTCACGAGCTGAGCTCCTCTGCAGTACATCAGGTGACACCTTGCTCTGGGTTCCAGCAACAGCCCCCTTGTTTGGGCAGGAATGCAAAATCTGCACCCTACAAAAAGGAGATTTTTGCTGTTAAGAGCAACTTTTCATGTCTTCAGCCTTCCTCTGTGTTGTCCCCCTTCCCTTGCTGTGTCTGGAGTGTCTGCTTCCCTCTGAAATCCCCAGCAGCAGGTCACTGAGTTGGGATGTGGGCAGGAGGGTGCTTTGCCTCCTGTCAGCTGTACAGACAAGACTGTGCAACCCACCCACCCCTGTGAAGCTCTGGCTCCAAATCTGCCTCCCAAACTTTTTCTGTTTTTGCTTTTTAAGCTCCATCATCACCCGCCCTTGCAGCCCTCAGTGCTTCCCTCCTCCCCTGCTCCTCCTCTCTCCTGCACTTGGCTTTTTTTCCTTGCAAGACTCCTTTTGTCTGTAATGCCTCTCACACTCATCAATGCTCCCACTCTCTACCTCTTCTCATCATCTCATATCTCACTGCACTGCTTTGTGGTGCCTGTTCCTTTTTCCATTCCCCCTCTCTTCCTGGCTATTCTTAAAAATTGTAATGGCATAGTGACAGCAAGCCCAAAGCAGAATGAGATACATTTTGCATGACAAAAGCCATAAACAAAGCATAAACATAAAACAAACATACACACACACACAAAAACCTCATAGTAGAATTGCTTAAAACATGAATGAATTTTTAAACTCTTGTCTCAAAATAAACCCAAATCTAACTTGGGAGGAGAAAGCAACAAACTGAGACTTCTCACAGGCAGCAGTGTAACTTCATCACCGAGCAAATTTGATGGGCACACAGCAGGCTCTGGAGCACCAAGTGCAGTTTGTGCAAGAAGCACTCGGGAGCACTTGTGCTGCTGCTCCCAACCGCCAGCTGAGAGGGGAAGGGAAGCAAACTCAGCTCTGTGAGAGACACACCGTGGAGCAGGTGATGCAGCAGTGTCGCTGCCACCCCCTGCCCTCCTTGGGGACCCATCCCTGCCCGCTCCCAGGGCCAGGCATGCTGGAGCAGCGCTGCCAGGACAGCGTTCATTAACACCTGCAGGAGGAGGGAAAGCACGGCTTTCCCGGAGTGACAGCTCTCCTGCAGGCTCCCCCGTGTAGCATCCCATGAGCTCTCCCCCCTTGGTCAATCCACAAGCCCTCAGCCCTGGAAACATCAACTGCTTACCATAGAGTCATCCCTCCTAAAGGGAAAAACAGTCTCCCCATGGACTTGGTGTCTCAACTTCCTTGAGTTTCTCCTACCCCTGTCACTGGCTTGGTACCCCTGGTAACCACCCCCTACTCTGGTGGCCAGGCCCCTCTGCCCAGCCCTTAGCCCTGCTCCCCACCCCTTCCCCTTTATAAGCTGCCTGCTGCCCGTGGTTTTCTTCTTTCTCCGGGTTTGTCCTTCGGTGACAGTGTTAGTCTGCTGGAGTAAACCCTTGCAAAAGAGCCTTTCCTGCCTCTAGCTGAGCCGGCTGCGGTGAGTGTTGAGTGGAGGTTTGACTGCATTGCCTGAATGTTAACTCAGCTTGCCTTTCGACAGGAGAGGCTTGCTGGGGACGAGAGATGGGCAGCAGCACCTTCCACTTTAACACCCGCATTTTTACCCGGGGCCCTTCACACCCACTCCCTGCCCCCAGCCGGGGTTACCTGTGCAGGTTTTGCCCACACCCAGGGTTACCTGTGCAGGTTTTGCCGTCCCCGGCCAGGCGGTGGCCGCGGGGGCAGGAGCAGCGCGGCCCCGCTGCCGTGTGCTCACAGCCGTGCTCGCAGCCACCGTTCCCGTCCCGGCAGCTGTCCACGATTTCCATCTCGATGCCTGGCAGGGGAATAAATCAGAAGGGTGTTAAAGAGCAAGCCAGAAGGATGTAAAACAGCAGCCATAAGCGCCGTAGCAGTGAGTGCAATCAGCTTGCAACCCCTCCCCAGAAGAGCAGCCTTTGGAGTCACTGGGCTTCAGGTGTTCGTGTCACAACAGTGGATGCTCTCAAATTCAGCCACGTGAAGCTGGTTCAGTGTTCAGCAGCCGCCTGCTACAGGAGCCTTCCCAGGTTTCCTTGGGTTTATGCTTTTTTTGGGCACAGTGCTTGCCCCAAAGGAGGAGCAGAGGGATCTGAGGAGCCCAGGTGGTGCCACCCAGCCCAGCCTGATGCATTTCCCGAAGAGCAGCTGTGAGTTTTGCATGGGAATGGCAAAGAACCGGGTTCTGAAACATCCCCCAAACACAAAGGCATTGAAACTTCCTCAGCAGAGTCCAACTGGTGAAACGGACACCCAACCACAATGCAAAACAACCTCCAGGTTTTGGTTCCTGGATGTCCCTTCCAGGGGGACACAGCAGCTCCTCTGCTGAGACTTTGTCCCCTACAGCTAAGACAGTGTGGTACACTGCCACTGCCCTGACAGACTTCCATGCCCTCCTCATGGGGCTGCACTGGGCAGTCCTCAGAACATCCTGGCCATTCCAGAGGGAACCCTCACATGATAAAGGGAACACCTGGCCACCTCATTCCCACCCAGCTATTCCATCAGATGATTTCTCCAGGATAGAAAGAATCCACAGAGTCAGGTATAAAGTTTTTCATGAAGGATTAGCCAGCTTTTGTTACAGAGCTATTTAGAGAGGAAATAATTTCTCCTGCTCTGTAGGGAAACTGAGAAACACCCTTCCTAAAGGAGCCACTGCACTTCCAGAAACACCCCAGCTCAGAGTGGTGGCCATCAGACCTGGCACAGAATTTCCCCAGACACATCTGTGCTCGTGGGCTCTGGTCCTACCCCTCTCTGTGCTCCCAGGGCTTGCCAACAAGAAATGTAATTCCAGCTGGAAGAGGGTGTGAATTAAGAGAATAAATATCTCTACATCTGATGCATAGTGTGATTATTTGCACCAGGGAGAAGAAACCTCCCTGGTCTCCTGTCCAGTGTGTTAAGCTGGGATTTAGTAAACCCAGCAATTAAATGCAGAATCTGACTTCATACACGATCTTCATCATTTACTTTGTCCTAGCTCTTCATCAGTAAAACTGAAATACCAGCTCTTCCCCAGCCACTGGGGAAATGAAAGAATAAACAAAGATTGTAAATTGCTCAAACACTGGGATAATCCCGATCATAAATATATGCAGAATGTTTTTATTTTTATTGTTTGCTCTGCAATATTGTAGATGAGGCACAGAGAATCACCATCCCCTGAGATCTGCTGAACATCCAGAAAAATTATTATCAGAAAAGCACAATGAAATCTAAGTGGTCTAAACCTCTTTTCTTATGCCTATGACAGAAGATTTCATATCTATATATTAATCACATTTCCTCTGCCATTGCACCACTCACAGTTCCCCATCACCTATGAAATAACTCTCCAGGATGTCGCTCACATAATTGGGTTTTGCTTTTAATGTATGTTAATGCCTTGAAACTGGATTTCATTCTTAATAACTATTTCTTACACACACATTCTTAAATAAAGCACTCATTCTCTGGCATGCAGCATATTTTCCTAAGGAAGCTCTGCTGAAAGCTCTTGCACAGTATTATTAGATTGAATGATCTTTGCCCACCTCTTTGCTAAAACAGGTCATGCTTTTGTCTGCATTCCAGGGAGCTTATGTTAGGTCCATAATAACCCCAACTCTTCCACATCACCTCCTTTATTAATCTAAATTTGCCCTCAAGGGCAGGCCAGGGATCACCTATCAGCTAACAGCATTGGGAGTCAGTCCCCCTCTCCAGAAAAGCTGTGTTGATTAAGAAACCCCGCTGGCAAGAGGTAAGCATGTGAGGAAAGACAACAGGGCTCACTTTAGCTTGGGAAGTTTGAGTTGTTCAACTATTTTTTTCATCCAAAATATTTCTATTTTTGTTGCCTTTTTCTTTTTTTTTTTTTTTAAGCATCCTCTTAATAGTGTGAGTAATCTCAGGAGAAACATAAGCAAACCCAGACAGGTAAAGACAAGAGCAGAACATCGTGTTGGTTTTCTCTTGCATCAGGTCTGTAAGAAAGCTAGGAGGAGGAGGAGGAGGGCAGGAATGAATCCATTTCACAGAACAGCAGCATTCTGGTAGCTCTGCAGCAGAATTCACCAGACTCTGAAGATAAACCAACAGGGCTATTTGCTCTTTGAAAGGCAGTAATTAAGGTCTGTGAGCACAGGCTTAGGAACGCCTCACCCTGCCAACCCAGCAGCGGCAGCAGAGGAAGAAAACAGTATTAAGCTTGATCTTTTGCATACATTTACTCTGCCGGGGATGCTAATCCCAGAGAATCAGAAGGGAGGCCTGGCAGGGAGCAGAGAGCAGAGGAAGAGGAGCAGGGCTGGGCAGGGTCACTTACGGTAGCAGCGCCGCCCGTCCGCGCCCAGCTCGAAGCCGGGGCTGCAGGCACAGCTGAAGGAGCCCGGGGTGTTCACACAGCGATGGGCACACCTGGCCCTGCCCTCTGCACACTCATCCACGTCTGCAAGCACACAGAAAGTCGTTCAGCTGGATACTGAAATGAAGAAATAATGCTGCTCTGCGCGGACGTGGCTGCGTTTCCAAAAATCTGCTGGAAGGATTGTGCTGGGGTCAGCCTACAAAGGACAGCACCCGGTGAGCCCAGGAACATTACACTCACATTATTCTCCAGAACAGTCTTTTTCTGAGCACCATTGACCTTGAACTTCTCAGTGTGAACACTTACCGTATCAAACACTATATTTGCAGTATCAGCCAAAGCAACTTATTTATTATTCCTGTAGAAAGAGCAGTGGCAAAAGAAGACCTCGTGTGAAGAACTCAGAAGGAACTTCCAAAACTCTGAAATGATCACCATGTCCTCCAAGCCATTATAGCTAAATTAATGGAACAGGAAAGAGCTGGTTATTTTCTGAATGTCAAATGATCTGGATTAAGTGGGGGTTGGGTTTCAGCAGGGATGATGGAGACAGATCATCCCTGAATCCTGCAGCTGCTTTACAGCAGTGCAGCAGAAGGCACCTGCAGCAACCACAGCAGCTCCAGCAGCCCTGCAAGGAAAGGAAAAGCTGCAGAGCCTTAAGGGGGGAGGCTGTTCTTCCCCAGTCCTCTGCCAAGCAGGCTGCTCCTCAGCTTCACACTTGCTGGTCTGTATTTTGGAGTTAAGTGTCCCCAAAGGTGTCCATCTTCCTAAAATCTCGGTGGAACATAAAAGTACTTTCAAGGAGTTAGTTAAAACTTTTAATTAGTTAAAAAAACTCAAACAAACCCACAGAAATTTACACTAAATACAGCTGCACAGAACACCGACCTCCATGCAAAGACTGGTATCACACATGGCAAACCCCTGATGCATCTCCTGGTCCTTCCCATTCTGACATCTTTCTGGCAAAATACAGATTGTTTATTGCACCAGTGTCTCGGAAATGGCAGTGAGCAATCTGATGGGCAGCTCTTCACTTTTTATCCCACCAACCACACTTTCTAACAGTTTTGTCCCTCCACACGTGCTGTGCCCAGTGCTGTGCTCGTGGCCCCTGCACTTGAGCACAAGGAGCTTGATGGATGCAATCAGGCTCCTTGCAAATAGAGGCCCCAGGCAGTGCAAACACCACACACTGGCTCATGAAAATTTCAGGACAAATGACAGCTTCTCTGAAGCAGCCATGGGAGCAGCTGCTGCTTAGAATAAAATGGGTTATTCCTCCTTTTTCTCTAATTGTCAGTTTGCGAGTACACTGCTCTGGCCAAGGCTGTAAATATTCTTTTCTCTTCTTCTTTTTAAATAGAAAAAATAAAAAGCTGAACCACAGCCACCATCCTGCACAGGTTTCTTCCTGTCCTAGAGCTAATAGCTGAAGTATGACACTTCAGCTGCCCTCTGTCTCCTTCCAGCTCGGTTTCCAGAGAGTCAAACAACAGCTTGAATTTTGCAAAAGGCATTGAGTAACTTCTAGGAGAGAAAACCAATAATTGTATATCCATGGTAAGACATGCTGCTTAATGATTCAAAAGATTGTTGCCATGAGGCTGGGGAGAAAATTTGTTCCAATATATAACACTGCAAGTTAACTCAGTGATTCAATTTATACATAAATCAACAGAAATGTCAATGTGTATCTGAGATAAAACAAACAACAGGCTGACCCTACTGCTAAACACACTGTTGTTTCCATCCACTCATTATCAATACATTACTTGAAAACAGTTTTTATTTTCAGTAATTACTCATGAGTAATTCCAGTAAGAGAGAATCACTAAGATGTGCCATTCTACTCACAGAAGGGCTTACAGGCAACTGAGTAAAATACTCAGGGTAGAAAGTAAATATTTTGAAAGGCACCCAGCGCCCTTTATATGAGACAATAATTTACATATTGGCAAGATTTCGGCCATGTTTTCAAAAGAGGAGTGCAAAATTAGTGTCTATATATAAAAATATATATATATACATACACACCCTGATCCTGACTTGGCTGTTAAGAATCTGTGCACCATTAAGTCCAAAAATGCTTTTTATTTCATAAAACTGCTAAACTATCTTCCAAGAGTTTCACTGAAAGAGAAAAGCAGGTATTTTGGTCTCTAGTTCCACCAAATTTCAGGTCAGAAATGCTACGGATTCTTTTGACAACCCCAGACTAAACACAGGACTTGAGAATTCAACTTTTTAAGCTCCTCTTTTTGGAAATCTTACACATCATGATTTCTTCCTTCACAGGAATATTCCTTTCCATTAATATGGAAACAGTTCTCCAGCTAAAAAGCCCTTTGAATTCTAAATAGGTTTTCAGTGACCTGGTTCAGAGTTTTACTTGAACCAATTTTCCAGGAGCTGTATCTGGGACATTATTTTAAAGGCACCCTACAAGAATAACACTACAGCATTCACAAATCCAGTTGCTAGAAAGCATGACTTAGGAGATCACAGAGAAAATTTCATCACTAAAAAAGTCCTTCAAGACTGTGGGCTGATGTGAGTATCACAGAGAGAAGGGCTGTTCCAAAATGCACACATGTATTTGTGTAACATATTCCTTTCCACTCACAGCTCAGTAAGGCAGAGCACTGATTAATAACATTCTTCACAATAAAGAGTCCAGAGTTTCTTACCTAAACAGGACTTTTTGTCTGCAGCAAGAGAATGCCCTGGATGACACTCGCATTTTGCAATTCCTCTCTCATTCTGACAGATTTGTGAGCATCCTCCATTCCCACTTGTGCAGGGGTCTATCACTGAAACCAATTAGAGCACACTGTCAACTGAAAGGTCACTTTTTGCCTGAAAATGGTCTTACCTGCCATTGTTACAACTAATGACGAAGTAGCTGTAAGAGATTAGACTGGGGAAAAATGTGACAGCATCTGGTGAGTAAAGCTGCTGTTTTTCTGGATGCTTTTTGTTGCTGGACAACATTTTTCACAGAGCAGCAACAAGGCTTTAAACAGCAGGAAACCGAGCTTGTATTACATTGGAAGTAGGACAGAAAAGTACATTTTATTGTTATTTTGCTGTACCTGAACAGATTTCAAGAGTTCTCTAAACAACAGCAATTAGCACTCCAGTATGTGTGAATCCATAAACACACACAATGATGGAGTTCACCACGAAACAATGAATATTTAAAAGGCTTGAGAGGAAATAAACACTGAAGAGCCCCCAAAGACATCTTTCAGTCTATAAACATATGCCATTCATGTTGTACATCAAGGCTTTTTCCTCTTCTTGAACAATAACACACCTTTTCAAGGATAAGCTGCCCTAAGTGGCAAGCACTTAGAAAAACTTTAATGAAATGCCTGCAGAAGCCTCCATCTCAGAGATTTCATTGTGTTGTATGGGTTTATTTCTGGAAGATGTGCCTGCTGGAAGCAAACTGCCCAAATAGAGATTTGGCACACCCCAAAACAGACCCACCACGACTGTTCAGACAGGTCTGACCTGGGTTAAGACCTGGCATTCTGCACCAGGCTGGGGTTTTGCTTTGGAGCACTCATTACACCAAAATTCTGGTGAATACCATTCCACAGGCAAATTTGGAGGACACCTTGAAAATGTGCCCTCTACAGTTCTGCTTGGCTTTGAATAAAACTTCTAAAAAGCTGTACTCATTTCCCTACAATTCCAGATCTGATTCAGCTTTAGCATTTTGCTAATTACTGTCTGATCTGAGACAGGTGACCAATACTCCTCACTTGCCCTGCTCTGTACAAGCCAACTTCTCTCAGAGCCCCAGGGGAAAGTCACCATCAGTTCAACAACGCTGGAGTCAGGGTTTGAGGAGCCCTGGGAAGGGCTGAAGGAGTTTTGCTCCTTTGCTCTTCCACTGGCTACACAGGAAGAGGAGAGAAAATCCTCTACTTCATGTGGATTTAAATATGGGGCAGGGCTTTTTTTTTGTCCCTTTTGTGTGCAGCCAGGTGGCATTTTGTGCCACCATTTGGTAAAGGAGGAAGCAGCCACAGAACATCCTCAAACTGCCTCATGTCACCTCCTGCCATCTCGGGAAGACGCAACACAGAAACCGTTCCAGCCTGCAGGGCTGAGTTTGACTTGACAGTATTAACCAACAGCAAAAAAAAATTTTAAAAAAAGGCACAGTTAGGGATGTAGAACTGAAATTGGACTTCTGACACGATAGGTTGCAAATAGGTTTCCAAGGAACAGCAGCACTTCATCGTGCATGACACTTCCAAGGCTGACAACTTGGCTCTGCAGCGCGACAATTTGCGGTCTACAAAGGATTTAGCTCCAAGCAAGAACTCACTCCTTGCTGATATGAAATATTGAGTTATTTGCCGATTCCTTTTCTATTTGGGTAAATTAAATGAAATCACTATCAAACAGCATCTGTTAAACCTGCATATTATGAAGGTTTTCAGAGCAGCTAAAGCTTTAATTTGAGAATGATTACAGCGCGGAGTAAAGCTTGTAATGCTCTGTGACATGACAACAGGCAAACAACAAATTACATGGTGGATGTTAGTAAAACATAGTAATTCAAATAAAGGTAGCAGCCTTGGAAGTCTTTGGATGAGATAAGTTTGTAAAGGAAAGATCTTCAGGATACGAGGCAGTCGGTGACTGACTTGCTTTCCAGTGATATGTATGTTCCTGTTAGAAGCAGGTTTCAGGAAAAGCCAAAAATAGCTCATTAGTGTTCTTTTTTCACACATTTGCCTCTTGCTGGTTCATTTAATAACTTTAGTAGATAACAGACTCCATCCTACAAAGCTCTACTCCAAGCTGTTAAACACTATGGTGAAAAATTTACTGGCATGGTTTCATTTCCCAGGTGCCTCAGGACGCAGAATCCCAGAATGGTTTGGGCTGAAAGGGACCTTAAAGCTCATCCACTCCTTTCACTACCCCAGGTTGCTCCAAGCCCCATCCAGCCTGGCCTGGGACGCTGCCAGGGATGGGGCAGACAAGGCTGTGAACAACAGGATCTCCAGTCCTGTCTGCCATGACCTCTAGAGCACCTAAAGAAAAGAAATTTGGGCCTTATCAAATAAATTTTCTTGTTCACAGCAATTATGACTTCACACTGGAGAAAATATAAAGTGGTAAAGAGCAAAACTGCAAGCATTGAGTGTTGCTCCAAGGCTTTGCAGGGCTGTGGGTGCAGTATTAACTCCCAAAGAGTCCACAGGGATGAATCCACACCTGCACAGCACCTACACCTGCTGTGGCAAACACTCTCATGACACTGGTTTCTCCATCCAAACCATGAGTCCAGCAGCCAAGCTTTGGTTGGAAAATAAAAAAACATCCAGACTCACCTCCTCCCACCCCTTCTACTTAAAATATCTCTGAACTGACAACCCAAATGCGTTCATGACCACTTCATCCTCATTTATTCCTGTAAAAATCTCGTCCATGGGCTTACCTAGCACTTTTCTCTCCCAGGTATTTATGGGGGGGAAGCATCCTACTCAGTCCTCATTTTGCAAGCTGAGCTCTGCTTACAAGGCAGATCCCCCTTCCCCAAGCACTGCCCTCCTGGGGAGGGCTGCAGTTATTTATTCTGGTGCAAACACCCTGGGGGAAGCAGGCCCCCAGGTAATGGGTGCTCACCTGCAGACAAGGCTGAGCCTGCCCCTCTCCAGAGCTCAATAACCACAGGCTGGTGACAAACCACTGCCTGTGGTGAGTGGCTAACTCTCTTCAGCCCCACCACGTGGGGAGGGGAACAGTGGTGGCAAAACCTCCCCTTTGAGGGGTCCCAGCTGAGACAGAGCATGGGAGTGATCCGTGGGAGCTTGAGCTGTGCCGTGAGTGCTCCAGGAGAGCTCCCACCCCAGCTGGCATCACTCAGAGCCCTCTGACCCAGCCACTGCCCCACCACTCCATAAACCCACCCCACAGCCCTGTGCAGGCTCTGCACAGCCAGCTGGCCAAACACATCTCGAGATGTTTGGAAGAGGGATGGAGAATGGCAGGGGAAGCTCTCTGACACCTCCTTCTCCCCAGAGCTCCCCTTTTCTGGCTCTTTCTGATAATCTCAGGGAAAAAACGTGGCCACCCCCTGAGAGACAGAGAGGGTGGGTGGGTGCTGCCTGGGGGCAGGATTTGGGGGGCCCAAACCGAAGGGGAAGAAGGGTTCTCTGCAGCCAGCAGGAGCTGGGAGCCATCTGAACAGCAGGATTTACTTACACTTCATCCACAGCGTGTAAAATCTCCGAGCAGAAGAGGAGCCATATGGAAACGGTTTTGTGACAGGAATTTCAGCTCAATAAATCCATAAATTTGGCCTTATCTTTCTCTGGCATGTTCAAGGGTGTGTGTGTGTGTGTGCTTGTGTTGGGGAATGGGGGGGTTGCCTTCAAAACTGATGAATATGTTAAGATATACAAGAAAAGAAAAGCAACAATCAAACCCAAAGGTAGCATTGCTGTTCTGCTTGAGAGAGTGCTTGGAAACTAGAAGGGGAGGATGAATGAATCAGCCTGTGATAAGCCAAAAGGAGATAAAGAGAAGACTTTTTGTAGAATAAAACATGCAATGCAGGCCAACTCTATATACAGCCTGATGAGCAATAAAATGTTAGAATTAAATCACGATTAAGTTCCTAACCTGTGTCATCACCATCATTGTGCAAGGAGCAGCCAGGGATCTAGGAGGCCACAGTCTTGTTCAGAGCTGTGATTCAAAGTGAACTTCACACCTCAAACAAGTGTTATTTTAAAATCCTGTCAATAAGCAATTCCCAAAGCTGCTTTTGGCACGCAGGGGGAAATAGGAATGAACACAGTGACCCAAAACACCACCCTGGGGTCTTTAAAATTGCCTTTAGTGTGTGTCTTCACAGGACTCACCTTCACAGGATTTGGCATCTGCCTTCAGCTGGTAGCCTGGCTGGCACTGGCACTTGTAGTGGTCCTCTCTGAGCTGAACACAGTCCTGCTCACAGCCCCCGTTGTTAATGCTGCAGGAATTGACAGCTGGAGCCAAGGAAGCAGGGAAGGAAAGCACGTCAACAACCTGGGAGAACTTATTTCCTGTTTGAAATACATAAATGACAGCAAAAGCAGGCAAACCTTGCTGAGCAGCTTTCAGAAATGCTGCTGTCCCCTCCCCTGAGTGACTGCCCTCCCTGGTGCTCAGGGAGCCTGGCTGACACAGCGTCCCACAGCAGTGAAATCCTGATTCCAGGGAGAGGCAGGTGAGATCTAAGGGCTGTAATGCTGACTGAAGCACAGCACCCTTTGATCTGACAGCACCAAAGCACTGCCAGTCCTCTGAGGCAAGGAGAGGAAAAAAGAACAGCCCTGCTGGCACTTGCCCATTGATTATCTTTTTCTCTCCTTGCTTTCATTGATTAAAAACAGTAATTGTCTTTCAGGTTGATTTCCTCAGCCTCATAAATAAAAAAATTCAAATAACAGAAGCCACAAGCTCTGCAGAACAGACTCACACAGCAAACCACAGGAACAGAGGGTCCTCTGTACATCTTTAAAGATGCTGCTTCTTTCACCCCAGCAAATTAATATTCTTTTTTGTTCAACACATATCCCTGGCCTCTGCAGAAACATTTCTCCTCCTGACAAAACATGTTAACACACACCCACACCTATTCACAGGCTGCATGTAAAAATAAGAGTGATGGTTTGATGCTGCTATTGTGCTGTGCTGATGGAAGTGTCTGTGTGTGGCTGTACTGAGATTTCCACTGTCGTATGGAGAGATTTAAATGAGAAATTAGGAAGAAATTCTTGACTCTGGGGGTGGGGAGGCCCTGGCATATGTTGCCCAGGGAAGCTGTGGCTTCCCCATCCCTGTAAGTGTCCAAGGCCAGTTTGGATGGGGCTTGGAACAACCTGGGGTAGTGGAAGGTGTGGGACAGGGTGGGACTGGATGAGTTTTAAGGTCCCTTGCAGCCCAAACCATTCTGGGATTCTGTGCTCTCTATGGGCAGCTGGAAAGACCATTTGGTCCTTCATGGAATGCACCAAACTCTGAACCCAATGAAATCAGCAAAGAGCTTTGAAATCTATTTTTTTTTTACATTCATTTTAGCAATATTTGTATTTCTTCATTTATCTGTAACAGACATTAGTAAACGCTAGCTGCAAAACCCGCTACAGGATTCGTTCCACAAACACTGAGTTTGTGCAGTCAAGTGTGTGTTAAAAAGGTGAAAAGAAAAGCAAATTTTTACATTCTCCTGGCTGCACACACAGCAGGAGGCACCTCAGTGCCCAGGAACCTGACCCTGGCTCCTGGTCCCCACCTGTGCCCACCAGCCTTCTGCCCTGCCCCAGACAGAGCCTGAGAGCAGCTCCTGTCTGCCCAGGAGCCAGCAGACCCCACACTCCCTGAGCTCCCAGCTCCCCCCACATTTGTATCCAAAGCCCTGCTTTTCAGCAAGAATATTCAAATAAGATGAAAATATTTCAGAAGACGAAAAACATCTTAAATCCAAGCGACAGAATATACATGTTGGCTTTTCAAAGTGCCATTTTCTCCCTCTGGTTCTTGGTAGAGACCCAGCCCTGGTGTGGATTCCAGACGGGCTGGGGATGGTGCCAGGTGATGCCAAGAGAGGGAGGGCAGTATCTGGGAAGGGGGACAGAGGTGGGAGACAGCAGGTGATAAAAACAAGGATCACAGAATGGTTTAGGTACATCCTAAAAATCATCTCATTCCATCCCCTGCTATGGCAGACACACCTTCCACTGGCCCAGGTGCTCCAAGCCCCATCCAGGCTGGCCTTGGACACTTCCAGGGATGGGGCAGCCACAGCTCCTCTGTGCCAGGGCCTCCTCACCCTCACAGGGAACAATTCCTTCCTAATATCCAGTCTAACCCTGCTTTCTGTCGATTCAAAACCTTTCTGCCGTGTTTGTCACAATATGTCCTTGTAAAAACTCCCTCTCCAGCTCTCCTGTAGGCCCCTGATCTGATAACAGTTAAGAAATACTCATATCTCAACCTATTATTTTTTATAATAAAGGTGATATTTTCACAAAGAGCTGGCTCTGGAGCCTTGGTTAGATACATGCATAGCAACCATGGGGTTAGAACATGCAATCTCTTCCAACCTGTGTTTTCCATCACCTTAAATCCAACCTTGGCAGCGACAAGAAATGTAACTTCAGACATACAGGGCTTATATTTACATTGGGAAACAGAGATTATAGAGTTGTAGAGATATTTTCTTTGTTACTTTCTCAATATGTAAGAGCCTCAGTGGGCTAAAATCGCCATAAAAAACCTGCATCTCAACAGCTTCTCCACATAAAGCAGACATCAAAGGTAACAGCTGGCACCAGAGATGAATCAGGGTCTAATGGCTGTGCCCTGTTTCCACTTCTAGGAGTTCAAACAGGAATAAATTCCACTGAAGACAATGAATTGCAACAGTCCAAACCCACAGCCTGATACTACAATAAACATGTTCTTTCTGAGTTTCAGCTTTTCAGATACCAGCTGGTTTAACTCCAGCGGAGTCAAATTCATTGCATTAACATAATCAAGGCATTACAAACAAAGCAAACAAAAAAGTTGGACAGGGTTGCAGTGAATATTTGGTCTGGCACGTGTGTTTATAAATTAATTCAACGCTGAGCAAAATTTGTAGGACCAGAAAGCTGAAGGGAGAAAAGGAGCATTGAAAGAGATGGGATTTTATCATGGCACAAAGTACTGGGTCACATCAAAGGGTGCAGGAATCGAGTGGTTTATGCTCACACACTGGTCATCACTGAACCAGGCAACCCACTCTGGAGATTTCTGGGTCTGAGCAGAGCATGGGAAGAGTTCTCTGCCTGAGAGTATGAGCAGAAGTTTCCAAGGAGAGCAGGAAGAATGGCAAAAGCAGATTTCCTCTCCCCACGTCTTTTAAGGCTCCTACTGGCAGAGGAGGGATGGACCACCAGAAACAAGTCAGGATCCCAAACACCCTGTGCTGAGGGGGCAGGAGGACCAGATTTACTGGAAAACTTGTGACAGCAGCTCAGTAATATTCCATGAATCCCATGAAGAAGTATCTTGTCCCAGGTTTTTGAGTCCTCAGATGTAGGCTGAATGCCTTTTAAGATGATAGATCCACTTCCTTATGTATGGGAAATTTCCAAGCCATCCAGGCTGCAGAATCTGCTTCCCCTCAAATGATTTTGGCACTTTTGTTCCCACAAACACAGGGTTGCCAAAAAAGAAAAGGAGGACGTGGAAAGAATGAACCTAACAGCAATCTGGGCTGGGCTCCTCTGAAAAGCCTGTCTAGAGGGACTCTTGTTTCTTATTTCTGCAGCTGAGATAATCACCTTCCATAAACAGCTCAGTGCCAGAATGTGGTCCCTTTCCTTTCTCAGCATGCAGGAGAGATCCTTACATCCTCTGAAGTATCCATGGAAGAAGCACCACTGCTAATCCAAGCCTGTTTGAAATGCTGGCTGCTCTGCTGAGCTGCACTGGGTCAAAGGAGAGGGGCATCAGTGGTTTGCTTCTCATCAGATGAGTGATGAAAGCTGAATGTACAACCTGGTGCTGCACAAGGGGCAAACTCTCCATCCCCAACAAGCAGCTACAGCCCAAATCCTGATCCTAGGCACTCCTGATTTATATGAAATGCTTCTCCCTGTCCTCATCAATTAGTAACTGTCTTGTTCTCCAATGCATGAGAGCTTATTATATCCATTTGTTTTGGTGTCTTGTCTGAACAGCTGGAACAGGACTCAATATCCTCCCTCAGTATCTTGTACATCCATTATTATGATAGCAGAGCCCTCTGAAACTCCTGCCTCCCATCTCAGGATTTATTTTTGTTTCTCCTTGATAATTTCTGAGGCATTGCAAACAAAGCTGGTCACTCTATGAAGTACTTTGAATAACTTCTTGAGAATATTTACATTTAGGAAATGAAAACTTGTTCTCTGGTATTGTTCACAGCTCAGACAAAGCTAAACTGAGCTTTCTGATTATGTGAGGCAAGAGCAAACCTAACTATTTCGTGTCCACAGAAGATTTTACATATTACACAAGTAAATTAATTTAATTTCCATTAACATCTACTTTTTGCCTTTATCACACAGTTCTCTTTCTCTTTTTCCCCCCAAAGTCCCTTTAGTCCCCTTTTTGTATAAAAATCCCTCTCCACCACAAATGGGACTATTCAGAGGGAGTAATGTAGCTCAAACAACACAGCTTTCACTTCTGGGTCTTCCCTGGTCAGATCTGATCTGAATGAGATTAATTTCTCTTTTAATTCACAGAAAATCACAATTGCTTCTAGTTAATTACGAACCACTCTGCTTTTACATTATTTTTTCCCCCTCTCACTATAGTGTTTCCTTGTCCACTCCTTCACCAACTAAGATAATCAAGAAAAGACTGAGACTTCATCACATTTTTAATTGCAGTTAATTACACAACACTGAAAGTCTTTGTATGTGATAAACCCAAAAAACCTAAAAGGGAAAGTTTTAAAATAAAAAAAATCCATTATTCCCTCAGCTTGAGCACTGGTAGCTCCTGTGTCCTGGTTGCATCAGTGAATGTATTGCTGTGATAATTCCAGCAATGACTGATGAGATCTCTGGCTGAAGTTAAGCACAACCAAGGGACTTTGTGCAGGAACTGAGGCCATGCCCAAACTGTGAGTGAACTACTGTGAGTGAACTTTTTCTGCAGATGTGGTCTGACTGTACCTGACTGTTCTTCCCATATTACCTCAAATTTGGTTTAAAAATTTAAACAAAAGATGCCCTTTTCTTCTTCCCAGATGAAAGAACATTTTAATCCTTTCTTCAGAATTCAAAAATTCGACTTTTGTACTGATTTAAATGCAATACAAGAATGTCTATTTCTGTTATTGCTTTTAACAATATGCAGAATTAACTCAGGTATGCCTTGTTTCAGACTTTAGAGTCCAACCTAAGGAACACAGGGTTTATTTCTAATGGCAGAGCTGCAATCCCCTGCACATAAACAGGCTGAGCTCCATGGTGCTCTCACTGACATGAGCACACAAGGAGTGACCCCACCCTGTAAATCACAGTCATTTACCATGGACACAACCTCTAAAATCACCAAGTCCCAGGGCAGTGCTGGGATGTGAAGAAAAAGCACTCAGAACTAAAAAAAATATTATTTGAAATGAAGACCCCCCCACTAAGCTCTTTAATGCCTCCTTCAAAGTAATTTTCACCAACATGAGACGCCATCAAAAAAAAAAAAAAAAAAAACAAATAAACCACCAAACAACAAAATGAAACAAAGAGTGTTTGGCAATGCCTGAATCCTCACAGGCTGTTTAAACCAGAACGGGTAATGGTGTTTAGTGAAAATTTAGTCTGGAGAATCAGGAGGCTGTGCAGTTAGAGAGAGGCAGGGCTGGAGGATGAGAGGGGTTCCTTACCGAGGCAGGTGCGGCCGTCGGCGTGGAGCCGGAATCCCGGCTGGCACTGGCACTGGAAGGAGCCCTGGGTGTTGGCACAGCCCTGCTGGCAGCCCCCGTTCAGCACCAAGCACTCATCCACGTCTGCAGAGGGAAGGGACACGCGGAGGGAGGATTACCAGAGAGCCCAGCACACACAGACCCTGTCTCCGGGCTCGTCCAAAATGCAGGGAGCTCAGCCTGGGTTGTTGTTTGCTTCATTTTGGCAGCAAAGAAAAGGGGAATTTTATGGTGTTTTTCCAAGTTCCTGCAGGCACTGCCTCTGTAGTTTCTGCTTCTGAAGTCCTGGTTAATTAGAGTGATTTGTGACATGGCTGTTTCATTGAGGTAAAGAGAAAAATATAAGGGAAGAATTAGGGTTAGATAACACATCTGAGCCTGTAGGAACTGCTGGTCAGACCTTTGGCTTTTATAAAAACTTGCTCTATGAACATTTCCTTTCGCATCAGGCCTTTAATTCTATTTTTTCTTGGGGGTACAAGCAGGTACAACTGACATGAATGGAAAACAGGCACATTCTGCATCACCATTACATTTTCAACCATGGATAACACAGAGACCTTAAAGAGAAAAGTTTTTAGAAGAGTGGGGAATTTGTGCTGCATTATCTCTGTCCCTTGCCATACAAGAATAGAATCACAGAATGGTTTGGGCTGGATGGGACCCTAAAGCTCCTCTCATTCCAACCCCCTGGCCATGTGCAGGGACACCTCCCACTACCCCAGGTTGCTCCAAGCTTGGCCTTGGACCCTTCCAGGGAGGGGGAAAAACACTGTGCCTTGTTCTTCCTTGTGTTCACCTAAACTTTCCATAGCATCTTCTCAGACATCCTCCCAGAAAAATGATGTGAGCTCCTGCTGATACTTTTTCCAAAGCTAAGCAGGAATCATCCCATATTTCAGGGGACTTTGGAGGATTACGTTCGGTCAAATGAAGAGGCAAACAAGCATTAAACCAGCTGGAGAACACTGCTGTAAAGCTCCAGCTGAAAATGATGGACAATGATGGACAAAGATCAAGAAGAGTTTAAGTAAACAGGTGAAGGTCTAAGACAGAATCATAAAACTGAATTTCCAGAAGTACCACATAAGCAGTTTCTGCATCTCCTCAGCAACGCTGGGCTACTGTAAATAGCATTTGATTGACATGTTGACACCATTACCTTAAAAATCAACATGGGGTCATTGGAAATAAGGGTCAATTAGTCCATTCCCTGAAAAAAATCCACCTGGCTGATACTTGCCTAGATTTTGTCTGTCCTTTCCTCAGCAGTCCCCAGGGATAGCAGCTCCACCTCCCACCATCTCCCCCAGGGGCGATTCTTGTCCCAAATTATCCAAATGCCAAAGATATTTTCTTCCCCAAGTCAAGCCTCCCTCCTGCAACAGACATCTCTGAAGAACCCCCCTTTCAACACTGCAGCCTCCTGCTGATTTAATTGCTCTTCAGATCATGTTCTGGAATTATCTAATGGGAGGCAAGTCCACGACTGCTCCCGTGGGGGAAGCGAGTCCGCAGCGAAGGAATTTCCCCCCCCCATATTGCACTTGAGGAACAAGGGGTCTGGATTTCATATCTTTGCTGTGGTTGTGTCTGTTTTGCATTTAACTTTCATGGTTTACATGGTTGTTTTTAATGCTTTTATGTTTATTCCACTTTAGAAAATCTAATCACAATTAAGTGAAAGAGGAAGTTTTAAAGAAGACTTGGAAATGCCCAACATCCCGTTCCTGAGGAAATGTATTTATGACGTTAAATTTTAATACTTCACATGTGAATTTCCCTCACCTAAAATGAAGTCCTGGTGTTGACTGGTCTTTAAATTCAGACCATTTGCTAACATGCACCACTTTTTGATCCTTCTGCTGTATTTGTTGTTTTATTAGACTGTATACTGCGTACATGTCCTACTGCCTGGAGACATCTGGAATATGCTTTTTTTGAAACAGAATTTTTGCCTTTTAAAATGTAAACAGTAAACAGAAAATGTTATTCACCTTTTTTAATTCCATACCGCTAAGAACCAGATTGCTGAAAAACGCCAGGACGAAATCAAACCCAGGAAACCCTTTGTATGGAGTGTCAGAGAAATAAAATAAGCAAAAAGACTCAGAAAAATAGAACAAGGAAGCAGCTGAACCACACAGTACACCACGTTCCAGTATTTATACCTCAATAAACTCAAACACTGGGAGCTTCAGTATTTTAATTTTATAGGCTACGATCAGCTGGAGAATTTCTCTCATATACCAAACACAGTTTTAAGTTCAGATATTGGCACTTACAAAGGACAAAAAATAGTCCAGCTAATAAAAACGAGCTGGGAGTTAGTGATATTTGTTAGTCTCCATTTGGAGATTTAAAGGAGTGACTTGGTTTATGGGGAAGCTCTGCACCCAGCAGCAGCTCTTCCCTGAGCAGCATTTCCCTCATGCTGGCACATCCCAGAGGGCCATAAAGCAGTGATACTTGTGAAAGGCCACGCAATTCAAGGCAAAATAAAAGATCCTAAGCCACTGGTGCCCGTGAGCCAGACCCAGCCCCAGCCTGAGCCTCCCTGCAGCAAGAGGAGGCAAGACCCAGGAGCTGAAAATGCAGCTCCACGACGCCACATCAACAGCAAATCTGATGACAGATGATCCCTTCCAGCCCCAGACTTCCTCTGCAAGATCAATATTTTAAGGATTATATGCTGAAAGATTCCTTCACATCCCACAGATAAAATCAAGAGAAATGCAAGGCGCAGTCGCCTTTCCACGTCTCCTCCATCTCAAGGCCAGGAAACAGCTTCGCCCCCAGTTACAGCAGAAAAATTCCCTAATTATTTTGTCTGGTGAGCAGTCTGCAAAGCAGACACTGATCTAAGTGCCTGAACTGCATTTGGAAGTTTTAAACATCTAAACTATTTGGACTTTCATGTTTGAATTGCTGTACTAGTAAAGGACGCATGTAGCAGCAAAACAACAGCTTCTGCTTTTGTAGGTGCACATATTTTTTTCTACTTGGCTATAGAAAGATTAAATTATTTTAGAATAGCAGACGTATAAAAAATATTTAAAAGCATTCTTGAAATAAAAAGCCCTTCCATTTCAATTCTAGACCATCACAGGATTATGGAAGATTGTATCTGCATCTGTGATTAATTTTGGATTAGTTTCCAGTGCAGATCAAACTGAAACACCTTCCTGCTTGAATTTCTATAGTTACAATCTAGGATGCTTATCTGAATAACCTGAATTTCAAGCCACTTATGGCTTGCTTATCACAAGCCAGACTGTGATGAAAGCAGCTGCATCCCCACAAGACAGAGGGAGAGCAATTCCTGGGGACAAGAAGGAAAATGAGAGCTGTGTGCTGTCCCCAGGCTGTCTTGCCAAGGAGATTACACTGCTGGGTGAACAAAGCAGGGGTGGTGTGTGGATGTTCTCCTTCTCACCTTCAGAACATTTCAGAGATGCTTTACAGGGGGATTCCCCTCTGAGGGTACCTTCCTGTGTTCCTGTTTGTTCACCTTTCATCAGGAATTACCTCAAACTCAGTCAAACAAACCAAAGCCTGTGTGCTCCCAAGATGTAAGATATTTTAACCACATCTTTTTTATCTCCTCATGCTCCTGAGGGCTATGTACTTGCACTGACCCTTCCTCCACCCCAGCACCTCAAGTTCCAAGCACAATAAAAGAGGATGTGATGTACAAATGGCCAACCCTCTGCCAGCACCTTTCCCTTTCCAAGGACAGATCCTACAGGTGGAGTTCCAGATTGTGAAATCCTCCACACCCCTGACTGAGGGCCCTGCTAATCACCAAGGAGGTTGGTCCCTAATTGACTTGATTAACCACATTAAAAGTCCATTTCCCCTGTCCAAAACCTGTTCCAGTGCAGGGCTGTGTGACTGCTTGCTTGGAATTCAGGATTGTCACATTAGCAGCTTTTTTCATATCATTATTAAAATGCTCAGGAACAGCTATGATCAATCAGTTCCTCAAAAATACACAGAGAGCAGTAATAAACATAGATAATTAGTGAACCTGCAATCATGGTTTTTATAAAGGAAGAAAGAAAGAAAGCAAGCTCCTGCCAGATCAATACTCTACTCACAGAAATCTTTGCTTTTTAGACCACTAAGAAAGCAAACAAGATACAGAACTGAACTCAAAAAAAAAAAGAAAAACAGGATAACAAGCCTCCATTTTGAGAATCCTGAATGGAGGAGAGATGATGTGCCAAAGGTATCCCAGGGATGGATATTGCCAAGAGCTCCACGTGGCACAGGGTGACAGCAAGGTTTGCCTTTAAGGAGCTTCCCCCAGCCAGTGGCATTTCTTGAGGGTGACAAATGAGCAGGCTTTCCCTCCCTTGACTATTAAAATTTGCAGACTGAGAGCTGTTCAGAGTCAGTGCTTTCTGAGAGATAAGCAGACAAAAAACTTCCTCTTCCTAGTGCCCAGGCACTGATGGAGAAAGAAACCAGAAGTGGACAGGAGCAACCTCACCATTTAGAGCAGATATTGGGAACAATTTTGTTTCAGAAGGGGTCGTAAAGCATTGGAACAGGCTGCTGGGGCAGGGGTGGAAATGTCACCATCCCTGGACATGGTTTAATGGTGAACACACTGGTGGTGCTGGGCTGACTGCTGGACTTGATCTTGAAGGTCCTTTCCAACCTCAGGGGTTGTGTGATTTCAGGATTGTTTATTTATTAATTCGTTTTTGGCAAAATCTTTTCCCTTTGTCAAGCAGAGAGCAGCACAGAGAGAAAGAGAGCAAAGAGCTGTGAGCATCAGCCACCCCACAAACACCTGAATATGCTGCTTTTCCATATGGATGGAAAGATTCCTGTCCAGCTGGGAGCTGATGTGAGAACCTATTCCTTGTTGGCACCTGCACACAGGGACCCCAACCCCACCACCCCACCTGTGGATCTGCCCCAAATAACTTTCCCTAAAGCATAACCACACCTTTTTAATTAAATGCCTAAGAAATGCTACATAAAACAGGAATGGATGGCACACAAACATTTCCTCTTTCCAGCCACCACAATCCCCCAGCTTGCTGCAGAAAGGATGGGACCAGCAGAAGCAGGGAAACACAAAACCCCTGCTTGGATTCACTCAGAGAAGGGTTTATGCTGATGGTTTTAAAGTCAGATTGTAATTAAAAATAATTACAATGATTATTTATTTTAAAAATCCAGACCAGAAAGAAGAAACCTGATCTAGTCTTTGCAGCATTATCTTAAAATTCACTAAAATCAGGGTTTGACCCCTCTTTACCCAGGGAGATCTGTGGGTCACTGGTCCCCACAAAATATTGTGAGGATCAGTCAGGAATGATGGGGACAGAAGAAGAGGGAAGATTGGATCTTAGGTAGAGTACCACAACAATTTAAAATTATCACAAGTGGATAAACTGTTCATCTCCAGCACAGATTTGGAAATAAGTTCCAGCAATCTGGCTCAGCCCTCCCTTGCCCCCACCAGCTCCCCCAGACCTTCAGCTGCAGATCATTTTGTACATCTGATAAGAAAACTCTGATTGTTTGCTATTTAATGTGATATTTTAAATCAACAAAGATGCATGACAGTGCTTTGCCTTCTGTTATTTGTAACTACACTGTTACTACTCTCTTTTCTATATTCCAAAGCGTGTTTAAACCTCACAAAAGTTATGAAGTGAAAATATCATATGGTCTTTCCCCACTAATTACATGGAGGATTTTACACATTATTTAGTGTGTTTTTCAATTAAATAATTTATGTACTCATGGGAAGGAAGGGAAACAGGCTTGGTTCCCAGACATTCTTAAGCTGATCACAAAAGTCAAAAATTATTGTATAAAGTAAAACTTAAAATAAGCCCCTGTTATTGTTTTAAGTAGGTAAATTTATAACAGATTCAACTCACAGCTTCCTTTAAATCACAGAACAGCTCAAGTCTCAAGCTCAGAAATGTCCAAAATTTGACAACCAGTGTGAATTCCCTCACAAAGCATGACATAATTTGCTCTTGCAGCAGAAGTTTTGAAAAGGATCTCTCCCCTTTTACTAACACACAAGTGATTTTCAGGGTTTGAAACTCCTGTTGTTAGAAAAATATTTGGCCATCTTTTCCACAATGAAAGAAGTTTTGCATTGGTATTGACTCTAGGAAGGAAAATACAAGTTTGAAGTGTGGTCCAAAACAAAGCCTAAAATTAAAGCAAACAAAAAAACAAACCAACAGTCCATATTAATAAAAAAACATATTTCTTTTTCATTGAACCAAACTGAGCAGCAGAGATTGAGAAAAGCAGTTTTGGGTGGCTGGGAAGTTTTAAACTGCAAAACTCCTGGTCTGGGGCTTTTTTTTAATGCTCCACAAAACACCACAAATACACCACAAGCTCCTCTGAGTGGTTTCCTAGAACCTGGTGTTAAAACACCTCCACGAAACAGCTTTCAGCACAGATAAAAGTGCTCCTGCAGAGCCAGCTGGGTCATTTTGAACTGTTAGTGCTCCCAGGCTTTTATTTTTGCTCCTCAGCTATTTGTTCTGCCCTTTGCTGGCCCCTGCCATGGATTAGATGAGCATCCATTGTCTGAGCCAGCCAGGTCAGCCCCGACCTGCTGCAGCTTCCTCGCCTTCCTCACTGCCAGGTGTCCCAGGCAAGGCTGCTCCCACAGGATTAACTCATGGAATGGCTCCAGCAAACCAAGAGGAGCTGGGAAGAGGCTGGTTAAGAGGCAAGGTTAATGATTCCTCACCCAGTTTAGCCCCTGCAAACTGGTTTCACAAGGGAGGGGGACCCTTGTTGGAGCAGCCAGTTTTCTGCTAGGTTTCTTCACCCAGGATAAAGGACAAAGCAACTTCTGCCAGCACCCATTTCACAGGCAAAGAAAGAGGCTTTATAAGTGATCTGATTGTTTACCTGCTCCTGAAAATGGGGAAGGGAAGGCAAATAATGGCATTACACCACCACAGGTTTTTGTACCAGGTTCACCGTCTGTCAGTCTGTCCTCCAGACCTCCCTGGAGATTTGGTCCATCTTCTCCCTGGAGATTTGGTGGAGAGGCATCTTCCACTCTGCACTTGGCACCTTGCCCTACACCTCAGATGATTTCCCAGGTGGTTTTAAGGACTTCCAGCTGTGCCTAGGCCAGATTTCACTTCTCTCCTTCTGGTTTCTCTCTCTCTCTACACAGAAAACACCAAAGGATGGAAAGCACAGCGCTGTGAAACGTTGAACAGCAGAGTCACCAATGGCACCTTGTGCTAGGTGATAAATATTTATGTCCAGATCTGAAAGGAGATGCATCTCCTGATGCCTTTTTTCAATGGAAAAAGACAGAGGCATCTCCAAGGTGTGGCATTCTTGACAGATCCATGGAGCAGGAGTGGCAGGAGCTGCCCCACAAACTGCTTTTGGGGAAAAGACATCTGTGAGCACTGCAAGGGACAATCCACCCCATCAAGTCTAAGAGACAGGGATTTCATTTCCTGGTTTGTCACTGGCCTTACTGGGGAGTAAAGAGATGAATAAATTGTCATGGGATATCATGCAACCCTATTAGTGGGGGCCACAGGAGACTGGAAAGAGCAATGTTGACCTGACACTGATCCTGCTAATTTGAGTTCATTGGATTTGAACTTGGTATGGCAGAGCCTTCCTCTTTTCCTTTTCCTTTTCCCTTTCCTTCCCTCCCTTCAATATTCCTTTCAAGCTAAGACTGGCACCAGACAACCACTTCAAGTGGTGACTTGTTGCTCCCAATGCCTGGACCCTGCCACCACAGTTCATTTCCCAGCTGTCCCCCAGGAGATCTCCTGGACAGTTATGAGAAAAGAGAAAATTGGCCAATATTTGTACTGCCCGTTTCTGCTTACTCTCCATGCCTGACATGCCACTCTCTCACGAGATATTTAACAGTGGTTTAGCTCAATAAACATCCAAGAGCCCCTCATCCACAGCTCTAAATGCAAACCATATGTTGCAGATGAAAACCCTGAAGATTATAATTAGAACTGTCCATTCAATTTAAACAAAGTCAAGAATGAAAACTATTTCAAATTCAATAAACAGGCCATTTCAAAGTGTAGACTCTGTGGAGGACAAGCTTAACAACTTAATTGACAGGTAAAGCTTCATTTCTAATCCTCATTTTGATATCATCTGTAGCCTCAGGAGTCAAAACACATCACTGCTCAGTGCTCAAAATATGCAGAGAAAATGAAAATGTCAGCTGAATGAAAAAAAAAGGAGAAGCATCTGTTTGATAGCTGTGTAAGCCTGTGATATGTAAACTGCTTTGGAGTCAAGCAGCCCTAATTAGAGTTTCAAGGAATTCTTCATTAAATATACAGACAGAGACATATATATATATATACACAAACACACACTTTAAGCAATTATTGAAACCAGACAATTTGCAGGAAAACCAGGCTATAGAATTAAAGAAAGAACATGACAATGTCACGGCCAGACCTCAGACAACACTGTGATGTTTTCACACAGCCGTGTAGAAATACATTTTCCCATCTCTTCACAAAGCAGTTCTGTACGCTTTTCTCCACTTTAAGCATTTAAAACAAAAAAAAAGAACGATCCTTTTTGGGATCTTGGTGTAGCACACAGCATCTCAGCAAAGTAAAGCCAAAAAGGAAGAGTGATGGGGTTACCAGCCCCCTCAGTGGGGTTAGACTAATAGATATTTTGGCAACTGCACCCCCTTGACAACTCCAACTCCCATCAACATGAAACCCACACAGATGGACACAAACTCTCAGTGAAGAACTGTGCCAGGATAAGTGAATGACCACATGAAATAACAAGGGAGTACAAGCTGAAGAATGACAAACCAGAGAAAAGGGTAACTTAGGCTCCTAAAGAAAAAACAACAAACAACAACAACAACAACAACAAAACCAAACAAAAAACCCCAAAAAAACCCAAAAAAACAAACAAAAAAACCCCACAACAAAACAACAACAACAACAAAAACCCAAAAAACAAAACCACAAAAAAAACCCCAAAAACAACCAAAACCAGCTTAATTAATGTTACTGCTTCCAGTAGAAAAGAGGTAAATGTACTGGCTGTAAACAGGGAAGTCAGAAGGGAATGTTTTAAAGCCAAATACCAAAATTTCAGGTGATTTCTGCTTAGCAGAAAGACTTTGAGATCCCCAGTATCAGCAGCTACTGCGACTCTCCTGCAAGATTTTCTGATGTGGGGCGGAACAGCAGAGAGAATATTTGTTATGGGTCTATCAATTTTTAAATACAGCTCCTCAGCACAGCCCTGCTGTGAGGTGAGAGGGTGGCAAAGGAGGAGAGGATCTCTACAAGGAGCTGCACTTAATAAGTGACAGCATGATACAGCCCAAACTCCTTGTGTGGACTCAGTTCTGAGCTGTATTAAGGAGGTTTATACGTTGGGCCATCAGCATCTCCTCTCGGCAGGATATGGCAGTTTGCAAGAGTAGTCCTGGAATAAAAAGAGAAATGCCTGATGTGATGAGAACACCTGGATTTTGCTAGCAGCAATATTAATGCACACTTGCTGAGATCCGTGCCTCTGCTACAGCAGAATGCAGAGAAATGTGTTTTACACACACAGCAGGTAAAACACGCACAAGAAAATTATAATCATGCAAACACCTTCATAATCTGGTGCTTCCAGCTTACAGTGCATGTGCTGTGCTGGCTGGAAATACAGATGTGGTTTGTGACAGGGAGGGCACAGGCACCATTGAGCCACCAAGCTCCACCTCTGCCCCTCTGGAGCTGAGCCCACAGCACACCCTCCTGTCCCTGTGTCACAGCTGGCTCCTGGCATTGCTCTACAGGCATAATTCATGGGGTGCCTCTTCAGGTGCCACCACAAGCACTGATCCCCCACTGGAGCCATCCCAGCTCCAGGACAATCTGAGAGATAAACTGCCAGGGACAAAGGACAGCATTTTACACACATTTTCTTGCTCTGCTTCCTTTATGACATAAATCACGTGTGACTCTGCAGAAGTTCTAGAAGAAGAAGAGAGAAGTGACATGACCACATCCAAAACCTATCCATGCCAACTTCCAGAGCTGGATCCTAATCATCAATCACAGAATGGTTTTGGGTGGGAAGGGACCTTGAAGATCAATCAGTTCTAATTCCCCTGCCATGGGCAGGGACACCTTCCACTAGCCCAGTTGTTCTGAGCCCTGTCCAGCCTGACGCCTTGAACTCTTCCAGGTATTCCACGAATTCTCTGGGAAACCTGTGCCAGTGCCTCACAATCCTCACAGGGAAGAATTTCTTTTCAGTATCTGATCTAAATCTGCCTTCTGTCAGTTTGAAGCTATTTCCCTCTCTCTTATCACTCCATGCTTTTGCTGAAAGTCCCTCTCCTGCCCCTCTCTTGGAGCCCCTTTAGGCATTGGAAGGAGCTCTGAGTTCCCCCCAGACACTTCTCATCTCCAGGCTGAGCCACCCCAACTCTCTCACCCTGTCTTTGTATCAATAATGTCACCAGGCACGGAAGAATTTATTTTACTTCCTTTTTTTTCCTCTTCCTGAGATTAAAATTCCCATCAAATTAACCAGTTGCTTGCTCCATTTTTATTAGTTGTTTTTGAACTCCTTGGCTGACACTGAATCCCTTCTGGGACAGGAGCTGTTCACAGGCTTCTCAGGTGGGCGTTTCACAGAGCTGGCGTGCAACAACAGCAGGTTCACTTCAAGTTGTTCTTCTAATATATCCCAGCTAAAGCCCTCAGGTACTCCTGTAATTGAAGTTTGAGTAATCCAATATGATGTTGATCAAACTACTGATCTTTTAATAACGCAGTGTAGCTCTCCCAGCAGTTGCTATCTCACTGACAGTCATGTCTGGATCGCTTCCTTTGGGCCAGAGCTTTGAACAGAGAAGCTGACGGGTTTCTGTTTGCTTTAGATTTTATCACAAATTGTTTTAAAGCTTTTTAAGGTTGTATCAGATGGCTCATAAAGTCCACAGGCATTTCAATAATAATTAAAAAAATAAAAATGACAAAAAGGGAGCTCTATGAGGTGTCCAGGTGAAGAGCAGCATTAAATGCTCCCAAAGAGGAACACAAACACCACTCAGGAGCTGTGCTCTTTCCCATCCCCGTACCTGCCGTCAGTTCTTGTTTACACAGCCTGTAGGCAAAGCTACAGAAAAAGCTGTAGCCACCCTGCACAATACCCTCCTCTGAAAGGAAAATGTGCACATTTTTCCTCTCACAATTTCCATTTAAAGTACGAATTTAAGGTTTTTCTAAGCCTCGCCTCTCCACCACAAGAATAATTCAGCTGCAATTTGCATTTTCGATGTGCTCGAAATGAACACCAAGATGACTCATGTGCTGTTTATAAGATGCCTGTATTTGCTGGTAAATACCTTGCTACAAACAAGCTATAATTTAAGTATTCAGAAGTCTTGATTCTGCATAAAATTACTACTAAGTGTAATTTTGGAGACCATGACCAGAGCTTCAATTTCAGGCTTGCAAAGCTCTTCCTACACAATGATTCTTAAAAGTACGAGTGGATTTTCTTCTCTGATAACAGCAATCATTGTATCTCTGTAATTGCAGAAAAGATTACCTGGCTTTTAATTCACATTAGTCAGCTCCAACAATACCCTGCTTCTTTCCTTTCCTTCAAAATAAACTAATTATTGTCAATCAGCCCACTGGAATGTTAACATTCTCTATAACCTGCCTTTCAGATGTAGTCATACATGCAAAAAACTAGCTAATATAAACTAATCAGAGCCCTAGAAATATCTCAAAACATATTTGTACTGCAGTCTATCATTTTTTGTCGCATTATTTCCAAATATTATCTTTCATCTGGACAATAACAGCCTTTTCATATAGCTCTGTAATGCTTTCCATCTAACTATTCAGAGCTCTCCTGTTAATTAAAAGCATTGAGTCCCTGAGTAATATGGCAAACACTGCAATCCTCCTGAACTTTTAATGTTTTCACTATCAAAAGCTGATCAATACAGCTTTATGCATCAAGTGGTTTGGACAAAGAAAAACTCTCCAGGGCAGGTTTTTTTTGCCCATGCCCAACTTTGTTGTGAGCACAAACTCCCAATTGCAATACCTGGAGCCACTCACAGAGACACCACGGAGGGGGTGACAGCCGCTGTCCCCGCACGTCCCACCACCTGAAGGACATCCCTTCCCAAGGATAACGGCAAGTTGAGGCTCCTGCTCCATATTTGCTTCCAGCTGGTGGAGCTGGAGGAAGACAAGGTAGCTGGAAGGCTGGGGAAGCAATCCCTGTGCCGAGTCTATAATCAGCTGTGACGCACGGGGAGCCGCCAGCGCCATATGGCAGACGCCGTGGAGACGGGGCTCTGCCTGTGCTGCTACCTGTGACACCCAGAAACAAGCCTTCCCCTTCAGAGCAGTGATCAATAATTCATCTGATAACTGGAATGCAAAGGGAAAAGGTGCCAGTTTTCCCTGGGGTACGAGCAAGGCCGTGCTTTTTAAGAGACTCTGCTGCCTTGGAACGCGGCGCAAGTTGAGCTGCAGGGAATGTGTGACACGGTGACAAGCTGCACTACACCTAACCCTGTGTTAGGTAGTGTTCTAACAGTGAACTAGCCCTGTATTCTGACACAACCTGAAAATTAAACTGCCAGCTCCACGGTTTGTTTATGCAAAAGGCTGTTATTAAAACCTTGCAGCTGAATTAAGCGTTCAAAGGTAAAAATCTAGGCACTGAAAAACATGCTCCATGGAGGAAAGAGATTTACCAAGATTGTCTGGAAATAATCATTGAATCCTTGAAATATAAGTGGTCCTGGTCTTCCCCAAAAGTCAAGGGCTTTTGGTTAGGACTCCTTTGGAGCCTTGGATTAGGATAACAACACCCTTGACCCAACTGGTGTGCATAAAACTTCTACTTAAAAAGTGACTCAGCCCCCTGTTCTCAGCTCCTGTGGATGAAAACACATACCCAGGATAAACGAGCCCAGTCTCCAATGGCAGCACTCACTTTGGAGGGAGCTGTCATAACTGTGAGCCTGTCTACCCCGAGGGATGGCAGATGTGAGAATCTGGGTGGCTCAGCTAGCAGCCGCCTTTGTGCGGTGTGAGAGGGAGGAGCAGGGAGCCTTCAGCAGCAGCCAGGCAGGAATTGGGAAGAAATTAAAGCAGGGCAGTTAAAAAATTCCAAAGTAAAATTTAAAAATACAAAAATATTCAAAAATTAAAAATTAAAAAATCAACAATAAACCAATTATCAGATGTTCTTCTCAGCCCAGATGGACACAGGAATGCTCTGAACCAGGTGGGAAGTATCTGTTCTGGCCCCAGCAATGTGTCCTGCCCTGACTGAAGAGAAACAGACACAAAATGCTGGGATTTGCTGGGTTCCATATTCGATGTGTTTTAATAAGATGGAGAAGGTTTGTGCAGCTGGGTGGTTTTTGCTGGGGACAATTCACAGAAAGCAGAGGGACTGCCCAGACCAAGCCACTGCCAGCCTGGAATGAGCCCCTGAAATTCAGCTCGAGCTCCTGCCTGCTCAGGCTTGCCAGCAATCAGCACTCAGGTAATTCATTTAAAAAGTCCAATAAGCTGAAGTCAGTGTTACCCTTACTACGACTGTGTTGTCATTTTTACTACTTAGTTGGAGGGATTTTTTTGCTGTAGAACTACCAGGAATAGACAAATGCAGACAGATGACACAATTGGCCTGGGAGAGTGTAACAGCTCCACACAGCTATTGATCCCAGCTGGATCTAGCACAGCATGGGAGAGCACGAGGGAGGTCAGAGGAACAACCTCCAGCCATCATTTCTTCTCAGAGAAATGCCTGAAATTGAGAATTCCAA
This sequence comes from Fringilla coelebs, assembly GCF_963513975.1. NCBI lineage: Eukaryota > Metazoa > Chordata > Aves > Passeriformes > Fringillidae > Fringilla > Fringilla coelebs. Next base: position 22,233,896 of record NC_140036.1, read on the forward strand.
AAGAATGACTTGGGAGTGGAAATAAAATTAGATTCCCCATCAAGTTTGCAAATGTAGAACATCTCCAGCAGTTTCTGCCTGGAGCTTCTCCGCAGCCATGCACAAAAATCACATAGTCCTCCTGCCTAAATCCAGCAAAAGCACAGAACTCTGAGTGCACAATGCCAAACAGTGTTTATAATGCACAATTAATCCCTAATCTCACTTAATACAGTTCCCTCTGTAAAACAAGTAGGGGAACCCTATTTTTTTTTAAATTTCCAACTGGGATCCGAAATCAAAAGCAGTTATTAAGCTTTTTACTCATGACTAAAAATAATTATTTGACAGGTAGGAACAATCATAATTAATACTTAAATGTAAAAACAGACATTGCTTCTTGTTGAATTTGCTTCAAATATAAGACATTAACCAGTATTCTGGATGCTCAAACTAACACAGAAGAAAATAATTACTCTATACCCCCTCTTGGCAGATTACTGTGAGTTTTTTATACTTTGAAACCTAAATACTTGAAATTATCTGACTTATCTCTAGAAACCCAAGCTGGAGTCCCAGGATACCTGAAAAACAGGTTTGGAAAAATCAGAAAGTAGGTTTTACCTCCTCTCCTCTCACAAGTCTTTTTCTTTTTACTACTCTTTTTCTCCTCTTTTTAGAATTGCTGTAAAATTCCAATATCCTGAAATACCTCAGTTATCAAGATAGTTCACCCAGGGTCTGCTGAGGTGATGAGGTGGAGCTGTCCATTCCCCTCACTCTAAGAGGCAGACATGAGGTGGACAGAGAAATTCAGTTACAGATAATTAGATAATTGGGAAACAATTCCTGCAACTGGATTTATTTCCTTGTCTCAAGACAAGGTCTTGAAATAGAGGAAGATGAAGAGGGCTGGATGGCTTCACCTCATCTGAGGCTGCCTTTGCTCGAGTGCTGCAAGATTTGAGTTCAGCTGCTCTGGTACTTGCTACATCTGGAATAAGAACTGGTACTTTTTGATATTTGTAAAATATATTCTCCTTGTTCTCCTTCTGCTGAAGTGTTCCTGGCAATAAGTACCTCAGTGTCATGGCCTGCCAACAATGTGTGTTGAATCAAATGCAACTGTTAGAGAGTTAAGATCATGCAAAAGCATCCTGAATCCTTCCAGTAGACTAATTTCTTCTGTTCTAATAAAAATTAAATATATATAATTAAAAATGCCTTGGCATTTCCTTCCAAGTGCATGGTATTATATCCCTCAGTTTTTTATCACAGAACATGGCAGACAACTGTACATTGATTTGTTGGGCAGGGAAAAATGCAGAATTAGAATTGGTTCTCTTCAACAAAACCAGAATTTTGAAGAGAATAAGTTGTGTTTCAGACCTTATTAACTTTAAAAATGCTGTCACCATATTAATAAACACTTTCTTGCTCTCAGACATGTCCCTCAGTATTCCTTTTAGCCCACCATTAACACCTCCAGGGCAACAAACAGCGCTTGGAGAGTCCCCCCATGCCCTGGGAGCAGGCTCCAGCAGCGACCCCAGGGACTCCTCCATTTCTGGGGTAACCAGTGGTGGCCCTGGCACAGTCACACTCTGGCTCTGGAGGCAGCTGCTCCCAAAATCCCCCTGGCAAAGGTCAGGAAATCTGCCAGAGCTCCGAGGTTTGACTGAAAGCCCCGGGGATGGGGTTACAGCCATTGCAATATCACTCTAATCAACCAAGTAGGAGCTCCTTCTCATCAACAGTTAATCACAGGACTTCGCTTGTCTCTAAGTTCCTGCAGTTGCCTTGACAGATGAGAGCACAATAATATAAATAAGAAATGACAGTTTACCAAAGAAGGTTAACATAGGGTCACGACCTTTTTCTACTTGACTTCTGCAGCTTATTCATGTGTGAAAACACGCTTTTGTAGCTGTAGCCTCAGCATCCCTTACAGATCTGGACTTCTGCCAACAACTGAGCTTTAAAATTACCATTTAAAATACCATTTTAAATGGTATTTATGTTCAGAAAATACCATTTCTGCATTTTGCGATGCTCGAGTAGAACTGCTTCTCATCAGAATAAAACATGAAACGAGGATATCTCTGCATTTCACAGCCCATCCCTCTGGCACAGAGGTGCCTCTGCTGCACAAACAAGGAGGTACTGGGCACACACCCATTCCCTCTCCCATCCCCAGACCAGGTCACACCTTTCTGAGCAAACCCACCCACAGCCCCTGCCCAGGAACAGCGCACGGATGCGCAGGGCACAGCAGCAGCCTGACAGTCCTACACTGGTAAATGTCAAATATTAATTTGTCACATTATTTGTGCAGTGATTTAAAGCCAAATCCTGTCTCATCATTCATTTCCATCAGGCACACGAGGAGCGGGAGGGAAGCAGGAGCTTTCTGTCACAATCTGAAATGCCTGCGCCAGGAGCTGCCAGGAAATATTTCTCTGTCGGAGAAGCAAACTGAAGTTCTGAGCATGAAGGCTGGAGAGTGAAAGCTGCAGAATAACATGGAGATAATTAGCTTTGAAAGGCTAATCAGGTCACTGCTCTGGCTGGCATTTCCATGGAGGTGCACAGGCCTCCAGCTCACCACATCTTGTGTCTCCATACGAGTATCCCTCACCAAAGTTAAGGAAGACCTTACTACATAACCCTGAATGACATATCCTGCCAAAAGAACCCCCAAATAGCCAGGAAAGTTCCCTACAAATAGCCAGGAAATGTCCCTACAGCTCTTGGAACGAGGCTAGACCCCACAGCATGGGTCTGTGCTGCCCAATCCCCTTCCCCACGTGGGTCCAACCAGCCCCAGAATCGCTCAAGAAGGAGGTTTAATCAAAGCTGATGCAATAACTATTTTAAGATTATCCCACCTATTTTATGCTGTTGTCTTGTGCATATTCATGGAGCCTTGTGTCTTGCACACACCTTTGACACCCTGGAAGGTGGAGATGTTGAGCATTGTCAGCTCCTTCAAGCTGTGAAATTAGGCCTTTGGGTCTCAAAAAAAAATTGCTCACAAGCCCCCAGCAATTTTTGATCAAAACAGCAGTGCACTTCAGTACATTACTGGTTAGTGAATTTTTATCCACTTTCCCTTCCTTAGCATTAAACAGCTACACATAGCTAAAAAAATATTTTTAAAAACCCAACAGTTCTTTCCTGACATCTTTCCCTTTTGTCAGAAGGATGCTCTATTTTGTTTCTGAAAAACACGATCAATCTTTCCAGTAATAATGACTCACTGAATAAGATCTGTGCTACTTCCATGCTGCTTTTCTAACAATGCACCTTATTTGTACCTTGGCTTATAAAAAAACCCTCTACACTGATCGATCATTGCAGGCACCAGTGAAATAAAACCAACCACCAGACAAATAATGGCAGCAGAACAATAGTGCACATCTATTTAATGCCTGAGTTTAGACTAAGGGGTAACATAAAGCACAATGATGCTATAAAGGCAGAAAGAATGGAACAACCCAGAACAACAATAAACTTGATTCCTCCAAAACCACTGGTTAACCTGAATGAGGAGCTGTTCTACTCCAATCTGCAAAAATGACTCCTTGGAGCAATGCAGAGGCATTAATAAAACCCCAGTTCACCCCCTGGAAGTCCTTCCAGCAGCACTCAGTTTTGTTTGAGAGCTCACTTTCCCTCATGTAGTAACCAACCACTGAGTTACTCATATTGTACCACCTGATGGCCAGAAGTTGGCTGTAGCTGGCCTCCTGGTCAGTACAGCCAAATTCTGTCACTGTCACCTCTGCAAAAGTTCAGGTGTGTTTAGTGACACCACCACACTCTGTTTTATGACTTGAGCACTTCCAGTTCATTGTGTTTTTCCATTTTTGCCTGAGGATTAAAAAAAAAAAAAATGACCTCAAAACAGCTAATAATATATTCCCCTGCAAGTCCTGGTCAGATAAAATACAGTACAAAAATCAAATACCTTAAACCTCTGTTTGAGTTTTTAAAGAGTGTCCAAAAGCTTGAATTTGAAGTGTATTGAAAGACCTGAATTGTGCAGAAGGAACACTAATTTGACTAACTTATTTTAATAAGACTAGTCTAAAGGAAAAATGACTCTTGCATGCTAAGGATTATGATGAGTAGGATCCTGCTTTCAAAAAACTTGGGGTTTGGACAACTTTTATGCACTGAAAACAGTAAGTAGTTATCAAAACACAGACCTGTGCACTGGCCCATGAGCATATTGCCAGTCAGTTCCCCAAAGAGGTAAGAGAGGTGAAGTAGCAGGGATCTGTGAATCATAAATGATATTCCTGGGCTGAGCTCTCCAAAGGCCAAAATGAAAACATGGAGGACCATAATGAAATACTTCAATCAAAATAACATAACCATCTACAGCTTATTTCTGTTGCCAAGTTGGATCTCAACTGATAGGCTGCCATAGAAAATGATTTTATTGTCTTTTAGTGAAAAAGGAGTGCAGCCAAATAAATTATAAATTATGATTAATCATATGACCACAGACAAGAAATACATTGCTTTATCCAATCCTTAAAAAGGAGTTGGACAATGGTAAAATGAAATCTTGAGGAAGGGGATTTGTGAGACCCTGTGCAATGGGAAAACCCAGAGAACACATCTTGTGAGAAGATGATAATACAGTTCATGAAAAGCTGCCCTGAGATTAAAAAAAAATCATCTTTGATGCATTTACTGCAGCACTGAAATGCAGGGGAGGTGCAATCCAGGCCCACAGCAGAGCACACCAGGTGATGTGGCAGCACATCCCTGTTACCTGTGTCAGGGGAAAGCTCAGGAACTGCTCTGGCCTGCAGCACAGCACACCTTGGGTACCTCACACCTGACCTCTGCAGCACCTGATGATGCACAAAATGTAGAGACTGTAGGTCAGCACATCATCTGGGCTTGTTTACAGCCACTCTGTTTGCCAGTGAGCCTTTAGGAAGTCTGACCATAATTCATCATGTATTCTAACACATTAAGTTCTTGCATAAGAATGAATTTTACCCTATAATGCACTAACTAGACTTAAATTTCCCTTAGGAAAAAGACAAATGGGTTTACATAGCATGTGGTTTTAAATCCTTTTTTATTCAGTTAATCTCTAGCTGTGGAATTGTGATTGAAATATGAAAATGTATGTGTGTTTTCTGATAAGAACCATTTTGCTTAAGAGACAGATGAAATATTATCAAGCGTATACACTTTCTTCAAGTTTTTCAACTGATGACGGAAATCCCATAATCAGAACATGGCACAGCCAATCCAGGTTAAGTGATAACATTTTTTTCAACAAAATAAAACAAAACCCCAACCCTTTGAAGTGTTCTTACAGTTACATCTTCATAATCCAGACATGAGAAGATCTGCGCTCTCGACAACTCTGAGCAGACGCTCTTCAGCTGGCTCCACATAAAAGACAGCATTTCCTTCCCCTTCCTAAGTCTGCTGATTCCTTAATAGCAGTGAGACATGCTACAAAGCATTACCTGCACAGGATTTTCCATCTTCCCCCAGCTTCTGGCCAGCTGGACACTTGCAGTGGTAGCTGCCGATGGTGTTGCAGCAGCGGTCGTGGCAGCCGCCGTTGTCCACGGTGCACTCGTTGACATCTGCCAGGAGAAAGCACAAGCAACCAGTGAAGAGTGGACACCGACCACAGTACCTGAAGATCTGAGTCATGTCTGACTGATGTGAAAAAATGAGAAAGTTTCTGAGGTAATCAGCTCCTGAAGCAACCCCAGGAGCAGCGACTCCCGGCTACGCTGCTGAGCCCCTCCACTCAGCCAGGCTGTGCCAGGGGAGGTTTAGATTGGGTACCACAAAACATTTCTTCATTGCAAGGATTGCCAAGCACTGGAACAGGGCGCTCAGGAAGTGCTGGAATGACCATCCCCAGAGGGATTTAAAAGATAGATCTCATAGAATCATTACAGTTGGAAAACACCTATGAGATCTTCCAGTCCAGCCATTAGCGGATGTGGCACTTGGGGACATGGTTTAGAGGTGGGCTTGGCAGTGCTGGGTTAATGCTTGGACTCAATGGTCTTAAAGATCTTTTCACCCTAAAGGATTCTTGTCCTCAGGTGAGACAGCAGAAAAGCCAGAAGGAGGAAGATTAAGCAACAGAAGATAAGCATCATCATGACTGCAAAAACCACAGGCAATTACTTCGTATTAGTGGCACTCCTCATCCCCAAGGGAGAAATGAGGCATTTAAAAAAACCATTTAATTGGTTTGTAAAGAAAAATCAGAAAAAAAAATAATTTCACATTCATGCAAGAGAGGTGAAAGCCTTTCAACTGCAACCCTTCAGTGTTAAAGACCAAGATTTACCAAGGTTTGTTAGTCCTTTGATGAGCTCGAGTTTCCCTTGACTGGTTCATTTCTGATCCTGGCTAAAAGCCACAGGTTTAAAGAAATTTTTGAGGAGGTTTCAGACTATTAAAAAGCTAAAAGAAAAGTGTATAATAAAGAACCAACTTTTGCTAACGTGAAGCTGAAGAGGCACAAACCCACTAAAACCACCTCATTTCTCTACAGCTTTCGATTCAACGCAATGACTGACAAAATGATAATTTCTTTGTCCTCAGTGATACTGGAAAACACTGACAGGCAATAAAGAAATAAACCAAAATTCAGTTATCCCAGAGCTACACAACAAACCAAATCCTAACTCGCGTGAAGCCAACGAGGCTCTTCTCGATTTCACGGGAACGCGATTCCAACAGAAACTTTTCCCGGAGAAAAACACTTCCCCCCTTCCAAAAACAAACTGCACCAAAATAACAACGTGCGTCTGCTCGCTTCTCCTCGGCAAGAGATGGGGAGAACATATGACAGGAGGCAGATTTTGGACGTGTTCCCCCGAGCTCTGGGAGGAGGCACGCGAGCGCTCGGTGCCGCGCGGAGAGCAGCGCGCGGCCCCTTCCGAGCGGTTTGCTCCATGTGGTGATAAACAGCAACAAGCCACAAAATAACCCAGCTCCACAGCCTCGACTTCTATTTACACTAACAGGATTGAAAACTAATAGAATCTCCTTGCTCTTTTTATTTTTTTTAATTTCTAACAAAATTAAGGGAAGAAATGGTTTATTCTTTAGCAGCCACAATGTTATGTGACCTCCTAGTGTAAAATATTGACTGGGTGAGGTGGTCTAGGATCTACAGCCCCATTTATTAACACCAGTGTCTATATTTTGAACCAAATTATTGGAACAAAACCTTTCTAGCTGAGGAGCTCATCATTATCCCCTTGATTTCACCAGGGTATAATCCATTTGGAAGTGTATAGTGCTGTTGCATGCTAATATATAGGAAGTTTCTCCTTTGATTGCAGAGTGTTCCTGTTAGCAATTAAAAATCTTTTCCTTCCTTGTTCAGCATAAAATGCTGTGGTCCAGCTGTTGGTGCTGTATGACTAAAAACCTCATTTCTTCCTTCTTCTAACCCTACCTTCTTAATGCTCTGTCCAGGATCTCTTTGTCTCTGCCTTAATATTTGTTTTCATTTTTTGAAGAAATATTTTCATGTATTTCTTTGCTGCTTTTTACACCAGAAACTCAGCACTCCTCTGTTATACTCACAAAACCTGACCTTGCATCTCCATGTGCCTTTAAGACAAACACCTTATTTAAAGCTAATCATATAAAAAACTATGATTTAATTTCTGAGTAAAGGCACAAAATTTTTTTTTTGATATGGCTTTATTAGAGAGCAATCACACTAGAAGGAATACACTGAGTGGGAATAAATCTCACCAGTTTTAGCTCTAATACTATGAAAATTTGCTCTCTAAGCATCTGCATCCTTTGCTGTCCTGTCTCCTGTTCAAGACCTTCCCCACGCCTGCTCTCTGCCAAGCTGTTTTCTGCAACTCCATAATAAAGGTCAGATGTTGCCTCAGTCCAAAGAAGCAGAAAAATAAATGATCTGAATGTGAAGTAATAAAGAATGTGTTTTACATTTGTAAAAGGCTGGGTCATGGAGCTTTAACAAGCCACAATCAGCTGTTCCATATTCCTAAAACAGAGTAGTCAGGATTTTAAAATCTGATTACAGCTTCACCACTGAAAAAAAAAAAAGGAGAGTTAAAATAAACTCAACAAAAACAATTCTGTCAAATGATAAATTTCTGTCTGCTTTCCATATTCAATGTCACTCAAGGTCGCAAATATATTTTGCCTTTTGAATAGTGAGCAAAATGACAGAAAATTTCTGACACGTAACAAGTCTGCCACGTTAGGTCTGACAAAAGTTCAATGTTATCAAGCCTATCAATCCATCTGTAATGACATGCTGTAGGCACTTCAAAAAAAATAAAACAAATGTGATGTTTGCTACAGCAATGTTTCACATTTATTTATAGAGCCAATGTTGCAACACAAAAACATTATCCATGGGACATACTGGATGTGAGCCTTCAATCTTGCCATGGGAAAAATAATTGAAAACACCTTGCATCTAGATGAACTTGATATTAACTTTATATATGATCTGTCTAGCATATATGTGTGGAGAAAAAAATACAGAATATATTTTGAATCCAGTAGTATGCTAAAATATGGATTGTTGACATGTGCCCACGTCCCACACTCCCTGCACTCGTGGTATTATAGACAGAACTATGTGAAAAGGTGTCTTTTCTCCAAAAATCTTATAAAATACTTGATGTGGAAGGGAACATACCTTTTTTTTTTCATGAAGCAGACCACCTTTGCCCAATTCACCCTGCCTAGAAACTCCATGCTAAATGGAGAAGGACAATTCCAATCCCTTCACTTCTCTGTTCTTGGTAATGCTATTCCATCTGAAAATGTCACACATCCTCAGCTCCAGGGAAAACAGCCCTTCACCAAGTTTTTATGAAAATGCAGGCGATTTCAGATTTCCTACAAATAAATAAAGGCTTTATGCAAAAGCAGACACTGGACAAAGAGGTTTTCATTGGTAATTCCAGCTTGAAATCTAACAGCAGTGACCTGCCACTAGCTCTCAAAAGTAGAAAGCAGATGAAGAAAAATCAGTGTGAAAAGCAGAAATAGGTGTTGGCATCAGGGCAGAAGCCTCCTCTCCACTGAGCTGCTGGTGAGGGCTGCAGCTCTGCAGGGTCTGTGCCTGGAGCTCAATTCAGCATCTTTAAAATCCAGTGAGGAATTAAACCTGTCCTGAGCACAGGACTGGCCAGAGCTGGGCAAGGAGAAAGCACCTGCAATGAGCAGGGAGCTCAGCTCTGCAGCAGGAAAACCATGAAGTGAAAGACCATCTCATTTTGGCAAGTTTTTATGTTTAAATCAGTGGAATGCAGCAGCTAACTCACTGCCTACAGCTTAAGGTATTTTTATTTTCCCCATACGACAAGTTTAATGCCATATTCATTAATGCAAAGACGAATTTTTAAGATAACAAAAGGAATCTCATAACTGCCACACAGTATTTAACACCCATTTTCCAAGCTTTCTGTGTTTATCAGCTGTGTATGAGCAATAACTCTATTCATTTAAGGCAGCCACATGCAGATTTGCCATGTGGGTGCCCAGTTTTGGGGCTAACCCATGCTCTGACCCGTGAGCCACTGACTCCAGCACGTGTCAGAGCTCCCTGGACTTGAAATAAATCACTGAAGTGGAATGAAATCTGTAAAATCATTGCCATTGTTATTGCAATCCTGCCTGAACAAAGCCCACCAGCACGGAGCAAGGAGGTGATTTTGATTAGTTTAAAAGCATTAGGGTAACACACCCTGCTTCAATCAGGGGTCACAGCAACCACAACACATTCATTTAGAGGGAAGACAACATTTCATTAGCAGCACTTGGGACCTTCTCCTGAAGACTGTGATGAAGATGGGCTGATTTCAGGAATATAAATGTTAAATATCTTTCAGAAATCAGTTTGATTACTCTCTCCAACAGGCACTGGCAGCTTATATTGATTTTTATCGCAATTTAGAGATGTAAATTCCTAACTCAGAAAACACAAATGCTGTTGGACAAAATAAACCAAACCAAACCAAACCCTCATAATGGTTAGGATCAAAGTCTAAATATAGTTTATCATGTGCACCTGAAATGCTCCTATATGCATACTTTAGTGTATCTGAGTGCCTGGCACACAAAGGTGTAGAACTGCAACTATCTGACAATTCGCTTTTATAAGGAGGTATTATAGGCAAGTGTCTGCAAATCCCAATGCCCATTTGACAACTTCTCATACATTGACCCAAATAATTTGATTCAGTTTTTAAAAAATGCTGAAGATAAAAAAAAAAAAAGTACCGCTTAAAGTTTTACACACTGTTTTTGGTTGTTTTTTTTTTAATTACAGCTTGGATGGTTTGCAACCAAAGCCATATGCCTAAAAAATCCTGAAACCTGAGAAAGTTGATTTGAACTTTAAAGGCTGCTCACTGCTACAGTGCAACGTAGCTCACACAAGCACACATGCATACATATCAAAATCACACATACACATAATGAAATCAACAAATACACTGGACAGGCTGCCAGGCACAACACTTGCACCCCAAAGACTGCATTTGTCTTTTGGTTTCCTGCAGAAAGCTTTGCAGCAGTTGTCTCTGAGCAGTAATTGTCTCTAAAACATAAATTACATACATCACTTCCAGCACTAACCATAAATTATCCGCCTGAATAGCAAACAAAGCTGCTCGTTCTGATAGTCAGCACAGCCCTGCCCGGGTATTGATTAAGCACTCTCAATGCTTTATTAGGTTTTCTTCCCCCACAAAGTCAATACCAGGATGAATATTTCTTCTTGGGCTGTTATGAAGTATCGTAAATCTGAGTCATTATTAACAAGCGCCTGATTAGTGGAGCAAACTTATCCGAGAGTTTGGCACAGGCTCCTGGAGCCTCACCTCCCAGCAAACACCCATCACTGCCACTGGTCCTGCTGGCAGCTCTGGTCCTCGTGCTTCCACAAGTTATCACCTCCTTTTTCCATTTTTTTTTTTTTTTTTAATTAAAGAAATTACTGCTGCACTCATTGCTCTTTATCCCCATGTCACATTCCCATATGCAGAGAGCATCCATCACATAACGAGTATGTTCCCCAGGGATGGGGGGCTCTGCCATGGTTTGCTTTCTTTTCTTACTGGGCCACTAAAGCATTTCATTTAATTCAACTTAGATGCAAAAGTAAAAGCAAACAAAGCTTCTTGTTAAATATACTTAGCCAGCATTCATTTCTCCTTATTAAAATCATCATCTGAAGAAAAAAAAAAACAAAACCAAACACATTCATCAGTCATTTGCACTTGCTCACATTAAGAACAACTCCTTTGAAGTCAGAATAAAATCCTGTGGGGGGAAAACACAGGCTCAAAGTTGAAGTAGGTGAAACCACAAGCTCTCAGAGCCCAAGATGCTGCTGTGTTAGACTGGACCTGCAGCTCATCTTGTGCCACTGCAGGGAACACTCTGTACCTGCTGCAGGTAAGGGATGGCCCCGTCCACCCCAAGCCCTCCTACACCACAGACCAGACTCAGTTCTGAAACTGGCACTCAAGAGTCCTTTTAAAATCTCTCTCTGTGGTCACAGCAGTCCTCCATAACCATATACATGCCTGCTCACTTTTTAAAGTTTTTCTTCTTCTTTTTTATTCCTAATGTCCTGCATGTTGATGACATTTTGCCACAACGACTTCCAAAACCAAACTGTTACATGAAAAAACACCAGCTTTGATATCTTTTGATATGTTTCTCTTCAGAATTCTGTGTCAAGCAGGAACTATTTCCTGGAAGTGAAATGCAGAATGACCAGGATCATCCCCGAAGTGTTCCTCTGTTCACTAAATAGAACTAAACTGAGAGGTGGAGCTGGGAGAAGGTCTGTCAGAGTACAACGAAACCCTGTAATGGTGCTCATTTTTAAACGATGTTTTCCCAGCCAAGGTATGAATAATGCAACCAAACAGCCCAGAACATCTGAATAAAGCAACAGCAGCCTGGCGGATGCTAATTGGCAGCAATTGGCGCTGATTGTGGAGTGCGGCTGGAGCTGTGATTACAAACAGAGCTGACGCAGCCAGCCCAAACCTCAAGTACTGCTCCTGCAATTAAAGATATTTTATCAAATTAGACAAGTGTTTGCCTTTCCCTGCTACGACGGTTATGAGCAAAACATAAAAGAAAGCCTGGCTGGCGGGGCGGCACCTTCCCCGCTCTGCCGAGGTGAGCTCCTTTCTGCTTTGACTTTTTATGTCACAAAATGGAACCCTTTTTAAGAAAGAATTCAGGGCTCTGCAGTGCCATCCTTAAAAGCCCTTGCTTTTGTCTAAAAGTGCTTTTGCCCTAAAAATGCAGTCTCTTTGCAGTGTACCTGACTTCCAGCCCCGACAAGTGCTGGTTATGCACACACAAACAGGGAAAGGCTTTGAGCTTCCCAAGTCTGATTTCACAATGTAAGCCCTTAGTATTTTTGCAGGCAGGTAAACACTCTTCAAACATCATTTCCAAGGCAGTGACTATCAGCGAGGCTTCAGGACTCTTAGCAACTGGATTGATGTTTTGAGTGCTAAACCCCGAGCACGAGCCCCACACTTGACTCCAGCCAAGCCAAGCCCTGGTGCCCAAAGGAGAGTTCAGAAAGTGCACCTTGAACTCCAGGCATCCCTGCACCCTGCTGCCTTCTGCTTTCCTCAGGCAGGAAGTCACTAAACCACTTGGTCATGAACTAAGGCCAGCTCTTTGCTAATATTTTCTGTTATCCCCAACCCTCCTCTCTTGGATCAGGATCTCAAGAAAATTAGCATGAACTTCTGCCTTTTCTCCAGTTTCCTGCAAACATCTATAAAGCAGGTCAGCAGAACTGAATTGCAAAATATATAGAAAAAATCCCCATGTGCTGGGTCATTTCTGAAGGCTTAGCATTTACAGTAATTTTTACAGACTTCCTTGAGAACCCAAAAAAAAAAAAAAATCGAGACTATGCAAATATATGGAAGTTTTCAGGCCAAGAGAGCTGGAGAGTGACAGTCTGTGTCATATAAAAGTGTGAATAACCTGAAGATACCCATGGGTTAGCCAGTGCCAACATCTTCAGGACCAAACACAAGCTCAGAGACCACAGTAGTGGCATCAAAAAGGAACGGCAAGGAAGCAAAGGCAGCACTTTGTGTACTCTGCTCAACCTGTACTTTTAAGGGATTTATGTCAGGTGCTATGAAGAGCACGGCTCTGATCCAACACAGCAATAACAAAAGCCAGAGATAAAGATAGATGTGCACGTTGGTGCTGCCTTTGAGGCTCCCCAGGATGAAAGGTGAATGAACAATTTCAAACAGAAATAAGTGCTTGTTCCAAGTAAAACCTGTAAGGATGGGTCAGATTCTACCAATTTAGTGGTGGCACACCACGTGCAACGTGGGGTGTTGAGAAGCTCTGCTGTAATATTACTCAAAAATCTGTGTACAGCCACAGTCTGAGTTTGTGTCAGCAGGAGTGTGAGAGGATGAGCTCGAGCCAGCAGGATGCAGGAACAGGGAACCGAGGGCTGCAGGGATGGCTTATCTGGAAATCAGCTTCCAAACATTCAGGGAAAGGACACAAATCACGACTTTAGCTTCTAGCTGCGGAAAAGACAACAAAGAAAAGTCCTGTTGGAAGTGGAGAATAAAGTGTTTATTCCAGCTTTGTCCCTGCCTTTACTCTGTCCTCAGAAGAACTCATCAATCTGAGCCAGAGAACGTCTCCTTCTGTCTACACAAAACATGGAACAAATGTCTCAAATCCAGAGTGTCCACTGCAATGTTGTGGGAAAGGGACACCTGAAGCACTCCACAGCCAATTTTGGGACTTCAGTCCACTCCCCCCTGGTCCAAAGCAGTCCCTGAAGCTGCAGTGGCCAGGGCTGCAGGTGAAGAGTGATGGTGCTGCCACGAGGGAACCCCCAAAACAGAAAATGCCAAACCCCTCCCTGCCCACAGTCGCCTGTGCAGGACCAAAGCCACAAGCCCAGAAGTTGCTGCTTAACCTACAAACAGGCTGAGTGTTACAACAGTATGCTCTGAGCAAGCTGACAAATTAGGCAGCTTAAATTTCAGGGCACTCCTATTGTAATAAGCCAGTTCCTTACAAACTGTGCTTTTTCATAATATAATTAACCTCAGCACTAAGCATGTGAGCAAATGAGTTCATTTTTCACATGAATAATGGAAACCTTTCTTTCTTTTTTCTCTTTTCTTTTCCTAAACCATTACGAGCAGAAATGAATATAAAAAATTTCTCAGCAGAGAAAGGATGATGTGTGCTGGCTTCTAGTTTAGAATAGGAATTCATTATGGAGATTTAAATGGAAGCTCCTATTTTCCTTCCTTATTTTCTTAATATTTGCCCTTGCCAGTCTAATCCAAAACTTTGCTCATCATCAAGATCTAGCCTGGGGTTAGATCAAACAGCCTCTGCTATGGCCTGAAATGAGCTGAATTTCTCTTCCTTCCCATATCCTCCTGAATATTTTCTTCCATCTTTTGTTTTCCATTTGTAGAAGATCTTTCTAGCAGTCCTGTGGGCAGAATTACTCACTGCCCTGACAAAAATCCTGTGCTAACTTTAAATGTAAACTCTCTCCACTTCCTACTACAGAAAATAACATTTCTGTCATCATTCCCTGCGTGGCTGAAGCACAGCCACACAACCAGGTCACTCCTTTACAAGAGACACAAATGGGAACGGGTTATTCAGTTTACAGGAGTGTCAGAACTGGCACAAGGTGTAAGGCACAGTCACTTCTAGAAACTGATGTTGTGTGTCAAGGGCAAAGCAACCCAGGGGAAAAAAAAAAAAAAGATTAAATCCTCATCAGTCTCATCAGTTTAATTTGTAAGGAAACCCAAGGGAAGTCATTATTCCCAGAGACTCCATTGCCTGATTTGTCTTATGAATTCTTCAAACTTCTCTGATGCCAACAGGTGCCCCTTAACTATTGCTCACTGAAATTGCTGCTGACTGGCCCTGCTGAAAGGGAGTCCCTTGAAAAGGTAAAAAATAGCATTAAGTACTGAACAGGAGCTAAATATTGCACAGGTCTGAATCCTGCTCACCAGAAACAGCAGCCAGGTGAGCATCCTTTAGCTGCAAGGGAATAAAGGGAATTCCCACTAAGGAATTCAACCAGGGCACTTAAACTTGAATATGGAGTTACACCAAGCTTGAAAAAAGAGGGATGTACAAACCATTACCTTCCACGCAGATTTCACCAGCTCGAAGCACAGAACTGAAGAAACAGGATTTTCTCTTTCCAGTTAAATTAACAAAGAGGAGCAGAGCGCAGCTGGGATTTCTCAGGGCCTTTTCCAGCAGGACAGAACAGCACAGAACCCTCCTCTAAAGCAAACAAATCAGGCCCAGCGTGGTGGGGTAAGGCAGACACTCTGCAAAAGGAACAATTTGGCAGCCAGCTCCCTCAGCCTGACACCAGCAGTTGAAGCTGGGACCTTCCCTGCTCCTGCTCACACACGTGCTCACCATGTGCAGATGCTGCCCAAGCAGGGGGAGCAAGCTCAGCCTCACACCCCAGGAATTCTGCTTATAAAAATGTGGGATCCCAAGGTTTTTCCAACAAACCAGTGTCAAAGGTGATCACAGGCAGAAATTAGAGGGCTGAAATTGTTAATCCTGCATGGCTGAAATTAATTCGTACCAGAGCAGGAAGAGTCAGTTTCATGTAACCCAAACTTCACATTCTGGTTCCCAACACAAACTAAATTTGCCTTTTAAATCTCTCTGGATGTCAGGCATCTGGTCTTGATAGAAAGCCATACCTTATTTTTTCAGGGGGTATAACCAAAGAGAAATTTGCATTTATGTTTTCAGCGAGACATCAGCGTCTCTTCAGCTTAAATAATTTAAAACTTCAAAGTTACTACATGACTTGGTCTTTTTATATATGATCATTTTACACCTTAAAACATGTGTTCCCTCTATCTCTCTCCCTGCAAACAGCTGACACATTTTCATGTTCCTCACTATTAACAGAGTGTATACCATAGTAAAATATTAACATCACACCACACTCCTATAAGATTGTTTGGTTTAGGATTACAAACTCTGGTTTTTTGAGCAACAGCAAGGTCAAAGTATTAAATTTAAATCTCTTAAACAGAATGTGCATTAGACATAAACTCAGAGTTTTAAAGATCTATTGAAAATGTTCAAAAAATTAAAAACAGACAGCAAAGGGCAAACACTACAAGGAGAGAAAAATTCTAATAGGGCCAGAAGGCTGTGTAAAAATAAATACATATTCAGCACACACTTGTGTGCAGCACACCTAACGTAGGCAAAGACAAGTATATTCCACAGACATGTGTATTGTTTGGAGTCTGAGTCCTGTTTTCAGAAGAGTGAGGAAGTAAATCAATAAATATGTTTACCTTGATCTTTAGCTCACTCTTACAGACCACTCAGAGCATCTCATTTAACCAAAGCTCTTCAAACCCAGCGCTGCCGGCTCTTCAGCCGGTGGAAAAACAACGCACGTCAGAGGATCCAAGGCTGAGCAGCCTGGGCTGAGCACATCCCAGCCTGGCCTGAGCACTGATTAAACCCAAATCTTTCCAGCTATTTGAATAAAACACCCCCAAACCTGAGCAGCAAGGCAGGACTGCCGCAGCGCCGCGGCCACGGGTCGATGCCAGTTCACAGCTCAGGTTTCCACGTTCAGAATTCCACCCTTCAGTTCCAATCAAAAAAGAAATTCCTCACATTCAACCCAGGCTAATTACTTTTTTGCATGGGAGAGGCAGCCAAATTCCCTGTGACGCAGAAAGGGAAAGTGTGATCTACGAGCAGAGCATATCCACCGCAGCGTTATGGATGGTTCTGGAAATGCAGCCAGAAACAGACGTCGCTCCCAACATCGCCGCTGTTGCCAACAGTTACCACCTAATGCTGTCTGAGAGGCTGCAGTGATTTCATGTTCAAAGGGAAAGGCAAAGCCTCTGGTGCCTCAGATCCCACGTTACTGCTGGCAACGGGGAGCTTTGACACCTGGAGGATATTCCTGGGGGAGGCAGCGATCGCTGCCCCGCGTGGGATGCGGCCGCTGCCCGTGCGTCCCTGGGTTACTGAAAAAACAGCAAACCTCCCCAAAACCCTGAGAGCTGGCCTGAAGAAATGAATGCAGCAAAACCATAAACTATTCCTCAATTACAGGACACTCCAGTTATTAATCTCACTTTTTCTGCAGTGCCTCTTTGTCCCAGCCAGGAGTGTAAAATAATTGATTTTACTCGATACTTATAGCTCCTGATTTTACTAAATACTTGTATCTCTTCTCCAGGATACCTGCATTATGACCATTAACAAACAGTGAGAAGTGCAGATAATGTGTGAGCATTTCTCCATATTTATGTCTTTAAATACAGGAAAGGTGCCAACAGGGGCCAACACAGGTTATGCTAAAACCTGGTTATTATACCACAAGGGCAAAAGACCAGAGGCTCAAAGATGGAAGAGGAGGAAATTAACAGTTTAACTTGACAGGCAAACTTCTACAGAACATAAAGCTAAGGATGGTAATTTTTTTAGTGTTAGACAATCCAAAATTATTAATGGAAATTGTTAAGATTCTTGAGCATCCGGCCACACCATAGACTTCTGAAATGCCCGTTTTAAAACACAGCTCCTTTTCCTTTACTTCTTTCTCTTTTTAGGGATCACTTTCTGAAATTCCTTTTGTGCATTATCAAAGCAACCAAGGGACAGCTTTTCCAGGAAGAGATCACTTGGTTTGGGCAAAGACCAACAAATCTCCTTAGGCCAAGATTTAGGCTGTGTTCCTAACTGCTCCCCTAAGCCTGTGACCCAGAGAGGCAACACTCCCCTGTAAAACAGATCTCAAGCTTAACTTACAATAATATGCTTCATCTTCAGGTGAAAGTTCTTCACAAGGTGCAAAATACTTTCAAATATTTTTTTTTCCTTATTTCTTCCTTCTCTCTCACCTCGACAGTCCCATGCTTCCAATTAAATTAAAAACTGGACCAGTGCAGTTTTGTGGGATTTTCCCCTCCAATGCTAAAGTATAATTATAAAATGGGGGGAATAAAATTACAAATTCCACCAAGGTCATTAATGTACAAAATGCAAATTGTCTCCCATTTGTCAAAGACCCTGGGGAAGTCTAGAGATAATTGAAATGATAGATGAACAGAGGAGACTAACTGCTAATGGTCTGTATATCAATGAATCAATGTCACATTTATGAAGGGCTTTGGGAAATTATTCTAAATACTTCATCTACAACAGCTGAAGTTTAGCCTACTTTTTCTTTTTAATGCTGAAAATATAATGAAAAAGTTCACTTTATAGTTACACAGGTGTAAACCTGGGGTAATTTAAGGTGGATGGCAAGAAATTGAAGTGCGACTTATGTTTGTGCCAGATGTGACCAAAATTCTCAGGTACTGGGGATTATGGGATAACTAAAAGCAATATGTATTTCAGAGATAATCAAATATAGGACCAGCCTTGCCCTCAAAGCATTTAAACTCAGCTATTCACCTTTGCAACCCATTTTTTTCTTCAGCATAAGAATAAACTAAAAAATCAAGGAGTACACATAAACTGATCTGTTTTCCCATTTTCCTCATATTTTCAATTACAGACTGAACTGCTCAGATCAGAGCCTGTTTTCAGATGCATTTATGGGGCACTGACCAAACAGGAACAGGGAGCAGAGAGAGGAAAACCCAAAATATTTCCTTTTCAAACAAAAGGTGAAACAAATCCTGCAGGTAACTGGTACAGTTTCACAGAAAATCATATTTCCACTTCAAAAGAGGGAAAGCTACAACCAGTAAGTCCCTCTGCAGGGCATTCTCCCAGTTGTGTGCTGGCCAGGCTACACTAGTAAGGGACAGTGAAGAGGAGATATAAATAAAAGGAAAATTTGAACATTAAGATATCATTTTGGTTGAATCTATAAATGGTTTGGGGAGCTGGGTCAGTTTAAACAGTTTCTTCTATGATTATGATTACATTTATTATTCCTTTTTTCTCCTTTTTCTTCCCATACACCAGAAGGGTCTGGATGAGGGTAAACCAGAAGGACAACTGCAGGCTTCTATTGTGAAAAAAATCTTTTTCCAGCAAAAAGAAATAAACCATCACACCCCTTTGTGTGGGTGGTGGTTATTTATTATTACACTGCAACAGGTAAAAATCACCACAAAATCACACACATTAAACCCGTTTCCATCTTGATTTCACTGTACAAAGTCCCAGGAAGGGGATGGGGAGAAGAGGTGAGTTTTCTTGTCTGTGGGAATGAGAGAGATTTGTTTTATCTGGAGATAGAACCACAATTGCCTGGCTTGTGGAAACATGAACTAATCCAGAAAGACACCTGATTTCCCCAGAATCTGAATGAAATGGTTCTGTCTGAAACCCAGAGCTGCTTCTCCTCTTACAGGACTTGGCACATGAAACAAAAGGGAACAAAAGAGAACAAGGCTCTCAGGACAGCAGCACTGGGAGAAAACTTTGCTGCTGTCTGAGAAAAGGTAACGAGTTCACACTGCAGGTAAAACCATCACACTACATTTTCTCTTCATTCCAACCACAAATATCCACAAAAACAATCAAGAAGTCCCATCAAGCTGCTGAGAAAACAAGGAGGGATAGCCACGTGATGGAACCTGCCTTCTCAATTATAAAATATCACCAAGGATGATGGAGATCTGGAGCTGTTCCCCTTCCAATAAACCCTGAGGCAAAATTGGTCAGAAATGTAAAGTCCATGTGAGAAAGGAACCCCCAAGACCAATCTGCTGAGTCACTGACATTAATTAGCACTGGTCATACTGACTGTCTTTTCTAATAAAGATCTGTGAATAAATACTCAAAAAAATCTCCACAGGAAGGGGATAGTGCTATGGGGTAAAACAGAATTTTCAGTGCCTATTTTGAGGAGGAGAGGGAGGGAAGGAAAGCTAGCAGCACAAATAAAACAAGGTGTCTTGCAAACTACAGGAGACTTTTGTGGAGATAGCCTGTTTTGGATGTTTCAGTTGGTTGGCAAAACCTGAAAGCACACAAAACCAGTGATGTTGATTTGCTAATATTCTGTCTTTTCTCCCCCACTGCCCTGTCAGTCTTCCTTAGAGCAAGCTCAAACCAGCCACTCTAAACCCAGCAGTGTAACAGCCCACCTTAGCTAAAAGAACATGCATTTGTCTCCTTTTATCTATTGTTAAATATCCACCAGTTAGAGGGGAGCAGGAGTGTTCCCTCTCCAAGGTCTCAGAGCTGCCCTTCCCTCCCACAGCCTCCCCAAATCCTTCCCCTGAGGAAGACCACAGAGAGGAGGAAGAAAAAGGTCCCCACTAAAGAGCAAAATAAAGAAATGAAGCTGGGCTTTGCAGAGCTCCCTAACTGCCAGGATCTCAAGGGCTTCCTCTGAGCATCTCAGGTCTGCACTTTCCATCCCTGCTGGACTCCCTTCTGGGAGGGTTTCCTGGAGATGCTGAAGGAGCAGAGCCCTGGCC
This sequence comes from Fringilla coelebs, assembly GCF_963513975.1. Classification (NCBI taxonomy): domain Eukaryota; kingdom Metazoa; phylum Chordata; class Aves; order Passeriformes; family Fringillidae; genus Fringilla; species Fringilla coelebs. The sequence continues at coordinate 22,254,400 of NC_140036.1, forward strand.
TTTTTGGGTTTTCAGGGGAGAGCTGGCTCTGACCACAGTGAACCAGGGAACCCAAAGGGGCTGTCAGTAATTTCACCCCACAGGTGTGCCAGGGGGTGGAGTACAGCCCCTCTCTGTTGCTGTCACAGCTTCCCAAGCAGCCAATTAACAGAACATTCAATTCCTCCATTTGCTGAAGCACGTTTGTTCTGCTAGATCTTAATTTTCTGAATGAGTGAAATAGGAGTTAGGACAATTTATGTGAGTTAATGATACAGTGCAAGTTAACTGATGGGTTATTCTGCCTTTTTGCAGGCGACAATTTGCACGCAGCCTTTCTTTCAGGGCCATAATTACTTGCAATACCAGAGTCTCAGCACACTCTTGCCTTTTTTATTTTTTGCTGCTTTACAGATGTGTCACTCTCACAGTACTAAGTGAAAACAGATTACCTGCCACTGATCACCCAACTCATTCTCAGAGGAAGGTGGGGGAAGCGTCTCTCCAGTGACAAGTTTTGATTTGTGGATTAAATTCCCCTCTTAATTGAGCCATGCTTCTTCTGCTAACAAATTCCTGTGGAAACCCCAGGATAAATTTACCTCTTTGCAGAGTAACTTTTCCTCACATCACATCCTCCCCTTTCCTTCTCCTTATTTCATTAAGATTTTGAGCTGTACGTCCAAACCCTTCATCTCAAACACTCATTATGGAAATACTGCAAACCCAGAAGATGTCACAGCCGTTCCTTTTACAGCTTTTCCTTTTGTAGGCGACATTCATATTGCAGAATAATTTAGACAGTAATTTAATCACAGGGTTTAGAGGTCCAGCAAATGTTACATTTACATAATGTCAGTCTTTCAGCAGATAATTTGGTCCTTTGCATGTGTTAAAAGACGACATTGCTTGTTAAGTTCATGTTAGTACGTTTAACCCAGCAGATGAAGAGCTGGTTCCCTAATCTGCCATATATTTCTAATTTTCCTAAGGATGATTAGAAAATTTTATTTAGAGTAAATTCATGAGCACAGTCATTCCACTGGAGTGACAAATCAAAAAGATTATTAAATCTCAGGGTCCAGAAATCTCCATAAAATGGTCATAAAGTCCTTGCAACACAGAAAGTGCCATTTTTTTTCCTTGTGTAAGTTCTTCACTGGTCAATATATTGCTTCTTCCTCCTTTGAGGACGTGACTGAAGTTATTGAAATGTGCCTCATTAGTTTCATAATATTCTCCTAAGGACATAGGGGTACTTTGTAGTTTGGAAATGTACTGTTCTGTGTCTTGGCAAATGCTGTTAAAGAGAATGAAATAAGTTATAGGAAATGTGATTTTGTTTCAGTGTGCCAATGCTTCTATCCTGGACATCCAAAAGATAAAATAAAAGGTGGTAAATCATCATTACCCAAAGAGAAACAGCATGTCTGTACAAGTGATTTTCCAAAAGTACTCCTGTGTATTTAAACTTAGAAGAATAATAACCTAGACAAACATCTCATGAGCCTTAACGCTGAATACTTATGTTTAATACTGCAATTCTGCCTTTTTATTTTGAAGTTACACATTATATCCTCACTACTTACCGTGTAAATTGAAATCTCCCTTTTAATTTAAGCTTGTACAATATCAGGGTTTACAGCAGGAAAGAACCTGTTGCATCATCTGGCCAGCCCATGCCACTGTAGGATATTCCCTTATTTTCCACTGCCTCACTTGTCTGATTTTAAATCTCCTGAAGCCAACCACAGACCAAATCAATGAGCCAAAAACCACACCAAGAGCTGGGAGCACACTCTGATCATTCACTTGTAACTTGGTACCATTTCTGAACCCTTTAAAATAGAAATGTGTTTATTACCTAGAGGACACATTCATCCAGCCTCCTATCAATGAAACAGGTGATGGACATCCCCCGAGAGGGGCTGAGAGCAGCTGGAGAGCAAGGCAGCAGAACAGAGTGAGGGGAGACACTCATTATTCTCCTTAATTCACTCAGCTGACAATTGTCACCAGCCTGACTTCTGCAGCACACAGAAACCCTCTTTCTCCTGGCTTAAGGTCTTGAAAGATCACATTTCATTCCTAAAAAAAAAAAAAAAAATTCATTTCTTCCCATCGTACACTTCATGACAAACCAGTTTTTGGTCTGTATCCTTTATCTGCTGTTTTTACTTATTAAAGGAGCTGGGTGGAGTTTTCCATTCATTATTTGTTTCTAAAATTAAATCCAAACAGTTTTTCTCTAATGGCAAGTTTGGGCTGAGGACCCCAGGAAGATAAGGGAGCCCAACTTCTTCCAGATGTAAGACAACTGTGGATCCTCGCAGCAATGAAAAAATTGAATTGGTTAATTTGCATTAATACTTAGATGACAAAGCTTGAAAACAATCAGAATTAAATCAGATAAAGATTTAATTACCACTAAGGTTAAAAAAAGGATTATTTGCTATTGCCACTTAAACAAAGCGAGTTCCAAATTTAGAGTTGACACAACTGACACGGGCAACTCAGCATGCACTGGAAATGTTGTCATCAAAGGGATAAAATTCTAAGCTCAAGGCACTTTCTTTGATTATTCTTTAACACAGTTTGTAGTGTGGCTGGTAGGACTGGATGATCCATCCCCAAATGTATTTCCTTACTCAGCTGCTGACTTCTTAAAGTAGTTTAAGGAAATACCTGACCCACATGAGGCTGGATCTCCTCAAGAAGGTCCCACCAGGTGACCCCTTTGTCAATTAGACTGGCACAGATACAACAATTTTTGGATCTGCAGCAGGAATACATAGGAGAAAACGTGCATGATCTCAAACTGTGCCAAAAATCAATGTGAATATTGATGTACAATGAGATCTTTAATGGAAAAATCCTTACAGTTCTTTACATCAACCAAATAATTAAATTAAAAAGAACTAAATGTTTTCCTCATTAAGCAGCATGAAGTGCCAAATACTGATCTATTTTCATCTCCAACATGTTTCTATCATTTTTCTCCTTGCAGTCCCTGATGTTCCCCTGTTAAAAAAAAAAAAAACTCTCATAGGAAAAAAAGCTGTCTTACAAATCCAAACTAAACCTCCACGCCTCATACAAGAAAGCAGAGAAAAGTTATAGAAGTCACTCCAAAATGTTCTCATTAGCACTTCTTTAGGTAAGAATGAGAATGAAAAAATGAGCTCTGTGAGGGCTGAGTGTCACAGCTATTTGCTGAGGCTATTATAATCATATCAGTGGCTTATTGAATTTCATAACCATGGTTCTACATCCTTCACTGACAACTACCAGAGAGCTTAACTCAAAATAAAACTCCAAGTCAGAATGAAGGCATAGACACAATATGCTTACACACTGAAGAAAATAAAATCTCCGAAGGTCAGATTTATTTCACGGTTAAATAGGGACACACATAAAGCTCCAGTTCCTATCTTAACCCCAGTGAAGCCACAAAAGAGTAGGATGTGAGTACACATTGTGTATGTGCTCCCTGCTGTGTGTCACCACAGCACAATACAGCCTGAGAGAGAACATTTCTCTGGTTTTACCCTGCATGTCAACCTCATCCAGTGCCAGGAGCGAGGCTCTAATTCCATTCCTGGCACTGAACTGCTACAAAACTCACTGGGAATCGACCCCAGCACCACCAGGATCAAAGCTGGAGTGGGCAACAACAACCCCCTGGTATCAGGCACAGGGAGAGCCTCCCTGAGAACCCACAATTATGAATAACTGGAAGAAGCAAACCTTGCACCATCCTAACACAGCTCATCCTCCCCTGAGTGCACCACTGAGTCAGGCAGTGCAGAGGGAAGCAGTGCCTTGGTGATATAGAGGTTTTCCCTACACACAGGTTGCACATTTAATTTGCTATTTGCTGAAGCCTCCAAACTTGGCAGCAGAGGGAGACTGCATGGTTGCCAAAATAACTGCGGAGAATTAGGACTAGACGGTGCAGTAATGACAAAAGCCTTGGGAGGCATCCCACAGATGTTTCCTGATGCTGAGCAGAAAGTGCATGCAAACCCAGCTAGTGAACAATAAAGTGACCAATACAAGCCAACAAGCAGGGCAAAAGTGGAATATCCAGTGACTCGGTGTGCAAAACACCTCACCTGCCACGGCAAAGCCTGGGAGGTGCCAGTCTCCAAAGGGCAAGGAGACAAACAAGCTCTGAGACTTCATCAGCCCACAGCTTTATTAACCCACCTCTTCAGGGAGCTCCCAGTCATCTCTCACACGGGGTAGGACCATGGTTCATTCTTTTAATCATTTCTGTCTGGTGAAAAGCTGTGTCAGTGTTTCCCTCCCTCCTCCTCTTGGCAGCCCAAGTCCTCTGAGTAACACAGAAGGATGCAGGTGTGTGTGGGTGCCTGCACTGCTGCCACCCCCCTGCTGCACCCTGTGTTTTCTAAGGACAGTTTCAGTCCCCCAGGGAAGTGCTGGCAAAGCTATCACAGGCATTCAGCTCCTCCTGGTACCAGCTGAGTGTGGAGACAATTAACAGCTCCCTGCACAGCATTTCCCACTGGGAAGGGAGGCAGAGACACCTCAAAAAGAAACCCTCACAAAGAACATGCTGCATTCAAAGGGCACACCCAGATCTCTCCTGCTGCCTCCTGGCCTTGTCACCCCCTGAAAGGCAGGTCTGATAAATCCCTGTGAGTCCTCCACACGCAGCCCCCATATCAAAATCCCAAATGAATCTTGTTTACATGCAGCACAAACGCTTCCCAGGGCTCTTCCTGGGGGGAATGAGCCCATCTGGTCTTGTCTTGGCCAGCCAGGAATGGTTCTACCTTTAAGGTACAGCTGCTAAATTCCAGGGGAATCGTTGTCCATTTGAATCCCCAGTGAAGAGTGGAACCAAACACGAGCTTCATCACCAGAATTTTTTTATAGCAAGGCTCCAGCCCCAGGCACTCTCAGATGAGGACATGACAATGGACTTTTATGGCACTTGCAACTTTTGGGCCAAGTCCTCGGCAGGCAGGGCTCCAAAAACTCCAGAGTTGCACCACGAGAGAATATGTCAATTGTCTGGCCAAGAGCATAAAAACCTTCTTGTTATTGTTGTTAGAAACCAAATGACAAGCAATTCATTACTGCACTGCAATTCAGTGCAATTTATTGGTTGATTTGCTGCGAGGGATTTTAGCTACATACTAATACACATACTATAAAAAGAATGCAAATTCAGTAATGCAAGTCTAAATGAATGAGACATAACATTTTCTCACAGTTTGCAAGAAATTAACCTTTAACGTCTTTTCTATGCTTTGGGAACAGCACTTGGCCAAAAGCTCTTACAGTAATAAAGCAGTGACCCATAGCAAAGAATAAATGTCAGAGTGAAATGATAACAGCAAGCCTATTTGCCAGAAAGTGGTAATTTATAAGATTTTAATTTGAGATCATCATGGGGGGTCAGCCTTATCAAATAATTCAAAATGTAGGTCACAATTATAGCTCACAAAGTGTGGCTCTGCTCTGAAATGTGACTGCAAAAATGGCATGTTTATTATTTCTAAATGATTTTTTTATCAGATGCATTGAGTTTACAAGTAAAATGCTAATGGGACAGGCTTGCTTTTTGCTTTCTCCATTTTTTACATTTGTGTAGCTCACTGATTTCAGTGCTTCTTTCTGATTTACATTCCCTTAAAAGGAAAATCCAACCCATCAGTTTCCCACCTTCCAGCCTGAAAGTCCCACAGAGCCAAATTACGTCCTTGTTGTTCCCTGTGTCACCAAAAGCTTTCAACAAATTTACACTTTTCTGGGCTAACTAGAATGTAAAGCCCTCCCAATTCCCTAAGTAATAAGGAATAAAAAAAAAATCCAATCCACCTGTCACTTCAGGCAGATTCCTTGGGTGGTGTCAGCCAGTGTGGCTCCACCACAGTCAATGGAGTTCTCCACCAAAATCAGGGGAGTTCACCCCACAGCTTCCTCTGCAGCCCTGTCCTTGGGTTTGCTCAGTCTAACAGCAGAGGGAGAAAAGGTTTTTAACAGGACTTTAGATCACCCTGCCCAAATCAGTAACTGTGAGATGCTAACACCTGCCTGGAGCAGAGCTGGAATCCAGCCTTTGCTTCAGAGTGAGCCAGACTAGGAGATGGTCCAGGAAGAAGGAAAGAACCATCAAACACATTTTCCTACCTTCTCCCACAGCATTTTCCAGCTCCAGGTGGGTCCTTGATGCAGTGCAGTGTAACTGGTCATTACTCCCAGCCCTTCCTCAGAGATGCACCTGGGGCACTTCTCAGCCCATTTCCAGAGAAATGCTGAATTCTTTCTAATGAACCAACAGAATGGATTTAGAAAAAGTGAGTGAGGCCTGGCTGAAGAGAAGTGTGTTTGCTCCACCAGTGCCTGGATGGACACAGGAAGGTTTTTTATGTGCAGGAGGGACCTTGCTGTCAATAGCACACACAGGGAGTCAATATTGCTGCTGCCAAGCAAGTTCTGTTCGTCCTCCTGTGCCTTGAGAATTTGTGTCTTTGCTTCTTCCTCCTTTAAACTACAATGAAACTTATTAAGGCTGAAAAACCCTTATTCCTCTTTGGCAAAACAAGCTGTACACATGGAGAACAAAACCCACCCAGAACAAGCTGAGAGTCAATTAGAGTTTGATTTAATAGGATTTAACACAATGCAAATGAGAAGATGACATGAAACATCTCCATAGTCCTCATTCAAACAGGGCCATATTCTAGTTTTATCACATCTCTAATTTTATTTAATAATTGCATTCCATAATTAAATTTCTGCTGTAATTCTATCTTTTGACATCCTCCCTCTGTCACAGCTTTCTGTAAGCCAGCATGTGCATTCACAAAACTCAATCCTGACATGCCAATGGATGATCAAAAGCCTGCATTTGCCTGTCACGGGCTAAAAAACAAATCCAACCACAAGAACAGAGATTTCACGAGATTGCTGGGCTCAGAATTTCAACAAGCAATTCCACCATTCCAAAATACTTTAAAATCCACATCTCCTGCTCCAAGGAATATTCCCAAGAGAGGGAATAACTGGCCAGGCACACAGACTGAAGAGCTGGTGGCATCGTCTGGGGGTGACAACTGAACCCAGGCAAGCATAACATTAAATATAACACCTTTCACTATAAAACAAGGTAGGAGAAATGCAACAAATTATTTCTTACAGACAATTTGTTGCTTAATGGCCTGAAGCAACTCCAAGGGCTGTTAAAGCTGATAAGACAGTCCTTAACCACAGTAACAATCTATACACTGGGATTAATGCCATCATAAAGTTTAAGCAATGGTTTATAACTCCAAACATTGGCAGAAGCAACCAATTTTCTGTCTCTTGGAAAGCAGAGTCTCTTACATTGAGAAAATCATAATTCAAAAGCAAGGATGGGGAGAAAAGAAAAACCCCTGCCCTCCAAATGTGTAGGTTTCACTTATTATAGTAGGTGTGTTGAAAAATGCCTAATGATGAGCCAGGAAACAGGACAGGAAGTAATGCACTGAGAGCACCTTGCTGCTGCTTTCTCCCAGGCTCTTCAGGCAGCACTTTCAGGCTGATGCACAAGGCTCTGCAGACACAGAAGAATAAATAAGCTGCTTTCAGGAGGCAAATGCCTGGCAGTGCATGCTTGGTCACAAATGCACACAAAATGACTGGAGATCTTCCAGAAGCAGCTGATAATTTGTCTGTGATAGTGTGCCAACAAAAACAGCCTGGAAACCACATCCTCTTTAATGGTACCTAGCTCTTCAAAGCTGCAGTGGACAGTCCAAAGCTCGTGAAAAGAAAGGATGAAAACCTCAAGGGTGACAGGGAGAGTCAAAGCAAACCCAAAATCTGCCCTAAGAAATGCTGTGCTCTGGTCAGAGCTTTTAGGAAACCCCACTGGGGGTTCCAAACCCCACCACAGCAAATTACCTTGTTACATTTCTAACATTCAACTTCTGATCCAGACTGGGAAAAAATTTGGGGATTATTTCTCTCCTCGAGTCATCCACTGCATTTGAGTTTCCAGATGGGTCTGGAGCAGCTCTGAGCTCCAGGCTGGGCTCCTATCACAGCAGCTTGCCTTTTGTCACAAAGCATCAACAGCAGGTTAATTAATATTAGAGGTATCTTTTAAGGCTCTGTGCAGTAAGAGCTCCAAGATGAAAGCACAATATGTTTCTGTGGGCACAGCTGAGTATTTTCTATCTTTGCTTGCACTGGAGGACAGTATTGAGGGACTTGGCAGAGTGGCACCATTTGATTCATCCCTGCTGCCTCCTTGGACACCAGCACTGGGGGCTGTCCAGAACGGGGGCTTCTCTGTTCTGCTGGGATTAAAAACAAAAAAAAACCAAAAAAAACCCTACATCAAAACTAAAAAAAAAAACCAAACAGCATTTTTTTCCTCTTTGCTCCTGCAAGTTAAAAAATAAAAAAAGAAACCAAACCAACAAACCCCACATTTTAAGTTTTAAGCTTTCAGAAAATACACTGGCGTTTTGGCACTTCAACACCTTGTGCATTATCTTGCCACTTTCCTCTCTCTAAGTGGCTACATTACTCTTGCAAATGAGAAGAGGGTGTGGAAATATTTATTATAATCTGCATTTTCTGTAGAGATCATCAAAGGACAGCGAAAAGTGTCTGTGTGCAGAGCGGGAGAAGGAGAAACGCAATTACTCCTGCTTGATCTGTTTATTCCACAAGTTGGACACAAGTCATTGCCGTGACATTTTCATTTTCCTGGGTACACGACTGGGCTCTAATCTCATTTGTGCTGGTGTAAGCACAGGAGGATCAGCCAGCTTTCCCCCCATTTACGTTTGGGGAAGTAACAGCAGGAATCAGGCCCCCCTAACCCTTGATCATTAATTCTGGTTCACCTCCTGCATGTAACAGGAGCTGTCAAAAAGATTTTGGAAAACTGTCAATCTCTGGTAAGAGATAAAATCTTGATTAATAAAAATAATTTGAAGCTGAGTTTGTTCATTGGAAAGAGAGGTCATTGGCACTATGGTGTCAAGAAGCCAATATTTTACAAACACATGGTATTCTTAGGGGAAATCAAAGCAAAGTCTGTACAGAGCCTCCTGCCAAGTGAGCTAACAACTCCATTTAACAAAACAAAATCATCTCGATGCTTAGAAGAACTCTTTCCTTAACAAATAAAAATCAAAGCAAAATGCAGACCAAAGTGAAATTACTTCCATGATCAAATCAGAAGCTAAGGGCCAAGCTCTGCTGTTGGGGGAAGGGGAGGGGAATGGAGTTTTGCTTTTAACAAGCGAGAAGTCTAATGGAAATGATCAGCAGTGAAAATTCAGTTATCTGGGCTTCCGTTCCGCTGGCCCATTATTTACAGTGAAGCCACTGAACAGATTTGAGTTTCCAGCTCTGCCACAGTGAGAAAGCCCAGAGATGGAGTCCAGAGGAGCTGGGCTCAGCTCAGCCTGGCTGCCCTTTGATCTGCCCCCATCACCAGGTGAGCACCTCCTCCCACCCCTGCTGCTTGGGCAACACTGCCCAGACAGTTTGCTCAGCAATAACCAGGGTATTTTTACTCAGCAATAACCAGGGTATTTTTGCTCAGCAATAACCAGGGTATTTTTGCTCAGCAATGACCAGGGTATTTTTGCTCAGCAATAACCAGGGTATTTCACCTGCACAGGCAACCTGCAAACTTGCCCTGGGCTTGTACACCACCACTCCTGACCCAAAGGAGAATACAAATGAGAGAAAAACCAAATCACCCCACGGAGGGCATTCCTGTGCTGGGCTGGTGGTGATTTGGGGGGGTAAAAATCTCCTTTCCACCTCTGAGCAGTCATGCTTTTACAGCAGCAAAATGCACTGATTAAGTGGGGAATTATCCCACCAGTTAGCAGATATATGGAAGTGCAACACTTTTTAGTGTTTAGCTGGGGATAAATTTCCAGGGTACACAGAGGTTTTTGCTCCAGATTCTAATTTGGATGAACTACCCCCAGATGCAACGCAGATCAGCGAGGGGCACCTCCAGCTAAGCTCAGAGAGCGGCTCCAGCACGCAGAATTCTCAGATCAAAACCTAAAATGCCTCAGCATCAGGTTTTCCTTATTGCAGCTACAAGAGGCTACGCCTAAGAAGGGAAAAATAAAAGTGAAGCTTCATCCTGTGTCTCTCTGAAGGGCGCTCCTGCGGGTAGGAGTGTGTGTCTATGTTGCAGATAACTAACTAGCTACATGACAATATGCATTGGAGATGAAACCAAAGCAAATGCCAGCATGATATATTGTGTCAGTAACATCAAAGGAGAAGGGGAGGGGAAGTGAGTGTGAAAATCAAACAGAGTACTTGGGAAAGAAAGCTAATTTTGAGTTTGATGTGCACGAGTGACACTCATTAAAAATTGACGAGTGCATGTGAAAGGATGCCACCTGGGATTATGCAACTGCTAATTAACATTTAACACCATTTTCTAACCTTATAAAATATTCTTAGCCTGCTGAAGGCTTCTTCATAACAAGCACAATGGAAAAAAAAAAAAAAAATCCAGCACCTAGCAACAGCAAATGGAATGGGGAAACTTTATGAACTTTATAAAGCAACACAGAAGGCACGGAGGGCTTAAAGGGAGAGTGACAAGGCAGCGCCATCCTTGACAGGGGAAACACCTGTGTCTGTGCCCTGCTCCCTCTCCTGCACCAAAGGGATAAAGGATGTGGCACTGGTCACAGGCACTGGGGGCTGAATGTGTGTCCTGGTGCACTGATGCTGCTGCCCACAGGATTCACTGGATTTCCACAGAATCACAACTTTTTGGGTTGGAAAAGAGCTCTCAGTTCATCAAGTCCAACCTTTAAACCCAGTGCTGCCACACCCACCTCTAAACCCTGTCCTGATGCCAGGTCCATACATCTTTTAAACAACTTCAGCACATATTAATATTAAATTAATCTGAAATTCAGCATGTTTTAAATATTTTCCAGCACAGCCCCCAATCTCACCCTAAATGACACCCTCCTACTTACTGTAAGCCACAACTGAGAGTATTTCAGGAGGTCTCCCACCCTTGAAATTTAGCATGAGCCTTGCAGTAACTGCTAATTTTTCCCCCAAAAACCCTCCTCCTGGATTCCTGCCACTAGCCAGCAGGGAAATCCTGGGTTTTTGTCTTTTTTAGTCCTTTTCATAATGGTGGTCAGGGGAAATTTGGACTCTAAAGCACGAGCATCTGTTCTAGCTGTAAGTTCACATGGATTTGGGGTCCCAAAATAGCAATTTTTTAGAAGCTGAGTAGGAAGCTCTCTAGAGAAAAAGGGAGGATAATTAAAAAGAACAGGAGAAAGTAAGAGAAAGTGGAGGGGAGGCAGATAAGGTGACAACAGGACCTGAGCCTGGTGGAACAGATCACGGCAGTGAGGGAGGAGAAAGGGGCAGATCTGCTGGTTCGGAACAGAGCCTGAGGAGCCTGGGAACATCCACTCCAGAGCACGTCAGAAAACCTAAACCCAAAGCAACAAAATTAATAGATTACACTTGGGTCTGGCTGTTTCAGCCCTGTGTTTACACTGTGTTGCTTCACAGTTTAAACAAAGGAGGGAGCCCAGAGGGACAAACCCAAACAGACCTCGCCTTTCCAGCGTGGGGCATCCCAGATCTCCCTAGTGGGGCTCTCTGCAGTCATGAGACATTTCTATAAACCCAGGAGCCTTCCAGAATTTCACACACATATCCCAGAAATAAAGTGCTTTACAAAAGATAAACGCCTAACGCTGTCTGTGTGCAGTGGAACTTCGTGATAAAAAAGATATGGCTCTAAGTGCACAATACTGACATGTTTAGGTAGAATTTAATTAATACATTGGTATTCATACAGCATGCCCAGGAGGATTCCTGTGTCTTTTTTCACCTGCTTCCAGATGAACTTGCTAATTGAATGGTTAAATGCTTTCCAAAGAGGCAAGACAGAGATTCTCCCCCTTTTCTCTGGGAAAAGGGAATGGGATTAATTCTTACAAATAATTCTCCAGCACAGTCAAAATCTTTTAAAAGGGAATAGTGCCTCTGCCACTTTCAGGTGTGTCCCAGATTAACTGAGCTCCTTAGATTCCATAGACACCAAGAGCTGTTGATGTAATGTCATTTATCCACACCCAAAAAATGTGAGGTGTTGCCTTTTTGCAATGAACAGCTCTGGTCCTTCCATCCTGGGATAACAACAGCACACACTCAGGGAGGGCTGAGCACAAACCAAAAACAAAAAACAAAAACCAAACAAAAACAAACAAACAAAAAACCCCAAAAAGTGTAAAAGAGGGGGAAAAGGGGATCAATTGATGAGCAAAGAAATGTTCCAGTTACAGCAGAACACAACAGGAAAGCCCAAGACAGTCAGGGGACAAGCTGTCTCAGCAGACAGTGCTGAGGCAAAGCAGGGAACTGGAGGAAAATCCATTTTTAAGTAGAAAAAGAGCAGTTTTCCCTGGCTGAATTTGAAGCAGTGAACTTCCAGATGTTTATCCTGGGGCTGGCTCTCCCTGCAGCTCCTGCCCCGTGGCTCTTGTGCCAGGTTTGGGAACAGCTCTGGGGTCTCCAAAGCTGCCCCCCAAAATGAAACCTCTGTGAGCTGGGCAGCAGGGGTGAGCTCTAAATAGAGACAGGGGGATGGCAAGAGGCAAAGAAGAATAAAAACTCTGTAAACAACATTTTCCTTCCTTATGAGCCCTCTCCATGACCAACATCCATTCACAGTCCTGAGCATGCCTGACCTCCTGCTTTGATTTACAAATCATGGATATTACACTGGCTCTCTCCTTACAAATTGTAAAATCTGCTCTGAGAAAAAGGAGAGAATGAAGTTCAGATTCTTTTTTTTACGGATTATCTGTCATCATTACCATTGTTTCAAAACTTTCTGAAGGATGGCCTTTTCTGAAATGGCCCCTGTTTAAAATTTGGAGCTATATTTTCACATAAAGAGATATTTATTTTGCAGAAAACCCAGAAAGATAAAACTCACCAATTGCCATGAACTGTCATCTTCACAGGAAAAAAAAAAAAAAAAAGATCAAACACTTTAAAATCTGTCCAAAGCTTCTAACCCTTAAGCTAATAAAAGAAAAACAGTAAATCAGCTTTAAAAATATATTACCCCAAATTTTATATTTCTAGAAAAGCGTGTCTTTGTAAACTATTACACCTCAAGTATGAGGTAAGAAAAATGTCAATATCCTGTGTACATGCTAGAAGGAAATAGGCTAATTAAAAAAAAAAAAAAAAAGGAAGAGTCTGGAAAAGCCTATTCAGAGGATTGGGGAGAAGGTAATTTTGATTGCCAGTATGCAAATGAGGAAGGATGTGAATAAATGGTATGCAGGATGTGATTTTATTTCTTTTTTTTTTTAAACTCTCGCTAGAGTCTTCAAATTTTTGAGCTTTCTGTTTCTATAGTGAAGTATCAATTCAAGGCTTTCCTTATTTCTTTATTTTCTAAGTGTTTGAGCTTGGAAAGCCGCTGGTAGTGAATCCTGGAGCATATTTAAAGCAGGTGGCTTGTTTTGTTTGAGACTATTGTCAACAACTCATCATGTAAGAGATGCTTTTATTTGTCCATCCTTCCTTGATTTATATTTTTCTGTCTGTACCCAGAGGCAAAACCAAAACCCAAAGACATGGAGTGAATTTTCTCTAGGAAGGTGCTGATTCCTTGGTCAACCATGTTTGTCACCTGTTTCAAGGGACCCAAAACCCAACATATACTGGAATAATTAGTGCAGAGACACAGGCAAATATGATCAGACCCACAACCAGGAGAAATATTAACAAGGGTGAGAACCACATTCACTGGGGAAAATAACCCTTTTCAATATCAGGCAGCACAGACTCCTTCTGCTTCCTGCCAGCTTTTCCTTTGGTTTATTTGCAGTTGATAGCACCACAAGAGTTTGTTGGAAATTTCCATTCTAATTTGGCAAATAGGAATGTGAGTAAATCTTCAGCTGTGCTGAGTGATAAATCAAATGGTTTGTCCAACAATCTTAAAAAATTAAGTTTGGGTACTGGAAGGATAAGACAAGCAGTCATTACTACAGGATATTTTTGATTAGTTTCTTGTATAAAACCAACATTCTCAAACGGAAAACTAATTGAATTTTCTTCATGTAGAAAATTTAGGGGAAAGTAGATACAGCATATTAAAAAAATAAACCCCTTCTACAACCTAAAATTACAGTGATATAAATTCATCACATTTTGATTTTAGTACGTGGTAAGTTATGTAAAACAGAGAAGGAAACAAAGAATGACACCAAGGTGCTTTCCACAAGAAAAGTAACATCCATGAAGCCTCAGGATAGGCTAAATTTCATTGTGTTCCTAGCCACTGTGCCTTAAAATCTCCTTTTAAATTTACAACTCATATGACAAAAAGGATGGTGACATTTCAAACCCTCCCCGCTCTCCCTCTGGAAACCAACCAACAAAAGGAAAGCTGGTATCTCCCAATGCAGAAAGCTCTGTCCATCCAACCTTTCCCCATGCCAGGCTTTGCTGGAGCAGGGGAGGAGCAGAATTCCTGTCCTGGTTCTGGGGGAGCACCGGCGGAGACGAGCGCCCACAGCCCCTGAAACCAAGTATGGGTCGCCTTCGAGTCTGCTCACCAGGTCTTACCCACCCTTGATTTCTGGAGCCATGGGGCTGCTTGGGTGGGTCTGCACCCTCTGGTGTTGGGAAGGATGGAAGTTTGACAAGAGTCTCACAGCTATGTGTGCTTAGCAGAAAGATTTTTGAACGTAGAGTCTGATGAAGGAATGGAGATGGAAACAAGTTTTGATATAGAAGAGAAGAATTGCTGAGCCAGTCTCACTGGGTAACCAAGGAGGCAAAGGGGGTGTGAGTTAGGAGGGGTTTTTGTGACTCAGAGCAAAGGATAAACCCACCCCAAACAAGAAGATGTTTTTACCAAGCAGGAAGAGAGCACAGGCAAACAAGGCTGCCCATGTGGCAAGGAGAAAAAAGGTCTCAGAATTTTCCACTGCAAGAAAACAAAAACAACTTCTGGCTTAAACTGTGATGTACTGACTTTTAGTGATTGGAGAACAGCACCATGAATATGGTAATGATAGCAATTATGATGGGCTATAGGTAAAAGTTAAGGGATAGATTGGTTCTACTGTATTATGATGCCCAGCAAAGAAAAGTCTATAATGCACTGTAACCAAAACCAAAGGGTCTCCAGGCCTGCCTGCAGCTGGAGCTGCCAGCTGTGGGCACAGCTCTGTCACCCACCACCCTGCACTGCTGGGACACCTTGGATACAATAAACTGCATTTTGGAGAGCCCCTGGAGTCCCACATCCCTCATTTCAGCTCTTACATCTGGGACCAGCGTGGGGTGAGGATGATGAGGGTGGTGTCTGTCTGCACTCACCCCTAACAAAACAAAGGGATTTTGGCCAAGAAACACATATGCCTGATCTTGTGACTGATATTTCCTGCACAGCATTCCTCTTACATCATCTGTACTGTCTCCCATTGCACTTTACTGGGACTAATAAACATTCCACACTTACTTTGCAATGCATTTTCTCCCTGCAAGACAACCTACTTGCTATTAGCATGTAAACTGCACACTTGCCAGTCAGGCTAACCTCATCAATCTTGTCCAAGGCAGAAGAGCTTGTACCCTCTTACAAGATTTCTGGGACTGCACTTTTTAGTTATTCATCCATTTATTTGAAAGGAGAGGGAAAAAAAAAAAACCTTAGAAGATTTCATCTCTAGACTTCAAAAATAGGACATATTAATGGAAAGGAAAAGGATCACTTGAGTTATTTTTATATTCAAATTTGAATTTTTTCCCCCAGAGGAATCCGTTTTTGTGTTTCCCAGAAGAATATAGTACAGTTCCATCCCTGCTTTGAATTAGGAAAGCAGAATGAAGGAATTAAGATTTTTAAAATAACTATCAAAACCATGCCTTGGATTTCTGTGTTTGTGCTCTGGCTCAGTAATGACTCGCCACTCACACCCTGAGGAGCAGAATAAATTAAGCATGTACCACACTAACAAGCCTCTGTTCTGGGGCTGACTCCACCATCCCTGCACTGTGGGTTTAAGATGAGCTCCTCAGGCCCTGCAGAAGAGGAGTTTGACCTGACCCTGCTGCCCTGCCCTCCAGGAAATGCAGTCCCTGCTGGCAAGGGAACCAGGAGGGCAAAGAGGGTCCCCAGTGTGCCCTTGGTGGTCACAGCCCGACCTGGGTCAGCATCCTGGCTGCTCAGCACTGGGAAATGTCCTGCCTGATGGCTGGGAAATCAGCCCATCAGCAGGGAAAGGAAGAGTTACAGAACCATAAAATAGCCTGAGTTGGAAGGGACCTTAAAGCCCATCCAGTGCCACCCCCTGCCATAGGCAGGGACGCCTTCCATTGTCCCAGGGACATCTTCCACTACCCCAGGGTGCTCCAACCCCTTCCAAGCTGGCCTTGGACACTTCCAGGGCAGCCACAGCTTCTCTGGGCACCCTGTGCCGGGGCCTCACCAACCTCACAGGCAAAAATTTATTCCCAATATCTCATTTAACCCTGCCCTCCTTCTATTTGAAGCCATTCCCTACCACACCAGGCCCTTGTAAATCCCTCTCCATCTTTACTGTGCTCCCTTCAAGTATTGGAATTGGGTCACTCCAAAATTTTTCTTTTCCAGTCACCCTAATTCTCCCAGCCTTTCATTGTAGGAGAGGTGCTCCATTGTTCTAAACTCTGAGATTCTATTCTTTTCTCTTATTCTTTTGAGATTTCCCAGACAAAACTTGCACCTGGGCCACAAAATTCAAGCATTGCAGATGGGAGCAGAATTTGTCTAATTTTTCAGAACTCATTTGTACTCTTTTGGTTCTCCACACACTGTAACACTGAGTTCCCTCATTTTGTGCTGCTTGAAAAAGTAATTTTTCACTTCCTCTAAAAAAAGGACACATGGGCAATTTTGTTTTGCAGTAAGAAGAGAAAGGCAGAGAAAGATTATGAGCTTCGTTCAAGACTGTACAGGAAAACCACCAAAATAATAAAAAGACCTTTTTAAATTTCACCCCTGATATTTCAGAACGAAGTTCTGAATTCCTCTGGAGGATTTGTGAAGGAAGAATTTCAATATGTTCCCTCTGCCAGAATTAACATGAGACTTCATTAGACAGAAGTGAAGCTGAAACCTGAAAGATTAGACCTGTAAGTGCAAAAACATTGGGCATTTCAGGAACTCCTTTCTTCAGCAGAGCTGCTCCCTTGCAAAGCTTTTCCAGATGATGCTCCACAAATGGGGCATTGCTCAGAATGTGAACAAAACCTTTCACCAGCAGGAGGGGGGGGGAAAGCAGCCACATTATTTCATTCTGAAGAGTGGCGTTGTACAGCAATTACTTTGCATAAAATCTTCCATAATGAATTAAGAACCCCGAGTTAGTGCAGCAGCCAGGCTGACAGAGCAGGCAATCCATCAGAGAAATGATTCATAAATCAAACCATCCCCAACTAAGGCCTTCACATATCACTGTGTAATAGCTCCTAAGGAGTCATTATGGGTATTCTGTCAATAATGCATAAACTTCATGACCCTTTTAACTCCCACCTCTCCTCAGATCCAAACAGAAATGGCCCATCACTCCTTCCCCCAGCCCTGGGTCCTGGGTGCTGCTTTCCCACCCCATGGAAGCCGATGGAAGTGCTGCCATTGATCTTCACCAACACAAACTTCCTCATCTACCTCAGCTCTAACAAACAAACAGATTCAAACTTAGCCCTGCCAGGAGTGGAGCTGCATGCAGAGGACAGGGGAAAACCAAGGAAATGAAGGATTAAACACAACTTGCCTCATGTTGCCAGAGCTCTGTGCGAGCCATCCTCAGTGTGTTACACCACACACAGAGACACGGGCTGGCTCAGTTAACTGTTACCAATTTCATCAATCCCCCTCAATTTTCTGCTTTCACATCATACTTTCACATGCACCTTCACTGATAAGAATTTAAAAAGCCACGAGAAAACATCAGTGCTGCCTATGAGACTTGGTGGCTCTGCAATATCCCACCACAGCTCCACATTCACCAGACTGAAAGCACAAACCAAACATCAGCACTGCCAGGTGAGCCCTGCTGGAAGGCATCTCCTGGAGCATCAGGGTCCTCAGAAGCACCTCAGCAATGACTGCCAAAGAGAGGAGCTTTTCAAGTGAAGCATTTTATATCAAGAAGTAAGCAAAAGCATCGTTTGAAATCTGAAATATATTGGCCAGGGAATAAAATGAGAGAATGTGGGTCTGGCATTTTGCAGTTCTTGTTTGAAGCCAGCAATTTGCAGAGAGTTCTTTCAGTAGAAGAAATACTATGGCCAAATGCAGAAATAAGTGTATTAATATTAAACATACATGATTATTAGTTTAAGGGCTGTTTAGCAGAAGGAAACTCTTCATTCTTTTAAACTCCTGAGTAAGTTAGGCAACCTGTTTTGTTACATACAAGAAACCATCCTGTAACTTCATCTGAAGCAACACAAAAGCAACACTCCAAATACCACAGGGATTTTGCTCAGAAGGAAGAAGAAAAAAAAAGAAGAAGAAAAGAAAAAAGAAGATGAAAAGAAAAAAAAAATCCCTTTTTAGCACAATGTATACACAAGAGAAATTATACCACCCATAAAATCTCTCAGTTTATAGATCTGTTTGGAATGAATGAAAACTAGAATTCTGTGCTTAGGTGAGGATGCCCTTTGGTGTGCAGCACAGAGTTGGTCTGTGCAACCTGCAGCTGCACCCACCTGGAAAAGCAGAGTAAAACACAGCCCAGCTCATTACTGCAGCTCCTGCAAGTCATTGCTATTCTCCTTCCACCTTGCAGGGTTCACTGGCAGATCAGGCCCATCAATTACTGCTCTGTGCTATGAGGCTCTGATATTACCTCCAGAAAAGCTCTGCACATCCAAATCCAAAGGCTGCCAAGGTGCAGTCGTGACTTAAACATCATCATTTAGTTTTCACACTCAACAAGGAAACCTATCATTGGGAAAATGGGTAATCAGCCAAATAACCTTGCCTTCACTTCATTTACAGCTCTGTAGTTTTAAAAACACAGTGGAAGTGTTGGGGTGTTTTAGCAGTAAATATTATTCGTAGTATACTGGAATTTTCCAGGTAACAGAAAGAAAACAATGAGAGAGAGATGATGAATACCAATGGCAAGGAACCACACATCCTGGGTTTCTTTCCAGTATTGCTCTTCAGGATGGTTCAGATTCTTCTCTTTCAGGGATTTTATGCATGGTAAGCAGTAAAAGTAACCAGAAATATTTTCATTGCCCCAGCCAGGACCCACCAGGATAAATCACCTCTTAGAATAGTAGCACCAAATACTTCATGTCAGTTCAAACCTCTGGATGCCTACACCCATCCTTTACTTCACTAGTAATTACTTTTTTAGAAAAAAAAAAAAAAAAGAAATATTATGTGCTTGACAACTTAAGCCAGCAGTGACACATTAATCTTTCTCTCCAGGTAGTGTCTCAGACTGAGCATTGCTCCCAACAGCAAAGCCCTGACTTGGGGAGGGGAGAGACATCCCCACGCTGGGGAAGGTCACACTCCTCCTCACCCTGCTTCTGTCTGAGGGTTGTTAGATTTGGAAGAGTTAGTAATTTTTTTTTCCCTAAAAATAATCCAGATGAGAGTTTTATTTTCTTTTTTTTCCTGTTTCCATACCTGCACACCGGGAGCCTTGAACTCTCCCACAGCTCCCAGTTGTGTCTGTGCCAAGGCTGACCCTGGTGCTCACCCTCTTTAGCACAAACACAAACATATTTTCCTCAGGGAACCCAATAACCTGAAAACCACCATTTCCACCAGTAACAACTCTAAATTTTTCAACTCTGTGTTCCCATTAAAAACAAAGCAGGGTTTCTGTTGCTGTGCAGGTGCCAAGCAGAAGCTGCCACTGAAGCACAGGAGGCAGAAATGGGACAGTCACACACTGACACCGTGGGTGCAGCAGGGACACCTCCTCACACCAGTGGGACAACCCTGACAGGTGCAGCCAGGAGCATTTGCAGAGCTGAGTCTCCTCCCCAGCTCAGGCAGGAATGGGAAGGCACTGCCTCCTGCCATCCCACAGGAGATCCACAGCAGCACCAGGGGCCAGGGGAGTTTGTGCACTCCCTGGGATGCTGATTTTGCATCTGACACAGCTGCACAGGCACTGCAGGCTCTCACCCGCTGCTCTGAGAGCACCAAGGTGCTGGCAGGGTACACCTGTAATTTATTTTTAGGATAATAAGTGGTGGGAGAAGTAGCCAAGAAAATCCCTGTGCTGCAGGGGGAGAAGTCCTGTTTTGCTGTTGTTTTCTTTGGGCTATTTAATATACAAATATGGAATTCCAATGTAATATAATGTAATGTAATGTAATGTAATGTAATGTAATGTAATGTAATGTAATGTAATGTAATGTAATTGCAATATAGAATAAATATTATATACTATATATTATATAACATACAATACACAATATATAATATATAATTAATATATAATAGAAGGGAATATATAATAATATAATATAATATAATATAATATAATATAATATAATATAATATAATATAATATAATATAATATAATATAATATAATATAATATAATATAATATAATATAATATAATATAATATAATATAATATAATATAATATATACACTATAGAATAAATATTTATATAATATGCAATATATAATATATAATTAATATATAATAGACCGGAAAATATTATAATATAATATAATATAATATAATATAATATAATATAATAATTATATATACTAATATAATAATTATATTGTATTATATTAGTATATATTTTATTTATATATAGATATATGTAATCAGAATTTTAAATAAATTAATAAATAAATGTTTTTTATATGTATGTATGTATGTACGTACGTACATACATACGTACGTACGTATGTATAAATAAATAAACAAACAAATAAATAAATAATCCTGGCTGCTCTGTCCCTATCACTGAGCAGTAACTGTTGAGGTTTAATGGTGGCACTGGCATCACACTGTGAGGCTGAACATGAGAACTGTCCCTGTGCATGGGTTTGTATGAGGAAAATCAGCTTCACACAGCCAAGAGATATGAAATTTCAAGTGTATTTGGTGGGACATGACATCCATAATTCAGCTGCAAACTTAGATCTAGGGAGTTCTTCTTCTGGAACCCAAGAAAACCAAACTGCATTGGGCACAAGCACCTGACACACCCTCCCTTCGTGGGCTCCTTGGAAAAAGAAATAACTCTCCCAGAATAAGAATTCTCCTTGCACTGAGTTTTTTATGTACCCACATGCACAACAAACCTTACTTGATCTCTCTGTTGCATTTGCACTGCTTCTCATTCAGATGAGAACACAAATGCAATCCACTGGCTTCACGTCTCTGCTTCTTGCAGATTGACTTTTTTATACCCTTACCTGGCCTAGTTCCATTTATTAGGAACATATAAAAAATTATTGCCTTCTATAACTCTTCTTCAACAATGCCTCCAGCCTGAAGGCTTCATGAAGTTATAAGCAAAGATTTATATGTAATAAATTATTGAAAATGAAAAATATCTGTCTCCAACAAAAGTAATATATTTCAGGTAACAATGACTTTTCTAGTGAAGGGGAAGATAAAAGTGTATTTAGCAGGAATTCTGATACCATAAACTAGAATGCAATATTTACATGCTCAAATATATTACAGAAAAACATTCTAATTCAAATATGACATTAAGAAATTACTTTCTGCTGCAAATTGGAATTCCAAATGTAACAATAAGCTGCACTAGACTTAGACAGCTCCACAGTCCACTTGGCAAAGAGAATCCACCTATAGAATTAATAAAAAAAACAAAACAAAAACCACAAAAAAACAAAAAAAACCAAAAAAACCCCAAAAAAGCATATTACTGTTAAACCAGAAAGAAATACCAGAATGAGTATTTCTGCCTTTGCAGCACATACCTTCTCCCAAATACCCACTCATAAATTTCCCACAGGAGTCCCAAATCCACACCCCATCACTCAGTGCATGAAATGGTTCACAGCTTTTGTACAGAGAACCTGCTAAGTGGATTAAAGCTTATTTTTCTTGTGTGGCTTCATGATTTACTGTGTTTGGACAAGATTCTTCCTTGACTGAACTTGACCTAATCCATCCATGATTTAAAGGGCATTTTATGTATACAAACACATGAACAGATAGTAAAGTACATAGATTCATTATACAAGAAAACAACTCAGAGATTCAAACTCCAAAGAGGGTTCCAAAAACTACTATTACACGTGCTTTTCATGTCCTTATTTCAAATGAGAATAAAAGCATTTTTACTGTTGATTTTGACTCCACAGTTCAGGATCAGATTTCACCAGTTTTAGAGGGTTTGAACTATTTCTATATCTTAAGTCACAAAACCTACATTGTACATAAAACTGTCCAAACAGAATTTATACTTACAAATAACAGATCAAGCATGGAAGCCAAAATGGGAATGGCCCATTCCCAACAACAGGAATGAAATATTGAAATAATACAGAATTATAACAAGTGATCCAGCTGCCCTAAGTTCCCCCAAATGGGCACTTCCAGTTGGCCACCATGGTCCTGAAAATGCCATTCCATCCTCCCTCAGCATGGTTCTAGGAATACATCAAAAGAATCAGTTCTTAGTTCCAGACTTGGTTTCCCTTTCTAGCCTTGTGTACTGCTGACCAGGCTCTGCACAGAATTCGGATTTGCAGTTTGCATTTGAAAAAGGAAGATAGAAACACAAAACCTGCCACATTTTCCCCTACAATAGAAAATTTCTACAGCAAAGGAATACACTTCCCTCCTTTGAGTACTTTTTTGAGTGGTCCAGGAGATTGTCCCATTCCCAGGAGATCTTTAGGTTTATCTTGATCATTTTATTGCCTTCCTCACACTGGTTTTCACCAGCATAGCAGTTTCATTTTGAATCTAAAAGCATTATCAATTTTCTTTTTTAGGCTGAATATATTACTGGCCTTGAAAGATCCTGCTATCAGAGCTTTCCCAAGGATGGGTGGATTTGCTTAGCCCTGAGAAAAGCTCCATTTCCAGGAACTAGTCAGCAAACAGAACCTATTTCAGCCTCTTCCATCAGCAGGTTGGGCCATAAATACCTGCAGGAAGTAGATCTGCAAGTCAGATGGAGTCATCACCACCTACTTACTCTGAGGAGAGTGCCTGCCTTTAATACCTTCATAATCACAATTTACCATTGAGAAGCTGCCCCAAGCTATTGCCAATTTATGGTGGACACCCACGATGAGCAATAATGGCTTGTACTGTGATAAAATAGATTTATTGTCAATATAAATATACTTACTGCAGCAGCTTTTCTTAAGTCTTTATTTATAAGGCACACCAGATAGCCCAATGAGGGAAAGGAAGTATTTCTATATACCAGACTTTTCACTTCATTTCCTAGAAAGATTACAGAACATCATGGACACAAGGATCATACCAAAGGTTACATATTCTAATTTCAGAGAAAATAAAACACTGAGAAGAAAAGTAACTCTACAGAAATCCATGCAAATATTAGTCTATTATACCCAGGTTTTACTCTGAAATGAACCCCAGACTTCAAAAGGAATGGAGTTGAGTTGATGGACCCTCTGGAGATATTTATCTCATAAAAGACTTTCAAATTATCCTCCCACCCCCAAAAGATATTATCTTCATAATGTACTAAAAAAAAAAATGCTGGCCTTTGGTATTCACCTAGCAGTCCTGGATGGTGCTGAAATTAATAAATAATAGAGCCCCTAGCAACACCCTATTGATTTTCTGCCGGATTTGTCTGTCTCCTCAGAATTTTAAGAAGTGTTTAAACAGATATATCCATTATGTGTTGGAAGGAATTTTAAAACTCCCCAGTAGGGCTGTAGCTGATGACATATTGACAGTATCTCAGCCTGAAATAATTTTGGACATTCCGCCTGTGTTGTCTGCAGATGCAGAAGCCAAAAACACTCAGCTGAAGGGCAGAGTGAAGGTCAAATGCCTGAAGCACTCAGAGAAAGCAGCTACACTTGAGCACTATTGCTTCAGCCCTCGGACATCAGCTTGTGAAGACAGAAGCAATTCCTGTTATCAGCTGTACAAATAAAATTATTAAAGCATCAGACTGTTTTTTCATTGAAAAGAGCGCCCCAAGGACTGAGATTTTAACTCTGCTGCGAAAGAACTGAGGAGTTCTTATCTTCATTTGCTAATATAAACAGAATACCTTCACTAATTCCCCAAAGCAGCTCATTTGCAGAGCTTTCCTCAAAGTTCCTTCCTCGTGCTCCACTTCTACTGCAGCCCAATTTAAGAGAGCATTTAATGCATTAAAACTGGAAGGCTTCAGATTTTCCATTTGAAATGCAGGGCACCAGAACACTGTCACCTTGCTAACAAAATGGGATGATGTGGTTTCAGAGCCATTTACCAATCCCTTGGAAACTTTTTTTTACATTTTAATGCACAAGTCAATTGGAAGAGCATATAAGAATTTTGGTACTACTTTGACAGGAGACTAAAACAAGAGCATGTTAATCAGCTGTGTAAATGCTCCTTTTTTCACTGATCCTATTTGCTGATCCTTTGCTCGAGCAGGAACGTTCTCATCATTATGGTCCTGATTAAGAAGTTTGATGTGCTGACCTTGAATATCGAATTAAGCTCCACGCTGCAAGCAAAGCATCCTATCTTCTCTAGTGGCTTATAAATTCATTAGACACTTTAGACAGAGTTTTAAAATTTGCTGACACTAAATTCACTCAATACGGAACAAAACTGTTAAGATTTATGCGGCAAATCCGCCGCTAAGTGAAACACGCAATCTCCAGGTGATTTCCGCCAGGAATCCTTTCCATCTAGGCCCTTGCCTTGTTTTTTAAACAATGCCCTATTAAATTTCAGACTGTTAATTATCTTCTCATTTTCCAGCCAAGTGATCAATAGCAGAGGACAGACAGCTGCTGGGGCGAGCCCGAGCCAGGAAGGCGACGGCGCAGGATTCGGCGTTTGCCCGGTGCCGGTGGCTCCAGACACTCGGGTTGCACACCCCTCACGAGTTCAAAAGGAATAACTTCTGTGTAGAACTTCCCCTGCTGCTGTGGGGAGTGAAAATAATTTATCTCGGGTGCCATGTTTCTGAAGCAGCTGGATCAGAATTTTAAATATTTTTGCCATCTATATTCCCCAAGGGCAGGAGAAGTGAATCAAGGCTGGTTTTTTTACTTTCATGGATTCCAGGCTTTGACAGGAGTTCACAGCAGAAAAAAAAAAAAGTAACTTCTGAACGCCAGGCAAGCCCTGGGTGCCTGGTCTTTGCTTAACTGGCTTTATTTTCATTTTGGCAGAATTTGTTTTGTTTGCATTTAAAAAGGGGCACTTGATATCAAATACAAGTTCTTAACTAGGAAGCAGCTCCACCACCAACACCAGGATAAGACTCACAAAAGTCAATTCAGTCATTTGTGAAGACACTTAAAGGGGATGTCAGGGTGTAGAGCCTGCTCACAACAGGAAGGAGAGATGGTGAGAGGGAGACACGGGGTAAAAATCAATCACTGGAGTAATATTCTCACCAGATGAATTTATCCGATACAGGGAAGGGTTTGAATCACAAACCTCTGTGCTGACAAGATTTAACTAAGCAGACACACTGCAGAGAAAGGGTCAGGATGAGGACACAGAGGCACCTAAAATACCCAGCAGCCTTCCCTAAACACTCAGCTGAAATTATTCTCTCTCATCCTGCACATGGTGTGTGACACAACAGTCTCAAGCCGTATGGCACCAAGGATGCTGATGTGCTCTTCTGCTGCCATCCTGGCCAGGAACCCAGAACAGCAGCAGCTGCCACAGGGATGTCTCTTCTTTCACATTGATCATTTTGTAAATACAGAGGATCAGCGCAGCTGTACAGCTCCCAGCTCCAGGGTGGAGGCAGCATGGCTCACACCAAGGCTTTCTTGGAAGTCTGGTGTCAGTCTGCAAGTTAGTCTGGATGAGAGGATCCAAAATCCAAGTGGCAGACAGGATGCTTAGCAAACTGATGCAGCCTGAAGCACAAAAATACTCCTATTTTTGGTGTAGGATTACACTTAGAGCCAATTCTGCTTCAAATAAATGTATCAGAATGGAATACAAACACAAAGAAAAGTTTTCTATGCTGATAGGAACCACATACAAATAGCTGGGATGGAAATGTTTATCTGGAGAGTGCCTCAAAGTGGCCTGAAGAAAAAGTGGCATCAACAGAACTTGATATCAGTGTTCAGTTGAAATCTCTGCTCTCAGAGCTGTTGGAGAGGAAGCAGATATATCTAATATCAGCCTTAACTGCTGGAGATGCAGTTCCAACCAGAATGGCAAGGTGGAAACAGGGGTCACACCTTGACCTTGTAAACAAAGAAAATAGAGA
This sequence comes from Fringilla coelebs, assembly GCF_963513975.1. Taxonomy (NCBI): domain Eukaryota; kingdom Metazoa; phylum Chordata; class Aves; order Passeriformes; family Fringillidae; genus Fringilla; species Fringilla coelebs. The sequence continues at coordinate 22,280,873 of NC_140036.1, forward strand.
GCATAATTACAGACCCCACAAAACAAACACACAAACACAGAAGGACAGCAAAAGGATTTTATCCTACATTCCAGCTGGCATTTCTGAGATTTATTACAGAAATGAAGGTTGAAAAGAAGTGTCACACAGTTAATGACATCAGAGAGGAGCACGACCTTCACCAACCCAAGCAAAAATGAACTTACATAAAATAGCCAGTTAAAAGATGAGGTGAGAAATGAGATGAGACCAACAGCCATATCTGCTTCTTCTTGAACCAAAAAGAGAAAATTAAGGGAAAGAACTTCATTCAAGCCTGTATGGGGAGAAAAACATGACCTAAGGTCTTCTACCACAGCTCATCTCTTCTCTATCCATAGGCAAATATGATTGGATTTCAGACACACCAAAGTGAGCTAGTACCAAGGAGTGTTTCATCAATACCACAAATCTGCTTTCTGAAAACCAGAACTGATGTACATGTGGTTTAGTCACATGTAAATAAACAGGAAAACAAGTTGGACCTTGTGTCCATAAATGTTGTGCAAAAGAATCCAGAGTTTTGGCTGCATTTTTAAAAATATTTTGCATTTCACCTACAGCAGAATGTCATTTAAATGAAATGTAACAGCAACTAAAATACCATCTTCAAACATAATCTCATCCTTGTTCTCCATCACTTTCTTCTTTCCTGTTTAATGCTGTAGTTGCTCACATTTGATATTCCTGTTAATCATCAGCACAACATTTTGCTATGAAAGGTTCTTGAGGTTTCCTTCCAACCTGATATCCTGTAATTCACCTCTCCTATTTCTGCCTTTCCCAGATTTATCTGACTTTGTTTCCTGAAAAAAATAAAGCAGGGACTTGACACAACAAGTCCAAGATCTATAAATACTTCATGCTCTGAACTGTGTTTTACCAAACACATGCAAAAATGCAGAATTTCCATCTTGACAGTCAAAGTTCAGCCTGTGGTTCAAATGAATGTTGTCTGTCCATGGGTCATAAAATAAAAGCATTGATAGTGGTTTAGCCCCTCAGTTCTTCATTTCTGTGCAGTTACATCTGGTACTGAACCAGGAACCCCAAACCCAACAGGAGAAATTGAAGAAAACCTTAGAAAAACTAGAAATCTACATCCACTGCCAGATGGTCCACCAGCAATAGCAATGAAAAAAATATTTAATTGACAGTAAGATCTGAAATGAAGACACAAATACTAGAACATAAGGTTTTTAAAGGAATTGCTTAACAAATTTATAAAGGGATTAATAAGACACATCTGCTCACTCTAGCTGGAAATTCTGTCAGTGGCCCAGGAGTTCCTTCCAGTCCCAGGTTTATGTTATTTCATGAGGACCTCTTAATTTCCTATCAGCGTTCTCCTGTGAGGCAAGGAAACACAAATCTTTCATTTTAGCAGGAAAGAGGCAGTTTGAGAGCCCAGTCTGGGCCCTTGGGGGAGAGAATTCAGCAGCCCCAGGGAGCAGAGCCTTGGCAGCATCACCCACTCCTCATTTCAGTCCTGCCTGTGCTGCTCACAGTGTCCCTGATGAAACACCTCATTCATTGTTTCACCTGCAGCCAAGCCTCAAATCCCACACCTTCCCTGGCTCCTGCACACTCTGCGCATTCAGAGCTCACCCCAAGTGTCAGAAACCCCAAAAAATCTTTCAAGCCCTCCCAGGCCCTCCAACCTCGTTTCTGTTACTATTTACTTTAGCAAATACCAGCTGCCTGTTCTCCCCTTCTCCCACTGAGCACATTTTCACCCTCTCCACCCTGCAGGAGGGATGCTGAGCTCCTCTCTAACATGATCCCATCAAGGCTGCTCTCACCACACCAACCATCTTCCCCTAAGTGGTTTCATCTTCTCTCTGATGAAATAATTACCAATTCTGCCTTTTCCAAGATCAGTGAATCTCAGTCAGCCCTCATTAGTGTAACTCCCTTATCACAGCACACAATATGACTATCAAAATTACCTCCTGAATCCTTCCTGCTCTTATTAGCAACTTAGAAACAGCTTCTGGGTGGAAGGGTTTTAAATACTGAGGTGTAATTTACAGTTTACTGCACAAACCTCAGAACAACTTACATGAACTTGAGTACATCAGGCTCTGTGCTCAAATTCAATTGCTCCTCTTCCACCCCAGAGGAAGACAATGTGTTAAAAGAACCAGCAGAGTGGCTTAAACTAAACTTTAATTCCAAGTTCCTTCTAAGGCAATCAATCAGGAACTGAAAACCTCAGAAAAATTAGCTGCAAAATTATCTCAGTCCTCCAGCTGCTACAGATTCATAACCACCTTCCTGTTTTGCAGCCTGATTCCAGAGGTGAGCTCCACATCCAGGAAATTCATCTGCTGCCAGTGAGGAATGCTCTGGTGCCAGGGGACAGACACCCTGCAGCTGTGCACAGAGCAGGACACTTCTAAGATCTGGCCCAATTCCACTGCCAGGGAACCCCAAATTTGGTGAAAAAAGGTTAAACCCCCCCTTTATTCCCGTACAAGTGCACAGGTTATTTTTAATTTTTTTAATGAAACGGGTCCTGCCGTATTTCCATGATCTGCCTGCCCCTGTCAGAGATCCTTCAGATCAGCATCTAACAGGTTAATGAGAACCAGGAGTCCAACATTCCTGCACAGCTCAGCCCCAGCTGCCCTGGTCCAGCACAGCCAGAGCAGAGCCCTAAAAAGCCACCAAAATTTCACCTGGCAAATTTATTTTGGACCAGAAATAAACCTGTCTCAACCCCTAGTTCATTTTAAGGGCTGGATTTCAAGGTGCTAAACCACACTTTAAATGCAACAAATATGATAATAGCTTTTTTTTTCTCCTGGAGGAAAGATAAGTGATAAGGAGGAAAAAAAATCAATTTTTTTGTCATGAGGCAACTTTAAGTTAATTTAACAGTATTTCAGGATGACTGCACATGGATTCTCAGACTGTCAACCACACAAGTTACAATCCCTTTACAGTCTCGTGCTGCACCTTGGGATCTGCTCATTGTTTTAGTCTCCTAAAATTAGTTTGGAAGCCTTGCTTGCACATGGCTTCTTTCCTCTGTTTGCCATAATTTTACTTGAAAAATGATCCCATAAATGCTTCTAAGTATGATCAGTGTTTCTGATAAAATTAGAAGGTGCTTTGTGGCATGATGGTTATGGTTTTAATTTGCTTTTATGACCTAAACTTCCCTTTCCTAGCAATTAATTAATTCAGCAGCAGGATTTTATAGTTCTCCTGGAGGAAGGAGGATTCCTGGAAGCTTCTCTGCAGAGGACAGAGATGTCTACATGCACCCTTTGTGCTGTTTCAGTGCATCTCCAGCTCAGGCTGTGTTTTATTCAGATTGATGAGTAATGCAAACCTCAGTCACCATTTCTGCCTTTCTCTTTTCTGGACCCATGGACAATGCCTTCAGGAGCTGAGGTACCACAAAGAAAATGAACTGGAAAGAATATGGTCCCATCTATGCAATAAAAAGAGTTTATGTTTGAGGATAATAATTTCTTCTTACATTAGTGACAAAAGGATGGAAGGAAAAAATCTGCCAGCAATCAGCAACAGAGAGCTGGGAGAAGAGTCTAATTTGAATCTTCTAGGGAAATTTAGCCAGACAAATTAAACATCCCAGTTTTAGCTGGTTAACACATCGTTAAAGGGCAGTGAGAACCAAGTTTTGGATTTAAAACCTACCACTATCCTTTTACATCCAGGGTTTGGCCTTTGCTCAACACAGGAAGACACAATCTCTGCTCACACTACCTCAAAAATCAATTTCTGCCTCACCCTGGGCTTAAAGAAAGACCTGAAGGCCTGGCAACAGGAGGCCTGTAACAGGACATGTAAGAGGACAAGGGGAAAGCCACCTGCATGCAGCAGAAATGCCAAAATATCCTCTGGTTAAAAAGCAAAGATTCTTCCAGTCATCTTTAACTTCCTACCCCACAGTGCTGACGACTTCCAAGCACTCCAGAGTCTCTCAGAAGAGATTTCAGGACTGCTGGAACTGTTCTTTATCAGGGTGATCCTTTCAGACCTGTCAACAGCCCCCTCACACACCACCTAAAGGCCAAATTTCCTTTGGAATTTGCTCTGGGATTGGTGGAGCAGGAGCCATTCCCTTGGGAGGTTTGTGACCCTTCCCTAGGAAATGTTGCTTAATTTACTTCAGAGCACCCAAACAGGTCTGAAACCTGAAAGAAAGCATGCACAAAAATGGGGGGGTTTTCATTTTGGGACAGCAAAGAATTAAGCTAGGTTTTAAAGTTTAACTCCTGAAAGAATTCAGATTTTGACCTAAGTAACTCCACAGCAAGTGTGAGTGGTTTTACACATCGGCACCATCTTAGAGCCTTTTATCCCCAAATCCTCCATTTCCAGGGGCAGTTGTAAGAGGTGTTATTCCCAAACTTTTTCTGTCCTGCAGCCCAGGCTCAGTGCACTGGTGTGACACCATCCAGGGCCTGAGGAGATGGTCAGGAGCCCTGCAGAGCTGTACCTGGGAAGCAGAGGCTGGGCAGGAGGATTAGCCACAACCTACTGAGCTAATTGAGCACGTTTCACTTATCCTGGCACTTAAGAGCCAGAGATTCCGAGTGTGCTGGTGAATAACAGAACATCTGCCTGATAACACCCATTTCATGTGAGTTACAAGTTTCAGAGAGCAATTACACACCATTTCTGTTTCTAATCCAAATCAGATGTTTAAACCATTTTGTGATTGCACAATTATCTTGTTTTATGAGGCAACCCAAACATCGTTTAACAAGATTTGAATGCCACTGTGTATTTTCAATTTATTAACAAAAATACAGAAGCCAAGCCCCCAAACACGACAGGGAGAAGGATAACAAGGCAGTGGTGAAAACAACTTTGCTGGGAAAACACCACTGTGCACCTCAACAGGAGCAGAGATGCTCCCAGCTCTCCTGCTTTGTTTTTGCAGGATTATTAAGCAGGCAGGAGATGCTGAGGAAGCAGAGGAAGCTCAGCTCTCACCTGGGGAGGACACAGAGAGGGGCAGGAGAGCCTGTCCCCACAGCACTGCACAAATCCAAACCCCCAGAGAAGCTGCTGCACTTAAAACCCTCCTGGATTTTTGGTCCATACTTGGATTTTTGGTCTGCACATCTGGTCAAGCTACACAGCAAATTGTAAATACATAAGGTTGGAACCAGGGATTTTTGGATCTCTTTTCCTACTTAATGGTTCTGTGAATCCTTTCTCTCAGAGAGTCAGAAGATCAGAGAGACAAACTCATCATCCTTCTGTTTGTGTGCTCAGAGACCTCCTGTGACCTGCTCCAGCAGAGAGCTGGGCAAGGACTGCAGCAGGACTGGGTTCCCTGAGCTGCTTGGGGATCTGCAGCACAGCCCAGAGTTTTCTCATTCTATCCAAATGTAAAATTGGGAAGGAGAATAAGCCAGATGCTGCCTTGGAGAGAAGAGAGGCTGAGTAGACAAACATAATTCTGCTACTCAGGAATTAATTCCCACAAAAACATATTTCTGCCACATTGAAATTGTAATATTCGGCTTCCAAATCCACAAAACTCATTCCAAGATTATTCAGTACAAATTACACACTTATTAAAAAAAAAAAGATCTTTGATTTATCACATCTCATTTATATAACCTCCATTTACAGTCAAAAGCTAATTTAGTGTTTTCTAACAGATTTCCAATGTTACTGTACTGAATTAAGCAGCAACACTGAAAAGTCCAGGCCAACTCTCAATCCTGAGCAGGGCCAGCAACCAAGACTTTAAAAGCTCACTTGCACCTCCCAGTTTTCACTGCAGGAGCACAAAGATGCTCCATGCAGGAATGACCAGTCCTGACCTTCACCTGCAGAATGACAGGCACTCCAAAATTCCCTTTTTAAGGTGAAGCTCATCACACCCCTCTAGGCTTTGGCAAGCTATTTTAAGACTAGGCTTTTTCTTAAGAGGTCATGGAATACCTCATCCTTGCTGTGCAATTTGCACTCTCAGCATCCAGCTGCTCGGTGCAGCTTTTATTCTTCCACCCCTGCTTGGACCTGGCTTTACTTCTCATGATTCCCAAGAAGGCTGGCAGAACAAAACCCTGAAAAACTCCACCAAAGCAGACTCTGTCGCAGTGAAAGAGCAGGAGAAGCCAGCAGCAGGGGCTGGCAGGCCAGGCTGAGCAGTGTGCTGTAAAAACCTTGGAAATGCAGAAGGATCACCCCAAAATCTGGCTGCATTCTGCCCAATTCCCTGACAGCACAAGGTGGGAGCCAAGCAGGGCTGCAGCCTGAAAACTGTGGCAGAAAATGAGGGCTGCAGACATAAGGCATTTCGAGAACAATGAGAACCACAAAGCCCAGAGATAATTACAACCAAAAATAGGAGCTCACTAATTTTTCTACCACTAATACTGTTAGTAAAGAGCCATTACTGTATTCAGTCTTATGGGGAAAAAAAATGTTTATGGAAGCAAAATAATGTAATCATTCCTCTCCATTTAGGAGCTCTGAGGTCCAAGGAACACAGAAAGCAGTGAAATATGTACTGCTCTTATTTTTGTTTTACCACTGAGTAATTTTCATGAGCAGAGCACTCAGACATCATCTCCCTTCTGTAATGTTTAAAAGATGTACAGCACAGAAAATAACCCAGCATCAGTACAGGCATAGACCAGAGAACTGAAAGGTCTCCCAGAGCTCTAACTTTTTAACACTCTGATTTTCTGGACTTTCAGCAGAGCTTATATAAGTCTATATAATTTGCAAACACATTTCCTCCTGAGTCATCTTTTATTTACCTTTTTTCTCCTCGCTGACTTACAGAACCAGCTTTGTGACTAAACAATTTTGGTAAGCCTTGCAATCAACAGGATTAAGCAGTGTGTGCTGGGTGAACTACAGACAGAATTCATTTGTCAGATCCCCAGTGCCCTGACTTTAATCAGGGGTAATAAAGCCAGCAGTATTGCTAATCCAATCAGCAAGACCAATGAAAAAATAAATTTGTTACTGCAGTTCAAAAACTGCCCTTTCACTGTGCAAAGCAAAAGTGGAATGAAAATCTCTCCCCTTTCCTCTCTCACTCCAAAGGTCCCTAATGAACAGAAGAGGGAGGAGGCAGAGGAGTTGCATATCAAAGCCCAGTTGTCCCTTGAAATCCAGCTTTAATTATTAATACATGTGATGTGCTGAGCAAAGACAACATGCCCGAGGTCTTGCAAGCTTACACTGCAGAATGTAGTGGTTGCAGAGCTGCATCACTCAAAGCCAAGGAGACTGCCTTTTCAAGAAATCTCTCCCAATGAATTGTTGACCTGAATATACTATTTTTCTACTGTGTGCTGGGAAAAAAAAAAAATAAAATTCAACACTGAAGCTACTCCTTCTCCCAGGAAATTGTTCTCTGTGAACAGCTGCTCCTTTAATTCTGTTCAGAGGGACAAGGTGCAGCTCAGAGCCCTGGGAACCACAGAAGAGTTGCAAGGACTGAGCAGGTCAGGATGATTAATGAGCACTTGCTGACTCTGCTGGCTCAGGCTGACGCCGGGAGCTTCTCCAGCTCACCTTCAGCAGATCCTTGTGGCAGAACTGCTTGGAAGCAGAGCAAAAACAGAGGAGGGGGAATATTACAGCTCCACCTGCCCTCCACTGCTCCAGGAATTACCATGGGAGCACAGATTCCAGGGGTTGGGAGGAATCTGAAGGATTCCAAAGCCCTCCTCCTCTAGCTCAGGCTGGTAGGGGGTCACTATTTTAGGATGGGATATGATGAATATTTCAGTTACTCACTGAATTGTTTGTGCCCATCATTTATCACACACAAATCCATGGGCTGAGGACAGAAGCATTTCCCTCCTGGTGGGGACAGACTCCCAGCTTTTACAGAATTCTCTGCTTTTCACCCTGAAAGATCCCTTTCCTTGGTAATGGCAAGGTACCAGCCTCCAGACACACCTCAGTGAGAGCAAGGACTGCAGCAATAAATATGAAAATATGTCATAGCTTTATGCCAGGTATTTTCAGAGAGAGCACCACAGAACTCACCTCCCTCGTGTCCTGTGCTCCCCATCCTGAGCTGCCCACAGCTGCTGCCTTTTGAAATCTGAACTGAAGCATCCCTGTGGCTTTTGCATGACCAGGAGGAAAATCCAGTTAATGCCAGTCTCTGTCAAAGGGGGAACTTCCCCCAGGGCTGCTCCTGTTTTTATGGCCACAGCAGCCTTAACCTTCTTTGGCCAATTCACTTCAATGAAAGCAGCCTCTCTTTGTTCTGGCCAGCACTGAGATGTTGGAATATCCTTGTAGGGACATTTGTATTACTGAGCTTGGTTTTCTTCCCCATCAGGCCTCGTATCTCCAAGCTTTTCAAGAAATGAAAATTCTGTCTTTCAGCATCACCTTCACTTGTTGTTTGTGAGGGTTCCACAGATATGGGAACTCCCTTGGTCTCTCCATCAATCTTAAAATTTATAGACTTTAAGAATGTGGCTGAGAATGGACAATTCTTTAAATATTTTTTAAACCTTAATAAAATTTCTCTCCAAACAACAAGTATTTTTTTAAATAAATTGTTTAAAATACATGCCAAAAGTAACATGGGTAAGAAAACAAATCCCCATCTCACTACAACATTAAATGCTCTACAACTGAGATACGATTCATCTTCTGGACCAGAGTCTGAAGAGGTCCAGTAATTGTCACACATCAGAAATGGCAGGATGAGTTGGCATTAATGACAAGATGGCAATGCCTTTTGGAAGGTTTCTTATCAGAATTTACATTCTCACCTATATCACTGTTACTTTGGCTGGAGAGCTTGTTCCAAACAACAAAGCAGCTGTTGTGAAACAACCACTGCTAATACTTTAATTATAGCCACATCATCATTAACTTGTGCTCTCTCAATCTGCTGCCTCCACCTGTTACTGTTAAGTTTATATTTATCTTATTATTGTAGCTGGGAAATAAATTATCTTCCTGATATGTAGCTTTACACTGCTCAGCAAAACAGGAGCCTGGGCACAATCAGGACCTTCATACACTACCAAAAGAGGAGAAAAATATTTTTTAAGTTCTCTTTCAGTTTTCTCTAAGGCTACTGGCACGTGATGTAACAACTGAGGAACTCCAGCCTGCAGGTTAATGCACTTTCACAAGGAGAGGAGCAAAGAAGTTCATAAACACTTCATAAAGCCCACAGGCACTGATGAAAAGCAGAATATACATCAAATATAAAACGTTTTCCAGGATGCCAACCTCTTAGCAGGTAGGCACTGCCTATTTGAACAGATATTTTTTTGCACTGATGGTGGTTTAATGAAGCAACTTTTGCTAGGTGTTCAAAGAAAAATCACTGTCTCTTCATTCTGCCTTATTACCAGAGCCTGTTGATCACTGAAGTGGAAGCTCCTTTGGTCCTCTGAGTCACAGCAGGATGCCAACACACAGCCATGAGTTGATTGAAAGTCTGAAACACAGACTTTGGAGCAGCTCCTCCACAAAGGTATAGTTTTAGAAACAGTGACAGACTGTCTAGAGCTGGAGAAAAAACTGTCACACATGACAACCCCAACACAAGTGCCTGACACCTCACCTGTGAGCTCACTCATAAAACCAGGGAAAAATCGAGAAAACTTTCTGAAACTCTCTCCAGACAACAAAATTACTTCAGATTTTCCCCAGACAACAAAAAAAGACTTCAATTAATCTCTATTCTGATAGACTGTTTCTGGGCATATTTGTAAATGGCCTAGGGAACTATAATTAAGCAGTTAACTTGATGAACAGCTGCACTTTTTTGAAAGCAGTCATTAAAAGTAAGGACAGAGTTACCTGCCTCATTGTTTAACAAGATCTATTAGAATAAAAACATGAACTAGTAACCCTGGAGGAAAAATAATTCTTCATAAAATATTAGATGGTGTGGTTGGTTTCCCCACAGAGTTTCTTTCCAGGCTCCATATTTCTTTGGAAAGAAGGCAGCATCTCATTACTGCCCCTGTTCTTTTCAAAGAACAATGCTTGTCATTGAGCTAAAGGGAAGACATTCCAAGGAAGGGGGTGACCTCTAAATCCTCCTTGGATATAAAAATTCAGAAAAGACATGCATGGGTCTGGGCTTCCTGGAATTCTCAATGAAAACAATATTACCTAAAGTATTAAGATGTCACACAGTCACAATAAAGGTCAGAAATGTCATAAAACATTTCATCTTGAGTGGTTTTCTAATGCTAACTTATAATTACTAGAAATTATATTCATTTATAAAAACTATACATGCATTAGCATAAAAGTTTTTCATGCTGTAAAGGTTCAAGAAAAAAACCCCAAGAATCCAGGATGCTTCAGTTTTGGAAAAAAGTTGGCTGGAATAGACAAAAATATTTTAATTTCTTTGTGGCCAATACTTCTATCAAGCTGCTATAGAACAGATAAAAGAAAATTATCTGAAGCTATAACACCCTAATTATTAGGCTTCATGAAAAAATCCTATTTATTTCTAATATATTCTATTGTATTTACTTTTTCTATGACCTTGGTTAGGGCTTAATGGGAAGACTACTGATTTCCACTCATGATGGTGCCAGAAAGTTCCTAGAGGGGACATCAAAACCCAGTGCAAGAGGAGCATCACCACTGTTATTTTAAAATATCAGCTCGCCTTATTTAACAGAGTCCACTTTAGTGGCTTCCAAAGTCTCCTCTCTGTTCAAACACAAAAAGAAGCTAATTCAGTAAAAGAAAAATAAGCAGTCAAGAGGTCAGCTTTTCATTGCAGGGACAATTAGAGCCTGATCTATTCCCAAAACAGCAATGGAAAGAATTAAGAGCGTTTGGCTCACACTGAAGACAGAAGGAAAGGAGTAAAGAAGCCCTGACCTGGATGCACATTGCAGGTTTGTTTCAATTTATGGTGTCATTAATCTGGAGGGGGAGGAACTGTATCTCAGCTTTTAGCTTTGGACAGGTTTGGTTTAAGGTCTCATTTATGCCCCACTGCACTTGACTCCAACCAAAGCACTGAACACTTGATTATTTACCCCTGCCACAGCACCAGTAAATGAAAAACTGCTTTTCTGGAACTGAGCAAAGCAGTTTTCCCAGAGCAGGTGTGGAGTGTCCCTCACTGCAGATATTCCAGAGCCCTCCAGACACAATCCTGTGCAGCTGGGACCAGTGACCCACTTGGTCCCTTCCTGCCTGACCCATTCTAGGACTTCACTTTGAAGGCTGTGAACAACATTTTACAGCCCCAAAGTCTCATTTTCAAAGCTGTCAAGCTCACATACCCCAAATGAGCTCCCAGATGGTTTTGGTGCCAGCACTTCTGAAAAGGCACGCTCCAGGAGCCAGGTGTGCTTCAGAAAAGGGAGCAAGTTACCACCAAAACAGGCACCCCTTGGTGGCAAGAGTTAAACCCTGCACAGACCAGCACCTAGGAGTTAGAAAAATACCTTCAGATGGGGAAATCTGGCTTAATTATTGCTTTTTCACCAAGTCAGACATCCACAAACACCGAACAACAACGTGCCTCGGTTTCCCTCATTTGTGACCCAGTTTATTCAACACAGCTGCCAGGTGCTTACAGAGGGGGTGGTCAGGGTCTAGTATTTTAAAACCATGAGTTTATGGATGCCTGCAAGCCAGCTCTGGGAGAGGAGAGGCAGACAAAACCAATCTGGCACCTTGGATCAGCTGAGGAGCTGCAGCAGATGAAGCTGCATTCTGCACCTCCCTCAGCCTGCAGCTTTTGTGGGAACAGCAAAAAATATCCTCGTGTGAGCATGAAAGGTTAAACAGGCAAAAATCAGGCCAGATAATGAGAGACTGAATGAAGGGAAAAGAAACCTTCCTGGCCGGAGGATTCTGTGCTCCTGGAGCAGATAACCAGGCAAAGATCACACAGTCTGCCCCCAGAAGATAAAGCTTCTGGTGCCTGCTCAATGCAAAGGCTCCTGCTTGTTCAGCACAGTATTTTTTCTTGTATTTGTTTCCCTTAGACCTTGGTGATCTTTCCTGCATTCAATCGCTCGGCTCCATTTCTCATCACACTGCGTGCTACAAAAGCAACTATTCAGGACCTGGAGGTGCTGAAAGTCCTTATCTTGAATTTTAAGGACAGATTACACTAACCTCACTCACTGTGAGCAGCATTTTGTACAAAGTGTATGCGCCACCAAAGTCCTTGAGAACACCAATGCTACAGAATATGGCACAACAGGAGCAGAGATACCACAAAGGATGGAAATCTTTCCTTGGCACCTCATGCTGCCTGATAAATACACCAATGAAGTACAAAATTTAATGCATACTGGAAGTCTCTGACATTTATTCCCCAAAAAAATTTGCATAATAAAATCCACACTTGCACCAGAAGAATAGGGCAAGCTGCATTTGTAAAAATCTGCTCAAATTAACTGTTCTTACAATGTTTCTCTCTGTCAGGATTGAAAGACCCTGTAATATTCTGACCAAACCCAAAGGGGAGGGCAGACCTTTCTTGCTTTGGAATAGATTCAGATGCCAAACCACAGGGATTGCTTTGGCTCTACAAAACCACGTCTTCTGAATTTCCGTTCCTGGCAAGAAACGCAAGAAGTAAATCAGGAGTAAAAAGGAAATACGATGTCATTTCCAAGAAAACAAAACTGCAGGACCTCATCTGTTAAATTTTAGAAAAGTGGGGATGAGCAGAGTAAGCATTTGTGGGCACAGAGATGCTTCCCAGAGCCCTCTCTCGCAGATGGAGCCGGGCTGGAGACCGGCAGCCCTGCCAAGGTCAGGCTGGCACAGCCCAGCTGAGCCCTCCAGGAACGAGCTGCCAAGCAAAACTCACACCCCGACCTACAAACTGTGCCCATCAGCAGTCTGCAGGTGGAAAACAAGCACAGGATCTTGCAGTGAAGCTCGTTTGTTCAGGCTTCATTCTCATTTTGAGCAGGCTGGTTCTTCCCTGCTCTGCATCACAGGCTGAGCAGGTTACTCTGCTCAGGATGAAGGTGGTGGAAGTTTGTGCAGGTGCAGCGCCCCAGAAATCCCATCAGTTCCCTCACTGGTGCTCCTCCCCAGTGCCAGCAAAGCAAAGGCTCCAGCTGAGCAGAGAGAGCCAGGATTGCTGGCACCCACGGCAGGGACAGAGCTCTGGAGGCCAGCTTTTAGCAAAACCCTCTGTGGAGGGACACTCTCTGTCACAGCATGTTCTCCCTGCGCTGTTTCTTTGGTTTACAGCTCCACAAATGATCTTGACCAAAATTTGTGCATGCACACGGACCAAGCAAGAGGTTGCTTTTCCCCCCTCATTAATTAATCTTATGGATCAGCTATCTGCTCCAAAGATGAACCCTTTTTTTCTTATGAAATCCTTGAGGAGGTTGACATCAGTGTTCCTTAAAATCATTTTTAAAAAAGCTATTTTCTTCAAACCTTGGGCTGGGATTAGCTTTATCATTTGTGCTTTTCAGTACACTCTGAGTAGGATTGTACACAACTTCACAATAACAGATTTTCTATTTTCCCTGAAGTATCATTAGTTTAATACCATATTCTCATGGCTTTACACATGCCATTAATTTCAATCACTTTTTATTTCTTTGTACGAAGCAAGTAATGATGAGAAGTAAGTCAAATTAGAGACCAAAGGAAAGTACAAAAAGACAGAACCTGACTTTATCTTAATCACCCTGTACGAACCCAGCAAAAATATGGTATCATTTAGAGGTCTCAGCTGTAAGAACCTGTACAAAAGCAAGCAAGGTGCCTACATGGCACAGCAAATTGCCATTTCCAGCACTTCCCACACACTTTGTGCTATGTTAGCTCAGGTACCAGGAGCAGAGTGGCTAAATTAGCTGGAAAAAAAAAAAATAGCAACAGAGGCTGGGGGAAATTCCAAGTTAACACAGCTGGGAGCACACAGCAGTGAGAAATTGTCCCCATCCTGAATTAGTTCAAACAAACCAGGAAGGAGTGGCAGGAGGTGAAAAGCAAGAACGCAGCAAAGCCAAAAGAACTCTCCAACACAGAGGGCACAAAGCAATCCTAGAGCCACACCAGAATGTATAACCACTGTGCATAAAGATAAATAATTTACAGAATATAGATGCTGTCCTAAAGTAACCAACCATCAGCACAGTGAAATAAGGATAAAACAACACTGAGCAATTGTCTGTACAGTTTTTACCTTTCATAAACAAGAAATTAAGGCCTTTGATATAGAAGAAACACTCTTATAAACTTGAATCCATTTAAAATGGATTTTGTTTAGAGTTGCTTTCAACCCCTACTGCTTTCTCACAAGCCTCAGGACTTCATTTTTAAACAAGGAACCCTTTGTATTCTGTCACACATCCACAGTAGTGAAAGCCAGATGTGAACTGCAGAGTCTCATTAAAAGCATCGTTGCAAAGAGGTGATGGAAGCTTAGAGGACTTACGACCAAGCAGGGAGGTCTGAGATTCCAGTAATGGCACAAGAATACATTTTCAGAGGATAAAGCTGTTTAATGTGAAACAGCCTTTGAACTTTCCAGTACCTGTAGTGCTGAGAGCACCACTGCTTGCAACAGAGCAGCAAGAAATAAAGATAACCAGTATTTGTTAGGTTTATTTCACTCTGCAAATGCTGAACACAACGATGGTTCCCAGTCAAATAAATCCTGTTCTCCCAATGCTGGTTCCAAAGCTGAATGGCTTTTACCAGATTACAGCTAATATCTCACCAGGCTGAAAATAACCCCAATTTACACAAATTGGAGCTGGTGTGGGAGCAAAGGCAGCTCCCTGCTTGGAAACATTTCCACCAGGGACAGCAGCACCGAGGCACATTTGGTGGTCTGATGTTGCACATGGTTCTGTCTCTCCTCTCCCAACAATAATGCTCACAAGGAATGGAAAATGAAATGTGGAACCAGCAGAGTCAGGGCTTTAAATACCCCTGGGATCTGTGCTGTGGCCATTCTGAATGCTGCTGATGGGGCTCTCTTGGTGGTAATTAGGAGGATGCACTCACTCTGAAGGATGATGGTAGAGTCTTTGTGAGCACTTTCTTTTGAGCTTAAAATAAACCCAAGACAACACTTAGGACAGAGACATACACAGGTTAAATTAACATTGTAAATTCAGCACTGAACTAGTTAGGTCTTCAAACTTTGTGCCCTCTAATAGTCAAATTATTTCAGTAAAATAACTGAATTTCGATTTTTTTTATGATTTTTTAAAAAATCTTCTCCTCTTCACATGAAGACTCCAAGCACTCCTGTTTCCCTAGATAGTCATTTTAGTTCAAATGAAGCCACATCTCCCCCCTTCCCTCTCTCTGAGGCATAAAGAAGACATTGCACCAGAGAGAAACTGGGCAGATTTAGCAGTTCAAACTTATTTCCTCTCTTCAGAACGATGTAAGTGAATTTAATCCAGAAAAAACTGCATCATTAATATGTGCTTACAGGCATTTCCTTGAGCCTTTAAGTTTGTAGAACAGTGTGAGTTATCACATCAAAACCTTAAGCACCAGACAGGGAAAATGGGAGCTGCATTATGATTAAACATTAAGATAAGGTGAGTAAAAAAGTTTTATTTTCACATATGTAAGTTCATTTTTCTTCAAAAAATAAGCTCTAATTTTACCAGTTTTATCAGGACCACTGTGTGACTCTCCTTGCATTAGCTCTACTAACCACGATTAAAGGGGATGAAGTCCAATTCTCCTCTTTGTGACTAACAGAAAAAAAAAGAAACCAGTGATGAAATATTTCCATCTGGTAAACAAAGTGCCAGGGAAATATCAGAACCAGCAGCAGCAAGGCAGAGATTTCCACCCAGCCTTTGCCTTTGCTCCAGCTATCTGAAGCACTTAACATTTTCTTCTACTTCAGAGCAGGCTGCTTGAAAGGAAAAATAATTCAGCACTGTCTAGGCAGAGAAAGAACAAAATTGTATCTTATTATAGCAATGTATCTTGTTTTTTTCATTAAAATTAGTGTTTCCTAAGTTTCAGATATAAAAACTGTCCTGCAAGTACCACTGCCAGCAGTGACACAGGCAAAAAAAAATTACATTTACTAAATTAGTGATTTCAATACAAGGATGATAGGACACACATAAATTTTAAACTAAAAATCCTTGTGGCTTTTTTTTTGTGAGGAGTTATCTAGATGATCTTTTTTAAGCAAAAAAAAAAAGCAGTTTACTGGCAGCTGTGTATCAGGCACAGCATTGTAATTGTTGTTTTTTATCTACAGCTTGCACAGGCAAAGTTATTAATAAACATCCCCCTTGTCTCTGCCACAGCTTCCAGTTTGCATTAATGTTGTGATAGCTGGATTGAAAATCCTGCCCAGGGAAGAGATTCCTGACCCAAACGGCTGCACAAATTCCTCCTCTGAGACTTCCCCCACTGCCCGGGCTGGTTCTGAGGCTCTGATAAAACAGGGACACATCCTTGGGAATGCAGAGCCAGGGAATGCCGCTGACAGAGACAAATTTCCTCCCACTGCACATGAAAGGGAGAGCTCCTGGTGCAGGGGGCACGATCACAGGGCAGAATAACAAACCACTGAGCTGCTGGTTTCACCTGAGCCGGAGAAAAGGTGCGTTTGTTTCTGAACAAACGGCGTGTTAGACATGCAATCAAAGGTTGTAATTAGCTGCTAATTATAGCAGCCAGGATCCACAACCCAGTCACTCAACAACCCAGATCTGCGCTTCAAACAAAAGTTCTTGCAGAAAAAATATTTGTGGAGGAAAAAAAATAGAGAATCGGCTCTTTCCAGTGTCAAGCACCAGCAATTAAAAGCAATTATAAGCAGAGGATTTGCTTGCCTGCATAATCATATTCACTCCAATCTGTCTGCTGGGGGGTCAGGCAGGAGACAAACACAGAGCTGCACAGGTCAACTCAATTTATTTGGAAACCTCAGTGGACTTCCAAAATAAAGAATCCTTATGGAGAGGGGATGTGTCAGCCACAGGGCTCTGAAGGTAAACAGGTTTTAGCTCCAGAAAAGAAGACACAAAAGAAGCCCAGGATGAAGCACGAATATTAATAGTTCTGGTCACTGTCAGGCAACTGATTAATTTTCTCAAACTGACAAGGTGGGGGGAAAAGGGAGATCAAAATAATCGTTAGCAACTAAATAATTAAATATTAAAAGCAGAAAAAAATATGAGGACAGACCTTACTGCTGGTAGCAAGAAGGAGCACACACTTCACAGTCAGGAAAACTAAGACCCATCCACTCCCTGGGGTAACTTTTCCATTTAAATGAACTGCTTGAGAATTGGTTCATCAGCTCCATCTGTATTTTCCTGGTTCCCCTATGGTTTTGCTCCAAACAGCAGATAGTTTACTGCTCACTCTTACCTGGACATAAAATTCTAAGTCTGCTTTTCCACAGAAATTCAAATTCCAAGTATTCCAATTATTTCCTTGCCTGCACTTTCGAATGGACAAGCTAATTAACAAATTGTTTTGATGCTTTAATGAGACTCCAATTCCTTTGAGGATTTTACTGCAGTGGGGAGAACAGGGCTGCCATGATTTCTGCCCAGGTATTATCTGGAGAGAACAAAAGCTACTGCTACACCTTCTTTTGCCTACCAGGCACCTCCTTGCCATCCTGGGAGGTGACCTCCAACTCTGCAAATCACTTTTTTTGGTTTGTTTTTTTTTTTTTTTAATCCAAGTGCTGCAATTTCCCTTGCTCACATCCATGCAGATTTGGGAACCCCCCAGTCTGGGCAAGGGGCATTTGCAGCCAGATCTCAGCACTCTTTCTGCTGCTGCTCCTCCATCTCTGCGACATCCAGTATTTATTTTCCCTCCTTTCCTTCCTTCCAAGGTCCCCAACAGCTCTGTCCCATCCATCAAGGTGTCAGGCTACATTACCCATATGATAAAAATAAAAGCAAACAACTCTCCTTGCATATTGTCTTACTCTGTCTCTCACCTTGCAGGACCAGGGACTCCACTCTCCCTGAACAATCAAAAACCTCTGTAACCACTCTGTTACTACAGAGCTCTGCTAAGATTAGGTGGATATGACAAAAATACCACAACCAAACCCAATAAATATCTTAAATTCTCATTGGTTTTCTACCTGTCTACTGCCTTTTACATTTGAGGTGTAATTCTGAGCAGTGATAAGCAAAATTCTTCTGAACTTTCATCAGTCTCAGGATCTCACCTGTGATGAACTCCACGGTAATGATGTTTCAGTGAAACAGCCTAAAAAAATAAAATACTTTTTATCCCAACAAGTTAAACAAGAAATAAATCTGCCAAACCACATCTTTCAGAGTTTGATGACTCCTGCATTCTGTCACTTTTTTCCCCAAGTCACAAGGAGCATCCTTCTCTTTCTCCTTCTGGCCCCCACCCAACCTCTGTGATTTGGCAGTTATTTGCACATTTATAGACAAGTATTTTCTAGTATTTTTTAGTGAACCACCTCAAGCCTTTTCAATATCACAATGAGGGACAGTGCACTTACTTATGCTAAAATGGTTTTATTACCACAGTTTTCTATTCTTGCAATGTTTTCAACTGTGGAGTACACAGAGTGTGCACTGTGCATCAATCCTACTGCCAGAAAAAGAAAGAATTTCTCATTGGAAGCAGCTGGTAAAAGCACACTAGAGGTCTCGAAATCATGACTGGTGCTCTTACTATTTGCAAAAAAATGAGTACAAATACACACTAATTTGATTTCCCTGACCCTGTTTGCCCAATAGGAACCATCTGCTTCTGTTCATCGCCTCCCATCCACCCTGATCCAAGATCACAAATCCAGCAGCAATCATCCCTTCTTTGTCTGCAGTGTCTTTGCATTAACCCAAAGCAGAAGATGAAATAAAGAATGTTAAAATGAGCTTTAACAATCTATAAAATTCTCCCATTACGCGGTTTATGGCGAGTGATTATCGCTACACTTTGGATTCCCATAATGAGTTACTTTCTTAATAACCTCCTGAGGGCATCATAGAACAGAGTCAATGGCTGAAAATTATAGGGCAAACAAGAGACAGCTCCAAGTCAGTGTTTTATATTCAGCAGAGGTGCAACTGGACTGAGCTGGGCTCTGCATCCTGAGCTGATTTCAGTAACGAGCCTGAATGGACTAAGAGAAGAATTAGCAGAGTTCCTCTCAGCTCCACTCAGCAACACCTGTGTGTTTTTGGCCTCTGGAAGCAGAGATTTGAGACATCCAAGTAACAGCAGATAGAGCTGGTGTGGAGCACCAGATCTGCACGAGGAGGAGGAGCTGTGAAAATCCCATGTTCTGGCCAGCACCCCATTAGTCATCCCAGACAGCTGGAATGGAAACAAGGACCACATGAATCATCCAGGCTGCTCTCTAGGAACACACTGGGCTGCTCTGCACAGGCCATAATAATAACATTTGTTATTCCACAATGGACTTTTAGATTAACTGTCTTATCTGGTTTTACGATGCTGCGCTCGGCGCATTTCAAGGGAAGGTAAATCACTTCACCAGCCCTCCACCAAGAAAGCCACAGTAGATCTTCCAGGAAATAAATATTGATCAAGCCTCTGTCATAATTGCAGGCTCTTCAGAACATTCCATTTGCACCAGGGAAGTTTTGCCATTACTGGGGAGGCCTATGCACCTGCAGTAAGATCCACTATCTCAAAAATTAAATTGGAAGAATAACTTTAACTGGAAGTCAGGTTCATATAAGCACCAATATGGCCAATATTTATTAGAGCCCTAAATCAGGTCCTTCTGTACATGATAACCAGTGAACAGCCGTAGCATTATTAAGTGAAACCACAAACAAGGAGATGCTGCAATATGCATAAATTCTTTGAGCACTTAGCTTAATGTAATTTTTCTGGGGAGATTACAGGTGTCAATGAAATAAATAAAACCTAGGAAACAGTTTTTCTACGTACTGGCTTTCTGGCTTTTTTTTTTTTTTGTTTTTTTTACTCCCAAGGGTGGCAGTCACAGAGGTACAACCTTTGAAAAAAAGTAATATATTTATATTATGCACAAGGTAAGTAGAGTTTCTAAAGCTCTTTCTGTGACTACACTCTCTCATTCTCGTTAGCTATGTAACAGTTGTCAAACACCTCATTACAAGATAAGCTCAGTTTTATTTCAGAAAGCGAGGAACAGACGAATTAACTGACAGCCCCAAGAACAAATTGGTTGTAAGAAATGGGCTCAGAAGCTGCTTTTTATAATCCCATGAAATACGTATCTCGAAAAAGCATCATTAATGAATTTTCTCAGAAGCAATCTTTGAAAAATCCTAAGAGGTGAGCAATACAAAAATCTAAAAATAAAAATAAGTGGGCATAAACCTGCAAGATCTTCAGTTATTTCTGAATCTCCAGATACAAGAGAAGCGGAAAAATAGCATAGAAAGGGAAAACATTACAAGAACAGTTCAACTGATAAATGTGTTCATATCTTAAAGGAGTTAATAATTTACAGAATGTTACAAATAATTACTTGTTTAAGCAAGCTACCCACTGGACAAATTTTTGGAGCCATCAGGGATTTTTTAATTCAGCGTATCGGCTCAATTCTGATTCAAAAAGAAATACATTTTACTCTGAAAATAAATTGTAGACACGATGCTCTCTTTGAAATCCAGCACGAGCCCCCATTCTGCTGCAAGAAACGCTTTGGGGGAGAAGCTGTGTTTCAAATTTATTAATGATTCCTCAAGTTGTTATAGAAACGCAACTGCAGCAAGGCAATGTCTAGAGACACGAGCCCCTTTCATGTTCCCTGTCAGAGGAGCTGGTTGCTGAGGTTACCTAACAATGGAGGAACTTGTACATCCAATTCCCTCTTCACAAAGGCCCCACAAACCCAGGGCTTGCCACACAACAATGCTGGCTCAAGCCACCACTGGGCTTGTTTGCAGTGTGCAGATTGAGAAAACACTGCTCACAAGTTCCTGCAAATACCTGGTGGCCACTGTAGCCAGAACCAGCTCTTCAAAGAAGGCATCAAAAGGCTTTTGCTGGGGAAACAGAGCAGGATATTTCTAAAACAGGCGTCAACTCCACCAACTGCTTCAGAACCTCCAGCATGTGCTAAAATCATTCTTAATTTCTGCAGGACAGCTGAGTGCTCAGTGAGACATTTAGGGTGAGATCTTGAAGGCTTTCATGCTCTAATGGCTTCAGCCAGGACTTGCAGCTCCTGTCAGGAACAACTCCAGGAGGGGAAGGGAGAGGCACTGACCTCTTCTCTCTGGGGACCAGGGACTGGACCCAAGGGAATGGCTGGAGCTGTGTCAGGGCACGTTTGGGGTGGAGATCAGAAACAATTCTTCTCCCAGAGGGTGCTGGGCACTGCCCAGGCTCCCCAGGGAATGGGCACAGCCCCAAGGCTGCCAGAGCTCCAGGAGATTTTGGACAACACTCCCAGGGATGCCCAGGGTGGGATTGTTGGGGTGTCTGTGCAGGGCAGGAGCTGCACTGGATGATCCCTGTTGGGGCCCATAAATCGGTCATTGAAAAGAAATAAAGTTTCTTGTTACTAAAAATGCAGCTAAGAGCATTTGGACACCTTGCAAGTGAGCAGGGATGAAATATTGAATAGAGAGGAGGCAAAGGAAAAAAGAAAAAAGAAAGGTTTGTTTCCAGATTTCAAATGGAAATCTCAGTTTAATTACAATGAGTACTCTTCTATCAATTTTAAGGGAGCCATGACTTCACCCCCAGACAATTATTAAGTGCAACCAACTACTACACCTTTTTTTTTCCTTTAAGCAAGGAGAGAAATAGTAAAATGAAAAACCTTTGAGTCTGGCAAATCCCGGAACAGCAGCTGAATATAAATGAGGAGATAAATGATGAAAAGTGTGTTTAAGCAATTCTTCAATGGGCTGGAATAAAACAAAAGTTTGCATTCTCACTCCATGTCCCCAAAATGGTTTTTTAATAACTGGAATTAGAAAATCATGGCTGGGTATGGGGAGGAGTCCCAAGGGTGACTGAACAACTTCCATGGGTTTGATAAGAAGCTCCTACAGCAAATCTGTGAGGTGAGCACATGTGTGTGTCTTACACACAACCACATCTGCTAGAAAGAGACAATACTTAAACAAACAATGTCAAACGAAGCACTTCACTGGGAATTCACCATTTTTTAGAGTTCTTGCAAGATCTCTAGACAGTATTCCTTGGAAGAAATAAAAGCTGCAAGTGCACTCTGTGGTTTTTTTTACCTTTGGCCTCTCTGCAATTTGTGCCACAACCACACAAGTTCTGCATGGGATGTTTTCAGAGCTGGGATTTAAAGAGACTAAAAAGTGTTTCTGCACCCACCTGGCCTTCCTTTGGAGCAGGCACAGGCTGTGGGGCCACGCTGCCATGGTCAGCTTGCATCCAACACCCTTCCAGACCCATCCAGAAACTCCTCCCTGCTGGTAGAGCTCGCTCTGGGTCCCAGCCCAACACACATAAACCAGTACTGGTCCCAGTATAAAGGCACTGGAAAAATCCTGTACCTGTGCAGTCAAAGGAACTGGCCTTATCTGCAGTTCATTCATCCCAGCTGTTCGATTCTGCACAGAATGAGAGGCAAGTGAATTTTAAAATTAAGAAGAATCCACTCAGTAGATGATGCTCTTGGTAGATTTGGTTTCACAAAGAAAATCAGTCTTTTCTTTGCCAGCCTTTCCTCTACAAACTTTCTACTCATCATGTGTCCAGCCCTCAACACAACCCTCCTGTCACAGTGCCTAAAAAGCCAGTTCCACAAGAAGGAATACAATTCTTCATTCAGAGCTCTAAAATATTTTAATAAAAGGCTATTTTTCACAGAAGTGGCACAAAGAGCACTCAGTAATTCCAAGTGTGTGAGTTGTGTATCATTTCTGTGTATGTATCATTTTTATGATTAAAACAGCAATGGCACATATGGCTAGAACTGGCAGGCTTCACTTAATGAAAATACAGAAAAATTAAATGCCTGATTTTCATTATGCTGTTCAGAGGGTGTTGTTGCCTCTTCTCCTGGCAAAACACAGCCTGAAATCTGGATTCACCCACAAATCATTTCTTGCAAACACCTGAACCGTGGACTAGAAGGGAAATTTATCCCAAGCCCTTCCTACCCATTCTGTAATTCTCTAATGAAAAGATCTTGGGGGCTCTGAGAAAAGCCTTTTATTTTCTTTAATGGTTATAGTTCAATAAAGCTGACATAATCCAGAATGGCTTGAAATGAATAAATCTGCTGGATAAGATCCACAGATCTTACAGTCTGCTCCAATGAGAAAAAACTTGGTTTCACTCAAAAGAAAAAATTGATTATGAACCTGTCCACAGAATCGCTCTGGAGCTCTCACAGAACTCCTCTGGCTCTGTGTCCAAACGTTCATCAGTAGGTTTTCACCAGGCTGAGGCTCTCAGTGCCTTTTGCTGCTTTGTGCTGCAGACAGGCAGGGATTTGGGGAATGCAGGTGTGCCAGAGCATCCTTTAAGATGGCTTTTAAATGGTCCTGGACCTGCTCAACCAGAAAGTTCAGCCAGTGGGAGGCACCTCATCCCCAGGGGACTCAGGTGTAAATTAACTGGGCACCTGCCCTTCTTCCACAACACATGTAGCACCAGCACAGGAGGACTGAAAGCTCCTTCTCTTAAGAGACTTTCTGCCACAAAACCCTTTGCAGACTGCTTTTCAAACTCTCCACTTTCAATTACATAAAGAGACTTCAGACTGGGCCAGTCAAGCTGCTCCTGATCTGCAGGGATGGAAATAGAGGGAAATTTAGCAGGAGAGTTCACAGAAAGTTAATTGGCTGAACTTACAGGCACAGAGACTTTCTGCACGAGAGCATCATAGAAAATATAGAATTAAGAACCAAATGATCCCCTGAACTTGTGAGCACAACTTAGTCCACAAGACAACAGAAGGGGAGACCACAGCAAGTGCTCAGCTCCAGCACTGGCTGAGTCAATTCCCAGAGCTCACCTCCAAAGCTAAAAGCAAAACTGACTGCCAGAGGAAAAAGAACAATGTATATTTTATAGATTCTCCCTCCATCCTTCCAATGTTCTGTCCTCATTTCCAGCCACCACTGCCAGGTCCTGCAGGGTTCCATGCCTGAGAGGGAGCCTGGGGAAGGCAGAAGGGTCTGCAGGGCAGAGTGGAAGGTGGCTCAAGCAGAGGCACCAACCTGACCAGGAGCTCCAGCCGTGCCTTGCTCTGTGTCAGGGTGCAATATTCACAATAAAGTGGCAGCAGTGGGGCAGAAGGGCAGCTTCAGGCATTAACTTATCCTGCACCTCTTTTCCCTCTTTCAGGACCTGCTGCCATTTCCAGTGTTAGGCCCTTGGAACCTGGATAAAGTCACACTCTCAAATTCTCACACAGCACATTGAGGGTGAGTGTTTGAAACTCCCACTAAAGTGAACCAGATGCTGGAAAGCAGCAGTGGAACTAGGAGTTGCATCACAGATTTTTAAGAATTATTTACAAGTGTTTGGAAGACACAGCATTTCCAGAATTAGGCCAACTTATAATAAGATGAACATTTTTAACATTAATGTAGAACAGAGCTGGAGGCTCAGCTCTCATTTCTATCGACTGTAACACATTTTTCCTGAGAAGGGGTGATGAGAGAAAATGTGTTTTCTTTCAGTGCCAGACATGCACATGGACCTGACACTGAGGAAAGTGTTTCACAGTATTCCCCAGTGGCTGCAGCTATGATCCAGAAACTGATCCTTTAAGAGCATTTAGTCATAACACTGGTACTTTTTGAATAAATCAAATCAAAGTGGCCACAGCATTAGATAAGGCATTGAATTATTTTGCTTAGGACCAAATTTACTAGGGCTGGGAAGAGCCTACTCCACTCTTACTACAATTTCTTTGACTTTTAAAAGGACTGGAGTTTAGAGGGAAGGTAGATTTTTCTACTTTTTTTTTTTTTTTCCTTTTTAAAAAGTGATGCTGTAATTCAAATCCTGGTAACCTTGGAAACAGCCTCTCTCCTCAAATATGTCTGTGTCAATTAAAGTAATTGGGACACTCCAGCTAATGGTGCCTAGATTTCAATATCCAGCCTAGTGCCCAAGCATTAGTCCTAAAGGACTTTCTGCAGAGACACAGATCCTCAGAACAAAGCACCTCTTGGAAAGGTTCTGCTCTTCTTGTGAGTGTTTGCAAGGAGGATGGCTGGGAAGAAGCTACCAGAAAGAATGTCTTTGTGTGTATTCACCATGCCCAGACTACTGACAGGGAACTTGGGCGTTATTTGTATGTGTATGGCAACAAAATTTCTAAGCAAAGCAGGAAAGCAGCATTATCACCTTTAAGATTGACTAAAAAACTCTACAGATTTACAGAATTAAGCTTTTTTCCTCACCCTTTGATAGCATGTGACCATAAACATGCACACACCTCAAAATTGCATATTCCTTAAGAGACAACCTCCATCCACCCCAGATTTATGAACAAACAAACAATACTGACTTTTATAGGCTATTCTAAAAACTGGAATAAACCAGGATTCCCACCTTGTAACACTGGTGGCTGGGAAAAGGAAAATCAAGAAACAATTCAGAATTTCTCACAGCACCCAAAAGCAGCTCCCTTCCTTCTTCACTGAAAGCAGAAAGGCTTATTTAAGAAAAGGAATATCCTCTAATGTGTTTTGGAAAGCACAGACATCAATCAATCACTCAGTTCAATGACAGGCATCACCTCCTTCCTGCAGATAGACTTTAGTAAAATCCTTTTTTTGAGAGCATACAAATATATCTTGAGGCCCACCCCCCAATCCACAAAAGAAGGCATTAAAAGAAATATTTCTTCTACAGAGGATACTCACTGCGAAATACTGGCATGCAGCATTGATAATTAAAACTAACTTTTAAAGTCTTCTGGAGACAAACAACTTTTCAAGGTATTTTAAAGATATTTATTATTGTACATTAAAATGTTAAATAGGAGAAAGTGATTTTTAGTAAGTGCTTTTTGTTGTTATGCAAATGGTAAAGTGCCGAAGCCACTTCTAAAATCTGTCCCTTCCATCCCTATCAACAGCAGAGAAGCAGAAGGAATTACAGAGCCTTTGGGAAAAATAATCAAAATAATGATGGTTTGAAATTATTATGACTGGGTATTTTTGTTGTCACACATAATATGGGCAGAGGGAATAAAACAAAGTCCAAGCTCCGAGCAGTCTTTTCCCATATGAAAGATCTACTGTAATTCTTTTTCTAAAGCACAGATGATCCAGCCCTTCCAGGCTGGAAGGCCAGAGGGTGCTCAGAGCTAGGCTGAGGTGCCTAAGTGACCCTCTGACATTAATAATGGAAAAGCAGGGGGAAAAAGCAGGCAGAAGAGTGCAGTAGCTGAGTCAGGACCCACACACACATCACTGCCAGCAAAGGCATCAAAGATCAGGAAAAGTCCCAGCCCAGAACTGATGTTTCAGCCCCTTTGAGACGTGGAGTTATTTATATAAGAATTCTGTAACACAATATGGAATAACTCCATTGACAAGATGTGAAGTGGGACGGGTTCAAGTCTGCAGCAGAGCAGCTGCCAAGCTGGACTTGGACAGCTCAGCTCTAGAAGGCCATTTTTCAGTTTAAAGACTACAATAACCAAAATCCTGAAATATTATGCCTGTAAAACACTTTGGAAATATGCTGTAATTGTCACTAAAACCAGCAGAGATAATAATGCAAGTTTCAACTTGTTACAGCTTGAGTATGGAAAACACATTCTAGTCACTGAAAACCCAGACAGGAAGGGGTTTTGTAACAATTTACTTTTACAAAGTAAAAATTTGTAGTTTCACTCTTCAGACGGGTCCAATTGTCCTCCCACTGAAGGAAGCTGAGTTTGACATGCACATCAGCAGCAGCAGAATTAGGCTATAAAGCTACAACTGCACATAAACAGCTGTCAGACAATCGCATGGCAGAATAAACATAAACCCAAAATTAATTCAGAATGATTATTTATACAGGCACAAGTGAGATCAGCGTTGTGGATTTTTTTCAGTTGGTGGAGATAAAGATTATCTTTGTTTTATTACCTTCTTTTACATGAGTAGATGCTGAATACTGTATCTTGCTGTAAAGCATTTCATATGTTAGCCTAAATATTTATACTGAGCTTCATTCTGAGGCAGAGTAGTTTAAACTTGGTGTTCCATTTTACTAGTTTTACATTAGAATAGAAATAGTCATGTTCTCAGCAGAGGAGATTTTAATGCTGTACTAAACCCATCCTGCTGACCATCTCTGAGAAGAGGCCCAACACAGTGGATTGTGCCAATCAGATCTTCCAGAAACACCAGCAGAATTAAATTTACAATAAAGGCTATTGAGGCCTTTCCAAGGAAAACAAGCTTGTTTAGTTTTTAGATCATTCAATAAAGAATCTCACAGAAAACACGAGTTGGAATCCAGCTCTGGTGAGACATGGAGCAGGCATATGCTCGTGCAGAGCGAAGCTGCTCAGAGAGCAGCTGGAGATCCCTGGGCTGCAGCAACCCTGAGAGCCCATCTGGAGGGGTTATGGACCCCAGATCCCCAGGGGTGCCTTCAGTCACAGAGCTGGGACGATTTTGGGATGCTGTGCTGGCGCCAGCAGAGCCTGCACAGAGCCAGGGACGGGTCACATGTGTGACTGCAGGGCTAAAGGGAGCCACAGTGAGCACTGCACAATTATCCAGCACCTGCAGAGCAGGGCTCTGCTCAGCTTAGAGGTGTTCTCTACCTGAGGCAGAACAAGGGACATCTTCAGGTCCATAAACACCTGAATTTTGTTGCTCTGTTCCAAATGGGGGCGAGATGAAGACAAAACCTCTCTCTGATCTTGAAAACAAGCACAGAACAGAAATCCTGATGCCCAGCCAGGCCTACACCACAGCACATCTACTCTCATGCTATTTGCAAAGGCATCTGCAACCTCAGCCTTCACTGCCTCTAATATTCAGTGTTTTGTTCACTTCAAACTAAGGGCAGGATGATGAAAACTCACGGAGCACGGCGGTGCCAAAAGAAAAGCTGCACCACCATTAATTGCTACATGAGTACATCAGATCTGTCACGAGCACTGACATGCCAGGCATAACAAGCATCTCTGAAGTCAAACTCCCCTTTTCTCTCTGCCACAGAACAGAGGATGCTGATGACAGATGGGCAGAGTTAAGCAAGACGACCGGCCAAAATCCTCTAGCTGCATTTCACTGCCAAGACCAGAACCTCAGTTTATAGCAGAAACCACTAACTTTCAGGCATCAGACAGGGGAAGAAAAAACTATAAAAAATTAGTGGTATAAATAACAAGAATTAAAAATGAAGCAATCATCCATTCTTCTGGCACCTATTCCTAAATTTCTCCTCTGGCTCCAGGACTATTCCCTCTGCCTGCATAGTCCCAGATCCACGTAATTGCAGAACTGCCACTCCACATCCCTTAACACTGCTATCCACTGAAGTCAGAACTCCTCTCCTCTCTTCTGACTGTTCTTTATCATCTCCACCTGAACTAGGATGGACTTTTACTCTGCCATGCTGACTGGCACCAGCCTGGAGTCCCTGGACTGAGAGGTTCAGTCACGCCTGGTGTGTGTGAGGTCTCCCACCACTTCTAGCAGGAGGTGATCATTTCTCATTTACTCCGTGGTGACAGCACATCTTTTATCAATAATGAAGCTTCCAAACCCACTCAGGGTGTGTGCAGTCAGGAGGGACCCTGCCAGACAAAGCCACTGTATATAAAGTGGTATTTTAACACTTTGCCCCTGCTCTCTCCCAAATTCTGCTGGGAAAGTTTGTTTCAGGTTCACCCATCTAAACCTGAACTTGCATTGTTTCACATTGAAACCTCTCAGTGATTTCAGTCTGAGCTGCAAGTAGCTAAGCCAAGAAGGTCCTCTGTTTTAGTGTGGTTAATGGTGCATGAAGCCTTCTGCTGCCTCATATCCCTTCCTCAAAGTCAGCAGGGCTGAAAAGAGTCTAAGTCAGGATAATCTCAGCCAAAGTCCTTTCAAGTATCTGCAACATTCACATTTTCCTGCCTATGAATTGTAACAGCAAGTCATGAAGCACTATCATTTATATAAACTTGCATTTTAAACTTAAATCTCTTCTCAAGAAAATGAAGACAATGATTTACTTTAGTATGAGAAAGAATGAGATCATTACAAGTACACTACATCAAAAATGGCAAGAAACTTTTCAAACCTTTTTTTATACTGGCAACTTTTGTAGACTTACTTCACTATTCATTACTATCTGGTCAAAGTGAAAACAATCAATAGTAAATTTCTACCAAAAGAAAAACCTAACAGCACAATATCATATTGTGTGCATTAAATCAATAGCCCTCCTCAGTTTTAATGTAGTTGCTGCAATACTTTAGAGAGAATTCTGAAATGAGTGTTTTTTAAACCACAGAATCTCACTTCCTTCATTGTGAACTGAATAGGCTTTTAATGAGTGTTTCTCCATACAGATGAAATTCTCTATAAGGGCTTCAAAAAGCTTTGCAATTATTAAGATAAATAAACCACCCACATTTCTAATATGTGCTTCACAGATGGGTAAGATGAGAAAGCCTGAAAGCTGCTTGCCCCAGACACAGAGCAAGCCAAGGACAGACCCATGGTGGTGGGGTTAAGAGTTCATCTTCCCTAGAAAAGTAAAATGAGCCTGATGCAGAGTTCAACCCTGCCACAGCAAACCTTCAGAGAGAGTGGGAGAGCCAAGGCCAGCAAAACTGGGCTTGGCAAGAGCAGGGATGCTCCTGAGGAACAAACAGGGCTGTGGCTGTGCTGCAGGGTACAGCCAAAAGCATCACTTCCCCCCAAGGGCTGGGGATAATCTTTAGGAGCTCCAGCAAGGCAATAAGTCCTTCCTGGCTTGGGAAGCAGAAGTTCTGCACCACTCACACTCCAGTGCAGTTAAACACAAGAAGCACTTCCCAGGAGATGGCAACACCCCTGTCTGAAGGACTGTCACACACAGCCCTCAGCCTGAGCCTCACAGCTCCCATCCTGCAGCACTCAACACAGGAGAGGCAGAAAAGACACTGCAGAGGATGAAACATGAACTGCAATGGCAGGAAAGGGACTTGGGGAAATGCTGGATAAAGCAGGACCTCTCTGTCCCTCAAGTGGGATGGCAACACAGCAGCACGAGAGGAACCTCCAGCTGTTGCTGTAGGACACGAAAGAACACACGCACACACCGCTCTCAGGGTGAAGAAGAAAAGAGGCAGTTTATTTTCTGACTCCAACATTTATAGTTTTACGAAGGTGACAGTGGATTGGAGGGTGACAGTGACACCTCTCCACAGACACTGGTTTAACCAACAGTCCACCAACTCTCTCCTCCTCCATAAGGGAATGCAAAAACAATGAGTTGTTTACAGAAAGCGTGTGAGAAAGTTCGCTACAAGAATGTCAACATCAGATGGCTTAGAGAATCTCAAAAAACCAAGGTGACATCCAGCCAGTCACTCTGCCCTCACACAGCAAGGCCAGATGGATTTTCTTTTCCCCAGGACTGTGTGCACTCTAAGACATGGCCACTGATCTGGTTTCTGGACCAGTACAAGCCCCCATCCTTTGTCCTCCAGCTCGAGTGCAGCAAAGCTTTGTAAGTCCCCAATTAATTTAGCCAAAAACATCAGAGCATCACTTGGAAGAAACTGGCACATCTGCCAGGGCAGAGTGCTACGCAGGCAAGAGATCTGCACCATCACTGGTTAAAAACCTCGCAGGTTTGCTGGTAGCACTGAACAAGGTTAATAATGACCACACAGAAAGCCTTTGAAATGGTGACAGAAATATGGGCCTCCCAACAGAGCAAAAAACACAGCCTGCTTAGAACTCCTAAGTCAGGAAATTTGATATTGGATGGAGAGGATTTTGTACAAGACTGGCTTGCGAGCAAGGGACATAGCATGGAGAACTAGCTGACAGAGAGCACGTATACAGGCCTGACAGTCATCAGTCAGTGTCCAATGGTAAAGCTGGGTCATAGTGACCTTGCTGCAACATGAAGATGTAGGAGGATAGCACCTTGCCAGAATAGGGAGATTAGTTTCAATAGTTTAGAAGAATGTAGAAGTAGGTGTAACTAGATGATAAATAAACTAACCAATCCTGAGCTCAGCTTTTGCAATATGTATGAGGCTTATTAAGAAATGTATTTAACCTGCTGTATTCACCTAATAAATTGAGACAAAGATGATCAAATGATGTCCGGTCTCCCTTCGTCCTGACAAACGATGACCCCAACCTCGCCCTCATCGCTATAAAGAAAACGGGGGAGGATGTGCCACGATTGGGGGAAGTAGAGTTGGGTCCTGAGGCAGCCGGGACGGCACCAAAAAATGAGAAAGTGCCCCTGACAGCCTATAGGTGATTTCAGGCCATATACGCCACCAGAGCCTGGAGAGCTGCAACAGCGCTGACGTTTAAACATGGATAGAATCCACAAGGAGGCGGAAGATCGAAAGAAAAAAAGCTGTGGAGCAGTTTTTAACAAAACACCTGATAGTTCTGTCTCCTTTGACTAAGCATGTTCCTCACCTTACATCAACGCCATCCGTGGCTCTAAGCGACACTTCCCTGTTTGAAGAAGAGCTGAGCTTTCTGCCTGCAAAAAGCAATGGTGAATATTTCAGAACTGATGAATTGGCACATCAGTTTTGGGAAAATGAGAGCTTATCACCAATCAAAACAAGGCTGTTTTCAGGAGAGGATGAAAATAAATCTACATATTTGTAGATTTGTTCCCCTCTCTGCGCTTTCCGTTCGTCAGCCTCTTGGAGTGCTTTATAACACAGAATTATCTCCAGTCGGGGGCAGAAGGCCCCTGGCCTCATCTGGTTTGGGTGAGTTTTCATCAAGTCCTATTAAGGGAAGAACTTATAAAATAGAAAGTACAAGCAGTCCCCCATTTTCAGAGGGCTCTCCTGCACCTAGTACTCCAGCTTTTTCACCAGTTGCTTTTCACAGAAGAAAAACACCATGCTTAGACCAAAGAACATATACATTTTGTTCACCAGATATTCCTTCATCCTCAGATATATTGGCACCCCCAAGTACAAGAAGTCCTTACAGAGATGGTTGTTCTGCAATTAAAAATTGTTCTCCTGTGAGACTTGAAACCTGCAGAGGAGCTGCCCAGTGTCAGACTTCTGTCATTAGCACACCAATCGCAGTTGAGATCTATGAGGATGAGGAAGACAAGGCAAACATTTGTCCAGCAGAAGCTCGCTGCTCAGAAATGGATAATGGAATAAAGAAAGGTACATCAGGAGGACAGCCATCCTTTAGCACATGGTCCACATCTCATGGTGGCTAGTTAGCTTTATCCTTCACTTCCAGCAAGCTGTCCGTATTCCATGAGAGGAATGGTGGCATTCCAGGTTTTGGTGAACCCATTTGCCATCCCATTCCCACGCAGAACGAGACAAAACCAAGAGAATGTTTTCAGCAAAACTGAATTAGTCGCCCAACCCAAAACTCCTGAAGTATTTATTCACAGATACAGTTGTTCATCAGCTCTGAAACTCCTGGCTTTATTATGTGCCTGTCAGGATGAATGATAATGCCAAGGGGCTGGCAGGATAATGAACAACTGCCAGGATAAATGGATCCTCACACAAAGCTCTCTGCAACACAAAGATGATGACGAGAGCAACGCTCAGAGCTACACCTACAGTTTCTCCTTTTCCATTTTTCCCCATGTGTTGTGCAATTTTCTTCTGTCTTGAGTTTACTTGGCTGGAACAAAGGTGGAACGTGAAACAAATCGTGGCAAAATTCTCCGGAGATGTGAAGCACAACTCTGCTGCAATCAATGTATAATTGCCTAGTCATGCCACAGATGAATCTGCTCTCCATGCAAAGAATTTAGCAAGCATTGTAATAGATTCACTTATTTCACAGTTATTAAGTCTGCCCTCTGATGAACATCTCTCCCTTATCTACTGTGTTAGCACATTCTCCCTCCTGTTGCTTCCCACACCACATAAAACTACTAAAGAAAGATTATTACGAGTGGAGATTGGGTGTGAAAATAATTCCAGATTGAGTTCCCACATCTGTTCATACAGTACCACCTTCCAGTGAATGAAAGAAGATTTTAACCACAAAACACAGAAATCAGGGAAGAGAGGATTTAACTGAACTCTCCACTCCTTTGGCTGCACGAGGATCCAGAAGGGATGCACTGCAGATTCAGCTTGGAAAAACATCACTTGCATAAACAGCCCCTATTTATAGCAGCAGCAAACAAGGATATTCAGTTAAACAAGATTTACACACAATTTCAACACTATTTTCCATAGGATACCAAGATCCAAAATGAGACAATATTCAGGAAGTTTAAAATCATATTGAGTTGGGTTTTTTTTCCCCCCAACTCCAGAAAAGTTACATTTCCAGTTTCTAGATAATTTACAACATAAATGCAGCACATGGATCTAGAGTCCTCAGCAAGGGCTGCAAAGGGTCAGTGGGGAAGGATAAAAATCACACTGCAGGTACATCTCAGACTGGAGCAGGTGCAGGAAGA
The DNA here is from genome assembly GCF_963513975.1 of Fringilla coelebs. NCBI lineage: Eukaryota > Metazoa > Chordata > Aves > Passeriformes > Fringillidae > Fringilla > Fringilla coelebs. The sequence continues at coordinate 22,314,401 of NC_140036.1, forward strand.
TGAGATGGATGCACAAGTGAAAATCTAGCCATGAAAATTCCCATGGAATGGGCTATTTCTCCCCTGGTGTCACATTATGTTAATACAAACAGGATTTCCAGCGCTCACGTGTGAGGGAAACCATGTCAGACATGCAGCAGATCAGCAGTGCCTCCTCTAACTCCTGTCAGCTCTCTGAGCTCCCAAACAGTGAGATTACAGAGAGGAAAAGCAGATTCAGGTCAGCAGCCCTGCACACAAAAGCCACCCTTGCAGCATGGATAACAGCGAGAAAAGCAATTGCCTGTGAATTCTCGGTGAAGAAAAAGCAATTAGATTTTACAAAAAAGGAAACAGTAACAAATAAGTTTTCTTTAAAAGGACAGCACAGACACCAATTCCCCCACTTCAGTAGCACCATGAGAATCTCTCAAATGTCTGACAAACAGGAGCAGCCACTTTTATTCCAGCTGGTCACGAAATAGATTTGGCCTTTTCAACTTTTGGTGTACTTAGAAGAGATTATTAGAAAGTACCTGAAGAAGCAGAAAACAATTTTGAAATAACTGGATCTAAAGTTTAAGTCACAACTTGAGGTTTGGAAAGTAGCAAAGATGGGGAAAAAATGGAGAGGGAAAAGGAAAAAGAATGATAAAGACACTCAAAAATAAAAGAAATTATAAGAATCAAAGGGGCAGTGTCTCCAGGGATCACTTCATCCACAGCTGCCTCTTCTTCCACAGGAGATGCAACAAGGCAGAAATTAAATATCTGCCTAGACAAATATCAGCTGCACTTCCTTTCAGCAGAGTAAGTCAGTGCTTTCATCATCATTGTGGAGAAAAGGAAGCACCTAAGAGGAAACTTTAAAAAGACTGACTCTTCAGTCAAGTCTGAAATTCACCCAACCTTCATAGCTTTTTATGTGACCAACAAAACCTATCTGGAACAGGACCTACTTTCAGAGGACACCAAATCTCACCACAGAAAAGACACAAAAAGGTTTTCAAAACTCCAAATTATTACTCACCTCAAAATTTAAGAGAGCATGGGAAGTCATTTCAGGAAGCAACTGAGCAATGATGCTGGAAAAATCATTCAGACCAAGTTCTTGTTCCAGACTGACTTGGAGAATATTTTAATTTGCCTGTGGAGGTTCTAGCTATTAGTTTTAGTTTTACAAGTCTCAAATTCACTTTAGAATTTTGGATTTTCCATTTATAAAAGCTGAAATATATCAACAACAAAATAATGAAAATATAACTCCAGTAGTCACAAACTTTTCCATTTCAGTTGTGGTAGTCCATTACTGACATATCATTGAATAAAATGACAAATAAAGTGAATTTTTAAGGCGTCTTTAGCACATGTTTAACCTTCTCCCATCCCTCCCTGTTCCAGGCAGGGATAGTACTTTCTTAGGATTGCTACAGAAATACAAAAAAGTCCAGCAAGTAGCATCTCCTTCCCAACTTGTTGAGGTTAATCACACAACCAGTGCTTAGATTAGATAATCTAAGACTTTTATTTGTGAGTAGTCTCACATTTTTGGGTGGAAGCACGCCTGACATATCTGAGCAAAAGCCAGCGAGACAAAAAACAAACCTCATCCTGCAACCTCCCTGGGGAAATCTTTATTCATTTTAATACTTGTTCACTCAGCTGTCTCAGTGAATGACAAGGTTTTATCTCTAATGTGAATGGCTCTGAAGGCTACTTGCATTATCCATTCTTCAGCAGCTGCTGCTGAAACCACAGGGTTGCAAACTTATAATTAAATCCAGCTGCCACTACTGTGAGCTCAGCTCTATCGAAGTGAGCAGCAGTGCCTCGTGGTTGCTTGCAAGATTCTGCCTCCCTTTCCAGACAATGTAATTAACTCTTCTGCCCCTTTTAGATGAAATAAACATCAGCACTGAAAATGCTGTTAAATGACTGTAAAACAGTATTTATGCTGAAGAATTCTGCTGCAGTCGTTACACCTGAGAAAACAAATTTCTAGGTTGACAACAAATATCTGTTTCCTTAAGAGCACTGAGAGGACACCCAAGGAGACACAAGGCACAGGATGGAGGGAGTTTGCTGTAGAAAAAGTGACAGATACACATTAACACATCTACTCTTAAGCCTTAAAACACAGCCTCTGGCAAAAAAAGCACATACCCAAACCCAGCTTGAGAGAACTGCAGACAAGGGCTGGAAAGGAACCAGGACAGGCACCACAGGCTTTCCTTTGATGCTAAAATAATTTTTAAAGGCCATTGTTCCTGGCTTTAAATAGATTTAGAGGTACCAGACAGAGAAGTTGTAGATCCCCCTTCCTGAGAGTGTTCAAGGACAGGGCTTGGGGCAACCTGGTCCAGTGGAAGGGGGGGTGAAAAAAGACGTGCTCTAAGGTCCCTTCCAAACCTGTGACACAGCCCTGACTGAACAGCTAAACCCACACATCTCTAGAGCAATCCTTTTTCACTTTTTACAGCTCAGATCTGTTCATGCCTGTGTGTCCAAGTGTTTAGGTCAGCAGAAACGATGAGCCACCCAAATGTGACTTTGCCAGCCAGGGTCCTTGCAGGGCTGCTCCAGGCAGCTCCAGTCCCTCCTTCCACAGGGAACACTGCAGTGGCAGTGCCTCAAGAACATCACACTGCACTGATGCCACTGGAGGAGGAACAACAGCCAGCCAGGCTTTGCTTGTGAAGGGTTCTCCTGCTGTTTGTACCTCTTGGAAGCACACATCAGTCCAAAGATTTTTTGAGGGTGTAGCAGAAGTGTTTGACCTCTGACTAAAGGGGAGAGCTCTCTGCAGACAGGACAAGGAAATGCACAGCAGCCACCTCCAACTTCACTCTGAAGAGCTACCAAAATGCAACAAGAATATTCCTGAAGACATAACAACCTTCTGGACCATTCTGCCAAATCAGTTAAAATTCCATGTTGTCTGGATGCTTTATTAACACAGGGGTTGCATCCAGAGCTACACAAGCACTGCATGAACTGGTGCTGGCAGAGCTCAGCCATGGTACCTTGGGCTAACTAAACCCATCTGCATCACCTGATCCAATCCACTGGGATCCAGCTCAAACCCCTGAAGCAAGCTGGGAGCCCAAGCAAATCTGCCCACAGCCACACAGGTGTCATGAAACAGAATCCAGATGTTTCTAGAGACTCCAAGTCTGCTCATTCACCTTTTATTAATATGGGGGGGAAGAATGAAGCTGCACAGCCCCTCTGTGCACTTGCAACCCCATTTCCTCACCCAACACACAAATGCCAGCAGCCAGCCAGCAGTTCTTACCCTGTGATTTTTTTGCTTTTCCCTTCTGCAGCAAGCACAGCCTTTTGTGGTGAAGACAACAGGGGTGAATTCTCTCTGCAGAGGTTTATTCTGAGGTTCATTTCCTTCTGACATATTTGTTTGCAGCTCCAGCTCTGCTGCCTGTCTACCTGTCTCTCTCTGCTAATGGCAGTGGAGGCCAGGCAGTGCCTCCCTTTCAGCAGGATGGGCTGATGATTATATCCTGTCACACCCAGCAGAGAGCCAGGCATGATCTTTCAATCAGCATTTTTTACTGCTCCTGGTTTGGGGCAGCAGAGCTTTTATTCCTCTCAGCTTTTCAGTGGCTGCTTTAAAGGGCTTTTTCATCTGGAGAGGCTGATGAAAGGTGTTTCTGTGGACAGTGTTGGCAAAGAGCAGGTGGGTGTGAGGAGGGGAGCAAAGAAGAAAGAATGGAAAGTTTGGAGGAAGCCATGCTTTCAGGGTTTCATGATTCCTGCCCAGGGCCTTGCTCACAACTGGAATTAATCTCTGAATCAACTGTTATCTATCATCAAAACAGATAATGTCATTTTTATCTCAACCATAACTTTTTTTTCCTTGAGATTACAGATAGCTTGGACCTCCTGCAGTGATCTGTGCACTACATTTGTCTCCTGCAAACCTCTGCCCAAGAGAAGAACATCCACCTCACCTTTCTCATGGGTTTCTAATCAGCTCACAGACTTGTAACACTTCATTCTCAGGTCCTGTGTTACCTTCCTACTAACTTGTAGCTATACATATCTATAATTTAAATGTACAAATGTTTTGAGTGTCAGGACACCTGTCAGTTGTCACCAGAGCACAGGAGGACAGGTTACAGAAAGGTGTGTCACCATGAGACCAAACCCTGGCAGGAGCTGACTGTTTTCATAGACCCACATGACATTGTAGATTAGAAATAGATTTTTTTTCTTAATACTTGAAACAATTTTCTTTTCTCTTTAAATTTAAAAATCTAATGGGAAATTTATAGGTTCCATTGAGGTTTAAGATTTAAAAAATAATAATAAAAAAAAAATCAAGCAGTGCCTTTTTGTTAGATTTTCAAGACAATTAGGTCATTGGAGAGCTGAAGAATTAACTCTCCAGTAAGGGCAGAATCAGCCAAAAGGCTGCAATTGATGACTTTATTGCATACTGTAGACTTATAAAATGGTCTGGAGGTTGCTGACCAACAGGTGCAGCTTTGATTGGTTCCATGGGAATTGTTTCAGTTTAATGACAATCCCAGTCCAGTTGTGTCAGGACTCTGGCCAGTCATGGCTTTTTATTATTCATTCTTTTCCCTCTGTCCTCTGTCTCCTTTCTCTATAGTTTAGTATAGCTTTAGTCCATCCCTAATATAATATAATAAATATAATATTCTATAATACGCTATAAAATGCTATAAGTAAGAAAATATATCAGAATTCTTGCCATTTTAATCAATGGTTTCAAGACAACCCACCTTTGTTTTAAGCAGCTTTATAGTGTAAACTCTGATCTACCTGCTCCAGGAGGTGCTGGTATTTTTGTTTACCAGAATCTTTATAAGCTCAATATCTTAATAGTGTGTGACCAGAGTGAAGGCAGAGATTGACAGCTAGTCAATGAACTGATGAATATCTCCCTCATAAGCATTTCATTTAGCTGCCCATGCAGTGTGCATCCTGCCTTTATACACACATCCCAGTGCCATTATCTCACACTTAATTACTTGGGTCTCAAAGCACCTGAGGAAGGGATGAGCCACCACTATCAACATTTCAGGTACAACAAAGCCCAGGCAGAGTGGGGTAATTTGCTAAAAGTTACCTCACTAAATATCCAAGGTCAGTGGCAGGTGGAAGAGGAATTTCTTCTCAGGGGAGCACTGGACCCAGCAGAGCACACTGCCTCTCCAGGTGTGTGCTGGGGAAGCACCTTGAATGATCTGCACCAGGCACTGCAAAAGAACTTAAAATCCCATTTGTGTGGCAGCAAAGAGTGTAAAAAATGAATCTGCTGGCACTTCATCTGTTAAACACTGGAATATTGTATTCAGGTTTCTTTGGAGAGGACAAACACCATGCCAGCATGAGTGGACTTTGCTGACAAGCCCTCCCTGGTCATTCCTCACCCATTTTTAAGCACCTTCCAATTACACCCATTGTCTCAGATGTGAAAGAATAAGTACAGCTGAGCCTAATTGTGAAAAGAATAATTGCAAAACATTAATCATGCTCAGATTTTTGTATCAGTCAAGAGATCACAAAGCCTGCTCAGTTCTCACTCTGATTTTTTACTTCGTGTTTTAAAACCCATCAGGAGGCACTCAGCAAAACCATCAACAACTTGAGATTTGATGACAAAACACTTACAAGTCAAAAACTAACCCCTCACTTTCCATTGAGCAATTCTATGTACATGTAGAGTACTGAGAAGAGGAGTAAATAAATACACCCTCATTTGTAGAATTTGGAATGTTTTCGCTGGCTGCATGTCCAAGTAAAAGTCCCAGGGCTGAATTAAACAAGCCAAATGAAATTCATTTACTCCCATGTCCAGCTCAGGTGGCCTTGAACAGGATTACCAGGACAAGCAGTGAATATCAATTCTGCAGCAGAATTCATTCTTGGCACTGGGTTTTACCTTCTCTCCTTTTTCTTACAGGTTTTCCCTCCCTTTCACTGGGGCAAATGGGGATCACAACTTCCAAACAAGTTCAAAAAAATGGAAAGAACTCCAGCTTGCAAGTTTACATTGTAATTGATATAAGTCTATTATTACAAGACAAATTGCAGCAGACAGTGCAGGAGACAGCTCAATCTGTTACCCAGTCCCTGCAATGGCTGTGTGAAGAACTCGACCATCTCACCCATAAATCTTTCTCCCAAGTTTGCATTGCTGCTTGTGTGGGTAAAATGATAAAACTGTGGAGTGACAAATTAGTATAAAAATATTACTTTATTTTTAGAAATAGTAATTTATAAGTAATTTTTATAGTGTACAAGGGAGGCAGTAACACATTTCTAAACACAATTAGATTAAGTTTGTTACAGGCCCTTGCAGAATCTCATCAGGAATGTGTCGTGTCCCAGGCTGCAGGAACACCCCATAATTCCTTTAAAAAGTCATTAGCTGCTCTCATGCCAATTGGGAATAATCATCTCTGCTGAGATGGCTGTGAGGCTGCCATCAGCCATCCTGGAGGATCCATCACAAACTTTCTTCAGGACAAAAATTCATTTCCAGGACAATGACCTACTCCCTAACTCAATGGCAAATATAAATTCCACTAAAAGGATGATTAGAAGATTCCTGAGGCCTATTTATTTCTTAGAGTAATTGAATTTAGTAATATTTTTACACTAATTTGTCTACAGTCTGTAGCTCACAGCACCCAGCAAGGAGATCATGAGAGTTGCTGCACAAGTGAAACTTTAGAATCAGCTGCCAACGTTGATGGCAGAAACAGAGAAGAAAATCAAAAAGGTTGGAGAGGGGGAGATATAAAATGGGATACGTGAAGCAATTTTGCTCAAATGAGTTCAAGTGCAGCTATGAAATGTCTGTGGTTCCTCCTCTGTCAGGAGACTGACAGGAAGCCACAATACCAGAAGTGACAGAAGCCAAGATTACAAATGTGGGAAATGGATTTATAGAAAATTCTCAAAGCCTGACAAAAAGCTCACATTGTATACATCTATATGCAAACCTTGAAATAAAAATTATTGACTCAAAAATACCATAAAATAAAACAAACATTATTTAAAAAAAAATAAACTAAAGGCAAGTTTCTAAAAATAGCCTTACAAATAAAATTAGATACTAAAACTATAAAAAATGTGTTATAATAAAACCCACACAAAATAATTTTAAATAATCAACTTTAAAACATTTACAATATAATGTAACTAAAACTAATAAACAAAAAAATATAATATATTATAATGAAAAATAAGTTAACTTTTAATTGCTGCTCTTATAACAGTATCAAATTCACCTCAGAATCACAGTGATGGACTCCTTAATTCTTTGAAAGGAAGAAAGAAACCATCTCTCAAGCATTAAATCCAAGCTACTTTATGGGCAATATTCCAACACCAGCCAAGGAAACGAGAGGCTGTGGCTGTTAGTCCCACAGTACATTTCCCCTTCCTTTTTCCTGCACAGCTATGATACAAGCCTCAGAAGAACCTGACTGGGGGCACCTGTGACAGTTAAGAGGCCTTCCACTCTAAATTACCTTGCTTTTGTTAGGCAGGTGAATGGTCCATAACACCCTTCCTGAAAGGAGGCTTTTCCCTTCAGAATTCAATTTATGAACTTCCTCCTGCCAGGCTGCGATAGCAGCTGCTGCACAAGCCTGAGAATGATGGCTCCAGGAATTCCATTCAGCCCTGAGGAATCAATGGAAGGCAGACAAAGGAGCAGAGATAAAAGTTCCCCCCAAGTGCAGAGAGCAGGGTCTGCAGGATGCCTCTGATTGTTTTTACTGCAGGGGCTGCAGCCACCAACCTGTGAAACAGGGACGAGCTCCTTGCAGCCTGAAAACCTGAGCTGGGCTCCCCACAGCCTGCCTGCTGGGAATGCCTCAGCTCCACAGGTATTGCCGAGCAAAAGGAGTCTCAAAAGGCAATTTATCATGGCAAGGACAATTTATAATTTGCTGAGCTATATTCCACCTGGTGAAAGCTCATTATAAGGCCTTTTTGGAGATTGTGATCCTGCTTTACCTTGAAGCAGCAGCTCCTCTGTAAGTTAATCACAACCAGCCTGCCTTGGTGTCACTCTGGCTCACCTCAACTCACCCACATAAACTTGTTTTTGTGGGCAGTAAAGAAATACCCAATCACAGCTCAACTGAGCTGAAATTGTCTGCAGGCAGCAGCAGCCCCATTGTAAACAGCTCTGCATTTTATTTATTGTTATAGTCCCTCTCACTCACACTGCCTGACAGACAAGCCAGGTGAGGACACAAAGATATTAGAATTTAAACAGGAAAAAACGAAATACTTAAAAATCTGCCTTCCTTTGAACACAGCACAATATGCTTCAGCTGAAAAGGAAATTATCATTCGCCTAATACAAAAGAAACCCTTTGTCCCAATCACAGCCTACTCTGAAGGAATGACTTTCTTCCCTCCCTTAAGAAGCCAAATGGATGCAGTGCTGTAATTTTGGAGAGCTTTACACAGTGTGTTAAATTACAAGACAACCCATTGTAGGTTTATCATATTGTGAGCCAGCGTGAGAGACAAAAAAGATTCTCATTGAGAGTGGGTGATAGAGTCTAAGTCACCCAGAATTCAGACTATAGTATGCTAGAACACAGTGAAATGAAAGACTGGTGCATATATTAGTCCAGGAATACTATGAAATATTTGGTAGTGAGCTATAAAACCTTCCTACTTTGAGATGAACAAAAAACCCCAAAAAAATCCCATGAACAAATTCATTTGCTGCATTCTTCACCTACTGCCCACCTGCTTTGACTCAGAATTTCCTCTCACAAAGGTAAAAGCAAGGCTGAGAAATTCACTAAGAGCACCACAGGAACATTCAAGCTGAGAAGCAAGAGACAGATATTCCACTGGACACCACTGCTGATATTCAGTGATATTCTCCACCACAGACACTCATCTGATACCAATCAAATTCAATTTTCATCTTGCTTTGTTAGAATTCAACACCAAAAAAAAATAACCACCAAATTCTGGAAAATCAGAGAATGACCAAATAACCTCTTAAAAGTCAACTTTAATGTTGACTTAAAATTAAATGATCAGCGAAGGCACCTCTAATTTTAAGTCGATGTTAATAAAACCCCCTTGTTTTAAGATTTACTGTTGAAGATGCATTTTACCCCAACACCAGCTGCCCTTGAGAGAATTCCCACTGCACTCACCATACTGGCAGCGAGGCCCCTGGAATCCTGCAGGACACTGGCACAGCTGGGATCCTCCTCCAGAGCACTTCCCTCCGTTGAAGCAAGTGCCAGCAGTGCAGAGCACTAGAGCACACAAACAGAATGGGACAGGCTGTTTCAGCTCACTCTGTGCCAAGGATCCTCCAGAACTGCCTCTCTGACCTCCCAAATAAGAAACCCAGATTTTTATTGAGGTGTAAAGCTGGGCTGCAGCAGGACTTGCTATCATAGGTGGAATGACCTCGTTGAAAGGAAGAAATTGAATCAGAGTAAGACTAAAATATTGCAGTTTAACTTGAAGGTGCTTCAGAGGCAGAAGACAGGACTCAAATCTAAAATAAAATAGGAAAAGCTGCCAGGCAATAATGTTGGAATGGTTAAAAACCACTGATGCACTGGGAGATATTATATATGTGGAAGGGAATTACAATTCTTCCCTTCCTCTAACACAGAAGAGTTTTATTTACAACAACTTAAGTTCCACATGCTTGAGCCAAACTTGCAAAGAGTATCAAATACAAAAGAGCAATTCAACCACTTTGGGGCCTTAAAGAATTCAAAGCAAGTCTGCACTGCTCTTTCAGGAAGAAAATTTCATTTTGCCACTGGTGCTCACTCCTTAAACTCCTTTACACCAGAGATTAAAACACAGATTGTAAACATATTTTTGACTTCTTACAACTAAACAGGTGCACACTAAATATGTAGATTCAGGCTGAAACTAACAGGAATACCTCTCAGGCTTGTTTTTGTGTTTTAACTACAAAGAGACAACCATAAAAGCAAGCTCTCTGAATGCAGCCCTGAAGTTGGTATGAAGATTAAAAAATAAATAAGAACAGATGCTAACTTTCATACAGAAAACACAATTACTGACTAAACAGTAACAAAACTAAACACTGAGTAGGTTCCCATCTTCTACTGATGTCTTGTTAACAGTGGCTGAAGTGCTGCCTTATCATTTCAATTAAATTCCATCTTTTAGGACAACATCCAACCATGATTAGAAATTAGTGATAGAAACAGGTTCTCATCAGATGGAGAACCACAGGGTAGAAATAAAACTGCCTCCATGGCACCAGCAGCAGTGAAAATGCCAGAACCAGACAGACTAGCAAGTGCTACACCCAAGAGAAGTGCCTCACAGCAGATTTCTCTGCATAATTTGGGTAACAGCAATAAATTTGGTTGGCCTGTCAAAGCCAGGCTGGCACAAAAATGCTGCAACAACTCCAATTAGAGTTTAGACTGTTAATCCAAATTGTGTGGATTAAAATTAGAACTATTTGCCGCTTTTACGTGAGCGCTTTTATTTTTTTTTTAAGGGCATTTATCCCCCCCATCACTGGGGAAATGCCAGTTATGAACCCCAAGAAACAAAACCCTTGTATCCAGAAGTGGGGATTCAGCAGGAAGGCACGGCCTGGGGATGTCACCTGGTGGCTTTGTCCCAGTTTTGTCCCAACTCACAGTGCAGACAGCCAGGTTCATTGTCCTGCTGGGCCCAGCCAGGGCAGCACTTATAGACAGTCTGCTGCTCCATCCTGTACACCTGCTTGTAAACCGTGTAGTAGCCAGACCTGTGGGGAGAGGAAGGTTAAGAGAGCATCCACAACTCTCATTCCACTCCCTCCCACCTCCCCAGCAGCACTCTGCACTCATATCTCACATTTATGAGATGCTTTTTCAGCCCCCATCAGGAGTCCTCGTTAAAAACGAAGCAAAAACAGCAAACTGCATCCTGATAACAGCCAACAGCTCTGATATGCTATGTCCACACATTATTTTGAAGAATTTGTATTCAGGCTAGTCAAAAGTGAACAATTTTTTTTTTTTACTTTTTTTTTTTTTTTTTTTGCAATCATTTTTGGGTTTAGCTGTTGGGGGAGTCAGATCTCCCATCAGTTCCAAGCATGTGACAGAAATAGAAAGAAGTTCAATTTTTCAAAGCCAATGACTTGACAGCTGGGCTTCACCTGAACAAGAACAAGACAGGAACATTTTCTGATAGTGTAAAATTCTGAATCTAAAGCCAACCACGAAGCTCACGAGCAACCCAAAACACATTAAAAAAAATCACATTTTCTACTCAGTAACGACAGATTTCAAGTCAAATCTCAGGAGGGCACTATGTCCGTAACCACACGTTTCAGATGAAACAGCTGACAACTTCTCTGACAAAAAAAAAATAAATTCAAGAACTTGCACAAAGATTAGCAACAAAACCCATTTATAAGAACAGATAACGTGTTACCTTCTCTCGTAGCTCACACACCACCTCCTCTTGGTGCAGCCTTGCTTCCACATCCTGACCATCCGACTGAAGGACTGAATGCAGGGCTCCTGGTGTCCCACCAGAGCCAGCTCCAGCACTGGGCACACATTGGGCCTGGGGGGGAAAAAGAAAAATATAATTTTTATTTCTAACACCAAATTTAGGCGTCTTGAGAAACACACATAAAACTCTGCTGAGTGTAAGAGTTTGGACCAGAATTTTTACTGGTGGTGGAACACACTGCAGCTCCAAGGCTCAGAAAGCAGCATGGGAACAAAAATGCACTGAAATTCAGGCTCCTCACAAGCCAGTGAAGGATTTACCAAAGATTCAAGGGCAGATAAGATTTATCTGAACTACTGCTAGGGAAATTGTGTCTTCTGTAAGAGCCCCCCTCGCTATCAGTCCCCTCAGGGTAACACACGAAATTGGTGAGAGGAAGTATCCTTGTTCTCTGCTGATTATTCCTAAAATAACAAGACCAAAATAAAAGCTCTGCTTTGGAGGATGACATGTAATCTTCATCCTGCTACCTAGCCAGAGTTACAAAAATAGCAGGATTGCAGGAGGTATGGAGGGTCAAAAAAAAGGTTACATGCTGATGGTTTTGCAGGGATTTTGTCTGCCTTATCCCAGTTTCTTTGCCCTGGTATAAATCAGGAAATTTTGCATGACAGAAAACAACAGCAGCAGATATTCAAAGTCTAAATAAAACCATAAAGAATGAGGGGTTTTGTCATCTTTGAAGGCAGGAACCTGTTGCGACACGAATGAAATTAACTCACTGATATTTTTGAGTAGTTTATAGATTGTTAGAGCAATAATTTAATCACCAATCCCCCAGGACAGCCTGGTGAGGCTTTGCAAGCACAAGCCTCAGGAACTCAAGCACAGGGGGAACAGGCACCTTCTATAACCACCCTGCCAACATCACCCACCAACAGACAAGTCCTTCCCCAAATTTCAGTCTGAGCCCTCTCCAAGCTAGAGAGTGACCAAGTAACACCCTGTCACACCTATTTCCTTTGTCACAGGTAGGAAACCTGGGATTGGCACTAATAAGAGAGGAGATCTAGCCCAAGAGCTGCCTGGCAGTTGGTCACCATCATTCACAGGGGATATTGTTAATCTCTCATTCAGGATTTGTGGTGGTTTTGAACTCCTCTGAAGCCTGAGCACCACACAAGGTAGCCTCTCTAAAGAGAGAACATCTTTCATCCACAGGTCTCCAAGTGGTTTGCAAATATCATGAAATTAAGCCTGTGCAGAACCAGAAAACACTATATCCATGATCAGTTTTCCTGCTGAGCTGAACACTTGGAAGAAGCCCTGCCTGGATCCAGTCCCCCAGGATTGGGCTGGACAACAGTCCCAGCGCTGTGCAGAATGCTGTCATCACCCCACAGAGAATGGCACACCCAGCCAGGCCCCCCAAAGCCACCACAGCTGCCAAGGGGACACCTGGGACATCATCTCAGGGGAAAGGGGACCTCTGCCCCACAAGGACACTCCAGGAGGAGGAACAGAGCAGGTGGAAACACGATCCAAACAGCCCTCAGGGATTCAGGCAGCCCATGTAAAGGAAGGCAGGAGGAGAAAGCCCACAGCTGTAGAGCTGTCCTACATCACCATGGAAATAAGGAATCCATTTGTAGTGCAACACCTGACCTTGGCAGAAGTTACTTTCCTGAACTAGAATATCTCTTTCTCCCAGGCTTTAGAGCAATTAGAGCAATCATCTCCATCATCCTAAACCACACTGCCAGTGGCCATCCCTCCATCCTCCTCCTCCTCTGCTGCACAGCCCATACTCAATATTGCTCCATATTTTGCATTCCTCAGGTCTGCCCTGGGTGCCAACACCTCAGAGCAAACAGGAGATGCTCACAGCCCAGTTCCAGATTGCCTTGAGTTCCTCGAGCAGTCAGGCTTCCCCCTCATTCCCAAAGTCATCTCCATTATTTAGCAATCCTTCCCATGTGCCCCAGCTACCCCTTCCCCCAGAACTACCTCCCCATTTAACACATTTAGCTAAAGTTCAGAGCCATTGTTCCCAAGCCATTCTTAGCACAAAGTCTGCCATTCGTTTCCCATCCAAGGAAGATCTTTGTGTGCCCAAAATCTTGCCTGTTTTTCCTCCTTTCCATTACGTCAGTTGGTCTAATAAAACCCTTGCCTTACTTAGCAACCATGCCTCACTTAGCAGGCTTTTTAAAATGACTCTCCCTCCAGTGAATAGAACATCATGTTCTGATAATTCATGCATATCTCCTTTTATTAGAATTGCCTAAAACTTTCCAGATAAAGGTACATTCATATGCATCGCTCTTCCATAAATAAAAGAGAGGAGCTGACAATTGTTGTAATGACACACTGAGCCCATCCCACAAGTTCCTCCTCATGTGATATTGCCATGTTTCCAGGAATAGCAGTATTGACTTCTAGGATATGGTTAATGGGAAAAAATGACGCTCACAGAACAAAACAAGGCAGCAGCAGAGTCATGTGTTTATGAAGATTTATTCAAAGTAAGCCATTCCTCCTTGATGCCCTTGGGATAATTTAAAGGCAGATATCAAAACTGCTGAAACACTATAATTAAATTGCAGCAATTGCATAACATGTAATCCTGTGCTGGCAAAGCTGGGAATCAAACATGCCCTCTCCAACAATTCAGCATCCTCACAGCTCCCCACACACACAGAGTCAACACGGCAGTTTTTGAGCCATCTGACTCACTTGAGTCCTCTAAACCCCAGAGCAGCTCCTGGAACCAGGCTACAGCCAGTGAAGGTACAATTCAGCACTGTGGCACTCTGATAATTAGAGGCCATCCAGGACTGAGCTGAAGCCCCAGGTGGATGTGGTGGTGTATTAGAGAGCAGCTCCTGTTTTCCTGCCCTGCCCTTTGCATTCAGAAGATGTTTCTTAACGGGGGTTTAAGTGTTAAAACAAGCAAAAGACTCAAAGGCACATTATGGGGCAGGATTTGATGGATACACCAGTCCCTTTAAACCTTTTTGCTCTGGTGCTCTGTGCTAGCCAAGGCTAACACCAAGGCTATTATTAGCTTGTCAGTCTGACTCAGGCAAGGCAGAAAGCTCTCTTAATATTTGCATTAGGAGACTGCCCTTTAAACAAAGACACCCTACGCACTTCCAGCTCAGGACTTGAGATTCTAATGAACAGATAATTAGACCAACAAGGAGCAAGAGCAGCCTGGGCTAATCACACGGCTGTGGTGCCTGTGAACCCCTGCACAACGGGAAAAGTTCAGAGAAAATTAAAAGCATCTCCAGGCGGGATGCAATTCGTGCCTGTGTTTGGAGTTTTAAAAATAAAAGCAATAGATCTGCCACAAAAATCACAGAATGGTTTGAGTTGGAAAGGACCTTAAAGATTACTCAGTTCTAACCCCCTGCCATGGGCAGGGACATCTTCCACTCTCCCAGGTGGCTCCAAGCCCTGGCCTTGGACACTTCCATTTGTAAAGGTCCATCATATCTCTGTGACAGGGATATTTTCTTTTTCTGCCCAACACCTGGGATGCCAAAGTAAATCTCTCTTTCTACCCATCTAGTTTTACCCAGCTCAGTGCAAGAAGCTGAAGGTAGGTGGATTGAACAGCAGCGAGAGAGCAAACACACATCAAGATATCCCTAAAGATTTCTTTCAACAGCACAAACTTTAAATCAAAACATTAACAAAGATGAATTTGGCTGTCTTATTTCAGGTCTTTCCACAGAGACTCCCTGAATGACACCACCTTCTACACTAAGTCACACAGCTGTTAGCATCTCCCTAAAAATGAGATGTTGCAGCCTGCATTGCCTCAGCTGACGAATTTGCAGCCTGAACACTATTGATCTTCCCATAAATCAGTCAATAGATGAAACCTGTCATAAGGAGCAACTTGCTGGAATCTTGTACTTTCAAAACCCTAATTGGTTGCTGCTCCTTCCCCTTATGCTGCTATTAAAAGTTTAGAAAACCACAGTCTGCTTACTCAGTTTTAGTTTGAAAAGATCAAATAAGAGTTTTCTTAAGGGAACCAGGACGACAGTCAGGGCTAAGTTCTCCACTGCTGTGATGGTAACCGGTTTTGCACCAGAGATACACTGATGTTGATCTGAAAATGGTTGTACACTGCTGCAAAGGATTTGGTTAGGAGCTTTTCAGGTTAGCTGTCTGAATCCCCTCACACCTCCAACATCACCATTGTCTCATAAAAAAGACCTCTAGAAAGACACTGTGACATCTTTCAGAAACATGTGGCACTGCAGAGGAGAAACAGCCAGCAGCATGGTGTTTTATGCAAAAGAGATGCTGATTAAAAGTTTTTAATCTATATGATCTCAATTGGAAAGGAGAAAAAAACCAAATTGTATTTGAACACAGGAAAAGAAAAGTCAAATTGGGAAACAGACCACAGAAACAAAAGGTCCAAAGCACAAGTTACGTATATTGGATTATATATATAAATTTTGTCTCTAGATACATATTGCTTAATAATTCACAAAGGCCAGAATGACAGAAAAGGTTTTTATTTTTTTTAAGCTGCCAAGCTCCCCTTTCTACCCTTAATCTATTTTAAGGCTCATTTCCCTGATCAAATTAATCAGCACTACCAGAGACAATTAGGACACCCTGCTCCCTGGACCACTAATCAATCCCTGCTCTCTCCTGATCATGTATCAATATTTGTGATGTTCACAGCCCCTCTGGGACATGGATTGTAAGCACCAAGCTCATTTAGATTAGGTCTCATTATCACTGCTGTTCTCTGGCTCTGTGGAGGAAGGTCCAGCACACAAGGCTGCCCCATCCCACAGGTTACTGATGCGCTGCTGTGTCTTACTCACATCCTCTCTCTGATTAGATGGAGCAGCTAAATAACATGAGAGTTCCTTCAGCCTTTGTGCCCTGCATCTAGATGAAGAGCAAATCAATAGGAGATGATTAATTACACACTCAGCTATTATAACAACAATAAGATTTTTAGTTCTTGCAGCTATCAAAGTGCAGCGCCTGTCGTTTACCTTCCACTTAACCATCCTCCTCCCTCCCCCAGGACAGAATAATCTATTTTGGTTGGCAAGAAAAGCAGAAGATAAACATGCACATCCAAATCATTTAACCATGATTGGCCAAGTCACTTTTTTTTTTTTTCATTTTGAAATCAGGGAGCGATTCTTATTCTTTTTTTTTTTCTTTTAGTGTCATGTAGATTCAATCCCCAGCAACATCCAGTTTTCTAGTTCTGTCTGCTTCATCCAGGAGAGCACCAGTGACCAGGTCTGCAAAGCCCCAAGCAGCACAAACACTCAGCTTTACAAAATTTAACGGGGCAGTGTCCCAAGGATCTCTCTCTTAATTAGAAAACCACATGGGATATCACATAAAGGAGGCTAAGAAATAGTTGGCATTGTTAAGACAAAGCAGATAAGTGTTCAAAATCCCCATTAAACTGAGGGTGTAAAAGTGTGAAATCAGGGAGGAAAGCTCTAGGTGTAATTTCACCCACTGCCATTATCACTCCCCTGTGTGCAGCCCCCCAGTAAACTCCACCCCAGGTGAACCTGCCAGGTGCACACACCTGGGCTTCCTTCAGCAGGAAGGCACGAAGGGACCTAATGTTCAAATATTAACATAAAAATCATTCCAAGTGTCACACCACCTCGTCACAGGGAGAGAAAGCTCACTCTGGTTTACAGCAAGTGCCACACTGTTTGACAATTAAATGAGCTGGAAGGCACTGAAATCCTCAGCTCTATTTCAGCAACCACATCTAGGAATTGTTCGCTGCTTTTTTGGTGCCTGCCAGATTTTGACAGTTTCAAAGCAAAACTTTTTTTTAAAATCTTACTTTTAAAATAACATGAAATATATAACTTCCAGTCAAACTGCAACAAACATGATTACATCTAATGTATGCAATATATGCAAGAAAAACCCCTACGTGCCAACATTTTAGGTGTTAAAATATTCCAAGTCTTTTACTCCCCTAAAAATCATTAGCTTGATACCAGTGTCTGTTTTTTTGAGGGGTTTTGTTTGGTTTGGGGTTTTCATTTGTTTGCTTTAACATGAAGAAAACTTGGTTAAGCTAAATATTTAATTAATTTTAACCACAGATAAACTAACATGCATTAGTGGATTTGTGTTAAACAGTGGCAAAGTAGAAGGAGAGAAAAAAAATCTCAATTTAAATCTTTTGGATTAGAAACTTCTGCTGAGGTTCTAAATAACCCACAGTTCCTGGTGTTACTCTACAGAGAGAGATGGACAGGCTTTGACTCACAGTTGTAAGATACAAGCAATATAATGATGAGAGAAGTTTATACAGCTGTATTTTTCACCATTGATGGTGCACTGGTCAGGCAGAGAGAGCACCAGCAAATACAAACAAAAGGGCAACCACTGAAGAGTCTCCTGAGGGCTGAGGTGTATAAAAATTCATATACTATAGAGGAATGCTCCAACCTGAGAAGACCAGGCCCAAAATACCCAATTGTTCCATAATTTATGGGGATTTCTTCATTAAGAAACACTACAGAGCGCCATATAAAGCCTCTTCTCAGGCACATCCCGTGATATGATGCTAAATTTTCAATATTGAATTAGGTCATGTACATAAAAACATGGTCTGGGCACGGAGTTCTCTTCTAAACAAGATTTTGTGCCAAGCTCTGCTCTGACTTACCAAGGGAAGAGAGCAAGGTGTTTCTACTACAGAGCACAGAAACAAGTGTCAGCACTCTGACTTGAACAGCATTCCCCTTTCCACACACAAATATTCATCCACAGGTCAAAGGCACTGAAATGGAGCTCAGAGCACACATCACAGCCTACACCATCTCCCAGCAAAGGCAGAAATATCAAGTTCCCCTCTGGAACAATTAATGATTGGTTTTAAAGCAAGGCTAGAAGCTGGAATCCAAAGCACAAACTGCGTATGTTCAGTACATCATTTTCAAATGCTTTGATTTCTCAGTAATGAAAGGAAATTTCTTTCTGCTCAGAAATAAATTAAAAGCAATAGATTTGAGAGGGAATGTAAGCAATAACAGGCTTGGATTTCAGAGGAAGGAAATCTATTAACTGTGTTCAAAGAGAGAAGGTATTTAATTGGTGAATAACACAAGTCTGCAATATGGGCTGTTAACCCCCTGGGAGCCAAAGTGTCACTTCCATCAAAGTTCTGCTAAAAAGTCACCTGGAGACCAGGTCTGCCACCACAGATAATCTCATCCCTCCTCACCAGGGGGTTTCCTCAAATTTATTAAAAATATTCCACAGTCTGTCATACCTGGATCATGGCATGCCTACAACTAGGAAAAACATGCAGTGCTGGATATAAACAATGCAGAAGAAAAGTCAAAGCAAAAACCAGGCAATTTTCCCGAGACATGCTGCAAAAACACATTTCAAGCCCAATAAACTATTGCATAAGTAACTCAACTATAGCAACATTCCATGACAATTACACCTAAAGAAACCTGACGAGCTTTTTCCTCTTAGAGTGTATTTTTGGAGAGTAATGTGAGAAGCCAAATCCCATTAAAAGTGAAGGGACATTCCCCTTCGCTTTCTTACCTTAAATGTGCAGATTTAAGAATCATACAGTACGTGTAAGCTTGCTGTGATTATGAGCAGAGAATTTCTAAACCTCTTGTGAGATTTAAAAGCATTTTATGGTGTCTCTGGTACAAACCCAGGAGTTTCTAAAACTGGAAAATATTTACAGTTCAAGTTCATCTTTGATAAATATAACAACTTCAGGCTATCAGATTTTACTATGCTGTCTTACAGCTATTTCAGAGTTTAGGAGAAAGTCTTGATCTCATTTTTCTCCTGAAGAGCAGGAAAACGTCATAAATCAGGAAAAGCACAGCACCACCATGACACCCATTTATTATCTTTAAGTCTCCTGACAGTGAATATACTGGGGCAGAAAAAGAGGAAAAGAGCTCTTTGCCATCTGTTAAAAGACTAGATTCAAAATTAATATTCCTCTAGGAACTGTGAAACAGAAGCTTGAAGTGCAAAGTCCTGAGGAATGGGATTCTGTGCTGCAGCGCTGACCAGCATGAGCTCTATCTGCTGGCAGCATCCTGTAGTGCACAGGCTAAAATAACTATTTCTGTTCAGTGTGATCTTCACATTCACAAAGATCAGAAACCTCTCAGTCTCCAACTGCAAATTCTAGCATTGGGGAAATGAGGGGATGAAACCACCATGGATTTTATGCCAATGCATTTAAACCATGCTTGCTAAAAATCACATTATCCAAGCCTCAAAAGCTGGAGTAGCTGCTGCTCAGGGGGAGTGAGGGTTTGCTGCAACCCTACGGAGTCTGAGCAGACAGGAATGGGAAGAAGGGCTTCAGGTTTCAGCTGAAAGCAAGTTAGGCAAAATTCAGTATCCTAAAATCAAAATTTGTCAATGACTCTCAGTTGCCAGCATCACTCCAACCAAGGTTGAAACTTAATCTCACTTGATGTACAAATTTAATACAAAATTAAACAGTGGTACAAGTAGAAATACACCACTAGCAAACCAGGTCCTTATTTTCACCAGAAAAGCTTGCTAATTTTTTTTAACTACAAAACCTCCGAGTCTAAGATAACCCATCCAAAGAAGTGGAAGGAGATTCCACTCACCTCAAAAAAGGAAACCTACTTGAAGTCCTTATTTAATGCTAGGAAGACAAGCTTTCCTCACAGCTGCAAATTGACATCACTTGAGGTGAAAATACAGTATATTGGCTAAACAGCCTATACATTGAGACAATTTCTCACCAAGAAATGATTACACAATCTACTTTTCACATCATTTGGACAGTATCATAACAAAATTCCAGGCTCCAGGTTTAAGTTGTCTCTGTGTATACTTTATGGAAGCATTTCTTTTTTTGTTTTCTGCACTGCATTCCAAATATTCAAAATGACATGCAATTTGTTCCGCTGCAACAATCACAACTCGGAGGCATCTCCTCATATGGAAACACTTTGTACAACAGCAGTTAATTCTTGCAAGGCATTTCATCAAGGAAAAAAAGTGGTAGAATCAAAAGTGCCTTTTTTAATTCTACCTTAAAAGGAAGTTTTATTTATGCCACTCAAAGAAAGCGTCCACAGGCACATCTGTCTGCAGCGGTGCAAAACCAGCCCTGTGTCACTGCACCCAACAGCTGGAACAGCTGCAGGGCCAGGTTTACTCGAGGTTTGCAGAGGCAGATAACATGTGGATGCTAGAATTTGCTTTTGGGAACGTGATTTATCAGGAGGAGCACAAGAAAGCTGATACTGCCCCGAAGAATTGAAGAAGCTGGAAAACAGTAACTCGGCCAGGAATCCAGCTCTACATCCAGGTGTTCCTTGGAATGTGACCAGATTGCTAGTGGATAAAGTGAAAATATGCAGACACAACATGTGAGCTGTAAAGAAAAACCCTAAGCAAAACACTTTTATTGCAAGATTGAGACTGGATCCTCTAAAAGCAAAGCAGCCCCTTCAGATGTCATCCTGGACCTGCAGAGCCACAGAGCAAGCCAGGGGGCTTAATGCTGACAGGAACAAAACTTCTCTCCTGCCTTTGGCAAAGAAGTCCTCACCCACCTCACCTGGGAACAGAGGAATCCATTCTTGAGCCCTGTCCCAGTCCTCACTCTGAAAGGTGATATTTACTGCACAAAGGGGGTTCCCAGCACATAGCTCATAACTCCACTGCCTCTGCTCTGTCCTACACCCCTAACTAAGAGCAGACATCTGTACTGCTCCAGCTCCCAGGGGAATGCTAGTCTAGGAGAGGATTTACCACTTCTGACAGCAGCTCAAGTCCTCCTTTAGCTCTCATTTCTGCACTGTCCCACAGCTCCCCCAATTCCTGTGAAGCCCAATGCTAGGTAACCACACATCACACTTGCATTGTCTTACACAGCCCAGTTTTGGGCTAGAGAGCTCACTACAAAGTGTTAAAAATGTGCTTTTTATCATCAGACATGGTTAATTCCTCATTTAAAGGCCCAAATATGCTGTACAATGAAAATGGCATATCTGTTCTCTGGTCATTCCAGAGTTCTCTGAAGTTCTATTAGAGGATCATATCAAGGGCTAATTGTATGGAAAAGCAGCTGATAGAAATATCTCATCATTCTCTAATCTGTTCTACATTAAATCTCCTCAGGGGGCTTGGAAGCAGAACACCAACATCCCCACAGATCCCTCCCATTTCTAGCTAGGAGCAAATGCTCAAGTTAGCAACAGAAGGAAAACAGTCATGAAGAATATCCTGTATAGCCTCAGCCACATAAGATCTCAATCAAAACAAAGCAAAGAACACACAGCATGGCGTGTTCCAAGGGATGCATTTGCTGTTCTGAGTTCATTGACTGCAGATGACCAAAGTCAAACCAGAATTGTTAGAAAAAGGTGACTCATTTAAAAAAATCCTCCTGGACATGTCACTGTTTCTTGGAACACACTGACTTCTAAAGCGTGGTGACATCTTGCATTTGTGCTTACACCAAAGGTAAAGTCCCTAAATAGCAGGAAAGTTTGCAGTAATACTTATATTTGCCCCAGCTCGGGAAAAGCAGGAAGAAAGGAAGTAATTTCAGGAATATGACTCTTGGGAAAAGCACTCAAGGCTCTGACACAGGTCTGGGGGCTTGGGTCCTGCTCCTGATTGCTGCAGTGCACTGCTGCTCCAGCCCAGCAGCAACACCCTCACACAGCATCACTCCCAGAAGGGAATGCTCCCTCTGCTCCTTCAGTGACACAGTCTTTAAAAAGGTAAAAGCAAATAAAAATTGTTTGGAGGCAATTCACAGTTAACAGCACCTCCAGCTTCAAAAGTGCAGAATCATAGTTATTACTGATGTCAAATGCAAACAGATTAATGTAGGCCAATGCTATTCCTCCTCCTGATAGAGTAATTGCTCAGAAAGAGAGCACAAAGCACGCCTGAAAGGAACACAGAGCACTTTTAACAAAGGAAAATGTTTTACCACAGAACAAGCTTAACTTCTCTAAGCACTGTGATGGATACTTTGTGCTCCAGCAAAATGGAGTAATATAAACCACCTTAAAAGCACTTCTGGTAAATGCTGTGTAAATATGTATTGCATAGAAAGCCAGAGAGCAATAGGCTTGGAAATCTCAATTTTCAGACAGAATAAAGAACTAAACTGAAAGCAAATACAAGACATTAATTATGAAAGAGTGGCATGAAGTTGATGAAGATAAAACCCAGGAAGACAAGGGAGGTTAGAAATCAGGCTGCACACAGATATTTGAAAAGGCTGTTGTCAGGTTGCTCTGAGAGGGGGGCACAACATTCCTTAAAACACAAGACGAGAAAGGTACACAAGGAAAAGTGAAGGCACACAGCAAACAGTTCCCATCAACATTCAATTTCAGCACGCAAAAACTTTAACCACAGATTTCGTGCATGCGGCCAGCTACTCTCTTCCAGAGCCCGACCAGAGAGCCACCTCCGGACACAGAACCTTCCACCGCGTTTTCAACAAAGAGCATTTGTTGCTCGTGCCGTGCAGAACCCCTCGGAGAAAGTTCCCCGGCACCGCGGCAGCCGCACACGTGCGGGCCCAGCTCTTTGTGCGCTCCCGGCCGCGGGAGGAGGGATGGATGGATGGATGGATGGATGGATGGATGGATGGATGGATGGATGGATGGATGGATGGATGCTCCCCGCTCCCTGCCCTTCCCGCACGGATCCCCAGCTGGTACCCCCATCTTCCTCCTGCTGCTCTCCCCACGCTGATAGCAAAGGCAGGAGCAGCCCCGGAGCTGCCTTCACCTCCCACGGCAAAGCCAAGCCCAGCCCAGCGCTCCCTCCCGGGAGCCCCGCAAGCCCCATCCAGGACAACTCCGCGGCTTGGGGGATACGCGGAGTTACGGCGCGCCCACCCAAACTTTCCCCGCAGCCCCGGGGAGCCGAGGGGAGCAGGACCCTCCCGGCAGGGCCACAGGCGGCGTGTCCCGGCCGAGCCCGCACACTCTCACGCCCCGCACCCTCACTCACATGCCCCGCTGCAGCCGCGGCTCCGCGGCCAGAGCGCAGCCCAGCAGCACGGGCAGCAGCGCCGGCCCGGCCCGCATGGCGCTGCCGGGAGCGAGGATGGAGCAGCACCGACACCCGCAGCAGCAGCGGCAGCAGCAGCAGCCCCGGCCCCCAAATCATTTAAAGCGGCGGCAGAGCCGCGCCACGGGCGGGGCGGCCCCGGGCCGGCCCCATCCCCGCCCCGCCGGGCCCGCCCGGCAGCGCGGAGCCGTCCGTGCCGTGCCGTGCCGAGCCGTGCCGAGCCGAGCCGAGCCGTGCCGTGCCGAGCCGAGCCGTGCCGTGCCGAGCCGAGCCGTGCCGTGCCGTGCCGAGCCGAGCCGTGCCCGCGTCCCGGGAGCTCCCCCGGGAACACCGCTGTGCTCCTCCTGCAAAGGGAGCAGCCCCCGCTCCGCATCCCCGCGGGAGCAGCTCCGGCAGGGGATGGGCAGCGGGTGTGCTCCCTTTCTCCCTGTCCGTACGCAGGGATGTGCAGCCTCCAGCTCTCCCCGCGCTGCCGGGATGCCAAGAGCGTTCTGCTGCGCTGACGGACACGGATCTTTATTTCCTCTGGTCCTTCTTTGTTGTGTACAGGATGCCCAGTCCAATCGTATCTGAGCGCTTCCGAGAGGCAACCGTGAAAATAAGCGCGTTTAACATCTTGAGGGAGGGATAACACCGCTGCTGCCGAGAGTTAGTGACAGCAAGAACATAAAACTGGGAACTCAGGAGTGGTTTTTAAATCCCAGGGCTGCCTGCCGACCTCCAGACCATCGTCTCATCTTTATGATCTCTCCAGACCTTTACTGCTGTCAAAACACAACTCTTTCCCCTTTACTGCTGAGAGAAGGAGACCAACTGACCTGGAAAGGGAACTGTGCATAGTAGCAAATAAAAAATTGAGGAAAACGCACCTTAAGCGTTTTATGATCTAATGCAGGTCTCCAGGTGCATTACAGCACAGTTTCCCTCTCTCCAGAGAGCTGTGACTAACCAGGCACTGGGCTGTGAACAGCAGATGGGCCCTGAGCCAGCCAGTGCTAAAATCTGTGATTCCTTTCCACTCCGATGGAGTGGCTTGGTCTCCACTTGCTCTAAGGGAGCTCCTGCACAAATTTGTGACAGACACAGCTGGGTGGGTGCATCAACATCCCCACCAGCCCCGTCAGCCTCTGCTTTGCAGAGCATTCATCTCCCTTGCAGCCCTGTAACATGATACACCCACTTCTCATTTTCCACACACTTCACAAGTGGTTTCCTGCATGGTTTTTATTTTCCAAGGCCTTTGCTGAAGTAGGTAAACATTTACCATTCATAACAAGAAAACTGGTTTTACATTGTTCATTGACTGGAAGCTTGCATGGACATGATCCCTTGGAGATGTTATCAACTGATTTCTTTTTCATGGGGAAGGAAACACACAGCCATTATCTGGCCTTAGAGCAGAATAATTGTACCCTGAAATTCCCAATGAATGGCTGGGTCTTTCTTGTGTCTGGAGTAGTTTTAACTCCACAGGACCTTATGTTGAGCTAATCTCATTACCTCCCGCAGAGAACATATTTTTTAATCATTTTATTTCTTAAACCCTAGAAAATCTTTCTTCATAAAATAATAGGCATTCATTATGTCAAGGCTGTGTGTTCATTATGCCCTGTGATGTCATCCCAACCTGGATTATTTTCAGGATCACATCATGGCAAAATAGCAAAAGATCTCATTCCTCAGTTGTTGGGGATTTTTCCAGGAGAGGTAAATTAGTCTTAAAAAAAAAACTTTCATTTTTTTCATCTTAAGGAACTTAAACTATTCAACATTGTTCCTCAAAGCTGTGTGTGATCATTACAAATTATACACAACATTTACTATACCCAGTTGTTAAGAATAATGGACCAGCAACATGCAAACTGGGAGGTACTAAAATGCAGAGTGAAGGCCACTTAATAGATGACACCTTTGCCTGGGGGCCACACAGCAAAATGCAGCTGCAGCCAAACTCTGGAGTAAAAAATCCAGAGTAAAATCCCTGCCTTCTGGGCAGGAGAGGCTTTAGCTGCTGTGACCTTGACATTGCCCTGAGCTCCAAAGCCAACCCAGTCAGTGCAATGTGTTCCTCTTACAAATCTAATGTTTTCTCCTCTGCTGTGTTTGAGAATATCCTGCAGAGCTGTTGACTTTAATGGGATGATTCCCACGGGTAGAGTTGCAGCACTGGTGGAAGGAGTTTCAAAGCCTCCTGAGATAATTGATCTGCTGGGATCCCAAGTCAGTTAAACCTTCAGACCTGACACAGAGGTAGGAGCTGACTCATTTATTCCAGTTCTTACACTGAGCTCTGCTAAAAAGGGCACTGGGAACAGCCTTAGTGACTTCTTTATATTCCACATCCTTGCCATGACCAACCAGGCACCTTCCTGCTGTCCTGAAATTGATTTGCTCTAACTTCTGCATCTTTGACCTCAGCATCTACAAACAGCACCCTGGCCACTACCAAAGCAGTCACAGGACATGTTGACCAGAGCTCCCTTCCTGACTGGGAAAAGGAGCAAATTAAATTGCATCTTGCTCAGCTAAACCAGCTTTTGAGCTGAGCAGGTAAAGTGCCAATTCCCCTTGGTGGCTTTGTGCAGTCATAATGGGATGCAATTGCCTGGAGTACAAGTGGTTAGGGGAAAAAAACCAGCTCGTGCCCTCCATATAGTACTGAAGGACTTTCTGAGGGATGGAAATTGCATTATTCTCCTCTCCTGTTGATCAGAAAATTGTTCTGTCAGATTCCAGCGCAATCCAAATTCAGCACAGTATTTACAGCACCGTCCAAATCGCGAATCCTGTAAAAGATTTGGTGTCTCTCACAATGTTCCATCCCATCCTCTCCACTTTAAAGCATATTGCCCCCCTCATTAGCATTTTAATTTTGATGTGTAATTTCCTACAAACAGGCTGTGACAGTTGTTGTGTATCCCCAAGCATGAACGAGTGTTGCCCAAAACTTTGAGTCAGTGTCACGCCATCCTGTTCTATTTTCATTTTTCTGTCTAATTCTCAGTATCTCCATTGCCAGTCTTTTTAAATTGTAGCTAGTTACAGGATTTAACAGTCCAATCTGATATAAAGAAATTTTCGTGCAGAGATTGTAATTAGGAAGGCTGAGCTCTGTTCTGTTATTAGCAGAACTGTGATTTTTGGAGTGGTGGGTTAATTGCTAATAACCATATTCAATGCTTCTGTCAAGATGTTTCCCATTACAGTAATTAACTTAGCAGCTGGGGTAACAGACATTTACCATTTGTCTTCACAGTATCCCTTATTTAGGATTGTTCCAAAACCCTTTTTGGACTCTGTTTGTTCAATTCCCAGGTGTAAGATGAAAAAGAGGAGGGGACATCTGGGAAGAACAACTTGCAGGGATAGTACCTGTTTCAGATGTAATGTGTCTGTCAGTGGATCCTCAGGAATTCTGGATTTTTCTTCACTAATCTCAGCCTTGGACCATCATTTTCATCAGCACCAACTGAATGGAGAGCATGGCAGAGCAGCCTAAAACAGAGAATGTTTTCAGAAATGATTACTCAGCTGCTCAAATTAATCTGATCATTATTGAGGATTTATTAAATGAAAAGTGCAGAAATTTTCATTGCCTATTCATATCCTTAAACCTCAAAATCCCTATGGTAGGGGATTTTTTCCTTCATGTTTTGTAGTCAACTATACAGATATAAACATTTTTTGTTAATTACTTCCTTTCTGTGCTGTCTCACTGGAGCTCCTTCTTCCACAGAGCTGTGCCAGAATTACAGTAATACTATTAAGTATATGGCCAACCTGAAAATTAATAAGAAAATAAAGTTGTTTTCTGAATCCAGATCACATGACAGAGCAGTAGCAGTTTCGTTGATTTAATTCATCAACACAATATATTGAAGTAATTCATTTTGTTTATGAGATAATTTTAAAGACTTTTAAAACCATGATACCAGATTTAATCTTTTTTTATTTTTTTTAAGTTTTTTCTGGCCAGAGCAAATTCTGTACAATGCTACACTAAGGAAGGTTTGTTAATACCCTTAAAGATGTAAAGCAGCACGCCAAGGGCATGGGAAGCTTTCTCTATTGCAAGGAATTGGCTTTGCTCCACTGCAAGGAATTGGGGAATGCTAATTTACAGCAACTGAGGATCTAGCCCGTGCTGTTAATCATAATTATGGACTCATTTTGGGAGGTGCACTTTCCAAACTAGTTGGGGGAGACAAGAAAATTAAGTTAAAATTATTTTCTTCCACAGGAGGTAAAAGCAGTACATAAATAAATACTTGGTGTGGCAGTAGATCTTTAAAACCTACAATAGTTTCTGGCACTGCAGCGTCCTGTGATATTTTTTCCTCCAGCACATAATAGTAAGTTTCTGATAATAGTGCTCACAGACAGCTTTGATTATAACCACTTGTCAGGGAATGGATAACTAGGAAAATAACACCATATTCAACTGTAAAAAATGCTGCCTGGAGTACATTAACAGAGTGATAATTTCTGCTAATAGCAGCCTCCGAACCCCATCCATTAGCTTTGAATTGAAATTCCTGCTTCACTCCTGTCCTTCCGAGCATTTCTGCCCTCTGACCCTCTGTCCCTTCACTTGGGAGCAGCAGAGCCATCCTCAGGCACCCAGAGTGAGGACAAACCCTGTGTTTGAGCACTCTGGGGGGGACAGGGACACTGCTGGTGTCACCAGCCCAGGGGATGGTGACAGGCAGAGACGTTTACTCAGCAGGTTTGCATTCTGTAGAATTTTCTGCCAGCACCCTGCTCCTTCCCTGGCCTCAGCAGCTGCACTCTCCCACTGTCACAGGAGTTTGGGGTTTCATTTGTGCTCCTTAGGAGGAGAGGGCAGGAGGGTTGGAAGGGAGGGAAAATAGAAAAGGTCTGAAAAATTCAACCCCAGAGCAGTAGAATCAGAGAATCACAGAGCTGCTAAGGTTGGAAAAGACTTTCAGTACCATCAAAATCCACTGTCAACCACCACTGCATTCACCTCTAGGTGCCTTAAGTGCCACATCCTCAGGATTTTTGGACACTTCAGGCACTATAACCCCACCACTGCCCTGGGAAGTTTGTTCCCATGCTCACAAGCCTTTCCACGAAGAAATTTTCCCTAATACCAACTGTAAACCTCTGTCACTGGGACAAGCCTGACTCCCCCTCACTACAACCTCCCTTCAGTAAGGTGCCCCCTCACCCCACTCAGTCTCTCCAAACAGCAAAAAAGTTCCAAGTATTTCTTTTTGCCTTAATTAGGAGAAGCCCATCGATATTCAAGTCAGGAGGATATTTCTGTAGGGACCTATTACATCTGATTGGGAAAATAAAATGTTACCCACATCCACAATTACTTCTATAAAGACCACTGATCTCATTCCTGAGCTTTTCTCTTCAGCATTAGTTAACCAAAACTCTGGTAAGAACAGGCTCTTGACAATATAATCCTAAAATAAGTTTTATGTTGGCAGGCAATAGCAACTGGGAGTACTTTCATCTATTTCTGGATTTGGGATAACGACACTCCAATGAGTGGATAATCTGGTGTGCTTGTGTACATTCAAGTTAAAATCACTCATTAGGGGGCAAGTCACATCTTCTCTGACCTACACAGGTGAGAGCCAAATGTAACTCTAAATTTAATGCAGCTATTCCAGCCTCATCTCAACACAAAGGAAAGAATTAGGGTGTAGAAAGTTTAGAGAAATCAATTTTTTGGCAAAGCAGTGTATTACTAAATATTTTCTAGGAGGAACTGTTTTATTTGGTTTTTAACAATTAACTTTTTTTCACAGTGATCTTCTTTTGGCCACGCTGATACCCACCTGAAAAACCTGCAAGCAGCTGAACAAGCAACCCATTCAAAAATTTAGCAGAGTATCTTCATGCTTGTGCATTCAGAGGAATCAAATTTGGGGTATTCGTGCTAGGAGTATCTAAAGGCTCATCAAGTCAGGAGATACTGAGAGCCCTTGGAGACTTGGCCAATCTGATTAGCAGATATTCCTGATCCATCCAGAGGACAGGAAATTTCAGAGAGTTATCCTCTGAGAAAATTGAAACAAATAAATTAAAAAATAAAATTTAAAAAAACAAACCAAAACAAGAAACTCTTAAAATATGTGATAAAAGAGGTTTGCTGCCCCTGATGAAATTTTCAGTTGGTTCACAGCACAGCTCAGTGAGTGCCAGGGCAACACTAAAGGGATGAAGTCAATCACACAAAGCAGGCAGTAACAACACTCCAGCAACCTCAGCCTGTTAAACTCCAGCCTCCACCAGCACCGATACTTCAATCATTCTAATTTATCCTCTGGGGTAGGCAGCCCCCTCAAAATTTGGGTTTTAGATGTTCAAGCTGGTAACTCTCATCTACATCACTGAAAATGCAGTCACACAATAAATCAAAGTGAAAGAGGGCTCAGAAGTGGGATTCTCCTCAGGGTTTCCCTGTCCCTTTGGGATTGCTGGTGGATCTCAGATGTGAGCTGCCTGAGCTTCCCCCTTTGTCTAACACAGTGCTGAGCACATCACTGGGACTTTAAATACTGAAATTCAAAGGAATAAATGCTTTGTTTGTTTGCTTCCAATTAGGAGCTAATGAAATCCCAGGAACACGCTTGCAGGTGGTTTGTCACAGAACTGAAACTCAGTATGTGTTCCTGGGTGTAACTTCCCTCTCTGTCTGTTCTGCTGACACAACTAGACCACACTTCATTCTCCCAAAGACATTAGAGCATCACTTTACTGGTTTTTCCTCCAAATTACCTGCCTGGCTACTGTCACCATTGATCTTTTAAGTCCTTGACTGAGTAATCAGTCAGAGAGCTAATTAATGTAGTGGCTTGGAGGGAAGGATGAAATGAAAAAGATTTTTTTTCCCTTATTCTTGATGTTTTTATTGCCTTTGAAAGGTGCTTTATCCGTAGCATAAAGGAACATTTGTCTGTGCTTTTTCCTCCTGTCAGTTCAGCTACTATAAATCTATTTCTCAACTATTTAGAGAAACCAGGAGAATTTCGAGGGAATGGTGATACTGAAATCTAAGGAAAAAAGAAATCCAAGATTTTGTGAATTTTTTTCCCCCATTGACACCCACGGACTGCAATGTGTATTTGGAGTGAGTAGCAACTGCAAGACCTGACCCAGATTTTCAGATGGTTTTAGAACTAAACAGATGTTTTAATATTAAGATAACTTTGTTATATTTCATAGGAAAAGAAGGAGTTTTTTTCTTTGTTTCTTTCCTTCCTGCTGGGTCTGCTCCCCATGTGTGATCTGCAACCCCCCAAATTCATCCAGATTAATTTCTAACCAAAATGGGTCAAGCTCAGGTGCCTGAACACATGATTTAAACACCACCACTCAGTCTGACTTTAGTCTGAGACCAAGGACGTGAGGGAAGGGAATCTCAGAATAGTTTGGGTTGGAAAGGACCTTTAAGATCATCCAGTTCCACACCTTCCACTATCCCAGAGCGCTCCAAGCCCCGTCCAACCTGGCCTTGAGCACTTGCAGGGATGGGCAGCCACTGCTTCCCTGGAATGCCCCTTGCTAAAACATACATTCCAAAAGCACTCATCAGGGTCCATGGTTTAAAAGAAAAATAAATACTTAAATGCTAAGGACTAAGTTCTCCTAAAAGAATAAATGAACTGTTTAAAAGTTAGCAGTACCCAGACCCTGTTTTCCTCATGCTGGATATCTAAGCGTAGACTGTTCTTGTTGCTAAAATAACTCTGATATGTGAAGAGGTATTTAATTTCCTTTATTCTCAAGGAATTCTACATGCCCTAGAACAGCTCTTTTAATCCACAGAGTTAACCCCATACTGCCATGCACACAGAGGTGGATATTTACATATTCTACAGCAGGATTTAAACACTGCTGTCCACAGGGAGCTGATGAACCGAAAATGGTTTAATAAGCTTTCTCTAAAAATTCTTCAGGGAGGCAGATATTAGCATCAGCAGTATTTGTTGCTAAATGCAAATAAAATCATGGTGCATGTGGGAATTGTGCTGCCCATGCTCCAGGAAACAGCGAGCCCAGGGCTGCAGCAAGCAAGTGGCAATTAAATATTTCACACATGCTTGCGTGGCTCTTTATCCACAGCACCATGGCCACATCCAGCAACAATTAATGGTGTTGGGATGGAATCCCCAACTCATAATTCTGTGATTAACTCCTGGAGAAACCCACTTCTTACAAAGGTTGACACAGGAAGTGTCTGAGAAATCCACTTTGCTATAAAGAACTACACAAAAAGAAATACAGCAGTCCAGAAAGCAGCCTGCCCTCCAAGAAAATCAGCATTGCCTGGGCTGGGTACTGCAAACTGAGCATGTTTTATTAATTCCAGTATCAAGACAACAATAAATTAAGCACCTAGATATACAGGGGGAAAAGGCAATGTCAGCAGTTACAGGCTTTTTAGACTTGACCTCCTAATTTGCGCAAAAATCAAAAATATTTCTGAAGTTTACTATAATTAAAGATTAATATGAATGCTGTAAAGTTCTGAAAAGTTTATGAAGCTAAACCTTGCCAAACTAATTCAACTTTTTTCTTCTATTATTGACTTTTTAGATGCAAACTCTGATCTATACAGACTTCAGCAAAGCAATTCTTAGATATGAAAAATTCCTTGTTTAACCTTGAGCAGTTCTCTGGGCAGGAAAAGCTAAGGAGGCTATAATGGTGAGTTGTGTCAAAAGAGGAATTGTTCAATTGTGGGAATCTCATTAATGAACTTCAAGTGATGAGCCTCAAGGAAAAAATAGCAATATCTTTTCCCCTGGAACAAGAGATAGAACCAACCTCGTGGAGTTTGCTGTGGAAAAGGCAGGTGAGGATGGGAATCTCCTGCTGGAAAAACAAGATTACTTTGAGGCTGAGGTCTATGGACAGCATGGATGGAATCTAAAGCCAGGAAAAACTGGATGGCACACTTGAGGACTAAAATAATTTCTCCTACTGGAAGGTCTTCTGAGCTACCTCATCCAACTTTGTCTATTCAGGAGCTGGAGAAGAGAATTCAACAAGATGCAGACATGGAACAGGACTATTAGGATGAACCAAACAGCAGGAAAAGAGAAGGAATTCGATCTGTTTAGAGCAAAGCTAAGGCTTGTTTAAACTAGCAGTGATGCCTTGTGCAGGCTGCCCTGGAGCAGAGTCCCAGAATAAAGCAGGGATTTATCCCAAGGATCTCCTCCATGGATCCACCTGGGGCAGCACCAGAGCCCAGCCAGGGCTGCACCCAAGATGAACCAAAATGGCCCCAAAATCCCCGAGCGCTGCCGGGGTCTCTCCCTGGGATCAGCTCTGCTCCATTTGCACCTTGCAGTTCATTGTCCCATCCCAGCTTCAGCCCCTGCAGTCCCACCCTGCTTGTTTTTCTCTCTCCAGCCCACGGGGTTTGTGCTCCTGGGCTGGGATTTGGCTCATTTGTCCTTGGTGCCCAGCTGGAGCAGGAATTGTTTTGTCTCCCTGCTCTGTGCACAGAGCTCACATCCCATCATGTGAAGTTCAGAATCACACACTAAAGCAGCACAGAACCTGAAACATAGAAAAGCCAAAACCTGAGGCATCAGCAGGATGAAGGTGAGGGAGGAGAAGGGGATTGCTCTGTGAGTGCTCTCTTAAAGCACACTGTGAGAGGGGGTGGGATGGGATGAATTTCAGGGACACCGAGGAAGGCTGGCACAGTAAAAGCCAAGGCTGGCACCAGAACAAGCCAGCCCAAAGCAGCCACAGATGTTTGAGCAGTGAGTGCCTGGGATAGCCTAGTGCAAGCAATAGCAGCAAAATTAAGAAGTAGCATGGAGGAAATTTGTAAATTCATTAAAAGAATTCTAAAATATGTTTTAGAGTGATAACAGGGAACTGGGTTTGGTCACCAGGCAGTCCCTCTCAAGCCCTCACTCCTTGCTGGGTTTCAGCTGTTTAATTTGGAATCCTACCACCATAACCAAAGTGTGCTGCAGCCTCAGGTACCAGAACAACACTGATCTTCTTCTGATAACTCTTGTGCTCAACACTGGGCTATGCCTCAAGTAACTGCAGGAAATAGCTTTGGAGGAGGCCAATTTGACTAACTGTCAGTGACTACCTGAATTAACAATAAAGCCTTTTGCTCCTTGAAATGGGAATAATCATTTTGGTTTGTGTCTGGGTGCAAGAGAGTCCTGTACCATGCTTGGGGATGTTCAGCCTTGTACAAATCTAATCCTAACATTAGAGCATGCCACAATGTTTTCTCTAAGAGAAATGTGTTTGTCTTTTAGATCACAGAAGAACACCCAGAGGCTGAATAAATCCAAGACCAACTGCTATTATCAAAAGCAAATTTGCATGGACCCATATCATGATAGCAAGGGCAGCTACAGCAGAGGTGCCAAGGCAGTCCAAACCTGCTGGCTGAGCTTGTTTGCAGTGTTCCTCACATTGGGAAATTACCATTTTTTATAATTTAGTTAGAATTAGAAAATAATACATGCCCACTTCCTTTTCAGTGTAGCAGCACCTCCTTTTAGAACCATATATTTACTGCTCAAGGTTACCACTGCAGGGCTGTCAGAGCCTTCTATCACATCTGTATCACAGCAGCAAGTTACCTCCTAAATTTTCTTTATCCCCAGCAATAATGCATGCAGGAAAAATAGCTGTGGATTGATCAGCAATTACAAAGTTGATTTTGTAAATCTAAACATTTTGTGCAACAGCACTTTGGTACTGAAGAGGAAAATTCGACAGAAACATTTAATTTCATAAAGCTGGCATGGTAGACAACACTCATTTAACATCAATTAGTGTTATAGCTGATAATTTGGGCCAGGGCAATATAAAATTGGCAGGCAGAGCTTGGTGTGGGCATGTTATGGATAAAGGGGATGCCCTGTGGATAAAGGGGGATGCCTCTGCAGCTGATGCTCCTCCCCTGTCACACACTCTGTGTGTGTTGAACAGCAGCAGGACACTGCTCCTGTTATTAGGAATTGCATCCATGTACTCAAGCCCAGTTTGAAAGCACTTTATCTTTGTGAACATTATATTCAGTGAAAATGGGATCTGCTTCCCCACTGCTTGGGATGTATTTTGGCTGTCACAACCAAAATCTTTAAACTTTAAATCTTTAAACTTAAGGTGTTTTTTGTGTTTTGTCTGTTTAAGTGTTGAGTGCAGCAGTGATATTGTTCAGATATACATTATCTACTGATAAACCATTCTGTCCTTCTTCAGGCTTGGTTTTACTTACTGGAAGGTCAGCAAATGCAGCATGGGAACCAGAATCTGATAGCTAAGGAATTAAAAGTTTATGGCAATTGGGATTTTTTCCTTGCTCCCAAAGCTCATAGGTGATCTGAAATGAGTCATGAGAAGAGTTGTGAAGTTGTAAAAAAATAAAAGTTCAGGCTGATTAGCCCCTAAAGTAGAGCTGCAGTATCTAAACTTGGAGGAGAAATGGATCCACAGCATCACCACAAGGAAGCCATGTAAATTATCCCATAGGAAAACATAAGGGACAAAGATCTGTCCTAAATCTCACTTTCCTCTAGCCTTAAACACTGGGCTATGAACAAATTCCTGTCTGTCTGGACTCTGCAGCCTGGGATTACCCTGATCTGTACGTTGAGTGATCACTGAAAATTCAGCAGTCTTTAGATAAGGGGTCAAGGCCAAGTTACCTCTTTTTCAGCTCAGTGCCTTCTTCTGCTCCTGCTCTGAGCACCTCCACCTACCTCCACCCCTTGGCTTCCTCTTCCTCTCAGCATTTTCCCAGAAATTCACAATTTCTCGTCCCAATTTCTCCTTTGTCAGGTGCCTCCAAGGGTGAAGACTGGCAGAAGCACAGGAAACACTGAGAGAAGATATTTTCTTTTGAACTGTTGGGCAAGAATAGAAACCTGTGTCCTCCAGCATAATTCCTGTTGAGGATAAATCCTGGCTCCATGACTTCTGGAGAGGTTCTCTCAGGCAGCACAGAGGGGTGTCAGCCAGGGGCAGGCAAAGCCCTGCTCTGACAGAGCAGCTCTGAACACAGGCTGGAACAGATTGTTAAAAGCATCAGGGAAACATCACCATCAAAATCATGGCCATTGTGAGCTTTGGGCTGGCAATTCTCATCGCTCTGCCAGGATTAAAGCACTTGTGTTTCACCTCCATGTCTTAGGGCATTGGGAGGTTGTGCTTTAATTTCAAATTTCCCTTCAAGTTCTCCCTGCCTTGCCAAGGTGGCCTAAGGACAAATCCATTAATTTGTGTGATGTGCAGGTCTGTTTACATTATGGGGATTATGTAAGAAGGTTGAGCTCATCAATAATTAAAGGCTCTGTGGGTAAAGTAGAGATGTGGCCATTTTCTTCTACCTTCTCAGGGTTTCTGTGCAAGCCCCACAGTCCTCATGCTTTTCTTCTGAGTGATGCTAAGGGACAGTATTTAAGGGGTGGCAGCTCCAAGCCCTCCATCTGCAGAGGTTGTGTGAGCCTCTCTCATTTCTCACAGAAACGAGCTGGAGGAATTACCAATGTAAAACAGGGATTAGAAAGGGAAGGGGATCAAGCTCCCTGGTTCTGTTTGGATGGCAGTCTGTGCAAGGTGTAATAAAATCAATAGTTTCTCTCACTGAAAGGGTTCTTTCTATCTCCAGCAATGACAAGAGGATAGTGGGCAAAGAGCTCTATTAGCTGTTCTTTAAGAATCAATCACACTTAAAAGCAATAGTCAAAATGACAGCAACTGCACAATAGATGAATAATTTTTCACACAAATAGCCGGAATTTCGGAGAAGTGACACACTTTTAAAGAGATAGCAGATAAAATATCTGCCTCTCTGAAAACTAAGAAAATACTAAGCATTTATTACTGGAGACACTGAAACAAAAATGCTCAGATCCTTAAGGGGTAAAAGCCAAAATATCAATTCACCTGAGCAAGAACATGAGATAATGATCAAGGTTCACTGGATTCAATTTTAAATGTCACATCAGGAAGTACATAATTCCTGAAGCTGCACTCAGGAAGAAAATCCTCATGGCCATGTCACTTCTGCTGTCAGACAAGGGCTTTCCCTCCCCCAGAATACAAGAGCCCCCGAGCCTCAGGGGCTGGCATGAGGCTGTGCCAGGACAGGTTTAGGTTGGAAAGGAAAAGTTTCTTCCCCCAGAGGGTGGTGGGCACAGCCCCTGGGAGGTCCAGGAGTGTTTGAACAACACTCCCAGGGATGCCCAGGGTGGGATTGTTGGGGGGCAGGGCCAGGGCTGGACTGGATGATCCTTGTGAGTCCCTTCCAACTCAGGATATTCTCTGATTTTATGATCTGCTGAGAATGTGAGCTGATCCAGCACAGAGCCTTTGTCTCCCACCAGATGAGAACCAGCTGTGTTAAATCTCTGTATTATATCTACATCCAGCATCAAGATGTAATTGGCAATTACAAAGTCACATTAAACATTATGTAATGAGCTATTTAAATACATCAGAACTGCATAAAACACCAGGAAAAAAAATTATATCAGGTAAAAGCCATATTCATGCATAAATAATGAGGGGGAAATAGAGCAGTCAGCTTGTTCTGGTGCATCACATTGAAATTTCCATATGGCCCCAGCAGTGTGGAAGAGCAAACGGAAGGCAGAGCAAAGAAAGGAGCTGTGCCTGGAGAATGATTCCTTGTTGACTCTGGGTGAGCTTCTTGTGGCTCCACAGCAAGAATGAAAGCACCATCAAGGCCAAAAGACCTCTGGTTAACATCTCTCCCCTCCTGCCTGGGGTGCAGGGTTTGAGATGCTGGAGAGGAGGAACACTGTCACTCAGTTTGAGGCAAAACCAGGCAAAAGCTGAGTGCTGGAGCTGCAGGCAGGATGACTTTGTAAATGTGGACAGCAGACTGTACTCTGTCTTTTCATGCTGTCATGTTTCTTTGTTGATGTCTCTGTTTTAAGATCTTTTTTGCTCCATGCATCACCAATTGCCTTTTGTTTTCTCACAGCAGGAAAGGCTCAGTTAATCCATATGTCATGACAAAAAATCCAGCCTTCTCTTTGATAGGAACCAAGCATGACAGCCAACTATTGAAAAGGTGTTTTGGACTATCATTTCTTCCAAGCTAATTTATTGACTGGATGGCTTTCAAAAATAATAGGTCTGTTTCCCAAGATAATGAGCTGAGATGTGACTCACAAAGTCCGTGTGAGCACACAGACAGCCTAATTATGAGAAATAAACTAATAATAAACCATCAGTCTCTAGAAATCACTAGCTGTTGTGATATACAAGTCCAAACATCAGAGAACATGAATGTTTCCACCTGTTCCGTTCTGCAGTGGTTTTGTTTTATTATCCCTAGATATGTAAAATAAATTTCTCACTATTAAGCCCCAGACAGATCAGGATGCTGAGAAAGATCTGATCTTTGGAGCTGGGGGGGTGACAGCTTTGCTGAGCAAACTCCAGCTCTAGAATGTGGTTATGAGGGGAAAATGCTGTTCAAATGGATATTTAGTCAGAATCCACAGATTTATAAATCAGAGCTGGCAAAGTGAATCATCCATGCAAATAAAAGCCCTTTAACACACCCCATTGACCACGTTTTTTCCCCCAGTATATTTCACTTTAAGTACAGATCACAGTGTAACTACATAAAGAATGTTTCTTTCCCGTAGCATTTGTGGAACAATTTAAACCATTTTTAACAAATAGTTTCTGTCACTCATTTTCCCATTTCTTGGACAGATGATGGACAGGACACAGCCACATTTTGCCTGTAGAAAAGGCATATTAAAGAAATGTGGCATGCTTAGGGAACATGAATTATTCTCACTCAGAGAATCTCGTGCTTCTAACAAACAGAATGCCCACAATCTTATCTTCCAGAATAAGGGACCGTGCCCAGCTAGTGCTGAAGCTCTAAGAAGGCTGTCACTACCTGGTCCAGCCAGTTTTCAAATCTTGGAGCCCAGAGGGAAAATCTCACCCTGCAAAGAGCTTTTCTGACATGTTTACAACATGCCAGAAAAAAATGGGTATTCAAAGAAACTTTCACCATGTTCTCCTCCCCTCAGGTGTAAAAGCAGCAGGGTTTTTTATGATTACTGACTACCTGTGCTCACTGTGGAGTAATCAGCTGTAAAACCAGTTGAACAGTGGAAAATTCTGTGTTTATCACTCTTTCAAGGCTGGCACTTTTAAGTCTGACCCTGAATCATCCTGACCTCCACTTTGCTGGTGAAACATCTCTGCCTCATGCTACC
Source organism: Fringilla coelebs (assembly GCF_963513975.1). Classification (NCBI taxonomy): domain Eukaryota; kingdom Metazoa; phylum Chordata; class Aves; order Passeriformes; family Fringillidae; genus Fringilla; species Fringilla coelebs. The sequence continues at coordinate 22,353,217 of NC_140036.1, forward strand.
AAGGAAAGAAATTGCTGCCTTAAAATGCTTTGACCTTGTCCAGCACATTCCTCATGCCATAAGTGACTTGCTTTTCATTGCTGTCTTGGTTTGAAAAGCCAGGTATCTGCTAAGGAAGGCAGGAGCCTCCCTCGAAATGGAAAATGTAAACTCCCTCCCTTTGGATTATTGTAATTGTTGAAATTAAAAGGCTCTCAGGCAAAGGTATGGGAGTAGGAATTACAGTTCTTTATTAGAAAAACTAAAAATACAAATGCAATAGTACAAACAAAAACAAACCCCTGCCAGAGTGAGGCAGTCCCTGTCCCCTGTGTGTCAGGGTTGGGGCACAGCCCCATCCCAGGGGTCTCAGCCCTCCTGCAGTGCCAGCTGTGGCTCTGCTGCAGCAGGATCCTGCACAAGGGGGGAGTTTTCCTCTGCAGCTGCAGGGCTGCTGGAGATGGGCCTGCTCTCCCCCTGGGAATGCAGGGCAGGAGAAAGCTGCTCCTCTGGGAATGCAGGGGACAAAGGCTGCTGTGCTGTTCCAGGGCAGATTGTATCCAGGTAGGAATGTGTGAAATCTCAGATTGTATCCAGGTAGGAATGCTTGGCTCCTGCCCTGGGCACAGCATCTCCCCATGGGATGGTGGAATTTGATCAGCCCTGCAGGGACATTCACTGGCCATGGACAGAAGATAATTAATAATTAATGACCCATGGACAGAAGGGATCTCCTGGCTGTGGGAGAGATAAAGAAAACTGCCCCATGAACAGAAGAGAACTGCCCCAGGTCTGACAGATGGGAATTGAACACTCACATCCTTCTGCCCAGGACAATTGCCAACCAAGCAGAGCCCACGTGCTCAGAGACGACAAACCAAAGCTGCAGAAATTGCATTCCAGGAGCATTTATAATTCCCCTTAAGGATTTGGAGCTCTCCTCTAGCAGGGTGAACTCCAGGCTGATGGGGATGCTCTGCCTCTGGCTCACGTTTCCCTGAGTTGTGATGGGATTTCTCCAAACACACTTCAGACTGTTGTACTTGCATCAACACTTAACTGATGCTCAGCAAGGCTTTTGACAAATCTGGTTTGTTTTGGGGATGGACAAACAGGGGAGATAATCTGGAGCCTCAGAGTCATCATTATTTTCTAAGCCTGTTTTGTCTTTAGCACAACAGATGTCCATTGAAAAGAAAAACATGTTCCCAATGCTTTTAAGCTTGCCAGGATTTTCCCTCCACAAGCATCTCCTCTAAAAGCTGTTCCTGAGAAAAGCGAGTGACCCAAAGCCCCATTTGGAGCTGCCCTGAAGAATCCCATTTACACAGATTTCCACTTTCCTCTCCTTTTAGGGCCCTGACTGAGGCCTCCAGTTTGAGCAGCTCCCAGTGACTGTGGGGCTGCACAGTGGTAAAAAGCTCACTTAGCAGAGATGAACAGATGCATTTTGAGTTGTGAAATGAAACCTGGACCTTAAGGGGTGAAATTCTGAGACATAAGCAATCCTATGATGCCACAGCAACCCTGTTACTGTAAGTTTGAAACCAATTTGCCATCAATATTTTTGTACAAGCCCAAGTACACAAACTCAGTACCAGGTAGGCATTTCTAACAAGTGTAGGAGACAGGTACCTGTTGGTTTCAATTAAGCTTTGCAAAACCCCCCTTGTGCCAGGAGAAAAATAATGAGCCACGAGCTTCACTTCCAGTGCAGACTTTGGGCTGTGTGAATGAAATTTGCACTGAAAATAAGCAACTCACCAGCACTCTGAGAACAGCAGGTCAAGGAGAAGCAGGACGAGAGCTGCAGAGGGGGGAAGAAGGGAATTAAAATGTTTTGTAAGCTCCCAGTTTCCATCAGCTGCGTACAAACTCTTTATTCTTGTTTCCAATGAAACTCTGTGGATTGTTTCAAGGTAATAAGCATCCACTGTTAGTCATCTCATTTGGCACTTTTGAGTGTTCATCCTGCAGATCTCAAAACACTTTACAAATCTCCGGCAGAGGCTGCCTGAAAGTTCTGGAAAAGTTTTCCTGAATGTTATCAGCCATTCATAGACAGAAAGAAAATAATCAATTTTTAAAAAGTCACAGCTAATATTGTTCCATTATATTAATGTCGAGGGATGTCCACTGAAACAAAATCAGTTGTAAAAATTACACGGTGGGAGATGACATTTTATAGTTTACATAAATCACACATTGGAAGAAAATTCTCATTCCCAGGGGAGGAAAAGGCAGCTTGGGACATGTCCACAGTGAAGCAGAGATGGGATGCTCAGAGCAGTCATCTTGAGGGCCACACCAGTGCATCAGAGCATGGGAAGCTCAGGTGAACATTACCAAGCACAGCTTTGTGTTTGGTGGCAAAATGAGATCTCTGAACTCAGTGAAGAAACCACCACACACTGAATTTTTTTTTTTTTTTTGTATTTTCTATTTTCCATTTCTTTTTTGGCTCTGAGATAAAACTGGTAAATAAGAAGACCACTTTGAATTAAAGCATGACAACTAACTTTAATATTAAAGTTAAGTTTAATAACAACTAAGTTTAATATTTGGAGTTCAGTTCAATCTCTGTAGTCACCTTCTGGGGCATTTTCATTTTATTAAGTCTGAAATCTAAACCAAAGTGGTTTTACCTTCCCAGAGCTTCGTTTGGCCGGACAAGAAGGAGACAAAGGTGGAGCCAAAGCTCTCCGTGCTCTGCCAGCCGGGCTTGCCCGGGAGCTGCGGGAATGCCCGGGAGGTGCGGGAATGGCCGGGATGTGCGGGAATACTCGGAAAAGTGGGAATTCCCGGGGGATTTGGGAATAGCCGGGAGATGCGGGAATGGCCAGGAGGTGCGGGAATACTCGGAAAAGTGGGAATTCCCGGGGGATTTGGGAATGGCCGGGATGTGCGGGAATGGCCGGGAGATGCGGGAATGGTCGGGAGATGGGGGAATTCCCAGGAGATGCGGGAATGGCCGGGAGGTGCGGGAATGCTCGGAAAAGCGGGAATGGCCGGGAAGTGCGGGAATTCCCGGGGGATGCGGGAATGCCCGCGAAATGCGGGAATGGCCGGGAAAGTGCGAATGGCCGGGGAAAGCGGGACTTGCCGGGATGTCCCCCAGCATCAGGGATCTGGTGTCACCTGGCGGTCGCATCCCGAAAAGGCACCGGGCGCGGGGGATCGCAGGACAGCGCCAGGTCCCACCTTCCCCCCTCCTCTGGGACTGGAATTTGTGGCTGTGAAAATGCTGCTCCCCGCAGGAACAACATCCAAGGTCCTGGCCCTGCATTGGGTCTGAAATGTCACCGACTGAGCAGCCACATAAACCAAAGTTCTCAGGGTTACCCAGCACGGGCTGGTGCTGCTGAGGAATATCAGAGTGCAAATAGAAGAGAAATATAAATAATTCAGGGTTAAAGATCATCGAACAAGGAGAGAAGAAAGAAGAGGAAGAAAAAAAAATCTCAAACTGACTCTGCCTGAATGGTAGAGTAGAGAATAACTATGTAAAAAAACCCCCTTGTGTCAGAGAGAAGGACCAGATGGACTGGAGAAGTTCCTTCCAGGCAGGGATCATGGAAGCCATGGAATCTTTAAGCTTGGAAAAGATCTCTGAGGTCATTAAGTCCAGTTCCAACCCAGCATCACCACCATGTTCACCATTAAACCCAGCCCTGAGTGCCACATCCACAATCTTCAAACATTTCCAGGGATGCTGACTCCACCACTGCTCTGGGCAGCCTGCTCCACTGCCTGACAACCCTTTCCATGGAAAGATTTTCCCTAATATCGAGTTTAAACCTTCCCTTGTGCAATTTGAGGCTGTTTCCTCTCATCCTGTCACTTGTTGGAATGGAGACCAAGTCCCACTTGGCTCCAGCCTCTGTGTTTGCTGAGAAGTTCAGGTGCCAGTGCATCCCTAGACTGGGATAAAAATAAGGTAATGGCTAAAAATAATGTAAAATGAACATTGGGACCACACCTGAATAGTTTTAGGAGCAACCACCCCATCCTGACAGTGCCCCTAGCCACAGAAAGTAGAATTGTGCTGTGCAAAATTGAGAGCCAGAACACCTCAGCATTTTCCCACCAGGCTGCACTTGCAAGAAATATTTCTGTCACTGGATGTTCTTGTTACAAGGTGTTAAATTTGGCTAACAAATATACTGCTCTTTTTTAGTGTAGAACACGACTGCACTTCAGTCAGCATTTCTCCCCTCATTAAAAAGTAAAACAAAACCTCATCAGCACAAGGTGATTTGCATACAGAGGCTTCCCTGCCATGTCTAAAATATCCAGTCATATTTCATTGAAAAACCCCCCAAAACCATTATGTACTCACTTCAAAGGGCTTACTTATTATTCATCATGTGAGAAGTTACTAAGAACCCCAGAAGGATTTGCTGGATTCGTTTCTGCAAATACTGTCACAAATGGGCTCCAGTGGTTTCCTTTTGCAGTGCTTATTGTCATGGAAAGATGAAGTTAAAGGTCACACATGGAGGTTCCTAAAAAAGCTTGGAGAAGCTTCTTGGTGATGAATACGAATCAGAAACCTAAAATGTGGCAAAACATAGGTGGCCTTTGTCCAGAATGCAACTGCATTCTAGGAGGAACTTAAAAAATATGACACACCAAGGAGTTTGGAGTGAGTTTGGAATTTTTGGTGTGTTGCCCTACTGTTAAAAAGGTTACTAATGTGCTGGGGATCATCAATCAGCCTCTTTGCCTCTTCCTTTTGTTTCTCTCCTTGTTTCCCTCATCATCCTCTTCAGTGGTATCAGCATTGTTGGCCACTTCTGGAGGGGCTCTATGGGTGGAGAGACAGCAGTTAAAAGCTCTTTACTGCACATTTTACCCTGTATTTTCTAATCCCTTTTCCAAATTCCATTCAACTACAGAGTCCTGATCTCAGGGGTAAATATGGTCTCGAAGTAAAGTCCACATAAACTTCAAGGCAAAAGGAATTTATAAGATATTGGACAGAGAAGCAGTATGATCAAAGTAAAACATCAAAAAAAAATTTTTTTTTCCAGACTCAATCTTTAGGTGCAAAGGAAAATAACTTAAATTGGCAGGAGCACATTCCTGGTTGGTTGTTTCAGTAAAAGCAGCTCATTATTTGAAGGAAGAAACTCTTCCCCCCACCTAAAATAAATAGAGATTTGCAGTGCAGCCCCCACCTGGCTTGGGATGACAACAAGATTTTTCAACAAGGTATCCAAACCAGTCAGAACCCCAGTCTGGAATATTTTAGTCTTAGATCCATAGAAAAGAGTCCCAGAATGGTTTGAACTGGAAGGGCTTTAAGACCCTGTTCCACCCCCTGCCATGGGCAGGGACACTTTCCACCATCCCAGGGTGCTCCAAACCCCAATGTCCAACCTGGCCTTGGGCACTTGCAGGGATCCAGGGGCAGCCACAGCTTCTTTCTGTGCCCAGAAAATGTGGAGGATCCCTGAACTCTCCCTTCCCCTGATTCAAAGAGGTCTGTAACTTCCATGTGTCACCTCTGAGGGAGGTGTTATCCATACACTTTTCCCTTTGGAGATGTTGGTGTGGAAAGCAGCTCAGATCACAAAGGCCTGGCTGCTGGCACTGAGCACAGAGCCTCCTCTGCTTGGCTGTTTTTAAAGGCAAGGTCCCAGGCAATGTTTCTTGTAGTCAAGGAGAGTTTGAGTTGAAAGGAATTTCAATTGTGTCCCAACAAAGCACTATGGCATGGAAACAGGATAGAAAGCTTGGATGCACGTTCTGGATCTGGTTTATAATGAGAATTTTGGGGCCCAGGCAGTACTAAAGAGATTTCCAGGGATTTCAAGACCTATGGCCAGATCTCTTGAGCGAAGTTTCCTGTTATAAGGGACTGCTCTACCCAGGCTGAACTGCACAGTTTTGTGAGTGAAAAACATCCCAAGGATGATCATCAGTCTGTGCCTTTGCACTCTGCAGTTTTTTATGTTTCCATGCAGGAGCTGTGACCAGTGGTAACAGCTTTGGCACCTTAAAGGATGCTTTGTTACTGCCAGAGGAATTCCTGCACTAACTGAGAGTGTTGGACATCTGACAGGTTTGTCACAGAGCCCCAGAATGGTCTGGCTTGGAAGAAACTTTAAAGGCCATTCAGCTCTCCCCCTGCCATGGCAGGGACACCTTCCACTGCCCCAGGCTGGTCCAAGATCCATCCAGCCTGGATTTGGACACTTCCAGGGATCCAGGGGAGCCCTCAACCCAAATGAGGCTGATGTAGAGCATCCTCTGAGGTTAATTCCCAAACATCAAGTGTAAACCAACTCTTGCTCTTCTAGAACAGCTGTTTTCCCAAGAAGGGACACTCAGGAGTGTCAGCCAGCCTCTGAGAACCCTGAAGCTTCCAGCTGTGTGTGCATTCACAGGAATATATCAAATATCATGTTATATCTGCATGGGCTTTGGAGTGAGCTCTAAAAAGCACATTGCCAACACTGTGAGGCTTGTTAAAGTCAGGGGTTTAGCTCTTCCCTTCAAATAAGGGAAGGAACCTGTTTCAAGAAAAATGTCCTAGTACTGTAATTCCTACAGGTAAAAAATGGAAACTTGTCTTCTATTTAAAAAAACTTTGCTTCAGATGAGGCCGACTGCCTTTGGTATTTATAGAGAAATTTGGTTATAAGTGTCAAAGAGGATGGGTAATCCTGACTGATCCTGAGGATTCATGCCTTGAGAAAATCATATAAAACCTACTTCTTGAACAAGTTTCAAAATTTGCACTGAAACACACGAAGAGAGCTCAAAAAAGACAGTGGACACTGAGCTGAGGGGGAAAAACAGACAGCAAGCCCACTCTTAAACCTGATAAATCACCAAATACCATAGTGATAAATGCTGTAAAAAATGCAGGGGTTTAGGATGGACACATCAAAGGGGAATAAGAAGTTTCCAACCTCATCTACCCATGCTTGTTCTCATCTATTAACCAAGCTCCATTTATGTGTCCCAACGCAGAGACAACCTTCTTTTCTCAAAACACCCTGCAAGAGTGGAAAAGGGAGAGTCTGACTTCAAAAGCTCTCCAACACTCTAACAGTAGATCAAGTGTATTTTAATTAGAAAAAGGTTTCAGGCTGCAGAATACAGGTCTGGCTCTGGACCCAAACTGCTCTAAAATGCAGCCTGGCTGTCATCTTTCAGCTGGGGCCTCTTACTTTTACTGTGGAAATAAAAATGAAAAAAATCCTCCACTGTAGCATTGGTAGGAGTCCAAATTGACAATAAAGTTGCTGGAGTTTCTTGGGATTTACCCTAACAGGAAGTTTTATCGCTGCACATCAGCGTTAGTCATGCCTCAGGTTATGAGTCAAGTCAAAACAAAGCAATCACCTCTTAAATTGTGAAGGGAAAAGAAAGTAAAAGTGAAATTTGGACTATGCTGTAGTCAATAACCTGATGCTGGCTTTAAGAGAAGGAGGGTGTCACCCAGAAAAGTGTCTGTAGGAATTCCAGTCTTTGTTTTATTTTGCACATAATGCACATTAAATAGCAATTCTGAGAAGTGCAAGCCTTAGGCAAACATAGTTCTTACTTGATTTGATTGGGAATTGCACTTTTAATCAATCATTCTTATAGGTAAGAGGTCAGCAATTATTTTACCTTTAGATTTGGAGATTTCTTCCACCTGAAATTGGAGAAAAATCATCAGCTCTTCCTAACAGTAGGTTTCTTCTACGTGTGCTACATGAACTCAAAAGCTCTATTGCTTTGCTGCAGCAGCTTTCTCCATTCTTTCAGTCTCTTTAGAGATAAAACAAGTTAATGTTAAGCAATCAGGAAGTCTACCTGAGCTATGCAGAAAGCTCACCATAATAAAATCCCATTTTATCAAAATTTGGCAAATTCCCTCTCCTCGTTGCTGGCATTTGAATGTTAAAATATCCAATAATGCATTTTGATTTTCAATTGTTTTGGTTATTTTACCCCTTGGAATACCACAGCTCTAGTCCAGATGTATTTTAATCTTCCTTACTGCCCCTGCCAAAGCTCTGTTTCCCATTTGCTGAGTGCTCTCATCATGAGCAATATGTCTATGTCACTTCCTCCCTGTATGCTCAGGCTTTTCCTTGACTCATGCAATCTGGAAGAAGCTAAGTCCAAAGGAAAATTGAAGCCCTTTAGGGTTGCTATTTTTAAATACAGGAACTTCCGTGGGGCTGTTTGAAAAGGAGATTCCTTTTGAAGATAATAAACAACATGCAAGAGATAACATTTGCAGTTCCTCTCCAAAGTGTCCCAGCCCTGGAGCAGGTCAGCAGAAATGACACTCCAAAAAGCAAAAAAAAAAATCCAAAAAGCAGCCACAGAGAACCAGGTTTCCACAGCCTGATGCTGTGGGGTTTGGAATTATTTGCTGAAACATGTGGACTGACCCCATTGATCGTGGATGCCCCATCCCTGGAAGTGTTCCAGGCCAGCTTGGAGGGTGCTAGGAGCAGCCTGGGATAGTGGAAGGTGCAGGGGATGGGACCAGATGGGCCTTAAGGTCCTTTCCAACCCAAACCATTCTGGGATTCTGTGATCTGCATCACCAGGCTTCTGGGGTCTCCTCCTCTCCCCCTCTCCTCCTCAAGGATTGGCCTGACCTCCTGCAAACACATCTTTGATCCCAATGAGTGCAAGGCCAACTGCCCATGACACAAATCCTCCTCTTTCCACATGAAATGGGGAGGAAGGGAGGGTCCCTTTGAGCCCAGAGGCAAGAGAGGCAAAGGTGTCCCAGGGGCAGCACAGGGATCAGCAGTTCATTCCATTCCTTTTTGTTTTTTCTGTGAATTGCCATTCCCTTTTAAACGAGTCCCTTCTGGCAGTCACACACTGCAGTTCTGAGACCCCCTGGACACGAGGTGATCTCACATTCAAAGCAGAGTGAGTGGCAAACAGCAAGAACGTGCTCAGAGTGCACCAGGCTTCTCTGCTCTCAAACAGCAAGAGCCAGCCGGGTTAGGCAAACACTTTGGGCTTCTGCCAGGACTTAAATGCATTTCAGCTGAGAATGCTGGTGGCATTCAGTGGTGCCAGGGTGCCAGGCAGTGTGCTGGGATCCCACTGTAGGGTGGAATCAGGAGTAAAACCCCTGCTGCTGCTCAATGCCCCAGTCCCACTCACATTCCTCTTTTACTACCACTTTTCTGTGGTTTTTGCCTAAACAAACACTTCCAGCAGAAGCTTATCTTTGAAAATCTTGTGGTTTATAGTTTACTATGAAAAGTAATGGTAGGTTTTTTTCTGTGCTAGCAGTACGTATTAAGTATTTTTCCATGTTATTAGGGGCCAGCTGATGGAACTTTTCTCCCTAGCTGACTCTCCTCTACCTGGATGCTTATTTCCATGAAACTTTCAGGAATGTCATATCTGAGATTGCTGCCCTCTGGTAAATCTGCTCGAGTTAAACAATGAATTGCAAGGTTTGAAAGTGAACAACACGCAAACGCAATGCCCTTGTCTGATTGCAACATCATTTCCTAAGGAAATGAAGTTTTTTTTTCAATCAAACAAGAAAAGGCATGCACTGAGCTGGGCTTCATGGCTCTCAGGGACTGTTCATCATCATGGCCAGAGCACAAGAATGTCTGATACTGTAGGTGAGCAGATTTTGCTCTCAAGGCTCATTATTTACAAGGCAGTAACTCCGCGCAGAGGTTCTTACCAGCAGCTGTAGCACTTCTTTATTCACAATGTAAATGTGCTGTGTAAATGCTTGTAAAACTTTATGAGCTCCATTGCCTCCAAGCACTTCAGCCCAGGTATAGTTAATAAACCCTGCATGTGCACTGTCTTGACCCCCTCCCCAACCTTCCCAGGGCAATATTCTACAGGCAAAGAGCTCCCCTGCACCCACTGAGCAGTGTTAGGGGCTTTTTGTTACCTGACTCTAACAGACACAGTCCCCTTGTAAGGAGCTGTACCAGAGATTTAATTAACTTTACTTTTTCCATCCACCACCTGTAGCCCCCATCTCACACACTCCCAGCCTTACTTACTGATGCTGCTGAGCGCCCACACCATCAACAATGATTTCTTTATTTCTCTATGAGATTTTTTTTTAGGGTGAAAAGCAGCAGCCTGGCTTTCCTCGATCTTCTGGAGAATTCCCACTAGGTGGCACCGATATCCAACATTCCCTCTCCGCCCTGCCTGTGGATTCCCCTTGCTTTGCTCCAGGTCTTCTCTCCCCCTCTTTTTTTTTTTTTTTTTTTCTTCAGCATTTCCAAACTCTGAGCTCATCGGTTTTAATAACTGCAAAAACAAACAGCTCACGGGATATTTTTTCCTCTCCTTACAGTGCTGGATGGATCCAAGCCAAAAGCCAAGTTATGTTTTTTTCACTGACAAAAAGGATCAATTTCCAGTGTGGTTTCTACAGCTGGTTCAGGAGCCTGACTGGTACAGCCATTAATTATTTCTTTCAGGACCTTAATCATTCGAGTCCTTAGAGGTTCTTTACTTTGCCATCCTCACTCATTTGCATAATAAACCTGACCTCTGCAGGAACATCCTGATTTCAGACAGAGCAGGGAGCTGGGAAACAGGGAAAGCTGTGAGGAAAACTGATGCAGCAGTGACTGAGAGCTGCCAGCAGCCGTTCCATTCATCTTCCAGGAAATAAGAGCCTCAAATGAGGCTTTGGTAGCAAATAAAACACAATAGTTCTTTCAACAGGAAGTAATTCTCACTAATAGGACTGAAATAATTTTGGATATCTTGCAGAAGAGACTGAGGTTTTTCAGCAGGTCTTCCTTAAATTCAGCCCTTTTGTTCACTCCTCCATACTCTTATATGTTCCCAAACAAATATGTAGAATTCCTTTGGACTGGAACTAATTTTAGATGGTAATGTAACAGCAAAGCCCTTCCAAGACTAACAATTAGGAAAGATAGTTATGTTTTGGGAAAAAAGCCTGCACACATTTTCCTGGTGAACAGCAAGAAGTCAATAACTCAAATCAAATTAAAACTACTATTTGGGGATAACCCTGTAATTGACTGGATAAACAGCTTCTGTTCCTGAGTCTGCCAGGCCATGATAATATCATTAACAGAGATAACAGTCCCATGAAAATGAATGTGGATATGGCTGTTAAAGTCCTGAGTTCATTTTAAGCTCATTTAAAATTCTTTATCTACATTTCTTCAGATTTTAAACATAAATTCCTGAGTGGTTGTTTTCTTCTCCTCAAATTAACTTGAGAAAGTAAGAGTTTCCAAACTCCATTTGAAAGACTCTGCTTCAGATCCTTTAAAAGTCACAAGGACATCCCAGACATAAACATCGAGGAATGTACATTAGTTCATCACTCTCTATCTTACAGTGCAATGATAATGTAAACAATTATGAAGATGGGATTGCTGGAAGGCCAGGCAGCTTTACAGCTGTGGGATATCAGACTCTGGATTTTATTCAGGTGCTGGAAAAACAAAGACTATGGAAAAAAAAAGGATAAGTGTGACAAGACTGGAAAAAGCAGAGATGGAATAATTCAAAATTCCCTGACCTATTTACTCCTGCATCTGCCACGGCCTCTGGACAGCCCAACAGGAAATGCACAAGGAAAAAGTAATCACTGGAGATTATCCTGTGTATGAGAGAGAAACAATGTCTGCAGTCAGCCTTCCCAAGCTCAACAATTTCCTCTAACTCATAAAAAGCAAAATGCAACTGCTGTCCTTTAGAACAGCAATGTGGGGCAGCCCCTTCACTTGCAGACAAGACAGAGAATTGCCCAACACTCCAGGCACAGAGAACCCAGCAGGCTCCCCTGTCCTCACACTTGCCTGCTGCTCCCCCAGGAGCCAGGGATTTTTTCTCCCATTTGGGATTTTTCCCTCCCATTCCCACCTGGCTGCAGGCACAGCCCCAGGGCTTTGATGTGCAATTTCTCATCCTCGGGACAGCCCGAGCTGCTGTTTGTCTTTCACCCACTGGTTCAGAGGGATCTGCAGCATCAGAAAACCACACAGAAGCAAAATACAAACAGATCCCTGTGAAAATGCAGGGATGTGCCATTAGATCAGTGCCCAGAGGCTCAAATATCCAGAATACCCAGGAATATCCAGATTATCCTTAGCACTCCATCAGAATTATTTTTCATTTTTGTTCCTCAGGGACAGGGGTTTCCAATTGTGAATTTTTCATCAGGTGGATCACCTGACCACTGTTCAAAGTCAATTCTCTGTTTAAAAGACATGGGATCCTACTCTTTATTTTAAGTGTTTACCACTGTTTTTATGGAAGCTCTCATGTTAAGAACAATGGAGCATGTAATGGCATGAGTAGGGTTTTTTTTTCCCTGGGGATTGCAGCAAAAGTCTGATCAAATTTCAGTGTTTCTTAGAAGTTACTCTGCCTTGACAGGCAGCTAATGGCTCCAGCAGGGGATGCACTGAATTTCAGCTGTGGTGACTGCATGGCAGTTACACAAAGTCATCTATGGCCATTCCAAGTGCATCCTGCCTGTTAATGCAGTAAAGTGAATTTGTAGCTCTGTGGCAAATACAGCTCCACTACTTCCAAGTCCTGCTACGACAGCTGTACATTTGAGTGCATCTACTTACCTGCATGAATTATTCACAAAGGATGATGGTTTTGAGCCAGTAAAATGACAAGACTGTTTTAAGTGAGGAAACAAGATAAAGTCCCAGTGTAGCCTCCTCAGGCATCTCCACCAGGAACCACATTTCTCACATTTCTCAGTGGGGATTGTTTAAATTACTCCTTGTACCCCCACAAAATTTTCTCACCAGTGTTTCACCCCCATTCCTACCACGAATAACGAAAGATTTACAAAAAGGTGTCTTTATGTGCATCCATGAAGTAAAAGTCAATCATCATCTCCTATTCCACATGCAGAACTGGGGGCACCAAAACATAAATGTCAAAGCTCTGATATTTGTCATTTCAGTCCAGTTTGGTATGCCTTATGTTTGATTCTTTTTCCCCCAAGAATATTAAACAGCACAGAACTTTCTATATTAAAACACAGCCCTCCTGTTTTCACCTCCAATCTGGACATCAGCAAACCGAGTTCAGCTGATTACTCAAGCTGGACACTCAGACATAGCTCAGCTATAAAAATCCTGATTTCCCCCAATATCACAAACTATGACCCTCAAGCAGGGGTAGATTCAATTTTCCCAGGAGCATTCACCTCTTCAAGTCCAATCTTTTTATTTCTGCAGCTCCTGATCGCTAAGAGATGACACTTGTTGAAACAATCTTTGTATGTCTCAGTAAGCTTTAGCCACTGGACAAAAAGGTTAAACATCTGCAGCTGGAATGTACTCTCTAGCTGGAGAGGTAACAACAGATGCCTTGCCAGGACATTCCTTAACTTCTGGCAGGCAAAGAAATGTTCTGTGACTTGTGTGGGACAACCTGCCCCGTGAATTTCCATCGCTTGGGATCCCTGATCCATTGACTGGGAAGATTAAAATAAAGTAAAAATAAATAAAAGACCTGCTGCCTGATCTGTTTAGCTGCTGTGCTCACTACACCATTCTGGAAAAACTCAAAGCTGTTCAATGACCATTTTCATTACAGATGTAATAATTGTGGCGTTGAGTTTAGTGCAGAAAAGTGACAGAAAATACAAGAAAATTATTTTATGAGGAGGAAAATAGACAAAGGAAACAAGCAAACCAAAAAATGTAGTTCTGTGGCGTCCAAATTACAGAGGGGTGCACTTCCCACATCTTGTGGTTGATGATGAGAACCTGTGTCCAAAGGAAATGGGATTTTTCTGACATCTCTCCCCTGGTCAGGCTCTCAGTTACCCAGGTCTGAGTGCATGGAGAGGAACTTCCAGGGTTAGAATTTACACATTTCTTACAACTTAGAGGAACTTCATTTTGCTCAACATTCTTTGGTTATTCTGATGGAATTGCCCAATCTGTGGCCAAGGGCTGGGGCTGAGCAGCACAAACTCCCGGCAGCTGGGTTGCACAAGCCTCCTGTGGCCAGGAAATGAAAGCAGAGCTGATAAATGGCTCTGTGGGAATTCCTTCCACCAATTCCCTCTGCAGCCTCCCAGCTCCCTATGCTGGAAACCACCCATCCCTCATCTCTCCTGATTAGATCAGTAACGTACCCAGAGATTAGGCCAAGTTGCATTTCTCTCCCAGCAACTAATTTAATGCTTTTTAATATATTACAGCCTCTTTTAGGTCCAAACCTTTCTATTTTGGGACTTCCAATTCAAATTTGCCTAATAGCTTTGCATAATAGTCCCTTGCTCCCAATAAATTCCTCATTTCAACTTTAATTGGTTTGTTCATGGAGAATCACAATTCACATGAGCTGAAGAGATCTATCACTAGCAGCTACTGAATATAAGTAATATTTGATTAAACAAAATGAGATAGTCATTTGCTTTTTTTTTTTCCTAGTATTTGTTAATGATATTGCCAATTTTTACTAGAGTTAAAGTATATTTACACCACAATCAATTAAATGTATTTGGAATAGATATTAAATAACACTGTGGGTTCAGTGTCCTTTTAAATTTACATTTTATCATTTTAAACATTTTCAAATGTCAGCCAATTGTTCTCCAGTGCAAAGGAAGCAAAACTGAAGACACAGACTGGTTTTATGAGTGGTGATGTAAGCAACAAGTGGAAACACAAAAAAATTAAATCATTTGAAGAGCTGTAATGCTGAAGTATAAATCACCCCCAGTGATTGGAAAGTCTCACTCCAAAAATAAAGAATTATCTCATTTTATTCAGCAGAGCTCAGCCTGAAGAGCCTGGAAATGAAAAAAGCACAGGACAGCTCTGAAGGAGCTTGGTAGAGGGAGGGGAGATGGAGCTTGGGTGATACTAAGAAACTTCCTGGAAATATTTTTGTGAAAGAAATGGATACTCTAAACCAGCATGAAAATAGCTCAACTTGAAACACTCATGATTGGAAGAAAAGATTTTAAATGTAACTTTGATTACCCCAGGAAACTTCCTAAAGACAAGGGAAAAGGTTTGGTTTTTGTTTTTTGTTTGTTTTTTTTTTTAATCATCGCTGTTTCAAAGCAAGTACAGTTTCTTCTAACTCATAATTTTAAACACTTTGGTCCTCAAATGAGAGCAAGGGATTACATTAAATGAGACTATATCAAACAGATATATGAAATACACGTGGAAATCATATTAGCTTGTGGTACTGACTGCTATTAATTACTGGAATATGCAGAATATTTGAATAAGAATTTCTTGAGCTTCTTTGATGTTGTTTTTCTATCAAGGCCAGAATAATGCCTATGCAAAACACAGATTTACGAGTTAAATATATTTAGGAAAAAAATAACTTTGGCATATTAATTTGATTTTTTTTTTTGCTTATTTTTCTAGTTTAGCTTGAGAGTTGGTTAGGTTTTGTTTGTCCTGTAATAAAATACAGTACAAGAGGAAGCTGTATTTAGGCTAAGTCTGAATTTATGCTGAAGAAGTATATGTGACACATTTTTTGGCACCACAGGGGGATTTGGGAGCACTGAATTAGGATGGCACATTTTTGGGAGCCTGACCTGAGATGCACTAGTGGCCTGGGCTGGGCTCTGGGGAAGAAAAGGCCAAGGACAGCGAAGGCTGTGACAATCAACACCCAGAACAAAGTGCAGCCAACAAGCTACGAAAAAATAGATTAATGTGATGAGTAGGTTTAGGTGGGATATTGGGGAGGAAATCCTCCTTATGAGGGTGGGAAGAGGCTGGGATGGAATTCCCAGAGAAGCCGGGAATCCCTGGAAATGCCCAAGGCCAGCCTGGACAGGGCTTGGAGCAGCCTGGGACAGCAGAAGGTGTCCCTGCCATGGCAGGAGTGGCACAGGAAGGGCTTTAAGGTCCCTTCCAACCCAAACCCTCCTGCGATTCCACAAACACTTCAGGGGCTTGTCTACAAGAAGCTCTTCGGGGCTTTGTCTTCCCGGTGCCCCTGAGCCCCACACGGTCCCGGCGGTGCCACTGGGCACGCGGTGCGTGTCACCCCCGCTGCCACAGCCCGGGGTCACAGCCCCGGTGTCATCCCCGCTGCCACAGCCCCGGTGTCACAGCCCCGGTGCCACAGCCCGGGTGTCACCCCCTCTGCCACAGCCCCGCTCATCACCGCATGAGCCCCGTTCCAGAGGCGGCCCCGCACCGGGGGACGCGGGGCTGAGGGGGATGCGGAGACGAGAGGTATGCGGGGCTGAGGGGGACGCGGGGCTGAGGGGGACGCGGGGCTGAGGGCGATGCGGGGCTGAGGGCGATGCGGGCGTGCAGGGATGAGGGGCAGAGGGGCTGAAGCCGGAGGCTGGAGGGGCGGGCGCGAAGCGCGGCCCGCTGCGGACGGACGCGGCGGGCACCCAATGCGCTCCGGAGGGAGGGCAGAGCCCCGCGGCCCGACCCAATGAGGCCGCGCCCGGAGCGGGACTTCCTTCGGGGATCCCGCAGCGGGGGAGCCGCGGCCGAGCGGGGACACGTCAGTGCGGGGCCGGGACCTGCCTTTGTTCCCCGCAGCCCCCGCCGGCCGCAGGGACCGGCAGTCGGCCACAGGGACGCGGAGCATCCCCGGCATGAGCCCCGCCGCTGCCCGCACCGCAGAGACCGCCCCGGGCGCCGCGGCCGTGCCCAGGGGCTGAAACGCTGGGCCGGCCCCGCCTCCGCCGTCCCTCCTTCCCTTCCTCCTTCTCCTCCTCCTCCTCCTGCTCCTCCCGGGGCCTCCGATGCCGCCGCCTCCCGCCCGCTGCTGAGCCGTGACGGGCGGGGGCCCTCGGGACCCCGCCGGGGACATGGGCAACGGGATGTGCTCCCGGAAACAGAAGCGGATTTTCCAGACGCTGCTGCTGCTGACCGTGGTGTTCGGGTTCCTGTACGGGGCGATGCTCTACTACGAGCTGCAGGGCCAGCTGAGGAAGGCTGAGGCCACGGCGCTCAAGTACCAGCAGCATCAGGAGTCGCTCTCAGCTCAGTTACAAGGTACTCCCTCGGCAGGAGCCTCTGCTGCCGTTCCCCAAGGCTTGCAGAACACCCTCCTCCTCCTCCTCCTCCGGCTGTCCAGCCTCTCTCAAAGTTTTGCTCCTTCTCCCCCTTCTTCTCCTCCAGCCTGTGGGGTTGTAGGGTTTCCCTAGGTGAGGTGTTGTGGGTCCCTACAGAGCTCTAATGCCCTCTTGCTCCCGCACATCCCGTGGTGGCTCTTATTCCCAAAGGACTGCACATCACTTGGCGATTCCTGGCACAAAAGGGAAAGGAAGGTGTGCAGTGCAGACTGTGTCCAGTCTGGGATTTTTGTGGGCTTCCCCCACAGAAACTCCCTTGTCTTACAGGGTTTTATGTTGAGCATCTGTCTGCAGCTCCTGGGCAGCATAAACCTTAAATAGCTCCAGGATGGAGGAGAGGAGTATTCTAATAAAGTGGTTTTAAAGGGTGATCTAAAAGTAAAGTTCAAGTAAGTTACTTGGGCAAGGCTGTTCTATAACTTTGAATTTCTTGGCTTTAAGGTGCCACATAAATACAGATCCTTGTGTATCTTGGTTTAAGGATGCAGCAGATGTGGGTGTCCCATAGTTGAAGATGAAAAGTTGTCTGTATCTGACATTTGCATGCCAAGAAATCAGAAGCAAATCAGCAGGGATGTACCTGAAACATCAATGGTCTGGGAAGTGAAAGACCACAGCACCTCTCTAATTGTCAAGTGCAAGGTTATCAGGTCAGCACAAAGCCCAGAGCCAGCTTTCAAGTTTTCTTTCTCAAAATAGCATGAAAGAAGAATCAGAGGGATCTGCTGTAGCAGCACTAAACTTCAGGGTGATCCTCAGCCATCCTTTTCCCTGTGGAACAGTCCATCAAAGCATGCCTGGCAGCGCACAGTTTGTGTGCAGAGAGCACAGAGTTGGGTGTATGCTGTTAGATTCTTACAGTGATTGCTTCCTTCAAGGTGTTCCGTCACCAGCTGACACCACCCTGACTTAGTATTTCAATTTCAGGCCATTTCCAGGTGATACCAGGGAGCTCTTTGGCAGAAGCCTTCATTTGAGTCACAGAAAAGGTGTAAAGGTTTGGCTGGGAAGGGGCTGTGTGGCAGATGGCTAAAGGGCCACTCTTGCTAGGCTGTGCATTTGCCAACAGAGGACACAGGAACATCTTGTTCTCAAGCTAAAATTTGACAAGTTGGCTTTTTCTGTTGCTCTGGCTTTGCCAAAGAGGAGTGTGCAACAGACTTTGTCCTGCCACATAGGAGAGATTCTCTGGATCAGACCTGTGAGGTCTGGACTGTTGATTTGAACTTCCCATACTTGAAACATGATTTTGAGTAACCACCATCTATCCAAGCATGTTCATGGGAGCTGCATTTTCTGTAATTCTCTTGCTTGTTTCAGTGTATCAATGGGAAATGTGAGCTATGGACCAGGATCTGGTAACATTAATAGATTTGATGATCCATGCAATAAACTCACATGGTTCTGGGATCCATGCCAGTGTATCAAGCCCATTAAGCAGGAGAATTTATCTATGCCAAGTATGGTAGCAGTAAACCCTGTTTAAAAAAAATAATCACTGGCAATTAAGTTGCAGAATACAAGGGAAAATAAAATGTAATAATAAAAAATGGTGCTCTAAATTTCCTGTGTTCTGGAAGTAGCTGTTAGACCTAAAAGAGAGTGAGAGCGCAAAGAAATACTAAATGCAGCAGCAGCAGCCCCTAGCTGCCTAATTTCCCACTAAAGTAAAGGGAAGTTATGTTCCTAAGGACTCCAGAGGATCTGGGAAATAAACTTTTCTTCCCTGTCTTTCTGCAATGGTCTCCCCTTCACAGTCAACTGGATTTTTGCAGCAGGAGTTTGTTAGTGAGGAGAACACAGAGAATCCAGAGTCTGTGCCCAGCTCACCTGGAGAGACATTGGCTGACTGGTGATATCCACCACCAAACACTTTCCTGAATCTGTCCTGTTTAACTCTCTGTTATGGAACAGCAGGAGGGAAGAGACTTGGAAACAACATAAAATGTTGACAGCAATTCCAGTTTGCAGGTGCATCTGACTGCACTTTGAACTTTTGATTTGAAACAAACTAGATTTTAAATCAACAGTGTTCCTGTTGCCAAATCAAAAAAAAACCAAAAAACAAAACAAACAGAAAAACCCCTCTATGACTATCTGAGCTACGTCTCTTGGCAGTCCAAAGATTATTCTTTGAGTTTATTGCTTTATGAGAATGATAAAATTAAAGTGTTGTAATGGTAAAGTAATGCAGCAGCCTATCTTTTCCATGCAGCATAACCAGTTTCTCTATAGATCCTGGACTAGAGATAACTTTGGGGCCTGAAATGTGATGGAAGCACCCTGAACTATTTTATAAATAAACTAGTTAAAGGGCAAAGTTAAAGGAAAGGAGGGTGCTGCAGCAGCAGGGATTGATTTCTTGGTGTTCACAGCTCTCCTGGGTGGTTGGATAAGACTTTAAAGCTGAGCAGAAGAGGGTACCTTGGATTTTGTTTCCTGAACAACCATTTCATCAGGAGGCTTTTATAGGTTTAAATGTAGACTACAAAAATAAAAAGGCAACTTCTAAAAGTGGTGTTTTTGAGAATGCTGAGGCTCTATTGTGGCAGGCTGGCTGTGCCCCTGGAAGTCTGACTGGAGTGAGTCTCTTGGAGAGCAGTGGAGTGTCACCTGTTGTGTGACTTTGTGTAGGGTTTTGTGGTGACTGCTGGAGCCTACAAAGGCAGTTCCTTTCTTGATTGCACACAGAGGAGCTTGGGGGCTCCCCTGTCAGGGCTTGTGAGTGAAACTTGAGTCCATTTGTGAAATGCCTGAGGTTCTTGGACACTCCTGAGTTTATGGACACAGTGGCAGTTTAGGACCTGAATGCCTTTGGTGTGCCCAAAATCTGAATCAAGATCCTCAGTCGTAGCTCAGAGTGGAGCTCCCTTCACTTCCTGCTGTCCCCCTACTGTTTTTCATGTTTTTATAGGTTTTTTTCCAAAATGTAGGTAATAACAACCTTCTTTTTGGTACTCGCCAGTTCTGCATGCCCGAATGAGCTGTTCTTTCTGGTTTTCCATGAAAAGCCAGCTGTCTTAGATTTTTATCTTTTTCATTGCCTTGTTTTGCTCAAACACAGCAACACCTGAAGGAGGCTCGATCTCCTGGGAATATGTGGGAAAATACCAAGGCAGAATGCACAGACCACTGGGAAATGGGGCAGGAGGAGTCTCAGAATCATTTAACACACACACCTGATCTGAAGAGAGCTGCCCATGGCTGTGGGTTTGGGGGGGTTCTGCTCTCCCTGGTGTTCACAGCTTCAGCCGCTCTGCTGAGAAGTGTTTGTGCCCCTTCCCTTGTCCCAGGGTACCAAGGGAAGGGGGCCAGACCTGGGGAACACAATAAGTGGGTTAGAGAGGCTGGGATCTTAAACTTACTCCCTTTAGAGGATCACCTTGCAGAAGATTTTGTAGAAGAATATCAAACTTTGGTATTTTTCTCTAACAAAGTTCTGCTGGGCATGGAGAAAGTAGGGCTGCTTTTGTAATCCACAAAGGGAGTACCAGGGGCAAAATTCAGAGATGACACAAAATTTTTTGACTGCTGGGAAAACCTGAAGTCATTGTTATCTACAAGGTCTTTCATAGAGAAGCTGATCTTCCCAGTAAGCTGATTATTTTAAAGTCTCATTCTCTGAGCACTATATACATTTGAAACATGGAGATAATCTTACTTAGTACTTCTTAAAGTGATAAAAGCAACACTTGATGCTTTTTGCCTCCTTTAGAACTGTGTCAGTCTAAGTCTTGAACTGTTGGCCATACAGGAACAGGCTTCAGTTGCTAGAACAGAACCACACTGAGAGCTGCAGGATTGAAAGTATGTACAGACACCTTTTTTAGCCCTTGCAGCTTATGTCTTCTCATCCTCTGGGTGTTAAGTAACCCCTTGTGTACTATTTTAATCTGTTTAATCTGTTTTAATCCCTAATCCTAATAACAGCCTACAGTTAGTGCCTCTTACTACCTTATTTTTTTCTGCTCTTCCTGTCAGTCTGATGGCTTTGTGCAATCTCTGTGCAGCCTGAGACTGTCCTGTGAGCCTGGCAGCCACCCCAGCAGGAACTCTGGGCTTGAGAGTTTTCCCTGCTGTGACCAAGGTGTGGATTTCCTCAAAGGTTTCTGATGCAGTGCTAGAAGGCAATGGCTGGAAAGCAAATGTGGGTTGCTCTGTGCCTGTTGTGCCAGTTCTAAAAGAAGGCTCCCTGAGGGGGTGGCCTGCTGGGGGTTGGTCAGATCTGTGGTAGCTTTATGAGTGGGGAATTGGACAATGCACTGCAGTCCTAGATCACAGTTCTGTATCACCTTAGTGGTTAATATTTATCATATCTGCGTGCAAGCTGCACAGATGCCAAAGCTGCTCTGACATCACAGAGTTCTGGGTGTACTTCACTATCACATCCCTTTTTTACAGTGTCTTAAACTTGTACCTTGAGTTGGCAGGGCTGGAAAGAGCCAGCACTACTTTTTATGGCTGATTTTTCACATGCATCAGACAAGTAGAGCTGCATCTGCTGCAGCTCCTGTGTGTTTGGTTGCTCTTCCTAATAACAGAATCCTGAATTCCTGTCATTCCTGTGACTTTCAGGTTGCACATGACACTGCAGCACTTTGATAGTGTTTTCTTGCTGCCTGAGAGATCCCTGGTAGCACTGTAAGAGGAGAGGTTGGTTCTGTGTGTCCTTCCCCTGAAATGGCAAGTGCAGCATCCCAAATTCTGCTACCTGGCTGCCTGAAATGGAAAGCTTTGGTTTGTAACCTCCTCTAAGCACCTGGCTCCATTTTTTTTTTACCTCCATTCACATTTTTAATTGATATTTCATATTCTAAATACTTAAAAAACATGAAATACTTGAAATTGTGCAGAATTTTAGTATGGAAGAGGTATATGGTGTAATGTACATTTATACATATTTATATATATGCATTTGCATGT
Source organism: Fringilla coelebs (assembly GCF_963513975.1). Classification (NCBI taxonomy): domain Eukaryota; kingdom Metazoa; phylum Chordata; class Aves; order Passeriformes; family Fringillidae; genus Fringilla; species Fringilla coelebs. Next base: position 22,375,172 of record NC_140036.1, read on the forward strand.
ACATATAAGTGTGTATAGACTAGGTAGAGATGTGTCTGTTTTGCAGCCCAACCTCAAGATTTTGGGTTATCTGGAATTATCCATCTCTTACTCATAACTCAAGGACAGAAAAGGTGCTGGAGCTCTGTTCAGATCAGTGAACTCAGGGAAGTCTGTTTCTAGGTCCATTGCAGAATTTCCATGTCCAGCAGCTGAATTCTGACTTGAAAGATAAATTGAGCCTGTGCCCATATTTATGTGTAATCCATGCCCAAGTGCTCTTTCCTTGTGGACACACCAGTTCCAGGATAAATTCTGGATAACCAGAGCTGCAGCATTCCCTCTGCACCCCAGCTGGAGCCTGGCTGAGGATCACGGGGCAGCCTGCAGGAATTTTGAGCAGAATGAGGTAATGGGCTGGGTTTGTTCCCTGGGCTTTGGTGTTCCCCCTCCCCGGTTTGACACAGGACCTGGTAGCCAAGGTGATGCAAAACAGATCCAAATATTTGTTACTGATGGTGGTTTAAGCCTCCTAAAGCTTGTCAGTGGTGGAGCTGAGTGGTCACTTCAGAGCTGGGGCAGCAGGAGGGAGGCAGGATGGGTTGATGGGGGTGAGTTTGCATTCTGGCTCCTTGGACATTCATATTCCTGCCTGACTGAATTCCTGAGCCTTAAAAATGATGTTCCAAGCACATTGTCTCACTGGGCTGGCTGTTTGCTTGTCAGCCTGTGAGTTTGGGTGGGGCAACTTATGAGTAAGGTTTCCACCCTCTCAGAGATGTGAGTGCCCATTATAGCATCTCTGATGTGCTGCTGAGGATATTGCCAGCAATTTGTGGCTAACACAGTTCACTTTGCTCCTTTTGGAATGGGATCCTTGCAGGGGAAAAGTCATTTAATCTGCCCTGCTGAAAGTCAGGTGCTGCTTTGAGGTTTGATGGTAATGAAAGCTAAATAAATCAGATTACTGGAAAAAATGAGCTCTACAGAACAAGTAATTAAAGCTGAATCTTTTGTTGGGTGATTTTTCTTGGGATTTTCAGGATTCAGGGGTGTGAATTTCTAGTCATGTCAGAGCCTGAGGTGAGCTCTTGAGGAATTCATCTGTTTAGATGCTGTCCTTGTTTAAGGAAGGGTCTTGTGAGCTGGATGCACTTCTGATCTTTTTTGTGGTCACCCAAACCTCCCGAGATTTTCTACTTTGTATTTTTAATTAATCAGTAAAAGAAACTGCAATTGTTCCACCTTGTCCTCTGTGTTTTCCCCCTCCCCTAAAGTACCTGAAATTAGCTGCTATCCTATTTTTCTGAGGTGACTCAGATCCCAGAGTTTGGCAGTCATTTCCAGGGCTTAATTACAGACCTGATGAGAGAAGTATGGCCTGCCTGAGCTGCTAGAGGGCAGAGTAAGGAGCCTGCTCCAGTCCACACCACCACACTCAACTAAACCATTTTCAGTCAAAAAATGAATCACTGACTCAAACCCTTGATTTCTGGATGCAGTTTGTGCATCTACAAATTGGGCTTTTTTCTTCAAGCTGTATTATTTACTAATTCCTAAAATAGATATTTATGTACATCCTGACACCATGTAGATATAATCACTAACCCTTCATAAAATTGAAAAAAACTGTAAAAGACACTTTGAGAGAAAAAACAGGCCCTTGTTTTCTGGAGCTGAGGGTTGAGCAGACCCAGAGATTCAGAGGTGATGTGAGAAGAAAACTATTGTCCCTGCAGCTTTTACCAATGTTTATGTGTTGTTGTGCTAGTTTTAGTCTAAAATCACTACACAGGTTTTGTTTGAACTATTTGCATTTATCATCACTCAAAAAAAACCCCAAATCCTTTATCATCTACTGATGTATAGAAAAGCAGCAATGCTGATCCCACCCATGGTACCAAGGGTTGGAAGAAACCTTTTGTGGAGTGCACTGGAAATCATTTCTGGAAACATGATCTCCTTCCTGATAAAAGTCAGGTCTGAAGCCTATCTGTGAGGGATTAAATATTTAATCACATTTAATACCCCTTCTCCATCTTATTTTTAGCAGTAGCTATTACAGTTTACTCTTTAAACATGAGAAATCCTTCCTTCTGTCCCAACTTACCTTACATCTGTTGTTTCCTAGAGGTGTTATTGACTTCTAAGAAAGGCAGTGTGTGAGGCAGGCTGCAGTAAAAGGATTCTGTTAAATGTAGATGTTTGCTCCAGTTTAATAATTAATTTTCCTGTCATCCTTACAATCAAATAAATAGAGGCCACAATGATCCCTTAGAAGTACAAGTCTGTGTTTCTAGGGTGCATTAATGGGCCAAATTCTCCAGCATTTCCCATTTTTCAGAACTGCAGGGAAGGCAAAACTAGAATTGCTTACTGGAACCTTTTGTTGGAACTTCTTCCTGGAATATTGAGTAAGTCAGAGGAACAGGATTATTTATTTGATAGCTCATTTTTCATGATGTCTGAAAGTATGTTCTGCTTTCTCATAAAATATCCCCTGAATGTAAAGATCCAGATATTAAATACAAACTTTTCAAATTATTACTACTCTGAACAAAATAAATGCTTAGGGAATTCAGTCAAAGTGGGGATCATTTTTAAAAACACAACTGCCAATGCGTGGTGTGGTTTTCCAGGAGGAATTTGACATGACTGGCTGTCATTAGACAAAACCATAACTTGATCATGTGAGTAAATTGCCAAGTGTAGGAGTTTGTTTGGAAGTCAAGGTAATTCTCATCATCCCCACAGTGCCAGCTGTGGTTTGCAGAGAGCAAAATGAGAGCAGTCCATCCCTGCCTGGATGTTCCACTGTGAAGCCTCACACACAATCAGTTTCACCTTACCTTGGTCTCTATTTCTGTCCTTTTTTTGTGGAAATTCAAACCAGAAAAGTTCAAGGACATAAATTACTAAATTTATATATTATGTTGTTTATATATTATGTTTATATAATATGTTGTTCAATATATTGTAAATATTATGGCTTGGAGCAGCCTGGTCTAGAGGCAGTGAAGGTGTCCCTGACCATGGCAGGGGGGTGGAACAAGCTGAGATTTAAGGTTCCTTCCAAGCCAAACCATTCTATGATAAATAATTTTTTTTTGTAATGTTGTTTTCTTGCTCTGTATTTAAACCAGAGATTTCCTAGTCTTTATTGTGGAAATACTTCCATTTTTTCCAAGATATTTGCAGGGTCACTGGAATATCCATTTATTGCTAAATCCTCAGTTGAATCTGTGAAAATAGATGGAGCTCAGACTGTGATACTGAGGCCAGCATGGCTTGTACTGTGGTAGGGAATCCTGCTGCTGCAGTTTGATAAGCTGTTCCTGATAAGATTATCAGTAGTGAAATCAGTGGATCTTGTTTGAAAGCAGATTCACTGATTGAAATACAGGGCTGGAAGCTTGGGGAGCAGGTCTTGTAATAATAATATCTCCTCCCAGCATGAAATGTGTCAGAGGAGTCATGAAATGTCATCTGAGGTCAAAATTGTAACTACTGTCACTGGATTATAGAATTTGTCCTACACCTCGTATTGAAGGGATCCCTCTTTGACTCGTGGAAATGCTTTACTCTCAGCAGAAAGGCTTTTTCCATGGTTTACATTTGAAATGGTTCTATTTGCAGGGACAAGAATGAGGAATTAACTATTTTTATAGCAAGTCTGTGTTCTGTGTTCTACAGACCTTCAGTGTCACCAGAGAGGTGCCAGGGTGGTTTACCCCATGCTGCTGGCTCAGTTCAACTCTGCCACAGTGTGAGGGAAAACAACACTGAGTGTTGCCAAGACTACTGAAATCTGCTGGTTTTAAGTGAAAGATACTACTGTAAGCTCAGAGAAAGATTTCAGAATTGTGTAACAAGCACTCATGTTGAAATTAGTAAAATTTCTTGTATCGTGTATATTTAAATCCCAACGTAATCCTAATTTTCCAGGGAGCTGTGGCATTTTAGACTCTGGATAATCCTTCTCACGGACCAAATGATTAAAGTAACACAGTCGCAAAATTTCTGATAATGTAAGAAATGCTTTCTTTTAAATGTACAGTAATGGCTTATTTTGCTTAATAGCAGCTTTATTGCTTAGAGGGGCAGAGCAAAGATAAGAGAAGGAACGTTGACTGTTAAATAATCTCAATTTCATCACCTCCCTGACCCCTGTGGTGTAATTAACGCTCAGCACTGGTGGAAGTGGTGCAATCTGGGAACATGCAGGGCATTCCACACCTCCCTTCTCCCTCACTTCCTTTTCTTTATGGGGGAAACCTTGAGGACTTGATTCTGTTGGGGTGTTCTCCAGGAGTTTCGGTGTTTCCTTGTTGAAGGTGAAAAGTCCTTTATTGATCTGTGAGGTTAACAGTTGAGTTTCTGGTCTCTGAGAGTTTGTGGGTCTTTGTTCATTCGTGTAGGTTACATTCTATAGGTAATTTCAAGAATTAAGCTGGCACCTGCAGTAATTCCAGCTTTGGAATAGTGCCTATTAGCCATTAAATGACAACATTTTTTCCCTTTTTTTACCATTCTGTTAAATATAATGTAGAAATAAAGTTCAGTTATTTGTGCAAAGATCAGTGCAAAATTAAAAGCTTACCCTAGGAAAAAATGATTTGTGCATCCCAGCTGTGGGATTTTGTCAGATTCCTTATATAGGTTCCATCCCCTGCTGGGATGGACTTTTCTATAAAAGCTGTTTTTCAGTGTATTTATTTCTTTCAGATTCTTGCTCCGACATCTTATATCCAGGTTGGCAGTGAAGAAGGAGAAATTCCTTCTGTAGTAACAAGTCCCTTAGATAAAGACTAGGAAAGTCTGTTTTATGTTAAATTTCCTAACTGGTGGAAATAATTCAACTTTATGGGAGATTAACTCCAGTATGTATTTAAAAAACCTACTCCCCAAAGGAGCAAGTGAGGAAACATGGGAGCTGTGCTTTGTTAATAATTATTTTTGCTCAACACCTTCAGTGCATTGCACTTTATGGACTTTTATCAGAGGGGAACATGATAGGCCAATCAGTAACTGAACTCAGAGGGCAGAGGTGAGGGAGGAGGTTTCTCCTTGCTCTTTTTATTCACCTGAGGGTTTGTTTTAGGACTTCTCCAGCTTTGACCCAGTGTTTCAAGGATTGCTACTCAGCAGCTAGAGGAGAAGCTGCACTGCCTGTGTTCAGACCCTGCAGGTGCAGGGTGAAGCCCAGAGCTTGGCAGGGATGCTCTGAGCATCCCAAAAACCCAAATCCTGCCTTCTCTGCCCCTTTCTCCTGCCCCTGTGGTGGGCTGGCTGTGCAGGGTTCCCCCCCACAGACACACTTGTTAAAGCAGCAGCAGGAGCTGTGAAGGTGCACTTGCAGATGGAGAAGTGGAATGGAAAATGTTCCCTCCAAATCCATTTGTGGTTTCGTGTCTCTGCCAAAAACCCTGTTCCACCCTGATTGCATGGGAGGGGAAGCCCATTATGGATTTTCATTGCTCTCCTGAGCTGCTCTGCTGCCACTGTTCCTTTTGCACAATAATTCAGCATTCACCACCTTCAGGGCTGAAATAAAACCATCACTGTAGTGCTGCGTAGTGCTGTCTTTTTTTTCTTTTTTCTTCCCTTCTCCAAGCCTGCTGGTGACTTTTTGAATATTCATTCCTGCTTGTTCCCTTCCAGAGGGTGTTGATACATTGGCTCGTCTTGACTGATGCCCTTGACTTTAGAAGATAAATAGCAAAGTGGAGATAGGTGCCAGGGATTGATTAGCAATCCAGCTTCAGAGCTAAAACATAAACACTTATAGATAAGGCTGCAGAATGCACCTTGGTGGAATTAAGAACATGTTTTAAGGTGCAAGAGGAGTTTTCTGCGGCTGCCAAGATACAAATCTTTATTTGATGCTTCTTGTTGAAGGCTTGCATTCATCAATGGTTTGTTCTCAGAAAATGAGTTTCCTGGTTTTGATGGAAAAGTCACACATTGTTTTATTGCAAATTAATAACTCATTAAAAGAATGCAATCTGTAATTTGGGCAGTGAAAGATACTTGTGTTAAACTGAGCTTAAACCCATATAGTTGTACATTTCTGGGAGTTTTAATTGATATCTTTGCTGCAATCTTGGCTGTTTAAGATAATGAGAGGTGAGGAAAGGGTAAATAGGGACTGATGTGCCACATCCAAAGCACAGCCTGAATTAAATCCTGCTTTACTGGCAGCCAAATGGGGAACTTTGTGCCAGAGGACATTGAATGTCCTAAACACACCTGGATACAACCAGCAAAGTCATGAACGTAAACCCCATTTTGGGGTGGTGTCTGCAAAGGAAGCATGGGCAGCTTGGACGGTCCTTGGGAGTCATTTTTGCAGGGAGGCAGTGCAGAGGAATACTGTATTCCCAGTTTTTGGAAGAATTTAGGGTGGCTCCCAGGTTCCCCATGGCTCAGCTTAGGCAGCAGTGCCCTGCTGCACCTCCAGGAGCTGTCCTGCCCATGGGCACCTCCTTTCCCTCCTTGTGCTGCCAGGAATTCCTCTGGCAGCAGAGCTGCCCTGTTTTACTTCCTTGTCTCCGTGCAAACAAGGCAGGGAAGGATGGAAGCATGGAAAATGCCCCTGCATTCCTGAGAAGCAAAGAGGCTTTGGTAGCTCCACCACAGCTGGCTGCCTTCACAAACAAATCCCTCACCTGGTTATCACATTCTGTGTTAGCCATGCAAATAACCCAGGATTTGGGATCGATAAGGGGTGCAAAAAGGGAAAAAGTTACTGTCGCAAGGGTTGCAAACAGCCCTTTATCCCATGACCTCATTCCACTTGTATTTTCCTGGTGCATTCTGTGCCAACACTCCCTGGGTGTGTTGGGGTTGATGGTGAGGTTTGTGTATGTTACTTTTGAAATTAATTGTGAACAAAATTTCTCTTTTCAGTTGTGTATGAGCACCGGTCAAGATTAGAAAAGTCACTGCAAAAGGAAAGGCTGGAACATAAGAAAGCAAAGGAAGGTAAAAATGTACTTTTCACTTTGATATTTAACTTGATTATAGCAGAAAGTAATTTCAAATGGTTTTTCTTAAATTTTAAATCAGTTGGGTAATATATAAGCAATATATTAGGATCCACTTGACAGAGCTGTGCTGCTCTTTCTAGTCATTCTTTTTTATTTAATCTTTTTTAATCAGGTCTTTTTAAAAGCAATCATCTTTTTAATACTATTTAAAGCTGACTGCAATATGAAGTAATAAACGCAGGGAATATGTTTGTATCCATGTACATAAAAAACCCAACATGTATGTGGGGTATGGGCATGTGTAAATCCTGTCCTGGCATGCCAAAAATTCAAAACTTGTACCAAAACCATGGGATCTTTTCCTGCATTCCATCAACAAGGAATTAAACTTGGAATGAGGACTTTTACACGTGCTTTAGGGTGAGCACATGCTTATACACCTTTTCCTGATTAAAACCAAATTCTAGGTGTGGGTGAGGCAAACACAAATTGCGTTTCTTACATCTCTGTTTGCCCTCTGTGGAAGTTCAGCAGGATTCAATCCTCTGAGTTTCCCCAGTCTCTAAATTCGCTGCTATTTTCAGGGTAGAGCCTCTGTTCTTCCTAAAACTGAGGACTCAGCTGCTGAATTAAAAATATGACTTTAGCAGAGCTGACAAGGAGTGAGAAATGATTCTCACCGTGCAGGTCTCGGTGGGTTTCTGGTGCCATCTAGTGTAGAATGGTCCTGCTGCTACCCGAGGGGGAGGCACCTTTTCAAACCCTGGAAACAGAGAGAGGTCAAGAAATAAATGAGGGAATGTTTTCTTATTTCCAAGAATACATAGTTAATAAATTCCCTTTTCCTTTTGAATGATGCTCTTGGGCCTCCACTGGGAGAGTTCATGTGTCAGATTTAATTACCCATCTGTAGAGTTGAGCCTGAACTCTGCATCTCTCACTATGGTAGGAAAACTTTAAGTGAAAATATTTTATGAACCTTTTTAAAGTTTGTGCATTTTAAGAATTTGCTCATTTTGTCAAATTCTCCATAGGTTCTTTTTCTTTTTCCTTTTCCTTTTTTTTTTTTTAAGATCTTTTGAAAATTGTTTCTGCATGAATATTCAGCTCTTGAAGAGAATTTATGTACTCAACAGTCGAGTTATTCAAGCACAGATTCTCATCTTCCTGGTGTTTTTTTTTCATCATTACTTTCCTTTTATGTTGCAGATTTTCTTGTTTATAAACTAGAAGCACAGGAAACACTAAATAAAGGAAGGGTAAGTCATCATGCCTAGTACAAGTTTTTAATAGCTGATGCTATTTGAGTTGCAAGGAAAAGGAAATACTTTGCAATTATGACTGTTCAAAGGAAGAGATCTTGCAAAATACTAATTGAAAGAGCTCTCACTTATCCCAGTTCTGCTCTGCATTCATAAGTGCTCTCCAATTCCTAATTATTTGAGCTATAGTGGGAGATACTAATACCTCTCCAGAAAATTAATTTAGAAAATAATCCCCTGTTTATAGTATGGTAGTTCAAACGTAATGTTGTTTTATTTAAGGGGAAAGGGGAATAAGAAGGTGTTAGAAATCTTTTTGTAGCTTAGCCCCCAGGGAAAATAACAGTGACAGCTTTCTAACACATGGGCTTTGAACTGGAAAGCATAAAGACATCAAGAAACTTTGTTTTATATACCAAGTGCCAGAAGGAAAGCTCTATCTGGCAGAGGACCCAGAAACCTGTAAAGAGCTCTTTATAAAGCAAGTAAATTAGGATTTTATGGCTATTTCATGTTGAAACTGGGGAGCAGTTTGGGAGCTGAGGAGCAGGAGTTAAAATAGGTTGTTGCTGTAGTAGGTACAGAGTGTGGAAGCATGCTCTGCTCCAAAGCCTGGGGAGAGATGGATTTGTGTTCTGGGGAGCTCCAAAGCCAGGGGAGAGATGGATTTGTGTCCTGGGGAGCTCCAAAGCCAGGGGGGAGATGGATTTGTGTCCTGGGGAGCTCCAAAGCCAGGGGGGAGATGGATTTGTGTCCTGGGGAGCTCCAAAGCCAGGGGGGAGATGGATTTGTGTCCTAGGGAGCTGCATGCCTTGGCTGGTGACTCCCAAAAGCTGTGTGTGCAGAACTCAGGGGGTTTCACAGGAGTGCTTTTGTTTTCCAGCAAGACTCCAACAGCAGATACAGCGCCCTGAGCGTGCAGCACCAGATGCTGAAGGTGGGTGACTGGGGCAGCAGAGCACCTCTGCAACTGGTTTTGCTGGGGGGACACAGCCTCCTGGCTTCTGGCATCACTGCAGAGTGCCAGGGTGTGGACAGTGCCTGCCTCTGACTGTTAAAAGATGGTTTCCTGCAGATTTTCCTAGTCAGGCTTTCCAGTGGGTAATTTAATCTTATCAGATGCAATTACTTGAAGGGAAGGCTGGCTTATCAGCCCTCATGTAGTTTGGCACGTAGGGATTTTCTGAGACACATTCAGCAGCTCCCAGGGGGACAGTGCTGCTCTGGGGTGAGGTGACACAGCCCTGGAAGAGGAGCCTGCTCATCACAGAGATCATTTTGTGTTTGGAAGGAGCTGCAATGTGCATGCTTTGAATAATAACCCTCCTGTTATGAATGCTTCCTATTCATCTGCACTTACTAAACAAATTGCCAAAGACAATATTAGCCAGATCTGCAGATACAGAGCTGTTCCAGTGTCCCAACTTGGTATTTGCAGAGTCAACACGAAGAACTGAAGAAACAGCACGCTGACCTTGAGGAAGATCACCGAAAACAGGGAGAGGAGTTTAGCAGGACATTCAGTGATCACAAGGAGAGATACCTGCAGCTGCAGCAGGAAAAGGAGCAGGAGATCTCCAAGCTGAAGGGTAAATTTAACCTGTGTCTGGCTGCCCACATTAGATTGGGTGTTTGGCTTTGTCTAGTGTGAGAGAGACATTTTCCTTGTTCTCACTCACAGGTCGTTTGTGCATCTTCTACCTCCTGACAAGTTCCATTTTATTGATGATTTTCTGAGGCCTCTCTCTGAAATCTGTTCATATGTGCTCTGTGTTTCTGTCTGGGTCACAGAAATAGCAAAAAACCCAGCACTTAAAAGCCTGTCCAGTGTCAGAGGTTGTTGAGTCAGTCTTTAATTTTTAATTCTAAGACTGGTATAAACCTGGCAAAAAAGGTTTGCCTCCTTTTGTTTGTGACTGAAAGGCAATCTAAGAATATTTGCCACTGCTAGCAGAGATGTAATTGTGCCTCTTTCTGAAGTGACTTTATTTACATTTTATACCTCCTTTTTACCTGTATGTGCCAGCTCCTCTGGAGCACATTGCACCTTTATACTTGAGTGATGAATTCAGTTTTTGCTCTTGGCATCCAGTTTCCTGTTGGAGATTCTGGGCAGTTTTCAGGCCTCCTCCATCCTCATTACACAGTTCCATGGAGCAGAAGGATGGGGCTGTGTCCATCAGAGCCTTCTCTGCCACCTGTCCCTAACACAGGGGTTGGTTCTGGAGCTGTTTGTCTGCACTGCAGGCAGAGGTTGTTTGTTGGCTCCATGTGGACATCATGTAAAAAGTGGGAATAGAAGCCTCTGTCCCTGATCCCAGAAGCTTTTGGAGCCATCTGGGTATCCCTTCTAAAGGAATAGCTGGGTCCTGTGACAGAAAATTCTCACTCACCAGGTGTGATGTGGGGAAAGAGGGGAGGGTGCCTTCCTCTCTGCCTTTCCAGGATTCAGATTTCCAGAGGGAATTTTGCCATCTGCAGCACCCAGCAGGAGCAGTGATGCAGAATTCCAGGTGCAGGCTGGGTGCACTGATAGAGAATTTCACCAAATGTTATGATTTTCTGCTTGAAAATGGAAAGCTTTTAATAGGGCTGGGGAGAGAGGTAAGAAAAACAAACCATACAATTATTCTACCTAATTTTTACTACAGTACTCGTGTGGGATTTTATGTAGATTGGGTTATAATCTTAATTTTAGTGCTTAGCCTGGTGTTACAAATCCAGCAGGTTTAAACTCTGTATTTCTTCTCATTTCTTTTCAACAGAATCCCTGTATAACTTACGGGAGGAGAACAGGCAGCTGAGAAAAGCTCACCAAGACATTCACACCCAGCTGCAGGATGTCAAGGTAGGCCTTGCTCTGAGGAGAACTTTCAAAATCATGAGGAAAAAATTTTCCCAAGTTTTCCCTAGCCCAAAGCAGGCTGTGCTGTAGACTTGTAGTTTCTGTTATGTGGGAAAAAGGAGAGGAATAGGCTGGACAGGATTTGTCTTTTGCAACCTGAACTTTAGGTGTATGCACATAAAAAAATAAAAAGTGTTTAGTACAGAAATCAGGATTTAGTTTTACAAGGTAAAAATTGGGTTTTGGCAAAACTCAATGCCTAATGTTTTCCATCTCTATTTTTTTTTAATGTTCATCAACATCTACCCCTACTTTTAATTTTATTTTAGTAACACAAATCCTGACCTCCAAATTGCTTCCCTGGTGTGCTTGCTTCCTCTGCCTGTTTAATATGCATTCCATGTGAAATAAATAAACTCCAGCTAAGGATTTTTCTTTTCAAAATAAATTGAATTATCTTCCTAGTTCAAACCCCCCCTAACTGATCTTTAGAATGAACTTTATGTGAAACGTGTGATGTTCTTCTTTTTGTGTAGCAACAGCATAAGAACTTACTGTCCCAGCACAACGAGCTTGTGGTGACATTGGAAGACCACAAGAGTGCACTAGCTGCTGCTCAGGTTAGAAGGAAAGCAGCTCCTGCTGGCTCTCAGCTTCCCAAATCTCTGTCTCCAAACCTCTCCTGGCTGCAGGGTGCTGCATGTGCCTCTGGCATGGGGACCCAGGAGTGCATGGCACACAGGGGCTGCTGCCCAGAGGGCTCAGGGGACAGAGCAGGCTGGGGGCCAGCCCAGCAGTGCATGTGGTCCTGGCAAGAGAGTCTCTGCTTCCCTGGGAGCTGTCAGTGCCTTTCTGTCTCTGTCCTCTCTGATGGAACTGCTGTGAGCACCCTGCACTCTGGCCTTCACATTTATCTCTTAGCCCTGGGTGCTGGTGTACGATCTCTTCTTGTGTGGCTGGGGAGGTTGTGAGGTTTTCATGGATTTCCAGAGTGGTCTGGAATAAGCTCATCCAGTGCCATCCCTGCCACGGTGACACGTTCCACCATCCCAGAGTGCTCCAAGCCCCAATGTCATCCTGGCCTTGGACACTTCAGGGATCCAGGGGCTGCTCTGGGCAATGCACATCAGTGCAGCAGCAGCAGAACATAGATGGAGATGTGTATGGAGCTATGAAAACTCCAGGTGCAACTCAGTTTAGATTTTAGAACATCCAGCAGCATTAAGGTCCTTAAATGCCATTTTCAAGTGAACTATCCATGAAGCACAAACTGTTGCAGGCTCAGTCAGCTGTGCCAGTGCAAGCTGTGGAGGCCACAGGGAATCTGGAAGTGGGAGTGATGTTGGAGCAGAGGAAGACTTTTGGTGAAAGATCACAGGGAAAGGCAATGAGGCAGTGTGAAGTTATTTTTATTCCTGACTGATTTCCTTCATTTAAGCATTTTCACAGTCCACAAAATCGTTAGCAGCATTAGAAGCATTGAATTTTTTTTTTCCCAGTTCTTGTTGTGCCTGTCAATATGTGTAAGATACTCAAAGACCAGGTAAAGATCAGGAAGGTCTCTCACAGACTGAATATCTGAAGAATCATCGTCTGCAGTACTAACCCACACTGGCAGATAATTTTGAGCTCTTCTCCCACTGGCCATGTTTGCTGTGTGGTGTGTGCTGATGACATCTGAAATTCCTCAAGGCCATGTGGAGGGGCTGATTTGAGGTTCACCAAGCCCAAAGGGAAGCTCCCCACTTTCCTGGCTTTGATTCAGTTCTTTAATTAGAAAGCCTGTGTCATACAAAGCCTCTCTGTCTGCAGCCAGGCTGTGTCATTTGTCCTGTGGGGACCCTCCAGGGAAGGGTCTTGCACATGCCTTGAGAACAGAGGGTGTTTCAGACTTTTATGTGGTTTCTCCTGCAAACCAGCTGCAAAGTCCCCTAGGGATTCTTTCCCAGCTCCATAAATGATTGCTCTATTTCTGGGTGTATTCTAGGCATTGAACACCAGTAGTCAATACTGCACTAACCTGAACCTTTAAAGCATTTTGGTCTTAGTGCTTTTTCCCAGCCAGGCAGATTAATTATACATTTAAATAAACCCTGCCTTCTGCCAGCATCAGCACCTTTTAAGCTGTGGCCTTGACTCAGAATGTTCAGTTTAGTGACTCTGCTGTGCACTCTGCTTTCCCTTTAGGCCATTCTGTTTTAGGCATCCATAGGCTTGTGGAGGTTCTCAAACACACCCACATGTTCCCTGGAGCAGCAGGGAAACTCTCTGGTGTGGCACCTGTCGTGTGTGCAGCTGATCAGCCTTTATACACCCTGCCCACCCCAAAAAATCCTCTTTCACTGGAAATCTTCTTACTGCAGAGCTAGGGATTGGGGTACCAACCTTGCTGGATTTTCATTAAAGCTCCCTGATCCTGTTCAAAGTTAAACACTAAATCAAATTCCAACAGTTTACTGTTGCATTTCAGGAAGCCTTTAGAAATTTACATTTTCCTTCCACTTCTTTTCTTTTTTTCCCTTCTGCTTTTCCCCTTGCTCTTCACCACTGTGACTTTCTTTGCCTCAGTTCTGTATGTTGCCTGTTGTCTTGTCTAACACCTGTCTAAATGTTGAGCACTTGGCATTTTCATGACACGTAGATGTACTTTAAAACTTCTGTTTCTGAAAGAGCTGCACTTCTTTCTACCAGCAAAGGAGAAGTTGTGGTGCTTTTGACTTCCCTCACTTTAGTCTGCCAGGCAAGCTTCATCATCCCCTTCTGACACTTCTCCTGCTTGGCATGAATAAAGCAACTCCTCTTCTTTGTCCCACAGAGATGTTTTTAATACAGTTTGGTATGCATGTGCACTTTGAAAAGATCCTGATGGATCAGTGTCATCTAATGTTTGGAGGAAAAAAATATATTTTAAAAGCTTCCATCCCTTCTCCTCCGTGGAAAATTAAGTTTTCTACCACGTGTCCTGCCAGTAACTTCCCTCCAAGGTGACTACATTTGATTAAGAAATTAATTTGGACACACTATAACTAACATGTTGGCTTTAGACTCAGGTGGAGGAGTACAAACAGCTGAAGGACACGCTCAAAAAAATCCCAAGTTTCCAAGATGTGGAGAAGGAGGAAGGAGGGAAGGAGCAGCAGCCCGAGGCACGGGGCCCGTCCCCCCAGAGCCGCCCCCCGGAGCCCCCCGCAGCTGGGGCTGAGCAGCAGCAGCAGGTAAAGGGCTCCAGACAGCCCAGCAGTGCTTCTGATCCAGAAGATCCAGAATCCAGATCCAGAAAATCTAAAATTTTAGATATCCCAAGTGTTACAGAAAGCTTTTAGAAGTTCTGAATAAATTTTTATTTTATAAGGTTCCGGTGGCACATTGGTGTATTTGAAATTGGCACTCCAAGGTTCAAGCAGAAAACATGTAATCTAGAAGTAAATGAAGAAGTTAAGAAAAACCAGTTGGGATTTTGTTTTACAAAAATTTCTGTCCAGCAGAACCTACAAGAAATAAAAATCATGGAATCATTTAGTTTGGAAAAGAACTTCAAGATCTTTGAGTCCAGCCATGAACCCATTTCTGCCAAAGCCAGCCCTAAACTGTATCCCTAAAACACAAAGCTGGCTTTGTAGAATTGTAAGAGTTTTTCATTTTTCAACTACAATGAGGCTTAACTTACTCTGTGGTGGAACTGTGCAACACCTTGTGTAGCTGTACAGCCACAAACCAGGTAATAACCCCATTTGGCAGGAGGAGCTTGTTCCAAAGTAGGCATTTGGCCCTTCTGACAACAGCTCTGGGCTGGCATAAAGGATCCAAGTCTGTCCTTGGCTCTCTTGAAACTGAAATCCATAAATGTGTTGTACACACATAATCCTGTGTCTGTTTTGCAGAATGAGAAGCCAAGGGAGGGAGAAGAAATAAAGAGCCAGGAGCAGGACAGGGCTGAGCCTTTCCACGTGCAGGGAAGGGCTCATGAGGGCCAGAATGCCAAGGAGCTGAACATCCAGGAGCAGCAGGAGGCTGGAGAGGACGAGGAGCAACGGGCAGAGCAGATGGAAGAGGAACGCAAAAAGGAGCTTGAGGAGGAAGAAATGGAGCAGGCAGGGCAGCCTCAGCACCTGGAGGAGGAGCAGGACCAAGCCCCTGAAGAGCACGAATGGAAAAAGCAGGAACAAAAGGAAGAAGAAACCAACATGTTGGGTGATCACCTGCACTCAGAGGTAGGGAGCTCTTTTCTAATTGATTAAATCTGCTGTTTGAATGGAGGCTTCTCTTTTCACTGCTGGCCTTGTATTGCAGTCACCTATTTCTAGGCAGAATAAAGTTTTTATGGAGAGTTTGGGATTCAGAGCACTCGCTGGTTTTTAGAGAAAATTCCTGTCATGTTTGTAGAAAATTTGTGATTCAAAGCACTCGGATGCAATAGGATTCAGGCTCAACTTGAGCACACTTGTACTGCAGTGCTGGCCAGATCTTAATGAACATTAATTCTGCTGATAAAAAGCAGCAGATGGAAAAAAAAAGAGCAGCAGACTGAATCCTGTCTCCCACTTTAAACCTGAGGCCTGTGGTAGCTGATGGAGAACTCAGCAGGTGAGAGGGAGGCTGGGATGGAGGACTGCTCTGCTTTGGTAACTTGATGCATCTCAGCAAATTGCAGAGTGTTTCCTTGTCAGAGGTACCTGCCTTCTGCAAACACACTGCCAGCTCAGTGCTCACTGTTGTTTGACAGGGAATTTTAACTGCCAGACAAACATGACTAAAATAGCCAGGGGAAGTCGGTGTGCAGCTCTAAATAAAACCAGCAAATCCTGGATTTACATCCTAGATTGTATCTGCAGTAGAAAATGCATTTCACTGGTCTCACTGGAGGCTTTGTAAACACTTTCTGTCCTGGCAGATTAATTGTGTCACTCTGGTGTAATGAGGAGCTGGTGCTGAAGAGCTGAGGAGGTGCAGAGGGTCAGAACAGCAGCAATGGGTTAAGCTGTGAAGCTGGAGTTAGTCTAAGCTATTGCTGAGTATAAAAAGATGTGCAGTGTCTCACTTAAGGCTAAAAGCAGCATCCCCTGAGATTACCACTTAAATCAATGGAAACCTTTTGCTGTCGTATCATTCAGCAGAACCTCCTTTTACTGGGTAATATGTTGGGAGGTTTTATTATGATTTACAGGAAAAGCATGGCTTTCCTTTGCCCACAATCTCCTCTTTCTTCCCTGTCTACTCCACAAACACCCCAACACTTCCAGTCTGTGTTCCAAGAAATGTTTTAACTTCAAGCAGGGACACAAAAACTTAAAAATAACTTTGCTGTAATTGCATGGAGCTTGTTTTTCCCTCTGGACAGCTTTCTCCCTGCTTGATTCTGATCACTGAAAGGATGATTAATGTGTGACTAACACGTTTCTGTGACAGGTAACACCAACAAAGAGGCAGAAAGCAGCTTATGAGCAGCAGCTGGAGCAGCAGCACCTTGGAGCCCAGAGAGCAGAGGAGGCCAAGCAGCTGAGGCAGCAGCAGGAGTCCCTGCACCAGCAGAGGCTGAGGGGGCAGCTCCTGAGGCAGCAGCAGCTCCAGGAGAGAGAGCTCCAGCTGCAGAGACAGGCAGAGCAAGGGGACAAACTCTTCAAAAACCGCCTCAGGTACAGCTCTCCCTCTTGAGCTTGTTGTGCTCTGGGTTTATGTTGTCAGCTTTGTTCTGGTTCCTTGTCCTGAGGGCAGATTTCTAGGGGGTTCTGTTGGCTCATTCCTTGAAGAGCTGGAGGTTTGTTCCCTAAAATTCTGAGTCCTGACTTTGCTCTTTGCCTGACCCATATCCTTCAGGACTGCAGACTCCACATACAGACACACACAACACAAAGTCAGTGTAGCAGCACAAGAAAGTCTCTGTTCTATCAAGCATTTTTCAGGAAAGGTGATGTGAGAAAATATCAGATAATAGAGCATGAAACTGGGGCTTGCTCTGGCAGCTGCTGAGAGAGGCAGAGCTGCAGGTGGGGGGTTTGTTTATTAAAGCAGAAAACACACATTTGAAACTGAAATGATGCTTGGCTTTTAATGCTCTCAGCCAACAGGCTCATTATGATAACATGGACCAGGACATTGTACAAGGGGAGGAAGAGCAAGGGATTCAGGAAGAGGAAGGAGGTAAGAGAGAATTTCTGTCCCTCCCATGCTCACAGGCTCCCTGTGTATTGCCTTGCTTGGGAGACTTTAATATTCATTTAATATCCAGATTGGATTCAAGTGAAACATAAACTTGCAATTTAAAACCAGAAGCTCAAATAACCATGGCTGAACTGACTGAGTGAAATAGAGGAATTACTAAAGATCATACCCACATTCCTGAAAGGAAAAGTGTCCTTTTGACTGAGCTGTTATTACCAGGCTCTGGGGATCTTGGTTATGTTCCTGGCTCTGCCTGTGGGTTTGTTTGATCTCTTTCAGTTACAGAGTCATGGAATTGTTTGGGTTGGAAGGCACTCATCTCATTCCACACCCCTGCCACAGACAGGGATACCCTCCACGAGCCCAGGCTGTTCAGTGCCCCATCCAGCCTGGCCTGATCTTTTAATTTCTGTTTCCTGTTAGGGGTAAATCAATTCTCTGAGCATTATCTGTTTATGTAGAGGCTGCCCACTGCTTTTAGCAGTGGAACCTTGTCTGTAGGAGACTCCTAAAAGGATAACTAAAAACTGCTGTAAAACAATAATCACCTAAAAAATTCCTCAGCTTATGAACACGACAACCAGCACCAGGATGAAGGTGAAGATGATGATCAGAATAATGCAAATGAACAGCAGGAAGCGGAACATCAGGCAGAAAATCAGCAGGCTGATGAATCAGTAAGTATGAATTAAGATGCTGAGGGTTGCAGTGTTACTGAAGTGAGAACCCACAGGTCTCGTCTGACATAATTGCACCTTATAGAAATGAGATAAGCAGAGGTCTGCTAGGAAGACAGGCTTGACAGTTGAAAACAACATCTAAAATCTATTTAAAGGTGTCCTTGCTCATTTGGGAAGAAATAAAAGGAAAAAGCTCCCTTGTGGGAAGCAAGGTGTTTATTTCCACATTCCTTTGATCCGTGCTTTCTATGGAATAAAGGATTTGGTCTTAGCTGGCACTTGAACAGGTACATGTGGCTTCAAAAAATACCAGCAGTGCCCAGTCAAAATGAGAGGGGATGGGATTTTTCATGCTGTCATTAATTAAAGGCCAGCTCAGGAGCCTCTGTAGCCAGCTGGAGTCAGTACAGAGGTGTGAGGTCCTGAAAGAGGATGTAGGTCAGCCCTGAACTGAGCCCTGATACCAACTGCACAGAGATCTGGGGCAGGACAATCACCCTGTGCCTTCCCCCAAACTCCAGCTTACCTGGAGCTGTCAATATCGAGTGCATCTTCCTTACTCCCCTCCCATTCAGCAAATTTAGGTGTACTGTGAATATTTCTAAGGGATCTTTAACTTGTTGTCTTTAAAGATATAAAACTGCTTTTATTGAATGATAAGCAGAAAATGCTCCTTTTCTGCCTGGCAAAGGTGAAAAGTGTTTTGTTTTCTTGTAGACATAGCCAAGGTCAACAGAGCAGGACAGACTGATAGTGAATGATGCCATCAGCTCTGTGGAGCTGTGAGCAGTCAGCTCTTATCTTCGTTCACAAGGCCTTATCAGGCACTGTCAGCTGGTCAGTAAACACAAGCTGTGCAGCAACTCTGGGACAGAAGTGCCCACATTCTGTGGGTTTCAGCAGACAAGTGCCTGCACCTCTGTCTCTGCTCATGCTGAGGTACCTCAGTGAGCCCTGAGCCTGCAGAGATTCCAGCTGCTGCCACTGGGGATGGAGCTGGCTCTGACAGCACATGCTGCTGTTCTTTCAAGGGAAATGCAGCTGGACCATGGGCTAAAAGTATTTAACACTCCCTCCTGTAAATTACAGAAGGCAGCCATGGAAGATGTGAATCCTGCTGATGACCCCAATAATCAGGGAGAAGATGAATTTGAAGAAGCTGAGCAAGAGAGAGAAGAAAACCTGCCTGAGGAAAATGAGAAGCACAAGGAAACGGGTCAGAAACAAGGACATCCAGGAATGGAAGAGCACTTGGTGGTGGGTAAAGGCATAAGAGGCACCTCTGGGGCTCCTTCAGGAGGCTAAAGCTGCACATTTCAACTGTGCTGGAGCTCTCCTCCAGGCACAGAGAGTCTGAATTTTTATGGCATTGGTCTTCAGTGGGTGAATATTCCATTGTCTTCCTGCTTAGTATGGAAAGCCTTGCTTTATTCTGTGAAGTGATTTTTCTTATATTCATCCTGCTATTTTTTAATTGAGGGCAACTTTAAATCACAGAGCTGGGCTCTCACTGCTGCTAATGAACGCACTAAAACTTCTCCTGCCATTATTGTTACTTCAGCTTTACAGAGAGCTTCAGTTCCAGAACAAGAAGCTTTAATCTTCAGCCCTCTGGTTATTAGGCAAGCTCATAGATCTGAATTTTTATGTGATCTTTGTGCAGATGGCAGGAAATCCTGACCAGCAGGAGGATAACGTGGATGAACAATACCAGGAGGAGGGAGAAGAAGAGGTAAGAACACAGACCCAAGGCAGGTGTAGGCTCAAGAAGCAGAGCACAACTCCATTAATGCTCTTTGGTGTCTTCTGGAACTGCAGGATGAACCCAAATCACTTTGTCTGACTTTAGAAACCTGGGAAGTCTTTGCCATTACTCTGCTGTCCCCTTCTGGAGACACTCTGGGTTACTCATGCTCCTGTGCTGCAATCCATTAGTCTTCCATGCCACACAGCATTAATTGTGCAATAATTGAAAAGATTAAGCCTTTCACAACACAAGTAAAATTTCCTGGAAACCTCAAGGTCACAGAAAACCTCATTAATCTCTAATCACACAGTGCAGTTCTGAGCAAACTGCTTCCTTGGCCACTTACTTACTCTTTAGCTGTGACTTTGATTTATCTGTGCTCCTCCTGAGCAATCCAAGCTGCAGTTCATGGAGCTGCTGAGGAAGCTGACAGCACATGGAGCTGGAGCAGAGAGGGAGGGAAGGGACTTTTCCCTTCATGTCAGGCACCACCCCTCAGCCCCTCAGCAGTACCTGATTAATTCCTATTTCTGCCTCCCAAAAACCCCTTTCAAAAAAAGCCCTGGAATTGGCTGCTGTCACTCCCTCATGGGGAGCACTTTGGATTAGCTGGGATGCACTTAGCAAAATGCTGCTGCTCACATCCAAGCTGGCCACTGGGAACTGGGCAGAGCTGGCCTTTGGCAGCTGCTCTTTGGCATCCAGGAACCATTTATACACTTCTCAGAAAGGATGTGCCCACTGTGCTGACTGGGAGCAGAGAAAAGGCAGCAGGGATTGAATGAGCAATTAAGAGAGAGAAGAGATGCTGCAGTGGGGAGCAGTTCCTTTAGTGGATGGACTCAGATATTATCCACTGCTGTTCAGATCTTTCCCAGGGTGACCCTGGTGTGATGGATGCCTCTGACCCTGCTCACAGGACACTCAGACAAGCACAGCAGCACTTCCCAAAAGGAAATCAAGTTTACTTCAAAACATTCCTCTTTCAAATCTGCACCTAACATGAGAAGTGGGGCATGGAATGGAGGGAGAGAGCTGGCAGAAGGGAATGAGAGATCCAAAAGCTGAATATCAGGGAGACAGATGAAGCATGGCTTGCTCTCTCCAAGGAAGGGATTGTCTGTGAGAATTGTATTTAAAAGTTAGATGCTCTCAGAGGAAGTGAGTTTCCTGACTGTTGGGTGGTTATGGTTCTTTTTATCCTCCTTTAACCTCTCTCTACTCTCTTCTCCCTTCTTTAGAATGTTCATTCTGTAAAAATATCACATAATATCATTCTGTAAAAATATGTGAAGAATGTGCCCATTAGTGCCACAGGCCAGTCTTTGAAAGGCAATTAAACCATACAGAACATCTCTTGTGCTTTGCAGGTGCAGGAGGACCTGACTGAAGAGAAGAAGCGAGAGCTGGAGCACAATGCTGAGGAGCCCTATGGGGAAAATGAGGAAACTGTGAGTTCTGTGCAAGCCAGGGCTCAAACCCTGACCACAACTGCTCATGGCACAGGAATGTGACATTATAATTGTTCTAGCTTGCTTTGGGCCACAGAGCTGAACATTTCATGCTGCCCCAACTTCCTTTTGCTCTCCCTTCCATCTCTGTGTCAATTTTTGCTCCCTGGAGACTTTGGAAAATCTTGTTTTTTCTTTTTCTGCCCATCAGCTCTCACAACTCCAGCTGAAAATCATTTCACTGCCCTAAAATATGACTATAAGGGAAACTGGCACTGAATCTGTTCTAAGTTTGTTTTATTTTATTTTCCCCAATCAGGCAGATGAAAAGAATAACAGAGGGACAGACCAAGAGCAAGAAATGCAAGAAGACAACAACCAGAAAGCAATTCATGAAGAAAATTATGAGGAGGAAGAGGAGGAGGAGGAAGAGGAAGGAAGAGCTGTTGCAGCAAAAACTCGCAGACGAGGGGAGATGTAGTTCCTCCCTTCATTTTTCTTTTTCCAGTGCAGAAATTCCTGTTGTGTTTTTTTTTTAACCAATCTTTTTTAGGGTATTTAATTTAAAAAAAAAAAGAGAAGCTTGTGTTTTCCTCTTTTTACTTTTCTATTAGGTGCTGTCCTGTGTTTATATGAATACAATATTTTGATACTCTAGATTAGGATTTCTTTTCTATCCAGGCTGTACATAACCAGACATCCTCTAGGTTGGATTTTTTGTAACTCTGGGCACTGTTTCTAGAGGCCATTTTGGATACACTTTCACCTTGTCCAGGCCTGACAGAATGTTTGGTGTCATGTCAGGTGCACTCACCACTGAAGGAATATTCCTAGTGCCTAAATCCAGGTGACTTCAGTCACTCCAGCTCGTTGTCTTCCATGGATTTATTCTGACCAAGGGCTGCAAATTCCTTGTAACCTCACAAGCCAAGCACAGGCCGTGCCCTTTGCAGGACCAGGCCTTTTCTAGGTGCAGAACAGTTATAAAATATGCAATTTTTACAAGCCTTCAGAATGCAGCCAAGTTGCCAGCTGTTAATTTTGGCAGCTGTTTCGATACGGTTCAATTATGCATTTATTTTAATGAGCGTTCCCAGGTACTTCAATTACAGGCAGTACCTGGCTGCTCATGCAAATGGGGCTGTGCTGAGAGGAGCTGGGAGCTGAAAACCAATTTAGACTTGGAGCTCCATTATGCCAAATCAAAACACTACAGCTGTCACAGGGATGAAGATTTACAGCAGCAGCAATTTCCTTGTCCTAGTTAATATATAAAATATTTGACCAGAACCAGAATGATGTTGCCTCAGTACCATGTTTCCTGGAGGGTGTGGTGGCTGAGCTGACACAGTTGGTGCAAGATGTTGAACTTAAGGCCTTTACCTTCTTTTTCCTTATTTATTTACAAAAATCTGCTGGAAGGATTTCTGTGTGCCCCAGGGTGAGACTCAGACTCAGAGCCAAAGCCCACAGAAGTTGTTTAGCAAACATCTCCAGCACTGCATGCTGAAACCTGGGGAGGGGAGGGGGGGAAATGACACAAAAATTGTGCCTTGGTGTGGGCTACCCTGAACATAATCCCAGTGCATGAATTATACAATATTTGTATTGGTACAGACACTAGTTATTTAATATATGTTAAAGGAGAATGGGAATCTGGATTTCCCAGGCTATGCCCCATTGCTGGAAATGAGGCACAGGGGAGCTCCCCATCAAAGGCTGTGTTAATATATAAAGGGAGAGGAATGGGGGTTTTTCCCTTTTTTTTTTTTTTTTAATAATGATGCATAGCAATGTTTTTAGTTCAATTTTTTATATGAATGTAATTTAATTCATTTTTCTACTAACTTGATTATATTATGTTTTATAGTTGGTTTCCATTCATTGCAATTTTCCTAATTGTCCCAGATCTAGTGCTTATGTTTCATAGGAGGATTTTTGTCAGTGAGTATTTTGGGTTTTCTAGTTACCATAAATCAGATTTACCTTATGTATAAAAAAAAAGTTTACATGAGACTGTAAAATGTATAATATGTACATAATCTTCAGAATACAATTATTTTGGTAAATTGGCCTGTATTTTTAATGTCATGGTTGCAGTATTTAATTATTTGAGGCATAATAAAACTTGACTGCAGTCAATAAACTAGAATGTAGTTACTGATCTTTCATGCTGAGGGTTTGTGTCAGTTTTCCTCATGATGTGTTTGGATTTCATTTTAATACAGGAAGCAGGGGAAGGGATGGAGCCCTGGCAGCATTTTCAGGGAAGTGGAAGATTTTTGTTAATGGTGCTCCCACCTCAGTGCCTGACAAGGGTCAGAGTGCCAGACCCAGGGGACCATGGGGTGGCTGAGCTGCTCCTCATTGCCACAGGATCCCTGGAATTCAGGGAATGCCAAATGCTTGGCTGAATCAAGAATTTAATGAGTTTCTGTGACCTAAAACCAAGTGGAGCTGGGCCACAGCCCTAGCCCTGGGGCAGAGGATGAGCAGCACAGGGGGTGCTCAATTCTCCAGCTCAGAGTGTGATGCTCTGCTTTAGGACCAAGCAGAGAGGAAGCTGGAACTGTAAGGGAAAGTTCCATAACTTTGGGATTTGGCAGCAGCAGGGCTGGAAGGGACTCATCAAAATATACATAATGTGTATGTGTATATATATCTATATATACACACACAAACACACACACACACATATATACACACACATATATATAAATATATGTATAATATGTAATTTATGTGTATATTATACATATGTAATATGCATAATATGCCATATATCTGTATAATATATATATGTGTGTGTATATATATTTATACACACACTCATATATATATAATGGGTACAAATTGGAAGAGGGATAATTTAGGCTGGTTATTGAAAGAAATCTTCACACATATATATACACACATCATATATATATATATAATATATACACATATATATAATATGTATATATACACAAACATATAATATGTACAATATGTAATTTATATATTATACATATGTAATAGGTATAATATTTAATATATGTATATATATAATACATATATGTATTTTATATATATATACACATATATATAATGGGTATAAATTGGAAGAGGGAGAATTTAGGCTGGTTATTAAAAGAAATCTTCAAAAATATATATACACATCATATTATCTATACAATAGATATATACACATATATACATATATATAATATGTATATATACACACACATATATATAATATGTACAATATGTAATTTATCGATATATTTTGCATATGTAATATATATATATATATATATATAATTTTATATATATATCATCGGTACAACTTGGAAGAGGGAGAATTTAGGCTGGTTATTAAAAGAAATTCTTCACTGTGAGGGTAGTTAGGAACAGGAACAAGTGTCCCAGGGAGGCTGTGGATTCCCCATCCCTGGAAGTGCCCAAGGCCAGGTTGGATAAGACCTTGAGCACCCTGGGACAGTGGAAGGTGTCCCTGCCCATGGCAGGGGGTGGGACTGGATGAGCTTTAAGGTCTCTTCTAACCCAAACCATCCTGAATTCTACATCTGTGAGTACACAGAAACACAGAAATATCTATTACACAAAGTAATTTGGGCAGAATTATATTCACCTGAGCCTGGGGCTACAGGCTCTTGTAGCTGAGCTCAGTTCTGAGCTTCCAGACTGTGCTGCAACCCCAGGCAGCCCTTTATGAATGTCTGTATCCCACTGACCTCCTTCCCTGAGGAACAGCAGCATTATGTGGCACACAAGAGCCAACTGCACTCCTGGGGCTGCCAAATGCTCTGGGAAACAAAGGCAAATGGGAAATGGAGATGGTTCCCCTCCCTGCTCTGTGCCATGCCAGATGGCCACGTTAATGCATCGATTTGGTTGAAAAAGGAAGGGATGTGGTGCAATAATGAAAAATGTTGAGATGATTCCAGCCTCAAAATCAATATTTTGATGAGTTTTAAAATAAATTTGTTGAAAATAATGCTGTGATTTGAAGAAAGTCCTTGTGGAAGTGTTATAATTCACAGTGACAGATCTGCAAAGCCTCAATCCACGTTGTTCCTGAAGAGACAGATTTATTCCGGAGAAAATTTAAAATTAGAATATAGGAAAATTTTTCAGCAGTTTCAAAACTGAGAAGTTGCTCAGAATGGAGTTTTTCACTGGTGTTTTTCTATAGAGCTTCAGGAACCCAACCAGGAGATCTCCAAAGCCCAAAACCTGAGTTCCTGTGGATGATTTGGGGGCTGTGTTGCAAAGCAAGGGGACTCAGTGCAAGGATGAGGAGAGAGCCATAAAAGGCCATAACCTTCAGCCACGTGGATTTGGGCTGTTCTGTAATGAGCAGCCCTCCAGGTTGTTCTGCACGGTGGCTCCACACTGTCAGACATCCCCCTCAGGGCTTGTCCTCACAGCAAACATCATTAAATTTGCAGTTTACCTCAATGCCTGCTGCATTCCCCATCCAAAGCTTCCTGTCAGACTGGCTCCAAGAAACTCCTGCTCCAGCACTGAATGCAGCACAAAGCCCAGTTCTGGCCTTTCTCCCCCTGTTTTATTCCTCCTGATGCCTTGTGCAGGCTGCCCTGGAGCAGAGCCCCAGAATAAAGCAGGGATTTATCCCAAGGATCTCCTCCATGGATCCACCTGGGGCAGCACCAGAGCCCAGCCAGGGCTGCACCCAAGATGAACCAAAATGGCCCCAAAATCCCCGAGCGCTGCCGGGGTCTCTCCCTGGGATCAGCTCTGCTCCATTTGCACCTTGCAGTTCATTGTCCCATCCCAGCTTCAGCCCCTGCAGTCCCACCCTGCTTGTTTTTCTCTCTCCAGCCCACGGGGTTTGTGCTCCTGGCCTGAGATTTGGCTCATTTGTCCTTGGTGCCCAGCTGGAGCAGGAATTGTTTTGTCTCCCTGCTCTGTGCACAGAGCTCAGCATCCCAAAATGTGAACCCAGACCCACACACTAAAGCAGCACAGAATGTGAAACATAGAAAAGCCAAACCTGAGGCATCACTCCCACTCAGCTCTCCTGCCTTCAGCAGTTCTGGCTTTCCAGAGCTCCACGTGGATTCCCATGAATGGCACTGACACCTCAGGCCTTCCCCTTGTCACTAAAAACTGCTTTTTGGAGCCTCTTGCATTGAAGCCTTTGCAGCAGCATCCCCATTAGATTAACCCCAGCTCCACACCTGAGCTGTCCCTGTCCTGATCTGCATCGCAGGAATTCCCATCAGTGTCCTGAGGAGAGAAGGGAGGGGGCATTTCCATCTTGCAAAGGTTTCCCAGCTCAAGGTATTAAATGTTACAGGAGAGGAGATTATTTGACATTCCTCTGTATCTTAGGAAACTGCTGAAGATTCATGAATATTTCAAAGAGCCCTGGCTTTCCAGAAAGGTGCCTGAAATCTCTTTGGTGTGCAACAGATGTGGTGTTTTTCATTGCAGGTACAGCATCACACATTAAGCTCTAGGTTGGGTTGCTGGCATTTTAAGCAGCAGAGGACAAAACAATTAAATAAAAATCAATATTTTTTTCTTTACCAGGGCAATCCCACAACTGCCAATTCTGTTGGTGAATAACCTGATCTGTGATTTGCTTATCCCACATCACCTCTCCCTGTTCCCAGCAGCTGGGAAAGGGATGCAGGCTGAAGGTTATGGTCTGCTCTTTCCTCCTCCTTGCACTGAGTCCCCTTGCTTTGCATCACAGCCACAGCAACTCAGGGTTTGGGGCTTTGGACATCTCCTGGTTGTGTTCCTGAAGCTCTGTACAAAACACCAGTGAGAAACTCCATTCTGAGCAACTTCCCAGCTTTGCTGAAGGTGCCTCCTGTGGGGAGCAGCACCCAGCTGGGTGAAAGCACAGAGTCAGCTCACAGATTTGTTCCCCTGCCTCCAGAAGCTGCATTTTGCCTTCTGGCTGTGTTCTCTTGGGATGATTGCTCCCAGACCCAAGGGAGCTTGCCTCAAGGTCAGATTCAGGGCAGATCAGAAGTCC
This sequence comes from Fringilla coelebs, assembly GCF_963513975.1. Taxonomy (NCBI): domain Eukaryota; kingdom Metazoa; phylum Chordata; class Aves; order Passeriformes; family Fringillidae; genus Fringilla; species Fringilla coelebs. Next base: position 22,402,297 of record NC_140036.1, read on the forward strand.
CTGCCTGTTTGTGCTGACTGACCCCTCACCACCCCTCTGGTGTGGGCAGTGGGGTTTGGAACCCCCTCCCAAACCCACAGAATTCATCTCAGAGCATGCAGGCAAGGGAGGCACAGGGAAAACAAGGGATCCAGGCCAGGAGAGCTTGGTTTGCTTGGTTTGGTTCCTCGTGGGCAGGGAGGGAAAGGCTGAGCTGACTTTGTGTTATCACAGCCAACAACGGAGCCAATCCTTGCAGGGCTGGACCCCCATCCCCTGCCAGGGTGGGCATCCCAAACCTGCAGGGAATTTCCCCCATTCCTCTCGGGATTTGGGCCCTTTTGGGCATCACCCCCTGCAGGTGGATGGCTGGGTCAGTGTCCAAAGCCCTGAAATGTGCTCAGGAGGTGGCAGCTCCTTCCTCCCTCGCCCTCCCAGCAGGCAGCAGCCCTGGCAGCCCAGCAATGCAATAGCTAATAAGAGGATTAAGTAGAGGAATTCTGGTTAATATTGCATTAGCAGTGGCAGATCCTTGCCTGCCTGTCCCAGCTCCCTCACAGGATACAATGTCCACGCTTGTAAGGGAAGATCATTGACATCTGAGCAGTCAATAAATCTGTTCTTGGTTTTTAATGACCCCAAGAGCTGTTTCCACACGCTCACATCATCTTACCAACAATTTACCCTCATTAATTAATTAGCTCCTTTAGGGCCTGCTAAACCCTACGACCTGCTTGAGCTCCTTTGCAACAATTCCCATCTAATTGTGAATGGAGGCTCAGGGCAGGGGAGGGTTAAACCTCAAACAGAGCTGGGCAAAACCAGAAACAGAGAGGCAGAGACATGAGGCTGCTCCTGGGCACAAAAACAGTGAGAAAAACCCTCTCAAATGAGCCAGGATCCGCTCAGGGGGATGGAGCAGGCTGCTGGGAGGAAGGGCTGGGAGAGCTGGGGCTGTCCAGCCTGGGGGGACCCAGCTGTGACCTCCCAGCACCTGAAGGGAGCTACAGGGACTGCTTGGGAGGGACTGGAGGGCCAGGAGCAGGGAACAGCTTCAAACTGACAGAGAGTGAGGTTAGAGGGGATCCTGGGAGGAAATTCTTCCCTCTCAGGGGAGTGAGACCCTGGCACAGGGTGCCCAGAGAATCTGCCCCTGCATCCCTGGAAGTGCCCAAGGCTGGACAGGGCTTGGAGCAGCCTGGGATGGTGGAAGGTGCTGGAGCTGGATGGTTTTTAAGGTCTCTTCTAACCCAAACTGTTCTGGGATTTTACACCTTAGAAGAAGTGGGTCTGAGTCCTCTGTTGTTAAATGCTGCACGTGACTTTTGCACTGATTTTCCCTTCTGTGAGTTTTCTGCCTGTGTAAACAGGGAGGACGGTCCTCTGTCATCATATAAGGACTTGATCAATAAGAATGTATTAAAGATTCATCTATAGGTGTATTAAAGCATCCATGCCATGCTAATGTCTCCCATTTAAATACTATAAAAAGCTCAGTGGGCTCTTGACTGAGCCATTAAGTGAACGATGGGCAAATTGGAAACGTCCAAGAAAAAAAAGGAGCAGAATTACACTGTGCCATGAAACACCAGGCAGCTCCCATAAAAATCAATGGCACTGCATAGCAGTAAATTGCAGGGGAGATGAGCTTTATTTCATGGCTCATAAGTGAGCATGAATCTCTAACAACCTGTCAGCCCTGACAGCTGTGCCTCTGCGAGGAGCTGGATTTTTGGGAGCTGCCCCTGTGGGCAGCACTCCTCTCCAAGAGGGAGAATCACCCAGGGAAAGGGGGTGTCCCCACCAGGTTTCAGGGCACTCTGAGGTGGCAGAAAGCCTCTCAAGCCTCATCCCCCTGAGAGCTGAGCTGTGCAAACACTCCTTTTGAATTGCTGGGTTTGTTTCTGTGTGCTCTGTTCTACCTCCAGACAAGTTATTCCCTAATAACGCTGTGGCTGCACCTTAGGGAGGGACAGAGGGGAAAACAAGCCAGCCTGAAAAATGGCACAAAAACCTGTGTCAAGGCTACAGGAGGGAGCAGGAGGAGGGTTCCCACCTTGAAATGTGGTTCTGCCCCAGGCCTGAGCAGAGCAGGGAGCTGCAGTGCTGTATTGCACTAAATAGTTTATTTACACACAGATTTTACACTGAGGGTTTGCTGGCTGGGTTTATTTTAGGGACATTGCCCACACCTGGCAGTCACCAAACCAGCTTGGCAGCAGCTGTGGGGCTAAAACCCCTCGGGGAGGAGCAGAGCCAGGGCTCAGGGGGGTTTTGGGGAGGGGATGAGCAGTGCAGGATGCCCTGCAGACAGGAACAGCTCTGCTGCTCCCTGAGCTGGCTGGCAGCACCTTCCCCCAGCCTGGTGAGCCACAGGCACAGCAAGGACCAGAAATTGGCTCCTTTCTCCACTGAGCTTGTTCTGAGGCTGGCTGGGCAGTGGAGGAGCACAGAGCCAGCAGCAGGGGATCTGCACAAATCAGCACCTTGTGGCCTTACCTGGAGATAAAGGTCTATGGGAACAACAGATAAAAATCAAATAAGTGGCACAAAGCCCTGAGGTTATGGGAAAAAAATCCCTCAGTTTTAACCATTGCCCCCTACTTCATCACACACCTTTTTATCTCACAGTGAAAAGCAGGAACTGCCAAAACACTGAGCCTAAAAAACTTTATTTTCCCTCAAGGCAGGTTCTTCACCTTATCCTCTCCCCAGACACTGCCCTTGCCTTCAGATCCCCCTTCCAGCTGCCAATCTCCTCACACAACCCAGGGAGGCTCTTCCAGCTCCCTCAGCCTCATCTTTCAACTATTTTCCTTTTCCACAGTGTTTTAGTTCCCCTGATGATTTCTTATTATCCTCCAAAAGGCCTTTGAATCTGTTTTCCCAACCCATCCAGCACAATAAATTATCAGGAATTAAATTAGCTATCAAAGGGCTAATAGACTTGTTCCTTCAGGGGCTAAATTAGCTACAGCAAACTTTATCTGGAAGGGGGAAGGTTTAAAAATGTATTCTTCCAACAGGTTTTAGTCCTTATTATACACTCTGAAGCTTATCTGCAGCAGCCACTCAAGGGACCACAAGAATCAGCTGCTCAGCACAGATGGCCTTGCACTAAAGGTCAAAGAAAAGAGCATGAAAAACGTGGAAATACTTTAAAATCATTCCTGCTGCTGGCTGGAGTTATCTTTGTGGAGAGGTTTCACTGCCTTTGAAATGCTTCCTCAGTGCTGCTGCAATTTCATTGTGCAAGAATTTTGTTCTCGTTGTTTGGCTTTGCTTTGTGTTTAAAAGCAGGATTTTTGTTATCTCTCAAGAAAGCAAAATATATTTGCTTAATTGTGAAAGGATTAGGAGCTGAGACACTGTGTAATGTTAAAGCAGCACAGACTCTCCATCATACAATAAAAACTTAGCAACAAAAGCCCTCAAGAACTGATTATGAGAACAATTTTCCTCTGTATATAACAGCCTGATCCCCTCTGGTGGCTGAGGGGATGAAAAAGCTGTACAGGACATTCTTCCTGTAAAATGGGGAAAATGCTGGGTAAATGAATACCTGCTGAGTAAAGTTCAGGAAGTGGTACCTGAGCAAAGCAGAGTCTGACATTCCTGAGCCCAAATGCTGCTCCCAAAGCCCAGCCCAGCCCTGCACAGGCACTTCCAGCACACCCACGGGACAGAGGGGATGGGGAGGCAGATCCTGGGGGGACTGGCACTGCCCTGGAGCAGGGGCTGGGCAGAGTCCCAGAATAAAGCAGGGATTTATCCAAAGGATCTCCATGGATCCACCTGGGGCAGCACCAGAGCCCAGCCAGGGCTGCACCCAAGATGAACCAAAATGGCCCCAAAATCCCCGAGCGCTGCCGGGGTCTCTCCCTGGGATCAGCTCTGCTCCATTTGCACCTTGCAGTTCATTGTCCCATCCCAGCTTCAGCCCCTGCAGTCCCACCCTGCTTGTTTTTCTCTCTCCAGCCCACGGGGTTTGTGCTCCTGGCCTGAGATTGGGATCATTTGTCCTTGGTGCCCAGCTGGAGCAGGAATTGTTTTGTCTCCCTGCTCTGTGCACAGAGCTCAGCATCCCCTGATGTGAACCCAGACCCACACACTAAAGCAGCACAGAATGTGAAACATAGAAAAGCCAAACCTGAGGCATCACCCCTGAGCATTGCTGAGCTGCAGCAGCTTGTGGGGCAATCTGGGCACCTTTGGGTGCAGGATCTCCCCTTACCTGGGTCAGGCTGCTCCAGGAGCCCCAGAAGGATCCATTCCATCCTGACCTGTCCAAGGCTGTGCCCATCCTGCCCATCCATGAAGCAGCACCAAGTTACCCCCACCTGACCACCACAAGGATTTCCAGCAACGAGACACACCTGGGAGAGGAGCCCAGCCCCAGCTGAACACCCAGGAGTGATTCCTGCTGGGAGCCCAGGCAGCTCCTGGGGCCCCCTGGTAACCCCCTCCCAAACCAGGCACTGCAAATATCCACTGGGCTCCAGCTGGAGGTAAAATGATGGGTGGGAAACTTGAATTTCATCATTTTTAGGAAGAAATGATTTAACAGTGCCCAGCAGAATCAGCCTAGGAGGGATCTCTGAGGTGCTCTGAGCGTGCTCAGCCCCACTGAGAATTTTGGGAGTCTCTCTGCACAGAACCAGCTCATTGTGGCTCTAAAAGAGACCTTTAACATGAACATCTAGGCAATTTGAAGGAGCTCCATAGTAAGGGGATGTTATCCTTTTAGAAATCCTATGAATTGGAATTCTTTGAGGCCTGCAGGAAGCACTGGAGAATAATCTGTGCAACCCAAAAAATTAGCACAAAGAAGAAAAAAGTCACTTTAAAGCCAAGACCCAGTGCCAGCTCCCTCAGGTGGGCTCTTTCAGGCATGCTGGGTACAACTTTCAGCAAAAACTCAACAACCAAGAGACCCAGAATGGCTTAAGGAAGAAAGAGTGGCAAATTGCAGCTGGTTATTATTGTCAAAAAGTTCAGTGTTTCTCTGTGAAATCATTGTTTCTTTTGGCTGTAGCTCATTCCACTGAATAAAACAGTTTTTTTAAAAAATTTTTTTCCTAATTCATTTGAACTTCTGGCAGCTGCACTTCAGCTCATTGGCCAGGGTTTTGTGGCTGCTCTGCTCTCTCCAGTTCTCATTGTTGGAGAGCTCAGTGTTCCAGATTGCAAGGCAAGATGTATTCTATTGCCATCTGTATGGCAGCTGTCTGGTGTCAAGTGGGCAATCCTCCTTATTTCTCTTCCTGAGTGATCATAATCAGGGTCCCTCAGCAGGGGACAACTACTGATAAGGGGCTACTGAATGTCACTGCATGACTGATAAGAACTGTAACATCCCATTGTGAGATGTGAGCCCAGAGGGAGGAGCCAGGCATTCCTACCTGGATATAATCTGGAGATTCTGACACACCAGCACGGCTCTTCTCCACTGGACTCCCCAGAGGAACAGCAGCTGCTTCTACTCCCATGGATCTTTGGAGGAAGAATTCACCCCTTTCCTACAGGACCCCCCTGCTCCAACAGAACCACGCCTGACACTCCAGGAGGACTGCAGCCCCTTTTCCAACTGGACTGCTGCCAACACCCTGACCAGCAGGGTGTCAGGTTGAGTTCTGACTCTGTCAGTGCTGTTCTAGTGTATTGCATTGTTTTATTTCATAATTTTATTTTTTTCCCTTCCCTATTAAAGAACTGTTATTTCCTGTTATTTTTTTGCCTGACAGCCCCTTATTCTGTCCTAGCAGGTTTGCTGGTTTGTTTAATCCCACAGAACTTGCTCCACCACCCGTTTCCCTCTGTCCACGCAGCTCCAGAGATCCCAAATGCCCTGGTGGCCCTGGAAGGAGCAGGCAGTGGGCAAGGAGAGAGCAGCTCAGCCTGGAGGAAATTCTGTCCTAGGATGTTAGAGCAAGACTTTGGGAATGCTTTGCTAAGTGTCCGTGAAATGTCAGGTTCAAAGGAATCCTTGTAAGTAATTGGAAATTGATTTCATGACACTTTGATACTGCACTCACCAGTGGCAGATGCTATTTTACATTTCACAATGGATGGAAGAAATCCTTCCCTGGGAGGGTGGGCAGGCCCTGGCTCAGTTTTCCCAGAGAAGCTGTGGCTGCCCCTGGATCCCTGGAAGTGCCCCAGGCCAGGCTGGACAGGGTTTGGGGTAACCCATGGCAGGGGGGTGATTTAGGTGGGCTTTTCTGTCCCTTCCAACCTAAACCATTCCGTGGCTCTGTGATCTTTTAAACCTCTTCACAGCAAAATGCCTCAAACATCACCAGCACATTCTTGCTCCTGGATGCACTTTAACTACAATCAGCAAGGCTCCCCAGAATTACCTCACATTTCCCTGGGATCCCAGAGCCAGAGCATTAAAATAATGAAATGAAAAATGATGAGAGCAGAACCAGCTTCCCGTTTGGAAAGAATAAATCAGTGTCTGTGCCTTTCTCTGGTGCCTGACCCAGCACTCAGGTGCAAACAGCAGAGCCTCTGAGCCTTCCCCAGGAGGAGCTGCAGCAGCTCCTAATTACAGCTGCAGGAGGTGGCTGGGAGCTTTACCAGGAGCTGGGAACTGAACCCTCTGCCCAGGGGACTGGAGCAATTTCCCATCCCAGCCCCACTTTGTGATGCTGAGTGCTGGGAGGAGAGCCTGCTCCTTGAGTGCTGCTGCGTGCTGAGATTCCAGTCCTGCTGCTTGGAGCGCTCCTCAGGGGCTGGCACTCTGGGAAAAGCCTGCTGGCCACAGCGCCACTGCTGCTCCTGCCCTGGCCAGGGAAGGCTCTGTAAGGTGGTCAGCAGGGGCAGAGTGGTCAGTGAGTGGTCAGAGGGTCACTAAGGGACAGGTGTCAGTGAGGGTCAGGTGGTTGGGGGGTGGTCAGTAGGGCTAAGGGGTCAGGGAGGTGGTCACTAAGATGGTCAGTAGGGTCAGGTGTGGTCAGTCAGGCAGGTTCTTCAGGCTCTGTTTTCCCTCTGCTCCTGCCTTGGCCAGGGAAGGCTCAATAAGGTGGTCACTAAGGTGGTCAGTAGGGGTAAGGGGTCAGTTAAGGGTCAGGTGGTCAGTGAGGCTCAGGTGGTCACTAAGGTGGTCAGTGGGGGTCAGGTGTTGTCAGTCAGGCAGGTTCTTCAGGCTCTCTTTTCCCTCTGCTCCTGCTTTGGCCAGGGAAGGCTCAATGAGGTGGTCAGTAGGGGGAAGGTGGTCACTAAGGGTCAGGTGGTCATTGAGGTGGTCACTAAGGGTCAGGTGGTCAGTGAGGTGCTCATTAAGGGTCAGTTGGTCAGTCAGGAAGATTCTTCAGGCTCTGTTTTCCCTCTGCTCCTACCTTGGCCAGGGAAGGCTCAATAAGGTGGTCACTAAGGTGGTCAGGTGGTCACTAAGGTGGTCAGGTGGTCACTAAGGGTCAGGCAGGTCCTTCAGGCTCTCTTTTCCCTCTGCTCCAGCTCCCTGCCTCATTTCCAAGAGCTCAGTGTTTTCTCACACTTATGCTCAGCTGAAAAGAACATATTCAGTCCTCTGTGTTCAACCTTGCACTCCCAGACACGAGAGGGGTTCTTTACAGTGATGATGAGTTATAGGGTGTCTGGATTCATTTCTAGACCTGATGTAGACCCCCATCCTCAGCCCACAGAGAGCTTTCCTCTTGTCAGTTCTGATCCCCTCCCCAGCAGGCATTGCTGCTCTCTGCACCCCTTTGCCTGTCCCACACCCTGTTCCCCTGTCCCAAAGCCCTGGCTGTGCTGCTGTTCCTGTGCAAACCACACCATCTCTCTCTGAGCCCGTGGAAGCTCTTGGCTGTGTGTTGTTGGCTTTCCCTCCTGCTCCTGGGGTGTGTTTATGGAGGGGTTGGCACTGCCTGTTCTGCTCCCACTGACTGGATCTGCTGATCCAGCCCTGTAAACCCTCCTCTGCTTCTCCAGATGTCAAGATTTCCTGGGGATAACCACCAAGCTGAAACCTCCTTGCAGTGGTCCACAGCCTGACCCTGTCCCAGCTGTAGAAAATCCTCTGAGCCAGATCCTGTGACACATTTAAAATCTCCTGGATTCGTCCATGCAGGATTTTGATCCCCTGTTTGGGCTGCTGAGCTGCAGGAGGGGCAAGGACAGCCTGAGGGAGAGCCTGGAAACTCTGCAAGCTGCAGATTTCTCTTGCCTGGCTGCAGTACAGATGTTGAGCTGTGACCTCTGTGCTGCCAAGTCCTGGCACTGCAGGGCTGAGCTCTCCTTCCCACCTGAGCTGTCCCTGCAGCCAGCACACAGCAGAGAACTTATTGACTGCCTCTGGAATGAAGCAATTCCCTTAATTGGCTTCATTTCCAGGGCTCTGTGCCTCCCCTGCACTGTTGGTGGCACAGCTATTTGTGTGCTGGTTGGGAAAAAACCCCAAAGATTGGACAGCAAATCAATCAAAGGCAAGGACAGGGACCTCTCAGAGATAATTGCATCCAGAAACCCAAACCCTGGCAGGTCTCTCCCTCCTGTGGCTTTGCTTTGAGGAGCCTCTATTAAGCAGCAGGACATCACCAAACAATGCCAGCAGCCAGACAAAAAACTCCTTTCCTTTTCATGATTCACCTCCCCAGTGCTCTCTGGCCACACCAAGCTCCAAAGCGAGATCTTTTTTAATTATTAGGGTGAAAATGGTTGGGGTGGCTCAGCTGTTCCCATGTACAAAGCTCATTAAAGAGCACTTGGACATTGGTGGGGCTTTTTATTCAGCTCTGGGATTTGTTTTCCTTTCCTTTGGGTGCTCATCCCTGTGTCAGTTCCCACAATGAGCTTGGGGTCTGAGCTGGGATTCGTTCTAATTAAAGGCAGTGGGAGTCAATAATTGTGAGCTGTTGTTGACACAGAGTTCCTAGGTGAGAAAATCACACACTATTTTTAATAATAAATGTAAAAAAATGCTATTAATAAATAATAATCATTAATTTTAATAATAAATTTAATAAACTCATGATAGCCAGTATAACATTATGTCTTATTTACATATCCATACCCATACTTACTTGGTATCACAAATGCACTCAAAAATGTTTTATTTCTGTTTCAATGTCTCCTTGATCAGTAAAAAAAAAAAAAAAAATAGAACTTCCATGAGCAGGATTTACAGTCTCTTTTAAGCTGTAGCACAGTTGAGATGCTGCAAAAATACTGTGCTAGAGTATAGTACACATTCTGTAGAAACACCTGGCCTCAGGGGGTGAGCAGTCCTCTGGCAGTTTTGGGATGCCATCCAGTATTTTCAGGTTTGGCAAGTTGGAGAACACACTTAAAGAGAGGCAAAACAAAAAAACCAGAAATTGAGAAAAGTAATATTGGGAAATGTTGAGAACAAAACAGACCTGATAAAAAAGAAGCAGTGGATTCAAACATATCTAAAATAGATTTGGCTTGTTGGAAATCTTGATTTGCCATTTGTTGCAGAATTTATCTGATAAAGAGCTAATTAAAACTCTCCGATTTCACTTCATTGCACCACCTTTATATCCTCAGACCCAGTAAAGTACTTCAAGAATTTGTCTTCCAACACTGACAATGAACATAATGCCAGAGTTATACCAAATTGCACCAATATTTAATTGCCCTAAGAACTGGCAGATTGAGAGCAGAAACACAATTAGGAATTGTTAAAAGGTGATTTTCTGCTTTTGTTCTCCTGGACTTGTGATAAGCAAATAATAAAAGGTGAAATCCATCATTTAAAATGTACTTTTCCCCTTCCATGCTGATATCTGCCTCCCTGCCTTTATCAGCACCACACTGCCAAAGGGATCCCACAAGACTAAAGGGAAATACACAGGAAACTCAAAAAGGTTTCCATTAAACACTGATTTTAAATTCCTGCTTTCTTTTTTCCCCCTCTCAGGAAGCAATGGGAGGAGATGTGTCCCATTTGAGACACACTCTGCAAGGTTTATATTCAAAATATCAACGCCTGGCTGTGCTTGTAGTGGGGCAAAGCATGGAACCATGCAGATTTTCTAAGAGTGAGGCTTAGAATAGATTATATTCTCCTGAATTCTTGGACTGTAATGCCTTTGGATTAGAATTTCCTTTTCCAGTGTCTGAGCCTGCTCTGTTAAATCTCCAGCCCACCCCAAAGGCCTGCCACAGGGACAGGGGGAATCCAGAAAAATCAAATGAAGGGAACTTAATTTTCTGCTGCTTTTGCTCCCATCTTTCAAGACATCCCCCTGATTCCAGCTCTGACATGTAATGCAATTTAGGCAGAACCCACCGAGGATGCAAGGAGGCTGAAGAGAGTTTGACTAATAGGTAGTTTCTATTAATAAAAGGGAATCTAATTTGTCTGCCCTGCTCACTGTCTCTAAACTTGATCCATGGGCTTAGTTCAGTTCCAGAGCTGCCAGTCATGCCATTAAAAAGCATCATAGGCAGTTTCTGAATATTTGGGGGCTTTTATCACATAATGGCTCGCTAACCCACGTTCCTGGAGTATTTCAGAGCATTCCAACTACAGGAAAAAGAAAAACCTTCTTTAGAAAGCTCGTTGGGTTTGAGATCCCATTCCTCTGAAACTCTGACAAACGTTTTCTTTTGTGTTTATCACTTCTGTTGGCCACGAGAGGGTCGGACTTACAGCTGTCTGTATCTTTCCTGGAACTCACAGGGATTCCTCTTGAGGATGAGGGATTCCAGTGGAGTGTGCCTGAAGTCTGAAATCCCCCTCAGGCTGGTGATGTTGTTTTCAGCAAGAGATAAGTGCTGAATCTGAGGGATCTTTGGCAGCTGTTTGAAGGATGTAAAGTGGTTTTTATTTACATTTAGCTCCCTGCATCTGTAAAGTACAAAGTGTATGGCATCACTATCACATCTGGGACAGAGCCCCCACAAGAGGGATGGGTTTCATACACTGGTTTTACATTTGGTGCTGGCTTTGCCTAGTCATGGATCAGATCCCTGCACTTTATATTCCCTTATTTCTTTATCTTGTACAGCAGATGCATCATTATTTCTGTTCTCAGTACTCTCCATACACCTAAATGCACAAGAGCAGAGTAGCAACAGCTGGATGGTAAAATAAATTTACAGTTGTCATGGTCGTGCTTGGGTTGTGTTCCCCCATCTCTTCACAGAGATTCCTCCTTCCCCTTTTGGCACAGATCTCCCTGGAGCTGGCTGGACCCATTGATTACTCCCCAGGAATGAAGGGGCTGTGATGGGATCTCCTCACTGGGTATTTCCAGCAATGGACTGATGGATTCTCACCCCAGCGCCCCCCAAGAGCAGATCTGGCAGCTCTCAAGAGCCTGCTCCAGCTGTCACTTCAGGAAAATTTTGATTTCTGGGCTATTGTACAAAAATAGAAACAGATTACATAAAAATAGAAGCAGGACATTTTTTCTACCTTGGCAACCTTATGGCACTGAGGTCTGTCAGAGAATTGTCCACCAGCCAAAGCTTTTCCACCCGAATTAATCTGTGGAGGATTCTTTTGAGGTTTTCCACCTGGTAAAGATCACCCAGGTCCTGGAAGGAAAGGTTCAGCTCCTGGGGAGGGAAAAAATAAGAGAAATCACTTTTTAAAATTTTTTTCTCCTTGCTTTGTAATATCTATATCATTAAATATAGACTCAGTCAGAGGTAGTTAAAATGAGAACACATTTTATGCTGCTGCTCTTATAACAATTGGTGATACCAAGCACCAAATCCACCTCAGAATCAGAGTGATGAACTCCTTAATTGTTTGAAAGAAAGAAAGAAACCATCTCTCAAGCAAGAATTTTAGTGTCCATCTCCTCCCTCCCCTGTGAGTGGGGTTACCAGGGTGTGGGAGGGAGCAGGACTGAGTGGTTGTGGCTTTTTGGTTTGGCCTCTAAACTCAGCTGGCACCAAAGTTCTGTGCAGCAGCCAGATTTAAACATTCACAGAGTCCTCACAGAACGGGCTGGGTTGGCAGGGAATTCAAAATTCATCCAATTCCACGCCCTGCCCTAGCCAGGGACACCTTCCTCATCACAGGTTTAAATCTATTAAATGCAGTGAGCTGCCAGCACTTGATTATTTGGCTTCTTCACAGCTACAGTCCAAAATGTTAATGAGAAAGTTTTACAGCACAGTTTTCCCAGTTCTCTTGCAGCCTCTTTTCCCATTTCTCTGTGTCAGTTACTTGTTTTCTTCTTTTCAGAGTATATTCTTCTTTTCTGAAAAACAGCTCTTCTTCTGAGGGCCCTGGTCAGAGAAAAAGATTTACAGTTGAGGATGTGATACAGAACTGGCACTTAGTCACTTGCTAGAAATATATATATATATATGTATGTATTGCTGGGAAGATTCTGTAATGAAGAAATATATATAATATTATAGGTCTGTGACTTTCCAGGCTTCTGAGATTTAAATTAATGGGAAGATTTTTCTACCATTCCCAGGCCCCTAGTTCAGCCAGCAATCTGCAGTCTTTGTGCATGGTTGGTAGATGACAGATCTGCCACAGATCAGAATGAAAGCTGCTTCTGAAGGGCTGTTCATAAGGACCTGAGCTCTAAAATCCTTCTCATTCCTTGCCACACTGTGAGTTGGCCTTTGATTGTCTTGAGAAAGGAAAATGTTTCAGCTTCCAGAGCAGTGCCAAAAAACAACAGCCCCACTCCAAACCTCATTTGTATTGAGACAGACACACACACTAAGACTTAAAGCCTTAATGAAAAGTGTAGAGCTGTGGGCATCTTCAAATTCCTGATTAAAACAAGGACTGGCTGGAAATTTTCCACTGTTTACTCCCAAACATGCAAATACTGTATTTTAAAACCCATCTGTTCTTGAGTGTGTCTGTAGATTGCAATTGGGCCAATTTAGTCCTAAAATACAAGAAATGTGCCACTGTTTGCAGGACTGGGCTCCCCTCCTGCTTTCTGGTTTGGCACAGAAATGGCTGCTGCATTCTGAACAGGCAAGTGTTAATCAGCTTCTGAGAGAAGTAATCAGCAGCACATTAATACTAAAACTTTCCAGTTTGCAGTTCAAGCAGTTGTTTTTCATTTTGGAAATGACAAAGGATAATTTCCTAATGATTAAAAAATAAAAGCAAGCGTGGGCACTGTGAGCTGAAATCTTCCCCCTTTTTTCAAAAGAGTGGCAAACTCCAGGATTTCAGCTCATCACTTCTTAGGATGCACTCTCTGCCTCGGTGGAGTTGGGGCTGAAATGTCAAAGTGCCTTTTTGATCTTTACCTTCCCTCACTCGGGGGCAGAGGAGCTGATTCCCTCTCACACCGTGTTCCTCTATGTCACACCAGCCAAGGTACTTGAAGGAGTCAGAGGGAAGCTTTTAAAAAAAAAAAAAAAAAGGGAAAAATGAAGATATAAAAGAATCACTAAAAGCTCTTGAGGTTTTGGTGTTGCATTTTCTCTTATTTCTGGCCTTATTACAGCAGAAATCCCCCAGCCAGAGCCAGGGGCAGGAGCTGGGGATGCTGTGGGAATTCACAGCTCAGTGGAGGTTTCCACAGCTCATCCTGGCTGACTCCAATAAATCAGCTGAGATATTGGAGGGAGCCTCCTCAGGGCTCATTGTCCCCCTGCAGTTTGGAGCTCAGAGACTGAGGCAAATCCCCTGCCACAGCTGACCCCAAAGAGCAGGACCTTGCTTATTCTCCTTGTTTATTTGGAGGATAAAAGGAGGAAAATAAAATCCTCCTCAAGGCAGAGGAGGAGATTTCTGCCCCAGCTCCTCTGTGTCCATGTTCTCTTTTTTACAAACCTGCAATCAGACTGGGAAACCCAACACTCACTGGGAAAGGCAGCCTGGGGTCCCAGTTCTGCACGAGGGCTCCTCTGCTTTGGGGTAAAACCAGCGGAATGTTGTGGGCATCCCTCAGGATGGAGCAGCAGGAGGAGTAGGAGGTCAAGAACTTCTGATTGCTTGTAGTCAGACCTGAGGAACTAGAGAGGAGACCTTGAGCCAGCCTAGAATCTGTCCAGAGAAATGCAAATTTTTTGGGGTTTGTCTTATATTTACACAAAATAGTTACAGGAAATAACTACAGAAAATACAGAATAGATCAGGGTAGGACTTTGCAGCAGGCAGCAGCCACATCCTGAGGCCAAACCATGAGCAGCCCCCTCACCTGAGCTCATCTCCTTACACACCTGAGCCTGTCACAGGCATGTCCAAAGCCAGAGAGAGGAATTTCCTGGCAGTCTGTTAGGAAAACTGAATTTTGGAGAAGATGGAGAGCTGAACTTGTCCAACAGCAGGATGTGGTGGTTCCCTTCCACCCAGGAGAGCCCAGCTTCTGTGGGTCTGGGCTGGATGGAAAGGGACCTCAGCTGTTTGTTTCATTCCATCCTAGGTGTGGTTTAACTCACTGCTTTGCTAATATTGCTGTATTTATTTTAGCCTCTTGGATGTGTTCTAGCACCTGAAGATCCTGGAACATCAGAGATCTGCAGCAAAGCTGGATTTTGCTCAATGGAGCCTTCAAACCACAGAATCATTTTGGGAAATCTCTCCAAGGTTACCAAGTCCAACCTTCAGCTTGAAGCTGTGTGTCCATGTGCTCTCTTAGTGCCTTGCCTAAGAACACTTAAAATTCACATTTTACACACCCCAAATGGGGCAATTTCTCCAACTGTGCTTCAGAGGGATTGAAGGATGTGCAGGCTGGCAGCTGCCATTTAGAAATTTACCACAGCACACTTGAAAACAAGGATTTCATTTGGTCAGGGTGTGCATCCAGCACTGGAATTTGGTGTTTATTCTACAGGCTTGGGGAGCTCTTGCCAGGGAGCCTCAGCATCAAGAAACCCCTGGAGTCAGGAGCAGAAATAAATAAATAAGCCAGAATAAACCAGAATAAAAATGCAGCTTTAAAATGGTTTGGGGAGGGAGGCAAGGAATGTCTCATAGTGGGAGTAGCAGCCAGGCTGAACAGAGCATTGGTTACAATGCACAGTGACAGATTTTTGGCAAAGCCTGGTGAGGAGAGGTGTCCTGGTGCCCTGACAAACTGCTCCCCTCCCTCCTGCTTTATCTTGGGGTTTCAGTGGGGTCACAGCAGCCCCAGTGAACTGCAGGTGACTCCCAGGATGCTGGGGGAGCTCAGCATTTTGGAGAATAACAACTATTTACTGAGAGATTTCTGAGGGCACCTGGAGGCAAGCAGCCCCTGGTGGGTGTGTGTGTGCTGGAGAGCAGCAGGAGTTCACTCACAGCAGCCCTGGGAAAAGAGGATTTACATTGGGTAAAGAAACCCCAGAAAATAAAAAGAAAAAAAGTGCTGGGAATTCTTGTTTAGCTCAATCTTGCTGTTTGTTCTGCTTTTACCTCCTTGTATGTTGAATGAGATCAGAGCAAAGAAATTTGTAGAAATTCTTTTGTGTCTAAGAAAAAGATCTGCTGTTTTGCTCAGTTTGGAAGTGATCCTTTAGGATGGATTCAAATGACTATTTATAACTGCAAGACTTTTCAAAGCCCACCTTCCTCTCAGCTAGATCCTACCTCCTCTGCTGAGACAGGAATATGCACTCCCAGTCCCTGGCAATGTGGGATTAAACATTTCAGCTGAACCATTGAACATGACATCTATTCTGATCTGCTGGAAACCCACTCACAGAACTCTGGATTGCTGATGGCAAGTAAAACATGAAGTTCCAGAAAAAATAAATATGTGATGGATACCACTTCCCCAGCCAGGTGGGCAGTGAGGTTTCCATGAGAAGGAGTGACAGAAAGAAACATCTTTCCCCTCAAAACTGCCAGGTTTAACCAGGACCAGCTGGACCCCCACATGATGAGATTTTTCTGGAGGACCAAGTGGCACACAGCTTTCCTCTCCCCTGCCTTGTTTACCTTCCTGTTTTGCTGCAGAATGGATGCAGGAGGAGTGGCAGTGAAGGAGGCAGGATGCAATTCCAAGCAATTACTGAGCTCACAATACATGAAAGGAACAAAATTTCCTGCCTTGATTGTGAGGCCCTTTGGCTGGATATGAATCTCCAATGACACCTCTGGGAGCAGCACACTAGATTATGTCAAGCATTAAGGGAAAAAATATTAGATTCATGATGTCTGTCCAGGCTGAGTCATTTCCTCTCACTTTGCCTGCAGTGAGAAATTGGTGGTTATCATAAATCATGGACCTAAATTCTTATGAGAGAAGAATTAATTTCACTAATGGAAACCCTCTGTGGCAATTGCATTCCTCCATTCTCCCTCTTTTTTGGGGGGCTGTGGGGGAGTATTTATGATGTCTCTTAAGCAGAGGTACTTGACTATATTTTAAGAATTCTGTAATAGAGGTTTGGAAAGGAAACTTCAAAAAGTAACAGGGGAAAAAAAATCTTGTGTGTGACCAGCTCCTAATTTCTGAGGCTGGCCCTCATTCCAGCTCCTAACACGGCTACAGCTCTGCTGCTGACACCAAATCCAGGTACAAAATTGTTTTTCATCTCAGTAATAAACAGAAGCCCACAAAATTGTACCAAGCAATTCTTTGCAGGCACCTGGAGGTCTGCAGTGCTCCCAGTGAGCTGACAAGAGGGAGCACAGGCTGGGGGGCAACTGGAAGCACTCATGGCTCACCCCTTGCATTTTACATTATTCTGCTCAGTGGAAGTCCCAGGGAGGAATTCAGTGCCTGAAGTGTTTTGCAAACTGTCAGGAATGAGAACAGAACAGCCCCAGCCTTTTTCAGAAACCCTGCGCTGCTGAGCTCCCCGATCAAAGCCCCAGCTCAGCAGGATGGCAGGATGGGGCTGGGAATGCTCTGCTCCCACTGACACCTTGGCCAGGTGTCCAGGGAGCCCAGGGTGCTCCAGGTTCCCTGAGTGCAGTGCCAGCACCTCTGAGCCCAGCTGCCTTTCAGGGCAGGACACGTTAAAGAACACGAGAAGACTTTGAAGAGCCAAAGCTGAGCTGCCTCTGAAACTGAGTGAGAAACAGAGTGAAAAGTCCCTCCTGTGTATGTTTTAGCTATTTGGCTGTTAAAACATGAGTGTCAGTCAAATCCTTTCTCCTGATGAAACAGCAGCCTCGACAAACAAACATCTGAGACTCAGCACAGGCTCAGCTCTGCTGCCCAGAGAATGGGGAGCTCAGCTGAAGAGGAGGGAGGATAAAGGGGGTCATGGGCAAACTCCTGCATTTGGAATTTGAAAGGCTTTTTGTCCCAACCTTTTGAGCAGTTTTGGGGTCTGGTGCAGCTTCTCACAGCCTTATCCCAGCTGCTCTTCAGGAATCAGCATCCTCCAGCAGGCTTAGCTCGCACTGAGCCACAGCTGCTTTCCCCTTAAAGCTGAAATGCCCTGGATAAGAGGTTTGGGAACAAGTAGTGGGGCTATTTATAACCCTTCACATATCCAGAGTCAGGATTCCCGTGGTGCTGGATGCATCCCACCAAATCACAGCCCACATCTGCTCCTGTGCTGAGCTCAGTGAGCTCTGGTCAGGGCCTTATTTAGCAAAAGGGCTCTCAGATCATTCAGTCCTGATGCTGTGGAAGTGAAAAATGTGCACCATTCTAAAGGAAGGAACCAAATCAAATGTGTTTCAAGATCATCTTGAAGGAATGGGGAAAAAAAAATCCAAACTAGAGAAATTAAGAAAAGAGCAATAAATCCTCCCAAAGCAAAGGGTTTGTGTCACTGGGTGAGAACTGCTGATTTTGCCAGCTCTAAGAGGGGTTCTGGATCTGCCCAAACCACCTGCACACCTAGGTGAACTCTCACAGGTTCCAAACACCCAATTATTTATGTTATCCCAGTCATGGCAAATGCCAAAGCCATGAATGAGCTGCAGGGATAACTCACCAGCACAGCCTGTGAAAGTATTTAAGAGATGGCAAACTCAGAATCCAGGCTGTGCTTCATTTCAAATGCACACAATTTACTGCTCCAGAGCAGCTCTGCTTGTATGCAAACATTTGTTATGAGAACTCTCTGAACTTAGGAGAGTAGAAGATATGGACACAGTGTTTGCATGCTCTATTACCTCTCAATTATTTTTATAGGAGTTTTAGGAGACATTATGCAACATTTTGAAGCAGTTCTTCTGAGCATAATTTAGTGAAAAACACACCTGTAAGTTATGGCTACGAAGCATCCTTGCTGATAGCTGTAGCATCAATTATCTTGCTTTATGCTTCATAAAATTGCCCCCCCCCCCCAAGACATAATTAACTTAATTAGGTCCTATCACCATAATGATACACTCTTAGCATATTAACTAACATTTTCCTCGTGGATCCAGCTTGCACCAACACAAAGCCCACATCTCAATCCACACATTTTCACAACAAACTCAACATTTTTGTTGGGGCAGCTTTTTCCTCCGGCAATCAGGCACTGACACCAAGAAAAACAGCTCTGTTTGAACTCCTGTTTTCCCTGCACAGCAATCTCCTTCAGCAACACAGGCTGGTACATTTTAAAAAGACACTCAATCCTGTAACTCTATCTTTGTTGTCAAAGCATGTCAAGCAATGACTACAGGTTCGTGTCTCCTTGCACCCTCCTACCTTTCAGACATGTCTGGCTGCCGCATGAAATCCTCACATCTTGCACAGGGCTATTTGTCTACAGGCAGGGCTTATCTTCCCATCTCTGGCCCTGCTCAGGGAGGGAGTTCCAGGGCCTCTGGAGAGGGGGAACCTGCCGGGATCCCGATGGATCGATGGGCTCGCCGTCTCCAAGGGAACGCCGTCACCTCGCAACGCCGCTCTCACGTTGGGAGCTATTGTTACCAACCCCTTAAGCACATCCAACAAATTCCTGGGCTGATCCAGCTGGTATCAGTGAGCTGGCTTTCCAGAAGGTGCCTAAAGATAGGCTGGTGATACCTGTGGAGAGATACGTGATCAGCCAGCTGAATCTCTGGGCTGCTCGCTCCGGCCGCTTCGCTTTCAATTCCTTTCACAGTTTTGCCCACTTGAAGTTCGTATTTTTGTTGCCTGAAAGATCTCCTGCTTCATTAATGGCTCATTAAAATCCTTATTAAATATCTGTTGGATGAAAAGAAAATACTTAAAGAGGCTCAGGTTTTATGTAATGTTCTGGAAGGTTCTTTATGGGCACCGTTTCGCTCTGTTGGGCGTTCTTGCCTCATTTGAACGTGCTCAGCCACTTTAGGAACATCTTCCAGGCGTCCTTCTTCAGGTTTGCAGCTGGGAATGAGAACAAGAGATTCTTCTCTTGGTGGGAACCAACAGGCCAGGTTTGTGTCTGTTTTTATATTATATTTTTCTCAAAGCACTAAAGCTGTAGGATCAGCCCAGTGAATTATTCCCTTCAAAATGCGTTTGGTTTCTGTTTGCTCACCCAGACGGAGTGCAGGTGCTGGCAGGGCTCCAGGGTGGGACTGCAGCAGCCCAGGGTGGTTGTGGGCGCTGGTTAGTCCCTGCTGAAGTTCCCAGATGGCCTCTAAACTCCAGCAGTGGTGATGGGAGCCGGGGTTTAGGGGAAGGTTACAATGGAGCTGTAACTCGCGCCCTATCGATCTGCGACTTCCCCACCGCTGGCACAGCCCCTTCCTCACTTCAGCTCCTGGGCTCTGTGCTGAAAAAAGAGGGGATAAATAGATTAAAACCAATGTGGGAGAAGTCCACAATCCCCTCTGCCCAGGGAGATTCAGTTGGAAATGCTATACAGTCAAAACCTCTGTGGTTTAGACTTCTGCCTTTCAGCTTCTTCACAGAAAAGTTACTCCTTATCCTCCTTTCCCTTCACATTTCTCTTTTCTCCTTTAGGTCACTACAAAGGCTGATCATTATAAGGTCTTTCTGCACAGAAAGGTCTGTGCTTTCCCCAATGGTTGCTGAAGGCTCCAAAACCTTCTCTTAGAAATTCTGCCGGCAAATTTCACCGTGCCGGCAAAGCAGAGGGGAATAATGGTAATTAGAGAATTTCAGCTCCATGCACAGGCATTCCGTGGTTCCAAATGTTGAACTGACAGATCATTATGTGAAATTTAACAAAGTAGTCATTCCACCCAGGTTTCATTAAAACTTTATGTGCTAAGAGCTGAGTTTATTACGGGGTGGGCGAGGACAGGGTATTAAGAGATTCATCAGGTCACTTGAGCGAATCATTTCTCTGTCTGCTAAGAATAAAGAAATTAATATCTAAATCAAACAAGATTGCAATTTGGGGCCTTTCTACTTAGCATTTTTTCCTCTGTCTGTAAAATGAAAGGTATTGGTCCCCATCACAGCCTAATGGGCTTCAGATCTTTTATGGCAAATGCATTCCTCATAAAGCCCATGAAAAATTATCTCTGTGCTATTTCAGAGGAACGACATATTTTACATGGTGTCGGCCTTTCCATTATAAACACTATTTTTCAGATCTTTACAACCTGCCCATAAAAATGTGCTTCTGACAAGAAACTCGGCAGTGTGTCCCCAGCTCTGCAAGAAAGAAATCTTTTTTTCCAACTTTATCTTATTTTGATCAGTAGTTTCGTCCTTGAATCGGGTAAATACAGGGTGGGCATGGTTCTCACCCCTGTGTCTCTCACACCTTTTTTTTGTCCCATTGGATTCTTCCCTGCATGTCCATGAAATTTGTAGGAACTGGGCAGAACCCAGCTCATCCTGAGGTCTGATTAATGACAGAAACAATCCCAATTATTCTCACTGCTGTAGGCCACCAGAGGCCCCGTTGTTCTGGGCACCACAGAAAGTCAGGAAAACAGAGTTTGCTCCAGAGGGTTTGTGCTCTAATTGAACAGAGCAGACAGACAAAGAGTAGGAAGAAAGGAAATAATATTATCCCTCCTCCTTTTATACAGAAATAACTGAGATGCTCAGACCATGAAATCCTGGCACTGTGGGAGCAGAAATTCTGTTCCTATGCCCAGGGTCAGCATTCACACAGGATTCCCAGCCACTGACTCTGTTAAAACCAGACTGGATGAACAGTCTGGCTTTGAAATCTGCAATTACTGGCTGAGTTTCTGAGCTGACATTTTCTAATCGTCGTTAAAGGACACTTGAAAGAAATTTCTCTGTTAAAACATTTTTCTGATTCAGGGATAAATCAGTTTGTTGACATAATTTTATGCTCTTGACATAATTTTATGTTCTTTATGCAAAATCCTTTTTTTTTTTGGTGTTAACTTGGTACAAATGGGTGATATGAAACCATCAGGTCGATATCACCAGTACAATCAGACTTATACACGTAACACCAGCAGAAAGCCAACTTTTATTGACCTTACCTGCTTTGAACATCTCCAGGAATCCAGGGCACTGGTGTTGGATGAGTCAGTTGGAAAGAGAGAATTTCTTGGGCTGTCTCAGAGGTGTGATGTGCCTGGCCCTGGAAGAGGAGCTCACTTTTGGTGCACAAACGCTGCTCTGCGCCTCGGCGGGCAAGCAGCGCACTCAGCCCGACCAACAGGTTGGAGTTATTTGTTACCCAGGCTACACTTTCCTCTCTGCCCTGCCCATTCAGGATTCCAGGAAAGTATTTGATTCCCACTTGGAGAGCATTCCCAGGGAAAAGCCAAGGACAACAGGATAAAGCCTTGGGCAGGAGGAGAGCAGAGTTAGTGAAACATTTCATCGGGGTGGCCAGGCAAAAAAGGAATCGGCAACTAGCTGGATAAATAATTGAAGGGAAAACTGTACATGCCTGCTTTTCTGAGGTGTTCCAAACCCATGGATTCCAAGAGGCTTGGAGGGGCTGTAACCAAGCAACGAGGGCTGAAATTTGGTTGTCTCTTCTGGAAAAACAATGGGCTTGCAATAATGACAAGGAAGAGTGAGCCCTTCCTTGGTTTAACAGTCTTTGGATGAAGCTGCAAGAAAAGTTGTTTATGGAATGAAGAAAGCATTTTTGTTTGGTTTAGGAGAGGCCTGCTCCAGCATCAAACCTGCCTTTTTCAGAACAAAATGAAGATCAACAATTTCTGGATGAATCTGACACTGAGGAAAGGCTGCAAATAAGTAACATTTCAAGATTTTCTTTCTCAAAACTTCCTTTTCAAAAGAAATAATGGACATAACTCACTGCCTCTTCATTTGCCTGCGTGAAAGAGAAAACAAGATTGTTTCCCAAGTGGATTTGGTGTCACACAACACTCCTGGCTGACACTGAAACGAGGTCTGTTTTCCCTTTCACCTCAAAACACGGCTTTGGCACTGAATGAAGTCATTGCACCCCTAACCCACAGATGCACATAAGATCCTGATTAACCCTGTAGCCCTCAGGGGCAAAACCAAATGAACCAAACCTGTGTGTGAATGTGGAAAAGCCCCAAAGGGACCTGGCAGGGACCTGCCAGCCCTCCCCAGAGGGAAGGAGCCTCACACAGCCCCTGGTCCGGGCTCTCTGGAGCCCAGGGACAAACTGGGCCATCTAATGAGCTCCCTGTCCCTCTGCACTCCCCCAGCTGCCATTCCTGTCTGACCCTCAGCATTCAAAACACCCAAAGCTGCCAGGACAAACGGATCAGGCACTTGATGGAGCCTCCAGCCTTGGGGTCAGTCCCATCTCCTCCACCCACACCTTCATCAGGGATCTCATGTCTCATCTTCTCACCAGTTAATTGTTAATGATAATTCCCCATGGAGTACAAGATTCATTAGGCACTTCCTAATTTATCAAGCTCAAATCTCATCAGGTAATTTTAATCATGTGAAAATCATTCTAAATTCATTTTGATAGACAATTTCCTGTTGCAGCCTCCTTTTCCCCTGTGTGGTTGGAAGCAGCATCTCTGTTTTTTCTCCTCTGACTTCCACCTTTGCAGATGCCATTGCACTTCCATCATTTTCTTGTATTTATTTGAAACTGCTGCCAGCTGCTAAGGAGGTATGTTTCCTTTTTTTTTTTTTTTTAATTGATTACCTGAAATAAATTGAAAAAAATCAGTTTATTTCATCCATCAAACCCTTTCCTTCCTGAAAATCAGATCTTGCAAATATGGGAATCACCAGAGCACTTTATTAAAGTGGCTTGGCCAGGTTGTCATATAGGAGATATTTGAGACAAATAGGCATAATCTCTTTAAGGATGGGATGGGAAAAGAATTGTATTGCTGGGCCAAGGTGGCAAAAAGCACCCAGCTCTGCAGGAGCTTAGAAAGGCAGGGAAAAACAGGAAAACACGGAAAAGCAATGCAGCTGAATGGCAAACACAACTCAGATGTTTAAAATTCAGAGCTCCCTGTCCCCATTCCAATCAAAAAAGGAGCTGAGAACTCTGAACATGTATTTACAGGCAGAACTTGTTCCTGACATCTCCCTTTTTTTTAATCCCTATTATTTCCCCGAGTCTTATTGCCAAAAAAAATTAAGTTCAAGTGAATGCCTGGTTATTCACTGTCTGCAAGGATAACAAAGATGTTCTCTGGCTGAAAGCAGCGAGCAGAGCCTCCTGTGATGGTGGGGAAAAGAGGAGAGGGGCATGATGAGAAGAATCAGGGGTTTTTATTAAAGGTGTTGTGCTCACGCAGCTTTTGTCAGGAAATCCAAATAATTTACTCCCACTTGCTTTCATTTGGAGCAAAAGGCAGCCTTGTGTTCCATGAAAAAGGAATGAGCCTTGCTCCTCTGCAGTGCTTCTTTTCAGGGCAGGAGACAGACACGCTGTGGCCGTCCACAATCCCTGCAGCTGCAGCCAGGAGCTGGCACAGCCTGCCAGAAGGAATTAAATGTAATGAAAATGTGTTCCTGCTCAAAGTCAGGGGCAGCAGCACATCCCTGTGTCCTGAGGGCTGCCCCACCTTGTCCTGCCAGCGCTGCTGGGGGAGCTGAGCCACTCCTGGGTGGTTTTCCACCGCTTTGTGCCACGGCTGAGGGGCTGTACCTGCTGAGCAGGGCATTCCTCAGCTGCCAGGCTTTTCCATCCTTAGGGCACAGCTGGGAATCTGTAAGAATTTAGTGCAGCACAACAGAAATCTCTATGCTAAATCAGGTCAGTGGAGAAGGGATTCTGAACTTCAGCAGCCAAGGAGACCCTGAAGCATCTTGCCCTGCATGGTTTGCCTTGCCCCTGCACACCACTGGCTCTGCACAGCAGTGCTGGCACTGCAGAGCTGCTGCTGGGGCTCCCCTGAGCAGGGCAGGGCTCCCTCCACGTGCTCCAGCCTTGCCTGGGGTTCAGTCAGAGCCCCATGAAGGCAAACCACGGGCTGGAAGTGAATCCCAGAATCACAGAATCACAGAATTCACAGAATCCCAGAATCACAGAATCACAGAATTCACAGAATCCCAGAATCCCAGAATCCCAGAATCACAGAATTCACAGAATTACAGAATTACAGCATCACAGAATCCCAGAATTCCCAGAATCCCAGAATCCCAGAATTATAGAATTACAGCATCACAGCATCACAGAATCACAGAATCACAGAATCCCAGAATCCCAGAATCCCAGAATTACAGAATTACAGCATCACAGAATCCCAGAATTCCCAGAATCCCAGAATCCCAGAATCCCAGAATTATAGAATTACAGCATCACAGCATCACAGAATCACAGAATCCCAGAATCCCAGAATCCCAGAATCCCAGAATCCCAGAATCCCAGAATTACAGAATTACAGCATCACAGAATCCCAGAATCCCAGAATTAGAGAATTACAGAATTACAGCATCCCAGAATCCCAGAATCCCAGAATTACAGAATCCCAGAATCACAGAATCCCAGAATCCCAGAATCACAGAATCCCAGAATTCACAGAATCCCAGAATTCACAGAATCCCAGAACAGTGAGGTTGGAAGAGACCTTCAAGACCATCGAGTCCAACCTGTGCCCTGACACCTCAACTAGAGCACCACTGCCATGTCCAGTCTTTTTTAAAACACATCCAGAGATGGTGATTCCACCCCCTCCCTGGGAAGGGCATTCCAGTGCTTTATTATTCTTTGGGTGAAAAACTTTCCAGTGGAATGACTTCAGCCAGTGCCTCAGCTCTTTTCAGCCCAAAATCCCCTCTGCAGACAAAGCTCTGTTTTCCAGAGGTCATTCCCCACCTCACATTTTTGCTTGAACAGAGATGAGGTGATGGGAGGAGCAGATTTCTTTACGGGAAAGTGAAAGGGATTCAACCCCAGACACTTCACACCCACCCTGATCTTTGGGGTTCAGAGGGGCTCCAAGCCCACAGCTGGCCCAGAGGGGCTGTGGAGGTGCTGTTAAACTGCTTTTTGTCACAAAATTCCCCAGCCACAGCCTGCCAGGGCACTGAACCAGTCCCAACCATTATCCACACCATCTTTCAGCTGCTCCACTTTGCTGCCAGCTTCCTGCTGTATTCCCAGCTGGGAAATTAGAATTTCCTTTTTGCCTCGCACTGGGGGAAGAAGAGAGCCCTGCCTTCATTTATTAAATGACTGAGTGACCAGGGGTTCTTTTCCTGATTAGGGCAGTTTAATATTTCTGTTGATACCTGTTCCCCAAAGTCTCCTTTCAGCCCTCATATTTTTTTTGCAGTTGAGTCGTGAAGGATCAGCAGCTGAGCTTCAGACATGTTCCTGCTCATTTTTCATGCTGCCTTGGCTGTTTTGGAGAGCTGCTGAATACAAAATGAAGCTGCAAGAGTGTGTTTGCTCCACAGCCAGCAAGGCATGAAGCCCTTTTTTCTCCAGCTGTGGAGTAGAGCCAGAGCATCGCCGACAGAGTCGCTGGGGATGTGACTCAAAGGGTGACATTTCCTACTCTGCTCTGTGACACCAGATGATGAATGCTCACAGCAAAACACGAGGCTGGTTTAAATAAACAAAATTAAATCTATTTCTGTGATTATAGGAATCGTGTTACATCTCTGAGGGAGCATCAGCTGCTGCTCCCGAGCGCTGCAGATTTGTCAGCTTGTTCAGAAATGCTCTGGTTGTTCACTGGGTTTTCCTGCTGCATAAATCCATTGGCATTTTGGCCTGAGCAGGGCAGGGGGGGAATTGGCCAGTGGGGGATTTGGCCAGCAGGTTGATGTTCTGCACATCAGCCTTAATCTTGTTTTACACTCAGCAATTTACAGCATCATATTGTTCCCATTTTCAGCATTACAGAGACACCATGGGAGTGTGTGAGAGCAGGGACCTCAGCCCAGAGCCAAAGCAGAGGGGATTCTCCCATTCCTGGATTCTCCCATTCCTGGGTTCTCCCATTCCTGTGTTCTCCCATTCCTGGGTTCTCTCATTCCTGGGTTCTCCCATTTCTGGATTCTCCCATTCCTGAATTCTCCCATTCCTGAATTTTCCCATTCCTGGATTTTCCCATTCCTGGATTCTCCCATTCCTGGATTTTCCCATTCCTGGATTTTCCCATTCCTGGATTTTC
Organism: Fringilla coelebs; assembly: GCF_963513975.1. Lineage (NCBI taxonomy): Eukaryota > Metazoa > Chordata > Aves > Passeriformes > Fringillidae > Fringilla > Fringilla coelebs. Next base: position 22,428,545 of record NC_140036.1, read on the forward strand.
CCATTCCTGGATTCTCCCATTCCTGGGTTCTCCCATTCCTGTGTTCTCCCATTCCTGGGTTCTCTCATTCCTGGGTTCTCTCATTCCTGGGTTCTCCCATTTCTGAATTCTCCCATTTCTGAATTCTCCCATTCCTGAATTTTCCCATTCCTGGATTTTCCCATTCCTGGATTCTCCCATTCCTGAATTCTCCCATTCCTGGATTCTCTCATTCCTGGATTTTCCCATTCCTGGATTCTCCCATTCCTGGGTTCTCTCATTCCTGGGTTCTCTCATTCCTGGGTTCTCCCATTCCTGGATTCTCCCATTCCTGGATTCTCCCATTCCTGGGTTCTCCCATTCCTGGATTCTCCCACTCCTGAATTCTCCCATTTCTGGGTTGTCTCACTACTGGGTTCTCCCATTCCTGGATTCTCTCATTCCTGGATTCTCCCATTTCTGGGTTGTCTCACTCCTGGATTCTCCCATTCCTGATTTCTCTCATTCCTGGATTCTCCCATTCCTGATTTCTCTCATTCCTGGGTTCTCCCATTCCTGGATTCTTCCACTCCTGATTTCTCCCATTCCTGGATTCTCTCATTCCTGAATTTTCCCTTTCCTGAATTCTCCCATTCCTGAATTTTCCCTTTCCTGGATCCTCCCATTCCTGGATCCTCCCGTTCCTGCCCCCAGGGTCTCAGCCACCCTCCCCATTCCCTGCTGTTTTTTTGGGAATGTGTCCCTTGGGATGCAGCCCAGCTCTGAGCCCTGGCACTGCCCCAGCTGCAGCTGGAGCCAAACCCACACCCCAGGGCAGGAAAGGCACACCTGGACCGTGCCAAACTCCAGCCAGGGCTGGGAGGACACCAGGGGAACCATCCCCACAGCAGAGGCTGAGCCAGCCCCTCCCTTGGGCTGGGAAAAGAGCATTTCCCCTTCCCCACTGAAGCCAAATTTTAGCAGCAAGGTGCTGGTTAAGCTCTGAGATTGAGACCAGCAATAAATTCTGATTTTATCTGCTCTGCCAGCTGTGCTGGGGAGGGGTGAGCCTGAGCTGCTGTGTCTGGGCAGGTTTAGATAGTGTTACAGGCTGAAGTCACCACTGCCACGGCACACAAAGGCTCCAGGCTGTCACAGATACCCCCTGGTTCATCAGATGGTGTCTTCAGATGTCTGTGCTGAATGTCAGCACACTTGCAAAATTAATACTCCCCAAGCTCCAGTGGGAAAAAAAAAAAAAAAAAAAGGTTTTGTACAGAAACCCTAAAAATAAGGCAACACTGAGGGAGATATAGAAATGTAAAACAACCTTTCCACTTGAAAACCTTTCTCCATGGAGCCATCAGGATGCTTTTCCTGGGAAAGCAGCACAGGCTCAGATCAGCCCTGCTCCTGAATGCTGCTCAGATTCTCATGCTTGCCATGGAGGGTGGAAAACAGGCTGCCAGCTGGTTAATGGCCCTCCTGAAAAATGGCCTTCTAGGCTGCTTTTGGAAGCCACTTCTCATGGAACTATCAAAATATAATCTCTGTGCTCTTGTCACCCAGAGGAGGAAGCATGTTTTGAGCAAGTGTTATCGGGGCTAAGAGAGCCCGAATTAACTTGTGCTCAAGACACTTAGTGCCCTGCCAATAAATCCACCAGAAAGTAGAAAATACAAAGTAATACCAAAGCAATTCCACCAGGAGAGCCCTGCCAGCTCCTCCCACGGGGGTTGTGGCTCCTCTTCAGGGCTCTCAGGGGCTGGGGAGCTTTGCCAGTGCCCCAGGGTCAAACCCTGATCTCCCTTTATTCCCCTCTGTCTGCTCCCATTACCTGGCTGCATTCCCTGGGCAGGGGTGGCAGGCAGAGGAATTTGCTGCCATCAGTTCCAAGAAGCCAGAATTCCTCATTTAACTGAAGGAGATGAACCCAGACAAGGCACTGACTGAGAAGGGAGGGGGGAAAGAATAATTTTGCCTGAAGAGAGTGAATGAAATATGTTAAAACTTGATAAGAAATTAAAGACATCAAAAAGATTGCCCTGTAAGGATCATGCCCTGGGCAATGCCAAATCTCACTGGTCACCAGCAGTGTGGCACAAAAATTATTATTATTATTTGGGGCTTTTGTCGCTGTACTTTGTAAATGCATGTGTGGCAACAGCCACAAAGTCAGCAAAGCTTAACACAGGAATAATAACATTTATTATCACAAGACAAATACTGGTCTCAACGTTCTTGGTCTCTGCTGGGGACTGCTCTCCTTGGGTCAGGCTGGGATCAGCAGTGGGCAGAGCCAGGCTGTCATTTCCAGGAGCAGGACTGTGTAAAGCTCTCCTGCCAGCTCCAAACCAGGGATGTGTCCTTTTGAATAAAACCTTTTTATTCCCTTACAGGCACCAAGGAAAAGCCCCCCCAGCCTCTAAAGCAAGAGGCACAGAGTGGCTTCATTATTTTGAATTATCTCATGGTTCCATGCAGTAATAGCTTAGGTTTTGTTTACTTTTGATAGCAGAAAAATAACAGGATTGGTGGTTCCCATAATGCATCTACATTTAATGAGAGCACAGACAAAATGCAATTTTCTAAATTCCACATCTTGCATGCACACAGTCTCCACCATTTTTTCTGTAGAAACAGTGATTAGAAGCCTGTTTCATATTTTCAGGTAAGCGTCCTAAAGTAATTTTTGCAAATTGGGGAAAATGGGCAAACTGGACAAAATTTTTCTAGTCACAAAAACCTCAGGTGTGTCACTCCCAGGCAGTTGTTTGAACTCAGGCTTCAGGGCATGGCCTGAGAGGAACCTGCATGGGCTCCAGGGCTGCCTGAAGTGGTGGCAATCATCCCAGGATGGACCACAAAGGGCTTGGAACAGGCTGAGGGTGACAGTGCAGCTTTGTCTGGGGATGCTCTTTGCTCTGACACCACAAGGCTGTCTGCTCAGCATTGGAGGTTGTGGAGGCAGACATTCCCTAATTCCTTGCTCCCTCTCTCCCTCAGGATGCTGTGGCTGGAGACATCCCTGCCTTTCTGTAAGGCTGACACGAGGCTGTCCTGCTCAGGCCCCAAACTCTCTGTCCCACACGTGTTCAGATTCAAAAGCTCAGCAATTAAGAGCTCACCTCCTCAGAACACTTTTATCTATTAGTGTATGCACATTAAATGTGGAATGACACTGGAAAAGAAATGAATTTGATCACCCCAGGCAGCCTGGTCACCTTGCTGCCCGTGGAACTGCAGCAGTAAGACTGGCTCTGAAACACTGGGATGATTCACAAATGATTTCTGATCAAAAAATCTGAAGGGAGCTGATAAACTGGAGCACACTGTCTCTGATTTTCTTTTTGTACAGACCAAGGAGAAAATTCTGTGAAAGAAAAATCAATGCAGACAGATGAAAACCAGGCAGCAGCAGCAGAACTGGCCTCTTTTACCTCTCTGCATTTTGCTGAGGGCTTTAATAGAATCACAGAATCCCAGAATGGTTTGGGTTGGAGCAGACCTTGAGGCTGAGCTCGTTCCAGGTGTCCTGCCAAAAGCAGCTCAGCTGATGAAGACACATCCCTGGTTTGGAGCTGGCAGGAGAGCTTTACACAGTCCTGCTCCTGGAAATGACAGCCTGGCTCTGCCCACTGCTGATCCCAGCCTGACCCAAGGAGAGCAGTCCCCAGCAGAGAGCAGGAATGCTGAGACCAGTATTTGTCTTGTGATAATAAATATTATTATTCCTGTGTTAAGCTTTGCTGACTTTGTGGCTGTTGCCTTCAGAAACATGCATTTACAAAGTACAGTGACAAAAGCCCCAAATAATAATAATAATTTTTGTGCCACACTGCTGGTGACCAGTGAGATTTGGCATTGCCCAGGGCATGATCCTTACAGGTCTCAGGGCAATCTTTTTGATGTCTTTAATTTCTTATCAAATTTTAACATATTTCGTTCACTCTCTTCAGGCAAAAATGTCACCCAGTTACCACCTGCAAGGATTTCAGTTTTGGCTCCAAATGTGACTTTTAACAAAGAGTAAATAGAGTGAAGAACTGTGACTGGCTCCAAACTCTTCTGGTAGCGTTGGAATACTTGAAGGAAAGGTTGAAGCTCATCTTTTTCCACAGGCAATTCCAATCCCTTCATGAGAACATTAAAAGCATGATTTAGACACAACCCAGATTTCCTCTGTATCTTTTCCCTTCCTTACCTAAAAGCATTTCTACACAAACACAGAATAGTTTTTTCTGTAGGAATTTCCCCTCAGTTTGTCCAGAAAGATCACTCTTCCCCAGGGAGGGTGTGTGTTTATGAGAGCCAGTAAAACACCTTGTTACCAGCAAAGCCTGGCTCATATCTGAGCCATCATTCCCATTGTGATTGTGTGCCTGAAAAGATAAAAACCCAGAAAATGGGCTCGATTCCTGAGCTGCAGGGACAATTCCAATGCTTCCCTCAGCCAGCTCTGAGCAGACCCAGAATTTTACAATCAAGATCTGTATCTGGGCTCACACATTTATCTGTCCCACCTTTCTCCATGACTCAGTGACTGAGGCTGGCATCCCTCACAGCCCCACTGCTGCTCTGTGCTGCACTGCCATCCCTCACTCCTGCCCAGCTCTCCATGCAGCTTGCCTCATGCCCACAGCAACTGGCCCCTGACTTGGGCTCCTAATTAGTGCTGGAAAATGAGCAACATCTTCCTGTGGATGCTGGTGGAAGGCAGGGCTGTGTGAAAGGAATGTCATTTGGGAAGCCCTTGTGGAGGGGGCCGCAGCCACAGAGTGTTAATGAGTTCCAAAGCATCCCCATGTGCATTGAGGGTGGTTTCTCATGTGGAATTCCTTGCACAGCCCCCAGCCTGCCCAGCTGGACGCCCCAGAAGCTGCTGGAGCAGAGATCCCAGCGAGCAGCCAGAGCTTTGCCTCTGTCTGGAGCCCTGAACCCGCAGCAGCCTGATCCAAACCCTCGGGAAATCCAGAGTTTTCCCAGCTGAATCAACCCAGAGCCCCTCCCCAGCTGTGCCAGGGGGTGCAGAGCAGCTCCCCAGGGAAGGCAGCTCCTTGCTGCAAGGCTCTGCTCTCCTCCTGCCTGCCCTGTCCATCTCCCTCTCATCCGTGCATTCCTGTTCTCCACCACAGGCAAGCACTGCCCACTGAAAGGGACAGGAACAACTCGAGAATGAGCTGGTAAACACCATTTGTTATTTTAGGGACAGTATTGCCTCCTGCCCAGGCAGGGAGAAGTGGTGGGACCTCACTGTGCCAGGGAATCTGCTTGGGCAGCAATTCCAGAGGCTCTGCAAGGGAAGGGGGGGAATTTAGGAGACAACTAGAAGAGAACAAGGCATCAATGAGTCAATCCCAGTTATTTATGAGTCAATTCCAGTTATTTATCTCTTGTAGAGAAGAAATTCTGGGTCCTGTTGCAGCAGTGGCTCTCTGAAATAGCCCCAGCACAGCTCTGGGGCTGTCCATGGGGACAGGTTGAAGAACAACCCATTCTTGCCATTTCACCCCAAGCACACGAGGCATCATCCAGGACAAAACTTGCCCTGGGAGCAATGAACTCCCTCCAGCAATCCCTCACCAAGCTCAGAGTGAGGATTGCAACACAAAGCAGGTATCTGGGGGTTTGTTTTTCCCCTCTGTGATTATTAATCCCAGGAACCGGGGCTAATGCTGCTCCAAACTCAGCATCTCTCATTAACTGTGCTGAGATCCACCTGTGCCCGAGCTCTGTTCAGGACATCCAGCTTTGCAACACTCCCACAGGATCCCTGTCAAAAGGAAAGTCCTTCTCAGCTCCTTAGGATAGAGTGACATCTTGTGGTTTCTTCTTTTGTCCACCACTGACAAATAAAAATTGGCCAATAAGAGCCTTGACTGAGTTTGGGTTTGTCTCTGGTGCAACACCAAGATCTTATTTCTCTGAGGAACCTCATGTCCTTGATTCCCACACTGATACAGAAGTTCTCTCTGCCACTATCAGGGCTTGTGGAAGGAGAGTGAAAATTGGTGCTTGGAACAGCAACAAACCCATTGTAACTCACACAACGTGACAAATCTTGGTTGAGTACAGACTCTACAAAAACCCTCAGGTGCTCAAGGTCGTGCACAACTGAGTTCCCAGCAGCCAAATAAATAAATTTTCAGTAGTAGCACCTCTGCTGAAGGGATTCTTGGGGAAAACCTTTCCAAGAGCAGCTCTGGAAAGCATTCCCACCTGGGCTCCAGAACTGTGCAAGGAAGAGAAGAGGATCCCACCAGGCAACTCAATTCCAGCTGCAGCCAGCAGGACCTCAGCACTGTCACACCTGGGTCACCTCATCAGCACAATTCCACAAGTGTCAGGGATTTGTTTTCTGACAGAGCCTCCAACACAAACCAGCTTTCAACTGAAGGCTCCACACCTAAGCTCTTAGATGAGCTACAACTGACAAATTGCCCCTGCCAAAAAAAGACAAAATGATTTTGCCAGCTTGGTGGTGAAAGAGCAGTGGCATCTTTGAAAGGAACATTGTACAAAATCTGGAGTCAAAACCATCATGGAACAGCATCCACGTACCTATGAACTGGCAAAAATACTTGTAATATTATTGCTACTGAAAACTCCGGAAATAAATCAATTCATGGTGTTGCAAACCAGGCAATTCTCAATTTTCAAGAAACAGTAAAAGGTTATTTTGCATCTGTAAGGCCTGGGAGAGCAGCAAGTGAGATCACAAGTGTTTGTGTTTCTGTTCCCACTCAGGCAATCCTGGGAATTTGACTTGGAATTTGTGATTCTGCATCACTCCATTGTAGTTTTGCTCAATCCAGCTGCAGGGGCATTCAGTGCATTTGCCTGATACCCTCTATAAACCCTTCTGCCTGGCAGCTGTCCTTCCAAAATTCAAAGCTTTAGCTCAAATCTGTTTTCAGCCCTTCCCTTGGTAAGGTACATATAAATGTTGTAAGGAACTGATACAGAGAAAAGGCAAAACTGGTCAGGAAGAACTTTTGATGGACTGAAAATAAACACAACTGAAGGTTTCTCATGTCTTTCTCAGTCAGAGTGAACACCACAAAAATAGCCTGGAAAAAATGTTAAAAATGTTCAAAAGCTTAAAACCCAGTTTCCCCTAAGATAACCCACAGGGGATCCTCAGCATATGGTGCCTTTCACAGACACGAGGGGATGTCCACAGGGTTATTGAAATGTGAAGAACCAGCCCTTGAGTAACCCACACCAAAGCTCATTTTACCTGCAGTAAGTGAGGCAGTTCTTGGTAAAATCAGCCCCTGCTCCTTCTGAGCAGCACTCCCCTTTCCCTCCCCAGCACAGCACTTTTAGCTACACAAAGCCTAAATTACCATTTTCATCTAAATTTGAATACAAAAGCTGCCTCACCAAGTCCAGACTATAATACAGCAAGGTCATCAGCATCAGAAACACACTTGGAACCCCATTTGTGACACAATTCAGGGGCAGGGCTGGAAATGTGTTCAAAAGCCCTTTTTTGCAAGGGAGCATTCCCAGCCTGCACAGAGAACATCCCTCACATCCTGCTCTGACCTGCAGGAGCTGCACCAGCAGCAGAAAGAGTGAACAATGTGTCAGATTTTGGAAGTTCTCCTTGCATTAATAACTTTGGGAGCAGCATCTCTAGTGTTCTGAAGTGAGTGATTGCCAGGGAAGCCTATAACTGCACTTCAGCCAAAATGCATTTGTTCCCATAGAATTCCAAAGAGAAAACTCCTATTGACTGAGAAAAACCCAGGTTTGTATTTATGATCTGTTTCAAAGGAGCTCCTCCCTCCTTTTCTCCTATTCTCTCTCACCTTCTTAATAACCTCTGTTCTTTTTGTATTTTGCACAATGAGAGAAGAAATAATTACATGTCTCTCTGCTGACAGTGGGTACTGCTCCTCCTCTTCCAAATGGAAACAGCAACTAATTCCCCTGCTAATATTTCCTTGTGCTAGGTGTCATTCTCCTCCCTGTCAGTCTGTTCTCAAGGAAAAGTTAGGAAATGAAAAGGATGATGCTGTTCCTTAGATATTTATTTACAAACTCAACATTTTTAGACACTTTAAGTTGGGTTTCTTTTGAGAAAGAACATTCTGGAGCCCTGAAATGGGATATTGAAGAGTAGAACTGCTGTGGGGGGAGAAAAAATATGTCCACACCAATGGCATTACTAGTGAACTCCTTTACTTCAGTCACACACAGAGCTTTCTACACTGACAGGTCTCAGGTATTCATGCGATCGGGTTTTATTGGCATCATTTCATTTATCAACACTCAGGGGGCGGTGGCAGTCACATGCAGGAGCATCCAGAAAGCAGCACTTGAGAATCACGTGGGACAGTTCACACAAAGTCTACCACAGGCAAGAATCAAATCCATTGTGTCTGCTGGAGCAGGGCAGCGTGGTGGCCCTGCTCTGCCAGGGACAGGGGAGATCACAGTGTCCACGTGTGCTTCTTCAGCTCGAGCAATGCCCACCGAGCTTTGCCATTTGCATTATTCAGAGCTGCACACATTCTGCTCCTGGCTCATTGATCAAGTCAGTCTTTGGACTGTAAAAAAATTACAAATAATGGGCTTGCAGTTTTCTGCTTTACAACTCACTAGAACGAGAAACAATTGTAGACATGTACACAACTTTATTTTAAGGACACGGCAATCACAATGACAGAAACAGAACCATTACTTTAATACTGTAAGCTTTCCTCTGGGAACTGACTTGCACACAGTTAGATCCAAAAGCGTTTTGAAACAGTGTCTTGGGGGAAAACACAGCAAACCTTAAATATATTAACTTCAAACTTTATGTGCTTATCTCCTCCTTTTGGTAGCTGGTGGCAGTTAAAGCTTTTCAAAGTCGTGGCCGCTGGAATTCATTGCCTCGGGGTGCATTACCCTTCCCATGAATAACACGGTACCTGTGGAGAAAGTGGGGAAGGAGGGAGGGAGGGGAAGGTGAGAGAAGCAGGAGGAGCTGAGGATTTAAGGTAATGAACACCAACAATGACCTCTAGAGCTGTGCTGTGTGATTGTTGTAGGAACAAACGTCTGTGGTACAGGAAATGGCTCAGGAGCCCTGTTTGAAGGGAGCAACCAAACCTGAGCACCTGGGCTTGTCTGGAGAGGAAGGAAAACCAACAGGACTTTTTCAAAAGGTTTCCAACCCCAGATTTCTGGATTAGTAACAAGCTTCGAGGCTCTAGCTACAGTTGTTGGCAGCTCCTCTTTCTACCTGCAGCAAGGGTTCTGCAATTTTAAGAACTGTCCCAAAGTGACCAAGTTCTCTTCTGTCCTGATTTGAACGTTTCTTTTTGGGGAGATTTTTGGATGTTGACTAGCAATAAAGGCCAGATACCCTTCTCCAGATATATTTTTTGTCTAATGTGTCTACAACAGTAATAATATTTAATTTTATTATGGTTAAAAAACCCTAAGAGTTGGTAGGGATGGAGTTTGTGGGAATGAAGTCCCCTAAGCAGACCCATAAAAACCCTGTGGGCGCACAGCAATGTTTTATCACCCAGTCACATCCACATCATTACAGCAAATTACAAATACCAGACTCAGGAATTACTTAATCCTTGCCCCTTTTGCTGGTGAGTGCTGCTCTCATCCCTCACCTGCCACAGAGCGCTTGGAGAGCACAACAGAATGATTCCCAGCTGTAATGTCCCTCCATTATGCAAATCATTTGGGACTGGGAACATATTTCACCGGGCTGACTGCAGCCAAGCTCTCAGGGAGTGCAAGGATTATGGATACTCAGGGCAGTAACTCTGTTCTCACAACAGAAATGGTGAATTTTTCTTTCCTGTGAGTGTTTTTCAGGGTTATGTTAAGATGTTGGTGTTTTATCTGGAGAATGATTCAGGGCCATGGAAAAGGTGAGTCTTTCAATATGGTGTATTTTAAAACAGGATAAGGAAATGCATAATACAAGCCCAGTCCATTGGTCAAAACATGCAATTTTCCTTTGACTGCTTGGGGACGTGCAGTGAAAAGCTCAGAGAAGTCTGCAATAATCTCACCTGTTCTTCTATTTCTGACCAAAAAGAAGAAGGGATGGTCCACTATAACCTGGGGATAGAGCACTGCCATTCTGCTGATGGCAATCATTCCTAGAGGAAACAGAACACAGGCAACTCGTCAAACAGCTCTGCCCCTTCTCCTGCTCTTCACCTCTGTGCAGCCCCTGAGGTCCCAACTCAACACCAAAAACAGCAGGAAAAATATTCCCTGAAAAGGAAAGAGACCTGCAGAGTAATTGCCTATTCTGGCTTTAAGAATGATTAACAATGCAGAGTGCTGCAATTTCCCAGGCTGAGGGAGCAGCATATAAATTTTGAGATGCAGAACCTTCAGAGGAGTTGTGAGCCCTGCTCACTCACAGAGGGGAGTGCACTGCATTAACCAGCTCTGCTGACCTGTTTTACACACTGGAGAGGCAAAGGGAACCCTCCATAACCAGGGAATATGCAAAAATTCAATGGGCTGATCCTGCAGCTTTTGGCTGGTGTTCTTAAATATTGCAGAGCTGAAGGTAAAATTAATTGTGAAACAGGCAGTTTGTTATTTTTATTTGGAGGTGCATGGATTTCTCCAGGATGTTATTTCTAATTCCTAGTGTTTCCTTTACTTCTAAATTTTCACTCCACTGTTCATAAAGACTGGAGCATGGCCATAGAGGCAGTTGGGCACAATTCAACCCAGACCTGGCCAGCAATTCTTCCTTTCCTCAAAGACTGGCACAGTAGAGGCAATTAGAAATCACCTAATGATACATATGGGCAACAAATGTAACTTATTTTCATGTGACAATCTGTAAAGCAAGCACCAGCCCCAGCACTGACAGTGCTGTGCATTCAGAACTTCCCACCTTGTTTTTCTGGACATGAGCTTATTAAAATGCAGCTGCCACAACCACCCTCATCTCCTTCTAACTCTCCTGGATCAAATGCCTCTGACCATCTCAATTAGCAGATGAAAAATGATGAATGCTCAAGTTCCATGAAGGAAACATAAATTGCAGTCTGTACTCTCCTGACAATCAGAAAATAGAGAAGAGGTTTTTCACAGGATGCTCCAAACTCTTGGTAAAACATGTTATAAAAATGCCAACACTTCTGATTTGCAGAATTCTCCTCTGCAAGCAGCACACTTGCTATGCTGTGTCTCCATGCTGCTATTTAGCTTTCCTGCCTGTACAGCAAATCAGTTGTAAAAAATTAATTAGCACAGAATACCCAGACATTTGATTTAATTCTGCTTTTCAGTCAGGTACCTGAGGCAGCAGCAGCTTCTGATCCTTCCTCATTAACTTCTAGAAATGCCTTGTGAAATGCCTTTGCCAGGTAAAGTTCCTTGTTATCTGCAGAGGAAAGGGGAACACATTTCAAGTGGCTCAACAATAGGATTGAAGCATTTAAAGAACCCACCCCAAACACTGCCAAAACCCCAACACTATTATCCACCTTCTACAGCAGGCAGGGAAGGAGAAAAGCTTTCTTGCATTAAAACACCTTCTGCCAATGCCTTTTAACAGCACCATTTACCTCACTCAGATTTGTAGTGCTCTCCTACACCAGGGATATTAAAATAGCTCAGGACTGCCCAGAGCCCAGCACAGTTTATAGAGAGAGGGTAAAAACAGCCCTTAGACACAATATTTTAAGTACAATTAGTGGGAAAAAAGATTATGACATTATAGGCAAATACCATGTAAGAATTTACTGCAATACAACAATACTAGACATAAAAAAATTCATTTCTGCACTAGATACAACACAGGCTTCCTCCAGGAAAATGAGGTCTTTTCATTCATCTTCTATTATATATTTACAAGAAGCTGAAGAGAAATATTTATTGCCAGAACCACCACAGAGCTAGGTTTTTTTTTTTTCCAATCCTGTTTCTGTTCCATCCTTCTCTGTCAGTATTTTAATTTCAGTCCCAGCCTGCTCCTGCTGAATGTCTCACAGGTTTTTGGGGGATGCTGAAGGATCAGCTCTATTGGAATACTCAGCAGCAGTAACACCAAAGCAAGCCAAAGGCAGGAGGAGCAGCAGCTGGAAAAGTCTTTCCCCAGCAGAGCTCATTTGCTGCTCTGTACACTCAGCACTGAATTAAAGCTCCCAGTTCAGCTGCTGCACTTCAATCACACCAACAAAAGCCCCAAATCATCCCCCCAGGGACTGTGTGCAGTAAAACATAGACAAGGCTGCTAAAACTGATACCAGGTCTAGACTTCAGCAAGGCTGCCCTGAGAGCTGGGATTGAATTTCCACCCTGTTCCTTTAAAACATGGCACATGCAGCACCCACTTGTCTTTAACATTAAGCAAAAATCTTAAATCCAAATACATTTTTATGTTCAATAAAACATAATAAGTGGAGAAACACCCACTTAGCCTAATCATGTATTTTAATCACTTCTTTATTACTGCAGCACTGAAGCCTGATCCTGTGCCCTGTAACACTCACAGAAATATTCCACATTTTTTGCTCCCAGTGCTTTATTTTGCATAGCTTGGTGGTGTTTTGGTAGTGCTTATGGAACTCCAAGGTGTACTCCTGATGAGCAATAGCACCTCAGAAGATTGCTCTCCACCTGGTGGGCTCAGAGCCCCAAATTCTGAGAGCACAAACACTGCTACCATTTGCCATCAGGTATAAAAGGTTGCTACTTGTGAGAGCTTTCAGGATCTGAGCATTAAAACCGACATTTTAAGTTGACAGCAACACAAAAAGTGTCACTGCAGATGAGACCAGTACACCCAGTGTGCACAGCCCACTGCACCAGCTATGGAATTGTTGCTTCACAAGAAGGTACAAAAAGCCCTGTAAATGAAAACTGCAGCACGACTTACAAGAGAAAAATATCCTCTCACCAGCATGTGCCTTGTAGCCTAACCCAAGTTCCTCTCCACAGAGTGCCTTTATTCAGTGCAGTACAGAGAGTTCTGATTGCTCTGGAGCCATTTCCATTTTTTTGCTCTGCCAATCTCAAAGAACACCCAGCAAAGACCCCTGTGGTTAAGTTTTCCATGAGAGAAGCACTTTCTATTTGTTTTCCATTTGTTGCCTTTCACTTCATTGGATATCTTTGTCCTTGGATGATGAAAAGAGCAATTCCACATCCCAAATTACCTTCTCTAGATTCTTCTCTCTCTATTGCTGCTATCACATCCTTCTCATTCATCTCTCCCTGCAGTGAATGAATCTATTTTCCTGTGAAAGCTTAATGTTGTCCCTGAGAGCTCAGGCAGCCTTTCCTTTGCTCCAGGTTGGGACTGTCCCATCCCTGGCTGCAATGCTCCCCTCTCCTCAGCATTATCCACTTTCCCTTAAGGCTTTCACAGGCAACAAGGTGGGGCTCCAATGAGCATCTCCCATCACTTCATTTCTCTCCAGGAGCCTCTCTGAATGTGGATTTCCGTAAGAAAATGTGGATTCCCTGACTTGGTTCCCTCCCCAGGGAAGTCCCTTGGGGATTTGGTGGCAAAGTTTCAGCTTTGTGCAGGAAGGCTGACCCCTGGGGAGTGGGAGGGAGCTGGAGCTGCCCCCTAATGAGCACGACTCTGCTGGCACCACACTTCATTTGTCACTATCTCCATATGTCTGCAAACTCCCACTCAGCTGCCAACTGGCTGCTCTGCAAATCTCATTTTTAAAAAATACCATGTGGGTTTATTGGCTCTTCTTGCTTAGGCTGTCCCAGAAAAATTATATGGATGTCAGTCAAGACTTCCAAGAGTTATTTACTGGACTGATGCTCTTCTAACTACTTCTTATTGTGAAGGAAGTCACTGAGATCCCTTCATTGCTCACCCAGGTCACCTTGCATTAAAAGCAGCTGCTTTTAAGGCTCTATAAAACAGCCAGAAATATTATAACCATTTGAAGGAGAAGGGGAGTTTTAGCATTGAAATTAGTTCAGTGCTAAGTCTTCAGTGGTGTTAAAACACTCAAGCAGCAAATTTATGTGATGTGATAAAGTCACAATGGTAACATCTCAAATAGCAGAGGTTGTTTCAAGATTATTTTGGACACATGATGGAATCAGATGCAAGTAAATACTGTCAAAGTCTTTTCTGAAAGTGAGAGTCAGAATGCAGGAGAGCTGACAGCCCAACAGGAATGTCCTCCTACTCACCTGTGGCAATTGTCAAAGAACCTAATTTCTGCCAGGGAGTAACATTTGCAAAGTGCACCTCACTAACACTCTCCCTTTGGCTGCTCAGAGCCCAGACATCCCAGAGGGCAGAGCTGCTCCTTCTGGGTCCATTTGGCAGATTGAAGGGAAACAGCAAAATAATTCTGAATATTGAAAAATAATCCTGCAATGTGGTTTATATCCACTAAAGCCACAGAGAATTTTGCTGAGCTCACCAATCTGCCTGCAGCTGATGACAGGATTTGGGTTGCTGCTGAAATTGCAGGAGACTTTCCCTGGCAGCAATGCCAGAGCAACAGGACAGCAGGAGGAGAGGATCTGTGAATGCAACCAAATTTCTCAAAAGTCTCTTTAGATTAAATTTGATTTATATCTTCCTAAATTAAGTGTCCAATTAAAGATTCTGTTGAAATATCTGCATTTAAGACCTCATGAAGTGCCAGATTTTCCAGGGGTGACCCTGAGATGCACATAAACTTCCAACTTCCATTTCCTGATGTCCCATTCAGGTGTCTGTAAAAGTCAGCTTTAAACAATTTGTCTTCATGATTTATTTCCCCTTCCTCCATCTATATTTTAAATTATGAAAATTAGAAAAAATGAAAGTATTCTGCATTTTAACTACTTAAAACTTCATTTAGACAGCATCAACTGTGGGATTTTCATTAAGGACATTACTTCAAAACCATTTTTTCATTCTTCATTTACAAATAACCTTTTCATGCCCAGGTGGAACAACCTATTTTCAGTAAAAAGCAGGAAAGCTACAGTAAAACTCATGAATTTTCTCTATACTTAAATAACAAATAAATCTTTAAATGGCAGAGGAATTAATTCAGCCAGGCAGAACGTGGTGTTTATTTTGTACAGTACAATTGTCAGAAATACAAAGCTTTAAATAAATCATTAGTCACATGGATTAAGACACAAGCACGTGGTTCTTTCTGCCAACCTCTTGATAAGTAGATGTCCCTGATATATAAGTGAATTTTACATGGAACTAAATAAAAGCCAGGAGCTGCCTTTGTGGCTCCCTGTGCATTTTCCATTCTCCTTGGAGCTTTTTCTCAAGTAAATAATTTCCTATAAATAGACAAGATTTTAGAGGAAAGCAGACTTTTCTTTGAGCTGGCAGAGAAATTGAAGGTGTTTTTCTTCAGAAAAATGCTATTTCTTTGAAAAAGGGGTTTTTCATTTATTTCAACTCTTTTCATATTAGCTAAAGCCAGTTTTTCCCCAGTTTCACTGGAAAAGTGAAGGTGGCAAACCAGTGGAATAAGCTACACGATAGACTATAAAGAATGTTTCAAACTTAGCAAGAATGAAAGGCTGTGAACATCCCCAACACTGCTCTGTGAATGAGGGAGGAAGGTTTGCTCTATGAGCAGTGCTTGGGCTAAGGCACACAGCTGTGACTGTCCCAGGGTCAGACAGTGGGGAACAGGATGTCCCACCAGCCAAGGACCTGCTGGATGGCTGGGGAGCAACACATGGAGCTAAAAAACCCCAAAATCACACAGGTGCCACTTCAAACTGAGCAGCTGCCCCAGGCCAGGCTGGACAGGGCTTGGAGCAGCCTGGGACAGTGGGAGGTGTCCCTGCCCATGGCAGAGGGTGGAATGAGATGTTCTTTAAGGTTTCTTCCAACCCAAACCATGCTGTGACTCCACAAACAGCTTTAGGAGGTATTAAAAGCATAAATATCACACTTCCACGTGGATTTTTAAAGGTATTGGATATTTCAATTTCTGTTGAATGCAGGTGGCATTTGTGGCTAAATTGCTTTTATCTCCAAACTCTTCCTTCCCGTGCTGCTTCCAGGTATCTGGGGAGAGGAATTGATTGTGCAACAGCTGGATGCTCCTCGTGCTGGGAACAAAGAGCACTGGAGACACAGAGTGACCCCCCTGGGGTGTGAATCCCACCTGGCACCCAGGCACTGCAGCCATGCACTGCTCCAATCTGCATCTGCCTCTTGCAGAGGATCACACTTTGTCCCCATCTCTAATGAGACCCAGTTCTGAAACAGAGTGAACCTTCCCAGGTGAAAAATGTATTTCCTCATCCACCTTGAGAGACAAGACAAGAAGTTCTTACCAGACATGGCAGTGAGGTCAGCACCGCTGCTGAACAGCTCTGTAATTCCCAGACCTCTCCAGACATCCTTCAGATCAATTTCCTGTTCTACTGTGAACCTGGAGAATGGAAGAGAACATTACAAAAACCAGATGTAAGCACTACTTACTGTTATTAGAAGATTAAATTTTCTAGGTGAAAACACCACGATAAATAATGCAAAGTAGGAGATCCAGTGCTAGTGACACCTTCCAAAAAATGCTTCTAAACAAATGAGTTTACTCACAGCTGGATTTTTCCTAATACAGAAGCAATCAAAAACATGCTAATGGTATGTGCAGCCCCCTGCCCATAAAACTGCAGAGCAAAATTATGCAGCAGCTAATGGAAATGCTTACTTTTTACACAAGAGGTTTTCTCTAAAACCTGAATTTAATTGTGCAGATACCAGAACAGAATATCAAATGAGGCAAAGGACAGCAGAACTTCCCAGAGAGCTGCTGGCAAAGGAGGAGTAAGATACATACTCCATTTTTACTGTGATAATATAAGAAAGACCAGCTATGAATATGAATATGAAGCATTGCTGATTCAGCTTCTAATTAGTGTGGTGGCACAATTGTAATTGGGTTTTGATTGTGAGTAAAGAGCAGGGAAAACAAATAGTTGTTAGTGTAAATGCACTGAGTGTAACCTGGCAAAAGCCCTGTTCCAGGCTGGGTTAGCGTGCTGGAAGGACAAACTGACATCTGTCCTGAGGGCAACATTCTGGCAACCCAGGAGAGTGGAAAACAAGCAGAAGCTTGTTCCATTTACAAGGTGATTTTCAAACATTGTAAAAGCTATGCTTGGTGTCAGTAGAACACAAAAAAAAAAAAGACCTTTATGCATGGCCAGACTGAGACTGGACAGCTGGAGAAACAGAAATATGGCAGAAAAATATTAGTAATGGCAGCCCCAAGCAGAAAATACAGATGTGTCCAGGCTGACAGGGGAGAGTGACTGTAATCCTTGGGAGGGGTGAGCTCTGGGGGCTCTGGAGAATGAGCAATGAATTATTTGTGATTTCCAAGGAGCTGGCTGGAGCTGTCCAACACTCAGCACGGTCTGTAGGAGGCTGCTCTGGTTTGTTCTGGTTTCTGCAGCCACTGAGTCAGACCCAGCCACAGCTCAGTCCTTGGTGATGGGGCACAGAAGTGCTAGAACCAAATAAATGTGCTTCTGGGCAATCTCCTTCTTTGGGAGTGGGCTCCCCAGCTCCATGGAAGAACAACATGTTCTTTCCTAGTGAAAGCCTGGCCCAGAGCTGTAGGCAGGGCACAGCTGATGGAGAGCTGAGATGTCCAACCTTGGCATGCACCAGCCTTGGCAGCTTGAAAAAGAATCATCTGGGCATCCAACAGAACTGGATTAGAGTCAAGTGGATCTTCCTCACTTACACAAACCTGAAAAAAATCCAGTACATAATCTACTTTCATAATGAACTTAGAAATGCCACCAGAAGCCAAAAATCTGGGGTGGAATGGATATCATCCAGAATTATCATTATTCAGAGAAGAATTTTAGGACTTAAAATAGGATCTGGAGAGAGCTCAGCATTGATAAATCACTGGTGGCATCAGCAGTGTTCATGCACTTGTCCAGACCAACTCCAGGGCAGGCATGGAATAAAAACACAGGAACTGATTCTTGTGGTTTTATTGCCTTGAAAGCCCTCCAAAGAATCAGAAGAGACCAACAAAACTTCAAGTACTGAAGAAGCTTCTCATGGTGTTCTGGCAGATCCTGCAGCAGTTATTGTGGTAACAAGTCTACAAGTTGCTCATTCAATCACATTTCCCTGACCTTTAGGATCCAAAACTAAAACCACTTTTACCCTCACAACACACTCGTAAAACATGTCCACAACTACTTTAGAGACTTTGGTAAAAACCCTAAAAAAGGTGAATTGAGATTTGATTCCCAATGCTAAAGTTAGTACAGTCCAGTCCAGAGATTCTATCTCTGCACATTAGAGAGTTCTACAGAAAATAAACTCAGAAATATTTCCTTCTACATTACATTTACATTAAAATGTTTTGAAAACCACTTCCAACTGCACCTCCTTTACAGAGAATGCAAATGATTGTTAAAATACATTTTATAAAAGTTTCAGAGCTGTCTGTTTCCCTTTGTGGTTTTTATTTCACCCCAATATTAAATGCATCAAGCTTTCAACATGATTTAGGTAGGAGCCAGCAGTGTCAAATTTGTAAGGAATATCAGGATAAGAAAGCAGCAAGTAAAATCTGCATGGAAAGCAAACTTTGAGGTAAAAAATAAGAAAAAAAACCATTTTTTTCCACATGCAGAGAAACAGAGTAAGACAGAAATGGAAATCAGGTGGGTTTAAGTCTCTGGCCCATTAGACACAAACACCCATCTGCTCAGAGATGCAACTGACCCAGAAAGCAGCTGTGGCACAGGATGCTCCTGCACACTGAGCAAGGGAGAGCCCTGGGAGAGGTTCAGGGAAAGATAAACCTGGAAAGGCTGACTGAGCATGGATCTGAGGAAAGGGGAACAAACAGATGGGCTGTAATGGCAAGGAATGCCTGGGGGAAGGACAGCAGAGCCACTGGAGATGGAGGCTCCATCCCTGCCTGGAAGCTCTGGAAAGGCAAATCCTGAGCAGCTGGATGAGTGAGGGGCTGCCCAGCATCTACAGAGGTGAGCTCCTGCTTTGTGTGACCAACAAAACAGACCCAAAATACCACATCAGCTGTACAAATATCAAATGATCCCTTTAGGAAAACAAACCTCATTACTGCCCTTCTTGGAGTTTTGTCTTGTGGTAAAACCCCACTCCAAAGAGATCTCCCCTCTTTCCTCACATGCTCTGAAAAGCAGGCAGAGTTACAGATCAATTATTAATGAGATTTCCAATATTTCAGCTGACATCAGGACCAGCCTTTTCTCAAAAGCAACAGGGCAGCTCCCACAGTCTGAAATTTAATTTCAGGCTCTGCAATTCGACATAAACATTCAGCAGGAGTTACCCCTCAGTCAGATGTGGAGTTCTGTGCACTCCTTACAGACAGTGAGGATGATATTCAAAATCAAAGCTGACAACCCAGAGCACAGAACTGACACTCCAGCTCATTTCCCAGACTCTGGGAATGCTGAGCTCCACCATAGCAGCCCTGACACTTGGTTATTTGCACTGTTTGCTGCATATCAGGAACCAGATGGCCATTTTTTATTTCCCCCACCACGTTTTAGGTGCTCCTGATGCTAAAAACACTCTGAAAAACTGATTTAAATACTTCAGCATCAGAAATCATGGAACAGTAGCAACTGAGAGCTTTAAAAACCACAAAGGGAAATCTGAGAAACAGACACTGAAGAGAAGATGAGGTAGAGAAACCAGCAGGTCTCTGGAGATTTTAGCAGAGAATCAGGACATTTTAATGAAATTTAAAACTTGCACAAGCATTAGAATAAAATGATGCATTTATGTCACTGACATTCTGTAGTTAAGCATTAACATTCCACATCAGGCCACCCTTCTTCTATTTTACAGCCTTTTAAGAAAGAAAAAAAAGATGTGTTCATCTTCTATGGTGTCATACTGAATTGTCTGTGATTTTTAGGTGCTCAAGAGCCAAGGAGGATGAAGGTACAGGGTCTACTCATCCAGGAGAAGGGAACTGCAGCCTGGAGTGATTCATCCCAAATGCCATCTCTTAAAAAATTCCTGAGGGTTCTGAGTGAGCCAAAACAACACAACTCCTTGTTTTCAGATTGGTTCTAAGGGATGGAACCCTGCAGAAGGAGGGGCAGAGGAA
Source organism: Fringilla coelebs (assembly GCF_963513975.1). Taxonomy (NCBI): domain Eukaryota; kingdom Metazoa; phylum Chordata; class Aves; order Passeriformes; family Fringillidae; genus Fringilla; species Fringilla coelebs. The sequence goes on from NC_140036.1 coordinate 22,448,584, forward strand.
CGGCTGCAGTGCCTGACATCAACATTCCTGCTTCTGATGCCCTGTGCAGGCTGTCCTGGAGCAGGGGCTGGGCAGAGCCCCAGAATAAAGCAGGGATTTATCCAAAGGATCTCCTCCATGGATCCACCTGGGGCAGCACCAGAGCCCAGCCAGGGCTGCACCCAAGATGAACCAAAATGGCCCCAAAATCCCCGAGCGCTGCCGGGGTCTCTCCCTGGGATCAGCTCTGCTCCATTTGCACCTTGCAGTTCATTGTCCCATCCCAGCTTCAGCCCCTGCAGTCCCACCCTGCTTGTTTTTCTCTCTCCAGCCCAGGGGTTTGTGCTCCTGGGCTGGGATTGGGATCATTTGTCCTTGGTGCCCAGCTGGAGCAGGAATTGTTTTGTCTCCCTGCTCTGTGCACAGAGCTCAGCATCCCCTGATGTGAACCCAGACCCACACACTAAAGCAGCACAGAACCTGAAACATAGAAAAGCCAAAACCTGAGGCATCATTTGGAGAAGAGGCCCTGGGGACTGAGGCACTGTTGGCACCCAGGCTCCAGTGCCAGCTGCTATCAGTTCCAGCATCCTGGCTGGAATTTCAGCCAGCCTGTCCCCAGGTGCTAGGAACAGCTTCCAGGATTTAATACTCTGAAAACAAACAAGAGAGAGAGAGCAAAAAAACCCCACCAACAGCAAAAACAGGCAAAAAAACCAAACCCAAAACCAACAACCAATTCAGCTGCTCTGGGCAGGGGAAGCAAAGCAGGTTGTGGGTTTTCCTCTGTGAAGTTCCTTCCTGCCAGGGCTGAATGTGCAGGAGTTGGGTGGGAATGCTTTCCAGGGCAGTTCTGTGCCTCTTCTGTGGTTGTGTCTCAAGGACAACCAGCACTGGCCCATCCTCATCAAAAGGGGACTTGAGACAGCATGTTAAAAAGTAAAATCAGAAAGCTCAAGGATTTTTTTTTTTCATTTTGGTTTGGATTTATACTGGGTTTTGAGGAGTGATTTTAGTGCTTGCTGTTTTTTCTTTTAAAGAAAACAAGCTTCAGCTAACACCACTTATCATTTTGGCACCAGCTAAAGATTTTAAAGCTATTTTAAATGCACAAAAAAAAAAGAAAGAAGATTGTTACAGAGATTTGGGCACACTGGAACAATCATGAACAGGGGATCTGCAAACTGTAGCACCACTATTAGGTACCAGTTCCTCCCATGCTCTTCAAGTAATTTATGTTGGAGAGACAGCTTTGTAAATTAGATTCATGGTCTGTTTCACTCCTATGCAAAAAGTGGATTAAAATGTTGATCATTTTAGTCTGGGTTAAGCTGGAAACAATGATTTGGAAATGAAAATGAGGAAGTATAATTTAACCATTCTGTACAAATCTCTCCTTTGCCATTAAGAGGAATAATACACAATTTCATTTGCACACAGATAATGCAGACAGAAATTGCAAAGTTGTGATTAACTCTGCTTTGGCAAGTCATTCAGTCCCATTACAAATGTATAAGTTTAAAAAATGTTCACTTTATAATTGGATAGCATCTCTCAAGATATAAAAATTTAATTTTATTCCAGTGCTGCTTTCAATTTCTCAGTGGACAGAGCCTGGAGGCCACATTTCATAACATGCCTTTCTGAGTCACAGCATCAAATATTTATGAAGTGTTTATTTAGAGCATTGACAAAATCCTGCAGATCACCTCTGAATCCCTAATGGAATCCAACACCTTGGGAGCATGCAATTAATTTCTGGATTTTTTTTGTAAGGATACTGCAGAATTCCTTCATGGAATTCCAGGCTCAGGATAGTTATCTTTTGTAATCTGAAAACACTGAAGGTGATTACCATGTGTTTGCCTCTGTAGAGGATGAATTTGCAGGTGTTTATCCCATTCTTTGGGGTTCTTGGATAAGAACCAAGCAGCCTGAAGGCAGAATAAATAAGGACATTTTATGATCACACAAACCCCAGGCCTCAAATTCTCATGTGAGAACCTGGTGTGTCTACAAACAAAACCCCAAATCACCAATATAAACTGAATCCAAGCCATAAACATAATTAATTATGTTTTCAATGCCATTCATGTGTTTAGATACCCAAAATACTTCAATATGGAAACTGGATTCTCCATAATCAGTGGAGGATCTCCATCATCTGCTGTGGATCTCCCACTCTAGAAATTCTAGGAGAGAAGATGCCCAACTTCAGCACTGGGTGCACAGGCTGCTGTCCCAGGTACAGAAGGAAAGCTTAAGGATGGAGGAATCCTCAGATTTCTCTTCTCATTCACACCCAGGTTTGCCCAGGCCTGCAGGAAAAGCAGCCTAAGAGAAAAATGCCCTCCCATGTGTCTTAGTGGACTTTCTGAGGCCTCTGGCACCTGAAGCTCCAAGAGAAAACAAACAAAAACAAATCCCAGGAACAGAGTGCAGCAGGTTCAGTCTCTATAAAACCTGCAATGCAGCTCTTTGCTGCTCCTCCTGCTTCTTCAAAGGAACTGGGGCTTAAAATCAGAGAGAAACTCTTACTAAGGGGACTGACAAACAGCCCCAGAACGCTGCTGGACCCTCAGCACTCTGCCTCTAAGCTCTACAGAGGAGTGGATTCCATCTCAATTTGGGATCAGGGCATGCTGACAGCACCAGTCAATCTCAGCCTCATCCTGGCTGGCCTTGTTTATTGTGCCCAGCTCCTGGTCTCTGCTTTGGAAAGGGAGCTGATGGACTGCAGGGAGCCTGAACCTGTGAAATGCAACAAGCTCAGATCTCCAAGTTACCTGAAATCAAAGAACTGTTTTAATGATTTGAGGATTCACTTGAGTTTATTTTTTCTGCAGCCACGTACCCACTGCACAATGCCACAAAAATAGAAGAAGTGGAAGTGATCACTTTCAGAGATGGGCTCTGTTGTTACATAAACAATTCCATGAAATCATCATGAATCACTTGAAGGACAGTGTGATCCAGCTGTACATTATTAGTGACATTTAGTAGTAAACAACTCTGCTACCAAGCCAGGCAGAGCACAGGCATGAGAAATATCTGAAGGTGGAAGGAGCAGGATTCCAGGAAAGATCCAAATGCTGTATGTGGGCAAATCTGCCCTGAGCACACAGCCTGTGCCTGCAAATGAACTGACACAAATTTCAGCCCTTCTGGTACTGATGTCTTGCTGCTCTAAGGAGGAAAAGTAGCACTTCTTACAGCTGGGAATAAAAAACACCATAAAATAGACTGGAATTACCCCTCAACACTCAACCATTGGTATTTGCAGACACACACCACTAGAACTTCTGAAAATAGCAGCACATAGAAACCTAATTAGCACCTCAATGAAACATTTGGTAGTTCAGACTTCCAATATTTCTGTGTCTCCTGTCTAAATGGAACTTATCCATAATGAGCTCTGCACTACTCTGAGCATCATTCTGGGTGGATGTACCCCTGAGGAGGGAACTTGCCTTTCTGGAGAGCTCTCCTCTCCCTGAAAGAGATGCAACTGCTGAGATAACCTCACCCTGCACTGCATCCCCAGGCCCTGCTGCATCACTTCAGGCTTGAGCAGGACAGTTCAGGTGTTCCCTGCTCTGCTCCTCCATCAGTGGGGATGCAATTCCCCCTTCCATGACCTGGGAGCACGCTCTCACCTCGGCAAGTACACTTCCACTTTTTGCTTCTTCACAGAGTTAGCCCATTCATTAATCAAGGAGGCCTTGACCAGTGGCTCCAGGGTGGCCAGGGGAACCTCCTGCCTGGAGAGGACAATCATCATGCTGATCTCATCCCCCTCATAGGGGATTTCCAGGACCTGGTAGATCCCTCCTGCTTCATTGGAGCCATCGCTGAACTCTCCTAGAGGAGGAAAACAACAAAAATCCTGTTAGAACTATTTTCTTCTGTCTTTAGTATTTACTAGATACTGGAACTAAAAATGACCCTCTTTAGTCTATATAAAATTTTATATAAAATTGGTTTCTTCATCACAGAATTTGAGGCTTACATTCAATTTCTTAAAGAATACAAGCTCAAGCTATCACACAGTTTGTAGATAATCACAGCTCTGGGACATAAGTTTCAGTGGTTATGCAGAGAAGAGTCTAAAATTTAATGCAGCTGAGACTCTCAGGGAAATGGGAAGAGATCTTATTCAGGAGAGAGGATTTTTCAGTGATGAGTTTGAGCAAAATGCTGCCAGACATTTTAGAACCCTCTTGGAGCTCAAGCTCCAACTAAAAATGATCATTAGTTCTGCTGTTCAAAGAACCTCTATTATACCAGCCCAACAGTAAAGAACAAACATTACTCATTTGAATGTTTAGCACAGCACAAGAAAAATATTTTTGTGATAAGCAGGACTAGCTCAAGAATTGCAAAGAACTTCAATCCAAGGGATAAACATTCTGAAATCCATCCTATGGCAGCAAGCAAGTCATTATAAATGTTGCTACCAGTTATAATACACACATTAGGGGAAAAAAAAACAAACTCTGAGACCCTTCTTTGGGCAAACAGCACATTAAAAATTCTAGGTGGAAGAAGAGACAACAATACAAGTGGATATTACTGCAACAAACCCATTAAGTGAAGATTTAGTAGCTCTAAATTGCTGAAGGTCTAACTCACCGTAGTAGAACTCTCCCTGTTGGTACATCATTGGAATTTGCACTTCACTTTCATCATCTTTAGTGAAAGAAAAAGTTCTGGTATTTTCAGGCCTGAACTGTGACTTCCAGTTGCCTTTAAAGTAGATTGCATTGATGAGAGCCAAATGAGTTAGAGCACCAAAGTCTCTTGAAGACACAAAATCTTTGATCATACCTAAAAAGAAACCCAGCTGTCAGTCTGCATGTCAGAGCGAGCATTAAATCCCAACTTAAGGCAGCTAGAAAAATGCAAGAAAATAAAAAGCAGTGTTAACATGTAATTTCCAATTCAGATGTTTCATTAAATCTCCAATTAAAGTGCCAGTGTTTTGTAAACCTAAATCACAGTGTAGGTGTGTAAACCCTTCCATCAAGGACGTGTTAGGCAACTGTTTCTTGATCACTACTAAATGTACCCCACAAGGAAGACACGTGGAGAAAGGGTCACATTTGGAATGTTTACCCTGCTGCTATGAAACAGTTCAGCACTTCCATCTTAAAGGGCAGAACTTGCACAAACTTTGGTTCCAATCCAGAGAAGCACTTAAATGGGTGCTTGATTTAGAGGGGCTAAGTGCACCCATTGCAGCTCCACCTGGGAGCTTCAGAGATCTCCTGTTGAATTCAAAGCCAGGACTAAGCACCAAAAACCCACATAAATTCCCAGCATTTGTTCCAGTGGCATTAGCTCTTGAAAAGCAAAAGAGGAAAACCATCTAGCATCTGCTCTATTCATGGGAGGTACAGCAGCTGAGCATGGCAGCTGCTTTGCTCCTACTCCTGAATAAGTCATTTACATCAGAATGCAGTCTGCTACCTGCTGTAGCTCATCTCAAACATTTCACTAAAATCGTTCCCAGTTTGGTAAACTGGGTGCACTGACCAGATCTGCCACTGCTCTTCAGGAATTACAGCCTCCTTCAGATTGCTTTCTTGCTCACTTCTATTTTTAGCTGACATTGCAATGCAAAGTGTTAAAATAAACACATTCCTCCATCTGATTATTACTCCTTAATCCATGGTTTAAAAAACAAATTAATTCTGCTTTCTGGAGCATATGATCCTGACTAACTGGTGTGAAATTTGTGTATCACAGGGCTGGATTTCTTCCGGGTTGCTGTTTGTACTTCATTTTATCTCGAATGTTCTAAGGAGGGAGGTGTGACCAACACTCACTTGGAGTTGGAAAAAAAACAAAGGGGAAACTAAGAAAGAAAACATTTCCAGATTTCTATTTGGTACTCATATTTCTTTGTTTTTTCAGCCACATCTTGTTAATATGTTAATGAAATGTTAGGAATTTTCCTGCCCAGAGGAACCTTGGATGGTTCTGTTTTCTGCTTCAAGCCTCTCAACACGCTGAACAGGCTGGAACTGAATCCTGCCTGTGCTGTGCTCCTTTCCCAAGGGGGAAATCAGAGAGAAGGGGACCAGCTGAGGGACTGGAACCATCCCAATCTGCCACCAAGAGCTCCCCAGCTGCCCTGGTGGGCTCTGCTTTTCTTTTTCCCTCAGACAGACACCACATCCATGGAAACCCTCTGCAATCTGCTGCATCACTTCCACCCAGCTATTTCTGCAGCCTGAGAGAAAGGGCAGTTTGTTAAGAACAGAATGGCTGATGTGTTCCCTTGGAACAAACCAGACCGTTTTCAAAAGGGAATAAAAGCATTACAGAAGGTGCTTTTCCCCTTTGGAGCTGTGCTTTTCCAAAAGGAATTATGGATTCTTTAGTGCTCAGACTACATGGGGATGTGCTAATTCCTTCCAGGTGATTCCAATCCCTCCAAATTCCCAGTAGTACAACTGTGTCAGAGCCAGACCTCCCTGAATTACTCCCAAAATCTCAACCTTCAGAGCGGGCCAGGGGAAGCAGAATGAGAACATGCTTTGATCCCTACACCAGGAGACTCCCAGATATGGGGGCTCTGCATGGCTCCAGGAAATGCCACCTCTCTGGGAGCTGCCAAGCCAAGCAGCATCCTGCAGCTCTCAATGTGCATATTTACAACAGTAATTTTGTGCTTAACTCCCCTGCTGCAAATTTGTGTTGTGAAACTGTTGACAGCGTTCCTAAAATCAACTACCCTCTCAACATGCTATCTCGTTTCCTCACACTGCAAAATATTACATTACACACTCTGATTTTGTGGTTCAAAATTAGCTTTTTATTCCCCACTATTCTGTTTCTCAGTACCTTGTGAGTATGAGCTCCTCAGAGGAGGAGTGATACTCCACACATTCAAAGCACAATAACCCTTGTGCAGACAACTTTTCTGCCATTAGCAATAATACTTTTGTAAAATAAATTAAAATGCCTACCATTAAAACAGTCTCATTCAATAAATGTTACAGATGGTAGGACCAGAGAACAAATATTCAAATAGATGCCACATGATTAACAATGACTAATATTACTTATGACAGATCATTCCTACACAGGAAAAAATAGAAATACTAGAATTCTTCTCCTGGGAGGAGACACTTCAGTCTCAGACAGAACAGATAAAAGCCAAAGCAGCAGCCCAACACCACTGCACAAGTTTGGAAGCAGAAACACTTCCTGCAGGAAGCGCACAAAAGGATCACATGCACTTACTATTTGTGTGATTCTCCACCCATTTATTGATCTGAGTAGCAACAGCTGCACTTTGGCTGAAATCTACATTCTCTACTTCAGCTTTAAAGTATTTTTTCACCAGCTGCAGGAATTTGTCACTGACGTGGAACCCATTCTGCACGTAGAGGGAGTTGGCGATGTCCAGCACGTAGTGACTTTCTTCAGCAGTTGCCATGTCTGAAAGCTCCTTCAGGAAGGCAAACTCTTCACCTGGGGAAGGAAAAAACACCTTCAGTGGTTCAGAAAGGAAAATTTTTCCATGGCTTTTCTGCTGAAAATTCACCAAAATGTTTTATTGAAGGAAAGCCATCTTTTTTAAACAAACTTGTTTCTAAACCTACACACACCTTCAGATCTGAAGGAATAATCTCCAAGATCATATTACTTAGAGCCTGTTTTTTCTCCTAGCTATAATTAGTCTAATTAATGAGACATTTGAGTCCTACCAGAAGCAAAGCTATCAATTGAAATTCTTTCTACACCAAAAAAGGAATTAAAAAAATTCTTCTTACAGGTTCCATTTCTTAGTCTTGCCACCAGAAATTCTTAACAGAATTTTTATTCCATCTTAAATGCCAGTTGTTTAAGGAAAAATGGACTTCAAATCTTGAAACTAAGGACCTGCACAGCCTCTTCTATGACAAAGGCAGGTCTAGAATTACCCAGGATCCTTAGTGGGGTAGTACAGAATCCTTGGTGGGTAATGAGGAATCTTGAGCAGGATTAAAGCAGCCTGCTTTGAAATAGGAAGCTTGTACTGCTGCATAAAGGTAAAATTTTTAATTAAAAATCCAAGAAAATAAACCTTTAAACTGATGGCAATGATGTGTTTCAAGCAGAAATCATGGGAACACTTTCACTGAATGCCACACTCATAACCCAGAATAGGGAACAGCCCAAAAAAAATCAACTACACGACTCCCTCCATGACAGCTATGGGATAACTGATTGTTGTTTTAGAGACAAAATGTAGATCTCAACTGGTGCTGCAGCCTCCACAAAGAGGCACCAGCTCTGCAGTGGCTCTTGACAAACACAGTTTGATGTTGGTGTTCAGAAATTCCTCACCAAGATCCTTCCACTGAAGACTCCAAAGTCCAGCACATTGCACGAATAAAAAATTTCATTCAGGTTTCAAAGCAGTTCCTTGGATATCAATAGAAGCAATTTTGCTGAAACTACTGCTTTCCTTAACAGCTTTCACTATAATCTCTCAAAAGGATGTTCCTAAAAATCTTCTCTTTCTAGAGGCCAAGGCAAGTTTATTTTGGAGCAGAAACCGAGATGAGCTGCAGCTATTGAAGGCTCAGCTACCCCAGCCAGGGTTTTATGGCAGTGTCAGAACCCAGGACATTCCTCTGGCTGACCTGGGTGATTCCAGACCCTGGCAGGGAGCTCAGAGACCTTGGCACGGAGTCAGAAACACCTGTGCCTTTGATTTTAGCCATGGAAACAATTACCAACTGTGTGTGAAGATTTACAAGCCACAAGAGTTTGAATAGAATGGTAGTGAATTTGTCACAGGGTGAAAAAGTAGAATTTTGGGGATTTAGAGTGGGAGTTCAGGAGGCAAGATGGAGGACTAGGAGAAGAAGAAGAAAGACAAGACACGCCCAGATTCCTCCATCTTGCCTCCTGAACTCCCATTCTAAATCCCCAAAATTCTACTTTTTCACCCTGTGACAAATTCACTGTCATTCTATTCAAACTCTTGTGGCTTGTAACTCCTCACACACAGTTGGTAATTGTTTCCATGGGCTGAAATCAAAGGCACAGGTGTTTCTGACTCCATGCCAAGGTCTCTGAGACCCCTGCCAGGGTCTTGAGTCCTCCAGGGCAGCCAGAGGGATGTCGTGGGTTCTGACATGTCAGCACCTCTCAGCTCATGCAGAACCCACACATCTGAGCCTGCCCATCAAGGCCACCAAGAAATCCAGTGATTTATAACCCATGGACATCAGCAGGCTGCTCCCAACCCTTGCTCCTGCTTCTCTAAGACAAAAAGTAAGAGATGCTGCAAAGGGCTCACCGTTTTTCAAGCTGTCAAAGCCCATGGAATGGCGGATTTCCTTCAGGGTGGTCCCGTGGGCTCCCAGCTCCACCATGCCCATGGCTATGGCAATGCTCAGAGGGGAGAACAGGATGTTCTCATCCTCCCTGCTGGCTCTCAGCTGGTTGTAAACGTTGACAGACAGCTCAGCGATGGTTTCATCAGGAAAATTGGTCTTGAAGGCTTCGCTTTGCAAAGCAAGCAGAGACAGCAGTCCAAGGAAATACATGACTTGGGATTTTAAGGCCTGCAAGATAAATTTGAGACAAAATAAGATTGGTGGATAATATAAAATTCAACTTGAGAGAAGGAAGAGTAGTCAACTTTTTAATCTTAAATCTGTGGGGGAAGAAAATCCCTAGAGTTCAATGCACAATGCAGTTCGTTGGAGGAGACACTATCAAAAGAGAAGTAATGATGGATTTTCACACAAAAATAACCTCCTCCCTTATGTAACGGCATGTTTGTGAAATCTTCCAGCCCCAGACCAAGGAAACACTCACAGCTTCTACAGAAAAGACCCCAAAGACAGCAACCCCCTCCCTCCTTCCCTTTGGAATTGTGGCTGTTTAGCAGTGCTGACCTGGAACTGGTTTGTGTTTCTGCACTGTTCCACCAAGAAGAGCCAGAAATTTGCTATTTCTTTCATTTGACCTTCTAGTAAGATGGAACTTATTTATCTAAGTCACTTGAAGCCCCCAACAGGTAAAACTGTTTCAAAGACTGTGAGAAAGCTCCCTGACACCCCTGACAAAGTTACTGTTCCGTGATGTTGCTCAGTTGCAAAACACGTGGCAAGCAGCCAAAAATTCTTTGAAAGAAAAAAAGAAATCAATCATGCCTTAGTTACTAACTAAACCCCCTTTTGTTAGTAAATAACAGCGAGAAGTTGGGTAGCTCTGCTAGCTGGGAGTCAACCCCCGGTGAGAGGATAAAGGTACTGTACAGTGAGAAAGATCCAACAGTGGGAACAAGGAAGGAAACTAAATTTAAAAAAGGGTGATGCTTCTGACTAATCCATCCCCCAAGCTCTGCTGAAATGCTCTGGGGTAAGCAACAGTTCTCACTCTACCCCAGTTTAGCTCACACAACTACTGATAGTAGAATCCCAGCTCCTGGAGCAGGGAATGTGTAACTTCATCCTTCCATTTTTATTTTCCTTTAAACTCTGCGCTACCTTGGCATGGGACCCACTACTGCTGCAAGCCTTGGGTGAGAAACAGCAACCACCAGAGCTCCTGTTTCAACTCCTTCCCTCTGCCACTCTGCCTCCAAGGCATAGCAGAGCAAATCCTCCTGAAGCAGGAGCTTGGACAGGACAAGGCTCAGAGCTTTATCCACAAGTGTTTACAAGTTGTTGTGCCAGGCTGCAGGGCTCGTCAGCACAGCCCAGATTTGTGTGAATGCTGCTGCTCCACAGAATCAATTTGCATGCAGGCAGCCCAAGTGCCTCTCCTTATGCTTCCCAGCAATCCTGGGGCTGCATTACCAGGTTTTATAGACATGGCACAAAGTGAGCTTTATACAACATTTATATTCTGCATTTCATCTTCAAAGGCCTATGTAGCATTATCTAATTCACTCACACGGCGCTGAATGATCCATAATTTAAGTGTTATTACTCGCATTTTATAGCTGAGAAAATACAAAGAACAACAGGGTACACACACGTGCCTTGGCAGCCACTGGTGCCAGCACTAGTTAAGATTCCTCCTGTCCCCCAGCCTCCATCAGCTTTTTGTTCAGTCCTGAACTGAGAAAATTGAAGAGATGAACCAGGGCTGCAATCCCACATGGTTCAGGGGAAAAGGAGAGCCTTGCCTCTCATCTTCCTCGTGATTCTTTCCACATATGTAAGAAATATTCTCCTTCCTAAAATTCCAATAAATTATCTATGGTGGCATCACTTCACTTCTGTGGATTACTTGATCAATCTTCCTCTGATTCTTAGTAAGACAGCAAAAATGTCCACTGAAGGCTCTTATCCTATTTAGGAACAGCACAGAAAAGTCATAGAAGCCTAAAGACCCAGCTTGAATCCTTCTGCCTGCATGTTCCAGGGCACTGACAGAACCACCCAGCACTGCTGCCCAGTGCAAGACACCAGACTGACCATCATTATTTATTTCAGAAACACTGAGACACTATTTATAACCCCAAACATTATCAACACACCACAAACTTCCCCAACAAAACTGCTTAACAGCAGTATATTCTTTTCAACTTACCCATTTATAAATTATTGACTTAAGGATATTAAGGTTTCTGCTATAGAAAAAAATTGGATTTCTCTGTGATCATGGGCATTGCAGATTTCTTTATTTAAAAGCCCTGGAGCATGCCTCTGCCAGTGTTACATAAGACTTGAGCCAGCACATCCCTGTGATAGACTGAGCCCAGGTATTATTCTCTTATCCTAAAAGCTGCAAAAGGCAAGGAAAGCTTAACAAAGCTCCATCACACAGGTCTGTAGTGGCACCAAAAGCGGTACTCAGGAAATAGATAAGCAGGAGCTCATCTTGCTTTTGTTGAGGATGAGCCCAAATTTGGGAGCTCTCCCACCCTAATCTATACAAACAAGTTGTGCAGCTCAGTGTGGATGCAATTACACAGAGAGCTGAAGCTTTCCACTCCTGGATCAAGAGCAGCTTGAGCTCACTTGGAGACCTGATGTGCTTAAAACAGATGTGAAATAATCTGCAATTTTCAGAAAGGGAAGTTCCCCAGCCTTGCAGTTGCAGAGGCAGCTGCTCAGCACTCCATCACTGATCTCTGTCCTATGTACTACTGCCAGACAGGCTTAAATAATTGCACAGAGGAAGGAGGGGAGAAATTTATACATCTTAATTAAGTGTTTAACATGCAGGTCAGACTGTCTGAAAGCTAATAAAATATTTGTTATTAGACAATGCTGGAACCCCAACATTACATACAAATCAAAATCATATTTCTTTCTGACCACTCACCAAAAGTTCCTCATGTGAAATAATTATGCTATATTACTTTTCATTATTTAGTTGGAAAGAAAATAGAGTAAGTACATAGACAGAGACAAATAAAATTTATACTGAAATGCTCTTAACAAGACAAAGTACATTTTTAACTACAAAAGTATGTTTTTAACTACAAGCCAAATCCCACTGATGGCAACATAAGAGGCTGAACTGTGCAGAATAGAAGTTCCTAGTAAGAATGAATTAAACCCAAACAATTTTGATTTCCTCCCCAGCCCTTCCACATCATTTTAGTCTAGAGAGGCTTTCTAATGAAGTTCACAGTGAAGTTCCCCATACAGACACCAAGGGGAAAGGAAGACAGGGAGGCAGGAATGAACACATGGATACAGGCAGAGAATTTATCAGCTCCTTGTCTGGCAGTGCTCTCCAAAGTGAAAACACAAACATAAATGAATGAGCCCAATGCAAGGGAAGGTGCTTTAAAGCCAACTAAAGATCTGTGGGTGCTGGTCAGTGGGAAGGAGCCTGTAAAACACCACAGATCAATCCTTGCCAGCCAGTGTGAAAATGGGCTCATCTCATCCATCTAATGGGAAATGTCACTGGTAAATTCCTAGGTTCAATTCTTCTCACACTTCTGGCTCATGCTCACACTGCTCTGCTGACAACTGGGAATCCAGCTCTTAATTATCATTCCAGCCAGAGCAGCTCCTGCTCCTCTGATCCTGCCTCACTGCAGGCTGCATTACTTTGGGGTCTGGGCCCCACCAAGAGCTGGGACTGATTCTGGAGCAGCATCTTCTCAGCATCTCCCTCCTGACAGAGCCCAGGGCACCCTGGATTGTCACTGCAGTGGCACTGAGAGCATCTTTGAATTGCCTGGACCCTACTCACAAACACACTTCAAGTTGAAGGAAATGAAGCTGAACATTATGTAATGCACATCCAGAAACTTAAACAGTCCCTGGGAGTATCATCAAAATTTTACTCAGGCTTTTCTGTCTTCCTCAGACATCCCCAGTACAGTCTGTCACTGCTGATCTGCATCAATGCAATCTGGTTAAATAATCCTGCAGCAGTGGGAAAGGAGTCAATGTCCCCACTGAGCAATGTTTAAAAATCAACAATCATCAGTTTCAAATGTTACTGTGTACATTTTGCTTTCACTGCTAAATATAAGAATTAAAAAAAAAAAAAAGCTGTTAAAAATCCTTTCACTCAGCCATACAGTTATTAAGGCCAAAGGTATGAACTTCTCATTTGAGGGTGTGTCAGACAGATTCTGAGTTTTGTTTGATTTCATCAATTGATGCACGAACACCTCTCTCCTACCAGGCAATCAAGGAATCAGTGCAAACAAATTCTCCTTGCCACAGCCTCTTCTTGAAAAACAGTTGTGTATCACAAATCCTCACTTGCTACAGAGGTTTGTCAGAGCGTATCAGTCTTGTTCTGGCTTGCAACTGCTCCCAGGGGAAAAAAGCAGTGATGGAACACTAAAACCAACAAGATTCCAGATATCCATCCTTCAGCAGCTACTGGCACTGAGGCCAAACCTGGTTCAATTCCCAGGAAACTTTTTTATTGAGCATTTCAGAAAACACCAGCCCCAAAACTCAGCCACAACCAGCTCAGGGCTGCTGTTCACTGCCCTGGGGCCAGCCCAGATGTGCTCCTGTGCATGGGCACAAGGGACACCCATCCTTGTGATGGCTGAAGAAAAACATTCATCTGATAAATACAGGACTGCTTCTCCAGCTCTTGCCTCTCCCCAGCATAAGGCTGGGATGACTAAGAGGAAGCAGAACAAATTCGCCCCCTCACACCCACAAACTCTGAACTATTCGGTTCCAGTAAAATGCAGAAGGGGCAGGCGCTCTCTGGAAGCTGAGATATTTTGAGATATCCTATCAACAAACTCCAACTGAGTTCACAGACATGAGGTACCACGGATTTTGAAACAGCGAGACCTGGACTCGGCGTAGGAAGGTGCCAAAAATTCAATTAAGGGTTGAATTCTAGTACCTTGTACTTGTCAGACAGGTTGAAAAAATGGGTTATAATTTCCTTTTCTTTTACACCTTTACAGAGGGTTTTATAAAGAAACTAATTTATGGCTTTAAAAACCTACAAAATAAACCTGTGATACATTGCCTTGGTTCCTCAGCACACGGAGACTAAACTAAGATTAGTTGCCTTCAAGATTACTCTTGGCTACCTGCGAGCTAAACACCAAAGGTGTGGGAAGTACAAATAAGAAAAACTGCTGATTCCTGATCAGTGTGTTAAAAAAAAACCCTGGGAGGAAAACAAGTGTGGTAACAGCACTGATTACATTGTCTCCTGTAAAGAGCAGCTGCAGGAGCAGACAGAAGTCTGGCAGAACAATTTGATAAAGCAACAGACGGATTTGCTCAGGGAACAAGACCTGCTGGGTCAGGGGAAAAACCCACTGTGGATCCAGGCAGGAACTGGGGGATTCTCCTTCCCCCCAAACCCAACCAGAACAGTCTCATGCTTGTGGCAGGTGAATCATGGAAGGATGTGAGTTTGGTGAAATTCAGCCACTACTGCTTTGCCAGTTGTTAAACATGGCAATTGCTGCAGGCACCTTTACTCCGAATGATTTCTTGTTGGCAATCACATCTACCAATAAATGCCAGAGAGAGGCACCACCTAACTAACAGTAACAGCTCAGAAAACGAACACAGCTTAGACAATGAGCCCAACTTCCCCTCACAAAGAACCCCCTGAGCCCCAGCCCAGCCCAGGGGATGCAGGAGCACTTGGTGAGATCCTCAGCTGTTCTCCAGACCAGGAATGGTTGTCATGGCTACCCTGAAGGATGTGCAGAGGAGGCTCCCAGAGATGTCCACGATTTGCTCCCAGCTAGTTCAGGCTTGCCTCAGGCCCTACAACAACAGGGGAATGTGGCTGCTAGCACAAACCTCAAGCTGCTTACAAACCCACCTGATCCACTGCAGAACAACACAAGAACAGCCTTTCCAGTCCCTTCTGCTTCGTCCAGCAATACAGCCTCTCAGATTTTTATTTGAAGATTGGGCAAAAATTGCACCTCCAGCCAGTACAACTGGAGTAAAAGCATTCTCACCTCCAGAACGTTGTGGTTTTACCACAGCAAGCCCCCACAGAAGCAGTGTGACACCTGCTCCCATCGGCTGCTCCCTGTGTTCATTTCCCTTTTCTCCCCCAGCTCTCAGCCCCTCTCTTCCTCCAGCACAGGAACTGCGAAATAAAGCTCAAACCTGAGCTGGCTCCACCTGAGAAATCATTTCTTTTCCACAGCCAGGTGCCCAGGGGATGGGAGTGCAGGGGATCACACATCCTGCTGGGATCCACAGCCAGCAGTGCTCACTCAGCTCACTGGGATGTGCTCAAACACACAGAGCCTGCCTGGAGGTGAGAGCAGCAAATCAGACACCAATCCTCACAGCACCACATACACAATTCAGGAGCTGTTACTGCTTAGAACCAGCAGAATGCAGGCCAAGGAAATGGGAAAAACACTAAATAGCCATTAAATGCTTCAAGCCACAACTGAATAGATAACCAAGAGGCTATCAGGGTCCATGCAAGCAGCACAGGAAGGACCTACAAAGTACTTTGGGTATCAGTAGTGCAGTCCCTGGAAGTGGTGACAAACCTGGGAAATTCTGCATTCCTTGGACAGCAGGCAGGCACATCACTCCTCGCTGTGACATGCGTTCCATTTAGTCAGCAAGGCAGCTCCATCAAGTTAGGGGATGTACTTACATTTTCTGTGCTGCAAAAAATGTTTATCCCTAAAAAATGTTTACCCTTAGCCTATATGAGCACCTGACCTCATCAGGCAGAGATTCTACAGACACATGTGGAAGCACTGAACTTGTCAGAATCGGTTTGTCTCAGTGCAATGACATCTCTATCTCAATCGGCACAAACATTTATTAATAAAGTTAAGGGATTTTGTCACCATCTGTCAATTATGGTGTCATTGCCTTCTGGAGCAGGAAACCTTGAGGTTAATTTCATTAGAGAGCAGCACAATAATGATATAGGAAATAGTGGGGTGTTTAAATCTCCAGTATAGAGTGACTAAGACAAGGAACAGTCATTCCACAGGTAGTGTTTGGACCACACTAAAACCTTGCTCTCCAACACACAGCCAAGTCATGCCCTTCAGGATTCTTTACTCCTGTTTTTAAATGACCCCATGGCACCAGGAGCATTGAGAAAACCTGATACTGTAGCAAATGCTACACTAAAAAGTTTCATATTGACAATTTTTTTCCATTGAATCCCAAATGTTTTTAAAC
Organism: Fringilla coelebs; assembly: GCF_963513975.1. Classification (NCBI taxonomy): domain Eukaryota; kingdom Metazoa; phylum Chordata; class Aves; order Passeriformes; family Fringillidae; genus Fringilla; species Fringilla coelebs. The sequence goes on from NC_140036.1 coordinate 22,465,158, forward strand.
TTTCATGGAGCTTGGCACTGACTCACTAACCTGCTGAGGCAATTATGCAAGCCAAAGTTGTCTTAATTGCGCTTCCTCAAGCATATTCCCTCAGCTCTAATTAAAAAATAAAAAGAGATGCTGAGAAGCCATGTCCAAAATACTTAAATTTGAATAGCCTCAAGCGAACATCTAAATACATGTCTAGACAATTAAAAAAGGTGGTCTTGTTTCCAAATCTACTGCTCTAAGGCCTGCAATTGGGAGGACTCTCATGCAATTTCTCTGTTTGTTTCTTCTGTCTAGGAGAAACAAATTTTTAGAAATACTTTGGCAGAATGCCTTATTTTTGACAGCTCCAGTGTGCCCCACAAAGTAAGAGCTATAAATAAGAAAACACAAAACCCACAAGCTCTGTGAAGGAGAAAATTTGAAGCATTATGGAACTCGGGGATTCTAAAAGGTTCAGAACTGGGGGTGTGCCTGTGGCTCATCTGACAAAGTCAACACAGTCTGACTGGGGAGAGCTTCAAGCTTTAGACTGAAATACTACACAGGATCTGCTTCCAGCAGACCAAAAGGGGGTTTACCTGGCAAGTTCCACAGAATTCTCTTAGTGAGGCACAGCCTGTTTGGTTTTGGTGGTTTCACCATCCATTTCTGTCCCAGTGGGGGCTGCCAGTCCTGCACAGCTCTCTGCATGAGGTCTCTCTCAGGTACATTGGTCTGGTGGTGGAGATGTTGACCTGACTGCTGGAAGGGGGAACAATGCCCAGACACAGGAGGGAAAGGTGCCCCTCAGAGCCTCTCCAGAATCAATTCTGACACATTTTATCTCTGCAATAACTTGACTTTTCAGTGAAAAGGCCAATGCAGTACTCCACTCGGAGTGCAACCATCCAGGGAAGATCCCCCAAATGAGACAGCAGCATTCCTTTTCCTCCCTCAGATTTCCTCAGGGCTATCTGGGAAAAGAAGGGTGAGATCTAATTCTGTAATAGTCTCTTTCCATCAGAAGCAGCAGAGATAGAACACTGCAATCAGTTATTTTAGACACAAGAACAACTTCTTGCCTGCTCTTGCACGTACCACAAATTTCCTTACTTACAGAAAGTCCCATTTTTGTTATTTTCCTGTGAAACTCAGCTGATCATCAAGCTCCCACTATAATTTAATTAAAAGGGCAGTAGCTAAGTTTCACCATATGCAACTGCCAGATGCAATCACTGCAGTTGGAGTCTAAAGGCGAGATCCCTGCATGTACTGGAGCGTAGTTGTATAAGTGATGAAAGCTGTCACTTATGTCACAGAAATTGCTGTAATGCATGGTGATATTACAGCTTCAGCAGCACCAAAATATATTAATAATACATCCTGTGGAAGCATTTCCAGCAAGTGAGTTTGGAATGCAGCGTTTCAAGCATTTTTCTTGCAACTCCCTATTTATACATAAAGTCACTTCAGATACATTACATTAGTCTGTGTACTTTGCCTGGCATTATACAAGCTCTCACAGCCAATTTTAAACCTTCCAAAGTAGGAGGACTAAAAGACACAACTAATTAAGGAGAAACAAAAACAGAACAGGAACCCTTCACTACTTAGGGTTGCTGGAATAGGGAACACTGCAGGAGAAGTAACTAGAAATTGTGCATCTGTGGAGGAAATTTTGCTGAATGTCTTTTAAAAGCCCATCAACCAACTCAGGAAAGTCATCAAATATCTTTAATAAAACACAATGAACAATGACAATCTTTAAATCATCCCAGAATAACTAAATAGAAAAAGCACACGGTGTGAAACACCATTCAAAAGATCAAAGTAGAAGTTAATTCTTCCTTACCTTGTCCAGCTGCCTTCACAAGGACTTCAGAAGAAAAGAGATCAGGCTATGGTATAGCTATGTCAAGATGACGAAGAAAGTTAATTAAAATGCATCAGGATTTCAGAAGAGGAGTCTGTCAGTGCATGAACTGAAAGCAAGTGTGACATACAAACCAGCTTGTTTTCCTACAAAATAATATTGGCTGCAGCCTTGCAATCAACACTGGGCTCCATTTACATTTAGGTAACGTCCCTCTTGCCAGGAGAGTTATTATTCACTTCTGTTAACACTTTTGAGATCAGAATTACTTTCTTACAGTACAGTAATAAGGCAGAGATTGCTTTAGAAAAAAAACACCCCAAAACAATTAACCCCAGCATTCAGAGTAGATGTTATACCCTGATTAATTACCAGCAGCAATTTGTCATCACCAGGACTGCTGTTTATAATGCACGGACACCACTCCTCCAATGCTGCCCTGCTGCATGCTCCCCTTCTCCATGGCAAACTCAGGATTGCAGCAGCCTCTGCTGAGCTTCCAGCCAGCCCCAAACACTCCTGGGAGCAGCTGCACACCCCAGAGAGCCAGTCCTGACAGCCCCAGGGCTGAGAGCAGCCCCAGCTCAGAGCTCAGCCCCGGCACCAGGGCCCAGGACGTGGCCACCAGCTGAAAGAGCTGTCCTGGCATGGCCAGGAGCCAGGCAGGACCTAGGAAAGCCCAGGTTTAAAACCAGCTGAAAGAGCTGTCCTGGCATGGCCAGGAGCCAGGCAGGACCTAGGAAAGCCCAGGTTTAAAACCAGCTGAAAGAGATGTCTTGGCAATTGTGCACAGCCTGACCGGCAGAGCCACAGCTGAGGCACAAAATGAGAATGGAAAATGTCTCTAAATCTGGTCCAGCACAAAGTCTCCAGAGACAAAAGGTTGAGAAAGAAGAGTCACTCAGAGGGGGTTCAGTTCTGAACCAGCAAAATGGACTCACTGAGCAAGGACAGTTCAGCAAAATCAGTAACTGAGGGAAAAATTCAGCACTAAGCCTCTCCAAATATTTCTCTAACATAGCAGAATAACATCTGTTACAAAGTACAGACTTTTTTTTTCTAAAAACTACAGAATAATCTCGATGCCAAATTCAGCCAGTAGCAGGATTTTTTCACTCTGTATTTTTCACAGTGGAAAACCTCAACAAGGCATTCCATAAGAATTTCTTTTTGATCTGAAGGATGTTGATCACTGATCTTCCCAAAGGAGTGAGAAGCATGGGAATTCCACATGGAGAAGAAAATTAAACTCTTCTTTCCTCCCACCCTAAGGCCAGTTCCAATTCTTGCCTCTCAGGCCTCAGCATCATTGCTATTTACTTTGCTGGCAATTTTCATATATTCTCAAATATTCTCAATTGTCTCTCCTATCTCCATGGTTTCTACAACTCCACAACTCTGGTTTTATATTGCTTGCACTCGAGAGCAGCTCTGCAAATATCTAAAAAAAGCAAGCAACCCATCTGCCCATGACAGACAAGACTCCAGACACCAATAGAGACAAGTCAGATCTAGGCAGGAGGAATGAACCACCCAGTATGGCCCAGTGACCAGAACTGCCACTAAAATCCTCAAGCTTTTATCTCCACATCATCATTCACGTCCTTCCTCCCTCTTGTTTCTTTACAAGCATCCATGAACTTACCAACTCGAGGAAAAAACCCAAAAAGCCAACAAATGGGACAGGAGCAGCCTCATGCTGCTCCAAGTGGGAGAGCTGGCAGGGCATGAAAACAAGAAGGAAGCTTGGTGCCCTGCGTGTGTTTCTGAATTGTTCAGAGAGAGTATCTGGAACAACAGCTTTAAGGGATAAACTGGAAAGTTAGAAACAGAAAGGCAGGGAGGAAAAACTACTTCCTGCTGTTCAGGCATCTTATCCACAACAGAAGATACACAACCACCAAATAGTTTTTTCAATCAGAGTAAAGAACAAGCCTCGTTTTACTGAGGGGATAAAATATTCCCATTTTTGTTCCTATAGTTTCATTTATCCTGGCCTTGGAGGCTTGTGGCTATTGAAACATCACTCTTGGCCTACCATGGACAAAACAGCTCAGTTCAGAGTCCAGCACTCAAGCTGTGCCTGGAAGGTGGAATCTGGCCTTGGAGCTCACTTCTGTGCTCACTGTTCAAGCCTCATTGGTTTGTGTTTATGGGAACTGACGCTGTTCCAAGTACCCACTCCACGATGAGCCATTTAAACACCACATGCAGGGAGCTGAATTTGTCTTAATCCTGCTCATTCTCCCACACAGAGGAGTTTGCATCACGTTAGACCTGACTGTAAATGCTGCAGCGATTCCCATGAACAAGAGCAATCGCAAAGCGCTGGAGGAACAGACCACTTGTGCTGTGCTCTGCTGGCTCACATCTACACACCCTCCCTGAGGCTCCAGGAACACACTCGTGCTGTGCTGTTCAGAGGATGTCTGGGGTGTTTTTGGTTGGGTGGTTTTGTTTTGCTTTTGTTTTCTATTCAGATTTTTATAATTTGAAAGCTCCAATACCTTAAAGAAAGGAAGTGAATAATTTCCAACACCCAGAATGAAAACTGAAGGTTGAAACCTTATTCTCTTCCAGCAAGTCTCAGATGTTTTCTTATTGCAAGTTCATATTAATTCTACCTTGTGCTAGAAAGACTCTGACACTACTCCCAGCTTTTGTATGATGAGCTATGATTCATGGGCGTCCAGTATTTTCCATTGGTGGGTAACACACACACTTATTTAAAATGAGGTTAATCTTTTTAATGAGCGTGGCTTTCAAAACTAAGTAGGTTAACCTGAATTCCTGTGCCTATATAAGAGCCAAAATGTCAAGCTTTACGTGGGTTATCTGCTTTTTATGTCTAAATAAAGTTGTCAAATAGGCAAGGTGGAGAGCTGCACCTCAAAGCAAGGAATTCAGACCCACTTTGTGCCAAGTAGTTCCATCGATATGGTCACAGAAGAAAAAATATTTTAATTTTCAGTCAATCTGCCTCAGCACCAAACTCATTAGGCAACAACCAGGCAGAATGCCTTGCCTTACACAGACCTCCTAGAGCTGGTGCAGCTGGATGAGAAGCAGTGCCCAAATGACACACATTTCTTTAGTTAGTCACCACAGGACAGTTATTCCAATGGATCCAAATACACCCCCAGGTGTAAATGGGCAACAGCTCATCTCTCACTGCACCAACTCTGCTAATCCTCAAGGCAGCACACAGAGATCAGCTGGGCACCTTGTGCACTGTAGCACAGCCACCTCTGTCTCATCAAGGTTTATCACTGGGACACATGAGACCCTAAAATTACAGCTGGCCCCCTTCAGAGCATGGAATCATCCACCTAAAGTTACTTATAGGTTGATTTCTTCTTTGTTCAAATTCATCCATGGCAGAACATACAGAATTGTACTACCCTGAAGTGAAGAACAGCACTGAGTTTTGTTGTTTGAAGCAGTAAAGTCCCCGTGTAGAGGTAACAGCAGCTCCACTGGATCAAGTGTCTAAAGCTGTGGGACCTTCAGTGCCATGAATTCTGCACTTAGAGAGCAACCAGCTGAGACATCAGTGCTTGTTTCCATAAAAATACAGGGAAGCCAACAGCAGAAGACAACCAGCCTTCAGCAGGAGCCATCTCTTTCCCAGCTCCCAAAGCCCACAGTAACCGAGGCAGCTAATAATGGACCAGAAGTTCGCTACACTTTTCCTCCCCAATGCTACAAGAAAAATCTTGACTTTAAACAGTCCAGTCTTCACCAGACAGAGCTGTAATATTTGTGTGCTTACTGTGGCTCCCAAATACAACATTAGTGATGTCAGACACGGCCACACACTTGCCCAGGCAAGACTCAAGTTTATGTCTCTATAGAGCCGGAAATTAATAGCCTAACACTTGTTTTCCCATGATTCAGAAGTTTTCAGGAATTGTTACAGTGTACTAGGAGGAGCAATGAAAGTAAAATAATGGATTAAGAAAACTCTTAGTACAGCAAGACTTGAAAACACACTTATCACAGCTGTAATTACAAGCCTGAATGGCCACAGCTGATCCCTAACCTCAAACACTTTTGCACTCCCATTCAGCGAGTTTGCATTAGGGAAAAAATCTTTACTAGGGCCTTATTAAACAAACATTTCCTTGTTCTCATTTTAAAGGTCCTACTCGTTTAACCTGTCTCATACAGAAAGAGTCAAACCATGACATTACAAAATTAGAGCTTAACTACCTCAAAGTCCTCAGGTTGTTCAGATTTTCAGAGGTCTTTTTGCTGAATTGTTTCAGGGAGAGAAATATTTACCTATTTGACACTGGCAACTCCCCACTCACTCCCTCCAGGAACTGCTGAGATTACTTTCACCAGAAAACCTGACTAGAAATTTTCCTCTGTAATGTCCTGATCAAACTGGGGATTTTGCAGTGTATTTATTTGGTTTATGATACTGTCAAAGAGGTCAAGGTGGTTACTGTGGGGAAAAAAGCTTACATTTGGCAGGCACTCAAGCACTGCTTTCAAAAACCAGGAGTATTCCCTATGCCTTAGGAATTTTCCCCTAGGATTGAGTGTGACACAGCCTGGCTGCAAATTCTTTAGGGCGGGTGTTTATTTTTTAATTGGACTAACAATGATGCCAGCTGAGGTAGCCAAGTATGAAATTAATATGGATTTAAAAGCTCAGACTTGGCCAGTTTGGGGATGTTTTATTTCGGTGCCTCTCTTTGATATCAATCATGGAGGGAGAAGAAAAAAAGGCATTAAAATATTGTTCTGATTGTGTATGCACAGTGGATGGGACAAACTGAGTTTCAAACTGTAGAAACAATATATCAAGCTCAAACAATAGAATTTTGCTGGCAAACACAAGAAAGCTCTGGAAGAGGTTGCCTGGGGGGGTCTCTACCCATAGCCACTCCATGTCATGGTGTTGGGTCAATGATTTTGGGATTCTTGGCCAAAGCAGGCCAGCATGGTTCAAACCTCTGTTCTGTGTCAGGGGTGGGAACACAGAAATCATTCCAGGTTTAGGAGTTTCATGGCTAGCACAGAAACCTCCTCAGGACCCCAGTTCTGTTCACTGTGCAGCTCTGATTTTACTCAAAAAACATGAAAAATCAGAATTATTTTCCCTTGGCTTAAACTAACACGACAAAAATAATTTGAGCTGCTCAGAAAATGTTGTGTGTTTAGCTGCTTGATCTGTAAGTGGAAAAAAGCTAATTACACAACCCATTTAGGCATTTAATGTCCCAGGGCCAAGTCACTCTGTGGCCACAGAAAACATTAATAAACATGGCTTATCTCACTTTATGAAAGTTGTGATTACCATTTTTCAATAACTGCAGCTATCAGCAGCATTTCACCTCTCCTACCTTATGAAACTGAGCCCAAACAGCAAAACCTATTTGAATTCAGCTCAAATGTGATTTTATTGGGAACATGTTCTCTTTTTGCTCCTGTGTAAAATGTCAAAATTCAGGGCTGGATTTCTCAAAGTGCAGCACATCAGGGCTCAGCTGGGAACAAACAGGAGCAGCCAAGCACATGAGATCAAATAAGCCTCTAGTTTGATGCCTAAATGGGAAATAAATATTCAAGGGTAAAAAAAAAAAAAAAGAACACAAAATAAGCCTGCCTGCTCATTTTCACAATTGTTAACATTTTAAATCTATCTGTAGAAATGGGCCACTTTGCATTTCAGCTACAGAACACGCAAGAAATATTTAGGAAATTTCCTCAATGGAATAAAAATCATCTTAGTATTATGTAGCTATAGTCCAAATTCTATTAGCATCAATGGAAAGACTTTATAATATTTTGCATATATGACATTATTACATAATATATATATGCTTTAAGTCCTATATGGGTTATTGATATCCCACTTTTGAAATGTCACCAAGCTGTTGGCTCCCATTCAATACCAACCAACTGCCTCTTCCTTGCTCTGAAGGCAGACAAAATAATTGTAAATCTGTAGCAAACCCTCATATTTCAATTATGAGTGAAAGTAAAGAGAGTCCCAGAAAGAAAACAAAATTAGTAACTCTTCATGCCACAGAGACATAATGGTTACAGTATAATGTAGCATATAGGTGAGCTTTATGAATTATGTGATAAATTATCTTCAAAGGTACATATTCCAACTATATATATATATGTCTGTGTGTGTGTTTAAAAAGACATATATACATCATCAGACTTTTATATGCTTATATTGATACAAAAACGTGCTGGGTAATACAGGAAGGTCTAAACATCAACTTACCTTGCAATCCCTGTCGGCATTACCAAATTATGACAGGAATTTTTAAAGCATTTTTACCACATGAAAGCCACTGCTAAGACCAACATGCCAGCTCCTTTTCCTAGAAACTGCCAAAACTTAGAGTGGCTCATCCAATGTATGCACACAAGATTAGCTCAAGGTTAAGTCTTATGATTTTAAAAGTTTTTCTGATCAAAAATATTCAGATTTTTATCCAACTCAAGAAGGAGATCCCATTTCCACAAGAACCTTAATCTGAGGTGAATCCATTTCAGAATCCACACTACTCAGGCCTAGATATATTCCAAAGCAAATGGAAAAAAAAAAAAAGGAACTAACAAGAAAAAAATAAGCAATTTCCCTAAGCATTTCCATAGCTTGCATAAAGACATCAATTACCATAGCTTGTCTTCTAAATTAATGATTCACAGTGATGGATTATTCATGCAAGTCGGCCAGCTGAACATTATACTTTGACTCTGGGGAGAAAGTATAGCATGTCTTAATTAACTAGATTTTGTATATGCCAAAAGATACCCAGGAAAACTTTATTTGTCTAGTCAAGCAGGTAAAATGTGAGCAAACAGAACTGATGGTAATCAAAATATGTAAAAATCTTCCGCAGTCTCAGAATCCACATTTAAAGTGAACTAGCAAGAGCACATTGCCTCAAGTGAGCTCTGTAAAATAGATCCAAATTGCCATTTTGTTGAATGAACTGACTTTAGATCTGCTTCATTTAAGCATGAAAAAGATGGAAATTTCACATTAATATGCTGCTTCCTGTCTCAGCACAACCTTGCAAGGCTTCAGCGATGGCACAATTTCTTGTTTCTAAAGGATATCAAGTATTTTCTTGACTGAAGCGCAACCCAACACTGAAATTTTCCATGAGTGAATGATAGGTTATTATTCCAAATGAATGCTGTGTTCTAATGGCCTCCTTGAAAATACATAATATTTATGTGTTGTGCAAGTCCACTGATGCCATTTGTTACTTTGATCAGGATGGTGCAAAATACCCTTACAATTCCAACAATATCTGGGACTTGCACTTATTGGCTTTCAAAGCGTTCTTCAATCACGGTATTGAAAGATTTACAAAATAAAAATGGGAATGCCATGATAAATGTTGCAATTTATCCTTCAAGTAAGTAATAGGAACGATCCAGTGTCTCTAAAAATCTATACCAGGCTGCTCTGAGCCAGCAAAGATCACCAAGCTTGATGAATGAGATGCCCAGTTAGTTGCTTACATGGCTTCTATAGACTGAGGTTGTTAAAAGTATTAATCACAGTCAAATACACCTTTATCTTTACCACATTAACCCCAGATGCTTCACAGCCATTATGAGTAGCAAGAGTCTGTTTTCATTTTAAGTAAAGATGAAGTGACTTGTCCACTACCAAAAGATGTAAAAACAAGCAATTTTTTTCCCTTCTTCCCTTAAAACTACCCTATCCATTGGTGTGACCTTCTCTGAGCTCCTGGGATAATCCTAGAGCCTTTGAAAGCAAAAAATTAATTTTGTCCTTGCTCTCTCAGTGCTTCAGCAATATTCCCAGGGATTCTTCCAAAGCCCTGTACTTCCTAAGGGCTTAAGTAATAACTTCAGGATAGGATAGTTACATGGATAAGGATTAGGAAAGGATGGTGCAAATCAATTTGATTGGTCTCTGCCAATGCTGAGATGACAAACAGTGGGAACACATTTCCATCTCTCTATCTCCATAGGGCTTTCACTAATGGTAACAAAGATCTTATGAGACTCAGCTCCTTGTAACAATTCTTAGATGCAGATTTGAATTTCTGCTGCTTTCCTCCCCTTCCAAATACGAGATGTCCTCTTGTTCTTCTTGGGAAATATGCTTCCATCACTTCAAGAACTTGTTTGCATTGTGACTGAGTGAAAGCTTGTCCCCTTGCAGCTAAAGAGTATTTTGCTGTCACTTCATATATGGGTACCTGCTATCTGTTATGTCAAATCCACAAGTGCACTGTGTTTTAATATTGCATGCACATTTTCCTCCCTCACATTTCTTCTATATGATAAACTACTAATGGCATTTTTTGCTTCATGCATATCATCCCCTCAAAATAGATCTACTTACAGTCAATTTGATTCTTACTCACTGTCATGGGTATCTTATCTGCCCTGCTGCTCCGTATGCCCTGTAATTAAATATTTCTGCTTGCTTTTTTTCTGATATTTGTTTTCCTTGGTATCTTCCCCTATATCTAATTTCCTGCTTTCTTTAGTATTTTAACAGAGGCATGGTAGGAAAAACAGATGGGAACTGTCAGCTAGAAATGATGCCAAGTAGCTTCTGAGCAAGTGGAGACTCCAAGAGCTTCAAAATCCCCGTGGGGTTTGGTGACACCAGGACATTCCCTGTGCCTCAGACGTGGGGAGGACAAATCCAAGGCAGAGCAAGCAGAGCTGGTGCCTGCAGTGACCACACAGGTGACAGTGAACAGGGGAGCTGCAGCCAGGTGTGCACAGCACAGGACTGCAGGAAGAACAGCCATGAACAATTACAGCCACAAAGCAGCACAAACACAGCTCCGAGTCCTTGTGGTGGTGGCAGAAGTCAGAGCTCAGGGGATAAAAGCAGCAGGGATTTGTGAGCACACCCTGCAGGAGCACAGAGCACTGTGGGCACAGCAGAGCTTGGAAGGGCAGAGCCCTGGGGACAGGCTGGCCATGGAGGGAGGAGGATAAAGCAGGCCAGCAGCTCAGATGCAGAGAATGACCCGGGGCAGAGCCCTGGGGACAGGCTGGCCATGGAGGGAGGAGGATAAAGCAGGCCAGCAGCTCAGATGCAGAGAATGACCCGGGGCAAAGGCAGAGGAGCCCTCCCAGGCTTTCACCATCACCAGTTGGGGACAACACATAATCCCAATCTGTCACACTTAAATCAGCATTGCTGCAGGATGGAAATGAGATCACAGCAACCACAGAGCAGGGCAGTGCTGAATTAAAGGGTTCAGCTCTGAAGCTCCCAGGTTTCACTTCCAGCTGCTGCATGGCTGCTCTTCCTAACCCTTGGCTGGCTCTCTTCTCTCCAGATTCTCAGACCCTGCTGCCCTCTTCTTCCCAGCTCCCCAGCCTGCAGATCCCACCAAGAGCTCCCTGGGACACACACAAGCAGCAGAGCAGATGTGCTGATGGATCCTGTGACTGGACTAATCACAACCAGGGTCCCTTGGCACAGAAAAAAGAAGCTGCTCCATACCACATACAGTCATGAAACAAGATCTTGTTTGTCACTCTAGACCAAGGAGGTGTAGCAGGCACATTAAGCATTAATCTAAAACTCTTCTGTCATCTTCAACTCAAGCTTTGTCAAGTGTTAACTGAACTCTTATTTTAGAAGTGTGGAGTCAGCTTTGGTTTTTTAAATTTTGTTTTTAAATCAAAATCCCACCCTCTGCCTGTAATGTTACTGTGAATAAACAATGTTACTTTAGGTTTTTATTTACCATATGCAATTGCACATGTTTTAAAGATAAAATAGAATTACTACAGTGTTTTAAAAGTCCATATCCAGTTTAATAAGAGACTAGTTTATTCCTCTTTAGTACTTGTAAGAGTCATTAGACATCTTTCAACTCCCACTAATTACTTTGTTTTTGGCAGACATTAGTGTTTCCTCCTCCTGCTTTTTTGAATAAATCTGAAATTAACAAGTCAATAAACTGACATATTTACAGTAAAAATAACTCGGCTCCCCTGTCTTCTTCCTCCCACTTCTCATATCTCTTAGCAGATGAAAAGGTCATCATTCACCTACAGGCTTTACACACACTGGTGGGGACTTGGGCACTTTCCCTTTGCATCAACCTCATCTCAAGTTGAGGACCTGATATTACAGAAGCTGTTCCTGTCATCTTAGGTTTTGATTAATTACTTTAAATAGTTTAGAAACTGGAGCAATGCTTCTTTAGAGAAAAAGATGTTGAGAGAGAAAACATGAGTTGCTTCAGTGAACTCCAATTGCTGTGTGAAGTACACAGTCATTAAATGCTCCAGGAGCTGCTTTAATTTAAACACGGAAAGAAAAAAGCATTGGAAAAGGGCAGTTTTGGCGTACCAATTAAAAAATGATGCCTTAAATCTTTAGACCTCCCTTTCCAACTTACATAACTGAGATGTATGGGGAAAACTAGGGCAGCAAACATCACCTCAGACATGGAGACAGTCCCCAAACCCTGGCACTTTGCTGCTGTGCCAGGGAAGGAGGCAATCTCCAGTGGCTGAGTGATGCTGAGGAGTTCCGACAGGCTGTCTTTGGCAGAGTACCCACGCTCTTAACACTACCTTGACATGCCAAGGGCACTTAAAAAAATCACAGTGAAAAGTAGATGTCCAAGTCCTCCAGCTCACTCCAAACTTCCACAGGAGAATCAGGGCTGGAATGGAACTGCTGCTCAAACAGTACCAGATGCAGAATGCAACTGGTGAGCAGGGTTTGGGCGTTTTGTCTTACTGCAAAGGGAATTGTCTGAGCAGAATTCTCAGAACTGCAAAAGCAAAACAAAGCCTTTAGTGTGCAGAAAGGTTAAAAGCCTTTCTCTTGTGCAGAAATGTTAAAAAGGAAATGAGAGTTCTTTTTTCTGAGATGAGGAAAAGCCCCCAAACCTACTGCACACACAGAAACATGCATGTCAAAATTAGAGGAAAGGAAAAGCACAGGAACTGCAGCTCTTCCACAGTCTGGGGAGATCACTGCTGCCTAACAAGTGCTTGGCTTGTACATCTGACACCCCCCTGCACATATGGCACAGCTTCACTTTTGATTGGGACAGAATAGATCTTTCCAGAAGCAGCAGATTGTCCATTAGGCCATCAAGCCATCACGGGGTTGGAACTGTCAGACTCACACGGCAGAGCAGGAACAGAGAGCATTATTAAGCAATTATTTCTTTAGTTGTAATGATGAAAGACTTCAGGGCTGAAGTGCACAAAGTTCATAAATTAGTGCAAAAACAGCCAGCCTATAAATTGGAAGCTAGTTGGTTAAAACTTAATACAACCACATTGTTTTAACTTTCTTCTTCTAGATAGTAAATTACTTTTCATTATTGATTCTTCCTGAAAGAAGAGTCTCAAGGTCTGCAAAAATATTTCTCAAGAATTATCATAATATTTAAACACTGAACTAAACCAAAAATGCTTTACAACACACAAGGTCAAATCTCATTAACCCAAAAGCCATACACACATTTAACTCATTAGCTTGTATGAATAAGAAATTTCCTCTTTTCCCATCTCACAGCTACAGCTGCTCTGCAATGACTCCAAAAGCCCAAAAAGGACATGGATAACTCACACAGCTTTTATCCCATTAGCCACGGTCTGCAGTTCTCATAATCATTAGCTTTGAAGTGTATTAAACAAACCAGAACACGACCTTAGAGCTGATATTTTAATCACACCACATAAGAACAATTCTTTATCACAGATACTTCATTAAGGCCACCAAACGAGATGCTACTGAGAACTACCCAAGCCACAAGCAGGCAAGGAACCATTCTCACATTACTTTATAGCTACAGACCTTCTCCAATACAACCTTCCTAATGACTGCACTGAGGTATTTACACCTGAAATAAACACATTCTTAATGGGATCGATACATCTGTACATCCCTGTCCTTTTGCACTGCTTTAAATGAAAAGTACAGAGGGAAAATAAGCACCAAAAACTTCCCTGTTATTACTGAACTATGGGATTAAATTTTTGTCTTGAAGTGGCTACAGCTTTATGTCCTGGACTATTTCACAAAGAAGTTGACAGAAAATGTGTCCTCCTGTCAATTCAATAATTCAAGACTCAGAAAGTATTTCCCTCCCTCCCACAGGAATACATGGTATGTTATTTCCCCCACCTCTACATCCTGCTAATGTTTAATCATCCAGTTCACAAGACCATGCTGGGAAGACAAACCCAATATTTTTTAAGGGATTCCCAAATTAAACAACTCTGTTTTTTCATACATACAAAGTATGTATATATTCATAAAGACACATTTATCACTAATTACAGCTGACTATACAGACATCTTTCCCTACCATCTGCCCATTATATTGTATCAGAGACATGCAAGCAATATAAAATACAGAAAACCAAACATTAACTTTGGAAACCATGCTTATAGACCAATTTTTAACGTTATTTTGAACACACAGCTTAATTCAGATAAGGCCAGCCTGAAGACTCAGTATAGGACAGATGTACCCTATATTGATTCAGCCTGTGCTTTACACAGACAGAATAATATATTGCCCACACAGAACACAAATTGCTAGAAATTATTTTAAAAGGTGTTCAGGCATGCCAACAATGTGTCTTCACTGATGATGAGCAGCCCAAAAAACAAATTTGAAATTTTGAGAAGTAAAACATTAGTTGCAAAAGCCTTTAAAGAGCGGGGAGTAGTCAGATCTTGCTGTGAAGAATTCTACCAGCACTAACCCATTTTCATGGCTACGTGCTGTGATAGACAAGGTTACAAACTGAACTAAGCTACACATAAATACAACATTTACATCAACAGAATAAATTTCAAGAGAGTTGTTACAACAATAGTGTTCCTAGAACTGTTCACCCCGAATATGAAAGGAGATGACTGACACGTTCATGAATAACTTTCATCTACATGTGAGCAAATCCCTGACAATGGCAGATGAAGAGACAAACTCAGAGCAAATCTAGAAATCCCAACTCAAACTGGACTAGAGGATGTGAAAACACAGGACAGGCAGTCTCATGAGGTCAAATTTTGGAACTCATGACTGCCTTTAACAGGAGAGTTTACACTGCCACAAGCCTTCACATCGCATTACATCTTAGGCTGCCCTGTGTAATTCTGTAGACAACCCACACCTTAAAAAAACCACCATCACCCTTTTCTGCTCCCTCCCTTCCCTTGGCAATTACTCCTCATCACACTCCACCAAGCCAGAGTAATTCTAAAAAACACAATGGATGTAAAATAACAAAGTGTGAATCTGGTCCAAGCCTCATGGTCCAACCCCAAGAACTCCAACCAAGACCTGACAGAATCTGGAAAAGTATCACAAATTGACAGAAGAGATAACTATGTTAAGTTTTAGCAGCTCTATGACTGCAGCTTTGTAGCTTTATTTAAAACATACTAATTTCACTGAAAGGATAAATAACCATTAAGCAAACATTTGGATCAATCTATGCTACAACATTTTACTAAACACCGCTCCCCTACACAGAAGGGCGTCATTTTCCGTTAGACCAAATCACCAGATCACATCAAAAATGAGGGGAAAATTGAAGAAGCTGAGCTCAAAGGTGGTTAACAGTACAAAACTCCTATGCATGATGCAGGTTTTAAGCTGCCCTTTAATACCAGGAAGCGTAGAGTATTTGATATGTGAGAGACCTGATTAAAACAGAACAAGGTGGTGTGGGAAGGAGAAAACTCACACGTATAACAATCCAGGTGACTTTTTTTTCCTATTTTTCCCCCAGTCAGTGCCCTTGCCCAACCCGAAGGGGATGTGGATGGGCGCAGGATGGGATCCCTGCACATCGTCCCTCTGCTCCTAAAGGCACCCAACTCTTCCCACCCTGCCAGCAGCACTGCAAGAACTTACAGCCAATGCCTGACAAGTTTAATGCTTCATTCCCATGTTCACATGGAGGAATTCAGTGCCTTAACGTAGGCAGAAGCGATGAGCGTTTTTAAAAAGTGAGCGTTAACAGCGACACATCAGAAATGTAAATTCGGACCTAGAACTGAGTTGATGCTTAAATATTAATATTAAATTTTAATCGCTAAGCTCTTCCTACAACGTAATTCGAAACTTCAAACCTCAAAGCTGACTAGGAGCAGAACCACCCCGACAAATAATGCCCAAGTTCAGTTCTTTTAATGGCCAACACTCGGGGAGCACAGACGGTCTGCGGCGCGCCGAGCCAGCCGCCAGGACGGGGCTGCCGCCGGCGGGAGAAGCCGCTCACGGGCCGGCTCTGGAAGCCCAGCTGCGGGCTGGGAAGGGTCGGGACGGCCGCAGGGACCCGCGGGACACGGCGGGCGGGTTCTGGGGCACGGCACCGCGACCCTTCCCGCACCCGAGCACAACTCCGCCGGGGCGCGGGCTGAGCTCCGCGGAGCCGGACAGAGCGCGCGTCCCGCCCCGGCCGCCCGCAGCAGCCGAGCGAGCGCCGGAGGGGCTCCAGGGCTTGCATGCCTCTCCCCGCCGGTTATCCCACGTCGGAGGAGCAGCTCTGATCCCGAACGCCTCCTCTCCCGCCGCAGCGGGCGCAGCCCGTCCCTGCCTCCCGCCCTCCCTCCGGCGCCGAGGGAACGCCGGCGACCCCCGCACGGGCAGCGGCTCCTCCGCACCGCCGCTACTCCGGCACGGAGCTCCGCTCGGTGTAAGAAATAAGCCGGAGCCGGCTGCTTTATTCGGTCACACAGCCCCGCCAAGGGACGGGCGCACTCACCGGCACTCCCGCCGCCGCCTCCCCGCCCGCTGCCCGGCGGTGCTGCCGCCGCTCCGCGCTCCGCCGCGGCTCTGCCGTGCAGGGCTGCGCTCAGCTCCTCTGAGCCCCGCTCCGCCCGGGCACTGTCCCCGCCCCGGCCCGCCCCGCCGAGCGCTCCCGCCCCCGCTCCGCTCGGCATTGTGGGGCTTGTGGTCGCGGAGGGCGGACTACGAGCCCCAGGGCCCCGCGCGCGGTTCCGGACAACGCCTGGTGTGTGGTAACACCGCGGATCTTCCTCCTCCTCCTGCTGCTCCTCCTGCTCCTCGCGGGCGCTTCCGGCGCGGCGGCGGCGGCGGCGAAGCCCCTCGGGAGCAGCGGGGGCTCGGCGGGCCGGGGCAGGTGAGGTGCCGAGCCCTGCCCTGCCCGGCTCTCGCGGGCTGGACGTGGGGCCCGCCGCGCCCTCCGGGGCTGCGAGCGGGTTGGCCGGGCTGAGGAAGCGGCTGAGGGCGGCCTCGCCGTGCGGGGAAGGTGCGCGGGGTGTCCCTTCCCCTCCCGGCCGGGCGGTGACCTCCTTCCTCCGGCCCTGAGGCAGCGCCGAGGGCTTGTCCTTCTCCCCGCCCTTCCCGCGGCCGCGGGGTTGGGGCCTGGCCCCGCTCCGGGGTTCCCGGCCTGGTGCTGGTTCGCTCGGCCCGGGCCCGGCAGGCGCAGGCCCGGATGTGTTTTATTTTTGTGTGTATTATTTTTAGCTCGTCCTCTCGGAGCGGAGCGCTGTCAGGTGGCTGCGGCGGGCAGGGAGAAAGGGCGCCTCGGCTCCTTCCCCCTTCTTGCGCCAGGGGAGGTGTAGGTTGAACATTAGGGAGAAATTATTCACAGAAAGGGTGATTAGACATCGGAATGGGCTGCCCTGGGAGGTGGTGGAGTCACCGTTCCTGGAGGTGTTTAAGGAGAGGCTGGACGTGGCAGTCGGTGCCATGGTCTGGTTGACAAGGTGGTGTTTGTTCAAAGGTCGGACTCGATGATCTTGGATGTCTTTTCCAGCCTGATTGATTCTGGGATACCTTCTCCGCAGGCTCCCCCCCGGCTGGGCCCCCCTTGGGGACTGAGCAGTCAGGGCAGCTGCTCAGGGCTGGGGTATCCCATTAAGTTGCTCACTGAACTGGTGAGTTTGGGTTGGTGTTTTTCCTGTAGCTCGCACATACCGGGTGGCTGAAACCTTGTGCTGTTCCTGTTATCAGAGGAACTAATTCTCCTCTGGTATTTGTTCACACATTGGAATGCATTTTTGTCCCTTTGGAACTGTGTCATACCCATTTGTGTTTGGGAAAGTAATGGCTTCACTTTCACATTCCCAAAGAGGTGAAAAAGAAAGAGAAATGGGGATATGTTGTTGTGGTTATATATTCCAACATTCTTGACCTGTTTCAGTTATGCTGTATAACAGTTCTGGTGTTGCTGACTGCTGGAACTGGAGCACAGGCTGTAGGGTCTCATGTGAGACGCACACTGGGTGTATTGGGACAGATTAAATCACTTCCATTTTGAAGTCCAGCAAAAGAACATGGAGTAATTATAAGCCTGACTTCAGGCTGGGCTTGGTTTTTGTTTTTTGAGTTGATATGGTTCTAAAAATAGACATCTTGGATTTATCACAGGTCTGTGTCATTTCTGAATTAGTCATAGAACTGCTCTTACAGAAATCAAATGCATAAGCAGTTCTGCTTTGCCAGAGTGAATTCCACTGCAGGTGACTGTTACATGTGTGTGGAGATGTTTGAAAACTGCATTTCTTTTGGTTTTGGGAGAGGCATTTGAAGACATTTTCAAACTTCAATACTATTTGCTGGTGACATTCCTTTTATTGACTCTGCAGTGAAACTATTTGGTGTAAGATTCAGCAGGATGTGGAATCAGTTCAGTATTGGATGCCATTAAAGTCTCTTTTTATCATTGCTGATTATAAAATACAGATTGTTATCCTAGTACTTGATCTGTATGCTAATCCCAGTGAATCCACCCATACTCAGTTTTAAAAAGAAGGAAAGTAATTCTGTATCTGAAACACAAAGCTTTGAAACTTTGTATCAAATAATCTAAGTTATACAGTGGGAAATAATTTCAATTGATAATTAAAATACGGTGGCAGGTAAGGTAACATCTGACCAAAAAAAGATGTGTGGATTAGGGTTCTTTTTTAATTCAAGTGACCATTAATGACAGAAACAGAGTTACCAAGACAGGTGTGGGGTGTGTATATAGTTAAAAGAGCAAATTCTGCAATTTTTTTTTTACTAACATAAACTTTACAACAGCAGTAGTAAATTATCTGCACTCCCTCCTCCCATGCACATTGCCCTTACATTTTGATTCAAGCTCTGCCTCTGAATTCAGGTGGAATTTATGCTGTTGTTTCCCTTCCCCCACTCTTTATTCCTGGACTTGAATGAATTTTTCTGGTAACTCAGGGGTCTCAGATTATGTTAAAGGCAAAACCTCTTCTTGAATCCTCCCTGCAAAAAGTGGAGCAGAACCTCTTGGCAGTAAGGTAGTCTTTTCTAGCAGGAATGGAGCTGTGATTTTTGCTAGAAGCCAACCACTGAAATAATAATATTTGTAATCACTGCCTTGGGCCTTGTCCCTCTGTAGTACTTTTCTAAAAAAGAATATTAATGTCTAAGCACTTCCCAGATCTAGGGTAGATGGAGCCTGGAGAAGGGAATAGAGACAACATCAGTGCAGAGGTAGATCTGCTGATGACAGAGCTGAAACCCTGCCAATTGATACCAAATCTTTCTGTTGGTTTAAAACTTGAAAAGTTGAAATCATGAAAGTCTGCTGTCTTTGCTTTAAGCACTGCTTCAGAAGATTGTGTTACACAAACACCTTTCTTTGATGGAAACCTCTTCAGCCTGGCCTAGGAGCAGGTGTGGGTTTGGGGAAGATCCTGCCTGCTGGAGTTAGTTACACATGGGGATGGTTGTGTTCTTATGAAGCAGCTCTGCTTGATTTAAGTGCATGGCCAAAAGTCTGTCAGTAAATGACACACATTAGAGAAAGCAAATTGTCACCTTAGACACTGACAATGGTGGTTGTACATGTGGGAAGTGTGGTGGTTTGTGCTCTTCACCCTTCTTGGCAGGAGTTGGGTTTTTGGGGTTTTTTTCTGCTAAAGTTCAGTTGAATGATTTAAAATGTCATTGGGTGGCTATGGGGGAATAGGCCTGTCAAAGAACCTTTCCAAATCTATTCCTCATCTAAAATATACCAGCTCTCTCCATGTTTGCTGACTGGCTGGGATCATATTTTAGTGCTGAGACTTAAAGGTTAGAATGTAAGATTTATCCTGTCAGTGAAAGCACATATTCCATGTTAGTGCATCTCTTGGAATCCAGCCTGGTGTGTTTGATGGGTCAGAACTGAGCAGTCAGGCTTGTATTAACTGTATTATTTTAGCACATTTGACAAATCCAGATACTGTTACAATTCCTGTGTCATTCTGTCCCTTCTCTCCCAGGACTCTCATTGCACACCCAGAGATTTGGGTCTGTGGGGTCCCTGTAACACAGAGGAGGATCAGGCTGACGCTCAGCTCAGTGTTTGGCAGTGTCCTGCTGCTTTCTCCTCATCTGCCCTCTCAGACCAATTAATGAGTTTGCCAGCAGAGTAACACCTTTTCTGCATCTTACAGTTTTCCAGGATTTTCTCAACTCTACCACTCCACTGTGGTGTCCTAATAATCACACTCTCATGGAATCTTATTCCACCTTTTTTAAGAATGTAAAATAAACCAGATGACAGATGAAACTAGGGTAAACTCCTCTCAAAGAAAAGGCTCTTTTGGGATTGGAGGAACTGAAGTTAAGCTGTTACAAGACACTGTCAGGAAGTCTGGCAGCTGTGCAGAGTTGCTTTTGATCACATCCTAAAAGAAATGCTGAAAGCTCCTTCTTTGCTGCTGATAATGTGCATTAAACTTTTTGAGTCAGACCATTTTGAAGGTTAGTGGACTCGCTGAGAATTGATCTAATTAGAACAGAAACTTCAGTTTTCTCGAGGATTTGGTCCCTAATCAGGATTGAGACCACCTTCAAGGGTGGGTATTTGGATGTGGTTTACTGCAGCTATGACAAACTGACTTTCAGTAACACAATGAACACAGAGTTTTTGTGAAGATAATTATTCTTTCTATTTAATACTAGCAAAGACTGAAGTGAAAAAGTTGCATCCAAAATATGTGAAGTTGATTCCTAACTGTAAAGATAAACAGTTTGAGAATTTTAGCAGTCAGGTCCTTCATGACACTGTGATGCTTCCTAGTGTATCTTCTGGAAAACAGGAAGATTTCTGAAATAATGAACAAGCAGTGTGATAAATTGAATATATTTCTTTTCATACCTTGGCAACAAAAGCATTTGGTGTTCTTAAATATTTCTTGTGTGCACATATATATAAACCCACCTCTTCAGTTGCAAAATTGGTATCCTTTGTGTTAATATAAATCCAAGTGTTGTAGTTTTTTTTTAGGAGTGTCAGTGTCTGGAAAAGGGGTAATAGATAATGTATAATTGTTTTTATATGAGGGTTTTAACTGTACCATGGATTAGTAACAATAGCTTATGGTTCTTCAGGAGAAAATGAGTTCTTCATGGTAGCTCACAGTGTAATAGGTTTTCATCATCATAAAAATCCATCATTTCACTTAGTATTTCCTTTTGTGTGTGTGTGGATACTGCTAACCCATAAAAACAAAGTAATTATATCTAATGGCGATTTTGTCCTTTTTTGCCCTTCTTCCTGTGATAAAAATCTTTTGGGTAGAACAATGTTCAGTGACCTGATTTAACTATTTAAGAAACTTACTCTGAGACTACAGATAAAAGCGTGCTATAAATTTATCCATGAATGCAGGTGGTGCTTGTCAGATGTGTGAGTGGACATTCACTGAACTTCCAGAAAGGAGGAATTCAACAGCAAAACAAGCAGATCTCCATCCAGCAGGGAATACACATGGATAATAAATGGGACAGCTTGTACCTGCAGTAGGGAGTGAAAACTTGTTCAGACAAGTTCCCTCCCCCCATGTGAGCAGACCTGGCATGAATTTATGTAACTGAAACAAGTTCTTGGGAAAACACTCAACTTTTTTGAGGATTGATGAATATTTGCTTGTATTCCTCCATGTTCTTGATAGCTGTAAAATACCAGGGGTGGGTGATAAAGTTGTGAGACCCCCTGATTATTGCAGTTCCATCCAGACCCCTTTCTCAAGTCTCAGGAATTCTTTTTTGGGGCTGGAGGAATCAGCTCATCTGTGGCACTTTGAGGCTTGAACAGCAGGAGGAACAAAGAGAGGTTTGGCAATGAGCAGTCCATGTTAGAAGACTTGTATAAAGTTTTTACTGTAATCATGTTGAATTTTTATTCAATTTTTACTGTTCACAAGAGAGATATGCACAAGATTTGTAGTCATCCAGTTTCTTCTCTGTGCTGACTGTAATGAGTAACAAATTTCACTTGTCTAATTATGGCTAAACAATTATAGATCTGCTCTGGACAAAAAATACCTGTTCTTTTGTTTAAACAGCCTGAAGATCTTTAGCCAGTGCACAGCATAATGAGGAGTATGGCTTGAAGAAATGTCTTGGCATGGTCTTAACCTGTTCATACTCTCAGGAAGTGATATTGATTGCTGGAGTAGTTTCTGCTGTTTCTTATCAATTCACTCTTTTCACTTCCTACTAAAATGTCAGTAAATTACATAGACATTCAAATGCCAGGTGTCTGGAGCTTGCTAGGAGAAAAAAATCCTTCCTCTAGTGCATTAAATCCTCCAAGCAAATCTAAAAATTAAAAAGCTTAATATCTTTCTTTTTATCTTTATTTCTGACTTGGACTTCAGGTCTTTAAACTCATATAAAATATTTTTTAAAGAATCTGGTTAATAGAAAATACAGCAGACTGGAGCAAGGGGTTTTTATCTACTGTAAGGTAACCTTTTTTCTTTTCCACATAATTTCTGGGTCTGAGCAGCCATCCTTCCATGATGGATATGATGAGCTGGGCTGGGTGGAGAACTTCCAAAACAGAGGTTCAGTTACTGGAACAATAATTTTCCGTTGAGTTAACATAGCTGGTGGCACACCCTGAGTGGAAACATGACTTCAGCTTATATAAAACCAAAGATGTAGTGTTCACGTTCAGATGGGTGGAAAGTAGGCACTGATCTCCAGCAGAATCACAGCTTGATGCATGTGCAAAAATATGGAGTATTTATAGGTAGTTTTAATAGTCACAATGCATCTGGATGAGCTTTGGGCTGCATGTAGTCCTTTCCAAGTTTTTCCTGGATGGGAGTTGTCAGGAACCTTATGCTGTTGCCTATGAGTGGCGGCAAGATTTTTGTAAATAGCACATAAAATCCCTGCTTTAAGGAGAATTGATTCCATAAGAACTTGAAGGGAAAAACACTTGGGGTAGCACCTTTTCTTTAAAATGCTCATTTAATAGATTTCAGTTAGAGTTTTGAAGTTACACCAAGTGGTCATTCCATGTTTACTTGACTCATGTAATCAGAGATCCCTGGTTTCTACACAGTAGAATTCACATTGATCTGTACCTTGTCATTTTTAGAACCTGTCCCTCTCGAGCATTTGTAATTGTGTGTTTGTTTTCTCTTTTCTCACACACCCTAAGGACAGTAGATTTCCCAAGTTCTTCAAGTATTCTTGCACAACGAGGAAAAAGAAGAGACATTTCAGTGAATGAGGAGTTTTTTGCTTCTATAGTGTTTTTCTTGAGAAGTGGCTCTTTGAATGAGGATGACAATGGAAGAGATGAAGAATGAAGCAGAGACCACTTCTATGGTTTCCATGCCTCTCTATGCTGTTATGTACCCTGTCTTTAATGAGGTGAGCTCCAGTTTACCTTGGAATGCAGTAATCCCCTTTATTTTGGGAAGTGAGGCCACAGTAACATGTTGTTCATCTTGGGAAAGCTTTGTCTAACATATCTCTCTCTGCATTGTTTCACCCTTCTTGCCATCAATAGTTTCATGCTCATCAAAGCTTGCTGGTTGTCTTGGTCCTTAGATTTTCTCTTACCTTTAACACAGGATTTTGACAAAAATGCTAGCTCTGGTATTCTCTGGCAGGAAATAGCACACAGTCAAACCTGTGAACAGCTTGATGCATTTTAATTTTACTTCTAATGGTTGTAATTTAATATTTGTTTTTCTATGAATATCAGAGATTGCCAAGATGTTCTCACAATCTTCTGTCAGACTTTTCCTGCAAAATACATCCAGTGATTTTTATTTTCGTTTGTGGGGGGAACTCTTTCCTTTGGGATTAACTTTATAGCATCTCTGAAGTGAGACCAGCAATTTGAAAGCTTCTGTCAATCCCCCTTTCCATTCTGCTTTATGGGGTAAGGTGTGATTACTTGACTTGTTTTGATAACAACAGAATGCTAATAATTAATTCTAAACTTTTATTGCAGCTAGAGAGAGTAAATCTGTCTGCAGCTCAGACACTGAGAGCAGCTTTTATTAAGGTGAGAAGTAACTTGCACTTAAAAATGGTTGTTTCAAAAGTAAGCTGTGTAAGATGAAGCTAAAAGGTCAGCTCTCTTGTTTCCTTGTCTTTTTATCTGAGACTTCATCCTTGATCCAATAGTCTAAAAATAAAGTGGACAATTGCATGAACTGGAAGTTTGAGATGTCTGCAGATGTCATGAGTAGAAATTTGAATGAGCAATTTTAAACAGACTCTTCTCTTGTCCGTATAGAACAAAAGCTTAAATGAGGCAGCAGTCAGTGAATAAATAATCAACTTAGTCTAAAACCCACAAGATTTGTAGAATAGGCTCTCATGAACAATAGGCACGTAGAAGACTTTGAAATTGGTTTACAAAGTGAGTGGTAATGGGATTTTTTTGCGGATGAAGTTCAGTGTTTGTGTAGAAATCCAGCAGTAAATGGAAAAAAAAAAAGATTCTTCTGACTTTTCCATCGTATTCCTAAGGAGTGAAAATACAGACATTCCTTTACATTGCTTTATTGAAGTGGTGATCTTTTCAAATATTGAAAGAAAATAATGGCAGGTATGACATATCTGAGCTGTGCAAATCTGGGATACTTCCCTGTTCCTGCACTTAAATCTAAATGTACCTTGATGGGCTGAAGTCTCAAAGTGAGCTCCTACAAGTGTGGGCTGGTTTTGTGTGTTCTCACAATTGGTGGGAAGGAGCTAAGCTGGATGCAAATAATGTTAAACTGAGATGTTGGTAAAAACGGTATTGCCAGCTAAAAAACCCACAGAGGCTCATTTTTCTTCCACGCAGAGCAGTTTTCTGGTAGCAGCACAGGTGATGTGAACAGCTCCAGTGGTAATCCAGCTCTGTACTTAGATATGTCATCAATCAAAAGCTGGGTTTTTTCTGAAAGAGCAATTCCCAGATGATGTCTGAGCATATGATGTGATTCATGAGAGGCACATTTATAAATGTCATGGGGAAGGTGGGGGAGTAGCACCTGTGCTGGAGTGAGTTAAATTCCAGGGGATACCATATCTTTGTCTCAAAGCTTGGTGTTTATGAAAATATAACAGAGACATTTATTAAAACCTTTCTTACTCAAATTAAAATGAGTGCAAGGGCTTATTGGAAAAGTTGCTTATACAAAACCAGTGATGTAATCCAAGAAAAATTAATTTTGTAGTGGAAAAATGTTTTTAATGTAATCTACTGGTCTAAAGCCATTAGACATTCAAAATTCTAGCAAACTCCTGCAGTATCTGAAGTAATTCACATGAAAATCTTGGTGCTTGCAATGTCCAGGTGTTGCATATTTAAAAATATAAAATTTCTCTGCTTTACAGGCTGAAAAAGAAAATCCAGGTCTTACACAGGACATCATCATGAAAATTCTGGAGAAGAAAAGTGTGGATGTGAATTTCACAGAGTCTCTTCTGCGTATGGCAGCTGATGATGTAGAAGGTAATAAAACCTGTGTTGGATAACTGTATTTTTAATTACACTGTTAACTAGGAACATGCAGTTCTCTATTTCTTTTTTTTTCAGAAGAGATTATTTGTTTCTTAGTAGAATTTTTTCAGCATGGTAGAAGAAAATTTGTATTTTTGAATACTGCCACTGGAGAAATGAAATCTCCCTGAAAACCACACTTGACTAATAAGAGAAGGAAAGAAAGGAAATGAATGTTCAGAACTATGTTTTTATGGGTGCATTGTTCACCTTTTGCAATGCTAACAACCAGGAAAAGGCAAATATGGAGTATAACATCCTCTTTTTTTTTCCTACTTCAAATTAAAAGCAGCAGTTACACTGTCACAGAAGGAGAATATACTGCAGCCTTTAAGTTATTTTAATACTGAATTTGATGACTTTAATGTCTCAAATAAAGTAAGATGGGCTCTTTTTCCACCATGCAATAATGAAGGTGATTCTTGCACTGTCCTGATTCACACAGGGGTTATTCACTGCAGCTCTCTGCTCGTGGCTGTTTCTGTGCTGTTCACCCTGGCAATCCTGCTGCATGTTTTGTCGTGTTTTTAGCTGTCACTGCTGACTTGAGGACAAACTAATGGTGGTTTTGAATATGTTCTTTTTGCCAGAGTATATGATTGAAAGACCTGAACCTGAATTCCAAGATCTTAATGAAAAGGCACGAGCACTTAAACAGATTCTTAGTAAGATTCCAGATGAGATCAATGACAGAGTGAGGTTTCTTCAGACAATCAAGTAAGTACAATATGATGGATTTTGCTGCAGGTTGAGAGGTCAAACTTACTGTATTTAGGCCTGAATGTTGAAATTCTGTAGATGTAGCAGCATTGTTCCCATTTCCAGGGAGCCTTGATCCCACTTAGAAGTGATGAGGATGATATTTGACCAAACTTGCTGGTTCCAAGGCTGAATTCCCAGGATGCTGCTGTGGCTCTCTGCATTTGGTCTCCTCCATCACGTCTGACACTTCCTCTGTGTAGACTGCCCTGAGAAATACTTGACTGCTAGAAAGGGATTCAATTCCAGCATTTCATGGCATCTCCTGAGGATATTGAAATTCTCTTTTTCTTGCCCAACAGGGACATTGCAAGTGCAATAAAGGAGCTCCTTGACACAGTAAATAATGTCTTCAAGAAATACCAGTACCAGAACCGGCGGGTACGTGCACCAGCTCTTCATCCAGTATTTCTAGTAGCAGCACAAGAGGCATCCATCCTTTGCATCCAAGGATGAACAGCAGAGCTTAGCTGGTCAATGAAACCATTCTTTAACAACAGAGTGGTTGTATGATAGGTCTCAGGAATTCTAGAGAAAATAATTATTCCTCTTTGTTTCTTCTAAAGAAAAAAAAACAACAAAATTTTTATTCCCGATGTAAAATTAATTAATTTTCTGATCAGTTTAACCTCAAGTTTCTCACTGTACCCAGAAGTACATGAACTAAGACTCTGTTCCTGTTGTTTTTGTTTTTGTAGGCACTTGAGCACCAAAAGAAAGAGTTTGTAAAATACTCCAAAAGTTTCAGTGATACTCTGAAAACCTATTTTAAAGATGGAAAGTAAGTATGCTTTTGTCCTGTTGTTTCAACGATTTACATAATGACTAACAGGAAAATAGGACAAGCATAAGCTGCCTTTTTTAGGAGTTGCCTAATTATTTCCTTACCTGTGTCCTCTCATTACCATGGCTGCTTTAAAATGCTGTTTCTTTGCCTTTGAGGAAAGGGAAAATTGTTAAATTCACCACCGTGTAACACCCATGTGTGGTGTGAGTTTTGAATTTGAAATAGAAGTTCAGTTTCCTGGCCCTGTGTGGGTTTTCTCAGTGCATATACAAGGACAAAGAAATTATGGATTTTTTTTTTTTGAGAAAAGTAATTTACCTATTTGAAGTATCATTTGCAAATACAAAACATCTGTGCAGGGTTCTCTTTGATTTACATTTTTATTGGCCTTTCTTTATAGACCCTCACAATATTGGAATGATTCAGCTGAATCTTTTTCTAGCTGAGCATTTTAGCCCTCAAACGGAGTCTTTTTCCAGGTCTTCACCTTGTGTTTTACAGTCACTATTCCTGTAAAATTCACTGTAGTGATTCTTTTGGAGGATGAGTGAATCCCCCTCAGATTCTGACAGTGCCAAAGTGTTCTGTTTTAAAGATGGAACCAACTTTGATGTCAGCTCTTGTTGAGCTTGGCAAAGGCTGAGAGCACCCAGGAGATGGTGCATTACTAAAGGAGAGAAAAGTCTTGAGACCAGCTGGGAGTACAGTACTGCTCCCATCAAAGCATTCTTGTTTTTCTCTCCTTTCCCTGAAATTGGGGCTAAATTTGATACCAAAATGAGAAGTTTAGGCTTTAGTAGCTTTGATTCCTGGATAGAAGTACTGTGTGTTCTGGGCTTAAGCTTAAAGTAAGTGTGTTAATTATTTGCAGTAGTGTAAGAAATTCCATCATGTATTTCCCATCCTTGGGAAGTCAGGAGGAATTTCTGTCTGAGCTGCACATGGGGTGAGATCCCTGCTCCCCCCAGCACTAAACACAAGCTGTGCTCAGACGTCATTCCTGAGCTCAAAAATTCAGTGACCCCACACCTTTCTGTGCAGAAAGGTAACTAAAATAGTGTGTTGCTGTCACATGTGGGCACGTTTAGTATTCCTTGAGGGAAGAGTTGCCAATTCTGGAATTCCTGGGGGGGTGAAGAGCTCAGCTTTGGAAAGGTGTTTAACAGTCAGAGTCAGAAAATGGCTGTGACCTTAAAGATCATCTGGTTCCAAGCCCCAGTCATCTGCTCCATGGTTTTCCCTTGGTTATCTGAATCCCAGAAGGAAAGGATTGAGACGTCAGTGATGATAGAGAGCCAAATTCTTTTTAAATTCCTGCCAAATCAACACAGCCTTCCTGGGATTAGCTATGCAAATGAGGCTGGCTGGCTGCCAGCAGGGAGCTTCAGGTAGGTCAGCACAGGGTGGAACATCCCTGTGCTTCCAATTCTCCAAGCCCAGGTGCCAATGACGCTGGGTTTCTCCGCTGCCGTGTTTCTAGAAGTGTCTGAAGCAATATTCTTCTCTTTCCACAGGGCAATAAACGTGTTCATAAGTGCCAACCGACTAATTCATCAAACCAACTTGATACTCCAGACCTTCAAAACTGTGGCCTGAAAACTGTATATGTTGAGAGTTGTACTTTTCAATGGTGGCTAGGGTACCTTTATATGTAAATTTTAAAGTTTTGACTGTATAAATTATCAGCCCCTCCCGAGGGGCCTAATGCAGGATTTTGAATGGGATTATTGCCATCTTACACCATATTTTTGTAAAACATTGTAGCTTAATCATAATCTCACAAGAAAGATTTTGCATCACTTTTTGCTATTATCATTCTTTTCAGAATTATAAGCCAAAAGAATTTACGCCTTAATGTGTCATTATGTAACATTCCTTACAAGAATTGTAAATATTTGGTGTTCTGTTTCTGACATTTTAACTTGAAAGCGGAAGAACGTCAAGATTATGTATTTAACAATATTGGTGGCAAATATTCAATAAATAGTTTACATCTGTTAGACTGTCTTTTTGTATGTGAACAAAAGTGCATAACTCATCTTTCTAGAACTGCAGAACATTCATTCAATAGAAAAAGAAATTAAAATTATTTGGGTGCTTAAAGCTACCGGGAGTTCAAATCAGTGTAAAATGAGGGGTTTTCCTTAGAACTGAGATTTTGGCTGTTATCTAGACCAGAATATCAGAATAATTATATTAAAATGTCTTTGAGAAAGTAATAAATAAACCCAGAAGTGAGATGTGCTTTTGTTTTTGATAGAAACTAGATCTCACTTCTTTCTTAGTCTTCAGTTAGTGGCGAGTTAACAGGTTTTTTTACTCCTAGGCTTTTCCAAGGTTTGGAGCACAGGTTTATTTGAAATATATGCAGCAAAGATTGAATTTAAAACTATTCAGATAAGTGGGTTTGAATTTGACCCCTTTGGGAGGGAGGAGGATTGGAGCTAGAACTCTTCCAGGTAGCACTAGTGATATCTATACTATGCATGCCATAAGGCAACTTTGTTTTTTCAGGGAATTGAAATCATGTGAGACCTCGACTGACAAGCCTTGGCTGTGTAGATGGTTAAGAGCTGCTGCTGGACAGGTGGAAATTTTCTCTTTGCGATTTCCTGGTGATGTTTCACAAGTTCTGATGAATCCCTTGGAAGTGCACCTCGAGCTGATTTGGAAGTAGAATAAACCTCTGGAAGTTTGCAAAATCTGTGGCCATTACTAGGAAGTTTAGGGAAGAATGTGAAGCAGCTTCTGAAAGCTGTTGCAGGAGGAGCACTCCAGGCTGAAAGAGCACAATTGCTCCAGAACTATTCCTTGTTTGGCTCTAAATGGTGAAGAAAAGGTCCCTGCAGATTGTCTGGCACACTGGCCTGGTGCTGTACTGCTCATCTGGGGCAAGTGCCTTATCCCAGGTACAACCGCTGGGTCCTTGCATTTGCTGATCTGAAAGGATCAAAAAGGGGGGAAATGCAGACTGCAGCCTCCCAAATAGCACTGGATGTTCTGCTGTCTATTTGTGCATGGAATTGTTTCCTTGATGAGAGCACTGACTGTAGTCAAATAGAACAATGTGAAGGAGAGTATTGTGTAAAAATGAGTTCTTTGGGAATGTATGTTGTGCAATTTTCGGTTACACATAGAGCTATAAGCAGGACGTGGTCCTTAAAGCTTGCTGGTCAGCCTGTTCTCTGTTCTGACAGTGGTGTCTCGTGTCCTTAGCAAAGTGAGCTTAGTAAAGGGATGCAGAATCAATTTATAGTTCAAACTTTCTGCTATTTCTTAAAGCTTGGCCTGCTGAACTGTCATTTTTTGGCAAGTGGTAGAAGAACAGCAATGTTCGAGCTGACAAAATTAGAGTGATATTTAATTTGCATCTTTGCATTCTGTAACTAAAAGGTTTGAGTAGTCTCCTTGTGGGTGATTCTCAGTTAAGTCGTAGCTCCAGAGGGCTTCATGAAGATCCACGAGTCAGGGAGAGGGAAGGGAAAGGCCCCTGGAGTTTGTGATACTTCATCTGTCTTGGAAAGAGTGTTTGGTACTGGAGAGGCTGCAGCAGTGGCTGTGGAGAGAGAGAAACACAAAAGATTGGATTGTGGTTTATGAATTGGACCTGATTCCCATAATGTTCTGAGATTTCTCTATTTTCTTGGATTGAGCAGGACAGTAATTAGTGCTGGCAATCATAAGTTGAATGAGACCATGTCTATGTCTATGGCTGGTAAAAAATACTTATAAAAAATCCACCTTGGACTTGTGTCCCACACAAGCTGCTGTGTTATGTCCTGCCAGTTGGTTCCTTGTCAAATCAGAGGCTTTTTCATCGAGAAATGAACTATTCCTGTTCATCAGTTCTTCCCAAAACCTTTATTGGGTAAAAGGTACCAAATACAGGGCTAAGCTTCAGGTTGTCTGGCCAATGTGTTCTGTTTTATTTATAACCTCATTGTGATTTCTATATGTTACCCTTCAAAGTAATGGAAAATTATTCATTGTAACCAATGTCTGGTAATGGGAAAACTTGAAAACGTGTCTTCAGGTCACACTCTTCTGTTGTGTGCAGTGAATCCATATCTAGTGGTCTTATAAACCTTTCTTTTCCACTGAATATGAGCTGGGACATATGTCTGTCAAATTTTATTGTGGTTTTGCACTTTATTATTCAAGTTACCTGAGTAGCTAAAAGATAAGTTTCTCTTGAGGATTTCTGATACAGCAGTTAGTGTTGCAAAATGCTCTTAGAGAATTTCTGCTGTGAATGTGGGTTATAACTGCTATGATAATGTTAAGATACAGAAAACCAATCTAATAAACAAAATAAAACTTTGTATATTTGTTAATGAAGCAAAGAACCGTCTTAATCACTTGTTTTGATTTTCCTCAGCCTATAAAGAAGTGAAGAAAAGCTTAGGCTGGCTTGTTTTTGGCTGGAAGTTTAATCCTGATCCCCAGATTTGTGTCCAAGTCTGTGGGAGGTGCCAGGTGCCCAGCTCAGAGCAAGGTTTGTCTTGAGCTGAGGGGAAGTGGTGAGTATGAAATCTCACAGTGTCCTGGTGTCAGACCTTCCTTGGCTCCAGCCAGCACGAGCAGATAGTGTCAGTCTGGATTAAACATGATCTTATCTGGATCACCACCAAAGTGCTCCTTCTAAAGTGCTGTTCAGATCTCACACTGTGTGTCCAGGGTAGCCTGGTTTGTTCTGCAGGTGTTACCTCCTCATTTTACACAGGCTCTGCCTCTCTCACTTGGGTGGGGAAGGAAAGGAAGGTTGTCAAGACAAACTTGCCACAAATCTAAGCTTTAGATTGCTACATTTATTTGATTTCCCCTTCAGACTGGAGTAATGTTTGCAATGGTAATAACTGCACTGGGCACAGCAGTGATTATCCCTTGCCCTTGGAGGAGGCCCTGGTTGTTCTGCCTGAGAATCTTGCTTTGTCCTGCTCAGCCTGGCTCATCTTCCCCCAGGACTGCCCTTCTGGGGAAGCACTGCAGGCAGAGTGTGCTGGGAGCTGTGGGAGCTCCCTGAGCTCTGCCTGATCATCCTGGGCACTGGCACTCTTCATTCCTTTGCTTTTCCTCACACACATCTGGGCTGGTGCTGCTTTTGAAAGAGAACTGTAGGGAAAGGGGTTCCCTAGCAGCAGCCTTGGTGCTAAAAAACAGGACTGAAAAGAAGCTCCAGGGTCATTTGGCTTCTCTTACAGAAGTTAAAAGATACTGGAGAATGTTGGTCCTAAATCTGCCCAGCTCTATTTTAAAGCCAGCTTCTTTATCCTCATTCCTTTCATTAGATGTCATTTTAGAACAGTCTGAAATGATAAAAAAACCCCTTCAAAAATTGAAGTTTAATATGCTGCATAAATTTAATTTATGATGAAGAATTCACTAACCTTGGCCACAACCAACTGTTCTTTTTCCCTTTTCTTCATTTAGTCCACTTGTACCACCATGGGCTTCACTTCTTACAGATGCTCAATCCCAAGGGTTTGGACCTCTAAACTGAACAAGGTGTTGGGCAGTGCTAAATTTGCTCCTTTGAGGCTGAGACAAAACAATTTTTTCCTCATGCTGTAACACAAGCTTCAAAATTTACTACCAAACTCCGTGGTGCTGTTGTCTCCAAGGCAGAGGAGGAGGTTTGGCTCACCTGGAGATATCTGTGGAGGGATGTCCCTGGGCTCCTCTGTGCCTCTCCTGCCCCACAGCCTGGCTGTGACACACACTTGGTCTCTGAGACAATGCAGGATGCTTCCCCCTAAGTTTGCTTGCTGGATTTCCTGTGCATTTTTCTCCCTGACTTCTGATTTTGCACCTTGTCCCCCTTGCCCCATGCGGGCCTGGCTGCTGTGCCAGCTCGGGGAGCAGCAGGGGCTGGGGCAGCACATTGTCACAGCAAGGACTCCTGCAGAGAGGGGACAGCTCCAGGACTGACTCCTTGCTGGTCACTGGCATCTCTTCCCCAGTCTAATTGTGAGGATGCCAAGCTATTTTTGCCAGATTTGGGCAAGTTCCTGGCTTTCATGTTCATTTAAGGGTCAGGAGTGGAGCTCAGCAGCACTTGAGGTGCAAGGCTGTGAATTTGGGCTGCGCTGCCAACCTGGGCACTTTCTGATCTGTGACTATGTGATAAGAGGTTTTATCTCTTCCCTCTCTCTGCCACCTTGCAGTACTGCTTATCACCATGTGAAGATCCCAAAGGCTTTCCCTGGCAGCACAGAGCCACAAGTTGCAGTTCAGGAGTTGAGCATCCCAGAGAACCTTGTGGTGTTGGGTAAAGATCACTGTGCTCAGACAACTTCAGTGAAAAGTTTGGCTACATTCTGCTGCTGCTGTTCCTTTGGAATTTGTTCCTTGCTGTTAAAGGTTTATAAATCATGAGGATTCCTTTGCTGAGCAGTGACCAGAGGTGGCCATGGGGGGAGGTGGCATTGTTTTTGGGGGGACTGGCAGTGACGCTTCAAGCACTGAGAGGAAGAGACATTAAATTCCTCCAAGAACCAAGAGGAAGGGAAATGGAGTTCTACTCACTCTGGAGACAGAAGTGTTCTACTTCGTGTATCCAGAAGGAAAAGTGGTTTTTTAGCACTGTAATCCCATTATTGGTGACAAGGTAAGCAAAATAGATTTTCAATTGCTGATTTCTAATGCACACTCAGATCTGCTGTATAAACACTTGTGAATTTGCATTTGGTATCACAGTCAAAGGAGTGATTCCACCTGATGGATAGAGAAATTTCAGAGATTATTTTGTACTGTTTCACCAAGCCGAGTATAAAACCCTATATCTAAATTAGATGTGTCTTTGACATTTTATTATTTCATAATTGTAACTCCTAGACTTTCCATAGTAGGTAATTGCTTTTTTCCCTGAAGCTGCCTTAGTCTCCAAGGATAAATGATGGGTGAAATAGATGCCTGAGTTCCTGAAGTTTTAAAGTAAAGAGAATAAAGTATGAGCTAAAAGTATAATTCACTTAGTTTCCCTTCTTGCTGCTGGGTATCTAATCTCCAATAGAGCCACAGTGAAAAATGCTGTGAAAAAAATTAAAAGACTGAGCTACAACCTTTAAGAAAAGGCATGGTGAGTGAATTTCTTAACTAAAATGTTAATTGGAAGGATTTTACCTTGCTTGTTGAGGAAAATGTGGTAACCAATTTTTCCCTGCTGTTTGCACAGCCGTGTGGTGTTAATAATTTTGTGTGGTTCTCTACAGCTGCTTAATGAGTGACAAACAGAATTTTCTTAAGTGGTTTGGAATGGGAGAGCAGAAATTTCTTTCAAGGCTGTAATGCAGTAAGGATAATAAATATTGCCTGTGAAGGTTAAGAGGAAAACCTCTCAGAATCACAGAGGTGATAAGGTTGGAAAAGAACTCCAAGGTTGGACTCAATCTTTGACTGATCCCCACCAGCCCAGGGCACTGAGTGCCACCTCCAGGAATGGGGACTCCCCTCAGTCCTCTGGATCTGCACAATCTCTGCAACAGCCATATCCAAATAAAATCCTCCTGGGATCCTTTAGCCCAGCCCCAGTATTTAGGGAGTCTGGGTAGAGTCTTGTCAGATGCAAATTTAATGCGCTCTGAAGCCCCACAAAGAGCCATGGTTGCTGCAGGTAATGGGAGAAAAAAATCCCACTTATTTCTATTCAGTAAGAATTACAAAGCATAAGGGGCAAAGGAAATGTAATTCAGCTGAGTTTTGCCTGCCTTTTTTACATGACTTTAAATAAAAACCCAAAGCAAACGTTCAACAGTAAGGCCTTGTGCAAGTCAGTATTTTTTATTTGAATGAGAACTGAGCTGCTCTTTTCAAAACCAAATGTCTGCATTACCAAGACATAAAAGCAAAGTATGGGTTGTTTTTTTTTTTTCCTTCCAGCATAAGGAGAGAGTTTTTTGTCATGAAACACGAGCAGTGCCAACTGCTGACAGTGCCAAAGTAAGTGAAGCTCAACCTGTTGACCTCTTGCTATCTGGAGCTTTTTCTCATGAACATGCAATAATGGTTCTGTAATTCCCTGCCAATAGAAGGCAGCAAGTTGCATTAGCAGAGTAATGCATGAGGAAAGGAGAGCTGAGGTGTGAAAGCTCCTGTTGTACTCTGTCTGGCAGACAGGAGTTAAGCAGCAAGGCTGGCACCTGCAGCAATTAAGGATCAAAGCTGCTCCTTGGCCAATTCTCATTTCCTGAGGTGTCAGGTGTGATGTGTAACTTTGTCCCAGGAGCCCAGAGGGACATTCCTGGTGTCCCAGTGAGGGAGGAAAGCAAAAGCTCCCAGTGTGAGCTGGTGTTGCTTTGTTTACTCCATTTTTGGGCCAAAACAAGCAGCATCCACATCCTCCTCCACGTTATGTGGCTGCAAGTCTAAGTGGTAGTCAATGATCATGTGCAAAGACCCCTCCTGACAGTTTATTTAATGAATTTGGTACAAAATCATCCTTTATTTCTACAGGCTGCAAAGTAAAGCTGTGGGGTCTGGGGCTGCAGAGTGCCCTGTGTCCCTGCTCTGCCCTCAGCCTTAGCTCAGGGTGGGACTTCCAGCCCAGGCTCTGTGTTTATTTCCAAGCCCTTTGAGGCTGCAGAGGATGGATGGGGCTGCTTTGCACAGGAACACCTCCACACACATTTATTTCCACTGCAGCAGC
Organism: Fringilla coelebs; assembly: GCF_963513975.1. Taxonomy (NCBI): domain Eukaryota; kingdom Metazoa; phylum Chordata; class Aves; order Passeriformes; family Fringillidae; genus Fringilla; species Fringilla coelebs. Next base: position 22,500,948 of record NC_140036.1, read on the forward strand.
CACTGGGCTGTGTTCTGTGCCCAGCTCCCATCCCAGCTCTTCCCCAAGCCATCAGTCACTGTCCCTCCAGCCCAACTTCGGGAGCAAGTGGAAAAGTTCATCATCAAAAATGCCTAAAGTAAATGGAATTTGCTAGGAACGGTTCAGCTGCAAACTGCTGCTGCCTCTGTTCATCTCTGGATTGTCTGTCTCCCCAAACTGAGGAGCCAGAACTAAATTTTACCAGCTGGCAGCTTTGTGGGTTTTCTGACTCCTTAAAAGCCAATTCAAAACCTGCACCTCCTGCTGCTTGTCTGCCTTGCAGGCAAGACTTGTTACTTCTCTCTTTCCAAACTCCATTTGTGGGAGAGTTATGTGGTAGAAATTAATTAAAAACACGGACTTAACATTTATTTTCTTGACCTCTGAAAATTATCCCAAGTGGTGAGCATTAATCTTGTGGGTTTGTTTTGGATTTTTTGCTGGGGGGAGGCAGGGGATGATGATTACAAATTAGTTAAACATTTAAATAATGTCTCAAGATGTTTCCATATTAATTCATAAATGTGGGGTCACTCACCACAGTGGGAGCTGGGTAAGAATTTTGGTTTTACACATCTTATATATGGTTCCTGTTGTTGGGGTGATATTGCTGCCCTTCTCACTACCAGACTGTCCCTGCTTTGCTGAAATCTCCCCTTCCATGGAGCAAAGGAGTTGTAAAAGCTGTTGCATCCCTCAGATTTTTGCAGCTGATTTAGCAGCAGAAAGCAGAGAGATCATTCTGTATGAATTTTATCCCTGAGCTATTAGAGCTGGAAAAGCCAGCCCTCAGTCTGCATCTCTCACACACAACACACCTACAATTCTCTTTCCCTCTCCATGGTAAAAAGCTGCTTTTAGGCTGATTTATCTCAGTGAAATAACTTCAAACTGGACACAGGAACTCAGACTATGGGCGGTGGGGCATGAAAACTAGAAGGACACTGCTGGAAATTGTGTAATTAAGTACTAAAATGAGGTTTGACACTTTCCTTAGACCAAGTGTGGCAGTGGAACATCATTCCTGAGAGCTGCTGCTGTTGGCATGGAAAGATTTAGGGGTTTTCAGGGTCAGGAGGAGAGTGTGGGGAAATCTCTGGTTTGCTGGGGCTGGCACTGCTGCTCTTGCTTGCCCACAACAATTCCTTCCTAGCTAGGGGCTCAAAAAGCTAAAAAGCTGTGTCTTTGTCTTCACCCCTTCCCCATGTGTAGAACATCCCTCAAAAGGCAACTCCACACATAAAAAAAAATAATTTAAAAAAATCTGTAATTTGCTGTTTCAGAGAAAATTAATTTTCCTTTTCTCACCTTATTGTGAAAAATCCATCCTCTGTGCTGCCATGTTCATCAGTGGGGCACTGGAGAAATAAATACCCAGCCCCTTTCAGGTCACTGGCAGGGGACAAAGGTGGCCTTGTCCCAAAGAGGAACGTGGTTCCAGCCAGCCCAAACCTCACCTGACCCATCACCTGCTGGATTTTCTGTGCCTCAACTTCCCTGTGCCTCAGGTAAGGACTGCACTCAACAGGGCCCTGATTTCAGCTACATTGCTGTAAAAATAAAAATAATAATGTAAATTATAATGATAATAAAATTAACAACAACAACATCAAAACAACAATAACATAATAATAATAATAATAATAATAATAATAATAATAATAATAATAATAATAATAATAATAATAATAATAATAATAAACAAATAATGGACATTTCCCAAGCTTTGCAGGCAGGGAATGTCACATTTTAGAGTGCTGCAGTGTTTGCAATGAGAACCATTTAAAGTGAGCAAAGGCAAATCACTGACAGTGTGGGAACACTCCAGAATTAGATGGTATCCTCTAAATATTTCAGAATTGAGATGAAATAAATAAGTCAGTATCTTTTTAGCTAAAGAGCTCAGATAATTTTCTGCATGGATTATATTGCTAGGAGAAAATGGGAGAAGCAAATACTGGAGGAAAGTAGTCATAATTTGTAGAAAATGATTGTGTGGAGGGTATTAACTGTTATAAAATATTAACTGTTTCACTTACCTGCTGAATGTTTTCTTCCTGGAGCAGGAAGATGCTCAGGTACCTTAAACTGCTCCTTCCTCTCCTGGGCCAGAGCAGTGGTATCATCATCCCTGGACACAAATCCTCCTCCCAGGCAATGCTGCCTCAGGTGCTGCTTTATTCCAGGTGACTCAGGGCTGTTTTATTTCCCTTTTGCCAGAGAGAGGAATGGAAACCCAAAAAGGGGTCTTACCCACCCTCTCTATATGGTTAAATTAGTTTTTTTTACCTCACAGATGGAACTTCTGAGCTATTGAACATAAAAAATGAAACAGTGGTGCCTTATCTTGGCAAATCATTGCCCTAATTATGTAATAATTAACAATTACTGTATTCTTCTCTTTATTACAGCAACAATTCCAAGCAGCCTGACCATGGTGCACCTCAGAATGAGACTTTGAGGGTCCTATGCTGGAAAAATGGCTGATTTTTTTTCCATACCTGGCACACACGGAACATCTCAGGGATGCATTGATCAAAGAACTGTGATATTTTTTGGGATATCTTGTGGCAGGAAGGAAATTATGAATCTGACTCCATGTTCTTAGAAGGATATTATATTATATTATATTATATTATATTATATTATATTATATTATATTATATTATATTATATTATATTATATTATATTATATTATATTATATTATATTATATTATATTATATTATATTATATTATATTATATTATATTATATTATATTATATTATATTATATTATATTATACTACAGAATAGAGAAAGGACACTTGCAAAAGGCTTAACAAGATAATAATAAAAAACTCGTGACTGCTGCCAGAGTCCGACACAGCTGGACTGAGATTGGTCATTAATTAAAAACAATTCACATGAAACCAATCAAACAAGCTCCTGTTGATAAACAATCTCCAAACACATTCCAAAGCAGCAAAACACAGGAGAAGCAGACAGATAATTGTTGTTTTCATTTTTCTCTGAGGCTTCTCAGCTTCCCAGGAGAAGAAATCCCGGCAAAGGGATTTTTCAGAAAATGTGACAGTGGAAATTTTCTGGAAATTTTCTGGACAGTGGACATATTTTCTAGAAAAATCCCTTCGCCAGGATTTCTTCTCTGGGAAGCTGAGAAGCCTCAGAGAAAAAGGAAAACAATGTTATCTCATTTGCTTCTCCTGTGTTTTGCTCCTGTGGAATGTGTTTGGAGGTTGTTTATCCAACAGGTGATTGTTTCATTGATTTCATGTGAGTTGTTTTCACTCTTTGGCCAATCAGTGCCAAGCTGTGTCAGGGCTCTGGAGAGAGTCAAAAGTTTTTCATTATTATCTTGTTAGGCTTCTGTAAGGATCCTTTCTGTATTCTTTAGTATTGTTTAGTATAGCATTCTTTAATATAATATAGCATCACAAAATAATAAATGAGCCTTCTGAGAATGTGGAGTCAGATTGATCACTCCTGCCTTCATTGGGGCACCCTGGAAATGCAACAGGGGATGTGGGGAAAGGTGGATGTGTGGAGCTGATGGGATGTGTGGGGCTGATGGGATGTGTGGAGCAGGGGATGTGTGGAGCTGATGGGATGTGTGGAGCTGATGGGATGTGTGGAGCAGGGGATGTGTGGAGCAGGGGATGTGTGGTTCTCCCCCTCCCCACGGGATTGTCGTGACTGCAGTGGAAGCCAGAGAAGAGCTGCTAACGAGATCAAGGACCTGATTAATCTTTTTGTGATGAGAGAGATTAAGCCCTTGGCTCGTTCAAAACCTATTCAACGTCAGAAAAGAGATTCTGAATCTCCTCTCCAACATTTGGGGTGGATAAAAGGGGAGCTGCTGGGGCCAGGACTGTGGGGTGGAGCTGCGGTGGCTGGGCCATGCCCACAGCTCCTGGCACAGGAGATCCTCCTTTTCCTGGAAGAATTCTGTGCTCTGCTGGGAAAAGGAGCCCACAAGGCTGAAAGGTGGGATGGGAGTCCTTGGGAGCCATTGTGTGGCTCAGGACAGGAGATGAGATCAGGTCTATAAATACCTGGGCTTATCTCCACCTCAGTAAGGCAGGAGGTTTAAAGGCTGCTGAGCCACTGGAAATATTTTCTCTGTGCCCATCACACGCCTCAGCTGGGCACTGGCTGGGGCCAGCCATCTGCTTCTGCCTCCTCCACTGCTGTAATTTATTTTTTATTTATTTTAGGGCTCTGTGTGTGGGGCAGGGGGGATGTCTGGGCGTTTCTCACTTTGTCTGAGTGACAAATTTGGCTGCAGGAGTCAGGGCTGGGGGGCCAAGTGGAGCAAATGTTGAAGTACCTGGGTAAAATAAACTCATTTTGTGTGTGAACACTACAGCAGCAATTCCCTTCCTCCCCCTACAGAGGTCCTGGAAATTGTGAATTGCTTGGAAGGGGGTTGGGACCTGGGGGAGTGCTGATAATGTAGGGATCAATTGAAGCTTCACACCTAGTGAGCTTCTTCAGCACAAAATTCTTTTGGAATAAAAAATGTCACTTTGGACAGATTGCATCTAGCTCTAAAAATGGATCAAAGCTTGTAGTTAGCTAGAAAAATAGAAGTGTGTGTATGGGGAGAAGATTATTAAAAAATCAAGGTAACTTAGCTCAACATTTGCAGAAGAAGGTTTAATCCTTCTTTTAAAACAATTAAATTTCAGGCATTGGTTTTTTGTTTCTTTAAGTCTGAATTAAAACATCTCTAGCAGAGGAAAAGTCCTGATTCAGCTTGAAGACATTTTAATACATTATATAGAAAATTAAATAGAGTATAATATAATATAGTATGATATAATATAATATAGTATGATATAATATAATATAGTATGTTATAATATAATATAGTATGATATAATATAATATAATATAATATAATATAATATAATATAATATAATATAATATAATATAATATAATATAATATAATATAATATAATATAATATAATATAATAATGTTTAAAGCTATAAATATATAAAAAGATAAATATAAAATTTTTTTGCCCTTTTTTCTTGAATTATTTTTAAACATAGAGGTTTTTTTGGTAAGTATTTCCTAGGCTGAGGGAGGTTGTGATGGCATTCATTTATGTTTTTGGGTAATAAAGGGTGTGGGGAAAATATAGCCAGGTAAAAGCCCAGCACTAGTACAGTTATATATATAAATATAAATTGTCCCTGAATAATTTAGGTCTGCAATTCTTATTAGAGCAGCTTGTCGGTGGTACAACTGTCCAGTGGGAACTGTGAGAAGAAAATAGAAATTACCAGACAGCAAGAAAATACCCAATTGATGCTGGAGCAAAGTGAGAGATGATTAAGTTTTGGGGAAGACTCTGTATTTTGCTGCTCACAGCATCAGGGGCTTTGGAGCTTTGTTCTGGTGCTGTGTCTGTGCATGACCTGAATGAAATGCAGAGGTGGGAAGGGATTTATCACTGAATCATGAGGTGATGGGAATTGCAGCAGGAAAAGGAACTCTCTCCTGTCATTTAGCCCTTTCCCTTGGCACATGAGCATGGATTCAGCCTCGCTGTCTGAGCTGTTTCTAACATCCAGGATGAATTGCTCTCATCCCTGCTGCATGCCATTGCTCACACTTAGAACCATTTTACCACACTGACCAGGGTGCCTCTGTCTGTGCTGGCTGCCCCCAGTGCCCCCCAGGCTTTGTTTGTCACCCCCAGGCTGGGCACACGGAGCTCCTGCAGCCCCCTCTGCCTCCTTGGGGAGAGCAGCCCCAGCAGGGATATTAAAGCATTAAAATGCAGAAAGCTGCAGGGTGAGGGCTGCTGAAGGTGGGATCTCTGTGCTGCACTTGCTCACTGCCCTTTGACAAATGCCCTGACTGGAAATTCCAAGGCTGAGGAGTTCTGGTTTTCCTCCTCAAGCCCAAAGCAGCGTGGGCAGGGGAGGGAGGGGACTCTGCCCCTCTGCCCTGCTCAGGTGAGACCCACCTGTGGTGCTGCCCCCAGACACCAGAGAGACCTGGAGCTGCTGGAATGAGCCCAGAGCTGCTCCTGGAGCCCCTCTGGAGCCAGGCTGGGACACCTGGGGGTGCTCACCTGGAGAGGAGAAGGCTCCAGGCAGAGCTCAGGGTCTGAAGGGGCTCCTGGAGAGCTGGAGAGGGACTGGGGACAAGGATGGAGGGACAGGGGACAGGGGATGGAGGGACAGGACACAGGGAATGGATTCCACTGGGCAGGGATGGATGGGAGATTGGGAATTGGGAATTGTTCCCTGGCAGGGTGGGCAGGGGCTGGGCTGGAATTCCCAGAGCAGCTGGGGCTGTCCCTGCATCCCTGGAAGTGTCCAAGGTTGCAGCCTGGGACAGTGGGAAGTGTCCCTGCCATGGCTGGGGTGGCACTGGGTGACCTTTAAGGTCTCTTCCAACCCAGCCCATCCTGGGATCCCAAACCAGCTGCTGCTGTGTCAGGTCTGAGCTGTGCTCACTGCTGGGGTTCCCTTTTTGGAGAGCTCCTTCCCCTCAGAGCATCCCACTGCTCGGGGGCAGCTCTGCTGGCTGCAGCCCTGGCAGGTTCAATCCTTTCCTGACCTGTGGGATTTGCTTTTTGCCTTGTTTAAGATGAGAAACCTTTGGGGGGCAGATCCCCCCTGGGGAAATTCCCCAGCAGGGGCTGAGCTGCTGTCCCTGTCAGGAGCTTTGCAGGGTGTCTGGGTGGTGTGAGAAATGGTTTGGGATGAAGTCAGTCCCTGTCAAACAGCTGGAAACCCAAGGCTGTGCCTGTTTCCAAGCAGCTTTAGCACTGCAGTTCTCACAGCATTGTCTGAGTTCTTCCCATTCTCAGCACTACCATGAAGAAATTTGTTCCATCTCAGCTCCTGCTCCTTTCCCCCACTTTTCTCCTCTATGAAGTTTATAATTTGTCTCATAGTTTGATGTTATGGAAATTACTTTAACATCACCTTTTAGTCAGGTGTTCCCTGAGGAGCCTGGCTTATAATACAATTTAGTCAGAAACGAATTTGTCTTTGTAACAAACTGCAAATTACCAAGCTCATGAAACACCACTTCTCATAAATGCCTCTTACAGCCTTGCAGATTTGAGTCCTGGAGCAACAATCAGGCCCCAACCCTTCCTTATTTGTCTTTCTGTAGAGACTGCAGAGCAAAAATTACAAAGGCACTTGAGTTTTGAGTGGAAAGTTGTGCATTTTGAACCAGTTGTGACCATCCACAGAACAGCTTTGGTGCCTTTGTGGGAGAATAAGAAATGTTTGTAAGAGCAGAATGGTTTGGGTTGGAAAGGAGTTAAACATCACCTGTTAAACATCACCTGTTAAACATCACCTGTTAAACATCACCTGTTAAACATCACCTCCTTTCACCCTGCCATGGACAGGGACACCTTCCACCAGACCTGGCTGCTCAGAGCTCCATCCAGCCTGGCCCTGAGCTCTTCCTTTTCATCTCATCTTAATTGTTATGCTAAAAGCTTGAAAATGAGTTCTCCCTACTAATTTGTTGTGATTTATTAAGATGACTTTGTGTGTTGTGCCAATATTTTTTCACCTGTGTGTGTGTCACGCATCAGAGTGAATTATTGCATCAGTTAGAGGGTGGCTGTGATTTCATCAGATAAATCAGCTTGAAAGAAAAGAGAAGATAGAGTCTGGGAAATAAGCTGGGTGAAATTACACATAAATGAAGGTGGAATTAAAAGAAAAAAAAATATATTATTACCACTGTAAAAAATGGTTGCATTTATAGAATAGATGGAAGATGTCACCCACTCCTTTCCTGAGAAATGGGATATCCCACCAGGTAAAATCTCTGTCTCTCTGGACAGCAGGACGTGATCCAGGAAAGGTGTGTGCCAAACCCAGTTTGATTTCTGTGACTGCAGGTTTATTCCTTGTCTGCACCCAGGTATTGATCCCTGCCAGCCAGTGGAGTGCTGCAGGAACGTTCCAGAAGTGCTGCAGAGATCCCAGCCCAGCCCCTGCAGGACAGGACCCTTCCTCTGCTCCAGCAGCTCCTTGGGAGCTCTTCCCAGCACACCCAGTAAATTCCAGTTTGGAGCCTGCCTGCCCCTGTATGTGCACACAGACCGTGGTATTCCCACCTGAGCCTCCTGCAGCTGGGAATTTTTCCTGGGTCTCACTCCCAGGTCTTTGGGGACCCTTGCAGAATGCAGCTCTGCCAGGGCTGGTGTTCCAGCTCCTCTCTGATAATTCTGATTTCCTTCTGAGTGTATGAGCCAGAGACATCAGACACAATAGAGGCTCTGCTGCCTCTGATTCACCTGATTATAAAAGAAAAAAAAAAGGTTTTAATGCAGACACATCATGTGAGAAAGGCACAGACTGTGGGGAAGGAAATGAGTGTGATTGATGAGCTGAGATGCACAAGTGCTGCAAGCCACAAACATCTCTGCAGCTCCTTTCTTCTTTTGTATAGGAATCTGAAAGCCAGAGAATAAAATGTGCTGGAGTAGGAGCAGGATACTGCTGGAATAAATGTGTGTTTATGCAATGAATAATAGTACAGCAGGACCCTGACTGTTGACACAAAACAAATAACAACTCTTTATAGAGCCAACCAAAATGTGTTTAGTTGCAAATGAGGAAAATAATAAGCAAGGCAGACCTTCTGCTGTGTGAGCTATTTGTTCCTGAATCCCATTCTGAGGCAAGACCTGGAGATAATTGGTGATTTCTTTGTTATGTTCACAGGTGTTGAGGACTGGGGGCATTCAGCATCAGCTGTGCACCCAGAAGATTGCTGGTTTCTTCCCAGAGATCTGAAATCCCATTCTTCTCTCTGTCCTAATGAAGCTCAGAGATGCCCCTTTATGTCCCCTAATAATGAGCTGGTGTTCCTGCAAATGGAGCAGGGAACTTGCAGCAGGGTCAGAGGCAAAGCTCTGCCTGGATCCTGGGCAACTCAGTCCTGAAGCAGCTAAGGGAAAAAGGCAAACTGATCTTCCTGCATTCCCCTGGAAAAAAAAAATAAAAAATAGGGTTTGAAAGTGTGCCACTGGAAAGCATTTCAGAGATGTCAGAGGGGTGAAAAGAAGCAAGCCCTAACCTAAATGGGAAATTATCTCATAATCATAAATCATAGAATGGATTGGGTTCAAAGGGACTTTAAGCTCCTCCAGCTCCACCCCTGCCACGGCAGGGACACCTTCCCCTGTCCCAGGTGCTCCCAGCCCTGTCCAGCCTGGCTGAGAGCACCCCTGGGAATCTGCTCCCTCTGCACAGAGTGCTCTTAGCTTAGAGGAAAAAATGGTTCTTGAACAGGTCTCTCAAAACAGTAAGAAAAGATGACTTTAAACTCTGATAGTGAGGAGTTCTGTTGTTGTTTCACCAATAGCTGGAGCCCCTCTGGAGCCAGGCTGGGACACCTGGGAGTGCTCACCTGGAGAGGAGAAGGCTCCAGGGAGAGCTCAGAGCTTGAAGGGGCTCCAGGAGAGCTGGGGAGGGACTGGGGACAAGGATGGAGGGACAGGACAAGGGGAAGTGGCCTTAAGCTGCAGGATGGCAGATTTAGATGGGATTTTGGGAAGGAATTGTTCCCTGGGAGGGTGGACAGGGGCTGGGATGGAGTTCCCAGATTTGCTGTGGCTGCCCTGGATCCCTGGAAATGTTCAAGGCCAGGCTGGACAGGGTTTGGAGCAACCTGGGATTGTGGAAGGTGTCCCTGCCATGGCAGGGGTGGAATGGGATGATCCTAAAGGTCCCTTCCCACCCAAACCCTGCCATGACCCCACGATTCACAGGGGAACCAGGTGAGATGTTGCTTCGTGGTGGTTTGGGAATGCCACCATTAAATACCCCAGCTAATCCTGGCTGGAATGAGCATCCCGGGTTTGACATGAAATGTTGGACTTTCAGTTCATTTTTCTGAAATGAAATATTGCTCCAAGAAAGCTGGTAATAAAGTAATACCCACGTGAAGGAGAACAGAGTCATCTCAGCAGAGCTGTAAATACAAGCCTGGTAGTTTATTTAGATGAATCAGCTCCTTGTATAGAGCAAATCTGTCTCCCATCTATAAATGGATGTGATTTAGATCACAGATTTATTTCCCTCAGAGGTTTATAGTTCTTAGTATCTAGATTTAAACCTATTTTCTTGCCCTGTGGCCTGTGTTTTTTATTACTAAAGCTATTTTTGCTTTTAGTATCTGGAACCATGGTTGTGAAGATGATAAATACATCTAGGGCAGGTACCTGTGAAACTTGTGTTTTCTGGGCTGCAAATGTGCATTTTTCACCCTCACTGCTCTATTGGGTTTTGATATTCCCTGTCCTGTGTTTTATTTTCCCCTCTGCTGTTCAACATTCCAATTTCAGATGTGGTTTCCTTGAACTGAGCAGTGCCTGCTGTCCATCTGCTGGGTTGGGCACCTTCAGCACCACCCTTTGGTAGACCCAGAGCTGGGTTTGATCCCAGCTCATTTCTGGGGATGCCTCCACACTCAGGGCTCAGCACAGCTGGGGGATGTGCTCCCTTTCCACAGACAACTCCTGCAAAATCTGAGTTTTCCACTTGGGACACCCCCTGCAAGGTCCAAAGGTCAGATTTAACTGTGCAGCTGGACACTGAGAACGGGTGGAAATGCCAATAAATGTGTCACTAAGAACCTCTTTGAAATTGCTTAAAAGGGGGGAAAAGCTTTGTGTAACCTCTGATCCAGGAAACTGGGGTTGGCACAAGCTGGGCAGAAATTTTGGAGTTCAGTGCTCAAATCAAAGCTGCCTTCAGCACCCTGAGTGGGGGTCAACCCTGCCCAGCCCCGGCTTTGCTGCTCCCCTGACTGGTTTAATCTTCACAATTGATGCCCTGTGCAGGCTGCCCTGGAGCAGAGTCCCAGAACAAAGCAAGGATTTATCCAAAGGATCTCCTCCATGGATCCACCTGGGGCAGCACCAGAGCCCAGCCAGGGCTGCACCCAAAATGAACCAAAATGGCCCCAAAATCCCCGAGCGCTGCCGGGGTCTCTCCCTGGGATCAGCTCTGCTCCATTTGCACCTTGCAGTTCATTGTCCCATCCCAGCTTCAGCCCCTGCAGTCCCACCCTGCTTGTTTTTCTCTCTCCAGCCCACGGGGTTTGTGCTCCTGGCCTGAGATTTGGCTCATTTGTCCTTGGTGCCCAGCTGGAGCAGGAATTGTTTTGTCTCCCTGCTCTGTGCACAGAGCTCAGCATCCCCTGATGTGAAATCCAGACCCACACACTAAAGCAGCACAGAATGTGAAGAATAGAGAAGCCAAACCTGAGGCATCACAATAATGGGGAGAACCCCAGTGTGGAGCCCAGATTTGCAGTGCCCTGTGCAATCCTGGCTGTGGCTGAGCTCTGTCCTTGCTCAGGCTGTCCTGCCCGCTGCTCCCCTCCTTGCTGGCAGCCCTCTAACATCATTATGTTATTCCTGATTACTTTTTATTTTTTTTTCCTGGACAGAAATAATGCTGTCATGTTGTTCTGTCCTCCTTTGCTGGCAGGCAGGGAGAACAATTGCCTTTTCCAATTTCCTGCTCCTGGGCTGTTTTCCATGGGGCCTCAAAGAGCTGTTGGGGTCTGAGGTTCAGTGCTCAGACTCTGCAAACATCTGTCTGCTCCCATTATCCTCCAGCCCATCCCAGGGACAGCCCTCACCCTCCTGTCCTTGGTGGTAACTCCCTGCTTGACACCTTTAATAAGACAAATTAAATAATGGATTGAACATTCTGGCCTTGGCATTGCTGAAATCTTTCTCCAAAGAACCAACATTTCCCCCTGGCCTCCCTCTTGTCTTTGCTCTTGCTTTACTTTGCCTTGGAATAAATTTTCTATTATTTATATATATATATATGTATTTAAATTATATATATATATAATTATATTTATATAATATGAATATACTGCATGATATACATTAGTATATTTTAAAATTTTTATTATAATTTTAAAAATACTTTTCATCCTATCACGTTTGTTCAATTGTATTTTCAATGATCTTGATTCTGCTAGTTGCTCATAAAAATTTACATCTGTATGGATATATGTATTAAACCTTCTGAAATTAGTGATAACATCATGATAGCTCCCATGATTTTTTTAATAACTTTTTCCCCCCATAACTTTCCCAGCATATTTTGCAAAAGTGCACGATTTCTTACTAGATCAAATAATATTTTCTTTTTTATCATCTTCCTTTTGCTTTTGAGCACCCTGCACTCTCTCAGGATCCTTCAATAATCAGCAGAGAGCTCAGAATGCATAAGAAAATACCAACATTCATGTAAAAAGGAAATTTAATTATAATCAGGGCTTAGTTTTGGCTCTGCTTGAGATTTTTTTTAAGGGCAGAAGCAGACTTTGTAATTGGGGAAGTATGAAGTGTATTGCTTCTCAAATGGGCTTCAGTAATTAAATAAGAATTTCTAAAGGGCAGCATCATGCTGCCTCACTTCAATGAATTTTTCCAAGGATGCAAGAAGAGATTTCTGATGGCTTTGACCAGATTTTGCTAGAATAGATCAGTGTCACATTTATGGCTTTAAATGATAAGAGCAAGTGTTGGTTTGTGCTGTGAGGCTTCAGCAGTTTTGTTTTATGTGCTGGCTGCAAACCTGGGGATAAATTCTCAGGTTTTGCTGGCACTGGGAGGAAATGCAACATTTAAAGTTGGTTTTTAAAACCCCAAGAAAGAGTGAGAAGCTGTTGGGAAGAGAATTTGGGGGGTAATGACAGAGCCATGGGAGGTGTGGGTTGGGAGGGACCTTGAAGCTGATCAGTGCCATCCCTCCATGGACAGGGACACTTCCACTGTCCCATCCAGCCTGGATTTGGGCACTGCCAGGGATGCTCTTGAGCATCAATTCTGATTTATGAACCCAGGACCTCGGCTGTGAGGGGGCAGGCAGAAGTGCCACGTTCTGCTGGTGATTCCTTGGCTTGGGACTGAAGGCCAGCAGCAAACCCAGCCCTCTGATGGGAGCTTGCAGCCAACAAGGGGCCAAAACATGGGGAAAAACTCCCAATGATGATGGATTTAAAATGAAACTTCTCCTATTTTTTAACTGTGATCATACCAATAAATTCTCAATTCAGCTGCTGTCTCCTCAGCCTCCTTCAATTCCATTTCCCAGGGGCTGTACTTGTGGTACAAAGGAGTGACCCAGCCTCCCCTTGGAAGCTCCAGCACTGTGGGATCAGGAACCATCCCAATGAATTGAAAAAGTGGGGGAAAAATCAAACCTCAGTGCTGAGTGCTCTGTGGTGTGCATTTCAGCTTTCAGCCTTTCCCAGGCTCGGAGCACAAACACATGAGATGGTTTTAATGAAGATGTTTCAAGGCAGAGCCTCTGTTGGAGCAGCTCCTGCTGTCCCCAGGTAATCAGCTCAGCCTCAGAGCTGCTGCAGCTGCACATCCCAGTTGTTGTCGTGGGGATGCTGGGGTCAGCCCCTCGAAGCCAGCAGGACCAGGCTCTTCCCCCAGAGGAGCTGCAGAGGTGTGGCAGAGCCCATCCTCCTCCTTCAGCCCTGCAAGGTGTGTTCCTGTCCCCCAGTTTCACCCATTCTGGGGCACAATGGACAGACCACGGGAAATTGTTCTGCCCTGCCTCACTCAGGAAAATGCTGAAGCTTGAGATGCTGCTGGGGAAATGGAGTTTGGTTTTGTCACTCACCTAAACCCCGGGTCACTCACAAAAACCACGACCTGTAATCCCTGATTCGAGGACTGGGCAGCATATGGTAGAAATCCTGCTGGTTTTAACTCAATTATTTCCAGCTAAATGAGAGAGGCTGTGTCAGAAACCTGACAAAACCCCCCTGGGTTTGCTGCCCTTTTCAGCAGTGCCCACAAAACCCTGCATTGTCTGGGACTCTTGGAAACCCCAGCAGGAGATTTAGGGGGAGAATCCTCAGTTTGAGACCTGGCATCAGACATTTATCCCTGCCAGAGGGAGGTTTTGCAGGGGGATCTGTGGTGGTGCCTCCCCTGCCTGTGTGCAGCCAGGTGCTGCTGTGTTAAAGAATAAATAACAATTAACAGGTTTGCGATGCATTTCTGCTTCTGGACGTGCCTCACAGGCAGGAACTTCTCTCCCTAATGAAAATTCTTTCAAAATGTTCTGTTCTCGTTGCTTTGCTGTACAAAGATCCAGCCTGAGCCCTTCTGCCTTTCCCCATTATCCAGGAGGCTGCAGCTGAGGTTAATGTGAATTAAGCTCTTGGCTTTGTCTAATTAGAAGTGCTCTCACAGGAAGGTTATTTCAGAGAAGCCCTAATAAATGGTAATAATAATATGCATTTCCTGGAAAAGAGGCTTCTCTTAGTGCTCCATTAGGGCTTGTCTGAATACAAAAGTTCTGCCTTAGAACATTAGGTCTCATCAGGTCCTCTGAGTATTGTACCTGCTTTCCATTTCCACTTTGAAAAAGCTCATTACAAAACCATAGCCCTGCTTTAAATAATAATGAAAAAGCATGTGCAATGGTGAGGCTCTTCAAAGAATAATCTGGAAGTTCAAATCTTAAGAACAGTCAGAATTTTACATTTCTGTCCAGAAGCTGAGGCTGAGTGAATCCAGCAAGGGAATTCCTTATCTCAGTTTTCCTGTCCTGTAAATAAAACTTGAAGATGGAGCCCTCCTGAACCTCACAGACATAAAACAAGCACATGCAACACCTTTGAAATCGATTCATGCCATGAAATATGCATATGTTGGAATTCCAGCAGGTGAAATGCATTCCAGTTTATCATGGCAAACACCTCCTATCTCCAAGTCCTGTCAATATAAATTATCACTGCATGAATTAGACTGCATTTAAATGAGATGGGCTACCAGTGTTTCCCCCAAACTGCATCTTTTCAAAGGCTGGTTTAATCTGCAGGAGCCAGACTGTAAATTAACCAAAAAGCAGCCTAGGAAAAGCAAATATTGGTGAAGAGCAAGCAACAGATTTTATTTTTATTGGGTTTCAGCTTGATGTTGGACTAGTACTGGGAAAACTGTTATACAGATAAAATATCCATAGTGAGAGGGATGTGATGTGGCCACACTAGCTACTGATTTGTCACCTGATTTTTCTTTGCTGATATATTATTTTTTTCCTTTATTTTTTTATTTGCTATATTGACTCTGAATACAACAGAGCAGTTTTCTGCTCTGCCTATGCTAATTTCTTCTTCTTTTTTTTTGTTTCTTAATTAGCAGTTTGATTTCACTGTCACCATGAGGTTGGTGTTGGAAGGAGCAGATCCACTGGCAGTGAAGAGGATGAAAAGTGAGCTGTGCTGGTACAGGTGCATGTTATAAGAAAAAGCAGGAAAAGATAGATTGCTGAAATGTATTGTTTGCTCCAGTTTTTTTTTTTTTTTATTTTTTAAGATATAAAAATCTGTCAAAGCCTGATTTCCTCCAAGCTGAGTAACTCCCTTGGCTGGTTGGCAGCTTGGTGCAGGAAGGAGATTGGGGCTGGCTGCACATCACTAAATTGCTTTAAAAGCTGCAGCACCATGAAGAAATGCCTTCCCAGATCTCTTGCAAATTAAGGCAGCAGCTGTCCTCAATAAATCCCATTTCAATCCA
Organism: Fringilla coelebs; assembly: GCF_963513975.1. Classification (NCBI taxonomy): domain Eukaryota; kingdom Metazoa; phylum Chordata; class Aves; order Passeriformes; family Fringillidae; genus Fringilla; species Fringilla coelebs. Next base: position 22,516,544 of record NC_140036.1, read on the forward strand.
TGGATCTGTCCACGTTCAGGTGTTTACTGCACTGAATTGACCAATATTGACTTCCTAAGGCTTTGTTCTCTCTGCTTTGCAGTAGACAAGAAAGGGCACTTTAAAATAGCCCAAGCTCATCAAAGCACTGAAATGATAAAGGGCACTGCTCTGCTGGGTTTTTATGCCATTATTATGAAAAACATTGAGGCATAATTTCCAAACATTACATTTGTAAGCTCTGAATTTCCAAGAATGCAGATGCTGCTCTGGCTAAGGAGAAGACTTGCACTGCAGTTGTACAGTGGTGAGAGGAGGAATAAAAAGGGATAAATTGCTTTTGTGCCCTTGTCTGTTTTCAAACCCTCCAAACAAATATCTTTGTCTTTTAGGACTGAATTTCAGGAAGGAAAACACCAGGTTTTGGGAGGGAAATGCCTTTAGTGCCAGAGGTGTGTGCTGCCTCTCTCTGTGCTTTGCAGTGTGTATTTAGAGTATTTACTGGGTTTATGGAATAACTCCCAGCTGCTCCCAGGGATGGGAACAAACTGCTGCTGTCCACATGTGCCTGCACAGGAATTATGGCTCCTAAGCAGCCAAAACTCCCTCTGAACCTCTGGATCAGGGATGTTTGCAGTGAACCAAGAATAATGCTCACCATTATGTTGTTTTCAGGCAGAGAGCTGGGTCTAAACTTCACCTCATTCAAACTGCATCATCCAAATGCTCCTTTTGATATATTTTTTCTTTATTTTTGAACTCTTAAAGTGGAGCTTTATTTGGCATGGTGAGTAGAAAGTCAGTGATGATCTACAGACACCAAAACACTGTTGCACTCTGTAAAATATTCTTGTAGACAGACTAAGTTCTGTTTATATTCTGCACACAAAGCAGGACTAAAGGTCTCTATTTTGGTGAAGATCAATGCATTTCCCTTCCTACCAAGCCATTGAACCCTGCCCCTTTTTAGCTGGGATCACTTCACTGAGTGATCCCTAAAAGCAAATGGGGAAATTAAAGATAAGAGTTTTGTTAGTGATTATTCCTGCTTCCTGTTTCTCCCAGGCAGAGTCTCATTTCAATTCCCACTGGTGGAAAGGCAGCCATCTGTTTTCCCTGACTGGAGCTGGGCCATGTCCACCTGCACCTGATATAATCCTGCATTGGGACTCCTTGGGGAGGCACAAATTTTGCTGTCTGGTTCAGTTTGTCTCTTCCCAATCAATAGATAAACAGCAGTGGGAAGGATTTCCTCCCTGAAAGGCTCCACTGGAGATTCCTTGGCTTTCACAGAGTTCTGTGTGTGCTGACATCCTGCTGGGCATGGATCACTGGGAAAGCATCCACACCTTTTCAGGGGGAAGATTTCTGTCCCAGTGATGAAGATCTGAGTCTCTGTGAGACCAGGGTGTCATTGAGCTTTGCTGGTAGCAGCTGCTGAGAGATATTTATATGATTTCTGTACCTGTTGGAGTCCCTGTAGCCATGATCTGATAAGAACATGCTGGGAGCCTGTTCAGAGCTGCCTTTGCAGCAGCTCCTGCTTTACCTTTGATTTGGCAGCTCTGCTGAAAATCCAGCTCCACCTATTAGAAATAACAATCGTGTCCAAGCCAGTCCAGATGAAACCCTCCCGTGAAGTAGCGAGGTGTGACTGGATTAATTCCTTTGAGACTGGTTTATTTGTGCATCTTTTATGAGGGTAATTACAGCCTTCCACCTGAGCAATGGGAAGCAATTATCTGTTCAGGCTGGAGGAGGGGAAGGGGGTCAGGATCAGCGTCCTGCCCTGAAATTTGTGCTGCTTTTTTGCTCCAGTCACACAGAGAGCAGGATGGATCCATTGTCCCATGGGTCAGGGGGACTCTGTCCCTGTTTTCCCACATCCATCCCGAGGTCCTGGCTGGTGCCCAGGTGGGACCAAATCCCAGAATCCCAGATGGGCTGGTTCAGGAGGGACCTTAAAGCCCATCCCATTCCTCGCCCTGCTGTGGGCAGGGACACTTCCACTATCCCAGGTCTCTCCAATTTCCATCCAAAGTGGCCTTGAACCTTTCCAGGGATGGAGCAGCCAGGGCTGCCCATCCTCCCCGGGAACAATTCCTTCCCTATATTGAATCTCCTTTAGTTTAAAACCACTGCCCCTTGTCTTGTGGCCACAAGCCCTGATAAAAAGTCCCTCTCCAGCTCTCCTGGATCCCCTTCAGGCACTGGAAGGGGCTCTGAGGTCTCTCTGGAACCTTCTCCTGCCCAGGTGAACAGTCCCAGCTCTCCCAGCAGAGCTGCTCCATCCCCCTGCTCATCCTGGAGCCTCCTCTGGATCTCTCCAGGTCCCTCCTGTGCTGTCCCCAGGGCTGGGGCAGCTCTGCAGGTGGCTCTCACCTGAGCACAGGGGCAGAATCCCCCTTCTCCTGCTGCCCACCTGGGGGTTTGGGCTGCCAGGCCATGTCATGTCCAGGTTTCCACCCTCCAATTCCTCCTTAGGGCCACTCCCAACCCCTCCACTCCCCATCCTGCATTGATCCTGGATCCCCATCCTGCATTGATCCTGGATCATTCTGAGTCTCAAGCACAAATGTCCATTGATATTGAGTTTGTGCACTGTGAACACAATTTTTTTCCCCCAATTTAAGCATTTTTTCCCCAGAGGTGTGTGTTTTACAGTGCAGGGACTAACAGGGACAGTTGGTGCCTATCACCGTGCAGCCATCAAATTTTTGTGCATGAAGGTACAATGTGCACACACAAAAAATTAAAAATATTTCAGACTTAGTGCTCTGTGTAATCCTTCCCCTCCCTGAATTCTCTTTGGATGGGGGTGTTTTAGGTATTTCAGGGGTGTTTGAGGAACTTCAGGGGATGTTTTAGGTATTTCAGTGACCTCCTGGCTCAGCAGCTCCTCGCAGCACAGACAGCAGCTGAGGCATTCCAGCCTTTCATCCAGGTGCTTTGTGATCCTGATGATTGCAGGTTCCATTTCTGCTAATAGAGCTGGCAATTACACAGGCACTGAGAGGAGCCAAAGCTGCTGGCCTGGCTCTAGGGAGCCTTTGGAACTGTCCCTTATTCCAGGTCTAACAGGCCAGTGGGGAATGGCCCCCACAGTGGGACGTGCTGGTGATGTACAGGATGCTGATGTACATTTCCCACTTCCTTAAAAAAAAATTTAGCAATATTTTAATAATCTTATCTTTATAAAAATCACATTTCCCCCCTCTTTTTTTTTCTCAGTGACCAGCATCAAACCCATGTGGATCTGCAAGTTTTGTTTGCCTTAGAAAGGGGAACTTTCACAGAGCACATGAACATGATAATAATTTCTTTCTTTCTTTCTTTCTTTCTTTCTTTCTTTCTTTCTTTCTTTCTTTCTTTCTTTCTTTCTTTCTTTCTTTCTTTATGTATGTATGTATGTATGTATGTATGTATGTATATAATTTCAGCTCAGGACTGGCTGATTCACTGAAAGCTCATGTTGTTCCTAGGAGCTATGGTGGGAAAGCTGTTTGGAACAGCAGCCTGGAAAATGCCAATCTTAAGCTGTGCTTCAATCCTCCAAAGCCTCTGCAGCCCAAACCAGGTGAGAAAGGCACTCATCCCAGAGATTTTGGTGAGACCCCGAGGTGAGTGCTGTGTTTTCCCGTGCACATCATATCCTGGGAGCCACTAAATTCCTGATAATTGAGTGCAGAGTGTGGGGGGGTTATTTACAACTTTGCCCTGTCAGAGTGACAAAAAGCAGCCTTGAGGTGCTGCTCGCTCTGCTCAGCTCCACACTTCCAATATTTCCTCAAGGCTATTGCTGCTGTCTGCTGTCACAGACCTACATCAGCATTTCCATACCATTACCTTCAGCGAGGAGCATTCCCTTAATTCCTGCCTTGTTTAGTCCTGGACTATAAATAAAACTAACGGCTCAGGAAAGCAAGCCTCGCAGAGCCCTGCCCTGGGGGCCATTCAAAACCTGAAATTTCATTGGTTTGACAGTCTTTACAGACGAACATCTAATCTATAATAACCATAATGCCAGTTGGAAATCCATAATTAGGGCCCACTCTGAGCTGTGGCACAGCAGATGAGGAATAATGTCGAGCACTCCGCTGGAGGAAGTGCACTCAGGCCATTTTCTCTGTATGATTCTCATTCTGGCTCTCTCCCTCTCTCTGCCCAACTCCCCAGCCAGTATGATGAGAAAATAAATACAGATATTTATGCCCATTTCTGGGAATGCAGTTGTCTCAGCACATACAGCACCCAGGAGGGCTGTAAGAAATAAATTAGTGCTCCACGCCGCGGATGTGCCAGGCAGGATGCATGTCTGTTTGACTGCTGCTAAGGAGCTGAATATTTCACATGAGGAAGGTTTATGGTGCTGTGAATGTCACTGATATGTCAGAGGAACAATAAGCTTGTGGAGCTTTTAGGGGTTTATTCCTCACCCTGCTGCTGGGAGCACTTGGGCTGCCAGCGCTGTGGGTTCTGCAGGCACGCAGAACCTCCCCAGAAGCCAGGAATGCAACACTTAGGGGACAGAAATTTGTTGAATTCTAAAATATCAAAATTCAAACCAGCGTGGGCAGCAGGTGAGGAAGGGAATTCTGCCCCTCTGAGACCCCACCTGCAGAGCTGCTCCAGCACAGGAGGGACCTGGGGCAGATCCAGAGGAGGCTCCAGGGTGAGCAGAGGGATGGAGCAGCTCTGCTGGCAGAGCTGGGACTGTTCACTGCACAGGAGAAGGCTCCAGGGTGACCTAATTGTGGCCCTCCAGCGCCTGAAGGAGCCAAAAACAAAGATGGAAAAGGACTTTTACAAAGGGTGTGGGGTGAGAGGACAAGGGGGGATGGATTCACTCTGACAAAGTAGGTTTTGGTTGGATATTGGGAAGGAATTGTTCCCTGTGATGTTGGAAAGGAATTGTTCCCTGGCACACAGAAGCTGTGGCTGCCCCTGGATCCCTGGCAGTGCCCAAGGCCAGGCTGGATGGGGCTTGGAACAGCCTGGGACAGTGGGAGATGTCCCTGCCAGGGCAGGGGTGGCACTGGATGATCTTTAAATTCCCTTCCAAACCCTTCCACGCTCTGTGAATATCCTGAGCTGGAATGGACCTGCAGGGATCACAGGGTTCCCAAGCATCCCTTCATGAACCTGGGAGTGTTTTCCAAACTCTCCTTGAATTCTCCATCTCTCCAGAAGGAGCCAGGCCAGGAGCTGAGGTCCTGCAAGGATCAGGCACCACTTCCAGCGGGTGTGGAGGCAGCTCCTGGCTGTGGCGGCTGGGATGTGCCAAGGAGGCAGAGCCAGCGTTGTGCTCCTTAGGGAAGGGCCTGGAAGCCTCCCCTGGCCACCACCTGCTGCTTGTTTGTGCAGTTTGCTCACCCCTCCGTGAATGGCTCCTCTGAAAGTCCGGGATTGATCTCCGGGATCCGAATCCCTCCAGCAGCCCGAGGGATGGCAGGATGGAGCTCATTGAAATAAAAATGAACAAATTCTCCTCAAAAGAGACCGGGGCTCACGAAGCAGCTGGGTACAAAAGTGGGGAAATGAGCTGTGGCTTTTTGTGCTGCCTATTTACAAACACAAGCTCCTTGATAAAAGCCGGGAATATCTCCGGGAGATGAGCGGTGACTAAAGCAGCCCCGTGATCGTGCTGACAGCTCTTGGGGGAGGCACACAATGCCTGAAGATGATTTTAATGAGGGACAACAATTTCAGGAGGCTTTTCTCTCTAGATGGTGGAAGGAGTATTTCACTGACAAGTATTTCCTGTACAATGAGTCGGCTCAATTTGTCCATAATGAATAAAATGAAATTTAGGGATCATTTAGGGGTTATTAATGGACGTGATGTATTAATTATGCAGCAAACTTTAATTGTCTCCTCCTTAAAAAGTCAGTTCAATTAGAGTCCTTGGAGTTTTTAATAGTGTTTTGAAATAGTTTTTCAAACAACAAAGCATTAAGTCTCGTTACGGATCCATTTCTCTTTTTATGGGAAATGATTTGACCATAACTGATCCTGACAGGGAATTTAAATAGTTTAAACCCAGCCTGGCAACAAACATAGAATCTTAATGTGTGCAACCTCCAGCCCATGGAATAGTCCTAAAGTCACTGAGGTTGCACAGGATATCTGTGACAGCCCACTCTGGGTTTGTGTGGGATCTTCAGCTGATTTCTGTCTGGGGAAAGTGAAATAAATTCTCTGTTGTTTCTCCTGGCCATTCCTTGAACCTGCACCATGTGTCTTTTTCAATTGTAAAACAATTTGAAAACATGCAGATTTATTTACCATGCTCAAAGAAATCTGTCCATTGGGCTGTTGATTTATAGTTTTTCTCCCTCCCCATCTACATTCAGTTTCACCAGGTACTCTCATTCCTATAAAGAAAACTGTTTACAAAGTGAGATTTACTTTGGAGCACTGTATTCATGAATAGGAAATAAAGGTACAGTTCTGAAAGAAGCTTGTTTTCTGCTGTAACTCTTTCTCATTTTGCACTGTGCAGGGAAATGAATCCTTCCAGCAGCCACCTGCAGGATGTATTTCCTGTGGAGGGAATTGATTTGCAGGTTTGTCCCAGCCAGTGTTTAAGGGATGGCTGGAACAATGAGGTTGTGCACAGCAGAGGCTGCTTCAGTGCAGAATTGCTCTGATGCCTTGTGCAGGCTGCCCTGGAGCAGGGGCTGGGCAGAGTCCCAGAATAAAGCAGGGATTTATCCCAAGGATCTCCTCCATGGATCCACCTGGGGCAGCACCAGAGCCCAGCCAGGGCTGCACCCAAGATGACCCAAAATGGCCCCAAAATCCCCGAGCGCTGCCGGGGTCTCTCCCTGGGATCAGCTCTGCTCCATTTGCACCTTGCAGTTCATTGTCCCATCCCAGCTTCAGCCCCTGCAGTCCCACCCTGCTTGTTTTTCTCTCTCCAGCCCACGGGGTTTGTGCTCCTGGCTGAGATTTGGCTCATTTGTCCTTGGTGCCCAGCTGGAGCAGGAATTGTTTTGTCTCCCTGCTCTGTGCACAGAGCTCAGCATCCCCTGATGTGAACCGCAGTCAGGATCTCCTGGTAGATCAGGCAGGGGAAATCCTGGAATATACAGCTAGAGTGCAAGGAAACCAGCCCACTGATTTTTGTTTCTTGTAAGGCAAGGGCAAATCAATCAAGTTTTACTTCTGGCTTTAATTTTTGGTGTGGTTTGGTTTGGAAAAATGGAGCAAAACTTCAAACTCCAGGTCTGAGCTCTGGAGGGAAGTCCAGGGATCTATTTCACCCCAAGGAGAGCCCAGCAGGCAGCTCAACAAAAACCATTTGATAAATAAGATGATAAATAAGATGAGGAGGAGGAGACTTTCCCCCTCAATCCTCCAGACCCAGGATTACAAACAGCAAGTGATGGGCTTTGAGAAGATTCCAAACTCCTCCTGGGTATTTCTTTCCTGAAAAATGTTTTTTCCAGTGGTGGGTCCCAGTGAGAGAGTCCCAGCCCCTCTGTACAACTCGTGTGGAAGGCTGGAGTACCTGAGGAACAACTTCTCCCTCTTTTGCAGCAGTTGGGTAGAAAGATCAACTATAAATAAAAAGCAGCTGTGGTCTGGGAGTTATCCTGACTTCTAAAAACAACACTTTTAAGAACCTCTCTGGTAGAAATAAATACTATGGCTCTGCAGATGTCCCAGGGGAGGGATGTGCTTTCCCCCTCTCTTTTTTTCTTCCAGGAAAAGAATGACAGCTGATATATTTATCTGTAGGAGAGCCTGCTGATTTTACTTGAACACTACAAGAAATTATTCAAGCTTCAAGCAAACATTTCATCCTTTTTTTTTTTTTTTTTGGAATAAAAATCAGCAAGTTGAAAATCTTGCTTGTCTTTCACAGGAAGGATGTTGCAAAAAAACAAGTACAAGAACAAAGGCTGATGAGGATGAGGACAAGAAGAAAAGCAGCTCCTTTTTTTTGAAGAGGGATCTCCAAATTTTGGAGATAAACAGTTATTTTACTTGTAAGTAACTTATACAAGGGGGTATGCTTTGACATATCAAAATTAGGTAAAAAACCAAAACAATGGCATGTTTCAGAATAATTTTTTTTAAGGATGATGGAAGACAAGATTTGATGTTAAAAGAAAACACTTAAACTGCCTTCAACTTGAACCATTTGTCTGTAAACATGACAGAAATTAGATTTTAAGTAAATTCTTGCTTTCTCAAGTTTGCTTTCAGTTAGGAACTGAACCATCATGCGATGGGCAAAGAGGAAATGGGATTTCCCAGCTCCATCATCTGAATCAGAAAATGAGTAAGAATTGGAGGGGATTTTGTTATATGTGAGGTTGATTCTGGATGGGATATCAGTTGAAGACTGAGCACAGGTAAAAGGAATGTGGAGTGAAAAGCACTTTTTGTACACTTTCCATCTAGAATCCACTTCCAGAGCATTCTCCCTTGATTTCATTCTATAAAGCTGCCAGAAATCACACCTGGATTGTAGGTTTTATTATTCTGACACGAAAACAGAAAATGGCCCAAAAGGTGCATTTTCCCAAGGAATTGCCATTTTTTGCCTGTTCCCAGCAGTGCCAGCCAGGAGCAGAGGTGTGCTCTCCTTCTCCCACCTCCAAGCCCAGGGGGGGCCTTGGCAGAAGGTTTCTTCTCTGAATTTTCAGTGCCTGGAAGAGAAACAGATGAACATGTTCCACTTTTTTGGTACATTTTTACCAAAAGCACACGAAGCAGGAACTGGCTTCTGGGTGTTCTTGTAAATATTTTACTAGAAAGTGGCTTCATGAGGGATTCTCTCTTTTGTTGGAGCCAGATTCCTCAGAAATAGTGCTTTTAGTAAAAATTGCTTTGGGATCCCATCAACATGTCCTACTTTCCAGCTCTGCAGCAATGTGAGGTACTTCTTAAGAGTATGTGCTTTTTTTGGAGACATTTATGGCAATGCAGAAACCTCTAGACCGGTTACTAATTTTTCCATAATTAAAATTTAATTTTAAAAAGATGATTAGAAGCCTTATTATGTAAGTTGGATTTCTGGCTGACTTGCTAAACATCTTGTATTTGTATGAGTAGGCTGTGATTTGCAGATTTCTCCTTACCTGGCCTGAAACCCTCCAAAATGGTGAAGAAACTTTCTCTTGGGTTTAAAAGGTTCTTGGTGTGACCTTTAATTGCTGCAAAACTGGATTTGTTGCTTGTGTTTGAGGGTGTCCTGGGTTGTAAAAGATGTGTGTGTTCTGTTCCCATCTGTCAGAGCTGGGGCAGCTCTCTGCTGTTCTTTGGGCAGTTTTCTTTATCTCCCCCCCAGCCCATCCTCCCTCCAGGAGATCCCTTCTGTCCATGGGTCATTAATTATTAATTATCTCCTGTCCATGGCCAGTGAGTGTCCCTGCAGGGCTGATCAAATTCCACCATCCCATGGGGAGATGCTGTGCCCAGGGCAGGAGCCAAGCATTCCTACCTGGATACAATCTGAGATTTCACACATTCCTACCTGGATACAATCTGCCCTGGAACAGCCCAGCAGCCTTTGCCCCCTGCATTCCCAGAGGAGCAGCTTTCTCCTGCCCTGCATTCCCAGAGGGAGAGCAGGCCCATCTCCAGCAGCCCTGCAGCTGCAGAGGAAAACTCCCCCCTTGTGCAGGATCCTGCTGCAGCAGAGCCACAGCTGGCACTGCAGGAGGGCTGAGCCCCCCTGGGATGGGGCTGTGCCCCCACCCTGACACAGGGGACAGGGACTGCCTCACTCTGGCAGGGTTGGGTTGTATTGCTGCATTTTTATTTAGATTTAAATTTTTGCCTAATAAAGAACTGTCATTCCTACTCCCATATCTTTGCCTGAGAGCCCTTTAATTTCAAAAATTATAATAATTCAGGGGGAGGGGGTTTGCATTTTCCATTTCAGGAGAGGCTCCTGCCTTCCTTGGCAGGCACCTGGCTGTTCAAACCAAGAGAGATGGAAAAGCTGCACAGCTGTATGTGCTATCCCTTCATCCTCCCTTGGAAGCAGAGGCTGTCTCTGAGGAGGAAGCAGCTTCTTGCCCAGGGAAATTGTGGATGCTCCATCCCTGGAAGTCCAAGACCAGGCTGGACAGGGCTTGGAACAACCTGGGATAATGGAAGGGAATGAGATGAGTTTTTAAGTCCTTTCCAGCCCAAACCATTCCAACTCCTCCTCGACTGCAGACAGAAACCTTTTATCCTGCAACCTTTCCTCAAGGCATGCTCCAAGCTGTATTTCTGTATATCCACAACTGTATCAATATTTTGAATAAATATATAAACTGTGCATATATGAAAAATCTCTCCCCAAATGCTTTGCAAATACAGATGGATCTCCCAGTTTAAAGCTCAGGAAAGCACTGAAGGTGACAGCAAAAGCAGGACCTAAACAAGGGCAGGCTCAGGATTAACTGCTCCTGGATCCATCCCCAGGGATCCTCCTCAGCCTGACCTTCAGGGAGACACTGGGAACTCCACCAGGGCTGGGACCCACAGGAAGCACAGATTTATTTCAGTTCTACAGTGGATTTCACAGCATTTCTGCTTCTGGTACAGGATCAAACTGAACCCCAGCCGAGCCTTGGTGTCTTTGTTCCAAGTGGCATTGAAATATCTCAGCAACAAATGATGTGCTGCACCTGAGTTTTTCTCAGGATGGAATTGTTTGCACAAAACAAAGCATTAATTAGCACTATTAATTATGTTCAAGAGGCTGGCCCAGTTTCCCAGCACTTGCTGCACTTACCTGTGTTCATCTTAGTTGGGAGGACTCCCACCAGAGCAGGCAGTTTGGGCTTTTTAACTGAATGGAAAGCTGCTTTTAGGAAAAACCTGGAATATTTTATTTCCCCTAAAAGGTAATCAGGAGGAAAAAAACCCAAACAAAACATGTTTTTACTCTATTTAGAATTTCTGAACACTTTTTGCCTGTAACTACATTATCTGTCTGATAGAGCAGCGTTGCAAAGATGAGATGAGAAAAGTTAACTCAGAGAAGCACAATTCCATCTGGTGTTCCAGTAAACCTGGATTTGAAGGGTGTGTTTGGGTCACTGAGTGTTGGAGCCCTCAAGGAGACTGATGGCATGAACCAGTCTGACTTTGCTCCTCTACCTGAGAAATACTTTGGGGAAAAGACAGCAGAGCAGTGCTGGGAAAATCTGTGTCCTCCCAGGCTGCTGGAAAATAAAGAGACCTTCATTATATTCTCATTACTCCAGCTCTCAGCACAGAAAGACAAAAAAATATAAAGGTCACTAGCTTTTACCATCTGTGCTAAAATGAGATGAAGGTAATAGAGAACTCCAAGATTTATTGCTTAGCAGCTGATTTGAGGCTCCAAGAAAGTGGTGAGACTCTTAATCCTATCTCAACACTTCCTTGTTTTGTAAAGGGATGTTCCAGAACCCCCTGAATTTGATGGAAACATCAGAACTTCCTTCATCAGGGACTGGATCAGATTTCACAGGTTAATTGAGAACACCAGTCTGGAATACTGGCTCCTGAATGGGCTTGATCGAAGAAAAAGCATTTTAATTTGTGAAATACATGGGAGTATGAGAGGAAAATTACATCTGGGGATTGCACCAGGTGATTTCTGGTTAATAAGATGAGAGACTTCCCTCAGTCCATTTGGAAACCACTTGACAGGGTCTGTGCAGTTGCTTAATTGGATGCATTAAAGCATCTGACTGGCGCATTCATCAGCATCCTTGCAGCCTCCAGGAGGTTTTCTGATGGCTTTGGGATCTGGCTTGGCACTTCCTCCTCCTTAGAAAAGCTCCTCTCCAAAGCTGACAGCTCCCAGCCTGCCCATGGTGGGAAGGATGAAGGATGTGGGCACATCCAGCCCTGCAGGCTGGAGGTGATCCCAGGATCAGGAATTTGGAGGTGAGAGTTTGGAGCTTTGCTGTGAGACACGTTCACTCTGGCTGAGATGGATTTGGGCACATCCAGCCCTGCAGGCTGGAGGTGATGCCAGGGCTGTAGATCCCAGGATCAGGAATCTGGAGGTTGGAGTTTGGAGCTTTGCTGTGAGACACGTTCACTCTGGCTGAGATGGATTTGGGCACATCCAACCCTGCAGGCTGGAGGTGATCCCAAGATCAGGAATCTGGAGGTGGGAGTTTGGAGTTTGCTACGAGACACGTTCACTCTGGCTGTAGACCCCAAAATCAGGAATTTGGAGGTGGGAGTTTGGAGCTTTGCTGTGAGACACGTTCATTCTGGCTGTAGATCCCAAAATCAGGAATTTGGAGGTGGGAGTTTGGAGCTTTGCTGTGAGACACGTTCACTCTGGCTGAGATGGATTTGGGCACATCCAACCCTGCAGGCTGGAGGTGATCCCAAAATCAGGAATTTGGAGGTGGGAGTTTGGAGCTTTGCTGTGAGACACGTTCACTCTGGCTGAGATGGATTTCAGAGGTCGATAGCTCAGCCCCCAGAAAGAAATGAGGTGAAAGAACCTGATTGTGTTGGACAGCCTGCAGCTGACTCAGCGAGGCCAAGTGTGCAACCTCTAAATTAAATACTTTGAAGCTGATTTAATTGTCACATGAGCTGTGAACTTTTTAATCAGGTGCCTGTTTCTATCTGAGCAAGGGATGCTATTTCTGTGTAAGGATGATAGCAGCAATGCTCTCTCTGCTTTTCTGTGGAAGGCCAGGTGTAAGCATTGTGTCATTTTTATTCAGACAATTCCAGCATTTCAGAGCTTCCTCACTAATTTAGTTTTAATTGTCCAGACCTTGCCCTCATCAAGCAAAAGAAAAATGGGTCTGGCACTTCCACGTTACCACGAGCTGCTCAAAATGAGAGATAAATGAGGGACAAAGCCATTAAAATGATGTGGGCAGCGCAATTTAAAAAGCCAAACTCGAGTGGAGCGTGCTGGTTGCGTGTGAATATCCCCATTACCAAAGTAAATAAGCCCAGCTGTTGGCAAATCTGAATTTCAGCTCTAAATGGCCTTGGCTTCTCAGTGACCTCTGCAGAGAGGGAACAGCTGGATTGTTCACACAAATCCCTGCCACGTCGGGCCAGCTTTTATTTGAGTGAATATTGAGGTTTTTCCTGCTCTGGCTGTGCTGCAGATGTGGGCACTGGGAGCTGATTTGCTGTTGGAGGCTCTGAACCATCACTCATTAAAGCCACTCTGCTGCCTTTAGGATCAGGCTAGCAGTAAATCTGTATCACATTCTTTTCTGCTGCTAACTTTAACAATTCCCAGTCAAAAGCTTTCTCATTTGAGGGGGTGTTTAAATGGCTATCTTGTATCTGAAATTAAGTCCTGGTAATGTATTAATTAGCCTTTTTTTTTTTTTCTGGAGTTTAATGTACCTTTTAATTAAGCCAGAAACCCAATTTACACATTTAAAATCCTAATCCTTTAAATCATTGCAAGTTTTGTCCTAAACTTACAGAAATCAATAGATAAAGTCCTGTAGCTTTCCCAAGAGCTAAATGCCTGTAATTACAGCTGGAAGGTGAGATTTCCAGACAAAAAGTTGCCTGGGATGCTTTGCTGTTTCTCCCCTCAGCACTCAGGGCATTCCTGCCTGGCCAGTAATGAGCAGGGCTCCAGGAGCGTTGTGTACTTTTGCTTTGATTTGATTTAATGCTCTCTACAGTGATAACAATCACAGGCATCAAGTCCAGCCTCTGCCTGCTGCTTTCCTGCCTTGTTAAATGCGAGTGCACTCTCAGCTGAAGTGGCTGCAGCAATTTGAGATCCGTGCCCGTTCCGCGCTCATCATCTTGGTAACAGCATCCCAAATTCCCAGCCAGGCACCTCCTCAGGCTCCTTTCCCCAAGAAAGCAGCACAGCCCTGCCTCCCACACTGCTCCTGAGATGCTCTCAGGTGTCATAGTAACAGTGAATATCATTGAATTCTGATTCATGAATTAGCCTGGCTTTAGCAGGAGGCATCGATGCACGTGAGGAGAAGGAATCTTGTCCGGGACTGTTGGAATCCTTGGAGATCATCCCTCTGCATCCATGGAAATAAATGGCTGCAGGCTAAACCTGCTCAGTCATGCAGGCCTTCAGGGAGCAGTTTTAGAGCTCTTGTTTCAGTAGAGGATAATTTGATTACTTTTTTCAGTCCTTAATGGCAGGATGGGAGTTTTAATAAATTAAAGGAATGGAAAATTTGAGGAGGAAGGAAAAAAAAAACAAAACCCAATCCAGACTTCCTGAGTTAAGTAGGGGATTAATTTGCCTCTGTGCAAAAGTCAAAAGCAAAGTTCTGCTTGGTACAGGGAAGGTTTTGGAAGGGGTGGCACATGAAGGTGGGAGGCCTCTCCCTTTGGAAGTTTCAGGATCTGCAGCTGATTTTCAGTCCAAAGGGGAAAGAATAAAATGGAATGAGCAGTTACAAAAGCACTGCTGAAGGCACACTGCCAGGGATTTTTCCCTTGAGATGGACTGGTTTGATTCTGGTGCCCAAAGAGGAGCTGGCTCTGGGTGAAGATTTCCCAGGAACGGGGACATCCCCAAGGAAGGGCTGCTCCTCGTCCATCCAGTCTCTGCATTCCTGCTCTCCAGGAATTCTGCACCCTTCTGTGTCTAATGGTGAACAGGGGGGTGGGTCTGTATGGACCACCATGACCTTAAAGGTGTTTTGTTTTCCAACCTCCACAATTCCTTTATTCCATCCCATCAGATGTGCTAGACCTGCCCAATGAGCTCAAAGGGTGCGAGGCAGAGATGGATACACCATGGCCCTCAGGGCTGGACAAGTCTCAGGTCCCTAACTGAAAGAAAAATCTCCAAAAATCCAAATTTGTCAGCAGAAGTGGAAGCAGGAAACCCAATGTTTCCCTTGGAGCAGGGCAGTGTTTGAGGTCTGCCTCTCTCATTTTTTTAAATTCTTCCTGCAGCCTGATTTTCACAGCGCACCTCACCAAATGTTCCCCCGGTTTTGATGTGGAATTCACTCCTGTTTTGTAGCCTTGAAAGCAATATTTGATGAGAAGAGCCTGTTCCCAAAAGAAATTCATGATCCTGAACAAAACAAGCGAAGCAACTCCGTCAGCAAGCACGGAGGAAAAAATAAAAAGAAATAAGCAACAAGCAAAGCTGGCAGAAAAATAAACCTCCTCTTCCAAAGGAAGGTGTGTACACAGAATGCAGATCCAGGGAAATTGTCTTTGCTCTGTGCCATTAATTTTTTTCCAAAATGCCCCTTTTTATCTTAGGAGCAACATTTCCAGCCATTACTCAGGATCTCATCCTTACCCAGCCCTTAGGATTTCCCTCCCTCCAGCTCGTCTTGGGTTTTACATCAAAGAAACCAAAATCAGGGAGGTCACTTTTATGCTTTATTTCTTGTGGTTTGAGTAATTTCCCTGATTGAAATCCAGCTGAAGTTTCCAGGCATTCAGATGCTCTTGGAATGTTTTAAAACAGTGAGGGATCAAATCCTCCTCTGATTTAAACCAAATAGTTGAGTGCAGTCAAGTTGCTTTTCAGTTATTCACTTCCAAATGTAAGGTTTCCCCTGATTTCCCTGTTTTAACCCTAAAAAACAAATGCCAGTGTGAGCCCAGAGAAGAACCTGGTGCTTGCAGGAATTTTCTTTCCCAGATTGTCCCCAAGGTTTGATATCACTAATTCAGAGTAAGGAAGTGCTGACCCCCAGCCTGATCTCCCACTTGTGCCAACCCATCCCTGTCTACTAGGGAAGCCACATGAAAATGGAATTAGCAGCTGAGCTGGATGCTCGATTGGATTAGGTGGTGGCAAAGCATTAATCATGGCAATGGTGGATCTTTTCAACTAAAAAAAAAAAGGAAAAAATATTTTTTGTGTCTTTGAATACGAAAAACCCCCCACTATTCTGGCACTGTTTTACTCTAATTTCCTCTTTGAATCTGAAGGGCAAGAAATCTCTGTAGACAACCTCATTTCCTCCATTTTCCAGCTTAATACCTGTTCTGGATAAATTTGGGGAAAGTAATTGAGGATTCAGTGCCTGCCTAAACTGACAGCAATGTTTTAAGAGGTACTTTCTCTAAAATCTCCAGCTTTAATTCTTTCTCTGCCGGGAACTTTGCTGTTCATTAAGGAGCAAGGTCAGACTGTAGGAAGAAAACAATGAGCTGCTTTCTTACCTCAGAGGCAGCTTTTGCTCAGGAGATGCTGCTCTCTGCAGTATCTGGTTGAGTGTTTGTCATCTCTTTTCTCCTGGAAAATATTTTGTTACTAGAAAATGGGCTTTATTCAAAGCAATTTACATATCTTACTGCAATAGTTACTATATTGGCTCATCCTCAAGTTTATGTCAATCTGCAAAATATCCTCTTGTAGAATAATTTGCATGTGTAATTTGCCAGACCAAATCCTGCAGAGATTTGAGTCACGCTGAATTCAGGAGGGCTATTCAGGTTTACATATGCTTTTGAAAAAATAAATCCTAAGTGCAGAGTTGTTTACAAGGTCAAAACCTGTTTTTTTCCCAGTCTCACATAAACTTCAAAGCAAATAAAATCTCCTCCTGCAAGGACACATTTGTAGAGTATTGTGATATTGAGGGATGTCAATATGTGTTTGTTAATTTGGAGCCACTTTAGCACCAGTGCTGTGGATATGAGAGCCATGGAATGGTTTGGATTGGAAGGGATCTTCGAGTCCATCTCATTCCAGGCACACCTTCTGCTATCCCAGGCTGCTCCCAGCCCTGTCCAACCTGGCCTTGCACACTCCCAGGCATGGGAAGTTTCTATGAAGCAAAGCAAGCTGAGGAGAGTTAATTAATTAAGCCAAAGACTCGAAGAATAGAACTTTAAGCGCTTTTGTTCCTTTTCCCAGAGCTGCATCTTATCTCTCCTGTCTGTGTTTTCTCTGATAATTTTTTACAGCTCTCCTGTGTTATTGCCTTAACGACTTTAGGACCTCAATTACACGCAGAGTAGATGCTTGATGCTTTCTAAGTGGTGAAAAATTACCTTGCTCTGAGAAACTCGAAGTCTGAGCCAGATAATTAAAATAATCCGAGGGCACAGGGAAATGAAAGAAGCAGTTCCTCCTCCCAGGTGTGTGTCTGGGGTGGCAGGGTGGGAGCACAGGGGTTTGGCTGAGCCCTGTGGGGTCACAGGGCGTGGGGAGGCAGTGATGGTGCTCTGGAGGTGACAGGAAGATGTGTCTGCCGCTGCTGCAGGAGCACAGGGACCATCCCTTCTGGCTGCCTGATGCTTGCACTGAACCTTTCCTTCTTCATATCAGTTAAAGTTAATTTCAAACCTGAGGAGTTTCAGGCAGAGGCCAGTTTTTAAAAATGGATCTGCTGTAGCCATGGCCTTTCGTGCCTGGTGGGAATGGAAAGCCAGCGCTGCACACCTGCCCCAGATCTGCTCTGCAGGGCTGAGGGGAAAATGGGACACAGCTTTCCTTGGCCCTGGGACTTAGCCCTGATTATTTCCGTCCTCAGGGCTCAAAATGAAACCTTTATACTCTTGAAGAAAGAAAATTCCCACCTTCCCACAACTTCTAATCCAAGGAGATGGCAATATATTGGACTTTCAACCAGTGCCACCTTTACGCAGAGAAAAGCTTTTGCTCAATTTCAGAAGTTTCTAAGCCATTATTTATGGCACTCTCTTCCCTTAAAGCTTGAGCAGGCTCAGATTTAAAACAGGCAGAGTGACAATGAATGTTTGTAAGGAGGCCACAAATAATGTTTTTGTACAGACCCGGCACTGGCAGCCTGGGTCATCCATCACTGAGTCACACCCAGCTTGTCGTGCCTCCTGCAAGTGACAACAGCCTTATCTCCAACCCATCCAGATTAAAAGCTTTCGAGATGTTCTATCATCTATTTCCAGTGCTTTTAATGTCACAGTATTTCTCTGGTTTAGATTAGATTGCTTTTAGCCTAAAGCTGTTTTGTTCACGTTCAGCTGGTGATGGAGTGAGGGATGGGTTTGCATTTGCAGGGTAAAGGCTGGGCTGAGCCACAGCCCTGTGCTGACTAAGGGGGATTTCTCAGGCTGCTTCTGACTCCTTTTTCTATGGGAAGGAAGGAAGGAAGGAAAAGGGCACAGGATGGAGCAATTCCTTGTGGGAGCCATGCAGGACAGGATTGTCACGAGCCCCATGTAATGTATTAGTTACAAATGCAGAGCTCTGAACTCTGTTTCAGAAGAGGTTGCAAAGTAAACGAAAATGTCAGGTAAATTGAGACAGAAATGAGCATTTCTTAAGGTCTCCTAATCCCATTAAACTGAAACCTTGTTCCCTCCATTAATTTCTTGCAAAGGCAGCCCTGACAGCCCAGCGTTCGCTGCCTGCCTGTGGTGGCCCTTGGTGCATTAATCAAATTGTTTTTCACGTTAGGCTTATCTGTGTCCTTGTTTTAGGCTTTATTTTTCAAGGCAAACCTGCTTTAACACTGACCAGTGGAGAGGTGGGACACTGTTTTCCAGTTAGCTGTGCATGCCAATCCTTCCCAAGGCTTTTGGGAACAGTTAATGTGGCAGCGATGGCATTCACAGGGGACAGAGTTGAAACAGCAGGCATTAACAGAGGAAAGTTAAATATTTTAAGTGGTGTTTGGTATTCCCAGTGCCTAAATCTGGGTTAATTTTGCTTAAGCTTTAGGAGAAGGCAGAGCTGTGTGTGGGCTTCTGCTCTTTCCCACAGGACCACAGAGTTCCTGATTGATCTCAACAGAAACTTTAGAAAACTTGATTGAATTAAGAATATATTTATCTCTAAAACTTAATGTGCTTGGGCACTAATCCAAAGTCCATTAAAGCAAACGGGAAGAGTCCCTCTGGTTTTATTCCTTTTCAGCTGATGCCTTTAGGACAGTGCAGGTGATAAACAGCAGGATGGATTTGGGGCAGGATTCTCCCAAGAGCTGCTGAGATGCTTTTAAAATCCCCTTTTCAGCTCCCTGATGTGATTGACGTTTATACTCTGGGTTAAGGCATTACAGAGATCCTATTTCTTTGTATCCTGCTTGTCCAGCAATAAATAAGATCCCCATGAAAGAAAATAAATATGTTGTGGCAGTTCTTTGAATGGAAGGAAAGGGGGTGTGGGTGTTGGTGATCCTTTTGAAGTGGAATTCTAAGTCAATATCTGAATGCCTTTCTAAAGGAAAGTTTGACTTGGTTTCCCAAGGATCAGCAAAAAAAAAAACCCATTTCTTATTCTTTAAATTTTTGCCAGGATTTTAATAATCTTGACTTAAAAATTCTGAAGGGAAGCGCTAAAAAAGTGAAAGTCCAGGTTTGTATTTGCCATGAGAGCACACTCTCTCTGCTACAGTGTTTCTCAATAGTATTGAGAAATTGAAATAATGTATGGGCTTGGTTTTGTGTGTAAGACTGATGCAACATTTGTGGATAAAACATTTGCTGCTCAGATCAGGGAAATGAGACAATCACTGAACTTGTTTCTCAGCCGGAAAGGAACTCTCTTATTGTGTCTGTGAGTGGAGCATTTAAAGGAATGTGTTCCTTATCCAAATAATGCTGATAAGAAAGCCCTAAATAGGAATTTTAACTCTCCTGGACATGGATTTTTGTGGGATCAGATCTGGCACCCATTTGGATACAGGAGGTTTCATTAGAAGGCTGATTTACACCCTGTCCTGCTCCAGGTCAGAGATAACTCTCCCAAAAGATGCAGGCAACTTCCTTCCATGAGTAAAGACAGGGAGCAATAAAACTTCAGAAAATTCAGTACTTTTATCTAATTTTCTCAGGCAAGAGCAGTACTTTGAAGATAAATCACTTCCCTGGTTCCAATAATTTAATTGGTTTCAATCATCTGGCAGGGAAAAAGTGCAATAAACAGTGTGATAATGCCAAGTGTGTGACAGCAGAGCTCTGCTTTTGCTGGGATGTCCCTGCTGGGACACTGCCTCTGTCCCTGTGCTGGGGCTGGCTCTCCATGGGGCTCTTCACCCCCTTGGTGCTGCCCCAGTGCCTGAAATGGGGCAGTGGGGACAGAACAAGCTCTAAAAGCAGCTGTGAGATGATGGTGAGCATCTCCTGTCCTGCTGCTGGCTGTTTTCTGGGAGGGATTTCCTGCTGCTGCCATAAATTGCAGCAAATCATTATTTAAAAGT
Source organism: Fringilla coelebs (assembly GCF_963513975.1). Taxonomy (NCBI): domain Eukaryota; kingdom Metazoa; phylum Chordata; class Aves; order Passeriformes; family Fringillidae; genus Fringilla; species Fringilla coelebs. Next base: position 22,536,598 of record NC_140036.1, read on the forward strand.
GTTTTTCACGTGGTTACACCCACAAATCTATGTAGTAAATAGCTCTATAAAAGGGGGGTGGCTTTTCTCACAGGCCACCAGTGATGGGATGAGAAGAAACGACCTCGAGCAGCAGGGCAGGGTGAGGATGGACAGCAGGAGGAATTTCTTCATGGGAAGGGTGGTCAGGCATTGGAGTTCAAGTCCAGCTTGCACAGGGAATGTGGAGCTCCCCTGAGCATCCCAAACCACCTGGACCTGATCTGTGGCCAGGCTTGAGCAGGCAGGGGAGGATCTGAGCCCAGGGCTGCTGTGTGTACAAACTGTACCCATGAGCTCCTCACTCAAATTCCTGGGAGGGTTTGTTCCTACAAGAGATTTCTGGTGTCAGATTCTGGTCCCATGTCAGAAATTTTCTTCTCAGCCTTCCCTAAAAAGTGTTCTCTACTGACTTGTTTCAGCCAAGTAAGGCAGGCAGTGAAAGATTAAAAAAATTACTTCAAAAGGCAATCCCACAGTTTTTCATAATTTTTTTTCAATGTCTGCAACCTGTATGGCACAGATGAATTCATGTTTTACATGCAGGACTATTTCCATCCCAAAAAGGGATCTTAGAAAGGCAATAAATCTGTTTTAATTGGTTTTATCATTCCAGTACAATCTCAACAGGTACAGTCCCAGATTTGCACTTGGAATAAAAAGTATTCAGCACACTGAATGCTGTTTTGAGCTGTTTCCTTCCACGGACCTTTCTAAACTCTCAGAAAAAATTAACTTACCAAGGGACCACTTGGCTTTCCTCAAGTATTGATTGTGCAAAGGTTTGTGGCAGGTGATTTGCAGCTGATAGGATTTGTTTCCCCCATCATCAGAACTATTTGAGCAGACAGGTTGCAGGAAGCAGCAGGGCTGTGAGTGCTGCCAGGTGTCCCTGGCACAGAGGGCTCTCCTCAGGCTGCCTGGGGGTACAAGATGGTCTGAGCAGAGCTCTCCCTGCAGGGGGACAAAAACACTGAATGAACCCATGCTGATAAGGTTGTAAAAAGGAGTCTCAGAAGAATGGAGTAAGATGAGCAGGCAGCTGAAGAGAGGGGAAAATAAGCTGTAATAAACTGAACTGATGGAGTGGCATAAAGCAGCTTAGCTGTAATGCTGGTGACATCAGTGGGAGCGCTCTGGAACTGCAGCTGGCTCAGGCTGCACAGATGAAAACTACAATCAAAGAGCTGAAGATTTCAAAACAGGAGTGCTCTCAATAAAAACAGCCAATTGTGCAAGTGATTTAAAACCCCACCTGTGTCCCAACATGCTGGCCACACCGATCCTGCCCCTCTGCTCAGGTGGGACCCCACCTGCAGAGCTGCCTCCAGCTCTGGGAAGAGGCACCAGGATGATCAGAGGGATGAGCAGCTCTGCTCTAAGGCTGGGAGAATTGGGATTGTTCAGCCTGGAGAGGAGAAACCTTTGAGGTGACTTTATCACAGCTGCTCAGTACCTGAAAGGAGCTGAGAGAAGAGATGGAAAAGAACAATTTAACAGGGCCTGGAGTGATAGGAGCAGGGGGAATGGCTTCCCACTGACAGAGAGCAGGTTTAGACTGGATATTAGGGGAAAATGGTCCCCTGTGAGGGTGGCCAGGCCCTGGCACAGAGTGCCCAGAGAAGCTCTGGGTGCCCCTGGATCCCTGGAAGCGTCCAAGGCCAGGCTGGTCAGGGCTTGGAGCACCTGGGACAGTGGAAGGTGTCTCTGCCCATGGCAGGGGTGGAGCTGTACTATCCTAAATGTTCCAACCCAAACCCTTCTGGGATTCTGTGAACATTTCAGCTCCTGACATCAATTTACTAGAGAACCACAAGATCTCACTGGCACACCATCTTTAAATTGCTTTTTTCCCCGTGTGTTGCTTTTGAAATGCCTTTCCTTGGGTATTACCCTTTGAAGGAACTCATGAGGTTAACAGACAGATTTGCCATGCTTATGCTGAGCGGCGTTTTAATTTTTTTGAGTGGTCCCTGAGCCTGTTTGTGATGGTGAGTGCATCATAGGGGAGGGAAGAACTCGGTCATCAATCACTGCACAAGTCTGAGCTGCAGGAGGATGGATTAGGGCTTAATTCTGAAGGGGTGGCTTCGTTTTATTTCCCACTTCTACTCCTGCAGGGTCGATAGCATCCTCAGCAGCCATCAGGGTGTGTTTATGGGAGGGCTCTGAGTGGGGGAAGCGTTTGAACATCACCAGATCTGTCATCCTGGCTGGCTGCTCATCTTGAGGGTCACACCTGGGGGAATTTCACTTGGGGTTTGTGGGATGCAGGCAGAGAGAAAAAACAAGTGGGAGGAAAGGGAAAGGGGAAAAAAAAAGAGAGGTTTTCTCTCATGTTCTTTTCACACTCTTGTCTTTCATTCTGTTCTCTATCCCCCTGCTGAGGTTTGCCACAGAATGACAAGGCAGCCTCCGTGGTGTGAACCTGACAGGAATGTTGCCAGTTCTCACAGACATCTAATTTCCTTCCCCATCACCTTCCCAAAGCTTGCTCTAAGGAGCTGTTAGGGAGGGGAGAGCGTTATTGATCCCTCTCAACTTTGTGTTTCATTAAAACAGAGCTCTGGGCACGGAGCCAGCCCTCAGCACTCCACAGCAGCTGTGCCAGGAGCTCCAGGGCACTGGGATGTGGTTTGGGGATGGATCCTATGAGGATGGACAGTTGGGCACCCTGGATGTGGTTTGGGGATGGATAATGTGGGGATGGAGAGTGGTTTGGGCGCTCTGGATGTGGTTTGGGATGGATGGTGTGGAGATGGAGAGTATTTTGGGGTGGATAATGTGGGGATGGAGAGTGTTTTGGGCACTCTGGATGTGTTTTGGGGATGGATAATGTGGGGATGGATATTTGGGCACTCTGGATGTGTTCTGGGGATGGATAATGTAGGGATGGAGAGTGGTTTGGGCACTCTGGATGTTTTTTGGGGATGGAAAATGTGGGGATGGAGAGTGGTTTGGGGATGGACAGTGTGGGGATGGATATTTGGGCACTCGATGTGTTTTGGGGTGGATTGTGTGGGGATGGATAGTTGGGCAGTCTGGATGTGTTTTGGGGATGGACAGTGTGGAGATGGAGAGTGTTTTGGGCACTCTGGATGTGGTTTGGGATGGATGGTATGGAGATGGAGAGTGGTGTGGGGTGGATAATGTGGGGATTGAGAGTGGTTTGGGGTGGATAATGTGGGGATGGAGAGTGGTTTGGGGTGGATAATGTGGGGATGGAGAGTGTTTTGGGCACTCTGGATGTATTTTGGGGATGGATAATGTGGAGATGGATATTTGGGCACTCTGGATGTGGTTTGGGATGGAAAATGTGGGGATGGAGAGTGGTTTGGGCACTCTGGATGTGTTCTGGGGATGGATAATGTGGAGATGGATATTTGGGCACTCTGGATGTGGTTTGGGATGGATAATGTGGGGATGGAGAGTGGTTTGGGGTGGATAATGTGGGGATGGATAGTTGGGCACTCTGGATGTGTTTTGGGGATGGATAATGTGGGGATGGAGAATGGTTTGGGGTGGATAGTGTTTTGGGCACTCTGGATGTGGTTTGGGGTGGATTGTGTGGGGATGGATAGTTGGGCACTCTGGATGTGTTTTGGGGATGGATAATGACCCCACCACAGCTACCTCATGTTCCTCCCATGCAGGTGGTGATACCACGAGTGTTTTTTGAGAGGGTGAGGAATTCTCCCTGCTCTAGCCAGGCACTTTTGTCTGACACATCATTTAAAAAACCCTAAAAAGTTTACATTTACTCTTGCCAATGTCCTCCACCTTCAAGAAGGATTCATCGGGAAGGGATGGTATTTCCATGGCAACAAGGGATTTTTTTCAGAGAACTGGTGAATTTCCAAGGCACAAAAGCTTGTTCAGAGCCCAGAAGTACCTGGATGGAAAACAAAACAGATGGTAAATCCTCTACAGTTTTTTTTTTCTTTTTTCAGAATAATTTTTTTGCCAGTTATTCTCCACTTTCCCCCATGTCCTAAATGTTTGCTTTGCAATGAATTTCTGATCTGTGATGGATCCAAGGCACTGCCCAGTGGAATTGGAAGTCAGCAGCACCAACAGCTCATCTGGGAGGGACAGGGACTCCAAACTGCTCAGAAAACATCTGGGATTCTCTTTAGATTCCCAACTCTCAGAAACATTTCTTAATATTGTCATGCAGAATGATTTTTGATAAAGCTTGGGGAATTGGGACATTGGGAATTCACCAAGCAAAAAGTTTCTGTCTTGGAAAAGTCTCTAAGGATGGACTTGAATTGTTTTTCCTGAGATGCTGCATTTTTCCCAGAGAACAAGAACCGGTATTTTAATTTAAATGCGCGTTCTCCATATTTATCAAGTATTAGTTATTGCCTTCATCATCCTCAATTACTGAGCAAACCTTTTTGCCTCTATTTGAACCATTTTTCTCACAATCATGGGAATGATCAGATTTTGCAAAAGTCCCAAAAAGAGGAGTGGCTCAGCTTAGGCCAAACAGCTCAGCTGTGGGAGTGGTAGGACAAATGAATTACATTCCAGCTGAGCCTGGCTTAATGAAGTTCAGGAGGAAGAAGAGAAAAAAGTCTTCAGTAATATGTATTTTTCAATTTTTCTTCTTTCCATTATCTTTTGTTGTTTGTCAGTGTAAAAATACAAGGCTTGACAAAGAAATTGCATGGTTGTTTCTCATCATTTAATTAAAACCAAATTATTTGTTTTTAATTAAGGAGGAACCTCCAACTCCAGGACACCCAGGACTGCTGCCTCCATTTTTCTGTTACACCTTGGAAATGTAAATTTTGCCTTTAAGTTAATTTCTGGTTTAGTTTTCTGGTCCTTAATCTGCTTTTCAACTCATTTTAAAGCTGAACAATGATTTATTACATCCAGCAAGGATGCTGGGAGGGAACTGGAGGTTATTTAACTTTATTTTTAAGATGGAATTTGCCAGTATCAAATTTTCATTTGTAACCAGCACATTTTCAGTTCTGAACCCCTTTCCTTGAGCATCTCCACTGTCATTTAGATGTTCATTATTTTGTGATATTTTATGTTTTCCATTTGCTAAGAGGAGACAGAAAATTCCCTACATCCTTCCACACTACCATTATTGACAAAATTACTTTAATGAAAAAAAAAAATGTTTTCTGATGTGAAAACTGAGCTAGTTCCTAAATTAATGGCTTGGATAAATGGCAGATTATTTGCAGGATATGAGGGAAGGGAAGGGAAGGGAAGGGAAGGGAAGGGAAGGGAAGGGAAGGGAAGGGAAGGGAAGGGAAGGGAAGGGAAGGGAAGGGAAGGGAAGGGAAGGGAAGGGAAGGGAAGGAATTTCTGCTTTTACTGATTATATAATTGAGGTTTTATTAGGATCTTCAGAGATGAATTATGGAAAGCCTGGGGTAAGGAAAAGCATTTAAAGAACCTTGTGGTAGTTGGACTGTAATATCCATGATGTGTTTAGATTTCTCTAGTTCAAATAAATAATAAGTGTAAGTAAGGTCAGCTTAATTGATAAGAAAAATGGAATTGTTAATGTTCTGTGACATTACCTATCACTGTGATATTTTCTAATGCCAAGGCCATTTAGCAACTGATGAAAACCCAAAGTTCACAGTAATGATTAGCATTAAATAAATTCCCATTTCCTTTGAATATGTAGGCCCCCTGGTTTTTTGGGAGTGCTGAAAAAGATCACTGGCTTTAAGAAATATAAAGCTTATAAGGTCTAATTTCTGAAATTAAAACCTCATTACTAATAGTTAACTACAATTTTTATTCATTAAGTGGTAAAAAGGATGAGGAACTTAAATGTCAGAATAAGAATTCTGTTTCTGTAGCAGCTTGGTTTTGGCCATGCAATAATTGCCTGCTCCTCTTATTGCAGCTCTCAGGGAGATGCATTAGAAATCCATATTGATTAATTCATGCACGCTGTGACTTGGTATCTAATTCTTTCCTTTGTCAGCTTGCTGGAACTGAAGAAAATATCTGATCTTATTCCTCTGCTGGAATGATTTTTACATGAATTTTTAACAGCAAGACCTTCTCTTGTATTTACTTGCAGGACCAATGTTTTAGTCTCTAACTCTGGCATGCCAGCAGAGATGATTAATTTCTATTGCTTTTTGGGACAAAAAAAGGTCTCCACTGAAGCTCTCCTAAATTAGAAGCATTTTTTCCCCTTTTCATTTTTTGTTCTTAATCCAGCAGATGCTTCGTATTTGTTTGGTTTTTTGTTGATTTTTTTTTTGTAGTCACAAGGTGAATCCTTTCCTCCTTTATTTGCAGGATTGCAATTTGCAGGATTCCTGATGGATATTTCTGCCTGTGCCTGGTAATGACCCAACAACCAGAATACAACATTTGCACTATGAAAGCATTTTTGTTCAAACTTTGACCATGTGCTAATTTCTCCCCTAAAATTCTGGTGGAGCCAAGAGCAAGGGTGTAATTTAAACACTCCTCATGTACTTGTGAGATAGGCAGTGCATTTTTTGTGGGATTTTACATGGAGAAAGGGCCCACCTGTGGGGTACCAGTGTTTACAATGATTACATTTAATTATGGCATCCTGTCCAGGAGTGTTCTGTGAAAAACACAGCAGGAATTCCATCTGGGAAAGAGCTCTGGCATTGCCAGCAGGATTCAGGCAGAACTGAGATACCTTACAGCCAAAATCACAATGTAAAATCACAGAATCCCACCTCTGCTGGGAGGTCAAAAATGTTGGAGATCCCTTCCACTGAGATGATCCAGGGATAAAGTTTCCCCCTTTTTTGGAGGGATATGGAGCAGACTTTGGGAGAGGTGGATATATTGACAGTCATAGTTCTTAAAATTAAATCAAGAAAGGAATTCTTGCATGGAATGAAAGAATTTGCAGTTGATGCTTCAGATGAGCTTCCTGTGATGTTTTCCTCTCCCATCCACTGCCCTTAAATGGCTTATCCAGAGCTCAAGGTCCCACTCAAGGAGCTCTGTGCCTACATGAAATGAGCATTTCTGTTACTAAATTCATGGAGGAGAAAGAGCTTTTCAAAGTTCACATCTCACAAACTTGTACAGAACTGGTAAAAGACATTTCTCCAGACCTCTGGAATTCTGATGGCCTGCAGCAAGAAATTCAAGAATTTCATAGAATCCCAGAGTGTTTTGGAAGGGATATTAAAAACCACCTCGTTCTACCCCAGGGCAGGGACACCTCCCACTGTCCCTGATGCTCCATCCCCAATGTCCAACCTGGCCTTGGGCACTTCCAGGGATCCAGGGGCAGCCACAGCTGCTCTGGACATCTCTGCCAGGACCTGCCCACCCTCACAGAGTGGAATTTTTCCCAATATCCCCTCTCACCCTCCTCTCTTTATCACTTGCAAAGAATGTTTTATAACAGAAAGTTTCCCAGCAACTTAAACCAGGAATGAGGCGAGTCCTTTTTTTAACACCATCAAGATTTTGGAGGATGCACAAATTAATTTTGCTTCCCCCCCTTTTCTGTCCCTCCTGCGTCCCAGTGCCCCCAGCAGGGTTTGCCTGTTGATCACAGTCATTCAGCAAATCACAAATGACAGCAATGTGACCTCTAGGGGCTGATATCCCTGCCAGCCCAGAAAAGCAGGATCTGAGATTTTGATTTTTTATGTTTCAATAAGCCACTGCAGTGGTTTAGCTACAAAAAGGAATTTAATACAAGCAGACCAAACCATCTATGTTTCATGCACAGTCTACTAAAACTGCAAACTTTTGCAAGACAGAATTATTTTAATGACTATATTAAAAAGCTCTTCTCTAGGGAAGCATCTCTCTCTCTCCTACAGATGTGCTAAATAAGCAACATTTCCTCATATTTGTAAGCAATTCCAGTGAAAGTTCTTTAAAAGATGATCTGTTGGCATTCTGGCTGTAAAACTGGGCTGTGATCTGCATTCTTTTTTGCATCTTCCCCTCTTTTATAGATGTGGAGTGGTTGAACTATTTCTGCCAGGGCTATGGGGAAATGATTTGGTATTGCTGCTCAAACTAATCATTATTCACATATAAACTGCCCATTTTCTGTTTCTCATATCCAATCTTTGAAGAAAATATTGATGATGACACCCGAAATAACTTGGCAAGCCTTTGAAGAAGCTCTGCAAATCTGTTACAGAGATGAATTGCAAAAGTGAGGTGCACTCACCAACCATGCCAAGTGAATGCCAATAGATAAAGTTCAGTTGAGGATTTCTCAGTTTGAATCTTTCTAGGCAGTTTGTGCATGTTATTGTAAGCAAATTCCTGGTTCCTGGTTTTTCTCATTGTGGAATGGAAAGAAACTGAGGTGCTGGAGTTGTGAAAATGGAAGGAAAATGTTACTAACCACTTTAAAAAACAGAATTCTCTGCTGAATTTAGGTAAAAGCTGCCCTAAACCAGCCAGGAGCTTCTTTGAGACCTGTATTAACAGCAAGTCTTGGAAAGACAGCAAAAGTCGTGCAGTGGCTGTGAAAAGCAGCACTCAGGAGGTTGGGATATCAGGAAAGAACAGCAGGGCTGTGAGCCCGAGCAGCAGAAGGAAGGATGCAATGTGAGTTCAGGCTCACATCTGCAAAACCCTGGGCATTTCAAATGTGTCATCATGGATCAGGTGAGGAGAAGCAAAGCAAATTGAGCCCAGCCTTCCACAAAACCCCAGCTGCCCATTCCCTGCATGCCCAGGAAAAATCCTTCTGTTTGGGATCCATGCTGCCACGGTGACTTCAGCCTGATGGAGACATCTCCTGACGGGCACACCTGGAAAAAGGCAGTGCTAGAAAAAGGTCCTGACCCTGCTGGCAAAGCCATCTCAGCTCTGGAGATCCCTGCACTTACCTGGCTTCCTACTTGTCTCAGGTTTAGCTGGGGTCTGTGTTCTGTTCTCATCTGTCAGAGCTGGGGCAGCTCTCTGCTGCTCTCTGGGCAGTTTTCTTTATCTCCCCCACAGCCAGTCCTCCCTCCAGGAGATCTCTTCTGTCCATGGGTCATTAATTATTAATTCTCTTCTGTCCATGGCCAGTGGGTGTCCCTGCAGGGCTGATCAAATTCCACCATCCCATGGGGAGATGCTGTGCCCAGGGCAGGAGCCAAGCATTCCTACCTGGATACAATCTGAGATTTCACACATTCCTACCTGGATACAATCTGCCCCGGAACAGCACAGCAGCCTTTGCCCCCTGCATTCCCAGAGGAGCAGCTTTCTCCTGCCCTGCATTCCCAGAGGGAGAGCAGGCCCATCTCCAGCAGCCCTGCAGCTGCAGAGGAAAACTCCCCCCTTGTGCAGGATCCTGCTGCAGCAGAGCCACAGCTGGCACTGCAGGAGGGCTGAGCCCCCCTGGGATGGGGCTGTGCCCCCACCCTGACACACAGGGGACAGGGACTGCCTCACTCTGGCAGGGTTGGGTTGTATTGCTGCATTTTACATTTTTATTTTTTCCCTAATAAAGAACTGTAATTCCTACTCCCATATCTTTGCTGGAGAGCCCCTTAATTTCAAATTTATAATAATCCAGAGGGAGGGGGTTTACATTTTCCATTTCAAGGGGGGCTCCTGCCTTCCTTAGCAGACACCTGGCTGTTCAAACCAAGACACCACTCTTCACACCCATCCTCCATTGAAAACCTTCAGAAAAAGGCTTTTCATAGCCAGGCTCCTCTAAGGTTTGGGCATAAAACACCATTTCCCTTGCGATGGGGAAGCTTTTGAGTCAAAGGGAAGGATGATCCTGGGCAGAGGTGGAAATTTCAGTGTGGAATATCTGCAAGGCTGTGCTTGTAACCTGCCTCACCCTGTGATCAGCCAGGAACTCCCCTGCTGCTTTACTACAATACCTGCACACAAACAAGAGTTGTGTTCTCTCTCTCCTACAGTTTGGGGGAAAAAAGACCAAAATAATTTCTATTTTTAAAACCTGAAAATGCCTCAATGCATTAACAGTCTTCTGTACGAAAAGCAGAGACTGTGTAAAGATTCAGAAAAACAGGATTAGACAAAAGTAAACAGTTGAGATGTCTTTGGCTATGAAACAGCAGCTAAATGGTTACATTTTTATAATTTCCTAAGCCATTTTACCACATCTATAACTTAATTTGCCTTGTACAGACACAGCAAAAGATTCTGTTTTCCTTCTCCTGATATTTTCTTTTATTTTCGTAGGGCTTTGACACTAAAGCTGCTTTAATCTTTGTAGATAAATCTTCAGGTTTTCAAATTTTTCTTTTCTCTCTGAAGACTTCAGCTGTCTTAAGTCTTTACATTTCATCGTGTTTAAATATTTTAGACAATTTGAAGCCCTATTTATAAATGGATATCATTAAGATTAGGCTTTAATAAGTGCTAATCTTTCCCTCCAACCAGGGAGATAAAGCCTGTCTTAAACCTGAATGGCTTAAAACAAGTTCATTTTTTTTATCCTCATAAAGTGAACAAATAAAACACTACCCAGCAGCTGTATTCACTGGAAATAATCCTCCCATTTATTACAGCAAAGTGCTTTTCCTTGGAGGTATCAGCCTGCTTTACCTTCAGATGTGCAGGCTGCAGGTCACAGAGCCTGAAACGTGGTCATGATACCTGAAAATCTCCTGGCCTCACAGAAAACCCCCAATTTGGCTCCAATTTTGGATACTTTTGGTTGAGTTTGGGGTCAAGAAGGGCCAATAAAGGCACTGCAGGTTTTTAGTTCAAGGCACAAATTAATGGCCTGGTCTGCACTGCACACCTCGAGGTGAACACTTCTCTTTTCATCAGGGAAATTCTGATGCTTGGAGGTGCTGAGTTCATTTCTGCCTGTGCTTGGCTGAGCCCAAGGTTTGTGATCAAACCAGGAGATCTGGCTGAGCAAGGAAATATTTTTTTTTTTTTTTTTAATGAAGAATGCTAAAAAATGACTGAACATGGCAATTTAATGTGTTATTCTGGGAAGCATGATGAAAAATCACAGTAAATCAAACCCTGCTTGGGTTTTGCTCCCCAATGGACTTAATTAGCCCTCTCCTATCAAGCAAAAGGGACAAAGCTGCCCTAAATAGTTTTAATACTCCAGACCATCTTAAATGGGATCTGATGTGACTAAAGTTAAAAGATCTTCATCTGCTTGGTAGCTGTTATTCCAAACGTGCCTCTGCAGCCAAAAACAGGGGAGGAAGAAGGAAAACAAGGTTCTTGGTGTAGGGCCAAAATGGAGCAAATAATTCACAACTAATAAGTAACACAATCTCCTCCTGAGGACTAAAATACCCTGCTTTTATTGAAAGTGCATTTATTGAAAGCCATCAGGGAAGTAAAATGATGTTGCTTCTACTTCTTGCCTGATCATAAGAACAGGCAGTTCCAGAGCAAATTGAAAGCTCATTTCCTGCAGATCCTGGTTTATGAGATTCTAAAGCTGGCCTTTGGTAAATGGTCATGAAAGTGGAATTTGAACTGCATGAAAGTTTGTGAAAAGTGATCAAAGGCAGCTTGGAAAAAATTACATTCTATTTCCTGATCACTCTTCATTTCCAGTATTAATGTAACTTGTAGCCCTGCAAGCTCAGAAATTTTGATCTGGAACCTCACCTAAAGCCTGAAACAAATGTGAGGGATTGCAAATCCAAGTAGGAATGTGGGTTGGTACAAGCCCCTAAAAGCCACTCTTGGTCAGTCCCTCAGTCACCTCGGTGCTCAGGAGTTCTTTCTAATAGTGGTTGTAAATACAGAGCTTCAAAAACAGTTTAAAATCCTTTAATATGGATGAAAAGCCCCACAAAGTTACTAGATCTGGTTCATTTTTGTCAGGAGCAGTATGAGAACAAAGGAAGAGAATGGCAACAGAAGGTTTATAACTTATAGTACAACTCCACCAGATGGATCTGAGTTGAATTTCAGTTTTTATTTTCTTTATAAACTTTATGTTTACTTCCAATAAAAGTGACTGTGGGAGAAATCAGGCAAGCACTGACTTCTTTGTGTGATCTACAATTGTGAAAGATGATTGCAAAAATAGGGAATTATGTTCATGAAAATCAGATCTTGGTAAATGAAACAAAAAATACAACTGAGCATTGGAGGAGACACATAAAATGGCTGGAATTATAAATAAGATTATCTAGAGGATGCCAGCATCAAATCCTGCATTACTTCACCTCCCATGCATGTAAATCTCAGGGGACCTCAACAAAGCAGGCTCTTGATGCTCCTCCAGTTGAAGTCCTCGATCCAGAGGACACAAAGTCAGTATGAATCATTTAAGTTTTGGATGCTGAGTGCCAATTTTTCTGCAGGAAATTACCTTACATCTAAAACTGCATTTTTCCTAGAGGAAACTTCACAATTAAAAATAGTCTTGGGTATTGTAACACAATTTGTGTAGAGTAGTGTATTGCTTCTACTTTCTTTGAAAAGAACAGATAAGTATCCCACGTACAATGGGATGCCTTTCAGTAAGGCATTATTATAAATATTAAAAACTGTATTCATCTAGCTACTAAGAACATGATTTTCCTGCAGGGAAGAACATGTTATAATGCTACAAAAGAACACTCCAGGCAAGGTCCAGAATACAGAATATTTTCAGGTTGATTACACATTATGCAAACTACTTGAGTTCCTTCTCAAGATCAAAAAATCCATAAATCCATATGTGTTTCCACAGGCTCTCCACTCAAATTGCCTGTCAGAGTAAAAAAATCTTGAAAACTGTGCTGTAACCAGGATGATGAAGGAAAATTACTGCCAGACAGATTATGTAGTGAAGAAAAACGGGGTAAGTTATTGTGTGCCTCCTAGCCTGAATACATATGGGACAAATGCAAATTTGCCAAATGAAATCCAGCTTAGAGTGCATAAATTTCAAACAGATAGTACTTTGTCCTTATTAAATCCTGGCTTGGATCATGGAGTGTTTTTTTTTTCCTGAAACTCCAGCTTTTCTGTGGAGGCTGTTAACCCCCTAAAGGTGCATCAATTATAAATAATGGTCAAGCCACCAAAACTGGAAGGACACGACTCGAAGCAAATAAACTGCAGCAATATAACTGATAAAAACTCGAATATTGCCATGCACTCCAGGTATCCTTTGAGGGGGAGGCATGGGAATTATCATTTATTGGCAGAGACATAAATAAATACCTGGGCTGGAGGAGCCGAGGTGCAATACATGGATCTACAACCGCACAAATCTACAGGGTGGGCATAAACAGAGCTTTTGTGAAAAATTAAACATCAAAAGGATGTTTAGCTCTGTGGGTCCTGAGCACTAACTAAAGGTTAGCGTGGATAATGGGATAACTTGTACAAAAAGCCATTTGAAGCCTCCTGGAGCTCGGTGAGGTTGATTTAGATTTCACCTATTTAAAGCACGGCACTAAATGAGCAGGAAGAGCAGATTGCAGAGTGGCGAATAAATAACAGGTTAAAACGAAACCATAGAAAGGCCTGCATTCAAAGACAAACAGGGAGATGTTTTGAGAAGCCCGGGAATAAAGGTTGGAATGAGACGGGAGGGGGCTCATTAAAAAGAGTTCGAGGGACATTTAGAAGGGCCTGGAGTGACATGACAAGGGGGTAATAGTTTTCAATTGATGGAAGGCAGGTTTAGATGACAGGACAAGGGGGTAATAGTTTTAAATTGATGGAAGGCAGGTTTAGATGAGGAGGGAATTGTTCCCGGTGAGGGCGGCGAGGCCCGGGCACAGCGCGCCTACAGCGCCTCTGGCTGCCCCACCCCTGGAAGCGTCCAAGGCCAGGCTGGGCGGGGCTGGCACAACAAGTGGAAAGTGTCCCCGTCTTGTCAGGAGCGGCACGGGATGATCCTTAATGTCCCTTCAACCAGCCTATTCCACAGTTTTGTGATAAATGAAGCTCTGCCCTCAGCCGAGCTCCGCGCCCCCCACCACGGAATCGTCTCTGCCTTGTCCCCCCCCACGGCAGCGCTCAATGGCCTCTCCCGCGCTGCCATGGCAACGGCGCCACGCTCAGGGACCGAGGGGCGGCGGGGCCGGGACCTCCACAGGGACCGGGACGGGGACAGCGACAGAGCCCGGGACAGCGACAGAGCCCGCCGGTGTGAGCCCTCCGCTCCCCTCCAGCCCCGCCGGGGTGAGCCCTGCGGGTTCCCCTCAGCAGCCGCGGCTCCCTGCGCGCAGCCCGTGCCCAGGGAGGGCTGAGAGTCCCCGGGGCCGGTGTGAGTTGTGTAAATGTCCCCAGAGCGTGCCCGGCAGTGCCCTGGGCGCACACCCGCACAGCTGGCACTGTTCTCTCCATCGCCCCTCTCACGCCTTTCTGGTTTTAGGTTGCAGTCCCAGGCAGTTCCTTCTTCCCTGCCCCGCTCAGTTTTCATCAGCCTTGAAAAGAAACCGGTAATGAAAGAAAAAAACCAAAAAACCAACAAAACAACCGAACAACCCCACGCTTCACTGCGGGGCTTTTTACACCTGTATTTCCTGCCTGTCTTTGTGCTCTGCTCTTTCCCCAGAGCGCCCGTCGGGCCCGAGAAGAGCGCACAAACCCATCCCAGAGCGAGCCTTGAGCGGAGCCTTAAAGGCAAGTTCTGACTCTGCTGCCATCATCCATCCACCTGTTGTTTATCGCCCCACCTGTTGTTTATCATCTTGTTGTTTATCACCTTATCTGTTATTTAGCACCCCATCTGGTATTTATCACCCCACCGGCTTTCCCCCTGCTCTAGCTCGGGGCAGAGGTGTTGCAGCTCGTAGGGCAGTGACTGGATCTCCATAGTGTGGGTAAGAAGGTTTTTCTCTTGAGTAAACGTGATTTGTAATGTGGGGTGGGGTTTTCTCTTGTTGGTTTGTTTGTTTATTTTTTTTGGTTTTTCTATTTTTCTTTTTTAGTAGACCATCCCGCTCATGGCCTTTGTGTTTAAAGTTATTTGCAATATAGCTGAAATTACCATTCTGTTAAACAGTTGTAGTGGTTGGCTATGGTTTTTTTCTCTTAACTGCTGTAATTTTTTTCCCTTAACTAAAAACCAAACTGTTTTAAACCAACAGTGAAGATACACAAACTACAGAAAGAGGTGTTGAGTTTGCAGTTACCAGGATAATACATCTTCTCAAAGTGTGGTGAAATTGCAAAATATGGTAAAAGGACTTAGGGGAAGTGGCATTTAGTAAGTTTCGTGTTGTTTTCCTGATCTTGGCTTTATGTTGTTGTAGAGTGTTACACCAGGAAATGGATAATTGGTTTAAAAATAGAAAGTGGAGTTTGAAATGGTTGGTGTCACAGACCAATGGTTGGGGCATGGAGAGTATGAATTTATTCTGAAAGGCTGGAATTATTTCAGCATACCTGGATTAAAGTTTACATGCAATTATTTTCTTTCTTATATTCTTAATGTTGTTCTTTTCCTCTTTCTTTAAAATATTTAACATAATATTAAATGTTTGGAAGTACCAGAAGTCTCACTCGTAATTAACAGCAAATGGGTGAGGAGTGATGATGGACAAACTTTATTGCACTTGGAATAACTCTTCAAAGGAAATAATTTGGGTTGAATCTTGATAAGTGGATGGAACTTAGTGTAGCATGAAATCCACATTGATGGTGTTGATAATGGGATGTGAGCTATTGCATAGGCAATAGCATCCCTTTGGATTTGATGGGTTGATCGATGTGAGCAAGCTGGTGGAATTTGCCCTCAATAAACTCTTGTAGTGTGAAATAAACTACACCCCTCTTCAGCTGTCTGTAAGTTATAAACCTGTCTTTAAACTGATTAGGAAGAGCCTAGAGCTAAGCTGGGGTACAGGCTATGTGGAATTTGGGTTTATTGAGATGTGTAGTCTTTAAAGTTGACTGGAGCTTTGTTTAGCCCAAGCAGCAGGTTTTGGTTTGTTACTTTTAACTGTACATCCATTATCAGCACAGAGGAACCTGCTGGAATGATGAAATTTGAGTACCAGTGAGGCAGAGGAGCAGGCAGAAAGGATGTGGCTAATTAGTGCTTGATTTATTTATGTTGATGAGGTGCTTTAGTGTTTGCCTCACTGGCAAATTGTGTTGCCTAGTAGAGAGAAGAGGGATTCATTAAAGAAAAACCAGACAGAAAGAGGGAACTCCTCTGTGTATTTAAATTCTGTTTCTGAAGAGTTTGGGGTTGCCTTTGTTGTACTTCTCTGGCAGCCCTGAGGGCCCAGCTCAGGGATATTTCAGGGTGTGCCTTTCCCCACAGGGTTTAACTTTGACTCTTCCAGTCTCAGTGTTTAACAGTTGTTTTTATGTTTTATCTGTTCAATAATTTCTGTATTTTCTCAGAATAATTCAGGAGGTTGGTTACTGTCTATCCCCTGTTATCTACAATTTGATGCTGTTTTTTCTCCACCCAGTGTTCCTGAAAACTTGTAGGGCTTTTTATCTCTAATATTCTCACACAGCATCTCTGATATTTATCTCTGATATTACCCCATTTTTAAGTTATCCCTTTAAATATTTGCTTTCAGTGGAACGTGTTAAAGTTAACTTGTATAAATGGTATTTTTTTATTAACTACTTTCCCTCCTTGAGCTTGCTCAGCTGACCTGTGTCATTTGCCTCTGTTTTTACTATTAAATAGCCTTTGGGCCCCTCAAATCCAATGTGTGACCTCCTCCTGTCCAGCTGTGCTGGTCCTGCCAGCTCACGTTAGCCAAGAGAAAAACTTTCTTCTGTTCAAAATTAATAAAATCTTCTTTTAGCTTGGAAAGTGATAAAGGAATAGCTGTTTTGAAATTATGTTAGAATTGAGTGCTTGAGTTTTCTGACACGATAAGAAATATGTTTTGTGCACAAATCTGATGCTTTGTCAGCACTGAAATGTTGCAATTTGGGCTCTGTGGCACCAGGTGTTTTAACTTCCACATGCCATTGAGGTGTTTGGCCCCATGGGTGGAGATTTTTGGGCACATTTTATCTGTATTAATGCTGAATTTCAGGTTTACCTGTGAACTGGAAGTTTTGCATTTGGGATATTTCCAATCCTTATCATTTCCTAGGTCCTGCTCTCCCCAGGAAGCCGAGATCCACAAGCTGCAGAAGAGTTTCCAAGCACCCTGGCAGCTGTAAGTCTCTGCACTGTCAACTTTTGTTTCTTTTTCCATTAGCCATTATTCCATTCTTTTTCCATTTTTTTCTAGCAGCAGCAGCAGGAAATGCCCAGTTTTGCACTGAGCTGCAGTTATCCCACAAACATTCCAGCCCAGCAAGGCTCTGGATGTTCAATTTAAAGCCCTTGCTGTATGAATTTGCTTTTTGGAAGAGTATTTTATTTAACAACCTGGATTAATAAAAAAAAAAAAAAGTATTCAAAATACCACTGAAGTCTTGAGAGGAGGGATTAACTCTGCTCTGTGAGTTATTGTGTTCCTCTATATCAATTTGTCTGTGACAGAAGGAATTTATCTTCCCAAATCAGGTGAGATGGTTTCACTTCATAGCCATTGGTACAATTTTCTCCTCCTTGGTTCTTTCCATGGGTTTGGTTCAAGAAAGCTGTGTTTTAGTTAATATTAATCTACTTGCACATGAACTTTAGGGAATTGCCCAAATGAAACAGCCAAGGAAATCTTTTCCCTGGTATCATAAATGTAATAAAAAAGGGGTTTTTTTTCCCCAGTTAAATTTAATTTTCAGTTGCTCTAGGATTTTATTGGCACTTCATATAAACAAGTTTTGTGCTCCATTTCCCTCTATATATGAATGTTTTTGGAAGGGTAATGAGTTTTTTACTGTTTTAATTTCAATCAAATTCCTATTTCAACAGGTTCCTAACTCTAAATCATTGAAATTCTCTTTTTTCAGGAGAAGTTATACTGGACATCATGAATGTCAACGATTTTGTAATTCTTCCAGGCTCAAAAGCTGGAACCTCAGTGAGATTAAAAACAAAGTAAGTGCATTCAGTCTGATTGGGATTGAGATATGTTTTCATAATTTTTAATAAGCTTTAATGCAACATTAAATAAAAGAATTCAAGAGCAAGAAGAATCATGATATGTTTCTTTTCTAGCATTTTCTCTATGCTTTTATCCACAAGCCTTTCTTTTCTCAGGCTTTAATCTACTTCCTGATTAAATTATAGGTTTTATAAGCAACCCTGTGTATCCACTGGATAATACAAGCATACTAAAGAAATCAGTGGATTGTTTATTTTAATATAATTATACCCCAAACCTTTCTGAGTACAGACACAGTTGTATCAGTTTATTGTTGGAATTTGCGCTTGACCTGTCCTAAATTTTCCAGAGCTGTTTTCAGTCCTGCTGGGAGATAAAGGAGGGACATGACTCTAATGACAAATTTTCCAGCTTCTGTTTTTCTGCTTTAAACTTCTTCAGGCATCTTACTGACTTCCAGGTGAATTCTAACAAATATTTCACTATTTCCTCTAGAACTGTCAAGGAATTGCAGTTGGAGAAAGCTCAGTTAGAAACAGAAAACAAAGAGATGGAGAGAAGATTATTTCAGCTGCAGTCAAACATGAGCAGAGAAAAAGAAGAGAGGAGGTAAGTTCAGTTTCTCTCTGGAAAAAAAGGAATTCAAAGAGATGCTTCCTCCACACATCCAACTCCCCATATGGGATCTCTTGTAAAGTTTGGAATTCACGATTACATTCAGTCTCTGTCCAATCTTTTGTCCCAACCTTAAACTTGCTTCCTTATGACTTTAATTTGAAACTCCCATACGATATTTGATCTGTTTTCCTTTTTCCCCTGTCTGGCTGGATTTGTCCCCTTCGTTTTCAAGCAGGAGACAGAGTAGTTTCTCCTGCACCCTAGTTTATTTCTGATGTTTCTGCAGAGGATGCTGTTGTTATTTTTGACCTCCTTTTACATTTGTGTGGCCTCCCAGGGAGGCCTCTCCTGCATGATGGCAAACAGGGTTGGAACCAGGCACAGTGTAATGAGGCAAATGCTGGGGTGAGGTTGAAATCTGAGCCACTCTGAGTGTTGGCAAATTCCTGCAACACCTGCTTCCTTTTCCTTGAGTTTCTGCCTGCTGTTTGTCCCTGGGAATGCAAATGCCTTGGATTTGGATCCCTTGGTGCTGCTGAGCTGTTGGCAGCTCTGTGAGCATTGCCCTGAGCTGCTGGGGCAGTGTTTTCCAGGTGATGTGTGGCACTTTTGTCTCCATGGTGTTTTTGTTTTGTTCTTGTACCTGCAGCCCCTGATAGGGCTGCAGTGCTGAGCTGTAAGGACAGGAGGCTTTGGCATTTGCACCCCTGCAGTCATGGAGGGGTTTGGGCTGGAAAGGATCTGAGAGTTCCTGCATTTTTAGCAGCGCTGGATGAAGTCCTGCAGTAAATTGGGACAATGAAGGCTCACACAAAACGTACTTTTGTTTTTATTCTTCTGAAACCAACCTTTGAGAATTGATAAGATTTTTCTTTTTAAGTTTAAGAACTTGGACCAATTTAATGGTTTAAAAATAAGCACTTTCTCACACATTTGTTGTATTTGCTGTTTTAAAGGAGACTTGCAGCAGCTTTCAATGGAAGGGAATATTTGTGCTTTGGGGGATTGATTGTCCTATAGAAAAGAATTTTATTTTTGTGATATTTTCTTCCTATTTAACAGGCTAAAGGAAAAATTTTATGTTTCTCTTCCTTGCAGAAGGCTGAATTTTGAACTAATTTCTTGCCTTGGTTTGTAGGAAGTTAGGTGCTTATCATTGGAAATCTGGGCAGGCAGGACCAAGGACCCCCCAAACCCGAGCTGTGGCACAAAATAATGAGGACAGGAAGAAGGTAGGAAACCATATTTGTGAGTAAAGCTATTTAAAGTAAAACAAGATTTAGAACTGGATTTATGCTGCAGAGCAGGAAAACTTCAAATACTGTAAAACCAAAAGGTTAAGCCCCATCAGAGTAAAATTCCTGACTGCTTATTTTTCCATGCCAAGCTTCTGATTCCATTTGTGCTGGAGGAACATCAGGTTTTGTTGGGTGATCTGTTGGGGTTTTAGTTGCAATAAACAGCAAATTAGCCCTGCTCCTACAGATTTAATCCTGTAAGAGTGGCACTGGTAGTGGTGGAGCTTATCAGGAGCCTGTCCTTTGGCTGGCTGGTGCCCAGGATGGATCTGAAATCCTGAAAGGCTTTGGGTGAAGCCTTGAGTGCAAATTCTCTGCCTTCCCAGATAAAATACACCACAGTTAAAGTCTTTAACTCAGTTATATTGACTCTTGCTCTATCACATCTTTGCTCAGACCTAAAAGAAAGGATGTAGAACTTTCCTGCTAAATCTTTGAAAAATTTGTTTTCTTTTCAGTATGTACAAAGGGAGTACTTACCTTCTTTTGGAATAGTCTGTGGCAATTATTTTTAAACTGGCAGAAAATGACAACTCAATAAAATTGCCTCTTTGTCTGTGGGAGGAGAGGATCAGAATGAAAAGGTTTTCTTTACCCACCTCTATCCCTTCCCCCTTCTCTGAGACAAGGAACTTGGAGCTGTTGCTGCTTCAAAGACTTCAGGTTTCAGCTGGGGTGGCTGAGGAGATGAATGGGGCAGAATTTTAAAAACAGCAAAATTAAAATAAGGGATGAGTGAGGGGTAGTGAGGCTGCAGGGTGAACTCTGCAGGGAAAAACTGAGCAGCAAAAATGCTGAAAATTATGAATTATTGGGATGTTAGATCATGGAAGGGCCAGGTGGACAATTTTTCATGTCTGAGGAGGAGAACTAGTTCTGGGCTTCATGGCTGTCATGAGCAATACATGGAATTTTCTCTTTAAAAGCATGCCCTATTTCCCTAAAATCATTTTCATTTTGTAAAACTTACTGTTTATTCATTAGCATTAGAACCTTATACAGATATTTGGAAATATTCTTTCCTCTAGGTTTCTCCACAAAAAGTGAAGATTCAACTACTCAAACACGTTCAAGGTAAAGACATCTTTCTTAACCAAATAAAACTTAAACTTCTGATAGATCATTGCTTCATAGAGGTTGCTGCAATTAAACACTGAAGAAATCAGAGAGTGGAACACTGGATTAGTTCAGGTTTTTTGATTGTTTTGTTTCAGAGCCAGTGAAAAAACCAGTTAAGCCTAAAAGAGGAAATGTAGCTCATGAAAATTTGGGAGTGAGGGGAGTGGCCTATGGACCACCTGAAATTAAGGGTGGGCTGCTGGTAAGTAAAGGGTTTGAAAAGTCCTCTCAATTTAATGTGTGTAGAGGTTTTTTTGTGTCAGTATGTAGACACACATATATTTCTTTTTCTCTCTGATAATTACTTAGTGCCTGCAAAGTAAAGAGAAATTTTACACACTGATCTCCCTGAATGCAAGGAAACAGATTAAATGGTACTGTTGTCAGAACTGTGACCACTTCTTTAACTGGTAACAGTTAAAGAATTTATTTAAATTGTGTTTTTATTAACTTGCCCAGCATGTGGCCATGGCTGAAGGAGGCTGATCTCATTCTAACTAAAGAACACTTCTCTGTGATTAAAGTAAGATGTATGGTTGAAGGCAAAGGGGCCAAAATTAAGTGGTCCATGAATATTGTGTAATTTAAAATCCTTACGTAAAGCCCAGGGCATGTGTTGAATTCTGACTGATTTCCAAGCTGGCACCTTGTTGGCTGTGGTAGAGTGGAAATTTCTATTATCAAGTATGAGGTGATTTCTACTTAATTAAGGGTATTTTTGCCTTTAACAAGTAGGAAATAGGAAAGTAATAATAAATAGGAAATCCAGCCTCCAAAGTGTGGTGTATCCTCATACATCTCGATTTTAAAATAATTGATGTGAATTTCCACTGTTGAATAAGAAAATAGCATTTTTATTCTAAAGAAGTATAATCTCTCTTAGAGAGATCCCCCTCCACACCCTGTAATACACAATATGATTTTTTTTTTTCCATTTTTATTAAACCAATTGGAGCTGCTAACCCTCAAAAGGAACTGATATTTTGTGCGTGTCTTTGTAACGCTTTTCCTTTGGGGAAAAATAATGTGCGGATTTGGAATTTAAGAGAACTTGCCAACAAAACCGCGGGCACTTTGCTTCCGTGCTCCCAATTTCATTCTCGCTCACGAAACAAGCCCTTCGCACACTTCCAGCAGCGGAGATCGTGGGTGTTTTGTTTTTTTCCAGCGGTTTTTAGGGAGCGATCCCGGCCCCGGAGCGATCCCGGCCGGGCCCGGAGCGCGGCGGCGGCTGCAGTGCCGGGGATGGCCGCCCGAGGGCGCTGCGCCCCCGCGGGACGCCGCAGCCGCCGCGCCTCCCGGAGCGCTCCCGCATCCCGGGGGGAACAGGGGAACATCTCCCGCATCCCGGGGGGAGAATAGGGGAACATCTCCCGCATCCCAGGGAGAGAATAGGGGAACATCTCCCGCCTCCCGGAGCGCTCCCGCAGCCCGGGGGGGGGAACAGGGGAACATCTCCCGCATCCCGGGGGGGAACAGGGGAACATCTCCCGCCTCCCGGAGCGCTCCCGCATCCTGGGGGGATGGACGTCTCCCACGTCCCGGGGGATACCGCGCTGGCCGGGATCCAGCCGGAGCAATAACGGGGCTGGAAATCCGTGCTGCTGCGGGGAAGTGAACTGCCAGTCGTTCGAGTTGTTCCCTGCTGATCCCCTGTTCACACAGTGAACTTTGCGCCGTGCTCAGCCCGCACTGCAGTGAGAGGATCGGGGATGCTCTGGACGTGCAGACACTGACACCTTTAACAGCCAACGTTTATTGCTTTTGCGAGTAACAAGTGCCATGGGATGTGCAGATCAGTTAAAGCATAGGGCAGGTGGAAAGAAGGGTTGGGAAAATATCCTGAGTGTGTTTGACTCATCTTTCTGCCTGTACCTTTGCTGCTTTGCTGTGGTAAGAACAGGTCACTCACTTGGAGAATGTGTAGACAAAGGATTTTTTCCCCTAAATACATAAATTATTTTGTGGTTTTGCTTGATAATCATCCAAGAGTCAGTAATAAAAACCTTCCACAGTAATTTTCTTTGTTCTAATGAAGGTTGATAAACCACTGGGTTGAAAGTCCCGGTGTAGGACTGTTTTTCTCCTTTTGTAGCTGTTTTCAATCAATCTCATCAATTACAGTTTGGACTTCCCTGGACTGCTGTATTAATGGCTATCCCAGTTAGCCCCTTAAATGGCCATTTTTCTCTTGCTGACCTCTCCAGATGTTCCCCTGTCCACTGGGAAGCTTCAATAAGCAGCTCTTCATTAGTAAAGCACATAGCTCATAAATTTCTTTATATGAGACATGCTGCATTAAATGCCTCATTTAATCCCCTTGTACATGGGATGTGGTGTCCATGGCTTTATATCCAAAACATGGGATGTGGGTGTCCATGGCCACTGCTCTGATACCAGAAACCTTTAAAAGTAGGGGTATTGTGTGTCTGGTAATAAAAACTTCTTTGTCTTTCTTATTTAGCTCTTGATAAATCTTTGCAGTTAATTGTGAGCAAGATCACATAAAATGGGAGTGATCTTGATTACCAGGTAGCTCAGCTGAGCCCAGAAAAGTGAGTGCTGCAGTTCCACAGCTGACACTAAAAATGTTGCTGCTCCTTAGAAATGCTTTATCAGTAATGTTTTGGAACTGATTTAGGAACCAGCCTCAGCATCAGCCAGTGCAAGCCCTGAAAAGCAGGACAAAGGATTGCTGCTGGGGGGTGCCTTTGATGAGAAGGCATCTGCAAAGTCTTTCCAGGAAGCTTTGCTTCAGTGGAGAAAAGGTGAAAGAGATCCTGGAGGAGGTCTGTGTGCCAGTGAGGTCCCATCAGGTATGGTTTGTTCTGATTTATGATTTTAAATACAATAGGAGCCATTTGGGGGAGTTGGATTAATGAAGGCAGATATTATGAAGCTAAGAAAACCAATTTTATTCTTTCTCAGTGTGCCTTTATTAATAACAATCTCTGAAGGTTTTTTTAAATGATATTCAGAGTGTTTAGCTCAGTTTTTGCAATGCTCTCTGGCAGTGGCCAGGATGTCCAGCCCATGTCCCTGTACCCTCCCATGGCTTTGTGTCTCACGTGGCACTTCAGCATGATCTGCAGTGCTCAAACATAAAACCAGTTTTAAGCTGAGGCAAGGAATGTGCAGGGCTCAGGATTTTGTGTGTTCTATCCAAGTACATTTTCTGCTTGCCTTCCACAGGCTCTTAATATTTCTTTGTCCCAATGAAAAGCTGCAATCAGCTGAAGTATGCATGGAAAAATATGGAAAATTCCTCTGGTCTGATTGGATTTCTGCAAATCCAATCTGTGTCTTGTTCCTCTAGTTCATGGATGGTGGTTTTTCTCTGTGGCTTTTTGTACAAAATTATATTAAACTGATTTTTTTTTTCCTTTTTTTCTTCTTTTCTGTGGGATTTTGATCTGTGGAGTCATGGATTTCCATCCCCCCACTCTTTCTATGACTCCAGTGTGTAATCTGTAAGAATTGAGTTCTTAGGGCTGCCCCCATTACTGCCTGTGTTCTGTAAATATAATATTGCTGGCCACTTAAATTTTGGAGTTATGCAAAGACTGAACTAAGCACAGACTCAATGTGATGTTCATTCAAGAAT
The DNA here is from genome assembly GCF_963513975.1 of Fringilla coelebs. Classification (NCBI taxonomy): domain Eukaryota; kingdom Metazoa; phylum Chordata; class Aves; order Passeriformes; family Fringillidae; genus Fringilla; species Fringilla coelebs. The sequence goes on from NC_140036.1 coordinate 22,561,134, forward strand.
AATGTAGGTAAAGAGAACATTTATAAGCCTAAAAAGCTGTATTTTTTTTTTATTAATTCTGACAGCAACTGTGGGGATATGTGAGGTACAGACCAATTTTAGTGCTCTGAAGGAACCCTTCCACGTGGAATTCCAGAGGGATGGTCTGAGCTACATGGAGAAACTCCTGCTGAAGAAATACAGAAGGTATTGTTGAATTTGCTGCTCCTAATGAAAGAATTCAGAAATACCTAATTAACAAAAATACAGCTGACACTTTAAAAATATTAGATATGCTATCAAGAGTCAAGGGGAGTGTGTACAGGGGGCTTTATTTTAATAAAATAATGATTATAACCAGACTTGATGGCTTGATAGTTCAGAATTCCTGCAGAGGAGGTATTTAGAGGGATTCTCTTTGCTCTCAGTTTATTGTAGAATTTGAAGACTAATGGTATTTGGCTACTTGATTTTGGGGCATTTGCTACAGGAGATTTTTAGAGAAAAGCAATTTTCAGGATTCTTTTGTGGACATTACAAAGTTGTTTTATGAGTTCTTGAGAAGCAAAGTCACTTCAATGAAATTAGGAGGAGTTAGTTAATGCTGCTGCAGTAAATTGGCTGGTAAGGTTTTTCCTTTTTTTAAAAATCTGACTTTTTAAGATTGATTTTAATTTTTTTTCCTGTTTCAGAACTCCAGTTGATCAATTTTTTGCAAGTTGCAAGAAAGATTCAAGGCCTGTGCAAGGCCTGAGTGTTCAGCAGGCTGGGGCTGAAGGAGGAGGACAAGGAGATGATGATGATGATGATGACATTGAAGAGTTAACAGGTGTAACAGATTTGTTTATTCAATCTAAAATACCTTTTCCTTGAGATTTTTTCTATGATTGCTGAGCATTTCTGCTCTTAACCAGTTTGCTAAAAGCAGCAATAATAAAAGGAGAAATTTGCAGGTTTTCCATAACGAATAAAAATGTTGCATTTTTGAGTGTGTTTTGAACAGGAAAAACTGAAATGCATGAAATTATTTATATTTCACAGATGAAGAGGTGAAGAAATACTGGGCATCTATTTATAGAGCTGCAGAATCCAAGGCTGTTTCTGAAAATGCAGAGTCCTCTTTGAAAATTGAGTTCCTTGATGATGTGAGTACTGATAAAGGACTTGATGAGTCTCAACAATGAACTGATTTGTTCAAGTTTAGATCTGTTAAATGTTTAAAGTAGTAACAGTTCAATAATTTCCAATAAGGAAAAATACTGGAGCATTGTTTGTTTGCCATACAAATGTAGAAAACTGATAGTTCCAAAAGCTCCCTGTATTTTTTTTTCTGTTGCACTCAGGGACCTGCACTGTATGAGATTTATACACAAATAAAGTTTGGCAGCTTTTCAGCACTCTTAATTTTTTTTCCTTTATTTTAAAAATTTTTATTTTATTTTTTATTTTTGTTCTTTATTCAGTCTCAGAGCAAGGACTTGGAAGAATCTTCAGATTCTTCAGTGGAGGAAACTGGAGATGTGGGGATGAATAAGCAAAGAAAAACTGGCCCACTGGAGGGTGGAAGGTATCAGAAATGCAGAGATTGTGGGAAAGGAAAGGAAATAATCCCAAATTTGTGATAGCTCCCAAGAAATGGGGGCTTTTCTTTGCAGGCAGTTAGATCTGAGTTATTATGTGTACAGTGTTTCAAAGCCATTAAGGAATATTAATTGCCTGTAATTAGAGAGGCATCACTTTGAAATCCTAACCCAGATGGCTAAGGTGCATTTCTTTGCACTTGCCTGTCCTGAATTTTAGTAAAATTCTCTTTGCTGAGCTCTTACCTCAGCAGGAGCAGGAACTCACATACAGGTTTTACCATGGATCAGTGCTGTGCACTCTTAACTAACCTTGTAATTCCAGACAAAAGCAATAACTGATACATCTGCAATTCTTCTGATCTCCCAACATTTATTGGATTAACTGTGACCTGGTTTGCTTTTTGTATCCTTCTGGTCTTTTCCCTTCCTCTGTCAAAGCTCAGCATTTGCAGACCAGAACAACACAGAACCAACCCCTTAAAAGAAAAATGGGTAAAATGGGGAAGTCTTCTTTCCATTTAACTTCCTCAGCTGAAACTTAATAGTTTTTACTTTTTCCTCTCAACAGAAATCCTGTTTCTCCTAAAGAAATTTCTCAAGGTAAATGTGAGAAGTTCTTTGTTGAAAATATGTAAATGTGTTCAGTTTATCATTCTCATATAGGTTGGGGTAGTCAACTACAGTGGTCTGAAAAATAATTAAAGGTCATTAAATTATGTCCCATTCTCTGGGCTATCACAATTTGCTTTGATGGGCTGTGTGAGTACTCTGATAAATACCTGTAACAAAGAAAGGCAACTTACAAGAATCATTCATAGCCTGGTAGGATGGATTTCAAACCTTCTAATGCTTTTAAGGAAGTTTTAATAAATTTCCACCATTGCCTTTCTTTAGCTTTAATGGAGATTTTGTATTTTAAGTTCATGAAGAAAATATAGTGGCTTTGCAGGTTATAATTAATATTCATCAAAACTATTGCTATTTTCATCATTTTGTTGTACTCCTATAGAAAAACTGATTGTCTGCAGTGATCTTGAAATAAATGCGGTGCAGGAGGAGAGTATTGAACCAAAGGCTGGGAGAAGATCACTGAGCTCCTGTAAACTTCCTGAGGAGATCTTTTTTCAGTTCCCTTCCATCCAGCTTGCTTTAGGAGTCACTTCAGGGTGACAGTCATGCCCCATGAGTGGTGCTGGGCAAGGATAAAATAAGCTCCCTACTTCGAGGCAATCTAGTGCTATAAATTTAATCTTTATAATTATGATTTTAAACTGTATGTGATGATATATATTACAGTATGTGTTATGTATAATACATATTATATAATATATTATAATATAAATGTAATTATTTATATAAATATCCCCTGAGAATAGAGTTCCATGAGGTTCCTCTTGCTTTTCATGGTGAAAAAGTGAACATCATTAATCATTAAATATATCACTTGAAATCAGTGTTTTAGTCTGTTACATATCTGTAAAAAATTTGTTACCTGGCTTCTTTAATTCACACATGAAATGCAGCAAAATAAAAAGAAGAGTAAATGCATATTAACACAAAACCTGAAAATAATTTCCTCTTATAATGTTGGATTTCAGGAGATGAGCAGTGGCTTTCTGAGAGGAGCCTGAGTGAAAATGCTGATGGCTCTGTAGTTCAAGGTGTCCTGGAAAGTCAGCTGAACAGAGCTGCAAATGCTCTCCAGGCTGAAAATCAACTTTCTCATCTGATGGCAACATGGGTCCCATGGTCAGGTAGGGACAGCCACAGTTCTGAGCTCCTAATTAGGTTAATTTTAATTGTGGAAAATGGAGACCCTGAGTTTCTCATTTCTATATCTTCATTTCTGTATTTATATTTTGTTGTGTTTTTTTTTTAATAGGCTTTTTATTTTAGTTGGTTTTTGTGTATTTGTATTTTAATGTTTTTTTTAATAGGCTTTGGAGTTAAAAATTACCTCTTTTCAGCTATCACCAAAAATTCTTTTTATTTTGCTTATTTTCTGCTTCTGCTGCTGCCCTTTTACTCCCCTCTTAGCTTGACTATTCAGAGAATAAACCCTCCAGAAGAAGTTTCTGTATTTGTGTGTGTTGGTAGTCTCTGGTACAATTTGGGAGTGATCTAATAAAAGATTTCTTCTGCTACAGAAGCAAGTCTGATTATATGAACTCTAAGAAACAGGCACACAAGTAATAACTGCATCTGCACTTTTGTGTTACCTTTCTCAATTTCAACTGTCTCTATCCCAAGAAATGTAGCTCTGCATTATTTCTCACATCATAGGCAACCAGGTTGACATTTTAATTTAAATAATGCTGTGTGCAGAAATCAAAGCTGTCAATTTTGAAACCCAGGAAAATATTGGAAAGGGTCTATATTTTATTCATGTTAGTTTAAATTAAAAAAAAAAAAAGGAACCAAACTTTAGAGCTTTCTGCAATCATTCCGTGTCTCCCTCACAGAAAATTTGTGGCATTGTGCAGAATACTTAAATCATGTATTTCTTTTTTGAAGGATACTTCTGAAGTATGAGGTGGTGAATTTATAGGTGTTAATAAAGAAGTTACAAATATATTGGAAAGTACAATCTTAATTTGTAGTGATATTTTTCATTAGCTAGAGTTGGTTTGAGACTTTTAATGCCAAGTTTTTGTCAACATTTTGAATTTTTTTCAAGCTGGTAGTGGAGATACTGCATCTTTTTGTTCATATTTGCCTTTTGTTCATATTTGTTCATATTTCAGGCCCTGAAAGTCCTTCCAGCTTGGCCTGTGAAGATGGAACCTCCTCCAGCAGAGATGTGGAGATCATCTCTGGAAATGCAGATTTCCAGAACACCCTGGAGCTGAAAGACCACAACACATTTGATATTTTTGGGTAAGTTCAACTTGCTGTCTGTGTTTTTATGACATTTTAGATTATTCAAGATGCCAACCATGTCAGAACTGAAATAAAACCAGCCCCAACTCTCTTGTAATTAGCAGGTAAAGCCCAATTAAAGTCAGCATGAGCTGTGTGGTGTCTTGGTGTTCTAAGCCCCTTCTCAGGCAGCTCAGAGTCAGAACTGAGGGATTGATTTTGTTGTTTAGACTCCACATGATGAATTTGGGGATTGTGGGTTTTTCAGTGCATTAACACTGAGATTTATTTACTAGAGGTGAATCTCTTAAAATAATCTGCATTCTTGAGTTGTGACTGTATTTGTTATTTTGCCTTGGACACTGAGGAGATGACTGGAAAAAAGGAAGTTCCTAAAGTTCTGTGTCTCACTGGTTTTTTACTGGGATCTCCTACCCAGCAGGAGTCAGAGGAGCACTGAGGGGAACTCCATGCTGTGTGATTAGAGCTGATTCAGAGATTTGTGACAAAAACTGAGGGAAAAGCTGAATTACAGTAGCTTGTACTGCCAACATCTCCAGTAAAAGCTTTTTTTTTTTGTGCCTTTTAGTTCAACATATGTGAACATGTGTCAGCAGGGCTTAAAGCAGAGAACTTGGGGAATTGGAGGCACTGGAAATCACTGGGGTGTGTTTCTTTTAAGGGACTGGGAGGAAAGCCAAGTGGATGCTGAGCAAGCAGTGCTGGAGGACAAACAGCAGGTTCTGGCATTGAAGTGAACATGGAAAACTCAGTTCTGTCTCCACCTTTGGTTCAGAACCAAGAAGATCAAGAGGTGTTTTAAGTTCTGCTCAAGACATCATTTACTAAGGAATATTCTGTAAAGTTGACATTAAAACTTCTTGAAAATACCTTGATTTGGTTTTTTAAAAATTTTTACTATGAAGAAATAACAGAATAAAAGAACTTCTCTTGTGCTGCTATTTTTAGGATTGTTTTATTTATTCTTTTTAATTCAATGTAAGTTTTCTTGTCTGCAGGTGGAATTTTGTCTCCAAATGTGGTTTTATATGGCCAAGCTGGAAGGTGGCACACCAGGGGTATTAACTGCATAAATTGGGGTTTCTGTATGATCAGGTTTGTGGTGAGAAGCACAGGAGGAGTCTCTAAGGTCAAGTACCCTTTGTCAGATGTTTTAGAAGGGTCTTGCAGCTTGCAGAATAGAATTTAACAGCTTTCCACTGTACATTCAACTTCTCCTGCCACACTCCTTTCTTCCAAACTGCAGCAGGGAGCCCAGACCAGCAGCAAACCTCTGCTCAGCATCAACTGGGAGTGAATTCCCTTTCTTTCCCTGCTCCAGAATTCCAGTTCAGAGGGATCTGTGTCTAGGAAAATCCAGCTTTGCTGTAAGTTACTGCCTTACAGACCTTTGATAATTAAAAGAACAAAGAGGAAATGCAGTTAAAATCATCCTGGGTGGTTTGACTTTTAACAAACAGCCCCAAGTGTCCTTTTGAACTTGCTGTATTTGTGTTGTATAAAAAAGCTTTTTTCTTCCACCTCCCCAGAAAGTGTAAGGTTTAATGCAATTAATATAATTTCTGTAAAAGGTCATTTGGCCAACGTGGTGCTTTGATGTAAAGAGGGTTTGGGGACTTTCTGCTCTCTTGTTGGGGAGATGCTTAACTGTACCCAGTAATTGAGAGGCTTTGAAATTACCTAAATGGTATCTTTTGCTAACATCTTCAGGATTCTCAGACCCAGCAGCTTGCTTAGCTTGAAAGCTCTCTTTCCCTTCATGTGCCTGACTCTTTCCTCCTTTTGTTTCCTTCACTGTGGTTTTTAAGGAAAATTTCTGCCTTCTCCCCTAGTTTTGATAATAAAGGTGTTTCAAAAGCAGTGACAAAGATTTCTTTTTGTGTTGGGTAATTTTGAAAGTGGGATTAATTAGAAGCTTTTGTCTGACAATTGTTCTTAAATGTTTATGGGTGAACTGCCTGGCAGGGCTCTAAAATTCATGGAAATTGCTATCCTCAAACTTTCCTTTAGGAAGAGAAGCTTTAAATTCTGCTTTTCTATGTTCAGAGGTGGCAGGTGCCCTTCACTAATGGATCAGTGGAAGCATTCCAGTCTCTGATTTGGTTTCTGGCAGTTAAACCCACTCTGGTTTGGATTCTCCCCACGCCCCAGGACTCTGCTGTGTTATCTGCATCCCCCCCAGCAGCTCTGCACTAATATCAGACAACACTGTAATCTTTGCAACAATTTCTTTTACAGGAAAAAGTACTTCAGCCCCCCTAATTCATACAAACTAGAGGCTGAACAGACCATTGATTTGATTTCCTGCCTCATTTCTTGTCTTTAAGGTGAGGGCATATTTTCCACCTCAGTTTTCTTTATAGAGTTTACCATATATTGATGTTTTATTACAGCAGTTCTTTGTCAAAAAATTGGGAGAATAAAATCACAAAGCAGGAGTTCTACTTTGGAGAGGGAGGCCAGTGCTTTTCTCTCATCAATGTAACCTTTCTTTTTCAGTTACTCTTCCAAATATTCCTATTACACTCATTCCACTGGCACAGACAGCCTGACTGCTTCCATGCTGTTCCCAACCTTTTTTAACAGGAAAACTGATGAAGCAGCTGCTGCTGCAGTGTGTGCCTTGAGCCCTCAGCAGGCAGGGTAATCCTTTAAATTTGGGCTTGTTGGAGATAACTAGAAAGTCACTGAGTGCTTTCAACATCTGATTTTCAAAGTTTTCCCTTCCCATCCCTTTTGCTTGAAAGAAAAAAAAGAAAAAGCTTCTGATAACACCTGCAACAAAATTTGGGCTAACAATAACAATAAGCTCCCTCCAATGTATTAGTGATCTCTGTTTAGGCAGTGGTGATTTTAATATATCTCAGTGATTTAATATATCTCAGTTTTGTCTTCCTGATTTAAAACATTTGCAAATGTTTTGTGTTGTTTTTTTCCTCCTCTGTTTAAGTTATAGTGGTGGAAGTGATACCCTAAACAGACAACCAAAAAGAGTATCTGAATTGCTGCAGTTCTGTGATACATTTGTTGCTAACAGAATAAATTTAGTGTTGGAAGGTTGAAAGCTGTTTATTACTATGAATGTGATTTAATGTATATCTATACAATCTACAAATGATTTTTTTTTCTACCTGTGCCTGTTGTAGGGATGCCTGATCCATACCCAAGTGTCGAGGGATTTGCACAGAAAAATCATCTTTCTAGTCCATGTAAAGAAAGAGAAAAGAAGGAGGGGAGAAAGGAAAGACCAGTTTATTTTTTGGAGCTTCTGGGGTGAGTTTGTCTTTTTGTGTTGACTTTTGGTAATGTGATTGTATAAAACAGAAATCCTGGGAAGTGACTTCCTGGCCATCAGTTTGGGTTTTGAGAGAGGACATCACAATCATTATATATTGAAGTATTTTAGGATTCCTGGTGAGGAGCCTGGCAGGCTCCACCTGCTTGTGTCTGACTTGTTATCTGTGGCCATTTTCTGCTCTCAGTGTGATATACAGCAGTGCTAAGGGGAATAACACAAATGCCACAGAATTCCAAGTGCTGGAATTCCCAAACTATTCTCCTTGTCTTCATCAGGTGCATTTCAGAGAAGGTCAGAGGGGCTGGTGAATTGCCAGTCTGACACTGCCCAGGGGCTGGGATGTGTTGTGATGCCACATCCTGACCCCCATCCATGTCCTTGCTTCTCATCAAACAACCAAATTCCCATTAATGAGCAGAGTTACAGTGTAAAATGAATGTTCCTTGTGCTCAAAATCCAGACCAACTTACCAGGGAGTCCTTGAAACATTTTAACTGGCTGCTGTTTGTCTGGCTGCCAGACTATTTTGATGTAGAGGGGCCACTCCAAGTCAGAGAAACCCCAGCAAGTGTTTGTCAGCTGGCTGTGCACATGGGGATGGGCAAAGATTGGACAGTGAAAATTGAGGTTTTCCTGTTGATGTTTCTTTTCAACCAGCAAGGGATGAATTCCACTGAAAACACAGTGAGGGTCTCTGCTCCCTGCTCCAGAGCAGAGCTCTGTTTTACCCTTTGGTTTTACCATTTAATAGACTTTAAGATGCTGTCATTTGCTGCATCTCATTTATAAAAATTAAGAGTTGTTCTTTCCTCCATCATAATATAGCTTACATGCATCTCATTTAATTATCAGGAACACATAAACCCAATTAGTTTTAATTTATCCAGACCATTTGCATCAGAGACAAATACATCTGTCTTTTTCATTTCAAAAATGAATCCTGCACATTGCAAACCATCAACACAAGGGCATTTCTAAATTATTTTGGTCAAGAGAACTGTTCCGTGACTTTCTAGTTAATTAGGATTAATTAGGTTGTTTAATATGCTTATGCTTTTGGTAAGGGATAGAAACATAATAATCTATTTTATGTTAATAATGCAGATCAGTTAACAAGCCCAAGGAATGGAAGCCTCCAAAACCAAAACTGATTTTCCATATGTTGAGGGATGTAAAGATCCTCAAAGTAAAACTGTGATTTATTTCAGTCAAACTGAGGGATTTCAAATGCTGATTTCCAAAGGAACTCCAACAGAGGGGTTAAGGAACAAATATTCAGCAGAATGAGCTGTGAAACCTTGCTAGGTATGGATTAGATTCTCTTTTAGTTTAAGTAAAAATCTGGACATAAACCCCAAACCTAACAAAACCTCCTCAGCAAATCCTTCAGGATTTGGCACAGTGTGTGTCTATCACATGTTTCTCTGAACATAATACAACAAAAATTACCCAATGTTTGTGTTGATGAATACAAACTTAATTTTTTGTTGGTTATTATTTTTTTGGGCAACATTTCTTGTGGTGCTTCTACTTTTTTTTTTTCTCATATTTACTTGGCAAGATGAAATAGTACAAAACTCCATCAATTTTGTTTTGTTTTCCTTTGTTTGCTGTGGTTCTTGCCTATGTTAAATTTACTGCAGATGTGCTGAGTTTTGGTTAAAAGAACTCTTCACTGGGAGAGGCCTTCCATAATTTCCTGCTGTAGCCAGGTTTTCTGTGCCATGAAATAATGGAGAGGTGATCAATGTGAGCTGGGAATTATGCTTGGATCTACCAAAATCCTGTTTATAACCTGAAAATGCTGTGAATTGGGCAATGAAAAGTTATCAAAATACAGTGGCCCATGGTGCAGTGCCCACTAAACCATTCCTACCAATGCTGCTTCTGCACCAGGGCCCTGACAATTATTTTATGTTTTTTATTATAAGTTTGAATCATTTATACAGGGAAGCCTGAAGAGAAGTTAATTGAATGTGGCTCAGTTTGAAAAATGTGAATGCTTTTCTTAAAGTGCTCTGAAACAGCCTGGAAAAATCATGCTCTGTTGTATTATTTTTGTCTGGCTGCTGGAGCTTGCCAAATACAAATATACTTTCTCCTCTACTATATTTAATTTTCCTACTTATATTACATTAGAGTTACTATTAAATTATCAAATAGATACATCATATGTTGCTTGAAACACAGCTGGTGTTATTTGCATTTAGCTGTTAGTGCTGTAAAACCACTTTTTATGGTCACAATAAGAACACCAGCTACAAACAGAACAAAGAGGGTTTTTTAAAAAACCAAAAAACCAGCAACTTTTGAGGCAGAGAGGAACCACATCATCTGGCCTGATTCCAATCATTAGCCTTGCACAGGTTGTTTCTCTCTTGGCCAATCTGTTAATGAAGGTTAAAGTTTCATTCTGCTGCATTTTTTGTAGTAGTTGAGGTGAGCCAGTCCTCAGAAATGTTTGGCCTCAGAATCAGGTGAGAAAGGAGTAAGAGAACAGTTATGATAACAATTTCTAGATCAGAAAGAGCTGCATGTGTAGATAGAACCTTTCCTTTCCCACACATACCTCCCCATTTGTTTCCTTCCTGTCTGTTTTTGAATTTGTTTTTTTTTTTTATTTTTAAGGTGACTTTTAGGGCTTGTATCCATTTAAAGAATGAGTTGCTTTTATTGTGTATTTTTTTTGGAAGGAGATCAAACTGGGAGCTGAGATCAGGGTTCTGATTTCTTTTTCCTACTTTTTACTACTTGATAAAAAGCAAAAAGCCTCCCCTTCAGCACAGATCATGCAAATGGCTAAAATGTGGATGATGAAATCTTAGAACATGCAGGGACAGCCTCAATCAGCTCTTGATAAAGCCTGTGGGAGGCTTGCCAGTGAAAAAGCACATCCTGTTCTCAGTGACATTGTTGCTGTCACAGTTGAAATGACTTTGGGATCCATTTTAGAGAATGTCCTTTTTAATGCAGAGTGTCTGCTCATCCCTGTAATGGATCCAGTGCCTGCTCCTGCTCAGCCACTGGAACAGCCAGCATTTGGGAAGAGGGGCTTGGAATGCCAGGAGCTGCCCTCCTGTTGGTTTGTTAAGAGAAGAGCTCCTGGAAATAATTCCCAACATCTTTCAACTGCTATAAACTTCCTCGGGTGTAGGACAGAGGGTTCAGGCTAATAAACTGCCTGGGAAAGGGAGAACTCAGGAAATAATCTTCAAACAAATGTTCTGGTACAGGGAACAGACTCTGAGCCCAGGGTGAGCTGCTGGCTGGCTTGACTTCTGCTTTAAAACCTTTTCAAATTACCCAAATTTTACAGCCCCCTGTCTATCTTTTCTTGTTTAAAGTTATGATATAACTACTAAAATAACTCCCCAGACGTGCAAAATTTCATTGCTAGGAAGCATTGTCATTGTCAGGCCAAAAGTTCTCCCACTTTGCTCTCTAAATTCCCTGTGCTTATTTTGCAGTGCTTGCAAGATTAATGTGGGTGGAAATAAAATCTTCAGCTTGGTTTTAGGTAGACAAATATCTCCCATGCAGGAAGGTGTAGTGTTCAATAAGAGATTGGTTGGAAATTAATCTTTTCTCTTGTGATGTAGCCAAAAGTGGGAAAACTCAAGCTGGGTGTAAAAACGATTTTCATATGGCCCTTTCCAAATGATTTGCTTTGAATTTTCCTGGAATCACAGAGTGGTTTTGGTTGGAAGGGAGCTTAAAAACCTTTTCTTTCCCCCCCTGCCCTGGCCAGAGACACCTCCCACTGTCCCAGGCTGCTCCAAGCCCTGTCCAGCCTGGCCTTGGGCAATGCCAGGGAGGAGAAGTCCACAGCATGTCTGGATTTGTGCACTGTGTGGGTTTGAGATGGAAATGGGGGGAAAAAACCCCCACATCTTCAATTTTGATGGAGCACAGCATCAAACTTCAATTTCCCTGTCAGTATTAAGCAAGCTGATGAGATTTTCCAGTTTTCAAGCTGGAAAGCTTCATAGCCAAGATGGAAGACATCCTAAATCAAAAAAACCCATCCTAAATCATTGCTAAATCAAACAGATTAGAGTTTGCTCTGATTGTAGGAAATGTAGAGCCAATAATCTGCTTTCTGTGGAATATTTTTGCTTGTTTTCATTTTGAACAGAGGTATTTAAGCAATTTCAGCTGTTTTCTGCTGTCTGATTAAAACCTGCTTAGATCAGGGAATAGGTTTAAGGACTGGCTCAACCATTGCCCAGGCCAAAGTTAAGACAGATTAAGTGACAATAATAATAAATAACATTCAGCATTATCAATATTATTGTTGCTGAGCCAGCTTGAATTTTACCAAGAATTTCTTAGGCCTGGTTGGCAAGAGCCTGTTTTCATGGAAAATCTTTTAAATTAGATCATAACTTGGATTTAAAGGGTACTGGAAATCATCCTGATGTTTTACAAACTGTGTGAAAGAGAAGATTTAATGTTCTGAGGAGTTTCAAATGTTGTTCACTTCATCAAAAACCAATACAGGAATGTGATGGTTACCCTTTATTTTTTCTGAATTGCACTGGGGGCATGAAATATCTTTTTATAATTTACCAGACATTTATAATGTACAGCACTTCAAAAGACAGTGTTTTATAGTTATCTGCAATTCCCTCCTGCAGCACAAATTAAAACTTGCTGAACTTCCTTGGAAAAGCATCACCACATAACATTTCTTATGCTTCATGATGTCTGTTTGGAAAGTCAAAATAGCTTCCTAGAGAATATTTTTCATGTTAATCTTTCTACCTGAATTTATTTGGCAGTGTAGTTCTGTGAAAGTTGATGAGTTTGCTTATATAACTTATGTGTACAATGCTTTGAATATCCCAATCATCTCCAAGTAAACCATTTTCCTTCCTCTTCCCTCAAGCATTTTCTACTGAACCTGTAAAAATGGGGATGTTTGACTCCTACATTACCATCCCTGGTGTTTACAGCAGAAAGCTGCACAAGTAAGAACTGGGAGGCAGCACCAGGAGCAGGCTTATGGCACAGCATGTGGGGAGTGCTCAGAAAATCACACCAGACAGACAATTTGCAGCAGTGGGGGTTATTTTTCACTCCAGGACTTTGATCTGGCTGCAGGGTGTTTATCAGGACTGCTTTGCATGGCATCTACGTTTAATAAGGCAGCTGAAGAATGATGAGGCTGCTTTCCTGACAATTTTCTAAACAAAATAGAATGCTTGCTGCTCAACAAAAGCTTTTTTTTTGTTCCATTTAGTCAAATATCAGAACAAGAAATAACTGCAGAGTTTTATTAGTTGCAGATTACTTGCCCAGACAGCTGTGCTCTCAGCATGTCATCAAAAAAAAACCTGCTCTCAGAAGCCAAAGCAGCCTCAGAAGCTGATCAATTTAAACACAGAGCAAAAGTTGTGGCTCACCCCGAGGTATTAAGGGTGTTAAATGCTCTGCCAAGGCACAGGGCCATCACTGTCACAGCACTGCAGAGATTCCTGCTCCTCTTGGGGTTCTGTTCCTGCAGGCTGGGAAGGCAGCTCAGGGCAGTGGTGTTTATTAACAGCTCACCCAGGGAAGGAAGATGGCCAGGGCCAGGTGTCCTTTCCAGGTAAAATCTAGTGGGAAGGAGGGGGAAGAGCTCCACTGGAAAAACTAAGAGTCCCTGGTGGCATCTCCTTTGCACTCTTCCTCCAGAACAGGCAGCAGGGCCAGCTTGGAGCAACCTGGGCTGTGGAAAATGTCCCTGCTGTGGCAGGGGTGGGACAGGATGAGCCTCAGCTCCCTTCCAGCCCAAACCACGCTGGGATTCCGGAGATTATGGTCTGGGAAAGGCTAAAAGGGCTCAGGTTTGTTTCTCCTCTCTAGGGAGCCCCAGTTCTATTCCCAGCGCTGTTGCCTGTGCTGTTGTTGTGACTCTGTCCTCAAAGGGACACAGGCCTTCAGTTCAAACACCTTTAAAAAAAGTCTGATTTCCTAAATGGCCTCTGTGTGAATGGAAATAAGCAAAGGAAGGGAGCTCAGCTTTGTGAGGCTTGGCATGGGCTTCAGGTGAGAATGTTCTCTCTGTCAATTTGGAGTGATTTTCAAAAGCACAGTGAGATTTCAGTGTTGGACAGGAGCATTTGAGTCAAAATGAGACATTAAACATGGATATAGGCACAAACCTAAATTAAATGTAACAAAGAAACAGTCTCAGAATTTTTTTTCCTGACAGAAATAGCATATAGGAGCTGGTTGCCTGTTACTGGCAGCATTTATTTTCTTATGGTGAAGCTAAATTGGACATGAGTGAGTCCTCCTCTGAGAGTTTTTGTTTCCAAGTGTCCTGCAGCATTGCAGCTCAGGATGCAGAGCATGAGCTGGGTGGTGGTGCCCATTTCACTCCTGCCAGTGACTCTTCCCAGGGCTTCAACAAGTGCTGGAGGAAAAACATGATGAAAATTCTAATTATCCTGCTTGGTGCTATTGCTATTTCTTGTTAATTAAAAACAAAAAAGAGTTTAATGTCTCCTTTTGGTGGCATCCACTCAATATTTGAGTCTTCATTTTGATTCAAATTCCGTTGTCTTATAAATTACAACTCAACTAAATATTTCTTTTCATGAATGACACCCAAGGCTTTGTGCCTGCAGGTATCACTGCATGAAGTGGGTTATTTAAAGCAAAAATCTGTTTGCTTCCAAGAGAAGAACAATGCTCTGTGTGTGAATGATGTGTCAAAACGTCAACCAAATTGTCACCTGAGGTTCACATGAAATGAAGATAGCTGAGGAGTGTTGTAGGTGGCTTTGTTTTGTTTAGTGAAGGTGTTGGTTTGATTAGAAATGCTTTTTCAGGAATCCTCTTTGACAGCAAACAGCCAAATGGTTTTACCTGGGTTTTTAAATAAACTCCTGCTGCCAAACTCTTCTCTGCAAAGTATTGTTGTGGGTGTTGGACACCACTGAGACCTGGCCCAGATTCCTCCCACACTCCCCTGAGCTCTCTCTGTGCTCTCCAACCATCCTGGCTCCCTCTCCTTCCAGCAGTGCTCATCAAGGTGCAGTGTATTGCAAGATAAAGCCAATCAGCATTTGCAATTCCTTCTCCTTTTGCGGTATCCTCTGCTACAGGAGCTATTTTGTCCTTGCTCCTCAAACGTTTCTTGGCCTTTGATGCCCTGTGCAGGCTGCCCTGGAGCAGGGGCTGGGCAGAGTCCCAGAATAAAGCAGGGATTTATCCCAAGGATCTCCTGCATGGATCCACCTGGGGCAGCACCAGAGCCCAGCCAGGGCTGCACCCAAGATGAACCAAAATGGCCCCAAAATCCCCGAGCGCTGCCGGGGTCTCTCCCTGGGATCAGCTCTGCTCCATTTGCACCTTGCAGTTCATTGTCCCATCCCAGCTTCAGCCCCTGCAGTCCCACCCTGCTTGTTTTTCTCTCTGCAGCCCACGGGGTTTGTGCTCCTGGCCTGAGATTTGGCTCATTTGTCCTTGGTGCCCAGCTGGAGCAGGAATTGTTTTGTCTCCCTGCTCTGTGCACAGAGCTCAGCATCCCATAATGTGAACCCAGAGCCACACACTAAAGCAGCACAGAACCTGAAACATAGAAAAGCCAAAACCTGAGGCATCACCTTCACCTGTTCTTTTCCCTCCCCTTTCAGCTGGTAATGAACACGTGGAAGGAGAGGAGAGAACAAAATCCTGTGGCTGTGCCCAGCAGATTTGGACTTTACTGGTGGGATTTCTGGTTTTTGTACTTTTTACAGCAATGTCTGCCCTCCAGCACTGAGGTATCCAGGCCTTTTCCCCTTGCTGCAGCCAGGGGAAGGTTCTGCTGATGTTGTCAGGATTCCCTGCTGCTCAGCCTGGCTCCAGCCCTGCTTTTTGCCCCTCTTTGGCTGGCAGCCCTCAGCAGAGAGGCTGCTGCTCCCTTCCAAATTCTTGGGATCCAGCTCAGGAACCCCAAATGATCAAGGGCTGTTCTTTGGTGTGTGTGGAGCCAGGAGATAAAAGCTGCTGCAGGATGCACAAAACACTCTTCTGCACAATTCCAACTTCAGGTGTGTCCATTTCCATCCAATGAGGGGTTTATTTATTTTAGGTTATTAGAAATGCAGCCTCCAGTAGACAAAAACCTAATAAATTGAGTTCCAGGATATTTTTTACAAGATGAGGGGCTCTGGGAAAGGAAAAACAGAGAAAACCAGAGTAGGTTTAATTGTACTGATAAAGAGAATGTGTGTGACTGTGAAACTGAGGGACTGTTGTGCATTTTTTGTAGGGGAAGTGGATTTAAAATGGAAAGATTACCTATTGCAAGAGCAGGGATGTATTTATAGATGCTTAACCCTGTGTTCATGTGTTTTCAGCTGGTGTGTGTATAAAAGTAAATTGCTTAATAAATGCAAATGATTTGTAGCACAATTTTGGGCTATAGAGCAGCTTTAGTATTATGACTTTGGTCAGATTCCCTTCTGTTCCTTCACATAACCCAGCCAGAACGATGGCAAAACCCCACAAAAGCAGGCATCACATCTGTACTTGAGTTTTCCTAGGTAAATGATCCTGCAAAATGTGTTTTCTGTAGGGCTTGTTGGACTGGGTTGACCTTTGTAACAGCTTTATTCTCTTCAGCATCCTCGAGTTTTGAGACAAATCAATAAATTGAGCAGGAGCACTGCACAAAGACCAGATGGTCCTCACCCAGTGCTTGTAAGGGAATGAAAATGTGAAATCACCAGCCTGCTGCTGTGGGACACCACTTAGATCTGCCTGGGTGCAGAAGGAGCAGCAGGGAGGAACTCTCACCCCAGCCTTTGTTCCAGTGTGGAGCTGAATTCCAATCTGATTTAGCACAGCATAAAAAAATTCAGGTGCTCAGAGGAATGGACAAACAGATGTTGGGGAGTTCTCTCTAACTTTTAAGAAGATAAACAGTACCTGGTAGATTTTAGGAGGATTTAAGTATGAGGATGATGTAATTTACATGTTATGTAAAGAATTTTCTGAAAAGCCTCTCAAAAAATACATATATAACAGCTTTTTAGGAAATTGAACAAGAGTTTGGATTAAAAATTAGGCTTTTTAGTCATTCACAACTTACTAAAAATGTGAATGCCTAAAAATCCCTATTTTTAATCCAAACTCTTGTTCAATTCTCCATTAAACTCCTGTTCAATTTTCTATTAAGAAGAAGTGAAACTGAAGGACAGGTTTTCATGTGGAAGAAATTCCAAGGCCTGAATAAATGTGGCCTGGAAAAGGAAGTAAATAGGTGACAATTTGCTGCTGATGCAAAAATGACTCAGAATATTCTAATTAAAACTGCCTGTGGGAGCTTGCAGAAATTCTTGTGTGACAGAGGAAACAGAATATTGATAAATGAGTGACTGTGGGTGGGAAGGAACCTCAGTCAAAGTCATGGCTGAGTTCTGGATATGCTGGATGGGAAATAATCTGATTTCCCCTGGAGATGTGGCTGAGGGGCAACTGAGCTGCCACCCATGGAATTCCCTGAGGAGCAGAGTGAGGACACCTTGTGCACTGCTCTGCTCCCTGGGGATGGAATGGTGGAAAGAGAATTCGAATTCTCTCCTCTTTGGGAAGGAAGTTCTCCAGGAAAGGCCTTATTTTGCAGCCAACACATGATTTTAAATTTTTTTTAATTTTTTTTTTAATTTCTTTTTGCCATTTATACAGCATTTGGAAGGTGCTTCCATAACCTTGTTGCTCTAAGAGTCAAGCTGGAAACTTTATCCCACTTCTAGATTAACTTTGATTTTAATTTGACTGTCAGAAATATTTATTTCTAACCAGCATTTTTAGTTTATAAGGATCTTCTCTCTCCACCAGTGCTTTTCTTTCAAGTCACTGTGTCTAATGAGAGGCAGCAATTAAAACCTCACATTAAAACTTTGCTAAACTGATCAAAGATAGTGTCTGGCAGGAGATTCCCCTTGGTCCTTAGGATAGGATGTGACTAATTCACCTTTTTATGGCTCCAGCTGTGTTTGCTGTAAAAGCTATGCTAACTCCATTGTTTAGTAATGTAATTAAATTTAGGAGAGGTTTAATGCAGCCAGTCCATGTGATGAAGCAAATGACTTCTGAGATTCCTTGAAGACTGACTGTATAATGCTCATAAAATTCCTCCTTTGTTTCAGAACTTCTATGACTTCACAAAAAAAGTGAAATCTGGCACTTGGCAGAGACAGAAGGAAACATCTGGATGCTTTTGATCAAAGATGCTTGAAGAAAATGAGACTGCAGAGCTTCAAGAATGGCACAGTTTGAGAAAGGGAAAGAAAGAATGAAACTCTCCTCAGCAGAAGTTGGTAAATTCGGGGGGAAATTTGCTGTGTAGCTTCTTATTCCTCCAATACAGCTTAATGCTTCACAGAACATTCAAATAAGTTGTTTTAAATATTGGCTTTTTAAGACTGAAGCTGAAATATATCTAAAATTAAGAAAATTAGCTGCAGAATGGTCCTCTGCAACATGTGGCAGAACTTTGTTAGTAAATGGAAGCTAAATGATTTTCTTACTATCCAGTGTTCAGCTTTCTGCAAGAGTAAATAATTTCTTTGAGCAGTAGTTGAGTAACTGGAAACACTCTGTGTCTGAGCTAAAAGAGTGATTAATCTTCCATTGCTTTCTGAGTGCTGCATTATGTGACAAATCTAAAGCTATTCAATAAATTACAAAGAATTTGTGTATTTTTTTTCAGGGGTGTGATTTCTGTAGTTTCCTGAGCACACAGAAGAGTGGAGAGGACCTTCTTTGCCCATTTGCTAGAGAACAGTTGATATTCCATTTGACAGTCCTGTAATCCAATTTATATCCAGCTTGCTGCTGGCCACCTGTGAGCAATTTTATTCTGTGGCTTTTTGTTTTAATCTTGAGAGCACTCATTTGTCTGTGCAAGATGATTCCCTTGGACTGCCTCAGGATCTTGGGCCCACCACAACAGCTGGGTGCTTAATTCAGACACTTGGAGTTACTGAATCCTGATTTTTGGTAGGAGTTCCAGTCTGTGGAAAGAGCCCTGAACTCAGAAAATTGCTTTTCATGCTGTGGTGTTTGCTGCCATTGTCCTGTGAAGGTGAACTTGTGTCCCAGTGCATGCAAAATGAAAAGTAAAGGAACCTGACTGGCTGACTGCTCTTTTAGACAGTAAAACGAAACAGTCCTTAGCTCCTGGTAATGGTAGCAGCAGTGTTTTCTTGATTTAATAATCCAGACAAAATGATTTTACTGTTTAAATTTCATTTTAGGGCGTTTGGGAGGGGAGGTTGTCCCCTGTACTGTGGTCCTGCTCCTCTGATCTCCAGCTCAGGTATTTACGTTTTCCCCTTGGTTCAGTGAGTGTCCCAGGGCCTGCAGTGCCAAGGCCAGGGATGCTGGGGGACTTTTCTTCATCAGATTCCAACACTTCAGCTGCTTCTGCCTGCCCAGGACTGGGCTCAGGTGGTTCTAGGGGCAGGGGAGGGAGGGAGGTGCTGAGATACCTCAGCAGACTCCATTGAATATCAGCTTTATCAGCTCCTCTGATTTACCTGCTGCCCTGCTGGCCAAAACCATTCCTTATTTAGATGTAAATTTATTGATTTTTTTAAAATGGCCAAGCACATCTGTCAGGGTTCTGTTCTGTGAGGGTTGGGTGACATTTACTTTCTGAAAGCTGAGATTTGTGGCCACAATGTAATACTGAATTCTCTGGGTCTGACCTGATCATGTGCACAAATTCTCTTTTCTCTGTGACTGTCCATCTGTGTCTAACAGAAATGGGGGGGATTTCAGAGTAAGGCTTTTGTAAGTGTTTTATATTCAGATTTAATAGCTGAATTGTAGTGAGGTGTCTGAGCAAATTGATAAAATTAAACTTTAAAGGTGCTATTTGAGGAGAAAACAGAATTCTACTCTCTTACCCCATGCACTGTTGAAGGGTTGATGTTGTGTTTGTGTCCAGGTATTACCTAAGGCAGAGGTGAAAAGCTGTGCTTGGACTTTCCTGGAATTGAGCTTATGTTTAGGAGTGCTTAATTAATTACAGAAGGAGAATTTGCATGTGCATTTCTTTAGATCAGTGATGCACATTTTCATGGTGTATTTTGAGTGTTGAGATGGAAGTAGAAACTGTTTTGTGAAAAGAAAATGAAATAAAAGGAAGGAACGTGACCTGAATTAAATAAGTCTATTCTTATCTCGAATGATAAAAAGAACAGGGACTGGTTGAAATTCTGCTCTGACACAAAAATTCCCTACAGACAGACAGTGAAACCTGAAAGCCTTGTTCCTGAAAAAATCATGGAATATCCTGAGTTGGAAGGGATCATTGAGGATCACAGGATCATTGAGTGGAGCTCCTGAACCTGCCCAGGATAGCCCCAAAAATCCTGAGAATCCAGAGAATCCTGAGAGCATTGTCCAAATGCTTCTTGAGCCTAAATCCAGCCCCTTCCAGCCTCCACAGTCCAAAGCCTCAAAGAGCAAAAGGAAGCAAATCAAAGTATAAAGATCATTTTACAGCAAAAACAGCGGCCTGAGCATGTTCTGTAGGTTCTGATTTCCTGGGTGTATCCTCCCAAACTGCCCTAAAATGACCCAACTATGATCAATTTAAAATGTGCTCCAAAAGCCAGATATCTGGGAAGAAATTTTCCACTTTTTATTTCACTACTGCTGCAGGATGCTGCCTGAGAAATACTGCACAACCTCTCTCCTGGCTGCAGAGAAGGATGAGGAGAGGACAGAACCTGCACCTGGCTCTTCAGCAGCATGAGGCACCTGGGCACAGGTAAAAAGCTGAATAAATAATGGAAGCTGAAGCAGGAACACATCAGTGATGGAGGAGCCACAAAGGGGCCTCAAGGGAGCCCTGCCACCTGATGGAAAACCAGGCACAGCTCTCCAGCTGCTGGAGCAAATGGAAAATCCACTCTCAGAGACACCACTGGGTGATGTGGGACGGACAGCTCGAGCCATCAGTACTTACATTTTTGGCCACATCCACCTCCATGCTTTTATAGGAACACCCACTTGGCTGCAGCAAGAGCAGTGAGAGCTCTCATAAGGAGAGAAGTGTGGATTTGGATTCCCCAGAAGCACAAGTTTGCCAGCCTTGATAGTTTTTTAATGTGTTTTATTTTTGCTTTCTGTGTCTGATAGAATTGTTGAAATGAATGATGTCGTGCAGCAAACTTTGGGATGCCTAGGGCAGCACTCAGACACACTGAGTGGAAATATTAAAAACCTGTCAGATGGGAAAGGGCTCCTTCCTTTCTAAACTGCCAATGTTTTATACACTGCCAGAAACACCTCTGCTGCTCCTGTGCTACCTCAGCTGGTACTGATGAAATTTGGTTTTCACTCACCCAGCTCCAGTCCTTTGCTTAAGGGCCTGAAGGAGATGATTACTTAAGTCAGGGAGCAATTTAAGGGAGGTGGAATGTGAGGAGCTTTCTAAGGAAGAGGTAATGGAGTTGGGTTTAACTCTTTGCTGTGACAGCAAAAAAATTTTGCCTTTCCTTGCGAGGATGTGTCTGTCTGCAGTAGCTGTGCATTTTCCTTATTTATTGCAGCTTCTCCAGCTCAGTTTGTGCAGGGAGTGAGGTGAGAAGGAACTCTTATCTCTTCCAGGAGTGGCCACAACATTTCTGCTTCATTGTCTCTTTTCATTTCTCATTTGATTGAGAAAGAACCATCTGTGAGTTTGAATAAACATTTAAGTGCAGGGAGTAATAAAACAGATTTGTATGGCTGGTAATTTTTTCTGGTGACTATTTATGCTTATTTAGAGACTCAGAGGGAGCTCTACAGAGGCTTTTTGCTGCAGCCTGGAATGGTGGCAGTCCTAAAGCTGGTGTCAAGCCCTGCTTAGAGTCCTTATGGTCTGCTCAGAGTGCTGAGAGTGACTGATCTGTGCAAATAAACCTCATCTGTACAGTTTAGCAAACAAATATGTCTGGGGCAGGCACAGCTTGAGGTCTTGTTAGTTGAGAAAATTTTATCCTAAAGCAATAGGTTAAATGGGTAGGAATAAATAAAGGCAGCTCCAAGAGCTGTGTGTTGTGTCCAAATCCAGGTTTTAGGTATTTGCTCCTAAGTTTATCTGGATGTTGAATGTGGGTGAGAAGAAACCTTATAGAGCCTTTCCCCTCTGGTTGTGGAGCTGTTACTGACTGAAAACAAAGTATAAATTGCAATATTGATTGTAAGTTTGTACTGGGAAATGTAATGAAGGCTTTTTTAAAAAGATTTTCTATCCATTCCTTCAAAGGAAGGGCCTCCTTCACTGAAGCCTTTAATGTCATTAAAGTCTTCCTTAAGTGCAATACCTTAAAGTGTTAGAGAACAGGAAAAAGAGGAGATTGTTCTGCCATTGTTTGGTTGAAAAGGAAAATGGAAATTGTGTGTCAGGCTTTGAGGATTCAAGAATATAATATTGACTGAATGAGATTTCTGTAAATGGCTTCTGATGTTGAAGGTGTTGTCAAACATAAAAGCAGTGCCAGCACTTCCCAGAGCATTTAATTTTGAGGAAAGGAGGTCTAGAAAAAAGGAATATTTCTTCCTTCTGCAAAAGCAGAAGCAAAGTCTTGAGTGCATTTTCAAGAGAAAGCAAGTTGCACAACATCAGTGCAACAATGCACAATCAACAGGAGATTCTGGAGATGCTCCTTTTTGTAAATTCAGCAGCACCACAGGGGAAAAGTGCTGAGCCTTTGAAAACTGTAAAAATCCCTGCCTCTGAAGGCATGTTAGCAGCATGGGTTCAGCAATTTTAATAACCAGCTTTGCTTGGAAACTTGCTGTTGGTGTGATTTGCTGACATGACTGCCATGAAAACGTTTATAAATTGGGTCCTGGAAGACTGGCAGATGGAATTGCAGAGCCTCCGTGCTGGATTCTAAACAATACTTACTGCATGCACACACAAGTGTGGTTCTGCAGCACTTAAAAATGATCTCTAATCCAATTCCTGCCCATGGCCCCCATTTTAAATGTTTTTGGGTGTTTTTTCTGTAGGTGTCACTATAGCATAGCAGATAGAAACCACTTTCCTTAATGAAAATGTAGAATCCCCACAGATCTGAAGGAAGCTGTAATCTGGTTTTCTGTGCCATGGTTGTCATATCAACAATGAGGTTTCTCAGCAACTAACAGAATATTTTATAGATTTATTTACTTATCCTTTTTAATAATGAACTTGATACAAGAGAATTTTTTCCCCTTTATAATTATATAGCAATTGAGAAAGTCTTCCCAAATCATTTACATTTTGTTGTCATGTTAATACCAACAGTTAAAATGAATCTTGTTAATAAAAGGGAAGCTGATAGGATTCATGAATGCACCAGATTGTAGCCATATTATGTTGCAAAACTTTTTGTGTTTCTACTTAACTGATTGCTGAAAGAACAATTTGTGTATATGGATTTGATGGTGTTGCTTTTCATGGCTGTTCAGGCTGTAAACTTGGCTTGGTGTGTGTTCTCTCTGCTTGCATAATTTCTGAAAGTATTGAACAGAGCTTGCTCTTAAAATTAGGGTTGAAAGAGATGCCTTGAAACCTGCTTTTTATTGCCAGTATTAATCATAGAATCCTGGGATGGTTTGGGATGGAAGAGACCTTAAAGCTCATCCCATTCCATCTCCACAGCTTCCACCATCCCAGGCTGCTCTGAGCCCTGTCCAACCTGGCCTTGGACTCCTACCCACTCCAATCTGAGTAGAACTTCCCACCTCCAAAGGAGCAAATTGCTGCTGTCTGGTGGTTAAGGCACAGCTTTAGTCCTTGCTTTCAAAGAGAATTGGGAGTTTTGCCCTCTGTCCTTATGGCACATTAATTTGGCATGGTTTGCCCTCTTCTCCTGCTCCGCAGGATGCTGCCTTGGGTGGCAGCAGCAGCAGGGGATGATGTGGTCTGGAGTCCTCTGCAGGGAGATTGTTTTGCCCTGTCTTCCCTTCCCTGGAGGGTTTTTTTAATTGTTGAGCCATTATCTGATACTCTGGCAATCATTTAAAGCCAATCCACTTGCTCTTGTCTGGTAGCTGTGCTTGGAACTTTTGGGATCTCCAGGGTTGTGAGGAGCCCCTCTGGGATTTATTCATCTGCTCCTCAGGCTTGGATCCTTCAGATGCAACTTTAAAATCTTCCAGGCAAAAGGGAAGACTCGGTGAATTTCTCACCTAGGCAACGAGTGAGAATGTGGGTGGGTTTTTTTGGATGGTGATTTTGATTTAAGCTCTAAAAATCTGTGCAAAGCCTTTGGGAGTTGGGCTTGGCGTGCATTGCTTATGGATCAAATTGCTGGAGATGCTGAGGGATCACACTTCCTCGGGAGCTTAAATAAGAGCTGGGAACCAAGTTCTGCCCTTTGGCCTCTCAGGGAGTAGGTGTGTTACAGAGAGATTTCTTGCACTCAAACTGTCTTGGATTTCCACTCTGTTCAAATTACTGTGTAATTTATACCACACCTCCTAATAAACTCTCCCTCTGCTTCCTTGGAGAATACAGCACTTGAAGTTAATTAAATAGAGGAGCTCTGTGAAGCTCAGAGAAACTGGAACAGCTCTGATTGTCTGACTGTAGGAGATCATCTCAAAGAGGTGTTTGGGCACTTATTAGCAAACTGGGAAATTACATGTGAAAAAGCAAGGATTGTAAATGCTGTGCAAAATCTAAGGAAAGATCTTTGTCCAGTTCTTAAAAAGGTGTTCAGGGAACAGAGAGGAAAGAAAAAACCCAACTGGTGAGCAATCAAAAGAAACTTAATCTGCTTCATAGAAATAGATTTGCTCTCTGTTTGGGCATAGAAATGGAGCTTTTATTTGCATAGAAAAGACTTCTTAACTCACTGGCATAGAGGCTACTGCTTTGTGTTGGTTTGAAATGCAGTATTTTCAGAAGATGTGACAGTCACTCAGGGGTCCTTCTCCCAACCTGTCTGTCCTGGGATGACCTAAAGCCAGCAAAGTGTTGCCTTTTTGTGGAAATGAAACTGGAGATGATTTTAGTAAGGAGGAAATAGAAAAGGGATCTTGGTTTGAAGGCCTTCAGGGGCAGTTATGGAAGGATGTCCAAAAGCCCACCCCCACAGGGGTGAGTCCATTTTATAGGCTTTAGGAAATTAGCACAGTTGATAAAAAGCCCCAGTTAGGAGGACAAGTGGTGATGCAATTCCCCCCCAGGCCAAGCCCCTTCTCTGGAGCCCCCTTGGCACTGGCTGGGCTCTGTCCATGGCAGGGATCTCCAGGAGTTGTTCCCAGCCTTGGTTCCCAGCACCAGCCAAGGCACCCCTGGGGCTTGGAGCTCTGGAATTTTTTGTCATTGTGCCTCAGGAAAGGCCATGGAAAAGTGCTGGGAAAAGGAGTAACCGATACAACAGACTCCAGAGGTACAAATATAGGTCTGAAGAGTGCAGAGAAAATAAGAGAAAAAAAGGCAAAACCTAAATGGCATCAGAAGGAACTGGAATTGGAGCAATGTCCCTATAATCCTTTGGTTATGATGCACAAATACCCCAGGGAAGGAGGCTCAGGAACCCAGGGACAGCTCTTCTACAGTTCCATGTGATCCTTTGGGCTGACCTGAGAGGGACACAGGTTTTAACTAATTCAGGGTAGTAATCCTGAGATAAATCTGAACTTTTTATTTTAAGGGGGCTCACGTGGTGACTTGTTTCAGACACAGGTGTCTTTGGTTGCCCAACAATAAATGAAACTGCTCCTCATAGGACATTGGTTCCTGTTTCCCGTCATTATGTTCTGGTGGGGGTTTTTTTCATCTTTTGTTCATCTTTTTTGATTCTTTGTGGAAGTTTTATCACTCCATTGCCCTGATTTTTAATATATAATGAGTGAGCTCTTGCGAGCTTCAGCTGCTTGTTTCCTTTTCATGCCCCATCCTTCAGCCTCAGGGATCATCATAATAAATTGATTTACAAGATTTGACACTTTTATTGATTTTCTCTTTTCCTCACTTCAAGAAACCTGTTGAAGATTTTTTTTTCCTTTTTTCTGACCTTTGGGCATTTGTGGCTCTCAGTTCCTACATAGTTCAGTAGTGACATTCTTAAGACCCTTCTCAGTATGCAGCCTCCACTCTGCTGGGGTTGTTTCTCATAAGAGATGAGTCCTGGAATATAAATGAGCACAAATCCCCAGAAAAAAAAAGGGACACAATAATCTTCATAGTGGGAGAGAAGATATTGTAGTCTAAGTACTAATTATTAGCTTTAGGCACCTTCTGATAATTTCAAGGAGCCAAGATAAGTTTGTGATTCAGCTCAGCATCTCCTGGGAGTGGTGAGATCACTTTCCTGTAAGGTATAATCAGTACAGTGTGTATTTGATAGGTGTGTTTCTAAGGAATGATAAGTGCCATTAAAATTTACCAAAATTGTTCAGCTGCTCCTTCTGTGTTAAATCTTCCCTGTGATTGTCTCTATAATAACTGGTTTATGAAGGAAACATTTTTGAGTCTGTTCCACTCAGCCAGGAGCAATGGAGTCGTTTGTTGTTGGTTAAAATGCTTCGTATCTGTTTGTCCCAATAAGGCTCCAAATCAGTGCTGGGATAAATCCATTTATCATGGCTGGGAGAATGGAGTCTGCTGTTTCCCTGGGATGGAATTACCAGGCTAATATTTCTCCTGCTTCAGGATACAACCAGACCATTAGATAGTTTCAGAGATTTTTCTTCCTATCCCGGCCAGATCCTTTATGGTTTTTGAAAATATTAGATATTTCACTTGAAAGAGTGCTGGAGACAAGATAAAGCTATTGGGCATTTCTTGAACCTTCATCAGTCTTGGATTCCTCCCTCTTCAGTCTTTTTGCCCTATCCTCCCACCAAAGGAAAGAAAAGAATTTAAAAAGGATGAAATTGAATCCAATGCATTGGAATTGCAGGGGGTATTCTATACATCACTTGGTTTATTGTACTTTTATAGTCAAAAAGTCAAATGTGGTTATTTTGAATTAAGAATTTTGTTGCAGAGGATATAGAATAGCAATATAATACCGTAAGGAGAAAAGAAACTAAAAAATAAGAGCAGAAAGAAATGAATAATTTATAAGAAATCTCCTTCTTTAACTCATTAAAACGGCCTGGCAGTCATGGAAACTTTAGGTTTTTCTTGTTCAAAAAGAAAGAATGCTAGCAGATGAACTTCTAAAAAACTAATCAAAGGAAACTTTTCTCCCTCTTTTAGTTTTTTGAAAGAGAAAATTGTTAGTCAAATAGTTCAGATGGAAGTTTTTACTACAATGAAATTTAAATTTCCATGAACAGCTGACTATGAAGAACTAAAACTGCTTTAAAAAGTGACTTCACTCCTTGAGTTTCCAGTGACAGGTGAGTGATCTCAAAGTAATGTCAGATTTCTTTTTTTTTCTGCTTCAAACAGATTTGAAGAGTCTGGGAAGGTAAGGGAACAAATGTGGTTTTCTGTGTGGGGCTGATTTTGGGGGGATCTTTCTGTAGGTAGTGCAAAGACCTAAGAAGGAGAATTGGGGACTGAAAAGTGGCATTAATATTAAAAAAAATTCTTCAGCTGCTTTTGTGTTAAAGCTTCACTGTTTGTGTTTGTGTTGTTCTCTGTGGCAGTTTCTTTCAAGGCCAGGAGATTTACAGCATAATTTTCAGATCTTCATCATAATTATAATAATTTGAAACAAAACTTTTAACCACACTCTTTTGTTCCTTCAACTTTTGGAAAATAGCAGTGGTGATCATTTTGGTAGGGAAACCTTCCAAGGGATGGGGAGGAGTGAGAGGAACAGTGTGGGATTTCCCTTCTTGCATTTCTGAGTCACCTCCTTGAGATCACCACACCCACTTCAGGCCAGAGTGAAAGTGATCAAATTAATATTTAGGGAAAAGTGGGAATGCAGAGTTCTGGCTGTGTTTTTTGCCTGAATTAAGCTGTCCCAACTGTTTCAATTGGGCTGAAATCTCATTATTGACCCTCCTTTCCCCAAAAGAACGGATCAGAAGATGCTGAGCATCACACCCCATCTAGTGCCAGCTGGGGGAACTCCTGGAGAGCCTGTGGCCAAGGTCCTGGACACGTTTTCAGGAATTCCTGGAAAAGAAAAGAGGCAGAGTGGTGCTGAACAGTAATAACTGCATCATCTGTCTCCTCTCTTAGGCTTTGCAAGCAAAGCAATGTGTTCTAAAAAGGACCAATCCTGAAGACCTTGGAGGAGCACAGCTAAAAACAGAGTTTGATTTTCCATCTCACAGTTTTCTGATGGGTGAGATTTTTTCAACTTTTTTTTTTAGTTCTCCAATATTCCATAAATGCATTTTTGGGAGTATGACCCATTGATTTTTAACTTCCCCTTAGCTCATTTTTTCTACTTGCAATATAAAGCACTGATGGAACAGGTTCATGAGGGCTGGCATCCTGCAGTTATGCCAAACTATTTATCCTTTTTCTGACTGTTATTTCTAATTTTATAAACAGTGTGAGTATATTTTCCTGCTCCTGTTGCCATCCAAATAAATTCAGGGAAACAAACCAAAGAGAAGAGCCTTCCTGTTTGAAAAGAAATCTTCCAGCTCTTGTTTGATCCATCTTTACTAGCACAGCTTGGGCTTGCATTTAGCTTCCATCCATCACTTGAACTGGATTATTGTGTAACTGCTGTTCCTGGCTTTGCTGTACCCTGAGAAGGTTGTGGTTTTTTTTCAATGCTTTTCATCTGAAGCTGTTCAAAGATGCCCTGAGGAGCCATTCTTGTTGCTCAGATGGGTTCTCTGAGGGTGCTGTGTGTTTGTCTGGGTGTTGGATGTGGAACAATGGGATCTCTCAGAGCTGCTCTGCAGGAGTGTCAGTGACCTGCTGAGCTCAGAAACCTTGGATGTGTTTGCCAGGCTGTCTGTCAGAGCCCCTGAAGTCCTGGCTGCTCCAACAGCCTGAGATTTAGGGTTAATTTGTGCATTTACAGCAAATCCAGTGCATCTCCAAAGCACTGGATTTACTGCATGACCCAGAGCAGCTGTGCTCTCTTCTGCATCTATTTGTGCCCAGGAAATCTCAGGCTGGAAATAAAACAGCCAGGCTGGGAGCTGAGGCTGTTTCATTTGCACAACATCTCGTGGCAATAGAAAAGACTTAAAAGCATAAAGTGGTTTCTAAGTGATTGCCTGGACTAAATATACTCCTTTGACAGATTTTTTAGCTTTGTGCCTTTGTTTGTCAGGAAAGCACAAATGCCTGGAGAGCTCATCCCTTAACCCTACACATCATTTGTTCTACTGCTTTGGGGGAAGATCTGTGTGAGGAAGGTTTGGGGATTGAGGGGGGAAAGGGTTTTGTCTTGTGGGGTTTGAACCAGGAGAGTCCTGACAATTAAAAGGATAATTTGGCCACTGTTGATTTAGATTATAGGGAAATCCTTCTCCAGAGGGGAGCAGGTCCAACTCACCCACCTGGAACCCTTCTTTGCACAGCCATTTTAATTCTGTTCCTTCCCAAGGTGAAGGAATGAGCAGTAACACTTGCTGGATAAAACCACAACAGAAAATTTAATTATAAAAATGCATCATACATTCCCAAAGCCCCAAATTCCAGCCCTGGCCTGGCAGCCAGCTCAGCTCTGTGGGAGATGGGGAGATTGAATCTCCTGACCAAGGACTGGGCTCTGGTATGGGAATAAATCACAGAGACTCCATTTTCTTCATGGTGGAAAAAGGCCATTCTTTATTCACATAATACACATAATTTTCTACAGTTATAATAATAATAATTGTCATTTATACAGCAATAATATTTCACATAACTTTATCCAGTTTTACAGAGCTGTGTGTGACTCCCAGGGGTCAGGAGCTCTCTTGCCAATCCCTTCATTGGTCAGTAACAAGTTGTTATTCTGTATTTATTGGTCACTCAAACCCTGGTGTGTACCTGCTGAAAAGTTGTTTGTGAGAGACAGTTTTCATTTTTCTCAGGGTGTAAAAACAGTTTGTCCAGGTGCTGGCTGTTTTTGCCCAGGAATAGATTGTTGTGTTAATGAACTGCTCCCACCAGGATTGCTTCCACATGGGAACTTGCACAGGGATACCTTGGCAAGGCCAGACAGTGATTCCAGGAGAGCAGGTTTGATTTTCTGAGGCCTTTCTCTATGATTTTTGACCTTAGTGCCATGCTCTGGGTGCTCTGCCCACCATTCCAGCTGGGATCTGTGTTTGGGCAGTGCAGCTGAGCCATCCCAGCTCTGCCCCTGCCCACGGTGCCACCAGGAGGGTTTCACACCCCTCAGGTGCTGCTCACAAGGCACAGCAGGATTTCATGTCCTTGCTCTTCTTATCCTGCACAGCTTTGACTCTCAATAGAAGGACTCCTTTATCATCAGAGATTTCTTTATGAGCAGATGAGAGTTAATTGAATCTAAACTCAACTGCACAGCTATTCCAAATAAGCTAAAACCCAGGAAACAACAAAAAGCCCCAAGAAACCCTCTCCATCCATTACCATGCCCTGGTTTTATCTTTAACAGTGTTGCTGGTGTTCACCTTTTTCCCATTGAAAGTCATTTGGGTAATGTCTGATATCCTAAGTAACAGCTGAGATATTTTTTTTTTCAACACAGAGTTCCTATATTTTTAAACTGGCCATGCACCATAATCTTTTGTAGCTGCATGAGGAGTTTATTTCCAATATATGTGGTTGTAAAATATTTTTAAGGCTTGCTCCAAATTTCTTTTGATAAACAGAAAGCAAATCAATGTGTGATTTTTTTTTTATATGCACTTACATGCCTCTGAATAGAAATTTTAAGTCCCATGTGCTGCTCTTTAAAACATTTTCTAGATCTTTTATATAAAGAGTAGACAGATTTTCTTTTAGTTGTTTTCCTAAGCCTCTTCTATTTTTTATTCCTACCAAAAGAAATCTCTAGCTTTGTTACTGAGTCTGTGGCAGCTCACAAGAACTCACAGTTCAAATGAAATTCAGAGTTTTTCCTCCAGAACTTCACTGGATTCAGCAGGGCTCTGGGATGCTGCATAATTTTTCTAGAACAAAATGCAAACAGAAGTCATGTAGCTGGAAAAACTGGCAGCACTGGGGTTTTACAAAGGCAATGCTTGTAGTCTTCATTTCTCTGCTGGAGGGCACTGAAGAAATCCTGGGTTGGGAAAAGGGAAGAAGTGGAAATTTTGGAGGTTTTTGTGTTCCACTGACAGAAGTGAAACCACCTATTAAGGAAAGTGAAAAGGCCCCTTTAGAGAGGGGTTGGTTGTGCTATTTCACAGCTACTCTGGTGATTTTCAGTGTCTCTGACCATCACTCTCTGACCATGCTTTGGCCCTACAGTGACACCACTTGCAATTTTCTCATTATTTCATTGCCAGCTCTAGGACAAAACTTATAACTTCGTGGTTTTCCTTCCTCTCCCGTGGTGGCAATCCAAGAGAGAGGTCAGTCCCCCTGCAACTGACTCAGCTCCTGCAATTCCTGAGGATATTCTGATAGAATAAATCACCCTGCTGGCAGCTGTGTGTGAATACACCTTGACAGATGCTGGAGTTTTGGGAGGGCTCAGAACCAGACATCCCACACCTCCCAGTGGTTCCCAAATGGAAACCATTTCTAGAAACCGTGCCTGATTTTTCATCTTCACTCTTTTATCTTCTGCTCTGATTATTTATTCACATTTATGGTGTCAATGATGTTGTATTAACAATAATGTTGTGTGTATGTGAAATAATCAAACATCTCAAACCATCTCATCAATTTATTGCTTTTGCCACGTGATGTTTAAAGCTCTGCCTAAACTGAGGCACAGATCTGGTGGGATTTTTGCTGCTTTTCCTCCCCTCCCCTTGGACAAAAAGGAAAGACACAGCTTTTATGGACAGCCTGTGCCTGTACTTGCATTTTTCTTGGCTACAGCTCAAGCCCTTGAACTTGTGACATTTCTTTTACCTCCCTGGATCTGTTTCAAGATTAAACTGTGGAGTGTGTCAGCTCTTCAACAGGAATAGGCTCTAAGTTCCTCCCAGAACCTGCTAGGAAGATGATTTACCTTCTGCCCTAATTGTTTTCCTCCTCAAAAAGTTTGTCATCTAAAAAAGAACAAACCTACCAAATATAGCTGAAGAGTCAAACAAATAATCTGAGACTGACCTTTACTGGCCTCAACAATTTAGCAAAAACAAATGATGGTGTAAATGTGGAGCTGTGCCCAGTTTGCAAACACAGAACTTCTGTGCAGGGCTCTGTTGTCTGGCAGCATTTTCTGGGTGAAATTCTGAGATCTTGGAGTGAAACAGGAGGTCTGAAGTTAATTCCACTTTGTTCTCTACCTGGGGACTCTGCTGGTGCCTGGGACTTGTGTTCTTCCCATCCCCTCTCAGTGATGCTGCCCAGGGATTTCCTTCCCCAGGAGGAGATTGGATCCTTGTAAGGGCTGGGAAGGCTCCCCAGATGGTTTAACCCTGAGGTCCTGCCTTCATTAAGGAGTATCTTCATTAACATGGCTGCCTAATTAGCCACAGACAGAGGTCTCCTACTTTTCCTTCAGCTACTCAGGGCTCCTTGGAAGGCTGGCTGCAGGAGTTCTGCCTTGCCAGAGCTCTGTATAGGAGCAGCCCTTTCTATAACACAACAAAATTGGAGTGTGGTGAAAATGCTTTTTCCACAGTAATCTGCCATGACTACATTTCCAGGTTGTTGCAGGTTTTGCAGATCAGACCTTCCTAGGTGAGCCAGTGGTTTAAAGGCAGGCAGCTGAGCACTCTGGAGATCCATTTCTCACCTTTTCTTTTAAAGGGAAGGGGCTTTCATTTTCTCCCATTTTCTTTTAAAGGACAAGGGTTTTTAATTTCTGACCTTTTTTTTTTTCCTAAGGACAAGTGGCTCTTTGTGCTCTGCTCTGAGGGTGCCAGTGCTGTTTGGATGAGTTCAGTGGGCACAACTCTCTCCTGTGTGCTCAGTGTTCTTTGCTCTTGTCCCCTCAATTTCTTCCAGGAGAATCAGAGTTTGATTTCTGTCAGAACTGGGACAGATTTATGTGGGAACACAGTGCTGGAGTGTTTGGTTTCTGAGCCTGTTGAGGGATCCCCATGCTAATGGGGAACTGCAAAAGAACCTGTTGGGATTTCTTGTTTTGCCAAACCATCCTCCCTTTGCAGAACAGGCATTCCTGGTTCTCTTTGGGGGCTGACCTATGGGATGTTGGAATGGAGGTGGTCTGGATTTCAGCATGCCCTGCAAGGCTGGGAGTCAGCAGTGATTTTTTGCCAAGTTGGAACTAGAGAATGAGGATAAAAAGCCCTGATCAAGCATGAAGAGAGTTGTCTGTGTAACGCCTGGGCTGAGAGTGCTGAGGAATTTGGGTTAATAAGCTCTGCCTGCTGGGTTACCTACTTTCAGTGCAAGAGGTTGTCTGTTCAGTGAATCCACTGCTGAGCTCTGTGCTCCCTTCCTCAGGCCCCAAAGGAGGTTAAGAAACCCCAGGAACATTCTGCTGAACGTCTTGGGCCAGATTCATGGATGTGCCCTGGCTATTTTGTGCTGCTCTGCTGATGCAAAGCAGCCATAAACCTGGATTAGAGCAGAGCAGCAGTGGGAGGCTTCAGCACAGAGACAGCATGGCTGCAGTTTGCTGTGATATTTGTTCTCTCCAACTCTGCACATATTAATTGTTCAACTTAATAAAATTGTAATTTAATGCAGTTCAGCTCTTCTGGGAGTACAAATGTAATAAAATGGTGATTTTTTTTTAATTTTTTTTTTTTTTTAAGAGGCCTGGACGTAGGGGTAAGTCTTCATCTGTTTTAATTAGTTATTTCTCATAGCCTTAAGGGGCCTGCCCTTAGCAGGGCAGGATGAAAATGTCATACCCTGTATCTGCAATTTTGCCCAAATCTGAGAGAACAAGAACGAGAACTTGCTGTGTGTCTGTGGAAGGAAGAAGGAAGAGTAAGGTTATTTGCATTTTTTGTTTGATTTGTTTTCAAAAAGTTGTGTTAAATTTAGAGTCAAAGAGTGGAGAGAGGGCTAAATCTGAGTTTGGGGTCAGCCTAGACCAGCAGCTTGGGCTGAGCCCTGGGGGCAGTGTGGGTTACCTTGTCCTGCAGAACCTTGTCCTGCCCACCATGAAATAGTGAGCAGCTGACATTAAACAGATTGTGAAATGGAAAGCTTTATTTCCAAACTCTTAAAGTTATATATGAGCCCATTCCAAGGAGAGAATGGAGCATGCATTGCAGGGGGAAGATAAGGCTGGGCTTCCCTCTCCCCTCTGCAACACAATGTTTTATACCATCATTTTCTCCTTATTATATTTTATTTGCACTCTATTTCAGCACAATGAACTAAATTTTGGGGGACATAAAAGTTCTAGAAGTGCCTAATAACCAACTTCTCCCCTTTGAAATGCCACACAAGTTAAGTAAACTGAGCCAAAGTAGTTAATATTTTGTTTTCTTTGTAAGTAACTACCAGCCCCTCTTTACAGTTGAGCACTTTGCTTTTGTCCAGAGAACAGACAAGTCACAGAAGACAGAATTTAGTAACTTTAACACAGAGTAAACTCATGACCTCGGTGACTTTTGCTTGTATTCTTTAATTGCTTTTTAGTACAGAATTGATGGGAGTGAAGATTAAACTCCTAAAGCACTAGAATCAAGTTCTCAGTGATGAATTTTCCAACTTCCCCCATCACCCTGGATGGAATACAAGTGGTCTCTCTCCCTTTTTTATGTAGCTTTGGAGTAACACTGAGTCTTTGAATTTTCATAATTTAAAGGCAATCCACATAGAAAATAGGATTAATTACTTAGTTCCTTATCCTGATTTTATTCTCCTGGACTATTCCCAGGCCAGATTCAATGCTGAGCCCTCCAGAGCTGAGCTTTGGGAAGCTGAGATGAACAATCCAGCAAAGTCTGTCGCTCTTTACAGTCATTCTTGTTCTCTTCATATTCAAAGCATCACTCAGGGCTTGTTTATATGCATTACTGTACCTCTTTAAATTAAGGTGTAATTTAAATCAGTTTCATTAAGCTGGTCCAATCGGCTGCTCAGCCACTCTTATTGCAGCATAAACTAACTTTATTTCATGTTATTGTAAATCAGCCAGGAACATTGTCAGCTTAAAATGTAATAATCCATTAAATTAGGCTAAAATTGAAACATCCTCACAGGAGTTTGGGCTGGCATGTACCCACTTAAATTAGCTGGAGCAAGTTTATGTGTACACAGAGAATTAGAATGGAATCCAGCACCTCCTGTGGTAAATTCCATCACCTGGAGCCACTCAGAGTCAGAGGGATTGGGATGCAGAGTTGTCAGAGCAGTGTCAGTGGTCAGGGCATATCTGGGGACCAGTTTGTTCCTTCAGCTCCTCAGAGGTTCCATTGCTTTGGGTGCTGTCACCAGCCCAGAGATGCTCTGGAAATTTCCAGCTCCCCACTTGCCAGAAGTTTCCTCTGGATTTTCCTTCTGACTCTTAGATGTGGATGGAGAAAGAGCCTAATGCCAGGAGGGATGGTTTTGCAGAAGAAATGAGCAGTGGTTTATTAATCACACAGAATCACAGGGTTGGGAGAGACCTTCAAGATCATCCAGTCCAGCCCAGCCCCAGCACCCCAACTCACCCCTGGCACCCAGTGCCACATCCAGGCTGTGTTAAACACACCCAGGGATGGGGACTCCACCACCTCCCCAGGCAGAACATTCCAGAACTTTATCCCCCTTTCTGTAAAAACTTTTCTCTGATATCCAACCTGTGTTTCCCTTGGTGCAGCCTGAGACTGTGTGCTGTGGTTCTGGCAGCAGTTGCCTGCCTTGCCCCAGGTTTTTTGGGAAGGAAATATGCAGGTACAAAGTGGTAAAAATGACTTTTTTTCACAGCTCCAGCTGTGGTTTGGCACAGCTCTCATCAGCAGAGAAATACTCCAGTATTTCTCTTCCCTACTACTGCTGATTTCTTCTTCTGAGTTGCCACTCTAACAAAATTCTGTGTTCAGCAACATTTACTGATTTAATCACTAAACTTTCCTCTTGTTACTTAAATTAATGTATGAAAGATGCATTTTGGGGGCTGTAGTTTTCCTCCACCTAATTTAAGTCCAAGTTTTTCTTTAACTTGACTCCTGCAAAGCCGAGGAGAAAGGGGCAGAGGAAGCGATGGAGGAGGTCCCTGGTTGTACCAAAGCTGAAAGCATCCCTGAAAGCATCACTGGGCTCTCCAGAGCAGTGCCATTGTCAGGCTCACAGCAGCTAAAAAGCTCCAAACCTCAGCCTCACCTCGGGGGCAGCTGCTTGGTGTCATATTGATACAAAACAAACAGAAACTAAAGCAAATACTCCACGTTTTGTTTGTTGTGGATGGGCTTTTTTTAATTTTTGATTTTGCATGGTTCCATGGCAGCAGCAGTGAGAACATGCAGACAGCTTTTTCCTGTATTATTTTTTTTTTTGTGTGCTGTGAAAAAGCACAAGAGGCATTTAGGCTTCAGTCACTCCCACTGCTTATGTGCTGGGTGTGATTTGCATCAGAATAGGTATTTTTCCTTTTTATCTGTAAATTCATTTACATAATATTCATCAGTATGCAAGTTGTGCTGGTGAAAGGATTGCTGACATGTGGAGAGATACCTCAGGTTTTGAGCTTATTGTTCAGGCAACAAGTATATAAAGGTGCAGGTTGCTAATTATAGTGTGCACCTTGTCAGTTCCAAGGGCTTTATCCTATAGAAAAAGGGCTTTATTAAATTTCTACTGTATTATTTTGTCACCAGCAACCCTGAAGTATTAGGGTATGAGAGTTTTTTTTTAGTAGAAAAAAAGCCAGCATCAATTTCAAGATGAAATTGAACCCAGGCTGTTGACAGGCAAATCTGTGAACTTTGGGAGTGCCTGACTGCAAGCCCCACACATAGTTTATATCCCTCAGCCAGCTTAGAAAATGAAACATTTAAAACAAAAAAAGTTAAACTGTTTGCTGTATTGTTAATGGCAGGTTCTAGGAAAGGGAATCCTTGCTTCCATCAGTCTCTGAACTCAGGTGGGGTTTGTCCCAGGCCAGTTACAGGAAGAGTCTGAGCATCCTTTGCCTTGGTCAGAGAGAAAATCTGGTGAAGGGGATCCCCAATGGCTCAGTTTCACCTGAGGTGTTCCCTGTCAGCCAGATGTTTGCTGAGAGTGCTCTGCTGGGCTTAACAGTGCTAAATCAGGAGGTACAAAGAATTCAAGTTACTTTTCTGCTCAAGTTGCTTGAAGAAAATTGATGTGTTAAGGAGTAGCAGAACTTTTGTGAGCTTTGAATATTTTGTAGCTGGAAAACCAAATAGTTTTGAATTTCTTTTTTTTTTTTTTTTTTAAGAAATGGCAGTTTGCTGCTAGGTTAGTTGTCTTTTGTTTCATTGATGACTTGTGCTTTGAATTTTAGGATAAATGAAGCTCTCAAATGTTTATATATTTAAAATGTTTTTTTCTCAAGGAGAACATACATTGGTGTTATGTATATTCAGAGACCTTTGCTATTTAAGGAGGCTTTATTGAGCTAAACTCTTTTACTTTCAGTCATGTGCAGCTTTTGAACTTTTTATTTTTTTTGGTGGTATTTTCAATGCACTTTAAGCTGCTGTCCAGAAAAGAGATCTTTTTGTGCTCTGCCTCGTAGGTGCTGATTCTTCAGTGACCCCAAATCAAAGTAGGATGAGGACAAATCTTGGTTCCAAATCAAAATATTTGGCTGGTGCCAAGACCATCCCCTGGTAGCTGCAGCTCTGCTGTGCAGTCAGAAATTTCTGGTGTTGTGGGATGGAGGGGTTAAACCCAGAGAAGTTAAAATGTGCCAAGGAGCACAGATTGTTTATGGGAGCATTCCAGGTTCAGTCTCACTTTTGAATCCTCAGGGAAGCCACAGCTCCAGTTTTGTGGCTTCCTCACCACATGAGCTCCTGCACTCCGAGGCTGGAATTCTGCTTTTTGCTTTTTACAGCACACTGTAGAAAAATGAAATAAAGTGGAAAGAACAAAGTGCTCTGGATAATCTGTCCTGCCACAGATTTAGCAGGAAGGGGGCAAAAATCCCCAATTAGCCAATAGTAAAGAAAACCACCCCCTCTTTTTTTGGTCTTTTGGAGCAAGAACCACAATCCTGATTGCTCTTTGTGGCATTCTTGGGGTGGCAGCAGGTGTAGAGGAGCCATCACTGCACAGGGCTTGTAAATTCTGAGTTGGTCCTTTGCTCAGAAACAAAAATGTACTTACAAAAGCAGGAGGTGCATCAAATAAGGTCTCAAATAAGATTGGACTCCATGATCTTGGAGATCTTTTCCAACCTTATTCAGAGGATCACAGACAGGTTTTAAAGTCATAATTAGTGACAACATTCATAACTGAGGTAGTTGTTTGCTTTGCAGAGTTGAACAGCAATATTCAGACCTTTCTTGTCCTCAGTGTATATATTTTTTAATCAGATATGCATTTTAAGGCTTCTGTTTGTCAAATTTTGTCTTTGTTACTATTCTAGCCAAGCTGTTTATTTTTGCCAAGTAGCTGATACCTGGTTGATTTATTAATGTGCTGTCAGCTCAACTCCTTATTCTATTAACTACTCATGTCTTGAATTTATTTGACAGCGCTGATGAAAGTGGGAAAATTGATGTAATTCCATCTGCTCAAGCCAATTCCTACAGAGAGAGCTGAGCTGTGGCTTGGAGGAGAGCTCCTGTCCCCTTCATATGAAAATGTCATCCTTTGGTACAGCTGAGCTTTAAGAATTCAGAGATCCCAGAGCAAAACAAGTGGATGTGACACTTGAGGGTGTGGTTTAATGGGGAGCATGGCTGATGGTTGGACTGGATGAGCTTAAAGGTCGTTCCCACCCTTAATAATTCCATGATTGCCTGATTCAGTGCTGGGTTCTGTGTCCATATCTATTTGTAGCAGAAATAATAATGATAATAACAATAATAATTTTTTGGGGCAGGTACTGAGCAAAAGAAGGGCTGGGAGCTCTTTGATCAAAGAGAGGACTCCACTCTAGAAGGATTTATGTTCCAGGATCCTTGTGCTGAACTGAAAACTCTCCAGCCTGGGCTCCTAGAGCACGTCCTTAACCCTCTCCTTCTGGAGAAACAGCAGCTGAACATGCTGTGGAAAATGTTAATTTTCCTTAATAATTCCATGATTCTGTGATTCATTGCTGGGCTGTGTATGTCCATATTTATTTGTATTAATAATAATGATAATTTTTTGGGGGGGCAGGTACTGAGCAAAAGAAGGGCCCGGAGTTCTTTGATCAAAGAGAAGACTCCACTCTAGAAGGATTTAGGATTTATGTTCCAGGATCCTTGTGCTGAACTGAAAACTCTCCAGCCTGGGCTCTTAGAGCACGTCCTTAACCCTCTCCTTCTGGAGAACAGCAGCTGAATATGCCCTGAAAATGTTAATTGGGCTCTGCCCCTCCCTGGTTTCAATCAGGGAGATGCTGATGCCTCATCCCAAGGGAATTCCCATTATTGGGCTCCCCAGTTCAATCAGGACAAGAGGCACCTCTTTTATTGGGAAATCTGGCTGGATCAATGGCCCAGGCAGGTCAATCAGCAGATTGTGAAGCTCAGTCCCCAGGGTGTGTGGAGAAGCTGCTCCTGCTCTGTGTATGCAATGTGAGTGTGAAAGAACAGAAATGTTTATTGAGCCAGTAAAGGCTGGACCTGAGAATGGAATGGCTTCTGTCTTAAATGGGATCTCATAACAGCAGGATCAATAAAACCCTTCTGCTGAGTGAATCCTAAAGGTGATTGTGCATCTCTGAGCTGTTTGCTGCCTGCTTTATGTTCTCAGCTTGGTGCAGCTACAAAAACCCCACCAAAATTTAAGTAAATTTCTTTTCATCTTGGCTTGATAAATGAAGCTCTTTTGAAGGTATCATGTACTCGAATACATTTAAAGGGTGACAAGGTCTTATCTATTTTGGAAGAGTGTGAGGTTGGAAATGATAAGATTTGATTTAATTTATATTTAATTTGCAATGCATATTCGTTTTGTATATATAGTTCAAATTACATACTCATGTAGTATACATCCTTAATTTGTCCTGCATATTTATTTTGTAAATGGTATTACCTTTGGGTTTAATTTTTTCAAGAAGCAAGGCAGCTAAATATCCCATTTT
This sequence comes from Fringilla coelebs, assembly GCF_963513975.1. Classification (NCBI taxonomy): domain Eukaryota; kingdom Metazoa; phylum Chordata; class Aves; order Passeriformes; family Fringillidae; genus Fringilla; species Fringilla coelebs. The sequence continues at coordinate 22,600,985 of NC_140036.1, forward strand.
TTTGGCTTTATACCTGTGTTAGCAGGTGGGAGGCAGAACCCTCTGGGCAGTTTGAAGATGTGGCTCCTCTCAGTTCTTCATGTTCTGTGAAACCACTTGGTGAGTTCTTCCTTCTTCCACTTCTAGTTCCATGATCTTTTAGACTCTCTGACCTCAATGCAGAACTTGTGTGAGACATCCAGGAGGAATTGTAACAGGAATAATTTTTTATCAATTCAATATGAGTCATAAATAATTGTTCAGTAGCAGAGTGTTCATTGTGCTCTCCAAAGCTTCCTTCTTCCTCCGTGACATTTTATGGAATGCTGACTGATCAGAAGGATTTTGAAATGACTGAAGCTTTCCTCCACCATTTGTGAACATTTATGCATTATTAATCCATGCTACAAAACTGGTGAAGTACTCAGTTTATTTTTACAGCAGTGGAATACAAATAATTTTCACTTGTGAATGGGATTCCCTCTCACTCTGCAGGATGTTTTTTACACTGCAAAAGTTTTTCTAGACTTCTTGTATGTTTATAATTGTGTTGGAAAAAAAAGCAGAATCAATCATCTGGAAAGATTGATGTCAAAAGAAATTAAATAATAGCCTCAGTTCTTCATATTTTGTCTTGTTTCTGTGCAAGAGCTGAAAACTGAAACTTGTAAATATGCATCTAAAGATGCCCAGTGCTAATTTTATTGTGTGTAGGATGGACTGAGAAAATCAACAAGGATTTGGGCTGTACAGTCTCTTTCTCATTAATACATTTTGGCTTCTGGAATAATGTACTGGGAGGATGGATCGAGATAAGTGTTGCAATGCATTTCCATTGACAAGAAAACACTGGCAGGAAAATTGCTTTATGGATATATTTATGCACACTTAAAAAATACATATGCATGAAAATAGCAAAATGTGTCTCCTAGGCTGAATCAGTGCCTTAAGTCAGGACTGTTCAGGTGTTTTGACAAGGGGAGTGTGGGTCTGTGTACATTTACATTAATTCTGAAAAGCTTTAAAGTGCCTCTTCTTCCATCTCATTCTCACCTCAGTCCCCAGTGTGCCTTTCCTGTCTCAGAGATTCTAATCCCAGGGTGATTGGTGTGGGAAGAGACCTTAAAGCTCAGCTTTGGGCAGGGACAGCTCCCACTATCCCAGGTGATGCTTGTCCAGCCTGGCCTTGGACACTTCCAGGGATGGGAGCCTGGCAAGCTCTGTGGAGCTGTTCAAAACCAGGCTGGATGGTCTTGCAGCTCAATCTTCTGTGTTTCCCTCCTTTTCACTCATTTCCTGAGGAGTTCTAAGTCCCATCCAACCCTCAAAGTTCACATTATATCACTGAGAACTTCCTCTGTTTTGTATCCTCAAAGAGGGCTCTGCCCCACGCCGCTTTCCTTTCTCTGCTCTCTCCTTCCTCTTCTCCATTTTATCCTCCTGCCTTTGGGCTGAGCAGCAAATATCCTCATGATATTTACAGCAGGAGTAGTATTTGGACAGCTCTTTGTTTGGTATTTCCATTGGAAATACCACAAGCAGTCATGTTTCCATGATATTTCCATTGACATTAACTTCAGGACGACTTCCTTTAATCAGGTTTAGTGGGGAGGAAGCTTCATATTCCTTGTCAGCTTTGTGTGTTTGCTTTGTCCCTTTTAAAATCATGTGGCAAATGAACCAGGAGGAAAAGATCACAATCAGTTGGCTTGTCTTTATTCAGAGTGAAAACTAAAACAAATGTAGCTTCAGCAGCAGCTCGTGTACAGGGAGAACATATTGAGGTGATTTAAATATTTATAGATGTAAAAATCTTCAGCTGCTGAAAGACTGCATGAAAGAGGAGACGTCTCCTAATGCTTGAAAACTAAAAATAATGAGACATGAGGTTTTAATTGTTGTCCAGTATAAAATGCCTTATTTTAAGGCTTGGCTCATAATTAACTCAATCAACATAATCGATGTTTATAGGCTAAAAATTGAACCTAAGCCATGGTGTTCTGCCTAAAAATTCTATCAGCAGCAAACCAAACCACCTGAAACGTTGAATTTAACAAGAAAAAGTGGGCTGGTACTAGGACAAAACATTAGTTTTGATCCTGAAGAAGAAGTAAATAGATTATGTTGGACAAGAATTGAGAGTAATTAACTTCTGCATTTCCAGTGTGCAGCTGCAGTGTGTGGTGCCTGGAAGAATGGTTTTTGTGGAATTAGGCAGGAGACCTGGATTCTGTTCCTGGCATTTTCACAAATTTACTGAATTTCTCAAAGTCACTCATTTAATCTCTGTAGTGAAGTAAAATAACTTCTCTACTTCATGGGAATATGAAATGAATATTAAATTAATGACTGGGGGAGCCAGGAGCAATGTTGGCTGTGCACATGTTTAGCTAAATCAATGCTTTAGGATGCACATTTGCATAAAACCATACTGGAAAATTAGTCAGAGCCAGCCAGGCAGTCTGGGTTTGGTCTGGGTAATATTTTACCTTAATTTGCACCTGACAGAAGTTATAGGGCCAAATGGATTGGAAGGTGGCTGAAATATTGCTCAGTTTAAAAGAAAAATGCATCTTATTGTAGCAGGTGCTCAGTAAAATACCAGTGAACCAAAATATTGAACCATGCAGGCCATTTTGGTGTTCCTCAGATTCTTCCCAGGGACTTTGACAGGATTTGGGATTGTTTGGGAACATTGGTGTCCTGTGATGGCTGGAATTCATCTGACAACAGAACCCTGTTTTTACCCACAGCTTTCTGAAAGGTGAACTCAACGTGACACAGAAAAACAGAGTAGAAAGGAAGATTAAAATATCTTGCAGTATTGAAACTGCAATGTGTTTTCCAGGACAGGAGTTCCAATTTTATTTATGTTTTTAAAGGAGCTTTGGAATTTTCCTTTGATTTTATCCCATATTTTTGAAGCTTCCTGAAAAGCTCAGAAGTCCAAGAGGTCCTGTGAAAATCCAGCCAGTGCAAGGAACCTTAGAAGAAGGAGGGTAGGTTTGGTGGGATATTGGGAAGGAATTGCTGCCAGGGAGGGGCTGGGATGGAATTCCCAGAGCAGCTGTGGCTGCCCCTGGATCCCTGGCAGTGCCCAAGGCCAGGGTGGACCCTTGGAGCAGCCTGGGATGGTGGAAGGTGGGATGGGATAGAATAGGATGGGGTTTAATGTCCCTTCCAACCCAAACCATCCTGGGATTCTCCAAGGAGCAGGAGCACTGTTTTTCCAGAGCATAGTTAGGAAAATGCCATTAGATAGGGAGAAGATAAGGATCTTGAAGCCTGGATAAGCTTTGGCTAAAGATCCTTCTGACTCTGGGAAGCTTCAGCCTCTTCAGCAAACTCGCTCTGCATCTTTTAATGCAGGACGTGGTGCCTTTGCATTAACATGCTGCTGTGCTCTTATATGCCTTTTAATCAATTTTTTAATGAGAAGATAATTATGTTCTATACCTTTAATCTGACAGATCTGACTGAAACTGTCTAGCAGTTCCAGAAATTCCTCAGGAGCCTGCATGCAACCCACAGACCTGGAGAAAAGTCAGCTTTACTTTTCACTCAGATTATTTTATGTTCTACTTTTCTTCTCGTTAATTTAGCCACCCCAGTGATGAAATAAACCCCAATATTTGGAATTTGTGTGACTCACCTGCTTCTTCTCTGCTGGCTTTCCTGCTTATATGTTGGATGTTGCCATTGCCCAGCACATTGAATGGGGAGAAACTAAAAATTCCTTGGATCAATGTTCAGGTGATGGACCCTGAGCTCTGAGCTGTGATTCAGAGTCAGAACAAGCCTGGGGAAGTCAGAGATGGCAGGGATGGTGTTTATTCCTCAGAAACACAAATGTCAGCAGCAGGAGGGTTATTTTAAACACTCCACCTCTCTTGACAAAGTTGTGACAGCTGTGCCAGGCTGGTGAGACCTGTGAGAAGTCACAGGACAGCTTAATTGGAGATGGAGATTTGTGTCAGAGGGGAGGAACAGCGGTGACAGATCCAGCTGGAACCAGAGCTGGATCAGCTGGGTCAGAGCCTTGCACAAGACCCTCTCCATTTCCTCCTTCTGCACCCTCAGGGAGCTCAGCACCTCTGCACAGCCCGAGGGTTCCATCAGTGACCTCTCCAGGCTGATTTCTGCTGGAAGCAGAGAATCCTTCCCCTGGGATTGCCTCCAGCGAAGCTGAAGAGATCAAGGTCATCTAAAGAGCTTATGCTCTCTCTTCCCCTCACTTGGAAGGTACTTTGTAAACCACTGACATAAATTTTAAACTTCTGACTGGAAGGATGCCCAGCCAAAGTCTTTGAGTGATCAGATTAGTTTACATAAGTCGTTTTTTTCCTCACTTAAAAGAAAGTGCTGGGAGCTATCATTGAGGCATTTGCTTAATCAAAACTGTTTCAAATGAAACAATTTTGTTGTCAGAAAATGAAGGAATGACAAAAAAAAAAAAGAAGAAAAATCATGTAAAATGTAATTTAAGGAGGGGAAGAAAAAATAATAATCTAGCAGTGCACTGTAACAGGATTTCCTTATCAAGCCCTTCCCAGATGCAGTCACTGTCATTTAGGCCATGTCAGTGACTGGTCTCATGCCAAGCTAATACAAGTTGGTTCCACTTGTCACCCTTTCAATTTCCCATCTGGACTCCGTTTTAAAGGGCATATTAGCATTATCAAAGTGATCGTTAAGATGTGTCTTGGTTTGCTTTGAAATCTGGTTTGTTTTGGTTTTGTTTCTAAATCATATTAGTGGAAAAAATAATCAAGTGCTGGGAAGAAGAAAAGGAATGTTTTTATCTTTGGGTGGCATCAGATGTTATGCTCTCAAATGAAGTGTATTTTCTTCTGCTTTGAAAAGAACGTGAGGTATCTTCTCCAACACAGAAATCACTTGCACAGGGTGCTGAAGAATCCCTTTTGCAGTCCTGATTTCAAGGAATGTCTCTCCCTGGTTATTAAATCAATTATCTGGAAAAAATGCCATTTTCATAACTTTGAGAAGAACCTAATTTTTGTATTCAAAGTTGCAAGTATTCCAAAATTCAATATTCAAAGCAACAGAAGATCTCACTTGCTTTTCCTTCTATGTTATAAATTCTAAAAGTAATTTTTTAGGCTTTTTTATCAGACCTTTTTAAAATTGCAGTGTTGGAGAGGCCTTGTTGGTGATGTTTTGTTCATATATTATATTTGCTCTTCTTTCCTTAGTTCTGACTCAGATAATTGATGAAAATCTCTTGGTTACCCAGAGATATCCTGAATGGTGTTTTTCACAAAGATCAGGGTTTGTGGAGTTAAAGAAACTGAAGATGGGGTTGGGGACAGGAAGTGGCCTTTGGGAAGGAAGGATGAGCATGATGCCTCAGGTTTTGGCTTTTCTATGTTTCAGGTTCTGTGCTGCTTTAGTGTGTGGGTCTGGGTTCACATCAGGGGATGCTGAGCTCTGTGCACAGAGCAGGGAGACAAAACAATTCCTGCTCCAGCTGGGCACCAAGGACAAATGAGCCAAATCTCAGGCCAGGAGCACAAACCCCGTGGGCTGCAGAGAGAAAAACAAGCAGGGTGGGACTGCAGGGGCTGAAGCTGGGATGGGACAATGAACTGCAAGGTGCAAATGGAGCAGAGCTGATCCCAGGGAGAGACCCCGGCAGCGCTCGGGGATTTTGGGGCCATTTTGGGTCATCTTGGGTGCAGCCCTGGCTGGGCTCTGGTGCTGCCCCAGGTGGATCCATGGAGGAGATCCTTTGGATAAATCCCTGCTTTATTCTGGGACTCTGCTCCAGGGCAGCCTGCACAGGGCATCAAGCAGAGGTGCCTCCACTCAGGAACCATCAGGAAGCTTTTTCCATATTGAATATTGAAAATTGCTCCTTCCAGAGCAGTTCAGTGTCAGGATGCTCTGGGAGCACAGCTGGAAAGGAAAGTTGTCCTCCTGAATAACGTGAATGAGGCTGGTGAGGAACAGGAAAATCTGGATTTTATGTCTAGAATTATTTGGGTCTCTTCATTTTAGCATGTTCTGTATTGGAATCTATGTAATAAATATATTCCTTAAACCTTTCCTCCCTCTTTTGTCATTTCCCTTTTGTTTTCCTCTTTTTTCCCTTTGTATCCAAATGACCTGTTTCCATCCCTAATGAGATAACCTCTTTTGTTAATGATTTCAGAGCTGAGTGGGCCCCTGCTGATTGTGCAGCTACAGAAATATTTCTACCTGAGGAGGAGTTGGAAAGGGAAGAGGTTGCTGAGCCCTTCAGCTGCTGCTGAATTTCCAGCCACAAACTCAGCCACTCCCTTCTCCCCCTTCTCTGGGCAGCAATCTTTCTGAAAGCAAAACTTCCCTTGGCAAGAGGAGAATCCATTGCTTGCTTTATTTTAACCTTTCCTGTCACTTCCCAGATCATTTAATGGAGGGAAATTTTATTTCATCTGTCCATCCATGTATAAAATTATCTCACTAAAGGCTGCTATTTTTTTCCTCTCTGTTTTTCCATTAAGTACCTTGAAGTCAGTAGAATTTTGCCAGTAAAAGACCAGGACTAATGAATACTGCTGATATTTATTTTTACTTTCACTTGAGTAAATCTAAAGGAATTCCTAGAGAATTTATAAGAAATCTGCTGCTTATCTCTTCAGTATTTTATTTGTGTTCATTAAAAACATTCACCTTCAATTCCTGTAAGAAATTCCTTTAACAGCATTTTATTCAAATTTCCTGTCCAAAAAGTATGAGAAATGTGAAGTTAAAGTGCCACAAGTCAACTAAAGATGAACGTAATTGTAGAGATGTTTGATAAATAAATAACACAGATTATCAGTATTTGACTTACAGGTGCAAATTCTGTTCCCATCCAAGATGATGCTTAAGCTTAATTAATTTTAATTCATGGGATGGCACTGCTTCAGTGGGCAGATTTTTGCTTTTAATGCCCAGCTGGATGGTTCTGCATTATCACACAGCTTTTTCACCCAGTGCTGGAACAAATAAGTATCAAAGCACGAGTCAGATTAACCTTGTGTTTTTAGAGCAACTGCCTTAATCTGCCTCAGAGAGAAAAATCAGTGTACTTGTTATCATATTTGAGCAATCCATTATGAGATGTGCCAGAAGTTTCCACAGACTCCATTTCACATTGCCTTGATTGCATTTGAATACTGCTTGTTCTCCTGAGAGCCCGCCTGGATTCCTTTTATGATAATTCTCAACTCTTCTACCTGCAAAAGGTGGAATTTGGCATTGCTGGGAAGGTGAATCCATCCAGTGTTTGCCATTAGAGAGCTCCTGCTTGTTAATTTGCTCACAAAATTTGTTGGGGGCCAGCTCAGCCCTGCAGGAATTCCAGGGAATGTCTTGCCAGAGTGATGCTTTAGGATTTGAGCTTTATATTTCCATAGATTTGGAACCCTGCAGGGGGAAGGTCAATTTTCTACCCCGCTGTTGAGGGTTGTTTCCACCTGAGGATGCTGTGCTGGGCCCAGATAAAAGGAGCAGATTTTGTGCTCCACACCTCTTCAGACTGCAACACCTTCTCTGTCTTCAGCCTTCTTGGAGTCTGGCCTCAGGCCACTGAGCTGTTCTGTCCAGGTGATGCTGGAGATGAAAGAAAAGGCTGCTCAGAAAACTTAGCTGCTTCACAAAAACCTTCTTACCTGGGGGCCAGGAATGGCCTTGGCTGGGAGGAGCAAAGCAGAGCTCCCCCAGTTCAGAGCAGCAGAATGTCAAAGATTTAAAGTTGTCCAGAGTCCTGTCCCAAGGCACAAAATCAATTTGCACAGAAAGTCAGGCACAGTCACCAGAGGCTGATCCTGGAGATGGGAGGAGCAGGGAAAAACAGGGAAAAGCATTGGGAGCTCATCTTTGAGGAACTTGAGGGATAATTGCTGCCATGGGAACCCAGTGCAGGGCAGTGTGTGCTGAACATGAGCTGCCTGAACATTTGTAGGATTTGCAGCTGAGGGGTGTGCAGCTCTCTCAGATCCTCACATTAATGCTGATAGATAAACAGAGAATTTTAGGCTTTTCTTTATTGATCCAACATTTTTCTTGAGTGAAAGGATTGACTGAAGCAGCTCTGCTTTGATCTTAGTACATTTTTTTAAACTGTTTTTTGGGGCTTTTTTTTTTTTCATTTTGACTGGATGGAGGAAAATCCTGTATTAATGGATTATTAATAATGCTGAAATAAAGTGCAATTAAGTTACAATTTGCCTTGCTGCACATGGAGCAGTGGCATTATCCAAGGATGAGCATTATCTCAGCACAATCTCTGTTGAATTCACCAGTGCTGGGTTTTGGGTGGCTTGCAGTTCTGTTAGGAGTAAGATACTCCAGGTCTACTCATCCTCCCACCAGACAGCTGACAGCAGATACTGAAGAGGCTTTTCCAAATATCTTTGTCTGGAAAAAGAGTGACTTCTCCCTTTTCATCTTTCTTAAGGCCCTTAGGGAATTTTGGAAATCCTTGGGGGAAGAAAAAAAAAAAAAAGGCAGAATAACTGGAATATTCCACAGTGTACAGTGTGATTGGAGCCACATCTGTTAGCTGGAGAAAAGCAATGCAAAGAGACACTGGCACTCGTGTTCTCTGGGCCCAAGCTCAGCATTAGAATTCCCTTCTGTGGCCCCATCCTGGAGAAGTGTTAAATGTGGTTTTCAGGCTGGATTTCCCCCCTCTTTTGGTCTCCTGGTTTGTCAGGCATTCAGATCAGCAGTTCCAAAAGCCCAAACCCATCTGAGAGAGGGACCTGAAGGCCCTGGGTTCCCCAGCTCAGGCTCTGTGGCAGCTCAAAAATGCCTTTTTCTCCCAAGTTAGCAGGATTTAAAGTGGTGGGTTTGCTCCTGGCCAGGAACAAACTGCTCTGGGTGTTGAATAGCAGCTTCTTATCTCCAGATTCCCAGATGGGCTCATGGATGTCCCACTTCTGATGGTTAGCATTGAATAGCAAGTTTTGCAAATGATTCTTGGCAGGAGCACTCATCACATTTCTATTGAGATTTATCTCCACAGCTGAGTTTTCCTTTGCTTTTTTTTCTCTGTACCATGCAATTAAATGGATGACCAGCCTATGCAGAAGGAAATGCTTCTATCAGGGATGAAAAGAACTCAGAGTGAAGCCAGCCACACACAGCACTGGGTTTTAAGCCAGCTTTACATCAGTTTTCAGAAGAAATGAAAAAAGAAATGCATATGTTAGGTATTCCTGGGCCCTGAGATACCACACACATTTTCCTTCTACACGTGCTTATAAATGTACTGCATTCTTAACTCAGCCTTTTGGACTGGAAAAATACACTAACAGTGAAAAAAAAACCAAAAAATAAAAGGAGTTCTCAGTGTCTGTCATTAGGTAATGAGAACCTGTCTGTTGCCTTGCTGGCAGCAGTAAATATTTCCTGTCGTGTTCTTTATTGCCATTTGAACAGCAGGACTCCCCAAACTGCCTGGGCACTGCATTTTGTTTTGCAGGAGAATATTCGAATATTCAGAGGCACTCTACTGATTGGAGAGCCCTGTTCTATTTGCCAAGCTTAGCCTGTCTGTAAGTCTGCATTTTCTGGAAGTGTTTGGACAATAGAAATACTTGGAAATGAATGAACAAACCTGAATATCACTTAGAGAGATGATGCCACACAGATGATGCACTCTTGGTTTGTTTTCTTTTTTATAACATAAATTTAAAAAACGAGGAATCTGACTCAGGAGAATATTTCAGAATTCTGGAGGATGCACTGTGGTTGCTGTGGAGGATGAGGAGATTTGCAGGCTGCTCTGGAGCTCCGAATTTGGGGTTTTTCCTTGAGGTGTGCTCAGCAGAAATGGGAACTCTGCTGCTGTTTGCCAATAGGTGGCACGAGTGCATTGCCGAGGTTGGCAGGTGCAGACTGCAAATAAATAAATAAATAAATAAATAAATGTCTGTGTTTAACTGGGGGATCAGCACCGTGTCCTGTCTGCAGCCACTGGCTCCCACCTAGGAACCACTGGCTGCACTCTGGCACCTGCTGCCAGGGCTGAACGAGTCATTTTTGTTACAGAACAGAGAAAAAACAGCAAAATTAATGCATGGTTGTTATAGCAGACAGGAATGGACTTAATGAAAAGCTGTGTGAAAAAGGAGCGACCTGAAATCAACCACAGCAGCATTGCACACACACAGAAAGGCATTTTCTTATCAATTAATAAATTTTAATTTATGGTTAGTCTGAAAGGAAAAAAACCAAGCAGTAAAACCAACCAATAAAAATCAAGTTTTATAGAGCCCAGGTCCAAACCCTGCTCAAGGCTACTGAAAAAATAATCAAGTTTATTTGGAGTTGTGCAACAACTGGAACACAAATCTCTGCTGTGCATGGGTGTGGGGAGTTTATTCAGGGGAGCTGCAGGATGGGAGAGTTTAAGGGGGGAAAAGTGGAAGTGGTGTGGTGATTTATATGGAATTGCAGCCACTGGAATTGTCCTTGCAGGTTTTAATCCAGCCTTTCATTGGATTTCAGTGTCCCCTTGTGCCCTGGTCACCAGTGCAGCACCTGCCTGAAGCCACCTCTTCCCTTTGGCACCCAGATTCCAGCCTGAGCTGGGGAGTCAAGGAAAAGCTCACAACTGACACCAGCAGAGTGGAATATTTGCCTGTTTCACGAGTGGGTTTTTTTCAGGACTTTCTCAAGTGTTTTGCTGGCTGTGGTCTCTCAGAGATCTCTCTGATCACTTTCTAAAGATGATTTGCAGGTCGAAGAGCAGTTACCAGGCTGCAAAAATCCTCCTTTGAGATTCTTCACTCTGTGTTCCACCAGTGGTCAATCAGAGGGTGAGAACTCTCCACCTGCCTTTGAAGCCTGGAAATCGATTTGTGGGGTAGGAAAGGGAGCAAAGTGTTTGGGAAGTGCCCATGTAATGATTTTAATCCTTGCCTGGATGTTCCTTTCCTTCACAGCCCAGGTCATCTCCTGAATTTGGTGATTCACAGTGAGTGAGTGGGATGGGGAAATTCTGGGAGTTGGAGAAGGTGTAGCCATTTCTTAGCCCACTTTTGTCATTTTTGTGAACCAAAAACCTTCAGAGTGGCAGCATTTACTCTTCTAAATGCATTTCTTCTCTTTTTTCTCATTGGACTATAAATATCAGAATAAATTGGAGTTTGATACAATACACCTTTGAGGACAGGGAGTTGGGAGTGTTTAGGATTTCATTTTTAGTTTTTGCAGGCAGCAGGGTCTAGACTTCTGCTGCTTTGCATGAAGCTCTCCCTGCCCATTCTCCTTACCCAGAATTAGAATTTATTATTTACTCAATTACAATTAATTGAGTAAATACTAATTACTGAGCCTGTTGGCTGCTTGCAGGTTGTGGCAGGGTGGGAGAACTTGGTGTGGATGGGGCTGTTCAAGGCTGAGTCATGGGTTTGTTGTCAGCAATAAAGCACACAAAAGTTGGATCTTTCCAAGACTTTAACTGCATTTTACAGTGGAATTAGGGAGGGACATGCTAGAGCAGAGAAATTGGTGATTAGGTGTTGCTATTCCCTCTCCTGGCCTGGATTCCTTCAAGTCATGCAGTCCCCAAGCTGTTAAAATCACAAACAATTGGTGTCCCCCAGGTTGAAGTCTGAGTTAGGTGTGTCCTATCAAGGTTTGACATTTTCCACTGCTTCCCCCATAAAATGATTTCCTAAAAATACAAGTTCTGAGCAGCCTGCTCAGTGTAAGGTGTCCTCTAAGCTCAGCCCCAGCTGTGGCTGACAGGGACAGCGTTGGTGACTTCATCACCTGAGTCAGGATCCAGCTCCAGCTTTGGGTCCCTTGGATCCCAGCCCATGGATCCAGCCCATCCAAACCATGGAAAAACGCTGGGATGAGCCCCAGGCAGAGAGACACTCCCAGAAAAATCAGTGCCTGGGGGACAGAACGTGACATCCATGAACCTTCTGTGCCAGCCACGTCCCTCAGAGGGGACAAGGGAGGGGACACTTGTCCCAGGGCACAGGAGGACACACACCCCAGGGAATGGGATCTCTTGATGCCTTGTGCAGGGGCTGGGCAGAGTCCCAGAATAAAGCAGGGATTTATCCAAAGGATCTCCTCCATGGATCCACCTGGGGCAGCACCAGAGCCCAGCCAGGGCTGCACCCAAGATGAACCAAAATGGCCCCAAAATCCCCGAGTGCTGCCGGGGTCTCTCCCTGGGATCAGCTCTGCTCCATTTGCACCTTGCAGTTCATTGTCCCATCCCAGCTTCAGCCCCTGCAGTCCCACCCTGCTTGTTTTTCTCTCTCCAGCCCACGGGGTTTGTGCTCCTGGCCTGAGATTTGGCTCATTTGTCCTTGGTGCCCAGCTGGAGCAGGAATTGTTTTGTCTCCCTGCTCTGTGCACAGAGCTCACCATCCCCTGATGTGAAGTTCAGAATCACACACTAAAGCAGCACAGAACCTGAAACACAGAAAAGCCAAAACCTGAGGCATTGCCCTGACAGGCAGCAGTGGCAGAGCATGACCCAGTGCTCAGGAAAACAAACCAAAACAGCGATTTTTTATTTATTTATTTATTTATTTTTATTTTTTTTGTCTAGGCTGAGCCTCCTGCAGCAATTTCTGGGCTTTTTAACTTGCTGTGCTACCTGTCAGTCTCTGAACAGATGCACAGCCTTCAGGCTGCCCGAGCCTGCCAGCTCCTGGCATCCTGCTGGGAGCTGTGGGAGGATTTGAGGGGGAACCAGGGCAGCCTAATAATAGCAGCAGCATCCCCGGAGCCTGGTGCCTGCACAGAGGCAGGAGAGGGAACCTGGAGCTCTGCTGGTCTGCAGCCAGCACAGGGATGGAGAGCAGAAACCACGGGGCACTGACTGCAGCACTTGCTTGGCAGCAGGATGCCGAGTGCCTCGGCCAGGATAAGCAGATGTTTGAATTTCCCCAAAGCTGAAAGGAGCTGGGGATCTGTAAAAATAAACTTTTGGAAGGTGGCGTGTTTTTGCTCAAAATGGGCTGGGTCTAATTTGCTGCTTGAGTAAAAGCAGAGGGGTAGAAATGTGTATTTCTATTTTTTCTTTGTGTCTTGACCAGAAGTTTTATAGTTCTTTATCTCAGTAGTTCCTGAGGGTTCAGTTGTCTGGTTGTAAACCAGGTGTTGTTTGAGTGAGGGCATTGTTGGGGTGGTTGATACAATATAAAGCTGTCATAGACTTTTTCCTTCTGCTCCTTTAGCAGGAATACAGCCTGGGTGACACCATGGGACAGCTGAGTGACAATATATACAATATATAATAATTATAATACAGGGGAGAGTCCTATGTTCCATACAGAAATGCTGGGTAGGGGGTGGGATGGATGCTGTGACACTGGGCTGGGAAAATCCTTCCCATCCTGACCACCTTGGCAGGTATAGTCACCAAATGGTTTGGTTTTGGTTATTTTTAGGACACAGCTGCTTTAAACTTTAATTTTTCACCAATGCTGACTCTTTTTTAGGAAAAAAATAATATTTAGATTAGGATTGACAAGACATGAGGACAGAGAAATCAATATTAATATAGGCATCAGAACATTTTAATTTTGACAATTTAATTTTTTAATTTGAAGGAAGAATGGGAATTGTTTATCAGAAACACCATCTGCCAAGGCAGGCTCCCTCAGCTGGTTATGGCAAATTGAGCAATGGTAAATTATTCCTTATATTTATTTCTGGTTCTGGAAAGAATCCCACAAATTATTCTTTTGTGAAGATTATTCATAAATTTCTCCAAGCCATTCCTGCCTTTCCTTACCTCCCAGCTTTCTGTGTGTAAGGAAGGGAGGGAGCAGATTTGTTTTCCAGAACTGGGGGAGGATCCTGTGTCCTATAAGGGGAAATAGGGATGGAAATGGAGCTCTGGGCAGAGAAGGGTTGGGATAAAATCCAAAAACTCTCCCTGTGCTGATGGATTGCCAGGGATGCCCCTTTTCAGTGGAGACTCTTTAGGAGAACAGCAGCAGCAATGCTCAAATCTGGACTGCAGTGTTCTCATTTGGGGAATTTCGGTCAGGAATTGATGAAAAATGATGGGGAAAGATCCTGAAGGTGAAGGGAGAGGAACTGTGTGCTGGCAGTGTTGTTGTCTGTGTGTTCCCATCTTTTCTGGGTGGACCTGGCTCTTCTAGAGCCTCCAACTGCAGTTTTGGTCTCTTACAAAGATTGCCCCCCAAAACTCATGCTATTTTTATTTTCTGCAGATTCTCTGCAGACCAGAGCATTGTATTTGGCTAAAAATGTCCCCCCACATGCCTGGGGTGGGGGTGATGAAATATAGACTCTCCAGTATTTTCAAGGCCAATTAATTTTGTAATTAACTGAAGTATGCTTGAAAATATAAAACATTCATTTGTGGGAGTTGGTCTGTTTCCAGTTATTGCTGGATTCATTTGGCAAGTCATGTTTTTTAAAGTAGAAATAAAATTTCTCGTGCAGAATGATAAATTATTTCCCTTTCATGGAAGTCTTTAAACTACTTCTATTTTACCTCAGATTTTCTTGTAATTTGTTGTGTTTAAATTGGCACCATCTCCAGCATTTCGATTAAAAAGTGTAATTAATTTGAAATAAGATTTCATTATGGTTTTCAATGCTTGGTTCCAAAGAACTTCTAATTTCCATCAGTTTCTTAAGCACTTTTCCTAAATGGCCTTTGGTTTGACTCCTGCAAAACAACCAGGGCCCATCCCCACCAGGAATGTGCCAGCAATGCTCATTGCCTGAAGTTGAAATAATATCAAAGTATTTAGTGATGTTCCAGTTCCCTTGTAAATTGAAATAATAATGAAAATGTTTTGCAATTTGCAAATGTTCCTGTATTTTTTTTTTCTAGAATTTGCTGCATGTATATATATATTGTCACTGGTGTAGGGAAAAAATGGTTTAACTTCTGCTACCAAAATTAATGTCAAAACTAATTGACCTTCATAGGCAGATAATTTTATGCTTCTTCAAACATGGTCTGTCGGATCACCCCATGAATATTGCATTCATTTCACTTTTCAGAAATTACTTTTTCCCTCCCTATAAAACTCCTGCAGTGACTTCCCAGAATAAAGAGGAGAATTATGGAAATCTTAATGTTTCCACCTTTTTTTTGTTTATTTAAGTTGTGGAGTCAACACTGAGCTGTGTGAAGCTCATGGTGAAATGAAAAAACAGAGAGGCTTCCACTTGGAAAAAGGTGGTGTAAAAAGGGAAGTTGTATTTAATGTGGAGAGTGGTTTATTTCTTTTTTTAGAGATTTTGGTGTGTGGAATAGCTGATGTGGTTTTCTCAGATTGGGTTCTTTTGCTTTATATATTTGCAAAGAGAAAATGTAGGATGGAAAAAAAGGAAGGAAGGAATCTCCTAAAATCTGGAAAGTTTTCCTGTTTTGGAAGATCCCTCCAACCCAAACCATTCTGTGTTGCTGCAGTAGTTTAATAAAAAGGCAACAAAAAATTCAGCCCTGTTGTGTTTGATGGCAGCTCCTTAAATTACAGCAGATTCATGCCTCTATTGGGTTTTTAATGTTGTATTTATCACATCATCTTTATGGGGCTGTCATTAGGGATTCACTGCGGTTTCCTCTGTACATCAGGGCCTTCAGGAGTTCATAACTCAGCCCTCCTAATTTGGGACATGCTGAAACCCTGCAAATAAATTGTCCCTCTGTATGCAGATTGTCCTGGGTGTTCCAGGAGCTGCAGTTGATTGAGCCCTTTGAAGCCCACAGAGGGTCAGATCTAAAAGCCCCCAAACATTTTAGACTTCAAGCACTGGGAGTCAAACTCGTGGCCCAAGCCCCCAGCTGGGGCACTGGTTATCTCCAGAAATTCCTTTTTTTTTTTTTGCCTAATATTTATTAACTTTGCTCTAAAAACATCAGAAATTGTAATAAAATTATGCCTGTTCTAGTAAAGGGAAGATCTGGTTTGTATCTCCTTTCCCAGTCAGGGAAAATACAAAATTTAACAATTTTAGAAGGGTATTTTGTTCTTTTAAGAGTATTTAAGTAAGTATTTATTTTTGTTTTATTAAGAGTATTGGCACCATGCTACCCATGGTGCTGGTACAGGGGTGAGGGAGGCTCCCTAAATATCTGGTGAGGGACCTGGTGCTGTGAGTGGGAATTGATGGATCAGAGGGGATGGGCAAGCACAGAGAACCTGCTTTGGTAGTCACCAGCCTGAAAATCCCATGAAAAGCTAATAAGAATTTGGGGTTTTCCAAAATTGGAACAACTTCTGCCTGAAAATCCCACTGAAATGAGGTTTGATTGAAAACCTCATGAAAGAGTTAAATTAGTCAAGGGTTTCACCATGGCCTGTGATTCACTGTTGAGGTTTTTTAGGCCCTTCATACGTACAGGTCATTGAGATTTCCATTTCTGATGGGTTTGCCAAGCAGCAAACCAAATGTTGCTACCTGTGCAGGCAGGAGCCTTGACAAGCTCCCTTCAAGCTCTTGTCATGCAAAAGGTTCTGAGCACAAGGAGGAACATTGCATATCTCTGCCTGCCAAAAGGATCCTTGGCAAGCTGTGCCTGAGCAATTCTGATTTGTTTCCATTTAATTAATGAACACTTTCCTGCTTTGTGATTATTGTCCTTGCCTGAAGTTGTTCCCATTATGGAGATGAATAAATAGTTCTTGACATTAGTTTCTACCTGCTTTGTAATTTGTTACACCATCAGGGACCTGCAGCTTGTCCTTGCTTTGAGTTCCTATTAATTCTGTTTATTTTTGTCTTTTATATGATTTCTGTTTTGTCCTTCACAGTTAAAAAAAAAGAAAAAAAGTCTTAGCACTGGTGTTCTTTTATTGCTAATACAAATACCTTTCATCTTTTTTCCTTTGTCATGGAATAGATTTCTTTGATTGAGGTAGGAGTCTCTCTTCTCCTAAATTTTGTACCTCTTCCAGGAGCTGTTTGTGCCACATAAACATGTGAGAGGAAGATAAAAAGGGAGATAAATTAACACAGGCATTTACAGAGTGTACAGCAAAGGAATTCTCCCATTTTGCTGTGGGTTTTGTATCTCTGCTCTGCTCCCTTGAAGGTTCTTATTGAAGTTGGGTTGTAGGATTTGGGCGAGCGGAGATCTTGGGTGTGGGGTGAAGAGGCTCCAAGCCCAGGGTGTGGGTCAGAGTCATGGGATGGTCTGGGAGTGGGGGGACCTCAAAGTGAGCCCTGGAGAGGCTGCAGGGATTTATTAAAAGGCCTTCAAAGGATCCATCCTGGGCAGCACAAGAGCCTGGCCATGGCTCTGCCCAAGATGGACCCAAGATGGGCTCTGAGTTATGAGTTTTCACACTTTTACAAGTTTTGGTCCCTTTCCATGCTGGGTCCATTGCCCAGTTGCAGCCCAGGCTGTGCAGTCCCACCCTCCCAGCTGCTCTCCTCCATCCCCTGCTGTTTGCACTTTCTGGGCTGAAGCTGCAGCGCTGTCCTGGGCTCTGGGGCTGGGCAGGGATTGCTGTGTGTGCCTGGGCTGTGAGGAGAGCTGCTGGCACTGGCTGTGGAGCTCAGAGTCACACACTGAGGCGGTGCAGAGTCTGGGAAATATAAAAGCTAAATCTTAAGGCACCAAAAGCTGCTCTCATTCCAAGCCTGACGTGGACAGGGACACTTCCCACTTGACTCTGGAGCACGGGGGATGACAGAGAGACGTGGCTGGAGCACACTGCTGGGGACAGCTCGGGGAGCGGCTGCCAACAGCCGGCAGAGCCGCGCCGTGTTCTCCATTTGTAAATTATCAATAAATGACTCCCACAGTCAATAGATAAATCATTCACAAAGAAAACAGCAGGTTCTAATCATCTCCAGATTAATGCCTTCCTGGCAGGGCCTGTGCTAACACAAATAATTGCCTTGGCATGTGCCAAGCTGTCCGGCGGATTTCAGCGGCACGAGGCTGCTCTGGGCGAGCTGTCAGGCACAGGTAACACAGATCCCTCACCTTTTTGGGGCTTTAAACCCTGTGTCCATAAACTTCAGATACCTCTGGTTATCCTGAGGGGGAGGGTTGGCTCTCCATTGTCCCACTGTGCTCATGCAGTGATGGATGAGCACATGTCCTGGGCTGTAAGATGTGAGTGTTCAATTCCCATCTGTCAGAGCTGGGGCAGCTCTCTGCTGTTCATGGGGCAGTTTTCTTTATCTTTCCCACAGCCAGGAGATCTCTGCTGTCCATGGGCCATTAATTATTAATTATCTTCTGTCCATGGCCAGTGGGTGTCCCTGCAGGGCTGATCAAATTCCACCATCCCATGGGGAGATGCTGTGCCCAGGGCAGGAGCCAAGCATTCCTACCTGGATACAATCTGGGATTTCACACATTCCTACCTGGATACAATCTGAGATTTCACACATTCCTACCTGGATACAATCTGAGATTTCACACATTCCTACCTGGATACAATCTGCCCTGGAACAGCCCAGCAGCCTTTGCCCCCTGCATTCCCAGAGGAGCAGCTTTCTCCTGCCCTGCATTCCCAGAGGGAGAGCAGGCCCATCTCCAGCAGCCCTGCAGCTGCAGAGGAAAACTCCCCCCTTGTGCAGGATCCTGCTGCAGCAGAGCCACAGCTGGCACTGCAGGAGGGCTGAGCCCCCCTGGGATGGGGCTGTGCCCCCACCCTGACACACAGGGGACAGGGACTGCCTCACCCTGGCAGGGTTGGGTTGTATTGCTGCATTTTTATCTCATTTTTCCTAGTAAAGAACCGCTATTCCTATTCCCATATCTTTGCCTGAGAGCCCCTTAATTTCAAATTTATAATAATCCAGAGGGAGGGGGTTTGCATTCTCCATTTCAAGGGAGGCTCCTGCCTTCCTTAGCAGACACCTGACTGTTCAAACCCAGACAGCACAACATTCCAGCTTAGCTTGAATCCGAGTTCAGCTCTTCAGGACTGGTTTCCATGTCCCTTTGGAAACTGGGGGGTGTTACTGAAGTGGAGCAGTTGGTTCAAATGAGAAAAAAAAAAATAAATCCCAGCAGGAGCTTTCTCTCACACTTGATTTGAATGCTTGAATATGGATATGTTGGAGTTTGAACTTGTTTATTCTCTGCACATAATGCCTCCTGCTTTACTCTGAATATATTATTTGAGACTAGCAGGGCCAGCAGAAGGAAAACTTGTTTGTATGTGTGTAGCTGGATTTGGTGGTTAATAGGACAAATTCATTGCCAGGGGACTGGCAGGGAGCAGACTCAGGGACATCTAAAACTCTGTAAGACAAAAGGAGGTCACATTAAATAAATGTGTGTGTGAATGTTTCCTCTGCAGGGCTGGTGACAGTTTCATAATACTGAAATCCCGTGAAAAGCTAATGAGAATTTGGGATTTTCCAAATTTGGAATAACTTTTTTCCTGAATGTCTTCAAATCTCACTGAAATGAGGTTTGATTTAAAACCTCATGAAAGAGTTAAATTAAAAATAGCCACTGAGGTGTGAGTTTTCCATTTTGAGCCAGTCTCCTTTTGGGAACAGGTTTGTTGGTCCTCACATGTGCTGACAGATTGCAGAGCTGCAGTGGCAGTTTGAAGTGCAGTTTATCTTTTGGAATTAAAATGTCTTCAGGAGAGAGAAAAACTGGTCGCTCCTCTCTCTGGATCCAGCAGTTTTGTCACTGCAAACTCAAATATTAAGGGAATAGTGATCAGGCCAAGTAAAAAAAATCCTGTTGTTTTGACATAGACAAAAATAATTTAAATACTTTAAAAAAAAAAGACTTGGTCATGAGAGGATGATAGAATAAGATTGTTAATTTGGCAAATTCTTTGAGGAAAATGGGTTTTTTTGGGAGCTTTCACAAGAGATTGGCCTCATCTTCTCTGAGATTTTTTCCAGCAGGTGCTTCTCAGTGAAGAACCCATGGATGCAGCTGCAGGAGGATTCCCCCTTCCATCAGGAGCTGCCAAAAATCAGATGTGAAGATCCTGTGATCTCCATCATCCTGCATTTCTCCCTTGATTTATGGAATCTGTTTTGCCTTGAAATATTACGTTTTTTATGACTCAAACCACATTTCTGCTGTTGGTGGTCAGAGGTTCCCAGACAGAGGAATACAATGTTCTGTGGAAGGATAAAATACATTTAGGCCTTCGTTAGGGAAGCTTTGGTACAGCTTCAAAGTCTAAGGACAGGAGCTGCTCAAACCTTTAAAGCACATGGAGAAGATTCTGTGGCTCTTAATAAATTCCAGTGATGAGGGAACAAAGAATGGAAAATCTAGGATCTAATCCACAGCCATGTCTGAATTATGGAATCTCAAGGCATAAAATCAGTTCAATCATTTTTTAATCTATTTATAAAGCTGGGTCATAGATTTTGAGTAGAGTGCTTTTAATCAAATATACTGCTTTTATTTAATAACTGATAAAAAGTTCTTAATTTTTTTATTTCTCATTTTAGCTCCTCAGTGAGTTAATCCTCAATTTAGTAATTATCCTTCTAGGCTTTAAACCCACATTCTTAAATGTTGCTGTGATCTTTTTATGGCAATAAATGGCATTAAATCTTGTCCATAGGCATCTCAGGTGAGGTCAGAAAATACTGGCATTTCGAGGAGGTTGTGACATGAGAACAAAACTTTAAGGAAACTGTGCTGTCACCTTGATGTTCTTCCTTGGCATTTTTGCTGCAGAGCCACAGTTAAAACTCTGAGCTTGTACATGCTCTGCTAGGAAAGTTTCCTTTCATCTGAACTTTGTGGGTTTTTTAATATTCTTTCCATTTTATTTCAATTTATATCTTATGAAATACTTTTTGTTTTTTCTTTTGAAGCTCAGAATTTCTTTTTTTTTTTTTAATCAGAAATCCTAATCTTCATGGATTATAAATGTATGTTGTAAAAGAAGGTGCTGATTTTTCCTCTTAGCAGCTGTTTATTATATGATATGAACTAAGTTATTTGCAGCTCGTTCAAAATGAGACACAATTGCATTCTGGAGATGTGCTGCTTTTCTTCTGGGGTTTTCTTGTTGTGCATTGGGAAGTTCTGACTGAAATCAGCAAAATATTGATCAGTATTGCTTGTGGCATGGCATGGATTTGGTCAGCCTGCTCCATCCCATGGGGAGTTTAACCAATAATTCAGGAAGGAAAAGTCACCTCTATGTGATAGATCACATCTGCAGTTTCTCTCTGGAAACAGCCTCTTGATCAAAACTTAAATTTAAATGTACTAAATAGAAATAACCTATAATCTTTCCTCACTTGTGGAACTGATTGTTAAAAGAAACCAGCTAAATACTCTGACTGATTTTACTGATGCCTGGAACCAACCAGAACGTTACAGCCCCTCTTATCAGTGAATAATTCATGTCCTATGAGTGAAAAACCAAAAAAAAAACCCCAAACCAAGGTGGGTAAATATCTGTGCTTGAGAGTTTAACAGCTCATCTTTTGGGTAAGACTATTATAAAGTCATTTGGAGGGGGAAGCTCATACATAAAAATGAATGTTGCCATGCAACAAGTACTAAAGAAAGAACCACAAGATTTAAGCCATAATTAATTTCCCATAGCAGCTGGGAGTGTTCAGAAATAAGGAAATTTGGAGGCAGCAGTGTTAATTAAGGCTCATTTGCTAGAAATCTCTGGCCTGTAATTGATAGCTTTGATGTGTGATGTGATAAGAAGTCCAGGTGATGTTTGCCATGATTGTAGCAATTTCTGTGCTGTTTACTCTGCTCCTCTGATTTGCTAGAACTGCTTTGCCAGGATGTGGGGCCTTAGACAGAGAGTGGCTTTGTAGAAAAATCAAAGAGATTTTGGGACACAATGAACCTCTAACTTTTTCTTTTTGTGATTGAGTTCTTTGTAGATAAAGCTCAATTTATCCATTGAGTGGGAGGCAAGAGAACAGAGCCTTTGGTGAAGCTCTCAAATCTTGAGGTGAGTTGATGACCATAAACTCATGGAAGTATAAACAGGACTAGTTTTTATTTTAATCTGTACATTCTCAGTGAGGAGCTGAAGCATGCCCAGCCATGGAAGTGATTTAATGCATATAAACAGAAATTCTGGATATTGGTGGCATTCAGGAGGAAATATTCCTGCAATCTGATCACACCTTCCTGGGGCATGTTGTTTTTCTCCCTGAAGGAATTAATCTTTGCCTCACAGAAGACAGATGATGAAGGAGGTGAGTTCTCTGTGAGCCACTGAAATGATGGCTAATTTTTGAGCGCTTTCCAGATGATCCATGGAAAAGATGAACAGAAAGGTTAAGTTCTGCTGCACGGCTGGGATGCAAAGGGCAGGTTTCTAGTCCAGCAGAGACATCCCATTCCAGGAGCTGACACAATTATGGATTGGGTAGGATTAGGGAACATTTGCTTCATTTCTCTGTCTCTCATGTCCCACCCCAAGTGTCTTTGCCTGTTGTTCCAAAACCTCTCTGGTTTTGGGTGGCTGTGAAGGCTCCTCTGAATTCCAGGGGCAGACCCTGCCTGAGGCCTTGCTGCTTTTGAGCTTCACTGCAGCTTGGAGCCCTGGAAGGACTTGACTCCCTTCAAGCCCTGCAAGGAGCCCCTATCTTGAGAGGATTTTATCTTTGCCGCCACCAAACGCGACGCGTGTTTGCTGCGAAGGGACGGGAGCTGCTCTGCCTTATCTCAGCCAGCAGGAAACAACATCAGCCCTGATAACCCTCCCTTTGCCACCCTGGCTGGGTCAGAATCAAGTCCTGCCCATCATGTTCACACCACCAGATGTGCCCCATGCTGCCCTGCTGGCAGGGACTCTGCAGGGAGGGGAACAGCAATGGCCAGGGGTGCCAGCCCCTCTGAGATGATTCCAAACATGCTGCAGCTCAGAGATTAATAGATAGCATAAACTGAAATTACAGATCAATGTGGCAAAGGATCATTCTAATGTGTTTGTAATCATTCCCCCAGCCATTGGCTGGGCTATCTCCCTTATATATTGCCAGGGTTGCTTATCTGGAGGTAGCACAACAACTCCCTGAGCGTTTTATCACCTCCTTTGAAAGTGGAGTCAATTACAACTCCAGATTAAAATAGTGATGCACTTCAGGGAACAAAAATGATGTCCTGTGATGTGTTTTCTGAAATTGCTGGTAGGGCCTGGCTGAGCCATGGCTCAGAGCTTAATGGAATGAATGGAAAGGTTTTAGGGTTGATCCCATCTGGGCTGGCAGAGGATGCAGCTTCCTCCTGCACTGGTGGCATGGACAGGAGCTAAAGTCAAGAACCCCAAGAAGGGAAAGGAGGTTTCATCTGCTCAACATCAGACAGATTCAGCCTGCATATTAAACTAAAATTGTGGGGGAAATTTGAGGAGGGCTGTGCATCTTTCTCTGTGAGCCAATAACTGGTTATACCAGAACTTCTTATTGCCTATTGCACAAATCTCATTGTTCTGCAGAGGGAGAAGGTGTCAATGGCCCTCAGATATGTCAAAGGTTGTTGCAGAATCTTCTGGGTTTCCTTTCAGGGCAGATTGGGTGAGAGGCACTGAACTCTAACCGCACCAGAGACATTTAGGATGGTAGGAAAGTTTTCTTAGTGGTCAGAGGATGTACCAGAGCAATGGTTTCACTTGAGGATGCTTTTGTTCCTTTTTTACCAGCTGGATGTATTTTTGGGCAGCTCTCTGATCTGTTAAGTGGCCATGATCAAAATAGATACTTCAGCTGTTTCACAAACCCCTCTGCATTTACAGGTGGATCTGCTGAGGCCCCACTGGAAGCAGATTAAGAAAATCCTTAATATCAGGTAAAGTGTGAAAGGGGGGAAATAGCTTTGGGTTAGGGCATTTGCAAAACACAAGTTGCTTAATGTTTTCTTCTAAAATTCATATTTCTTAAAACTTTACTGTGAAGTTTTTGACCAATTCTGATCATTTCTGTACCTACACAAGAAAGAGAGACATCTGTGCCTGTTCAGATATAAAAAGGTTTGTAAGCTTTTTTCCTCCATCCAAATCTTGGCTCTTATTCCTTAAATTTTGTTTTGTTTTTTTTTTTTTCTTCTGGAGTGAATCCAGTTCAATCCATGTTTAAGTTACCCGGCAGTGAGAGAGATTACTGCCCATGTCTTAACATAAAGATAAAAAAAGGTTTTCTGGCAAAGGAGGTCAGAGATGATAAAGGCACAATTGAACTGTGAATGTTACTGGCTAGAGGAGGGGGAGCAGAGGGTGGGATGAGATTGGGAAGCAAAGGATCAATGCAAAATGCAGCTCCAGAGCCCTGAAAATGCACTCAGAGGTCGGAGGTTGGCGTGGAGCTCGGATCTGAAATCTGCCCCAGTGACGTGTTACATAATGTGAGATATTCTGGGGCTTTTCAATGAGGTGCCTGTTCATTTTTAGACCTTGCCAGTTTATTCAGATTTCACTTGGTGTGACAGCCTTCCAACTCAGATTGCCTTCATTTGATCTGCATTGCTCAGAAAGGAGACATGGAACAATTGGGTTCTGCATTTGGAGAGCCAAGCTAAATTCTGGTGGAGTTAGGTGAGGGAATAGTGCCTGGAGACTTCAATCTGGAATAATGAGGGTGAAACAGCTTTGCAGGGACTGGAAGATTATAGATTTGAGTAGTTAGCAATGTACTTTCTGTGTCACATCAGAAAAAATTAAAATTATATATATCTATCTATATATATGTATGTATGTAGTGTATGTATCTGGGTTTCACTTGAGTCAAAATGTGATAAAGGATAAAAAAAGTAGTTGAAGAATTTCCTAGTTGATAAACAGGAAATATTTATGTCCATGGATGTATGGTTTCTTTAGGTTTAAAAGGGTTGCCCTGAATTGTTTGTTTCTGGTGTTTTTTAATAAAGGAGTGTTCTCCAGGATAAAATGTGGGGGAATACAAACAGAGATTGTTTTCAGAATGGGATTAAGGGCAGAATGAATCATTGTGGTGGCAGCAAAACAAATTTAGTAAAGATAAACCTCATTTTTTTGGCAAGGCATGAGATGGGAATTGGAGCTGGGCGTGAGGGACGGAGCTGAACAAGGAGATGGGAAGGGAAGGGAAGGGAAGGGAAGGGAAGGGAAGGGAAGGGAAGGGAAGGGAAGGGAAGGGAAGGGAAGGGAAGGGAAGGGAAGGGAAGGGAAGGGAAGGGAAGGGAAGGGAAGACTGGCTTAGCCACATCCAGACCCAAGCTGTTTAATGGGGCAGGACAGGGACGTGCCCATTGTGAGAGAATTCTCTGCAGTGCCCAGGAACTGAGGGAGTTCTCAAAGAGGGGAGATCTTGGGCAAGGTGCACTGGTTGAGTGCCTAAGTCCTGGGGCTGTTTCCTGCTTTTCAGACATGCAGTTTTTTTTCTTCCCCAGGAAATAATGCAGATCCCTTTTTGACATTTTCCTTTCACCAGTGGTTCGGTGTTGAGAATATTTCAGTGGAGCCTGGAAAACCAAGAGGAACATACCTGATGCAGGGAATTGGGCTGGCAGACTCTTGAGGTATTTAGGCACCAATTCAGGGACTAAATTTTTCCTTCTAAACCGTTGGCTGTGTGGATCTGAGAGAGGGGACTGTTATCTTTGGGATTTATCAAAGAAGCTTTGCCAAACTAATCCTCAGGCAGGCTGCTCACTCCAGCAGGTGTAGGGCAGGTGATAAAATCAAGGGGCCACAGAGCTTTGGGCTCTTTCTAGGGTTGGTTTTGCTGCCACAAGATTCAGCCAGGGCCTTGCCATTGATGTGGAAGGAAGTCAAGGACCTTTTATTCAGAGGAGCCCCCACCAATGGCTCAGGACAAGAGAGGGAATTAAATTCAGGAGTTGATCTCAGTGATGTGTCTGCTCAGTGACCTCTGTCATGGCTTTGGAGAAGGATCAGGAATCCAGCCTGTCAGGAGATGAGGAGGTGCAATGCTCTTGCTCACACCAAGTTTTAGAAGGCTGCCTTCTTCCTGTCACCTCACAGTGCTCAGTTTCTGCTTTTCCTGGTCTATTCTGTGACCCATTTTGCTTTCAATTACTGTGACAGGAACTTTTCTCGGCTCAGGAATTCCTGGCACCTGCCTTGACTCCAGCCCCAGTTTCTGTCTTGCACTGCCACAGCTCCAGACATCAGCTTGCCAATGGGTTGCAGGATCTCACATCCTGTTGCCTTTTTAAGCCGAGCTCTGACTTTCAAAGCGCACAGATAAAACAGCAAGAGCCTGATTCTCGCAGCAGTCGAGGAGCTGGGCTGTCTGAGGATGCTTTCAGTGGGAGTCTGAGAGCGCTTCCACTCAGCAATTCCAGCTGCTCTTCCTCCCTGGCAAATCCTGACACTGGGGTTTGATGTGTGCCCCTGGGATGAGCTCCTCGCAAGGCTCTCATCCACCAGGTTTGTTGGGAGTTAAAATAAAATCTTGCTGCCATTTCTCGTAGTTTGAGATCCTCGCAGTCAGATGTTTTTTTTTAGAGCTTTCCTGCTCTATCACACCTCTGGCAGAGACAAAAATGTGATGTGTGCTGTGCCATTCTATGGAGATTTATACCCAAACCCCGCCTGGGTTTGGTTGGAGTCTTTTTACACCAACCAAGCACCTTGCAGCAGTTTTTTCCCTTTCTGTTACTTACAATAATTAGTATTCCTCAGGTCAATAAATTGATGTTTGCATTCGTCAAAGTCTGTGAAAATAAATTCAGGCAATTTGAGTTTCTGAGGAATTTAAAATTAGTTCAGGGAAATCCCATGGCCTGTGCTCCACTTGGTGATCCCAGCTTTATCCTGCAGCCTGCTCTTGGGTGATGCCTCTGAGAGTACAAATGAGAAAAATAAGGGTGAACAACTCCAACATACAAGACCTTGCTCTTTTCCCCAAAATCATTCCACTCATTCCATTTGGTGAATTTCTGAATGATGTCACAGAGAGCACAAAGGCCCTTCCACATGACCCAGCTGCTGCTCTTTAGTCTAAATTTTCCATAAAATGAATAAACTATACCCACAAGTTTAATTTAACATTATCATTTCCCTCTCTGAAAAGCTTTTGATAAGTAGCTTAATACAAAAGCTGTGTAGTTTTAGGGATTTTTTTCTTTAAATGTTTTTGAACAGAAGCCTCTATCCCAAAGGAAGGAATTTATAAACCTTGATAATCTCACTTTAGTCCAGTGTTTAATTAATTTTTATTTCAGTTGCTCAGTTTCAGGGTATCTGTTTTGCAGGAAGAACTAGAAAATGGAAACATTGTGAATGCTCTTTAACTAGGAAAAAAAAAGGCATGAAAACAAGTCCATAGGAGAGCAGTGCCTCCATTCAGAACAAAATCTTTTTATTCAAGTTTCTTTTAATGAAAACCATTCAGCTTGCTGGTGGTTTTGTAATTCTGAGAGATGGAGAGTTTGAATGTTTTGCAGGACTGCTGGACCTCAAAGCAAGCTGAGCACAGTCAGGGCTTGGGCTGCACTGAGCTGGAACCTGAATTTTGTCATTAGTCAATGGATTATTCACTGCCTTTTCCTGAGCCTCAGGAGCAGAGGGCAAAATCAGACACAAAAAAACCCCAATTTACACCTGAATGCTGAAGCTGGCCTCAGACTGTTCTCTTGTAGATCAGAATTCCAAACCAGTAAGAAATGGCTGTAGAAAATATTTATATGTGACACAAATCATTGGACTGGTGTTGGAGGTAACCTGAAGGTAAATTTCAGGGATTTGCCCCTGTTCCTGCAGCTTTCTTTGGGACTGAGATCTAATCTGAGATTAGGGACCTCAGTGATGGGGTAAAGAGCAAATGCTCTTTTGCTGATGCCTGATTTTAATCTTTGGGGAATGAGGAAAAGTTTGGCACATGTAGTGGAAATAATGAAGTTGTCTATGTTGAACACACCTCACCAAAATAGAGAATCCTTGGTTATAATTTGGTTTTGAACAATGCCAGTGAGGGAAATGTTCCTTTATCCTTTTATCTTTTAAAAATTCAGGTCCTGGTGTGTTGACCAATATTTCAGTGAGGAACAGATTTTATTATTTGATTTTTTTTTTTAATTGTGATTTATTTGTGCGAGGTGAGTACATGGTGTTGGCATCTGGTGGAATCATGGTGCTGCAGGAGGATGAAATCCTTTCCCAGTTTTTTCCCAATGGAGCATCCAGGGCCATCAGTGTGGGTTTGGTGTTGCTGGGGAGCTGTTGAGCTGTTTTTCTTTTCCTTCATGTAATATAAGTTCATATTTGTTTTTAATATATAGAGGAGATGTTAAAACTTTTTTTCCTATTTATTAAAGTTTTCTGAAGTGGCACAGAGAGCTTTACAGATGTTGAAAGCACAACAGCTTGTAGATTTTCCTAAGAAAAAATTTAAAGTATGCTCTCTAAGCTGATAGAGTCTGCACTGATGAAATGGCAGGTCCTTTTTGGGTTTTGCACTTGTGTTTTTAGCTGTTCTGGAGCCTTTCTCTGCAGAACTGTTGACTTTTGCCTTGTCACAGACCATGGCAGAGCTGTGCTGCCATGTGTGTTAAAGAACCTCATTCTCAGGGATATTTACATCAGTGGTGGCATTTTTAATGAGGTGCAATTAAAATCAACCAGCAGTATCATGTGCCTGTAGTGCTGACTTTCAGAAATGTAAGTAAACATAAATATCTGCTGTATTTTCCTTTGTTAATATATTTTTCTTTGAGCTTCTTCTGTTGGAACAGCGACTTTGACTCGTCGACTGCAAAATCAATAAATACATTTTACATTTATTTCAGGATTGTGCAAAACAGCAGAAACCTTGCTGTTAAACATCTTATTTGCAGAGCTACCATGCTTCAAGTGGTTGATGGTTATTGAGATTTTTCTCCCTGATATTCTGTTGCTGGCAAATCCTGTTTTTATCAGGATGGGCGTCTGGGGGAAGGCAGAGATGATTTGTGTGTGGTTGGAATCACTCTGAACAGCAGTAAGGAGAGGCATGTTAAGCAAGGATGAAAATAGTGAGAGATAATCATGGATAATACATCAATTACTTCTCTTACCTTGGCCACTTTTCTTCCTTGAGAAAAACAGTTCCTGGGAGAAGGGAATTTAACAGGTATTTCCCATGAAAATTGGGGATATGCGCTGCTCTGTCAAAGCTGATTTACTGATGACAGCCACTTTATTCTGATTTGTTTCTCCAGCCAACCATCTTGAAAAAATATTTTGTGCAGTTGACAGATGAGATTGTTTTTAGTTAAAAAAATTGAAGTTCTTGTCTTGAAAACTTCAGAAGAAATTGCAACATATTGAGCCTGTAAAACTGAAGTTTGACTTCAGTTCCATCATTTTTTCTGACCTTGTTTCCATCAATTCAGAATCTTGAAAGGCAATATCAAAATTGTTTCAAACTCTGTGGGCTTTTTCCCCCCAGATTTGCAACAGATTTTGCGTATTCAATTTTGATTTTAATATTTGTGAGATTCCACTGTTTGTGGATTGATCGTTTCACATCCCTTTTCAAGGTGCTGTTGTGCTGCTCAGTGTTCTAAGACATTTAGAATTTTAGAGGGTTATTTATTTATTTATAATTTTATTTATTTATTTATTTATTTATTTATTTATTTATAATTTCTTTTAGAGTTAATAATGCAAATTTTATGACTAGGAAGGGGTCTGGCTTTTTTCTTTGGATGGAGCTGTAGGTGTGTGAGAATTGTCCAGGAACTCAGAATGGGTGAAGAAGGGATGGAAGAAAAAAGTGAATTTTAAGAGTATTTTATTTTTAAGAAGTACAGTTTTTCTCAAGAAAACCCTGGCCCACGTTTGAATTGAGAATTCTGAAACCACCCTGGTGTGCTTTCATCCCATGAGAAGGGATTGTCACTGTCACACTTTCTGGAAAAATCCCTTTGCCAGGATTTCTTCTCTGGGAAGCTGAGAAGCCTCAGAGAAAAAGGAAAACAATAATTATCTGATTTGCTTCTGCTGTGTTTTGCTGCTTTGGAATGTGGTTGGAGATTGTTTATCCAACATGGGAATTGTTTTTACTTAATGACCAATCGTGGTCCAGCTGTGTCAGACTCTGGAAGAGGTCACGAGTTTTTCATTATTATCTTGTTAGACTTCTGTCTGTATCCTTCCTCTATTCTTTAGTATAGTTTAGTATAGCATTCTTTAATATAATATAGTATCATAAAATAATAAATCAGCCTTTAAGAGGATGGAGTCAGATTCATCATTCCTCCTCTATCTGGGGACCCTGAAAATACCACAAGGGGCAGCTGCTCTTTCACTGCCACATCTGCTTGGTTTAAATTCCAGTTTTTGTCACTCTGGTTTCTGCTTTGCCTGGAAATTTGGTTGTTTAAGGCAGAGGAAAAACCGTGGAAGAGAAGTCCCTGGAAAACAATGAGTGATCCAAGATGGCAAAGAAGTCCCTGGAAAACAATGAGTGATCCAAGATGGCAAATCCTGTCCTGGGGAGGAGCAGGGGGGATCCTGATCTCCTGCCAGGGAAGGATTCACTCAGCACAGGATGCTCAGGTCACTCCAGCACTGAACACAGATTTTACCCAGATCCAGGAACCCAGGCAGAGTTTGCAGCTCATTCTTATCACAATAGGAAACAAATAATTAATTGAAACCTTGAGTGTTTTCTGGCAACTGCTGAGCTGCAGATGAATTCAGACACACAGCAAAGACCTTTTTCCTACATCTTGCCAAAAGTTTATTTTTCACCACCTTATCTTTGAAAGTCCTGAGAAATCAGGACTTGGAATATTTTCTTTTTGTTGCTGTAATCTTTCTAGGAAGATAAAAATATTCCTTTTTGACATGGAGGACAACATTAGGGATTTCAGATTTCCCTTTTAACTCTCTTTTATCAGAAATATTGACTGTCTTGCTCTATTTTTTCCCCCTCATGTACAGCAGAGCTTGCAGATGCCTCAGTCTCTGGGGGGAACAGCAGCGTTTGTATGTGAGGAGTAGAAAGGTGGATGAAAATTTGTTCAACATTTACTGATTTATTATTTATTTTTTCTTTTTTTGCTGCAAACACAGCCTGTTATGTTGAAATCATAAAAATCTTTTCTCCCATGTTACTAATGTATAGTATCCACATCATGTTCTCCAACTCTGTTAGGTTGTTGGAAGCTTCTAAGAAAGGGTTTTTCCCAATGATTTTCTCATTTCTTTCTTCTGTCCAGCCTGAAACTATTCCTCCCTCCATCCACAGCAGTTCCAGACATTGGATTTGAAACCATCTGAGTCTGCTTCTATTTTCAGTGAGATTCACAAGTGGAGAATTCCAATATACAGAAAATTTATAGTCTTGATTCCAAGCTTTTCTTCCTCCCTTGTATGGGTGTAGCTTCCTTGGGGTGTGTGAGGTCTGGAATTGTGTCTGTGTGACCAGGGGTGGTAGAAAAGGGTTTTTTTATCACTTTCCCTGATTGTTGCAATCCAGTGGCCTCTGTTGTTATTTTGCTGCTCTGCCACAGGGATGTGGGAGTTTTTGAGGGTTTTATAAAGCAGCTCAAACTCCCTGCTCTGAATATTGGAATAAAACCTCCTGTCCAGCAGGATGGAGGTGCTATGACTCAGCTGGATGGTGGGAAATTTAAGAGGATAAAAGTGCTGGGATTGGTCTTTAATAACTTTAAAATATTTTATTATAAAATATGAAGGAAAAACCCTGCCAACCTGTTTTTTCCTTTGTGTACCCTCCATCCCTCAGAGCTAAGTGTTTAAAAATTTACCTAACAGGAAGAAAATAGAAATTTAAATGAAGAGTCATGTTTTTCACCTGGTCTCATGTTACAGTCAAATGGCACATTTGTCACTGAGGTGTTCTGGGTCACTTGCTTGGCTCAGAAAAGTGTGGTATCTAATTAAAAATGTCACTTTGTGTGCTGTAATTGTCACTTCTTGCCACGGAGGGGCCAAGGAGGGGGACAGAATGCAGCAGAGCTGTCACAGAATCACAGGAAGGGTCAGCCTGGAAGGGACCAAGGGGCTCCTCTGTCCCACCTCCCTCCCTGCTCAGGCACAGGATTGCTTCCAGACACTCCTGGAATATCTTGTCAGCCCCTGGGCTTATCTGAACAGCTCAAACTTGAGAGATAAAGGATGTCTGTGGGTGGCCCACGCTGCTTCTCTTGGTTATCTCCAGGTAAGTTACATGACAGTCAAATTGATAAGAAAAAAAGGTAATTTTTAGAAAGAGCCTTTTAGTAAATCGTGAAGAAATAGCATAACATTGCTACTGATTGTGCTGCTTTTAAAATGCAAGCTGAAATTCAGATGCATTCTTGTTTCTGTTAGAGATGTGTAATGCACTGTTTGAGTGTTGCTAAAAGTGTTTTGGAGGAAAATTAATCCTTCTTCAATATCAGTTTGCAGAGTTCTTTAAGGCTGACAGGTAGCACTTGAAAATGTTTGTTGTATTTTCTTCTCGCTCGTCACCTGACAGCAGTGCAATGAAAAATCAGAATTACACTCAGATTTCAAAGCAGCTGAAACCAAATATTGTGAAAGGAGAAAACAGACAACAGACAAAACAAAACCTATTTATTATTTAGTAAAAGAACCCCCCCCAAATCTGTTATAAATAGAGGTAGCCCTCCTCTCGATGCTGAGCAAATGTAGGTCGTGGTTTCAGCTGTGGATTTGTGAGGCACTGATGCAGTGCAGTTGGGTTGTTTTGTGAGAACAAATGAAGTGACAATTCCCCTTCAGTGGCAAGGAACAACAGGCACGTGTGGGATCCCTCTTTTCATGCAGAAGAACACGTTTTTGGGAAATGTACCATCATGTAGATGGAGAAGAGAGGAGGGGAAGCCTCCAAAGTGTGGCATGAGCTCAGGAATGCAGTCAGCAATCTTGTTGTTCATTTTTATTAAATGCACTTTATTGGCTCCTTCATGCTTCAGAGATGTGTAAAGCACAACATATTTGTAGTTTCAGCCTCCTAATTGACTCTGATATTTTTTTCCCTCCGAGTCTTCATTAAAGGGAAATGATTTTGCAGTCGATACCTTATGATTTGTTCTAATGCAAATAACATTTAGCACGTCTTGTAGGCTGTCTGGAGAATTCCCACAAGCTTCCCTGCAAATGTCATCTGACTCCTCAGTCGAGTGGAGCACTGCCTTCCCTCTGCTTTCCTGCAATTTGTCATGCTTCATACTCGGCTAAATCTGCCAATTTCCATTGTCCTCACTGACAGCAGCTGTCACCGTGCCACTTATGGCTTGGAAACTCTTGGTGGCAGCATCCTCCAAGGCACAGGGCTGGGGAGGAGCCCGAGAGGCTCAGGGATGTGGGGCTGGAGCCTCCCTGGTGTTTCTATGGATGGAATGGCACTGCTGGGATGTGCTCTTTGGGCTTTTATTTCAGTATCAGCTTCATTACAAGGGTGAGACAACAGAAAGATGGCAAAGCTCACGTTCTGCCAGCATCAGGTGAAGGTTTCTTTGTTCCAGAGCATTTTTAAAACTTTCCAGCCAGTGGCACGTGGCCAAAGCTCACAGACAATTGTTGTGCCAATCACTGAAAGCACATGAACACTTGTTTCACACAATGTTGTTTGCTCTCTATTAACAACACACAGCTCTCCATTATTAAGCTTAAAACCTTCTCCTATCTTGCTGAGCATATTTTTCTGCAGTCTTAAGGTCTGTCTCAGCCAAGCCTAAAACTCAAGCTGTTGTTTCATGTCCTTGCTTGCTGTACTATTGTAACTTTTCTACTTTCAGACTGCAGCTGGTTCTAACTTTTCTTTCTGTTTCTAAGGCCTGCTTTTGCAGCTTTCTGAAAATCTTCTTACCTTTACTATTTCCCACACTCAGGAGTGGCACCACAGGATCACTGGGAAGGGAAAACCCTGTGAGATGTCCCAGAGTGGCCAACGGGTCACCAAAGTCATCATTTTCTCCTGCACTGCTCTGAGCTTGTGTTGACCATGATGGGTTAAAGTCCACTGGAGAAGCCTCCATGTGTGATAAAGGGAAAATCCCTAAAAAACAGCTCAGTGCACGGCGCCATCAGCATGGTCAGGCTGAACAAAATTGTGACCAGAACGCCCAAAGTCCTAAACCCAGTAATCCTTGCTCCTACACATCCCCCTCTTCCTAAAAAACCCTGTGGAAATCTGAGTTTTGTAGGGATTTTCCCAAAAAGTGATAAATTCCCTGCAGTCAGCCCCAGAGAAGCCCCCATCAGTCAGAGTGGGGGTCTGGAGATGGCAGCCCTGGGCTTGATGCCCTGTGCAGGCTGCCCTGGAGCAGGGGCTGGGCAGAGCCCCAGAATAAAGCAGGGATTTATCCCAAGGATCTCCTCCATGGATCCACCTGGGGCAGCACCAGAGCCCAGCCAGGGCTGCACCCAAGATGACCCAAAATGGCCCCAAAATGCCCGAGCGCTGCCGGGGTCTCTCCCTGGGATCAGCTCTGCTCCATTTGCACCTTGCAGTTCATTGTCCCATCCCAGCTTCAGCCCCTGCAGTCCCACCCTGCTTGTTTTTCTCTCTCCAGCCCACGGGGTTTGTGCTCCTGGCCTGAGATTTGGCTCATTTGTCCTTGGTGCCCAGCTGGAGCAGGAATTGTTTTGTCTCCCTGCTCTGTGCACAGAGCTCAGCATCCCCTGATGTGAACCCAGACCCACACACTAAAGCAGCACAGAATGTGAAACATAGAAAAGCCAAACCTGAGCCCCATTTCCTGGGCTTTTTTACTGCAGGGAGGGTTTGAGCAGCTCAGCTCGCTGCTGCTCTGGGCTGCAATTCCACCCTGGGCAGTCCAGGCTGTTTGGATTTCTCTCCTGCTGGAAGGAGTTTGGAGCTGTGTGTGCTGGGGTGGCTGTGGAGGGGTCAGGAGTGGTGGGAGGGCTGGGATATCCCCTGGGTTTGGGCTGTGCTGGTGGGTTCTGGCTGTCCCTGGGCAGGGAAGGTCATTTTGTGCAGAGGGGTCAGCGCAGGAGTTTCCACAACAGATTGCCTGTAGCTTTGTGGAGTTGGCAACGTGGAATTTTTCTAACTTTGGGGGCCCTTTCTAATTTGGCAGTGCAATTATAGAGTAGTTTAACACTAGGTCTTGCCTTAGGTCGTAGCAGAACAAATCTGCAGCCTGGCCTAGTGGGAAGTGTGCCTGCCCATGGCAGGGGGAATGCAACAAAGGGATTTTTACATCCCTTCCAGCCCAAACCACTCTGATTCTCTAATTCCACCATCACAGTCTCTCTACTCACATTTTTGCCATGCTGTGATGTCTGTATGACACCCCTTGCACGCCCACAGGGACTCAGCCACGTTTTCTGAGTTAACTTTTAACTCATTCCCCACATTTAGCTTTGCTCAGGAATTCTGTAGGAGCTGCTGCCTCATTGCCTGTTTGCTTTGCTTTCAGGCAGGTTTGCTGCTGAAACCTTTACAAGTGCCTGAGACAGCAAATCCAGCAGTGCCCAGGTGCTTCCAGCCCTGCTGAATCCTCCAGCTGTACCAGTCACATCCTGAGGTGATCAGAGATGCACCTGGTGATAAATTGATCTGTCCTCTGGCTGGTGTCTGGGTGAGAGCAGAACCCCAGCCCCCCTGGAAATGCTCTTTAATTTTTGGTTTGTTCTCCTGCTCCCCAGCGCAGCCTCTCAGTGGTTTATCTGCAAACAATGTGGGTTTCTCTCGCTCAGGAAAATATCATTAGCTGGTGCTACAGTAGAGTGTGCTTTTGTTTCAGTTTATCAGCCAGAACTGGGGATTTGCATGCATAATCTAGTGGATCACGTGGAGGCCAAAGAAAAGTTATCCCAAATCACCAGTATCCTTTGTTGCTGCTAAAAAGAGAGGTAATTCCTGCCTCCTCTCTGGGCCTGAGGTAAGAAGCGCCTGTCACCTTGGGATCTGTGTCCTGCTGCACATCCCAGAGTATTCTAATCTTGTATTTAGCTCTTCTTTCATATGCATGTATGAAAGAGCTTTGCACAGATGGGTAACAGTTTTTATCCCCATTTCTCTGTGGTTTAGTGTAGTTACATCAGGAGGAGTAATTATTTCTATCAGCAAGATTGTGACAGCCACCACATATTATGGAAATTTCCTTCATTGAAACGTTAACATTTTTTCCCCCTTTTGTTTGATTCTCACAGCAACACAAAGAATAGTTTAGAAATATAATTGCAATCTCCAGGAGAAATATAAGCAGCCTGGCTGTGAAGCTGAATCACATTAGAGCACTGGGAACAGAGCCACCTATGGAAGAAAATGAGCAGGAAGAACATCCCATCTTGAGCAGTTGTATTTGTCAGGAAAAGGGGAATCTGTGCTCAGCCACCACAGGGAAGGGACAGCTTGGCAGTGATGCCTTGGAGCTGCTAGGAGGGGCTTCTCAAACAGCAGAAATTGCTTCATTCCCCAGCACAGGGTGTGCTGCTGAAGCTGCATTTGTCTGATGGGATGGGATTTTGGGGTGAGCACGTGTGAGAGGGTTAATGCACTTCAATTCCCTGTAAGGACCTCGAGCAGTGGGCACAACCCTTCCCAAACCCAGGAGTTCCACTGGGAAAGCAGCTGGGCTCTGCTGCCAGACCCTAAACCTGGCAAGTGGGATCTTGATACAGCTCTACAAGTTCCCAAGAAAAGCTGTGTAAATTCGAGGTACTTTGATGAGTGCATTCAGTCAAGAGACAAACCCTTCAATGCCTCATCCTTTTCCAGCATGGTGCTCACTGACCAAAACTGGGTAAATCACAGTCAGATATTTGTATAATGGCCTTTTTTTGGCTTTGAAATCTGCACTATCATGTGGGAACTGCTTGCAGAAAGCATTGCTAATATTTCATATTTCTATGTCCAGTCATATTAAACTATTCTAGATTTTTTTGTCACTTAATCTCATAAAAGGCATGTGAGAAATCCTAATTAGAGTTTTACAGGGTTGAGACACAAGTTCACTTGTGAATCCTGTTCTTCCCATGTGCTTTATTAACCTGAAGCTTTCATATTGATTAACCCTCATTGATCAGCAATTCAGGCCAGCACATCTCTCACCTCTGCACTGGGAAATCATGAAAATCATAGAAGGGTATTTTATAAAAACTTGGAAAATGGGAGCCTGCAGCAGCATGGGATAGAAAAATACACGTGTTCCTGTTCCAACATTGCTGCAGAGCAAAATTATTAGTCCAGGACGCCCCAAAAATGAGTTTAGATCATCTTAAATGCTATTGAGAGCCTTACATTTAAAAACAAAGCATATTTTAGGTTGAAAAAGAGAAATGCAACCTTCTGACACTTGAAACTGGGATAATTATCTTTTATTGGTGTATAATTGTAGTGCATGAGCACAGAGATAGTACCTAGAATTAATTGCTGGGTACAAAGGTATGATTTGTAAAATGCTTTTATATCTGCAAATTTAAAATAATTGGCTTATCTATGAAAATATACATTTGCCTGCGGAGTAGAGTGAAACAGAAATGTTTACTTCTTAATTTTAGCAGGTGCTAGTTTAAACATTATTTAAATATTATTGGATGTTTTCTTGCCAAGTCTTGAGTGCACCATCAAATCAGCAGTGTGGGAAAGGTGGCATAGAAAGGGTTTGTGTCCAGGCAAGGAATAACAAGAATGTTTTAAATTCATCCATTCCTTACTGGTTTTGATCCTCCTGGGATCATTTCAGCAGCGAGGTACAGATGGTGAGGAGCAGATTTACTGCAGTTCACATTTCTACAGCTCTCTTTGGGAAATGTCAAATGCCAGGAAGGATGGAGGGGATTTTTCCCACCTGAGTGGGTTTCCCAGCCCTGGGAATGGATGGAGCCTCCCTGGAAAGGGACAGTTTGTGTGGTGCTGACCCCACAGGCTGCATTTCTGGTGGGGCTGCTTCATCCTTGATGGTTTGGTGTTTGTAAGTGGGGAAGGGGAGAGGATTCATTGTGAGAGGTGGGAAATGGTCTGACAGCAGCTGGGAGGGTCATGGAGGGGCTGCTTGGGGCCAGTGGGAAGGGATGGCATTACAGGATGTTTAACATACATATCATGTATGATGTGATATGATGTGATATGATATGATATGATATGATGTGATGTGATGTGATATGATATGTATGTGTGAATGTACATACATATATGTATGCATAGAGGATAAAACACACATCATTTACCCCAAAGGCAAGACCAGAGATCCAGGGTCCTGTAGGCAAAGGCAGACATTTTTTAGTTAGAATGGTTTTATGGTTGAAGACACGATGAGATTTTGAGCTTCCTGCTCTTTGAGCTGGTCCCAAGGAGTGATTTGCTCTTTTCCATCAGTTCTCCTAAACAAAGAGTGTGTTCAGGTGTGGTGCCAGGGCTCTCCCTGCAGCCCAGTGAAGTGGGAGCACAGGGAAACTTCAGCAGAGAGCCCTGGCAGGTCAATAACAGGCAGCATTTACTGTTCAGAGGGTTTGAGGCAAACCCCTCAATGATGGAGCAGATCCTGGGCTGTGCTGCACCCTCAGTTTGTGTTTCCAGGAGCTGGCAGCACTGTG
Organism: Fringilla coelebs; assembly: GCF_963513975.1. Classification (NCBI taxonomy): domain Eukaryota; kingdom Metazoa; phylum Chordata; class Aves; order Passeriformes; family Fringillidae; genus Fringilla; species Fringilla coelebs. The sequence continues at coordinate 22,639,372 of NC_140036.1, forward strand.
GGGCTGCTGCTCAGGAGGCAGGGAGGTTGCACTGTGCAGAAGTGGAAAATGCCTGCTCTTGTGCTGATGGAGCTGTCAGGGGACTCTGGCTGGGAAAAACAGCTCTGAGCTGGGTTCCCTTGGAATTGGGGAAGTTGTGCTGACACAAGCTGGAGGAAAACAGTGCTGGGTTCAGTGCCAGGAATTCCACAGGAAGTCTTAGGGGCTGGGGGAGAGGTGTGTTCTCAGGTAAGCATTTAAAATTTCATGCACTGGCTTTTAGTGTGGGTGTCACCACTAATGAAAATATCATGGAAGTTGTGCTGGAGAGCCCTGCTTGTGTCTGCTCTCTGATTTCAACCTATTGAGCATTTAATAAATTCTTGTACAATGGCTTGGCTTTGACAGCTGCTTTTACACCAGAACAAGCTTCAGCTGCTTGGGACCAAGAGGTGAAAACCTGTCAAAAAGCAGTGATACAGACTTGAATCTCTTTGGGGTAAGAAATTGGATGTTGATATTCCTTTGCCTCTGACTAACCCAACTACTGAGTAGCCAGATAAATGGAAGTAATATTTTCTCCCCCAGCTTTTCCTTTTTATTTTTTTGCCAGCTGAGGAGAAAAAAAATCCTAATTTATGAGGGTGTTATGAGGTCTTTACACAAGGGGCCTTGGCTGTGTGGTGAGTTAAGGACAGTGATGCATAGAGCCAGGGAATTGTGGTGCTTGGTTCTGGTTGGGTTTGAGGGTTTTTTGTTTTTTTTTTTTTTTAAAGTCCTGTGGCCTGTGTCCTTTCATGAATTTATCCAAGTGACACCAAAAAATCCGTATATTTAAAATCCAGCGTTTTGAAATATGAGTATCATTAAAAGTCAATTTTAAAATTAAGGCAACCTCTTCTGAAAAATTTACCCTGGGACAAGTGTCAGGAAAAATTAAGCTTTGCAGGCAAAGCGTGCTGAGATGCACAGTCATTTTGGGAAACACTTTTCTTTGGTAGCACAGAAAATGCAGACACAGAGAGAGCAGTTGATTGCTTTTCACTGGGGAATAAAGTTGAGTTTTTCAAATTCCTTGGACTTGCTGGCTTCATGAAAGATTTTTAGTGAGCAAATGCAGCTAACAGTGCTTTGATTCTCAGTTAAGTGGAAGTTGCTAAACCAGTTGTCCTGCAGTTTTTGTAGAGAACAAAAGACACAAATAATTGAGGTTTTATATACGTTGGGAGCAGTAGGAGTAGGAAAATATTCTGTCTTAATAATAGGCTTAACAAGGGAAGGCAATAAATCATTTCTAATTACCAGCCTTGTCGATTACATGTTTCCTCATTCTCATCTTTCAAATTGCCTCCTAAGCTGAGGCTTCTTTGTAAATGAGATTTGCTTTTCTTCTTCTTCCGTTCTGGGGGATGTGTCACCCTGCAGGAGCACATGTGTGTGTCTGCTTGGATCACAGCAGGATGGAGGCTTTTCCACAGCCATCTGGCACTGCCTGGCTCCAGTGCTTCCAGGGGAAAAACATGGACAAAATGGATTCTGCTCTGCCTGCTCGGTCCACCCAGTTAAATGTTGATTACTTTTTGTGTATTTGGTTGGTTTGGAGTCTGTCATTCTTGTTTCCATATTTAAAAATTATTGAAGAGTTAAAGCTTTGAGGATGGTGTAGGAAAACCTAAGGTAGGTTTGCTGGAAGATTTATCTCCTCCCATCATTAGAGAAGAGTGGCTGGTACACAAAGCTAAACAAAAAAATAATCATAATTTTATCTTCCTGAAAATTAAATCGGTCTTGTGTTTTGATCTAGCCCTTGAGGCTTATGAATAATAATAAAAAAATAAAATAATACTAAGAGTGGGGGAGACCTTGAAATGCCTGTCCTGCTCCTGCCAGTGCATGCCCCACCACACTCACCTTATGCTCTGACATAAAAAGGATAACAATTCTCAGTGACTGAGCATAGCAGGACCCTGTAGGGCTAAGGATTCAAAACCAGAGCGACACAGACTGGTTTGGGTTGGAGGGAACTTTAAATCCCATCCAGCCCCTCCCCTGCCATGGCAGGGACACTTCCCACTGTCCCAGGTGCTCCAGCCCCAGTGTCCAGCCTGGCCTTGGGCACTGCCAGGGATCCAGGGGCAGCCCCAGCTGCTCTGGGAATCCCATCCCAGCCCCTCCCCACCCTCCCAGCCAGGAATTCCTTCCCAAATCCCATCCAGCCCTGCTCCCTGTCCATGTGAAGCCATTCCCTGTGTGCTGTCCCTCCAGCCCCTCTCCAAAGTCTCTCTCCATCTTTCCTGCAGCTCCTCCAGGTCACTCTGAGCTCACCCCAAAGCTTCTCCTGTCCAGGCTGGACAATCCCAGCTGTGCCAGCCTTTCCTTCCAGCAGAGCTGCTCCATCCCTCTGCTCATCCTGGAGCCTCCTCTGGATCTCTCCAGCAGCTCCAGGTCCCTCCTGTGCTGTTCCCAGGGCTGGGGCAGCTCTGCAGGTGGGTCTCACCTGAGCACAGGGGCAGAATCCCCTTCCTCAAAAATCAAGTGATCTTAGGATTTTCCTTCTTGTCTACCTGCTGTGTTTTAAAAAACCAAAAAAACACTCAAGGCAAAGGAACAGCATTTGTAAGTCCCTCTGGTGTCTTAGGGCTTCTCTGAGGGCTGCAGATTATGTACTTATGCCCAGGAGTTTCCATAAAAGCAGCTTTGTTTTTGAGTGTCTGCAGAGTGACACCTTTACATTTCTCTATGTTGTTTACTGCTAAATGGGCAGAAACTCTGGCCCAGGAGTGTGGAGAATTACAACCACAAACAAAGCCCTGCTTTTTCAGCCCTGTCCCCTGTGTGCTATCACTGGCTGCCATAAGTCATCCCTTCAATGAAATAATGATATATTTATAAATTTATTGAATTGGTTTTAATTCCAGCAAGAGCAACAGAGTGAGAGCAGTGAGGTGAGAGTTCTGTCCCTGCAGTGACCACAGGCTGGAGCTGTCCTGGCCCTGAGGAGCTCCACCTGGGCATGAGGAGGTGTCACTGAGGTGTTGGGCAGGGAATGACTTCTGCTTGTCATTATGTGGGGTTCTTCCCTCTGACACATCTGGTTTGCCAGAGGGATCTGTTCTCCCAGAGCTGGAGCCTATACATATATAAATACATACAGCAGGAGGCTGCTGGAGGCAGTTTTGGTGCTTAGAGGGGGTTTGGTGTTGGGACAAGTGTGCTGCCATCACTTCTGCCCTGAGCTAGGGAAAAAGAGTCAGGAAAACCACAAGAGCTGTCTCCCATGTGTGGGGACTCTGTGACTGCTGCAGCCTGACAGGGTTGGGCTGGGTGAGTTTTAAGGCTCATTCCAACCCAAACCAGTCCAGATTCTGTGCCTTCTGTTCTTTGGGAAGGTGATTTGGGTTTAATATGGGGATAAAAGGGTTTTTTGGGGGTTAATGCAGTGGCCAGGCTCTGGGGTGGGATCAGCTCTGGGCTGGTCCCTGTTCCTTGGGACACTGGGGAGGAGCACCCAGACCAGCACTGGTGCCTCTGCTGGAGCTCCAACCCTCCCCAGCTGTGGAGACTCTTCTTGTGCCCAGCCTTAGGGGAAGCAAAAGTGAAAAGTGGAAAATTAGAACATCATACAGGATATTCAGTCCTGAACTTGATGTAGGTTTTTTTTTTTTCCCCCTTAATTAAGAGTTTAAGGTAGAACAAGAAGAAGGTAAGCAAATAACAATGCCTTGTGCCTTGCAGGTGGTTTAGGGAATATACTTTACAAACTGTGAAATTAAGGTAGAATGCAGATTGATCCATTTATTTTTGTGCAATAAATGGAATCTATGGGGTAGTGGCTTAATATATTAAAACCAGAGATTTTGTAGTTTTATTGCTAGCAATTTATGTTTTTAAATCAGAAATGGGATCAAGTTTATGGGTGAAAAAATGGTGTTGAGAAGGTTTTTATAAGGAGATTTAAAGAAGTTTGAAGTACAAGGAAAAAGCTGAGAACCATTCCATATGTTGTGTTAGGGCAATCAGAAATATTTCAGCAAAGTTTTGCAAAGCTTTTTAAAATCTCTGTGCTTTTCACATTTAAGAGAACTACTGTGCACATCCTCAGCTCTGACTGTGTTCACACAACTGCCTCGATGCAGCTCCTGATGGGGCTGACAGAAATTGCAGCAACATTTCTGAATTGCTTTGTCACTGATGTGGCACGAGCCCCCGGCCACACCATTAAACCCCAGTATCATCTGTTGAAATATTTGCCATTTTCCTTCCAAATTAATGGTGTTAAATCTCTTTCACCAGGCTGTACAGCAGATAAACCCTGCAGCGTGGGTGGGTGCAGATAGTGTGAGGAGGTTGGAAACAGCTGGAGAAAATCGGTGAAAATTTGAATCTGGTGAAAAATTCGTGGCAAAACCGTGGGGATAACAGAATTTTGTGGGACCTTCTGTGCCAAAGTGCAAAACGTTTTCCCACCTCAAGAAACCCTGAGGCAAACAATGCTGAAGGAAATCCTTGAGGTTCTGGTCTGGAGTCAGACGCTGCTTCCCCTCGGACTGAGCACAGGTAAATCTCCCTGGATATGGATGCACATCAGCAGACAGGAATGCATCTCCCTGCACTGAGTTTCCTGTCTGAGCAGCTGCAGCTTCCCCCGGTGATCTCCTTCCCTGGGCACAGTCTCAGGGAGGAGGAACAATTTGTATTCTCCTGTCTGTACCTGTGGAGCTGCAGGCAAAACACCTCGGGGGCTCCCCTGGGGCAGAGCTGCTCCTGTGCTGCCCAAATGGCCCATGAATTATTTGTTCACCTGTTTTGAATATTTACAGCTTCAGCAAAAGGAGCCCTGTACAAAACTGATGACATTGGATTATTTCATATACTGCCTCGTTCTTTTGATTATCTCAACATTTTGAATTCAAATTGTCTTAGCTGTAAGTTGAAAGTTGGCTTAGTGTGGGAACATGAGAAAAAATATTCTGGCAGAAATTTGTCAGTAGAATTCTCACTAAAAGGGTAATCAGAGCACAATTTGAGAAATTAAAACTGGGTTTGAGGGGAGGATTTTCTTCCTTCTTTAATCAGGGCAAGTTATGTTCAAGGACTTGCAAATATAAAACCAAATTAAGCAAATCACAGGAGTGAGAAAGTGCAATGCAAAATTGCTGTCAGCACAAAACACAAGTTACTCACATAAATCTTTAGGACTCCTTAAAAACTGCAACGAGAAAATAATAATCAACCAATGTATCAGCTTGAAATTGCACCAAATATATGGGGATTTTTTATCTCAAATGGCATTTAGTACTGATCAGAAAAACAGATAAAACTCGATGTAATAACCAGATCCATTCTGTTTAGTGTCTTGGAATCTTGCATTTAGCAGAACTGTTTCACCACAAATGGTATTTTAACTCTGGCTGTTTCACATTTTAATTGAAGTCTAAATTTTCTAATGAAGTTTTCATTATAGGAAGTTCACTCAAGTGCATTTCCAGTATGGGAATTGCAGCATCCTGGGGGTGCCAGCTCAATGGAGAATGACAAAATTAATGTCAACATCCTTGGTTTATTACCATCAGGATGGAGGAGGTTTCAGAAATAAAAGAGGTTTCATAACTTGGCTTAAATAATACAGTAATTTTATGGGAAAAGGAGAGAGTGGGGGGGATTTGTTGGCCTTTTGGGTAGAACTGGATAAAGGAGGTCTGGTACCAGAGGGGTGCAAGGTGATGAGACTGCCCTTTGTGACAGAGGGTGCAAGATCTCTGAGCTGTCAACTACATCATGGAATTTTTGGAAGGGGTCGAGTTATTTATCCAAATTCACCCCAAGGACTTCACCTTGCGTGGGTGAGTATTGTGTTGAGATTGGGATTTTTTTCTGCTGTGTCCAAGTGTGTTTCACTTATAACTAAGTTTGTTAGTTAATAGGAAACTTTGCCCTCACAGGTGCCTCTTTAATCATCCAGACACCTGATTGGAGAATTCAGGTAAAAGGAGATTTAAAAGTGTCCTGGGTCTGGAGGGAGACAAGCTGTTCTTTGCTTTTAATGCCTTGGCTTTGTGTCTGCCCTTTTCTGTATTTTCTGCTGCCTGTAATGCTTTTAATGGGTATAAAGTTGTCTCTCTCAGACCCAAATTTCCTCAGCTAGATGGTGTTGCCTGCTCACCACCACACCATTTCTACTGATCTCTCCTTCAGGAGAGAAAAGGAAACACCATTTGATATTGTATTTGAACTCAGACTTCAAAATAGAGCTCAGGAGAAGCAAGAACTCTTGTCTGAGTAAAGATTTGATTTAATCAGAGAGGGAAAAAGATTCACCCTTGTTACCTTTCCCTCTTTTCTTTCATCTCTGTTTAAGTTGGTATTATTACTGTGGGAGACAAGCTTCTGTAATCTCCATTTTTCTCCTGGGGAGAACACAGCGGGAGCCCTCAGGAGTCTGGAATGTGTTGTTGCAAGGGATTTTAGCATCCAGAGCCAAATGTGAGGTGCTGGCATGGAGCTGAAGGAGGTCCTTCTATAAACACCTGCCTGATGCTTTCAATGTTTGACAAAGCAGACATTGTCTCATCGTGGTGGTTTTGTCACAACCACAGGTGACGTGTCAGGTGTGCAGCGCCGGGGCACGGCCTTCTGTACTCACTGCCTGGTGGAAATCGATTCTAAAATCCTTAAAAGCTGGAAATTCCTCCTGAAATAATTGAAGATATTTTGATGATCTCTTACGCTGTTTCCCAGTGTCACCGGGGTGTGAAGACTTTGGGGGAGAAAGCCGCAGATTTTGAAGAAACGTTTTGAAGGTGTAGAAACATTGGAGATGCAAACAGTGGCTTAAACCAATGGTGTTTTGTGGAAATGTTGGTCATTCTGGTTAAATGTTCTGAGTCTTGCATGTAAACTTCAACCACATCCACTACTGCAGCAGTTTCAGAGCCCTGGGGAGGGGAGGTTTCTTTTGTTATCCCTCTGCCCAGATTCCCCTTTGGGGTAAATTTGCCCTCTTGCAGCTCTGTGTGACCACAGACTGTCAAACCTGATTTCATTATTGCCTTTAGCCTAATGAAGCACAGCTGCAAATCAGATTTTTTGTGAGGGAGAACTTTCCCTCCCAGTGGCACTGACCTCTCCTTCCTCACCAAATTACCCTGGGTTAAACCTTAGCTCTGCATCTACACAATTAATTCCAGCAGGCTGCTGCAAAAGTCATTGTCTTATGCCAGAGCAACCTATATAAAATGCAGGTCCATAGTATATATTAAATTTTGCTCTTTTCTGCTGCAGTACCAGCTCTATCAGCCACTTTCCTTTGGGTTTCTCTGCCTAAAGCTTCCCAAAATTGTAAAGCACAGAGAGAGGAAGGGCTCCCTAATTGGGTGTATGGTAAACAGAAAAATCTCATTAAAATTGAGGAGTTATTTGTAGATGTTGGCAAAGAAAACAAACCTTTGGAGCTGGAGTTCACTGCCTTATTTTAATGGAGTTCATCATTATTTTAATTTATGTGTGGCTTGGACCTAAATACAAAGGACAGTCTGGGTCATGCCTGTGGAAATGTAGTGATTAACAGCTGTTGCTGTTTAATCAAGGCAGAAGATGCTCTAACGACTGAGGCACATATACACAGATATTTTACTGTGAAAGAGAGCTGGTTACACGATCCAGAGCTCCACAAGTGAATGGATAGTCTTATTTCTTTGTTTATTTATTTTAAGATTTGAGGGAAAATTGGTTGCTCAGAGAAGCTGTGGCTGCTCCATCCCTGGAAGCGTCCAAGGCCAAGTTGGACACTGGGGCTGGGAACAGCCTGGGACATGGCAGGGGGTAACACTGGATGGGCCTTAAGGTCCCCTCAAACCCAAGCCAATCTGTGGTTCCATGACATTGGTAAATGAGTGGTACAATTGCTGCTGTTTCTGGTGCTGCTTCTGCATCATTCCTCATTGTTTTTATTACCATATATTTATTTTTCCCAAGAGAAATGAGAAATACTTCTCAGGGAAGTTACTCCTGTAATGTTGAGATCTGTTCTTTCTCTTTTCCACACCTACCTTGGGTCTAAAAGATGGAAATATATTCATCCAGTGTATCTGTGCACAGCTCCAGAGATTCTGAGAGTATCTCGTCCAACAAAAATTTATGAGAGAGAAAACTCCTTTTGTTTGCATTGTTTAAGGCCAGAAGAGAGTCTGTAGTCTGACCTTCTGTAAATGTCAAACCTTAAGAGCTCCTGGATTGTTCTTTGCTTCTAACAGAAAGCAGGCAGCCCTCCCTGTGACTGCCAGAATTGTTACTGCTTCTGAAGGCTTGTCCATCCAAGAGTTCATTAACTTGTTGTATTCACTCCCAGGCTGATTTGCCATCTTCAGCCTCGAATTTTTCTGTTGAATGACAGAATTATGTTGTTAATATTTTGCTCTCCAGATTCATGCAGGGTTCCATGGAGATGCCATTGCAGAGACAGTGGAAGTCTGTGAATCATAAAATTGTGGAATGGTTTGGGTTGGAAGGGGTCTTAAAGAACCCCCAGTTCTACCTCCTACCATAGGTGGGGACACTTTCCATTATTCCAGGGTGCTCCAAGCCCTGTCCAGCCTGTCCTTGGGCACTGCCAGGGATCCAGGGGCAGCCACAGCTGCTGCAGGCGCCCTGTGCCAGGGCTCCTCACAGGGAGGAATTCCTTCCTAATATCCCATCTAAACCTCCTGTGTCTCAGCGTGAACCCATTCCCCCTCGTCCTGTCCCTCTGTGCCCCTGTGAAAAATCCCACTCCACCCTCCCTTCAGGTCTGGAAGGCCATGGAGTGGTGGATTGTCACACCCCGAACACGACACGCGCGTTAGATAACCCCGTTGTTTTGACAAATGCAATTTGTGATCACACCGGCCAGAACACAGAGAGAGCCGATTGCTGAACGTAATTAATTCTTCAGATAACTCTTGACAGGTAGATTAACAAATGTTCAGCCTGATTCTGCGCTGTGTCCTTTCGTTTGTTCACGGCTGCGAACACGGCGGCGCCCGCTGAGACGCGGCGTGTGCTGAGCCACCTGTGCCACCCACCGCCCTCCCAAACCAGCCACGGGCTGCTGTCCTGGCTCCAGCAGCTCCCTGCAGCTCTGGGAGCAGGGCTTGCATCTCCAAAGTGGAGCAGCAGAGAGAAGAGAATTGAAAAGGCGCTGGGTGAGTTGCTCTTTCCTAGAGTGAGATCCTCAGGAATATTCAGCCGTCGCTGATTTAACCACCCACATTCAGTAACACAAGATGACAAGCAGGACGTTTCTAGAAGCTCACTGCCCATCTCAGATCACTTCTGAGATAATTAGGCTCTCAGTCCTCTCTCTGCTCTTACTCTGGGCCCATAGATTCAGAATCGATTTCACTTTCAGCAGTTCCATCCCTCTGCCAGGTGCAATTATATTTTCATTCTCTGCAAACAATAGAAAACCCCAAAGTATTTAATGGGGGTTTTTTTTGTTTTTTTGTTTTGGTTTGGTTTTTTTGGTGTTGGAATCTAACTGGTTTATCTGACAACAAAATTGTCTTGAAAGCCACTGCATGAGTCTGTGACACCAAAGGGGTAGAGCAGGAAAGAAAGTTAAATATGACTGGTGTTCTATGTTTTCCAGGGCTTCAACATTAAAGATAAGTTTCCAAGGAGGAATATTGCTGATATACAATACAACTCGTGCATTTATTAATTTTTTTTTTGCATGTAGAGCCCTTCATTGAGAGATCATTTAAAGGCTTATAGCAAATGTGAATTATAAGCTTGACTACTTCATTATGGGAGATATTGAGAGCTGGAATTTAGGGAAGGCAAAAGAAGGGAAAAGAGCCAGCGCTGTTGCAGCTCAGGAATGGGTAAATCCTTTCTAGGTTGGGGCAGGGCAATCTGCTGGCGATATTCCACTTGTGATGGAAGATCTGGGAGAGAAACAAGAATTTGGAGTCATGGAGGTCCTGTGGTCTGAGCCACCCAAGTCACGAGTAAGGTAAGAGTGGAGGCATGTGTGGGTCTGGGAGCAGGAGGGGAGCAAAGAGGAGGAACTCCAGGGAATGCTTCAAAGCACTTCAAAGCTGTGCCTCTCTGGGGCATAAGCCTGGCTCAGCAGAAATGAGGAGAAAGTTGATGGTGGTGGGGAATTCTCTTTGCAAACAATAAAAAAAATTAGAATTGGTGAGGATGGGTTTTTGGAAAGAGTTGGCCAACCAAAAAAGAAATTATTCAATAGTTTTTTAAAAGACTTCAAAGTTTCTTGTAGGTTAATTCTGATTTATGGACAAGGCAGTCACTTTTGAGATTGATTCCTTACATTGCCCTCTTCACCAGATAGAGAAAACATTGCTGCCCCTATTGATTTAAGACCACTCTGACTGAAAACTGTGTTGGAACATTTTGTCTTTCTGAAATCTTACAAAGAGATCAAGAATTGTTTTCACTTCTTAAATTACCGTACTTTTTATGCAAAACCAAATATTTTGCTGGTTTAGTTAGGATTGTCTTTTTTTTTGTTGAAGGTAACCAATTTCCAGTCTCTAGAGACAAAACCCAATCACAATGAAACTCCAAAAATGTGGATTCATAATAACAAGTTCTAGATGAACTTGTGACTAAACAGGGTGCTGGGTATGGTGTTATCACAGTTCCAGATCTGTGGCTTTTTCAGTACCAGGAAGAGAAAATACCTGATATTGTTGCCTACCTTTTTTTCTCATATAATTATTTTGCTGTGAAGAATTAATGCAGCTAATAGAAAAACCAGTCAGCCTGTAATGCCTTGCTTTTCTGGTCAAATGGATTTTCATTGAGCACAAACTTTGAAATAGAATACTGTATTTCCTTAGGAAAATCTGAGTAGCTAACAAGCATAAGAGAGCATTTAGATGATTATTTGGAGTTGTATTTATCAGAAAGAAAGATGTTTCCCTTTTGATATTATGACAGGGAGAGGAGGCAGACCAGAGGTCTGAACACAGACTCCACAAACAGAGGCCCCATCAATGCCTGCAACACAAATGCTGGAAGGGACAATCTGTTTTAGTTATGCTTTTGAGCACACTTTAAATGTAATTTTAGTGCACAATAAAAATGAATGCTCTGTTTTCCAAATGCATCTGCTGAGCTCGAGTTTCCATACCAGATGGCTTTATATTATGTTAAAACCCCACATACAGTATGCTAGTGCTCACTGGAGCTGCTGAAAGTGACCTTGCATTTTTTTTCTGCATGAGCAAAAGATATGACATTTATTAATTTTGACATGCAAAAATGTTGCTCTTTCCAGCTCGTTGTCATATTCTGCTTTACCTGGGTTAGGGGTTGGTTGTTTTTCCCTGGTCAGAAGCGTGTGGTGTTTCTAATTTACAGATGGATTCGGGTACGAGCAGTGCCCAAATTGCACATAAATCTTGCTCAACGCACGCGGTGTTTATGTTACTAAATACCAGGCATAAATCACGTCTGGGCTATTGAATTGGGACTTTTATTTTTGAGTTTGCAGCTGGCAGATGTCCAGCTTTATCTTTCATTCATCCCTGAGCCTGCTCTGCCCTCTCCCTGTGTCATTGCATCCGCGGATGCTCTGACCCATAGCGCGACACGGAGCCGGCGCGGCGACGCCTTTGGACGGGAGTCAGCAGCTGTCCCTGCAGCTCTGAGGGCTCCACCTCGGGGGTTTTTGTCTGCCCAAGGCTCTGTGGAGAAGAGCAGTGCCTAAAATTAGACTGTGAGTAACGCCTGGGCTGCACCTCACCGGCGAAACCTGGGTGAGAAATGAAATGTCACCGTGTCACTGACATTTGCGCCGCTCCCTCCACAGAAACTCTGTGTCCTGCAGAGCTGGAGCTGTGCAGAGAGTGTGAAAACCCTCCCTTCTCCTTTGTTTTTTCCTGCTGTCTGCCTCAGAATGGAAAGTGACTATTCCAGCTGTGAATAGCTAATTATATATTGAATTTCAAATCCCTGTCCTCAGCTTGGTCCTTTTTTGAGAACAGGGCGAAGTTTTAACCACGATGACCTGCTGAGGGTGAGGGATGCCTGACCAATGGGGATGTGCAGGTGGATGTTTCTGCATCCCTGTGTGGCTGCAAGGTGCTGATGACAATTCATTTTACCTGACCTTTAGGCAGCAAATATGCCATGCAGGAGAGAAGTGCTCTCCTGGCTGATTCCTCATTGATTCTTTTATTACTGAGGCCATATTTCCCACTTAGAGGTCATACAGATCACCTGTTTCTTGGTGATTGTGTTAATTTGCACTTCGTTTGCCTGGCTGTTTATTAATCTGAAATTTGGTGTGGTTTCCATCTTTTTTTTTTTTTTTTGGTCTCAGTTTTCAGTAATTGTTGGTGTGTTATTCCTCACAGAATTTCTGCTCCTTGCAGCCTTAAGTGAGCTGATTGTGGAGGCATTAATCTCTGCATGCAGAAGGTTCCTGTTGCATACCCTTTGGAGATTTTGTGCTCATCCAGAATCAGTTGAATTTATTCCACCAATTTTTTCATGTATGACCCAGACAAAAAAAAAAAGCAAGATAAGACTTATTATTTTTGACTTCTTTGTATGTTGAGATGTTATTGAATTACTGAGTTCTACCACAATTTGCCAGTAATTTATGAAATATTTTGTATGATGGAATAAAATTTCCACGCATGGCTGTGAAACATGAAAAGCCATCTTATTATCGGTGTGTCCCTATTAATATTGATGTGATAACACATTGTTGCATCAATTGTAATAAATGGCACAGATAAGGAGAGCAAACAGAAAACGTTCCCAGCAAAGTTATTCAGATCTGACATGCAGAGCAGTCCTGGCAAAGTCAAGCAAGGAGACTTTGCAGTGGCATTTTACTGAATAACTAAAATTTTATTGACTTATGTTCCACATGATGGAGCATTAAGCAGTCCCCCACACCCTAATTCCTTTCTTGATGGCAGCAGGAATGACCTGCAATTCCCATCAAATTATGTTTCCTTGTGGTTTTGTAGACTTTATGTTGTTTTTTTGTTTTTACTGCAATTTTTCCCCTCCTCAAGCATATCTCCAGAGTTAAGGATTTTATTTAGAAAAGTTTTTAAAAGTTCCTTTAATGTGTTTTGAGAGACACAACTTTTCACAAGATTTTCCTGTATTTCACTCTTTGGAAATGCATATTTTTTTATATAACACTTCTATTGGTAATAAAAGGAGTCCTACTTATCTGTGGGCATCTTTCACCACAGAGCAGACATTGGAAAGTCTTGATTCATTTCCCCAAACCACAAATGAGCTGAGAGATGACAATGCTGGGTCATTTGACAGCACCAGCACTTGGAAAACTGCTGATGTGAGGGCTCAGAACTTGTCTTTTAATGGAGTGGTTTTGAGGTTCTTTTATGATTCTTCTGCCACAGCAGCATAATACAAACCCAGACTGGTACTCAAGTACACACAGGGCAGTGCAGCCAGATTCTGTGGTTTTAAGTTCAGTTTGTTCTCAAAAATGTCCTGGAAATTGCAGAAAAAGTAAGGATAAAATGTTGGTGTCCTGAGCAAATGGTGGATTTCCTGCTACTGCCTTAATTTAAAAGGAAATATTTGATTTTGCCACCAGTTGCATGTGCTCAAGCATCCTAATCTGATAATCTAGAAAGGTAGAAACCTCTTGATTGTGATGTTGGAAGAAGTTTGCAAAAATCAGGAGAACGTTTCTTTGCTTTATCTTTTCTCATCTATCAGAATTCCTGCAGGATGTCCCAAACCCTGGGGTTATAAGAACGAGTGGCACAGCCATGTTTCACCTCCCAGGTCCCCGAAGAAATGAGCTGCAAGACAGTAATTATGAATTTCTGTACTCTGATGTCGACCTGGGACCCTGTCAAGCATCAGCCTTCTGAGCCTTTGTGGAACTTGGCCTCTTTTTGGGCTTCTGGATTTGTATCCATGCTTTCATCCTCTGGCAGCTTTGGAAATTCAGTGCTTTATCTTCATTTTTGCATCTCTGGCTGCCATGAAAATGTCTAGAGCACAGAGCCTGAGGAAACAGATGTGCTTATGGGGCTCAGGTGCTCAACCAAAGGAGCCACAACCCTGTCCAAATTTCCAGTTTTCCCCATTTTTTGAGTAGCCATTCCCTTCGCTTTTACTGCCGTGTTTTGAAGGGCATTTGCAAGAGGCAGCGTGTGCTCCTGCAGACAAAATTCACTTCAGCTGTTCTTGTATCACAACATGGAGCTGCAAATGGCCAAAATCCTGTTCCAGCTGGTCCCCTGCAAACACCTTGGCCTCCACCCATCCTCCCTGGCGCCTGAGCCCTTGCCAAAGACATTTTCCATGCACGGAATGTACACAGAAATATTTGTAACCCGCGTGTGCGCTGTGAAAACGAGATGCAGTTCCAGTGAAAGATGCAACTTTTGATCCTTTACTGGATGAATTCCATGTTTTGAAGTGTTTGAAGCAGGGAAGACCACAGCAGGTCTTTCATCTTTCCTGTTGGTTGATCTCTGTAATGTCATGGTGAGGGGTGCTGTATGACAAGAGAAAATGCAGCCCAAAAGAGATTTTCCTATTCCTCTTCCTTGTTTGTAATTTATTAATTTGTATTAATTTCCTTTCAGGATAATCTCTTATCTGTTAATGGTATTTTTTCCCTTGTAGTCTTGCTAGTTTGATTTAAAGGAGTGATTTGGAAAACAAGGGCAAGACAGTCTGATGAATAATTGTGAAAATACCTGATGTGTTGAAAAAGTCTGAACTCCACAGGCAATATTTTCAGCTGACCTCTAAAAAACACTTTGCAGGTATATGTATCTGAATATGAAAAGACCAACATTTGCATATGCAAATCCCACCCTGCATTTGCACAGTGTAGCTGGATGAACAATTGAGTCCTTTCTGTGCAATAATTGTCATTTCTGTGTAGAAGTGACCTGCTGGTGGCTGTTTCACCCCTTTTTTATTAATGTTGGTTTTATGACGCTGTGCCTGACTGTGGTTGCCTTCTGTTTTCAAGGTAAAAGAGACAAATTTTCAGAGCTAGGTGGGCATTAGAAACTCTGAAATCTCCAAACAGCACTGTATTGTGTTTTTATTTAAATCCACAGATCGTAACATAGCTCTTCAACTTCAGACTTCTCATTAAATATTAAATTGCAAAATCTGTATTTTTATCACTCTTACGCAATAACACCACTGGAAATTATAGCCCTAAGATTGCAAAGAGTTAGAACAAATCATTCAAGGGTTCAGCATTGAATGCAAAGTGCAAAATCTAATAGAACAATGTGGAAAGGCATATTTTAAAAGTGGATAAGTTACATTTTGTCTGATGCTCCCTGCCTACTCTTATGGCCTCTTTTCCTTCTCTTCCTGGGGACAGAAATTTCTCAGTTTTGTGGTCAAACTTTATAGATGATAATATGGATTTTTCTTTTTTTGCTCTTTTTACAAGTTTAGCTTGGCTTTTTATGGTTGCACCCCTAAAGCAACATAAATACATAAATCCCAGATGTCTCCTTGGGTGAAGGAGAACAAAGATAAATACAGCCTTCTCCTTAATATGTGACAAATTCCTTACCTTGCTCATACCCAAAATTCCTACCTACTTCAGACTTTACCCATGGACTCCCTTAAGTGTTGGAAGTTTGGGTTCTGAGAGAGCCAAGCTCTTTGCTAGAAAAAATACAAATTATCCTCATGAGGTTGTGCCAGGGTTGCAAAGACTTCAGGAAAAAAGCAGTGGGTGGGTGGGTTTGGGTGGTTCTGGGCTGGGCTGGTGGGTTCCTGGTGAGCAGCTGGCAGGTGGAATGGTCAGCCAGGAGCACACAGGAGTTCTGACCTCCCTGGAGGTGTCCAGGTGCCCCTGTCCATCAGGAGCTGGGGCAGCTCCACCAGGGTGGGACAGCTTTGCTCAGCTCCTCTGCCTGACCAGAGTAACCCCAGAGAGCCCAGGGTCACCCTTGGAGGGAGAGATCTCAGGTGAGGGAGGGACTCATCTCATTTGATTTTCATCCCAGCCAAAAATACATGGGAAAAAAAGAGAAAAAGAGTGTAATTTATTATCCTAATCTTGGAGCAATCACCAGGGATGGATTAGTTCTGGAGCTTTCACCACTGGCTGTGGCAGTCACTACGTGAAGTCATGAAATAGTCATGGGAGCTTTTGTCACCCTCTCCTGGGTGCAGACATTATCCATCAGGAGAGGAAATCTTTTTTTCTGCTTGTGGAAATGAGAGTGATCAGGCAAATGACCCACAAAAGAAGCAATTATCAGCTGCCTGAACATGGTGGCTCAGGTGGAGCAGGAGGGAAGGAGCTGGGCTGGCCTGTCGGAGCAGTGAGGGCTGGAGCAGGGGCTCAGGATGGGAGTGGGATGCTGGTGGTGGCTGATGGAGTTGGGAGGATGATGGCAATATAAACCTGCCAATGTTTGTGGAATCAGAGGATCACTGATGTTGGAAAGGCCCTCCAAGACCATTGATTCCAACCTGTGCCTGACCCCCACCTTGTCACCCAACACAGAGCACTGAGTGCCACGTCCAGCCCTTCCTTCCAAACCTCCCTGGGCATCTCCTTCCAACACTTTCCTCACTTTTTCATGAGGAAATTTTTCCTAATGTCCCACCTGGACCTCCCCTGCGGCTGTTTCCCCTTGTCCTCTTGCTTGTTAGCAGGGAGAAAAAACTAATGAAATGCTCAGTTCAGTGGGAGCCAGGTAAACCTGGATTTTACAACCCTCGTGAATCAAACCAGACAGATTTATGTGATGCAAATAGAAATGTCCCAGGTTTAGTTTGCTGAACATTTGGTCAGCCTGGCAGGAAAAGTGAATTCCAACTGCAGCAGATTGGACCTGCAGATACTTGGGAAACCAAGTCCTGAGGAGTGGGAATTATGTGATGGTAAAGGAATAAAGCTCAGTGCCCAAATGTAAAGAAGGGGGGAGAAGACCCTTTTGATTGGCTCTCTTCTCATATCCATCTCTTCTGGGTTACATTTATATTTTTTTCCAGGAATAATAAGGCTTCTTCTCCTCACCTGTCAACAATGACATGTTCCAGCTACAGACTGGACAATGACAAGTGCTAGCCCAGATTATTTTCATTTGGTGTTTATTTTGCATTCTCTACCTTCTCATAATTTTTTAAAATGTAGTTGTGATTAATTTTAGCCTTAATAATTTTTGCAAGCTGCAAAACTGCTGTGACACTGCGAGAGGTGTGATGAATTCCAAAAAAAACAGGGGTAGGTGTTATCTCCTGTTTTTACTGTGAGCACAGGTTTTGTTCTACAGGGCTTTCCTTTGTGTTTGTTTCCATCAGCTTGTCCCCAAACAGCACATCTGGGGCTGGTGAATGCCCTTGTGAGCAGATGTACCCCAAGTGTAAGTTGTTAGTGAGCAGTGTGATTTGTGAGTAATTTGAATTTTAAAATCAGCCGCCGTTCCAGCATTGGCAGCATTACCCATTTCCACAAGCAGCACATTTTTTATCAGTGCTCCTCTTTATCCAGGAGGAAGATGTTGATCAGAGTTCTTGTGGTGCTTTTTGATGCTTTTTTATTTTTCCCTGGCACAAAGGCAATATCTGATCTGAGCAGCAGCCTGGCCCCACAGAGGCTCCGTCTGCTCCTGGGCTGGACTCGCTGACTTCAGGGGGATCTCCCCAGCAGGTGCTGGATCTCCTCAGCTGGGAGCCCCTTCCAAGTGTTGTACACATTTACCTCTTAGAGGAGCTCATCAATTAAACAAACAAGGCACCTGCACTGGGGAAATTGAGCGTTTTGTTCGTTCAGTGGGCAGAGGGGGTGAGAACCTCATCCCAAACACAAATTCATGGCTGGAGTTTCATGGGGAGAACGTGCACGTGTCATTCCTTGTTCCTCATAAAGGTGTGACATCTTAATTTCATCTTGTCCTTCAGAGAATTTTTCTTTCACAGTGGAGGCAAAACATCATTTGGATTGCAGAAATGCATCACTTTAATATTTCCATCATTTTTATTAGGAGGAAATGTTAATGATTGTGCCAAATGAGACAGTGTTGTTTTAGCAGGGTTTAAATTGCCTTTAAAATGCTGTTTATAACGTGTCCACAGTGCATTCTCACTTTTATATAAATCTGAATTTCCTTCCTGCAGAGGGATTTGGACAACAGGGCAAGGGAAACCTATTCTTGAGAGGGAACATGAAGGGAAACTTTTTTAATAATGTTGATGGTGCAGTGGGTGACAGTGGAAGAGACAAGGATGAAGGAACAAGAGCAAATCCTTTACCTTGGAACGACAAACCCTAAACTGTGATTGAAGTGACCATGAATTGCCATCATTAGTATATTGCTGACACAGTCCTGATCCCAAAATTCCTTTAAAAATCTTTCAGCATTTGAGTGATTGTGGTGCTAATAATAGGATGATGCTGCAATTTTATTGTCAGGGTTGTTCTTGGGCTTGACATTGTCTTTATCAATCTGTTAATGAAAATAATGCTTATGTAAGGTGTTATTATGAATTCCTGGTTTGGAGCCAGGGATGGGGGCAATGATATTCTGTAGTCTGGCATGTTACAAAATAGTTTTGCTTTATTTCTTTTCTCACGAGCGCTGAGAGAGAAAGATTTGGGTAGTGGAGTGCTATTTAAAAACTCCACAACTGTTCTGAAGCAAGCAGTGAATCTGCCCAAATTGTCTTTCAGATTTGAAAGACAACAGCACAAAAAAATCTGGGAAGTTCAATGTTTAATAGAATCTCATTGAATAATTTTTGAACTTGAGGCCCATTTCTAACATATTTAAAATATAAACAAGTCTGGGGCTTTGCAGCTATGGCAGTGCTTGCCAAATCTGAGAAGAAAAGCAGATAGATTGCTGTTAAAAGTTTCTCAATACAAGCCACAGCTCTGTGTAATATGCCCATATCAGAATTATTTCCTCATCTCTATGAATTTATCCCATCCCTGGCAGTGCCCAAGGCCAGGCTGGATGGAGCTTGGAGCACTCTGGGACAGTGGGAGGTGTCCCTGCCCATGGCAGGGGGTGGCACTGGATGAGATTTAAACTCCCTTCCAGCCCAAACCATTCTGTTACTCCATGATTGATTTCTAATTTTTTTTATTGTTGTTGTGAATCCTAAATTTAGGGACATTACACTGCAGGAAACTGAAGCATCAGAAGAGGCAAGTACTGGTGGTGCTGTACAATTTGTCCCTGCCAGCTGATTCCCAAAGTCTTCTTCTGGGAGAGAGCAGAGTTTCAACTGCTTTGCAGGCAGATTGTAAACTGGCAATCTAGGTCATGGTAAATACAAAATAAACCAGCTGCCAATAAAACTGAAATATAATTCTCTATTCCCAGTACAGGCAAGCAAAGAAACAAATCCAAGATATTGGCAGTGACAGCTGACATTCCCTCCTCTGTTTGTGGTGCCGTGTTCTTCCACCCACTGAGCAGCCTCAGGTGTTGCAAGCACAAAGAGATGATGGGGATGCAGCCTGAGAAAACGTTCCATTCTGTGGCACTCACATTGAAGAGGACCTTACTTTGCAACTAAGCACTTGGCTTTCAGTTGGTGTATTTGTGGGATGAGACACTGCCAGAGGTGGCTGAGGGCAGCAGGATTAGACACTGGGTTTATTCTGAAAGAGACCCAAAGTTTGTGGTGTCATTTGGCAGCTCAGAGTCCCAAACCCATCCTGGGCTCCATTGGCCTGCAAGATGCAAAAGGTCAGGTTGGTGTTTAATTGCTTCCAAATTCCTCCCAAGCTGCCTTTCCTCCTGGTCATGTTATCCCTGGACAAAAATATGAACACAAGGGAGTTCTGAGGAGGTGATTGAAGAATTGTTAGTCCTACAGGCATCCTTTAATTTGTCAGTGTCACAAATTGCATTATTTGTCAGTGTTGGTGGGCTGGATGGTGCTTTCTACAGCCCCAGTGAATGGGTTCTTGGGCATTTTTCCTAATAATCTTCTAATTGTCCCAAATCATGGGCTTTGGTTCATCATGATGATTTCCAGCTGTCAAAGGAGGTGATAGCAATTTCATTTGCACTTGTAGTTTATTGGTTTTCTGAGTTGTATGAGATAGAAACTTTGGCATTTGCTTCTTGATATTTTCATTGACCTGAACCTTGGTCTTGTTCTCATTAAAAATCCTGCATGAGGATTATTATTTTACATTTTTAAGAATAAGAATTGGTCTCAATAAAAAAGCCAAATCTATATCTCATTTGCAATGTAACACTGATCTAAGAAGAGCTAAAGATCCCTTCTGACAACAAAAGAAATCTGCTGAGATGCCACGGGCTCCACTGGAGTCAGTTCTAGTTGCTTTACGCTGGGAGAAGGCCCAAAAACATTTTGAGCAGAGTTCATTGTCTCTTAGACAGCTTTTAGTCATTTCATTTGCCAAGTTTCTCTCACAGCTGGATTAAGATTTAACAATTTTCTCCCCTCCTCTCCCTTGGATCAGTCACGAGCCTGTGGGAGATGAGCGCGGCTCTGGAGCAGAGCCCAAATCTGCTCAAACCCAGGCATGGCTCGTGGGGAGGCTGGTTGTGGTTGGAGGTGTGCTCAGGTGTCACAGGCATTTGTGAAACACAAAGGGAAGGTGAACAGGCACAGCCTTGGAGGTTTTACACCACAGAAATCCCAGAGCTTGGGAAGGGACATCACGGAACCAGCTTTGGTCAAACAAATTGGGGGAATCTCAATGTAAAGAGGTCTGGCATTACTTGCAGAACACAGGAATTATGAGGAAGCTCTGGGGGGAGGGAAAAAAAACCCAACTGAACTCTTTTTTCTATAGAAAAAAATTATTTTTATTGTGATTTATTGATGTAAACCCCCATTCTCCCCTTACCTTTCTTTCTCCAGAGGCATCACTCAATGTTCCAGAAGCAAACTGCAAAAGAGAGGAATGATTAACAAATGAGTTCTCATGAAGACCAAGCATCAAAGAGAGGTTGTTGTGCCTTTTCCACTGGCCCTCCTTCAGCAGTGAATCCAGGCTGCACTGGGGAGAATGGAAGGATTTGGGTTGGCAGCAGTTCACTCTTGGGTGAGACAATTTATAAACTGCAAAAGTTCAAATCCAATCTTGTGTGTACAATTTATTCACAACAGAAATTTCATCCCCGAGTTCGGAGAGACCAGAACATTACCATAAAGAATTCCATATATTTCTGGTAACATTGATGCTCTTCCCACACCGTTTATTGCAATCAACAAGCTCCATTGTTGCCAGAGAAGCTCGGGAGATGCAGCTTGTCTTAAATCCAGAGTTATCTGTGTGTCACACCAGGCCTTTTTGTAAGTTTGCTATGGTGATCCATCTTTGTTTAAATTTAAAAAGGAAAAGAGAGAGAAAAAGCAATATAAAAGAGGGAGCAGAACACTGGGCTAGGGAATGAGATGTCTGGTTTCTCTTCCAAACTCTGCTGGTGTGACCTTGCACAGCCCCTTCTCCGAGTTTCAGCAACCACCACCATAAAATGTGAGTAATGAGGTTATAAATGTATCATTTTTATTGAGTAATGGCGTTGCTCAGTTCGCTCTTGTCCTTTATTTCTGTTTGCTGTGTAGTTTAATATTTGCCAGTAAAAAGCATGCGAGTGGCTAATTGCATTTCAGGGCCCTCGGTGCTCGGCTCAGCGCAGCCCACTGTTTATTTGTTTCTGTGCAAAGGTGTTATTAATCACTGGCAAACTGCTGCAGCCCAGTTAACAAAACACAGGAAACCAAACGTGCAGGGCTTTTGTGGCTGCAGGTGCAAGGCAATCAGCTCTGCAGCGCTGGAAAGTTTTGTCACTCACTCATCCCCTAAAACCCGATGTCAGCCCCTTCCTGCCTCGAGTCCGTGTAGCAAAATTCATTTTTTTTCTCTTGAAGCAGTCTGCAAAGCATTAAAAACACCTTATGTCTTAATCTTGCTACATTCAAATTATAATTCCTGTTCACTTATTTAATTTAATCTTAATCTGTTCACCTTTCCCAGTATAAGAAGTCACCACTGGAAGTTTTTCAGTGCACAAGCACTGCAGGTCATTTTCTTTCTGTCTTTGAAGTGACACTTTTGAAGCTGCAAAAAAAGTGATAAAAGGCTCCAATGTCAGTGAAATTATATTTGTCAATTTACAATAAATTTCCTGATAATAGTACAGTAGTAAAGCTCTACAGAGCCTGCCCCGTGGTGTAATTTTTCTTTGAAATTGTAGCAGAAAGGAAAACGGTAAAAAACCTGCGGACTTAGAGATCTGCAGAAATATTTGCAATAGTTTTGTTTGATGCTGAGTGTGTTATTTATATGAAAACAGGATCTGCTGTGCCCATTGTAATAGTTTATCACATGAGCACTCCCCCTGGGTATTTAAAGTGTCAAAATGTGCTTCAGAGTGGCTTTGTGGCGCAGTAATTAAGAACAAAAGGGCTCGTGTTTTCTTCCCATTAAAAACCTTCTCAGCACACTTGTCATCAAAGCATTTGTGACAGTAAATTTAGCTACACTTTTGTACTTCAGATCACAAAATTATTTTTGAGCTACATTAGAAAGATTGAATAGAACTTTCACACGAAATTGCTTTAATGATATTTTTGCGACTCTCAGTGCTTCTCTGAAAATACACTTCATTTTCTCTTGTTCTCTGGTTTCTCTATTTATTATTAGATACCTGTGGAGTTTAATAAAAATATACTTTATGTCAGCCTTGTTGTTAACAGTGAAAATTCTCTCTTTTTTTTTTTTCTTTTTATAATCTCAGCGCACCCTGTGAAATAAAACTTGTATTTTTTTCTAGGAAGCAAATACATGGATTGTGTCCATGAACCAAGGGAGCTGGTGGTTGCTGGAGCAGCCTTTTGGAGATGATGCTGGCTGTTTAAAGGTCTCCTTGCTGGTGGTGCCTCACTCCCCAGCCCCCCGTGGTTTTAACCAAAATCATCATTAAAAGCTGCAAACCTGTCAGAGCTCTGGGTGGATCTCCATCACAAACACCAGAGCAGCTCTGCTGAGCTTGTCTCAGCATATTTTATAACAATGATATTTCTAATTCTGTTAATTCTCAGCTTCGAGCTGCTCCCTCTCAACTATTTGAGTCATCCTTTAAGTAAAAGTCTTTGATTTTCTTCATTTAATCCCAGTTTGCCCCAGGCAAGCCGTGTGTCTTCCCCTCCACTTTGTTTCTGCATTTCTAAGGAGCGTGGTAATAAGGAAGGTGGGGACTTTTAAAGATGTTAAAAGTTGTCTTTTTAAGGGCTCCCCCAGTGTGAAATTCCTTCATTTGTTTAAGTTGGAATGTTCAGTTTTTGAGGCTTTTCCATTGATGTGCACTATCACTTAGTGGGTGGTCGGATCTGCCAGTGCCATCAGCAGGTACCAAGACACATTTTACCTTTTGGGGTAAAATACAACTTTTCTGAGGTCAATTGACTCATATCAGCGTGCCTGAGATCTGGAACTTTTTTTTCCCCCAGGTTTATCAATTTATCTAAGATAACTTATTTCCTCTGTCCCTTTTTTGTGCGTGTTCATCTCAAGGACATTCATTTATCTACATATTCTTACACAGATATTTGCTTTTATGATTATTTTTGCAGATTTTCAGGCTGGAAATTTAAGAAGAATGGAGAAATCAGAAAAAGTAAAACTGATATGCAGAAATCATGGATACTGTAAAAAATCCTAACAAACAAAGCCGTACCAGCCACTATTATTTTTATTACAACAGGGCATATAAAAATCCAACAGAGATTGAAGATTTATAGCGCTGAAAACTTCACAGATAGTTACAGATAATTGTTGCTTCAAAAGAATTAAACACAGCAGGCAAAAAAAATGTCATTTTCTCCAAGTGGCACACTAGAGGCTGGTGGGAGGATGAGGAGTTGCCACGAAGTCTCCTGGCTATCAGCTGAGCAGTCAATACCCAATCAATAATTCACAACACTGAATAGATTTCCTTCTGGGAAAAAAACAAACAAACAAAGCACAATGCAGTTTAATATTTTAATTTTGCCTGCCTGTTTCTTGTTCTCAGCTTTTGTGACGGCAAGGGGCTCTCATTGTTGAATGATTGTGGCTTTAATTAAACTAAATTATCACAGAATGCTTTCAGGTATTTTAAGCAGAAATTCTATCAGGCCTCCGTGGTCAGGCAGGTGTGTATTTCGCAGGGAAAAGAGCAAGAATGAATTTTCTGGGTGTGGGTTTTTGTAGAAAATTTAAAGAATTCGTGTGATAGGTGAAAGGAAGGATCAGAGGTGCTGAGCACTGGTGGCATGTCCAGCAGCTGGGCAGATTTGTGTGTCAGATCCTCCAGGGAGGGAGTGACCAAGGAGTGCCACCCTGGGCTGGGAATGGAGAGAGGCGACCACGGATGGAGGAACAACTCCAGGGGAATGGCCAACCTCAACAAAACATCAAGAAGGGCTGAAAATTTTCCACTTTCACCAGTTCCAGATGTTCCTGAACAAAAAGGGGGAGGAGAAGAGGAAGGGAGCTCAAATTACCTCGGGATTGAATTTCTGACCATATTGAGAAACCATTTCCAGTTGCTTCCAGCAGGTTCTGGATTCCACTCATGATCTTAATGATGAAGGATGCCACATCCCATTAGCAAACTCCTGAGCCATGCAGCTCTCCTGAGAGCCTGTTGCAGGGAGGTGGCTGGTGTTTCTGTGCGATGCATACAAAATATATTTTACAATTAAAGTATTTTCTTCCATTCGTCGTCTAAATCAAATTACAAGGCACTTAAACGTTGAATAATTTATATTCCCCAAAAAGATGTTAGGCTATTAAATAGCAGGAATAATGTTAGGTTTATTAGATTGTTGTAGAGGACTCTATCTTTGGTAATGACTCAAACCCATCATTCTTATCAAATAATTGTTTCCATCTCTGCCGTGATTGTAGGGTTATTTCAAGAGGGATTTTTTCTGTTTGTTTCTTTTACATTTTGGTGTTTACTGGGCAGATCTTTTCAGTGCAGGCATTCCCCAGCTGGTTCACCCAGTCACTGAATTCTTGAAAAGAAGGTTCTTTTACCCATGTAGTCTCTACTTTTGGAGACAAATGCCCAAATCCTTTCCAAGGTCTCTATTTCCCCCCTGGCAAAGGGCTGTATGATCCCTCAGATGATATATTAGCATATTTATAGGAATCAATGCATGTCTTCTGCTGAGAAGCTTTCAAAGAGATGCAGAGGCACGTGGGGGGCACTTGGTGGCACGTGGATTGTTGGAATGCTGATTCAGTGAGAATAACAGCAAAAGGTATAGTTGGATTTGCCTCTGGATTTCAGCAGGGTGATTTCAGGACCCCCCCAGACCGTTCCAAGGCTGAGGCAGGATCCATGGGAATGGGAATTTGCCCCTGTGAGAGCTGTATTTATGGACAGAATTGTGCAGACGCAGTTGTTGCAATCCCAGAAGAAAAAAGGGGAAAGAAAATTTCACTGAGCTCGGGCAAATTAATGCATTGTTCGAGGGAAGAATTAAATCCACTGTGCAGGGGACATTTATAACCCTTACCTGCTGCAGAACCACTGAGATGAAGAAAAGGCAGCACTCAGAGGATGATAACAAGGATGTTATGATGGGCAACACGACTTCTAAGTGCCAGTGGAATGGGCTATTCTAGAAGCCCTCAGGAAATCAAGTGTAGCTGGAACATGGCAATTTATTGAACAGATTTCCTGCACCCTTGTTACCATATTTTTTTCCTTGCAGTACCACAGTGAATTCTGTCCTGATTTTTGGTACAAGAAAAAAAGGAAGAGGAAAGAAAGTCAAGCAGGAGCAGGGTGCCAAAGCCTGAAATATCTGTCTTCCTAGATGAGGAAGATGAAGTTGCTTGGTTGTCACTGCAGAAGATGAAGAACTTCTCCACAGAAGATGGAAGGTCCAGACTGGCCAAGGAATTTACAGTAAGGTCTGTCTTATCTCACTTAAAACATTTGGAATAGTAGTGGGAGGTTTATGTGTGAGGTGGAAATATTATTTGCTACCAGTTTGGAGCAGGATAGGTTTTACATGGAGGAGAATGGAAGAGGGGGAAAATATCAAGGTAAAGAATGGTTTGAGTTGGAATGGTGACTTCTAAATTTTGATTGCTAAAAACACAAATACAAGCCAAATTGAAAAACAGTTTAATTTGGACACTAACACCACCTGTTTTGTTCTATGGCTGGGTGTGAGGGCTGACATCTCTTGCCTTGCTTGGACAGCTTTGGGAGCCACTCAGAGCTGTATTTGTAAGAAAGGCAGATCTCAGTCCATAAAAAGTGGTGACCACATGAACCAGCTCTGTTCCTTATCCCAGGCAATGCCCTGCACAGCAGCCACACACAGTAATTATTGTGTTTATTGAAATTAAGACAGTTCACCCATGGAAGTGCAGTCCCTTTTTATGGTTATATTGGCTAGTGTCCAGTGACATCAGGTGACATCAACCCAGAGTGCAGCTGGTGACCTCCCCAGGCACTGTGAACTGAGGGGAAAGAAGTTAGGAAGGAAATGAAGCATTTTCAGGGAGGAAAATTTCTTGAGCTCCTAAGTGGAAATTGTCTGTGTATCCTTCAGCACAAGAGAGGAAGCTGGAAATTGAGGGTGTCCATGTCTTTTACCAAAGCACTCCCAACTGCAGCCTTGGGGATTCATGTTAAACCTGGATTTTTGGGGCTGGAAAGGGAAAACTACATCCTTTTATCTCCAAGGTGTTTTATCTTCCCCCCCAATTGTGTCTGAATCCAATCACTAAATACAGAATATGGTGTTTTTCCTGTAAAAGAAGTACATGCAGTCCTTCCTGGCTGCAGTGGAAAGAAAGATCTTATCTAAACTAAAGTTGAGACTTAAATCTTTTGGAAAAAAGTCTGGTGAAAGCAAACAAAATCCTTAGTGGAGAACAAACGAAATCGTTTCAAGTTTACAGATCAACCTGCAGGATCATTGAGCTAACCCAGGTGTTAATAGTTAATAGTTCTAATGGTTTCCTTTAAGATTCTGTTTGTACTTTTTCCAGTGCAATGGAATCTTTTGAGGAAATAGTTGTTGGTATGGGGTTTTTTTGGTTGGTTTTTTTTTTTTTTTGTTGGTTTGGTTGTTTTGGTTTTTTTGTACCAAAATGTTACAGAAAATACCTCAGTACCAGCAAGTTTCAGCCAAACCAGTTGCAGTCTAACATAGCAGTCTTCCCTGGGTGATACCACAGTGATTAATTTTAGTATTAATCGCCCCAGGTTATGGCTTTAGCCCCTGCTGATTAATACTCCAGTGACATGGCTTAAACCAAGGCTGAAATGCTTTGTGGCCAGTATCTGTGAACAGATCCAATTTCCTTCTCAGCAACTGGAAGCAGTTACAGTCACTTTTAGTGCTGGGTCCAGTCTTTTATGTGCTTTTAAATTGCTGGGGAGCTGCTGGCTGGAGAGGAAAGGCTCAGTGACATAAAGGGGATGACCACAAAGAGGGACCTTGTGGACATGACAGCAGAGAAATATTTGCTTGACCATGAAACAGTGAGCCAAGGCTGAATCCCAGCACTTCCCTCTTCCCAGCGAGTCACTTAACCTCTCCACATTGCAGGGCTTTTAAAATAAAATCCAGTTAATTGCCTGCCTTCAGGAGGAGTTGGGAGACTAATTAATGAATGTTTGCAAAGTGCTTGAACACTGTAAAGTGCAGCACTGACTGCTGAGTGTGGTTGGCACCTTTTGGAGGCAGATCCAGCAGGAGCAGTGGCTGCTGCTGTGGGTTGGTGTGCAGGGCTCTGTGCTGGGTCAGACTCCCTGATTTCACTGATTGCCTCAGTAACCTCCAAAAAAATAAACATAAAAGCACCTGAAGGCTGAACCCTTGGCTGCCTGAGCCTGTTGTGCACATTCTCAGTCTCTGGATGGTGTGACCCAAACTCATCCTGCCCTGGAGCTGCCTGGAAAAGAGTTTCCATTCACATTTAGCAGAATTCCCTGGAGTGCACAGAAAGTTTGCATGGGAGCACCATCATCGTGTGCCAGGCATTGGCAGTAAGGAGCAGCAAGGACAACAAACAGGGCATTAATTTCTGGGAGCTTGGAGAAAGCCTCTCCTCCTCCCTCTATCGTGTCCAGATGATTTTTTGTGTTTGTTTTCCTGATGGATCATGGCCCCTGCCCATAGGGCCCGGGTGGGTTTCCCATCCCACTTCCTCATGTCCTGTCCCTGGTCACCTCCTCTCTCCATTCATTTATTTCTCTCTTCTGGTATTCTGTGCCAGCAGGTTTCTTCTTCAAAAATCACAGACAAAATAAGACAAATGTGTTAAGAGTCCAGTTTCCATAGCAATTGTAAGAGCTATCCATCCCTGGGTCTGGAGTTTTGTTGTATCAGCTTTTGAATGGAAATGACCAGGTGCAGATTTCTGGAATTTCCACTGCTTTTGATGTGATTTCATTCCATTTACATGACATAGCTCCACAATGGGTATCTCAAGAAAAAAGGCTAAGGAAAGGAGTTAAGATCTTTAATTATTATTGCACATATAATTGTATATTATAATATTCACTCATATATATAGATTATATTACAGAATCTATAGATTATATATTATATGATAGATGTACAAATAGGCAGAATATAATGTAAATCTATATATCATTATTTCATTAATATATGATTATATTATCTATTAATAAATATAAATAATAATTATATATAATTATTTCACTTATATAATATGCATTTTATAATTTTTATCATTATATCTTTGGAATACATGATTACCTAGAAAAGTGCTAGCTCACAACTGAAGGCTGCAGGGCTTCATTTGGAACAAGAAAACAACATACAAGTCTTCCTGACATATTTTTATGTTTATTTGCATGATAAACTCTTTATGACATTGATTCTGAAATTGTCTCCACAGACTTATCCTTGCATGCATCCATCTTCTACCATGTGGCTGCTACATAAATAAAAATATTTAATAGGTGAAAGTACAGCCTCTTTGCTGTAGCCAAGTCTGGGAGTAGATGAATTGTTAATTCAAGTTAAATTGCTTTCATGAACTTCTTGTTCATTTATATTAATTGCTTGTACTGACCTGACCCAACCTACTTAGGTGGAACTGCAGAAATTAAAGATGCTCCCATTTTGCATGCACAAAGTGCACAGAGAGTTTCTTGCTTAAATGCACTCACATAGACTTCTTGTACAAAAATGAATAAAACTCATTGGGGTTGTGGCCCAGTCAGAGTGGATGTGCCTTTGACAGCCATCCATGGAATCACAGAGTGCCAGGTGGGATCACCTGAGCCAGCATTTTTTGGCCAAAACACGGTCCAGACAAGATGGGCCAGCATCTTGTAGAGCTGGATCTTGAAAGTGTCCAATGTTATAGAATCCAGTGTTATAGAGATTATTCCAGTGGCTGATTGCTCCCACTGTGAGAAAAATTCCTTTTGTGTCTAACTGGAATCTCCCCGTTACCCATCCTCTTTTCCCAGTGACTCCTTGTGAAAATGGAGTCTCCATCTTTGTAGCCACCTCCAATCCTGGAACAAAAAGGTGTTTTTGAGGTTTCTTCCTGTCAGGATTGAGGCTGTGGGACAGGCTGAGATGGTTCTGGTGGGGTTTGAGTGTCCTGTGGATTCAGAAGTGTTCCCCTTGTCCCGGGGTGCTGGGAGGCAGAGCTCTGGAGATGTGGCTTGTCCAGGCTGCCCATTTCTGATTGCTCAGCAGGGAATGGTGCAGCAATAACTCCTGAAGGGTGCCTCGTCCTCCTTCCCCACCTCCTGCATTTTCTGGGGTGCTTCCATCCTTGCTCTGCAGTTCTCTTTGTGCTGGCTGGCCTCATGGAACCTCAGGAGGAGGTTCAGTCCTGGGGATGGAGGGGATGGGTGGCAATGGCTTTTAAATGGGGCTCAGTGTCTGCACTGGCTTTGGGCAGCAGGTTTGGACAGAGCCCAGATATTTCAACTCCTGACCCAAGGGTCTGCACAGGCCTGAATTTGGGATCAGGTGCCAGGTTCAGGGGGATGTGAGGTAGGTGATTGGAAGGCTGCACATCCCTGGAGCCTCAGAGCGGGGAAAGGAGGAGGAGGGCAGCGAGTGTCCAGAGTTTGGGATAAAAGGAGGCTTTGCCCTTCAAAACCTCCAGAGAAAACCTGGTGGGCTCTGTCTCCTTTATCCCAATAAAGCTGCAGGATTCTGTCTCCTTTATGGACACTGGCTGTTCCCAGTGGGATTTTTTGTAGAACAGGATGGGGAGGAATTGGCCAAAGGCACAAGGAGACCCCCCCAGTGTGTTATGGAAACAACTAACCTGAGCTCAGCTCCTTGGAGGGTCTTATCTCTTCTTCTCCATCACACCTCATCTCAGGGCTTCTCTTTTGGCAAGCATAAATGCAAACACTGGTCTTGGAGATTTTATTTCAAGTAATAACAACTCTCCACAGGACCTGCAGCTTTGGAATAGGTTGCCAAAGTCATCTTGAGCATAAAGAGCTGGTGGAAGCTATATATATTATCATTTTGTTCAGTTACATAAACCAAAAAATGAAGGAGAATGCTCTAAGATTCTCAAAGTAGGCAGGAGAGGGAGCACATGTTGCAGCAAAGCCCAACATCTTTAGGAATTCTGTATTCTCATGTCTGGAGCTGGAATTCCTGCTTTGTACCATCCCTAAGTGTCCGTGTATTACTCCATTAATTGTGATTCCAATCGATTCCATAATAACTTTAAGAGTGTAAGATTGAGTGGCTTCTGTAAATAGAGTAGAACTAAATAATGGATATTTTGTATTTCACTTTTGTACTCTCCCTCTTTTGGATCTACATCCAAAAAGAAATATATAAAAAAGGAGATTGGAAAAAAAAAAATACTTGGCATTTCATCAGATATCTCTAAAATACTTTTCAAAGCTCAGAATATCTTTTTATATGCAGCATTTGAGGAGCAGAACTATTACTGCTACCTTCTTATTTAACCATATCCTGCATGCTATTGGCTGTTTTCTCACAGTATCAGCCTGCAGAGCCCCATGAATACAGGCATGAAACAGTTTTATTTTATACTGAAGCACATTTTTAGTCGTTTTGGCTTCAGAGTGACTGTGGCAGCCTTCATCCCTTGTGGGATCAAAAGCCAGAAAGCAAATACAATAAGACTGATAATAATATTTATGATTGTCAGGTTTAGAGCTGCTCTCTCCCTTTTTGTAAAGCAGGGGAATTCTCACTGGGAACTTGCTTGTTTAGCCCCTTGGGTCTGGTTAAGGCTTCTAAAAGGTTTATAAAGCTCCCAAATAAATATTTGTAAAAGAGCTACTAGCACTTGGAGAGAGAACTGCTGAAAACTGGTGATATGGCAACTTAACTCAATACACAGTAATTATAGATCTTATTTCCAAGACTTTTTTTCCACAGATGGCTCCTTTGCAAGGGAAGGAATAAAAAAAGACAACAGGTTTTTTTTTTTTTTTTTCTTTTCTTTTTTCTTTTTTTAGGTACACCAGAGTTTTTTATTTTCAAGAAAGAGACTTTTCCATTGAAAGACATGGCAGGCTGTTAGGAAAACCAAAATGAGCTGCAGCTGAGGAGGCAATGAGGTGCAAAGAGAGTTGGGAGAGAACCCATGGGGGCTTTAGAAATGGAAGCCCACAGGTGTGATGGAGTCACAGAATTGTTTGGGTTGGAATTGGAAGGGACCTTAAAGTCCATCCAGTTCCACTTCCTTTTGTGGGCAGGGACATTTCCACTCCCTCAGCATCACCCGTTGAGTTCATGGGTATATATATATATATATATGCACACACACACACATATATATTATATATATATACACACACACACACATATATATATATATGGGTTTATAGGAGCTCTCTGTAATTTTCTTGGTGGCCATGGTGGGATTTGACTCCTGTAACCTGGAAATGTGGGCAGCGAGCTGCTCTCCTGGAGTCACCCCCAGGGTGAGAAACACGGCTCACTGTTTAAAACAATTTTTTAATAAAAGTTTAATAAGGGATAAAAGGGACAACATCCAGCTCTGGGGTGCTTGGCAATCTGCCAAAAGCACACTGTTAGTTTAAAACAATGTTCTTATGTACTTGTACATTAAAGGGGTTAAATGCATATCAATGTGGGTTACCCATATTCAAACATTCCTGTGGGTTTAGATGTTCCAGGAATCCTTTTGCTTGGTTTTAACCTTTGACTTGTCCTCATGCCATCCTATAGATTAAATCAATATATTTTATTTTATTTTATTTTATTTTATTTTATTTTATTTTATTTTATTTTATTTTATTTTATTTTATTTTATTTTATTTTATTTTATTTTATTTTATTTTATTTTATTTTATTTTTTCTTCTTGAGGCTCCATTCTGACACTTCCTGATAACTGGAGAGTCAGTAGTAAAATTTTCTCTTGGTGTCCTGGTTCTTGTCACTGTTACCTTATCATTCAACATAGATATTTCACATTATTTCTGAGTTAGCTACACAAATGGAAGTATTTTAGCAGTATTTTAATATTATGGGAAGGTCTGAGCTATAGCATGTTTATCCCACCACTGTTTCTATAAGCTATATGATGCATACATAAAGCTGACAGATTACACTGTATCAAAAGGCAGCTATAAGGGATTACCAATTGTACTGTAGCAGAATGTTTGTGATCAACAGTATCTTGCCAAAGCCAATTGATAAATGTGAAAGTCAATAACAGGTGCCATCCTATAGATTAAATCAATATATTTTATTTTATTTTATTTTATTTTATTTTATTTTATTTTATTTTATTTTATTTTATTTTATTTTGTTTTATTTTATTTTTTGTTTTGTTTTATTTTATTTTTTGTTTTGTTTTGTTTTGTTTTATTTTATTTTTATTTTATTTTATTTTATTTTTTATTTTGGTTTATTTTATTTTATTTTTAAATTTTATTTTATTTTTTAAATTTTATTTTAAATTTTATATTTTATTTTATTTTATTTTATATTTTATTTTATTTCATTTCATTTTTTATTTTATTTTATTTTTATTTTGTTTTATTTTGTTTTATTTTATTTTTTATTTTGTTTTATTTTATTTTATTTTATTTTATTTTATTTTATTTTATTTTATTTTATATTTTATTTTATTTTATTTTATTTTATTTTTTATTTTGTTTTATTTTATTTTATTTTATATTTTATTTTATTTTGTTTTATTTTATTTTTTATTTTGTTTTATTTTATTTTACTTTTTATTTTGTTTTATTTTATTTTATTTTTAAATTTTATTTTATTTTTTAAATTTTATTTTAAATCTTATATTTTATTTTATATTTTATTTTATTTTATTTTATTTTATTTTATTTTATTTTATTTTATTTTATTTTATTTTATTTTATTTTTCTCTATACCATTTATACCACCCAGGGTGACTGGCTGCAGAACCCCGATGTCACTCCCACACCTCGGTGCTGCAAACCCCAGGTCAGATCTGGATCCTAAAGCACTGAGGAGCATCAGAGGGTGTCTGTCACCTCAGAGCCTGGAGTGGTTTGGGGGCAGCAGGGGAAGGGGGAGCAGGGCTGTGCTGTGTAATTGATGCCCTGGACGTGTTGGGTGCACACTGACAGTGTGACTGCTCCTTCCCATGGATTCTGACACTGGTGATTAACACAGCACAGCCTGAAGCCTGCAGGAATCCAAGGCTGGGAGCTGTTCTTTCCCTCAGCCAGCAGTATAGGGAAATAACAAGTAGATGGCATTCTACCTCTATTTTTAAATGCAGGCACAGCTGCTTAGGATGTAGAGTGTGTTCCTTTCACTTGTTATGCTCCATTGTCAGTCTGAACAAAGAAACTTGCATTTATTTAATTTAGTGCTTGCATCTTCTGCCTTTAAAAATAGAGCAATAAATAGAAACGTCGTGTTCGGATTAATTAAATTAGTTTGTGTTAATTAAACAACAGTCAATGAGAATTTTGAACTTTGCTCGTCTCCTGCCTGCTGGAGGAAGAGGTGCTTCAGGAATGATGGTAAATGTCTTTCCCTTAGCTGGGTTGGTTTTTCTTTCCTCTGTCCTGAGCCTGATCCAGCCATCCTCAGCTCCAGCTGGATTCCCTGTGCTCATCACAAGGAAGGGCACAGAAAATAAAGATACTGATTCAAGTTACCCAGTAATTCCCAGCAGGATCTAGGGTCAACACCAATTTTCTCTTTAGCCTTTAAACGAGGCCTAAAGTACCTGACTTTCCTCTAGGGATCTGCACTGATTAACTCATCCATGACAGATTGAAATCTATGGACTTCTGGAGTCATTTTTTTTTTTTTTTCTGCGGGATCGTGCCTTTCCCAGCATTGCTCACTGTAATGACAAAAAATACCTGCTAGAAAAAAGAACCTTACCTTAAAAAGGGGAAAAAAAAAAAAAAAAGAAGTAAAGAAGTAAAGAAGGAAGAAGTGAAATGTTGCTTTTTCATGTCAAGGTTTCCTTGATATTCTCCCTTTTTTGGGCAGGTTTGTTTGCCAGGAGGAGGCTGCAGTTTGAGGGACTTGCTGTTCTTGCCTGAGGGCTCTCAAGAAACCACCTCACCTTTAAGTGTGGGTTTGAATAGAGGTTAAAAATGCAGTTTAAGCTTAATGAATAGTGATGGAGGGTTAGAAGGCAAGGTGTCTAAATGAGAAACAAAAATGTATTTCTACTCTAGTCCCACAGGCTCATTAAAATCACATTAAAATTCTCTCTCTAGGGAATGCCCAAGCTGCACCAGGGTTTGCAGCACTGATGGACACGACTGATGGCAATTTGGTAAAGTGCAGATAAGCATTAATTTTATTAATCCATTTTTTGATATTATTAGGTGCAAGACTTTTTTATGAGCTTCATCACCTCTGAGGATCCAGATTTTTGCAGGGTGAGGGGTTTGTCTGGGCTGGAATTGCACAGCACTGCAGGAATCCACTGGCCAGAGCTTCAGCAGGGGTAAAATGGGGCAACTCTCCCCTAAGGGAAGAAATTCGTGTCAGTCTGGAAGATCTACAGCTTTCATTGCAGGGAAATAAAAAAATAATCAAAACCTCCTTAATGAAATAAGTTAATAATGTGAAGGGATTGTAAAATGCTATATAATTAGTAAACAAAGTGGGATATTTAAAGTCAATTCTACAGCCTATAAGCAAATTATACATAAGAATATTTATACTTAATATACATAAAATTTTAAAATACCTATAGCATGTTTTCTAGGATAAATATGGTAAAATATTCCATAGCTATCACAAACATGATACATTTTGGATTAGGAAATGCCTCTGGTTGGTGAATGTCAGCATTCTGGAACAGTGGCCAATTTGTTTTAAACTTGTAAATCCTCAGTAGATTGTTCAATGTTCTCAGTTAGAAACTCCAGGCAGAGAAATGGTGACAGCAATTTTATTAAAATAACACTCTTGTAGATTGCTTCAGTAAATCTAGGAGATCATCAAGATAAATGAGGGAATTAATTAAAAAAGCACAAAGGCTTCATCCCCAGTGATATGACCTGTTGCACAAAGAAGTGGTGGCACTTGAGTAAAAAAGTCCACAAGTTGAAGGATTCAGTGGAGTTTATTGTGAAATATTCCCCTTTATTCAAGTTCTTACTTCAGGGGTTATGTTTCACATGATTCTAATATTTTTTAACTCAAGAATCAGAAATTATTATAAAATAAACCATTACAGTTGCAGTCATTGATATTTGAGACTCAAAAAAGCAACATATTTATTGAAAGGAAGAGTGAAACAGCTCAGAATAAAGATAGAAAAAACCTCAATCTTAGCAATAATGGCCACACCCATTTAACAGAAGTTGGTATTTCCTTTATTTGGGTATTTTTGCCATTTTAGAATGGATTAGAACAATAGGTGCAGTCTGTGAGCTCCAATAACAAAATAAATGAATGTAATAATCCTTGTCTGAGCACCAACCAGCCTGTGTCAACTTGATCCTTTTCCTGGAGCCTGATAGGGTTTTGCCAAAAATATGTGTATTTCTTCAAACATGGGACCATAATATTTATCTATCAATTGATCAATCTTAATTTATCCTAATTAGTGTGCTCATTGAAGGGAAAAAAAGATTTTAAGTAAGCCTAGAGTCTACCGAGAAAATGTAATTCAAAAATTATTCAACAACAACAGCAACAAAAATATCTCGAAAGTTTATTTTTAATGCCTTGGAAGGAATGAGAATTATCACAATTATATATACATGACAACATACACCTGGTTTCTTTTTTGAGGATGTTGTTGACTCTGTTTTTCTCCACAAATGCACCTGGGATGATAACCTGGAACGGGTGGAAGGGATGCTGCAGGCATTTGATCTCCAGTTCTGAATCTGTAATGTAAACTTTGGGATGATTGTCATATTGCTGCAGGTTCATGCCATGAATATAAATGACTGTTCCTGTTGGGAAGGCTTCCATTTCAGAGAGGTGGCTTTTCTAAAAGGAAGGTTTTGTAATTTACTCCAGATCTGAGGGCAATCTTTCCTAAATTTGGTAATTCAAATGTGGAGCACTGGAATGTTCTTGGAGGAGCTTTGACTGGAGAATATTATTATTGGAGAAATATTGCTGTGTGTTGAAACCACATCCATTAACTCCGAAATTTGGGTTGGGTTTAATGATTTTGTGGGGCAGTGCTGATGTCAATTCCACACTGGGACTTTTAGGCAGCCATTTATCCACAAGATGCGCCAAAAATTTGGGAAACTCTGAGGTTCAGAGCAAAAAACATAATTTAATGGATGTTTTCATATCTCATTAGATTATTCCTGCTTTTTTTCCCTGACTGGATAATCTGCATTCAGATTACACATGTCCCACCTTCCCCTTTTATTTCTCTTTTAATGATATATATTTCAAGCCATGATATTTTCCCCTTGGAAGAGGAATCATATTTTCTGGCTGTTCAATATTTATAGTTTTTAGCCTATATCCAGCAATGTGGGTGCAAGGTTGACACCCAAACCTTTTCCTTGGCCTCTATTGGTTCTATAGAATGGCTTTTGCTAAAAGTTTAATTACGAACTAGTAATAAAATAATACTATAAATGATGAGATCAAGCTAAGTTCAAAGCTCTATTGGGCTGTCAAACACTTAATGCATTTGCCCTATAGGTTTTGTACAAATTGAAAATACAACTTGGTCCTTGATCTCCCTAATGTAATTTCCTCTGTGAGGGTTTTATATATATATAATATTTTTTTCTTTTTTTTTTTTTGCCAAGGCTGTTCTCCTGCTTGTATTTTAAGCATATATACTGTCCCTGTTGCTGCTCCAGCTATTGTCACTTTGTAAAATCCTCCCTAATAGCACTTGTTCTCTTTCTGCTTGACAGGTGGCCTTCCCTTCCCCGTGACCTCTGCGTGCCTGCAATGCTGATGGGAGCCATGGGATTTACCTGCAGCTCCCAGGTAGAGAAAAACCCCCCTCACTGCTGCCATTTTTATGGATAATAAAGGCTACAAATGTCCCCAGCCCTTAAAGAGGAGGCTTCACAAAGCTGTGGTGAGGTAATGCCCCAAGAGCTGACCCTTTATTTGGAATCTCTCAGCAGGGCTTTGGGCTCATGCTGTTATTCAGGGAGACATTTTATGGCATTTTTTGTATTTCAGGAATGGAAAGGCAGAACTTTCTGCATTGAAGATGCCCAGGGTTTTATCTGCAGCTCCTTCTGGATTTGTTATTCTAAAGCATCTCGCTGGCTTAGATATCTAAGTCCCAATGAAAGTCACTGAAACTTAGATAAATGGATTTTAGGGACAGGGTTATAAGCATTTGCTATGAATTTCAGCACGCCGCTCTCCACGGAATCTTAATTACTGACTGGGGTTGCCACATGCCTCTAACTTTATTTTGAGCTACAATAATTATCTTTGCAAGATAACAGTTTTGATAACAGCGAGCTGGGTGCCTGGGCTGCAGAGGTGAAAACCTCACTATTTATTTTTGACTCCCTCCTCTGCGGCTCTGGAAACCTCCTCACTCCCTTTGGCTGCATTCTCCTTATTTAATGGACTGTGCTTGTCCAGAGTGTAAATCAAACACTGCAGACAATCAGGTAAGTCCTTGTCATCTGTCAAATAATGGGGTTTTAGGTGCACTGAGGAAAACTTGGCAAAGTAGAGTAGGTCGCGTTCTGAAGTTTAAACCGAAGCTCTGTTTGCTCATAACACAAAAGGAGCATTAAGAGATTGATAGTCTATTTGAAATTCCTTTGAAAATATATCCCAGGCCAGATCTTTTTTACTGCTTGTCTCTCGTGAGCCTCTTTTTGAGAAAAAGCCATTCTTTTAGATCCACACTGCCATAAAACCAGAGAGCTGTCAGAGCCCTGCTGATCCAATTACAACTTTAAAACTTTTAAGCTTTTGATTTACAGTAAGCTCATTCCAGTTAAATACAGAGGAATCTTTTTTCTTAATCTCCACATTGTTTAGCAGTGTTTTTTGCACTGTATTTCATCCCTCTTTCCCCTTATTTATGGAAAATACAAGTAATTTCAGGTTGATAGAATGGTTTGGGTTGGGAGGGACCTTAAAGGTCATTCCATTCCACCCCTGCCATGGGAGGGATGCCTTCCACTGTCCCAAGTGCTCCAAGTCCTGTCCAACCTGGCCTTGGGCACTGCCAGGGATCCAGGGACAGATTCTCTGGGAATTCTATTCCAGGGCCTCCCCATCCTCACACGGAGGAATTCCTTCCCAATATCTCTTAACCCTGCCCCCCAGCAGTGGGAAATATCATTTATTCATATCATATCTATACAAATATCATATATTCATATCATATCTAATACAAATATCATATTTTCATATCATATCTAACACAAATATTCCCTGTTTCATGTTGAAGCCATTCCCTGTGTCCTGTCACTCCATGTCCTTGTAGGAATTCCCTCTCCAGCTCCCTTGGAGCCCCTTTGGACACTGGTTTTGTGGGTTTTTTTGTGGTTTTGCCTGTTTTTTTTCCTCTTGTGTTGTGTAAAACCATCAGGAAAGTGCTGGCAGAGCCGGTGCAGGGCTGTGGAGTGCAACAAACCAACTTTGCAGCAGTGATGTGAAGGTTTCCCAGGTTTTATTCACTTACAATGCAACCTTTAGACAGAGCAGTTAAGGCAGTTTCGACTTGTGCTGCTCTAACTGAGCTATGTCATTAATCTCTCTTTTTAGGCTGTCTGGAGCTCTCTCAAACAAGAGAATTCCTTGTCTCCCCAGCTGTGCATTCAGAATTCCTTGCTAAGATGTACATGAGGAGGTTGCTGGGAAATTTGGTTATTCCTGTTTTTTTCTTAATTTCCCCAACGCTCCTCAGCCCACCAGGAACTCCAGAGCTGTGGAGTGTGGAGAGTTTGTGAAATTATTTCTGGTGAAGCCTGCTGGAGATGTTTTGTGTGTAGGGTTAGCTCAGCTGCAGGGAGGCTGCATTTCTAAAGCAGGGAAATTTTGTTCCAAAAAGTAGGTACTTCAACTATTTCAGCCTCCTTATAACAAAATAACACTTTTGTCAGTTTGCTGATAGAAATAATTAGCATTTGATTTGATAATGCTCCCTATAAACCCCTGAATTTGCAAGTCTATTTGCTTATCATTTAATAATAATTAAGTTTTCAGATGGAACATTGAAAAATATTTTCAGATGTTTTCTTTGCTGAAGATCTCAGTCCGTAATGTACCCAGAGCTGTGTATTCCTAAAGAATGATAAGTTCATCAACTACAACATTATGGCAGATTTACCTTCTGTATTTACATTTAATTTCTGAAGAGATGCCATTTCTTGATGCTGAAATACTTTTCACCTTAACAATGATGAAGATTATTTCCAATGTTTTAAAAGATGGACTCTGTGAGAATAAATTGCCTTGAAATCGATTCAGTACAAAGCAAATGAAATCAATAACTCTGCTTGTATGAGGTTCTTTACTCCTCTTTGTAACTTTCTACCAGATCAAGGCTGATAAAACATCAATTCCCTTCTTCACTAAGCCCAGACTGGGACAGTTGCTTGATCTGTGGAGATTCCTACTGAGGAAAGGCAGTGCATGGTAAGAAACCCACAGCTTTTGATTCAATATTAAAAATAAATAAATAAATAAATAAATAAATAAATAAATAAATGTAATAATAATAATAATAATAATAATAATAATAATAATAATAATAATATAATATAATATAATATAATATAATATAATATAATATAATATAATATAATATAATATAATATAATATAATATAATATAACATAATATAATAATAATAATAGTAGTAATAGTAGTAGTATCTGGTTTAAATAAGAAGGTAAATTTCCCTTCATTTTTTACCAAGGTTCAGGTTGGAGCTCAGTGAATGCTCCTCATGACCCCTCAAATGTACTTTTTAAAATTCTGTATGCAAAGTTCATGGCAGGATCTCATCCTGCTCTTTCTCTATGAAGCTCAAAGCTCCAGCTGAGCAAATCCATCCCATTCTTTCTGTAATGCTGTTTTTAGTATTCCTATTATTTATTTCTTATAGTGTATTTTGAGTTTACAAAGAGTGTCTCTGCAGTGGAGGAGCATTCTCACAGAGACTGTACCTGCTGTATAAATATTTTAGATAGAAATGTCACTAGATTTTTCTTTAATGTTTTTAAAAGCGTCAATTCTCTTAAATAATGATATTGTTCTGAAAAGAAACATTCAGAAAACCACTAGATAAATTTCTACCCTATTTTCTCAACCTCTATTGACTTGTCTCCTCTCTCAACAACTTTGACAACCATTTCTTCACTTTGCTGTCCCCCAAAAGTGCCTTTGGTGCAAACCTCTGTTCCTCTAGAGCTCCTGCCATCTGGAACAGCCTCTCTGAATCTCTCTGCCTCAGTGACTTGCTGTATCTTTTAAAATCTCATTGGAAAGCAGCTTTTCTCACTTGTCTGAGCCTCTTAATATTATATTTCATCGCTTCCATTATAAGTTATTTAATTTGGTGGTTATAGTATTCTAATCTTTAAGTCACTCCAGAATACTATTTGGAAGAAAAATGTCTTGTGCTGTAATGCTATATTATATTCTACACTTGCTTTACTGGAATAAAAATCACATTAGAATTTATTGATTATGAATTTTTGTTTTTAATACTTTCTTTGAGTATGTTTTATCTACTAGTAAAAATAAAATTAAAAATGATTTATTAGCATATTTTGAAGGTGTGCAGGACAGGAAACTTGGGTGGCTGAGTCAAGGACACCTTCCACCAGGCCAGGTTGTTCCATGCCTCATCCAACCTCATGAACGCTTCCAAGGAAGGGTTGATATTAATTAGTTTTTAATCAAGAGGAGCATTTTGGTCCATTTGGAAATAGCCAGGTCTGGTAGGAGGAAGGCTGGTCAGCCCAGCCCCAGCCACGTGGCAGGAGCACAGCAATATTCCTGGTGGATATTCCATGTACAAAGGTGCAGCTCAAGAAAAACAAGTGACTGAGGATTGGAGAGGGGGAGTCAAATATGTGACTGTCTCTCCCAAGAAGCTGCAGGGCAGCACAAAATTCTCTTTCCCTGGAGATCCATTCATTAATGATGTTCAGATTATCTAATTCACTATTAATGTGAAATCTCAATTTATCCCAAATCCAGAGGGAGAAAAAACCATAAATCCTCGATTGGCACAATGCACAGTGAGACACTTGAAGCCAAAATCTTGGATTTAGGTTTGATTTTCATATCCAAACCTCCTTGAAGCTTCAGGTGTGGGATTGGGACCCATTATCATAATGCATTATGTTAATGCTATAGATGAAACTCCAACTCAATCTTCTTCATGAGGAAGCCTTTGACATGATCTATTAACCATCAGATCCAAAGTAGACTGACTAATTATCATTTAATGCAATTGAACACCAGGGTTTGTCATTTGCTGAGCCTGCCTGGGTGGGAAATATAAATCTATTGTTAGGAGCTTCAGGTGGAAGGGAGATTAAAATGCCCTGGGTGCAATATTTATTCCCAGCCATTATTCACAGAGTGACGTGCCACAATGTCATAAAAAGGCCAACACCCACCTTTCTCCATTCATAGGTGATTTTAGGAGGAAGATGAATATGATCCTGATCACAGCTTATGTGCTCTCATTCTTTGAGAGCTCTCCATGGTTAAACAGCTCTGCACATCTCTGTATTTGCCTGGAAGAATCCTGTGGGTGGGCAGTGATTCCCTGGGCAAGGCATCAAAATGCCAAAGGAATAAATCCATGCTGCCGTGGGGAAATTCAGCCTAAACTCATCAGTCCACTCCTCTGTCTCTTTCAGATGGGCTCAGGCCACCCTCATTTTTTGTGCTGATCCTCATCTGCACTGCTTTAACGAGTAATTTCCAGCATGGCCATTAATCAGGTGTTTTACTGAAGTCCAGATAGATTAGATTGATCTCATTTTCCCTTCTAAGAAACTAGTTCTTTTAGAGGAACAAAAAAAAAAGATAAAAAGGAAAAACCAGTAGGTGAGTAGCACTGATCCCTCCTTAGACACCCAGTCTGTGTCTGAACATTTAAAATTTTCTATATTGTAAATTTCCATGTATTGCTCTTCAATGTCAAAGCAAATTCAAATTGATTCTGCAGATATCTAAATATGACCATAGGATCTTGTAGAAAATATTTTAAACAATGCAAACCAAAATTGTTTTACATTAATTTATCAAAATAATTTCAGGCCACTGTTTTGTATCATTTTATATCTCCTGAGAATTTCTTGCATTATTTATGTACAGTAATAACCACTGAGTTTTTTAATTGGTTTTTTTTTTTCCTGTGCAGTTTTTTCATGCTTTGCTGTAGTAATGATCTATTTATTTACTTTCACTGAAGCTTTTATTTTCTTCTCAGCTTCAGTCACACAGTTCTTCTGACCCTGCCTTCCCTTCACATCATCTCATGGACTGCAGATCATATCAGCACGAGGTGAACAATGAAATGTGTTTTTTTTCTGGTAAAGTGTAGCCTCTGAAATGTGTCACTCTTGAACTGTGCAAAGGGATATTATGTGGGTAGATCCTATCTTCATATCAAACACGTTCCTTTATTAAGTGATGTGAAAGGCCAAATGATATGTCACAGGTTTTTCTTGCTTTCACTGCCCAGTGGAACAAAAATAGAGAACTTAATTAAAAAAAAAACAACATCAAAACAGTCACAAAAAGAGGGTTTAATATCAGAGGGTGCCTATCTTAGAACACTGAATGGATCCTGGTTTTTTAGCAAGGGAAAATTAAACAATGGGTGCAGATGGAGTCACCTAAAGCAGCTGCTGACCCAGCCAGGAGCCTTTGGTCCTCATGAACAGAATGTACAATCCACAGTCAGAATTAGGTCCAAGTTAGAAACCCTTTCAGTTTTCAGCTTTGAAGGTGTTAAAAACACAAATACTTTATAGCTGAGTTGGTGTTTTTCTTGGATCAATTTGTATGAACCTCTCTGGTGCTGATCTGGGTAAAATTCACATGGAATTGTGCAACAGTTAGTAATAGAGATGATATTTTTAGGATAATAATCCCTGGAAGTGTCCAAGGCCAGGTTGGAGCACCCTGGGATAGTGAAAGGTGTCCCTGCTGTGGGACACCATGAATTTTAAAGTCCCTTCCTGCCCAAGCCAGTCTGGATTCTGTGACAGAACTGTGATGTTGTACAATATTAATATGATGCCTCTCCAAGACTGTAAATCACATTCTGCTGTGGATGTATGGATCTGCACAACCACACTTCCCTTTCCGAAAGGACATCAGCATTTTAAAGCCAGCTCCAAGCATTGCAACAAAACTCTCATTTTTTGGGCAAATGTCTTGGGATT
This sequence comes from Fringilla coelebs, assembly GCF_963513975.1. Lineage (NCBI taxonomy): Eukaryota > Metazoa > Chordata > Aves > Passeriformes > Fringillidae > Fringilla > Fringilla coelebs. The sequence continues at coordinate 22,683,169 of NC_140036.1, forward strand.
TTGAGGCAGTTCTAATGAATGATAAAGAGGCTTTGGCAAATTTGAAGTTTAAGTTTAGAAGTTGCTAGATTTTTAGCTGTGGCATATTTGCTGCAGAGAACAGGGGAGGTTTCAGATTCTGATCTTCAGTTCCTAACGAGGTATTAGATGGGGTTTTTCCCTGTTTTCCTGTGCCCCCTCATTTTGAATGAGCTCAGGGGTGTCAGCAGCTCTGATGTCTTGCTGGCCTGGCAGCTGCCTCCAAATCTGGTGTGCTGGAGGGCATGAGCGAGGTTCAGACAAAGAGTTTGGGCTGTTTCCCAAATGATACCATCAAAAAAAGGGACTTCACTAAATATGTTTGCCCCAGCTCAACAGAGACCCTTCCAGACCTGAATAACCTTCTCTGTCACCAGAGGAGTTACTGAAGTGCAGCGGCAAGAATATGAAATGTGGTGATGTGGGGATATGCAAGGGTGTACTTTCTGCCTGGTTAAGGGAGAAAAGTCTCTGAAAAAGGACTTTCAGGGCATAAGAGCCGAGGCTGTGAATTACAAGATCTCTCTGGTGTGATTCTCTAATCCATTCCTTCAGCAAACAAAATTACTGAGGGAAATAAAACTTGATTCCCACAGAAACAAAAGGCATATGACACGATACAATCGATTTTATTGTTATTTATTTTGTTCCGAGGGCGTACTTGTTGGAAACTGGTGTTATCTATTCAGCATCTATCACTTTCTCCAGCATAAGAAATTCCCAGTGTCATGGGCAACAGGACTGCCTTTGGATTGAGCATAATTACATGGTTTCTTTTATATTCTCTAGTGGCAGTGACAGTCCTACGTTGGCTGGTTCATGTATTAATGTTATTACCACGTAATTTTTAATGCAACTGTCCTTGCTGCCTTCAGTGTTGTCAAACTAATATTTCTTTTGAGCCCAAGAGGGGGAAAAAGCAAGTTAAAAGCTTTACAGATCATAATTTACTGGTGTGCTCATAAATATCTCAAAATATCTATGAATTTGTGATTAAACCAATTTGTGTGTAAATACAAGAACTAAAATATCCCTTTCAAAAATGCTCTATAAAACAAAGTCTCTGGGTAATGAACAAGCCACAGGCACTTGCAAGAGGACATAGGAAAAAAAAAAAAAACAAACTAATTTTTATTTATGACAAAATCTTGCAAGCACTTTTCAATGAGGTCCATTTTTAGCAAGTATATGTATTTCTGTCTCTAATCTCACGGGCTATAATACCACCCAGTGGATTAGATCCTGTCAGAAGGAAAAAGAAAGGCAAAAAACATCATTGTTCTCTGGCCCCACAGCCACTTCTGTTTTTTTGAACCTTCCTTGAACAATTTAATTTCTGGTAATTAGAGTGGCTGCAATCTTTCAGGTTAGAAGGGTTTAGTGTTTATTAAGAGGTTGCCTTCTGTGTTGCAAGCTGCTTGTCAGCGTGGCTCCAGTCTGGCAGTGCCACAGACATCACATCCAGGGAGATGTTTTCTGCCTCCTGCCTCTTCCAACCTGCGGGAAGACATCAGATATGTGAGCGCTCCTCATCTTATTCATGCTCTGCTGGTCACAGATTTCCTCTGCAACTTGAATCGGGAGGTAGGCACATATTTTATGGAGACACAGAGCAGATCACCCCAAATCAGCGCTCTGCCTCTCTAATGGAACTCGGTGTGAGCTCTGGGCAACACGCCAGGTGCGTGAGGGGACTGCACAAACCGGGCTGGGGGGAGGACGGGGACTCAGCAGAAGACAAAGGGAGGTGGCAGGTTCTGTGATGTAATCTCTTCCCATATCGTTTTTGACAGAGTGGAAAAATCGGGTGTGTGAGCTCAAGGTGCCCTGAGGCATCTCCACTTGCCAGTGGGACTTACTCAGCCTTGGCGCCGGCTCAGGATCCCGTCCGCTCGCAGATGAGCTGATCCCAGGAGCTCACCCACTCCCAGGGCACAGAGAGGGGTTTGTGCCAACCCCAGGGCACACAGGGGTTTATCCCAGTCCCAGGGCACACAGGGGTTTATCCCAGTCCCAGGGCACACAGGGGTTTATCCCAGTCCCAGGGCACACAGGGGTTTATCCCAATCCCAGCACACAGAGGGGTTTGTGCCAACCCCAGGGCACACAGGGGTTTATCCCAATCCCATGGCACTCAGGGGTTTATCCCAGTCCCAGGGCACACAGGGGTTTATCCAGACCCCAGGGCACACAGGGGTTTATCCCAATCCCAGGGCACTCAGGGGTTTATCCAGACCCAGGGCACAGAGGGTTTTATCCCAATCCCAGGGCACACAGAGGGGTTTGTGCCAATCCCAGGGCACACAGGGGTTTATCCAGACCCCAGGGCACACAGGGGTTTATCCCAGTCCCAAGGCACACAGGGGTTTATCCCAGTCCCAGGGCACACAGGGGTTTATCCCAGTCCCAGGGCACACAGGGGTTTATCCCAATCCCAGGGCACACAGGGGTTTATCCCAGTCCCAGGGCACACAGAGGGGTTTGTGCCAATCCCAGGGCACACAGGGGTTTATCCCAACCCCAGGGGACAGAGGGGTTTGTGCCAACCCCAGGGCACAGAGGGGTTTATCCAGACCCCAGGGCACAGAGGGGTTTATCCCAATCCCAGGGCACAGAGGGGTTTATCCCAATCCCAGGGCACACAGGGGTTTTATCCCAATCCCAGGGCACACAGAGGGGTTTATCCAGACCCCAGGGCACACAGGGGTTTATCCCAGTCCCAGGGCACACAGGGGTTTATCCCAATCCCAGGGCACACAGGGGTTTATCCCAATCCCAGCACACACAGGGGTTTATCCCAACCCCAGGTGCCTCCCCCTGCCTGCCTTCCAACCCTGGGCAGAGCCCACAGTGCCCTGCAGAACATTTGGTTTCCCACAGTCTGGAGTTTTACTCTGGAAGCCCAGCAGGAAGGGAAATTCCCATCACTACTGGAACCTGCTGCCCAGTGTTATCTGAGTTAAACTGGACTTTGGTGTGTTGGAGCCTTGGTTAATGAGAATTTCAGATTTTCTGTGCTGGCAGGCACTGACCCCCAGGAGAACACTGCATTGACCTGAGGCCGTGGAGAAGCTTCCAGAATGGAATGATGAAATTGGGATTGTGGGTGTGGAGTTTGGATAGAAGTGTGTGATGTCACAGGGTGGGAAACTCAGAGTTTAAGGGTTTAGAATATAGTGATAGATAGAAAGATGGAGGTTTTGGGGCAGAGGCTGGTCCTTCTCCTCCTTCTCCCTGGGTTTGGGTGGTTTTGTGTAATTGGATAAAAAGTCCTCATTGCAGCCATGGGTGGTTGGTTATTGGGTTAAAGTAAAACTAATTGAGGTGTCATTTCTTAATTGGACAGTTTATCCTTCAAAGGCCTTGGAGAGAGAGATGGGGCTCCATGTTTAGTTTGTTGGAGTGAAGTGCTGCAGAACTCAGGGTTTGTGAGACTGTGACATGGATAAGAACTAACAAACATCTGAGTCCCAACAAGAAATTCCATCCTACACCTTTAATCCCAACCTTGGCAAAAAAGAAGCAAAGCCTTGCAACATTGGTGAGCAGAGAATTGAGGATTTAGGGTTGGCTCCTGGTCCATGGGATGTTCACACTGATGTCTTCTCACAAAGTTTGGATGGCTGTTCAAAGTCTCCACATTTCTGAGAAAGGCATCTCTGGTTTTTGTCAAAATAAACCCAAAACTCTTCCACCTTTTGACAGAACATTGAAGTTATCTCTGGAAATAAACTCACATTATTTGGTGAGAGGCTGGGGAAAGTAATATGGTCCCTCCTATATATTACATGTCTTAGAAATGACAGCAGTACATTCATAGATATCTTACTGCTGTTCAACTTAATAGCTGTAAATTTGATTTATTTTAGAATATTTGAATTTGTGGTTGTACAGTCGGGTGGGATTCTAAGATGCACTCAAATATCTATTTTTAAAAGTAGGATTGGTATTTTTCAAAGCCAGTTTTCTTTTTATATCTAAAGTGTTTTGAAACCTTGGCAGGTTACCTGATCACACTGCTGACAACTTCATTGCTGTGGAATTGTTACAAGATGTCTCTTTCTATGAGATTTAAAAAATACACGAGGGGAGTATTTTCTCTCTCATGTCGTTAAAAGCAGAGCTTTGTCATTTCAGGTTTCAGAGGATCCAAAACAAGTCAACATCCTAGAAATAGTTCTAGATTGTTCTTGCAGATTTGTTTTCCAAGGTTTTTCTGATGGTAAATTATACTCTTATTTTCTTTCTGCTAAAATTATTCTTCATTTCTGATGGCTGGTTAGGATCTGAAAATACTCAACATGTAACATCTGGGACATTGATCTGAAAATATTTCTTACTAAAATACCCCAAAGTAGAATATCTGTGGCAAAGCATTTCTTGGTGTTGGTGTACAACTGTGTTCAAACACTAAATACACCTTGCTGCAATTCAGATCTTCTCAGCAGAGTAAAAATGTGTCCTGAATGCAACGAAAACCAGAGAGAGAAGAGCAAGAGGCTCATGGGTCACCCCTTGAGCAGTTCTTTGGTCCCAAAGGATGTCATGGATCTCTTGTGCCCTTCAGAGTGCCAGGAGCTCTGGGAGTGTTGTGGTTGTAAAATACTCTGTGCCACCAAGGTTCCTCTTGTTGTCCCAGCCTGTTTTTCCAGGATTCATGCAGGATCCTTCCCCTGGTTGCTCTTTTCCCCAGCTCTTCAGCAGTGCTGTGTTCCCATTTCCCATTCTCTGTTTTCTCTAGTCACAAACTCAGCCCAGTACTGGGTAATGTTAAGCACCTCATCAGCATTCCAGAAACTGCCACAGGCTCACCTTGGGATTCAATTCCAGGCCAGGAGTCACTGACAAGACATTTTCTACAGTCTCCTTTCTTGCTGCTCCCTTTGTTTCCATTGGCAGCTCCGAACTTCTCACGTTCCTGTTCTTTGAATATTATTCCCAGCATCTCAAGCTCTTGCCGTGCATAATGCCATTCTCCACATCTCTGGTTTTTAGTATAAAGAGTGTAGCTCATGTCACAGTGGGCTTTTTAGCTCAGCAGTCAGTAAACTGCTTTTGTGGGGGGGAAAAAAGGGTGTCAGGTTGAACCAGCCGAAATCAAAGACGGGAGCGAGGCATTTCAAGGTAGGGTAGGGGAAATACATGTGGCCTTTGCAATAAAGGAATGGAACAGCTCACAGAGGGCTGAGCAGCTTTTGCTGGAACATCCACACTACTGGAGAAGAGATTGCAAGGGATTGGTGTTTTGACTTGGCTGAATTTGCTGCAGTGTTTGGATTTTTCCAGTGGATCTTGGTCAGATAAATATCCTGCCTCTCCCTAGGCCAGCATCCTCATCTGCAGGTTTAGGCTTCTGAAAAGTGCCTTTCTCCTTCTTAACCAGCTGGCCATGGATTCCTGTTTGAGCACCTGCCACTGTTTTCTGGAATTCCCTCAGTTTTACTTCTCCTTTGCCATCCATTTAGGTGTCAGCCCTGGAAGGGGTAGGAATGCCAGCAGTGCCAGTGCTGCTGGAGGTGCAGGAATGCCAGGAGTGCCAGTGCTGCTGGATCCTGTCTGGAGGCACCATCTGAGCCCAGCAGAGCCTGCTCAGGCAGCAGGTAAACCTGGGAGTCTGCCAGATCCCTCCCAGCTACAGAACTGCATCCTAAAACCCCCATGTGGACACAGGTGAGTGTTCTCCAGCTTTTAATTACCAAACTGAGTGGACAACTGAGCTGCCCTCACCTAGCCACTTGGCTTTAATGATTTTTTATGCTTTATTTAATTTCAGCAATAGCAAAGCCTTGTTTTCCTCCCCCAGCTTTCCTCTGTGAAATTAATTTAACTGTGGAATTTTTCTTGCTGGGCTGTAGTTTTTATGCATGATAGGTGCCCAGGTGAATATGTTATTGAGTTAAATAATCTATACTCAATAACAAGGAAATCAATTTTTATTGAGATAATTGTCAGTAGATGGATTTCTGCATGGCATTAATTAAAAAAAATTCCAATTCCCTTCTGAGTAGTGTCTGTGTGTACAGGTACTGTGCCTGCATGTACCTGACTCCCCTTGAGAGCTATGTTTGCCAATGAATTAAGATTATAATTATAATTATAATTCCTGCTCATTGGAATGATGTGATTCAATGCACAAAGTCTGGCAGTGATGGGATCTGAGCTCCCCCACTGTGCTATGGAAGCTTTTTGTTTCCTAACCTTCTGTGGTATTTAATTGCTCTGGTTTTCTTTGACTGTGCTGTGAGGTACCTGAAATACATCCATTGCTGGTGAGGCCTTTTCAGAATCAATTCAGAAAATTCTTCTCTACCACCAAATTCCTGAAAAAGGTTGCAAATTAGCAGTATGGAAGCTGAGGACTTAAGATTTTATGTTTCCACAACTTGCAAGCTCTGAGTAAGGCTCGATGGTGTGGACAGAAAAATGAACAGATTTTCTCCTGTGGATCTGGCCATTGAATGTTTAAACAGCTGGCAGAAGTATTTATTCTTTATTTTAAGTGGTACATTCCAGCCCTAACCTTTACTGTTCATTTTCCTTCAAAAGTATAAAAAGATTTATTGCTATAATATCTCTTGCTAAGATGTTCAGGAGACTCAGTGCTCTACAAAGAAAGCAGAAATTATTTATAGGGACTTTATTAAAGGAAGTTTTCTGTCTTTCCTCTAAGTCTGAGGTTTTCAAAACTTAGTAATCACTCTAAAGGAGTTCCTCACTTTCCTTATGGGAATTCCTTGCCTGTCTTGGTGGCTCTCCCATCGTATCTCATCCAAGAATTTCCATGATGGCTGATGCAGCGTCCCTAAGACTCAATAACAAGGAAAGGAGATTCTTTTTTGGCACTTTTTGGCCCCTGGGCTGGGTCAGGAAGCACAGACACATTCCTCTCTTCTGGGTATTCCCGTGTAGGCATTGCTGCATCAGACCACTGGTGCACAGCCTGCTGAAATGAACAATAATTGAGTCACCAAAATTGTTGTGAAAAGGTGAATTAGTGAGGCTGCTTGGGACAGCAAAGGGCCAGGTGAGGAGCTGAAGCAGACAAGAGCCCACCTGAGCCCTGGAACTGCTGGGAGTGGGGGGGAGCAGCTGCAGAAATCCTGGCAATTCTTCCAGCTGTTGGACAACTCTGACTTGTAACCCTCTGCAGCACCACTGGAGAAAACTCCCTTGTTTGTCCTTGTTTTTCACCCAACCAACGCTGGGATCTCCTCCAAAACTTCCCTCCAACCAAGGCTCTCATTTTCCACTCCTCTACCTTTATTTTTAGCACCTTCCTTGTCTTCACTTCTTGTCTGGTCAGGACCCCTGCATGGCTACAGAAATCACAGCTGGAACCTCTGCTTGACCCAAATTTTGTACCCAAACCAGCTAATTCTGATTTATTCTTCCCGGGGCTCTTGAGATTTTTGCCATTGGCCATTTCTGACCACTTTGGCCCTTTCTCATCTTCTCATTTTGGTTGTAAGACAGAGTTTCCCACTTTTGGGAACGAAAGCCAAGATCCTGGCTTGTCCTTTGACAGTAGAGATGGATAATGGGCACTTCAGTGCATTTTTTTCAATGCAAAACCAGCTGAGCTAACTGTTCCCATAAAAGTCCAATTGATTGCTGTAGGCATTATATTCGCTCTGACAATGATAAAATGATTGCTTTAGTATCTGGCTGCGTAACCCACTTACAGCATGTGCACCAGGATTAGGAGAATGTTTCAATTGTGAAAATCATTGAGATGTAAATGTCATGATTATAATTTATCTTCATTAAAAATTCCGTCGGCGGAGGGGAAATTAATCCGTGTGCTGTATGGAGTACCAGCCACTAAAAAGTAATATGTTACAGTGAAAACAGGGATTTGGGAGTGCAGCTCCATCAGAAAATGACTCAGGAGCACATTCTGCTGGTGTGACAGGTGGTTATCCCAAGGGCACTGCCAGGAATATTTTATTGGCTCCCCATTCCCATGTGGATGGTGGAACATTTCATCTCCCCCTAATGGCAATTTCCCCACCTCCTCCCCTCCCCAGCACAGACAGAAGGCGCTGGCATCCTTGTGCTTTAATGCCCAAAAATCATTGCATCACCTCAAACTGCCACCAGCTCCCAGAACAAAAAGCAGCCCTGAATTTTATTCATGGCCCTGGAAAGACTTCCACTGAACTCATTGATGGTCAGCTCACATTATTTCTGCTGAGTTGTTCATGGTTCTTTTATATTTCATGTTTTCATTATTTTATTTACTTGTTGGTTTATCTGATGACAGTGAAGTTTCTCTTTTGAGTGCTACATATATTAGTTCAATCTGGCATTACGTTTCCACCACAGATCCAGAATTGTCTGACTAAATATTTGTTGAAAAATTGGGTTTTTTTCCTCCTACCATAGATGAATTTAATCTGTTATCTTTTCATAGATAAAGTTCTCGTATGTTATTTTTCCTTTATTCATTTATTGTATGGTGTTAATTTTTAATTTATTAATGTAGTCTAAACAAAAATTGTGATTTCTGCTCCTTTTCATCTCTCCCCTCTTTTTCTAATAAAATAAATTGTGATTGGTTGGTTTCAAATCAATTATTTTAATTGGAAAGCAGCGGGAAACCACTGAATATTTCTAGATTGATGTTGATTAAGTATAATATCTTTTATTGCTCTGAGATTTTTTAAAATTTTGTCTTTTAAGAGCATGTCAGCTCCTTGCCTGTGGCTCTCTTATAGATGGAATAATCCTGGGGAATTTCTTCTTAAAAGAAAATGAAATATTCATTGTTTATTTTACATGTTCTATAATTGCCAAATCTCTCTTTAAATGCAGAATAACCACCAAATTAACGGTACAATTTCATTTTCTTACACATTTTAAAGAGTTTTAATGATTGTCCCAAGATTATATTTTTTTGGGTTGTCTTTCTCCTTGTACCCCCACTGGCAGGGCACAGTGTGGTAAATACCAAATCTTTGTGACGCGATAACGATATTTTATGACTTGAGAGGTTAATATTAATTGCCATTCTGCAGCTATTAAGGAATTTCAAGACATACATTTTCCCTTGAGTATTTGATTCCATCAGCTATCCCAGGTTTTTGTCTGTTTGAAAGCAGAGTGGTGAAAAATCTGTTGGAACAGGAGAGGGAGCCCTGAGCCTGGCGATGAGGGAGGGAAGGGCAGCGCTGCCCTGGGCTGGGAGAGAAGGGGAGCTCTCCTTTGTGCTGAAAAGCAGAGGAGAGAGGGGCCAACTTCACCTGCCATCCCCTGCTTTAGCCATGATTATCACCCTTTGGCCATAATTATTATCCTTTAGCCATAATTAGTTATCATCCTTTGCCCACAGTTATCAGAAAGGATGGAGAGCGACCGACTTTGAAATTAAATAAAAAAACAAATAAAGAAGGCAGAGAGTGAATGAGAGGGAAAGAAACTCTTTCCAAAGGCAGATGATGGGGACAAAAGTGACTTTGGAGTGAGTATTGAGAGAGCCTGTAAAGTTTTAATCACCAGAACTTTGTTCCCGTTCTGCTGTTGATGATGATGCAGATTTCACATTTACTGGCTGGAGCTGTCGCCTCCTCTTCCCTACACATCCATATGCTCATGGGTATAGGTGCAGGAGCCCTTCTCACAGGCAGGAAACAAAATCTGGTGGCTGCTGGAAAAAATTGGCAGGACTTTTTTGGACTAAATCTCCACAGGAAAGAGTCAGCTGCTTCATCAGGGCCTCTGAGCAAACAATTTGTCGGAGGCACTTTGTCTTCAGTCCTCATTGACTTTCGTTCAGAGACTCTGGAAATGCTTGTCTGGGTTGTTTGGCTTCAACTGATTGGGACTGAGTTATTTTGCAATTAAATTATTTGACTTTTGCTAAAGACTGTGGAGGTTTTGAAGGATCCCATAAAAATAGGAAAATACACCGAATAAGCACAGCAAAGTGTTTCTAGCATATTTCAAAAAGAAATATTTGTTCAAAATCAGATTTTTTTATTACTTTTCATATGATGAGAGTGGAATTTTACCCTGAAGGAGAGTTGACTTAGAACCAAGAGTGGTACTTTGTAATCTCATAGGACCTCATCTTCAGTGCAAACAAAAAACACCCCAAAACTCCCCAAAATCCCCAAATATAAAGTACTGCTGGCTGCTCAGAAGGCTTCATTTGTGTTCCCTAGCAATGTACAGTGGAAAACCACAACACTGGTGGGATATAAATTGGTGCACATTCACTTCCCACCACTTGGGCTGAAATTCCCTGTGGAATTGGGGACAATTCCTTATGAATTGTGAATAATTTGGGTGTTTTACACAGTAGTGGTTCAGCTTGACCAACTCTTAGACAACTATCCCAATTTCAACTATCTGGCTTATTGAAATGGGTGAGGCTTTTATGCCACAAAAAAAAAAGCACTAAAAACAAAAGAAGCAGATGAATAGATGAATAGGATGACAGTGAGAACATGGGTTTGATAATATGATAATAAGGACAAAGGTTTCAATCCAATTGGATTTTTTTTTAACTTAAATTTTTAGTGGTTTATTTGTTTCATTTGCACCTGTGTAGAGGAAAGGGAAGCCCACCAAAGCCAGCTGAGCTGGAAACCTCAGATAAATATTCCTTCACTTCCTTGAAAACCTTTCCAAAAGGGGAACTTTTGGGCAGAATGTTGAAAAGCACTAAAGCATTCTGTAGCAAAGCTTATGAATGGAACATGTACTGGAGGTTTTGTCCAAGGGGCAGGTGAAGTAGTGGTCATGTCTCAGTTTTTATGGTGGCAAAGGTTTCAGAAATATTAACCAGCTTTGGATTTGTTCTCTGTTTCCATCTTAGCCTGTGGCTCACATTTATATCTGAAAATTGTGTGAGGAGGCTGTCAAATAAGCCAAACGACAACATAAATGAAAGCTGCTGCTTCAGAAAACAAGAATGTCAATATAAAATGGTTTAGAGGGACTCCTAATGATCTGCTTGATCTTTAAGGAAAAGTCCTCAAGGATCCACTTGTGCAGAGTCAAAAATCCAACATCACTTTTCAGAGTGTTGCTCCATTTGTTGCTGTGTTTTACGAAGGAATGAACAGTTCTTTTGCTGACATTCAGAGTGCTGAAGTACCATTTTTAACTTAGTATAAATGCATATTATTAAAGCTTTAACAGCATATGGCAGCAAGTAATAACATCTGTGCCTCTCAGCCTCGTGCTTTCACAACATACTTGAGGCACATTTTCTTTTCAAAACTGTGTCAGAAGCGAATAAAAGACTGTTTCAAAGGAAAACCAGTCAGGAATGTGAAGTGTCATCAGCAGTGACACCAAATCTGGGCACTGCTTGTCCTTGAATAGTGCCTCAAACAAAGGTTTTCAACAAAGTGAAGGAATATTTATTTACCTGAGGTTTCCAGCTCAGCTGGCGTTGGTGGATTTCCTTCTCCTCTGCGTGGGTGCAAATGAAACAAACAAACAAAAATCTAAATTCAAATCCCAATAGACTTGATACCCTTATTATCATATTTTTAAACCCATGTTCTCATTGCCATCCTATTCACCTGCTTTTCTTTTTTTTGTGTCATAAAAAGCAAACTCTCACCTGTTTCAACAGCCAGGCAGTTGAAACTGACTCAAGTTTTGAGAGCCAAACGAAGCTCCTGGATCAAACCAGTTTAAATTCCCAAATTTAGACCCTTTTTGGGCATCCCTGACCCACAGGGTATTCCACTTCTTGGGAAAAGTTGCTTTTCATCTCCTTGTGTGTTTGGTTGGGTTTACCATCTGGACTCTGAGTTTTGTAGGAGGTTTTAAAGATCTGGCTTTGATATTACCTGATGTGTTGAACGTGTCCTGTGCCAGTCATGAAGGAATTATTTAGGAGAGAGTGAAGTTTTAGATATTCTTCTCAAATAAAAGAGCATGAAGAACTTCTCAAGTGCATTAAAATGCACTTGAACAGTTTTTTTGTTGTTATTATTACTATTATTATTAATTTTCCACTAATGTACAGTGTGCAACAAGAAGCACAAATCAGGACTATTATCCAAGTGTAAAATAATGTAATTTTGAAGCAAAGGTTTTTACTACAAAGTGGAAGTTGCAGAGTTTTTAAATTTTTTTTCCCTCTGTGAAGTGAGGTCCCTGCTTGTGCCAGCTGTTACAACACCTTGCTATGAGATCACACTGCTCTGCCATACAAATTCCAATTTTATGTGTGCCTGCCTTGGGTTAAGGCTTAATTACCCCTTAAGGGGAGTGATCCTAATTGACCCCTTCTGTAAATGTGCTCAGCTCCTTAGGACAGCAGTAGGAACTGACCCCATTTTTCTACACCTTTTCGACCTACACTTTGTCTACTTTCTGTCAAACACCTGTTTTTTGGTACTTTGTTATCTCTTTTATTCTCCTAGAAGAAAAATGAATTGCTGGCAAAATTCTCACCCCACTCTGCAGAAATTTAACCAGTTACAGTGCAACCTATAATTGCCTTTTTTATCATCATTTTTTGGTCATAAAGGCAGTGGTTGTCCTTGAATAAGGAAAAATGTAGATTTTAGAATTGGTGGCCAACTCAGGTAAGTGAATTATCTTGGAGTTCATTTATTGAAAAATATGTTTGGAAGAATGCATCATTTATTTTCTTAAAAATTGTAGCTTTTGGCAATGATCAGTCCATAGCTGTTGCCACCATGAAAAGACAAGCTTTTATGACTTTTGGGTCAGTAACACAGTGGGATGCTGTCAGTACTTGAAAAAGAATATTTTTATCAGTTTTGAGGCCTTAACCTCACTTTCAGGTGATTTGTGGATTAAGAAGGATCCAATTGTTAAAAATTGATTGAGTAGTATTTTGTTCTGTGGCTCGTGGTGAATATAAAATAACTTGATTTATGCAAGTATGCTGCAAGAAGTTAAACATTTCCCTGGTGCCCTTATGTATTTTAAAATACCAAATAAATAGAAAACAGCTTTAATGGGTAAAGGACCCAAGAGCTTTTCCCTGTATACTTTGCAGGACATATTTTTAATGCATATAGAAATTATTCTTACTATCTGAAAGAACTAATTTACATGTGGATTTATTTGAACAAGCATATTTTAAGTTATCATACTGCTGCCCTCTGTAATAATTACTACAATACTGATTTTTAGAGGTTGCTCTGATTGAGAACTACTTGAAGTTTTGTATTAATATTAAAAATGGGGTCATTAAGAATGTGATTGTGTTGGAAGCCACGGCCTGGATTAATACTGAGAAGTGTTTGCACAGTAAATATCAGAACTGTGTGTGTGTTAGAGGCAGGTGGAGAACTGGGAGGAAGCAAAATTGATGTCTTCCTCAGAAAGGCAAAATCCAGGAGCTCTGATTTGCAGAGCAGTCGGCTTTATTTCACTTCTCAGAGGTAGCTCTAACCCACCAACAAGACAAGAGCCAGCAGATTATTTTTTAAAATAATGATTCATCTCAGACCAGCCTGATTTCTTTATGTAACAGAAGGCTTTGTGGGGGAGTACAAGCTTTGTTATGTGTCTTTTGGTGCAGTTAATATTAGATATTAAAAAATACTGAAGAAACATTGATTAGGAAATTACACTGGATGAGTGGATAAGAATAAAGACTGATCCTACCCAGACATACAAAAACACCACTGAGCAAGGCAGGGGAGAACAAATGCAAGTGAGGAAAACACCTCAGCTCTGTCAGAGCCTCTGCAGGATGGAAATTACTTGGTGTGGAGCAGAAAAAAACCAGACAGCTGTGTTAAAATATGTTGAAGAAGGGGACAGCAGAGTGTCCTCAGAATGCCATCACCTTGTTTGGCAGGAGCTGTGGATGAGCAGAGACAGATTTGTGCTCAAACTCCTTGTTCTGCTCAGACCTGTGGGAACTCAGCACATCGTTCTGGAGCCCAGAGCTACCGAGAGAACCCTTGGGGGGCTCAGAGGTCCTGGAATGTTCCTAAAAGTGCCTGGTGGCTTGACTTTGATCCCTCTAGGGATGTGCCACCTGCAAATGAGGATATGAGAATCACTAAGGTTTAAATGGTATAGAAATAATATAATTATAGGGTAAACCACAGGTTTTAAGATTTTGGTACAGGGGGTTATGGACACAAGATGGAGGAATCAGGGCCTGTCTCATGGTTCTTCTTCCTTCTTCATGTCTTCCATTTTCTGTGTGATGCAGATATTTTTGGATAGGTTCTTGATGAAGGTACACTTGCTAATATGGGTGATAAGTATTGGGGATAAAAGGTAAATAAGATTTATGTAGGTTTTGTTATAAAAAGACACGACTGCCTCGTGGGCAGTCAGAGTGCCTTTGGCTGCCTTGCTGGTCAGAACCCGGCTGGGCAGAGAGAAAACTTTGTAGATAAGAAATAATAAACAACCTTGAAGACCAAACCTGAGAGTCCAGCCTCGTCCTTGGAAGCCCCATCTGAACAGAACCATCCTACCCGTGTCTGGGCACAGACAGACAACAGCCAGCCCGGACAAGACCATGGCCAGCTTTGAGCACTTCATCTCCAGGCAGATGAATCCACCAGGAGAAGGAAGAGCACCAGGCTCTGGGAATGATTTACTATTTTACATTTGGTCTGTTTGTTTCCAGTCAAGGGAGGCACGGCGAGGCTTCTCAAGTGCGCGAAGCAGGCAGGGAGGAGAGAGGAGCGTAAAAATCTGTTTGGGCAGACAGGGTGTGAAGGGTTTGGATGAAACCTGGAGGGAAAGGGCAGAAAGACAATGCAGCAGCCCGCTCAGGGTGCTTGTAAAGCCACCAGCAGAAGGTCAGAGCGCGGTGGAGGGGCAGCCAGTGCCTGTCAGCAGGGATGAGGTTCAGGCAGCCCTTCCTTTGGGCAGGGGAAGGGAGCGGGTGACCTCGGAGCGCCTCCCCTCCTTGAGCTCCGTGGAAAGCCTGTCTGAGACCTTCAGACAGCAGCCCCTGGATGCTGATTAACATGACAGGGCTTGTTAGCATTAACTGACTTAATCAGGCCTGCTGTCCCTTCCTGCAGGACGATCAGGGATGAGCCTGCCAGCCGCAAGCAGGCTGATTCCTGAAGGAAATGAAGTTTTTCATGAAGGCCAGGCAGCAAGCTGGCGTTTAATTTTCAATTAAAAGTCCTCCTGAACCAAGTGTAGTGGAGTTGGGGGTGATGAGCAGGAATGGTGAAGGTTGATGGTTGTGTTTTGTGGCTTGGATGATTGAGTGGGGCTGGAGCTGAGGGAGCACTTGGGTGATGTGATGTGTCTCAATCACGAAATCCCAGTGGTTTGGGCTGGAAGGGACCTTAAATCTCATCCCATTCCAGCCTCTGCCGTGGTGACACCTCCTACCATCCCAACCCCAGTGTCCAACCTGGCCCTGGGCACTGCCAGGGATCCAGGGGCAGCCACAGCTGCTCTGGGAATTCTCCTCACCTTCCCAGGGAACAATTCCTGCCCAAAATCCCACCTAACTCTGCCCTCTGGCAGCAGGACACAGCAGCATCTGCTTGAAACGGGCCAGGTTCAACCCCACACCTCAGTATTGATTCACTTATTTCTTTGTGCAATCTCTTTGAATTTACTCTTTGAATTTACTTATTGTCTTTAAAAGAGAATTGCACAGCAGTGAGACAGGAGCACGCTTGCTTTGCTGGGGGCTGTGCCTTTCCAGCCATGCAAAGCAAATCGGCTAAAGCAGATTTGAGAGTCTGCCTCTTGTCTAGATGATAATCTTGATTTTTCATAGATTTTTTTTTTTTAAAAAAGGATTTTCCAAGCAGCATCCATGCCAGGAAGGGAAGGATATTCCTCTGTGCTGAGCCCATTGTCTGGGCTTCATTCTGATTGTTGCAGGCTTGACATAATACATGAGAATTAAAAAAATTTTAAGATACCAGAGCAGTCCTGGCCTTTATTCAAACAGCAAATCCACTCAAAGTAAAACATCTGTCTATAGATGAAGATAGAACTCTTTCAACCTCTCCAAACATTACCTTTTTAAAAAAATTTCTTTTAATTTGCTACTGTGAATACTCACAAAAGGAATTTCCTAAGAAAGTGTTTGCTTTCCCTTTTCATTGACAATATTAGGCAAAGTTTTATGTCATAATTTCATTTATTATTACAAAAATGATGTGTATGGAATTCATCAAGTGACATTCTAAAAGTATGAAATTGATCTTCAAGAAAACATTGGGGTTTAATAAAAAATAGACTTTGTTAAATATTTCAATCAGCCCTTCAAATTCTATGACAGAAATCCAGCCCTGATTTATTTCAGAAGTTTAAAATTAATGCTTATTATGATAATATAACATTATGTAATAATATAATGAACCCTTTATCTCACACTGGGAAATATTTTTCTGATTCCTATTGAAATTTCTGAAAAATATGGAATGTTCTCATTTTGCTTTTCAGTTTGCTCATGGTGCTCCACAAATACAAATTGTGTTTAGATATGAGGTGGACTCAGCCTTTTCTCTCACCTAGATTTGCCTTTCCCACAAAACAGTGAACCCCCAAATATTCTAAAGGCAGCCTGAAACTGAGGCTCAGTTTTCCTCTCTGTATCTCATTTTTTCCAGCTCAACAGTGACATTTGTGTTCTCTGTGAAGCACTTTGAGCCTGATATGGAAAAATGCTACAGAAAAAGCTCCATTTTTTCTCATTTAGCTTCTACACTTAGATTATGCCTGAAATAGTTTATTCCTATGTAAGCATCATATTTATGTGATAAGGATTTTTTTCTTGTGTAAGTGTAATCTGTTTCTACACCAAATATGAACATGCTTAGTTGGAATTTTCCCTGTTCTAGAAATTTCTTGTGCTTACCTTAAAAACCAGCAGCAAGGAACTCTTAAGTTGTTCAAATTATATTTCTCTGAGACAAATTATATTTCTCTGAGACAGACAGTGAGTGTTACTTTTGCTCTTTTTGTGGTTGCAGCTGCTGAGGAGAGCTGTGACACAGCACATTTTTCCTGCTTTGGGGAAAATGAAACCATGTCATGGATCCACTCTGCTGAAGGAACAACACCCTCCACGAGCAAATTTATAAATTCTCCTTTTATACTTCCAGAACAAGGTGGGATGTCTTCTCTCTTAAAAAACTTAATTTGCCTGAAAAGAGGCAGCCCACTTTGTCACACAATGCCAGAATTTCATGGCAAAATGGTAAAAAACGTGTCCTTGAATCCACTTAGTGTGAGACCTCGAGCCTTTAAAGTCCCTTTACATTGGAATAAAGGGGCCTTAACACAGCTGAGAGCAGGGCTTTGATCTCTCTGAGCTCATACCTGCCTAATAAGAACTTGTTCTTCACGTAATCCCAAAGAATTGAGAGTGCAGCAGGACAGAGGAACCCCCCCTGTGTTTTGTGAGAGGCAGAAAAACCCAGTATTTCACTGGAGGGAGATGGCTTCTTGCTGTAAAGTTGTTTATTGCATGAGTACGTCAGTCTGGAAGGGAGGGAGTTCAGAGTATTAAAGTCTGTGCTGAAAACTTTCTGGCAGAGTCCTGAGCAGAAACAGCAGCAGCAGCTGCCCCACCTCTCTCTTCTTCCTCTCCTTCCTGCACCCCAATACAGGAATTTTATTCATAAATCATCCATTCAGCTAAGAACATGATTCCAAAACATTCTTTCTACACCAGGCTGAACTTAATTCTCATGTGTTAAAGTAGTGCCAGCTCTTACACAAAATCTACCTGCATCATTTTATCTATTTGCACAAATGATACTCTTTTCTTAAACTTTACATATATCCTTTTATCTATTTACACAAATAGTTCTACCTATTCTATCAAGAAATGTTCTGCTAAGTTTTTGTTACATCTGGAGCTAAGCTAAACTAGGCTTTAGGGCTTTTACTAGCTAGCACAGTCTCTTAAGGCACTTAAGATATATTTCTAATTACTTAAAACTAAAACTTACACTTTTCTATTTCATATCTGTGTGGCTTAATATATTTCAGCTTCTCTAGAGGTTCTAATTCAAACCCAGCATTCTCTTCTCTCTCTGAGGGACTCTATTTCATGGATTCCAACAGCAAAGTATTTTAGAAATGATGGAAGGAGAGCAATGGTGTCCTGACAATTTAGGCCAGAATTAAGGAGAGTCTTTTAGGAGGGATTCTTGTGGTCATTCACAATTTAAATGCCCAATGCCGCTCAAAACATGAGAAAAATGAAAAAATAGAGATTAAACAACAACACCAGAAGGACCCTGTTGCATGGCAGAGAAGGGTTAGTGAAAAGACAGATAATTACTCCCCACTCTGCCATGGAGTTCATCAGAGAACAGAGTGGAGCTGCAAAATTTCATCACCAGGAATAAACAGACCTGGTGGTTGAACTGTAAAAATTACCTCAAAAGAACAAGAAAAGAACCCAGGCTGGTTTTCCTGGTGAGAGAATTATTATTGCTGCCCAGGTGACAATAAGTGAATAAAACTCAATTAAAACAGCGAACAAATGTTGGGATGAGGATAATTTTGTGCCACATCATAGTGGGAGAGACGAGGAGTTTACCTCAGAGTTGATGAATGGAAAAGCACCAAGACCCCCAAATTCCCTTTCAGGACTCACTGGCATCACTGCCAGGCACAGAACTCTTCTGAATTTGGTGTCTGTGTCCTTAGGAAGGAAAGAAGGAAAGTTCTTTGTCTTGTTCCTGCCACTAATGGGATGTGTGGTTTTTGTGAAGATGTGGCATCCTCCTCCCACGTATTTCAGGTTTACAGCACAGAATCACCCACAGGCTGTTTCTTCCTATACATTTACAAAATACTTAGGAAAATAATAGGTTTTGTCATGTCATTATAATAATAATCACTCACAGACTGTTCTCATAAGCTTAAATCCTGAATAAGCACTATAGGATTTGGCCTAATTACCCAATTTTCCCTCTGCTGTAGTCAGCAAAATCTTTTTCTCTGACTCAGTGGAATGCATGGATTTCCCTGTGCAGATAGGATTTATCTGATTTTTGTTTTGTGTTTCACTGGCAACTGAACTGATTTTTTTTTCCCCCTACTAAAAATAGATTCTACTGAAATTAGCTCAAGATTTGTCAAAAATTGTCAATTCCACTCCCTAAAGTTTGTACTTCAGTTGTTCTGAAATGACAAAAATCACACTTAATGTGTGATTTCACACATCACACATTGACCTCACACTTTTGTGCACAATGCCTCATTAATTATTTATTCATAATGCATCATGTCCATGAATAAGTGATGACATCATTGAATTCAGATGTAGTTGTAGAAACACTGATTTGGATCCATTCCTGTGGTTTAACACAGCTTGGTTTCTAGTTAAAAAGAAAACTCACTACAATTCTAAATCCAATTTTATTCATTGCTGGCTGCATTCTCTTTGGATGATTCCTGAGTGATTATATTTTATTCAAATTATGCTGTGTCTTTTCTTCAGAACCACTCAAAGGGCTGCTTGCCAGTGTCCACCAGTGCACATCCCAAAGTGTGATTTGGTTTGGAAGCAGTTAATACATTTTATTTCTTTCAACAGCTTTGGGTTTAATTTTGGAGACTTTGAACATAGATTAAAATAAGGTGGTTTTAAGTCAATCTATATCAAAGCATGCTCTGAAATGTTAATTCACTGTCTCTGTCACTGGGAACAATTCTGTCAGAAATTCCCTCAGATATTAAAAGAAAAAAAATGTTCTTGAGAAGGTTTCTGGTGAAACATAAATTTAATGCAAATTCTTCTCTGTATATCAAGATCATGCAGTTCATGACAAAGTTGAAATGGAAGTTTGGTACTGGAGTTTGTACAGACTCCCAGGAAATCAGGTATTGCTCTTAGATAAACAGGGATATTGAACTGCTGTGGGTTTCAACAAATGGATCCCTTCTTATGGGATAATGGGAAAAATCCATGAGGAGCAAGGAGCATTGGTCAATTAAATTATTTATTTCCTTAAGGAAAATGTGTGTTGGAGCCATAAAATATGTTTGTTTGCAATGGCACTTGCTATCTTGGCCACTTGGGGTTTGTATTTGGTGCAGGGCAAGAGAAACACAGTGACACAGTTGGGAAAATAAAAAGGAGAAGGAAAAAGCAAGTAAAATAAATAGTAATAATGTAGAAGGCTTTTTCCAAACCATGTCCAAAGACTCAGTCTTTTCAAAGAGCATTTAGGAAAAGTATTTCCATAGAATGATTTGTACTAATTCTTGCACACTCTGTTATTTGAGCAGAGTTGTTCTGTAGTTTGAGCTGGATTTATTGTTTTCATCAGATTTTTGTTATAATGTTGTTTTTTTTTAATGCAAATTGTACAAGAGCCTTACATGGGTTTTAAACTTATTATGGTCTTATATTTCTTTAGATATTTCTTTCTTTTCAGCATTGAATTTGGATTCTTGCACTTTTTCCTCCTTGAAATCTTTTGGTCTTGGATTACAGCCTCTTATGTGTCCACCCATAAAACGTTAAAATTGACACATTAAAAATATCATCTTGCAGAACAGTTTCGAGATCTGCAGGAATACTTTCAGCTGTGGAAGTGTAGCACCAAAATATTCACCCTGTTTATTCCAGGCATGCACATTTTTAGAGAGATTTGATTTTGGAGAGTTCTGCTGGGACAGAACACAAGATTTTTGGAAATCCCCTTGCTCTGGAGTCATGGGCTGCATATGGCAGGGTGGATAACTCATCCTTGAGTTTGCTATCAAGGATCCAAGATTATTTATTCTTTTTATATCCAGGATTATTTATTCTATTTATATTATTTATTCTATTTATTTATTATTTATTCTCTAAAAGAGCAGGGAGCTGGACTTGTGTGCAGAGCTCGGCTTTATTGCAATTGTTTCTCCAACTCTACAATGTAAAAATAAATACCCACCATATGGGGACACAGGGGAGGTTAATTCATTAATATTTATAGAGCACTTTTAGACATTTTTATGGAAGTGGCTATAAAAATGCTTATACAGATGAGGCTATAAAAATGGGAAATTGTATACCTGCTACTTGTAAATTTTTTGGCAGTAATGGCACGCACCTTGTTTTCAGTATTGGCTCTGTTCTTTAATGCAAAGCCTTCATTTAGAAGGGGACCATTTAGATCTAGTTTTAGTAACCTGAAATTTAGCTGTGTAGTCTAAGGCAGTAATTAGTATTCCTGCCACAGCTAGAGGAGAGAATTCTGCACATCTAAGAGGCCAACTTGAGGTTAATTTTTAGGTTCTGGACGTTTCTTGTGATGAATTTCATCTCTGTAGGAGAAATGTCCAGTACCCATCACACCCTGCTGGCTCTGACACCTTTCTGGAGTTTAGCAGGTTGCTGATATTTCTGGACTGGAACTGCTCTGTCCAATGGTTTGGCATCAAATCCCTTCAGATATTCTCTTTATTTCCTTGTTAGCCAGTGCTAATTCCCAGAAACACAGCTAAAAATGCCTGTACTATGTAGATAATGGAAATATGTATTATTTCTCATAATTCACATAATGAATACATGAATGTGTGCCTGTTGATCCTTTCTATTCTCAAAAAACAATTGTGCTTTTTGCCACCTGGAAATTACAGGCTGGAGCTCACCTGTGCAGGAATGGGAGGACACATTTTCTTCCATGAAACCTGAGGAAATTTCACTACAAGTCTGAGTGTGCTAAAAATAATGAACCTCTTGACTGTCACACTCATCACTGAAATACTTTACAGTGCAGCCTTTTGCATGAGCTTTAACTAAAAGCCTGGTTCTAAATCTCTGAATCAGGGGAGACAGGCAGGGGGATTCTATCCATGGCTTAGATGACAAGCATTTTCAACAGTTTGCACTTGGCAATACAGGAGAATTTGATAAATTGCATTTTTTAGATGGTTCCAAAGGAATTTTGGTTCTATTGATTCACAAAATAACTCATCTCTGTCACAGAACTAAAGATTAGCATGGAGTAGAATGTAGGAGATGAATTTGAGTTATAATCACCCCAAAAGAAAAACAAACTCTTTTATTTTTTCCATCTGGCATTTTAAAGTGGACTGGAATCTCTCTCATAAATGAGGTGCACACTCACATTTTCCCACAGCAGGATGAATCCCCTCGAGTGTGAGCCAGGACTGGTTCAAACATGAGAACTGTAAGAAATTCTAAGCTGTAATAAACAATGATTTCCTTCTTGGAGGATCCAGTTTTCCAGCAGGATAATGATCTGACTGTAATGAACCATGTCTGCTTGTTGTGAAAAAGAAGCAGCCACAGTTGTTGCTCAGCCCTCCTGTGTATCCTGTCTGACAGCTCAACTTGTTTTTCCCCAGATGTCTGGATTTGCTTGTAGGGAAATGGCAGAGCTTATCTCCAGCCTCAGTGCTGTAATGTGATAAACATGTTTTCCTTTATGCACAGCAGACAGAAATGCTTTTCGTTTATTCCAAAAGAAATCTGAGCTTTGCAGTAATCCTTTAAAAGCCAAGAAAGCTTTTCCATGAAAAGAGCCAGCCCTGCACCTGTTCTGCTGCACCCTGCACCTGTGCTAGGTGAGGTAAATCACATTTCCAGTGGGTTCATGATGGAGATTTCCATATTTCTTTTTTTTTTCTTTTTTTTTTGAGAAATACCATGCATAGAAAGGATGCTATTCATTTGTAATGAGTGTAAACACAGAGAAAAGCAGAACAGAACCAAAAAGAGAGATGTATTTCTTCTGATATCCCTGAGACTCTGGCACAGAATCTGATATTAGCCCTGAGTTCAGGTAACTCTTTTATGAATGCACTGTAATTGAAGCAATAAACTGTTATTTTTAAGCTCTATTTCTCACCTTTTCCCAGCAGTTTTTCTACATAACGAGTTTATGAATATGTCTGTATTTTAGTAGCTCGAATTGATGGAAGCAGCAATTTCATATTGATTTCCAAACACAGAAGCTCAGTCAGTCAAACAACTAATTTCCCATTTTTCAGTATTAACAGAAAAGCTGTTGTCAGTGGCAGCCAGCTCACAGAAACAACTCTGGAACAAAAGCAAATATCCTGACCTGAGGTGGAGAGAGAATAGAACTCAACAGAAGAAAAGCATTGATGTCACACCTGTGGTGGTGACATTTGTAAATAAGGAGGGGTAGGAAGGTAAATAAAAAAGAGTTGGTGTGTGAATATTTTCTAAGAAAAGGGAAGAATAGGATGGGTGGCAGGGCCTAAATTCATGACAGGCTTAAGATGAAGCCTTTTAGCTCAAGGTTTGGGATTTAGGAAAACTTGGGAGGTGTGGGCTGTGTGAAAAATCATTTACATCCTCTAAAAGGAGCACACCAGGGACATTGCCCCCCGTCCCACTCTGGTTTTCCACCCAGAAATCTCCATGAGGGCAGCCAGGCTGTACCAGGTGAATGCTCAAAATCCCAGATTTAGGGAAAAGTCAGTCCCTAGAGATGGTGTGAGGGGTGCCAAACTGGTGTCTGATCAATGAGACTCTTCCAGGCAGAATAATCTGCCCCTGATAATATGAAGGAAGTGTCTCATGTCAAATTAAGCAAAAAAAGGATTGACAGAAGACCTGGGAGTGCTTTGGAGCTTTCTGTCTGGGCTGGTCAATATAATCAAACAGGAGATGCTCCCATTTTGAAGAACACTGGGCAGCTGAGGGGGAGAGAGAAGTTTCTGATGAGGAAACAGAAAGAAAAGCAGAAAATTCCTAAATATCATCCAAATGGGGCCTTCAGTTTCCTTTCTTATTTTAATAGAAGGTAAAAATTTCATCCAGAAACTTAAAATTTTTAGGAAAGGAGAACATATGCTTTTTTTCTGTTGTAAAGTTTTGAACTTTAATTAACTTTCTCCAAAGCTGAGGCCCCAGATTCCAAAGAGAAAGCCCTTAATAAGTGTACAATGGCACACCTGCCATCTGATGGGATCTTTCCATCTATACCCAAAAAGATTTACGTTCTTGTGAATAAATATTATTTGGTTATTAGATGAAAAATGGGAACGAAGTTGAGAAATATAACTCACTGTTGTTCACCTAAGGAAAATCCTGCAGAAAATGTATTTCTGGATTATTCTAAAAGCTAATTTAGTTGTCCAAAAACTGATGCTATTTTCTGTCAGAAAACACAATATTCTGCCAAATGATTTAGACCTCTGCACAGAGGGGTTAATTTAGTTTTATTCTCATGCAGAAGTTATAGGCCTCCAGTAAGAAAATAATAAATAAATAGGAGCGGGTCCAACACTACAAATTATATTGAAGTCAAGAGAAAGTACAAATTAACTAATGCTAAAAGGAAGACCAGTGTGTTGGCTGAATCATCAAAACTGGTGAGAAAATATATAGAGAAAATTACTTTCCTTCAACTGAATTCGAGGTGGCAGAACAATTAAAGAGACTGAAAAAAACATATAGATATTGAGGCAAGACATGCTTTAAGTGTTGACCTTCTCTAAAATTCTGCAGATATTTCCTTCACTCTTCTGGGAAGGTGAATTTTCTAGAGCATGAAATGTGAATCAAGATTTGATCTGAATCCAGACTCTCTTCAAATTAAAAGATGTATTTCCTATTAGGTAAAAATCAGTACAAATAGCCAAGACCTGCTGAGCAGTGTAGGATAAGATTATCAGGAATTCCACATTCCTGTATTTTTCCTCTCTTTCTTGGAGTAGCACAATGCACATTGGGCCAGGCCTGTCTCTGTCCTGTCTAAGTTTGGGGTAATTGTCATGAATTCGATTGAGTCAATGACTTTTGGTGATCATGTTCATAAATATGGGGTCAGTTGGCAGAGGGATGGGCTAAAAGAACAACTTTGGGGTGCTGTCAGTATGCATTTCCAGAACATATTTCAGATATTTAACAGAGGCTTTATTCTGGATATTTGATCCAAAGTGTTGAGAATAACCCATCTTGTGTGGTTTGTGTCTGATAGCATTGATTTAACACTTTGGAGAACATTTCATAGCCCGGTGTTATTAAATAATTTTAATGGATTTATCCATGCAGCTGATGGGGCAAGAATTATTTAGTGCTCAATGAAAAAATATTGAAAGTGAACACATTTTAAATGCTCAAGTCTGATCATCTAATTCCAATTTTACCATCAATCATGATTGATCAGTCCATGAGCTGCAAACACAGTGATGATATTTCACTCAAATACATTATCCCTGTAGAATTTTTTCCCCTATATGCCACAAATAGTGCTGCTTCATTTTCTCCAAAATTAAAACATGTATTGCTGAGAAATAATGAGCACATTAGTTATGTGCTGACAAAAGCCCAGTCCTGTGTGGTGGCAGAAGTGGAGTCTCTCTCTCATTACTGATTGCAACTATTCACACATCTTAATGCAGGCACCAACAAAAGTTGCCAAGAGCACTTGAATTAACCTTTTACATTGAGAAATACAGCAAAAGAGACTCTTGCATATGGAAATGTTCACCAGGTGGCACAGCAGCTTTGCTTATATTAACAGGAAATTTTGGGGGTAGTTTGTGGCTAATTGAACTTCTGTGTGCCCAAGGAAGGCTTGGTTCCACTTTGAAATTTGATTTCTGAGCTTGTGTGAGCTTCTAGCACTCCACAGGCTTTTTTTTAAATTTTATTTATTTCTCTGCTGGATTTTGCTGAACAGTGATGCATTTTTTGACATTTTCTAACCTACAAATTCAGGGCTGCCTGCATTCTGGGATGAGCAGTGAGCTGGAAATTTAGGTGTTCTTGGAATATTGAGTCATCTTCTCCTTTGTTTCTTTACACTCAGCAATCACCCCTGTTCCTTTCCCATCTATATCTCTACATATCTATGTATAAACCCAACCTTCTCTACATGAATGTATAGAAAAACCATTTAAGACACCTAAACTAAATTTGGGACTAATTTTTTTGGGGAAAAGGCCATCATTGTAGTGACATTGTGGCACAGTTGCCAGAGATATTTAGCAGCTTTTAGCAGCTCTTGAAACCACCTGTCCCATTTTGGTGGCAGACTTTTAGATGAAAAGAATATTAACTATTGTGGCAATTCAAAGGAAAGCTGACAGGCTGCAAGTGGGACTTGGCTTTGCTTCTCAGAGAGAATCCAAAGACCCTGCAACTCTTATGACATAATCAACTTCTTCTTGCAGCCCTCCTAAATGCAGGTGTTTACATTATGCAAAACACACACAGGCATCTTCTTGCAGAGAATTCAGCAGTGAAATTAAAGGAGAAGTTAAAAGATTTCCCAGTGAGGTGTTGCTTTGAAATCCATTACGTGTGGAAAGATAAAGATAAAGGGGATAAAGATTTGAGAAGTTGTGGAGTTGCTGTAAATCTGTAAAGAATTCCATCACATCATAGGATACACTGATGAGCCAGGATCATTTATTGCTGATCTCTTTCCTCCAGAGCATTTTGTGATGACATTTCTCCCACCCTGCCATGTGAATGCCACACAGCACCATGCCTACGTGATAAATGTTCACACACATGTGAGCTTTTAGATGTCTAGACTTATTTTTAAAAAATAAATAACTTCATTTCACACAGTGGCACTGATTCACCCCAGATTTTTCTGAGTTTAGTCCAAACTGGATTACTAAATATCAAAAAGTGCATGCCCAGAATGACTGAAACGTTTTGATCCAACACATTTTTGAAGGATGATTGGAATTTCAGAGCAATTTCTTTGTGTCCCGAGCCCACAGCCTCAGGTGAAATGTTGATTAATGTTGTACTGCTCCATTTTCTCAAGGACAGCCTTGTAAAAGTGACTGTAAGGGCTGATTGTAAATACCCAGACTACAGATGTCTGGAATCAGCCTGTTCCCATCTGACTGGAATCATTTTGTTTGGTTTCATATTCATCAGTGCTTCATATGTAAAGTTCAGTGTTCTAATCTCTGGAAATGCAGTGTCTGGAAAGTTTAATTACAAGTTTTTACCTGCAAATGAACATCTGGAGCTTCTTGGAGTTGTATCAACTTCTCTGTTAGAGTTTCTCTCCCATTTGTTGGTCCTGTGACTTCAGCATTAATTTTGCTTTGGAGAGAGGCTCATATCTTATGATTATCTGCTTTTGATTAACTTTATCGAATTGCTGAGCCAGGGCTCCTTTTCCATCTGTGGCAGAGAATCTGTAACAGGTAATGCTGCAGCATGACCTACTTCCAATTTTCAGCCACAGAAGCAGAAGAAAAGGATTAAAAATGTCAGCAGCAAGGGTAACACTCATTTTGGCTGGTTTCAAAATGAATTTTTCCTTAGCACAGGAACTCTGTTCCATTAGGAACTCTCAGAAAGTGCAAATTCCTTCTGAATCATGGTGATTTTTTCTCCTGGAGGTCTCTGTGTTTCACTCCTACTGTCTAATAAGTATTTAAGGGCTAACCTATGCTTGTGTGGAAATAACAGTAACAGGAAAACAGTAGCCCTACACTTTCAGCTAAGAATATCCTTTTTCTCCATCCATTTTAATCAAACCACCCTTCCCTCAAACACTCAATTAAAATAGTCATTCTGCAACCTCTCTTGGGCTTAAACTCGTGTGAGTTAGAACATGTATCAAAGTGTATCCTAAAGAGTGTAAAAATAAATATAATAATTGGATTAAATAGAATAAGACAATAGGAATGGAATAGGAATGAAACAGAATAGGAATGAAATAGAGAATGGGAATGAAATATTGAATAGGAATGAAATATGGAATAGGAATGAACTATGGAATAGAATAGAATAGAATAGAATAGAATAGAATAGAATAGAATAGAATAGAATAGAAAAATAGAATAGAAAAATAGAATAGAAAAATCGAATAGAAAAATAGAATAGAATATAGAAATACTCTTTGCCTCTGTCCTGGAGCAGCAATAACAGCAATGAGAGTTGAAGTCCTGTCTTCCCCCCCAATTATATTCTCAAATACAATGTGGGCTGGTGGAAATAGTTCAGATGGCTCAAGAGTGCTGAGCTGGCTTTTTGAAGTGATGAATTGCTCCCAGCTCCAGGCACAGAGCACAGGCACAGAGCCAGCAGCTGTTTGAAATGGCAGCTCTGGAGAGCACACAGAGGATGAGGGAAAGGAGGAAACCTTTCCAAGGGAAAAATTGTTCAGCACCTGTGTGCTGCAGTGTGTTTTGTACCTCTGCCCAGAATGCCAAGCACTGGCCATTCCAATAAAATAAGATGCTGAGCAAATGAACCATTCATCTCATCACTTTGTTAGCTCAGGCATTTCTGTGCTGCTCTTCAGGCAGGAAAAAAGTGCTGGCTGGGATAATTGTGTAATTAAGTGAAATTGTTTTCCATGGATCTAAAAGGAAAACATGGTTGGCTTCCCACCTGTTCCTTCTGAGGAGCTGTGCCTGTCTTAATGAACTCTTTCTCATTTACATGAAAATATGATGGAGTACAAGATGCTGAGTGGTTTTGCTCTTGAGCAATGAATATCCTTTATTCCAACCTGAGAACTGGCCTCAAGAACACAGGAACATCAGGGCTGCAATCAGGATTCCAAAGGCATTCAAGTACGCAAATAGTCTCTGTTACTCTACACTGTTGCATATTAGTGTTTTATTTTCTTTATTTGGTCTTGGCTTTGTTTTGGTTTGCCCATGGTGGTTGTTTTTAATTTCTTCAAATGAAAAACAAAAAAAAAACCCCAAAGCCAACAAAAACCTCCCTGTTAATTTATTGAGTTGACATTATTTATTGGAAATTACAGTCTGAACACTCAGCAGCTCTAAGATAAGACTGACATTCTTTTTTCCATCAGGTACCACACCCAGATTGTATCAATGGCTTCAGAGCAGTGGTAAAAGTCAATTAAGTGACTGGTTGCTAATTACCTTGGATGACTGGCAGTAATTCTCTACATTTATGAATTTATACCCTAAACCTGATCTGTAGCTTGCAGCAGTGCATTATTGCCACAGCTTAGGATCCATTCCCATGTTTAGCCTCCAGATCCCAATCATCCAAAGCCCATTCCAACCATTCCAAAGCACAAATAGGGCTTTCTATAATGCCTTAATATTAATAGCAGAGCTTTGGTGTTTAAGTTAATCCTTCCTTATTTTTGAAGAGAAAACAAAGGGATGAAGCAGAAAGAATAGAGTGGCACAAGTAAATTTTTTTTTTTTTATATAAAACTGATACCTCTTACTCTCAAAATCATCCCATCTGTTGTGATAATGAATGTAATGGGAAAGAGTTTTAATTATGACTGGCATAACCATCAGCCACAGACTTGCTGTCAGAGCTGACTAAAATGAGTATATAAAAAATCTGCTACCCCACATAAACAGGGATGTTTAGGTACTACAGCTTGTTAATTACCTCTTTATTAAATCTCATCCTACTTTATCATTGTAAAAATATTTCAAAGAATGATATTGTCATTACAGAAGTGCCAGCTCTGATGGTGCTGTAAGAGAAATTGAAGTGTCTGGAAGACTGCTTCATATTTACATGTATTTTATACTTACCCATGTGAGGAAAATCTATTATCTTCATATAAATTGCATTTATCAGCTTATCTTTCTATTATATTATGAAGTTTTATGCATATATATTTATCACACACAGATTTTTTCACATATCTGTTATTTCTTGTGCTCTAATCAGACAAATCAACTGATCTCCACCCAAACATGACACCAAATACTGTTAAAATGCATTGAATATACAAAAAAAAAATCACACATAAGACGAAAATTGTTGTAACTAAATTCATTCTGAGATATTTTTCATTTCACTTTAATTGCAATGTGCTGTTCCTGTGTGCCTTGCAGTTTTTTATGCACACACATAACATATTGTAATGATCCCATGGAAAGAATTATATCACATGTTAATTGGACAAAGGGCCACATTTGCAAAACTTGATTTCCCAGCATGTTTGGATCTTTAGTGAAAATCTCTACTCCATTTAATAAAGCAGCAAGTCTCTATTCCTCTGAACGGTCCTAAACAAATCTTTACTACATTTGAGTGTATGGACACTCAGCTGGAGGGTTTCTCATTTATTTTTCTTGCAAAGCAGACCTGGCAGAACCCCCAAATCCTGAACATCTCACTGGGAGCAGGAAAAAGAACATTAAAAAAATAATTTCATTTACTTTAAGAGGAGGTGATCCCCGAAAAGGTGAGTAGAAATAAGTCACAATGGAAGTCACAGTGCAGTGGCTTCACCTTTCTCTTTGATCTCTATTTCCTTCTTTCTCTTCAGCTACACCCAGAATCAACAAAAAATCTTCTGTTCAGAGCCTCATCCAGTTCACAGTGAGTGAGAATATCTCTCTCTTGTTAAGGCTGCACCAGTAAAATCAGAAATGCAAATATTCCAGGTGCTTAAAATGTATGAAGAGATCACAGGGAATTTGTAATGAAGCTATTGTGAGTTTGTCCTGTGAACCTTAAACTGCAGCAGGAATTTATAATTATGATGTCTACCTCTTCAAGTGAAGAGCTGAGAGTGTTCTGCATTTTTAACTTGCTTCAGCCCAAAGTGGACAAGAAGAAAATGTTTTTGAAATGTTTTTTTTTTTTTTTCCTAGCAGAAATTCTTTTGGCCAAGTTACACTTAAAAGTGGAGGAGTACTCTGAAAAATACGGTACATTTCAGAGATACCATCTCAAAAAAGAAAACACAGATAATTAAATGATCACAAACTGTAGTGCAATTAGAAGACTTTGATGAAAGATGTGATTTAAGTAATACAAGTTTTAATGGCAAAAAGAGCAGTTCTCCACTCAAATGCATATTAATCATCACAGTATGTGTGCTTTGTTGGCTGCTGATAAACTGATTATTTCTTTCTTTCTTCAGTTCACTCTGAATAAACATCTATTCCCAAAGGCCAGCCATGGCATTGAGTGGAAAGAATGAGTCCTTCTAGAGCTGACTGTGCTCAGCAAAGGGTGCAGAATCAGTACCACACCAGAAGTATCTTTACCTTAAAAACAGTGGCAAGGAGTGGAGTAATGATTGGGACAAGCAAACAAAGTTTGGAAATTTCATATATTGGAGTGCAGACCTTAAAAATCCACCCTTTCCCCCAAGATCCAACATTTCTTTATTCATTTCCCCATGAAATATGCCAAATGGAGAAGGATTTTATTTCTGGAGGCACCAGCAGGGCAGGTTGGCTCTGTGAGAAGGAGCATCCTCCCTGGGGAAGGGGCTCAGGGGCTGGGGTGGGGTTGGGAGCTCTCCAGGGCCCTTTGCAGGAGAGCTCACCTGAAACTGATGCTGGTTGGGGTTTTGCCTTTTTTCTTTTATTTTCTCTGTACTCTTCAGACCTATATTTGTACCTCTGGAGTCTGTTGTATCAGTGACTCCTTTTCCCAGCACTTTTCCATGGCCTTTCCTGAGGCAGAACGACAAAAAATTCCAGAGCTCCAAGCCCCAGGGGTGCCTTGGCTGGTGCTGGGAACCAAGGCTGGGAACAACTCCTGGAGATTCCTGCCAGGGACAGAGCCCAGCCAGTGCCAAGGGGGAAGATCCTTTTTCTATTTCCTCCTTACTAAAATCATCTCCAGTTTCATTTCCAGGTGGGGGAAAAGGCAGCAGAGCCCCTGAGGTGCCCAGGAGCAGCACAGCCCCGACCTGCAGGTCGGTTCCTCCCAAATCCCCAGGTTTCCCTGCCCTGTTTTTCATTAGCACAGCAGTGAGGTTTCCTTCTGCCCAACACCACCACGTGTCTGGGAGGTGAATTTCAAAGTCATCAGCAGACAATTCCCTAAAAATGATATTTTTCCCCCCCTCTGCACAGTTTTACACATTTTCTGAAATTGGATTTCCCTTCTCATTTTCTTACTAGCTGTTCAAAGGCCTGTTTTGAATTAACACCTCAGTCACTAGGATGTGTTTGAAAGTAAATGTTCCATAAAAATGTAGGAAGGAAAAATTATTAACCTCCCATAAGAAGTGAATTGTCCTGGATCTGGGGGTTATATTGTAGCCATTACATTATATGAGAGAACAGTCTTAGCTGTGGGGAAAAGGCACAGACATCTGCAGCCTCATGCAAGTTACAGAATTAAACACAAAGGGAACATAGAGAAACTGGTAAAAATTATGCTGTTGGATGGCTCAGTAAAACCAAATGTTGCATAACATGTTTTTTTGTTTTTGCAGTGCTTCAGCATTCAAATTAATTAAAGAATCTTCCAGAATGAGGTGCAATGTTGCTTTGGAAGTACATTGCTCTAGCGAGCCGAAATGGGCAGCTCAGCATCCTTCTGTAAAATCAGTCTGGAACTTGTACCAATTAGAGTTGCTATGCTGTAAATGAATTTTTTTTTAAGATCCTTCCTTCAGAAAGCCTTTTTTAAATCACAGACTCGTTAATGCTTTTGCAGGCAGTTCTAGTAGCACACCACTGAAGCACATTTCAGTTGGTTATCAGAGGTTAATAAAGAGATGATGAAATTTCACACTGATTTTCTTTTTCAATTCACAGTGGAGAGGAGCTCTCTTGTTTTAGTTCAGCCATCAAAAGAAAAAGGATGAAAGCCACCACACAGCATCATTTCTGTTGCTGTTACAAACATCCATTTCATGGAAACAGAGCTGAAGATTGGAATCCGAGCTTAAAGGTGGGCTGGTTTCTAAGAATTAGAATTTATGTATATTTAGATAATGTAGGCAGATTGTAATTAAGAAAATAACAAGAAAACAGGTCTAGTTGCAGCAGCCATTTGGAACCTCTTTAGGGCAGACAATAAAGCCAAAAGAAGAGGAACACCCTTCAATTTTACCTGACCTGTGATCAGCACAGTGTCATCTCCCCTCAGTTTGGGCCACTGAGAAAAACAATTTACAAATTAAAATGAGAAAAATAATTTACAGATTAAACAGCCTTCACAGTTTCCTTTGCTGATTTAGATCCTTCCATTTGCTGAGATAAGAACCTTTCCCACCAAGTGAACTTCAGCTGCTGGGGTCTTGTGTTGTCCTTTCCCCACCCGAGGTGGAGCATGAGCAGGGGAAAATGTGATGGACAAGTAACTTAAAATACTTAACATGGGTTGAGTATTTTACAGCACATTCTTGGTGGTAACTCTGGGGTTTTTTTTACATTTAGGGCATTAAGGGCAGATTACAAACTCTCAGAGGTGATGTGGTGGCCACCACTGAGCCTGGAGCTTCTCTCGGTCTTCAAACTACCGTGGTACTGCCAAAGCTGAGCTGAAAGACCAAACAGTGAATTTTAGAGAACTCTTTGGTTTTCATCCACATAAAGGAGCTTTCCCTTGGCATTTAGGATGGTTTTGATAAATTTCTCCCTAGCAATAGAGTGTTCTCCATGCAGGAGCCCTTTCAAGGAGGTCTCTGCCTGCAGGAGCAGGGGCTCTGCTCAGCCAGGCGGGCTGAGCTCCACGTTCAGACTGGTGGAAAGGTGACATTAACTCACTGCCCAGGCTCTTCTCACCAAGGTTTTTGTAAAGGTTAAGCTGAGAATCGCCACACTTGAGTGGCAGAGGCCTTATGGAAAATTTATCTCACTAGACATTTAAAAGTTGGGTAGTTCCATCTAAGCTGGTTGTCGTTAGCTCCCTTCATTGGCTGATAGAGAGGCTCATCAACATGAAATTTATGTTTATTTTCCCCTACAGACTATGTAGACACCTAAGCAGAATCAGACCTTCAGCCTCTTTCAACCTCAGCACCTACTTTACAAAACTTTGACTTTATTTTTTGTTTTAATCTGAATTTTTACATTGTTTTTATTCATTGTTTAAATAACTCTTTGCTAAAACACTGTCCTCGTCCATTTCTGATGATTTCAGCAGAATTATGGTTCTGTACAATCCTGTATTTCTTTTTTACTGCTCTGGCTCTGCTACCTGAAAGACATTAACTAATTCTTCATCTGCTGGAAGCTCATTAGCATGAAAAAATACAACAACAAGAAACCTTGTCATGGTGTCACAGAGGAATTCAGCTTTTGATTGCTTCTGAGGAGCTTCAAGCACTTCTATATTTCCAGCATGAGGGAAGTAAGAACTGGCTCCTCAGCACCTCTCAGACCTTTTGTGTGGAATCCTTCCCTACTTGTTGGTTTGAAGATGAGATCTGGTATAAAAACTTGGAACACTTTACATTAATTCCACTGCTTGCAATAGTGCATCAAGTAAATCTCATCTCAAGCAAAGGTCTTCATGTTACTCTTCTGAGAAATGGCATCACAAAAACCAGGCCTCTGAGTCTTCCTGACTGAAGGAATGATTTCATCTTTTTTTTGCCTCTCAACGCCTCTCACTATGAGTGGGCCACTCAGGAGTGATGTTACACACCTCTGGCTCCTTCTCAGCCCTGCAGCTGCTGTGATCTCTCCTGCTTTATCTCCTCTGAGTGAATATTTATTTCAGCTCATTCTTGAGGAGTTTGGTTGTGGCTGCTCTGAGGATGCTTGAGCTCAGTCACACCTCGTGTTTATGCAGAGAGACGAGCTCCTCTCTCTGTGTCACTGTCACTGCTGTCCTGGCTGCCCCAAACATGGAAACATGAAGAGTTTAGGACTTGGAAAACTTTGTGCTCTGCTCAGGACGCAGAGCCAGCACAGGGCTCACTCCTTCTGAACTGTAATTTCATTTGTTCGCCAGCTATGGAGTTTGTGAGCTTCCTGAAAACCATGCCAGGTGTGTTGTGCTCCACAAGGCCATGGAATAAATAATCCTTCTGAGGGCAGATGTGCCAGGCTGGAGGAGCCAGACTGCATCAAAGCCAGCAGGACTTTGTGAATCCTCCACTCCAATCTCTGCCGTGCACAAACCAGCCCGGCACCAGCCTTAACAGGATTCCATTCCCATCAAAAAAATTCAGCTTTCCTGCATCGCTTGGGCAGCAATTCAGAGACCATCCCTAGCCCAGAATGAGTTACATAAACTTCAGGGAGTGTTTGCTGTTTGTGTTCCACAGCCAACACCCTCAGAGCTGCAGCTGTTAGCTTTAACAGGTACAGGTTCTAAAATTTTTCATTGAAAGCCCTGAATAAACTCATGCAACACCTTTGAAAACAAAACTCAGCCCGTGGAATCCAGAAGGGCACCACAGAGTTGTTGTTTTTCTAATGAATCAGAATGACAAGTCTTCAGGGGCAGAAAATGAGCACAAAATGTCTTGAAAGCAGAGGCCATGTGGGTGAAATAGAAAATAATTTATTTATGTGTGAATATGCACCATGTTGGGCTGGGGTTGTTGTAATCCCAGAGTTACAACATAATATACAAGGAAATATACGAGGAAAAACTGAAGTGTATAGCCATGCTGTACTGTATGTTACTTGCAAAAAAGTCTAAAAATTCAGTTTTTAAGAACATCTTGCCCATGTTTTGTCCATTTTCTCTCTTATCAGTGTCCAGTGTCATTTATCTTCATTTACTGAAATTGGCTGAGCAACAGGACATTGCTCATCCCTATCTGTTTGGCAATCTCTGACAATGTTCATTATTGTCTGCCTTTCATCGTGTCACCACTTGGAGCTGACATTGTTTATCTTTGCTCACCCTGCCTTTATCTGGTGATTGTTGGGTAAAATCATCACTCTTGGGTCGCTCCTGCCTCCTTGGCTATCCCCAGCTGACAGAGTTCACTTATCCTGGGTCAGCTGGCATCAGTCAGTGCTGAAAGGAGTAAGAAAATCTTTCTTGGATGTTCCAGAAATTTAAATGGGAAGGTCAGACTCACCAAAGTGCTCAGTGTTCTGTCCCAAAGAGAAAATCTGAGCTAGGTTTGAGGTTTCAAAGAGCTCACTAATTTGTTAATTGAGGACTGTAGAAAAACCCAACCAAACCAAAAACCCCCTGTACCATATATGAAACAAACACAGGGATGGATGTGTTTTCTTCTCTCTGGACTTTCAATGCTTTGTACAATTTTCATGATGTGACTGCATCTATTTGTGGGACTTTATTTTAAACTAATTTTAAAAAGTCAACTTGGTTCCTCAAGAATCAACAGCCTAGAAAGCAATTTTGTTTACTTTTAAGCCTTGGCATTGCTTTTGTCTTGTTGGTTCAAGTTCTTTTGTCAGCTGCTTCGGTTTTCCCACCGTAAAGAGTGAATGTAGCTAATACCTTGAAAAAAGCTTTGATTTAGGAGTGTTCAGACAGGGTTTTATACCTTCAAAGTCCTTTGGAATTGCTTTGTCTTGGTTGCAGAGATGGCTGCTGTCAGATGAGAAAGACCTGGCGGTTGATACACTTGAGAAACGTCCTTGTTTTGTTATATAAGAAAAAATTATATATAGCTGATCATATGGAGCTTAAACAAATTGCATATGCAAGTGGAAAACACCTGCTGCCAGTCTTCCTTGGAAAAGGTTCCAAGCCCA
Source organism: Fringilla coelebs (assembly GCF_963513975.1). NCBI lineage: Eukaryota > Metazoa > Chordata > Aves > Passeriformes > Fringillidae > Fringilla > Fringilla coelebs. The sequence goes on from NC_140036.1 coordinate 22,719,451, forward strand.
AACCCAAGCCAGAGCCCTGGCAAATTTAACCACAACCAAAAAAACGCTGAATGTGGGTAAATCCACCGAGTGAGGGTTGAGCTGTGCCTTGGCAAGGTGACGACAACACCGTCGCTAAAAACCCCGAGATTTAAATACAGAAAACTGAAAGTTCCTGGTTGGCATCCAGTTCCCCCTCTCAGGATTGTCAGAGAAGTGCTAAGTGAAGAGGCTCCAAAATCTCGGAGCTCCAAATTGCGCCTTGCCTGTGCGGAACAAAGCCTGGCTGACCTCCATTTCTTGGGGGCTGTTCCGAAGATGAAGCCGATGACAAGTCACAAAGCCTGAGCTGAGCTCTGCTAACAGCTTGGTGCGTTTGAAACCACGACAAACAGTGTCAGCAACTTCATCTCAGCCTCTCTGGGATGTAAAATAACTCCTCTTGTGCTTGGTGTGGAATAAAGCAGAGCACAAAGTCAGCCGTTGTTGAGGAGGTTTTGAGCGTCACCCTTCCACAAGGGGACGTGTGGTGATTTGAGCATTATTATTATTATTATTTGCTTGAGCTTTATTTAATACAAAACAATACAAGTATCATGACTTGAGCTGCCTGCACAGTTTTTGTTGTGATGTTTTTTATGTTGCATCTCAGAAATACAGGCCAAAATTTCATGTCCAGAAATAAAAGAGCTTTTGGGGGAGATTTATGGGTACTTTATACTTTCTACAGACTTTGTATTCTTTCCATGCCATTTTAAATATAGCTAAGCAGACTTGGAAGGGGGGAAAATGATGACTAGACTTGATTGAGTTTCAAATATCAGATGCCTTTTCTTATCTAGGTAGGTACTGTTCATATTGTTGATTTGTTCTGTAACCAGCTCTGAACAGTTGGTAGACAGTTTAGAGTGTTTGAGATACCAAAAACATTTATTTTCTTAAGAGAAAAAAAAAATAAATTGTAAAGTCCCCTCCAACCCAAACCATTCAATGATTCTGCAGTGCTAAGAGTGGTATCCCTCAATACAAATGATAATTTTTGCTCCACATACTTGTGCTGACACTGATATGTCACTGAGTGAGAAGACTTGTATTTGCTAGTGAAATAAATTGATTCTTCCCCTGCTGTCTGTAAATTAGTATTTGATCCCAAACCTCTTGGAGTCAGCGATGACTTTTCTCTTGCTTTGCTTTGCCTGGAATTACACACAGCTAAAAAGGCCTTTAATTCATGTAAAAAAAAATTAAAATTAAAATGCTAATTTTTGAAAAGCACAGGTGATAGCAGAGAAAAACTGTAGCAGTATGTGAACAAATTAGAGCAGTTTTTCCATTATTTCTTCCAACTCTGTTTTGTTGGAATAATTCTTTACCATCTGGTCCTTGTAAGTAGAAATTTTTTTCCTTTTTTCCCCCTTTTCCTTACTACTCCAGCATCTGCATGACTATGGGATATTGTTGCCATAGTGAATGTTGTCTGACATCAAGGGGCTGACAGTCAGGAGGAGTTATGAAACTAAATGATGTGCTGTTCAGATCATTCATCACAACAACTATTAGCGTGGAAACACGATGGGACGCGCTGGAATTCTGCTCGAGAAGTGAAAATAACTCTGTCCCTTTGTTTTAAGCTAAAAATCATTTTGTGGTATAACTGCCTATGTATGTATTTAATGAAGAAAAGCAGATTTTTTTACCATTTCTTTGGCTGCATTCTCAGGATCCTTTCCTCATGCTGTCACACTGCTCCAGTTAAAGTGGGCAAGAGAGGCTCTAATTAGCAGACAGCACCAGGCCACTTGTGGCAATTGATATTTATTATCAGGAGACTCAGAGAAGGCTTTAATCCCTCTGGGCACTCAGTCCAGCTCTTATCTAGGAAAACTGAGTGAAAAAGTGGTGCTTAATTTTGATTCCCTTACCTGGACTGCACCAGCTACCTGTGGCTTTAATATTGAAGCCCAGGAAGAATTTCATTTTTGTTTTTCTCCTGAAGAACAAGACTGAAAAGGGATAAACTATTCCTTAAAAACTCATCTCATGAAGGGATAGATGGAGAGGCATTCCAGGATCTCAGGCTCTTTTCTGGAAGGGGGAAATCTCATCATTTTCATTCAGCATTGCAGCTTACTGTACCTCCCCTTTATTCCTGTATTTAGGAGGGTTACAGGCAGCTATTTCTGTAAAGAAACATGATTCTAGTCCCACTTCTCATCTTCTGTGATTCTTCAGTACATAAAAGAAATCAGCAGGTATGGTTTGCATCAGTATTAGTCATTTAGGCAGAAGGAACACAAGGAATGCAGGAAGAAAACAGAAAAAGGAGTTATTTTCTTCCTGCCTTCCCTCAAAATAATAAACCTGCAACCTTCACAGCCTTTGAAGTTTGTATTTTATGATGTTCCTGCAGCTAATTCACTGGAACATTATGCAGATCCCATGATTACAAATGTTAGTAGGGCTCCACTCTCTCCTTGAGTTACTGATGAGTTGTTAATTTTGGGGTAAAGTGGAAATATTAACCTGTGATGTTGACAGATCTTATCCTCAGCTTGCCTGTTCATACAGTAAAATCTCCTCAGGTTGTGTTTGATCAGCTCCCATTAGTGCCTCGAAACAATCAATATCACACTGTGTTTAAAATCATCTTGGAAGGGACACAGAGTATTCAGGTGGAAAAAAAAAAATCTCAAGGGACCAGCGTGAAACTAATAAGATTTACTAATAGCTTTTGCTTTCATAATTTGCAGGGAAAGCAAAGAGTAGATTCTGAATAGCTGGATTCTTAATTGGATATTGATCTAAACAAATACTCACTTTCTAAGTAGCTGTTAAAATCAGTTACTGCTATTTGGGAGGACACATTATATTTATCCTGATTTCTGGAGAAGTGCTGCTGCTGTTCTGAGTTGTATAAAGATGCATTAGCAGAGCACTTTTAATAGACCTATTAAATTCACTTTGCTTTGATTTACTCAGTGTTTGAGTGGAGGCTGAGTATTGTATACAGCTGCAGGAAGAGGAGTACTGAAAATAATGTAATTATCACCATTTCTGCTACTATTTATTTGGTTAATTTGCAGGGAGCTGCACTTTATGGAGCATTTGTGCTGTATCTACTTTTAAGCATGCCTTACATGTGGCCTAATGCTATTTACAAGCCACTTTTGGTAAAAGATCCTGCTTTCAATGGGGATTTCTGGGTTGGATTTTGTTTGCTTGTTTTTCCCTGTTGAAGTGGGACAACACAGCATTATTCCAGAAGTTGTAGATCATTCTTTTTCCAGACAGACTCTCTTCAAGTTAAAATGGTGTAACCATACAGGCAGAGCTGTGGAAAGCAGACAGAATAGACCAGTCTTTGTTTTGCTTTATTTTTTTTTCACTTTGCCAAGTTTCTTCACATTTAAAGCAACAAAACTCCCCAAAACCCCAAACCAAACCTGAAAAACCAATTAATCAAATCATTTATTTACTGTAAAGGTTAAAGGAATATTATGATAAATGCAAATATTTGTGGATTTGGCTGTGGCTCTCCACAGTGTAAATCAAGGTGGAGAATTTCAAATCAAACCCAATTAATAATTTGGAGAATTGTGATTAATTATTGTTCTGCCCTATTCACACCTGATTTTATTTTTCTCTAAAAGTTGTTAAAATACAAATATTTTATATTGGGAGATAAAAGAGCACGAAAGGCAGTGGTTGCAGTTATATCTCTTTTAAGCAAATTTCTACATTCCTTTCCTTGCAGTTGCATAATTATAAAACCCTTTTAAAAGCGTAGCTCAGCCCCTAAACAGTATTTTTATTAATTTTTTTTTAAGACAATAAAATGGATAGCTTGATTTTATTAGTTACAAAATTGCCCATGTTAATAGTGATTGTATCAGTTAGGGAAACTGAGAGCTGGCTGCCCCCTGAGCCTCAAACTCTGGAGCTACTGACCCCAGATTTATTTGGCAATAACAGATTTGGCTGCTATGGTTGAAAAATTGCCCAAAGAAAGCAAAAGTTTTGGCTAAACTTGGAAATATTCAGCATCATCTCACTGTTCTTCTCAAATGTCTGTTTTTATTAAACTTGAAGCAACTTAATCATGTTTAAATCTCTTACTTTTCTGGGGAATTTTTTAAGTCTGCTAGTGTGTTTGAAAGTGGCTGGGGGTTAGGAGGGGTCACAAATGCCAGCATGGAATGAGACTGGGTAAATCAGCTCCCACAAGGGAGGTCAGTAAATGGAATATTGTGATTTTCTCCTGTGCAATCCCCAGCACGGTGAGAACAGACAGGGCCTGGTGTGGGGAGTGGCTCCTGGAGGCAGAGAAGGATAAAATCCTCTCTGTCAGGAGGAAAAATCCTGCTTGGAACAGGAGCTGACAACACCAGGGGACTCCAGAGAGAATTTCTGGAGAAACCTTTAGTGGGTAAAGTTCCTGGTGTGGAAGAGGTGGCTTGGGATGGGAGGTGCTCAGAGCAATCCTGTTTGACTTGTTGGTGTCCAGCTGCAGGAATCCCATCCTGCAGAAATCCCATCCTGCAGGAATCCCACCCTGCAGGAATCATCCTGCAGAAATCATCCTCCAGAAATCCTATCATTCAGGAATCCCACCCTGTAGGAATCCCACCCTGCCGAAATCACATCCTGCAGCAATCCCATCCTGCAGAAATTCCACTCTGCAGGAATCACATCCTGCAGGAATCCCACCCTAAGGAATCACTCCCTAAGGAATCCCACCCTGCAGGAATCATCCTGCAGAAAACATCCTCCAGAAATCCTATCATTCAGGAATCCCACGCTGCAGGAATCCCATCCTGCAGAAATCACATCCTGCAGAAAACATCCTCCAGAAATCCTATCATTCAGGAATTCCACCCTGCAGGAATCCCACCCTGCAGGAATCCCATCCTCCAGAAATTCCACCCTGCAGGAATCCCACCCTGCAGAAATCACATCCTGCAGAAATCATCCTCCAGAAATCCTAACATTCAGGAATCTCACCCTGCAGAAATCACATCCTGCAGAAATCCCATCCTGCAGAAAGCATCCTCCAGAAATCCTATCATTCAGGAATCCCACCCTGCAGAAATCCTGGAGGAATCCCACCCTGCAGAAATCCCACCCAGAAATCCTCCAGAAATTCCACCCTGCAGAAATCATCCTCCAGAAGTTCCACTCCGCAGGAATCACACCCTACAGAAATCACATCCTGCAGAAATCACATTCTGCAGGAATCACACCCTGCAGGAATCCCACCCTGCAGGAATCCATCCTGCAGAAATCCCACCCTGCAGGAATCCCACCTTGCAGGAATCCCACCCTGCAGGAATCCCACCCTACAGAAATCCCACCCTGCATGAATCCCACCCTGCAGGAATCACACCCTGCAGAAATCACACCCTGCAGAAATCCCACCCTGCAGGAATCCCACCCTGCATCCTGCCAGCACCACCTGGGACAGCTCCATCCCCATCTCCAGAAAAAGCTGGGAATGTGTTCCCATCTCCCCCCTGAGCAGGCACTGATGGCTTCTGCTGCCATCCCAGTTTGGCAGGAGGCAAAATCCCGTGGATCCTCACAAAGGCAGCATCAAACCAGTGCAGCTGGTTTAAAACATCTCAGTGATTTTCTGTTATGCTCAGATTTTAGAACAAACACGCTGAAACATGGGAGGAGGACAGAGCTGCATTTTGAGGTTGTTGTGGGTTGGTTTTGGCTTTTTTTCTGCAATATATTATTCTGTTTGTGACTAAGATGAAGAAATACCTTTGTCTCTGTTCCAGCAATGCTATTCAGCGGGGATTTTTTGTTCCAATCACAGGTTTTTTTACATGATATTTATATTTAGCCTAAAATATTGAGACTTGAACAGACTGTACAGCCTTCAGAGCTATGTCTATATCTGTCTTATTTATTTGTCCTTTGAACAAATGTTTTCATAAAAAAAACACACCACACTTGAAAATACCAGCAGTGACAGTGACTGGGATTAGACTGACAAGTTTGAAAAGACCTGAAGAGATCATTTGTTCTGTCTCCCCATTTCCTGCATAATTATCTTTTTCTGTGTGGTTTTTTTTCCCTTCCTTTTATCCTAACTATTTCTTGAGGAAACTTTCCATATTTTTCCTTTTTTTTTTTTTTTTTACTATTTAATAATACTTTAAACTTTTTTATTTACTATTTTTTTTACTATTTTAAAATATCATTACATACTTTTACTCTTTTAAAAGAAAATTTTAAAACATTCCCATATTTTTTACCATTATGCCATCTCTATTGGCTCCTCTCCAACCAACAACTGCAACTGGGGAGTCTTTGTAAATCACAAACACTGATTTAAATAGCAATTTTTTAGTAGTTTTCCTTAGATTTAGGTGGTTAATTATTCCTCTCTGAGTTCTGCTTGCTGCTTGCAGGTTTATCAGACCCCATCTCAGGTTTGCTTCAGTAACTCTGACTTCTCTGTTGTCCATAGTGGACTTTCTTCCCACTTTTAAATGCATATATTTGAATTGCTGCATCGATCTATGCACAATCTCATATAAATTTATATTAATTTATATTAAACTTGCACAATTTATTGCATTTTGAGGGTGGGCAGGGGATGGGATGGAGTTCCCAGAGCAGCTGGGGCTGCCCCTGGATCCCTGGCAGTGCCCAAGGCCAGGCTGGACACTGGGGCTTGGAAAAACGTGGGACAGTGGGAGGTGTCCCTGCCATGGAGGGTGGAACTGGGTGGGATTTAAGGTTCTTTTCCAACCCAAACCTTTCCATGATTTCAGGTACAGAAAACATCCACCCTACCTGCTACATCTTTAGAAATTTTAGAGAGAACAACTAAAATTCAGGTAAGGTGAAAGTTTAAAAGAATGATTTGCTAATTTATGCCTTCAGTTCTTTCCAAACCTACCTCTTAGCTGTTCTAAGTCATTATTTGACTGAACGTCTCTGTCACATATAAATAATTTTACTCAAACACCATTGCCCAGCACCCTCAGGTCTTGTATCATTATTTAAATATCTCTGTCACATATAAATAATTTTACTCAAACACCATTGCTCAGCACCCTCAGGTCTTGTGTCATTATTTAAATGACCCTGGCCAAGGCATCACCACTGATTGTTGTGACTAATTTTTGATTTCATCATCGAAACTGTCATCATAACTCAACAAGACCTTGAAGCACAACTCATTTCCCGTTAAAAGGCAAATAAAAATTAGAAAGATCTTGTAACTTTGGAGAGGAATTAATTTTTAAGAGTCAGTTTGAAGTACCACAGAGAGGAAAGCTGAGTTGGAGGACTCTGCAGAGTTGGATCAGGGGACCCAAGGGATCTCCATGCTTCTATTTAATAATGAAAAATGTTCCTCAAGGGAAGGGACTGTGCTCTCCAAACATCTGCACATGGTTTGATGATCTTCATGACTGGATGGCCACAATTACTGACTCTGGGAGCGCAAGCAAACAGAAAACACAACACACCCCTGCTCCTTCTATCTCTACACTCACGGCTGGAACTGAAGTGCTCTCACAAAATTAAATGGAATTTTTCATCTTCTTCAACAGGTTATGGAAGCATTCCTGGGAATAACCCCATCCAAATGGAGTAAAACCATGGCTTCTAGAAGGTTCCTGTGGAAAATGTCTTGACTAGAGGGTGGAGGTGTTGGGTTGGTTAATCCTGCCCCTATATAACTGTGTCACATTTGGCCAATGAAATTTCAGACACATCTGCCGTGGTCTGCTCTCAAATGTACCCAAAGTTGGAGAAGCTGAAAACTTTTTTCTCCTTTTATTTCTCTGTGGAACACTCTGCATTTTTACAAACTGCACCTTGGAGTAAATATGGTAATCTCAACCTTCGGAATGGTGAGTAATGTGCTGAACAGCAGAGGCACGAGATAAATCTGTTTATAAATCAGCAGAAAGTTACTGAAGTGGATATAAATCCCAGGGAGATCTAGCAAATATTGTGTGTTATCAGGAAGGCAGGTTAGATTAAATTCTCAGGTGCACTCCCTCAGCAGCCTCATCAGTGCCAAGGGTTGGACAAAGAATTGCAGTGGCCTGAGTTAGAAGCTTTAAAGCAGAATTCAGTTGAGAATTCTCAAGTTTTTTGCTTAAAATGTTAAGAATTGTAAATAATCAACAGTGACAAGCAATTAAATAACTTCATACTCTTAGCCATATTTATATCTCAATGAATTATTAATTGCTTGATAATAATTTGGGCTAAAAATACCAGGGTTTTGTTTGGAAGTGACAAAACCACTGAAGTGGAAATAAAGATGAGAAACATGACAGAGTTTAGCATTTAGGAACATGGTGATTTAAACAAGAAATTCATCATTTTGGAAAAGGCTCTGAATGAAACATAACCATTACTTACTGGAACATTTTTTAAAAATACAGAAAATATAGAGATTCCTGTAGCTCCATGGCATGGATCAGGTGTAATCAATCAATAACTGCTTGAAGAGATAACTTGAATTTTCCAAGCTTCTCCACAGGTGAAAAAAAATCAAGTGAAAGAGCTTTTGTACTCTTACATTATGAGACATTTTGTCTTGTTTACCCCAGAGCAGGGGGAACTTCTGATCTGATCATTTTCCAAATGTCCAAAATAATCTTGTGGGATAAGAAGGGAAGCATTGCAAACACCACATAAGCCAGCAATTTATTAAAGAGCTGCTCCTTCCTGTTTTTATTTTACAGGTTACAGTTCCCTCCAGTTCTTTCATAAAGAGCCCATCAGAAAAGAGCAATATGCACAGGTTTTTGGGACAGTTTAGCCTGAAAATCCCTTTCTTTCCAAAAAGAGACTGGCCTATGGTTAATGAAGCCATAATGAGAATTGTTCCTGTTATGTTTTGTTAAATGAGGCTGGACTCATTCTTAGGAGAGTGGAGACTCTGAATTTCCTTGTATAAAAAGGAGTATATCCAACACTTCAGGAAAAACTGGAATTCTGTCTGCATTATCTGTTATTTCACACCATTTAGAGAAGATCAGGCTGGTCCATAACCAATCCTGTGTTTTGTAGGGACTCAGTGTAGACCTGGTTAAAAGAAATTCTGGTGCCAGACAAAATGAGCAGGCTCCATGCATTGTCATAAAAATGTCACTGCAGGCAAGTTTGGATATTTCTGGAAAATCCCTCTCTCTTTTCTCTGTCCTATTTGGTGACCCCTGTCACGAGTGATTGGTGACTACAATATAATTATGTAGATGCAGTGGCACCATGTACAAACCCATTGTCTACAGAAGCCCTGCAGAACCATCTTGTTCCTCTTGTTATTGCTCATTATTCTCATTTCTTCACGTTTTTTGGTGAGTAATTTGAATTACCACTCTGTTCAAAAATACCTTTATTTTTTTCCCCTCCTTTTTCTCTCAATAGATAACTAGAGATAAATGGAATTCTTGCCTCAGTCTTCTACACTGAAGTATTTCCTGATCACCCCAAGACTGTTGGGATCTGTCTTTTAGGTTTCCCAAACCTGATGGAAGACTTTGACCACGTCTTCATCTCTTGCAAGTGACATTTGGGCTGCCCCACCTCCAAAAAACCTGATGACATCACAAGCTGATGTAGGAAATCTCTGGTCTTGAGGTAATTATATTTACTTTGGTTTTCTCCTCTTCATCCATGCTTATTTTAATATTAGTTGAAAGAAATTAGTGAACTTAAATTTTTCCTTCCTTGGGATGCTCAGCTTCTCTGGAAAAAATCAAATCAGATCCAACCTTCTGAACACACCTTTTCATTGTGCTCCCCATCCTGATCAGCAGGAGAAAAAACTGCTCTTTAGTATAATTAATAGAATGTAATCCAAGTTTGTAACTCCACATTTTAGTTCTAAATGAGATGCTTGGGGCTGAAGTTCAGAACTCATTTATATCTCAGTATTTTAGGTACCTTGATTCAGAGCATATAAATAATTTGCATTAACTTTAAAAATAACTGAAGTAGAATTGAAAGCTATGATGGCAATTGTGTTTTGAAAGAGGAATTAAAAAAATAAACTTCTAAAGCTCTTCTTTCTGTAAGTACCCAACATGAGCTGAGATGAAGAATTAAAGGGTGCTCTGAACAGAAGAATTAATTGATGCTGCCATGAAATTTTAGTGTGTTTATGATCTGTATTATTCACATTTTTTATTTCACGTTTTCAATTTATTTGTTATTCTGATAAGTTGTGATTATTGAAATTCTTCTAAAGCTTTTTAAAGCTTAAATGCATCTCTGAATTTTATAGAAAGGCTTTGTGGCAAATCCTGAGTTTGTTGCTTACTATACCAGTATTAGACTGGGGCAGACTCTTGGTTGTCTCATTTCACAAAATAATGCAAACTAAATATTCATATCATCGAGAGCTGTCTGTGGGAAATCTTGCCATATTAAATGTGCTTTTTGGTTTAATTCCTTCTAGTGTTGCATTAAAATTCATGAACATCTATGTAAACAGAAAGTTTCCTTTCATCATTCATTAAAAATAACAAAATGCACCCAAACAGCTGAAATTCTAACATCACATGAAAATTTTTAATGCATATATCCACATAATTACAGATACGTTCCACGAGTGGTTTTGGGTAGGATCTATTCAGAAATATGTTTGCTTTTATTAAACTCATTTGAATACTGAAGTGCAGTGAAACAAAGTGCCCAGTAAAGACAAATGAGAGGATAAATTATTTAATGAAGTGAGCTTGACAGCTTAATTAATGAACAGGTTTTCTTTACATGAGTTAAGTCTTCCATGCTCTGTCTTGAGCTGCTTGAAAAAGTTTTCCTGGCAGGCTCTAATGCTGATTTCTTCTGCCCTTGATAAGAGACACATAATACAATTTATTCTGGGCCCAAACTTCATCCAGGACATCAGTTTGCCAAACAAACAGAGTTCCTACAAATAACTCCTGGCTGACATTTGCTTTAGGAGCGCACAAAACAAAGGCAGGAGGATTAAAATACCACCAGCAGGAGCCTGAAGAGTGTTTTCTCTCCAAGGGTTTGTAGGAGGTGTAGATTTGCTGTAGCTGCTGTCGTTGGCACTGGATGCTCCTGTCTCCAAGGGCTTGTGGGGCTGGAGCTCCTTGGTGAGCTCATGTGAATTTTACTGAGATGTCAGAGTGCATGAATGTCAATAAACCCTTTCTGGATGCTCTCCCCCAGGGAAAAGTAAGGGAGAACCCAGGTGCGAAATCTGATTTGACTTTTAAGGGAAGCTTGTACTTTGAATTTTGTCTTTCAAGTGCTCTAACCTATTCCTGCTCTGACAGGGAGGCGTGGAACTTCTTGGAGCAAGCAGGAGTCATTTGGGGAACTGTGACCAGATGGAAAAAGTCACATGAGAAAGAGAAAGTTCTGTATTTCTCTTATGGCCAAGGCAGCATCACATCACCTTTAATAATTGCCAACAGCAGGGAGTGTAGGAAGAGATGGTCTGATCAACTGAGTGGGGATTTTATCTGACTCTAAGGGAACACGAGGGAGTGCTGAGTGCTTTTTGAAGATCCCATCCCCAAGGAGGCAAGGTTGGCCTCAGCAGGATGAGTAAATGGTTGTATTTAACTTCTTTCTCTGCTACTAAATTACGCTTTTCCCCGAAACTCCAGTTATAGTGCCAATTTCATCTGAATCCAGGCCAGAATTTGAATTTATAAATAAAAATAATGAGGTGTAACTGGTATTTAAGGCTCCTCTAAGGGAACATTTCTTAGCTCAGTATGTCAGAAACACATTTTACAAATTCTTTGAATTTTCCACAGCCCAGAACCTACCACTAATCTGATTTCAAAATCCTTCTAAAGTTAAACCCTCTGTCCAGAATCCATCACTGGTTTATGTTTTTTCCTTTAAAATCTCCATATTTTTAGGGGCTTTACCTGGTGTGGCTGTGCTGGAGGGAAGTGAAGCATTCCCAAATCCCTGCCTCTCCCAGCTCAGAGCCTTCCACACACAGAGCCCACTGTGTGCAAGGACTGTACTCATAAAATGCATCACTGGGGGTTTCAAATCCTCTGTCAAGAAATTCAGTGAATTCCCAGGGAATCCAGTCTTGCAGCACGAGGAGTTTGCTGTCACCTTGTGAAGCTGCAGCGTCTCAGGCCATGGTGGGATGAGCTTTGTGTGCAAACGTGGCACGAAAGGCTTGGCTTAAGAGGGGGGTTTGTGATTCCTCAAGCAGGAGGGGAGCTTTGTGGAATGACAGAGTGTGAAATCAAGGTTCCAAGCCCGTGCATTGACCACAAACACCTCAGCTCCCATCACGTCCTGTTCCTCTGGGAAAATCGGGCAGAATTTCACTTTCCATCTTCCGTCTTCCATCCTTCATCTTCCATCTCCATCTTCCATCTTCCATCTTCATCTTCCATCTTCCATCTTCCATCTTCCATCTTCCATCTTCCATCTTTCATCTTCCATCTCCATCTTCCATCTTCCATCTTCCATCATCTTCCATCTTCCATCTTCCATCTTCCATCTCCATCTTCCATCTTCCATCTTCCATCTTCCATCTTCCATCCCCATTTTCCAACCTCCATCCTCCATCTTCCATCTTCCATCCTCCATTTTCCATCCTCCATCTTCCATCTCCATCTTCTACCTTCCATTTTTTATCTTCCATCTTCCATCTTCCATCTCCATCTTCCATCTTCATCTTCTATCTTCCATCTTCCATCCTCCATTTTCCATCTTCCATCTTCATCTTCATCTTCCATCTTCCATCCTCCACCCTCCATCTTCCATCTCCATTTTCCATCTCCATCCTCCATCTTCCATCCTCCATTCATTTCAGGCTCTTTCCTTGCAATTTCACTCATCCAAATGCACCTTTTCATCCAAAATATCTCATTGTGCACCAAATGATTTCTTTGAATTCTCACATAACCACTCTCTGATTCTGTGGTTTCAGTCCTTTGCTTCTGCCCCTGCACAAAACACAAAAATCACAGGGAATTATTCACCCTAAAGGATGTCCATGACTTATAAACCTTATTGAAACAGGATCAAAAATAAAGAGCAGTTCAAGTTCACTGTATTTTAGACAATTTTATAAGAATCTAATCTGTAATCACTTTGTTAGGGATAAAAATTACAAATTCATTATAAAGCAAAATGCTAATTACAACTAAGGAATTGTAATGGTTAGCACATGTGAGAAAATACATTTAATTCAGAGAAGAAAAAAGGAAGCAAAGACAAAGTAAGAAAGAAGGAAATTTGTTTTAACAGAGGAGAAGTAAAATATTTTAGACATTTAAATAAACAGAGCTCTCTAAAGCAACTTCCAAGCTTTTCTATTGAATGTGTAAAACCCCTCCAGCAACAGTTTAAGTTTCAACATGGGAAGATGGAAGGAGAGACAAAAAGCTCCCGAGTGCTTTATTAGCTGCCAGCTCTTCTTGGAGTGATTATAAATAAAAGATATTTCTCATGAAATATCTTCAATATTTCACCAGGAAAAAGTGATTCTAAATTTTTTTTCTCCTGACTGACCTTAATGACTCTCAAATTTTGAAGGCTCTTGTGAGCTATGAAAGCTTTTATACTCATGAAAGAAATACAGTAATTTGAATTTTGTATTCCTAAAACCTTGAGGTGGAGATTGAATCAGGTGTTCAAGAAATGTCTTCTAACAACAACTAAAATTTCTTCCTCTGGAAACCTGATAAAAAAGTGACACATGAGAAAACAAACAAACAAATTTTTTTTTTTTTTTAGTTTTAAGCAAGGCTGAGCCACTATCATCGACTCCTTACCTACATTGTATTTTGATATTTTCTTCTGTTGGGAATGAGACTCCCTCAAATTCACTTTCCATCCAAATCCTCCTGCTGTGTTGGTGCTCTCCACTCCTAAAGTCTCAGTTTATAATTATAATTTCAAATATGTTCCTTTGAATCCACATGGTGGATTAAAAAAATAATATATACATATAAATTAGTGGAGCATAATTTACTTAAAGTCCAGCTGAAAGAGCTGATCCCAATTGTTTTAGGTTTTCAGCTAGAGCTCGGTTTAAGGCACTTTTAGTATTATAAAAGGCAAGGAAGCACCTAATGAAAAAGAAATGGAAAAAAATAGAATGAGAATAAATGTAATTTTTTTTTTTTTGGTTTAAAGAAATCTTCCCAGCGTCTTTAGGGCAAATCAGGTTAAAACAAATCTTCTGCAGTCGAGTACAAATCATTTGGAACTTTTTCTTGGAGTGGTCAAGAATCATTTTCTCAGGATTATGTGATTAAAGAGATCAAAGTGTTCATCACTGCTTTAAATAAATGCCAGCAAAGCTCCATTATTCCAAATGCCAGCAGAGCAGGACTGCAGCTCTCCTCCCCAGCCCAGGACTCGCCCCAAATTGCCCTGTGCTCTTTAATTAGGGAGGGAATAAAGTAAATTTTCTCTAGGAACAAAAAAAGGCAAAGGGTCCCTCTGCTCTCAGCTCTTCCCATGAGGATTTAGGGAATTGTGGGGCTGTCCAGCCCTGTTTGGGGACAAAAATGGCACCAGGAGGAGCCTCCTGGCACTCCAGGGATGCTCTTTTGCTGCTGTCCAGCATCAATAATCCACAGAAATGGGGATTTCCCCCTTACCCTTTCAGCTGGAAAAAATCTCTCAGGGTTGTGTTCTCCAAGGGAATTTTGGTTTGGATCAGAAATGTCACAAATGTTGGGAGCCAATCTGTCACAGAAAAAAGAGCTGGAATTACCTTCATAGCTTAAATTTATTTTTTTTAATGGATCTTAGAGCTTAAATGAAAATAAAAGCAAGAGGAAATTATTCTTAGTCTTATTCCCACATTCTCCCTAAACGTTTTATGGGGTAATTCAGTGATTTACATTTAGAGCATGCAGATTCCTGAATTAATGCCCTTTACTGGTGGTGCTTTTCTGCAGAGTTTATGTGACATTTCTTCACTTTTCAGTCTGAATCCTCCTGATAATATTTATGGGAGTCTTTGAGCCCTTATTTTGAACACATGCAGAGGAAATGGGGAGTTGATCAGATGTTTTTGCAGAAACCAGGCTGACAATTCCCAGTTCCCAGGACTTTATCACCCTGGCTGCCACAATCTGAGCTCTGCACTGCTGAAACAGTCAGATAAAATAACCAGCAGAGAAAGGGAACCATCTCCAGAAGCTGAGCTGCAGATCAAATCTGACTTTTCATAGAGGTACATGACAGATCTGAAATGAATATTATTCCAATCCATTATAAAAGTGAAAAAGAGAAGTTGAATGGGAAATGGAGTGAAAACCATTTTTTAAATGCAGTTGAAGAGTTGTACTTGAAAAGCATCTGGATGATTTTGAAGCCAAGGTTTTAAAAGTATTTATGGCTTAATTTCTTATTAAAGCACTTCATGTTAATGATACTGTAATGACTTCTTAGTCCTGGAGAGAAGAAAAATAGAGAAACCAGGGCATGAAATTCAGTGTGCTTTAATGGATCACACTTTGTGCACAGTATTTATGTCTGAACTTTTAATATTTAATTTTAAAATTCCAGAAAAAGAAAAAAAGCCAAAAAACCAGTTTACTATTTTGTTTCATTGAGACTTCTGACTGATCCAAATAGTTTCATAAAAGGATGTCTTTATTTGATTTTTTTTAAAAATATGGCATAAATGGACATCCAAGTTCTGCAATACCAATTGAAAAGCCAACTCATCACATTCACAAGGTAAGAAAATATCCAACCAAGGTTACTGTCACTTCAAATGGGCTTTAAAATTTACATTTTCTTCCAAATTAAAAATTTATATCTTCTTCTTACTATCACATTTTTGATTTTCCCATAAAGGTGAAGTAATTTTTCTTTGTCTTTTTTTTTTTTTCATTGAAAACTTAAAAAATCCAGAACTGGCTGAATACATTGGGAATAAAGTAGAATTTAAGAGTTTTTTTTTTCCAGCCATTTACATTTTTCAACCAATCTAAAATTATTTATATATATTATATCTATATCTATAACTATATCTAGATCTAGATCTATAACTAAATCAAATATAACAATATTAGATATAATAATATATTTTATGTGTATTATCTATAATATATAATATTATAGATAATATACATAATAATAGATATTATAGATATATATCTATAATAGATATTACAATATATATATTTAGATATGTTATTTAGTATAAATTATTTAGGCCAATTCTATCAGTTCTTCCACTTGTCTTTTCTGACACTGGCTAGAGAACAGAGTAATGGAGAAATTGATTTTACTGACCCTTCCAATCTGGAAGATGGTCCTTGCAGAAGGATGAGGAATTCATTGACAAGTTTAACATCTAAAATTATTTTTTTAAAATCAAATTCCTTCCCCAACCCCAATTTTAATTTTCTCTTTAATCCATGAGTTCAGTTTACAGTGATCTTTTCTTATTGTTTGATTTCTTTCTCTCAACCTTGAGCTGGAAGCTTTTGTTAAATGAGGAATTGAAAAGACTCAGACAAAGGGACCTTCCTGCGACTCAAAATATGAAATAGCACAGCACTTCCTGTGTTAAAGAGAACATTTTCCTACAAAACCATCATGTGCATTATTAAAAAAAGATCCACTGTCCTGGGCTGGGGAGAT
Organism: Fringilla coelebs; assembly: GCF_963513975.1. Classification (NCBI taxonomy): domain Eukaryota; kingdom Metazoa; phylum Chordata; class Aves; order Passeriformes; family Fringillidae; genus Fringilla; species Fringilla coelebs. The sequence continues at coordinate 22,736,035 of NC_140036.1, forward strand.
ACAGAAATTTCCTGTCAGTTATGCCAATGCAGAGGAGCCCAAATGAAAAATAAACCCATTGAGATCATAATTCATTGTGGACTCCGGGCTGCAGAACAATAGAAATTTAATTATTTGTATTTCACAGGCTGAGCAGAGGGAATCCAGAAAAATTATGGCTCAAGGATGTGGTTTGTCTCCTTAAAAAATCACCTTTTTGATGTGCAGTGTCTACAGCACAGCTCTAGAGTGCAAATGACTTTTCCTTCTGCATTAGGCAGCACTGCCCACCCAAATTGTTTTTGTTTTGGGGAAGTTCCAGCTGTACCACCAACACTCCCCCTTTCCTTTTAGTCTCCTTTTCGTCTCTTAAGGACTAATTATGCCCATGTGTTAATTAAGCTAATGGAAGTGGCTGGTGAAGGCATCTTCCCCCTCTCAGGCACCCAGCAGCTCTGCAAGATGAACAATGCCTTGTTTGAAGGAAAAAGGAACTGAAGGGCCCAGGGATTTTATGGCAAAGCCTTTTAAATAGCTTTATTATAATGAATTAATGGCTTCATTATGAATAGCTTTGTTCATTATTAAGACATAATATTTATTATAATTGATTTTATTATAAATACAGTTTGCTCTTACAGGATACATTCAATCCAACATGCATACAACCCAATGACCTCACAAAAATTACTTTTTACACCATCAGGTTTGAGGTTTTTTAATAACACTTTGGAAATATGAACAAATTTTGCCATTTTCTCAAAATAAACTCCCTCTTGTAATTTTTAGAAATAAATAATTGATGTGTCCCTCTATTCATTTATGAAAATTCTCCTATTTTTTTTCCACAAGTACAAACCCCAAATTTCATTTCTTTTTATTTTTTACCCAGCACAGTTCTTGGGATATTAAAAGCATTGCAAAGTTGGTGCATCTCTAATCATTCTGTTCTCAAGGTCATTGCTCAGATCTGTGTCTGTACCTTTGGGTACAGATATTTGTAATTAATAATGAGAGATGTCAAGGAAATGTGCATGGCCAGAGGAGGTGAGATTTTCTTAAATTCTCCTATATTTGGTTGGATATAGTAAAAATTACCAAGGCTTAGGTGCCTGTCAGTTATTTCCCATGAAGAGAAGTGATTCCAGTTCCACTTAAGTCAGTCTTCAGAGATCTGACCAGCATTTTTCACACCTCAAGCATTTGATCCAAACAGGAAGGATTTTCCAAACCCCTCCTGAGCAGAATGTGCTTTTTCCTGCAGGTTGGCTGAGGTACACAACTCTGTGCCTTAATCAGATTTTTTCTGCTGCAATGGCAACCCTGACTGCAGATTTTGGTGATCATCCTCCCAGGAGCCCTGGGCTGTTCAGAGAGGTGCCTTTCCCAGGGACTTTCCCAGGAATTCAAAGGGAGAACAGGAGGAAATGGGGGCTGGCAGTGCCAGAGATTAAGGGCAGGCTCAGCAGGACATGTGTGAAAATCCACCTTTTGTTCCTGAGATGTTTCTGTCTGATCCCTCCCTCACATCTCCACAGCAGCTTCTTAAAAAATTATCTATCTATTTGAAAATGCTGTTCTTCTTCAGACCAAGAACCAAAGAGAAGAAAGAAAACTCAAATTCTCAATAAATTATACCAAATCCTCCTTGCCTACCTGTATAATCTTCTATTTCAACTAAATTTACCTTTTTTACTATTTCAAAACCTGTCTAAAGAGGTCCAAGGCACGTTTGTAGTGCAGTGTCAGAAACCAGCACAGTGAAACAAAGAGAATATTGTGTAAAAATATCCTGGATTATGTATTTTCTGCAAGCTTGATTGCATATTTTAATTGCAGCACGATCATTAATCACATCTGCTTAGAGTAATTCTATTTTTTTTTAATTAAATCCAAATTCTTGGTGTCAGATGAGAATTCTGATGTCACATTTACAATTCATTAGAGTCATAATTAAAAGGTGCAACCAGACTGGAGAATTAGAGAATATTGAATTTGAGAAGGCATTTTGTTGCATTGCTTCTGTAACAAGGCTCTTCCAGGTTTCTACAAATAAATTGCAGATTTAACAACTACAAAATGTTGTTGGGACAGGAAGATTAAATTCCTTTATTATCAAGTCCATGGATATAAGAATGATACATAAATAATTCAAAAAAACTATGTGGGGTGAATGATTCCACCTCAGTCTCAAGTTTTTTCTCATTTCTTTCTGAATTCCAGGCAGTCACCCTGGAAAGTTACTCACTGAGTCCACACCAATAATTATTTGCATGAGCCAAACAATAATAATCTGGAGTAAATGTTTAAAATTTTCTTCTCAGGTGATGAATTCTCAAGCCAAACACTGATTTTTTTGTTTTCTAGAATGTGAAGTTGCTCCTGGCTCCGTGTCCAGAGAGTCTGGTGGTGTTTTTTGCATGCATTGCTCCACTTTTGTCTTAGTGTTGATCCCCAAAATTCCATTTAAATGAGTGTGCAAACAGTGGTGAAATTTTACTGAAGCAGTAAAATTCCATATTTCAGGAATTGTGAGTGCAGCAAAACCTTTACAAAGGCAACAAAAATAAGAATAATTATCTTTTGTCTGAGTGGAAGAAAAACTGGAGGAAAACTTTCACAAATGGATGATGAAGGAGATATTTTTATAGGTTAAAATACTACCAAGGCATGAAAACCAATTTATCTCCTGACAGGGAAATTGTCTGGATTTCAACACGTGACTCTTTCATTGATGCCAATAAAATATTGTCTCTAATAACATCCATGCTATTGAAATCTTATGCTTTGTCTACATGCCCTGTGAATGGCTAATTAAGAAGTTAATATATATGATAATTATATTTTTTTCCCAGATATCTTTCGATACATTTGAATTAAATTTTTCAGCATAAAGGATGTACATTGAAAAGAGGTCGCTTTAGTAATGAGATCATTCCACTGGAAACCAAGATCTGAACAGAAATTTCTCCTTTTCAAACACAACTCACAATTCAGCAAGTTTGTAAGTTCTGTTTCATTCTTTTATTAATAGAATCTGTAAGTGATAAAGTCATAAAATGGTTACATTCAAACCTTTTACTGGCGAGAAGGGAATGAAAATCCTCTCGTTAAAACAAAGTTCCTGAGCGTGGTTTCTCTGGTGGAACATTGTATTTGACTCCACTGAGACAGAAACTCTCCAGCCCATTTTTTTCCTCAAACATTGTCTTTTAAATCTTTTATCTCTCAGCTCCAGCTACAAGTTATCAATTCCTTCTAGGCTCAGTAAAAATTCTTACACATAATTCTTTTTTCTTTCTTTTCTGAGACAGGTGATGCTTCAGAACTTAGTGGAAAATTCGGTTGGTTTTGTTTGTTTGGATTATTTACCATTTCAGGTTGGAGTTGAAACCATAAATTCAGATATTTTCCATAAAATAGATGTGTTTATTTTAATAAAATTGATGCCCCACTTTGAGTTTGATTCTGTTCCATTCTATCTTTGGGCCTCTTTGAGCCCCTCTGTGTACCCTGTGCCACCAATATTTGCAGTCCCAGTGAATGTTTCTCTGCTGTGCTGCAGAAATACAGCAAATACCTGATACTCCCTGCACTTATTAAATGAATTACCTCTCTCATTTCTCACTGGCAGCTCATAAATATTTAGTTCTGTTTCCATATCAGCCGATAATTTAAAATAAATCAGACAGAATCGCGAGGAGAAAATAATGATAATTTATTTTCTGTGATTGAAATAATCAGTTTATTATTTCAAATAAAAATTGGAATGATTATTTCAGTGGGGTGGAGATGACTCAGGCCAATAATTCAGGTAACCTTAAGGAGGCTGCTCTGGTTTGGTTTTTCTGGGGTGAGTCCAGGGCTCTCCCACCTGAGGATGTGTCAGTGACACTTTGATTTTTCCACCTTCTTTGCAGAGCTCTCCACTCTGAGTGGAGAAAACAACCCCAAACTACAAAAGGAGACAAAATGTCAAGGAAATTTCATTAAATATTGGTACATTTGTCACAGTAATAAACAGATAAAAACCATCCTTGGTATGAAAGTGACACTGCACATGAAAGTCCTTTGATAAGTAGGGTGATAATTAAGTTTTCTCAGTTTTATCTGTCAGGATTTTTGCAAAGGTGTAAGAAAATTTCTGCAGACTTTGTCTGGTTAATCCATGTCTTTATCACTAGTGAATCAGTAATATTTCCTGTCTGTTTTTTGAGTTATTCCCAGCTTTTTTTCTTCAACAACAGTGCAGAAATATGGAATAACTTCAGGAACTCCTCCTGGTTTACTCTGAGGTTGATTCATATTTTTTTTAAACAAGAACTTTGTCTTCTTTTAAAACTTACACCTAGTTAAAGTGTATTTCTAATCATAAAAGGGATTTTTTTAAAAGTAGCTTACCCTTATTTGTACTAATATTTCCAGAAATTATTGCACCTGTACTCATGATTAATTGAATTAATTGCACCAGAATGGGCTTTCAAAGTTTGAATGTATTTTCCTCTTCTTGAAACTAGGATTAAATTGCAGTGGCCCAGATGGTTAAAATTTTCCTTTTCATGGGTTTTAAACACTGAATTATATATAATTAACCTTTTTTTTTTATTCTTCTAGGACAGGAGAAAAAATTCTTGCTAAGTCTAAATATGATTTAAGATATTGTCTTACATTTTCAGCTGGGATTTTTTTTCAGTGTAAAGTAATTCTATTTCTCTGATGAGATCCCTGGGCTGACAGTGAGACTTTCATAAAGACTCACCTGCATTTTTACAGCAAATTTTGGGGACCACAGAACTCTGGTTTCACCAACCTTGCCAAGAGAGTCACAGATGGAAAATGGATCAAAACTCTTTTGGAGCCTTACTGAACACACTGGTAGATTTGAAAAGTATGTTTTTCCTTCTTCTGTGAGTTTTTGGAGTGTAATTTTGAATTAGAACACTGCAAATAAAAATGTAAATTATATTTATTATTGATAAAATCATGGCTGTCCAAATGAGTGAAAGGAAAAATGAATGTTTTTGGATTAAGATGGACATCCTGGGAAATGATGAAACTTTCAGCAGGAGAGTTTCTCTTCCTTCAGGAGCAAATTTAATTTTGTTTTATTGTAATGGGGTTGATCAACCACGTTTTTCAAGCCCATGGTGCTTACATGAGACATGCAGTTTAATAGCAGAAATGAAAAATAAGATTATTTGAGAGCTCTGAGTCAAAGCAATGCCCCAATTTTTGTCAAACCACTGAGATCCCATCCTGCCAGGTGTCCCCACGTGGTGACAGAATTGGTCATTTATTGATCATCCCCTCCTGCTGATACTGAGGAATTTCACAGGCCAGGGAGATGCTGATTAATTCCCAGCAAGGTGGCAGAGGGATTCCCACAGGAATCTGCTGGAACATCCATCCAATCACCAGCAGCAAGGGAAAAAAAAAGAAGAAAAAAAAAATTAATGCATTGAATTTGCATTTAGAGAAGAAATTTATAGTTTGAGTGTTCTAAATGCAACCACTTTATAAACTGCATTAGCATTTAAAGAAAGTTACACAATTTGAGCAAAGTAGTTTTAAATAAATAAATACATAACATATAAAATAAATATATTAAATAAATAAATAAATAAATAAATAAATAAATAAATAAATACATGAATACATAAGTACAATACCATAAATAAATATATAAATTAAAATTAGATGAAAGCCTGCTCACACTGTGAAGGTAGGAGATGTGTTGAGCCCTAAAAGTCTACTGAGAGTATTGACAAAATGTGACTTTCTGGGCTCTCCTGTCCCTGACATGGTGCAAATCCACCCCAGACCCAGCTGATTTCCAGACAAGGTTGTTAAACAAAGAGAAAAAGTTCTTTATGCAGAGCACAGAGCCCAGGGTAAATTGCCTTCTGCTTTATTTGGAAAATGGGCTGGAATGTTGCAGGAACAAACTGATTTCAGTCTCTGGGGCTCAAACTCCAGCTTTAATTGAGCTCTGGGGATGTGGGGACTCAAAGTTCTCATTTATTCTGGCATTCAGCAGAAGGGAATGCAAAATCTCAGATATCTGCTGTGTTTGGGTGTTGGGAGATAAATTATGTGAGATAAATTGTAAGATAAATTATGTGAGATAAATTGTGAGATAAATTGTGAGATAAATTATCTCTTATTTCTCCAGGCAGGGGCTTGGGTATCGACTCACAAATACACACACATTATATTATATTTATTTTTACATATATATTTTTTCTAAAGGATGTGCCATAAAGCAGACTTGTTTCCACTCTTCCCACAGTTAATTTATGCAGAAGTTCCAGCAGTTTATTAAGGACAAATTATGAAAGGCCCAACATGGAAAATGGGGATTTCCAAACTCTGCAGGCCTTTCTTTGGTGGAATTCAATGGTATTAATTTATATTATATTTATATAAATTTTGCAGTTACATCTGAAGCAATTATCACTGTTCAATTTTCCTTCCTGTTGGTGGATGTTTGGGTTTTGAAATGACTAATTTTACTGTTAAAATTATTTACTATTAAAATTATTTGATATTAAAATTAGTATTTTAAATTGACAGAAGTGTGTAGGTTTTCATTAAAATTTTAATTGCATAAAAAATGATTTAAAAACCCTGTAATTTCAGGAATTTCTTCTGAGGAAAACAGATGGACTTAATATTTCAATTTGCAACAAAAATACGAATTCAGCTCTCCAACTAGCAGCTATTAAGGTTATTCAGATGACTTTAATTATTTTTCTTAATTTAACCACATTGAAAATACATTAAGTGTGAAATCCAAGGCATAATGGCATATGTTCATAAGGTTTTACAAATTAAATCTGGTTTTACATTCTTGAAATGCTGATCACTGAATTAACCTCTACTTTTTTCTTCACTGGACTCCCATTTAAGAAGCTTCTGGAGATTGTGGGGCATGAATTTCAAAAATTTTAATAAAAAGTGGATTTAAGACCAAATGGGGTTTATTGGCCATGGTGGATGAAGGTAGAACTTGGTGATTTTGGAGTTCTTTTCTTTCCTTGGTGATTCTCTGATTTATTCTGGGTTGGTGAACAAAGGGGGGGAAATTGGAACTTGTTGATTTTGAGGCAATTTTCCTGAGTGCACAATATGAATAACCCCATCCACTGAAAGGTAAGAATCAAAAAACATTTATTGCTGTAATCCTTTAAATTCTGTGATTTACACCATTTGCATTTCTGCAATTCCTTAAATTGTGGCATTTACACAAGTTGCATTGCTATAATTCCTTTAATTTTGGGATTTACAGAATTTACATTGCTGCAATTCCTTAAATTCTGTGATTTACACAATTTACATTGCTGTAAACCCTTAAATTGTGGCATTTACCCATTTTAAATTGCTGTAATTCCTTAAATTTCGTGATTTGCACACTTAGATTTCTGTAATCCCTTAAACTCTGTGATTGACACATTTACATTTCTGTAATCCCCTAAATTCTGGGATTTACACCATTTACACTGCTGCAATTCCTTCCATTCTGTGATTTACACAAGTTGCATTGCTGTAATCCCTTAAACTGTGGCATTTACACAATTTAAATTGCTGTAATTCCTTCAAATCATCTGCAGGCTGCACAAGTAACCTGCTATAAAAACCCCCAATGGATTAATTAGTTCAACTTTGCATCTGCCCTTTCAAAACCATTATTCACCCCCTAAATCACCTTTAAGAGCTCAGTTTAGATGGTTTCGTTTGGAACTAAAGCCAATATTTAGACCTGAGTGCCTTAAAATGAAGTGTTTAAAGGAATATTTAGCACAGGTGCCCGTGCTTGGGGTCTGCAGGGCTCCTGGGTTGCTTTAGAATTGGAATAATCTGAATTCAGATCAATTGCAGCACCAGGAGCCTTGGACAGCTCCTAAAATGCAGGAAGGAAAAGCAGCATTTCAACCTTTTCCTGGAATGCCTTTCACCTAAGAAAAGCTCTTTAAATGCTGTTTTTAAAATGCTCTTTTGAGGTATTTTATCTTAAGGCAAGGGAAACAGCAGCCACACATCTGGAAGGAGAAAGGGAATGAAGGAATTAAGGATCTGTGTGGAGTAATCTTAAAAATGCAGATCTATTAAATTCTCACACTGCTCTGAGTAGAAGCTAAATAGAAATAACTTTCCCATCTCTTCTTTTGAGCCCTTTTAGTCATATCTGTGATGTTTCTCCTCTGGTATTAGCAGAACTATATGAAGGATGATTTTTTTTTTTTTTTTTTTGCATTTTACAAAAAAATAATTAAAATTCCAACCTGCTTTAAAAGTTGCTCAGTTAAAGGGATTCAAGATCCATAAGGAATTCCTAAAGGTGCCTTCAGGGGTGACAGGATTATTTGTGAGTGATGTGGGTTGGTGGAATTTGGTAAAGAAACTTAGACCACCCTTTGAAAACTTCCTATGTTTCCTACAGGCTTTGGTTTTACTCACTTGGATACCTGGGGGCAGAATTTAACCTGGAAATGTTTTCACTGTGTTATTTACAAGGAGATCTCCTCATGATGAGCTGGCCCATCCCAGCTTCAGCCATGCTGGGATTCTGTGGGAGTAAAAGTGGAATCCCAGGGGATTTTATCATTCCCCTGTGACGTCCCTGCCATGAAAAGGCACCAGAGACCCCTCAGGGGCTCCCATTCCCTGGCACTGGAAAGGATCTTCATTAAATGCAGAATTAACAAGAAGCCAAACAGAAGAAGAAACCTCCCAAAATCCCATGGAAATGCATTTTGCTGATTTTTTTTTTCCATGTGAACAATCAATCCCACTTATCTCAGAATCTGGCTTCATTGGATAATGATTCTTTCCTGGTATTTTCTCTTCATCCCTGCATTCCAAAGGAGTTTGCTTGAGCACTTCAGGTTTTCTAGGATTTGCAGATTTTAACTTTAATTTCCCCTTTTGCTGATACTTTGCCTCTCCACTGAACTGAGTTCTTTTAACATGTTATTATCACCACAAAACCCCCTCACCACTCCCCAGCCTAAAACCACTCTTTCCAATCATTCCTCCCCACTGTTGCCTTATTTTTTCAAGTTCCTCTAAGATTTCTGATGTTTACATTCTTGCAATGAACTTTCTCACGCACTTTGTATAAATAACTCATTGTTTTACATTCTTTTATGGAGGAGGAGAAATTTGATGGACTGTTGGTTAAACCAGTGTCATTGGAGAGGTGGCACTGTCACCCTCCAACTCACTGTCACTTTAAAAATCTATAAACATTAAAATCAACAATTGAACACCCTCTTTTAAAAATCTATAACTTTCTCATGCACTTTATATAAATAACTTATTGTTTTACATTCTTTTATGGAGGAGGAGAAATTTGATGGGCTGTTGGTTTGTCCAGTGTCATTGGAGGGGTAGCACTGTCACCCTCCAACTCACTGTCACTTTTAAAAAATCTGCAAACATTAAAATCAAAAATTAAACACCCCCTTTTAAAAATCTATAACTTTCTCATGCACTTTATATAAATAACTTATTGGTTTACATTCTTTTAAGGAGGAGGAGAAATTTGATAGACTGTTGGTTTGTCCAGTGTCATTGGAGAGGTGGCACTGTCACCCTCCAGTCCACTGTCTTTAAAAATCTATAAACATTAAAATCAACAATTGAACACCCTCTTTTAAAAATCTATAAAGGTTAAAATCAAAAATTGAACACCCCCTTTTAAAAATCTATAACTTTCTCACGCACTTTATATAAATAAGTCATTGTTTTACATTCTTTTACGGAGGAGGAGAAATTTGATGGACTGTTGGTTCGTCCAGTGTCATTGGAGAGGTGGCACTGTCACCCTCCAACTCACTGTCACTTTAGAAAATCTATAAACATTAAAATCAACAATTGAACACCCTCTTTTAAAAATCTATAAATGTTAAAATCAACAATTGAACACCCTCTTTTAAAAATCTATAACTTTCTCATGCACTTTATATAAATAACTTATTGTTTTACATTCTTTTACAGAGGAAGAGAAATTTGATGGACTGTTGGTTTGTCAAGTGTCATTGGAGAGGTGGCACTGTCACCCTCAGTCCACTGTCACTTTTAAAAATCTATAAATATTAAAACCAAAAATTAAACACCCCCTTTTAAAAATCTATAACTTTCTCATGCACTTTATATAAATAACTTATTGTTTTACATTCTTTTACGGAGGAGGAGAAATTTGATGGACTGTTGGTTCGTCCAGTGTCATTGGAGAGGTGGCACTGTCACCCTCCAGTCCACTGTCTTTAAAAATCTATAAATATTAAAATCAACAATTGAACACCCCCTTTTAAAAATCTATAACTTTCTCATGCACTTTATATAAATAAGTCATTGTTTTACATTCTTTTACAGAGGAGGAGAACTTTGATAGACTGTTGGTTTGTCCAATGTCATTGGAGAGGTGGCACTGTCACCCTCTAGTCCACTGTCTTTAAAAATCTATAAACATTAAAATCAACAATTAAACACCCTCTTTTAAAAATCTATAACTTTCTCACACACTTTATATAAATAACTTTTTGTTTTACATTCTTTTACAGAGGAAGAGAAATTTGATGGATTGTTGGTTTGTCAAGTGTCATTGGAAAGGTGGCACTGTCACCCTCCAACTCACTGCCGCTTTTAAAAATCTACAAACATTAAAATCAAAAATTGAACACCCTCTTTTAAAAATCTATAAATATTAAAATCAAAAATTGAACACCCTCATTTTTACCTTAGAGAATGCAGTGTCTGTGTGGTTTTATTTCCCGTCCTAAAGTGACGCCCCACTTTTGCATTCCTCTGCTCGCACCAGAGGTCACGGCCTCCACCCTGCCATTATTTTATGATGGATGCATTTTCTGGGGCTCTCTGTGTCATTTGATCATTGATCACTTCTCCCCTCTCTTTACAATAGATGTGCCAATACCAATTAATCTTGATCCACTTGTTATTTTGTGACCTTTAAAAAGGCCACGTCTCGTGATTTATTTGCTTCTGCTGGGTGCATTCACAGATTGTTTTGCTGCTGGAGAACCAGGGGCTTTCTGTGATTTTTTTAACTCATTTCCTCTGCTCCAAACGAACCCCCCATCAAGCCATATTGACATTCTCACTCTGCTGGAGACTGGTAAATGTTATCTGGAGAACTGTTCTGTTTCATTTCCTAATTTTAATTGCTCCAGGCTGCTCCCCCAGCCCTTGAATGAGTTACAGAGCAGGAGGCTGGCAGCTCTGCAGAGGGAAGGTGCTCCTGCTGGGGAGAGAGCAGGAGGGAGCTGCCACGGGCTGGGATGTGTCAGATTCAGATGCTGGGGGTGGGCAGGTGGAAGAGAAGCAGCAGAAAAGGAGGAGCTTGGGGATATCTTCATGTGGAGAGGCAGGGCTCTGTTTTTAAAAGGTAAGAACTTGTTGAGTTGGTTTTTTTTCCCCCCCTAATTTTTTTTTCTGTTCATAGTTACAAGTAAATAATTTACTGCTTTTCCCTGTTGTTTTGAAATTCACAATTTAATAGGTTTTTAATATTTCTCTCCTTTTTTTTTTTTCCTTCAGATAGATGAAGTAATTGTAACATTTCAAAAGTTGCACTTATTGGGTCATTTTTTAAGAAAAGAACCATTATCCCCTCTCCTGGGTAAGTACAGCCATTCATGATTTTATGTTAATGGGTTTCTCCAGATTGTAATAATCATGTTCTTTTTCTATGTAAATCAAATAGACTTCACTGGAGAGATCTCTGCCTGGAGGAGCTGGAGAGGGCAGATATTAATATAAATTTTACTATTGGCAACTATTGCTATTTGACCCTCTCATAAGTTCTTGTCTGTCCCCTCCGTGGGATCTGGAGTCCATATTTTTGACTGACTTGCAGAAAATTAAAGTTAAATGTCAGCCCACCAGAGTATGGCTTTGAAAGTCAGAGTTTTCATTTCTTTCAGACCTCATATACTCATCTCAGTATATGGCATCTTGCTTTAAGGAACACTTATGCAATTTATTTATGTAAAATGCTGGAACAAAATCTGTTTTTACATAGTAAGAGAAGTACCATGGACCAAAGTTTGAAGTCCTGTCTCAAAAGAGAAATTATAAATGAAAATAAAATCACTTATCTGATCAAATCCACAGCAGGTGTGGATCTGTTGCATTCAATGAATGCCAAAGCTCACATTGAATTTTTCAATCCCAAACCACGAGGTTTTGCTGTTGACTCAGAAGAAAACCTCTGTAAAGGTTGTTTTACTTGCTGGGATTCAGCCCAGATCAAAGAACTCCAGGTCCAGGCAGTGCCTCACTGCCTGACAGCCAGGATCATAACAGGCATTGGGAACTAATTTTCTGAGATAAAAATTATTTACCCCAAATCTTACACAGTTTGCCAATCCAGGATGTCCTAAAAGGGAAGACTCTGGGTTTTGCTAGTTACAGGAATGAAGCTTAAAAAAAAAAATGTATTACAGAAAAGAAATTATTATGAAAGGAAAGATATAAAAGGAATAGAAATGGCTGTAAATGGGGTGTTTGACCCTTTCCAGACCTTTCCACAGCTCTGTCCTGCCTGCTGCTCATGGATGGACCTTCACTGGAGCTGCAGGTGCTGCTGGGCTCGAGGGGAGCTCCTGCAAAGGGGAGATCTCAGTTCAGAGCAGAACAAACTCCTCTTTTCTCCCTTTCCTTGAAGCTGGAGGCAGTTTTGTGTCTCTGCAGTGCATGGGGAGATCTCCTGAGGTACTCACATCAATCAGGCACTTCTGGATCCCACCCAGGCATCTCACTCACAGGCTGTGCCCTCCAAAATCCTGGACAAACCTGCTCCTCTCTGAGCTGGCAGAGGTGTGGAGCTGAGCCATGCCCTGCCTCAGCTCATCTGGGTCACCTCCTCTTTGTCAGCTCAGGGAAGAGTGAATTTAAGGCCTCCCCAGGACAGGAGCCTGTTTCAGCTCCTTAAAACTCCTCTCCCTCTCTCATTCATCTCTGACAAGTGCAATGTTTAGGGTGGGATTTTGGATCAGTGGAGCCCCTCCAGCACACCAACCCAACCCATCCTGCCCTGGGAGCTTTTCCTGGCTCAGGAATGTGGCACTTGGGTACCTGTGCTAACTCATCCTGAATTTTCATCTTTTTTTCTGCTTTTGGTGTGTCAGTCTTGCTCATATCACTCCACAGCAAACCCCTGTTCTTCTGGCAATGTGCCCAGGTTCTGGGGAAAATAAAAAATAAAAATAAGACAAAATTCTTGAATTCCCAGCCCTTCAATACACAAGTTTGAAAACTTCCAAATTATTGCTGTCATTTTAAAAGCAGAAGAGTTTTCACCTTTCTAAAAACAGACAGCTCTGTACTCCTATAGAGTTTGACATTTTCTGTGCAGCAGATATTGACTCCAACATTCCCTTGACAGAGCACAAAAATTCATTTTGTGAATTGTATTGACAGCCTAAGTAGGCTCTTTCTTCTCCCTTGAATAAGCTTCTCTAACTTATTAACTCAGCCTTGAGGGGTTTGAATATTTACATCCAAAACTGAGATCTGTTTACAGCCCAACATGTATTTTGATATTCAGGAGACATGGGATGAAAGTTCCCATGAAATCAAACTGCTGTAAAACTTCCCAGAGCTCCCCAGTGATCAGGAGATGTCCTTGTACATCAGGCCCTACAGCATCATATGGATAATCAGCTTCAGGCACACTCCAAAGTGACATTTTCCTCATTTGTCACCATTCTCAATCCCCAGGACAAGCCTGCCTTGTGATGCTGAGGTTAAAAAAAAATATGGGAATTTTAGAAATTCACTTCAGGTAGTTTTATCTGATGAAAAAAAGAACTTTGATTTAATTAAAATAAACCCCACGATTTTGTACCAGAAAACTCACCAATACAAACACCCCCCACATCCATGCCTCTAATTTTGAAACAGAGAAGAAAAGTCTCCAGGATTATTATTTAATGAATCATAATTTGATTAAAACTTCTGCATCCTACCTTTAGCAGCACACCTGGAATGTATCTGCTCTCCCAAGATGACAAGTTTTCCAAAGAATGAAATCTCAGGTTATATAAGTGATGAGCCAGGTTTCAGAGGACTCTATCTCATACACTAAAGAGACCAAGTTGGTTTTTGGGGTTTTTTTTTGGTTTTTTTTTGCTTATGGAACCATCCATATGTGCCTGGATAAATGAAGATGAAAATTGGCTGCCTTTTCAAAGGCTAATTCAAGACACTTCCAAAGTCTTCTGTTCTTTCTACTGATCCATCAACATTTTCATAAACCAACTGTTTTCTTTTCAAGCTGTGGTGGGTTCAGTCAAATTGAGTAAATCTGTTCAGATTCTTTTTAACTGGGAGACAGTGAGGGAACAGCCACTCTTCCTTAAAATCTCTTTGGTGAAGTGCAGCTGTGGCAGCCAGGGGAGCTCATTAAACCCCATCCAGATCTTTCCAGACCTGGGCCAAGTGTTTGTCTTCCAACTGCTGCTTCCTGTGAAATTCCTGCTTTCTCACTGCACTCTGCTCTGCAATAGCAATGGAGATTTTGGTGCCTTAGGCTGGGCCTGGAGCAGGTTTTTGGGAGAGCTTTTCTCTCTTCTCTTTCTTCTTCTTCTCCTTCTTCTTTTCCTTTCTTCTCCCCTTCTTCTCCCTTCTTCCTTCTTCTTCCTCCTTCTTTCTTTTTCCTCCTTCTTTCTCCTCCTCTTCATTCTTCTTTCTTCTTCTTTCTTCTTCTTTCTTCTTCTTTCTTCTTCTTCTTTCTTCTTTCTTCTTTTTTCTTCTTCTTTCCTTCTTCTTTCCTTCTCCTTTTCGTCTTTTCGTCTTTTCTTCTCCTTTTCTTCTCCTTTTCTTCTCCTTTTATTCTCCTTTTCTTCTCCTTTTCTTCCCCTTTTCTTCTTTTCTTCTTCTTTTTTTTCTTCTTTTCTTCTTTCTTCTTCTTTCTTCTCCCAGCTCTCCTTCACTTCTCCTTCTCCCTCTTCTTCTCTCTTCTTCTTCTCCTTCTTTCTTCCTCCTTCTTCCTTTTTCCTCCTTCTTTCTCCTCCTCCTTTCTTCTTCTTTCTTCTTCTTTCCTTCTTCTTTTCTTCTCCTTTTCTTCTCCTTTTCGTTTCCCTTCCTTCACCTTTTCTTCTTCTTTTCTTCTTCTTTTCTTCTCCTTTTCTTCTCCTTTTCTTCTTGTCTTCTTCTTTCTTCTTTCTTCTTTCTTCTTTCTTCTTTCTTCTTTCTTCTTTCTTCTTTCTTCTTTCTTCTTTCTTCTTTCTTCTTTCTTCTTTCTTCTTTCTTCTTTCTTCTTTCTTCTTTCTTCTTTCTTCTTCTCCCAGCTCTCCTTCACCTCTCTGTTTTTTCCCTCTGTCTCAGGCTTTGTGCAGCAGGAACTTTGAGCTGCCTGGAGCAGAAATTTGTGCTGCAAAGAGCAGGGTAGAGCAGGATCCTGCAGTGACTGCTGCCTGGCTTCCCCAGTGACTGAGCTTCCCGACCTTTCCCGGGGGCACAGCCCCTTCTGCTCCATTTGGGCTCATCTGGCACAAGCAGCTTGGCTCTTCCACAGCTGGAGAATGAGAAGCTGAAATTTCTCTGCTCCCTCCTCTCCCTGAAGGCAGGAACTGCAGGTAGCAGAGTGCCCTGAGTTTCCTGGCTGGTGTCAAAAATTGCAAAAATTCCAATCTCTCCTTGCTCACCTGAAGGACTGGGGTTCTGCTGCCATATTTCCATATGGCAATAAATAAATATTTCCATATTTATTTATTGCCATAAAATCAGAGTTTGAGATGAAGTCCACACCTTCTTAATGCCCAGAATAATAAAAGGATAAAAAGAGTTAAGGCTGTGGTGGAGTGGCTGCTGTGAAATACTCTGATCCCTGCAGAGTCCTTCAAGGAAAGCCAAGAGAAATCCAAACCAGCAGCAACAGCTAAGAGATATTTCTATTTTACAGCCTTGTATTCTACAGAATTTACACTGTTAAATACATCTGTGGATGGTGAAAATGAAAAAACACTGACTTTTTTATTTATAACCACTTCTGGTGTAAATAGCATCCCACAGGCAGAGCCAGTATATTGGGAATTGTGGGGGAGTGCAGTGTTTGCTGCACAAGTTCCCAGGAACCCAAACAAGCAGTGAGGAAATGAAAGCTCCTGTGCCAAAGGCAGACAGGGAGCAACCAGAGAGATCCCAGCAAACACTGCAGAGAGGTTTAAATACCTGCAGGGCTGAAATCCTGCCACCAGCACCCAGGAAAACCCAGGAATGAATCCAGTGGAACAGATACTCCAGGCCAGAGCAGAGGATCAGCAAATTCTGAGAGTTTACAAACAAATCCCATGTGGCTGTTGGAGTTCCATCCCAAATATCCCATCCAATGGTCTGCACAAAACTCTTCAAAATAAACCTGTCACAGGAGAAGGGGGGGAAGATCAAGGTTGGAATTTGCTGCTTTGCCTGTGGAACACAGAGAGGAAAACTCTGGGAGAGCTTTTCTGTGATCCCAGGAAGGTTTAATCTTTTATTTGAAGTTTCCCAGTACCAGGTTGCTTAGGAAACATTTGCAGGATAATTAAGGAGGAATAAAATATCTTACAGAGTTGCACAATATCCTGGTGTTACAATTGCTTAAAAGCCACCACTAGTGTCAATTATTGAAAATACAGCAGCATTCTCAATTCATTTTAAATTTCAGTGACTTTCATCTAGAATTTAATATTTTTCTTTGCAAAACCAGAGAGCCCTTAGCTAGAAAAGCTCTGTGAAGACTCTATAATATCATTGGAAGATCAAAGACTTTGTTTTTAGTTAAAAAGGAGATCTGTGTGGAAAGCAGTCACAACTTTTACTACAGCAACATCCATTAGTTACTGGTGGTGTTAGCAGTAAATAGAAGTAGCAAATACTAATTTTCATGTTGGGAATCAAACTGAAGGTGCAATAATGCACTAGCTGAAGCAAAATAAATATGTACATGTTATATCCACTCAAATTAAGGAAAGTCAATCAACCCTTGGATTTCTAGGATGGAATTTATGCTACAGACAAGAAAAAGGTAGAGATTGATCAGCAATATGAGAGCAGTGGATTAGGAGGACAACTGGATTTAAATGTCACTAAACTAATTCTGGGCTGCTGAAGGGGACCTTCAGACACTCTGGATTATGGTGAAAATATATCTAGTTCCTATGCATCCATCTACACCCATCTGAACCTGTCAAATGAATCCTCCCCAGCCAAAAGATGAGAAATGCCATCGTATTTAAATGACTTCACAGCACCAGAAATAACAACACAAAGATCAGCAAACTTCTTTGGTTAAGAAGAGCAGTCACTCAAAGAACCAAGTTTCCTGCCAGTCCTCCTCCTTCCTTTTCAACTTTATCTGGACAAAAACCATTTGGTGACATCAATTTGCTCTCCTGGTTCCTGTTAGTTTTATTGTGTAAATAAAGAAAAGAAAATTTCTTTTCCTAAGGTATAAATCACATAATTTTTATCTTTTATCCCTCATCACTCCAAAGAAAAAATACAATTATAGAAAGTCATGGTTTTCTTTCTTTGATTATTTATCAGGTTTGGGTTTCTCTTCTCCATTGTACAATAATTTCCTTCTCTCATCTCTTTGTTCCAGAACTCAGAACAGCTTGAATTTGACAGATCAGATTTGGTGAGTGTTAACAAGCTAAAGTCAGCAAAACATTTTTCCAAATAGTTTCTTACAACTGATGCACTGTTAGATGTGTTTGGATAATTCTGGCAGAAATTAGATAATTCTGGCCACTGAAGAAATAAATTTGCAGTGATTCCCAATATTTAAAACTTGCCTAATACAGGGTTTTGATGGAGTTTCCAATGCTTCAATTGATTTAAGATAATCAGACATTGTGGTTTTACTGTGCTGGGAGGATTCTTCCTCATTTCTTTCATAAAGGTCATTTAATTTTTCTTCTCTCCACAGTGAAAAGCCATGAAAGAGAAGAATCCTCATCTCCTCCTGCCTTCAGCTTCACCCTGGTGTGGACATTACATTTATTTGTGTGCTCTGTGGGCTGGGCCACACCAAAGGCACGAGTTCTCCAGCATTTTATCCCTAATGGTGGCCAATAATTGGTGCCAAGGAAATAAAGAAAGGAAAAAACCCAATAACAGGGTAAGCACCCGTTATATTCTCTTAGTTCCAGCCAGATTTACTGAGCCTCAGAGCCTTTCCAGTTGTGCCACTTTATTTCCTGAGTATTTTGCAAAATATTCTTGACAGTGCTTGGCCAGGGTGAAAAATGTTATCTTTAAACAGAAACCTGGGTTGGATGCTTTGTGCACTCCCACCTGGATGTCAGGAAGATCCACCTGATCACCACAAGTTCTGGTTCCTTTTGTCGCTGCTCACCCTGGCAGAAAGCAATTTTATTAAAACCCTGATAACACCATTTTATCATCTTAGCAAAAAGAGAAATATTTCTGAAGGGTGAGGTGAATTCATAAGAAAAAATATTCCCTTATCATCAGCAAAAGAAATGCACCAGGTCATGTGTAAATACATGTTTGATTTATCAAAGCTCTTTGCCTTCTACAAATCCCCAGTGTGCAACTGGAGTGACCCCTCTGGTTTGATGCACAAGAAAATCTATTCCAGTGAATAATTTGGGACCCTGGAGAAGGCAAAGTATCAAAGTTTCCAAATCCTGAGTGCTAACAGGATGTTTGTGCTCTAATTTTGTCTGAATCTGTTTCTTGTAGAGTCCAGGAGAAGCCTAAGATGTCTTTGCCAATCTGCTGATTAAATAAGATCATTAATATGTGTTAAATTTGGAGTCATCACTACTGTGTGAAAAGTTAATCTCTTTTAAAAGTTCAGGCAAGTCAGTTCACAAAATGATGCCTCCAGATAATTAATTTCTGGTTGTTCATGGTTTCCTTTGGAAAGCAGATGTGCCATGCCAGGATTATTTGATATTTCAAGCAGCTGGGAGCATGTCCTCCAAAACCTAAGAAATATTTTTTTCCAGAGTAGACAAGAACAGTTTAATTTTTTTTAATAAATGGACAGTTCAGAATCAGTTAGGAATTTGAAACAGAACTCCCTGGTGTTTCTATCACTGCAACAAACAGCAACAGGCTTCAGAATGGATAATGACTTTGACTCTGGCAGATAAATCCTGATAAAATTCCCTGCCCATCCCACGAGGGAGTTTAAGCACACAAATGCAAATAGCAAACCATGAAAGAGCCTGAAGGTGATTTATTGCTCTTTTCCATAACAATGACACCTCCTCTCCTTGCTCTGGGGGCTGCTGGTGGAGATTTGGGCTCCTCACCTGGTGTCACTTGCCAGGGAGGTTCCTGCTGAGCCAAGCCAACAAGACACCGTCAGATTTTCTGCATTTTAGCTAAAAAGTGTGGCCTGCAAACCTGCTAAAAATCAAACCCAGAGAATCCTCCAGAAGTCAAAAGTCTGCAGGGCACAGAGGAGTTTGGAGAGGAAATTCCAAGGAGGGATTCAGGGTGCCTTTAACTTGGCTGTGATCCCTGTATGAGTGCTGATTCCCACTGGGGTGGAACAGGGAGTCAGACATTAAAAATTTGTGTTTTACACTGCACAGATCCAGAAAATTGCTCTGCCCTAATTGCCCCTGTGATTTGTTTCCTGTGATTTCCCAGTTCTCTTCATTTGCTTCTGAAAAGTACCTTGTTTAACCTTTTCCAGAATGAAGGTTACTGCAGCCAAAGGAAACATTCAGTAGGAAGATTTCTTTTATTTCCTCAAACTTCAGTAGGTGACTAAACATCTGAACAGCTTTTTCCTGGAGCTTCTTTTTTTTTTTCCCTAGAAAAGTACTTTTCAAGGACTCACAGCCAGTTGAAAAATACACAAAATATCTCTAAACTCAATTCATTTCACATCTATATGATGGTAGAAAACATAGATATGTCCAAAAACCTTACTGTGTACAGGAAAAAAAATGCAGGGAAAACCTTGCTTGTTATTAAAGTTGCTTTGCAATAACCTCATTTGTCAAGTTTTAAATAACTTCTGAGGCTTTTGAGATTAAAAGCTCCAATCTCACTCCCACTCTCCTGAACTTCCTATTGAACACACTGGAAATAGATGGCACATGCAGCATTCTGATAACACCTGACTCAGGCATTGTAAACACAACTGAACAATGAATTTTTACAACAATCAGAAGTTTTATCTTTATTCTTTCCTTTCTGCCTCAAGCCATGCTTTTCCATATTTTACTTAAAAGCCAAATTTTGAACCCAGAATTACTGATCTTCCAAACGCTGGTACAGAAACTGTCAGCCTTTTGTGAAAATACAAAATGCCAACCTGCAACAAATTCAGTGAAGCCACTGAAGAGATGCAGTAAACAAGAAATTCTGGAGTGCTTTTGTTTGGAGAGAAGCACCTTTATTCCAAAATATTTTTCTCTATTGATCAGTTAGGGACTATGATCAGTATGAGGAATATTTTATCTGATTCTGCCTGAAATCAAAAGGGACTTTCTTCCCCTTAAGTAAGACTTTCTTGCCCTTAAGTGTGAGAATTCAGCTGTGTTACAGGAAAATAGCCCAAAGCAGCAAAATGAGGCAAATTCTGTGAAATGTCAGAAAATGTTGGAGCTGTTGAACAGTAACAGGGAAGAATCACATTGGTAAAATCAAGGAATGCTTAAAAAGGTAACAGGGTAAACAGAAAAAGGAAAAACTATAATGGATCTAGCATGGAATCTCTTGGGAAACAAGTGCTAAAACCAGGATGCTACAGAGCAGCAGGAGGAAGAGGTTGTAATTATTAAATAAATACCGGGAAGAAATTCCTAGAAATTGCCCAAACCAGAAATTCTACAAATTTAGATCTGGGGCTCTGGTAGGTTTGGCACTAAAGAAATTGCTCTTCTGATTTTGGAAAACAGTCTAAGGAATCTGCTGAATTTCTAGAACACTCCTGAGATGAAAGTCTGGCTCCTTTACCATCTCTGTTCCACGATTTATTGCCATGACCAAGGCTGGAAAATCGAGGTCCCATCCTCGAGCCCTCACGTTCCATAACACGCCACCAGCACCAGTCAAAATCCTGATGAGTTAAACCCCATCCACATCAACTCAGTGAAAGCAAATTGCTTTTTGATTGAAGGCCTGGAAATTCCACAGCCCAATTTATGCACAAGAAGCTTCAAAGGAAGGAGCCTCCCCACAAAGGGCACCTGGAGCCTGTCTGGGATGTCACCCCTGAATTGCTGTGCTGGAAACTTGGTGACAAAAGGTGAAAAGTGTGGGTGGCAGAACAGGCAGTGCTGGTTGAGGAAATATTGGTGCAGGTCCCAGCTAACAGCACAGACCTGGCTGGGAGCATCCTCTGCACGACCTGTCCACTCAAGGAGAGGAGCTGGAAACAGCCCCAGCACAAGAGAGGAGTGGTTTTTATTCAGCTCCTTCTTTCTTGTGGGCTGGATCATGCTTTGGGCTAGGGAAGAGGATTTCTGACTGGGCTGAGAAGATTTTGGAAATATTCAGTGGTTTCTGTTTGTTTACTTGGTTTTATGTCTCTTTATTGCGTTTCCTTCCTTGAAGTCTCTTTTACAAAGCCCTCTCAGTCTTTACATTCCAGCTGGTTGGTTTGGAAATGAGCTTGGTCATTTCAGGGCTGGTGACAGCAGGCACCTCTTGTGTGACAGAACTCAGATTAAAAGTGTGATGGGAGTGAAAGGAAATCTACCCTTATATCTCCAGAATAAATGCTCCAGAATTCCTTTAATAATACAGTGTTTCCTATAGAGATGTACTGTGGTTGCTGGTATTAAAAACTGCTTAGTGTTTGATATTTTTAAAGAGGAGAAAAACTTCAATGCATTTCTTTTACCAGATAATAATCAAATTTCAACAACAATTAATTTTTTTTCTTCTTTCTATTCTGTCTTAACACACCAGGTAAAAACCAATGGCTATGCCTATCCCTTTCTGGTTTTTATCTAGGATTCATCCCTTTCTTTTCTACTCCTGGTTAGAATATTGTACATAAATGAAATCTTAAATCTGAACCTTAGAAGAGATCACTGTATTTTTTCCTCCAAAGGATTATTAAGCTACTTTTATTAGCTGCCTAATTGGAAAGAGATCTGTTTTTCTATGCACTTCTGATAAGTTGTTTTCCCTGCCTGGAACATATTCCTATCTCTGTATAAGGATATAAGATACAACTGCTGAAAAATAATAATGTGCAGAATAATTATTCTAATTTCCAGCCAAATTGTGGAAGAGCAGGTAGTTCAAAGTGCATCTGTATTTAAATAAGACACTCTATCCTCTAACTGCTAGAATATTAAAATGATTCTGCTCTTTGCCATTGGATTGTGGAGTTAATTTCTGTGGAGTCAGGAATTAAGTGATTATTGTAGCAATGCCTTGCACGGATATTGGCCATAAAATCTCACAAATTACAGTGTGGGAGAGTTTTAAACTTTAACATCTCACATTACTTTCATCACATTCAATAAAATGTTTTATTCTTCCATGATGTTTCATCAGGATGTGTGATTTCATTATCTCCATGTTCCAGACACGTCTCGTGAAGGGGATGCTTTAAATCATCCCCATGATGAGTTTTTCTCATATTTTCCTTGTTCCTTTCAACAGATTTCACGATTGCCACGTCCCAGAGGGAATTCTTGGAAACTAGTCTGGCAAGGAAGAATATCACAACTTTCTCTGGCAAAAATTGTGAGATGTTCATTTAAGTACTAAAGCAGGTAGGATTAAATATACTGCAAGTACTGTGTGTCTTACCACACTCAGAGTAATGCTGATCCTGCATGATAACAAAAGAATTTGGACTTGAACAACCCTTGTGGGTCACTTCCCACTCAGGATATTCTGTGATTTTTTATGTTACTAAAAATTCATTTACCAAAGTGAACAAAAGACTGAATAATTTCAGAAGAGCAGTGTCATCAAATGGGATTTTACTTTTTATCATGAAAAATCCTTTATTGGAATTCCTCTACTACATGATAAACTTTTCAAAATCTCAGCCATGTCCTTTCATTTTGCACCTTTATGAATTTACTTTTCATTTCTAAGTTTAAAAAAAAAGATCAAAAGAAGGTATAAAAAGGGTCAAATTATTGAGCATTACCAGGTTTGACTGGGAGTTATCAGCTGGTTAGATAAGAAGCAGAGTTTGATGAGACAAAACTGAATCCCCAGAAGGCAGAGCTGGGGTTAGAAGGCAGAATTTCCTTTGAGGAGTGTGTCTAACACACAGCCACATCAATGGATGGATTGGGGTCAAGAGAGGAGTGATGTGGCACGACTGGCAAGAGGAGCCCATTTAATTGAGATGACAGCTGTCCTCCAGTTGCTACTCCTTGAATAAATTATTGGATTTGATTAGTTTTTCTCAGGCTGCAAGACTAGATGAGGCTTTATATGAATTCTGAGAACTCTCATTTATTTGAACTCTGATGATGACTCCTCTGCCCCAGCTGCAAATGCTTCCAAGTCAATCTGGACATGTTTATTTACCTGAAAAATCTGCTTTTCTGCTGGGTTCTCAGCTTTCCAAAGCAGTAATTATTGTTTTGGGTCATGTGTTCATTTCTTTGGCTGCTATCTGCTCAGCTCTGGTTGTTCTTGGTGCTGGTAACAGGAATGGGCACTGCTCAAACTTCCAAGATTATTTGGGATGTGCTGATTTATTAAGTCAGGTTTTAACTGAGTGGACATTTTTACTTCTTCCAGATATCCCTGAGCAAGGTGGGAATGAAATGATGGGAATTTATCAGAGCAGATGAAAATGATTGTTTACCTGCTGGAAAGGGGAAAAGAGCCTGGACTGGTACTCAGGATTCTCACAAAAGTCAGGAGGAGCTGAATAAACACAGACAGCAGGGCAATGTCCTTGGGGTTTATTTCTGTTTCAGATGAATCCTCCTGTTCTGCATTGCCACCTGTGCCATCCCTTGTCTGACAAATTAAAAAGAAGCATCCCAGATATTTTAATAAAAGCCACAGAGTGCTGCCAATATTTTAAAGGACAAGGAGGGGCCACAGATTATTGAAATTCAGAGTCATGAATAACAGCTACCAAATATTTCAGCTTCTGAGATTGTCAAACAGCACAATTCATCCCCTTAAAAACAAATCAATAAATGCAAAACCAAGCAAAAGGATATTTAAAAAAAATAATCACCTAGCATGATTGTTTATTGGAGTAATTTATAATAGGATAATAAATAATTGTTTATTATCACAAATATATTATAGGATAAAAATAATTATTTATCACAAATATATTATAATAGATGATATATAATCAAATATACTGTTTGCTTTTTGATTCTTCCTCCAGTAAACACGTGATAATAAATAATTCTTTATTATCAAGTGTTTATTGGAGGAAGAACCAAAGAGCAAATCATATATTTGGATGTTCACCTGTTGTTATGCTGCTGCTGGACAGAAAGTATCACCAACAAAACTTTGTTCAGCAGGAACTTTGCTATCAGTTTCCAAAGAGACACCATTAATCCTGGCTCCTTTCTATAATTCTGTTGACAGCTTTTATCATATTCCCTTGAAGCACAGCGTGATGTTGACTGAAAGGATTCAGGCATGTTTCCATTATTAATTTTGGGCTGGATGTATATGAGCAGTTTAATATGATAGCTTATAAAAACCCACTCCTAAATGCAGAGTTTTAAACTTGCCTCATTCCCCTGCAACACTGCTAGAATCTGTTTCATCTGTCTTTTATTTGGGGAGATAAAACATGCAGTTTTCAATCAATGGAATCCTCTCCAAACACACAATTGACATCTGTTGTCAGCTGTCATCTGCTTCATAATTAACAATCCAGATGTTTACACAGTTTTATCTAAAGGAAATCAGTTTAATTGTTTGATGTTCCAGATGAAAATTAGGATTTCTTGACTTCCCTTTCTCATCTTCAGAAGGAAACATGTTCTCCTCTGACGTGGATGACACTGCTGGTCTGTGCTGGGAGATCACTGATTTCCTAATTTCCAGAGTTTTGCCCTTTCTTGTCTCCCTCCTTTCCCAGCTCTTGCTCTGCCTCCTTTTTGCCCCAGAATTTCAGGCTCTGCTTGGCTCTCCAGGCACTTGCACTGATCTGGAGATCTCTCCACAAAGCCGGTCCTTAGGTGAGTGTGAACACATTTAACACAGAAATTAAATGAGATTCATCCCCAAGGTTTGTGTCTGACAGTGAACACCCCTTTCTGCATTGCTGGATTATAGCTGAAAAGCAGAATTTACACTGAACACCAGGAAATGGAGTCAGGAATGACCCTCAGCTACCTCTTGTCTGTTGTTTTACCTTGGCATATCATCCCTCATCTGCTCCTCTCCCTGTGCTCCTCTTTCCCTGTTCCAGGCACTCATCCCAGTATTTCTCTTTCTGGTGG
Source organism: Fringilla coelebs (assembly GCF_963513975.1). NCBI lineage: Eukaryota > Metazoa > Chordata > Aves > Passeriformes > Fringillidae > Fringilla > Fringilla coelebs. The sequence goes on from NC_140036.1 coordinate 22,761,420, forward strand.
AATCTTGCTTGGTGCTTTCCTGTTCACATTTGTTTTCTTGGAACAAAGCACCTTGATTTTCTGTACTATTTCATCTCTTACACATCTGAGAATTGTCGAATTTGCTGCTTTATGGTGACTTTATCACAAGTTTCCAACTTCCCCTTCCCCAGGGCAAGGCAGGGATGAACATCCCTGTGTGGTTCTCTGCTGGACCCTAAAATCAACATCAGGGACTGTGAATGCAGCCAAACTTTGGTTTTATTCCAGTAGGAAAACCCCAAAACCTGTCTGACCCTGAGCAATCCAAAAGGGTTTTCTAATTCATCATAACATCCTTTGTCTGTGCTTCCTTTCAGTATGTGGTAGACACTTGATTTAAATGAGTCAAGAAAAAGAAAACCTGTGCTCTTTCTTGTCATGGGGCAGATCTCCACCTAAAAAAAGTGAATTAATTTTTCCTGGATTGCCAAACAACCACTGGCTGCTAACTCAGCATTTGAATTTCACTATAGCAAATGAATAGTGATAAAAAGTTAAAGTTCTCCCAAACTCTTCCTGGTGCTTGGTATGAAATTTTGCCCTTGGTAAATACTAGAAAAATTCTTTGATTATTTTCAAAATAGGAACTGGAAATAAATTCTGGTTAAGAAAAGTGCCATAGGTTGGGATTCTTTGATTAAAATCCCTCATTTGGCAAGGTGGTGACCTCTGGCTTGAAGAGGGAGAGGAGATTTTGCTGTAAAAAGGAACTTGGAGGTGGCAGGAGATGGAGATTGTTGGAGATGGATGTGAAAACTGAGAGCTCAAACCCACAGGAAACATTGTGCCTTGGGAACTGCTCCTTTTTTGTTTCCTTTCCTCTTTTCTCAGTGGAGGGAGAGCTGGGAGGTTTGGAATGGTGATTATGGTAAGAGTAGAAAATATTCTGAGCAACATCTATTGTATAAAGGATATTTTTTGAGATTATATACTGGTGAACAAGCTGCAGTTTCATGGAAAAGATAATTAAAGTTGCATCAAATGTTTGAGGGGGTTTTAATCTTTTTTTTTTGTTTTGTTTTATTTTAGGACTGTCTTTTTTCTTTATTTCTTGTAAAGGAAGCTGAAATCCCCACTTTATAAAAGAGTTCTGAATAATTTATACAATGAGCTGATGGAAACAAAAATGGAATTTGTAATTCTGATATTTCCCTGCTTTTTCTGCAAGGGGAGGAGAAGAGTTACGTGAAAAAATGAATTGCAAAACGGAGAGCTAATGGGATATGGTGCAAAATGTGTTTTATGAAAAGTATTAATAGGAGAACAATTTGATTACATAGAAAATCCATTGCTGTTAAACGTTTAGTGCACATTTCCAGGCAAAACCTGATTTTTAGCAGGCATTTGCTGAGCTATTTGGAATTCTCTGCTTCCTACAACAGACGTGGAATCCTGTGCCTGCCTGGAAGGCTGATGTGGATCCCTCAGTTATAAAATCATTACCTCAACTCAGTGTCTTGTGACTCTCTGCAGGGCTGGGAGCTCTTTATCCTTGCTAATTTTCGTCCCAGGTGTGTTTATGTGCAACAATTCATTTTCTACCAAAAAAAAAATCCACTTAAACACGACTGACTCATAAAAGAATGAAGAGTTCAGGTGACTTTACCCAGCCCCAGCATCCCAGGCCTGCCTCTGCAGCCTGGTGAGATTTCCCCTGCCATGAACCCTCCCAAGCCAACACTTCACTCTCAGTTTTCTCTCTCTGCCCACTGAGGTGACAACGGCACTGGGAGAGGTTTGGGATGGAGACTGCAGAGTTTGACCCCATTTGTTATTCAGCCAGGGGAGATTCCTTGCAATTCTGTTCTCACAATGGCATTTTTGTAATTAAATGTGGACAGAACTTTGGACTCCCACAAAAAAAAGGAAAAAAAATTCATGCTGGAGAACACCTTCAGTGCAGATCCATTCAAGATCTTCCTTCTGGGAGTGACACAGTGTCAGCATTAGAAATAGCAACATGTGAAAATAGGTGATAGATGAAATAGCATATGGGAACTTAAAAACTCCTTAAAATTACATCAAATCCCAAGTGATTTAAAGAAAAAGAGAAGAAAAAGCCACAGAGCAGCAGGGGCTGGGACATGACCCAAGCACTCAGCCTGGGCAGCCAGCAGGGCCACGGTCACACCTGGAGCTTCACCAGCAGAGAGGGAATTCTGCTGAGGGACACAAAGAGAAACTCACAGGAAGGAGGAAAAGTGGTTTATTCTGCACTGGTTTTCATGGGCTAAAATAATCTGCCATTAAAATGATCTGGTATTAAAATAATCTGCCATTAAAATAATCTGCCATTAAAATAATCTGCCATCAAAACCCAGCAGGCTGCTCGGTGTGCAACTGAAATTTTCTGCCCAAATCCCAACAAGTCCTGCAAGATCTGGCTGCAAAGTGAAAGGCTGAAAAAGACTTCCTGTGCTGTTTGGGTCCTTCCAGCAGAAGTTTTTCTGGGTTTAAATGTTCCACCACACTGACTTTGTTGTTAGTTAAGTGGCAGAGCAACGCATTTCTTTTCCATGAAAATAATTTTTGAATTAATTGAATTATTTGCAACCCCTTCACGTGTCAGAGATAATCAGAGAGGTCCAATTTACTCCAGAGACAGGAGGATTTATGAAAGGCTTTCTACAAAACATTGTTTTGTTGATGGTTTGAACCTTTGCATGCTCCAGTCTTCTGCTGATATTGCAAAAGTAATTATCTCCTTTAGGTTGCCTTTATATTAAATATTGAGTTTGTTGGTTAATAAGAGGTATAATTCAGTTCTGTGTGATTGGTAAATCCATCCTGATGATGTGATTTATGCCAAATTTCTTGATTTTTTTCCTTTTGAATTCTCCCCTGGAGGCAGAATGCAAAACAGAGAAAACATGCAGCTGCTTTATTTGAACTCCCCACTCCTTTGACATTAAATAATGACATTACTCAAGAAGCTGTTCAGGAATCCATAAAATTAGCATTATTGAGCAGAAATATGGTATCTTATAAATCAGTAATTATTAACGAGCTCTTGGGTGATCCAGGGAAGATGAGTTCCTCAGAGAAACCCCTGATTACAGCAGACAGGCAGAGCAATATTCTTAAAATTACTGTCTAATCATATGGATTTTTCCAGCTGGCATATTCAAAAACACCTGTGTTTGAAACTTCTGAAAGTTTTAAAAGCCCCTGAAAGGAACTTTTACCCCTGAGTGACATCCTTGCTGCTCTTGGAGGCTGCTCCACAAATTGGTGGGGAAAGCATCTGCTGGCTTCCCCATAAATTGTTCATTTGGAGTGTAAAAAAGCATAAATTCTCTTTTTGGGGTCTGATTTTATCTGTAGTGAACGTGTTTTCCTGCCACAGGTGGATTTTAGTGGATTATTTTCAGCTCTTCAGCTGAGGATCCCTCTCAGGATCTGAGCTGTGGAGTCATTTCCAGAGAGACTTTCAGAATTCCCAAATCAACACCTTCTGATCAGACTCACAAAGTATTTATTGCTCTGTTTCTGATTATCCTTCAGTTCTATCAGCACAAGTCCACTCCAGCTGGAAATGAAAAGGGATAAAGAAGGAGGAAAAGATTTACAACTGCAAAATTTTAAGTATGGTTGAATTTGGATCTAATGTCCATAACCCTCCCAAATCTGTGGGAATCAGGTTCTGAGACATCCATGAAGTGCATTAGTGACAATTTCACTGCTTTCCCATCAGTTTATTACTGGTAATTTTGGGAAGTTCCTGGCTCTGAATCAGGGGATGGAAACTAGTGCAGCTCTATTGTTTCAGTGGAGTTATAATGGCCACAGACCACCTGAAAATCTCTTTTAAGTCTTTTCAGGAATCCTAAATTGAGAGTAAGAAAGTGTTTTGAGGCTTGTGCATTTATGGAGTGATTCCAGTTGTCATGCCATTTGGGAAAAAAAAAAAAAAGAATAAAAACTTGGGCAGAAGTTTTATTATATAGGATTGTGCTGCAACTGCAAACACTCCATAAAAAGGCAGTGGGTGCATTACAGCCCTTTAGCTCACATTTAAGGTTTGGTGCTGAGGGCTTTGTGCAAAATGCAGTTCTCAAGTTGTATCAGGATAGAGGAGCCCAAATCTCAGCATGTTCAGCTGGCTGGAAAAGCCAAAAAGAAGCAGAACTCTGTTTTCTGCAGCGTTTCACAGCCTGTGAAAGCAATTTCTGAGGGAATCTTGAAGCTCAGATATTCCCATGAACAGTGATTTATTTTTTTTTAATGAAGTACAAATCATTCATCATTTGAGCTCAGGCAATTTGGGATATGCCCAATCAGATCTCCTGCCTGCTCCTGTGACCTGCAGCACCCCTCCCTCCATCCCTGCACAAACCCATCCCAAAACCTGTGAGATTGGGGCTTTTTGAAGTGCATATTACATTTTTCTTAAGTCTCTTTTCTCAGCCTTTAGGGTGCCTGGGTTGTTTTTCAGCTTCACTCTTCAGCAAGTTGCTGCAACCACTAATAAAAAGCTGTAAAAATAACAGATGAATAACCTTTGAAGAAGTCTGCCTCTGAATTAGATGCCAGATTCGAGATGGGGATGTTTAATACAAGAGCAGTGCTGGTCAGGGTTTCTGAGTCTCATTTTAACTCAAGGAACTTGGTTAAAAAAGAAGAATCCTGTTTATCTCCCAGGCAATCAGAGGGACTGCTTTCCCTTCGTTTTCTCCATTAATCTGATTTCTCCATGTCCACCTTGCAGTGCAGAGGGTTTTAGTGTTGGTAAACAAAGCAAGGAATGAAACAAATCAAAGGAAACCTGGGCTGAGCTGGGTTATTTCAATATCCCCTTGGAAATTCATCACCAGAGCTTTTCTTGGATTGTTGGACCTTTTCAATCCAGTGCAGGGTGCTAATCTCTGTTCAACCTCAAGGAATCCTGTTTCATTAAAATATTTCCCATGGTGATGCATGGCCCTGGATCCTTTTCCATGTGCATGTCCCCTGATCATTTTCCATGTTCATGTCCCTTGATCATGTTCCATGTGCATGTCCCCTGATCATTTTCCATGTTCATGTCCCCTGATCCTTTTCCATGTGCATGTCCCCTGATCATTTTCCATGTGCACATCCCCTGATCATTTTCCTAATGCACATCCCCTGATCACTTTCCTCAGCTCTCACAGATCCCAAATCCCTTTGCATTTCCATTTGCTGTGCTGGCACACAGCCCCACTCAGGTGGGTTAAGCAGGGATGGGGTGTGCCTGCTTGCCAGCCCAGCTCCAGGGAATGAAAGGCTCAATGTGAGCCACAGCTCCCTGGGAAGGTTCCAGAATAGGTGCAAGGCTGGGGAGCACAATGTGCCCTGCTCGTGGTGCTCTCCCAGCTCTCCCTGGAGGCCACCAGGCTTTCCCAGCTCTGTTGGGACAAACATCCAGCCACATTTCCCCCAAAAGCAGATTTGTGTGCACTGCAGCATCTCTGTGTAATTCCACCAGCCCTGAATAAAATGCAAGAGTGTGGTGGCACAACAGTGGAGCTTCCTCCCTGGCAGAAAACACATTTGGGTGCCAAAAACATCCCTGGCTAAACAGCCTGGAGGGAAACCAGGGCCTTTCAGCTCTCAGGAGATGCTTTAGTTTAAAACTGGCTTCTGTCTGCAGGTACCTCCCAGGGGAAGCAGGCAGAGTACATTAAACTCGTGCTTAGGTGTTTTTAGCCCCCAGGCAGGGATTCAGCAGGAATTAATTGGCTTTGGTGAGCTGCAGCCACGGAGGATCAAAGCTGGTTGATGGTGAAGCATTAATGCAGCACTTGTACCTTCAGTGTTCCCCCCTAGTGCAGCAGCAGTGTGGGTTTATAAGGAGCTAATCCCTTGTAGGAAATAAATGTGATGTCTTAGTGCCAGCATTTGGAATGGTAGGGGATGGATGAATATTTGCTGGAGCAAGAAAACAGGTGCACTACATGACATTTAGAGTGTTTTCCCTCTGGAAGAAAAGGCAAGGAAAAAAAATAAAAATAGAGTTCTACTGAATATTGGTGAGTAGGAAAAAATCAAAGGAAAAAAAGAAAAAAGAACATTCTCCAAGCTGGCATCCTCTACATGGGGCTGACAGCAGTCCAGCATTCCCCACATCCCCATGGAATTCCCCCATTCCCCTGGAGTGCAGGGCAGTCTCCATGGATGGGTTCCTGGGCTCCACCTGCCCATGGGCTCCTTTAGAGGGAAGGAAAATCCATCTTCACATCCTGCTGGATTCTGCAGTGCCAGAGACTGTGTCCAGCCTGCAGAGCACTGGAATTCTAGGATCTGCTTCCTCTCTTAGGACATTGTGGTTTTTCCCTCCCCAGAGGACTGTGGCTTGTGTATTTTCCCCCCCAGATTTGTTCCTGGGTTCATTATGATGTGAGTCACCATCAGATCCCCCAATTTAGGGTCGTCACCCCGCTGGCATCCCCCTGACCTGTGCCCATTATTGAGATTTCTGCTCCCCACCCCAGTGTTTGTGCCTTTGAGCTCTCCCAAAGCTGTGACCCAGCTGCTGCCATCCCTTCCACACGTGGCTCTCTGCCAGACTGAGTTTGAAACACCAACCTACAACTTTGTGGTGCTCTTTTTGGGGTGATACCCACAGCTGGCAGGGCTCATTTTGGATATCTTCTTCCAAAGCTGCCCTCTTTATGGGTTTGAGGGAAAAGCATCCTCACAGAGCTCTGTCAGACACCTCAGAGCCTCTTCTCCTTTTCCTGCTCATCCCTTCAGTGCTGGATATTCAGGTACCATCTCTGCTTCACAATTCATTCTCTTGCTTCCCTTTTATTTTTCTCTTTGTTTTCTAATTGGAGATGAGGCAGTGCTGCTGTTCCTGGCTGAAGTTTGTGATCCTTGGGTGTTTATGGCACATAAAGCTCCAAATTCCAAGCCCTGTAAGGGATGGGCTCCAACCTCTACAGAAGTTCACTGGAAATTGTTAAAGGCTGCTTTTTTGCTGCTTTTTTGCTGCTTTTTTACAGCTTTGGGAGGACTTTATCAGACACACAGCACGCTATGTTAGCCCTTCAAAACCCTCTCTGAATGCACTGGGAGAAAGAACTTCAGCTTCACCCTTTGCTTCAGTGAAATTCTAAGGATTTGGCCAAAAAAAAAAAAAAAAATCTGTTTTCTTCACACAGGCTTCTTGCCTCAACTGCAAAACTGCTTCAGTTAATCCATTTTTCTCACTCTGAATTTTGCCATCTGAAATGCTGCTGGAAGGAAAGAAGGTGATCAACAGCAAATCTCTCCTGCTACAATCAAGTCCTGTCCACTCTGCCTGGCAGAAAGGTAACATTTGAAATAGTTCAGCAGTTCAGAACACTTTCTGCACTAGCAGGATGGGAGGAAAAGGAATGAGGAGCTCAGACCCATGGAAATCAATGAAAATACTCCAGGTATTATGTAAAGGTTTAGGTTCAGTGCATCAGTGAGCAATAAATTCATCACACAGATGTTTTCTTGGTCTTGTGCTGCACTCTGGGACTGCAGGTGTGTGTTATCAAAGCAGATAAAGGAGATATTTACCTTCAGCTTGGTATTTCCATCCTGCTTCCCAGAACACTCACAATTAGCAGCATTTTTCCTTCTTTTTCTTTTTCTTTTTCTTTTTCTTTTTCTTTTTCTTTTTCTTTTTCTTTTTCTTTTTCTTTTTCTTTTTCTTTTTCTTTTTCTTTTTCTTTTTCTTTTTCTTTTTCTTTTTCTTTTTCTTTTTCTTTTTTCCTGCAGAGCAGGGGTCATTGTCCCCATCCGTAGGTCACAGCTCCTCCTTCTGACTCAGGGCTAATGCACAGGAGTTCTAGGAAAATCCATGGCTCTTTTAAAGAAATAATAGATTTTCTGGAAAGCAGTTTTCAGGAAGATCTCAAGGATAATGCAGATGTTGGATGGATGTGGTGAAATAGAACACAGAATCCTCCTTCTCCTTCCTTCTCCTTCCCCTTTTCCCCTTTTCCTTTCCTTTTTCTTTTTCCCTTTTCCTTTATTTTTATTCCTACCTTAGCTTGGATTCTTGTGCTCCTCCTTTGCTCCTTTTTCTTGTCCTTTCCTGCATTTTTCAAGGGCAGACTGTATTTCATTCTCATCCCTCTTATTTTCAGCTTACTGAAATGAAAAAAAAACCCAATGTTTCAGTCTTCAACAAAAGTCTTGCAAATTTCCTGAGTATATTCACTTCCAAAAGTTTTCTAGGAATGCTCACTCACTCTCTGCCATCCTGTGCCCTTGGTTGTGGTTCAAAGATGCCAAAACTGGGATTTTTCTGAGAGGTTCAAAAATTATCCTGCACTTGGTTCAGGCATTTCCTTCTACCAGGAATAATTAGGGGGAAGAAAAGTGAAACAAACACGAGGTTACAGAGGGCCAACATCATAACCAAGTAAGTCATTCATGTAGCTTTTTTAACAATTGTCCTTCTGCTTATTTGTCACAGCATCACATCAATCCCTGAGGCTTCTGCCAAGAATCCAGGCTCTTACTTCAGTTTAATATATGTTATCATTTGAGGTTGGCTTAGAGTGATTCTTACATAATTACAAGCCAAATAACTTTAATTTTGACTTTTTTTATCATTATTTTGTGATGCCCCAGGCCTTGCAGCACGTCCCTGTGAAAATGTGGCAGCCACCAAAGCAGGGACTAAAATGACTTTACTTTGCATAATGCCAGCAGTCAAACCCCTTAACAGCTCACTAATACAAAACATTAATGGCTGGACTTTTTCAGCCATCCCAGCTCCTTTAGCAGCTGTAATATTGTTTGCTTCTTCTGTTCACAGTAAATTAGATATGCAATAAGTAGGGGTAAGAGACAGATTTAGAGAATACAAAAAAAGCCTGGAAAAGATTATTCACAGCAGCAATTAGGGATGGCTGAAACTTGGGGCATTTTTGTGCTATGTAAACAGAATATTTTGGGTTTTGTTTTTTTTTTTTCCTAGAAGTTAATTCAGGCCAAGCACTTTATTTGGGACAGCTGGTGTTGTGCTGGGGGTGGTGGCAGTGCCTGCCCCAGCTCTCTGCTCACAGCCAGAGGAGCTCTCCTGATGTTCCAGGCAGTGGGAATCTGTGTTTTGGGAAGGATTTATGGCAGGCCTGATCTGCACCACCATCCCCTCCCTGCTCTGGCCATGCTGGTTTGTGTTTTCCTGCCTTTAGTTTGCAAAATCCCCATGGTTCCATCAGTCTCCATTTTGGGGATTGTTTGGGTTTTCTAACTCAGCTGCACTCAGTTTAACTTGTGCTGTTGGGCTGCTGGAAGGGACATTTGCTGTGCAAAATTGTTAATTTGGGGATGGTGAGGGCAGCCCCTGTGAGCAGCCCTGCTTCAGGTACAGAACTGTGGCTGCTTTGCAAGTCTCCTTAATTAAATCTGAAATCATTCCCAAAATGTCTTTGTGGGATGTTCATTCTTTCACCATAAAGCAACAACCTGAGCCAGCAAGTTTGCCCTGAACCAGGGACAGAACTGAATCTCTTCTGTTTCTCACTCCTGCATTATATTCATTAAACCTCTGCCCGAAATGTGGCTGAAATTGAGGGCTGGGCTCTCCCTTGCCATGAAACCCAACCATTCTCAGAGTTTATCCATTCCCAGGGGCCATTAGGGAGGCCACAGTGACCTGCAGGATCAGGTTCTGACTCCTTCCTTAAAATCCTGTGTTGCATTTTGTATGGATTAGCTGGCTAAACTCCCTGCTGCTTAATTCAAAAATGAGGAGTTGTCACCCTGAGCTTTCTTTGTTTTGCCTCCTTTTATTTTGAAACCAGTTGAGGGAGGGTTGTGAGTGTATAATGGTGTGATAAATCACTCAATTTACATCTGGCAGAATAAAATTAGCATTGCCATTACTTCATAACAGGCCATGGCCATGACTATGGAATTGATTTCAGAGTCAGGCTGATCCATTACAATTTTGTTAATATTGAATTTTAAATGGGATGATGAATTGCTAATCAATGAAGTTAAAGAAACAACTTAGGGGAAAGAAAACCCTACTGTTTACTTTATAAATTGTGTGTCATTTACTGTGTCACTTTCCAGGGCTGCCATATTAGGAACTCCATATTTGTAATATTCCAGCTCCATCATGGACATTTGTGTAATTCAGGGAACTTTGTTGGACCAAATGAGAAATTTTCCACTCATTTATATTCACTGTGAACTTCCACCATTTTTGGTGCACTAATGGCACTGAAATGATGGCCCAGTGCTGTTCCACAACCTCAATGAACTACTCTAAAAACAAATGGAAGGAAACTTTGCTCAGTTCCTTCTGTGTGCAAAATACCATTTGTTTCTCTTAGCTCTGTGTAGTTCTCGCTCTAACCTATAGATAGGGTTTAGATTTATGGATTTATCCAAATCCTGAATCTTCTGCTTAGGGTAAAATCAGGCAAAGATCCTGGTAAAGTTTATGAAGGTCAGACTTTCCAATTTTTTAATTTTTTTTTTCATATAATTGTAGATAATATTCTTGTTTGGGGTAAAAAATCTTGCAAGTACCTGAAAATCACACAAATTTTGGGAGCTGTGCCTAACTGTGATGGAATTCACTCTATCCTGTGACACCTTTTTTTTACTGGACATACTTTTTGGGTGTGGGGATTTTTTTTCTGCAGTTGAGCTGAGACAGACATAAAGACAGGCAGATACATTGCCATATATTCCCCTTTCCTGGGGTGTCATCAAAGAGCCATCCAGTCCCTTTAATGAGAACTCAGAGCAGTAGATCACCTGGACTTTAAAGCTCAGAAGATGACCAGGCAACACTTTTAAAATGTTTTTTTTCTGTCAGGAAGGTGTGGAGCAGTGCTTGAGGAGCAGTGGATGAAATAACTCATCCTTGGCAGACAGAATGTCAGGATCAATAGATACAACATTTTCTGTGACTGGAAACTGTAAACAGAGAAATAAATACTTCTTGTGCAGTTGGAATTTATTTATTTGTCATTTTTTCTACTTTTCCTGCACCACCTGTAAAAGTGCAAAACCTCAGTGTAACCAATTAAATCAGGGCTGTGCTAACAAATCTCTCTCTTTGGGTTGCTCTCCAGTAGAGGATGCTTGTTTATTAAAAAAAAAAGCAGTAAATTACTGCAGGAAAGTCAAGCATAAATTTCAGTGAGATGAAAGCATGGGAATGTCAGGAGAGATAATTCTTTAAGATTTTATTTAGAGCAACAGAAATTCTGCTGTCCCAGCCTGTCCTAGTCACACCTGGTGCCACCCGTGTTGCATTCTGTGCTTCTCACCCCAGAAAATCCTGACTTTCAGCATCACAGGGGTTGCTGGATTATTAAAAGAGTTCTTCAGCAGCAGATCCAGGAATTCAGCCTGGGATTTTGGGTCAGGCTAAATCTGCAAGGACTTCCCAATGGAACTCTTTGGTGCACCTTTGTCATCCAGGGGAAGGGATGAGTGGGGTCTGTGTGGTTTTCTCACAAGATTCACTCTGTGCTCTCTGTTTCAATTAGCAGCCATTCACAAGGGTGTTAGTGACAGGGCAGGGGGGTGGCTTCAAACTGAAACTGAGCCACAGGAACAGAAAATCTGTGTCTGCCCCACCTCTGGAAGTGCCCAAGGCCAGGCTGGATGGAGCTCGGGGCAGCCTGGGGCAGTGGAAGGGGTCTGGAAGGCAGTTGGAATTAGGTGGTGTTTGAAGTCCCTTCCAACCCAAACCATTCTATGATTCTATATTTTTATATCTGGGGAGGGAAGGATCCACAGAGTTGGATTTGCTGTTCCCAGGGATTGGCAGTTTTGCCTTTTTCTGACTCTTTTTCCCAGCAGTTGCTCCCTGCACACAGAGAACACGCGGCTCCCTGAGGTTGTGCCATGGAGGAATTGGCTGAAGAACACCCCAAAAAGTGCCCTTGGAGCTCCCTTTTGTTGTGCAATGTGGAGTGGGAGATCTGCAGAGGAAAGGGAATTTATTCACCTTTCTTCTCCTCCAGGTCTGCAGGATGAGCCTGTTCTCAGTGGTATTGAGGGACTTGCATTGCTGGTTCTGCACCTGAAGGGAAAATGGAACAGAAATGGGAGATGTGGGTAGGATAATGATTTCCAGCCTTCTTCTGAGGAAGATATTTTAGGAATGCTTCCTTACAAAATGCAGACTGTGTATATAGAAAATGGACCATTCATTTTTGCTAAATATGTCACCTGAAAAACCGGTGCCTACACGAAGGAACCGAGGCTTATGGATAGAGACACTTTTTATTTTGCTTTGAGGAAATAATTCTTTCATTTGCTAAGTACTTTCTTACCACAGTAAAGATGTCCAGCACTACTGAACTGCAGTGAATTACACCTGGAATTTTATCAACTGTAGCTGTATAAACAAGAAGCTGAGTACATGTTGCACCACTCAATATTTCCCCCATTGATTGCAGCAGTATTTCAGATGAGTCCCCAGGGAAATACAGCAACTTCCTTTTGTTCAGAGAGTCATCAAAACCAGGCAGCTTATGATCTCTATCAGCAAAATTATTTGCATTTCGTTTGCTACAGCCTCAGAGAGAGGAAAGGGGGCACAGAGAATGAAGCAGAAGAGTGGAGCTGCTTGGCAGAGGCTCTAAAGCAGAGCCTGAAGTGTATTTATGGTTATAATTTTGCACAGATCACTTGGTGCTCTAACACCGTGCTACTGATCACAACATACATCACACTTTAATTTTAACCTTTGCAATTCATCAATAGTTTCAATATCAAATATAATTCAGCACTGACACTATTGGTTTACAGGTAAGTGGAATAAGAATGGGGGAGACTTAGTAATGGATTAGTTGGCCTGTCAAGAGAGGCAGAAAGATTCATGTTGTCTTCTCTGTGTTTCTATCACATGCACAAAGCTATAAATAATGGCAACAGCTAATCAGACACAAGAAAGATATATGCTGTCATTGAAAATCAGTTATTTCTACCATCTGAGCTCTAAAAATTTAACCACTGAAAAGGAATCCATTTAATGAAACGGCATTTTGCTGCTTTTTTTGCAAGCCATGTATATTTAAAGGATTTTTTCTTTTAAAGATTTAAAAGAATTATTTCCTTTGGTCATGGTATAGTAGTTCTGCTTCTGAATAAGTGCTTATACAACTGCAGGAAGCTAGCAATGTTTTTAGGAAAATAAAATTGGCCAAGCAATTATTTTATTTTTCATTGAATGTGTTAAGATTCAAATTTGTCCTTTTTTCTTTCTTTCTTTCTGAATGTAAAAATCCATGGTTTGTTTTCCATGAGGTTTCTTAATCTAAACTGTTCTCTCTGCTACTGGAATTTGGAAAAATGTCTGACCCCTAAGAGTTCCAAGTTTGAAACATCTCCCTGAATCCTTTCCTCCACTCTTGACTCAGGAAATCAGTGGAGTGAACAGGGCACTAAATCTGCTTTTTGGTGGTGTTGGTGGTGATGGGACATGGCCCTGCAGAGCCTGATGGAACACTTTCTTTGTAGACATTTAAAATTTCACCCCAGGTAACCTGATTTAACCCCCCAGAGTCAGCCCTGCTCTGAGGGACGCAGTGGATCCTCAAAAACTTATTCTGAGGAGTTCTGTGGGATATTCCCGGTCTAAAGTGAGACACAATTCTGAAAGCAAAATGTTGCAGCCAATGGTTATGACATCAGATGGCAAAGTGGAGAAAAAGGAGCCTTAATTCAGATGTAACTGCAGGTGAAATGATCTGCTACCAAATTGTCTGTGAGTGTGGAAATGTAAAACATGCAGCAATGATGGGCAGAAGGTTTTCCAGCCCCAGGGCTTTTCCCCATCCAGGATGCATCCTCCAGACCCTGCTGGCATCTGGAGGGGAAATCCCAGGTGCAGATCAGAGGCTGAAATGGTGACAGGACCATGCTCGGGCATGCAGAGCCTGCTGCCTCCTCAAATTCACAGCAGACAAATATGACTGAAATGGACTTTCAGAAAGGGCCTCAGATGTGCTTTTTAACCTTCAGTGCTCTCTGGACAAATCACTGCTTATGACAGGCTTCATTACTGCTGCAAGCCTGGCCAGAAGCAGGAGGAGGGAAAGTGGAAGTGCTTTTTATCATTTCTTGGGAGAAACACGGCACACTCACCACAGAAGGCAGTAATTGTCCATCACTTTTCTCTGACACGTTATGGAAAAGAGAAAAGGCATTAGAGAGTCAGGTAAAGAGACTAATCTTGTTGAAACATTCCATTCAAGCTAACAGCTTGTGTTAGAGCAATCCCACACTTGGTGCCCAGGGAAGCAGCTCAGCCTGTGGCTGGTGTGCCAGTCAGACCCTGGAAATCTGAGAGCAGGACCTGCTCCAACACCTTGGTGATTCCCACTGAAGGGAATCAAGGATAACCTCATCCACATTCCCCAGTTAGGTGCCACAGTGCTCAGTGGGATGGATCTTGGGTAGGGCTTGCTGGTAAAACACAAATAAAATTGCATTTCGGGGCCTGAATTTCAATGGGAAGTATTGTGTTAGGTAAAAAGAGATCAAAATGATCCCCAGAACGTTTTCTGAATATTCATGGGCTGCTGGAGGTGCTGCAGTGTGAGCAGTCTGTAGGGCTGGGACAGCTGTCAGTTCTATTGTAAGGTGGTTTGTTGTTCAAAAAACCTTCACTGAAGGCAGGAAAAATGCTGATTGTTCTGGAATGACTCCAGTGCCAACCACTTCATATTGTTCAGCAGTGAGATTACCAACTCCTACACCTCTCTCTTTGAAAAAGTCACTGAATTCATCTCTGCTTCAAAAGACCAGACCATAAATACCAGTGCCTTGCATAGAGTCAATGCATCATTTCCCACTTCTGTCCCTCAGCATCCAGAGGTTTGGTTGGAAATGGGTCTGGTGGCAATTGCAGCCTCTCACCTCCAGGAAAGAAGTGTAGATCTTGTCAAGGCATTGGAAAGGAGGAGTGAGAAGCTGCTGAATGGACAGGCAAAGGATGGTTTATGTGTTCTATTATTTCTCCTCCACTTGCAATTGCAGTTTTTTAATTGCTTCTCTTTGTTCTTTGCATCACCATCGCTATCTGGAACTGTATTTTTGTTTTCTTTATCTTGAGATAAAGAACACCTCAAGATCCCCTTTTTTCCTTTCCAGCCCCGAGCCACCATCCCCTGCTCCTGTCAGGGTGTGTCTCTCCATGGACCCCAGGCTACAGAAGTGTCCTTGTCCCCAGGCACTGACAGCAGAGATCAACTCTAATTAGGGAAATCCTGGCAGCTCTCAGTACTCCTCAGTCCATTTTTGTTCCTGATAGTTATGGAAAGAGCTGTGAGCCAAATTCAAATGGAAAAGGCTGCTGCCACCTTCCCCAGCACCTTATCAGCAATCCCTAGCCGGGCTTGTAAAACATTCCATCACCTGTGAAGGGTGGGAGATTAATAAGAGGTGTTTTAATCTTCTCCTCACTCACTGCAGCACAAACAACACGATGTACAGAGGTGAAGGAAGGGAGGAAACCAAAGCTGTTTTTTCCCCCCTGAGCCGCTTGCTAAATCCATCACTCCCTGAAAAGAAACTTCAGCAGTGTCACTGGTAGCTCAGAAGGGAGATTCAACCTGAGAGGTTCAACCACGTGCAGATTCCTCCTGGGATCCAGCTGCCAGTGCCAACAGTTTAATGGGTTCCCCCATCCAAGCACCCCAAAACTCAGTCCCTGCAGCATCCAAGGGGCTCAGGGCAGGACATTCAGGGTGCTGGGGCAAGCTGAGAGCTCCCAAGCCAGGATTAGCACAAAATTTCCCCTCCTGCTCCATAGGAAATGTGTTTGGAGCTTCAATCAGCCCAGCCAAGGCTCTGCTCTCCCTGCAGAGCAGCACAGAGCTCTGCAAATTGATGCATTCAAAGCCCTGCTAGGGCTGGGGGATAGTGGGGTTTGGTGATTCCAAGTAGACAATTTCTAATATTCAGTGTATAAGGCTTCTGGCTGTTCAAAAATCTGTTTGGGACCATGCAGCCAGTCGTTGCAGTGTCTGGTATTGGGAATTTTTAATTTGACTTTGTGAAGGAGAGCTTTGCTGCAGACTTGCTTGGAGGTGAAGGGAATATTCATCCAGGTCAATATTCATCCCAGAGCTGGGAAATCAATGCTAAGCACTGTCTGGAGCTGAGCTGAGGCCCTCTGGCCCATCAGTTTGCTGGAGGCTTCGCTAAAATTGCCATTTTTGCCCTGTTTCAGTCTCATAATTGCAGCGGTACCGTGTGTGTCCCAGGACTGACACTTCCACAGAGCTCTGCAGGAGCTGCCAGCAGAGCAGGGACCCTTTCCAAGTGGTAAAACTTCTTTGTGTGCTTCTCTCCATCTCCCACCCTTGCTTTTCTGTCTTCCCAGGCCTTCCCAGAGCAGACAATCGCTGCCATCAAGACAAAGCACTTGCTTTTCCTGAGATGGTCGAGCTTGTACAGAGAGAAAAAAGGGAGAAAGGGAAAAGGAATGGAATATTTCTCTGCAAAGGGCACCTGTCTTTTATAGAGGATAAAGTGTTGCCAGATGAGCTTAACAACATTATTAATCAATCTGTGGAGACATCTTTCTAATATTTTTTTTTTTCCTTTGTAGGAAAAATCTTTAGAAGAAAACAATCCAGGCAGAGGAAGAGATATAAAGCTCTGCAGAAGGAGAGAGGGGGGTGAATTTCCTCCTTGAAAAGTCAGCCCTACTCTCTCCAGTAGAAATTCCTTAGGGAAAATATACTTGAAGTTTATAGCAAGATACAGGTTTGGAATGTTTGTAGGATTCTTTGTTTAACAGAAGTTGATTATTTCTTCCAGGGGCTCGACTCAGATTTGGAAAAATGTTCATATTTAATTGTTTGGGGCTGTCAGGATCCTTGATTGAAAAGCATCATTTTTATTGTAGGTGCTGTCCACGCACGGCAGCGTTTTCCACGGAAAGGACTCAGGGAGGTGTCTGTGCTAATAATTCATTCTTGGCAGAGGTTTCCTCTCAGCTGTTGGGAATTGTTGAGAAGTGCCTATCAGTGAATCAAAGCATCCTGCAAACTCTGGGAAGCAGGGAACTGAGGCTTTGCTGGGGCTTGTTTCAGCCTGCCAGCAAAGCTGAGTGATTCACCCAGATTCCCCTGACAGAGAGTGCCCTTCCTGCACCACCACTGATGCCTCAGGTTTGAGCTTTTGTATTTTTCAGGTTCTGTGCTGCTTTAGTGGGTGGGTCTGGGTTCACATCAGGGGATGCTGAGCTCTGTGCACAGAGCAGGGAGACAAAACAATTCCTGCTCCAGCTGGGCACCAAGGACAAATGAGCCAAATCTCAGGCCAGGAGCACAAACCCCGTGGGCTGGAGAGAGAAAAACAAGCAGGGTGGGACTGCAGGGGCTGAAGCTGGGATGGGACAATGAACTGCAAGGTGCAAATGGAGCAGAGCTGATCCCAGGGAGAGATCCCGGCAGCGCTCGGGGATTTTGGGGCCATTTTGGTTCATCTTGGGTGCAGCCCTGGCTGGGCTCTGGTGCTGCCCCAGGTGGATCCATGGAGGAGATCCTTGGGATAAATCCCTGCTTTATTCTGGGA
Source organism: Fringilla coelebs (assembly GCF_963513975.1). Classification (NCBI taxonomy): domain Eukaryota; kingdom Metazoa; phylum Chordata; class Aves; order Passeriformes; family Fringillidae; genus Fringilla; species Fringilla coelebs. The sequence goes on from NC_140036.1 coordinate 22,778,949, forward strand.
CTCTGCCCAGCCCCTGCTCCAGGGCAGCCTGCACAAGGCATTACCATCAGCCTCCCTCCCACGTCCTCACCTGGCTGCAAAATTCTGCAGCATGGGCAGAAAATGCTTCCAGCAGTGGGGGATTTTTCACTTTTTGTGCTACTTGAAGGAAAACTCCCACTGCTGCCAGGGATGAGGATGGATGGAGGCAGGAGGCCGTGGCAGAGCCCACCCTTGATGGAGACAGATGGAGGATTTGCTGTCTTACAGCAAAGGTGGTTGAAATACCTGAATAAACGCAATGAAAAGTCAGAGTGGAAAGTAAAAACAGGACTGAAGTTTTCTTTAGAAATGGGGGGAAAGCCCTCATTTTGTAATAAAACCAAGTAGAGTCAACAGGGAGTCAAAGACTCAAGTGGTTGCAGACAGTAAAAGGTTTTTCCATAAGAGGTGGCTCTTCCACAGTCTTATTTTCTGCATCTCTAAATTAGAAAACATGTCATTGAAAGAAAGACAATGCCATTTAATTAAGAAGAAAATAAGTAAATAAAGTAAATCCTTCTTGCCGAGGCAATAAGTAAAAACTACGTAAAGTACAGTGAAACCACTTGAGTGAGGTTGTGAAGGAACATTTGTGCACTGCCAAAAGTGATCATTTCTACTTAATCTGCTATTGAAATGTCCCAGAGATGCAGTAAAAAAATCAAATTTTGTGGGTATTTAGTTTCCATATAGTTTATAAATTTTACCAAAATCCCCATGGACTCTTTATCCCTTGCTTGTTGTTTTGTTTGACTGCTTCTCTTTAGAAAGAGAGTTTATAACTAAACAGAAAGGGCCTTGTTGAGATTATCATTGAGAGGATGAATATGAAAGTGGGGGTAATAAAGTGAGTACCTTTCTTCTCTGCTTATCAGTATTAGAAGCTCTTTCAGAGTGGCTCCCAAAAATATTTTTCCATATAATCCATAGATGGACAATGAGGTTCATTTTCCAAATGTTTAAGAGGGAAGATAGAATCAGCCATTTGCAAATTTCCATATAAACCTACTTTTATATTTTCATTTTTTTCCTCTCCCTTCGTGAGCTGGCAGAGAATGAAAATGGTCTGGGAGATATCTGTTTTCCTTCTGGCACTGCTGCCATCAGAAATCCTTCACCAATTCCTGCTCCTCATCCTGTTTGTCACTGCCCTTGGTGACCAGAAAGCAAAGACTTCCTGAAAAAAAAAAAGCAAAATCAATAGAAAGTTTATCTGATTCTCACTCAGATTCATTGCCTTCCCATCCTTCCTTCCAATCAGTGAAATTAATGGTTGAGAGCCTGAACTAAAGGAAAACCAAACAAGCTTTGTCCTGGAAAAGCTAGGAGGCAAATTGCTGGCAAAGGGCAGGAGAAGGGAGGGCACACAGAAAAATCTGGAGAGTTCAGAACTTGGATTAAATCCAGGGGTTTGTGTCTGAAAGTGGATAAATGCAAGGCATTTCTCTCGAGGGGCAGGGAAAGAAAGGAATAACAAGCAGAAATAAACTACAGGAGAGCAGAACAGAGGGCAGCAATGCAGAAAAGATTCCGAGAGAGACAGCAGGTAACAAATTAAATATAAGTGAAAATGTGAGGCTATTAGGGGAAAATGCCACAGCCACTTTGGAGTGCATCCCTCACCAGCAGAGAAAAGGGACAATTCCCATTCCCAAAGCCTGGCTGTGATGGGAGCCAGGCTCTTGTGCTCGCTGGGGGAGCAGCAGCAGGGATGGATGGTGATGAGGAACTGGAGGTGGCCGGGCAAGAGGCACCTGCACCCTCCCTCTGCTCCCAGGGCAATTCCACCAGGGTCCTCCGTGGTCTCTGGTGGCCACAAGGGAGTGAAAAGGGTGATTAAAGGATGCTGTGATGCCAGGGAGAGTTTGGAGAGGGAAGATTCATTTAGCACCTGGACAGGAGCGGGACAAAAGCCTTTTCTGGGGTGTTGTGGAGGTAATGGACTCTTGAATTTAAAGGGGATCAGGAGCAATGCCCTCCTCGCAGAGGAAGAGGAGTTATGTGCTCAAAATGATCCCCAGAAATCCAAGGAGGAGCTGAAGGTCGGTTCAAATAGGTGAGGTTTTCTGCTCTGCCCCAAACTTTCTCTCCTCCACAGTTCCCACCAGTTCTCAGCACCGTTTTTGTACCCAGGGTGGGTCAGAAATCAGCTTTGTGCCAATCAGGAGTCTGAAAGGAAGGTTTCATTTTTGGTGTGAGTTCTCTCCTGTTTTGGGAGATTTTAAGTCAGGGAAGTGCAAGATAATTTTAGGGCTTTTGATAAGTCCTTGGTGTGCATCAGAGATGATTCAGTCTGTCAGATAGCTCCAAAAAACCCACACTATTTCTGGCACTTCAGATTATTTTCTGTTAATATTTTCACCCCAAATACTTCAAAAATATTTTGTAACTAGTTAATGGATGTCAGCAACATTAATTGATGCAGAGAACAATTAGTGCAGGTTAACCAGTAACATAAAGTCCCTGGTTTAAAACAACTTCTTATTTTAAAAGTTGATTTATTTGCTGTTGTATTCTGTGACAAATGTGTTAGAAACTTTCTTGCTGTGCTCAGGTGCTTAGAAAAAGGAACCTCAAATCCTCTAAAATATCTTAATTTAAAATCAAACTGATGTCCAAACTCTTCTCACATTTTCTGCTTTAACTTCCCCTGGTTTTTGAGATCAGCCTCTTTTCCCTTTATTTCTCCTCACATCATCATTCCAAAATTTCAAGGTGCAAGACATGGAAGGGAAAAAAAAATTAAGAAAAAAAAAATCTTTCCATCAGTGATAGGTGAAGGGTTCTCAATCTTCCAGTCATATTGGAAGTCACCTTGTAGGCATGCTACAATAATTTTGTTAATTAAGACTTGTAATTTTTAAAGACATCCCACTGCTAGGATCAGGCAGGGACTCCACTTGGCTCAGATATCTCAATATATTCCTGGTTTCAGGTTTATAATTATGCTGGGAAATGCAATAACATTCTGATGCATGATACATTATGTGTTGGAAATTCAATATTCTTCAATAGCACTCATTTTTTACAGCCCTTTGCAAGGGAAGAGGGTGATGAAACCAACAATCTCCTGCTTTTTTCAGCCTTCTTAATTCTTAATGCTCGAGGCAAAATGGTTCTAAAATTACCTTGTAGATGCTTTCTAAAATCCTCTCTCACATTTGTTTTCCACTCGAATCATACTTTTATTACTGTGAAATAAATAAATACATTCACATTATGCATAAAACTCCCCAATTTCCTTTGAAGTATTTCTTACAGGCAAAAAGGCTTTGATAGGGGATGTCTAAATGTTTACAGATTTTCACCAGAGCTACTCTGGGATGTTATCATATTATTGTCTCATACTGGTGGGTTTGCTCAGGGTTTTTTTGGTTTGGTTTGTTTAATAAATATTAATCCATAGAGTCACAGAGTGGTTTGGTTTTGAAGGGACTTTAGAGCCCATCTCATCCACCCCTGCCATGGGCAGGGACAACTTCCACTGGACCAGTTGGACTTCCTGGCCAATTCCTGGTGATTTTTTTTTTTTAAATTTTCATTTTTATTGGGAAAAATAAAATAAAATCAAGGTGATTTATTTTATTGGGATGTGAGACAACCCTTTTTGCCAGAGCAGTTAATTAGATTATTCTTCAGTCCAAAGAGCTGTGATATAATTAATCATTAAAGCAGATTTAGTGCATCTGTGATTCGGTGCACATGGGAGAGGGAAGAAACCTCTTAAAAATCCTTTCTGTTCCTCTGGCCAGTGCCTAATTTCACTGTTCATCCACTTGGAGACCCATCCCATAAATCCCTTGAATTATTCAGTGTCCCAGGAGAAGCTGGGACAGTGGAAGGTGTCCCCAGGGCAGGGGTGGCACTGGAAGAGCTTTAACGTCCCTTCCAACCCAAACCATCCTGGGATTCTCTGGGTTATTTTCCAGCAGCTGTTCCTCCTCTGGAATTCCCACCCTCCCCACATGTGAAATTGGGGTTTTACCCCAGAAATGCAGGGCAGAGCTGCTGTGAGAGCAGGGCAGGGGTAGGAAAATCCTGAGTTTGGGTCTGCAGCATCTCCTGGGAAGGGGAAGAGCCCCGAGCCCAGCTCCAGCTCTCTGCCTGGGCAGCTCCAGGCAGCCTTGGTTATCCCTGCCCTGCACCCTGGCAGCCTGTGTTCTGTGTTTTGTTATCTTTTCCTCCAGGGTTTCCATCAGGTTTGATAGGGATGGAATCAGCTCCTTGCTGCTTCCCTTTGTGCGTTGAGCTGGGCTTGGTTAAACCCATCCACACCCTCCACTCAAAACCTTCTTAATCATGGAGCTCCTCTCAAACACTCAGTTTCTAATCAAAATAAATAATAACCCCTCAGCTGTCCCTCCTGGAAGGAACTTCTCATTAATATCTGTTCTTGTGCAGGAGGTGTTTGCTCCATAAAGGCAGCTGACATTTGAAATTCAATCAATTATCATCTTGCTTCGGATTTTGTGCTAACAGAGCAGCGTGGAATGGTTAAATTATGAAACAATTAGGAAATAATGGCTGCTTTAAGTCATAATGTTGTTAAATAAAATTAAGCTTCGAATTAATTGTTTCAGATGTTTCGAACTGACAACTGTTTCTAGTCAGATTTCAACAGGTTTTCAGTTCAAATTTTCCCCATTAAGAATAGGGTTTTTTACATATGAAGAGCAGCTGGTTTTATCTGGGTATTTTACCTGTGATTTACTGGATTCTTTTGCACTTTTTTAAAGAAAAAATATTTTGACTGAATAAGTGAGAAAGACCCAGCAAACATCAAATACATAATAGTAAAATTATGTGCCACAAAGTGAGAATCACTTAAAATCAAAAATAAACTGAATTATTATAATGCAATTACATTAGGAAATTAATTTAGAAACAAAACCTCAGTGCCTGGTTGTTAAATTTTGAAAATGGACCTGCAGTAGTGAATAGCAGGGAACTGCTCCAGATTATTTTGTGTATCTGAGCCAGGATTCTTTGGGACAGAAGTTGTGAGAAAAATTGGGATTTCTTTCCCTTTTTTCTCCCATAGCCAGAGCACACAAAGCAACCTGGGTGTTTTATTAAATGCTGCATCTTTAAAAAATGGTGCTTGTACAGTGAAACCATCCTGACTCTTTTCAGAGCCATCCCTTGGGAGCAAAGAAATAAGAGCAGGAGATGAGAACATTAAATTGAGTGAGTCCTGTAGTTAAAGGTTCTGTAAACTCCCTTCCTTTACAGGTTGTTACGAGCTCCAGAGTGTTCCCTCCTAGGTCAAGGCAAGGCAGCTTTTACTGCAAATCCTCAGCTTTCCTTTCCACAAAAATGTTCATTCCTTCCACACAAATGTTCTCATTTCTTCCCCAAATCTCAATAAACTTTTCAGCTTGCTGATTACTTTTTTAATTATTTTTTATTACCAGTTAAATGCAATTTTTATTTCTTTCCCCCTTCTCCCTGGCAAAGCTCAGCTTTACCAGTTTGATAGAAGAGTTAATATTTTTTTCCCCTCCTTTTCCTCCTTTTCAAAGATTTTTTTCCTCCTTTTCCCTCCTTTTATAACTTCTACACTTCTTTCAGAGCTGATAAACCTGAACTGGGGAAGAATAACCAAGCTCAGTCACAATTTGAACTCAAGGTATTTATCATTATTAACTGAGATAATAATAGTATTATTATTATTAATAATAATAATATAAGCAATAACATAAATAACATTAATAATAATAATATCAATAAAAACCATAATGATAGTAATAGGAAGAATTAATAAAACTAATGAAAATAACCACAATTTTTATTTTTACTTTTAATTTCAATTTTAATTTTTGTTTATATTTATATTTATATTTATATTTATATTTATATTTATATTTATATTTATATTTATATTTATATTTATATTTATATTTATATTTATATTTATATTTATATTTTGCAGCCCCTTTGCCTTATACTGTAGGGATGTTCCCATAGCACTGAATATAATCCCAGGGACGTCCTGCTGGAGCTCTTATTATGTGCGATAATAACACCAGCTAAATGTTCACATCTTGAAGGTGTTTTACAAGCAATTGAATGATAAATTTATATTTTATATAAAATATCAATATAATATATTTATATTTTATAATATATTGAGGAACATTAGAAATGAAATTCCTCCTTTCTTTAATGTTCTTTTGCAGCCCTGCCAGGATGGGCACCTGGAACAGCTGCCCCTGCTGGGGCTCCCTGCTCTCTCCCCATCTGTGTGGAACTGCTGGAGAACTCTCTGGGATCAATGCTGAGTTGGAGAGACTGGAGGATTCTTTTACAAGGGAAAGAGGTGTTGAAAAAGAGGTAAAATGACCACGGGGTGACCATTCTCCAGCTCTTTGCTTTTCCTCCTGGAACCACTCAACTGGCTGATGTTTCTTGCCTGTTTTTCCCAGATCTCTTAATAAATACAAATTTGCATCTGCCCCAGAATAGTTCTGGAGCATTTCCTCTTAGACACTCCCTAAGAGACTCTCACCCTTTTTAGGATGAGGGAAAGGCTTGTCTTCCCTGGAATAAATCATATGCAGGCTCCAGGCAGACACTAAAATATGTGCAAGGCATTGGACATGTCTTGTCCAATTTGTGGTAAAATTTAGAGACAAAAGCTACCTGGGCAGAGCCTGCACTGGGTCTTAGATGGGCTTTTTAAAGCCTGGCTGGAAGCAGGATTTCACAGAGCACAGATTCCACATCAAGTATTGATCTCACATCTTTGTAACCTGGAGTTTTACTATCTTTAATCAACCTAAAGCCCATGTAGTTATTTTTCTTCTCTGATTTGACAAGCAGGCTAGCATTAAGGTGGAAGTGTTATTAATACTGCAAGATGAGCTGAATGTACTGCAGGACATAGGAGGGGAAAGGGGGCCAAAAAAATGAAAAGGTGAAGTTATGGGAACTGCAAGCAGAGTTTATTGTGATGGCTGCAGCAAAGAAAATCCAGGGAGCAGCTGAAATTGTTCATGGTGTGTATTATCCAGAAACAAATCTCAGGCACTCAGCTGTTGCCACTTGCACAAAATAGGTGATAAAGTGAAATATGAAGAGCCACAGAGCCATCAGCCTCCTGTCCAAAGCCCAGAACGTTGCTTTCACCAAAGCAAATGGCCCAATATATTAATGGGGTTTAGTCAGCCAAAGGAACCTGTGGACTTTCAGTCAGCTCCTCCAGTCACTTTTATGTGAGGAGTGAAATAGTGTTTTCAAAAGTTTGAAAGAGACATATCTTGGCAGTCCCTGGAAATGGCTTCTCTGCTAAGCTGGGCTGTGATTTATATGAATTAGTATCAGTCTGGCTCGGCTGTGAAATTAAATACTTCTAGTCCCAAGATGTTCAGGTAACTTTTATTCTTAATTTTCTTTTGATAGGTGTAGTGAGTACATTTAAAAGTGGAGCAGTCATTCGAATTTTTCACAGAAAATACAGCTATGGATTTTTCTCTCCCTTAGTCCTTGGTGCTTTTTTTATTTTTTTTTCCCTTCTCATGTAATAAAAGCTGACTTCTTCCTCTCTCCATCACACCTGCTGTGTCCCTGCCTTCCTGAGGAACTGGGCCAGTCCTGCCTTTCCACATGTGAGTATCCCAAGATTCTTGTAAAAGGGAAAAAATCTCAACTGATACATATTTAATAACAACTTCTAGTCAGTTTGGCATGCCTGGATGTGGGAGGGTTTGGGGGCTCTTAGTTCTTTTTTTTTTTTGGTATTTTTTGTTATTGTGGTTGGTTTAAAGTGGGGTTTAGGAAGGAATTCTGTGAAGAAACAACTGAGGCTATTAGGAAATAATGAATTCTCTATGAGGATAAAATGGTGCATTTTTTAATAGTCCAATCATGTACAGCAAAAAAATATAACTGAAATTGTGTCTCTGTACCACTTTGCATGTGCTGTGGGTGCAGGGGTTCTGCTCAACAGCAGGATTTGATTTAGGAGCTGGAATGTTTTAGAAGTGAGAAGGATGAATTTTGTGGGGGTGGGGTGTTTATCAGGGTGTTTATCATCAGCTCTGACTCTCATTGGCATATCCAGAACTTTTGTGACTGTAAGAGAGAGCAGCAGTAAAACCACGTGGGTTTGGCACTGACACAATCCGAGACAAAACACTTGGAGAGCAGCACCCTTCCAGCATTTCCCAGGACCATTGATTTAATATCAATATTGTCCAACAAATGTCACACCAATGTCACACTGCAGGTGATGAGCTCTGGCATTCTGAGATATCCAAACCTGGAGTGGGTGAGGAAACTCCTTCCCAAGCCCTCGAAGGGATGATCCCTCTTGTGGAACAGCAGTCACCAAGTTCAGGTGGGATCTTTAATTTAGATTTTATTTCAATTGTAGATGCAGCACAAGGGTTTCCATTTAGGTTTCACATAGTGGTTTCAAAGCAAAACCTTGTAGACAGTTTGGGGTTTATTGCCTTTTAAATTAAACTTTCTGCATGAATCAGGACAGATGGGGAAGAATCACCTTTGGCTAAATCCAACCAAAAGCTACACTTCAAAACTGTTGCTAGTTCAGATGACAAAATGCAGGGCACGAAGGAAGTGCAAGAGTCAGTGATTTGTCCTCTTGGTCCACAGCAGGATCAGCTTTCCTGAGATGTTTCTGAGGATTTTTTATTGAATCTCAGTCCCTGAATGCTTGCAGTGGGATCTCTGTGCATTTTACAGAGGAGAGACTCCCCCAGCACCTCCCTTCCAGTGCAACAGAGAGCTGCTGAGATCTCCTGGCTTCACAAACCTCTCATCACTTCCAGACCTTCTGGGGTTGTGCAAGACACCCAGAAATGTAGGTGGCATCACAGCATTCCTAATATAAACTTCAAAATACATTTTCTATAAGTACTCCCGCTCACCAGGGCTGTTTACACTCATTTTTTTGCAGTCCTGGGAGACCTGTGCAATCCATTAGTGAGAAATGACTGATGGGTGCATTTTCCATCCACCTGAAATGCAACAGAAGTTTTTTTATATAGTGAAACTGATGCCACCAGGGCCATGGGAGCAGCAGGCTGGACATCACCTCATGAATCACTGCTGCTCCTTCCTCCAAGGCTTTGGCAGCCTTGGGAGGTTTCCTTGCAGAAACCGCGCTTTTTGCGAGGTCTCAATGCTGGGGAACATAAATAATCACACACCAAGGTCTCCCCTCTCAGCCCAGGAGTGTTTGGGCACTGTGGAAGAGCACAATTTATAACAATCCATCAGCTCTGGCTGGGCACACAGGCTGGGGTTAAACTCCCATCCCGTATTTGCTCCATTTGCCAGCTCCAGCCAGGAGTGAGGAACGTGTTAGGAAGCACCTGGAAGAGCTGTCTGGTAAATAGGATAATTTGTGAGCAGGCAGAGAGGGGGAAAGGAGGTTTATGGTGCACAGTTCTATCAATAAGTGCTTGGGTTTCAATCACAAGTGCATCGCTGTTTTATTTCTCCACATAAAGTGATAATGAAGAATGATGACCTCATGTCTAGACCTAAGCTTTTAACTTTGTTGCAGCTCTGGGGGCTTTAATGTTTTTCAAAAAGCAATCAATCAAGTGCCAAAACCTGTCTGGCTAATTACCTCTGAGACTTTCGAAAACTCTCCTCTCTTTTCTGGGAGAAATGTAGTATTTATAAATTGCTTTGTGGAAGCACAAACCAGGTTATGGCCTCTTCTCCTCTCCACCTCGTTTTGCTCCTGCTCTGTGCTTAATGGAAGTGCTAATGTTGTGAATCTCAGCTTCTGACAGTGTTTCTGGCTGAGATCACCATCCCTGTTTCCTCCTGGGAAAAAAATATATTTATCTCATGAGATGAGAATATCTCGGTTGTATTTGGGGGAGGGAACCTAAGAAATGAACACCCTGTCACCCAAAGGTTTGGTGTCACCCAGACCCAGTGAAATGTGGAGAAAAAAGGGGTTATTCAACTAAATTTGAAATTTCTTTTCACTGTCTATTAAGCTAGAGGTATTTCAAATAGAATAATATATAATCAAGGTTAAACAAAGGAGAGGAAAAAAGGGAAAAAAAAAGCAGAAATGAATTTCTGGAAGTGTGGAAGTTCAATTTCCTGCTCCAAGCAGGGCAAACCTCAGTCCTGCAATGGGGACATCAAAGTTTTCTTTGCCAATCCATTCCTGTTCCTGACCACTGCCCCAGGGAGGAGATTTTTCCTTCTCTCTACCTGCTGAATATCTCCCTGCAACTGGGCAGCACCCCCAGCAGTGCAAAGATCTCAGTAAAACTGAGCTAAACCAGATGCTGGGTTTGGTCCAGCTGCTTGAATTGTTCTTTTTTCCCTTCCTTCTCTAATGCTTTTGAACAATTTTACATCAGAAAGAGAATATTTGCAAATGTCCAAACCCCAAATGGCAAGGAGGATGGAAATAAATAATCTTTAAAGTCCCTTCCAACCTAAGCCATTTTATGAAATGTTTCTATTTGGACCAAAATAAGAATATATAAGTAAGAAAAGGAAAAAAAAAAAAGAGAAACTTTTCTTAAAGAAAGTTAAGTTGCCTTTAGTGTAACAGGTTAAATGTCAAACCCAACATTTCAGTGTTGAAGTGGTGCTCACACTTGTGAAAACCCAGTGGCATCAGTTGTGAGAAAGAAATAATCTACATAAGAAGGAACAAATCAAAGATCTCTGACTTCTCTGCCAAACAGAAAAAAAATCTGAAATTTCAGGATATTGGTAGAAGGAAGCAATCCCTCCATTTTTGTAGAGCAGCTGTTTCTCCTGTTTGGGTTTTGAAAATTCAGCTGTGAACTCCTGGGCTGTACAACTGTGTCACCTTTAAATAAAGCACAGGGATTTTTGCTGCAGTTCAAGCTGGATTCTTGTCTAATCCTTCAGAGACTGAGCATTGAACAGATTATGATCTTTAATAATAAAGATAATTCAGGATAGGATAATTCAGATTCAGAGGGACCCAAGGAGGATATTTAGCCCCAACTCTTGCTTAGCATAATTAGTGTGCACATTTTCTTGTCAGTCTGCATAAAAATTTGAATATTTTTGCCTTGTATTTTTCCCAAACTCAAGATTGTGCTGCCCAAACACTTCTGAAATAATGGGTGTTAAAAAAGCCCTGAGCTTTTTAATTAATACATTTAATATGTGTGATGGTTTTTGCGTCAATGAAACTTCAAATGATGAAGAGTTTGAAGCTTGTCATTAATTTAAATACAATGAAGTGAATGCACAGTTTGTAATCACATGAACTAATTTCTTCTCCCAATAAACTGAAGTATAATTCCAATATTCTTAGAGCATCAACAAAATCAGGGAATGATTGCAACTGGCATTTATAACAAGCACTAGTTATGGTTGATGTATGAGATAATTATAATGCTTTGCAGGAAAATCTAATAAATCCCAGAACAGTTACTCTGTAAAACCCATTTTTATGGAAATTAGGGTGTGAATATCGCATCCATTACAGCAAGAGGCTGCACAGGCAATTCTGACAGCCTCAATCTGCAGCAGTGTCCACTCCTGAAAGGTAATTGTTTCTGAAGTTTTGCACGGAGGAAATAACTGTGTTCCATTTCCTGAAATGAAGGGCTTAGTATTAAAATATTAAAATCTTCATAATTTGCACAGCTTGATGAACTTCTGAAGAGACACAGCTGCTCTGACACCGAGGTTGGGAGCCTGAGCAAATAGTGGGGGATGCAGTTTAATATTTTGGTGATAAATAATGCACCAAGATTTGGAGTTAAGCTGCTGATATGTGGAGCATCCCAGGAGTAACCAAGGTTTGCAGGGATATTTGTGTTAGATATGAGCTCTACTGAACAACAACCTGCTATTTTTTATTCTAGAGTTAAATTGAAAATTCCCCCCTTTTTTTTTTTTTTTGTTTTGTTGTTTTTGGTATGGTTTGGTCTTTTTGGGGTTGTTTGTTTGTTTGTTTGTTTTTGATTTGGGTTTTCTTTTAATTTGTTTGTTTTCCTTTCTTTTTGTGGAATTGTTTGTGGTTTTGTTTGTTTGGTTAGTTTTTGGGTTTTTTAAGTTTTGTTTTTAGTTTTGAGTTTTTCTTTGAGGTTTTTTTTTGTTGGATTGCTGGATTTTGTTGGTTTTTTTGGGGTTTTTTTTAAGAGGTTCATAAACTGGAGTTACTCCTGATTTACACAGCCCAAGGATGGAAGCCCTGTTCTCAGCCTTCCATTTACAGTCCTTAACTTTTATGGATATGAACAGCAGAAGACAGAATATCCTCCAGAGAGCTGACAGACAATCCTGAGAATAACCTGTCATTCCTAATCTTGCTTTTAAAGTGTTTCTTGAATGCTTCAGGTCCTTTTTTTTATTTTGCCTCTTCAAGTTTTCATCTCTGAAAGATGATAGAAAGTTATTAATATGACTTTATGCTTGTCTGAGCTCCCCAAGGACAAGCTTTCAGGATTAGGTATCCAAGATAGGCATCCATAATCCATTTGGCATCAGCTGGGGCTGCATTTGCACATTTGCAGGAGTTATAACCTGTGGGTTACTCCATGCTGATGCCTAATTCCAAATACTGTAGCAAATGGCTCTGGAAAACATCTGAGTTCTCAAAAAGTCACATAAACACGAGATTAACCTTGGAGAAAAGGTTCCTCTGAAAGCCACAGAATGAGGGAATGGCTCAGGGACTGCCTGGAGTCAGAGCTGGTTTGGAAACCTGGAAGCAGATGATGTGAATTAGGTAAATCTCAGTCTTGAGAATGGTCAGTGAGCTGCTGGTTGAGCTACAAATTATAATTTTTATCACCAATATGTTTGGAGTTCTGAAATAAAGACAAGCAGAAAATAAGCTGCCAGGAAAAACCCTGGCAGACAGAACACCTTCCTTCAGGAGATGTGCCACTAGAAACAAGCTGCACCTCCACTTCCCACTATTATTTCAGTTTGATCCCAGTTGTTCAACTTGCAGTTTGTGTTCTTCTTTAAAAAAATCTTTAATTCAGTCATCTCACAGCATTTCTCACAGCATTGACTCAGGTGCCCTATCTCACAGACACACAGCAAAGCTTTGGTCCTAACAAAGAAATAGAATAATTAAAAATAATGTGGAATTTTAATAAATCTGGGTGAGAGATCCTCAGCTGCTGACTTGGTGAAGCTGACACAAAACTCCCCTCAGGTCTGGAAGGTATTAATTCCCTTTGAGTCATTCTTTTGTTAGAGCTCCTCTTCTGTACCTGCTTCTTTGAGAAAAGCCATTTCCCTGTAGAATAAAGAACTTCCAAAATTGAAGAGATATGAATCTTTGAGGAGCCCAGTGACTACCACATGAAAAGAAGATAATGGGATCTATTTTATCTGGATTGAGAAGCATCTGCCAAGTACATCTCAGAGGAGCTGTCTGTTAAGAAGAGTTTAGAATAGATTGTTTACCCCATTAAATATCAGCAGAAACTCTGCTTTTGCATTGATTTCCTCTATCTTTACTCTCTGCTGGGAAAGCACAAAAAGGTTTTAGAGAGAAACAAGAAAATATTACTGAGTCATGTAGCAACTTGAGGAAAAATTAGAGCTGGATTTTATTGCACCAAATTCCTTGCTGTCCTGTGTTTGTATCTCCTGGTGCCTTTCCTACACCCTGTCTATAATTGGAGAAGGATTAAGGTCTGGATACAAACCCTGCTGTTATTACTGGGAATTCTTCTCTCAGTAAGTTTGAAACCCAGCCCATTAATAAAGCCCATGGCTTTATCCAAGAAGATAAACACAGACCCAGACTTTATTTTGGGTTTGAGTGGGATTTTTTTTTTCTTTTATTTCTTTGACTTTATCCAAGAAGAGAAATACAGACCAGGGTTAATTTTGGGGTTGGATGGGATTTTAATTTCTTTGGTTTGGGTTGGGTTTTTTGGCGAATAGCCTGGATCCCCAGTCCCTCAAAAATGTGAATATCTACTATGGGACAGATCAATCAAATTAGTCACAAGCTTAACCACCTTGATAAACTGAGGTCTTAGATGATAGCAGGAACTCCTGAGAGCATGTGAGAAGAAATGAAAGCATTCCAAAGAGCAATATCAACATCTGCATGGAAAATACTGATGAGAGCATGGCAAAAGAAACTGTGTTTCCTCCAGTTTAATTTCTTCATTAGAGTTCTAATTTTTTGCAATTCAAAGGGTTTAACTGCTTTCATTTCTTGAAGAACCTTTTCAAAAGTTCATAGGAGCCCTACAGATTGAAAGCAGGCTGGTGGGTGCTATGGCATACATTAACTCAAAGATGTTATTTTAGCATGAAGAGCTTTTAAAACTTAATCAGCTCACCAGCACGCATTCCTAATTGATCTCTTTCCCTAGGACTGCTGCATTTTCTTGACCTTTTAATAACTGATGGCTTCAGAGAAAAGACTGTTCACAGAGCTTCTTAAAAGTCAAAAGAAGATCTGAGGTATATTTGCAAGACGTACCTAAAGCAAGTCGTGGCCTTGGGAAGTTGTGATTTCCTTGTTCTTCCCACGTGCTGCAGTAACTCCTGCAGGACCAGGAGATGGAGATTGGGATCAGTCTGATCCTCCTGTGCTTGAGGGACCTTTTTTGGGAGATGTCAGTCACCTGCAGATCCCCCTGCATGTGTCTTAGGGGTTTTTTTTAACTTTAAGTACTTTTAAAGAGAAAATAAACTCTGTGTCTATTCTGAGCGCAGGTATCTGTGGCTGCTAAACAGGAAAAAATAAATGATAACGTGTTTTTCCTGACCAGTCACATCTCATGGTGCTCAGAGCAGCTGTGGCTGCCCCTGGATCCCTGGCAGTGCCCAAATCCAGGCTGGACAGGGCTTGGAGCAGCCTGGGACAGTGGGAGGTGTCCCTGCCCATGGGAAGGGTTGGAATGGGATGATTTTAAATGTCCCTTCCAACCCAAACCCTTCTGTGGATCTATGATTCCATGTCCCACCCAGCCTAAAAAAACCTGCCTGTCCTCTCACAGCTTCTCCCCTGTGAGGATTTTGGATTGCTGTGACATTAACCACACACAATGAATTTATTCTGGTGTTGAAATACACTCACAATGCTGGAGTCATTTATTTTGACAACACAGCCATCACAAAGCAACAGGGCGTGTAAATTCCCTGCTCCAAGGGCAGCTGGGATTGAGTGTTTGACTTCCCCTCTGGAAATGGAGCTGAATAAAACACCCAAAATGTGACAGTTTTATCAGCTTAAGTGAAAAAAGTGGTTCTAGGAGTACTGAGAACTCAATGAGAGGTTTCAGGATGAGCCCTGTAGAAACTGCAGGACAAATGAAGTCAATAAACACAGTTCATTATTAAATTGTTTGGTTCACCTTTGCCCCCTACATATGTGGGTTTTGTGTACTTGAAGCCCAACAAGAAAAACCATTCCACTTCTGTCCCCAGTCTCCAGTTCCTTGGTGTACACAATCCTCTGGGATGGGTTTGGATTAAGAGACTCAAACCCAGACCCATGGTGCAGAGTAAAACTCCAATCTCTTATGGATGCACAGAAATTTATGGGAATTTCTGGTAGTGAGGAAAAAATGAGACCCTCACCCAAAAAATTTGGCTGCTTAGATCCCAGGTGGTTTGTCCATGAAACTCCTGCAGAAATTCTTCTTTTTCCTGATGGATTTCTGGCCCATTCACTCTGCAAAGCCTCTGCCAGTTGGTATCTTCAGACAGAGTCAGATTCATCAATGACTTTGCTTGAAGAAAACCCTGCTAACTGGTTGAGGAGCCTTCAAAAATGAAGTTCAAAAGTTTTAAAAGCCGAATTTTTCCAAAGCCCAGCGCGCATAAGGCCTTAGGCATTAAAGACATGGCAAGGGTTCCACCAAAGCCGAGTTGTGTTTCCTCCCACATCAAATGGCATGGCTAATTATCTCATTCAAAAAGCACTTCATTTTGATGAGACTTCCTCAGAACAAAAGTTTCCTTAAGTATCATGATTTGTATACATAATACATCTTAGGAGGACTGTCAGCAACTTGAGCTTCAGCCTCTCATTATGCGGGAGCAGAGAGTGGGAGATGCTGGGAAATGAAACGGAATTGGAAATCACTCCCCAACTCTGGCCTAGATTTTGTGATTTGCAGCACGAAATCCCTTCCTGGTGCATCTGTGCATTGTGTGGTGCCCACTTTGATACTCTTCCCTCTTTAAAGGCACGAAATCTCCTCTTCCTTCCATTGAAGTCCAGGGCAAAACTTCTTCATGCTCAGTAGGAGAACAAAGCCCACGATTCCCTCTCCCCCACGGAAAGCACACTGGGATTATTTGCCATATTGGCAGTTCAAAAGCATTGTTCAGAAGACAGACTATTCAGATTTTTTGAAGTGAAAAGTTTTCAAGGCAGTTCAATCATGAATTATATAACTGAGGAAATTGTCTACGGAAAGCTAATTTTGATTCGCTAGAGAATTTTAATTCTTTTTTTTTTTTTTTGGAAGTGGCCAAATGTTCCTGAGTTTGTGTGAATTTATTTTTAGCTCTTCTTTCCCTTCTGACCTGTCTGACCATTGGTCTGGTAAAGATTTGCAGCATTTTTCAAGTCACAAAAAAATGAAAAGACGATTTCCTCTCAAATTTCGCATGTTGGCAGCAAGGAGATGCTCACAGAGTTTTCAGTTTTGTCATAAAGTTCTTGTGGGGAAATCTGTGGAAATCCATGCTTTCAAACCAGGCTGCCTTCATTTGACTACTTGATTTCAAATATCTCTGTGTATAATCTCTTTCCTTTTAAATCACACTCAGAGTTAGGTTGTGACAATGATTTGCCCACTTTTTCTGATTCAGGTACCAGTCATGTCATACATCAGACCACTGAAAAAGGAAAAAAATGGAATTTCTGCGGGAGTTAACTCATTGATGCTGTATCTATAACTCTTATTCACTTCAGGATTTTTATTCAGAAGCTTCCCATTTGTTTAATATTTATGCTTGATCAATCTCTGACATCGGAGACCATGACTTGATTTGCAGACATGAACTGTCTCTCTCCCCTCAAACACCATCTCTAGTCTTTCATTATTCAGGCCCATAAAAAATAAATGTTAGCATTGCAGAGTAAATAATTTGTGACTATAAAAATAAATAAATAACTGCTTTCAGCAATCTTGCCTCTAATCAAAAAATCCATTTTAGTCAAAGTAGGGTTGATTAAATTCATTCAACACAAAAGGGCAGATGCTCGAAGGATTTAACACAGAAACAACTTGAATATTGCAAGTAATAATTGGATAAAGAAACTTGAGCTGTTCTACACTCCTGAAAGGTCATTAAGAGAGAAGTAACACACAGGCAGTGGGCAGGAACAGCAGACAGGTCACACCCTGACCCCTGGGGGGAATCAGGCTCCAGAAACAACTTCTGGTTTTGTTTCTGTGGCCATGGGGCATAAATGCACAAAATGAGCAGGACAAATTCCCCTCCCTGTGCCACCAATGAAAACAATGTAAAGAGTGGAAAAAAATTTGGTTTAGTTTGGAGGAGAAGGGATTTTTTTTTCCCTTCCTTTTTAACTCAGCTCTGTTGCTTTATCCCATTTTAACTTTTCCCTGCTAAGGTTTGTCTCATAGAAGAAATTAAAACCCTACCTTTGTTTTGATTATGGTAAAGGAATAGAATATCTGAACAGTCATACTATGGGGAAAAATCCATTTGCTGGTGTAAATTTGTATGACTCAGAGCTAATATTACTTTTTTTTAATTGACTTCCCGTCTGACAACTACATAGTCAGAAAATGATGTAAATTTAATTCATAAACATGAATCTAAATTTTAAACTTTTATTCTCAATGAAAAATCTGCAAAACCAGAAATTGTGAATCTTCTGAAAGAGACCCACTAAATGTAGAAAGGGATGAATAAGAAGCTGATAACTTTTGTACTGATCTGTGCAGGAAATGACTATGGTCAGAAAATATATATAATTATAATAGTGCATTATTGTCTGAACTTCTGCAAACCTTGGTGTTAAATTAATTCCTGGTGAGTTTTTTCTGAGAACCACTTGGGTTCATACATGGCCTCAATTTTTTTCCACCTGCTAGCCTTACATGTTTTACCTATATGTTATATTTACTACCTTTATATTGACTCTTATAAGCCAAATTACTGTAAATGAAGAAAAATTCAAAGGTGGTTAAGTTCAGCACATTAACAGTTTAAAGAGCTGAACCAGATAAAGGAAGAATGAAATTTAATTCAAACCAGTAGGTAGACATTTTCTGGATTATTAATAAAATACCTTATTTTTCTAATTGAGTATCTGGAAAAATGTCAGATGAAGCAAATGAGGGAGAGGTTGAGTGTGATCCTTGTCACTGAACCACACAGAGCAGGTGCTGGGGCTCTGTTTTGATATTCTTGATTTTAACACCCACCAGCAGAGTTTGTCAGATGGTTTGCTGGGTATGTTTGGGGTATTTCCCTTCGTTTTTCACCTTCTCCTCACGGTTAGAGACGTGTTTCTGGTAGGAGCAGCTTGCAAGAAAAAAAGAGCAGCCTAAGAGATCCTTAAAGAGCCACTGGGTCCTTTGTGACAGATGTCAAACATTTCAGTGGCAGCTACAGAGGAAATCTGTGCTCTGACAACAGGAACGAGCCGCGGCTGAGCAGATCACCTGCAACAGCTGAATTGTTTTCTATTTTATAGCAGTTCTGTTTCCACAAGGTGGGGATGGATGTAGCTCTGAAGGAGAAGGAAAAAAGCTCCATCCAAGCCCCCATTTGCTGCTGGAAGCTCATCAACAGGCAGGCAGCAGCAGCAGCAGCACAGTTGTTAATGTGACTCATGTGTCCGTGTGACACCGGGTTCAATTTATTGTAATGGAGTTAGAAATATTTTACTGAACAGAATTTTAAAAATGTAATTGCGTGACAGAAAGCAAATTTAATCACCAGCAGCAGCTCGAGAACCCTTTGCAGTTTCAAGCAGAGCAATGAGACAGAAAAGGCTGTCAATTTGATCTTTATTACCACGAGGATTTACAATGGGACTCGCACTCCTGAGTGTTTCCTTGAATTAGCAGGTTCCCCAAAGCACCCAGTGCCTGCCTGAAATAAAAGCAGGGCCTGCAAAGAAGTTTAAAATAAAGTGTTGTAATGTCTTTTCAACAACACAGAGGAGAAGTTTTAATGCACTGTTCCCTTTGTGCCCGGGAGGCAGAGGAGCAGATTCAGCCATTCCTTGATGTCCACAGGATCTCAGCTTTGCTCTCTCACTTATTATATATTATAATATTATTTTATATTATAATGTATCTATAATTATATCATAATATAATTACTGTTATTATAATATAATATATATCAACTTGTAAATTATTTATTTTAAAAAATACTATTTCTATTTTATGAAAATATTTTATATAAATATTTTCTATTTTTATTTGTATTTACATAAAGCAGTCAAAGCAAGGCATTTTTTTTCAGTTCCCTCCTTCCCAAGCCCTTTAAACTCATTTACATGAGAACCATTTGAATGCACAGGCAAATAAATCTTGAAAGAAGTTTCATGAGACTCTGTGTGCCTTTCAAGTTCCATTGAGGCCAAACTCCAATAACAAAATTTGGAATAACATTCAGTGTAGAATGAATGCTGGTATTCTCATGCAAATTTCAGGCTGATTAGCATTAGTGGTTTTAATAACATTAGTGGCAACTATATTAAATAAAGTGGTGTAATTATCTGTGTTCTGTGCAGAAGTTGGTTTTGCCTGTAATTTTGTGTAAATTCAGAATGCTGTCAGATCCCCCCACTTGGGCAGATCCTCTCCTCTCTCCTGCCATATTTTCCAGTGCTGTTTCTGAGAGAACCAGGCTCAAAAAATGCCTCCCTGGAACAGACTGTGAAAAAAAGCTGTGTACATTCAAGGTGAATATTTCATAATGAATTTCATTCTTGATTTGCCTTTACCTTTCTGTTTGATGTAAATGTTTGAAAGCACTAAGGAGCAACTTGCATGATTTACCTTGTGGTTCTGGGAGATTCAATATAAAATTTTAAGAGACAACATTTGTTACCAGCGAAGTACAGCTTGGGAACATCTGCTTTTTATCATTTTTATCCCCTTTCATCACCTTGATCAATTTTATTATTAAACAACAAACATAAGAATGAACTTGATTTCAAGTTCTGCCATAAAAATGGTCAATGACTGACAGCCTCAATGCCTCCATTGGAAAAGAAACATTCTGGGTTATTTATCACTTTATTGCATGTAGGAAGGGATTAATCACTGCAAGAAGCAACAGAAAAAGTCTGAGTTTCACCCTTGAGCTCTGAGTAACAAATTGTTTTAACCAGATTAATAACAATTATGAGTCATGGCTTGTGCCTGAGAGTTTCATGTCACCCTTTAATCACATGTGGGTTGTTAAGCTGAGCCTTGTTATGACTCAGTTTAGCCCTGGTTCATTATTTATCCTGCAAGGACAGCACCAACCAGCCAGAGCAACACAAGGAGAGAATTTCAGCTCATTTCTGCTCTATCTTCCAGCCAACATTTCAACTGCCCTTTTGAATGGCAAGAATCTTCTGCTTTCCTCAAAGCAGAAGGTTCCAAACAGAGTCAGTCAATTCAAAATTGAGTGTGAAACAATTAAATATTTGACTCAATTGAACACTTAAATTAAATATTTTTGGGAGAGAGTCTGAAAAATGCTAGAGGTGGTAATTAGATTTATATTTGATAATGGGAAAATGGCAAAAATTACTAATCAGCTTGTATATAAAGTAAATATCCACAGCAGTAAAACAATGAGTCAGCCAAGTGAACTAGAGGTGATGGGTAGGGGAGCAATTAATAGAGCCAAAACTTTATTAATTGAAGTTTCTAGGTGTTTAAATAGCTTTGTTAAGTAGGATGGAAAATGAATTAAAACCTGCAAGCAGTCATGACATGTAACTCCATTCAAACTGAAAATGGGGTGAGTGAATCAGATGTTCTGGGGAAAAAAAGAAGAGGCAAAAGTTCAATACTAAGCTGGCAAAAATAAAGTAGAAAATTAATGTTTGTCAGCCTCATGAGTATTTCCATCAAAAATAGCTTCTCTCAGTCTC
Organism: Fringilla coelebs; assembly: GCF_963513975.1. Classification (NCBI taxonomy): domain Eukaryota; kingdom Metazoa; phylum Chordata; class Aves; order Passeriformes; family Fringillidae; genus Fringilla; species Fringilla coelebs. Next base: position 22,800,028 of record NC_140036.1, read on the forward strand.
TGTCTAATGGCTTCATCACAAAAGAATAATCTTCCCCTTTTCTTAGTTTTCTGCTTCATTTACTGATCATCTCCAACAAGGCAAGCTGTGAAAAAACTGAACATGGAATGTAACTTTGAACATTCTGGGGAAAATTTTCTGAGCAAGTGCGGCACATTTGTTCTTGAAATTAAAATTCTTCCTTGCACATAGCCCCATAGGCACTTTTGTCTTAGATTTAACAGAGTTTTTAACAGGGGATTTTTTTTCTTCTGCTGTTTTAAAATACTTCATGTATTTAATGTAGGCTAAATACAGAATCTGTTCCATTAAAAGGTGCCAGAGATACTGAGGAATGTTTGTATGGCAGTTATTTCACACAGAAACAGAATTTCATGTAATGCATATGTGTAAATATATTATATTTTCACAAGATATTATATTTTAAAATAGATACTTGTTATAAATTATTTTGCTTATAATATCTCCATTGTTATATTATATTTATTATAGTGTGGAATTGGAAAATATAAATATGAATTTTTATATATTTTTTCTATATAGAATATCTTTTCTATATAGAATAAGATATTATAATCTATATTATTACAATGGTATAATATACAATTCTTATTTACTATCTTAGTATTATTATTGCCTATTCATTATATTATTTATTCATTTATTGTTTATCATATTACTATTTATTTTATATATTCTATTCTATAAATCTATATAATATATAATATATACTATATAATATATACTATATAATATATACTATATACTATATAATATATACTATATAATATATAATATATATTATATAATATATAATATATAATATATAATATATAATATATTATATATTATATATAATATATTATATATTATATATAATATATTATATATTATATAATATTACAATGATAATATTATTATGGAATATTATACAATAGATGTAATTACATATAAATGTAATACTATATAATTATACATTATTCTATATTAAAAAGTTTTATGTAAGTATTGTATTTTGCTAAATCTTTTATTTTAAAGTTATCCATGCATCATATGAATTCATATTTATATTTATATATTTATATATTTATATATTTATATATTTATATATTTATATTTATATTTATATTTATATTTATATTTATATTTATATTTATATTTATATTTATATTTATACACACAGATGGGTGAAAAATGCAATGGAATTTCTTCCAAACTGAAAACCCAAAAGATAATGTCTGTAGGGAGAAGCTTCACTGTCCTGATTCCAGAAAAAATGATAGGCTGGAATATTTATAAATTCTTCACAGACACTGCATAGCAGAGTTATTCTGCAGAGACCAAGGGCTAAACGGGGAAAGGTGAAAGGAGATGGAAGACACTTTAATTGAATGTAGTTCTGTCAAAATTCTTCCTCAAATGTTGGATGAAAAATGACTGCCTAAACCTCTTAATTAATCAGCTCTGGAACAAAAAAAAAATTAGCATGTCAGGCACAATTTCAGTTTTTGTAGTACTTGATGGGCTCGAGGTAATTGTAAATTTATTGCCCAAATAAAGATGAACTGGAAGTAATCCATGTGTGGGAAACAAGAGGTGACAATTCCAGTCCTCTTGAGGCAGGTCTGTGTTTTTGGGGATGTACAACACCCATCAAAGCAACACTGACCACAGGAGGAAAATATAATCCACAAAATACCTTCAGATTGCATTAACCCTTGAGGTGGATCAAAAAAAAAAGGTTTTCTCAGAGTAAATTCCTTGCTTTTGATGAAGTTCCACCACAGACAGGTTCAGTTTGGAGTGTTTAATTTCCATGGCAAGTCCTGAGCTGGGGAAGGGTGTTTAAGCTCCTAATTGGCACACCAATGTATGGCAGAGAAGTAAATATGCTATTAATTAGGAGCTAAATATTGACACACAGCGAGATTAAATTATATCAAAACGTTCAGTGTAACTTGCTTAATGCACTATTAAGTATCCAAATATTGTGTGTATGGAGTGGTAATTGTGTGCTGGGATTCTGTACTGCTTGTGTGGCCAGAGAAAATCAAATTTTCCCAAACACTCGAGGCTGACCTGTCTCTACTCCTGGTGGGAGTCAACGACAAAACTGAACTGAGCAGGATTTTGTTTTCTCCTGGTTAATTTTTACAGCACATGCAGATGTTCCTGAAAACATCCCCCCACCAAAAGAAACCTCTGAGAAAGGTGGAAAGGCAGGCTGTAATTTGTCACACAAGATCCAGACCTTCACCACAAGTGACATGAGACTTTGCAGCACCCTGAGGACTTCAGGGATGCTCAAAAGCTGAGAAAGCAGAAGGGAATATGAATTATAAGTGCGTGTCATTGGTTTTCCTGATTCACATCGTGTTTCCAGAATTATTCCAACTTCAGAGCCACCAGCACTTGCAGAATGTATTGATTTCAATCCCTATCTCAGCTTGAAAACCTGAAAAATAAGTGTGGGAGTTTTTTTTAAATTTTATTTTTAAATGCAAATGCTTTCATATGCAGAGAAACAACCAGAGATTTTGACAAATGGGTTTTTCTTTTGTGGTTTTGGAGGATTCTTCTGTTGTGTTTGTTTTTGTTTCTTTTTCTTTTCTATTTGTTTTGCTTTGTTTTGTTCATTTGTTTTTCATTGCGTGGTTGGGTTTTTTTTTTTTGTGTGCGTGGGGTTTTTATGTTGTTTTCTTTTAGGTGTTTTTGTTTGTTTTTCCTGGGAAACACTAATGAGATAGTCCAAAGCATTTTTTTTTTCCAGGGATGTCAAACTTTGGCTCTTGTTCAGGTTATATTCTGCTCCCAGCAGCTGAAGAGTTGTGCCATTAGGACATAAATATGTATAGGTTGTTAGTATAATCACATTAGGGGCTCAAGTTCTGCCCATGGAGCTGCAGTAACAAAAACCCCTTGTCATTTAAACACATTTTTATAGTGATAACTGTTATGGTGGGTACCAAAGCAATGCTGTGTTAAAATCTCTCTCTGTGCCATTATCATAGCCACAGGTCTGTGCAAATATGGGCCTTGAAATACCTTTTAATAACTACTTTAAAATACTTCCACTTACAGATGATGATTATGCACATAAAATAAATAATTGGTCGTGCATGCATGGGAAGATGGAAATAATTAGGATAAATAAAATAACTTACACAACAAGGGTAGACATAAGATTATGGCTGGTCCATTAAAGTCTGTGAATATCTGCCCATTGACTTCAATTAGCTCTGAATTAGGCACTTAAACAGCAGGAAGCAAATGGAATATTCTATTTGATTATCCTGGTCAATGAGCAATGAATGCATAAAAATAACTGTCCACAGATCCCGACGGAATCGGCCTCTCAAAACTAAGCCAAAGAACTGAAACTTTTCACAATGTTAATCTTATTTATTTTTTTCCTGCCCAAAGCATTCTGGGTGTTGTTCCAGGGGTAAAGAAGAACCAATTTGTGTGTTTGTGATGAATTCAGTGCAGTTTCAAGGTTGCAGAGGAGCAGGGGGCTACAAGAGCGCGGTATGACAGAAAATTCATTTTAAGGAGATTTTTTTTTGGTGGTTTCAAGTAATTTTTTTCCCCAAAAAGGCCAGAAGAGGTGCTGAATGCTCAGGAACACAGCCAGCTCCTGCTCCAAATGGAAGGGAAGGTGTAGGACTGAAGGGCAGCCCTGCAGGGAGTGACCAGCAGCTCGTGGAGGCGGCAGGTGAGCATCCCCAGGGCTGCCCACGAGGGAAAAGCCAACAGAACCCAGCACAAACCACGTCTGATGGGCTGGGCTGGGGAATAAATGCAGCAATTCCCCAAATTTCAGTGTGGGCACTTCTTGGGCTGAAAAATATGACCAATTACTTTGTGCTGCTTTCTGCAGATCTCTAGAAGGAGGGGAAATATTAATTGCTGCAAGGAAACCTTTTTTTTTTTTTTTTTTGGTCTTGCTTAATCCAATGTTGATCCAAACCAGAAATTTTTAGAGAAATTTGTTTTGGAGGCCAGCTGGAAGGAGCAATGTTGGAGGACTTCTCCGTTTTCCTCTTCTGAGTATATCAGAGGGGATCTGAAATGGCTCCCAAGGAGGCTTTACAACTAAAAAAAAGAAAAAAGAATCCCAGCTATCATTCACCAAATCAGCTTTAAATCTAATTCCACCAAAGGAAAATGTACAACATGGTAATTAAACTTCAGGAGAAACTTGCCCACTAAAATGGAAGATGTTGCAGAGCTTTTTGACAGAATTGCAAGAACAAATGAGCCATCATTTGCTACATCTCAAATATTAAGTACAAAACACTGAGAACTGGACAGTTTTAAATTAGGTTATGCCTTAAAGGCTGTAGTATGGGAAATTACCAGATAATAAGTTGGGGTGGTTATTAATTTTTGTTATTATTGCTAAGGTAACGAGCAAATTGAAAGTTAGAGGTCGGTACAAGGTGAGCTGGCTGCTGGGAGAGATGAGCTGAAAGACTTCCCAAAAGCTCTGAGGCAGAACTGCCTCTGGGTGACAATGCCAAAAGCAAATAAATGTGATGGGGCACTTTGGAGCATTGGTGTCCCCAAAGCCACAAAAAAAGAGGGCTGAGCTCGGGGAGCAGCAGGGAGGGGTTTTGCCTCTTCCAGCTGTGTTGAGTGAGAGATGCTCTGAGTAGAGGATGAGGAGATAAAGCAGTGTCAGCTCTGAAACTCGGGCTGGGGAGCAGCAATCACAGCCTGACCTGAGCCAGCAGCTCAGGAGTGGTGGGGCAGCTGCAGCGAGCTATCACGGATGGGTTCTACAATAACAATTTACATATTGATTAAAACCCATAATTTAAATTGCCTCGGGTTCGCTCGGAGCTGTTAGACTGATACCTGGCAGCCTCTTAACTGGAGATGGGGGAAAATTACTTGTACTGTCAATAGCTGTTTACCTATATTAAAATAATTAGCAATCAGAGTGTACTCCACTGCCTTGCACACAGGGAGTCTAATTAACTTTCTCCTTCGGATTTATACATCCACTAACAAATAAATGGAAAGCCATCCCATGTCCTCTGTCATGGGAATGTGCCTGCCTTTATTTTGGAAAGGCAAATGCTGGTTCAAACAAGGACAGGTTTTATGGCAGGGATTTGTCACTGGATCTGCTCAGAGCTTCTCCTTCCCCAGCACAGAGCGTTTCTCCACACGCTGCACTGAGTGATGCACTGCAGTGACAAAGTGTTAATCTCCATTAAAAATTTAAAAGACACACAGCTATTTTCACCTGGGGGAGCTGCTGCTGATTCATCTGCAGCCCTGCCCAGCTCAGGCAGCCCTGTCTCCCAAGCCATTACAAATTACCAGGGAACCATCCCTCAGTTCGAATTCCAGCAGCAGGAATTGCTTCATGAAAGGATGGAGTCCAGTGCCTGCCTTGTGCCACTTAATAAATCACTAAAATGAAATAGCACAGCTCTGCTGTTACCTGCAGGTGATTGTCAGAGGTCCAAGTGCTCTGGCCACCGCTAAGATCTCAAATATGATTTTATTCTGGAAATACATCAGCGTGGTTGTGCCTTCCTGTGGCGGGAGGCTTCGAGGGCTTGATGGGACCAGAGAGCAGAGCTGGGGTGACAGCTGGGACAGGGCTGAGAGGGAGATATGCCAGCTGTGGAATGGTCACAGAATCACCACAGAACCTTGGGATGGTGTGGGCTGGAAGGGACATTTGGGATCACCCCCTGCCATGGCAGGGACACCTTCCACAGTCCTCTGGACCTTTGTTGCAGAGCCATCTGCAGTGGAAATTCCTCTTTGGAGCTTGAAGAGGTGCTCACAGTAAAATAATTAAAGCCAGGCTTTGTTTTGAATGGCAGTGGAGATCAGGCTGTGCCTCTTAATGATGTCACCTAATGCTGCAAAGGGAAAAAATCCCCAAAAACCCTTGGATTCTTCTGCCCCCCAACACGTGAATTACATTTCCTGGCACCTTTTCCCCCACAGAGACACCAAAATTTTTCTGATGGCATTGAATTAATACTCAAATAGATTTAATAATGGTGCTTCTCACTGAGAAATTTAATCATCCCTTTACATAAAAATCTTAATAATGGCCACATGAACAAAAGGAAGAGGGGGAAGAGGATGATGAGAGGCAGCTCAGGATGGTGCTGGAGCTTGGGATTAGGCTGATAGAGCAGCATTTGCACATTTTATTGCTTCTTTTAAAGAAAAATGCGACTTAACTCTAGAAATCTGGACTTTTCTCATGTTCTTCTGTTGGACACAGCACCTTCCATTGGTGAGGCAATAAAGGCAGCAGCTAAATTCCATGCAAACAGGTAGCCTGAAGGGACCTGGTCCACGAGGAATTATGGATTCCCTGACACAATAAAAAAAAGGCCATGAACAAATATGGAAACAATGAAGGGTAAAAATGAATGTGAAAAGGAAGAACTCCATAAAAAATAAAAATGGAAGAGCTTTTATTGTCTTAATTGGGAAAGCTTATGACAAATGGTTATAAATACAATACTCATCACGATTACCAGGAGTGATGTCTGAAAACCGTAAAAGTTGCTAAGAACATCTGACAGCTGACATCAAACCCATGAGAGAGATACCATTTCCTTAATCAAAAACAGGAGAAACAAAACAAAACAGCGAATTTATGTTCCAAGCTGAGCCCTGAGACGTTCTGGTGCAGTTATAAATAGGCTGCTAAAACGGGGTGGTTTGTGGGACCCGTAATTCCAGCTGACATGAGGGATTGTGGAAGAGCAGGAGGCAAAGCTGTCTGTGAGCTGCTTGTTAGGGTAACAGCTGGTGACTGCTCTCAGGAACAATTCTCCTGAAGAACCACTGTCCCTCAGTCTCAGGGAGAACTCTGTGGGTTTGGGGCACTTTGGGCAGTGCCTGCAAACAGAGGGGAGCTGATGCCTCAGGGTTTAGTTTTTATATATTTCACATTCTGTGCTGCTTTGATGGGTCAGAGCTTCGTTATCAAGGGATGCTGAGCTCTGGTCACAGAGCAGGGAGACAAAACAATTCCTGCTCCAGCTGGGCACCAAGGACAAATGAGCCAAATCTCAGGCCAGGAGCACAAACCCCGTGGGCTGCAGAGAGAAAAACAAGCAGGGTGGGACTGCAGGGGCTGAAGCTGGGATGGGACAATGAACTGCAAGGTGCAAATGGAGCAGAGCTGATCCCAGGGAGAGACCCCGGCAGCGCTCGGGGATTTTGGGGCCATTTTGGTTCATCTTGGGTGCAGCCCTGGCTGGGCTCTGGTGCTGCCCCAGGTGGATCCATGGAGGAGATCCTTGGGATAAATCCCTGCTTTATTCTGGGACTCTGCTCCAGGGCAGCCTGCACAAGGCATCAGAGTAAATATTAATCCTCTGTCACAACAAATTTCAGTGGAAAAGACCCAAGAGTGAGGATGAAATAACACCTAATGCAGAAAAGGTGGCAATTTTAAAAAGCACACAAATATAAATTAAAAAAAAAAAAACCAACTAAAAAGATCATTCAAACTTGTTTTATAATACTTGTTCTTCAAAATTGTAGAACTCAGGTGTTTTAACTTGCTGTTGAGGGAAGATAAAGATTTTGTTATGGGCTGTGCCAACACTGAACTGAGCAAATCCTCCCTGACTCCAGCAGCACAACAACCCAAAAGAATAATTTGCTTTGGTTAATAGCAGATGGTTGCATGGCTTTGGGTTGTCTGGATGCATGGGCCAAGCCCTGTGGGAGCACACCCCACACCCAAGTACAGCAGGCAAACATTCCCAGAGAAATGGAGCACTTTGTACCTTTATTTATCTATTTGTACCTTTATTTAATAGATGAGTGAAGCTGTAACGTCCTTCAGCATCTACGATTTATATTTGTAGGTGGATGTGTTCCTTACACTGATTTATAGGAATAAAACACTTGTCACTATGGATTTATAGACCTCTTTCCTAATTTTTGTCTGTGTTTACATATTCCCCAGCCATGCGGCTTGCAGGGGCTGCTCTAGTTCACAAATTGAATAAATAGGAGAATAATGGTATTAAGAATCATGGACTTTTACTGTTGATTCACATCATATTTTAATTGCATTTGTTTTGATATGGAAATGCTGCTGCTGCTGGGAAGACAGTGATGGGGAAGCCCAGGAAAAATCCAGGCTGTTAATTTTAGCTCTAAATACATTCCTAGCCATGAAAGTATCAAGTAAATATTTTTTATTAATAAACTAATAATTATATGTGTACTTCTACATAATTTTTTTTAAAAACTTCCAGAAAAATTCTGCAGTTGCTATTATTTAAAACATGGATAGGAACATGTGTTTTTCCCTTAAGAGGAAAAGGTAAGGAATTGATGCCCTGGCACTCGGTGGGTCCTCTCTGGGATCAGCTGTGGGATCAGGAGTGCCTGGCCCTGGGGGGGTTTGAAGTGGGATCCAGGTCAGGAGATATTGTGGGGCTGATGGAGCAGAAGAGAAGCCAGAGAGAAAGAAAATGTTGCTGAGCAGAGGTGCAGGAGCAGCAGAGGTGGAGGGATGGAGCACCCTCTGCCCTGGGGGTCCAACACAAGGTTCATGGAGAGAAAGCCTTGTCCTGAGACAGGACTGTGAGGGAAACACAGATTATTCTTATTATGAAAACACAGCTCCACCTATTTCTTTTTTGTATCTTTCCACGTTTCTTCCAAACCTTCCTTCAAACCTCTGTTTTCTCTCTCTATCCCCTTATTTGCTGTAGGCATGGCCAAGCTGCTCCTTCTGATTCACGTTCCACCAATTTTCAGGGAGTTGAAAACCAAAAACTGATAAATAAGCTCTTCATAATGACCAGCTTGACCATCTGAGGATTTTTTTATTTTTTTAAGATAAATTCAGTTCTTTCATTTGGATGAGCTTTGAGTAGGCAGAGTTACAAGTGGGTGTAACTAATCAAAGTTTAACAAGCACTTGATGCATCCCATGGAAATTTGCTGGAACATCTAACCCAAATTAGCACAGGGCTAACCTGGCTCCTGAAAACAGCCTAAATTGGAACCTGCTGTGCTGGGAGACGTCCCAGGAGACTGGAGCTGAGAATTTCATGACTCGTCTAGGCAGTGGGAGTAAATGTCAGCTTGTTGAATTTCTAACCTGATATTAAAATAGAGAACTCCTGCCCCCAAAACAGGGAATTGATGTGAGAGAGCCAGGGAGATCAGACACAGGGGGAGAAAACAGAATTACCCTCTTCTGACACAGACAATTTACAGCAGAATGGGTGGTAGGAATCTGAGAGAGCAGTGCCAAGAGTGGGGCTCGGAGAAACCAAATCCACACTGCAAAGTGGTTTGGAAAAATGATGCCAGTATTTCCCCAAAGTCCTTGTTTAGCACAGGCATGAGAGCAGTGGAAAAAGCATTTTCTCTCTAGGGCATCAGCCTCCGTTGCATCCTGGTGTGGGGGTGATTTTCTCATTATAAAAAATTAAAAATGGAGAGGTTTTGGGGGTGTCCAGAGAAGGCAGAGCTCAGGAGAAAGAAGATATGAAAAACCTGGAAAAACAAAAGGAGGAAAGTTTCTTCCTCTGCTTTTTTCTCTGTATAAAACCCACAGATGAGGTTGAAATCTGGATTTCAGGTGCTGACCATGCACAAGCCTTGTGTATGTACCACATCCCCTGGCCATTGAACAGAAGAAACAATTCACATTTTTGCCTCCCTTTGACTACATTAATTGCCAAGTACTCTTGGTCATGTATAGAAACCATTTGAGGGAGTAGAGCAACAGAATTTGCATGTCTTTCTCAACTACACACTTTCTTCAGCTGCTGAAATCAACTTTTATTTTCCTTATCAGCAAGGATCCTCATGCCTATAATGACAGTGAGAGAAATAGAAGCAATGGAAAAAAAGATTAGAAATAGGAAAAGATTAGAAATAGAAAAATCTTATGGAAACACTTGGAGAGTTGCTTGCTGATTCATGTGCCAACAATTGGTGTCTGAAATGGAGCTAATTAACATTCTCATTATGATAATCACCTTCAACATTTCCCTTTATTTTCCCAGGCTCTTCCCTTAACTGTCTGTCCCTGAGATAAGAAAATTTTTATCAATGTATCAGCTCAGATACATTTCAGGGCATGAATGGCAAGAATTAATTCGGGTCTGTCTGAGGAGAGCACAATTAGGAAGCCTTCATGATGAGACCAAATCTCCAGATTATTGGATCAGATATCCTCATTTCAGACTGCTCTGAAAGCCCAGCCCTGCATTCCCTTTCCACCATGCACTTAGAAATAATCACCACTCTGAGGGAGGAATTGGAGGAAAACCACCTGGCCTGACACAAAGCAATCACTTCATAACCACAGAAGTTTCTTTGCAAAGTTAAAATATGCTTTTTGCCCTTTTGTAATGGTTAATTGTATTGGTGTGGTGCTGTCACTTTTATTATTGGTACCTTTTGGGAATTTCCCTTTCACCCCTCATTTTTTAACCTTATTTTCTCTGCTGTTTGGGCACAGGAGTCAACACCCTGATACCTCAGAAAAAATTCTTGGAATGGATGGTACTGCCTGATTTTGTTGTACTGGAAACCCGTTTGGGTAACGTTCATGAAGATCTGACGTTTTGGTGGCAAAGAATTCAGGGTGGGATGAAAAAAAGGCAATTTCAGATTGGATGGATGTTTCCACAAACAGGAATGAATGTGACTCTGACTCCCAAATTGCCTTTGATCTCCAGGCTGGGGTGAGTTCTGTGTCCTCTGGGGCCAGGGCTCTAACTGGGAATGTTGAGGGTTGAAATATTTCACTACCTAAAAATTGAGGAGAGGAGGGAAAACAGACAAAACAGTCCCAGACAGACTTTTTGCTGTTGTTAGGGAATGGGATTGCAACTTAAAAGGAGAAGTCAGGGTCCTTTCCCTTTCTGATAATTTCTTCCCTTTGGAGAAATGGTCTCCCAACAATTCCATCTCTGGTGCTTGAAGTGCTCTCCAGGATCTCTCATGCACAAGATGACAAATTTCCTGGAGATTTCTCTGTACAAACAAGGCACAGCCTTCAGCCCTGAACATGACTTTCCTTCTTTATGTTTACTGAGAATTCACCCTGGTCTGAGTTATTTATATCCTTAATAAAAGGAATTCTTTTCCTCTCTTTTCATTCCATGGATTATTTAGCTGCTGTCTAATAATTCATCAAAGCTCAGAAGTACCAGGGCTGATGGGAAGTAGTCTGGCTTTTAAGACTTCTTGTTGTGTTGTCTATTTTCAATTAAACATTCTCAAGGAAATTTTAATTCTAATTCTGGGCCTATACTGGGGAAAATACCTTTTATTTTCTTAACCTTCTCTACTCTTCCCTTTTCCTTGTATAAATCTTAACTTTGAGGGAAACTTTTGTGTGTTTTTTCTCTTTTTTTATGAGATTGAGCCGTAGCTGAACACATTAACTAAAATATTTAATTCTTGATAAAATGGAGGAGGAAAACCTTCCCATGTGTCCTTTTCCCGTGGTGTTCTCCCCAAGCCAAGGATCTTCTGGTGAATGGCCATGGCAGCAAACCTTTCTACATAAATTTAATCCTGCCCCTTTTTCCTGCCCATTCTTCCTTGTGCAAGCTCTACAGGATGCATGTTTTGATTTTCAAATCCTCACCTGATTAGATTTTTGATTTTCAAATCAAATTTTTCTCCTGGTTTTTTTGGGTTTTTTTTTTGGGGGTGGAGGAGGGATAATCTTATTTTTTCCCCCTTTTACCACCCAAAAAAAAATAAAAAATAATTAAAATAAATCCAAAAGGGACTAAAGACTCCACCTGGCTGCCCATAAGCTGGGAGGAAAGATAGCTAAAGCTGCTTTGAGAGGTGTGTGCTCCAGCAGTGGAGCTGCTCCTGCTGTCACAGGGAAGATTACAGAGCAGTGATTTGTGTAGAGGAAGAAATACCTTCCACTTAGGAGTGTCTTAAAACAAAAGCTACACACTCGAGGGCAATGAATAGTTGTTTTCATCTCAATTTTGTTTTATGCTCTCCTTTGATCTAACATGAAAATCATTACAATTTATGAGATAAGGCAGCAGACAAGACCCCGAGGAGTTCTTTGTTATGTAACGCTCCATCCAATTCATTATTTTGTGCCTCTCTCCCTCAAACAGCTTTCTGAAAGATCAAGTTAGTCAAAGCTACCGTGGGTTTTTAGCTTTGCTAAAATCCACCGTATTACACGCTCAGTGAATTTCCACAGCTTTTGTTCCAGTCACTGACAGCACCTGTCATTTGCCTTTTTATGTCTTAAAAGCTGCTGGTGGCAGCATAATCAAAGATGTTGAGTAAAAATATATATCCTGGAGCAGTGGCCTGAAAAAGGAGTCTGCTTGTATTTTAGCAAAGACTCTGTGTGTCATAACCTGGGGTTTTTTGTTTGGCTTTTTCTTGCTTTTTTTTTTATTTTTTTCCTTGTGTGTGTCAACATTTTATAGCTCAATCTGGTCTCTGGATGAGTTAATAAAAGAAGTGTTGGTAAGGTAGAAAATGGAAATAAAAGTTTATCACTTGGGATTTTTTTAATAGAAATGAGGGAAAATAATAGCTTTACCAATTGAGTATGATAGCCAGAACAAAAGGCAGCCATCTCTTTCAAGTCTTTGGCAAAATTCTGGTGTTCAAGGACTGTTTCTTGGATCTAAATCCTCAATAAAAGTTATAAAATGCCATGGATAGAGTCCCAGTGCTTCCTCTAAAGCAGGAAATCCCTGCTTTTTCATCTGGGAAAACAACTTTTTCACTCCTTTGACCTTCTATCCTGTAAAGAAAAATAAGCAATTATATTTGATTTTTTTGAAGGAAAAAACTTGATATTTAATTCTTAAACTTTTACTTTACGCTTGTCTTCGAATAAATGGAGGAAGACTGGGAAATTTGCATTTCTGGGGGAAGACTGGGGGATTTTAACCTGGATTTTGACCCCAACAGCTGGTTCCCCTTGGAAGGAAATGCTTGTCTTTGGAGGGGGAATATTCAGTGAGGGAACAGAGGCTGGAGTTAATGACTTGTCACATTCTGAGCAGGACATGCTGGATTTGAGAGAGCCCCAAAAGCCTGGTATTTCCTGTAGTAACACCATTAACTCACCTGCCAGACATGGAGCTCACCATGGGCCACCCAAGGCTTCTCTCAGCTGGAATTGATGCACTTTTAAGAAATACATCTTTGATAATAAAATAATTCCATGTACTGCAGCCAAGGCCATGCAGTTTGCTGAACATCTCCTGTGAGCAGCAGCCTCTGGTAATTAAATGTCAGGTATTCTGAAACTTTGAATGTTTTTTATTTTTTTTCCCTCATTTGTGGCTAGATCTTTGGACAGGAATGTTCTTGGTGTTTTTGTAAGCAAAGTGGATTTTATGATGGGATTTTGCTGGGAGATTTATTGTTTTCACTCCAAGGATTACTTTTATTCTTCTGACTGGCTGGCTGCAATGATGAGGTGCCAAAATTAAAGCTCTGCAGGATTCAGTGGGACTGCTTTCCTCTTCTGGGGCTCTCCTGTCCCACCCCATCAAATCTGTGATAGAGACAGAATTTGGCCATGTTCTCTTTCATGAGTTAAAAGGTAGTAATGGGTATTTTTCAACTGGTGGAACCATGGAATTTTGTGGGTTGGAATGGACCTTACAGCTCATCCCATTCCACCTCCTGCTGTGGGCAGAGACACCTTCCACCAGCCCAGGTTGCTCCAAGCCCTGAGTGGCCTTGGACACTTCCAGGGATGGGGCAGCCACGATTTCTCTTCCATCTTGCAGGTTTTATTTGCAGTTCAGCTGTGTTAGAAGGTGTGAGTGGAGCAGAGCCCTGGCTCTCAGCACATCAGGAGCAGCTGCCCCCTCCCAGGGCAGTCCATAAACTCTGAGTGTTCCCAACCCAGTCTGGACCCCACCCACTGAGGTATTGAATGTTTTATTTATGGCCTTTTTCACCTAAAGAGTGAAAGCTAAAATCCCAGAATTCCCAAAGAATTCCTCCACTCAGCCATTTGAGAAACACAGAAATTCAGGGATGAAGAGCTTAATAAATTTAATAGGGTATAAAGTAGTGGTTTTCAGTCTATTCCAACATGTTTTGATCCACAGGAGAACAGGTAACTTTGCAGCAGATTCATCACTGGAATTATGTTTTTCCTGCAGGTTTAAAAATTCCTTTTTAAGCCTGGCTCATCAAAGTCGAGCCTACCGGGGCCGGGGGGAGACGTCTGCCCATCTCAATGACGTTCTTAGAGATGTTAATTTTTGCCACTTTATGCAGCACTCAGAATTTGTGAATCTTTTGCAACATTCATAAGGGACTATAGAACATTTCTAGGAAAAAAAAAAAAAAAAGAAGGAAAAGTAGGTTAGACTTGAAAGTTGTGCAATATTCACAAAGGCTCTGAAAGATGCAAGCACCTGCATATTCCTAAGCTGGCAGGAGATGTGAGGGTTTTGTCCTGTTTAACAGAGTTAGTTTGAAAATAACTTGGGTTACGTTGAGTGTGAGTAAAAATATGGGCAAGAATAAAAATCATTTTGGTATCTCATTAGAAACAAAGCCAGCAATAGCTTTTATTCATTATCTCCTTAGACTTTTTTTTTTTTTTTTTGGAGCTGGTGTTAGGTTTCAGTGATTTTCTGTAAAAGATGCACACAGAAATCTCAATAGGATAAGGTGTGGTCCTTATTTCCAGGACTCTGTTGTTTCCAGGTTTGTTTTCCCTAGGATGCAGAGAGAAATAGAGAAATAAGGAAAAAAACTTTAAAAATTTATTTTAAATTAAGAAAAATAGTTCTACTTTTCTAAGTCTTCTCATTTCATGGTAAATACTTTCAGAGATAAACAGTGGGATCGCAGTGTTATTTAGGATTACCAGAAAAGCTTAAATTTAACCTCATTCCTTTGACACAGTGAAAGGTTTATCAGTGGTGATAGTAGGAAAAAAATTTGTAGGAGGGTTGAGAGATTTTGGAAAATGTAACTTATGACATATTAATAAACACATTATTTTCTATGCCAAATTTAAATAATCTACCTCAGTCCATAAAGAAATATTTAATTTTAAAACAACATCACATAAAAATCTTTTGAATGTCTTTCTTTGAACAACTGCAACCAAGCTGATCCTGGGAGCGAAAATCAGAGATGGAAATGCAAAGTGTTCATTTAAAAAATAAAAAGAAAAAAAAAACAGTTCATTTCTATACCTGCATTTCTTCCCCTTAATTTGGAAGGTAGGAACCCTCTAAGGAGAGCGATTAAATATGAATAAGAATAAAGAAGGGCAAAGTTAATACGAAATATTAATTCTGACAATTCTGAAATTCATATAAATTCTGACAGCTCTACTTGAAAAACATCAGTCTCTTTCCAACATGCCTATTGATGAGCCTGGGCTGGTGCTGAGCTGGAGCTCCTCGTTCCCACAAGCTGCAGGTGGATTTTTCCTTCCCTTGAACGAGGCTGGAGCTCCCCACTGCTCCCGGCTCAGGTGCGCAAATCTCCCAACTCCTCCTTCTGAGGAGAGAGAAAAAAACCCACGGATTTGCCCTGAGAAAAGTTCTCAGATCTTCCGAGCAGTGAATAATTGATGAAAGCCCCGTGCTCAACTCACAGCGGGAGCGCAGCTGTGCCAAGGGAAGGAACTCCGCGTTTGACGCACGGGATGCAGAAAGAGAAATAAATTCATGTGCGTTTAATTGAGGGAGTTCCCCTGTACCCTGCAGGGACAGGAGCTCCAGCCCAGGCTGCAGGATAGTCCTGCCCCCGTGGGAGGCAGCAGGCAGAGGTGAAGATGCAGAAGAGCACCAGGAAGAATTCTCCAGTCGTCCTGTCCGTCACAACTCAGCTGTGAACAATCCTGGGAGTGACTGAGCCCTCCCTGCATCACACATTCCTCCTGGAACTCTCTAGGACAGACCTTGAGACCCTCTCATTGTTCCCTTGCTGCTGTTGGACTGGAAATAGCAACGTTCCATTCCTTTATTCCTTTATTCCCTGAAGATACACCTCAGCCCTACTGGAGTAAAGGTGCAGTTTAGCTCCAGGCAGTTAAAGACCCAGCCTGAGAGTGGGAAAATAAAATTTCATCCCTCCAAGCGCCAGCATGAGGACCACAGCTCAGGGGAATGCAGTTTTGGCAATGCTGCAGGCATTTCCAGTGTTTAGAGGAAGTTTCTCCCTACTGACCAATAATTCCAAGCTGAGAAATTCTCCTGCTAGCGGAGTGATCCTTCCCTGGCACCAGCCAGACCATTTGAAATGTGTTGCCTTCCACCATATGCTCCCTCAGTAGAAAAATAAAGGGAAATATTTAAAACATTAGGCTTAAAACCCAAGATCTCCCCTCCTTAATTTGGCAGTTTGCAAAACATGGCATTTGTGAGAATCTGGCACGGCAATTGTCAGAGCGTCTCCATCAAGACAAGAGTGGAAAACAAACTCCCTGGCAGCAGCAGGCACAGCTGTGGTGCCCACTCCCTCCCTCTCCTTCCTACCAGGGAGTGCTTTTTTTAGCCTAAACTGTTTGTGTGATTAGAGGGGGGAAAAAAATGTGAGATTAGCAGTGTCTTATAAAAAAAGGAAAGGCCTTTAAATGCAGTTCAGGCTTCTGCAAAATAACTCCTCACAAAGTTGGCAGTTGCTCTTAAAAAAAAAAAAAAGTTCAAAATCAGCCACCTGCCATCTGGAAATTACTTACAATAATGACAAAGGAATTAAATGTATTAAAAAAAAAGAATTGTTTCTGCATGAAAAATTATTTTTTGGTCACTTCCACCTCCCCAAGGGGATTGCTGACTGCCTGGACCCTGCAGAGGGAGTTTAGTGCCACTTAATTCTGATTTTGGATGTTCTGGGTGTTCACCTGAGCTTCCCAGACCATCCCTCCAGTGCTGCAGGTCTTTAAGGGAGACTAAATTAAAAGCAGCACCACTGAAACAAGATTAGGTTGCTTATGGCTGCACCAGCAGTTTCTGTGCATTGGGCTGCTAATTATAATGTTGCTTTTAATGCCATTTATTTGCATATCTTTGGGTGTATTATACAGCTTTGCAATTTCTTAGCAGGCATTTGGAAACTATTATCCATTATTACTTCCTTAAAATCACAGCACTTAAATCAGGTCACCCAGCTGTTTAGCATCTGATAACAAGATTAGAGGGATTGATTGTGCTCTCTGTAAGGCTGCAAATACCTATTAATCTAGGAGCCTTTGGAAGTTCATCAAAATGATATTTTTCTTCTGAGAACGTTATAAACAGTTGAAAATACATCCATAATTTGCAATGGGTATTTTAGGCTCTAAGGTACATTATTCTTTTTGAATACTAATCTTTTTAGCTCTTGCTGTAATTATTATAACTTCACATAGTGGATATTTAATACTTCAAGTTTCTGCTATTTAGTATGGTGGAGCTGTCCCCGTTTTCATTAATTCCATCAATCAAACTTAACTCTCCTCCACCTCTAAGAAGTAATTATAATTATTTTTATGACCATATATATGCTAATGCAAGAACTATTTCATGACATTTTAATTAATTCTCAAAATGCTTATGGACTCAACGCTGACATTGTCTTGGAATGAGAGGTGCAGAGAAAAAAGTCAAATTATAAAGTTATGGCTAATTGGAATAAAGCAGGAAATGCTGGCAAACACGATCAGAGCCATCTTGGTAATTCATTTACTTTTTAATTCTCTTTTGTGCAATTGTAAATGTAAATGTTTTCCTTTCACGGTAATGTAAATCTATGCTTTTGAAAACTTTGACACATGCACTTTAATTTATTTTTTTTTTTAACTTTTCTGCATCTTCTCTCTCCTTGATCTTTGTTTCTAAATTTGTTGGTGCACTCTGGCTCCCAAAACCTCTGTCTTCACTGTAAGGAAACAAGTCAGGAAACTGAAAATGACAAAATTGTTTTTTGTAAATGGAAACCAATTAGCAAACAGAAACAACTCTGACTTTCAAAGGTATTTTAAGGCACATCAATGCCCAGAGCAGAACTTGCTGAAGTCAATTAAAAATGTGTTTGAAAACCAATTGGATATTTTGAATAAGAAAAAGAGCAGGAAAAAAATTTCCAGATTTTTGACTGGCCTTTGAATTTCTTTGCTTCACCTCTGAATCTCAGCCATAAGAAAAGAATTTTTAAAAATGTGGTTTGATATTTTAGAGTCATAAGTGACCCTCTGGTGGAATGGGAGTCATTTTGATGGTGCTGATTTATTGAGAAATTGGGGTTTTGGAGAGCTGCAGAGGTGGGAGGGGAAGGCACATTGTGATGTTTGCTGCTCTGCACCCAGATGGAAATGCCCAAACTGAAAAAAAAATATCCCTGCCCATGGTGGGGATGTTGGAATTGGTGATCTCTGCATCCATTCGACCCAAACCATCCATTTCTGGGGCACTGCACTCCCTGTTCTTACCCATGAAAAACCTAAAAAAATAGCATCAATTTGGAGTTTGGAGGAAGGCAGGGGAAATCCAGATGTTTATTCTTGCAGGGCAGCTCAAACGGGGCGGATTCTGGCCTGGCAGCTGTGGCACATCTGGTGGAACCCAAATTTTGTGTCTGTGCCAAATCTCCTCCCTCCCTGGGCACTTCAAGCAGATTTTCCTCATCACCCCTCTCAGCACTGATGGCCTTTCCTGCAGAAATCAAAATTTTGCTGTTGCAGCCTCTCAGATCTGGTGCCTGCCAGGCCAAAGGAGATTCAGCAGCTGCTGCATCAGAGGAAACATCTGTAAAATCCCCAGGAGGGGCTGGTTTGCTTTGCTCAGGTGTGAGATGAGGCTTCCATTTGTGGTGTCCAACTGGAAATGCTGCAGGTTGCAGCTCACCTCAAGTGTTTATTTCCCTTCTATTCTGTTTAAATTAATTCCTAATCTCTCCCCCTCACACAAATCTGAGCTGAAAGCAGCCCTGGACCCTTTTCCATGGGTGGTTTGCTGGGTCAGTGGGAGGATGTGAGCATCTCTTGGAAATTCTGCAATCAATTCTGCAATCTCCAGATTGAAATGACTTCCAGAACCCTGGCTCTTGATCTTGAGGGGATTTTTTTTTTTTGTCAATAATTATTTCTAATTATTTCTAACCTAATGGAATTCCTGTAGGGAGAGTTAATTTTAAAAGTTTATAGTTAATGCCTGGATACAGACTGATACATCACATTCCAGGTCTTTCTCTGAGGTATTCTGTATTATTATTATTATTATTATTATTATTATTACTATTACTATTATTATTATTACTATTATTATTTCTTCATAAAACTTTCTGTTTCTTTTTATTTTCTAAGGACAATTAATTCTGAATTGGTTTTTTTTTGTTGGTTTTTTTTTTTTTCAAATCACAGTAGGGATAAACATTGGTATTCCTCTAGTTCTCAGGTGCTGCTGTTTTTATTAAAAGAACCAGAAAAAAAACACCCACTTGCTGCTTTTATTGACTGATACTTGGTAGGGTTTTTTATGAAGGCAGCACAGAAAAAAATGGACAGCAGATTTTCAGGTGAGCATTTTGTGTGGGACTGCCTTTCATGGTTTGGGTTTGAGCAGGGCATAAATTTCCAGTGTTTGATCCAGAGTTGTGTTCAACCAAAGAAGAATCCTGAGATCCTGGCAATGCAGCCCCTGAAAAGTCACCTCAGTGAAGAAATAACTGGTTATATGAAATATTTCTGTACAAATAACCTCACAAAAAATACCCCCAAACACATGTTCCTTTTTTAACAACAGTGATCTAAAACATGCAACATTTTAAATTAATTTCTGCAAAATCTTCTTCATTTCATCCCTGACCCTGCATTCCCAATGAATGAAGCAAATTTATGCTTGAATTTGTGCCAGACCTCACTGCTAAAATGTTTTTCTTTCTGCTTGCCTTCCCCAGTTCCCTTTATATGGTGGGGGAAAAAACTTATTTTTCTTTGTGATATTTTCTAGACAATATTTTCTAGATAAATATTTTCCATTTTCTCTGGTATTGTTTTCTTCTTTTTAATAAAGAAAAAACTGTCACTGAAACTATTTCCAGAGGAAGGGACTGTTGATATTTAGCAAAAAAGCTTTTTAAAAATAACTTTTCTTGGCTGCTTATAAATCTTTATCATCACTAAACTCCAGTAATCAAATAAGAACAGTTAAAATATTTAAAAAAAAAAAAAGCCTCTCCAGCAACCTCAGTAGCTTTAATGATCTGGTAAAAGACCAAACAAATAGACATAATTATCATAAAAAAGCTATTACATAGCTTTTGTCATTGGAATTGTTTATGGGATAAAAATTAAAGCCCTTACAGCCAGCAGAGGTTTCCTTTGCTCTCAGCCACCGTCCCTTCCTGCTGAGCTCAGTGAAGCCATCGAGGCTCTTTCCCTGGGTAATGAAACCCATCCTGGCCTCTTACAGAACCAAACAGCAACGTTGGAAAATCAACATTTTTCTCCCTCTGATCTTTGTGCATCTCCCCACAGCCACACATTTTTATCATCACATCCTCATCCCTCCTGCCATTTCCAGAAGGGGTTGCATGGCACAGTCGTGAAGTACAAGGCCACTGAAGATCTCTTTTAAATGTATGCATCCGAGATAAATCTAAAAAATATTTATTTTTATTTTATTTTCTTCCTTCTTTAAATGAAAAAATCAAACCCCTCATTTTGATAAAAATGCTTCACCCTGTAGTCTGAAATAATTTGCTCTGTCACTCCTCAAGGCTCTTCACACTGTACAACATTTTTTTGGGACTCCATTTGGAATTTAGTAGTGAAGTTTTCTGTCTGAAAAGAGAATTTTGTGTTAGGTGAAATTTGCATGCATTTGTATTTGAGTTTGTTTCTAACTTGTGTCAGATATACCTGAAGTACCAGGTCAGCAAACTTGGAATTGTCTCACAGGACCAAAGAACTGGGTTGTAGCAAACATCATCCTTTGCATAGCAATGAAGAAATTAAAAAAAAAAAAGAATGGACTTGAGAGGTTTGAACTGGTCTAAACATCAATTCAAACTCCTTTAAAATGTGGACTGTGTTCCTTGATTTTGGGGAAACATCCTAGGAGCTAAAAGCACCAAAATTGACTCTTGGCTGAGTTATCCTCATGTGCTCAGCTGAGCATCTGGTTGGTAACTTTTCTTATCAGAGAAAATATCATTCTCTTGAAGTTAAGGGAGCTTTGCAGTCATTTCCCAGGGATTGGTATTCCATCATCGTGCTGGTTTTGCGTTAATTGATTTTTGGTGAAGAGAGGAGATCTCACCCCAGAGGTGTTCCTGGTTTGCATAAAATCCAACAGCAGCTCTCTTCTCTCCAGGACGTGGCAGAAGAGGGTTGGTGATTCTGGAAGATAAATCTGGGCAGCACTGATTAGTGAAAATGATTGATAAATGGGGTGGGGAGTGGCAACAAACGTGGGACACAGAACGGCAGAAACAAATGTTCAGATTTAGAGTTCTGTCCTCAGAAAGTCCCTGCCTGTCAAAGAGGCAGAAATAAATTACAGGAATGCTGGCATTTGATATTTCCAGTGGCAGGGGTGACATTCAGGAGATGTATGTTGGGAATTCACTGCCCTCAGCGGGCTTGTCCAGCGTGTGCAGCTCTCCAGGAGTGGGAGCTGAACCCAAATGAGGTGTGCAGGCTGCAGAGGAGGAATTCCCTGCTCCTGGAGCCTTGGCTGGTCACACCCTGGGGCACAGGGTCCTGTTTGTCACACACACACCTGGGGACAGCCAGGCAAAGCAGCTTAAGGGACCTGAACGTTTATCTCAGAACTTTAATGGTTTAAAGTCAAAAACTGACCTGGATCTGCCTCTCTTGACACCAGAGACAAAATTCCCCATGGATTCTCACAGACCTGCATTTCATCCACACACTCCTGGTATCTTTTCCTTCTGTGCTTGAGCTGAGTTTTAGAAAATGAATCTCTATTTTTTTTTTCCCTTAAAGCTTTTCTTTTCTTAGCTGACATAACACCAATATGAAGAGCAGCTGGCTCCTGGTGGCCTCACAGCCCATCTCATCAGGTCAATCATTTTTATTCCTAATTTCTTGTATTTCTTTAGTCTACACCTGGCTGTCACTTTTTTGTGTGTGCAGACTAAAAGCTTTGTTTATTTGAGTCAGAGACTCCCTGAAGTTGGAGAAGACCTCTGAGATCAACAAGTCCACCCATTAACCAGCACTGCAGGTCCACCACTGAACCCTGTTCCTAAGCACCACATCTACATCAATGCCTTTGAATTTGGAAAGAACTAATGAGCCAAAATAAGAAAATCCTTTATCATAGGAGTTATTTTTCTCTTATTATTTTATGGAAAGAAAATAACTGAAAGGTCAGAAAAAATCAGCATGTCCTGTTGGATGTTGGATGGTTCATTTTTTGAGTTACAATATTTAAATGTCAAGCGTCCACAGGAGAAATAAATTATTCATTATAATTAGAAAAATGTAATTTAAAAAAAAAAATCATTTATTGGTGACTAAGCAGCATATTCAGTGAGAATGTTTCCTCTTTTGTACAATAGCTGTGTACTTTGAGATAATGTTCTAATTAACCTAATTGCAGCTATTGTGTTGAACTGTAGGTTGAGATCCAAAGTGTCATGGCAACATGGAGAAAAGCTCTGCAAGCCTCTGCTTTCTCAGTAGAGTCTCAAAAATAGCTCTTTATTCTAGGAAATAAGGAGGTAAATCTCCTTAACAAGATAAAGCTTGAACCAAGAAAGAATTTTCCCCTTTGCACTTGATGGTAAAGCATAAATTAAGGATTTCTGCTTCAATTTAATTAGCATAAGCCATCATAATAATGTACCCCGTAAGTGTTTGCTTTTCCTGTCTCGAGCAAACCTCCTGTGCTCAAGAGATTTACTGTAAATCATTGAATATTAATTTCTTGGATTTTATTGAGGAACATTTTACAAAGTTGGCTTAGGAGAGAGAACAATCATTTTCTTTTCCTTTGCAGGCAAGATCTCACTTAATACAGTGATATTAACTAAAAGGGACTCCATGAAATGCTGCTCCAGTTTTATGATCTGGATAAACTCTGGAGAATTCTGGGAGAGGGAGTTTCAGAAAATAGCAAGAGGATGTTTCAGCAGTGTCTGACTCAAATGCCTGATGATTTTAAGTCTCTCAGTTCCCTGCAACTCATGTGATCTCTCATTTCATTAACACTGGTAATGCTAATTAGAAAACTGCTCCTCAGTTTAATTCATAGAAATATATGATTCCACACAGGCTGAGTAATGATTGCACAAGTGCCATAAATTCAGGAGAGAGCTTGGCATGAATCAAGATCACAGTTCAGGGCTAATAAACTTTATAAGTTTAAGACATAATGGATTAGAGTCTATTTGCACTCTGGTGCTCTGGTAATATCATCAAAGCAAAGGTTTTTACTGCATGTGCTGTTTCCCATAAATTAAAAACCTTGCCTAATATCTGCTGCTCATTCTCCACATCTGGGGGTTTTTTGGGGTTTTGAGGGGAGCTTTTTTCTGTTTGTTTGGGGTGTTATTTGTTCATTTGTTTGTTTGTTTTTCCCTGAGGAGCAAAGTTCACCCTCGCTGGACTCCATTTCCTCTGGCTCCTCGTGTTTCTGTTTTCTGGAGAGCTCAGAATAACCTCCCACCAAATTAAACTTTCATGAGCCTCTCTGTATCCTGTCATTAACTGATTTTGGAAACAAATATTTACCAGGTCCATTTGTTACCCATATGTTTGCCTGGGAAATTGGGCAGCTGGGAGAGACCTTTTGCCAAGACCACTTGTGCTGTTCAGGGCCCTGGTGGGACACTGGGGCTTGACCTCAGCTGATTACTGGAATTTTCTGCTTCCAAACATCCCTTTCCCATGGAATCCACTTCCCAGTGTAGCTAGCATTGTTCTTTTCACAGAGAAAAGCCTCCAGGAAAATATGTCCTTAACCCAGGAGTTTGTGATGGGTGGCTGGAAAATATGGACCAGGAAAAGAAATGTGATCATCTGGATTTTTTTTTTTCTTGCCTCCTCTAAAATCCAGCCCAAATAGCAATTTACAAGGATATATAGCATATATTGGCTTACTAAGAATTACAAAATGATAAAAATACAAGGGATTTTTCCCTGGGATTCTGGAAAGATCCTTAATCCCGTACAGAGGAGGAGATGATTCCTCTTATTGTGGCAGATTTTTGATAGAATAAAGGCCAAATATTTACCCCAGTTATCCACAACATATTTTTCGAGCTTTTAGTGATGGCATTTCACATCCAACTGTTTGATTTGTGGGAACAAGGAGTTGGAGACTTGAACTTCCACCCCTTTCCATAAAAGTTGGAGCCCAAGTGCAACTTTTCCAAGGAAGTTTGTGTCCATAAACTTTTCAATTTGCCAAGGAAAGCCGGCCAGGAGGCAAATGCAGCTGAAATACGAGTGCAGAAGTGGTGACCAAAGCAGCACTGCCTGCTCCACTGCACTTAATTTCCTTTGTGAGACTTTAGGCACTTAAAGTAAATCCCAAACTGAGCAGTCTCCGCTTCTCCCCGGCTGCTGGGAAAGCTGGAACACTGGTTCTGGCTTTTATGAGCTCCAATATAAATCTCAGAGAGTCCTCCATGAATAAAATGAATTGCAGTCTCCAAAGTTCTCTCTTTTTTGCTTTAAATTGAACTGGTACCTATTCCTAAACTTTTTTTTTTCCCCTCCCGTGCCTAAGTGAAAATGTTTTCTCTAAATAGTTGTAAGTGCTTGAAAGAATATGTAATTTTATACTTCCTAAGCCCCTTCCTGTCAGAACATAAGAGGTCCACAGAGATTAAGGATTCAATTTAAAAGTAATCAAATACTCATTTTTCCTATGAATATTTAGACCAGTCACTTGCCAGAACTCACACCTGAATCTGTCAAATCCTGGGGGTTTTTCCATAATTTTCCCTCCATCCCTGCTCATTCACAGAATGTTTTTTTCAAACTCTGACTGCCCAGTCTAATAAAAAAAAAAAACACTTCAAGAGCAGAACCAAAGGTTTCAAGAGGAGCAGAAAACTGATCCCAGCCCTGAAGTTCTCCATCCCTCTCAGCCCCCAGAGGCCAAGGGGAATTCCAGGAGTCAGGAGCAGCATTTTCTGCCTGGGAAGGGCTCTGGAGGCTCCAAACGAAGCTGATGCTGCAATTTGTCACCTCCGTGCCCCTAAGCCACCTGGAGCTTCCCTTTGTTTCTCGCTGAGCCCCATTCTGTAAGTGACAGCAAATGCAAAAATGCAACCGGGCCAAATTCGAAATTTATTCCTTTAATGCAATGAAAACTTTCCTTTTTTTTTAATGTTTTTTTTTTAATCCTCACCTTTTTTTTTGCCAGTGGGGGTTCCCAGGTCCTCAGCTGCTCTGCTGTGCTGAGCTGTTGCACTGCCTGCAGCTGCTGGGAGCTCTTTTCTCCCTGGCAAACCTCAAGAGCAGTTTTGCTAATTCTTCTCCTGTGTGCCAGCCCTCCTCATTTCTTGTCCCGATGACAATGACATCTTCACACAGACACTTCCCCCCAAGCTGTCACCTTATTTATTTCCTCCTCTTTCTTGCCTTGAGCAACATGATAAACATGAAGACATTGCAGGTTTCTCACTTGTATTTCAATTTCCTTCATCTGTTTGGTAGAGTTATCTCAAGTTTTGTCTGGCCAAAGCAGCTATCAATCTCTTTATTGTTATTTTTTAAAAATACAAGTATTTTTTAAAATATACAGGTGGTATTATAACGATTGGATAAAAATATTTTATTTTATTTATTTTATTTTCTTCTAATTTTTTAATTAATTATTTTATTTTATTTTATTTTATTCTATTTTATTCTATTTTTTTATTTTATTTTTTATTTATTTTATTTTATTTTAATTTTTTAATTTATTTTATTTTATTTTATTCTATTTTTTATTTTTTTATTTTTTATTTTATTTTAATTTTTATTTTATTTTATTATAATTTTGGTTTATTTTATTTTTTATTTTATTTTATTTTGCTTTTCACTGTCCTTTTAGACCATTCAGTCTGACCTCTAAATATCACAACCTACACTTTTGGCTCAACACTGCACATCTAAACCTGATCTTTCCCAAAAATGCCTGGTGTTTTCTTAGAAAGTCCAGGAATTAAATACCTTTAAGACCCCCAAACAAATTAACAACCAACAAACGCTGTTATTGAGACTGCAAACCTTGAAATTCCCCCTCCCCCCCACGCATTTTAATATTTCTTGTCGGGTTCACAAGAGATATTTTTGTTAAATTTTCCCACCAAACTTTTATTAAGGTGAACACTTCTTCTCTTTGTAGATCTCCTCCTGCAATAATTCCTACTGCCCTGAAATTCAGCTGCTGGTTTTCATCTTTTCTGTTGCTCAGTTCCCTCTCAGAGGAAACCTTCTCTGCCCTGTTGCTCTCCTGCTCACTCACCTTTCTTTAAATAAACATTTGCTTTCCTCTTCTTCCTGCTTGGTGGCACGGTGGTTATTGTAAGAGTTATACTCTCAAAGCAAGAAAATAAAAATTAATTCATGCTCAAGTTTCTTCAAAGGTCAGGAAGGATCCAAGGAAAGCTGATGGGAGCTGGGGGTGTAATTTACCTGTCTTGAAAATCCTGGCCACAGGCAATATTATTATTGTTATTATTATCTACTAAGGAGCAGGAACATGAGTCAGATCCTTTCCACCACAAGGTTTCTTTTGACCACAGTAAAAAAAAGGAACCAGTAAAAGAAAAAATCCCCAGAAGTATCTCAAACCTTATCTTGGCATATATGAGTCAGAGACAACAAAAGCTCTGGAAATAGAACAATTTGTAGCAGATAAGAAATATTTCAGGTTAATGGAACATAGGAAAAAAAAAGGAGATATGGAGTTCATAATGTTGGAATAGATGATTCTTTGAAAAGAAATTACATTTATCTAGTGCAAGGAAAAGTTGTGAGTACAATCAGGAGGAGATGGCAGCTGGAAGAACAGAGAATGGTTAAAGGAAAATTTGAGAAAGCATGAAAATAAATATCCTGGTGGTTGTGTTTGAGGGTGCTGGAGAGGGCAGGGCAGCCCTGCCAGGGACCTTCTCAGCATTTCTGTGAGTTTATTTGTGGATCCATTTGGATTGGATTGGATCCCTTTGGTACCAGCTTTGCTGCACCTCTGATTTCACCTCCAGAACTCTCAGGGTGCCTTGAGGCTGCCCATTATCTGAGCTCACCCAGAGCTTCCCCTGCAGCATTAATTTGGGTGAATTACATTAATTCAGGTGAATTACATTAATTCAGGTGAACCACAAAGCTGCTGAGCAGGTGGGGTTTTTTCCCTCCCATAAAATAAAGAGTGTGTCATGAAAATGCATTTTCAGTCCAGGTGGAAAACCAGCCCTGATGTTGTAAAGTGCTCCTGCAAGGGCTGGGGAGGCACTGCAAGGTCTCTGTCCCTGGTGAAAGTGGGAGGAAAATCAAACTGCTGAGCATCACAGATCAGCTTCAGAGAGGGAATTCATGCTTCTGCTTACAGATGAAGTTGTCCTACTCCGAGATCCAAGATTCAAAGCCTATTCCCCAGTGAAGCATCCTGCCCACACCTGCTGTCTTAAGGATTAAGTGGAGTTCTGGCTTATAGAAAAAAAAAAAAAAACAAAAACAAATAGAATTTTTTCCATTTGCTTGAAAAACTTCTCCTTGGTGGCTGTGGGAAAATATACATTTATAATTATAATGGGATGGCATTGCTTGCATACAGCTGGGCCTATATTTCTTATTCAAGGAAGCACAACCTTGTTTCAGTTCTAAGCAAGAGTGTTACTGATTGCATTTATCCAGCAAAAAATTCAAAGGGAAAATCAGCATTTTCATCCTTCTCGCCAAAATAGTACCTGAGTGTGCCTGACCAGCCTAGAAAAAAGGTTTCAAAGTTAAAGACCCTTCAAGGACATCCAGAAATGGACTTTGTGTCATTAAAGTGTTTCTGTGGTTTCCCAGTCACTGTAATTCAAAGGAACTCATTCCATGAAGGTTCAGCAGTAAAAGATTTCCTCCTCCAGAACTCTGGAATGTTTTGTTCTGGTGCAGCCCAAAAAAGACTCTGTGGAAATCTGAGCTTTTACTTAAAGAAACAAAAAAGAAATCTAACAGCAAGTCCAAACATAGGCACAAAAAAAACCAAACACACTTTAAGCAAAAAAAGAAAAAAATTTTCTTTGTGTTTATATATCATAAAAGGTCAGGTACCTCTGTTCAGCAAGGTAATCCAATCAGATTTCTGCATCTGTTTTACTTTTCTATCCATGTATCAATATTTAGAAATGACATTTATTTGGGGGGAAAAAAGAAAAAGAGCCTCAAAACTGAGGTGATCTTTAAGCACTTCAGCAGAGTGGCCAAGAACATCATCAAAGCACTGTTTGAAATGTGCCCTTATCCATTTCAACTTGCCCAAACCAGAATTTTGGGGGGGAACCTCCAGAGATTTCTGCAGTTTTCCAGCAGTGGGTGAATTCCCCATCCCTCAGACTCACAAGGAATTTTTGCTCTGCATCAACCTGCAAGTCTTGAGTGCTGTTCTGCCACAATTACAAAATAAATTCAACAGAATCTTCTGCACTTTTGAAGGCAAGGACAGAGAATTTCCTGCCTTTCAAACCACTGGGGAAGGTGAGAACCAGCCTGTCCACAGGAATATGAAGTGCTGAAACACACAATTAGGAGAGATGTCTAAAATTTTAATTGAACAATGCCACGCTGTCAGCAGCAGCTTAAATGCAGTCCTGTAATGCCATTTGCCACAAACCATGTCAAAATGAAAAATAGGTGTGAGCTGACTTGTGGGGTGTCTGAGATCTCTGTGCTGCTGATGGATGCTCCTTCAGAGCTGTCAGGTGCATAAACTACAGAGGTGATTACCCTGTAATTAAATACAACTAATGAAGGATCTAGGGAACAAAAAGTGGGGCAGGACCTGTGGAAATAGGAGCAAGTGTTGGCTTGGTGACTCTGCTGGAGGAGTTTAGGTTCAATAATCATAGTGGCTGCTTGTCTCTGCTGCCAGATTTGGGTTTTTTGGGAGGCAGAGCAGCCCATTCCTGTTTCCCCCACATTTTCCCCCTCTCAGTGTCACATCACACAAGAGTTTAGAGCTCCTTGGGAATTGGGAGGGACTTTGGCAGTGCTTCTCAAATGATGCCTCAGGTTTGGCTTTTCTATGTTTCACATTCTGTGCTGCTTTAGTGTGTGGGTCTGGGTTCACATCAGGGGATGCTGAGCTCTGTGCACAGAGCAGGGAGACAAAACAATTCCTGCTCCAGCTGGGCACCAAGGACAAATGAGCCAAATCTCAGGCCAGGAGCACAAACCCCGTGGGCTGGAGAGAGAAAAACAAGCAGGGTGGGACTGCAGGGGCTGAAGCTGGGATGGGACAATGAACTGTAAGGTGCAAATGGAGCAGAGCTGATCCCAGGGAGAGACCCCGGCAGCGCTCGGGGATTTTGGGGCCATTTTGGGTCATCTTGGGTGCAGCCCTGGCTGGGCTCTGGTGCTGCCCCAGGTGGATCCATGGAGGAGATCCTTGGGATAAATCCCTGCTTTATTCTGGGGCTCTGCCCAGCCCCTGCTCCAGGGCAGCCTGCACAAGGCATCACTAAAAATCCCCTCTCCATCCCCACAGCAGCTTCAGCCCCAGCAGGGCTTTCTCTGGGATCAGAAACATCTTTTCACATGTCAGACTCCAGCCCAATTTCCAGTTCAGTAGATCCCACATCACTTCAGGAGAGCTCTCTCTGGTTTATTTTAGTGCAGCCAACAAAGCCAACCAAGTGGTGACTTCCCAACTCAGGATCAAGAGTATTTCTTCTCTCCCACACACTTCATCTTGCATGAGTTTACTTTCAAACAAATCTGAACACAGGTACAAAAAACAAGAATGATGAAAGGAAAGAAAAAAATCAGTCTGCTTGAAATCCTTCAAGGTTTGAACATGGGGCATTGAATATTTCCTCCTGTTTATTAAGAGATAATAGCAAATGGAATTTGTTAAATCACTTCAAATAACATTCTTAGTTAAAAAATTAGCATTTCTTTCATCAAGCACATTTTCTATTATTTACCAACTCACAGAGATAATTTTAATAAGCCAAAAGCAATTAATACTTATAGTAAATAGTTCCCCCTAAATTCTGGATTGAATGCAGCAGACCTTTACTAATTCACATTTTACTAATCCTCACCCTTTCTAACACACAAGAGCCTCCCCTTCACCTCCTGCCTCTTTGCAAAGATTTAACATCATAATGTTTCAGTGACTTCTCAGACTGGTGGAATCTCATTATTTATACAGCATTAATAATTAAATAGACCCTCTTTTTAAACCTAAATGAGCCATGATTTCTGAACTGGGTACCTTTGTTAGGAATTGTGCCAGGAGCTGATCCCCTCTCACAGGGAATTCAGTGTTCACTGGCCTCACAACTGAAGGTCACCATACAGAACATGAACAGAAGGGTTCTTATGATTTTTTCCCATTTTCTTGGGAACCAGAAGTTCCCATTTTTGGGTGAATATGTGTCCAGGTGGTTCTGCTGCTCACCAGTCATTCCCACATCACCCAGTGCTCCTCGTGGAAAACTCAATTTATCAGTATCAGATTTATAAACATCAATTTTTCACTTTTCCCCTTGCTCTTCCCACTGCCAGTGCATCACTCAGAAAAGCCCACAGCCAAGGCTGATGTGGGGAGTATTTCCAACAGTGATTCCTTCCCTTCTAGATAAAATTTTGCTAAAATTTCCTAAAATTTTATTTTTGACGTCTCACAAACGCCTCTTCCATGCACATTTAAAAATATGAAAAAAATAAACTTACACTTTAACCAAAGCCTTTGCCCATGGCAGCACACGGGCAGGGAGGGTGTTTAGCTATGCAGGGCAAGCTGGAAAATTGAAATGCATGGCTTGTTTTAAAGCTCACAGAGTAATATTTGAGTTACCTGGGTAAATCTCTGCATAATCCCCTGGTGATGACAGTCAGAATTTCTCAGCTCTAAGCTGTCTGTGTTAACACACAGAAATCCTGATTAGCCACACAGACTCTTGGAAGGGGCAGATCCAAACAATAGGCCAGGCTTGGGAAAGCTGTTTGAAGGGAAATAAATAAATCATGCTGCTTCAGCCCTCCCTGCAGCCACTCAGGCTGGGGGTTTGGTACCTAAAAACACCCACAAAATAAAAATATCTGTCCTAAAGGTGGGTAATATCTCACAGCCAACACTCACCAGCACCCAGGACTGGGCATCACTGAATATTCAAGGTGTGAATCGGCTTCAGTTGTGCAGAGAAAACTCCAAATTAATTCAGTTTGGATTACATGCGTGTAATTAGAGTGGCTTGGCCTCTCTGTGCATGTGTCAGCTGCAAACAAATGAGATTTGTTTGATGTTTCACGTTGCACCACAGATAAGAGATCTGTAGCAAAGAGCAAACCTATCGCTTTGATCCCACCTTGAAGCACAGGGATGTAGATTAAGGTCTAAATCCAACCCTCAGGCTCAAGGAAACTTTTCTGATCATAGCCCTGCCTGAAGGAAGGGTTTGTATCTTGGGGTTGTTCATTATTTAAAAAAAAAAAAAGAGTGAAAAGGGTCTTTTTTTTCTTGTCTTAATTACTCTCTTGCATTGTGGTCAGCAGTGAAGATTCAGAGATGAAAACCAAACCTCACCAAACTCAAGCACCGGGGCTGCTCCATTTAGAGAAAAAAACAATCACCCTTCTGCTGTTCTTTATTATGGAGGGTGGATTGCATTTAATCAGGCAAACACTGACACATTTCAGACCCAACAGAATGAAAAGCCAGACTGAGGTTTTATTAACCTTTATTTGGATGGAGTTTTTGATCTTCACAGCAATAGCTGCCCACCTTAGAGAGCAGAGTGTGAAGAAAATCAGTTTATAAAAAGTACAGAAAATGTAGCAAATTGGAAGAGCACTGATAGAAAAAAACTCCAAACCAGCCCCAAATCCTATTATTTATATTTTATTTTTCTTAAATGAAAATGAGATCAAGCTTGAGAGGGTGTGAATTTACACTTATTGTAAAGTGGGTAAACTTGATAAAGAGCCAAAAGATCTGAACAAGACTGCTAGACCACCTTAGAGTTTCAGAAATAATATCTAAGTTAAATGTATAAAACAATTAGAGAATAAATATTTTTGTTACCTTCAATTTATTAAGTTACTAAAACACATCCAAAATAGAGTAACATAATTATTCTGGGAGATCAATGGAAACTGTTTCCATTTGAGAGCTGATTGTTTTAGCCTTCTGGACAGCCAAATGAAACCCAAGAAATGGATCAGCAAAGTTGATATTTTTAGATTTAAAGATCCCCGGGGAAAGGGAGGAAGTGTTCAAGAAATTAACAACAGATTTGATGTCATTCTTTTAGTTCAAAGGAGACTAAAGGATGGAAAGGTGACTCAGGTGAAGGTGTCTCATCACATTTTTCAAGGTTTCAATTTATCCTGTTTCAGCCTCTATTTTTCACTCTCTATTCCTAAGAAATTACACTTCATCCTTCATATCACCTGAAGAAGCAAAAAATATCAATATAGTGAAATAAGAATTATTTTTCTAGGCTGGGCTCTTTATGTATGTGAAAATCTGACATTTTGGCCATTAAGATGAATTATCATCGTCATGAAAGTATCATACACATGAAAATTGCAGTTATTCAACAGTTTATGTCAAGCCTAATGGCAGAGGAAAGTGTTTATGTGTGAACATCACATAAAGCTGAACCAAAGGCTGAATCCTCTTCAGGGAGGTCTGGGGCCGTGGTGGCAAAATCCTGGGAAAATTAGAAAAACCTTCAGCTCCTTCAGGGCTTTGAGAGCTCTTCATAAAAGCAGAGTGGTTTGGGTTGGAAGGGACATTAATGGTCACCCAGTGCCACCCTATCCATGGCAGGGACACCTTCCTCTGTTCCAGGTGCCCCAAGCCCTGTCCAGCCTGGCCTTGGGCACTGCCAGGGATCCAGGGGCACCCTCACAGCCAGGAATTCCTTCCCCATATCTGATCTTTCATGTTTCCTGCTCCTTTTTTACTCCTGGGCTCTGATGGAACCCCGGGTGCTGCGAATTTCAGACTTTCTGTGCTGCCAGGCACTGACCCCCAGAGAACACTGCATTGACCTGGGGCTGTGGAGAAGCTTCCAGAATGGAATGATGGAACTGGGATTGTGGGTGTGGAGTTTGGAAAGAAGTGTGTGATATCACAGGGGGGGAAACTCAGAGTTTAAGGGTTTAGAATATAGTGATGGATAGAAAGCAAGGTGGAGGGTTTAGGGTGGAGGCTGCTTCTTCTTCTTCTTCACCTTCTTCTTTTCCTTCTTCTCCTCCTTCTTCTTCACCTTTTTATTTTCCTCCTTCTTCTCCACCTTCTTCTCCTCCTTCTTCTTCACCTTCTTCTTTTCCTTCTTCTCCTCCTTCTTCTCCTCCTTCTTCTCTTTCTTCTCCCTGGGTTTGGGTGGTTTTGTGTAATTGGATGAAAAGTCCCCATTGCAGCCATGGCTGGTTGGTTATTGGTTTAAAAGTAAAACTAATTGAGGTGTCATTTCTTAATTGGACAGTTTATCCTTAAAAGGCCTTGGAGAGAGAGATGGGGCTCCATGTTTAGTTTGTTGGAGTGAAGTGCTGCAGAACTCAGGGTTTGTGACATGGATAAGAGCTAACAAACATCTGAGTCCCAACAAGAAATACCATCTCGCACATTTAATCCCAACCTTGGCAAAAAAGAAGTTAAGACTCTACAGTGCTTCTTCAGCTTTCTGGAAAGTTCTTCCCCCTGTTCTTCTCTCCTTCAGCATTCATCAAAAGGAAGCAAAAAGAGTGGGGGAATGCTGGGCTCAAATTGTCTGTTAAAGTAAGTTTAAATATGTGCTTGTATGAGCACATCACAGCATTTTATGACCTTCACCACATTTTCATTTCCTACAGGATTCCTCTGTCCCACCAGGTCCATTATCCAAAGGAAATGACCAAGTGGGAATAAGCACAATACCAATTTTTCTGAAATAAAAATCCAATGTACAGCTGATGCAAAGACCACTTCAGGACTGAGCATAAAGAGCAGGAATATTTGCTCAGTCTTCTCCAGGAATATCTTATAATAGCAAAGGATCTACTTTTTTTTTTTTACAAATTACTCAGCTGTTCCCTCACTCAGTTACAGCCACATTTTTTTCAATCATTTGGTCACCAAAACCACTAAAATATTTTCTGTTTGCAGGGCCATGTCAGCCCTTGTTTATCCCTCCTGATACTTAATTTTGAAGTAAACCTGCAAATCTCTAATTAAAAAAGTCAAAATGCGTGATTAATTACAAACCAAGAGTATTTTGAAAGCAGGAAAGAAAATAAACAACTGTGTAAAGTGAACAGATGGGATTACAAACTGAATTGCCATAATTAGCATTGTGAGGCTGATAATTAGTTATTAGAATAACAATACATGTCTAATATTAATATGAGATAACACAAATGTGGTTATAGGAACAGAAGGATGAAGTAAACTTGGAAGGGTGTGGGAAGGATAATTGGAGCTGGACTTCCTGCTGGTATTTAGATGTGACTTGTGAGGTTCTTATGGAGATAAATTCTGATTTTTGTGGACAGAATCCCCATTTTTAAAGCAAAAAACGCCCTACAAAGTCTTCATTGAAGGCCCTGTACAATTTATGAGAGATCTAAAGTTTTCTGTCTAACAACACATTACTTTCTGGCTTATTTGATGAGTTTAAACCTGGCTTTATGGGGGGATTTGGGATCTAAGAACTACCTGCAGATATAAAGCAGGAGATGCTTGGAAATCTGTCTATATTGAAAACTGGAATACCTGTCTCTAAAGAAGACTGTGAGCAAGTGGACTGGCCTTTAAATGTTGAAAAGAACATTGATCTCCTTAATTCCCAATAAGTACAGTGCAGCTGAAGGTGTTTAAATGGTAAATAAATCTGTATATGGGGTAAATCAGTGTTTTCCTGCAGTTCCAATAAATGACAATTCATGAGAGTTGATTATGATGAGTTGCCAGGTTTCACAAAGCAAAAACTAAACCTAAACCATGAACATGGAGATATTTAATAGAAAACAGGCATCAGTGTTATTTTATACTGTTAACTTCGAGCAGTTTTACTTGAATTGGAGAAAGAGGAAACCTTAATGAAACAATTGTACAGTTACTTCCATTTAATGGCCGTTTTACAGTCAAATACACATTAAGAAGAAAAATGTTAATTGCTGATGTGCTGAATATACTGTACAGGCAACATTTAATTACAAAAAGATATCATTTTGAATGACTGCTTTTTTCCCTGCCTTCCCCAAATGAACTCACCAACAGAACAATCCGGAGCGTAAGCAAAACTGAAGTCCAAAGATCTAATTTCTAATTCAGGGAAGCATTAAACATATGCTTAACTTTGACCAAATGTGTAAAGCCATTAACTCCAGGCCCATAAAGAAGTGCTTAAAGTTAAATGGGTACTTAGGTTATTATTCACACAGGGTTGCCTTCTTGAATCTTACTCCCCTACCAGTATTAGCACTCTCTTTAGCAGCTGGTCCCATTAATTTAAAAAAAAAAAAAAATCCCCAAAAAACCTGTTACTGACCATTAAAAGGCAGCACAACCTGATTTGCATATCTACATATGGATTTCACATTATATTCTGTTTATACCTTTTTTTTTGGCCTGTATTAAACATGAGCAGAGGAAAGCAGGGCTTAGTTTATCTGTTTGCTGGGCCTGATTGTTAAAGGCAGAAAGGCAGCTGAATATTTGTGTCTGTAGTGAATTGGGAATGCAAATGGGAAACTGCCTTTAAAAATTGTGAGTTGTGTTTTTGGATTCTCCAAGAAAGAAGTTTGGGCAGGAATCTGAAATAACATAATCCAGAATAAAATTTCTTTTTTTTTTTTTTTTTTTGTCCTGATAGAATATAAAATAAGGAAAATCCAGCCTTAAAATAATAATTTTCAGGCCTAAAAACTTCTTGACTGCCATGGCCGGGGGAGAACACTGGGAAATCTAAATTTCAGACAGAAAAGACATAGAACAACTCACGGTTTTTCATAAATGGGCTTCTAACCTAAACCAGCCCTGAAAGAACAGAGCAGAAAATATTCTTGCAATTTTCACTTCTTCTTTACCAAGCAAAACAGAAGATGGTTTATTTGAGTTAATAATTTTCTTTCTAAGCATCTCAAAACCAGACCTTGGATCTTATTTTTGCCATATATTGATTTCTCCTACACCACAGACTAAAATCTTCCTCTTGACGTTGCCTGGTTTGACACAAACCCAGAATCAATTCCAGCTTATCAGCAGCAGACAAACCAGGTCTTTTTGGGGGAAACTGAAAAATCAGGATAAAGTGTAACAATTTTAGCAAGTTTTGAGGCATGCAGCTATTTCAGTCAAGTCCACTCCAGTGGCATTAAATTCTTCTTCTTCATTAAATTGTTCTTGAGGAATTTTAGTGTATATTTAGTGAATACTCACAGAGATATTAGTTGTGGGCTGCCCTCCCGGTTTTTAAATCCAAATAATTCTACAGCCACAGGATTTCCTAACACCAAAGCTTCCTCTGTGAAAAGATGCACCCTCTCCACATGAAAAAAAATGAGGATATTGCCTGAATTCCATGGATTTCGTGGTCTCTGGAATGGCTACAGTTATTGCTTGTCTGTTCTAAGAGAATAGATAAACAAGAGATGGAAAGGAGGAGCTGAAATGTAAAATTTTATGTTGAGTTCCCCATTCCATGCACTGCCCTCCTGAGGTGTATTAACTACAGAAACACCAATCCTCCAAGCCCACATGAAAAGCCAGAGAAGAAGAGATTTCCCTGATTTTTCCCTGGCTCAGCTTTAGTTTCCTGCTGGCCATGCCTCCCTCCCTCCTTTTCTGAGCAAATTCCCAGCAAAGACTGAGTCCCCTCACCCTTGATCTCACCTGAGGGTCACCAAAATCAGTTCTACATTCCACAGAATGAAATTCCTTTAAAACAAGTTTGTTTTTTTTTAAAACTATCCCCCACCTATCCACAAAGCTTCAATAAACAGGAAAAGTTCTCAAATAAAACTCGAATCAAAACACAAATAAATTTCTGTCCCTTGCCTTCAACTCCTATGAAATCTGTAGTCAAGGCTGAAACCTGATATAATACTCAATTTTTTCGTGCAAGAATAAATATTTGCTCAAAATCCAGGAAAATCTGCATATTGAGCCCAGGATAATCCTCTTGGATGCCTCGAATCCAAGTCTCTTACCCATTCTGGAAGGGACTTCTGGAAAGATTAGGAAAAAATCACATTTTGCCTCCAACAAGTCTTGGTATGGATTGTCTCGTTATCTGGAAATATACCTCGCACTTGAACCCTCCTGTGAAGTGTTTGGTACTATTTATTTTCACTGAAGTCTTTATTAGAGCCAACATTTAAGGTTTTAACAGAATTGCCTTTAACTGGAATTTATTGGCCATTCTTCCCCTGCACAAACACTTTTTAATTTAAAAGAACATGTTTCTTACAGCGAGGTTTCAGCCCAACTGCTTTTTTTTGCTCAGTGAAAACTCTTTGAAATGCTGTTGTACTTCTTATTTAAGAAGTTATTCATGTGAGGAATGGCAGCAGGTCTAAGTACATAATCCTAAATAAAAGGTTAACTTTTGCAACAAATTGTAAATGGTTGTTTGTCTGGTTTTACTTTACCAAAGCAATACCCAGAGATATATTTACTTTGAATATTCTTTACTCCCAGAGAGATGACTTCTCCCTCGTTGGAAGTTTTATTTAAATGAGAGTGAGACGTGAATATCTGGGAGCCTTCACATATTTCTGAGACATTTCCCTTGCAGGTTGCAGATGATTCACAGCAAAGAAATCTTTTGATGCCTTGCCAGAATACAAAATGCCAGGTCCTTGCCTATGAAAGGAGCTCCACTTCCTTCAGCTCACATTTGGAGCAGCAGTTGGGCTTAAATTTGCTTTTGTAGATATGGCTCACCCAACTGTCTCCGTTTGGAGCAGGCTTTGCTCAAAGAACACAAACAGCAGCTGAAAGACCTGACCCTGGGCAGGGAAAATTCTGGAATTACAAAAATGTGTGGAGGAAAAGAGGCTGATGATGTTTGTGCTCAATGCATGAGTGAGGTCTTTATATAAACAGAGCATAATGTGAATGCTTTAGACAGAACTTTAGATCAAAAACTGCTTTTCTTCAGTGAAGATTGCTTTTAAGTGCTGGTTTTGGGAGATAGAATATTTTCCTGGCATGCATTGCAACACTTCTGTGATACAGATTTTATGTGATCCAGGTGCTAAAATCATGATTTAGGTATTATTACATTTATTATTAATATCCACCATCATTTGCTGCCTGACAACATAATGCTAACTCATGAATAAAGTATCCTGCCAAGATACCACCAAAATGATAAGTAATTCCTAGGTGATAAGAGCTGAACAATTAGTATCAAACAATACCATCATTAAGCATGGATTTTGGTCCTTACAGACAGCAGAAAGTTAAATATTTTCAGCTAAAGCATAAGGCACATAAGTATTCCAATTACAGATGAAAGGGAAGCCAAGAACCCCTTCAAATCTCTACAGCAAAGGGTTCCCAATACTTTTAATAAACAACTGGTT
This sequence comes from Fringilla coelebs, assembly GCF_963513975.1. NCBI lineage: Eukaryota > Metazoa > Chordata > Aves > Passeriformes > Fringillidae > Fringilla > Fringilla coelebs. The sequence continues at coordinate 22,838,723 of NC_140036.1, forward strand.
TTTACCTGGAGGAATTGAAGATTAAATCTGATCTAGAAATGATGCCTCAGGTTTGAGCTTTTGTATTTTTCAAGTTCTGTGCTGCTTTAGTGTGTGGGTCTGGGTTCACATTATGGGATGGTGAGCTCTGTGCACAGAGCAGGGAGACAAAACAATTCCTGCTCCAGCTGGGCACCAAGGACAAATGAGCCAAATCTCAGGCCAGGAGCACAAACCCCGTGGGCTGGAGAGAGAAAAACAAGCAGGGTGGGACTGCAGGGGCTGAAGCTGGGATGGGACAATGAACTGCAAGGTGCAAATGGAGCAGAGCTGATCCCAGGGAGAGACCCCGGCAGCGCTCGGGGATTTTGGGGCCATTTTGGTTCATCTTGGGTGCAGCCCTGGCTGGGCTCTGGTGCTGCCCCAGGTGGATCCATGGAGGAGATCCTTTGGATAAATCCCTGCTTTATTCTGGGACTCTGCTCCAGGGCAGCCTGCACAGGGCATCAGAACTGTGAAATAAATAACACAACCATCTCGTGGCTGCTCACAGGATCAGGACTTTGCTGTTGTCTGGGAAGGATTAACAGCAGGGTGTTATTTTGATGATGAGAATTGAAGATTTTATATTCAAAGTGGAAAAGTGGAATTTAACATTCCCTTTTTTACCAGTGAGAAAACTTTCTGTGGCCAGCACAATGGGATGGATCTGTATTTTCCCTTTAATCTGAAGGGAAGATGTGTTCAAATCTCCCTGGGTGTGGATGTATCTCCCACCCATCTCTTTAATGTCTTCTCCTCAGCAGAAAGAAGGATGTGGAGCATTCAGCTTTACCAGCCTGGATTTCTTCAGAAATGATCCTGCTGGGATTAAGTTCCTCCAGCTCAGTGTTTATCTATATATTTTCCTATTGAGCTGCTTTTTTTCTTTTTTTTTTTTCCTCTTTCTGTGACTTTTGGCTAAAAGTAATTGCTGAATTTTCTCATCAGGAACATGTGTGCTCCTCTAAAAGGAAATGAGTGCCTCTCTGCAGGACACCAGCACCTCTGCCAGGCTTATCTGCAGCCTGGAATGCAGATTTCCTTCTCTGGCACTGGATATCTTCGTTTGCAGCCTGAATTTTTCCTTTCACAACAATTCTCAGATTCAGAAGACGAAATTCTCTTGTAGTAGATGGCAACAAACACCTTGAATTTTTCCATTGTGAGAACAAATAATGAAATTAAAGTTTTCTTAGGACATTAATTCGAGCTAGGAAGTGTGACATGTTCATCCCAGTGCTGAAAAAAGCCATATTTATTTAAGTTCCTTTGGTAGACATAGATACAGACCTGCAGGTTAATGTTCACAGAATAGAACAATGCTCATTTCTGCAGCTTCCCTTTTCAAAATTAGTCCTGTGAGTGATGTGCAGGGAGAACTTGATTGTCAGGAATGCACCAGAGAATTACTTCTAGTCATTCTCAGTTATTTTTATATCTCTTGATTTATTTAAATAAAGGATAAAATTGGCTTTTCATGCATTGGTGTTTCTGTATTTAATGCTGGAAAGGTTAAAAGGCAGAGGAAAAAAATATCCTGGTAGTGAGCTGTGGGCAGCTTCATTCCCAACTGAATGGATGCTGTTGTGGAGAGATTAATTTAGGAGATATTCCATCATTTTTGCCAAGTTGGCTCCTTCCATTGGCTTGTCTGAAGCCCAGGACCTTCCAAGTTCTTCAGAGAGACTCAAAGAAGCAGAACTGCTTAGAACAGACACCAGCACCTTTTGAGCTGCTTTCCTGCCTAAATCCTAATACCAGAATTAGCTCAAGCTAGGCTCAAATCATTTATGGTTACAGGCATGTAAAATGAGGTCATGTGTCCCTGGAGATGAATTTGGCTGTGCTGTGCTGCAGGAACTGCAAAAAGAGGAATTATTGAGGGAACCCTCCTCAGCAGGGGAACACCTGATGGGTCTGCAGCAAGGCTGCATTTACAGAGGGGGGAGTGAATTTAGGCTGTGTAGTAAATAATGGCTGCTGAAGTGCTGGGTGTGGTGTATGAATATGCAAATGAGTATTAGCATTCGGAATGCAGGTAGGGCTCTGATTCAGGGACAGGGCTGTGAATAGGCAGCCAGCAACTCCTTTACTGGAGTTGGTGGCTCAGCACTTTTTTATTTTTATTTTTATTTTTATTTTTATTTTTATTTTTATTTTTATTTTTATTTTTATTTTTATTTTTATTTTTATTTTTATTTTTATTTTATTTTTATTTTTATTTTTATTTTTATTGTTTTTGCTGCTTTCCTTTTTCTTTTTGGGGGGTTTCTTTTTCTTTTTTTTTTCTTTTCCTTTTCCTTTTCCTTTTCCTTTTCCTTTTCCTTTTCCTTTTCCTTTTCCTTTTCCTTTTCCTTTTCCTTTTCCTTTTCCTTTTCCTTTTCCTTTTCCTTTTCCTTTTCCTTTTCCTTTTCCTTTTCCTTTTCCTTTTCTTCTTTCTCTCTTTAATCTTTTTCTTTTTCTCTTTTTCTTTTTTTTCTCTTTTTCTTTTTCTTTTTCTTTTTCTTTTTCTTTTTCTTTTTCTTTTTCTTTTTCTTTCTCTTTTTCTTTCTCTTTTTTTTTCTCTTTTCCTTTCTCTTTTCCTTTCTCTTTTCCTTTCTCTTTTCCTTTCTCTTTTTCTTTCTCTTTTTAATCTTTTTCCTTCTCTTTTCCTTTCTCTTTTTCATCTTCTTTTTCCTTCTCTTTTCCTTTTCCTTTTCTTATTTTCACATTTTCCATGGTGAAAAAGCAGCTGGCCACAAGATCAGCAGTTACCCTCAGAGCCTGCTCTCCTGCATTTCCTAGCAGGGCACAGATGGATTTTTTTCCCTGCTGTTGCCACCAGTGGGGGAATTTTGGTGCATCCCAAAATTCAAGCTGTGCTCCAGGTTTCATTCTCTTCCTTGGGCCAGAATTTACTGCTTGGAAAGCATTTTATTCATTTTATTCCTTCTTTATTTATTTTATTCCTGCATGCCACACCAAAGCAGGAGGGACCTGAAAGACCTGAGGGATGCATTGAGGTCGTGAAACCGAGATAATTGAACATAACCCTTCATTTGTAACTTTCAATCTGAAGTGTGTGAATCTTTGCTTCATCATTTAAGCAAAATCTTCCCCTTCCCAAGCCTGTTCAAGGGAAATAAAACATTCAGCCTTCCTAACAATTTTGGCAATCCAGAGACAGATATGGATTGCTCAATATCATTATTTTGTAAAAGCCTTCCATTTCAGTGTAAACCTGGCTCCAGCACCACGTCAGACATTGATTCAGTCAGCATGAATTTAAAACTGAATAAATAAATTATCATCTTTAGTGAATAACAGCTACTATAAAAATAAGGTGTAAAATAAGTAATTATATGTTTTACACTAATTAGTGTGTCATTATGTCTTTACCTAAAATAACCAGGATTTAGGAGATATTGATATTGTTTTGATTTAGCTTTTTTATTTGCTTCTTTTTTACCAATGTTTCCTTATTTTAACAAGTGCTTCAACACAGAATTGTCTGTTCATCATCAAAAAGGAAAAAAAAAGGTAACCTTGATTTCCTGGAATAAATTACAGTTACATGTGACATTTACATATTTTTATTATTGAAATTACCTCCAAAAATACCTATTGAAGATCCCAACAGTTGGAGTTAATGATAATGCAGTTTAAATTTCAGCATTTCTTTCTCTCTTTATCTTTTTTTTCTTTTTTTGCTCAGTGAATCCTCATTCCCTAGATAAGTAGCCCATGGCTGTTGCTGGGATTTTTTTTCTGTAAGGTATTACAGGTGATGAGTCAGAATTATCTGTTAAAATTAATTCTATTAGGAATGCATTCGTTGGCTTGTTCTAAAGCAGCAATTTATCACATTTGAGTATAATACATTGATAAATCTCCCAGCACTGGCAAAACAGCTTCCTGGGATTTATTCCTCCGTGTTCCAACAGACCAATTTATATTTCCTACACATTCTGGGGTTCAGAGAAACACGCTGGGGCCGATGTGGGATGGCAGACACAGAAGTCTGAGGGAGCTTGGAGCATAATTAAGAGATAATAGTGCTATCTGCCTGTTTTATGAGGCACTAACACAGCCCTGAGTGAATAAAGCACAGAATAAACTCACTCCAGCCAGGGAACTGGAGCCCTGCCAGGAGCCTGGCTGCAGCAGCACCATTACATCAGTGTTTAATTAAAGAAAATTGGGTGTGCATTGCTGCAAATGGCATGGGAAAGGATGGTTTGGGGCTGGGGAGGGCTTGGGGGGTCACTCCATCCCAGGAGCTCCTGCTCCACACCTCCCTGGGCATCTCAGGGGATGCTCAAGGTGCAAAAGAGAAAATTCACAGATAGTGTCAGAGCAGGGGGATGCTGCTGTTATCTTAGAACCGGGGGATTAAGGGAAAAAAACCCAAGTAAATGAGTTGGGCAGCAAGAAGCTGATATTGGGGTGCCAGGTCCAGGTGATGGCTGTGATCATTATCAGATTTTCCTCTAGAAAGGACAGATGGAAAGGAAAAGGGAAGATGTGCTGCCCACATCCTGGAAAGAGTTGGGAAGTTTTCCACAAAGGCAGGACCTGGGTGAGCACCAGAGACAAATCTCCCTGATGTTCAGTCCTGACAGCCCTGCCCACATTTCCACATAAAGGTGCTCATTTAATCTAAATATTTGGATGCAGGTGCCTCCTTCCACCAGTAGCTGGATGGAGGCCACTGGTTTTGTCTGTTTAAGTGGTCAAAGAGGTGTCAAAGTGCCACAGTTTTGGTGCAAGTGCAGCTTTGGAAGGATGATCCGAGAGGAAATTCTGGTGATTGATTCCCCTGCTGCAGCTCCCCTCCATGGGGAGTGCTCAGAGTGGAGCAGACAGAGTGCACCTATTTCTGTGGAAGATTAAAGAAACTGATAAAAGTGTTACTCCTGCCCCAGGCACCAGCTCAGATTTCCACTTTCAGCGCAGGCGGCAGCCAAAACTTGCGAGGCAAAGGTATCAAAAGTCTTTGTTTCACCTCAAAAAAAGCTGCAGAAATTAAGATTATGGCATCAAAAAAAACCAATAGCATTCAAAACCAATAGCATTCAATAAGACAACGTGGAGAAATGGAATTTAAATAAAATAAGAATGGAACAAGAATAAACTCACATTTCTTTGTAACTACTTCAGAAACCCAGGCTACACCTTCTGCTTTGAAGCTCCAAAGCTGTGAAACTTTTGCAAGGGGAAGACAGAATTGGCAATCAACACAACAGATGAACACAATCAGCTGAAGCATTTAAGTATTTTTTGGACTGAAAACTGAATGTGAAACTACTTTTTTGAGATGTTAATAAAAAACTGAACAATATCCTAACTATTAAATACTTTTCTCGCTGGACTCCAGCAAAACTTAGTAGAGAAATGCCCTCACCATCATTGGACACTTTTCAGCAAATCTGGCCTGATTTGGGTACTCAGGAAGGCCTAATTTTATTCAAGAGTATAAAATTAAGATGAAGATTTGCTCAAGGTAGAGTAAAACTGAAAATAACGCCAGGTTTCTCCATAAAGAGCATTTTGCTCAATGGGTGACCAGTGCCAGGAAGGAGGTGGATGTTGCTGTTCTGGCAGTCTCTGATCTGCTCATAACTCTGATTTTTATGCCTGGATTTATTCACAGCCCACGCTGTGCCACAGCAGCACCCTGAGGCTGAGCACTATCCCATATTCCCAAAAACTCCACACTAACACAGAGGGATTTGCCTTATCAATGGCTGTCTTCTTTCAGTCCCCTCACACGAATTTTCAAGCAGAATATTTGCATTCAATTGAATTTATATAGCAGATGCTAGGAATGTGGCAATAATGGATAAGGAACCTATTGAAACATCAAACAGCAATAGCTGATCCTGAACAAAATGTGCATTTCTAAAGGTGTGCTGCAGACAGATTGATCAATCCAGCTGGGAATTCCCACATTTTTGTATGACAGAACACCCTGGTGGCTGATGCCAGACTGCTTCAGCAATGGGCTCCAAGGAATTTGTAACACAGACCAATTTCCTAATTCCCACCGCTTTTCCATTTGTGGCTCCATCACCCTCTCAGCACAGAGAATAAACCCACCTAATGAAAGGATGGAAGAAGAGTTGCTCTGTTTTATAAATGATTTTATGGTTCCTCAATAGGGAAAATGTGAGAGATCAAAGGCCACAATTATTTTATTTTTAAGGTTTTTTGGCTGGTTTTTTTCCCTGTAAAGGAACTAAATCATTGACCAGTAAAATGGAACCTCTTCCTGGCAATCTTTCCCATGCCTTGCCCTCCAAATATTTCAAGATAGAACTGTGAAAACCAAAGTAAATATAACCAACCTCTTCTTTCAGTCTCTAGTTCTTGTCATTTCCAAATATAGGTTCAGCTTTCTCTTCTGCCCTTGAGGAGCTGGGCTGTTTCATCCTGGCCTTTTCAGTTGAGCTAATCAGTACTTTTTGTCAATTTTTTTTTTTTTTTGTCCAATTTTCTGCATTTTCTCTTCTCTGCTTAATTGGAACCAAAATAGTCTGGGCTGCTGGAGTGAATGGAAGTGATTTCTGTCCATTCAGCACAATCCTGCTGCCGTCCTTTCACACTAAATGAGAGATGTTAGAGTCCATCCCTCCAGCTTTCTCTCTCTTGGCCAAGAAAATCTTTTTCATTTTGCAGCTTCCCAAAAGATTTTTTGCTTAGCTGCTGCTTGGAGGTGATATTTGCAATCTAGGGGCTGATAGAGCAAGCGAAGATGTAAATATTGTCGGGCTGGTAAGAGCTGATTCATTGAAATGGAAATGATTTGTGCAAGAGCATCGTGCCTTGGCTGTTATTTGTGTCAGAAACGAGGAGCAAAAGTAATTTAAAAGCAGGTGCTCTGCATTGCTTTGTTTTACAATGTCTTTTTCTCATTAAACTTGTTTATATTCTGTGTAACCTTTCCGGTGAACAGAATGTAAGAGTGCAGTACAAGAGACAACTCACACACAGCTTCAACCTGGCCAGCTTCACACAACCAAAACAGTTTCCTCCATGAGAGGGCATGGGGTGGGGGTTGGTAGTCCCTCTTTTTAGCTTTTATAGGAAAAAAAAAATTAAAATAATTTTGATACCTCAGGTGTGAAACTTAAAATGCTTAACAAGCTCTAAAATAATGCCCCAAAATTCTGTTCCTCCCAGGCTGAGCTCTCACACCTGAGCAGCCACAGGACGTGGGTAACTCCTCAGTGACTTTTATAATTGAATCAATTCTGAATTGATTATTTCTCAATTATTTGTATCATTGAATTAGCTTTGAATGCATCGTCCCTCAGTGATTGGTGTCACTGAATCAATTCTGAATGGATCATCCCTCAATGACCTGTGTCACTGAATCCATTTTGAATGGATTATTTCTCAATTTGTGCCATTGAGTCAGTTTTGCATCAATCACACAAACAGCTGGATTGCTCAGTGGGGGCTGCAGGGTGCAGCTGCTGCATCCCAGCTGCACCAGGGCTCCCGTGCATCCTCACCCCCCGTGCCTCCTTAAGTCCTGGACATTTTGGAATTTACCAACTCCTTTGTGTGTTCCTGGCCCTTCCCTATGAGCAAGCCTGGCTGAACTTGTACAAAAACCAGCGCAGAATGGAGAGACAAGATTAATTTTGGCTGCACTTGATTGGTAACGAAAATAGATAACATGATGCAGTGCTGAACTGAGGATGACGAGCAGAAGCCTGGAGAGCGTGCGAATAAAATTTAACTCCCAGCTCTTAAGACACAGCACAGGAATTTCAAGAGGTGGCTGAAGAAGAGCCCTTGTGAGTGGTGCTGCTGTGCTGGTGCTGGGCTTTGGCAGCCAGGAGAGCTCTGTGCTCTCGAGGGCTCCTTCAGCAGAGGAGCTGCCCCACAGAGATGCTGCTTTTGGCACTGCCAGAGCCTGGGGTCATCCTGCAGGGTGGGAGCTCCATCCTGCAGGGCTGGAATTCTGTCCTAGCAGGGCTGGAATTCCATCCTAGCAGGGCTGGAATTCCATCCTGGAAGGGCTGGAGCTCCATCCTAGCAGGGCTGCAATTCCATCCTGGCTGAGCTGGAGCTCCATCCTGCAGGGCTGGAATTCTGTCCTAGCAGGGCTGGAGCTCCATCCTGGCAGAGCTGGAATTCCATCCTGGAAGGGCTGGAGCTCCATCCTAGCAGGGCTGGATCTCAATCCTGCAGGGCTGGAATTCCGTCCTGCAGAGTTGGAATTCCATCCTGGTAGGGCTGGAGCTCCATCCTGAGGGCTGAAATTCCATCGTGGCAGAGCAGGAGCTGCATCCTGCAGGACTGGAATTCCATCTTGGAAGGGCTGGAATTCCATCCTGGAATAGCTGGAGCTCCATCCTGGTAGGGCTGGAATTCTATCCTGGCAGACCTGGAGCTCCATCCTAGAAGGGCTGGAATTCCATCCTGGTAGAGCTGGAACTCCATCCTGCAGAGCTGGAGCTCCATCCCGCAGGGCTGGAATTCCAGCTGGAGCTCCATCCTGGTAGGGCTGGAGCTCCATCCTACAGAGCTGGAATTCCGTCCCAGTAGGGCTGGAGCTCCATCCTGGTAGAGCTGGAATTCCATCCTGCAGGGCTGGACTTCCATCCTGGCATGGCTGGAATTCCATCCTGACAGGGCTGGAGCTCCATCCTGGCAGGGCTGGAATTCCATTCTTGGCAGAGCTGGAGCTCCATCCTGCAGGGAGGCACCCCTGAACTCCTGAGTGTAGCCCCATGGGGGTTTAGATGGTGGAAGCTGCTCCCTATTCCCAACAAGCATCTCCTGTGGAAAAGCTGCCTGGGGAGGTGTTCAGGCTGAGCACTCAGCACACTCAGCTCAGCCAGGAGAGGCAGCAGGGCCTTGTGTGTGATGAATTCCAGCCCAGCCCAAGGGGATCAGGGACAAAAAGAGCTGGCACAGGGTGCTCAGAGGAGCTGTGGCTGCCCCTGGATCCCTGGAAGCGTCCAAGGCCAGGCTGGATGGGGCTTGGAGCAGCCTGGATGGTGGAAGGTGTCCCTGCCCATGGCACTGGGTGATCATTAAAGTCACTTCCAACCCAAACTGTTCCATGATTCTATGAACTCCTGAAGTAATTCAGGCTGGAATGAGCATTTTCAGCTCAAATGAGTCAAATATTCATTCTGCTGCATTTTGGTGACTTGACCACAATTTTGCACACTGCCAAAATGATTTCAATGTATTGCAAGAAATTCTAGTGGTTTTTACAATGTCAGAATTTTGGTGCCTTTATTCTGCAGGTGTCAAAACCGGTTGTGCAACTCCTTTTATTTCAGAGCAAATACACTTTAAAATGCAATTATTCATCCAGACTCTTGATTTTGGAATTTTGGACTATATATATATATATGTGTCTGTACCCTTAAAATGCAGTGATAAAATAAATTGAAGGTACTTCTTGTCTGGCAGATTTCAAAGTGCAGTGGTGAAGTAATAGGAGTTGTGCTCTTTTCCAAAAATATTCATAGAAGCTGCATTTTTAATTCCCAGAGCTCTTCTCTGATGCTGCTGTAGCTCTGTGGATGCACGAACAGGAATATCTCAGCAGGAGAGGTGTGTGAGGAGGCTTGGGAGAGGTGGGTGGGTGGGTGGGGGGGATTAAAGCCTGGATGTCTCTGGCATTAGCACAGGAGTTGCTCATAATGATGTGTGGGGCAGGTGTCAGCTCCTGAAGTGACAGATGGCACTTCTGGTGTGTCAGGGAAAAGATTTTCACAGAAAGAGTGATAAAGTTCTGGAATGGAGGTGGTGGAGTCCCCATCCCTGGGTGTGTTTAACAAAGCCTGGATGTGGCACTGGGTGCCAGGGGTGAGTTCAGGTGTTGAGGCTGGGTTGGACTGGATGATCTTGGTGGTCTCTTCCAACCCAGTGATTCTGTGAATTCTGTGAATTCTGTCAATTCTGTCAATTCTGTGAATTCTGCACCTGCTGCTGGTCACAAGTCCCCTCTGAGCTACTCTGCCAGGTCACCTTGGCCTGGATGCTGGCTGAGGTTAATTGGGTTGGAGCTGGCACCACCACCACACCAGAGCTCAGCCTCTGCCCCTCTGAGAGCTCTGCCTCCCTCTGCCTCCTCCCCAGGGAGCACACAGCCCAATCTGTTTAACTACTTCCCTGGAACTAAGTCAAAACTGGTCTGAAAATGAGTGTTATTACTGATCACTGCTGCAGCAGAAGCACAAACTTCAGCAGATTCAGAGAAACCTGTGAAGAGCTGCGGGGCTAATCTTATTTCCCATTCCTTTTCTATTAGTGGTGGCTTGGAAAAGCTCTGCTCCAGGTGCTGATTTGCTCTGAGTCTCTCAGGTCTCTTTGTTGTAAATGTGATCTCTTTAGAGCATGGAGGATAAGATTCAGCAGGAGATGAAAACACATGTTCCAGCAAGCTGCAGCTTCACCCTTTGGCCATTCTGCTCCTCTGCCCTTCGCCCCACACAACAAAGCCAAGGAAGATCTTAAAAACAGGGAAAGGAAATAAAAACAAACAAACAAACAAACAAACAAAGCTGGTTTTGTTTACATTAAAATTCATGAACACATGGTTTGGCCTTTAATCTGCAAAAGTCACAGTATTTGCTCAAAAGGACAGTTTCTCACGGAGCAGACCAGTTTAAAAAATTCAGCAGTTACAAAGACAAGAATGACCTTTTTTGGAGCAAGGAAGAGGCACAGGGGAAGTTTGTTTGTCCAGCTCTCCCCTTTCTTTTCTCTCTTCTCATCTCCTCAGCCTCTTTTCCTTCCTCTCTCCAATACTACAAACCAATTCTTCTGAAAAAATAAAAAAAGGAATTGTCAAGAAAGTGTGTGGCAATGATGCTGATGACATTTTCATGTTCATCTTCACTGCAATCACATAGAATATTCTCAGCTTGGTCTGCAGGCTCATTTATTTCCTAATTTGTCTTTGAGAATGGGAAAACCTACAAATATTAAAGCTAAAAAACAAATAAAATCGAAAACTGGGCTTAAAGATGTTATATTTTTCTTCAGAGTGCTGGTGGATAGACAAGATGAAATGTCAGATGAATAATTCCATACTTCAAAGGACAGCAAATTATTTGCAGGGGTTAGGAAGTAATGCCAGGTTCTTTCTTATATCTTATGGGGGAAATATCAGATTTATTTGGAATAGGGGCAGCATTTTTCCATGTTTGGGGAGCAAGGACACCAGCCCAGGGGGAGGGAAGTGGGGCATTACCTCCCATGGATGCAGGACATGCCAAGGGCATTTTAAAGGGAGATACCAGCATCATTTCCATATCCATGATTTCACAATTCCCTGGTTTGGGTGTTACAAAAGGAAGGGTGGTGAACACCTCCCAGAACAGCAGCACCCAGTGCTGGCTCTCACACCCCAAACAACTGCCTGGCTGTCAGGAAATGGGTGAATGTTGATTCTTTGCTTCTTTTCTGCCACAGTTGGGATTAAAGGTGAAGGATGGAATTTCTTGTTGGGACTCAGATGTTTGTCAGCTCTTATCCATGTCACAGTCTCACAAACCCTGAGTTCTGCAGCACTTCACTCAACAAACTAAACATGGAGCCATGTCTCTCTCTCCAAGGCCTTTTAAGGATAAACTGTCCCATTAAGAAATGACACCTCAATTATTTTTACCTTTAACCCAATAACCAACCACCCATGGCTGCAATGGGGACTTTTTATCCAATTACACAAAATCACCCAAACCCAGGGAGGAGAAGAAGAAGGAAAAGAAGAAGGTGAAGAAGAAGGAGGAGAAGAAGGTGAAGAAGAAGGGGGAGAAGGAGAAGGAGAAGAAGGAGGAGAAGAAGGTGAAGAAGAAGGAGCAGCCTCCACCCTAAAGCCTCCACCTTGCTTTCCATCTATCACTACATTCTGAACCCTTGAACTCTGAGTTTCCCACCCTGTGACATCACACACTTCTATCCAAACTCCACACCCACAATCCCAGTTCCATCACTCCTTTTTGGAATCTTCTCCACAGCCCCAGGTCAGTGCAGTGTTCTCTGGGGGCTCAGTGCCTGGCAGCACAGAAAGCCTAAAAATTCTAAATTTAGAAAGTCTAAAATTCTCAGTAAGCAGGTGAACTGAAGTGATCCCAGCCCTGCCTCCTCAGGACACTTTCAGTGCAGGGCCAAGACCTTTTATTGCCACCCTGGCACCCTGGCATTTGTGCTGCCAGACCTGCCAGGGAGTGACTGGCAGCCTTAATGATCAAACAATATTCCAAGCTCAGCCCCTGCCTTGCAATAACTGAGCACTGCTCCTGGGATAGCTCTGGGAACCTTCAGTGTGAACAAAAAGAGTCCTGCAGTTTTCTCATTTAATTAAATTTAAATCTATGGGGACTGGCAGTGCGTGGCTCAGGCTTATGATTTTTTTTGAGTTGTTCTTTGCAGTTTAATGTCGTTGTGGAGTAGTTTATAACCAACACACAGTCTCAACTGGAAGTGGAGCTGACACCTCGTTACCTTTAGAGAAGGATTTTTATTAATTGCAGTGCTAAGTACAGGGGAAATAGCCAGGATGACATGGAGGAAAAAACACCAGACAGCAGCACAGGGTGCAGAAGCATTTCAGCATTTCTCCTTATGGGTTGTGCTTGTGGTTGTCTGGAATTTTTTATGGGAAGGGCTCACTTTCACCTGGTTTTATTGTTGCAACCCAAATTATTAAGGGGTATTTTCCCCACCAGGCTGAAACTTGGGAGTATTTTAGGAAAATCTGCTTTCTAAAATACCCCAGACATTTGTGAGTTGAAGGGAAGCTGCTTTCAGTGCTGTTTTATGGAGAAAGCCCTTCTTAATTCACATAACTCCTTTTTATGCAGTTTTACAGAGCTGTGTGTGACCCCCATTGCTCAGGAGTCAGGAGCTTTCTTGCCAATTACTTTATTTGTTAGTTGTTATTAATAACAAGTTGTATTGATTGGTCACTCCAGCCCTGGTGTGTACCTGCTGAAAAGTTGTTTGGGAGAGACAGTTTTCATTTTTCTCAGGGTGTAAAAACAGTTTGTCCAGGTGCTGGCTGTTTTTGCCCAGGAATAGATTGTTGTGTTAATGAACTGCTCCCACCAGGATTGCTTCCACATGGGAACTTGCAGAGAGATACCTTGGCAAAGCCAGACAGTGACTCCAGGAGAGCAGGTTTGATTTTCTGAGGCTTTCTCTATGATTTTTCCACCTTACTTGAACACTCTCCTCTTCCCAGCCTCCTGTCAGAGCACACTTCACTTTATTCTCCCCGCTCCTCCTGCGAGGCCGGGAGCTGCAGCATTCCACGGGAAGCAGGGATCTGGTTATAAACAAGATAAAGGCAGGGATTACACTTTTTCTTTTTCCCCTGGCACTTCTTTACCTTGCAAAGGCGAGTTTGGACTCCCTCATTCCGTGCCCTCGTTGTGCTCAGAGCCTTTTCCAGCCTCCTGGCTGCTCATCAGGAGATTTTGCTGAGAGACAGAAACATCCAATTTGTTGTTCCTTGTGTGTCCAACCCCCCAGGCTGGCTGTGTTTGGGCAGCTCTGCTAAAGATCCCTGGGTTGGGAAATTGTTCTCTGTGTGTGGGAAGAAGAACATGGATTTTATGTTGACAAAAAACCTCTCAAAGTTGTTGCTTTTTTGCTGGAGGGGCAATCCCAAGCTTGTGCTGGGGATGCTTGAACAGATGTGCCACAGCCAGGGCACCTCAAGGGCAGCACTCAGAATTAGCCCATGTCAGAAAAGGGATTTTTTCCCCCCCATCTGCTTAGGAATAAACACCTGGTTTAAAAAAAATCTTCAATCAATGGCAATTAATACGCTAAAAATGAAGGATTAGAGTCAATATTTAATGACTGTATTACAGAGCAGGGAGAACTGGATCAATTGAAGGTGGCAGGACACAGTGGAGAAAATAGAAACTCCTCTTGTAATGGAAGGTGATGTCTAAGAGCAAAAACCCCTGTGATGTGATTTAAAATCCTGTGAGTGACTTTCCAGGCTCAGGAATGCCTGCACTGAGTGGTTTTGTGTGGGATGCTGCTGCTCTTTCCATACACATTTTCTATTTCTGGCATAATACATAAATCAGTGCCACAACAGAAAGGGAAAATGATGCACACTTAAAGCAAAACATTAAATTACCTCTTGATGGGCTATCTGCTTCTTAGAAAGCACAAAATAAAATAGCAGAGCTGTTTTGGAGCTGCCTGCAGCACAGCAAGGGAGGAGGCAGATTTCACAGGGACGAAATCTCTGCACTCACATTGGTGATCAAACACCTCTGAGCATCACCTTTGTGCCTTCTGCTGCCAGGGAAATGCAGAATTCCTCTTCCTTGGACAAGAGAGGACAAATCTGCTTCAGGATTTGCTTCCCACCCTGCAGAGAGAGCAGAAAATAGAAAATAGGAGCAGACTCCTCCAGCTGGAGTCTGCTGAGAGGGACAACTCTGACTTTGCTGTGGTTTCCTGGGACATCTCACAAGGAAGAAGTTGGAAATCAGCATTTGATAGCTCAAATGTGAGCTTTAATTAATTGCCTGGACCTCTGAGAATTCTCATTGTGATGGGGACAGATAGATAAGAGCCAGTATTCCATGGATAGAAATTCCTACATTTGTAATATTCACCTAATCTCTTGTGGATTCTTTAATAAAACACAGAAATAAATAAAACTTCTTGCTCACAACAAGATTTGCAGAAAGGATTGCTCTGATATTGTCCAACCTGCTGTTACCCCGTGGATGAGTGGGAAATGCAGTTTGCTCTGTGGGAACACTTTTTTCCACAATGCACCCGATTTCAAGGGGAAATCATTTCATAACACCAAAAACCAGCAGCAAAACCTGCTCAGGACACCATTTCTGGAATATTTTGGATCATGCTTTCTTAGCCTAAGGTACCAATGTTTGCAGTTCTACCCTGACTCTTCTGGGAAATATTAATAAACAAAGCATGCTGCCCATAATTCACTTTTTTTTTTTTTTTTTGGATGTCATTAGAATTAATGGACTTTGTAAAGTGTTTCACTAAAATACAGCACTGTCAGCCTTAGGAGAGTTATTTTGGAAAAAAAAATGAACTCTCCATATTTAAATAATAAATATCTTATTATTTAAATATAGAGAAAAATCACTTGATGAGACCTGTTTCTTTCCTTACTGTAAGAAATGTAATTTTTTTAAAGGTATTTAGAGGCTGATTTGTGGGTATCTCACCTCCTCACCCTTTCTCCCCTGCGTGCCCTTATCTTTTGTGAGGATGATAAAAGCTTCACCTGCCACAGCTCCATCCTCTCTAAGCCCAGCCTTGAGGTTTAATCCATCGTAGGCCTGGTTCATAAAAAGGGTTTTACCTCTCTCTTTCCCAAAAGAGAGTCCAAGACATAATCCAATTATCAACAGTACATGGCTGTAATAGCTGAAGACTTTCAGTTTTGTTGGAAATAATTCTTGAATGGTGTTAATATCAGGGACAACCAAGTTTCCTATGAAGAAAAATAGGATTTATTAAAAAGTAGGATTTAAAAACTCTCCCAAAAAAAGGTGGTTTTTGCTGTCTCTTCTGAAATAAAAACGTTGATAAAAATGGCTTTCAGTTTTGTTTCTTCAAGCAGAAAACAGCAATAAAGAAAACTGCTGCTTTTTCTGTTATAACAAATTCAAGGTTTCATGAATGAATTTGAAATAAGTAAATAAAAAAATCTCACACCCAGGCACTGAACCCAAACAGGAACATGCTATGTTATTTCCAAAACTGTCCTTGTTAAAATGCAATGCCAATTCAACCTCAGAATATGTGTTAATTTCAGGAACAAGGAAAAGTTGTTTCCCCTTGCTTTGTTGGTGCTCCTGCACTTTCCTTCTATTGGGAGTTATTTGCAATTTTTGAGAGTTTTGGAGCAGTTTGGGGGAAGGTGCAGAGGCAGCTCCGTCCCTCTCTGTAAATTCCTTTTTTCCACACTCAGCATCTGTTGCTAAGCTCCAAATACACAACAAAGAATTTCAGGTGAGGCTTTCTCATCCATGGCAAGGCTTAATTTGTTTTCACGTTCCAGAATCTCTCCTGTTATTCAAAACACCGGGTGACTGCATTGTTAATCTTGCAGTTGACAAGTGGCCTTCCTCCCCCTTGGGAATGCAAAAATTCTTCTTGCAAGCAGCCCTAATCTTCTCAAAGATGGGACTTGTGCTGCTCCTTTTGCTCTTAAAAATATATATAAATAAATAAAAAAAAAAGCATAAATAAATAAACAAATAGGACCTTAAAAAAGAAAGAAAGAAAGAAAGAAAGAAAGAAAGAAAGAAAGAAAGAAAGAAAGAAAGAAAGAAAGAAAGAAAGAAAGAAAGAAAGAAAGAAAGAAAGAAAGAAAGAACCTCAAAATAAATAAATAAATAAACCCTCTCAGGGTTTGTGTTCCCAGCCCCTCCCCAGCCCTGCTGTCCCCTCTGGATGTGCTCAGTGTCCCAAGGTCCTTCCCAAGGGGCCAGAGCTGGGCACAGCACTCCAGGTGTGCCCTCCCCAAAGCCCTCCCTGCTCCTGCTGGCAGTCTGTGTGACACCTTGGTGCCACCACCCCTGATCCCCTGCTGCCCTCCCCTGAAAGTTTAATTAGTGTCACTTTGTCCCCATTATCACACGTGGAACGTTGTGTCCTCAGCCAATTTTATAAATCAGCCGTGCTAAAACTCTGCAAAACTTTGGGATGGCTCTGAGAGTTTTGGGGTTGTTTCCAGGAGGATTTCTGACAACATGTTCAAGGTCTGTGTTCTGCACACCAAACATTAAAAGCCATTTGAAAGGAGCCTGAGCTACAAGCACTGCAGGTAAAGCAAGGCAGGAAAACCTTGCCAGCTCGCTGAGCATCAGTGCATTTAGATAAATCTGGGAGCCCCTCTTTGGCAATTGATGCTCCAGCAGCCACTGCATAGAAAAAGCTTTTGTGTCCAATTTAAAAACATGAATGTTCCATCCTTACCCTAGAGCTTAAAGACAATTTACAGAAGTAGGGCACTGTGAAGTATTGCCACAATAAACAGTTGTTTTACTTCCCTTTTACAGCAAAAATTAGGGGAACACTGCAACCCTTGTCAAGGCTTAAAATATGTTTGCAATAAAATAGAGGCCATTGGCTTTCTTTAATTTCAATGAGTTTCTTCATTATTCAAAAGCCTCTTTAAATCTTTCATAGATTCAAATCTGGTTTTTGAAGAGGAAATACATAATCCTTCAGTAATTAATCTAAGTGTCTGGCTACAAAAAAATTTGGTATTGATGGTCCTCCTGTATTTTTTCTCATGGAGGGAGAAAGCTTTTTAATTCTTCAAAACTTGCTTATTGGTTCCTTTCTGTTGGCAGGAGTTTGAATACATTATAAAATGCTTTTCTGGTAATACCCTTCCAGAATTAATGAAGGAGCACCTTATAACTGGTTACTATGAATTAATTAGAAATTCATCCTGGTGGCTGGAGATTTACTTGGATATGAAAGAAAGGTCATAGAAAATTGCTGTTTATTTACCCACAAAGAAGTTCCTCAGTAAAGACTGAAGGTACAGTGAGTTAAATAAAGACAGGAACAAATATTTTTGTATTTTCAGTGAATGAAAAGAATTAACTAGTTGTTAAATAGTTTCTAAATACTACAGAGTAGCTCTAAAATAGCCAGGCTGGACAATTTTAATTAACTAGAAGCAGCACTTCAATGCATGATCAGTCCCTCTGAAAAGAGCAGAAACTGAGGATTAATGTCCAGCAATGAGAATGTAAAAATTCAGATCTTTGGAGCCTTTGAGGAAGAGGCCCCTGGATTTCAGGAGCCTGGGTTTGGTACTTTGGGCACACCACGGACACCAGGGGATGAGTGGAGGTGGAGAAAGATTTCTCTCGTTGGCATAAAACTCACTGAGTGGAATTGCAGCTTCATCTGCTGCTGTTTGTGTGATAAGGGATGGACAGAAGGTGTTTTCTGGCTGTGTGAATGAAAATATTGGAGAGAGCTGGGAATCTGAGAGAGGATTTAGGCAGAAAACCCTGGTTCAGCTCACCCCAGCCACTGCAGAGTGAAGGAGAGAAAAATTTTTTTATGTTCTGCAAACCCTGAGCTGGGTGGGCTTTGGGCAAACAGACACTTCCAGCCTACCTTTGACAAGCTCAGTTTCAGAGTGATGCAGGCATGGAAGAGTTGTTGATGTCTTTGCATGAAGAATTAACTTTTAACAGAGGGAGTGAGGGAAAAAAAATCAAACAAGATAAAACCAGAAAAAAAATCTCAATATGGGAGTTGACAGATACTTGGATTTTAGTAAAGCATTTGACACTGTCTCATGAAATCTTAATTGAAAAATTAATTCAAGTCAGCTTGGCTGCAGACAATGGTGTGTGGGTTGAATATTGGCTAAAGCACAAATGAAGAAATGCTGATAAACAGCTGGTAACAAGATGGGTGGAAATGTCCAGTGGGGTGGACATAACAAACATGCACAGATTGTTAGTCTGAGTTCACTTTATATCTTCATTAATGGCTTAGGAAAATGATATAATCAAGATCACAATTAAACACAGAGATTAAATTAGTAATGAATTAAATACAATTAAATACATCCATCCTAGATGGATGTCAATAAGGGGAGTGAAATGAAAAAAGATTGACAGGAAACATGGATAAAGCATGGCCAAAATAGATTTATCAAGGGAAGAAAATTATTTTGCTGCAAACACAAAACCAGCCCAAAGCAGAGTAACTCAAGTTTATCTTTTAGGGAATGGAAGAGTGGCAATGGATAAGAGAGCAGAAGGATGCTATAGGAACTATAAAAAAGGAAATGCAAGTTGAGGATGCAGTGCCCTTTGCATCCAGTGGAAGTGCAGCCCTGGACTTCAAAGGGTTTTGGGCATGGCTGGCAGTCCCAGAGCAGGGATTATCTGCAACCCTGTCCTGGCCACTGCATGCTGCCATTGGAGATGCTCTCCCAGAAAGATGGCAGCAAATCAGAGAGGAGACAGAATCAAAAATGAAGGGGTTTTGTGAGAACTGAAGTGGGAAGAAAAATGAAGGGAATTAAGCAGTTATAATTTGGCCAAATAAGGAATAAGCAGGAGCACAACAACAGCTTTCAAATGTCTGAGGACCTAAGCCTGTACAAAGGATAATAATCATTCACTCTGTTACATGGCAGAAGGGGTTTAACAGGTGAGGGGAATATATTATGAGGGAAGAAAGACATTTGATGTAAATATCAGGAAATGCTGCATATTAAACTGTTGAATAATAGAGGAGATGGAAGTCCTGCAGTCTGGGATTTCTGAAACTCAGATAGAATGCCAGCTATTGAAATGCAGAGAGGAACCTTTTCAATTCCCCAGGACACCAGGAAATGCATCTGCCTTGAAAAGATTGGGATCTCCTTCTGACCTCTCCCTGTGCAAGCTCCATGTGTTTTAAAGCCCACACCAGGAGATGCAGAAATATCAGAGGATAAATTGTTCTTAATAAGGAATAAACACTCCTCATATCTTCTGGCTGTGCAATCTGCTCCCACCCCTGTCTGACTGAGATCACAGCCTCTCCTCAAATCACAGCCTTTGCTCAAGTCAATATCTTCAAACTGCTTCCTTCTGCTCAGGCAAAAATAAAATGCTTCACTGGGGGGGTAATAGGGATATTTGTACCAGGAACCCAAAGATTTATTAGTAGAGGACATTTTTTACCTCAGTTTGTCTCAGAATATCCTTTTTTTTCTGCTAGAAATATTTCTAGAGCTGGTATAAAACTTATTTTCTGGAGTTTTTCTTCCCTGGCTTCCTTTTCTTCTTAGATCTTTAGATTCTAAAACCACTGACTACACTAAAAACCATTAATGGATTTGTTTGTTTGCATGTGCCCACTCATTCACAGAGCAAAGAGTTTGACTAAAAATATTAATCCAAGAGAAAAAGATAAAAATCTGACTTTTATTCCATCATGCAGTCCATGATAGGGAAGGGAGCTATTTCTATCCAGCAATTCCTGCCTTTTTCCACCCCCTGCATTTTGGTTCCCAGCTCTCCACCAAACGTAGGAAGCAAAGAAAAAATTCAGATGATAAATCAGGAAGGCATTTTTTTTTTTTTCACATATCAGTGTGAAAAAGGCAATTTTAAATACAGCTAAATATTTGTAAACATGGGAAATGCCAGTTCTCACTTGGTGTAAATGATCTCAAGTTTATTCATTTTGATTTGAGCATGACTGTTTGCACTGGATATTTCAGTGTGTGGTAAATTACAGGACTTCACTCACTTTAATACCAGTTTTAATGATCAATAATGAGCACAGGCAAGAATAAATCAGGTTTTAGACTTTAGACACTGCTACAGTCTATAGTAGAAAACATTAAAAATACTTCTTGGCCCTTTCTCTCTTGATTTGATACTGATGCATGATGAATTGTAGATTAAGGAAACACTAGAGGAGCCTTTCCATGTCCTAGTGTGAATCAATAGATTTTATTACAGCAAAACATGTTCTGTACATCTGCAACACCAGAAATTTATGCCTAGAAAAAAAATAAAATAAAATCAACATGTCCTGCACTGCAGAAATCAGAGATGAGAAGCTGAATATTCAGGGTCAGTAAAACACTGTAGGAAAGGCAAGGACACAACACCTGGGGTAAAAGCAGGACAGGAAGGGGCAGGAGCAGGGAAGAGGTGGCAGCTGTCCCCAGGGCATTGCTGAGCCCTTGACTGGAACAATCTGTTCAATTCTGCAGCCTGATTTCCAGGCTGATCCTGAACATAGGAAATATTCTGGAAAAGGAAGGTGGGATGCCTGGAAAAGATATTGAGAGTATTTGGTTTATATGAGCGTGGTTTAGGGGATGATTTCCTTGAAGCACTGATGTGAGAAAGCTTGTGATAATAAGTTATTAAAAGCAGTAACTCTTCTGATCCTTACACAAACTCTGAGAGCAGCACTGGCATCAATGGAGCCCCACAATTCTGGGAGTCAAAGCTCCTGGGGGGTTCTGGGCTGGTTCCCCCTCCATAAATTCAGTCCCTGCTCTGATTTGCACTCGCCTGAAAAGACATTCAGGATCAACCAATTCAGATTCAAATTAAATTCAGTCTTGGATATATGCACAAATTATAAATACCTGGGAAAAAAAAACAGATTAAGGATTAAGGCTGGTTAAGTAAAGAATTAGCTCAAAATTAAAGGGGAAACAATATATAAACCATGGACTGTAAAATGCCCTGACATTCCTGAAAACCAAGATTCTGTATTTCTACACACTTGTATTATGAACCTCAAAAGCATGAATGTGTTTTATTCCTTGCCAGGTTTGTTCCTCTACTTGGAAAACATTTATTCTGCTTCTTGTTTACACTGAATTTAGAATTAATGTGGCTGTTCTGGTTGAGCAAAAACAACCTTGACTTGTATGAGGCATCATTTTATCATGCCAAGATATCTTGTGTAAAAACATAACGCGAGCAGAGTTCTCAGAATTAAGCTGGTTAATAATTACTATATAAACAGGTCAAGGATCAAGAGAGACAGTAAATTCTTGTGAAGGGTGTGTAGATTACATTTCCAAATTACAACACTGAAAGGCAGAGCTGTCTTAATGTGCACAGAAAAAGTCAGATACCCAGAGGTGAAATATCGTGGTCTCGGGGAACATTTTTCACACGCTAATAATCAAAATAAAAACACCAGCAGTTAGTTATATGAAATACTGCACTGTTGGCATCACTGAAGTATTTCTTAGGTGCAATAATATTTGCTGAAAAACTACATCATTCAAGCCACATTTTCTTATATACCGTAGAAATAAACAAAAATCACATCTGAGAGACTCCAGTCCAGTTTCCTGATGAGTTTCTCAAGCTCAGACACATTTCCCTGGCCCAGCTTTCCTCTCAGAGCTGCTCAGACACTGCTCCCATCACCTTCCCCAGGATTTCCACAGGGCAGACTCCTTTGGGCTCTTTTATCTCCTCCAGCCTGGCTTGGAGCATTTCCTGAGGGTCACCCCCACTTCAGCTTTGCCCATGGTCACCCTTGAACCTTTTCAGACATTTAATGTTTCATTTCAGGGGATCAAGAGCATGGTGATGAGCTCCTCGGGCTAGGAGGGGTTGTGTAAGCAGCTGGAGCCAGCCAAGGGTTCTCTCCTGCTCTGGGTGGACAAAATTCAGGACTAAATGAATGGCTCAGACTCAGGGGTTTGAAATTCAGGTGGTAAATACACACAGGACTGGGAATACACCCAGGTGGACACCTGAGAGTGACAACGCTGCAGATCTGGTGAGAACTGAGCAGTGGACTTTCTTCAACTGGAATTATTTTCCAGGCATTTTCTTTATGGAGGTTTTCTATTCCATTAATGTGCTCACAGAAAATAATATTTAAAAAAACCAAAAAACAACTGTTTTGGGTTTTGTCAGAAAATGGGAAGTGGAAAAGGAACTAGTTCAATGTTTCAGCAGCTCCCTGAGCAGAACCAGCCCTTCCTCCCTTAGCTGATGTCCCACACTTGAACAGCCAAGCAATACCAGACATGAAAACAGTGTTATATAACATATATATATTATATATATATATATATAAAATAACTGAATTATTCTGGATGCTAATCCTTCTTTATTTCTAGTAAAAGCAATGTGGAATGTAAATTCCACCCAAATGACAAGTCAACCCCAGGAATTAAAACTCAAAATGGTTTTGAAAAACAATTTATGAATCAACATAAATGTACTTTTTGGGGACCTTGGAAAGGATTTCAAAATAAATATAAAACCCTGGTGCTATCAATACCTACAGAAGTTATGTAATACCAGGGAAAGGTCTCAGCAAAGTGGGAAAGGCACAGATGTGCAAACAGAGCTGAGCACAAATGTGTGTGTGGCTCATTCACTTTTAGCCAAAGTGTCATTACAGCAGTACCTCACTTGCAGATAAAAAATACCATATCCTTGCAGTCATGTGGTGTGGCTGGCCCCTGAACTTCCTGCTTATCTGACAGGTTATCCAGCCAGTCTGGGCAGAAATGACCTGGCTGCTTTGGGAGCCAGGCCCAGGGAAACTCCTTTACTCAGAGGAAGAAGCAGCCAGACGGCAAAACCCGCTCGCAAGGTTGGTGTTTTTCTGCTTCCTTTGCAGACCTGAGAGTGCTAAAGTGGGAGAGAGGAGAGGTGGAGGTGCTGATGTGATCAGACAGGCAGGGTATGGTGGACAAACAAAGCCCTGCTGCCCCCCTGCATTTCGGGGTTAATTTGATGCCACCCCACAGCTCTGCCGTTTCGGTGGGTGCAGGGTGGGAGCAGCACAGCTGGAGGGGCTCTGCTCTGTCCCCTCCTTGGTCCCACAGGGAATGGGGCTGGCAGCAGAGCAGAGCAGCTGGAGGGTGCTCAGGGCTGCAGGCAGCCCCAGGGATCCATGGAAAACCATGGGATTGCACCCAGAGCCTGCAGCAGCTGCTGCACAGGGCTGGCCCTGGGTTTGGGGTAAAAGCAGGAGGCTGGGAGGGTTTCCTCCTCTGTGGGAACCCCAAACAGGACACTTAACTAACTGCTGATGGGGGGAAATGTCATGGTGTTGGTGCTTTCTGAAATCCTAGAAATAATCCTAGAAATATTTGGGTTGCAAGGGACCTTAAGGATCATCTCTGCCATGGGCAGGGGGACACCCACTGGAGTAGCTTGTACAGGAAATGCTCTGAAGAGTGGATAAACATTTGAATGGATTGCATAATTTACATGAGAAATCTCACCTTGGACAACCACAGAACGGACATGCCAACTCCTCTGTGTCATGCTGGGGGATGCTGAGAGGCTCTACAAAATGTACAGGCACAGGGGATGCTTTGCACCCAGCTCATGTGGGGTCACCCCCGTGCAAAGGGGAGCAGTGTAGGAACAAGCAGAGCTGCAGGGGAGGAAGGGACATCATCTAAATCTAGTGTGGTCAAAAAAAAAAAAAAAAAATCAATGCCAACCTTCAAACTGCACAGGAATATTGGAGGGACAGTTAGCACTGGGTGGTGCAAACCACCAAGATCATGAAACTGCACATGTTCTTTTCTCTTTAGAGTGTTAGCAGGACATCAGGGTGGAATTGAAATGTTTTTCAAGCCCACTGCTTGATCCCAGAGGGAGTTTGCCCATCACCAAAAATCCAGCCATAATCACTGCACAGCTGTGCTGTGGTTTGCAGCTCCTGCTCTCTGCTGATCCCACTCTCAGGGGTCTGTGCAGGTGTGTCACAAACACCACAAGTGGAGCACTGCCCTCTAAGCTCACCTCCTGCCCCTGCAGGGCTCAGGAGGGCTGGGTGGCCAGAGGGTTGAGACTTCAGGAGTGTTTTCCTTTGTGCTGTGGCCGTGCCATGAGAGCAGCAAAGCTCAGACACGGAGATTTGCCAGCGCTCCTTGCTTCTGCAGGAGGGGCTCTGAGATTTCAGGGCTGGGGAAGCTCCTTGGAGGCTCTTTGCAGATAACCCTTGGTCACAGCTCACCAAGGCCCTGCTGATCCTGATGCCTCAGGATTTGAGCTGTATATTTCCATATATTTGTAACCCTGCAGTTCTTCGGTGTGTAACTCTGCACTCCACACCCAGGGCCAGCTGCTGCTGTCCCATTTTGGGCAGACACAACAATTCCTCTCCAGGCCTGGCAGTCAAGGACACCTCACTGCCTCAGGGTTGAGATGGAAACAAAAGTGAGCTGGGGGAGCAAACTGGGGGTCAATGCCTTCATTGCCTGGAGCTGGGATTGGAGGGTGAACCCCCAAAGTGCCAATGGCCCAAAGTGATCCAAGTGTGGAACCCGTGAGCCCTGGAGCATTTTGGGGGCAGCCCCTGGGGGGCTTGGGCTGCCCTGGATGCACCTGAAGGGCTTCAATCGACAGAACTGCTTCTTATATCCTTAATTTTGTCTGCCCTCTGTGTTTAGGCAGCCCCAATAAAAGGCACCAACACCCCAGAGCTTTTGCAGTTAAAAATTCCACTTATTAATGTAACCTGCCCGATAGCCCTGAGGAGTGGCTCTTTCTTCTCCTCCAGCTTCCTCAGGACACAGAAACCCTGCTCAGTTTTCCCCTTCTCCCTTCCCTTTTCCCTCCCAGCTGACCCCAAGGGCACCTGCAGCAGCCAGGGCTGGCACAATTAATTAAGTTAATCATTACCTGCTGCAGCTCTGGGGTGGATGCTGCAGGTAGCTCAGCTGATTAACACCTGTGATCCTGCAGTGCTGCTTGCTTAAATCTTGGCATCCTCCCTCCTGGGATTAATGCCATTTCATAGATTTGTGCTTGGGGTTTTGGATCCTGGAGAAGCCAGGCTGCTCCAGGGCTCCTCATCTTCTCAGTCTCTGCATAAACACTTTCCCATCAGCAGCACTCTTGTTTCACTGAGCAATAGCAGCAAATCACTGCATTTCTAAGAATTCTGAAAAACAAAGTTCCCAGGCTTTCCCAGCTGTAAAACCCTCAGAAAGGCTTCTCTTCCCTTTTCTGCACTCGGGTTTCTCTGGCAGAAGTGTGGCTGTTACACAGCAATTTTCTTTCCATGTTTTTAAAGTGGCTGATTTTAATTTGGATGTATTTTCCCCTGCAAATCCTTTCAGTCAATATGGAATTACATAAAGCAGCTTTTTGAAGAGAAATTGTATCTGGAGAAGTTTCCACTCTGTGTGTTTGTGTGTGTATTTTACACAAACTATTTATTTTTTATGTCTTGGTGGCACTATCATTTTTGATGACCTGTGCTCTACCAGACTGACCTCAAAGACATAAAATGAAAAAAAATGATGTAATAGTTTTGATCCTTCCACATCAACAGTGATGCTTTCAAATAAGAGTGGACAAAGTTTACTTGCATGATTGGAGGAAAGTATTTTTTTTCTTATCCCCAAAAAAGCTGAAAATAGGTTGGAGTGGCTTAGAAATGTATTTCTTTAATATAAGTGTAAAATGCTTGTAGTGTGTTTTACAATTTGTTCCCATTAAGAAAGGGAAGAAATTGTAAAATTTATAATAAAAGGAGATTTGTGTAGATTTATCTGGAAAGGGCAGTAAAGTTTCCAATCATGAGTGACCATAAAGGATCATCAAAGCTTCCCAACTGCTAATCTTGAATAGAAGGTGAATTCTTTGCATGTGCTACACAAAACCTGAACTAAAATACAATTACTGGCTTCAGCTCTCCATTATTCTCAAAAGGGTAAAAGTACTGTGTAAGTTGGGAAGGCTCCCAAACACATTTTTAGAAAAATGAGGTGGTTTAAGTGTCCTCCACCAGGCAGCATTATTGATAATGCAAATGAAAATATTCCAGAGTCCCACATATCAATTTTGATTTTCTGAGATCATGACTGCATCACCTCGCGATGGAAATTAAATATTCAGCTTTGTTTTCTGTCAGAAGCAAAGCTGCCGTGGTGCCTATGAAATAACACCTCCAAGAGAACTTTTTGGCTGGGCTGATCATTAATCAGTTTATGTTCTGAACAGTGAGCATTCCTCATATTCAGGATTTTTCTCTTGCTGTATGTGCCCTGGAGGTTGGAGTCAGGTTTCTCTGAGCACTGTGCCCGTGGCAGCCCGTCACCTTCTGGGAGGTGGCGCAGCTGAAATGGTCAAAAAGGAGCAGAAGAACCCCGTGTAAAGCTGTTTTTACACTTGCCAGAGCTCTTGCTGCCCTGAAGACATTCCTGTCTGCTCCTTCAGGATATTTTCCATATTTTCTGTCTCATTCAAAATCAAGAGGGTGTGCAATAACACCAAACATTTATTGGGGCTTCATCTTTTTTGCCATGAAACACATTAACCATTTTGGCGTGGTTTTGAAGAAAAAGCAGACACTTTTACTGAGTTATTTAATTTTTTTTAACATGCAAACATCCACCCCTGAATCCATTAGTGTCTCTATTGGTAGACTCATAAATCTTTATCTGAATGAAAGTTCCTCCACTGTTTTTTCCAGTTGGCTCCATTTGCTGGCTTATTTCCATGCTGAACATCTGCACACATTTGTGCTATCACTTAAACCTTCAAGACAAAGTTTACTTTGGATTTAAAGAATCTTTTTAATGCCATTCATTCACACATGACAGCAACATTTTCCACAGCACCAGCATAGTTCCCAATTTTTAAAAAAAAATATATATACAAGGGAAAAATATGTTTTATTTACTTTGCAGAGATTCAGACTGGCAGGAAGTTTCAAAGAAAAAAAATGTCTTTATTCTGATTTATGAGAAATCTCAAGTAATACAGATTCCCCCCTGGGGGGAATTTCTAGTGAAGTGGAACCACATGGAGATTGAGCTCCCTCCTGGTGTGCCCTGACTGTCTTGTGGGTGCTGTGACAATTTGGGGCACAGCAGCTCAGGAGCCTGAGCTAAAGCAAGCCCGAGGATTTATTGCAGAAGAAAAGTGCAGAATATTTGCTGAGTAAGCCAGGACTTCTTGCATTATGCCAGGGATTTAAAGGGACAAAAAAATCCATCCCAGCAGCAAATCTTGGGGCACTCCACATTAACCTCTCTGTATGTCAAGAATTAGATCTTTCTTCTTCTCCTTTGTTTTCCCTATCTCACCAATGCATTTTAATCCATGGCAGAAAATTACCTTTTACCCTGCAGTTTTCAAATTTCCCTAATAGGCTTTGGGGATGGATTGGGTCAAAAGCCTTCTAAAACCAGCAGGAGATGATCTCCTTCAGATTGCTTTTATTCTGTGGACCTTCCTGAGGGCACTCCACAGACCCGTGGGGCAAGATTTTGAACTAGTCCAAAGGGAGGGCGAGGATTTCTCCAACTTTCCCCACTTTGGAGATATTCTGGAGTTAAATATTCACATTTATCAGCCCATCTGAGACTCTGAACTCGACATAGCAGCAGCTGCTTGTCGATAGTTTAGACAGGAGGAAATCTGAGAATATAATTACCCTCTTTGTGGAAGGACAGATTCACATCTCGGTGAAATGGATGGACAGGAGCAGGCTCTGAAGTTCTGCTGTGAAATTCAGTAGATAAAAAATCTGGTTGTGTCCTTTGGGAGACTATTTTAGGAGAGAAAAGCACTGTGCAGCACATAATCTGCTGCTGAAGTTGTGCTCTACAAGCCAGGACAGCCCCGGCTCCCACCCGGGAGCTGAATCACCTGAGTTGTGTTCCTTGTGTTCTAACAGCTCCTGATCTGCTGTATTCCCACCGAGGTGCATGAAAGAAAAGGATTCTTCCTCCTTCTCCTTTCCAAGCTGAGCTAAAAGCTTTTTTCCTTGGAGTGCTTTGAGGGAAGGTAGAAGAAGGTGGGTGTTGCATGAGAGAAAAAGCGTGGAAAAGCTCCTCAGCACCAGGGAAAAAGTTCAAGGGTAGTTGGGGAAGAATCCTAAAATCTTTGGGAATGTTAAGAGGAGAATAAACAATCTTAATTATGTACATTCAACTAAATCATCTCCAAATGTGACTCTCAGGAATTTGCACTAATCTAAAGATTTGGGGTCCTGGTTTGGGTTTGTGTGGTGGGACGGTCTCGTCTGTCATGCCACAAACCCCTAAAACTGGTTTTATCCAATCACCTGCATTTCTGAGGGAAAGAATCAGGATCCAGACTTGACTCTTTGCCAGGTTTGCTTTTTCCTTCATCAGGTGGGAGGCTGAAAGGTGGTGGGCTCGAAAGCAAACCACAAGGAGGTTTTCCACAGCTCGTGGCACTTTTCACACGGATCTGGCGCCAGATGTTCCAGACTCCAAGTGTTTTCAAGGTTGCAAAAAGTGCTGGGATGAATTCAAGGAAGAAAAACCTCTGGGTGGCAATTGGAGACAAAAACATCACTTCTTACTGAGATTCAGGTTTTTGTTGGCTAGAAAGTTTCACTTGTGTGATTCTGTGCTTGGCTGCTCTTCTACTTCTGCAAACTTCCCCAACATTTGGAGAGAGTCCAGAGGAGGCACCAGGATGATCAGAGGGATGGAGCAGCTCTGCTGGGGGGAAAGCTGGGATTGACCAGCCTGGAAAAGAGAAGGCTCTGGAGAGACTTTATGCAGCCCTTCTGGAAGAGGACCTAAAATAAGGGTGGGGAGGGAATTTTTGTAAGGACATGGAGTGAGAAGAAAAGGGGGAATGGCTTTACAACAAGAGAGGGGAAGCTTAGGTGGGATATTGGGAAGGAATTGTTCCCCGGCCCTGGCACACACTCCCAGAGCAGCTGGGGCTGCCCCTGGATCCCTGGCAGTGCCCAAGGCCAGGTTGGACACTGGGGTTGGAGCACCTGGGACAGTGGGAGGTGTCCCTGCCATGGCAGGGGTGGCACTGGATGGGCTTTGAGGTCCCTTCCAACCCAAACCATCCTATAATTTTATAATTTGTTGCTTTTCCTTTGTTCAGATTCTGCATGGCCATTCTTGAATATTCTTTATTTAATGAACACTGCTATTCCTCCTCTGCAATTAACACATCTCTTTAGTCAGAGTGGGAAAGTCACTCTGGGTCACTCCACTGCCTGAGGTGCTCAGTCCTGCAGGAACAAATCTGCTCAGTTTAGCTGTGGTGTACTTAGAAAACGTGCAATGGGAAACCTGAAAAGATTGATTTTGTTTAGGGGTTTGCAAGAAAAGTAAATTGGGTATAAGCTATCAAAAGCCCAGCCAGTTTTTGGGTGAGCTGTGCAGTGTTTACATCCTAAGCTTACGCTGATGGCTGATTTATTTTTAATTATTTTATTTTCATTGTTTTATTCTCATTGTTTTAACACTTTTCATTTTACTGTTTATTTTTATTCTTTTCCCTACCTGAATTTCCTGGTCAGCAAACACTGCTGCTGGCATTCAAAGTGAGCCAAAACTGGGGGAAAAAAATACTGAGCTGTAGAATCACAAGTGAAAATGAGTCTGAGGCAAGTGGTTTTCCAGGATTTCAGGGTCTCCCCAGACAAGCAGCAGCCAGGAGCCGAGCACAGCTCCGTGGCAATGTTCATTGCTTAAGGGCAACAGCACAGCCTGGTGGTTTCTGGTAATTCCACTGCATCGGGATCTGCACAGGAATTTCCCTTCCCCAGAACCCAGCTCGTTGCCTGCACAGACCTGAAGCCTGTTTTCATTAATTCATTTGTAAGGTTCCATTTTACCCGAGGCTCTCAGAATAAATACAAGGGCATATGCAAAAAAAAGATGAAGTAACAGGTCCTTCCCAACCTCCCTGCTTCTGAAACCTCAAGGTGCTGGATCGGTCTGAATTTTGCTTTCAAGATAATAACTAAAGGGATATAACTGAGAAAAAAAAAAATCTTGCAATATGTACTATGCAAATTTTGGGGAAAAAAAACTAAAAAAAAATGACAAAAGGAAAGTGTGAGCAGAAAAAATTGGAAGTTTGCCTTGCTTTTTCTATTATGACAAAGCCAAGCAGGGTATAAAATGCATTTACATGGACTGAATATTCAGACACCAATAATAATATTTATTCTCTTTCTTGTGTGTCTTCAGGGTAAGTGGTGCTGGTCAGAGTGTAACTTCTGAGGTGGCAGGGAAATGAAACGGGTGGCAAATTGCTCAGAGAGAATTTTCAAATAAAATTAACTACATTTTGTGTTTTGCTTAGTTGTGAAGCACAGGCTGTGTGATTGCCAGCAATGCAGATGTGGGTGCTGAACAAAATATCTTTCAAACTACAAGTTCAGTTTATTTTCTGATCATGTAGGTTGGGACAAAAGCCACTGACTGTGACTAGAGAGGGGATTCCTGCCCAGTGCTGGTGCTGCTCCTGACACTGGGCAAGGCTTTTTCATGGAAAAATAGAGTTATAGAATGGTTTGGGTTTAAAAGCACCTTCAATTCCATCCAGCTCCACCCTGCCATGGGCAGGGACACCTTCCACTGCCCCGGGTTGCTCCAAACCCCATCCAGGCTGGCCTTGGACACTTCCAGAGTCTGGGAGTCCCTGAGTTAAGCTCAGTCCTGCTTAACTTGACACAAAGAACCTTTGATTCCACCTGTGTGGCTTTGGAGCTGAGAGCAAAGGGATTTTCAGAGCCACTGGAGGACTGAACCGCTTTGGGGCAAAAGGCTCATTGTTTTTATGCAGTGAATATTCCCACAGGATTGTCTCCACACGGAATGCTGAGGTGTCTCATTGCTTCCTCTTTGTCCTTTAGCCCAGTCCATGGCTGAGGAATGACTCACAATCCCTCTCAAGAAAGCACTGGAGTCCACTGCAGGTGTGTCTGATTCATGCATTTAAACTCTCTAAAGCTTTTCTCTTTTCTCTTATGTTATTGTGACCCAATGTATAGGAATTCTGCTGAAATTCATGAAAATGCTTGTTATTCTGCTTTGGTTTATTACAGAAGAAACACATTGTTACATAAATAGGACAAAATACTCTGAACAGCAGGGAGGATATTTCTGAAAAATTGTCCAAAGAGCTTTGGAAAAGTGAGGAAGGAAGGAAGGAAGGAAGGAAGGAAGGAAGGAAGGAAGGAAGGAAGGAAGGAAGGAAGGAAGGAAGGAAGGAAGGAAGGAAGGAAGGAAGGAAGGAAGGAAGGAAGGAAGGAAGGAAGGAAGGAAGGAAGGAAGGAATTTTTTTCTTTTCCTTGAGTGCTGAATTAGAGGACAAATGACCAAAGAGCAAACGCTGCTGTTCACAACCTTTCCCTGTATCCCAGTGAGGCAGTTCCTGGATCCCTCTGGAGCAGCCATGGGAAGGATGTTGAGCTGTGCCTCAGCTGACCACAACCATGGACAGAAACCAGACTCCTGAGATGGAAGCCATCCCAGCTTCCCACACATCCTGCTTCCAACTGGAGAAACCAGAGTATTTTTCAGAACTCTAAAAACCCTTGGCAAGCACAGGGATGTGAGGTCTCCCTGCCTGACGTGCTTTGATCACTCTGTAATTATTACCCATCAGCTCAGACACTGATTTGTGCTTTGCTCAGGAGCAGCAGACTGTGCTGATGCCTGGATGGAGAAGCTCAGATCAGCTGGGCTGAGCTGACATCTCCTCCTGCTGGGTGCTGGGTGATGTCTGGGGCAGCACTGACAGGGTTAATTCTCTACTCTCCTTGCCCTGCTGTTTCACAAGTTGCTCCATATTTTCATGTTAGCACAGAGGATTGTCAGGAATAATTCAATGCACTACCAGGGACATCTTCCTGGCATGGAATCACTAAGGTTGGAAAAACCCTTCAAGATCCTCGAGTCCAACCCCTCCT
This sequence comes from Fringilla coelebs, assembly GCF_963513975.1. NCBI lineage: Eukaryota > Metazoa > Chordata > Aves > Passeriformes > Fringillidae > Fringilla > Fringilla coelebs. The sequence continues at coordinate 22,870,910 of NC_140036.1, forward strand.
GTTGACACACTATGCCACAGTAGAAGCTGAGCATGAATCTGGTTATTAAAAAGAAACCCAGCCCAGTTCCATAAACCGACCCCTGGGCTGACTGAGAGGGGCTTCCCCCAAAAACATTCCTCTTAAGGTGCAAGCATTCCACTGGTCCAGCATCTGGGGGGTGAAATGATCAGGGCAATGAGCTGTCTAGACCCAGGAGGTTTGAATTGCCTTTAAAAGTGAGCTCTGAACAATCAAACCTGCTGTTTGCAGTGGGCATGGTCCCATGCCATGCCAACCTCTGAGAGCACAGCCACACCCCCAGTGTGAGGTTATAAAAATGCACAACTGTTTACTAAGTGTGCCCTAGAATTCATAGTAGGGTATTTATTATTGTTGTTTGTAAAATCAAAATTAGCAACTCTCTGATAGCTGATTCTTTTACAGTTACTAAGAAAGTATTACATTTCTGCCTCAAGGACAGGTTACTGTGTATTAAAAATATCCTAAAATGTATGTTAGGAAGTTTATTCATAATCCTTCCATCATTATTACTTGCAATGCTACTAGATCAACCTACAAAACTCAAAGAATTCACTTGTTCTAACATTCTAGATCTGTTAAGGCATACACACACACATTAATTTAGTAATGTCATAAGCAAATTCCAGCTGCAAAGTTTTTCAACTGAGAATTCTCCACCTGTCATCATTTTAAAAACCAAAGTCACCTATTGAAGTCAATCACAAATTTCTGACTACCAACAAAAGGAATAAAAGTGTATCACTTGCACTGTTACCATAATAACTGAAAAATTAAAATACCTATATTTCTTTAATTATTCATAAGTTGTTCATGTTAAATTTTTTTGTTCCCAGGTGCCCCACCCACACATTTTTTGACATTTCCAGGGATGGTTCCATTGCCTCTCACACTTTCACTGAGGAAATTTTCCCTGTTATCTAGCCAAACCTGCCCTGGTCCTGTCATTCTCACCTGAAAGACAAGACCCACCTGGGTGTGACCCCCTTTCAGGTACTTGAAGAGAGCAAAATGTTGACAAATTAATGTCCAACACCCACTCAGAAAACAATCCCAGTTTTCCTGCTGGGATAAAGGATAATTCTCCTTTTCCCATGCTAAATTGAGGGATAACAGAGAGGGTCTGCACTGTGTTTGCCCCCAAAGTGAAAGCTGCTTTCAGTACACACAGATGGTGAATCATCCTTTAGGAGTACAAATTCTGTCCTACAAATTCACTGTGTTCCCATATTTGTCCACCAAATTGTGTTCTCACTGCCGTAAATTTTGTATTAAATTATTTAGGTCAGCTTAAATTTGGAAGGCAACAAAACAAGCACCATTTTTTTGCCTCATTTACATGTCTGTGGTTGCTGTAATGCAGTTTGCTTCCTAAATTAAAGTGATGCAAGCAGTCTGCCAAGGAAATGCACGGCAACATTTTTTTGGTTATATTTTTAAAAAGCTGGTTGTAACTCTCAGTCATTAACCCAAAAATAGGTGGACACGTGGAGAATAAAAATTCAGATTTCTTCCAGCATGCACTGGATCTCTGTGGATGCTCTGGTTTGAAGATTCATCATTTTCCTGTGAGTGAAGAGCATTTTGAGTCTTTGCTTAATGGTTTAAGCATATCAGTATCTGTGATCCTGTGATTAGTGGCAGGTATTGTCAGGATCCAGAGGATCACATTAAAAGCCATTAATAGCTCCGTGCTGTGCTGTGACATGATGCAATCCAGCAGCTGCCCCGTGGAGAAGCACTCCAGGCATCGTGTCAAAGGGACACAATGCTAATAACTGGGTTAGGATGGGTTTATTCCATCCTGATGGTGCCAGAGCCCTTCCTGTGCCTTTGGACAGACTCCTCCTCAAGGCCTGCCCTCATCCCACCTCTTGTTTTCACTGCTGCTTTGATTCCAGCTCCTGCCAAAATCTCCAGAGCCCGTTTCTGGCTGGCTCTGTCCCAGGCAAACACCTCTCAGCTCCTCAGCGCTTCCCATAAATGATTCCACACAACTTTGTCAGCTCCTACTGCCTGAGATTCCTGTGGGAATACCCTCTGTGGGCTGACAAAAGCTGCTCTGTGGGTTTCCCTGGGTGGGTCCCACCCTTCTGCTCCCGCCAGCTGCCCCTTGTCAGAAATGGGAAGGTTTTTTCCGCTCGTAGCTGATCTTCCTTGCATGAACCCAGCCATGGAGTGACCCAGCACGGCTTTCCAAGCAAAAGGTGCTGGTGGTGTTAGCACTGCAGGCCTTCTGCTTTCTTTTTGTTTATTTATAATTTTTTAAAATTTGTATTTTTTTCCTCCCACTCTGGAGAACCTCTGTGCTGATCCCAAAGACTGAGTCCCCTTTTCTCGTGCACAAACTAAATTCCCCCTGCCCAGGCACACACCTGTCTCAGCATTGGCTGAAAATCATTTGCATGGTGACACTCTGGGGTCACCTAAGCCCAGAGAGACAATGATTTGGGAAGCATAGAAAGAGCTGGATCCATTCACTTCCATTCCCTTTGGTCAAACATCTTGTTTCCTGTCTGTTCTGGTTTAATTGTCCCAGCAACATTTGATAAATTTTACTCCTTGCCCATCTTCTCTGGAATAGCTTCCATGTTTCTCTGTAAAACACTCAGATTCAGGCCCTTTCCTATCTCACCCACCAATACCTAATTTTTGCACAGATTTTTATTGATTGCTTTTCTTGGTGTTATTTTATTTTGCTGTTTTACAGCTGCTGTTAACATTTACCAGAGGAATTAATTTACACTCTGCGTGGAAGGACATCACTGCAGATATTTTGGCAACATGAATTGTGACTAATATTTGGGGAGGGGTGTGTAGAATAAAAGGAGGAGGAGAGGAAAGGCAGCAAAGGAGGGTGAGCAAATTGTTTTTCCCTTTTCAATGGTTAAATCCTAACCACTGGTAAATGGCCTTTCAGTGGGGAGGGCAGCTCATTTGTGATACAGGTACAAATGGGCTCAATCAGAGAAACAACCCCACAGGCACTTCCAATTCTTTGTGTGACATTCAAACCCTCTGATGTTTTCAGCAGCTGATGATGGGATTTGCCCTTTTTTTTTTTTTTTTCCCTTTTACGTGAACACGAAAATGAAAATCACTTGAATGCTTTCAGTCCTCGCCATCGTGCTTTGTTCCTCCAGGGGCTCTGGGAAATAGACTGAGAGTCTTTGCCAGCCTTAATGATGCTGTGATTCTGTTTTATGGAAGCTGAGGGGAGGCAGTCCATGTGAAACTCAGCACCCACCCACCCACCTGTGAGTTTTCTCCAGCGTGAGCGAGTTGGAGCTTTGGCAAAAATGAAGGCACAGGGGTTTGTGCCATGAGGTTCCATCCCTGCTTCCCAAATCCATTTCCTGACAGAGCCCTCGCTGCAGCCTTCATTGGGGTTGATTACTGTGCACACAAGATTCACAGCTGTGCTGGTGGCTCCCACAAGAAGCACTGGCAGTTCCTGGGAAGGCTGATCCCAAGTGGTTTTCCTTCCCCAAGGGGTGACTGCCAGCTAAGGAGCCCAGGAATATTCTACACAACATCCTTTGGTTATTGCCTGTAGTGACTTCTAGAAAATGCAACCTCTGAATCCCAAGGGCTGACTTCTTTTTGCTGTGGGGAATGGATGGAAATGATGCTTTTAGTCAAGATTACCATCAAAAAGTCTTTATTTTTGGGGATATATTGAAAGAAAATCTAGGAAACTGCAGCTATAGCAGCGGGGTATTTAGAACAAACCAAAAAGGATGGTGGTGTCCCAAAGTTTTGGGTGTCTGAATGCAATCTAGTCTTTTATTATGATCTTGGGCACATCTTTCAATTTCCCAGGCTCCTTGGTCTGACAACTTAAACAGAAAGTCTTTCAGGCCCTGGACTCTCTTCATGCATTTTGTACTGAACCTGCCTCCAGGCAAAAGGGAGAAAATGAGCAGAGAATGAGAACAATCCTGCAGCCACTAAAACTCCTCTCCCCAGCCGAGGTCCGCGAGCTCTGCCAGGTTCTCCAGCTCTGCACTGAAGTTTTCCCTTCCTGTTCCAACCTCTTGCAACTCCTGCTAAAGGAAAGTATGCTGTAGGAGCATTTTTGGAGTTGAAATGCTTTGACAGGATAGAGGGCAAGGGATTGGATAGAGGGCAAGGTTTTGGAAAAGTCGGTGGTTCAGGCTTGTACAGTTTCCATTGTGTGAATGAAAGTGGAAGGAAGAAAGGGGAGTTTATGGGGTGCTTGAACCATCAGGGAGCTGCATAGGGCAGGATTACCATGAGCAGAATATACTGTTATTAAAGATAATTCTAACTCCTCTATAATAAAATATTTCCTAATAGTTCTACATGGATAAACCCTGGATTCAGCGTGGCCTCAGTATTTCTATCTGCACCCTCAAAATCCATACTGAGCATCATATTTTGCGCATCATCTTACCTTTCACTTCATGTTATGTACTTAATATATAAAAATACAGCAACACCTGAGGGAGTCTCCTGTATTTTAGCAGGAGGCCACCTGTCCTGCCAGGGCTGGTTTTTTAAGCAGGTGGCCCCATGATGGATTATCTCCTCCTCGCCCACCGCGGCGTCTTCCCGAACAATTTGCACAGATGTTCATAAAGAGATTTCCCTGCTTGCACGACACTTGCACATCCACAGGACAAAGTGGCCTTCTGCTGAAAAGCCACCCAGCCTGAGAAGTTTATTTCTGTGCTGGGGAAGAGCTTTCCCAAGCCTGTTTCCAATGGGATCTGGGCATGACCCTTTGCAAGAGGTTGGCATGTGGTGCCCCAGTGGTAACAAAACAAGCACAGCCTCTCTCAGGCTCCTCTGTTACACCCAAAGTTATATTTCTTTCATGAAACAGAAAAGCCAAAAAGATCAAATCTGCTGGGAATTATAGAAAACAAAGGGAAAATGGCTCTGGAATTTTTTTTTGTAATGATGAGGAAAAATAGAGTGTGTGCTGATGTTGACCAAAATATCAGTGACAGAATCACTTAGGATGAAAAAGCCCTGTAAGATCAAGTCTGATCACAAACCCAGCATTGCCAAGCCCACCACTAAGCCATCCCCAAGTGCCACATCCACACATTTGTTAAATCCCTCCATCCCCACTCTTTTCCTCCTGCTGGAGCACACTTTTGGGGAGGTGCAGCCTGGCTGCATGGGGGCTGCAGTGACCTCTCAAACCTCCTCTCCACAAACTTCAGACCTACAGCAGGGCACCAGTGGACCTGAGGCTTTATCTCGTGACAAACACCCAATTATTCCCACTAAAATCCGTGGCTGTGACACATTCAGGAGCCGTGACCCTTTTATGGGATCGTGGACTGGGACACGCTGAATTTGTTCCCTCTGGAACTCCCCACCCGCAGGTCCCAGGAGGTCCTGGTGTCAGGATCAATTTTTTCATTCCTATTTTCACTGTGCTGGATGAAATTGGAATCTGAAAACTGCAGTGGCTTAGGCTGAACCTTTGAACACCCTTATGGCATTTCCGTCAGAGGCGTCGTCGCTCTTGTGGGTGCAGAAACTCAGAGGCAGAGGATCATGTTAGACAAAGCCTAAAATAGTGAGAATTGGGAGGGCTGGGCAGAATTTCCACTTTTTAGATAAAAATTCTACTTAGGAGATTCAAATGAGCTCACTGATCCACCAAACCTCTTAGGTATTCACAGAGTTTTGGTATGGGAGGGCATGAAATGGTGAATTTTGAGCTGCTGTTATTCGGTGACTATGGGAATTCAAATATCTTTGTTTCAAACAATTAGAGCTTTACTATCTATAGGAAAGAAACAGGAAACAGAAAGGGAAAAAAGTCATACAATCAATTAATTAATTGTCTTCAGAAATCTGTGAAACCTAAGTTATAATTTAATTAGTTCTTTTCTTGCAAGCTAAACACCAGGCTGCAATAACGGCATGCAAGTAATGCTGAGTACACATTAATCATTTTAAATTTTCTTCATTGAACCTGATCCCTAAAAGATAAAATACATAATTATGTAATACCTCAAGGAACTAAGAATATGTGGACATTCAAAATAATAATAATAATAATAATAATAATAATAATAATAATAATAATAATAATAATAATAACTTTATCTTTTCACTGGCTGTATTTTCTCAGTGGGTCTGATTTCTCCAAGATATTTATACAAGTACAGACCATAATTGTGCTAATAAAGAGGAAATTATACTGATCTATAATTAGAGTAATAAGGAGATAGGTACAGCAGATCATAATTGAACCAATAAGGGGAAAATATAATCATGTTTAATGGCTTGCATGAGTGTTAGTGTCTTCTGTATACTTAATAAATTGGTACCCATTTTCATGGTGTGTATCTGAAACACTTTTCCTGATATTATCAAATTACCCTTCAGATCTATTGTTGGGCACTTCTGCTGGCCCTGTCACCCCTCTGGGGTGAGGCTTTTTGGAATAAGCAGAAAACCAGCAGAATTTCAGATGGGTTTGACCATCAGCTACAATCATCTGTAGCAACACTTCATCCCTGTCCAGGTTTATTTAGGGCATCCCTGGTTTGAATCCATGGATATACAGGTGTGCAGTCTCTTAACAAGGGTGAGATTTGGAAAAAGAAACCCAGAAATGGCTGGGAGGTGTAACCCTTTGGGGTCACTGTGCTTGGGCATGAAAAGATGCTCTGCAAGCAGGACAAGGCAGTGATTAATTTCCTGATATTCACAGTAGAACAAGGTGGCTGCAAGCCCCAGAGCTGGGCATCAGTAATTCCTTGCTGCTGCTGCTGCTGCTGGAGCTGAGCTCCCACCTTCTGTGGGCTTTTTTTCAACCTGAAAATTTCCCAGCTGGCAGCTTTGATGTGTTTCCCTGCGAGTCCTTGAGCTGCTAACTGTCCCCTTCTCAGCAATCTTTCCCCTGTCTGCAGCTTGACCTTTTGGAGCTCGTGGAGCTGGAGTTTACTTGTTTCCCTCACAGCTTTTTCTCACGGCGGCGCGGTTCGCTCAGAGGTTCCAGCCAAGGTCACGCAGATGCTCGGCGTGGAAATCCAGCCAGGGATCAGAGAGAGAGAGCTGAGCCCTCCCAGGGGAGTTTACCAAGGCTGGGCTTTAAAGCAGCCTCCCCACATCTTCACAGAAATGACATCAAATATAGTTTGGATGTAATTGCCTTGTTGATTTCCCTCCCAGCCATTAAAGAAATAAGGATGTTTCCTACTTTTACATACTGTGACCATGTGAATATTCCCTCAGACATGCCCACTCTTGGTGTGTGGCATCCTTTAGTCTGACACCTGCAAAGATTTTCAGCCCAGTTTTCCTGGCAGGAGCCCAAGTGCTGTTTTTGAGCTGTGGGTGGCTTAAAAGGGCAGGACCAAATCTGGTGAATGGGATCTTCAAGCGCAAGGTCAGAGAACACCTTGGGAGAGGGGCTCATGTTTTCCAGCAGAAAACATCTGAGACGTGTATTTCTCCAAATATTTTTCTCTCTCAAAGGTTTCTCAGCTCTGCAAAGTCCTGCAGATCAATGGAAAGAGAAAACTTACGGAGTGACAGGACAAGGGAGGATGGCTTCAAACTGAGAGAGAGGAGCTTTGGGGGGGATATTGGGAAGGAATTGTTCCCTGTGAGGACCTGGCACACATTCCCAGAGCAGCTGTGGCTGCCCCTGGATCCCTGGAAGTGCCCAAGGCCAGGCTGGACACTGGGGCTGAATCACCCTGGGACAGTGGGAGGTGTCCCTGCCATGGCAGGGGTGGCACTGGGTGGGCTTTGAGGTCCCTTCCCACCCAAACCATCCTGGGATTCCATGATTCTGTGATGATGTGGAATGTGTGTGACTTGGGATATTAATAATACTTAGGTAAAATCCTGAGGGGCAGTTAATTGTGAACTAAATAATAAAACAATTTATTGGCCCCACCCCAATAATGATTTTTTAAGCACAGTATATAGTACTATGCTTTTATAATACTATATAATATAGTGAACTAAATAATAAAAAATATATATTTTTATGTATTTCCATATACATTTATATTTGATAAACCTATTGTTCTCTAAGCTTCTTGAACTAACAAATATCAGTTTTCCCTAGAGCTGAACTTTGCTTTCATTTCTGTAGACACTTGGACATTTCTTTGATCAAAGTCCCCGTGTCAATGTGACAACGATTGCACACATACACATGAAATAAAAAAAAGACACTTTCATATTTTGGGGAGATTTTTAAGGTCCTTGCCCTTAATAATAAAAAAATGACATTACCTTAAATACCTCATTAGATAGATGGATAGATATATTTTTTTAAAAAGGCAAAACCTGTGAGTATAAATACATATATGTATGTAGATGGTTTTTTATATATATATATATATATATATATACACATATAAAGTTTCACCCACTGGTTTGCATTTCCTTTTCTTCCACTCTCCCATAGGATCACTGAGAAAATGATGACTCTCCACACAATTACTGAGGGCATTAAATGTGTTTAATCCCTAATTTTTGCACAGGTATTTTTAGCAAGCTAAGTAATAACTAAAAGAAGTGTTTCCTCTCACAGCGCACAGTTGTAAAACTTTAATTTATATGTTAATTTTTTTAATTAAAGAGGGAAAAAAAATAGAATTTGGCTTACTTTTCTGTAAAAGTACAGCACAAGAGCCGAACATCAGGCTGAAGGACAGTAGTGGAGAGGTCTGACATTTACCTGAAGACATCCAGGTAACCCCAAAGCTGAACTCGGAGTTTCCTGGTGCCTTGGAAACAGCCTGAGACAGTGGATTCACTTCTCCCAGGGTCACCTTGTCAGAAAACTCCACATTTTGCATTTAATAAAGCAGAGCCTCGGAGCAGGAGGCTGCTCTGGGTGCCCTGGGCTCTCTGAAGAGGAGCAGGGAGGGGAAGGCACAGCCCTGACAGCAAATGAAGGAAGAAACAGACAAGGTTTGAAAACAGATGAAGCCAGAAGCAGCTTTTAGTGTTTGAGTCTCCTGCTGCTCCTCTGCTGCTCAAGGCAAAGAGTTTGAGAGCATGAGCGTGGTCATGAGCATCTGAAATTTGCTTTAAAGTGGCCTCTAACAAGATTTAGGGGTTGTGATTCATCCCTCTGATGTCAGAGAAATGAAGGAAGTGTGTGTCACCTGGACACGTCCCCGAACGGGCTGAGGAGGCAGAGAAAGGCAGCAGATGCTGGAACACTGAGAACTGCTTCACTTTGAGTAGCACCATTTAGTGTTTCCTGCACTTGAAAGGTTTTGATCAGCAAAAGTTGTCACCAGAAATAATTCTGAATGGATCGAATTATTTTAAAAATATTATTAATTATTTAATTATTAAATATTTTACTATTAAAGATTTATTTATTATCCATAATTTGGTGGCATTATTATTACTATTACTATTACTATTACTATTACTATTACTATTACTATTATTACTATTATTATTACTGTTTTATTATTAAATATTTCTATTACACTGCTGAGTTAACCATCTTGGTTAAGAATTCTGAAATCCCACTGTATTGGACGGTTCTGTGCTGAAAGTTTAGGGATTTTTCAGAGAGTTATGGAATCCTCAAAAGGCATGGGTTGGAGGGATCCTAAAAATCAGCCAGTTCCAACCCCTGCCATGGCGGTTTAGGTTTAGAGTAGGACATATTCTCTCCAGTGAACATATTTATGAAAAATACCTGTGGAAGATCAGATCATAAAGGACCTGGTAAAATTACCAGGAGAAATGAAATGATCTTGCATTCTTGAACTTTCCTCTGTTAAAACACTAATTCTGGCTTTAAAACCCCCACTTGTAATCTCCATATTAAGGTCTATAAACTTCATCCTCGACTTTTTATTTCTGCTTTATCCCTGTTCTATGCGTTGCCAAATATTGCTTTTGTGTAATTGAAACAGAGCTGTAGTTTGATTATTAAACAGGGAAGGTAATTGTGTTCAGCTCCAAAGGGTGAAGCAAATGTGGACAGCAGAAAAAAAGTCTTAAATTGTGGAAAAATTGCCTTTTTTTTTTTTTTCAGAGCAGAGCTAGAGAGCAGATGCTGCTGTTGGGTGACAGCAGTCCCAGCTCCAAGGGGTGACTTTCTGGTTCTGTGGGGTGGCTCAGGGAAGGGGGTTTGACAAGAAAGTTTGTGAGGGTGGTGTATGGAATTTTTGTCTTTTCCCCCCACTCTGTTTCCAGCTGTACCCTGCAGAATTGTTGCACTGTAATGCTGAAATTCTGCTGGGAACAATGCTCAGGAGCCTCAGGAAAAAGGAGGAAATCAGGTGTGCTCAGCACCACGGGTGATTTCCTGTTTGAGGATTAAGAAAAGAGGGCAAGCAGCATGTGACACTGCACAGGTCCCATTTTTAACCCTAAAATCAGAAGGGGACAATGCCACAGCCGAGATGAGCAGAAGCCAAGTGATGCAGCTGGTGCTTGACATGTCCAGGCAGGGCACATTCCTGTTTTATCTGCCACAGCTGTTAAAACCAATAATTAATACTTATTTACAAAGAAAATCTGAGGTTTGAGTACAGAAAAAAAAAAAATTTGCAGGTGACAGTGCTCCAAGCAAGATGAAAGAGAGGCTTGAATTATTATATTTGCATTTCTGTTTATTCTTACAAACAGATGCCCCACACACAGAACAAATCCCTGTGTTCCCCCAGCCCTGTGCCTGGTTTTGCCCAGCCTGGGGTTGTCCCTGGAGCATTTCCAGGGCTGCTCTGGGAGCAGATGTGGGATGGGAGGCAGATCAAGTGGCCGCTGCCAACTCTCGCGAGCTCCATGTCAGAAAGAGTTGATTATAATGTCAGCACTGGCCAATTTACGGGCTTAAAGCAGCAGCTGCACCGCTGCATTTCCCCCAGGGATCCCAAGATCCCCACTCTTAAAAACTTTGTAGTTTCTTGTACTAGAAGCAGGGTAAGTGATTCTCTCTTTGCACGTCTCTGCCTGCCAGGATAATTTGCGGTTCAGCTTGATTTGCGCGGGGATTGGGATCTCGGGGAACGCTCTGCTCTGCCCATTTGTTGCTCTCCGGGGGAAGCTGCCTCTGCTCTGCAAATGGAACAGCGTGTGTAGCAGACCTTGGCATTATTCAAGGGATCCTGGGCTAAGTAAATTAAGCTGAGCTAGAAATCACTTATTAATTCAGCCATCTTTCCTATTTAAATAGCGATTATGTGGTCCGGTGTATAGATTTTTTTTGGCTGGGTAAAGATTTGCAAGGGGGAGGAAAGAGGCTTTGAGATAAATAGTGTTCCCTCGCCGAATAAGAATGCAAAAGTGGAGTCTGTTTAACTTTTGCTGGGGGGAAACTACTACAGCAGCAGGTTTTTACAATGTGCAAATACACTGCGTGGTGCAGCTCTGCTGGGTTGGTGTTGATGAGCTGAAGCAATCTCTGACCCTTTCACTCTCAGTGTAATAATCAAGGAATGTTTGTTTTGCTCGGTTTGCTTTACGTTGCTGAGTTTGGTTTAAAGCAGCATTAAAATCCTTATTAAATGTAATATTTGCCAGGCATCCAAGGTGTAATAATAATCCTCTGTCACTTGCTACTTTTGTTAATATTGGCAGAGTGACCTGGGAATAGATGAGTCCTCTCATTCAGTACTACAAAACTTCTGTGTTTTTCAAGCTTGATCCAACTTGTTCTTTGAAATGCCAGAGCTTATTTAAAAGGAACAGAACTGATTTTTTTGGTTTTTTTTCTCACTGCTATTATGATCTGAAACTAATGTCTCTATATTTTGCAATGCTACATTGTTTATCCTATCTCTTTTTAATTAACAGGAAAGTGCAGGAGGATAATTAATTTTAATTACTATTTAGGTGGATTAATCTTGAGGAACTTTAAAGTCTCTTGTTTTTCTTAGCATCATTTCCTCTTCATAATGACAATATTTTAAATACCTTATTATTTCCAGCTTGTGGTTTGGTCATGATCAAATTCAGTGAAGTAACAGTGCCACAATAACAGACTTGGAGAAATACCTTCCCCCATCTCATAGTGTTACCGGGTGCTCCAAAACCCAACTGGATCCCTCATCCATCATTATCCTTCTCCCAGCTCTGGTGGCTTTTCAGGATTTTGGGTTTGGTTTTGCAGAGGGGCTGAGAGAAGCCCTGGGATGCTCAATACTAATGATTTTTTAAGCACAGATTTACAGAGCAAACCAAATCATTCTCACCTCTCCTTCCTCTCTTAAATCTTCTTGAGAGAGTTTTAAAATGAAACCTGCTCTGTTAAAAAAATAATCCCAATTCTGTGTTGGTTTAGCAGGCTGGAAATATTCAGCAAACCAGGTAAATGATGCCCAATTCTCTCAAAGACAGTGGGATTTAGGCTTGAGTGTTTCAGCAAACTGGGGTAATTACAGGCTCCTGTTTTGGTCTCTGTGCAGGTTTGGGGTGGATATCAGACAAGGTTCTTCCCCCAGAGGGTTCTGGGCACTGCCCAGGCTCCCCAGGAAATGGGCACAGCCCCAAGGCTGCCACAGCTCCAGGAGATTTTGGACAACACTCCCAGGGATGCCCAGGGTGGGATTGTTGGGGTGTCTGTGCAGGGCAGGAGCTGCTCTGGATGATCCCTGTAGGGCCTTTCAAACTCGGGATATTCCCTGATCCCATGCCTGGGACAGGGAGAGAGGAACCAAAAGCCAGTGGATGTGTGACTGAGCCTCCTGCCCGTGCCAGGGCGAGTTGTGCTGACCAAACTCCTTGGGAGCTGCTGCACCCCATGAGCTGATAAATCACATCTCTAATATTTAACCCAAAATGGGACAATTGCAGCTTTCTGTCAGTCACGCCGAATTCTTGGTGGAGTGTAAGACCAACTCTAAAGTCTGTCTCTCCCATTAGCCGCCTCATCTATTTTATTTTAACAAAACAAGCATAAATGTTTATCTTTTCTAAAATTTATCTATTTTCTGTCTGTTTAGATGAATGCTAAAAATATTGTCCCTGAAGATTCCTCCCTGCTCCTTTGATGCTGTCTCAAAATCAGGAGCCCCTTAGCACAAAATCTTCCCTTCCACCCCTCTGCTGCATTTTCCTTCCAAGAACAGGCAAACAAGCAGGAGGAGCTCAAATTAGGCCACAGCTGTATTTTCCAGAGAAATTATCCTCATTCCTTTTAAGGACACGAGCGCTCCTCATTAACAAAGAATGGCCTGTTTAAAGGGACAGGACAAAGCATGCCATGTGTGACAGGGAAACAGGCAAAAAAAAAATAGAAGGGAGCTTTGTTGAGCATTTTCAGATATGTAAACCATAGAAATGGATTTATGCAAATGGACTTTTTTTGAATTTTCAGTTTCAAGGATGGTGCTGAGGTTTTATTTGAAAAGGCTGGGGTGAATAAGATTGTTAGGGCGTTTAAATGTGATACATAATCAACATTTATATACTTAGCTTTAAGATATTACTGATTATCACTTGGAAGAGTTCTCAGAAAGGAAAGAGCAGACCTTACCCAAATTATTAGGCACTATCTTCGTATATTGAAAAATCCTTGATGTTTTAGCATTTTAATATTAATCCTAAATAGCATTCATATGATTCTGCTGGTTGTAAAGTTGGTAAAGCTCCTCTAGAAAAACAAGATCTGAGAAGAAATTATTCATGTAGGTTTTGGCTGGTGGGTAAATCATCTGCAGTGGTCAGAGCCTGCTTGCATGATTTCATCTCTCCTGGTTTGTCTTCCTCAGTTCTCCAGTTTTTAGCAAGAGAATTTTTCTGAAGTACTGACCAAATACAAGATATTGGGTACAATCTTTGCAACACAAATAACCAGAAAGAACTTACAGTTAAAAACTTCTGTTCTTTGTGTAGCAGCACCTTCTCATTTTCAGTGCCCCTGGGAGGACCTGCACCCTTATTTAACAGACTATTTTGGTACTAATATATTGCAACACTAGTTCTGAATTTATTTTTCATCCTGTGTTCCAGGCATCATGATTTGGACAAATGGTTTAGGTCTCTTCAATGGGTTTCTGGTGGGGTTTCTCCTCCTGTCCGTGTTCACCAAGAAGGTGGTGCCTGAAGAGAACATCATTGCAACCAAGAAGGGCAAAGTCAGAGGGACCAGCCTGCAGGTGCTGGGGGGGACAGTCACAGCCTTCCTGGGAATCCCTTATGGGCAGCCCCCCATTGGGAGGCTGAGATTCCAAAAGCCAGAACCTCGGGAGAAGTGGGCAGATGTTTGGGACGCCACCAAACACGCAAACTCCTGCTACCAGCCCATAGACACGACTTACCCGGGCTTTGCTGGCTCGGAGATGTGGAACCCCAAAACCAACCTCAGTGAGGACTGTTTATACCTGAATGTGTGGGTTCCTTCTCCCAAGCCCAAGAATGCCACTGTCATGGTGTGGATTTATGGTGGTGGCTTCGAGTCTGGGTCCACTTCCCTGCCTGTCTACGATGGGAAGTTTCTGGCCAGGGTGGAAAGAGTGGTCGTGGTTTCCATGAACTACAGGACTGGTGCACTGGGGTTTCTGTCCTTGCCAGGAAACCAGAAAGCTCCTGGAAATGCAGGTTTATTTGATCAAAGGTTGGCACTTCAGTGGGTCCAGGAGAACATAGCAGCCTTTGGAGGCAATCCCAAAAGTGTGACTCTGTTTGGAGAGAGCGCTGGCTCGGCCTCTGTCACCTATCACCTGCTTTCTCCTGAAAGCCACCCTTTATTCACCAGGGCCATCCTGCAGAGTGGGTCTGCAAATGCCCCCTGGGCTGCAATTACCTCTTCTGAGGCCAGGAACAGAGCAGTGGCTTTGGCCAAACAGCTCCAGTGTCCCACCAGCAATGAGTCAGAGCTCATTTTCTGCCTCCAAGAGAAGGACCCGAAGGAAATCGTGGAAAATGAAGTTTTTACCGTTCCATATGGTTCTCTTTTACAAATACATTTCTGCCCGAGCGTGGACGGAGATTTCCTGGAGGACATGCCAGAAGTACTGATGGAGAAGGGTCTTTTCAAAGAGACCCAGATCCTGGTGGGTGTTAATAAGGATGAAGGGTTATCATTTCTGGCCTACGGAGTCCCTGGCCTGGACAAGGATAGCGACGGCTTGATCAATAAAACCCAGTTTGAGGCAGCTTTAACTCTGTCCTTCCCAAGAGCGAGCAAACTGGCCATAGAGTCCATCATGTTCCACTACACAGACTGGGAAAACCTGGGAAAGGCAGAGCACTACCGGGATGCCATCGATGACGTCATCGGGGACTACAACATCATCTGTCCCGCGGTGGAGTTCAGCACCAGCTTTGCCCAGCTGGGCCACCACATCTTCTTTTATTTCTTTGAGCATCGCTCCTCCAAGCTGCCCTGGCCGGAGTGGATGGGGGTGATGCACGGCTACGAGATCGAGTTTGTGTTCGGGCTGCCCCTGGAGAGGAGAGTCAACTACACCAAGGCTGAGGAGCTGCTGAGCCGCTCCATGATGAGACACTGGGCAACTTTTGCCAAAACTGGGTGAGTTTACTCTGGAAGGTTGGTTGGTTGGTTGGTTGGTTGGTTGGTAGGTTGGTTGGTAGGATGTTGTTTCAGCAGGGCGAAAAATTGGGCAACTTGTGCCAAAACCGGGTGAGTTTAGTCTGGAAGGTTAATTGGTTGGATGGTTGGTTGGATGGTTGGTTGGTTGGTAGGTTGGTAGGTTGGTAGGTTGGTTGGTTGGATGTTGTTTCAGCAGGGCGAAAAATTGGGCAACATGTGCCAAAAACGGGTGAGTTTAGTCTGGAAGGTTAATTGGTTGGTTGGATGGTTGGTTGGTTGGTTGGTTGGTTGGTGAGTTGGTTAGTTAGTTGGTAGGTTGGTAGGTTGGTTGGTTGGTTGGTTGGTTGGTTGGTTGGTTGGTTGGATGGATGTTGTTTCAGCAGGGCAAAAATCTTGGGCAGCTTTCGCCAAAACTGGATGAGTTTAGTCAGGAAGGTTGGTTGGTTGCTTGCTTGCTTGCTTGGGTGTTGTTTTAGCAGGGGAAAAGCTTGGACAACTTTTGCCAAAACTGGGTGAGTTTACTCTGGAAATTTGGGTGGTTGGTTGGTTGGTTGGTTGGATGTTGTTTCAGCAGGGGGTAAAGCTTGGCTGTTTCAGTGCTACTTTGGAGCCTGGTTGGAATGATGGAAACAGATTAATTGTTCAGTTATCCAGAATTCTTACTTTAGTTCTGACAAAAGCACGGTTTCAATAAAATAAACTGCTGATGTGTTGCTCCCTGTATTGGACAAGCTTAAGGGATCAATGTTTATCCACCCATAAAAGCAAATACAAAACATTTCTTTGCCAGGGCAGCGGTTGTTCCATAGGCAGGTAATGGTTTCAAGGGTTAGAAACAAAATATTTCAAGCACTAGAACAGACTTCCAGCAGCAGAAGTAGGAGGAAAAAAGCCCAATTTCCTTGAGGATGTAGTTTGCTGAGAACATTCAGGTGTATAACAGGGAGCTGTGTTACATTCACGCAATGAAGAGATTGGGATTTCAGAAAGCCTCTCCTCCCTCTGTGCTGAGTGCAAGCCCAGGACAAGATCTCCAGTTCCAGTCCACTCATCTTGAAGTGAAATATGGCCCAGCCTGCACAAGCAGCAAATAGGAATATTTCATTTGGGTGTTGGAATAGATTAAATCCAACCCCTCTCCAGCTGGAGTGAGGAGAAGTGAGGCAGCCCCTGCTCCTCTCAGCAGGGCTGGGGGCTCTCAATGAGATGCTCAGTTTGAAATGAAAACGTTTCAGAGCAGTAACAAAAACAACCCCCACCACAATAATTGTGTAGGATTAGTCCCAAGCCTGGTGGGAAGGGAAGATATCTTTTTAGAGAAGTTTGGTTTGTGCTCTCTCCTTAGAAAATTACACATACAAAAATCTGTTCCTTAGAGAACACACAACCAAACAGTCAATTCACACTCCAAAATAATTTCTTTAACTTTAATGTTAAAATCCTGCATTAATTCTGTTTCTAAAGGGGACCCTTTGTTTGATTTGTCAAGGATATATAGATTTGTAAAGGCTGAAATCAACATTGGAACAGGATCTAATTAATTTTTTTAATAGATTAGAAACCAGAGGGGACCACTGTGCTCATTTAGTCCACCCAGCCTTGTACATAACACAAAACACAGGTAGGACTGAACTGTTCCCACTGATTAAAAATGTTTCCACTGATTAAAAATCCAGAACAAACACTGTACGGTTGTTTTAAACCTTAATTCCACTTAAAATGTCACATTATAAAAGTAAGTGTTTCTAGACTGAAGTTGCCTATTCTAACTCTGGTTTTACATTTTGTTTGACAATTTCTAAAATTAATTTTATGATTTTTTCCATATAGAGGTTGATTATTAAGGATCTTTTAAAATAATCAGTAATCCTTATTTTTTTAAATTGTTTGTTATACAAACACGGTCATACCCTTGAGACTTGCACTAATGTGCTTTTTCCTCAAATAATAACTCTCCACCTTTCAACCTGTGATCCATCCACACCTTGTTGGAACTTTCCCTGCCGGAATTAAACACCGTCATCCCCACGGAGTTGTAATTCCAGGTGTCACCTCTCCCTCCCAGTTCAACCTGACACTCCCTGTTTATCCATCCAAGGCAAGAGCTGTTTGTGCTTCGTGGTGTTATCTTGGGGCTGCCATTTGTCAAAGGCTCCACCATCCATCCCAATTCCACATTTTCCCCCTGCCTGGGCTCTCCCCAGCTGCAGGACACCCCAAAATTGGTGGCTGCCAACCCCCAGCCCTGTGTTGACCCTTCCCCTCATCCTCCATGGTGAACTCAATGCTTTATGTGCATCCCTTTTTTAACAGATTTACTTATCAATGAGTGGGAATCATTGATTGATTGATTGATTGATTGCCTTGATTTGTAGGAGGATTAATTGCCTTAACAACTCCCATCCCCTTTATATGCTGGAGCTTGTAATAAATATTTCTCTTACCAGAAGAGATGAGCATATTAAAACTCAGAAAACAGCTATTCCAAGAGCTGTACTCATCACTGCAGAATGCTTTCATGCAGCTTTAATGATTGTAAAATTTCATCTGAAGTTTAATCCATGAGCTCTTCCTGCCTCCCTCTCTGCTGGGAGCCTGAGCACACCCCTCTGTGTGAGTTTGGTGGCTGGTGTTGGTGGAGAGCAAACTCAGGGAAAGTTCCTTGTTCCACCCTGCAGCTTCCCAAAGGAGCCTGCAGCAGCATCTTCCACCAAAGACAGCACATCCTGCCATTGAACACAATTATTAGTGAAAAAAGGGAAATCCAGGTCTATATTTGATTTTGCAGAGAGATATTTACATTTCTTTGAACTATTGGTTTCCCCTGGATTATGTCCGTATTTCATTTTTCATGTATATATTTCATTTTCATGTGCATAACTTTTATGTATATATATTTATATATAAATCTCAATAACCTGCTCTGCAAAACACTGTTCCTGTCACTGCAGCTCCTAAAATTAGACAGCATAAGGTACATTCAGGTTTAAGTTTGTGGAAGACAGTCCTGTCACCTACTCTGATCATCATTCACACTATAATTAGATTACCCCACAGATTGAATTTCACGTGGTTTCCACAGCAAACAGCAAATAATTCCTCCCTCTGCTCCCACCACGAGGATCCAAACCACCACTATTGGGAAAAGCAATACAACCCAGCAATTTCTGTGTTAGTGAAAGATCAGATCAGGATTAACCCTCTGTGTGACCCTTTACTCATTATCCAGAGCAGAGACACACCTAAGGCTCTGTATCCCATTATTCAGAGTGTGCAAGCAGTGGGGAAGTAATAAAAATTCCTAATAATTCCAAAATTATTAAGCAATCCTTTTTTTTTTTTTCCCAGCACATTTGAGCACAGCAAACATTTTTAAGGAGCTGGGGAAGCCCCATTTTGACATAATGTTTGTAGGAAACTCTGGCATGATCAAAGGGCAAACCTCAGAGGGGAAAATTACCATTGATGTCTCCAGCAGATGAAGAGAAAAATCAAGCAAAAATGAGAAATATTGTACAGCACATATTTTAGTGAGGGTGTTTGACCTAATATTCTAATGTGCTGAAGTACAAAAGCACAAGGGAGGGGAGAGCAGCCTGCAGAGGAAAGGAGATGGACTAGAGTCAACAAAACTGGAAGAAATCTTGTTTTTCCTGGTGTTTTCTGCCTGGGAGGGACTGAGAGGTGCCAGAGCTGCTTCTCTTGAGGGGCCTTCCAGCCCAAACTTTGACCTTAGTGATCCCTGGGTTTTATTATCATGCAAGGAATAAAAATACCGATAGGAAAATTAAAAATATGCACTTAGGAGCATTTTCCGTTTCTGTCATGGTTTAACCCCAGCCAGGAGCTAAACTCCACAAAACTGCTGCCCTCTTCCCCCACAGGGGGATGGGAGAGAGAATTGCCATGATAAAAGCAAAGAAAACTTGTGAGAAATCCCTAATGCCATGTAAGGACAAAAGAAAAGATGTCAGGGGACAGAAAGTGGCTCCTTCAAAGCATCCCAGGAGTGTGAAATCCTCGATTTCTGCATTTCTCAGTAATTAAAGGACACTGTCAGCCAGCCCAGGGGTTTCTCAGCCCACCACCATCCCCAGCAGGAGTAAATGCAATTTTCCAGATCTCTGACACTTCCTATTTCACATCCTGGCTAAAAATAAACACCAGTGATTAGTGACCATTTTTCCTGGGAAATGACAGGCATTTCTATTTTTGGACATAAACAGGGAATGGGGATGTAGAGGATTCAGCAGGAACACACATTTCTCCTGTGGGCCTTGGGGCTGGTGCTGCTGTTAGACTCCAATTTCTCTTCTGGATCCCAGGGAACAGGGTCATTTTTAGGAATCTGTGTTGACATAGTCTGTGAAGATCCTGCTCACAAAGCCTTTTTCATGGCTGAATTTGGGTATCAAGTAAGTTTGACCAAGTGTCCCAGCCATTCCTATCAAGATATCCCATAAAATACTTTTATTTTTCATACATTTGAGCCTTGAAAGAGCAACATTTTCATCATACCCTGAAAAATCCTTGTTCTGCCAGCAAGGGAAGAAAGAGACTTACTACTCCTGCTGTCTGAATAAATCGAGCCTAATAAAATATTTGGGTTATCAGAAAGAAGAGATTCTAAAATCAACATTCTTGATTTACACTTTGAGGTCAAATTCCTCCCTTCACCTTGACCTGGGGTCTCCTCAGCTTATTCTGGCATTTAAGAGCATTGGCAGTTGAATCTCAATTCCTAGCCTCAAAATCATGTGATGAAATACCAGATATCACCACAGATAGACAAAGAGAGATGGGCAGATTGAATTCAGCAGGAAAGCGTAGTGTGGTGTCAGGAAAAGTGACTGTGTTTGTGTGGAAATAACATTGATTTTAACAATAGTGTTCATTTTCAGTGGCCTTCTCATTAATTCTTCCCAGAACACTTGATTTTAAGCCACACTCATGAAAAAATAGAAATCTCTCTTTCTGAACATTTTTAAAGTTCCTTTTTCTGCCTCGATTTTGTTATTCTTCAGAAAGCTTTTGAAAGCAGGCAGGTGACACTAACAGGTCCTACCAATCCCCAGCTCCAGGATGCTCTGCCAGCTCTGAGAAGGAGAAATTTTATTTATCCCCAGAAAAACTCGATGGGATCCCAAATCTGTGGGTGCCTTTTCCATTCCTTTATCCATTAGATTTGGTAGCTGTGTTCTTTAGTGATGAGAGATGCAAAGTGACAAGAGCCAGACAAATCAGATGGGCTGAAAACTCAAGCAAGGATATAAGGGAGCACACAAAGATAATATTTTTTAAGGCTTTGTGAAAAATGTTTCTGATAAAAGGAAACGGGCAAAACTTGCCTCCCTGCCAGTTTTACAACTGCTGAAACAAATCTTTGCAGCTTTTTCTATAAAGTGAAGCCTTTGAAATATTTCCTCCTATGTTTTAGGGGAATTTGTGAGGCTTTGATTGTCCCACTAAAGCTGTGAAGCATTTTGTCTGGTTATTATTGCCTTTCCCTGATGTTCCTCTGGTAGACACATAATAAATTTCAGTGCTTTTGTTACCAACTTATCACAACCTGTTTATTGAGAGTAGTTTCAGAGCAGTGAGAACAAAACCAACAGCCTCATATAGAGTCCAGGCAGCACTTGAACTGGGGACCTATATACTCTGGGTATGGGAAGGACTGAATATACTGGGAAAAAATAAAAATAAAAAACTCCAACCACTTTTAATTTCCTTATACTTCAGGAAGTTGGAAGTTTTATGTGCCTCTGAGCCATTTCAAGAGAAGAAATTTACTGTGGGCTGTATTTCTGCCAGAGATTCGCCCGTGTTCACAGGGATAGAGGAAAGTTTTGGGGTTGGAGTCACTTTGATCCTCACAGGGTCTTCAAACACTCCAGAGCCAGAGCTCAGGGGGAGCGAGAGGAACTTTTCCCTGAGGCTGCTGCTCCTGAGATCTCACACCCTTCCATAAAAAATAAATTTTCATCTTAACAAGTGATTTTTTTCCTGATCAGGTAAAGAATACAGAAAAAAAGATTTCTGAATTTAAAAAAACAGAGTATGAACAGAGTGGGAGAGAGGTTCCCAAAAATACAAAAAATATATTTGGAAAGTCTTTCTTCCCCATGTTAGGGAAAATTAAAGCTTTCATTTTGACCCAGGAGGACACATTTACTTTCTCATTCACCATCTTTCATGTGAGAAATTTCTGAGCCATGCAAAGAAATCGCAGAAATTATAGTCTTGGAAAAAAAGGAGGGAAAAAAGTTTAATTTTGAAGAAAACTTGCTCCTATTTTTCTGCCCACAGTTTTGAGTTCTTAAAAGTGACTCATCATCTTTACCAGAGTTTACATCCATTGTTATATTCAGAACAGTAATGGAAACACCTTTTTAGCAAACTAATAGGAAACAGTGGATCATGGAAAATATCAGTAACCAGAGACTCACCTTGGCAGGCATCTCTCTCTCTCTGGCTTGCAAGCTGACAAGCTGTCATTGAATTTCAAAACTGAAAACAGGAGTATTTGATTCAGATGTCTTTTGAAAATTAGTCTGGGATACAAATTGTTGAGATTGGTTTAATTTTATTACAAACATTGCAAATTACAAGAAGTTCCTTCCCATATGTGCAGCAAACTCAATTCTGTCCACGTGGATTTGCCTCTCTCCAACAGATGAGTCAAACCATTGTTTTCAAGAAGGAGATGAGAACATCTATTAAAGAAATGTGCAAATATTGTAGGAGCCTCTGAGTGAGAGCAAAACTAAAGCCTAGAGCTGAAATGCAGAGGATGGCCTGGAAGAGAGCTCTGGCAGTGCTTTGTGGAGCAGGGGGAGCTCGAGTTCAATTGTGATCAAAACCATCCGTGGTGGCTTGGGGCTGAGCAAGGAGAACTCCTGAGCCCTGGAAGAGAGGGAGACCTGGGGGGCTGGAGGCAGAAATGGAGCTGGGAAGGGGCTCAGAAAAAGAGGCTCAGGGGGAATGTCTGGCTCTGCACAGCCCCCGACAGGAGGGGACAGCCGGAGGGGTCGGGCTCTGCTCCAGGGACCAGGGACAGGAGGAGAGGGAATGGCCTCAGGCTGTGCTGAGGGAGGTGTAGGTTGGATATCAGGAAGAAATTCTCATGGAAAGGGATGTCCTGCCCTGGTAAAATCTGCCCAGGACTGTGGTGCAGTCCCCATCCCCTGAGGGTTTAAAATCCGTGGGGATGTGGCACCTGGGGACATGGGACAGTGGTGGCCTTGGCAGTGCTGGGTCAGCAGTTGGACTTAAAGATCCTGGAGGTCTTTTCCAACCTAATTCAGTGATGGATCCAAATCTTGGATGTGGCTCTGCCTTTCCTCATAAGTGAGATGGGTGGAAGAGCCTGTATTGGAGAGCCAGGTGTGGTATTTTTGGGGGTCCCCGTCACTGGAAGGAAATGATGAATCTTAGAAAGCTAATTTATTATGATGTGATATGATATGATATGATATGATATGATATGATATGATATGATGATATGATATTATATTATAATGCTATGCTAAAGCTATACTAAAGAATAGAGAATGGATACTTACAGAAGGTAAAAGATGAGAATGAAAACTCGTGGCTCTCCAGAGCCCCGACACAGCTAGATGGTGATTGGTCATTAAGTAAAAAAAACTCACATGAAACCAATGAAACATTCACCTGTTGGATAAACAATCTCCAACCACATTCCAAAGCAGCAAAACACAGGAGAAGCAAATGAGATAATTATTGTTTTCCTTTTTCTCTGAGGCTTCGCAGCTTCCCAGGAGAAGAATCCTGGGCAAGGGGATTTTTCCAGAAAATATGATGGTGACAAGCCAGAGTTCCAAGGGCCTGGCAAAGGGTCTACACAGACACATTCTGAGGAAAGGAGAGGCATGAAGAGAAAGAAACGTTTCAAAAGTGAAATAAAACCTTGGCGTGATTGCCACCTCAAATTTGGGAGTGGGAGTGGGAAATGTGGACGTAAATAATTTAGTGTCTGGTGGGAAGTAGGGAAAATGGAAAAGCAAGAGAGGGAAGTGTAACTGCTGCAAGACATCAGGTGACCAAGAAATGCACAAAGGAGAAGGAGCAAAACTGAGATTGAAATATGAAAGCAGAAAATGTCTGAAAGACTTGCAGGGGGAGAACAAAGCTGAGAACAGAGAAATGAAGGAAGGGCACACGTGCACTTACTATGAGTTGTATTTGATTCACATATAAAGCCAGGTATTTCAGAGAGAATGTATTTTACAGGCATGTAAACACAGTCCCAAAAGGCACTGAGAAATTCTAATTAATGTTTGTTCACCCACAGTTAATCCACTTTTTGAGGGCCACTCTTCTTCCGTGCTGCTTTCCTGCAGCTCAGTCCTTGTTTCATCGCCAGAAGGCAGAAATGGGAGTTGGAAAGGTCTGCAAAGCCCATTTTTCCAGGTGGTTCTGGAACACTAATCTGAAGGGATGCTGAGAAGTTCCTCGGGAGGAATGGAAACCTTTCAGTGCACATTTTAATTTAGTCCCCAACGCCAGAGATTGGCTGTTCCAGGGAAGTGGCAAAGGCGAGGGGAGAGGAAATGAGGAGCAGCAGAGGTTACCCAGCACCACATTTTTGAAGGGAGCTCAATGTGGTGTTTAATTCTGTTTTCAATCAGCTGCAGGGGAAGGCAGTGGTGGGGAAATGTAGTTAGAAATTCAGTGTTGGGATTTGGGAGATTCTGTCCCCAAGAATCTGAAGCTGTGTTGGTAGAAATTGGGTATTTTGTGCTGGCAGTTGGTGATATTACACAATTCTATAAGAATATCAAATTGAAAGCTGACATTCTCTGCTTCCCCAGACACTTCTGTGTCCTCTACCTTTCCTTGCAGGAACTTAAGAGAATTTCTTAATTTCATAAAATGCAAACCCTAAAGAGCACTACCTCAAATTTACACCACTTCCTACAGGAACAGCTGTTGAAAATCAGTGATCTCTTTAAAATTCTAACAAAGTTTTTCATTTTAAGGAACTTTTGAATGTCTGCCTCTCATGGGTCTTATTCATTGTTTAACCTCCAAGTGGATTTTCTGTACAACTGGAAATGTTCAGATATTTAACAGCTGTTTTTTCCTAGCAATAAAGTAGTCTGCATATAATAATTTCCACAAACCCCTCTAAATTTTCAAAGAGAAGAACTTTAAACATGTTCCTCCTCTCTTTTCACATTGTTTCTTCTTAAGAGCAACACTTCCATGGCTCCCAGTCCATGTGTTGGCATTTGGAGATCTCCCTATTGCTGCAGTTCTAAGCAGAGACTCAGAAGAATTTACAAGAATGGGACTTCAAATTTCCTTATCAAAGGAAGTCATATGTAACTTCCAATTGTAAATGTCACATGAATTTTATAATAAGAAATTATTATTATTATTATCATCATTATGATTACTACTACTACTACTACTACTACTAATAATAATAATGATAATTTGGGGAGAAGGTTGAGAACACTCTATCTTCTTGTTTACTTTTCCCAGCATGAAGCTGCAGTGGTTCAGTTTCTGATGAAGCAGTAACACAAATTCCCCCTCCTGAAAACTACCCAATAGTTTCATTTTTAGGACTGCTCAATTTGGCCTATATTATATGGTCGTGAAAGTTTGTGACTCATGCGCTTCCTCCCACTCACAGAAATAAAAGAGTAGTAGAAAATATAAAGAAAAATGCCACTGTGATGAAATCCATCAGGACACAACAGAATCCAGAGGGTTTTGGTTGGTGCAGGGCTCTGTGGAGCATCCATCCTGAAAATAAATCATGATTAGGGCAATTTCCATTGAAAACAAATCTCAAATATCATATCCTGGCATAGTATCAAGTACACAGTCTCAATTGCAAATTTAGTCTCTGGAGATAAGAAAAGCGTTGAACACATTTATCCAACAATTTCTGAGTGCCTGGGATGAACTTTATTAACAGCAGAGGAGGGAAGGAATGGAACCAGCAATAATATCCATGAGCACAGTGTTTACTCTTTCTCAGAACCAGCTGGGCTGACAAATTTTACCAAAGACAGTGGGAATTTAAAGCACAGTATTAATAGTTTTATGGCTATAAAAACATTATTCTCTCCCTTCACACCCCATTTTTGTTTCTAATGAAGCCCTGGTTTGTTCCAGGGAGTAACTCTGGTGAAGATATTGTGTAAATTCGTGGTTTTCCAGGTGATGAGGAGGAAGAGGGGGTGCAGAGGAGATCAAACAGCCTCAGAGGATGACTAAAAGGCCACGTGCCTTCCTGCCTGCTCTTTCTTTCCCTTACCTGTTAGAAAGGTACTTCCCCCTGCAAGGTCTCAGCAGGGTTCAGGACCTTCTTCCATTTCCAAATATCCCTCTTCAACAAGTTAAGACTAAAAGCTGTAGCTCCATTTGATGTCTTCCTGCAGCCAAGACTGTTAAGAAATAACAGCTTTGGAAAGTGGTCCTTGAAAGCTGGAATTGACACCACACAAAAGGGCAGAGGGATCTTACAAAAAACACTTTACAGGGACACTGGGGAAAAAAGAGGTAAAACTGTTCCTTCAGCTTAAAGAAGGAGTGTTGTCTCTCTCATGTCTATCCAAAAGCCAGGTAAACCTGAAATGTGAATACTCACACCAGAACCTGAGTCCTGGAGAAGGGGTGAAATCCTCACCGTGGCTCTTACACAGAGCAGTGGGACAGCTCCAGACCCCATATGATAAAATCCCATCTCATCTGTGCTCTGGATGGAGTTTGGGGTGCCTGGAGCAGCCCCAGGCTTGGCTGGGACGTTTCAGAAGGAAGGAGAGCCATGTGCAGCACGGCCCAGAGGGTCAGGAGTGCAGGCAGGGCTTGAAGGGCTCATTAGCTCTGGCTCAAACTCCTTATTTCTCCTGCCACCAGAGCAGCTTCCTGTCCAGGAGCCAGGGGCTGGAAGCACCCAGCTCCTAAATGCTCATCAAAGAGCTGAGGCAGAGCATCCTGCATCTCAATGTCTCAAATGCTCCATTATTTATGACCCATACCTTGAGGCCTGCCTGGTGTACAGCAGGAATTTGTGACATGCACAAGCAGGAATGGTTTCAACTCAGTGGGTGCTCCACGAGGCTCTTTGGAACAGAACACAACATAATATAGCAAATATTATACACATAATAGCAAATAGCACAAACATCATAGCAAAGAGCACAATGAAAAAAACCCAACATCATAGCAAAGAGCACAATGAAAAAAAAATTAAATAAAAAGGAATAGCAGCTTGTTGCTTCATTTCCTGAAGCTGATATATAATAGCACATCCCACGATAATTTATAGTGAAAGGCATTTAAACAGGTAGCTGCTGTGTCCAGGCTGGAATCTGGGAGGAATATCCTGAGCTTTATTTAGCCTGTGAAGGTGTAAGAAAGCCTGGCTGCAAAGGTTCTTCTCCAGTTTCTCGCAGTTAAGGACTCTGCCAGCTGGATCCTGCTGCTTTCTTCAGGGATCAGAAGAAGGAATAATATTTACCCAGGCTAGGACTTGCAAAGCAGTTTCCCTCTGGCTCAGGGACACTTTGCAGTCACTGGATTATGGACTCGTGTGTGTGATCTGGGAGTGAGAACTGAGCACAGCAGGGCATAATGAACTTCCCAGAAGCAGCTGATTAAAAAGGGAGTTGGAAGGATTCGAGTCTGCACATCCCTCAGACTCTCAGTGCTCATCAGAGGAGCCCTTTCTTTCCTACTGTGGGAATCTCAGTAAGGCTCAAATGCCACAAAATCGGGATTTTTGCTCCTTATTAAGGAACAGTTGTATGAGACATTTTTTAACTTCAATTATATGATAATTTAAATCAATTATATGAGAAATGTTTAATGACATATATTCAGAATATATTTGGTTTAGACCTTGAAGATCATCCAACCATCAGATGTGCAGGAGCAGCCCTTGCTCCCAGAGCTACCCTTGGGGTGAAACCTTTAGGTTGTCCTCCTTGTTTGATGCTGAACTGACTGTTTCCATCATTCTCAGAGGTTTTGTACTGCAGCTGCAGGAAACCTGCAAGAGTTGGGGTTATTTTTGCTGTTGCATTCCCTCCAAGGCCATTCCCCCTCCTGGTTTTCTTGTGCCCATGGTAACACTTCATAAAACACCATCCCATGGAAACCTGCTGATTGCCAGTGCTGCCCAACAGCTGCCAGGAATCACACAAACCAGGGAAAGGGATCACACAAACCAGGGAAAGGGATTCATACAAACCAGGGAAAGGGATCACACAAACCAGGGAAAGGGATTCATACAAACCAGGGAAAGGGATCACACAAGCCAGGGAAAGGGATCACACAAACCAGGGAAAGAGATTCACACAAACCAGGGAAAGGGATTCACACAAACCAGGGAAAGGGATCACACAAACCAGGGAAAGGGATTCACACAAACCAGGAAAGGGATCCACACAAGCCAGGGAAAGGGATTCACACAGACCAGGGAAAGGGATTCACACAAACCAGGGAGAGGGATTCACATGCCCTCTCTGCTGCCTTTAAAGCAGCTTTTAAGAGAAATGGGGACAAACTGGAAACGAGCAGCAGCAGTTGAAGCCAATCCACTCACACTGGGAGGAACAAGTGTCCTTTGGATGTCAATTCCTCCTGCACAGGGGAAGCAGAGGGTGCAGGAGAATTGTCATTAATTTTCATTCATCTTAGTGGGCACTGAGATGTGGGGTTGTTTTTCTTGTCCTCTGGAGAAAGACACAATGTAAGGCACAAAGAGAGACATGGTGAAAGCTTGGGACATGTCTAAGGACACTGTAGGACACTTGTTTTACAAAGGTAAATCCTAAAGCACCCTAAACATGTTTTCAGGAGGGTTAGCAGGGAATATTTGCCGTTCTGGACTCCTTCAAAATACAACTTTACACTGCAAAAGAATAACCTCTATGGCAATGACAGAATTCACTCCATGAGTTTTCACTCTGCTGTTCAGAACTTGCTCCCAAAAATAAAGGGATGTTTTCCAGGTCCTTTATATCCTGAATGTTTACCAAAAGCAGTCAGATGATGAATTACATATTTTTGTGTGTCTGTATGATAAACCATTTGTAAAGGTAATGCTGTGTGAATATTAATAAAAATGCAGTGAGCTGGTGTTGTTTCTCAGGCTATATTGATCATATTAATGAGAATGGTAATGTATGTATGTTTATTATGATTAACAGAGCTCTGTTCATGTTGCATTTTCCATTGGAATGAAATTAACTTTCTCTTTCTAAAGTTGCTGAAGATGAATGTTAAATACAGAGAAATGATTGGTGAATAATCTCTTCCAAAACCCTCTTCACGCCTGTATCAAATTTAGCACACTTGCTATAAATTAATCTTGAAAACAAAAAGTTATTGGCAATTGTGGATGGAAAAACCCAAAGGGGGAAGAACAACAAGTACAATGAAGAAACTTCCACTTAAAAACATATCTTAACAAAATAACTTATTATAAATGAGCTGCTGTGCCACTACCAGAGTAGAGAGAATCCAGCCTATAATTTCAGGGCATATGCCCTGAAGAAAGAGAAAACATAGCTGCAGGAATGAGACAAATTTTGTTTACACGAGAGTTTAAACACAGGTGGTTTGAGTTTGTGTTTTGTTTTGTTTTGTTTTGTTCTGTTTTGTTTTGGTTTTCTGTCTCGCATTTCTTTTCTGGGAGCATTTCAAAGAATTGTATTTCTTCATTGCCTTAGGACTTGCTCCTGCAAATGGTAAAAAGGGTAGAAAAGGAAAAAGATTCTTTCTAAGATCTTCAGTGAAGCTCATATTCCTGGTCTAGCTGAAGATGTCCCTGCTCATTTCAGGAGGTTGGATCTTCCAACTTCCCTTCCAAGCCATACTATTTGATGATTTTCTCCAAACAAAATTAAGGCCTTCTCTGAATGAATCTTGTCCAAGGAAGGTGATTTGACAAGATAAAACCATGAAATAGAGGTTTGTCCTGAAGGTGCACAGCCCTTTTCAGGACACACCATCAGGCCCAATGCCAGCACTGAAGTGACAAAACTGGAATTACTGAAGCAGAGGTGATTAAGCAATACCAGAAGATGAAAGAGCAGAGGACTAAGGAATTGAAAAAAGATGATAGAATGGAGGTTTCCATGCAAATGGAACTTTATTTTTTCAGTACAAACAAGTTTCTGTAATCGATCACCAAAGATTGCCCATCCAAACCTAAATGGGCAGGGGCAGGTTTGTGCAGGGTATTGGATTCCTGTCTGCTCACTGAAGATATTCCCACCATACTTCCACTGTTCTCTATGAATATTATTAGACCTTGGATTTGGTGCAAAGAACAGGGAATTTTGCAGCCTATTCTGGGCACTGCAATTCTCATCATGAAGTTATTAGTGAGAAGGAATGAACAGTAATTGTGAGGGGAACAACAAGGTTATAATCATAACTTGTTCCAAATTATACTCCTGTGATCTCCCTTTCGCTCTGACTGGGAGCTGCTTTTTAACTTGGGAAATTTTCAATATTAAAGCCAAGAAGGAAATTATTGGGCATTTCTTTGAACAGTAAACTTCCTAGAAATGCAGAGCTTGTCAGAATCAGCAGGTTCACAGGCTTCAAAGTGCTGTGTTCACCTGACAGTTCTTTCAATCATCTTTTAGTAAAATACATCTGTAGCCATCGAGGCATTGTGTAATCCCCCCACACACCTGTAAATTATAATGTGGGATGTCATGATTTATTTCATAGCATAAAAGCTGTTAAATGAATACTGACAGCACCATTAGCATCCTGATCTTGAACTGAAGTGCAAGTCAGCTCTGCTTAAGTCATCATTCTCAGGAGCCACAAATAAATGTGCACTCAAAAAAGGTGCCATGGGTTAATCAGAGCTGAATTAGTCAGGAAAAATCAGTGAAGAAGGGAGCAGGTCATGTCATGTCAGGAAATGACAGCCTGAAGCTTTTATTCCAACACTGGTTCTTGAAGCAGCCAATGCCAAGGACCCCAGAACATGAAAACATGGGCTGAAAACTTGATTAATTCAGAACTAACTGAGAAATATCAATATTGCCTCAGCATCTTGTGCTCTGAGTGCTCCCCCCCAACACCTCTTGCCTTGTTCCCTCTCTTGGGAAGCAGAACCCAAATGGGCTCCACTCCCTGGGCTCCTCTTTGCCCTCTGCCTTCCAGGAGGAGTCCTGGTGGAAAGTAAAGCAGAGAGAACCAAATGAACCCAGCTCAGAGTTAATTTATCCCATCAAGAATCACCAATTGCTGTTGCTCTGCCCTAAATCCCAAATTCCTTGATATCAGCTTCTAGGAAAGAAAATGGCACCTTGTGCTTGCACTGAAATTAAATGTTTAATTTTTATTCTTAACCTCTTCTGAGCTAATGGAGATCTGTGACTGTTTAAAATACAAATCTACTTATTCTAAAATTCATGTTCTGTTCTGTTTGTTCCCTAATGTAACGCTGCCCATTTTGTTGTTCTCCTACACATTTAAACCATTTTTCCCCCCTCATACAGATTCTGTCATTTCTGGAGGTGAAATCTGGATGCCTGTCCTTAGAGCCTTTTGAATTCTGTTGCATTATAAATATTTATCACAACTCTTTTAATACCAACAGCTGTGCTCCTTTCACATGCAGAGCTGGTTTTATAAAGGGTCAAGTCCTCTGTGCCTCTTCCCAGTTTCCACAAGATTTCAGATTGTTCCCATTTGGCCCTTCACAAACAGGACTCAACACACCTCCAGCATGAGAGCTCCTTCTTAATGAGGAATAATTGTTCTCTCTCCCAGTGCAGATCCTATCCCAGTTTAGACATTATTTCTACCTTTACTTGTATGTTTATCTCAGTCATTTACTCCAGTCTGTTTGTCCATCTAAAGGGATCAAAGGCATTCAAACTAAACCACAAATCAGTCAACCTCTCAGACTGGCAGGCTGGTTAGTTCTAGAGTCATCCCTAATAATTCACAGCTTCTGTGACAATCTCCAGATTCAAAAAGTTGCTTGAATGTGATCATTTATTAAGTTATTCCCTTTGATGGACCCAGAACACCTCAAAAAGGGGATTTTTTTTTCCTTCAAATGAGGGTAAATGAAGTTTATCTGGCTTTTTTCCCCTGTTATTTCCAAAAGGACACATCAGTCATCCCAAACTAACACACTTAGCTGAACAACTATTAAATAAACCCAGATCATGCTTTATTGTGTGCTGAGGTGGTTTCTCATTCTAAATGGAGTGTTTCTTTTCTCGTTTAGAGCTCCAAATGGGACCCTGACTAATGGAATAAAATGGCCAGTCTTCACTAGTGCTGACCAGAAATATCTGACACTGAGCACCAACACTTCTGAGGTACTGACAAAGCTACGAGCTCAGCACTGTCGATTCTGGAAGCACTTTTTCCCCAAAGTCATGGAAATGACAGGTAACAATTCTTTTCTAGATGCTTCTACACAAAACATCCGTGCAAGGATCATTTGCTGGATGTTAATGTGATAATTGAGTTCAGACCTTTCTGTTCCTGTTTGTGACTGAGATGCTCATTTGGGTAAAACTGAACTGCTGTTGGATTAAACTGTGCATGCTGTGCTGAGGGTGGACCCCAGAACGTGCCCTGTGCCTCTGGCTTTGGGGTCACCGCCCTATTTTGTGCCAGGATTTTGAGATGTGGAGTTTTCTGTCCCAAAATTCAGATGCAGCCACGCTATGAGACACTGAGTGCTGAAAGCTCTGTTCCCTGAAAGAGTTTTGGTGCCACCAGGGTTCCTGGGTGCTGGAGTGAGCAGGAAAATCAGTGCTGAAGGAGAGGTTGCACTGGGAGCTCTGGAGGCTGTAGATGTTCTGTATAAACTGTGGGACGTTGCAGGATGTTCTATTTGGCTTATATTATCTATTATTTATGGGATTCTATTTTATGCAACTGATCCCCCGAGGATATGAAGTGCACTGCCACTGCCAAGAGGGGGTTCTGGTTTCCAGCTCACGTGAGAGCCCTGTGTTTTATTTCTGGAGTGTCATTGCTGAGAGCCCAGAGCCTGCAGGACTCGCCTGTAGAAAACAGAACTGATTTGTGCCTGGCCATGTCTGCAATGGATTTATGGGATTTCACTGCCAGGAAAAGTATAATTGTTTGAAACTTTAGGATCAGTTGAACAGAGAAGACCCAAATTTTTCCAAGACCAATAGCCCTGTTTTACCAAAGCCCAGCAATAGATGAAGCCTCTGTGCTCTGGATTTCAAAAGGAATTGATTTTACAAAGTGATTTTGCAGCTCTGGAATCACATTCTGCAGCTTGACTGAGGGAAAGTCTCGTTTCAAAAATGAGATACACTTTTAAGATGTTAATTAGTAATTTAAAATCTTTCTCTAAGATTCAGTTTGAATGCTCATCTTAAAAAACACGTAAGCCTTAAAAATATGTAAACTGTCATGGTGCACAGATGATTCCTTCTGAAATAATTTATTCCCTCCTCATTAGAGTCTGTGACTGTATTATGGCTCAACTTTTATCCCCTCTCAATTCAACAGATGTTTTTCAATTAAATCAAGAGACACGAAATCAGTAGGTAAAATGAATAATTTATGAAGCCTACTGCGTGATTTCAAAATCACAGCTTTCCCAATTATGGGTGGATTTCAGGGAGGTTTCAAAGATTCTGACAACTTTGTGCTGAGCCAGGAGAACTGAACTCTTTTACATATTCCTTAAACCTGGCTGGGAAACCCTGGGGAAAAATGGGGATCCTACAAATGGGCTGAGCTTAACTAAGCCTGCGTGGAGCAGGAGGGAGAGGATCACCAGGGTTCAACATATCCTGGGGGAGAGGAGAGGAGAGGAGAGGAGAGGAGAGGAGAGGAGAGGAGAGGAGAGGAGAGGAGAGGAGAGGAGAGGAGAGGAGAGGAGAGGAGAGGAGAGGAGAGGAGAGGAGAGGAGAGGAGAGGAGAGGAGAGGAGAGGAGAGGAGAGGAGAGGAGAGGAGAGGAGAGGAGAGGAGAGGAGAGGAGAGGAGAGGAGAGGAGAGGAGAGGAGAGGAGAGGAGAGGAGAGGAGAGGAGAGGAGAGGAGAGGAGAGGAGAGGAGAGGAGAGGAGAGGAGAGGAGAGGAGAGGAGAGGAGAGGAGAGGAGAGGAGAGGAGAGGAGAGGAGAGGAGAGCTGCTCTGCCTGGTCCTGTGGGGTGAGGGATGATGAAGCAGCACTCAGGACCCGCCAGCAGACATAAATTCATCACTGTGCCACATTCGGTAACTCGCAACATCAATTTACATAATTTAATTAAAAGAAATTCACGAGCGTATTCTTAGCAAAAAGAGAAGAATCGTCGTGTCTGGATCCAAATATAGAACTGAGGCAAGAATGTTGTCAACAAGTGGCACTGCCTTGTCTTGTATCATCTGTCAGTCCTTGAAACATTGCAGTAATAAAAACAGAGTATTTCCATTATGTTCCCTGTACAATATTATCCAATTCTGACAGAAAACCCTTTGAAATCCTGTGTACAAATGTGATATAATAGCTTATATTGCAATAATTCTCTTCACTGAAATATTATTTTGCGTTTTCTCTCTCCTTTTATGCCCAAAGGACAGTGCACAGCATTAATGCAGAGATTTCCTCTTGTTCTGAAGGTCTGTCCTTTCTATTACTCCTTCCATTGAAATATTCTTAGGGAAAGAAGGTTGCTTTAACATGAGGTGATCTAAGATGACAGGGAACAAGTAAGGAATTTTTATCTTCTCATTGTTACAAGTTCAAGTAGGGTTCAACTAGGCAGAGCAGAATTCTATCAGGTAGAACCCAAAGAGGATAATCAAAACAACTTATTTTGCAGAAATCATGATTTTTCGGCATCAAGTGACCAGGATTGGCCGTGGATTTGCTTGGTAACCCATTGCCTAATTCCTGACCCACTCCTAGCCCAAGCCTTGCCACCCTCTGGGGGATTTTAAAGCCTTTAAAGGCCAGCTCCAAATGTGTCCTGGATCTGAACCAGCCTGTTCCCATCACAGGCTGGGTAAGACAAGGTCCCTGAGGCAGTTAAATATATGAGAAATATATATCTTTACTGTTAGAAAATTCACATTCTCCTCAAGCAATCATATCAGATTTTTTTTTAATTATTATGGTTATGGGCTAGGAAGATAATAAGGAAAAAATAAGGGTCTCACAGTAATACAAGAGTAACAGCCATATATAAAATATGCCTTTGATACCTCTAGACTAATTTGTGTGATTTTGGAAGATTTCTCAAGGTCTTCCCTTTGGGTTTCAGTTCATAAATCCATCACTAAAGACACAATCAGAACCTGGAGTTTTGTGTCCAGGACCAGTAGAGCTGGGCTCTCAGTTCCAAGCAGACACAATTCCTACAGGATTTTCACCCAATTTCCAAAGCCCTGAGCACAGCCTGCCCAGCCCAGGACGAGCTGGGGGCACTCAGCATTTCCCATTCCAGCCTGAAACCTGAAGGGTTTCTGCTGGCTGCTGCTGCTGCATCACACTGCAGGGACAGCAAACAGTAAGTGACTTTTAAGTGGCTTTTAGAGCAATCATATGTAAATTATAAAAGGATCTGTGTTAGACTTTACCTCCTCTACACAACCTCTAATGCACCTAAAGCCCTTCCTATTTATATGAGCTCGTTTCCTCTTGATTGTAGAACGCTGCAGGCAGCCAAACTTTCCATTTACTCTTCCATTACTATTTTAGTGAGCCTGATACATATTTTTCTAATTTATTTGATATTACTGGATCAGGTATCAGCTATGAAGAAATCAAGCTTGGTCATATGAATACATTACTTTTTAAAACCACCCTAAAAAGATCTTGAGAAATGTTCAACCTCTTGACCAATGAGCAACAAAAATTCTTGTATTTGCTGTGATCCTCCAACCAGTATCTGGATTCTACAGAGATAAATATTCAGGGTGGTAAGAGTATTTAAAAATTGACTAAATAGAAAATTTACCATCAGAATTAAATTAAATTTCCACAGAGTTGGATACATGAAGAAATGTGAATTAATCACAGGTAACCTCACCAATACTACCACACCTCCCAACATAGACTTTACTCATTGCACCTATGAGCAAAAAATTTCTGTACCTAAACCATCTGATTTCTTTCCAACATTTCATTCCATGTCAAGGAAGATAACAGACCTTGGAGTAACTCATCTCCCAGAGAGCTCTGCTGAATTCTGGAAGGACTAAAAAAATAAAAGAGAGGATTTTGTAGTCCCTAAAAACACATGTGAAAATGAATATACTGCTGTGTCTAACAAAGCTTTGATATCCAGAGAGTGTGATTGAAGAATATTCAATATAGATATTATTTGTGATGTTTGTGGAGAAACTCTCACCGTGAGAATCTACAGCCCAAACCTGTGCCATTTATCATACTACTGCACCCAGAAACTCGAAGGTTTGCAAAAACCTGCAATCATGAAACTTGTCATTGTGAGGTGTTGAGGACAGAAAAATTAATTCTATCTTGTCATCCCTTACTAATTAACAGCCTTAATGGCCTTTATCCCAATCCTAAATGTGTTTTTGTGTGTTAACATTAGGATTTGCACTTTATTGGCACATCCAGCGGTTCAAAGGATGGGATGGTGATAAATTTAACACCATTAAAGTAAGGGAGAGATGGAATGAGAGGAAATTCCAGGTGAAGAATCAAAAAGTTCCCTTTTTAAATTTTGATCTGTTAAACTGGAGCCTTTCAGGGCACTGATTCATTGCCTACAG
The DNA here is from genome assembly GCF_963513975.1 of Fringilla coelebs. Taxonomy (NCBI): domain Eukaryota; kingdom Metazoa; phylum Chordata; class Aves; order Passeriformes; family Fringillidae; genus Fringilla; species Fringilla coelebs. The sequence continues at coordinate 22,907,149 of NC_140036.1, forward strand.
AATCTCCCCTTTTCTCCTGGTCTTTGCACAGGTATTAAGGTGAACTTTGGGATTGCCCCAGTGGCTTCTAGAAAATTCCCTGTTTTCACTGTTAGCTGGCTCTGCAGGCACCCAGTGCTCTGAGCTGTGATTTTTGGTCAGCTTGGGCTCTCTAATCTTTTCCTTTTTTGCCTCCCAGCTGTCAGCTCATCTAAGTCATGGGTGGTTGCCTCCCAGAGATTGATGGTGCTGGTGATAATGGGATGCATTGACTTGTGACTTCAATTTGGATCTTATCACTGGGGGGAAGAAAAGCAAACAAATGGGAATCCAAGTTCTTATTTCAGTGATTTCCATCCCCCTTTTGTCTTTTAGATCCGTAATGGTGGCTCCTCTGAATTTTCTGATGTCTTCTTCCTCTAGCTGGCTCACTTGTTCACCATAATCTTTAAAAAGGACTGAAAAGCCCCATAATTTACACTGCAGAACAGTGACTTTTAATTCAAGATGTGTCTATGGCAGAAATATTTCGGTGTGTTTGGACAGACTTGAAACACCTCTACACCTGAATAATTAAAGAAGAGAGGTTTTGGGTTTCCTTTTTAATTCATAAATGGAGGTTTTGCCTGAATAAATAAAACTGGACACCCAAAATCAAGAAGAAAATGAGAAACACAGTTCAGGCAGTTTTCTCCAAATAATACTGCTGCTGCTTCATACACTAAATTGCCAATCTATTTGACTTAATGTGAAAAATTTGGCTTTGCCTGAGACCCTGACTACATGTTTAAATTAAATATGTGTAAAGGAGGGTTCTTAGAGTCAGGAAAGCAGAATGTTGTGCGTGTTTTGTCCCCATGTTTCTGCGTTCTATCTGCATAGTTAGCAATGAAAATGAGATTTTATTGTTACCAGCACTCCCAAATCATCTCTGAGTTAATGGCAGTTGTGGCCTGCAGAAAGAAAATTTAAAAGTATCTGAACTTTCCTTTGATCTCTGTTAAAACCAAGCTTATTTACAACTTTGAGCTGAGGGAGAAGGATGTGGTTAATTTATTGACATTTTCCCCCATATTTGTTCTTCACACTTTTCTTTTTGACTGCATTTAAAAGTACAGGACTTCCCAGAGAAAAAAAAAAAAATCTTGGTTTTATTTCTGGTCTCACTGGAACCAAGAAGTAAATCTCATTTCAAAGTCTCATTAAATTGCCATCTGGATTTCCAGACCAAAAAGGTTTGGAAACGTTGAGCTAAACTGTAGATAAGCGACCAAATTACTGGATGCTTCTCCAAGCTAAATCTGGGAATCAGTGAACTCTCTCTCCCGAATATTCTCTCTAGTGATGTGTAAAACACTGAAGTATTTCATTTTCACATCACCAGCCACACTTGCAGCGCTGGCAGGTCGTAAAAAAGGGGGAAGGGGCGTATTTATGGAGGGAAGAAGAACAGCAGAAGAACATAAAAGCCAGAGGAGCATAAAGAACCCACGGAGCTGTTACCTCAGGAACACCATCCCCAAGTTTTTCTGGAAGTGAGCCATGCCAGTGAGGGACACCACCAGGGCTGGGTCCAGAATGAACAAAGCACTCACAGGTCATCAATTTCTGAACTTTATCCTGAAGTCTACAGCTGATAGAAAATGATGAGCATCAGGCACTGATACAGCCTGCAGGTTTTATCCTGGGATGTTCCTGCAAGGCCACAGCCTTTCTCATGGTGTTAATCCCCTTTTGGGGCTGCAGGAGGGGGTCCCTGTCCATAAAATACTCTGGGAACCCTGTGAAGTGCTGCATTTTTATGACTCTACTCATCCTCACCCTCTGCTCCCACCCTTATAACAAATTTGGCAATAAATATTTCCTTGGGACTCAGGATTACTTGGGAAGTGCTTTAAAGGTGGGGGTGGAAAGGAATGAGAGGATGGTTTCATGTTGACCTAGTGCACATCTGACAGTGTCCTACTCCAAACCTGTGCCCTTTATGCTTTAAATTTGGGGATTTGTTCCATGGGAGGTCAAGGTCCTGGACATCCATTGAAATCCATGAAAACAATGGAAATCCTGACGTTGCCTTAAACAAAGCTGTGATTTCACCTTATCTTTACAAGCATCTCTCTCATTTTGCAGTATTTAGTCTTCAGGGTGTGTGGGTTTCAATGCAGGATATATTTAACTCAAGGGATATTTTGAGGATTAAAAAAAACAAAAAAAAAGTGACTTTAAAATGATGATTTTGATGGACAGAAGAATTAGCCAAAATGTATTTTTAAAAATATACATATTTTTAAAATTCCAAGGTGTATTTATCACCCTGCCAGAATGATATCTTTGCACTCCTTCCTTTTTGATGTAAAGACAAAATACTAATCACTGAATTTCCAGTCATTCCAGCTTTAAGAAAAGAAGCAAAAGACCATCCCATAACGTATTTGGAGCAGATGACATTGATAATCAAAATTATTTTTCAATTAGCATACAAAGAGATTCAAATTTAGATTAATGTAACCCATTTCATGTTTTACAGGAAATATTGATGAAGCAGAACGAGAGTGGAAAGCAGGATTCCATCGCTGGAACAATTACATGTCAGACTGGAAAAATCAATTTAATGATTACACCAGCAAGAAGGAGCTGTGCAGTCTCTAATTAATATGTTTACTCTTTCCAGTTTGTCCCTAGAACTGTTCATCAGGCAAATACCCAGGTAGCTTCCCAACCTGTCGAGCATTAAATATATTATGCAGATTAAAAGGAAATACGACAGATACAACTCTGATTTCAGATCTTTTATTTATTTATATTTTACTGCCTCTCTCAATAAAAAAATATAAGGCACCCACACCCTTTGTAGCATCCCTGGGTTAAGTAGGACTGTGGAGATTAAAGGCTGGAGATTAATGATGTACATATTCTTATAAATACTCTCTGATTAAACTCACCCTTCAAAGAAACAATGTAAGCTGTTAGGGGAAAATGGATTTTATTTAAAACAGAAATAGCAGTTTTACAGCATCACCATGCAGAGCACAATCAGATTTCATCTTTAACTGCAACGCCACCTCACTCAAGCCTTGTTTCAGACATAACCTCATCAACATCAACATAAAGATGCAATAACTTTGCTGGACGCACCGGGCAATATTTGCTTGTTAGACCAAAAAGTTTTAAGGCTGCCATAAAAGTGGCAATCAGTGCTTCTCCCTGGCCAAATGTGTGGACAAAGCCGTGGCAGGAGAGGATTTGAGCCGTGTATTGAAAGCCTAAATCAAGTGCTACAGTGAAATAAGCTGGAAAAGCCGCTTCTTTCCCACAATTCCCATTTTTTCAAGGGGTAAAGAATGATGGACTCACAAATAATGAATTCACACCTTTCCAGCTCAGGCATGCTGGGAAAAGTCCCTCTTATGGAAGCTCCAATTATGAATTTTTTTGTCTGCTCAGTTGCCTCCTGGTTGAGGGACACCCCACGTTTACAGGAACACGAGGGGCAGGTTTCTACACCTGCACAAGAACCTCAGTCCCTGTGTCAGCAGATTCCCAGCCCCAAAAACTGCCAAGAGAGGGGGACCTGGCCAGGAATCTCCTGGGTGGAAGGCTGGGGAGAGGATCCTTGCAGAGGGACGTGGTGACCTCGGTGGGAAGGACCCAAAGGACTCCTTGGCACGGCCAGGTGAGCTCCCTGCCCTGTGAGCTGGCATCTCCCACACTCCTTTCCACCTGTTTGAGCTGAGCCCATTAAAAACCTCTAAAGAAACCCATGGATAATTCTTCCTCCTTCCCTGCTTCTGGATGGGGCTGGAATTTTTCTGCCTGAACACCGCCGTAATTGGTTGCTTTTCACCGGCCCAACTGGGAAGAATAAATGCCAAGAATTTGATGAATGTAAGTAGTATGTAAGAGCAACAAGCCATCTCGTAAATAAATTATCCCCAAGCTTTCTGTAAATGCAAGAGCATCTCAGTGCATCTATTTTCTGTGCTAGTGATTGCAAAATGCCTCCTCGGATTGAGCTGAAGAACTCCAGATAATGAACTGAGAGTGTTCTCTTTCCTGGCAATCAGTTTGACCACACAGGCTCCCTCCACCCAAAAGGATTTATTTATACAGGGAGGCCAAATTCTGCAAGAGAGGAGGGCCTATCATCTTTCCAGTTATTTCTAAGAGAACACAATTATTTCCCGGACCACTTTATGGAAAACCACTTTTTAGCACAGGATTTTCAAAGGCTGTGCAGTCAAACCTGCACAGAGGAAAAAAAAATCTGATCAGTTTAGAACATGCTGATCAGAACTTGAAATGATCTAGGATCCAAAAGCCCTCTCTGTGTAGCACTACATGTTATTAGCATTACATGTTATTAGTATAGATTAGCATAGTATTTATCAAATATTCTTCTGAAAATAAACACAGGAGGGTGAATTTTTTGTCCTTCCTTGAGCACTTCCCATTTTATTTCTCTGTTCTTCTTCATGGGGATGTTGGGTGCTGCTGTGCCACAGTGAGCCTTGACAGCACCATCAAAGCAGCATTTATCTCTTCAGCCATCCTCCTCACAGCAATATTTCCTTATCCACCTGTCTGATCAGCCTAATCAATGGGGGAAAAATATCTGAGCCAACTAAAATGTAAAACAGCCTTTGGAAAGGAGCTGAAGGAGTTCATAAAATATTTGGTTGTCAAGGTGGGTTTTGTTTGAGTAAAACAAAGGTTAAACCACTTTTTGAAGGTTTTACTGATTTTCTCGGCGTGACTTGCTAGCTTTGTATTTATTCACCTGCTGGGAAATAATATCTCCATTTATCATTCAAATGAAATCAGTACATCATGTAGTCATTCATGGCTCATATCTGCAAAAAAAAACCCAAAACAAGGAAAGCCTGAAGTACTTGGATGTAAGTGGTTAAGGTAATGAAGAGTGAAAAAAGACTGTGATTGCTGAAAATGATGATTATATATTAGAGGGATATCTCACCCAGACCTTCCTGAAGATGGAATGTTGTTAATTGATGTTTTCTTTTCACTCCTGAGAGCCAAGAAACACGGGTTTCTCTGTGAAACCTGAGAAAATGTGTTGATTCTTTCTTACCATCCCTGACACCCAGAGCAAGAATTCTGAATTTAGTCACAGAGTTGATGAAAGATCAGAACAAGATGAACTGCAGTGCCAACAAAAACGTTGGCATTAAACCAGTTGCCACTGGGTTTATAATCTCCCAGGTTTAATGACAGACATTTCACACTTATTTTAGATATTGGCATTGGAGGACTGAAGTCAGACATTCCCCAGCAATCAAACCCACCTTTTTTTTATTTTTTATTTTTTTCACATTTTAAATTTTTTGTTAGATAAGCCTTCAGTAAAGCAAAGCACTATTTGTGTGAAATCCAATCTGAGCATCAAACTCAGGAGAGTTGGGATGTTCGTGGTACCAGGCCTGGTCTGCAAAGCTGGACCAACCAATACTGAGGATTTCTGGGTTCCAACAGAGTCCAAAATTGTCCCTAACACAAATTAGACCCTGCCAAAATTGCAGATATTGCCCTGATAACTTGTACCCACCCCACAGCTTTTTACCCCTCAGAGCCTGGATTTTGGAATGGAAGTTCAGGCATTGCCATCCCAAACCTTGGCTCTCACTCTGATATTTTCACACTAAAAAAGGCAAATTTCTGTTGAAGTGAGAGGCTGGGGTTTGGCCTTCTTTGGTCATTAAAAGCTCAGTCTGTTTATCCAGCAGAGATTTCTGCTCTATAAACACACGGATTTATGTACCCAGTTAAATCTTCACCAGGAGACAGCTCATCCCCACCAGCCCAGAGCTGGGAAGGTGGCATTTCAACAGAAGGAACTGAAGTATTTTGTTTTTTTTTAAAAACAGAAAAATTAGTATTTGAATTAGAATTTTGTAGAGAAAATTAGTTTATAAAAGAATAGGCCCTTCTAATGTTCCTGTCCCAGCAGATCATTACCAAGAGGTACCGACCACACAAAAAGCTCCCCTAAAAAAAACCAAAAAAACCAAAACATGAACAAAACCATCCACCCTCCCCACAAAGAAACATCAAGGAAGGGAATTTAAAAAAGAAAAATGAATGAAAAAGGGAAGGGAAGGGAAGGGAAGGGAAGGGAAGGGAAGGGAAGGGAAGGGAAGGGAAGGGAAGGGAAGGGAAGGGAAGGGAAGGGAAGGGAAGGGAAGGGAAGGGAAGGGAAGGGAAGGGAAGGGAAGGGAAGGGAAGGGAAGGGAAGGGAAGGGAAGGGAAGGGAAGGGAAGGGAAGGGAAGGGAAGGGAAGGGAAGGGAAGGGAAATGTAAAAAACCTAAAACCAGGGTGGGGGAGCAAGTCTGGCAAAAATTCATAAAAATAAGTGTGATAAAAAATAAAGTGATAAAAAATAAGGTGTGAAAAGACCCCAAACAAATAAAGGGGGAATAATTAAAACAAGACCTCACACAAGAGCATCTGTCCCAGAATGCTCAAGCATGGAAGGGTTTTCAGCATCCACCAAGGCACTGAGTATCCCAGGGTCTGTGTTCCAGTAACTCCAGCCAAAAATTCCTCCCCATGAACTGCCAAATAAGTTTAGGAATTTGACAGTGATTCTGAGCCCGGGGTGAGGAATGAGCCAGGCAGGTTTGGCTCACTGGGGGCTGCTCTGGAAGGTGCTGCTGCCAGCTGACTCCTTTCTCCCTGTCTTTTCTCTCCCTGGAGCTCTGGGCGTTTGCCAAAGCCCAGTGCCCTTGGCCAGCAGAGCCTGAACCCAGCACCTGTGTTACAGACCTGTGCAGCTGCAGGTGTTGGCCCTGCCTGCTCCATCTGTTCCACGTGCCACAGGTGTGCTGATTCACCCTGGCTGAGCTGGGAGCAAGAATCCTTTAGGAAAAAAAAAACACAAAAAAAAAAAGGTTCCTGGCTGAATTACTTCTTTCTCTCCTCCATGCTCTGTTTTAATTTATCCTCATCTACACCTCTAGGTGGGTTTTCCATTGCTGCTGGATGAGCACAAAGAAGCTTCTTTAAAAAAATCCCTGGTAAAATATAGAATTTCAGACTGTTTGGATACTTTGGGATCTACAACAGGAATTTGGCAGCAGGGTTAATATTTAACAGCTTGACTCTGGGAGGTGGGAGGACCACATTGTGTGTTTCTTAGGGAATATGCATCCATGCACACAGATACCCATGCAAATACAGGTTCAGCAGCGTGGAGATGCAGCTTTATCTGCTGCTCTTTGAAAACACTACCCCAGTATCTTGCTTTTTCTGCTGAAAAATAAAATGCTCACAGAACTTTCTGATATAAATCAACACCTCAGCCAAATGAGTTCCTCACAGGTAAAAGTTCCAAAGCTTTTCCCTCGGATTTCAGTTGTTTTAGGTCCAACTTTTATGAACAAACATAATTAACCATTTTGAAATGCTTGGCCAGACAAGATAATTCCTGCCTGACCCCTGCTGATGATCCTGGTTTAGCACAGGAACCTTGCAGCCCTCTGTTGATAAACCAGATCAGCTGCACTCATCCAAACTTTAACTCCTGGACTTAATGACTGCTGAGCAGCGATGTGAATCTACAATTAGTGCAGGTGCAAGGTTTGGAGAGGCTTTTAATTGGATTGCAGGTGAGATTCACTCAGGCTCCCAGGAATGCTCTGAGAACTGCAGGGCTGGGGAGGCTTCAGCCACGTGATGGTTTGGGTGGGTTTGGGGAGAAGCAGCAGAAAAAATGAATTTTAATTCCTGCACAATGTGAACAGTGATAAAAGTTCCCTCCCTGACAGCTTGAGGACACTTCCAGAGCCTGTGGGTGCTGCTTTTTGGGATTTAGTGAATTTGGTCATGACATGGATCACTCTTTAAAACCCCCAGCGTTCTTTTCAGGGATCTGGAGCTAGCCAGGAAATTATTATTGTACTAAATCATTGTTGTATTGCAAATCATGCATCCATTCCTTCCAAATCCATGTATTTGTCTGGAAAAGAACAGCTGCTGATATTTCCAACTCTGTTCCATTTTAATTTGAGCCCTGGTCGCAGGAGTTAATGTTTTATCCACTATTCATGGAACCATGTGTGAAAGGTGTGAGTCTGGGAGTGCTGGGGTTAATTATTTTAATTTATGAACTATTTATAAGTCCTCAGAGTGAGAAGTGGTAAAAGTGTGTGGGCAGAGAGGAGTTCTCACCACAGCTCTCAATCTTCCCAATGAAATTCCTCCTTGCAGGATGTTTAACCACCTCATCAGCCTCTCTCCAGCACAGCCTGTGCAGCACCTTTTCCTACAAAATAGTTACATTTCAACTGCATTTTAATACTGATCTGACTTCATCATCTCACATGTGAGAAAATTAAGGTTTTAACCCAGAAAAAGCAGCAGAAGATGTGACTGATCCTTTATCCAGAATTGTTTAGAAAGTAACTCAAAGGACCTTATTCAGGACTGTGAGGAGCAGCTGAAATTACACATCCAAAGGAATGCTTCTGAAATATTAAACTTTTCTCACTCACTAATTACAGAGATATAAATTTTATAGGTACTGTTAGCAGAAGTTACATCAGTCATTAAATAACCCTAACCATGCCTCATTTCTCATGACCTAAAGCAAATATATTTAAATTACTTTATTTTTTAATTACGAGTTATAACTGCAGGAAAAAAAATAGCTCCTATTATTTTTCATCATATTTTTATCTAGACCTTCATCCCATTTCACATCTCATTTTCAGTGCTACAGTGATGAGCACAGTTAGAATTTTCTCCATCTCTGCTCTTAAAAAGATGTTGACCCTGGAGCTCCCACTGCAGAATTCTGTTTGCAAAAATGATTTTTACAAACCAAAATCCCAATTTCATCCCCAAACACTCACTACTGCCTCACTACTTCTAGACCCATCTATCTCTGGGAATGACAGAGCACTCCCACTTCTTGATCATTGGGTGACTTTCAGTTAATTAAAATTTTGTCATTGCCTTCAGTGGAAGCACAAGAGCTCCTTTGAGTGACATTTGCAATCTGCCCTATCCCTTCATCATCTGGGAGGTATTTACTATTTAACAAAAAAAAAATTTAAAAATTGCAGAATGTATTTTTTTTCCACAGATTTCTCCAAATGGTGAGCAAAATGGGAGAGCAAAGATGTGAACAAATTGTGTTTATCTTCTCCTCTTTGCAGAGGAAAATCCACTAGGTGCTGACTACAAATGCCATTTCCTTTAGATATTCCATCCTGCTGTTATTGGACTCTGAAAAATGGAAACAGAACCCAAAATCCTCCTCTGCCAACCCTTGGGAATACTGGCAGTGTCTGCAGCCCACCTCTGTTCACCAAGGCTCTCCACAGATTTTTGTCACCGTCCCATAAATCTGATCCACTGTGGAATTTCCCATCCTTATCCACACTCAGAGTAGGCATTATTCCGAATATTAAGACCAGCACATCCAAAAATTCCTTTCCAGAGAGGGGTCTTGACAAGAAATCTCTGCAGGAGCTCCCAGGCCTGGGATTTGTTAGTCCAGAGTGCAAAGAGGGATCTCAGACAAAGCTCAGCCTGCAGGGAAGGGAATAAAGCTCAGAGCAGTGCAGGCTTTGCCCCAACGTTTCCCCCACTGCAGAATAAACTCTGAGGTTCCTGTTGATTCAAGAAAAATGCCAAAAATCCCTGAAAAGCCCTCTCTGTTATTTCTCCATTTAAAGGAAGATTTCTGGACACATCTCCAGCCCCTGCAGCCTGAATTCCTTGTCTTTCCCACTGGCATTGGTTACAAGCTCCTAAAACCCAGAGCTCTGCAGTGAACTCCTGGCATTTGACACTCATAACTCCACTTTTATAAAAACAGATTAGTGCATTAAAAACCTCCTTAATAACAGCCCTATCAAAGCAGACATTGCCCAAAGCAATACAATTATTGGTCAATAATTCCTCTTGAGCTGTTTCTATTACCACCACTTTATTTCAACACTTGCCTTCTTACCCTTTGATCTGCTAATTATCTTTTTACCCTCTGATCCTCTCTACAATTCCCTGGCAATTTGATCCATTAATTACAGAGCCCACGTTCCCCATTTTCCACAGAATGTGCAGTTTTTGTGACCTTCTTCACCTTCCTTCCTACAAACACTTGCCATCTCTCTCTAGGGTATGGCTACTTCTGTAAATACATAGATAATGGTACAAAATGCTGTAATTAAAAGCATTTTTTGCATTTTCCTTGCAATCCTTTGGGCTTCATGAAAACATCTTAATAGTTTGTCATTGACTTAAATTTCAATGGAAATGAGCAGTCTGGTAAATGCTTTTGACTCCATCTTTAGTGCCATGAACACTTGGGTTTTTTTCCTAATATTAAACATTGATTGTTTTTTTTCCATGCTGGAGGTTATATTAAAAACAAAGTATTTTGTGTAAAATAAAATTATAATTATAAAAAGTATTTTCTGATTCAAAGCCTTTCTCATTTTATGAGCATGTGACCCACAAATTACTGAATATTCTGCATTACCAATTTCCCACTCCCTTCTAAGCCAGATTCAGACCCAAATAAATTCTAGAGTGGAAGAATTTTAGGAAGATAAACTCAAACTTTTTACTTGTACAATTCAGAAATGATGGTGCTGTGGAAGGGGGGGCATTTTTGGGACTGGGGAGCAAAAGTCTGGCAGCTGGAACAGAAGCTCAGTGTTTGCAAGCTGGATTTAATGAGTTTATTGTGACCAGGATATCCTGCCTGTGAGGAGTCTCTTATTCTACCAGGAGTTCTCTGACACTGTTGGGTTTCTCCTGTGATTGTGCAAAAGAAGGACACTCTCATTTACACCTCCAGTCCCTCAGTTGGTGATGTGGGAAGTTTTCTGTTGATATTTACATTTTTAACCACAGATTTAGTTCAGAACCGAGCACTTGGTAAATCCTCATCAATAAAATGCATCAGAACACAGGCATGGCAGTGAATGTTATTCAGTTTTTCTGTGCAAATGCTCACTCAGTCCTTTGGCCAAAGTTACCAGCTGCTTAAAGTAATGGCTTTGTGCTGTGTCCACTGAAATGAACTCAACCACTTCTCATTCCAGAGAAACCTGTGCAGAGCTGCCAAAGAATGATCATTAATGCAAGATTTTTCTTTTTGACAGCTTTTCTGCCTGGAAAATGATTGATTGGGCACTTCTTGTATAAATAATCTTTGCAGTTTTTAATATAGAGAATCCATTTTAATATCTACATCGTAAAAAAACCCAAGAAATTCTCATTTCTGTGCATCCAGTTCTTTTCAATCAGATTATTTTTATAAATATGATGATTGGAAAAGCAAAATGTGTCTTGCAGAGCAGAGGTATCTTCAATAATCCAGAGGAAAATCTGCTAAGGAATAAAATTCTTCTTGCACAATTTCAAACCAAAATTGTGCTTATTGAATATAGTCCTGTCTAATCATATTGACTTATTCCTCCTTTTTTCCCTTTCAGACCTAGCTGGTAGCATATAATTTGCCATTTTTCACATTAGTTCTTAAATAGCTCACACTTCCTCGCATCACGAGGCACTTAACAGCTTCTCAGTAATCTGATTGTTCAATTGTCTGAAGATTTCAGCCCCAGAAAAGCCAAGTACAGGATCAGCCTGAAATACTTTGAAATACAGGAGGCCATTCCAGCGCAGCTGAAGCAAGTAATGGGGAATTTGTAAAATAAAGCACAAAGAAATGAGTTGTGGTTGGCAATAAATACGTGAGCAGCTCCGAGGTGTTTCTGTCTGAGTTATGGAGCTCCTCAGGAGCTGTTTGGGGATCAGGGATGGTTTGCTTGGCTTCCCTTTATGGTGCCCCAGCCAGGGGTCTGGGTGCTCCTGGGACCTGCAGGGACTCAGAGCCATGGAAAGGGCTCAGCCCTGATGGATGGCACTGCTCACACCTGCCAGGCACCTCACAGAGCTGCTGACGCCGTGGTTTTCCTTCCCTCCCACCTCCTTCCTGCTGGAAAAGTTTTTGCTGCTTCCTTGGCTGGTCCCGTCGGATATTCCAGCCTGGGATGCAGCATCCCAACAACCCCAGCAAACACCCCCTCAGACCTGCACTTGTGACTGACCTGAAATGTGCAACAGGAAAAGGAAAAAGTCATTTATCAAGAAAATCTTCAGAGGCAAGAGCCATTCCCTTGAATCAAACAGCCTTTCACGTGTAATTGTTATCCTGGTCAATATTTAGATCATTAAAATCCAGCAAGCTACAAAATATGAACACATACAATTTTTTCAACATCAGAATCCAGAGTTCAGCTGATCGTGGCACTTTCTAATCTCCAGTTTCAATCCAAGAAAAACACTGAGGTAATTTTCTTTTGCCATCTCTCACTAACCACTAAGTAATCTCTCTATTTTTCTTTTGAATCCCCCTGGCAAATTGCATCATGTAGGCTTCAGTTACTCATGTGGTTTTTTACCCTTTCCATTCTGTCTCTTGCTTTTCCTCTCTGTGTTGCCTGGACTGTTACTCAACGTTATGGAATTTTAAAAAATCAATTCTTCTCTGCCCTTTTGCTTTATGATGAAAAAAACACAAGGTGATTTTCCATACAAGTTGCTAACCAGGGTGTTCCCATGCACAGAATTCATCTGCAATAATTTCTTCATTCTTTCTTCATTCTGCCTTTCCTACCACTCCAAGCAGTTTAGAACTCCTAAAGCTTCAGCCTAGAAGAGCTTTCCCTTTCCCTTTCCCTTTTCCCTTTCCCTTTTCCTTTTCCTTTTCCTTTTCCTTTTCCTTTTCCTTTTCCTTTCCCTTTCCCTTTCCCTTTCCCTTTTCCCTTTCCCTTTTCCTTTTCCTTTTCCTTTTCCTTTTCCTTTTCCTTTTCCTTTCCCTTTCCCTTTCCCTTTCCCTTTCCCTTTCCCTTTCCCTTTCCCCAGCTTGTGTTTGTCCTTTGAGCTCTCCATAGCAATGAAACGCCAAGATTTAAGAAAACTTCATGGTTTTATTTTCAGTCACCTCCTGATTTCATTCTCTAAGAACTTTTTGCTCCCAACTGTTTCAGTATTTTGCACTCAAAAACGTCATCTAAAGGTGATTGAAGCCTTGCAGTTGGGGTTTGTGGGCTTTAAAGTGAGCCCTGATTTACCCCAACCCTTCTAGCAGAGGATCCATGGAAGGATCCCCATGGACTCAGGCACACACACAGAATAATTAAGCATTTATTTATAGCTGGAGTTGAATATATGAGTAAGTCACACATGCTCAGGAGTTGCAATGCTCTGTTGACCACAACATTCCCCAGGAAGATTTAGAAAGGAGTGAGGTGCCAACTTCACTTTTGCACCAGGGGCCTCTCCTATTCCTGCTGGGAGAGGCACAGCCTTCAAACCTGCTTTGGCACTGAAATGTTTACCTTTCTTTCCTCCCCTCTTTTCTCCCTGTGGTATTTAAGCAAGAAGCTTTATTTGAACAAGAGATCTCTAACCTCATCACAGGCAGGGTTTTTTTTTTTCTCCTCATTTCAAAGCTGTGATTAATTAACACAAAGCCCAGTGATCCTGCTGCCCCTGCCTGGAGAGGAGCTGACAGTTTGCTTTTTGATGAGGAGGAAGCAGCCTCCAAACAGAAGCTATGTTCCTGAACAGGAGTCAGTGGGCAAAACCTGAAAGCCAGGAATATCAGGAAAAGCACAAATTTACTGTGAGGGTCACCAAACACACATTTGGATGGCCAAACCAGCTGCCCAGGGAGGTTCTGGAGTCTCTATTCTTGAAATTATTCAAAAGGTGTCTGGACACAGTCATAGAATTATGGAATATTTTGGGTTGGAAGGCACCTTAAAGATCATTTTGTTCCAGCCCCACTGCCCTGGGCAGGGGTGTCTGACCCAGTTTCCCAAAATCCCATCCAAGCTGACCTTGGCTCTGGGTGGTCCTGCTTGAGCAGAAGGGTTGGACCAAGTGATCTGTGGAGGTTCCTCCCAACCTGAACCATCCTGAGACTCTCAATGTGTCCATTAATCCAGTTCCTAAACTATGTAGTACCCCAAACAAGGTAATATTTAGATCAATTTTTGGATGTCTTTGCTCACTTATGGAGCCTCTTGGCTCGTTCTTCTCTGCTCCCCTGTTCCTGTAATAAGAAATAAATGTTTCTTTGCCTGGCCAATTTTTTTGAACTGAAAAATAAACCTGTAACTTGGGGCATGCTTGGGAGTGTTTACAGATGCTCAGTAACCCCGTGAAGAGTCTCCTGTCCCTTTGAGTTTAATGGAAGCTGACACGGAATTCAATGGAGTGCGAATTTCCCTCTCGATTTCAGGAGCTCTTTCCCTGGATTTATGATGCCTGTGATTCCACACAGTGTCTGTACACAGTGTTATAACACAGCTCAGCCAGGGCATTCCAACTGAGAACTCAGAGACCAAAATCTTCAGCCATCACCTGCCTCCAGTCCTCATCTGGGGTGGATAATCTGGATTTAACTCTCTTGAGATCTGCCTTTTATTACTAATTGGTTTCATTTATTTTGGAGCAGTTTCTTATCAGAAATGGTGAGTGCTCTGCTTTTAAGGGACACACCAAATTCTTCCTGCCCCATCCCTGGAGGTGTCCAAGGCCAGGCTGGAAGGGGCTTGGAGCAACCTGGGATAGTGGAAGGTGCCCCTGGCAGGGGTGGAATGAGATGAACTTTAAAGCCCTTCCCTGCCCAAATCATTCTATGACATCAATAATATATTATAAGACGCATTTTATTATAAGAAGGGTCTCACAGAGCAGAGAGACCTCGGCAGCTCCATCCTCCCGCTGAGGATTCGTGTCAGGAGTGGTGGATGGTAACAAACCCCGTGTGGGACAATCCAAACTGCTCCCCACCTCACAGGCAGGGACTGTGACACTGCCAGCTGGGCAGCCTGTGGAGATCACCTGCTGGGATGTGACTTCAAAATATGGATTTTTGTTAATTCATTTACTCATTTTTTTATCTTGCATGTGTGAGTAAATTACCACCGGCAGAATCCCTGCAATCCTGGATCTGTGCAGCACAGAACATTTGGCCTGCAAGCTCCTCTTGCAGACCTGGCAGGGGAAGGTTGAGCTTGTTATCCTCCTAATCCTGCCTCCAGCAGGTGCCTGGAAGGAAGTGGAGTCAGAGATCTGGTTTCTGTCCCCACTGTGCTCCAGGAGTGATGACAGAGTTATCCTGGGCCGGGCGTGAGCGGGAAATGGAAGGGAATGGCAGAAATGCCGTGCCTGGGTCACGTACCACTGAGCTTCTCTGGCACAAACACCTCCTGCCCAGGCTGGCACGGTGACAGCCCTGTCCCTGGGCCAGGAAATGAGCAGAGGGCTCAGAGGGAGGCAGAGGTGCTGTGCTGGCAGGGAGCAGAACCTCATCCCCGCGAATGCGAGCGCTGACGCCTCTGCCAGGAGAGCTGGGTGCCCTCTGCTAAACTCCTCTCCTGGTTTTAGTTTCCACAAACATCCAAGCAGCAAAGCCCTGTTAAAATCAACTGGGAGCCACCCCCAGAAACAAGTGCTTTGCTGGGAGAGGCTCAGCTCGAGCTGGAGCCCTTTGCTGCGCAAAGTTCTGAGTCAGGATTTTCACTGGGCTGTGCAATTTGCCGTCGTTTAGTTGGAGGCACCTCCTGGTTCCAAACAGTCCTGCTCACATCAGGAATGCTGTGCTCATCCTGGGCCTTATTATGAAATGATAATGGCACTCTCTAACCTTGCTGGAGGGAGAGTTCTGAGCAGAGGCAGGAGAGCTGGCCTCCCATACTGATGAACAGGGATCTTAAAGGAGATATCCCTGCACCTCCACCTTGGTGCAGGCAGCTGCAGTGGATTTCTCTTGGTTATCTTAAGAGAGCTGGAGTTCATAGCTTTAAATATCACCAGCCCTAAAGTCTGC
Source organism: Fringilla coelebs (assembly GCF_963513975.1). Lineage (NCBI taxonomy): Eukaryota > Metazoa > Chordata > Aves > Passeriformes > Fringillidae > Fringilla > Fringilla coelebs. The sequence goes on from NC_140036.1 coordinate 22,923,003, forward strand.
TCAGAATATTAGGAACCTGGTTCTTGGGGGTTTTATCTTATATGGCATTTCTTACGTTGCCTAATCATGTTGTTTGCACATTTCTGCCCCAAAATGATATAAAATTATGGATGTTAGAGTGGTCTCTGGGAAATATTTTGCCTCTTTGTTTGCTCCTGATAAAAATCTGCCAAAAAAACCCCTTCAGACCTGCCAGTCAAGCAGCATTAAAATATAAAATTCAAGAACCGGGGCTTTTGAAAAGCCTAATCTGGCCTGAGCTGTTGGAGGCAGAACTTCCCCAGTGCAATAAACAGTGGGAACATTCCCTGTGAGCCTGATAAAACCTGCTGACGTCTGCGGGGAGCTGTGCTGCTGGAGAAATATTGTAGCTACTCCATCACTGCTCGTGTTGCATATACAGAGCTGGAGCCAGCCTGGAAATGTTCAGGCGAGTTATTCCCAGTCTCGTTGACAATAACCACTTGTCTCATGTAAAATATCCACTCCTGCAGGCACAGCAGTTGCTGTTCCTGGGCTGGGATATTCAGGATGTCGTGTTGCCTGAGTGATTTCCAAACATGTGCAAGTGGAGGGAGAAGGAAAATCTATGGGAAGCTGTAAAAACGTCGCGTGCAGTCCCTGAAGTCGCCGAAATAATTCTGTGAAAATTATTCCCCCTTCCCTCGTGCAGTCCCAACCTTTCTATTTCAGTACCAAGGAAAAAGTATATTTGGAAAGCAGACTGGTATAATTACAGCACAGAGAAACTTGTGAGAAATGGCAAAATAGCACTAAAAAAAGCCGCTGGGAATAACAAGGAAAGGCAAAAAAAGAAGAAAAAGAAAATAATGTTATTTGTACGAAGTTTGTGTGCAACAAATGCAGGAAGGAGAACTCTGTTGAGCAAATTCAGAATGGTCCTGCTGGCCTGTGCTGTGCATTAGGCTGGGTTTAGTGAGGGCACCTCAATGTGATCCATGGTATTGGCTCTGTCACTGCCCTCTGGGTGTGGAAAACCCAGGGAGGAGTTTAGGTTTTGCCCAGAAGTTGGTTAAAATAATCTGGGTTATTCGCAGGGATGAGCAGGATGGCAGTGTCAGGTTTGGACATTGCAGAGTGTCTGATCCCCAGAGCAGATCAGATCAGCAAAAGGGCTTTAAATTTAAAGTCCTTGGAGTTTCTGCAGCTCCAGCTCTCATTCCACACTTCCCCTTACCTAAGCAATAGGAAACACCAGAGAAGAGGAGAAGAAATATTTTCCAGTGCTGGTAATGTGTGTACCTGTGTGATTCCCACCCCGTTTTCCAGGGATTTGCCTTGGCATGGAGCAGAGGAGCTGCTCTCCTCTGTGTCACCACCGACCCAGCAACTCGAGCAGTCCTGAGTTTTCTCCAAGTCCTTCCAAGTGCAGCTCACTCCTCCTCCTGCCTCATTTCTGGAGTGGCTCCTGCTCCCTCCATGTGCCCCTGGGAAGCAGCTGCAGCATTCCTGCTCCTCTCCCTCTGTGCCAGGGTGTGGGACAAGGGACACCGAGCCCCAGGAATGGCACGTCCCAGCTGCAGCAGGGAATCTGGTGCTGCTGAGGCTCCTGCTGGATCTGTCACACCATCCCCACTGACACCCCCCTGATCTGAGCCGGAGGGAGCAGCGCAGGGAATAGCAATGCCATTTATTCCTGCGGGGAGGAATGCTGTGCTCAGGGCTGGAACACAGCGGGTTCAGCCCCAGCCTCCTGAATTCCAACATCAGACAGAGCAGTGAGCTGAACGAGTTCATTACTGGGGATGTTGTAAGCTGGGCTTTGCAATTAATTTCTGCTTTTTCTCACACAAACCCTGGCTTACTTGACCTGTGTTACACTGCACTCTCTCTGACAGAAACACCACAGATAAGACTCTCATCAGCAGTGGCCTTGGTTATCTGGCTCTGTTTGGGAACAGAAATGTGCTATCAGGATCTAAAAAAAAAGGTCTGCTTAATGTCAGGGTCTATGCCAAATTATGGCATGAGAAAAGGAGAACATTTCTGATATGATTTTCTTTTTTTTTGAATAAACGAAAGCAGGAGAGATAAAAAGCTGTTTCATGAAGATAAATGCAAAAATAAAATTTTGCCGGCCATGAAGGTCACAGAAAAACAGAATCAGGAAGGGTGGAAAAGCCCTCAGAGTTCATGGAGTCCAACCTGTGACCCATCCCCACCTTGTCCCCAGCCCAGAGCTCTGAGTGCCACCTCCAGGCATTCCTGGGACACCTCCAGGGATGGGCACTCCAACCCTCCCTGGGCAGTCTGTCCCAATGTTTATTCCCCTTTCCATGGGGAAATTCCTGCTGATCTCCAGCTGAGCCTGCCCAGCCCAGCCTGGGGCCGTTCCCTCTGCTCCTGTCCCTGTTCCTGGGATAAGATCCCAAATCCCCCCGGCTGTCCCCTCCTGGCAGGAGCTGTGCAGAGCCACAGGGTCCCCCCTGATCCCCCTTTTCTCCAGGCTGAGCCTCTTCCCAGCTCCCTCAGCCCCTCCTGGTTCTCCAGACCCTTCCCAGCTCCCCCATCCCCTCCTGGTTCTCCAGCCCCTTCCCAGCTCCCTCATCCCTCCTGGTTCTCCAGACCCTTCCCCAGCTCCCTCATCCCCTCCCCACAGGACCAGGACTGCTCTGGCCCCAGGAGCTGATGTCTCTTTTGTGCTCCATGCAGGGCTGGTTTTGAGAGGGTAAATATTGGCCAAGCTGCAGAGAGAGGGGAGCACAACAAGGGGGGTTTTGCCTTTCAGATGTGCATCAAATTGAACTCTCCCTAACATTCCTTCCTTGTTCACAAATTATCCTTGTGTTTCCTGGGCCCAACTCCCCAGACAAATTCCTGTTCCCCTGCGCCCTGAGAGATCTGCTCCTGCCTCTCCTTCACGCATTTCAATTTCTATATGATTTTTACATTACATGTGAGATAGCTGTAATCTGTGAAGGGAGAGCGAGATCAAGAAGAGAACGAGATTATTCTCTCTGCTTGTCAAAACAAACAGAAATAGCATTTCTTCTTCTCTGCAATGGCTGATAGAAACAGAAGCACAGCAAAAATATTCATTTTTCTGCCTCTCGAAGCTGGATATGGTTCTTATGAGAAGTTCTCTGTGGCTTCTAGCTGGTAGAAGAGTTTGACCTAAAATATATTGGACTCACTTGTAACCATTAAAGGGAAGAAAAGAAAAAGCAGTGGCAGCAATAAAAATGCTGACAATAACATAGTGCCTCAGTCCATGGAGATTTGGCAATAATCAATACATGATGCCCTCTCTAAAAATACTTTGGCTTTTGGCAGCTTTTAAAGTTTTCTTCCCCATAGGTGGAGATCAGACGAGTTGGAAAAACTCGGGGAAACTTCGAGAAATTACTGAAAGAGCAATAAATATTTAAATCTTGGAAATTCACCCAACACCTCCAGCTGGGCAGGAGCAGACAATATTCCCCATCTGCAGCAGCATGGAAAATCAATAGCACCGAGGCCGTGGCTGCTCCTGCTGCAAATGTAATCCTGGCTGCTTTATCTTCAGGCAAAAAGCAAAGTTTATTGCAAACACCGTGGGCCTTCCTTTGTCTCAAGGATATGAATAAGGAGTGTCTCCACTGAACCTGAGGAAATTATCCCAGCTAGTGGGAAATCAGCTCTGTTTGTGCAGGAATGAGGTGTCTCCAATGTGTGTGCTCAACCCCACTGAAGCACAGCACAGCGTTGGTTTTGTCCTTCCTTTGTCGGGTACAAAGGGTCAGAGATGGCTGAAGTCCTCCAGTGAGGAAAACTAGCAAGAGAAATCAAATATTTGGTTTCTTTCCTTACCATAGTTTAATCAGTACCTGCAAGGCAGGGCTGTTTGAAGTGTTTAGAATAATTTGTCAAAAACTCCTCTCTTCATCCTGCGGAACCTCGATGTAATCCTCACTTTTGGAGCACCAGAATATTTTCCTCACACTATTTTTCCTTTGGCTCTTCATTTAAGACTTCAGCTGTCATGACAAGAATCATCACAGGACTCTCAGTCCATCGAAAACCAAATCCTGGGCCAGAGGTTGAAGTGCAAGTCCAAATCTTTGAAAACTTGGAGCTCATTTTCTTCAGAATTTTTATCCCCAAAATAATATTAGATCATTCATGCCTGTGTTTGATTAACTGCAGTTAGCATTGCCATGTTAACCAGCCCATAAAAAACATTTTCTTCAGCTCATGGACCATCCAACCTTTGGGACCTCTCTTTCTTTAAAGAACACAATATTTTTAAGAATTCTCCTGCACCCTAAAAGAGCTCCTGTGAAGAGAAAAATTATTTTGCAGGTCAGTTGCAAAGTGTTTATGAGAAAGTTTTGCTGCACAGCCTCAACAGGGCTTCAGGAATTGCCCAAAAATAGAGTTTGGTGCAGGGATCACAAGTGAAGAGATGGCTTTGTGTCTTCCTGTGTTTAAGAAACAAACACCATGTTTGAGTAAAAAAAGAGGATGAAAAAGAAGAAATTAAGGAAATTAATTAGGAAATTATGACAAATATTTCTTAATGCAATATTGGATTTTAGATTCCAAAATGATGAAAAGAGGTGACTGTTTGTTCCTATTAAATATGTCAATCTTTTTCATGGTAAGGTGGGATAGGAAAAGTTTTAATATTCAGCAAATCTCTGGGTGGCTGTGGAGCGTTCATGACTAATCAAAAGTTCCTTAATGGAGCATTTGTGTGCAGCTCTTTAGTGCGTGGTTAGTCACAAAAATACAAAATATGAGGGGAAAGCAGGGTGGGTTGGCAATAACTGCAATAACTGTGGGGTGGGAATGGTTCCACTGGAGCAGACACTGAAGCACCAGCACTTCTCCTTCAGATGCTGAGGTTTTACATTTACAGCCAGTGTTTGTTTTAATTATTGTGAAATGATTGTTAACACAGTCATGAAGGCAGAAGCTTGGAATTTTCCACGTTTTATTTTATTGCAACACCTTTTTACCTGTTTGTTTTTTTTTTTTTTTACTCCTTTTTGCTGTCTCAGAGAATCAGCTTGGGAATTCTGACTGTGAGGAATTTTCTCCTCTCCCTGACTAATGGCACTAGTGCTTAATAAAAATCTGAAAAGCCTTTATTAATGAAATCTCTTTTATTGCACAGCTTTTATTCATTTTTTCATGCACACGTAAAAGACAGCAAAGAGGAAAAAAAGCCACCAAAACCTACAAGCACACAGAAATAACCAGCAAAGCCTCAAAAAACGATTGTTGAGGTAATAGAGATAACATTTTTAGACTGCAAGGATGGAAGGTGAAGAAACATAGGTCCTTTGGGAAAGCAAAGATCCCTTTAAACCTTTTCCCACACTTCCTGTAGCACAATGAACTTTGGGCTGTAACATTATTTAGCTGTAACATAACTTACCCTGGCAGAAACACCAGCTCTGCTGTCTCAGGGGCCGTATAATTCCTGGGATACCACATCCAATAAATGTTTTGGGCCAGGTGTAGTTGTACCAAGCACAGAAGAGGAGCCATATGGATGATCTGCAATCATCCTCCACATGGCTGGGGGACAAGAAAACAGCTCCTGGTTCATATCCTGATATGTGCCCTGTTTATAAAGGTGACCTGATAACTCTTGGAATTAATGCAAATCCTGGAGGATTCTGGTAAAGAATGCATCAAAAAATAATGGAGTGGTTTAGACTGGAAGGGACTAAAAATCATCTCATTCCAACCTCCTGACACAGGCAGGGAATGTGGCTAAGCTCCCCTTCTTCAAACACCGGTTCTGTGCAAGGATTCTCACTCATGGCTCAATCTCAGCACATTTAAGAGAAATTTTGGATGGCATCCCACCTCTCCTGAACAGCCTGGGAGATTGACAGCTGTGCTGGGTACCTGAAGTGCCCACAGCTCACCTGGGGAAGGAAACGAGGAGGGCAAGCCTGGCATCATTCCCTTGGGGACTGTGTGCTCCTGCCCAGGGAAGTTAATGTAAAGGAGAATTAATTGGCCTGCAGTTATGCAGAGCAAAGTGAGCAGCAGCAGCAGGGTTTATGAGGCCAAAACCACCGAGTGGCAAGGGCTGTGTGTAGGCATTTCCAAAAATCTTCCACAATCAGGTGTTTTACTGCAAGCTGGAGCGCAGGAGATCCCATAATTGCTACTTTTAAAAGAGAGATGGGAAAGGCTTTGCCAGCACTTTGTCAGAAATGTGGGCTGTAAAACTCTGCAGCTCCATGGTTTCCATGGGGACCATCTCTGCTGGGATGTCCTCGGGCTCTGGGGTGCAGGACAGAGGGACAAGCTGCCCATGGGAATCCATTCCCCATCTCCAAACACCTGGGATGGAGCAGGGACATCATCCCAATCGGGGTGCAGGTGGTGGGGACAGGGACAGAGGGATGCTGCCAGTGGGGCACAGTGCCCACAGTCATGGGAGGAGCTGAAATTTGGGGTCTGCACGTGGTTGATCAGCTCCTGCAGGTCCCTTGGAGAGCACCCCCAGCCTGGATTTCCTCCATCCAGGCCTCTTCTGCTGGGCTCACACATAAAATCAGTGAGTTTTTTTTTTAATGTTTCATTGCATTCTCAATGTTTTGGTAATTTCTTGCATATTTACTGGGTAAAACACAACCCCTGCCCTCGAGATGCTGTAAAATCTCACTTGCCAACCTTCTTTTCCTTCTCCTGCTCCTCAATTTGCCTGCAGGTGTGCACCCATGGATCTGATCCAGTGTTCCACATGTTTTAAAAAATATATGATAAATCACAAAGGATTCCATAAATATACCCCTTTTCATCCCACCTCCTTTTGAAAAAGTGATGGGAAGGAAGAGTGGGGGAAAAAAAGGTTCTGCAAGCAACTTAGAGCAAGAGGGAATAAATGAGGGCATCATCTCCTCCTGAATTTGAAAGTTCAACAAGAGGAACCGGCGCAAGAAATAGAAAAGAACTAGAAGGAGTAGAAGTAGGTCTCATTTAAAAGCACATTCCAGTCAAAAATACCTCCCAAGTTTCATGTCAGCCTTGTAGTTTTCCTCTAAAAAAAGAAACCAAGCAAGCAATAGTTATTTAATAACAAAGAGTGACCTATTTTGGAAGGAAAATTAATATGGAAGTGTTCTTCTGGGAATAGGAGCAGTTTTTGTGAAGTTTTCTCCACTATTTTATGGACCAATTCTGTGATGAGTGTTTAATATTTCTAATTTTGAATCTCCTTGTACATCTCAGAATGCAAACTAAAATTCTGGTATTTGGGCTGAAACCTACTTGATTATGTACTAATTGCTATGAAAAACATTTCCATATAACATATATTATTTTTGGAACTAATTTCTGCACACACTTCCCTTTAAGAACTTCAGAACTCAAGAAGGGATTGGTTTCAATAGAAATGGTGCAGCTCCAGTGGATTTAATCATGCAGACTGAGGAGAGCTCCTGATTTAGCACGCCCAGATTTTGAGTGGTGGCATCAGAGAGTCTGCCCGGTGAAAAACAGCAAAAAAAAAAAAAAAATTAATAATGATTGACTTCTATAAAAGGATGGTCTCATGGAATCTCCTAAGAGATTAATAACTGATTGGCTTTGTCAGATAATTAGCTGCTCTACCAAATTATTTGTAAGCTTTGCAGGAGAGACGCCAGCACCAAATGTTGTTCTCATCCATTGCTGGAGGTCGGCTGTTTTCCAAAATAGAAGTGCAATTAATCATTATTAACATAGAGAAGCTGCTGATATTGTTCATTAATAATCTGATTTTAATGTTAATCAAATAATCACTGCAGTGTTGATCCACTGAGTGCAGTGTGGGGGATATATTGTGCTTTGCATAAGCAAGGGATATGATTTACCAGTCTGTGTGTACAGAAAACTGTTGGGGGATAAAACTAACATAGTTAGAGAATGGAAAATGTTTTCCTGAGGTGAAATTTCCAACATTTCCATTACCTGCTTTCAGAAAACAAAGAACAGACGAAGGTTCAGCTTTTTTTGGTACCAAAGGATGGTTAGCAACAAGAAAAACTGCAGCTGTGTTGTGTCTTTGCTGTCCAGTAATCCAGTGTTCCTCATAATAACTTTAAAAATGTACCTAGGACTGTTTATAAGGAAGATCCTGAATAAAACGACTGTTTGGGTTTGTTTGCCTTTACCTCTGCCTTTTTCCAGCAGTTGTATCCTTCTTCCTGATTAGCCTGAGTACACAAATGCATCTCATCCCTGGACAATCCCTCTTTATCTCCGAGCAGGTTTCCTGAACACCAGTAATTTAAAAACGGTTCCTGTGCACATCTGTCTCAGTAAAACATCGCTGAAACACCTCCAGCCTCACTCCTAAAAAATGAGTGCCCAGGCAAAGTGAGCTTGTGTGACTGCAGCACTTGACAGAACATTTGCCACCCATTTAACACCGTCTGCAGGGTCCCGGTTCCACGGCACTGCCCTGACTCATCACTTAATGATGATTTAATGATTTAATGAGAGCAAATGGTGCTGAAGCTTTGCTTTAAACACGGGTCCTTCATCAAATGCACGGATTCAAGAGGAGGCACAGATGGGGCGGGAGAGGTAGGAGAAGGAAGAGCCCTAAGGTGGGGACAGCAGGCGCTGAGCTTTAATTTAGGTAGCTCTAAGTTTTGTTAAGTAGTTTCTTTAAATCTCATGTTTAAAATTGCTCCTTTCCCTTCTTCTCCCTAGTCATGCTTATTTTGAATAATCATGAAATTATTTGGGTTGGAAGGGACCTTAAATCCCACGCAGTGCCACCCCTGCCATGGCAGGGACACCTTCCTCTGTCCCAGTGTCCAGCCTGGCCTTGGGCACTGCCAGGGATCCAGGGGCAGCCACAGCTGCTTGGGAATTCCATCCCAGGGCCTCCCCATCATCCCAGGGAGGAATTCCTTCCCAATATCCCATCCCATCCTCCTCTCTCAGTTTGAAGCCATTCCCCCTTGTCCTGTCACTCCATGCTCTCATAAATAACTGTATAATAGAGATAATATAGCAAAACTGCATATCCTAAAAACACAGAGCAAGCAACAAAAACAAAATTAAAAAAAAAAAGGGTGGGCTTTGTTTTAGCAGTTTACTCTTTGCTGATAAGGGTGAGAAATAGGATTTGCCAGGTAAGCTGTTGTAGGCTCACACTTGATTGCTGTGCTGCACATGACAAGGAAAGATTTGATCATTTTTAGGTAATCAGGTTTGTCAGAGTCCTGTGGGGGGATCTGCAGTCTCCAGCTCCATGTTGGGGAGTGCCAGGGATGCCAAAGGGCTCTGGCTTTGCATTTGTGACACTCAGAGACAATGTTTGGGCTCCAAATAATTTCTGTGCTTCATGCATCGTCTCCTGACATGGAGAGGATTGGAATTCCAAAAGCCTCCAAATTCTTGCACTGTTCAGCCAAAAGATTCCTTAAAGCATAGTGCAGTCAGTGGATAAAAACACCACAGCAAACCCATCAATATCCTCCAAAGTTTTATAACACTCTTCTAAAATAGAAAATAATAATAAAAAAAGAAAATTAATTAGCTGATGGGCCTGATGAGGCATACCACATAAATATGTCTGTTTAAATCTCAGGGCTTGGACAGCAGTGATTTCTGCTGCAAAATACAATTGTACATCACCCCGTGACATTTTGAGGAGTGTGGGATGGAAAGCAGCCTCTGTGCTGGTGCCAGACTTTATTTCATGTGGGCCCATTTCTGAGGGTGCTGACGATGGATTAAGCAGTGTTGACAGATAAATACTGATGTTTTATTTTCGTGGAGATTCGAGAGTGGCATGCTCCAAAGTCTGCTGGAGTAGATTACTTAATGCACTATTACTTCTCATGGATTTTGATTTTTATTTGGATTTTCCAGAGTCATCATCTTGCGTCTGCTGTTCTCACCCTTCTGTCAGCTCTGGCAAAAACTGATAGCCAGGTGATTTGTCTGAATAAAATAAGTTTTTTACTTCCTAGGGTATCATTTTGCTCCAGCCTCATGCTTATGAAAAGCTGAGGAGTTTGGGTCATGGTTTTGGGCCAGGGAAGCTGTTCTGGACTTTTTCAAGAATGCACAGTGAAGAGGAACTATTTACAAGAGCAGTTTGTGGTTTTTTTCATGGAATAGTTGGGGTTGGAAGGGACCTTTACATCCCTCAAGTCCAACCCCCTGCAATGAACACCTTCAACTACAGCAGGCTCTCAGGAGCATCATCATTGCCTTTTGTTTGGGTTTTCCCTTTCTGACCCCACCTGAAAAGAGAAAAAAACCAAAATACTGTGATAAAAGTGTTTCCCGTGTTCTCTTTGATGGAAATGCTCACATTCTGAAGAAACCCTCCAGCTGAGATCCAGCTTTCAACCAAATGGATAAACATTGGTAATATTTTCATCTGGTCAAGGAAGCATTGATATAAATTTCCATAGAGAAAAAAGATAAAGCTCTGGATCTGTGCTTGTGTCTTTGTTGTCATCACAAAAACAATTCTTCCAAGTCTGGGGGAGCCAAGGCTGTGCAGCCCCCTCTGTGTGCAACAGGCCCAGCATCTCACAGGTGGCTGTGGAGGTGCTTTGCTGTTTTACTTTCCCTGAGCTCAGTTAAATTGATGTTTTGTGATGATGTTGTCCCTTCCATCCAAGACTTAGCGTTCAAGGACTGTTCTGAAGGACTTGCCTCCGAACCAGGGAGATATAGAGAGCCAAAAAAATGGTAAATACAATAGCAGATGGTTTATGTCAGCTTGACAGCATCGTTTTTGGCCAGCACCCAAAGTGAAAAACTTCTGAGCTGGAAGTTGAGCTTTTATTTGAAGTTGGGAGAAGAGGCTCAGGAATGCTCCAAAGCTGATCCACATGGCTCTCCACAAGGCCAGAACAGTGCTCCAGGCAGGTCAGGGCCAGAAAAAGGTGAAGAACGACCCAGCAAAGCAAAATGTAGTCACCCAAAAAGTGATGGGAGTGATTCTGAAAATTAAATGATAGTGTGAGAAAAAAAAGGAGGGGGCTGACCATGCAGAAATGCCCTGAGAACCTTCATTTGCACAGACCTTTTGAGGCAGGGTGGTGAGAGACTCCAGCTCTAATCACACCTTTGCAGAGATGGTTTTCCCTTGCTCCCAAAGGATTAAAATACTTCAGACAGGCAACAAGTGTGAGTTGCTGGGGTTGGAAGTTTTTACAAGCGCAGCTGCGAGCGCGTTAGATCGTTATGATTTATTGATGACCTGTCTGATGGAGACCTGAAATTCTGACATTTCAGCTTGCCACAAATATAAAAACTAAACCCAGAATGCTCAAAAAGAACACAGGTCAAGGGAAAACAACTCCCTTTTCCAGCTCTCTGCACGGGTAGGTCTTGTAAAGGCATTAAGAGGTTCTGAATCAGGCCCATGCCAGCAATTCAGATTTACTGGTGGTTGTTACTGCAGCAGAGACAAACACAGCCTGGCTTTACTGGGTTTTGCACATTTTTCATGCACAGACTGACAAATGTCCCTGAAATTCCTCAGCTGCCACAGGAGCACCATCTCTCCCTTCCCTTCAGAAAGACGAGGCCATTAGAAACTAATAGGGCCTTCAGGAATTGGAGATTCCCCCCATCCTCCCTGTGCTCCTGCATCCCCCCCAAAGGGTTTTTTTTTCTCTGCTCTGCAAATTCGTAATGCCCTCGTAAATGACATTTTGCTGCAGAGCTGAAGCAAGCCACCTCAAGGAAAAGTGAAGGCAGAGAACAGGATTTAATTTTCTTTTCCTTGTGCAAGTCCATCAGAGCAGTCCAGCAGAAACCTGGGAAGTGAGGATCCATCAAGTTCCCCACACAGGAGGAACTTTGAAGGTACATTTTAATCATCCTTCTGTGAGCTCCACGTTGCAGCCATGGCCTGGACAAAATCTTCACTTGATTGAAATTATGTGGGATTAACAGTCCTGGGGATGATGTGGTCAAAAGACAAAGAAATTTTATGCTACCCACAGAATATTTTAGTATTCAATTTAGGAACTGATGGGCTTTAATCATAGATTGCTGGTTATCTCTAAGTGGACCTTTGGCCTTTCTTTGACTGTTAGGTAAAACAAATATTGAATTTGGAATACAGGCAGTCTCCAAGGATTCCTTGGAATCGTGGTGTCCAAAGGAAGATTCAGTTTCCAGGTCCTTTTTGTGGGATACAGGTCTTCACACCCTCTGGAGAGAAGGAATTTCCATTTCTGCCAGGTTTGATCTTGGACAGTGCATGGTACCAGAGGGGGATTATCTGTCACTTAAATTCTCCTCCAGAACTGTTTTATCGGGATGGATGGTAAAACCATTGAGAAGAAATCCACATTCGAGGAATATGCACAGAAAGGCAGTGGTTAATCTCAAATGTCTGAGCAAACCCATGGTTTCCATGGTTTTCCAGTGGAAAATTTGGAATTTGTCTTCAGTTCTGAGACCCTCTGTTGCTCGTACAAACCTCTCCAAAACTGAGGTCTGCCCTGAAGCTTCTCTGAAGATAGCAGGACTAAAAAAGGCCTGAACTAAAATTCTGGTTAATTATCTCTGCTGAATCCTTAAATCTCAGTGTTTATGTCTGATTAGAAAAATTCAGTTTTCTAAGTTCTTGTGAGAATCCCAAATTTCAAAATCCTCTATTCCAAAAAATCTTATCTGCTGCTCTATAGATTTCATCTACTATTTCACCAAATTTTACCTACCTTTCTATTTTTTTGGAAGCGCCTTAGGGTATAAATAAATAAATAACAAGGCACTTGGGATTTTAAGATTTTCATATCTTCCATTCCAGGTATTGTTTTGCTCCCATTTCCTCCCCTGCAGCATTTGAGGACTCATGTAAAACACAGCCAACACGATTCTATTCCTTTTCATTTTTCATTCCTTCTTTTTTTTTTTTTTTTTTGTTTAAGAGATCAGTGAGTCAGGGAGCTTTTAACAAACATCTGCTTAAATTTATCATGTATACAACTCACCAGGAACTGGGCAGCATTTCTTCCTTTCCATGCTGCAGTGAAATCCATTGTTTTCCCAGGGAAGCAAAATGGTATTAAAGCTCCTAACTGGGCCCAATATCAGCTTTGAGCAAGATAATCTCCAAACCTTCCTCCAAAGTCCATTCTAGAGCTTGATTTGTACTTCACTCCTCTCTGGTGAGCAGTGAGGTTCTGAACTCTGAGCTAATACCAATTAAGAGGCATGGTCATCAGGGGAGCAAAGAATTAAAAACAAATTCAGCTTTTCCAAGCTGCAAATTTTTTTCTTGGGTGAACCAGAAGAAACCAAACTTGTCTTCCACTGCTCAGTAAGATACCCCTCCCTAAAATTCAGAGATGCAAATCAGTAAAATTAACATTTGCAGGTCCACAGCATAAATGTAACATTATTGTTTTCAATTTCAAATGTAAATAACGAACAAGTCAGCTCTGACTTTTTGAAAGAGGAATGTGTCTGGAGTTGTTGCCATTGCCAGGGTTTATTGACCCGTGCTCTGGAGCTGCAGTGGGAAATGACTGCTCAGGCTGTTACAGTAAGTTCTACACTGCACGATTTGGGAATTCATTGTGTCTCAATTAATTCCAGCTCTGCAAAAACCTCTTTTCTTATTTGCTTTATCCTTTTCTTCTTATTTTTATTTTTATCCTGAGCCAGCAATTAATTTTTTAATCAAGATGCAGATGGAGTGTCATTGCTGCTTCAGGTCTAATAATGAGCATTCTGTGATTCCCAGGGAAAGTGGTGTTTGCTTGGCTTTTTGTTCTTTCCCATTCACACTTGCCAGGTTAATATTGTGTTTGCAGATTTGCATTTGGACCATATTAGCGTGCAATCTTGAAGTTAAAGACCCAGAATATTTTGAATTCCAGTAATCCTCAACACAATAGGCTTTCTCCTTCTACTTTAACTAATTATCTCTGTGCAGCACTCCAGGTGAATTTCAACACAAGCACTCTAATAATGTAATTAAAAATGTATACAGGAATTTTAAAAAAATGAATTTAAAGTATACCCTGCAAAAACTTTCAAACCTGGACTAAATTCAATGAGGAGACTTAAGTCCCTCTGTTTTAAAGGACCTGCAGGTGGTAGATTAGGAATGCTGGGGTACCCCCAGGACCTCATGCAAAACAACATCAACTCCAAATTGAGCAGGAGAAAGGGAATCTTCAAATCTCCTGGGCACCACTCCCTTAAAGGCCACCTGTGCTTTGCAAAGAGAAATGCTGTGCCAAAAAATTTTGCAACCAACGATGACATTCCCTGATGAACAAGCATTTGAAGGTGGAGAGGGAGAAGCCGAGCTCCCGGTCTGTGGGAGCTGTCCCTGCCCATGGAAGAAGATGAATTTTAAATTCCCTTCCAACCCAAACCATTCCATGATTCCATTGTTCTGACTCCTGGAGCTGTGTGTGAGTCCTGGGGCAGGACAGGGTTGCTGGTGTTTGTTTTACCCCAGTGAGTCCTGGGGCAGGACAGGGTTGCTGGTGTTTGTTTTGCCCCGTTTTTGGGGGATTTTGGGTGTGTTCAGCCAGGAGCTGCTGAGTGAGGCTGTCTCTCATGCAGCCAGCAGGATGCAGAGCTCCATGAGGGCAGCACCAGCAAGCCCAGCCCTGTCCATCCCTCCCATCCTTTCCAGCTCTCTTCCACACATGCCCCAAGCTGCAGCAAAAGCATCAACCATCAAATCATCAAGGTTGGAAAAGGCCTCCAAGACTCCCTAAGTCCAACCTTTGCCTTAATCCCCCCCTGCCCACTAAACCATATCACCAAAATACTCAAATTAATTCACTTAGGAGATGGATTTGATGATCCTGGTGGGTCCTTTTCCACCCAGAACCTTCTGTGACTTACTCTCCTTTAAACACCCCCAGGGATGGTGCCTCCACCTCTGCCCTGAGGAGACTCCCCCAAAGCTTAGCCAGTCCTCCAGTGAAGGAATGAAGCTTTAGTTCATCCTGCCATCTTCCCCCCTGCATTCCCAGAGGACCAGCTTTCTCCTGCCCTGCATTCCCAGAGGGAGAGCAGGCCCATCTCCAGCAGCCCTGCAGCTGCAGAGGAAAACTCCCCCCTTGTGCAGGATCCTGCTGCAGCAGAGCCACAGCTGGCACTGCAGGAGGGCTGAGCCCCCCTGGGATGGGGCTGTGCCACCCTGGGATGGGACTGTGCCCCCACCCTGACACACAGGGGACAGGGACTGCCTCACTCTGGCAGGGTTGGCTTGTATTGCTGCATTTTTATTTTAATTTAATTTTTTCCCTAAGAAAGAACTGTTATTCCTACTCCCATACCTTTGCCTGAGAGCCCCTTAATTTCAAATTTATAATAATTCAGGGGGAGGGGGTTTGCATTTTCCATTTCCTGCCTTCCATAGCAGACACCTGACTGTTCAAGCCAAGACACATCTTTACAACTTCCAGGCAATTTGCAGGAGCTGAGGCAGCCCTGGCTCATCCTGTGTGCTGGGGATGGCTTTGGGAAGAGCAGGCAGAGCATCCCAGGCTCTGCACATCCACGGGTGGAGACCTGGGGGTCACTGGGACCTGGGGGCACCTCTGGTGCCAGGGGAGGGCATCAGGACCCTGGTACCTGACTCTGATGGCTGAGGACACAGGGCTGCACAGCAAAGGAATTAAATCAGGACAGGTCCACTCAGCTAAAGTGTCTGTGCCTATAATCACAGCATTATCAAATGCATTCCTCAATAAACACAGCAACCAGCCCCCCTGAAGGCTCCTTTAATCTGCAATAAATCAGACAGGTCTGTTTTGGACAAAGCCCTAACAAGCTGTCTCTGAGTTGTGCCAGACTTCTGTCTCAGGGCTGTGCACTCCCCTTCAGTGCTGTGAGGGACTGCTGCCTGAACTGGGGACAGAAAATGACCCAGTGCAGCATCACAACAGGAAAACCAAGTGTGCAGGCACTGGAAGGTGCCAGGGGACTGGCAATGATCACAGGCAGACATCTGTAATAAAACATCTCAGTCAAAATGCGCTTGAAGTGATGTGTGCATGGAGAACAACATGGGCAGCACTGAATGGTATTTATCACATTGGACAGCTTCATTTTGCTGTTATTTCTCCCTTCCTTCAGGTATCTCCATGCATACTGCTATAAATGTTATTTATTTTTTTCTCAGTTTTTTTTTTTTTTTTTTTTTTTAATGCAGCAAATTATTGACTCTTCCTTTTGAGAACTTTAATACAGGAGATATCTCTCTAAAAATCATATTCCTGAAATTCTGGCAGAAGAAATAACCCAAGCCTCATGAGGAATATCCCAAGTCCAGAAATTCCTCCTGAAGTCACTCAAACTGTTCAAAAATAATGATAGAAATTATAACGCTGCGTGGAGACATACATACATACATATAAGTTGAAAGTCTTTCTTTAAGCTGTTTGCTTCAGTTTGTTTATTTTGGTTTATAAATTAGTGGTTATGAGGATTTTGGTTTTTGAGCTCAGGGTGATCTCCAAGGAGGGTTTTCTTAGCTAAAGGCACCAGAAGGAAAATGTTTTCCCCAGGCTCCCATGGGACCAAGGCCAGTCCCTCTCACCTCTGAGAAATGGGAGCAGAAACCCTGCTGAATTCAGGACAAGTTCTCTCAAAACAAAAGGGTGTTTTGCCACCAACTCCTTCTTTTTGTCTCCTGAGGGTTTGATTCAGTGCAGGGTTCCCTACACAAACTGAATGCCAGCACTTCCAAGAGGAAAAAGAAAGCATTAAAAAACATGCCAAAACAGGCTTTGGGCAAGAATTTTATGAGGCAAGTGCTTAAAGCCAACAGCAACTAATGGAGCTGTAGAGGGCAATTAATTACCCTGGGCTGTGTCTGGATCCCAGTTTATTCAGGACCTGGACAGGGTCAGCTCCTGATTTCTCTGCTTTTGTTTCTCCTCTCACCCCTGTGTGCCTGTGTACCTCACTGAGGCTTGCTCCAGATTCTTCCTCTGTTTTTGGGGCTGGGACCTGGTTGGATTGGGAGCAATGAGATGCATTTCATCATCATCTCCTTTGGAGCAAGAGGATGGAGGGAGATACAGAGATACCAGCTTTGAAATTCTGCACATCAGCGCTCTGTGCTGGGTCTGTTTGTCTGGAGAGATCCCAGGGTGGACTCACAGCTTGCTCTCTCTCACAGCATTCCTGGCCTGGATGTGGAGAATTGGCCCTTCCCACGCAGCTTTTCCTGCTTGTCCTTTTGGAGTCTCTGTGTCTTCTTCTGTATTTCCAGTCTGGATCCCTGCAGAAACAAAATAAATGTAATAAATTGTAGGTTTTTCAGGTTCTTCGCCCGAGAGAATCCACCCCAGCAACGCAAGAGGAGCCATTCCTCATGATAAATCCTTCCTGAGGAGAAAAATCCCACAAGTGCTCCCAGAAGTCTCCCTAATCTGATAAAATGATGCTGTCTCAGACTCAGCTTTGCATTTTAGCTGGGGAAGAGAGCTCCAGATGGGAAAGCATCACTAAATTGCCTTTCTTGGAATAATGGCAGGGGCAATGAGGCCTGGCCTCACCTGGAGGAGAACACCCCGCTGCAGAGATGTCAGACCAGCAGCAGGGAGATCCTGGAGCAATTTTGGGTTACCTGAACACAGACAGGTGTGGGAACTCAGCACATTGTTCTTGATGCCCAGAGCTACCGAGAGAACCCTTGGGGGGCTCGGGAGCCTTGGGATGTTGCCAAAAGTGCCTGGTGGCTTGATTTGACCCTTCAAGAGATGTACCACCTGTTTATGGGGATATGAGAATCACTGGGGTTTAAAGGGTATAGAAATAGCACAATTACAGGGCAAAACACAGATTTTAAGGTTTTGGTACAGGGGGGTTGTAAAAAGATGGAGGGAGTTGGGGCCTGCCTCGTGGCTCTTCTTCCTTCTTCATGTCTTCCATTTTCTGTGGGATGCAGATATTTTTGATAGGTTTTTAGTGAAGGTACACTTGGTAATAAAAATGATAAGTATTGGGGACAAAACATAAATATAGTTTACGTAGTCTTTGTTATAAAAGGATGCGACCGCCCTGTGGGCAGGCAGAGTGCCTTTGGCTGCCTTGCTGGCCAGACCACGGCTGGACAGAGAGAAAACTTTGTAGATAAGAAATAATAAACAACCTTAGAGACAAAAAACCTGAGAGTCCAGCCTCGTCCTTTGAAGCCCGATAGGAGCGAACCCATCTCACCCTTGTCTGGGCAGAGACAGACAAACAGCCGGCCTGGACAGTGTAAAAACAGTTTATTTCCAAGGTGAAACACAGGTTTTAAGGTTTTGGTACAGGGGGGTTGTAAAAAGATGGAGGGAGTTGGGGCCTGCCTCGTGGCTCTTCTTCCTTCTTCATGTCTTCCATTTTCTGTGTGATGTAGATATTTTTGATAGGTTCCTAGTGAAGGTACACTTGGTAATAAAAATGATGAGTACTGGGGACAAAAGATAAATATGGTTTATGTAGTCTTTGTTATAAAAAGACACAGCCACCCCGTGGGCAGTCAGAGTTCCTTTGGCTGCCTTGCTGGTCAGACCCCGGCTGGGCAGAGAGAAAAACTTTGTAGATAAGAAATAATAAACAACCTTAGAGACCAAACCTGAGAGTCCAGCCTCGTCCTTTGGAGCCCGGGGAGCGAACCCATCTCACCCTTGTCTGGGCAGACAGACAAACAGCCAGCCTGGACAGACAGTGACCTCTGAAGGCTTTGCCCACCAGGGAGAAGTTGTGGAGCTCAGCGGGCAGGGAGAACACACAGACCTGGAGAAGGATTTCCTCTGGGAACAGCTCATCCATTACTGACAGAACAGACCCACCCTGCTCCAGAAGATAATTGTGAGCTTGTTCACAGCTGCTGGGGGAGCCAAGAGTCAGCCTGCCACACGTTGTGACACAGATCTCCAGCAGGAAAAGGATGAACCTGCTCCAAAGGTGCAGCACAGGGCACTTGGACAAGGTTTTACATAACCTTCTGTCCAGGTGTAAGACCTGGGATAAAACCTGCAAGATCCAAAGGGGGCTGTGCACTGAGGGCTTCCTGCAAATCCTGCGAGGGATCCCCCTGCCCTTGCCATCTCCTGTCTGGTTTGGGGCAGAAAGAGCAATTTTTGTGTGTCTCGGTGAGGATTTCTGCCATAAGGCCAAGGACAAATGTTTATTAGTGGATGAGCTGGAAAAGAGGGAAAAGCTCCTAGGAGGGAAATCCCACTAAGGCTCTGTCTCACCAAACTTCCCCCACTGACAGTGCAGACATCTGCATTTGAGCTGATCACTGAAATTAATGACTGCTAAGTGCTGCAACTTACAATTCCTTGACCTATTTTAAGCGTCTGGTTTAGGCTGAACTGATCCTGACTGAACTGATCCTGCAAAAAAAAAAAAAAAAAAAAAAAGTTTCTTCCTGTCATCTCCAAAGGTGCTGATAACAGAACATGCTGTGATACAGCACATGCTGGAGCTTTACAGCCTTGTTACAGCACCCACCAGCCACAGACAGTTCAAGGTCAGGATTTTCCCAGAATATCTGTGAATTTCTCTAATTTCCTTGGGTTTAATGTACATGTTCCTCACTGATGTGCATTTACAGCCTGCATCTGGGGGCTACTGATCATTTTGCTCCCATAAAAGTCTCATCTGCCCAAATATTTTGTGTGTGTTAAATGTGGAAAAAAAAGAAAAAAAAGGTTTTGAGGAAGATGTGCAGAATATTTCTGCAGTTAAAAAATAATTAGACCTGCAAAAGGAGGCAGGGGGCAAGAAAGGATGTAAGGGGGTGTAAGAACTAGCAGTTAAATAATTTGTGTAAAAGTGTGGGAAATGAATTTGTAGAAAATTCTCCAAACCTGACAGAAGAGAAGAGCTTAATCCAACATAAAAGAAGATATTTGGATGTTCTAGAGAGGATGAGGAAAGAATGGGTTCTTGCATTATGAGAAAACAAAATAATTCCAAGCATGAAAGAGCAGAGGGGCACATGGAGTTATCACAAATATCTCCACAGACACACAGAGTGTGGAGATGTGAAAAGCTGAGGCAGAGAGAGACCTGAGAGTGATCAGAAGTAGAAATGTAAGTGGGATCTCTGCTCTGAGCTGTGATCAAATCTGGGCAACATGTCTGGGCAAAGGAGCAGCAGGCAAAGAGCTGAGGCTGCAGGAGCCAGCTCAGCCAAACAAGGAGGAAGGATAAACACAGAAAACAATCAGAGGTGGAAGAAATCAGACAAAGTAGAATTTCTAGGAAAAAAAAAATAGAAAATTGTGAATATCCATAATTTTTATTTGTTTTTTATTGTGAATGTTGAATTTGAGGGTATAATTTCTGGATGAGTTTAAATATCTGGGGAGTTGGTGGCAGAATGATGCCAGCATGGAGAACTTCTTCCTTTCTCAGAGAGAACTTCTTCCTTTCTCAGAATTTCTTCCTTTCTCAGAGAGAACTTCTTCCTTTCTCTCATGAAGCAGCATTCCTTGGTTCCCCTCCCTGCTCACAGAGAACTCAGATGAGTCACGATTATGCAAAGACACAGCTCTTGCTGCTTGCAACTTTTATTTGTACACCAGGCATCATTTGAACTTTATTGCTGCCATTTCCTTTCTATCTCCAATGCCAGGCCTGCCCTCAAACCCCCCAGAATCCTTTAAAACACACAGTTCATTAGCTCTGTTTTGAAAAGCATTGTAAACACCGAAAACACATCTCAGACAGGGATGTCTGGAATTGATAATGAAATTATGGCTCGTTCCGGGGCAGAGGGAACCATAAACCAGATATTAATGTGGAACTCGAGCCCTTGGATCCTGCAAGACGAAGAAAACTCTCGGATAAAGCCCCATTAACAGCATTAATGTGTGGTTTCCATTTTAATTTCTCTGTAGAAGGTCCTCAGAGCCATTCTGTTTATCCCACATCAGGATGTTTGGCAGTTTGGTTTATTCCCCATCAGGATGTTTTTCCCCCTTGTCAGCTTTGGAAGTTTGGATTGGATTACAACCCCAGAAGAGTGGTACCACCCTGAGGAATATCAGGAATTTATTTCTACCCCTTGCTGCATGTTTTTCTGAAGGTTTCTATGCCCTGCTATGTGTTTGATGCTTCTTCTGCTGGCTTGGGGTCCAAGGGAGGTACAGAGCTAATTTAGGCCATGCTGAGGGAACAAGCCAGGAGGGAATTCACTCATCACCTGAGCACATCATTTCCAAACTGCTGGGGCTTCACCTGTACAAAAGGCAGGCTTTGTGCTTTGTCATTTGGAGAAGGACTCTGAGACAAAATTAGCTTTAATTGCACTTGCTGCTAGTGAGGATTTTACTTTCTAATGTTCCTGGAAAAGATTGGTAATGTGGCCAAGGTGAAATTTATTTTTAGAGATGCATGAGCTACAGATATAAACTATAAAAAAATATATATATATATAAAGATTGCACACTTGTGTCTGTTTACCTCCCCAGGTATCTGTACTAATGGACTTTTAGACCATGAAGTATTTATGATGAAATTTAACAAAGAGATGGAGATCACAGACAGACTGAATTCCTGCCATTTTTGTAAAAGCCAGAGGCTGGGGAAGAGGGAGGATTTTAGTGCTGCCACTGATCATGAAGATAATTTCACCCTTTATTGGACACCTGATAATTCATGTGGGTCCCCCGGGGTACTGCTGCAGGCTTTGGGCTGTGCTCCAGGAGAATTCCCACTCAGGAATGGTGGGATGGAGAATGGGACCCAGAGCGGCCTTGACTGACTGAGGAATTTCTTTAAAGTCAAGTGTTAAAGCAACTTTAAAACTCTACACACCTCATTGTGTTTGGCTGTTTTCTGCCTTGAAATAACCTCAATTAAACTGGTGTAATTAATATAATTTCAGTACTAAAATGGTGTCCAACATCTGGCTGGAGGCTGCTGGTTGCTTTTCCATGCACTTTTCCAGTGGAGTGTGTCTATATTTCAGTGAGAAGTGTTCAATGCCCTTTTCACACCAGCACATTCCCACCTCCTCACCATAGGGCTGCCACAGAAAGAAGTGGCTGCTCTCTCTCCATGTTATTTAGTGCTGTATTCCCAAATATTTTTTCCCCAGTTAATCAATGTGTCTCACAGCAGTGTCAGACCAGCCCAACTGGACTTGTCTGGCTTTGTGGGATGAGCAGTCCATGAGCCTGGACTCCCATTAACCTCCCAGGAATACCCAAATTTTCCTGCCAAACAGGAGGAACAATTACCCTGGTTTGATCCTTTGGTTATTATCTTGATCTCTGCACGGAGTAATTAAATCTAAGGTATCGTCCAAATAAATAAATTTCACGAGGCTTTCTGGAAAATCTCTCATTAGAAAAATGAGTTTGGTTGTCTCAGCTCATATGGCATCGATCACTGCTCTGCTTAGCAAAATAAATACAACTTGGGCAAAGTTGGGATCAATCTCTGCCCAGAAAAGATAAATGAGGCAGCAGCAGGGAGAGCCACTGCGAGCACATTTAAGTAATAAGACCCAGCAGGACCTGCCATTGTTAGGGCAGACGCCCTGAAGTGTCTTAATGTGATTATAATGTGGCTTCCTGAAAGAAACCAATTATAACTATCTCAGATAAAACATTTTTATCAATATTCTGTGGGGCAAACTGCAAGCCAAACAATTAAAATTTGATTTTTCAACTTCTTCGCGCGGTTTTGAAAAGCGTTCCCAAAGACACTTTGCCAAAATCTTCTTTTATCTGGGTGCTAGTGGTGAAAAGTAGAGCTGGTCCCT
The DNA here is from genome assembly GCF_963513975.1 of Fringilla coelebs. NCBI lineage: Eukaryota > Metazoa > Chordata > Aves > Passeriformes > Fringillidae > Fringilla > Fringilla coelebs. The sequence continues at coordinate 22,945,687 of NC_140036.1, forward strand.
GGGCTTAGCACAGGCCCAGAGGTCAGCACAACCCAGATTTAATTTGCAAACACACTGCTAAAAATTTGTATGTAATTTCTTTTTTGCTCGGTTAGCTGGCTAACAAATTGAATGTTCCTTCCTGATAGCTTAAAAGGAGATTGAATGTATTTTAAAGGATATTTAGAGCTTGTTTTCAAGATGCTAACCCCTTATTTGAATATATTAATTTTGTTTCTGAAGGTGCACTTGTGTCCTATTCTGCAGCGCTGCTGAGGGGGAAAATGGAGAAAGGTTGTGCATCACTTTCATTTAATGAACACTTACCTCATGTAGAAATCTAATTTATTATATCTGAGGGTACAGCAGGTTCTTCCCTTGGCACAGACATTGTTCAACCTCCTCGTTAGCGACTTTGGAGGGGCTGAAATGCAACCTCAGCAGGTCTGCAGTGACACAGGGCTGGGAGGGCTGGCCTGGGGATGCTGGAGAAACCAACTGGAACCTCACAAAGCCCATCCCAGGTCCAGGGCTGACCTCTCCAGCGTGAGAAGGGCAAGGACACCCTGGAGCAGCTCCAGCAAAGGGCCATGGAGAGGATCCAGGGACTGGAGCAAGAGGCTGAGTGAGCTGGGATGGTCCAGAGGTTCCTCTCAGGGCTGCCCAGCGATGGCCAAGAGCCCCCAAGCAGGAGGTGAAATGTGAAGCTGAGTTTCAGCCCAAGAGAAGGGGGTCAAGGCCAGGATCAGCAAGGATCAGCCCAGGATCAGCCCAGCAAGGTTGGAAAATCTCCATCCTTGGAGATTTCCAAAGCCCAGCCCTTGCTCCAGCAGGGGTTGATCTCTAGAGGTGCCTCCAACCTCAGCCCCTCATCAGAGAAAATGAACCCCCTCAATGAGTGACCCCATTTCCACTGGAGCAACTGGGAAAATATTTTGTGTGAAATGTTCCCCCTTTTTCTCCTCACATCTGATGGCTTTGCACTCAGTGGTTGCAATGAAACAACAGCCTGTGACTTATTGAGCCTTCTCCTTCCCCTTATACTTGGTGTAGCTTTGCCTTTCTCTCCCTTCAAGGTTAATTTGGCCTATTTAAGATCTTGTCTATTTTGCAATACTTTTTTTATCTCTGTTGCTGAACAGATCATATATTCTTAAAAGAATAACAAAGTCAGGAATTCAATATCCACAAGCCTTATTCTGGTAATTTTGTTTAAACTTTATATTAAAACCTGTCACAAAAGCTTTAAAAATGCATCTGTGAATCATTTTTAGTTGAATATTTACTCTATGTGTATATATTTAAAGATCTTTTCATTAAAGAAACCCAGGATGACTAAACTTGCTGGATTATTTTTTATTAATAAATTTTTAGAGCTTACATTTCACAAAATTGCTGGGAGCCTTAACTCCTCCATCACCACCAACAGGGACCAGCTGAGCATTCATTTCCCCATCCTGTGCAGATAAATTCAACCCACACCTGATATTTCAGGTATAAATATCCGAAACCAAGGATGTTCTTGAAGTTGGCAGGCTCACAGCAGCAAAATGAAGCTGACACGAGTTCCAAACGACCAATGATTTAAAATTTGGAGGAAATAATAAGACAACTTATTTGCAGAGCCCATGCAGGCTGCTGCTGAGGTTTTTCACAGCAGGTTACTTATCAGCCTAATAGAAATGCTGACATGCACAACCTTAACTCCTGGATCGCCCAGGCACGGCTCTAATCCAATTGATTTGTGGTTGTTTCCTTGGATGAAGACATAAAGTGGATGTGTTTTCCAAAATATCCTCACTTCTTCTTTAGGACAAAGAGGCTGTCCCAGAGGTGCCCGTGGTTGCATGATTCAAAGGGATTTTTATGATTTTTTGGTGCCTGGTAAATGGCAGTGTGTCATATTTTACCCCAGCTGAACTGCAGCCCTGGGATTAATGACACCATTTTCAGCTGGTAATACCCTGCCCTGACCTCTCAGCAAAAGGAGGTGATCCCAAATTTCAGCACTTTTTGAGTTTACACCCCAATAGCAGTATTTTTTTTTTTTTTAATGAACTATGTCAGATAATTATGCTGGCTTGCAACTTTCAATTATCAAAATGAACACACGACGTTTGTAGCAATGGCTGTGTCACGCTGCATTTCCTCCTCAGGTTCTTGTTTTCTAAACTGTAACAAAATATCAAGATATTCAATTTCTTCCTTATTATTTGACAAATTTGTCATGCTGAGAAAAAACAATCTGTTATGTTGCAGAGTAAGAACAGAAGAGAAGAGTAAATCTAGAAGTAACTTTATTTCAATATACAGGTTTTGCTGTTACTGAGATTTGTTCATCAGTGGGGCTTGGAGCAGCCTGGGACAGTGGAAGGTTCCATGGGCAGGGGATGGAACAAGGTGATCTTTAAGGTTCCTTTCCAAACCACTCCATGATTCCAGGGATGCAAGTGCAATTTTGGTGATGCTCTGCCAGTCCTGACTTCATTCAAGCTCTCTTTCACCTGGGCTCTGGGTAGGCAGCTCTGTTTTTTATCCTGGGGGAGAAGAGTGGTGGCTCCACATTATTGCAATTATCCAGAGAGATTTTGGCTGCAGGATGTGGCCCCATGGACGATTTTTAGTAGATATTCAAATCAAAGTTTTTTAAATCTATCTTTTAATTAGGAGCTCCTCCATCTGAGCTGTACCAACCAGCAACTGACCCTGCAGCACAACCACCACAGGATTCCTGGGATGGGGAATTTTCAGCAAGACCACGAGGATTTCTGGTGGCACACTCAGCCCCTCACAAGCTGCCCCTGCTGGTGCTGACTTTTGGGCCAAGCACTAACAGGATCTATAATTCCAACCTCTGAAAAACATTGGATGCAGGAATTGGGAACGTGGGCTGGGCAGGAAGGGTCTTGTCAGGAATTCATGATGTATATTTGCTACCCAGGTAGCAAAAAAAAAAAATGCTGCTGCGTTGTGTTCGTGCTGTCGTTTTGGGTTTCCTGAATTAAATGCACAACTTGAAGCCAAGAGATATTTTATAGGCAGCGTTGCTTTCTATAGCAAAGAGAGATTTTAGAGTCGGTGTTACTTTCTGTAGCAAACATTTATGGGAGTCTGAAACTTGATACACAAATATTTGAACATTTTCCCACATCCGTATGGTGAATCACTTATATAAATACATTCTGCAGCCTTTGCAAGTAAGGATCCATTTCAGTAAATGTCCCTTTTAGAAAATCTCTGTCGTTCTCTAATCAGCTTTCTTCTTTTAGTTTTCATCTCTCTGTATGTTGGGAAGCTCAGTCAATAATGAGTTCAGGAATGTAACTCAAAAATTATTTTCCAAAATAATTTTAAAATATTCTTCATCAGAACCGTACCAGAATCATAATCAATTTGTCTTATGGACTTTTTTCATTAAACTGATTTTTATATTTGTAAATTACATTCTTGTTTGCTTCCCCTTTGAAAAGGCTTGAAATGAGATGCTTAAGGGCAATCAATAATTTAAAGGTGCAAAAAAATTGTTCCACTCATCACTTTCCTAGGAATAGGGTTATTCATTTCTTTTTTATTTCATTTGATTTTATTTTTGCCAGTGAAGGTTGTTAAAACCGATGGGTCTGGGCTGGCTGCAGCTTGGAGATGTTTCTGTTTGACAAGATCAGTGCTGAGGAGAGGAACCACATTTCAAGTGTTTGGGGATCAAAGGGAAGGAGGGCGATCACGTAAGCCCCAAATTGGATTGCTCTGGCATATTTTATTGATGTAAACATCGCTCAAGGAATCGAATCAGCGGCGCTGGAACACCTGACTCAAAGGGCTACCTTGTGGAAACAGCAGCAGATTATAGGCTTGGCAAAGGATAAAACTCTACACCTGCTCATTTGGTGTCAGTGAGGGAAGGAAGGGAGTAATATTCCAGTTCTCCAAGGACAGAAGTCATCAGTGGAAAGAAATGCACCTCTCAATTACCACGAGCAGGTATGATTTGCTGTGGGCAGGGTTTGCTGTGATCCCCTTGACAGAATAATCACAATTTCCCCAGCCTTGGTGACAAGGTGAGGGGATCCAGGCTGTAATTTGGAGCCGGTGGAGAAGGCAGCAAACACCAGAGCATCTGACTGAAGAGCCTGGCAGCTGGAGCTGGGGGAGCTGCATCCCTCTGGGACAACTTCTGCCAGCTCCCTCCACAACCAGCGAGGAATTTCTGCCGGGTGCCCACGGCAGTCTCACCCCAAAGGGATGGGAATCATCACAAACATCTTGAAAATGACAAACTGGGGGTGTCTCCTTTAATGATAAACTCAAAAGCCTGTAAGAAATGATGTGTTTTCCTGCCCCTTGTGAGCCATTTTTCCCACAGCACTGGTTTTTAGAGACCCTGGTTTGTTTTATTTTAGCACAGCTTACCCCAGAGCAGAGGTTCACTGATGGGACAGTGTCAGAGCAGCCCTGATCTCACAATCAGCTCTGTTCCTACAGCATTCCATTTTAGGGCTTTCTCTTTCTGTTTGCTGCAGTGCTGCTGAATATCCTGGATAACAACACCTGATTATAGCTCCCATCAGAGGAGCACGAGGAAATACAGCCTCATTTTGCTGTTGTAACTTGGCAATGGCTCATTTGGTGTTTCCATTGATGGCAGATTTATCTTTCCAGCAGAGACAAAATATCTCTGCCCTAGGTAGAGCCAACACCTTCACTTAGTCCATGAATTTCCTTCTTGGATCTCTGATGTTTTTTTGGATTAAAGACTGGAAGATTTTTGACGATGGCCAATTCATTGCTTACATTGTTATCAGAAAGTTGTGTGCAGCCTGGCACTGTTTCAAAAAAGCACCTGGGGCAGGGGGGAAGCAGATCTCAGTGCCCCAGATGTGTGTGCCACAAAATCAGGCTTCCCAAAAATTCCCTGTATCCCTCAGTACCTCATAAATTATCCAGTGGTGCCTGTAGGAGTCCCTGGCCTGTTAAAGGTTTTCTGATCTGTTGCAAGCCTGGATGTCCTCATCCTCTTTTTCCTCACAAGGGTCTCTCTGAAAATGTGTGATTAGATGAGATAATTTAATTTAATTGGGCAGTCATTGGGCTGCACAATAGAAAAATTCATTTCTCAGTTAAAAAATTCATTTCTCAGTTTAAAAAAAAAAAGGCAGAAGAAATGAGGTAACAACATGTTCTTTAATCTGCTCTGCTTGGTTTGCAAATATCTGGGGTGAGGAGCTGCCCCTCAGGCATAAATACAGGGCTTTAACTCCTGGGGAAACTTCCCAGTGTGACAGCACAGCATCTCCCAGGGGACAGCAGTGCCCAAGGAAAATCCAGCACTGAACTGATGGTCTGGAGCTTTTCCTGTCGTTATCAAAAGCAAGGAGCACAACCACTGTTTTTGTCAACAAGAAGTCCTTTTCTTCTCAAGAGATTTCCAGGCTATTTTTGCAGATTTGACGTTTTGATAGTTCAAGCAAAGTTTTGATAAACACCAGGGAGGAGTTTTCCATGGGAGAGCAAAACCAGCCTGGCTCTTGCACATGTTCCTGTTGATTCCCAAATCCAACCTGCCTTTCCCACATTCCTGTTGGTCATGGATGTCTAAGAAGAACTTCAAAAATTCTTCTTAAAATTATGTCTGGGGGCTTTGCATGAGAATAAAAGGACACTGTAAGGTAACACTGTCAAGTGAAATAAACTCATTTTAGAGGCTCAAGAACCAGCTGAAGGCCTCCCTCTTGTTTTAGGACATTCCTTTATCAATTACCCATTCACCTTCACACCCAGATTTAACTTAATTTAACCTAAATTTTCTAGATTAACCTCATAAAAGGTGTACCTTTCCTGCACTTTAAATATCTTTATTGCCAACAGTAATGCAGCCTCAAGTATTTAAACTCTGCAGGAGTAAATTTGGACAGTCAGCAACATCAATATATCGACTGATAGTTACATTTTAATAACATTGGATGCATTAATATTGTCTTTAGTGATAACAATGTGGCCAAGAATAACATTTTTATTCCTTGCATGCAGTTTGGGAGTGTATATATAACACCACTCTCTTTTCTGATCTTTTTCAAAGCCAAGCTTGCAAAATCCAAATTACAGACATGGGGAAGGCAGAAGAGGGTTTTCTAATTTCAAAATTAATTTTTGAATTGCAAAGTTAATTGCAAACCCTAAAGTATTCTTTCTTTCAACAACATGGATATTTATTGTTGATTATATTATATATTGATATATATTATTGCTTATATATTATTATCTTATTATTACCATTTATCATAAGAGAAGTATTTAAAATGGAAGAGTGATAATTATATTAAAACAATTTATAGTTGCTCATCCATCCATCCATCCATCCATCCATCCATCCATCCATCCATCCCTCTATCTATCCATCCATCAATCCCTCCATCCATCCATCCCTCTATCTATCCATCCATCCATCCCTCTATCTATCCATCCATCCATCCCTCTATCTATCCATCCATCCATCCCTCCATCTATCCATCCATCCCTCATCCATCCATCCATCCATCCATCCATCCATCCATCCATCCATCCCTCCATCTATCCATCCATCAATCCCTCCATCCATCCATCCCTCTATCTATCCATCCATCCATCCCTCTATCTATCCATCCATCCATCCCTCTATCTATCCATCCATCCATCCATCCCTCCATCTATCCATCCATCCCTCATCCATCCATCCATCCATCCATCCATCCATCCATCCATCCATCCATCATCCATCCATCCCTCCATCCATCCATCCATCCATCCATCCATCCATCCATCCATCCATCATCCATCCATCCATCATCCATCCATCCCTCATCCATCCATCCATCCCTCCATCCATCCATCCATCCATCCATCCATCCATCCATCATCCATCCATCCCTCCATCCATCCATCCATCCATCCATCCATCCATCCATCCATCCATCCATCATCCATCCATCCATCCATCCATCCATCCATCCATCCATCCCTCATCCATCCATCCCTCATCCATCCATCCATCCATCCATCCATCTCTCCTTTGTTAGCTCGTTTTCTTCTCTATTCTACAGCAGTTACCAGTGGCTAAGAGGAAAAAAAAAATTCCCAAGCATTGCCAAGCAATTCAGGAAGGGTGGTGAACACATCTGAAACACATTTACCATCTGGTGACTTTTTTTTCATGTTAAAAAGATAGCAGATGAGGCAATTTGGAATGTATTTAATGCTTGAGATTAGGAAAAATATAGGAATTTTTTTTTGTTTGTTTGTTTCAATGAGGCTTAAAGTAAAAGCTTTGAATTGGGAACAAAGCACTGATGTGAACCTTGGGCTGGGACATTTTAGAGTTTACTCTGAGGGCTGATCCTGACAGCACAGGTTGGGTGAGCCATGTGAGGGATAAAACGATGAAAATGGATAAATAGGAATAAAAGCAAAGGTTGGTTTCTGTCAACCTCCTGCCAGGGGCCTGGGGCTGGAATTAGCAGGGAAATTCAGCCTGGATCCCATCCCCAAGCTCCCAGACACACATCCATGGCACCTGCTCCCTGTTCCCACCCAAACCCACGCTGAGCTACAAAACCAACCAACCCAAACTCAATATTTGGTCACCTCCAATGGCTGGGATGAGGAAAAGTGATGGATTTTCCCAACTAATGGCAATGAGAGCAGGAGCTCTGTGTTCAGCAATCTGGGACACAAACACCAACTGCAGCTCCAGGATTTTGGAGTGGAGTGAATGCAGGATTCATTCTTTTACTCTTCTTTCACTCTGCTGCTCAGACTTTTTGGTTGGAGGCGAGCAGGGCTGGCAGTTTTGAGGCAATATCTCCTGTGTTAGGTGGCCTCAAGTCCTTCAGCCTCAGGGTCTGAGATCCAGCTAGATGCTCTCTGTCACTCTTTCCCACTCCTTGTCTCCATCTGCATTCACCCACCTTCCTTCATCAGACAAAAATGAGACTTTCTCATCCCCACCATGCAATATTGCCTTTCTCATTTTGCAAGGTTTTCCCTAAAACCCAGGATTTACAGGATTCTGTAAATTAGCAGGAAGGAGGCAACAGCTTCTGTACATTTTCTCTGAAGCTGAATTTTTTAAGGATTTTTTTCCCTCCCCATATGTTAAAAAGATTCCAGAAAAGTCTAGCTTAGCCCAGGCAATCTCTAATTAATGTGCACTGGGTTAACTTCAAGTAATTCCAGGTTTAACAGTCCTATGAGCAATGCTGAGAAATTACAGTGGAGTTTTTTTTTTCCAGGAGAAAAGTGAAATAATAGCTGCTCTATAAAACCCCCTCATCTCCACCACTTCCCACCTCATTTGTTTAAAGCCTGTTGGTTTTATGGCTTGTCTGCACCTCTCCTGGAATGGGACTAATAAGAGGAAACGATGTGACTTGTCCACTGCTTCCAGCATAAAAAAAATCCCCTCATGCTCCTGCTACAACATCCACAACAGGCACATGCCTTTAAAAAATACAACAGCAAATTAATCAAGAGCAAACATGAGTCTCTTCTGCCTAAGGGGTCTGTGGAGGATGGTAAAGAATCAAAAAGAAGGCTACAGCTGATTTATATTTCTTTATGATGATCAAAGGCAAATGGACTCCAATTCAGCAAGGAATATAAATTCTGTGTGAAAACTCACTTTTTCTGCTGCATATAAAATTGAAAAGCCTTCTCCACTGAGCTCTATCTGGTTTAAAATCCATTAGCTAATACTGCATGCCCTGAGGTTAAAAAAGGAGCAAAAATCCAAGGGTGGACTAGACTTTGCAGAGAGTTTTTATGTGTTCCCCCAGTTTTATGTGTCTTTCTTGCTTCTTAGCTGGAGATTATTAGATTTTGAGAAATCTGACTTGTTAAAACAATTGTTGTCACAAAGTTCCTTATACACAACCAGCTAATGAAGCGTTTTCCTCTATGGAAAATAAATCAGCATCCAAAAAAAACCAAATCCACCAAACCAAAAGCTCTGCCCTGAAATGTGTGGTGGCTTTGGTGACTTTTGGATGGTGGGAGAGCAGAGGGCAGCCCTGAGCCCCCACAGGGTCCCAGCTGCTGATTTTGGGGATGGATCCACAGGCAGGATGCTGTGATCTTGTTCGTGGACTCTTCACTGGGATGGAGGTTTGGATCCTAGATTAAACAGCCTGGAACAGCCAGCTCAGCTCCAGAGAAGCCAAAGAGTTCTTTTTTAGACCTCAGTGATTTTATGATTTTTAGATTTTGGGGTAGTGGAAGTAAGCTACTAAACCTGATGATTAGAGGAAAATAAAACTGGTGAAATGGAAAGGTGCATCCTCCTCCAGTGCTGGATGTTGGTTTGGTTTAAAACTTTTATGACCAAGAAAACAAAGCCAAAATATTCCATAAAAGTTTCTACAACACTTTGAAAAAGTAAAATAGTCTGTCCAGTTTTCCACTATGTTACACTTCCTGTATATCTTCTCTTCTCTTCTCTTCTCTTCTCTTCTCTTCTCTTCTCTTCTCTTCTCTTCTCTTCTCTTCTCTTCTCTTCTCTTCTCTTCTCTTCTCTTCTCTTCTCTTCTCTTCTCTTCTCTTCTCTTCTCTTCTCTTCTCTTCTCTTCTCTTCTCTTCTCTTCTCTTCTCTTCTCTTCTCTTCTCTTCCCTTCCCTTCCCTTCCCTTCCCTTCCCTTCCCTTCCCTTCCCTTCCCTTCCCTTCCCTTCCCTTCCCTTCCCTTCCCTTCCCTTCCCTTCCCTTCCCTTCCCTTCCCTTCCCTTCCCTTCCCTTCCCTTCCCTTCCCTTCCCTTCCCTTCCCTTCCCTTCCCTTCCCTTCCCTTCCCTTCCCTTCCCTTCCCTTCCCTTCCCTTCCCTTCCCTTCCCTTCCCTTCCCTTCCCTTCCCTTCCCTTCCCTTCCCTTCCCTTCCCTTCCCTTCCCTTCCCTTCCCTTCCCTTCCCTTCCCTTCCCTTCCCTTCCCTTCCCTTCCCTTCCCTTCCCTTCCCTTCCTTTTTCTCTTTTCTTTTTTCACCCATATTCTATTTTCTATTTGAAATTTCTACTTTTCACCCTTTGAATTCTTTTCTGCTCTATCTAACCTTGAACATCCAAACACCAAAATTTTCTACCAACACTTTTTTCTAGGACCTCAAAGTCCTCTCTCCTTGCCAGCTTTACATCTTGTGCTACCCTGCAGCATGTTGCAAGGCAGTGTTCTACTCCAAAATATTTCTGCAGATTTGAATGACATCATTTTAAAATGGTACAAAAGCTATTTGAAGGGGGATAGAAATCATAGGAATATTTTTATTTAGCTTTTAAGCTCTTTAGCAACAGAATTGCTCTTCTCTAATTTTGTTTCACTATTAATAAAGGGATTATTTTGGTTTAGAAAGAAGAGGGTTTTGAGGCTGTGTGAGGCAACCTGGCTGAATGGGATTCAAGTCTTGATTGTTTTTCCTTATGCACTGAAAATTGTGTGTTTGAGAAGTAAATGTTTAGGAGATTCACTGGACAAGAAATTATGTGGAATGAGGTCAGGGGACCTTCAGAATTAGAGCTTCACATTCTAAGATGCAATGTTGTTTTGTCATAAAACTCTCCCCAAAACTGTTGTCAGTCCATCCTTTTTAAGAGGGTGACATTATCAGAAGTCACTGCACTGCCCTAATTCTGCTCCCACCAAAATCAATTGGATTTTCACTTGGTTGGAAACAGACCAAGGAAAATTCTGGGTGCTCCTGAAAAACCACATCTGTAACATGTGTGGGGGTTTCCAAGAATTTATCAGTGCATCAGAGGCTTGGTTGGGTTTGAAACCTTCAAGCAAAGCATCCTCAAGTGAAATCCTTCTAGTGGGAGATTCCCTGCCCATGGTGGAGGTCTGGAATGAGATGATCTTTGAGGGGCCTTCAAACCCAAAGCATTCTGTGATTCTGTGAAATTCATGAGCAGAAATTCATGATGTGTTTAAAATTCCTGTGCAGGAGAAGCATGGAAGCCATCCAGGCTGGACAACCACAGCCTTCAGCTCCAGGGTTCAGCTGCCAATTGCACTCTGCATATTTAATCAAGTGCACTATTGTTTCCAGTGCCTCATTTAAATTCCTCAACTAATTAAAAAAAATCATAAATAACTCTTATAGAATTGTTCTGCCTCTGCCAAGAATAATTAAAACAATTTAGCAGAATGAACCTCCTAATTGTCCGTGTTCAGCATTCCTAATTCACCATAAAGCTGCATGCTCCTACAGGGAGCCAGTCACTGACAAATCTCCTGTATTTTATATTTTGCTGGATGAAACTTGAAGCACTTTGCTCACATCTTCTCTGATCTTACTGGGATTGCCTCAGTTTTTCAACAAATTAAAGACTCCAGTTTTGCCCAATCTGTGTTTATAAAAGATCAATTTCTCCACGAGATGTTAGTTGGTTCATCCTTTCCCTCTTTCATTTTTTCTTGCTTTAGGAACAATGAAAATGGGAACAGGAAGAAAACCCTCCTTTAGGGAATGTGTTACCTTAAAGATACGAATATCCCAAAAAATGAGGTATTCAGAATGCTGGTCTGGCTTTCAAAATTGAAGATGTTGTCTAATCCATGATGGTTTGGGGCATGCAAAGGGTGGTGAAGGTGGCATCTGCCAATGCCTTGGAGGAGCAATATCTGCAGGAATGGTGGCCAATTTCCAAGGAGACAATTTCCTGTAAGACCAGAGCTGCTTTAACTTCCTTTTAACCTGTGCCTTCTCAAATGGCCCCTGACAAGTCTGCAACTGTGCCTGTAAATAAAAGATGAACCACCTGAGGTTGGGAGGAGGATTATTGATTGCAGGGGCTTTGTGTCTGATCCTCATCCTGCTCCTTTCCAACCCCTTCCAAAAATGGCTCAAGCCACAAATCCCAGGAGCAGCAGCTGTGGTCAGCAAAGGAAGCCCCTCAAAGAGAAAAGGGTGGGAGAACTCAAACTCACCATCCTCTGAGGATTTTGGACACATTTCCTCCTTTTGTTTGCCCTACCCTGGGCAAAACTGCCTTCACTGGCAATAATTCCTCTGTTCTCAAATAATCTAGATAGAATATTATTTCAAAAAATCATACAAACCACATTTTAAAGAACACAGACCTTGACCCTTTATAAACTGTTTTTGCTTATAGGCAACAATTTATTGAATAGCTAAGATTTAATTTGGGTTTTTTTTTTTCATTTCTGTTTTCTCTCCTTTTCAAGGGACATCTCAAAATTAGCAGACTTTATCAGTCCAATCTTTCAACAATTTCCACAGTGCAGAGGAATCCCTTAGCAAAATGATAAGAAAAGACCACAAAATGTTATTTTGTACCCAGATCATAAAATCAGTTTTTCATTGGTTTCTCTTTTTATAACCCATTTTTTTAATGATGAATTGGACATTTCTGCCTACAAACACTTAAGCTTCCTCGAGGTAATTTGGCATCGCATTTTGGGAAATAAAAGTGGGTTCAAGGCATCATTTAGGAAAATGTCACGCAGTCAAGAGTCATCAAGTCCATCTCTCTTCCCTAAGACCTGATCAGCTAAACATCCTTCCTTGTTTTTGGAACTCCAACTTCCCAAAAATTCTGAGCAGAATCATCTTCCCTGTGATTTCATCTGGATACCTCTTGTCCTGCCACAACAAACAAGGGTTTTTTTTTTTTCCTTCTTTTCAAGAGCATTAAAAAATAGTGATTCAGCATGGTTGTTTTTTTAAATGCTTTTTATTTTTTGCCTGCTTTAGGAAAGGGTAATGCAGATGATGAATGGGAACACTCAGTGGTGGAAGAGAAATGATTTGCACTTAGTGCTTGAAATGTGTGAGTCGTAGCACTGTATAAACACCAAAGGAAAAAAAAATTCTATGAAATATAAAACACTGAGCCAGTGTTGCTGCTTTAACCTCTGTCAGACGTCCCCCATATTTTTTGCTACTCGTGAAGCATTTGCAAGCAGGTTTTGCTTTTGCACTAAGACTACCTTTGTTTTAAAACTGATATAACAAATTAATAATTTTAAAAAAACCCGACCTTATGGCTTAAATTCTGTGCTTTGCCTCTTGATGGGAATGTTACAATTTGGAGGAGCTTTAAGCTATTTATTTTTTCGATTCTGAAGTCCATCCTGAAGGTCAAGCAAAACTTTAACCTTGGCCTGATAGTTCGTCACCAGGCTTTGGATTGGGAATGGAGATGTTTAAATGGTTTTAAACTGAAAGAGAGGAGGTTTAGACAGGATATTGGGAAGGAATTCCTCCCTGGGAGGGTGGGGAGGACCTGGAATAGAATTCCCAGAGAAGCTGTGGCTGCCCCTGGATCCCTGGGAGTGTCCAAGGCCAGGTTGGACATTGGGGCTTGGAGCAATTAATTCCCTGCTAATGTCCAACCAGCTCGCCCCCTCCCAGCACAAATCCCTCTTTGCATTTTGAGATGCCCTGAAATACGTTCTGGTGTTGATTTCTTATTTCTGTAGCTTTTGATAATGTCATTTATGGCCTGTTTGTGAGAGGCAGCCACCTGGGGAGCCTGGATCCCACTGCTGCAGGGGTGACAGATCCTGGAGAACATCTTGGGGAAGATCAAAGCAGCAGCAGCAGCAGCTTCCCATGTATTTCTGGCTGCTTCTTGTTCCCAATAAATGTTGTGGTTCTGGGGCCAGGGCTCAGAATCTCACTGATTTTTATCCTCATTTCCCCATCTGGCGCATTTTTTTCTCCAAAACCCCAATCTGGTGTTTTCTCAAGGCCTTTGACAGAGTGGATCCACCTGGGGAAATGTTGTAGGGAGAGAATTTAATGGCTCAGCCTTCAAACCAGGCTGCTTTTGTGTTGGGAGGGGGAGATGCAGATGTGCACACAGGTACAACTTCCCAAAGGGATGTAATCACTAATCTGAACAGAAAACCAGGAATATTCCTAACAAAGCTCTTTCTGTGCCTCAGCTTTACCATCAGTGAGGAGAATTTTTTGTTAGCTGTGTAAGTTTAATCCCCTAATGATTAAAATGTATTTTTTCCTTCTACCTCTACTTCTTTTTTCTTTTAATTTTATTTGAAAATGGGCCTCTAATGCTTGCAAATTCTTAAACATTTATGGATAAACCCATGAATCTGCAAACACTTGCAGATTTCCCCTGACAGCTTGAATTCCTATATTAAACCTCATCTGGTAACTGCAAGTGTCAAAATTATTCCTGGTGTGCTGAATCAGCCTAACTTTGTCACTGCATCCAAGAGAAGTGGAAAATTAAAGTGAATTTCTTTGCTTCATAGCTTGATACATGAAAATGCATGTACAAATGAACAGCACACACAAAATTATAATTTTAAATTACATTCATTTATGTCCTCTGGAGAGTTTTGTGTGTCACCAGGCAGGAAGAGACAATCTTCCTCAGTAACCACTATTATTTATTGATTTATTTTTTTAATACCTCGAAAAAAAAATATAATACCTGTGGTGGTAGGTCCAGGAAACACATTGAAAGTTTTCCTAAAATTTCTAATGAGAAATAGTGAAATGTCAGAAGAAGAGTGAAAGATGGGGAATTTCCTTTTCATGCCACCATGTGAATATTGGTGATTCCTCTTTCCCAAGTCATTAAAATTCCTTAAAATCTGACATGAGTGAAAGATATCAATGTACATTTAATTAATGCAAATAAAATGCTTTTGGGGAATCACAGAGCTCAAAACAGTCAAATATCAGATATTCCATTATTTGTGCTTTCTGACATGTCGTGTACATGTTAATATTTTATTCCCTGAACCATTTCATCTCCTCTCCTTATCTCTTCCTCCCAGTCTCTCAGATGAATGTGGGTGAAATAAAAGGCATTTTAAAGCATTGTGAAGTTTCCACAATAATCTTCCTCTGACCATCCCTTGGGAGCCTTTTTTTGTTGGTGTGCTCAGTGGTAGGGGTAGAAAAGGAAATAAACCAAAAAAACCCCATTTTTCAATGTTATTTTTGAGCTTCTTTTCCCTTCCACACTCCCTGGAGCCAGCTTGTACTTTGCCCTCTCTGTTCTCTCTCACTTGGCCTGAATCTCCTGCCATTTATCTTGGGCTTCCACCAGCCCAAGGAGGCTGCCCTCCAATTCCAGCAGATTTGCTCTTGATCCAAGAAAATGGGGAAAATCTCTGCACCAGAGCTCAGGGCTTGATGAGATTTAGGAATGTTATTAATTAGAATTATCAGAATGTCAGCCCACGTTCTTCTGATGTAGAACAGGATCGGTCTCTTGCACCAAAGGAACTCCTGTGATTTTAGGAGTGGGAAATAAAGTTCTTCCCCCCTCCTTTGTTATGGTTTATTGACTGGTTGGAGAATGGCTTGGAGAAGAGTCTGACCATTCCATTTTTCTCTCTGTGCCTCACAGAATAATCTCTTCTCCTTCTCTGCTGACCCCAGGCCTCAGAGAGAACCTGCAGGCAGCACCCCAGGTCCCCCTGGCTGTTTCTTTTTCACAGCACTCCCAACAAGTGTGAAGCACCAAACACCTCTCAAACCTCGTTTTTCCTGAGGTGAACCATTCAGGATGAGCTCCTGCTGGGGAGGAATTGTGCTTTGGGCTCTCCTTCCCAACCTCCTGTCAGGTTTGTCTCCAGAATGTGCTTTTACATCCCTGCAGCCCTGCCAGTGGGGAAGCTTTACAGGGACTCTGCTTCCACCAAGCAATCAAAGATTTTGAGGTGAATTTTTGGGGGATGATTGCCTTAATTTCCTCTCCTCAGAAGCCCTGGGGTGGCTCATTGAGTGCTCTCATTAATGCCCCAAGAGCAGAGCAGCATGGCCCTGAATTTGGGCTCTTGTTTGGGTGCTTGGGTGCAGACACAAAGTTCTGCCTGCCAGAGCCACTTTCCCAAAGCCCAGCTTTCAGCAGCCCTGGCCACCATGTGGCTCTGGCCATCTGAAGGCAAAATTTCTCAAGAAGAGCTTTTGCAGTCCTGAAAATTCCCAGGGCACACCAGCTGAGATTGGAGGGAGGCTTGACTTCCAGCCAGAGGGGGGAAAAAAACTCCAAACAAAAAATAACAACATTTTCCAAGTATTACAACAGCAAAAGGACAGCCAAGAGAGTGCATTAAGATGTTTTTAGAAGACCAATTCATGCTGCTTTATATCTCCCCTCATTTTAGTGCAGGCACAGAGAGAACCTATTTTACCCATCTGGTTGAGCCTCCCTCCCTTAAATTGGGCTCTTTTTTTTGCCTGTCTTGCCTGGAAGTTTAGAAGAGGAGACTCCATTTGCTTGAAATGCCATTTAAATATGTAAGAGTTTTATCAGCAGAAAGGCTTCATTATTGGGAGGAACAGGAACAGGAGGCACTAAAGGGACTAGTGCAGGAGGCAGGAGGTGAGGATTACTGTTGCTGTGCTATCAGTGATGCTGAAAGGCTGGGGAGCCTGGAGGAAATTTAAATCTTGCTCTATCTTTGGCAGCAGACGTGCTGGGTAGGGCTGGAGCAAAGGTGTGCAGCTTAAAAGCTCTACAAACCCGTGCAGAAATGAAACCACCTTTCCTCCTCCGTGTTTTACAGTTGCTTCTTTCCACTTAATTTTACAGCCTGGCAAGGAAGATAATTCCTTGGATCTTCCCTGACATCTCAAACAAACATTTTGGTTTTGTTTAAACTCATCCTCATCTAACACCACTTACTGCGGGTTTCGCCTCGGGGCTTTAGAGGTGTTTAGTTTTTATTGTTCTCCTGTTGTAAGCAGAAGCACAAGCACATCTGAGATGATGGCAGGCTGTGTTTGACACGGATCCACACACCCATGAATTAGTTTGGGGCATTACGAGGAGAAAAGTGAGATTTAGGGCAAAGGGATGAGCAGGAGCAGAGACTTTCTGTCCCATCCCTCTGCAAGACCTCAAACAATTCCTTTAAAATCTGTGTTTGAGTCTCTTCTCTTCTGTGTCTTCTCAACTGATTTTCTCTTTATGAAGAAAAAAAAAAATCAAACCAATTATGCCTGCAGACTATAAAGGTTCTATATTCCATTATTACCAATATTTAGATGTGGTGTAGCATTAAACTTACAAATGGGATTTTTTTTTTCATAAAGTATAAATAATTAGCATTGCTTTATTTCAACTACAACATCTGTTAGTTCAGTTTTGCTGGTGTTTTTTTGCTGCTTTTTAAGCTGCAGAGTCAGAGAAGAGAGCAATTAAATGATAGAATGTGCTTAATTTCATAACCTGGGGTAATTTCATGAAGAGTAGGAAAAAGAAAAATGAAGGTTGAACATGAGGACAGGAGGTAAAGAAGTATCATAAAAAAAATCCCTCAGGGTATCTCATCACTTGGGTGTCTTAAAACTAGTCAGGAAAATTGACTTTAATGTCTGCTCTAGGAAAGAACCCCGAGAGTTTGCACAGGTTGGGCTGCAATAATCTCATCCCTTTGTTTTCCTGTGGTTTGCTGTGTTGTTCCCTGAGACATGACCATGCAAGTTCTTTCTGTTTGAAACATGGAAAATATCTGTCCTGTTCCCAAACATCATTTCCACTCCCACCAAGCTGCTGTGAAGACCCCAAGGCATGAGCAAGCTCAAGGGGGGCCCTAAAGCCAGCAGAGAGTGGAGAAATCCCTCCCTGTCTCCATCCTGGGGAGAACATATTTCCCAACTCTCTCCTGCTGGAGCCTGCTGACTTCCAGAACAATCAGAATTCGTCTGGAAAATATTTCTAACAAAAAGCTTTGCAATCACATCTCTGTCTTGGTCATAGCAAATGATACAACAACAGCTGTTTCCTCCCAATTAATTGCATTTAATGGTGCCCAGACTGGGATGCAGAGGCAGCTCCTTCAGATGAAGATGTCAAAACTAATGGAGTGAACTATCTCAAGGTGTGATTAATTCCTGGGCAAATATTTTTCTTTATTAGGCCGCTAATTAGATTACTTTCCGAATTCTCAGTTAATAAAAATATTAATATTTGATATTTATCTCCTGCCAGGCACTAATAGCTGGTGTGTTAAAGCCAGCTGTATTTGATCTGGGTTTATGAGCTCAGGGCTTTGCTGCACTCGGGGTGGGCTGGGTGCTGATCACTCTGTAGTGGCCAGAGCACCTCCTGTTATCAGGAAAATCAGAGCCCTGTTTGTGCTGGGTGTGCTCTTACACAGAGGTGTGGAGCTCTGCAGCAACTGCTCTGAAGCCAGATGAAAAAAAAAAAACCAAAAAACAAAAATAAAATTAGAGAATGTGTGAAAGTCCCTGCTATGTGGGGAGAATAAAGCAGCTCTGAAGGAAGGAATCAAAATACACAGAGCTCAGAGGATGTCCTGTGTGCCAGACCAACACTCTGGGGGGAACTCTAACCCAGCAGTTTACTCAGAGTTGTATTTACAAGGAGGTTACTAATAGTGTTTGGTGCTGCAGAATTGCCTGGGTGCAAATGAGAACGTGCAGATAAAATCCAGAGGATCTGTGAGCAATCCTAAACATCAGGATCCCCCTGGAGGTGCCCAAAGGGTGAAGTGGGCTGGCAGAGGTGAGGGCTGATTCAGGTTCTTAAACCTGGTTTAAATAACAATTATTATAATTTTTAATAAAAAATTATAATTATCAAGGAAGACAAAACAGAAGTAGGAAAATAAACGAATGGTGCTTGCTTCCTTTGCTTGTAAAATGAGATGGCAACAAAATTCTTAAACTTTTAGAAGGTTAAAACCTTTTGCTTTTTATGTTTGAAAGCTGCAATGCAATAATAATTTTTTTGTCACCTGTGTCATAACTTATGTCAATATTTTCACCAAATCCTTATTCAGGTGTTGCCACATCTGAGGAACCTGTGAGCCCCTGGAGATGCCAGGAGAAGCAGCACTCTCATTTTCCATCTCTTACAGGTTTGCTGGGAGGAAATATTGGAGTTGTTTCCAAGTGGGAATAGCCTGAGTTGGACACCAGCACTTTGACTCTTGTAAAAGCCCCTGCAGGTATCACTGATGGTTTTGGGGTTCTTTAAAAGGCAAATATTAATGTAGCACAAGGAATTCTCCAAGATCTTCTGTTGGTGTTCTGATGAGCAAGCCAAAAAGGGTTTGATATCTCCCAAAATTCCTGGGAATGCCCTCATTGACCAGAGCCACATCAGAGCTGAAGAGCAAACGAGAAATTGAGGCAAACAGCACAAATGGAAGACCAGAGGCACTAAGGGTAGGGGAATTTTTTAGCACTGCCCTTTTTATCTGGGAAAGTTTAACCTAAAAAGATGGTTCACTGCACTGTCAGTAAAAGAAATGTTTTGGTGTTGCTTAAGAATTTCAGAATTAGTGTCAGCAGCTAATAATCACTGAATGACATGTACTGAAATCAAGCTCTGTATAACATACATGCCACTTTTTGTGAGAAAAATCTACTTTGGATGGGAATTTCTCCTGCTTAGAACTCTCCTGATCACGTGCATCTCATTAAAACACCATTTTTGGGCTAATTTGCAGCTTGTGTAGGTCACCACAGCTTCATTTTCTTTTTTTTTTATTAATAATCTGGTTTAGTTCTGTATTTTCAACACAATAATCCATTACATTTTACTATTCACTTTGCTAGGAATGTTAAAGAGATGATAGTTCATTAATAATCATTGTAACAGCACTAATTAACGTAACACCACCAGCTGTATCCAAACATGCATTTCTTTAATCTAGAAAGAGAGAATCTGGGTAAGAATTTTCTCATTATAAGAAGTGGGGATGGAAATATTTTCACAAAAATATTCTTCCACAAAGGTTTGACATGAGTTTGATCTAAAGGAAAATGCTGGAAGAACAAAGAAGATAAAGAACCTGAGCAAGGTGGCAACCAGCCTTGGTGGCAGCAGTGGAACTATGCAAAGGAAGGGCTCATTAGCTCTGAAAGGGGGAAAAGAAAAGAGGGAAAAGGGAAAAAGAAAAGAGAAAAGGGAAAAGATTGACTGATCTCAGCTCAAGCCAAGGCTGGGAATGTGTGTAGGTTTTCCTAGCTCAGCTGCTGGGCCTGTGGGACATGGTGAAGTGCTGCTTGGTGAGAAATTAAAAATATTTTTATAGATAAATAGGATATTATTGACTCCCAAAATGTAATGGGACATTTAAAATCAGACAGTGAAGCTGCAACAGTGGCAGAAAACGCAAGCTGAGCCTCCCGTGGTGGCTGGGAATTAAATGCCATTCTTTAGGAGTTACTGGGCAAGTGCAAATAATCCACAGCACATGTCAGTCTGGAAGAATTAGCAGGATGAAAGCTGATGCTGTGGTGCAGGAAGCTGAGGTGGAACTAAAATCAGGTTTCAGTTGTCAGGTGGCAGGCAGTGAAAACGGTTCTGAGGACAATTTAGTGACAAACCCTTGGGCCAGAACGAGTGGGGCTGACTGGTGGCTTCCCAATAGAGCCTCCTCAAAACCCCCAGTCATTCCAGCGTGGTTGGAGAAATTAAGTCTGGCTCTGCTCTTGTGTCAGGATAAAATGGAATCACCAAATTTCAATGAGATTTGGAATTTCTCCTTGGAAGACAATTTTAACGGCTATTTTGGTTTTGGATCCAAGCAGAACGTTGATAATGCCAACAAAATCAGACTGTAATATTAAGATATAAAAATTCCAGATCTGTCTCCTATAGGAACACACTTCTCCTTTCATTCTCTCAGGGCATTTGTGCCAGGTGACACAAAGCAGCACCCACCACCACAGGCCTGCCATCCTGTTATCTCTTACAAAACATGATAACCTTTCTTCTGAGATGAAATTCATTAAAACAGTCTAGCATTTTTGAACATCATTTTCTATTTCAAATTGTTGCCTGTGACACTGAGAGAGTTTACCACTGTGGCACTGAGTTAAAACCCCCATATTTCAGTGTGCTGCACTAGCTGCATTGCTGTGAAATAATTTTTTCCTTGATATTGAAAACAGTTGCTCCTGCTCAGCTCCTGCATTGCGTGGTGACCTGGGGTGTTGTGTCATTCTGTGTGCTGAAGTTTAAACATTTTTCCTGTCATTTACAGCTGATGAGCCCACACAATCATTTGGAGTGATTCTGATGCTAAAGTTTAGTGACCTGCTGGCATTTGAGCCCTTAACCATTTCCTTGCATCCACAATAACCTCATTATGCCTCTCTTCAATCACCCAGAGAGGAAGGTAAAGCAAGGACCACGTTTGCTGAGAGAGCAGCCTGCTTTCCGTGGAGTTTGGGAATGATTTGATTTTGCACAAAGCTATATCCTCTCTGCACCTATCCATAATTAATGACAGTCGATTGCTCCTGGTTTTGTTCATGCCAAGGTTATTTTGGACAACACTTTGGTTCAAAAAGCTGCAGCAGAGTCCTGTAAACACTCCTGGGTCACTGATGACAAGATTGCTGTATAATTCTAATACATTATCTCCCAAGCTGTCCCTTGATGTCTCCTCTATAGCCCAAACACTGCCTGCTCTGAGTGCCTCTATTTACAGATGGTCTCTGCTGTCCCAAAGCTTAAACACATTCTACATGTCTGGATTTAATTTATTCCCCTGAATGAAACTTCCCAATAAAAGCTGCTCTTTTGGTCACAGAAATGCCAGCATACCCAAAGTCAAATGAAGTTGGATGTGGGAGTTTCTGGGTCATCCATCAAACCCAGCCTGAGCTCAGGGCCCACGGGGTGGGGGATCCCCATCCATGGGAGGTGGCAGAGCTGTTGGAAGAAGGGCTCCTGTGATGGCTCAGGTTTAGCTTTTATATTTTTCAGGTTCTGTGCTGCTTTAGTGTGTGGGTCTGAGCTTCTCATTATGGGATGGTGAGCTCTGTGCACAGAGCAGGGAGACAAAACAATTCCTGCTCCAGCTGGGCACCAAGGACAAATGAGCCAAATCTCAGGCCAGGAGCACAAACCCCGTGGGCTGGAGAGAGAAAAACAAGCAGGGTGGGACTGCAGGGGCTGAAGCTGGGATGGGACAATGAACTGCAAGGTGCAAATGGAGCAGAGCTGATCCCAGGGAGAGACCCCGGCAGCGCTCGGGGATTTTGGGGCCATTTTGGTTCATCTTGGGTGCAGCCCTGGCTGGGCTCTGGTGCTGCCCCAGGTGGATCCATGGAGGAGATCCTTGGGATAAATCCCTGCTTTATTCTGGGGCTCTGCCTGCACAAGGCATCCCCTGCATGAGGTTTGCAGCCATCCTGGGGAAGGGAGAGGGGCACAAACACCCAGGAGAGTTTGGAGGGGTTTGAGAGCCAACCCTCGTGTCCTGAGCACCACCACTGACCCCACTCCTCCACCCTGCCCAAGTGCTTTTCTCCAAAAATGTGATATTTTCTTTAATGTTGTTGCTTGGATGTAGTAAAAATTGGAATGACAGAGACCATGCTCTTTGTATGGTGGGGCTGGAAAAATTGCATTAGGAATGAAATAATTTCAGGATAATTTCCTGACTAAAGTGTTTTATGCTGTCTAGATAAAAAAAATCCCAAAGGGAGCTTATTAAGACAATCTTTCCTTTTTTTTTAACAGTAAGGATGGCTAAAAGCTGGAGTAGCTATGGAAAATAGAAATTTTTTTTTGTGAAGAAAAGGCTTTCAAATATGATTAAAGAGACATCTACCAATATTGCTTTCAGGACAGGTGACCCTGGCTTGTGTTAGCAAGGACTGAATAGATGTGTCACATCTTTTCTTCCTTTTATTTACTCTCTGACAGTTAATTTTCATTTTTATAATACCAACTTTGACACTTAAATCAATTCCTGTAGGTTGTATTTTGAACCTTTCCAATAAGATGAAAACTCAAATACACCTGATTTTCCCTGGCTGTACCATTAGTTTCCTGAAGTTGACTTGCAATCTATTAGCTCAAGGGTACTTTTACAACACAAAAAAAGCGACATTTTCTAAATTTTTAAGACTTTTAAAATGCAAGACAACAGATATAGACAGGATTATTAGATTTTCAACAGGAAGAATTAGGAACTTGCTTAGGTAACTAAGAAAATATAAGAAAAATACACCTGATGGTTTAAAGAGTGGTTTGATTAAAATATATTTGTGAAGTACAGAGGTATTTGCTGTGATAGCTGCAAATGTCAATAAAATAAACAAACTTTGCCTTTTGCTGAGTGACCCATCCCACAGGATCACGGAATCATTCAGGTTGGAAAAGACCTTCAAGGTGAGGTGCCACATCTACCTGTTTGTGAACAATTTCCATCATCTGTGCATGGACATTTAATGGCCAAATTCTTGCCACTGCTGGCCCCCACCATTGCCTGTTGAAATGCTTTGACACCTCTGTGGATCCTTAGGGAACTTGCACAAATATTGTTGTACAAAAACTTTAAAATAGTTTTTTAATGCTACCAGTTTCCCAAATGCCCTTGCCCAGTAACTCCCAGCTGATGGCTCCTTGGATTCCACTTTTTACTGTCTTGTTTTCTTGGGCTGAGATCTCCCAGTGTGAGCCTTTTGCACTCCAAATTCAGTGGAAATAAAGACGCGCAAACTCAGAGGAGCTCTGAACAATTTCAACTTGCTGCTTTTCCACCAGCATGTTACGGTTACTGAGCCTTAGATAATAATGGAAACAACACCAAGAACATTTTTTCATTGCTAAAGTGGAGTGAAAGGCTTGTTCTTTCCCCAGTTTCCAGCACAGAACTGCAGGACCCAGTGTGAGTGGGGATGGCAGGAACCCAGAGATGTTCCAAAGGATGTGCTGGGAATTGCATCTTTTGGTTTTTTTCCTCACCTCCAAATAAAAAGCTGTTTTCCCTTTAATGAATCTTGTTCTGCTTCCTCTGAGTTCTCTGCTCCTCAGAGCATCCCTATGAAAATAAAAGGATGTGGCCAATCCTCCACCACGACTTCCAGCTGGAGGAAAAATTCTTCCTCTTCTGTTTCACAGTCCACACACACAGATTTTTCAGGGACAACAAAATTAAACACATATTTCTTAATTTTTACCTCTGGATATAGGACTTGCTAAGAAAAACTTTTTCTTTTTTTTTTTTACCTTGCACACCTAGTCATTTCTGTTTTGATTTATTGATCAGACTTGTTCTTAGGCAAAAAAAAATTGCCTATTGCTTTTTCAAAAACCCAGAGATAGATCCACTTATATTCCTAATATGATACTTTGCCAGTTGCATCTAGTGATTTAATTAGAAAAAAGGTGAAGAGAAAAAAAGGTTCAAGCTAATAATTTCAAATTTTTACTAAACGAAATGTATTCACTTTTTAAAAATTGAATATTACACAATCTGAAAGTATTTAGAAGCCTGGAACAAGTGGAGGATTTCATTTCACAAGCTAACCTCTAGTTTTACTTTTGACTCAAAAGGGTTTTAAATGCTTTTGTTAAAGCCAATCCAAAATGATTTCCCTTGATTTTTTAGAACTGGTAGCTAAATAAAAAATCAGCTCATGCTATTCCAAGGTTATTTGAGGATTTCTTTGTGTTACTCTTGCGCTTCCAGTTTCATTCTCCTGGCTTGAGTAGCAGTTAATTATTTTCTCAAAAATCGAAGTAGACCTTAGCAACATGAAAGCAATAAAGAAATTCAATGGATTGCATTCACTCAACAGGGTAAAAATTTCTGAAGCCTGAAAAGTTCCTGCCCTGGAGAGTGAAAGGCCACTAATAACCCCTTGTCCTTGAGAGCAGCCCTGAAAAGAAAGAGGCAAAAGCTCTGCTTGGCTGTGAAGTGGGGTTTCATTTTCCAGCTCCTGTAGATATTGCAGCAGACACATGCAAGAAATAAAAGTGCTCCTGAACCAGTTAACAAGGTCTGTGCAGAGGAAAGCACACACCCTTCATTATCCTGATGTGAGGGACCTTCAGTCCTCTTCTTGAAGCCCAGTGAAAATTAAGATTTGCTGGTGTGGTTGGGGTATAAAGGGCAGAGAAAGAGTTGGTGTTGGTTTTGTCACCCCCCTCATCAAGATTTATGTCCTTTGCTGTAAATATTGTAATATTCAGCTAAAGTCTGGTCACAGGGGAGGGTTGGGGTATTTTGCCCATAAATTTAGTGAGCTGAAGATTGTCTTTATTTTGTGAAGTTTGTGATTGATTCCTAATGAAGGCCTTGCTTTGCTTGGCTCCCAGCCTAGGCTGAGGGCTGGGAAATGGCTTTGAATGAGCCCAAGTGCCATCCTGCATTTCACTGACTTACTGCACCCTCCTTGATCCAGTGCCTTTTGTCATCTGGGGTCTCATCTTGAAGCTCTTACTCAGGGAAAATTCTCTCTGACTTCAAAGCTAAGCAAAGCCTTTATGAATAAATCACCTGGGGTTTCACTGATCACAGATCCAAACTTCCCAGCCCATGAGGATTCAGGAGTGTGTTCCCAAGCTCTGCTCTTGGCATCCCTAATTCCTGCTCCTGCTGTCTGTGTCTTCCCTAATTCTCTTTATCATCTCACTGCTTGCCTTCTCCAGATTCAGTAAACTCACAACAACCGGTTTAATCTCCGTATTTAAATATTTAAACCATTTGTCCTACCCGGGATTTTCCTCTTATTATAAAAAATTACACTCACATGGGAAGTTAAAGAGAAAATAAATTCATTTAAGGGGTATTTTCCTTCTGTTGAAGCAGCATCTTGCTGTTGCTGACATAAATGGGTTTTATTGTCTGAGGTAGGAGGGAGATTCTTGTGGGTGTAATTGAGGGAGCCCAGGCAGTTTTCCCACTCAGAGGATCTTGTCCTCAATTTTTAAGCCACGTGAAACACTATTAGTGCCTGGTGGAAATAACAAAGGGGATAATCAGATGTTGGGTTGTAGAAAAGTCCAATGAGCTTTTCAGGAAAGCTTTGCCAAGATTTCTTCAGATGTATTAATAGCAAAAGCAAATCACTTCATTAGAAGTGTTATTGCAGCAACTATCACACACCCTTCTTGAGCTGTTACAGTGCAGTTATTTGAAGGCAAAAGCAAAGAGCTGCAAATTAACAAACTTCAATTATTGTTTTTAAACCTCAAGAGTTTCTTCTTTCTTCTCTGAGAAACAAAGCAAATTTTAGAGAAGCTGACAGATCGTCTTCCCCACACTCCAAAATCAAAGCTGCTATCATTTGAAATGTTTAGAAAATGCAAGTGATCTACAGACAGTTTTTTAATGTTTCTCCCACCAACAGTAACTTTCAAATTTCCAGTTTAGCAGATTTCTGTTTCCTCTCAATCAATTCTGGCTTTTTCCAAGAGATTAATCTTTATTCCTTTGAAACTGAGGATGGATGTGTGTGTGCCTGGCCTTGAGAAGAAGAGCCCAACATCAAAGCTCAGCCCCTGACCATGCCACAGATTATTTTATGTTATTAATTTATGTTTATATTAAACAAGTCTTCCCTTACTCAGCTCTGTCTCTGGGAAAGAGGCTGCTGATAATTTTTCTTCCCCATGTTTTATCTCTTTCATCCAATGCATGAGATTGGCTGTCAGGATATGTCCCATTAAGAAGCAGAGCACCCAGCACAAGAGAGCCTAAATTGCCCTTCACACTTTCCAAAGCAGAAATATGAAGAGATTCAGCATTAGATTAATAAATATAATGTGTCCCAAAATGAGGGAAATCATCTCCACCGTAAGCATCTTTATTTTCCTTGGGAAACTTCACAGACACATTCAGAGTAGCTGATGAGCAATAGAAGCAGTGCTAAAAGACCAATAAAATACACGAAAACCAACACAGACAGATGCCAGCAGGTCACCTTAGATGGTTTTGTGTAAATTAAAAAGAAATATGAAACAATTTACGGCTGGCCCTTCTGCGAGACAGTTCTTTGGAAAATTGATTAGTAATCTCACAGGCTACCCTTCTCTTTGCCTTAGCATTTTACAGCTGGCACCATCCATCTGCCACCCAAGCATATAAGATCAGCAGCTACACAAATCAGTAGCTGGATAAGATCGCAGCCTATTTGCTCGTTTTTAAAAAGAAACGCAGAAAAATGGGGAAAATCTGGGGTTCTGGGGTGGTGCTGGATTCCAGGACAGGCTGCACAAGGACTGAGGTGCTTTTCACCCTTGCACAGCAATGTCCCAAGGTCTGAGAACTCAATATATTAAAAAATTACTGAGTTCCAGTTGCAAGCAAAGTATACGATAAACTCTAATAGAGGCAATTTCCACTGTGAAATGGGAGCGAGCACATGTAAACAGTGATAGAAGTGCAGGCTTGGGTTTGTCTGAAATGAGATTCCTGAGGGCTCAATCCTGACCTTTCCTGGTTAAACAGAGCCTATCCTGACTGTATTTATAAATATATTCATGGCACATATATTCATACTGTTTATGTGCTCAGAGAATGATCTTCCTGTCCCAGAGACAGATCATCTGGCAGTGCTTCCTCCCAGCCAGAAAAACCCAACCAAGCTGTCAGAGCACACAAACCAACATTCTAAAAGATGAATACAATTTTTATAAGTGATTGCTAATTGAGAACAACACGTATGCACTGGCTGGTGTATTTAAACACTCTTAATTCTTGAGTGTGCAGAGTGCTGGACTTCTCACCTTCAGCTCTGTCCTGATCCTCCCCAAAACCTGCAGGAGATGAGGCTGAGCTGTGGCTGCATCTGACACGTTCTCAGCTGAGTCCTAATCTGAGTTTGTGCAGAACAACCTCCTGCAGCCTTCAATTACCTCTGCAGAACTCTGAAATTGGATCAGTGAGGGCCCTCCTGACGAGGAGAACATGAGGTGATTTTTATTGCACGCAGTCAGCTCTGGAGTACCAGGTTAGGCTGGAATCAGCTTTAATACTTATTTTTAATTATACCTTTGCAGCGAGGAGTGGAGATCGATAAAGCAGCTTCTCTTGTCTGGGATCCACAGGAGACAATGACCGTCATTCCTCTAGGGAGCATTTCACCACAAAAAAAAAAAAAAAAAGGGAGGAAAATGGGTGGAAACCTGTGATTTCTCCTCTCAAAGAGGATGCAGTGCATTTTCCCACTGCCAAGCAAAAATTTGGCTCATTTTTTAGGTATCACAAGTCCTACCACCATCTTTTATTTTCTGTCATGGAGCAGAGTGGTCGAAGGAGTGACTTCAGAGGAGCCCCTCCTGGGTTTGCTCGAGGGGTGGCTGTCAGGCTGGCTGTTGTCTGTCTCTGCCCAGACAAGGGTGAGATGGGTTCGCTCCCTGGGCTTCAAAGGACGAGGCTGGACTCTCAGGTTTTTGGTCTTCAAGGTTGTTTATTATTTCTTATCTACAAAGTTTTCTCTCTGCCCAGCTGGGATCTGACCAGCAAGGCAGCCAAAGGCACTCTGACCACCTACAGGGCAGTCGCATCTTTTATAACAAAGACTACGTAAACCATATTTATCTTTTGTCCCCAATACTTATCATTTTTATTACCAAGTGTACCTTCACTAAGAACCTATCAAAAATATCTGCATCACACAGAAAATGGAAGACATGAAGAAGGAAGAAGAGCCACGAGGCAGGCCCCAACTCCCTCCATCTTGTTTTTACAACCCCTCTGTACCAAAATCTTAAAATCTGTGTTTTGCCCTGTAATTGTGCTATTTCTATACCCTTTAAACCCCAGTGATTCTCATATCCCCACATACAGGTGGTCTATCTCTCGAAGGGTCAAAGTTGAGCCACCAGGTACTTTTGGCAACATCCCAAGGCTCCCGAGCCCCCCAAGGGTTCTCTCGGTAGCTCTGGGCGTCAGGAGTGATGCGCTGAGTTCCCACACTACACCATTCAAACCCCAGTGATTCTCATATCCTCATTTGCAGGTGGCACATCCCTAGAGGGATCAAAGTCAAGCCACAAGGAGCTTTTGGGAACATTCCAAGACCTCTGAGCCCCCCGAGGGTTCTCTCGGTGGCTCTGGCCATCCGGAGCGATGCGCTGAGTTCCCACAGGTGGCTGCAGCTGGGGCTGTACCTGCACTGGCCATTGGTCACCTTCATGCCACGAAAATCCCTCAGTGCCACACTCAGGCTGCTGGAGAGAGTCATCTGCATTCCACCTCTGGGCTGCCTTTTCTCACCCAGCTGGACATTCCCACCTTTGTCAGGGGTTTATGGATTCAGCCCCTCACAGGCTCTGGAAAGCGGTGGGCAGCAGAATCACCAAGTGCAGGGCTGGTGGGAGATGCTGCTGCACCCTCTCCCAAAGGGTGGAATTAAATTGAAATTACCCAGCAATGATCCATCCTTACCTAGGGAAAGTGGGGAAAATCCCTTTATTTCTATGAGAATGGTTTACTCATCACAACCTGTGAGGCAAAGGTCTGGGAGGTACAGGGAGAGGTAACCCAGTGACCCTGCACTCCTAAAACAGGAGAATTCTTGGAGAATTAGAGCTGGCTACTTGTTCCTAATTATTCATCCTCTGATTTGCATTCCAAGGAACTGAATTACATTTTTTTGGATGTGTTGTGCTTAAAACAAAGCAGAAAACACCAAAATCCTCTGTCCTGCTTTGCCCTCTCACCGTGGTGTTTGTCCGTTCTTATTGATAATTAATAATTATTAATGCTAATTGTGAGCCAAACACTGAATTTCCCCTTAGAGCTCTGTTTAACCTTGTGAGTTTGGGGGACTTTTACCAGGTGACATTACCTGGGAGTCAGATTTCCTCACCTTTCTCCTCAAGGATTTCAGTTCCCCCTTTGGGGGTCTCCTCTTTGGGTGGCCTCTGCAGAACTTTTGGACTTCATGTCATTTTAAGCACATGGCAGAGTTTACCTGAGAAATATTTAATAAGAAATAGGCCAAAACAACAATTATGAATTTATCACAATGCTACCTGCAGCTTCAAATTTGAAAAGATCTTTCAGAATGTCTTTTAAAATTTTCAAATATTAACATTGCATCATAACATAACTTCCTCATTAATTTCAGAAAGAGTAACTCACACAAACTTTCAAATTAGTCTCTAACTGAAATGAAAATCTTGATCAAGATTGCTAAAGAGAGACATTTTTCCCAAAGAAAATAAAATTACTGCTACAATATTCAAGGTTTGGGGATTTTCCTTTTTTTTTTTTTTTTTATAGTAAGCACTACTCATCACATTTGGAAGTTTTTTCCTTAGGCCAAGGTGATATTGGGAGATGCAGCTCAACAGCATAAAGAAAAAAATATATTTGTCTTTTTATTTTTTCTGGGATAAGCAGAGGGCTGATTTTTTTCCTTTTTTTTTTTTTCCTTTAAGGATAACAAAAACTCCAAAATTGGATCCAAATGGAATTTTCATATTTTAGGTTACACTACATCAGACATTACCTTTTCCAAAGGTTAATAAATCAAAGGCTACCTAAAATAAAAGCAGGCAAACAAAACTAAAAGCTCTTGGATGAGCTTACTTCACAGAAAATGTAATAAACACGTGAAATCTGATATACCACAAGCAAAATCAAGATTCATCATTTATTCATGGCCTCATCAATAGTTCCAAGAGACTCCCAGCACAGACAGATTTGTTATGCCACATTAATATTTTATTGGGTTTTATGGAAGGGAGGAAAAAAATGGACAAGGAGGGTAAAATGATACAAAAAACATTTAAAAGACAAAGGAAGAAGGGGGGGGTTTGGAATTACTGAGATTGAGGAGAAATGAGAGGGAAATGGTCAAATTGCACTGGGTGGGGCTGGGTGCCACCACACACAGAACTCACAGAGCTCCATTCTCCTTCTTCAGCATCTAAGAAACCCATCTGACAAATTTATATTTGGGGAAGGGGTTGTTTAGGAAAATGAATGGTCAGGGAGGAAAAGAAGTGGTGAATCTGAACTTGGTTCAACTTTTCCTCAAGATAAACATCAAGTGAACACCCAGAGCTGCGACCCAGAGTCCTGGAGCCCAGGAGTTTCCCTCTCCCTGCAGCATTCAAACCATAATTTCCCTGAAAATTGGGATTTTCCCTCCAAGGCCCTCCCATCAAAGACCCTGTGTCAGCAAGGCCACCCCTGTCCTGCTCTCAGCACCTTCCAGTGCAGCAGTTTTAGCTCAGAATATTCCCAGACCTGAAAGATGTCTCTACTCCTTGAAGAATCACGACTCCTCCCAGATTGGAATTAGCTTTTTTCACTTTTTTTATTCCCTATTTTTATTTTTTTTTTAATTTTTGGGGGAGAGCACAGTTGAGAAATGATGGATTGCCATTTCTCATTTGGGACTCCAAGCCCATGCAACGGCCAAAGGAAATAAGCAGCTTCTCCCAAGTGGCAGAAGGCATGTTGTTAAGGTGAAAGGAAAAGCAGGAGGCAAAATTAAAGTGATTTAATTCTGGAGAGCTGAGCTGAGCCTTTGGGAGATGCTTCACTCTTGACACTGACTGGGGGTGGACACGAGGAAAATCCCGAGGAATGGAGGCTTGGTGGAGAGAAATTGATCTCAATCCCTGATTTTAGAGGCTGGGTTTGCTCCTGGTTTGGGCTCACATGAGGAATGGCATCCTGCTTGTGCCTGCTGGGTCCAGCAGAACCAGGCCCCTGAAATCCCCCAAAAAGAAGAACTTTGAGGGGATGGAGGGTGGCCAGGGCAGGGAATGGAGCTGGGGAAGGGCTGAGTCTGGAGAAAAGGGGGATCAGGGGGGACCTTGGGGCTCTGCACCAGGAGATTTGGGATCTTATCCCGGGGAGCAGGGACAGGAGCAGAGGGAACGGCCCCAGGCTGGGCCAGGGCAGGCTCTGGGTGGATATTTGGAAAATTATTCATGGAAAAGGTTTTCCAGCCCTGCTCCTGCCCCTCCACCTGCTCAGGGCAGTGGTGGAGTCCCCATCAGGAGATTTAAGGTCCCTTCCAACCCAACCCCTGATGATTCTCTGAATGTGACACCCAGCACCTGATCTCGCTGCAGAAAAGGCACCAAGAGAAACAGAGCTCTGATTCCTTGGATTCTCTGGGACACCAGAGCCATCCCACATTTCCCTGTACCTCTTGATCGATTCTAACAGCAGTTCTCCAGCTTTTTCTTCTTTGGGGGAGTTTCTGAACAAGTTCTTGGCTTCCCAGCCAAAGCTTTGCAGTTCAGTTTCTCCCGGAGCACCAGGAAAAAGAAGCAAGAGCAGTCATTTGCTGGAATCATGAGCAGCTAATTTGCTGAGTTTAGTGGCAGGAAGCCTGAAGATAATCAATCCAGTTCTTCTCTACATATATGAATGTGAGGCAGCGTGCTGAGGAGGGCAAATTGCACTGCTCAAAACAAGAGGAACAGTCTTATCAGGTGAAACTGTGGATAAATCTTCACTGGCAGAACACTTTCCTCAGAGCATCTCCAGGTTCTTGGGAGGCTTTTTGAGGGTCTCAGGTAGTCAGAACCCAGCACAATTGGATAATTACTCTGATTTAGGATATGTTTATGTTTTTGTCTAAATGAGAGTTACATTTGCAGCACAGATTTCCAGATTGCTGCAGTTATTCCTCCTCTGAGTTCAAGCAGTTGGACATAATGAAGTTTATATGGAAGCATTTAACTGTTAAAAAATTCCTAACTCTTTACTGACTCTTTGTTTTTCTCTATGTAAAAACTATTTTTAACACTCTCTGGTACTTGCTTGCATTAAATTATGGCATGATAAAATAAATATAGAATTACAACACAGATAAATATAAATATAGATACAAGAAAAACTATCACAGATAAAATAAATATCTAAATAACAGCACAGATTTTGGCCTTCTGTGCAGCTAAGAACTCTCTTCTCTGTTCCATCCAGCCAGAGCCACACCAGATTGCTCAGATCCATCAGGCAGCAGAGGAAGTTTGCTCTACCCATCACATAGCTCAGACACTGAGACAGACAAAATAAATGTGAGCTGAGCCGGGCAATATAAAACTGCCTGAAATCCTTCTGGGGCTGTACAAGTCCATAATTCATCCGAGATTCACTGAGCAATCATTTCTCTCTTTCTTTCTCCTCTGAGGTGGGTTTCACTGACAGGACCAAAACTCATTGGCAGGGAGTAAAAAGGAGAAAACTCTGCTGTGTGTTTTACAGCTGGGCTGTAGCTGGAGAACTTCCCCAGCCCTGCTGTGAAATCCCCTCATTGGCTTCTGCGAGTGAAATATGGACAGAAAAACAAACAAACACAGGAGTCACTTCCCCACAGATGACATTTAGGGCTGTGCTGGGTCTGCCAAGTGAAATCCTGAGCAGGGAATTGATTCACAGCTTCCCTCAAAATGCCAGAGAGTTGTGACTCTCCAAGGTCTGGAAAAAGAAGATTTGGGGCAGTTTGTGCTCCCTTGCTCTGGGATGAGGTTACTCCACAATTGTCCAGGAACTTGAGGGGAACACAGAAATATCAGGCTTTATACTCTGCTGTGAGCAGCAATTCATAAGAGAGCAAACAGACAAAGCAAAAACCAGGATCCTTTGTAAATTTCCCTGGCCAAGTTTTAGGCACCTCCAAAGCAATGGCTTTATTTTTCCCACTCTGGGGATTTGTGTTCCATGCTGGCACACAAAAAGCCAGGAGCACCAAAGGGAAGGTGAGATCCTGAATTCCAGTGCTGGAATTTGGACAATTTTGGAAAACGCCAACACGTGTTACTTTTTTCACTGAAAGGGTCAAATGTTCTTTTAGAAATAAATCCTGAAATAAGCTTTGGTTGCAAAGTTTCAAATGAGCTCTTTTAAATTGAAAAAGGGATGAAAAGGCAGCTCAGCCTCATCTTTTTGAGGGTATATGTGAGATCACAGCAGAAAAATATTGTGGCCCACTGAACTCTGTATAGAAAAACAAAAGGGAAAAGCAATATTATTCCAACTCATTGCACAAATACACCTATGTGCACCCCAAACTGAAGAGTAAAAACCAGAGTAGCAACATTATCCTCTCTAATTAAGGAATTGTGAATAATGCTGGCAATAAAAAGGGGCAAGAAAATGGCATCCCCCCCAATGAAAGTTGTCTCCTTTGGGGTCACATTTAGCTTTTGTGGGCTGACAAAGGGATCAGTCTCCGTGACATATTGTTAAGTGACTGTTCCTCTGATCCTGGAATGTCTTCTCCACTCACACACATATTTCTGGCTCGTTAGGGAGGCAGCCTGACAGTACAAAGGGCTGGATGTATGTCTGTGCATTGTAAGCAGAACTTGGAGATGCTCTGAGTCAGGGTTTTATAATCACAAGCCAGGGCTAAGTGACTGGTTATGTTCTACATCTTCCCCCCAAATAATAAAAAGAAGAGTCTGAAGCAGCTCTGGATGCAGGCAGGCTCTGCAAAGCTCTTTTGAGGTTTTTAAAATGCATGATTGGAAATATCTGCTGGGTTTTTTTGTCTTGTGTTCCTCAAAATCTGATCAAACGTTGAAGATGATCAAATTTCCATGGGGGAAGAAAGCGCAAACTTCCGCCATTATCTCCTTTTCTGCTTCCTTATAAACCCAAACTGGATGGCATCCAATTTCTCCTCGCAACTGCCTCTGGAAATGAAAGAGAGCCTGAATAGAGGAGGAGATGAGCTGCTTTAAATGCTTTTTCATAGTTCTCACTGCTATGAAAGCTTCATTAAAAGCTGCAGCTTGCTTGTTTTCGAACTCTTCCGAAGTAATAAGCATATAATTGTGCTGGAAGCTCGGGAGGAGCGTGTCCCTGCAAGCCACTGCAGCAGCCTTTCCTTTCAAGGTCCTTCTGCATTTTCCTGGGGATCAGTCATTCCCATCTGAAGGAAATTTAGAGGAAATATTGGGTTTTTTTTTTTTAAAGAGGACGTTGATGATTTGCAATGTTGATATGTCGACAGGAATTACTCCCTCACGGACTGTTGGCTCTGAGGGTGTGTTGTGAGGCATAACAATTATTTTGTCTTTTTTTTTGGTCTTCTTAACCCACATTCCAACTGTGTCAGGCACAGGCTCACTGCTGAGCCCTCTTGTATTTATTTTGATTTCTTCAGATGGAGAAACGTGAGGAATGAGGAGGAAAATTTGCGCTACAAGCATTTTTTACAGTTTGTCCTAAAAAATTCAGCTGCAGTGCTGAGATCCACGCATGTTCTGACTGATTCCATGGGATTTCTTCTGCTGTCTCCTGTGGAGCAAAACCAACCTTGCTGCAGATGTTAATAAATGCTCTTTTGAAACAGCTGGAAGGGATTCTGGGAGCGTGGACAGATTAATTTCATAACACCGAGGGTGAGAACAACATTCAAAGCCCTTAAATCACCCTCCACGACGAAATCCTTCAGTGGCAAAAATCCACTTCATGGATTCAACAAATTCCATCCAATATTTACTCATGAAATTCCACATTTGAAGTCCTAGGCCAGGATGCAAGAAAACAGAGATTTTCACATCGATTGAGGCTGGAGCAGAATCTTTTCTGGTTTGTCCCACAAATCACAGCCCCAAACATCCCAAGATGAAACCCAGTGCATAAGAAATACACTATTGACAAGATTTTGGGTAATTCCCACTAAAAATGTAGGGAAAATTCTCAGGGTGAACTTTAATTACTGAAGAAAAGCCAAATGGGAACACTGACAAAGATATTTAGAAAGTCAGCTGTGGGTTCTGTTAAAAGCAATTGACATTTATTTAGAAAATACATTCCTGGGGAATAGGTTTCCAAGCCATGCTTCATTGCCTTCTTCCAGTCTGCACAAATTTATTACCCAAAATAAAGATCACAGTGCCCAAAGAGTCACTTTGACTCCTTTCCATCTTGTTTCCAGTTTATTTCTAGGATTCCAGTGAAAATTCCCTGCTAGTTTACAATGAAGCAGAATGGATTCAGAAAGCATAAAACACAAAACTATGAATTTTACTTTTTTTTTCTCCACAGGATCTTGATAGCAGCATTTCCCAGCTTTCCCCAAGCTAACTCCACACCAGCATCTAGAAATAAAAAAATATATTTACATTTGTTAATTTGCTTTTCACCAATTGAGAAAAATAACTCACAATAATAGATGTAAAACTTATAGTGAGGCTGAAGATAACTCCAGTTCCCACTAAAACAGTGAAAATTTCCTGGCACATAAAATAAATAGGAGTAAAACAAGTGGAAAGTCATTGCTTTACTTTATTTTACTCCTTCTTTTTAATCAGTAAGGATATTGCCACATAAAACCTTATTTTGGAATTTTATTCTCTGACTGAGAGGCTCTTCTGACAGAAATAATATTCACAGCAGGTCAAACAACTTTAAGCATAGGTTTTACTTTTACCACAGGTTTTATCATAACTCAGAGGAAAACGTCCCCACAAACCAAATCTCGTTGGAGAGTTGAAGATGCAGGTTGATCCTGGAAGGAAATATTGAGTTAATTCTCCTCCCTCACCTTTTTTTCCTGACAAATTCCTCATTTCCAAGCCACGAACACCCCATGAGGTGCAACACTGGAGGTCCTAGGAGCAAATCCCAATTTTAGGACCTACCCAATCCATACTGTCCAGCCATGGGAGCCAACCCAGCTGGATGGGGAGCTTGGAAATGGACTCCTGAGCACAGATGTGCCTCTTTTCCTTTTTTCATTTCAAAATCCAGCGAGGAAATGAAGGAAATGT
The DNA here is from genome assembly GCF_963513975.1 of Fringilla coelebs. Taxonomy (NCBI): domain Eukaryota; kingdom Metazoa; phylum Chordata; class Aves; order Passeriformes; family Fringillidae; genus Fringilla; species Fringilla coelebs. The sequence goes on from NC_140036.1 coordinate 22,982,100, forward strand.
TTGCCTTGTTGTCCGTGCGCCGCAATCTGTGAGTTTTCATCAAAACCCTCCAATATTTTCAGGTAGAGTCATCTGCAGGCACTCCCAGAAGCAATTAACACAGCCTGGGTTTGTAAATGCTTCCTGCTCGTGTTTGTTTGTCCTGGGAGCCGTGCAAATATTATTTGTAGGGCTCCTGGTAAAGCTGGGAATGCTTGCTCCAGAATCCTGGAGCTGCCTGTGAGTTTGGGGATGCTGTTTGGAGCCAGGATATTTTGCTGTCAGGCATCACTGGGGTGGGAGGTGGGTAAATCTCTCTAAAAGGGGGAAGAGGGGAGAAGGATGCTCCAACTTGGAGTGGCTGAGATGTTTTTCTTCTTCTTCTTCCCAGAAAAAAAATTCAGCTAAGGAAAGAGCCTTGAAGTGCAGCCCATTTAGAGCTGACCTGTGCAGAAGGGTAGGGCTGACTGTTAGGAATAAAACAAAATAAAACAAAAAGGAAAAAAGCAACAGTGGAATTTTAGGGTTTTAGGGTTTAGGTGGAATTTTGGGGCTTAGAAGTGTCCTTAGGCAGTGAAGGCCTTAACCCTTTAATGCTCTCACAACCCTTCCCACAGTGACAGTGGCATCCACAGATTCAATATAAAATACCCTGAAAATAGAAACCCAAGTGCTTCAAATCCTCCCAATCAACAAAAATCAATTTAAAATATGTGATCCATTACCACAAGCTGACCAACATTTTTATTTTTATTTTTTTTTAATTTTCCATTATGGGCAGCAATTTGCCAGTTGCTTTTGCTGCCCCTTGCAGCAGAGCAGGGTGGGGTGCTGCAGAACCAGCACTTGGGCTTTATGCTGAAATATTTATCAGTACAAGAAGCAGCATAGCCCAGTGTTCTGGCTTTGTGTCACACTCCTTTCACCCATGCAGGCACCACCTGTGGGCAGCTGTTACACCCAAGGAACAAATCAGTGCAAGAATTGAGGGGCACCAGTGCAGAGCAGCCCCTGCCATGGCATGCACAGCCTCCTGAAGAGGCTGGCTGGCACATTTTGCCTTGTGCTCTGCATTTTTTGTGGGCTGAGCAGTGTGCAGGGCAGGAATTCCATGTGGCTACGTGTCACTTCAGGTGTTGGAGGTGCTTATTTGATTTATGTGTATTTTTGTGTAATGCCGGTGTTTCCGAGGAGCTTTTTCATTTTATTTGTTGCCTCGCAAATTCACATGAATTAGGCGATTATATAAGTTACTATTTTGACCAGAGGGAGAAAGAAACCTGATAGGATGGAGCAGTACAGAAAACCAGGGCTTAGAAGTGGCCTCAGGCACATGAAGGTCTTAACCCTTTAATTGCTCTCATAACTCTTCCTGCAGTGGCAGTGGCATCCACAGTTGCAGCATGAAATACGCTGGAAAAAGAAATTCAGGTGCTTCAAATCCTCCTTGTTCCCACTTGTCAGTCATGGCTCATTTTCAGGATTATTGAGAGAAAAAAGAAATTATTCTGTCCCGTATTTTTTCCCTCAAAAAGCTGCTGCATTGTGGGGCTTGTAGGAGAGCTCACTCGACAGCACAGCAGGCAGAGCCAAAATCTGACTTTATTAAGATGAAATCATTGTCTGTAGGCAAAGCAAAGCCATGTGATATCTCCATCAGAGAGGCTTTCATATGCAGCTACTCAAAACCCTGGAATAAATGGAGCTGATTGAGGTGAGCCAGAGGCAATTCAGCCACCAGAGCCAAGCAAGGGGAGGATCAGAGAATGGAGCTCCCTCGTTAGCAGGGAGCTCCTCTGAGCTCAGGTCCAGCTGCCAGGGGGAAAATGAGGAGATCCAGAACGGGAAGGCACTTTCTGAGCACTCACAGTGTCCACAGGTCCAGCTCCCAGCTGGAATGTCCCAGCCTCGGGAGCAGAAAAGAGCTGAGGGACAGTCAGACAGCCCCAGGAGCTCCCAGTGAGGGACAATGTCCCCAGGAGGTGACTGGCAGCTCAGCAGAGCAGATGAGACACTGCAAAAATAAAAAACGGAGACAAAGAGGGATGCAGGGAGAGCAGCTCATCATTATTCTCTTGTGAAATATCTCTGCTCCAGCTCCAATTAGCCAGCAGAGGAGCAGGTTGTCATTTCATTTCAGACCTCCAGGCTGGGGGACAGAGCTGGGCCAAGGTTTAAGCAAGGAACCCAGGAAAGAATGTGAGAAAGGGAAAGAGCATCTCTGTGGCACACCTGCAGGTCATGCAGGTTAACCTCTCTGTGCCTCCCAGCACTTCCATTCAAAGATCATGGAATCATGGAATATCCTGAGTTGGAAAGGCTCCACCAGGATCATCCAGTGCAGCTCCTGCCCTGCACAGACCCCCCAACAATCCCACCCTGGGAGTGCTGTCCAAACCCTCCTGGAGCTCTGGCAGCCTGGGCAGTGCCAGCACCATCTGGGGAAGAACTTTTCCTGGTGAAAGGAAAAAGTACCTCCTTGTGGGAATGTTGGTGGATGGAAATGCTTTGCCAGTGAAATAACTTTTAGAGGGTCCTGCTCTGAGACAAGTAAAGCCACTGGTGACCCTCACACAGCGTGTGCTGAGTTCCTGATAACTCGTCCATGGGCTTCAGAATTCCAGCTTTGGGTCCCCAAAAATGTCCAAAGCCAATCCTGGAAACTGAGCTCCAAACTACCCCTGACACACACAGTTCCTGGGGAAAGTCTTTGGATGAATGCAACCAGCATTCATTATAAAGCAGCACTTTATGATATCTGCTGGGGATGATAATGAATTCACTGTCAGGCCTCCTCTCCTCTAATCCTTCCTGTCCCAGTCCAATCTAATCCCATCTAACAGCTCCTTTTCTGGACACAGGAAGCCCTTTTTAGCTGTGGTTATCTTCACTTTACCAGATAATGTTGGCTGAGCCCCTCTTCCCATAGCCAAGATTTTGTCACTAAATGCAGAGAGTTGGAGCCCAGTGTGTGATTCCCTGTGTCCCCTGTGTGCCCTGTCTGGGACAGCATCCAAGCTGCAGCCATTCCAGGATTTACCATGGCCAGTGACAAAAGGATTCCACATCCAGAAATCAGGCATTTCCAGGGTCTCTCTGCTGAGGGGTGGCTGTGTGGGCCAAAGAGCCACATATCCCATCCTGGTAAAAACAATTAAAACAAAGAATAGAGTAAACCAAATATTTAAAGAATTTTTTTTTTTTAATTGCACATAGACTGGTGGTGGCCATCAATTCCAGTCCAGGCATGGAAATGTGTTGAAAGCATCAGGAAAACCAGCAAAACCAGGGTTAAAGAAATGTCATTTTTAATTACTATGGAAGAGAGAGGCCAAATGATATAAATATAAGATGACAGGACAATAAACAACAGAATGAGAACATGAAGTAATGAGGCAAAATATCCTGGCCAACATCACTGCAAAACCAGTTTTAGATTGATAACCAGGATATTTTTAGTGTCACAGCTATGGGTGGTCATTTGAAACCTATGATTTTTTTGATTGGATTGATGGGGACACTCTAAAAGAATTGTTGGTATTTTATGTGCTTTTAGAGAATTGAAAAAGCAGTTTATGGATTCGTTTGAAATAAAAAACTTATGGCAGATGAGTTCAGCTGCTCATCAGCTCCATGCACTCAATTATAATGCCCACATTGAGTTGTGTTTTATAATTTCCCTAATACATCAGAATTGGTTGGTTTCCCTTCATTTCCAGTGCTGATTTTGAGCTTTTATTGGTTTATTGCAAAAATCAAAGCACCCAAACCCCAACCATGTGTATGAAGTGATTTTATCCTCACTGAAGATTTTAACATTGATTGGAAAAAACTACATTTATTCTTCAGCATTAAATGCTTTTAAAAGTCTGATAAAAAAGTGTGTCACTGACAACTGCATTATCTAATCCATATATTGGATAAAGAACATCTGTGCATGTTTTCAACCAAAAAAACAAAACCTTTTTTTTTTCCTGATTTTCTAATATTTCCAATAAAACTGTGCAGGGGATTGAGAGGCTCCTCTGGGATTTAGGTGTTGTAGTTTGGAAATGAGATTTTTTTTTTTTTTTATGATGAGGGATAAGAATAAAAAGCAGGTTTGTGGGGAGGGAAAGGAGAAGTCTTTGCAAATTGTTGTGTCAGCTGGGTAGAAATCTTGCAAGGAACTTTGCTGTGCTGCTAATGATCTTTTTGGGGAGCTGAAAAGAAAAGGAACAGGAAGTTATTTGCTCCAACTGAGAGTATTTTAGAATAGGTGCTGCTATAACAATGGGCAGAAAAATAGATTGATCAGGGAACAAGAGGATAATTGGCAAAAACCACTCAGCTGGGGCAACTGATCCCTTCAGGGGGCTGGAATTCAAGACTTCTGGAGTTGTGCAGCTATTTCCATGTCAAAAGCTGTAATTTCTCTTGAAAAGGAGTGACATTTTCTCTGTCTAAGCCCACTTGATTTTGATTTTCTCCACTGAGACTCTTCAGCCATTAACTTTTCATAGTAAGGGCTTTTTCCTTAATTAGACCCAATATTTTGAAAAAAAAGCAAACCTGTTCCTCCATTTTTCCATGTCAGGATTAGAGTTCTGGCTTTAAAACCTGAGTTTTGTTGCATGATGACAGGTCAGCAAATATTTCTGAGAAGGTCTACATCTGCTAAACAACTCTTTGACTCATTCTGGAGTTAGACCCCCAGTAGCAGACATCTTCTTAAATCCAGTCTGAATCTGCCCTCTTCTAGTTTAAAATCATCACCTCTTGCCCATCACAACAGGCCCTCCAAGCTGCTTGGGTAGAAGCTCAGAGGATGGTTCACTGTTTAAAAAAATTAGAATGAAATCTAAACTCCATTAGTCTAGACTATGAGCTTGCTATTTTTTGCCTAATTCTGCTTTATACTTCTGCAAGATTAATCTCTCTATAAAGTGGAGAGAGAAGCCATGTGACTTTTTGGATGCTGATAATCTATTTATTTATCACCTTGATGCAGGAGCCAGAAAACCAGAGCCTCTGATAAATCCCTCACTCACAGTGGTGATGGCTAATGGTAGCTAATGTTTTCCCTCCAGCTGCACATGTGGTGGTCTTGAGAGGTTACTAAATGATTTTTCAGGGAACACTGAATGGTTTTGCAGGAAACTACAATATTCTCATACATAGGGATAAAGTGGCTAATCCAGCCTTTAATTTCATGAATAACAGAAATACCCAATAGAACTCTATGAACAATACAGGAAGTTTTACTAAAAATCACACAAAATTGATAATTTTAATCATCTTGAGGTGAAAGAATTTCTATAATTACACCTAACTCTGTGAGGTTAAAGGTCACTGTAAATTCTTTTTAAAATGTGCTTATTAATTCTCAGTAGTCTTGCTTGGGTTTAATATCACTATTATTATTATTATTATTATTATTATTATTATTATTATTATTATTATTATTATTATATTGTATTTTATTATATTACTATTATTATTGTTGTTGGTGGTGGTGGTTGTTGTTGCTGTCGTTGTTGTTATCTCATTTGGCCCTTGGACAAAATTGTGATCCTTTCAAAACACACAAGAGACAGAAAATGTCTCTGTAGCTTTATGGCAATATAAAAATAAGTAATTTGATCAATTCCTTTAGAATCTTGCTGCTCTCAAAAGACTTTAAAACCTATTTTACTTTCACTCAATGGTGAACTTTGGTGTGACACATGAGTTTACACCAATTCAGCTGAGTGGAAGGGAGGAGGAGAGGATGAGCAGCAGCCCAAAAAGAGAAATTAAATAAGAATTGATCATTTTGGGTAGAGCAGCCTTTTGGAGAGCTTGGCTGCCCAAGGGTTTGCCTGCCCTGGGCTGGATTTGAAGCTCTGAGTGCCCCAAGTGTGTTTGATAACACCCACCAGGGGATGTGGGCAGGGCACCAGCAGTGGGTGACCCTCACCTTGCAGGACACACTAATTATCTCTCCCTTTCCCCTTTGTCTTGGGCAAACAAATTGCTGCCATCATTTTCTGAGATCATGGAAAAATCCCTGCAAATGGAGCATCTGCTTTTTGATTTAACAGCAGAGATTAAAACAGCAGAGATATTTCAGCAGATACCCATTAATCAAAGTTAAACTTTGCTTTACCTCACTTTTAGTCAGTCAGTTGTTTCAAAGATCTACTTTTGTTTTGTCTATCAGTGGTTAAAGAGGAACAGGGCTACAATGTGATTGGGCAAAGACCTGAAAACATTGAAGACATTCTTTTCCCATATATTTCCCTCGCTTGTAAAATTCATTTTGGTTTAATTCTCGAAATGGGTGAGCAGCTATTTGAGATAACACAGCCAGGGCTGAGTGCTCTAAACCAGCACTTCCAGAGGGCCACCACTGCCAGCTTTATTAAGCCCAAAGCTGAGGAAAGAATGATTTGCTGCCTGCAGAGTCTATGGCAAAGCTGATTTGGGAGCCTTGGGAAGAGTCAAATGAGGGAAGAGCTGAAGGAAAATTTTCTGTCTCCAGCTTTTCTGAGTTTTGGCAGAATTAGCTGAGGAGTCAAAGCTGACAATGCTTTGAGTAGGAAAGCGATAGAATGACCTAAAAGGTAGGGTCAAAATGTGCTAATTAGGTAACAATTAATGTGGAGTGACCTCTAGTGGTGCTTTCCCACAGTTTATCCTCAAACTGGGATCCCTGACAGGACCTGGAGTTTGGGATCTGTGTTTATGAGCACCAATAGGGTAAACACTCTGTAAAAAAATGGGGTTTGTTTATCTGAGAGAAGTTCTGAAAAATTGAATAATAAAACATTTTTTTAATAAATTTCTTACTACTAAAATCCTTTATTGTCACACCAGGCAGAGCAGCAAACGTGAACCCACCCCTCGACACAAGTTTTGATACAAAATTATTTTTATTACCCTAACATTTGAGAAGACTCCAAATGCTTTCATGCATTAAGGATTTGAAAATTGGGTGATTAGAGGAGTAAATCTTGAGTAGGGAGGACAAAAACCCCCTGTGTTCAGTCCATTACTTAATTCATAATAATATACTCTCTATATTTATTTAATATACTCTCTATATTTATTTCTTTTTTGTGCATGTCCAGCTCCTTTTATGGGCTGAATATATTGTTTCTTCCTTAATTAATATTCTTTTATCTCTTTAATGTCATGAATAACAGAGATATCCAATAGAACTCTATAAGCAATGCAGGAAGTTTTACTAAAAAAATCAAAAAATTGATAATTTTAATCACCTTGAGGTGAAAGTATTTCTATAATTAAACCTAACTCTGTAAGGTAAAAGGTCACCATAAGGTCTTTTTAAAATGTACTTACTTATTCTTGGGTATTTCCCAGTAGTCTTGCTTGGGTTTAATGTCATATTATTATTATTATATTTTTTAAATTATTTTTATTTTTATTTTTATTTTTATTTTTATTTTTATTTTTATTTTTATTTTTATTTTTATTTTTATTTTTATTTTTATTTTTATTTCTTCATTTGGCCCTTGGACAAAATTGTGATCCTTTCAAAACACATGAGAGACAGAAAATGCCTCTGCAGCTTTATGGCAATATGAAAGTAAGTAATTTGATCTATTCCTCTAAAATCTTGCTGCTCTCAAAAGACTTTAAAATCTATTTTACTTTCAGTCAATGGTGAACTTTGGTGTGACACATGTGAGCTTGCACTTAATCCATTTTGTGGTGACCTGCTCCTTTATTGCTCTCTGCTCCAGCATGGGAGAAAGATGGTTAAACACCGTCAGGACCTGATGGAAATGCCTCAAATGAAATTTCATTTTTCAGAGCAAGGCAGGGCAGCTCTGAGAGCCAAATTTGTCTCTTGTCAAAGGAGAGAGGGCTGCTCTTTGGAGGCACTGACTGCAGGCAGAAAGAGGCACGAGGAACTTAGGCAAGGGTTTAAATTCGAAAAATCCATAATCTGAACCTCTTGGATTCACTTGGGTGACGATTTAAGATTGCAATTGTCTAGCAGCCAATTCTCAGGTTTGTGTTAGGATCCAAAATGAGAGCTTTCCATTAAAAAATCTGCAGCTTTGGAGCAGCTCCCTCTTGGGTTGCCACTGTCAGTCTGTAGGGCTTGATGGTTATTTTTTAACTCATAAAAAAAATGAAGCACTGAAAAATTCTGTTTAAAATATTTAAAAAGTAAGCTCATAGATAAAAAGCCATTTATGAGACTTTCCAGACATATGAAAAGAGTGGAAGATTTCAAAACCCTCTTATTATGAGCAGTATTTTATGCAACTGCCGTTGAAAATACATTGATGCAAAGGAGTTTTTACTGGTTAAGTAAAAATACAATTTAAAGATTTATGCTGCAGTTGCAGTGCTCATTCTTGGGTTTTCCAAAGGCAGCAAGATGGATGCTGAAGTCCTTATAAAGCCTCTGCAAAACATCATGTGCCTGCCACAAATTCCTGCTTAGAACAATTTAAGTTGCAAATAAGGAACCAGGGAACCAGCCCAGAAATTCTGCATTTTTGGCTTGCTTTAAACGACTTGTCCTTGTTGTTATGGTAATTCCATGAAAAAGACTCTCAGAAATCAATTTGTTGGTGGTGTATAATTCCCCAAACAGAGAAAGAAGCTGCTGGGTGTTGGGTGGATGAAGGAACTGCCACTGGTGAAGGTTTTGAATTTAAGAATTAAATTCTTAATTAAGGAATTTAAGCCTATCAAATGTGGCAGCACTTAAAAATCAATAATCTTGGTCACACCACGTTTACAGGCCAGGAGGGAGTGAAGATGCTGAAGGCATGGCTTGGATCATCCCAAGGTTATCACCCAGCATTGCAGAAAATGAGATGCACAAATCCCAGGAAGGGCAGGGCCACTGGAGGTTTTTGGTGTGGGAAATGGATTTGTTGAAAGTTTTTAGGGTTTGACAGAAGACTTGTATGTAAACCTTGAGATGAGAAATGTTGACTTAGAAATGTCATAGAATAGGATAGATATTGTTGAGAGAGAAATGGAGCTGGAAAAAAGTTTTAAAGGATGGTTTTGTAAATAAGATTAGATGCTTTGGAGAAATAGAACTGTGAAAGATGAATTGTAGCAGGACCCCTGAGGAGTAATTTCAGATGATTGGTTTTAAGGTATTTACAGCATGGTGTGGTAAAAAGCTGATAAGCTAAGAAACATCTGTAGTGTTTTGTAGCTAAGAAATAGTTGGCTTTTGATTGTGATGGTGTGAATTATAACATCTGTTTTGTCTCACTCTTCTCATAAAACTGAAAATAGAATAAGAGTTTTTAAAACGTGTGTTAGTTGCCTCATCTCTAGGTCAGAAAAAAGGGAAATCCAGGTAAAATAAAGCAGTATCAATGTATCAACAATGAACAATCAATAGCTTCACTGGTAAAGCTGTTAAATTACGAAAATCAGACATAACTTGGTGCCAGGTTGAGAAGCAGCGCCATAATGCCAATGGGAGGAGCGAAAGTTGGATTTACCAAGCCAAAAACTGTGCTGAAGGAAAAGCAGCAAGAACATTTGCACTTGTTAGAGGTATAATTGTGCAGAACACAGGCAAAGGCACCGTGGAAAAGCAATAACAGGCGTTGGAAGAGTGGCACTGATGGCACACGTGGAAGTCAGGGCAGGTGCCGCTCTCTGTGTGCCCATTAAAGCCCCCAAAGCACAGGATTTACCTCAGGAGCTGGCAGAGGGAATAGAATTTCCCAAAGTGTGCTTGTCCAAAGCCTGGCAGCACGGCAGGAATCCGAATTTTAAAAACACACTAATTCTGACTGAACTCACACATTTGTGCCTATTGAAGTAGGCGAGATTACCCTGGGGGGAGCCGCTTACCTGCAGGATTTCAAAGACGAATGGATTGAATCCTGCAGAGAATAAATAGTATTTTCTGGTTTTTGGATGACATACTAATACCTGGGAGGAATTCAGACGAGTATTTACAAAACCTTGAGGAAATTCCAACATGTTATAAGGCTATGCTTTAAAGCGAACAAAAATAAGATTGTAAGCATGAGATTTTTTTTTTTTTCCAGCTCCCTAAAACCAAGTTTCTTGCCTAAATTTCAGGAATAAAGGCTTTAAAAGGGAGAATTAAAACTATGGAGCATGTATAAGTGTCTCAATGTTACCCAACTTCTGTTGTTTCTATCGGTGTGAAAGGTTTCTTATGGAAGTTCCAAATTATCATTGCGAATTAGGTTGTTGTTTTCCTGATAAAGGAAACATAAAATACATGTGGATGGAGCATTAAAATGAGATTTTTTTCTTTTTTTGGAGGAAAAAACAAAAAAACCCAAGAGCTCTATAGCATCCTAAATTTGAGGTCATTCAGAAGAACCTTAAACCACAATTTCCTGAAGGAAAATGGGCCGTTGCTTCATAAGACTCTAGCACCCAAAAAAATTCCCAGTTATTTGCCTTTTAGATCATTTTCAAAATCTGAAAACACATCTACATTTTTAAAAGAAAACTTGCACTGCCATTTAGGAATTAATAAATTCTAGGAACATCTCTTAAAAAGTATCTTGATATAGACAGAAAACCAGTGGTACAAAGGACGGGTGACTAATTTATATATTTTTGGAGGCAGGCAGCTTTGGGGATTGATCTTTTTATTGGTTTTGATATTGTAATATTCCCTGCAGAGCATGAAGCACATGCCCATCACATCCCTCCTTCCAGTCACCAACAAATTCAGCTGGAGACAGAGAAGAAAAGGTGATTTTCCAAGGAGAGGCCTGGATTTGCCTCATCCCAGGAGATATTCAAGCTCTGGTGCTTCACTGAGCAGCCTTACCTGGGCAGGAGATGCTCTTTTCCAGGAGGAGCATCTCCAAGGAGCTTCTGAACCTTTTTACCAGCAGAATTATCCCAGTAGCATCATGGAGAAATAAAGAGGGACTGAAAGAAGCTGCTCCTGGTGCAAATTTTAATCAGGGCACCTGAGCTCTCTGGAGCCCGCAGGAACAAGGGCAGGACGCGTTTCTCCCACTCTCTTTGGGCTGCACCTCTTGTGTGTGGTCACCTGGACTTGCAGCAGCGTTTTTATGGAGGATTTCTCTGTAAACCTCCTGCAAGGCCTTCCTGGGGGAGACAGTGACCCCAGGGACACTCGGTGTGATGCTGCCTTTCTCCATCCAAGCGAGAGTCTCTTCGTTATGTCCATTTTCTCCCCAGACCCAAGGGAAATGGGGTCCTGTATATTTGAGTACAAACTTGTGTCCTGTGTTCAGTAACAGGGAGGAAAAGAAAACATGATTGTCCTCAGTTAATTGCTTCCTTGTGACAGGCATACTTCAAAGGCACTTTAGTCTCAAGTGCATCTTAGCAGAGAAAAACCCATATTAGCGATTTTAACCCCCACTATTTCCAGCCACGGAGCTGAATGAATTCCACATAATAGAATCTCCACATGTGGAAGTGGAATGGGAAATTAGTCCGGGGTTTGGTTGGGGTTGGGCCTTTTGGTTTGTTTTGTTTTTTTAAAGTACTGTTTTAATGAGGTGTTTAGTTTAGCACATTTGGCTCCTCCAAATTACCTCAAGGGGATTCATATGTTAACGAACTCCACAGCTGTTGTTTGTGAAACCAGCCTAGCACAAGCAGAGCATGTTGTGCAAAAATTTAAATGCTCTGCTGGAGAGGTCACTGCACTCCTTTGTCTGCTGTCAGTTATTAATAATGAGCCTACTACTTAATTTTAAACACTGAGTTATTTTTTTTTCAGCATCGAATACGTTCCAGGTGGGTTCGGTTTGGGATTCAACGCCTGGGTCAGCAGAGGGAAGCTGCAATCAAAGGATAACCTGATTTTATGCAATTCATGAAACATTTCGGGGTGGGGACAGCTGGTGATGAAGTTTCAGGCTTTGGAGGTGGCCTGAAGAGGCTGCATTGAGCAGAAAGAACGTTTGCAATGATAATTGTTTTATAAACATCCCCCGATATGCTTCAAAAGCTTTAATTCTGGATTTCTTAAATTAGGCTGGCTTTGCTCCTGGCAAGCAATAAACTGTTTTCATTTTAGATGTCACTTTACATTTAAGGAAATTAATAACTGGGAAAGAAAAAAAATCCTGTTTGCTAAGTAAGGGCAGACAATTGGTTTATTTCAAGTATCCAGTTAAAGTCCACAGCTCTCCTTGTTGAACAAACCCTGGATTTTAAGGGCCAGAGTGACAGAATTTATATGCTAGAAGAGTAATCCCAGTTCTTACCATCTCATCAGAAGCAGGATGTGCCCTGCTCTTCCTGAAGCCCACCTGGCCACATCCCAGAGCTGGAAAATCCATTGGGCAGCAGGTTGTTCAGCTCCTTGGGTTAGTGGCTGCTGCTTCCCAACCCACTCCCATGCAGCACATTCCACGGCATTCTGGCTCATAGATCCTTTCATCATTCCAATATTTGGGTTTGATTTCCTCCATGTGCTTTATTACTGCAAATAATGAATGATTTAATAATGAATCATTAACATCAGAGCAGCCTCTGCTGGCTGGTGGAGACAGAGCTCTGATGCACAGCCCCACGGGGGATTTCATTTGGATGGACCAGGCTTTATTCCCTCCCTCAAAGGTATCAGCATTTAAGTGCAAGGAATGATATTTTGCCTGGAATTTAGGCAGAATATAAAATAGATGTCCAATGGGAGCATTGCCAAATTCGTGCACTCCATATTGGATGAGATCAGGGCTTCTGTCAAACAAATGCAAATGTGGTGTGACTTTCTTGCACACAAAGCAAGAATTTCATCTGAGCCTCCATGACACTGCTCTGAAAACATAATTAAGCTCAGACAGCAGAATAAAACCTTTGCCTTCCTCAAGACAGAGAGGTTACTAATTATTGTAAAGTGGTTTTTTTTTTGGTTAATCGAGTTTTTGGAAAGATTTGGCATTGCTAGAGGAGCCATTCTAAAAAGAGAATAATCCCTGTCGAAAGAAAATAGAATAATGCTTTCCCAAAATCCTTGTGTTGCTATTTTGCAGAGGGAAAACTGAGGCACCATGTCCCTGGGAGCCTGTTCTCCCAAGGTATTAAACTTGGGAACAATGTGGCATCAATGCAAGCTCCCACTGGTGCAGAGTTAACTTTTAAGATTATGGGGTACTTTCCATCCAATGCCACCTGAGGGATGGTTGGGATGACATTTAATGTCACCTACAGTGGCTGCTGGGAAAATGCTCCTCTGTCCTCGAGGCAGGGGGGAGAAATCAGCCCTTCATTTAACACAGGCCATTGAAAACCAGCCATGCACAGGCTTCTCACTCAGGCAGATGGGCTGGATGCAAAGGGATAAACAGGATTGCTGGTATTGTGTTCCCCCTCTCCCATTTGCAAGCCCCATTTCCAAACATCCATCGAATGGGGGTAGATGGAGAGGGGGGAGAATTTTGCATGATTTTTATTGCTAACTCTGAATAATGGAAGTGCAGCAAATGCAGCATGTGGGCCATTCTCCGGACCCTGTGAACATGCAGTTCAAAAATATTTGTAACACAGTGAACAAGAGGCTGTTCCCTTGCTCAGCATGGAATCAGAATGACTGCCAGTCGGGAATGAAGTCACCTTCCATTTCAGGATCTCTTCAGCAAAAAAGGATGAGTTTCCCTGTGGATCTGGATTTGTCATGTGTGTTCCTGAGGAAATGTTAAGAAACCGAATATTTCAGGAAGGTGGAAGGCTTGGAAATGCATTTACACCAAACGTTTCAGGAAGGTGGAAGGTTTAGAAATACTTTTACACCCTCTTCTCCTTCGTTCAGTGCACCCCAGCCCAGGTCTCCAGAGCACAGTTACTTCACTGTCTCCCAGGACATGTCAGGATTTCCAAAGGGGGCAGGACTGGGAACGGGGGTCAGCAGAAACCACAGCACCCCAATGCTTCACCTTGTTCTTTTATGGATTCCCTACAATATGTATTGAAAGAGATCAGAAGTTCAGGAGGGGATGGATGGATGGATGGATGGATGGATGGATGGATGGATGGATGGATGGATGGATGGATGGATGGATAGATGGCTGGATGGACGGACGGACGGACGGACGGACGGATGGATGGATGGATGGATGGATGGATGGATGGATGGATGGATGGACGAACGGACAGACAGTAGGTACTTGAGGTTCACCAATATTCCTAAAAGTAGAACCCCCTGACCAATATTTAAATAACAAAATTAGATGTTCCTTTAATGAGTAATTCCAATTTTCTAGGTATTTCTCAGATATTTCTAATAACAAAAAAATCTAATGACATCTGAAGATGTAGCAGGTCCTGTGGAAGGTAACTTTTCAAATCTTTTGGAAAGGAAGACCAACAGTGATGAAGAGTCAGACTCTCCTCACTTGTGGCCATTTCACAGAGCAGCAGCACACACAGACATCTCCCCACTGATATAAACCCCATTTATCTAACCCTTGTTAGCCCCCCCTAAATGCTCCCTGGCACATCCCCGGTGATGCAGTGCCATTTCTGATAAAAGCCCAACTCTTTTCCTGCATCAAAACGCACTCGTTGTGCAGCAATTCAAAGGCACGGCTCTTCCTCTTTATGAGCTCTGAAAATATCTCATTAAGAGTTTCACAAATTACCGCCGTCACTTCTGCTGACGCGCGCGTTCGTCCTCGGATCCAAAAAAAAATGCAGTTGACAACTTTAATGGAACAAAGCAGGGCTTTCCCAGGCTGTGATTCAGCACTCAAACACCTCGGTGTCATCTTGAGCTTGGAGGTTTGATGGAGCCAAGGTGTGAGGTGCCACTTGAGACAAGTGAGGGAAGTGTGGGGATGTTTTTCCTCCCCTCTCTCGGATCTACGGTTTCAGCACTCTTCACCATCTGGTGGAACACTTCAGAGAAGAAAACAGTTCTGCAATATCTAATTTTGCCATGTTTTTGGAACATCATTATAATGATCTTTGTGTCATTTAAGTGTGATTACTCGTCCTCCAAGGCTTTTCCTGTTTACGCTTAAATAGTACTGGAGCGTGGCCAGATACGCTTGGAATGAAATGGTACAAAATACTACATTTTTATCATAAAGCTTTAAAAGCAGCATTTACAGTTAGGGGACTCAGCTTGTACTTTGCATTCCGGTAGGTTTTTTTTGTTTTCATCTCATTGTAGTAGTAGATAAATAAAATTAATTAAGCAAGCGTAATTGCCGGTTAAATTTTACAAAATCCTGAAGAAATGGAAGGCCTAATTCAAAGTGGCGGTAATGGTGTAAATAATTAAGTCAAATTGTTTTCATTTTCATGCTGCATATTGTTTCCTTCAGCATGTAATGGTACAAGGCAAAGTGTACGCCGTGCTCGAACTAGACAAATAATAGATAAATTTATTCATAAATACTTTGTGGATTGTAATTAGAAGTTCACTGCTGCAGTGTCTATAGCACCAGTCTATTTTTTCCTTCAGTTTCTGTAAATATTTGTCTGGGTAAATTTGTGCTTTGAAGAATGGAGAGAGAAGGAGAATACATCACAAAAAGTGTTGCAAAATGATCTTTGCTGCTTGGTTGGAGTGGCATCCAGGGTCCCAGCAGCATGTCAGTTCTGTGTCCTCAGCATGCCCGGGTGGTCCCGTGCCTGCAGCAGGCTGAGGGAGGCTGGGAGCTGGGTGTGAGATGAGTTTCCCTTCTCTCACTGCTTGGTGCCCCAAACAGAGCTTTTCCAGCCAGGAGATACAGATTACCTGGCAGATCCTGCCAACAAACCCACTGGACGTCAGGGCTGCAGGGGAGATTGCCTGGACACAGGGCTGGGCACATGCTGTGATTGTGCAGGGCAAACACACTGTGGGAGGAGAATGGGATTGTTCCTCTCCAGGGCTGGGGAACTTCTCCTTAATGAACTCGTTCCAGGGGGAGCTGTGATAATCCAGGCTGGGTGGAAGTTCAGGAGATCCTCTGGGGGCCACACTCGCCATGGCTCGGCTTTGAGCGCTGGGCAGTGACCCTGAAAGGAACATTTGGGGACAGCCCCCCATCAGCAGCTCCTGGTGAAACCCATTCTGTGTAACCAGCCCTCAGTTTGCTCTCAGCATAGCACAAATTTATTAAAACAGCAGTTAGGAAAATTCAGGGAGGCAGAAGGTGAAACGTACAGGATCAATCTGCCATCCAGCACACTCTCAGTGCATTCCCATGGAGTGAAATCAGGGTTTCCCTTAGGATTACCTGCCCTGCCTAAGGTTTGAGGGACCTCACTCTGCCCCAGTGCATCCACCTGAGTCCTGTGAGTGTTGTTAAACCATGGAATGAGTGGCAGAAGAGACCGTGGCACTGCTCAGAGCTGGCAGTGCCAGCACCTCGGCCAGCCAGGCACAGAGTGCAGCCCCAGGCACTGCAAACCAACCCCTGCAAAGCTCTGCATGGGGGTCAAAATGAACTCCTCAGGGCTGCTGGCTCTTTCCATGTCCTTCCAGCTGGAGGGAGAGCTGAAAAATAACCGTGGAGCTTTTGTTCACCTCTCGCCACAGTGGAGCTTCTGCATAGCACTACTGGCCTCTGCTGCCAGCATGGGAGAGGAGGAGAGGAGAGGAGAGAGGCTTCCCACACCTCTGCCTCTCCAGAGGGCCTCCTGATCCCTGAGTAGGAGCTGCAGGAAAACCAATCTTTCATCTTTACCTTATTTTCATGCTTACAAATAAAGGTCAAGGCTCCCGTGCTGTAGCCGCCGCCAAACGAGCTTTGAACAACCACCCTGAAATGTGATTGTAATTAGTTTCCTTTCAATCTTGATGTGAACAGTGATCTTAAAATGCCAGGGCTGTAGCAGTGCATATGATTAACAAGCACACAGAAAGGCAGTCTACGGAAAAATATGGATAGAAATGAACAAAATGCAAATGCTGCGCTGCTTTAAATTTTATTATCCTCCCAGCTCTTCATAAAATACTGTAGACATCGTTTGATTATATTTTTAGTCTAGGGAATTAATTTTTAACTAGGGAACTCGTTTCTGTCTTATGATTACTCTTCTCTGCAATGGCCTGTAGGTCTGGACTAAAAAAAAAAAAAAAAAAAAAAAAAAAAATCACAGTTTTTATTGTGCTAATGATGCCCAGAACTCAAATTCATCTCACTTAGGTGTGTGCCGTGCCATGCAATATGTGCCAGAGCTGCAGGCAACCTGTGCATCTTTTCATACCAGTGATTTCTGCAGGAGCCAGGTGTAAAGCCTGGCCAGGGGTAAGGCTCTGTCCTCGTGGTGTCACCACCTGGGACACTCCTTGGAGGTGACTGATTCTGTGCAACCAGTGGAGGGGAAGGAAGAACAGAGCCAGTGATATTTCCTGGTCACTCCTCTGATTTCACTTCATTGTCTCAAGAGTAACTCACAGCAGAGCTTAGAGGAGGGTGAAGAGGAGTTCTGAGCACTGTGCTCTGGTCACATCCACTCACAGCCCCTGGTCCAGCTCTGTCTGCATCCAGGGATGGGTGGGAACTGCTCCCAGGGAGGCAGAAATTCCCTCAGCCAGCCAAAAGGGACTTAAGGCTGCTCCTCTGTTTGGAGCAGAAGGAATGGGAAGGAGAGAGAAACAGAAGAAATTACATGGGTAGTATTTTGCTTGAGAAACTACCAAGCTGTATTTTCTACCTGGGAAAAAAGGTGGGTTTTTTTCCAGCTGCCAAGTAAACTCACTTTGTCAAAACAGAGGTTTTTAAAAAGAAATCAGAAGAATAGAGCTAGAAGGCCATGGTGGAGACACAGAGGAGGTAAAACAGAGAAGACTCTTCAGAGGAGGAATGTGGTTTAACACTCTGCAGTAACTGTGGCTCTCCTACCCTTCGGGCTGACTTGTCCTGCAGCATCCTGACCCAGACATGCAGCAGTGGCTCAACTCTGACATCGTTCTGGGAGCCAAAACTGCCCTCCAACACCTACCCAAACCTTATTTATTCTCTCCTCCAAACAATTTCAACTCAGATACCCCTGCTTTGAGCAGCATGGTACCCTGATACAGCTGAGAGAGCCCTTACTCAGAGTCTGTGGTACCCAACGCCTCGAGAGCACAGCTCTGCTCAGTTACCTCATCCCACTGCCTTGGGCTCTCCCTCTCCACACTTCAAATGGAGTGCTGAAAATCCAATTGTTTGCTGTCAAAAAGTTTCCATTTTGTGATGAAAGATGTGACCTTTCTTTTTGGAGTGATTAGTAAACATGAGGTAAAATGCAGGAGCACGCCAGTGTTGATACTGCCACAGGCTCTGTGCATCAAACATTTCTGCTTTATTCTGAATGTCCTGTTAATGAGAAAAATATTCAAATCAAAGAAATGTGTTTCCTTCAATTCTCTTCACAGTGCAATTTGAAGCCTCAGAATAGCATGCTCAATTATGTCTGTCTTATTCCTAAATTAGGGGGGGCAAAGCGTCAGAAAATAATTAAGTAAACTTCTTTAAACTGTTAAGCAACATCCAGTATTCATTGTTTAATCACTCTTTTATTATTTTTCATCAGGTAAGAAGTGAGTAGCATGCTTGTTCAAAGGATTTCTTCTACAAAGAGCTTGGAACACCAAACTCCAAAGTCAGGCAGACTCCAAAGGCACAGCGCCTTGGGAGATGGGCAGAAACCTTTTCTCAAAAACTGCTGGAGAGGCTGCTGCGACCAGGAGCAAGGAGCAGCATTGTCTCACATGCTCTGGCACTTCAAGGAATGCCTTGCCCCGAGGAGGCCAGGAGGCTCCTCAGGCTTCCTGGGAAGAGTGAACAGCCTCAGACAAACCCAGCGACAGCAGGGGCTCACCCAGGGTGTCTGGGGGGCATGCAAAGCACTCCTGCTTCCCAAATTTCCCATGAGGAATTCATTTCTCCAATATAATACATGCTTCTGGTACCAGCTGAGATGGCACATACCAAAGGAACAGGTGGTCAGTGCTGTTCCTTTCTCCTTCTTCTCTGCACGGGTTGAATTTTCCGTATTGACTCTGTGTAGGTTGCATTATCCAGAGGTTGGATTTTAGGGAAAGGTTTTTCCTCCAGAGGGTGCTGGGCACTGCCCAGGCTCCCCAGGGAATGGTCCCAGCCCTGAGGCTGCCAGAGCTCCAGGAGATTTTGGACAACACTCCCAGGGATGCCCAGGGTGGGATTGTTGGGGTGTCTGTGCAGGGCAGGAGCTGCACTGGATGATCCCTGTGAGTCCCTTCCAGCTCGGGATATTCCATGATTTTCTAGTAGCTTTTTTCCCCTCAGCATCCTTTGGGCAGAGTGCTGAGAGCACCCCACAGGAGCTGGGGACATTTCAGGTGTGAAATGAGCCCGTGTATTCCCCAGGTGCACCTTCCATCACCAGCATCACTGCTGGCATTTACCGCTGTCCCCAAAAAATGCATCTGCACAAAGGTTGGGAACTGCTGATGGGAGACTGAACCACGAATGCCTGAATGAGAAGAGTCTGGAAAATTCCCTCTGGAAGCCTGGGAGGATAAAGGACCATGGGTTCTATGAACTGCTGACACAATATGAACTTTTTTTCTGGCATCAATAGGTTTCTTTTCAGAATCTTGCAAACTATTGCTTGTCTTGTTCCTCCTAAGGAGGAGAAGATTTGAGTCCACGTGTAAATTTGTTCACCCTTCAGCAGACAGATTTCCCTGGACCACTTTCACCAGCACCCCTGAAACCCTCTTTAATACCTGGAATGAGGATCTCTCATCCTAATTTCTCCCAGGACAAATTGTGTCCAAGCACACAGTTCTGCAGATGTCCAAGTCCTAGACTGTGGGCTGGAAATTGCCATCCAGGTCAGGACTGATATTGATAAAAATCCATCTATGCCAAGTTCTGCACCTCAGCTGCCTGGCTGATATTTGATTTTTTGTCTCCATGAACATGCACTTATTGCCTCAATCTTTTTTTTAGAAGTATTACCATAAAACCGTTCCTTCAAGAGTAATAACAAAGTCCCATATTTTCAGGTCCATCAAAGAGACTTTGTCACACTGCAAAATAGAGGTGTCTTTGGAGAGAAACCTCTTGCTCCCTACAACACTCCCTCTCTAAACATAAATACAGAGTCCAAACACCTTCTCATGTAGTTCACAATTCACCTCATATAAAAACTGTTTACAGCAATTCCATCAGCTGTCAGTTGACAGCACTTCTGCACGAAATATGTGATTAATCCCTCATGTGAAAGTCACGAGTTATGTCAAAATAAATGACAACTAACCCGTCTCACTACTCACAGCAGGGAGGGGATGCTGAGAAAGAGGAGCTGGGCACAGCAAAACCATCAGCAGGACAAACACCAGGTACAGAACAAGAAACTTTCAGACGCTGTTCCTCGGTGAATTCACATCCATCTGTCAGCCCCATTTGGGACCACGCTCCCTGATTCGAGCTGATGGCAAGGATCTGAGTCAAATAAGTGAATATTTTTGCTAAATGTTGTCTGTCACATCCTGTTAGCCCCGCTGGGTTCCACTATGGGGTGGAACGTGGCATGATGCAGCAGGGGTGATTTCATGTGACATGACAGAGCAGCATTGCTGCAGCTTTTGGAATAAACACCTGCTTTTAGCAGCTATTTCATCTGCTGGAAGTGGTTTCCTAAAACACATAACCTGGGTCCTGCTACACTGCACATTTCTCTTTGTATATCTCTAATATCTTCCATAATACTTCAGTAATTTTCTTTTATTCCATAAGCCATGTTCCCTTATAGCATTGGGTTTTCATGGTTTCTCTTTTCAACAGAAGTTCAAAATAAACTTACAAAAACTGGGAGAAAACAAACTCTAAACCATGATGGAAAAAAGTTCTTATTATGGAAGGAAAACACTGGCTCTATTAACAGCAAAGAACATATTTAGCCACAGGTAAAAATAATAACAGGAACAAAGTTTAGAAGACTTGTTCTTCCTTCAGAAACTTCAGCAGAATGTTATAAGTGAAATCTGGGTAAAAAAATCTTCTCTCCTTGGAGAAATACAGACACAGAAAAGACAAACATTTAACTGTTGATTTTGTACTTGCAGATGTAGGTTTTATGAATGGGAACATTTGCAATTTAAAAAAAAAGCCAAGGTTTGGGTGACCCTTTCTAGAATTCTGCTTCATTATCCTTGACCTGACTGACAGAAATATTAGCAGAGGGGAATAAAACTGCTGGTTTAGTTATTTAAAAACTGAAGTAATTTATTCATCTTGAATAGATTCTTTCCTTCCAAAAATCCTTCCATCTGCATGTGAATGCATGAGAGCTAATTAAATTGGCAGCCATGGCTCTGTACTTCTCATTTGGAGGACCTTCATCTCGAGCTAGAAGAGCTTCATCCTTCAGGACCTCGTTAGAGAAGAGGGAAAGAGAATCAAACACAAGTGCAAAGTTCAAAACAGACACGGATTTCAGGAAAAAAAAAAAAAAACCAACCAAAATAATTAAATTTGGATCACCCCAGTCTTCTCAAAGGGAATAAAACTTGTCCCATGAAGCTCCAGAGATGGTTTCTGCACGCTGGAGCTGGCAGAGAGATTTGGAACGTTCTTTGTGTACCTGGCACTTGTGATGGAAAAGCCACAACTGTCACTGGGTCCCTGTCAGCATTCCACCTGTCCTTCCTACCCCTTGCCCAGGACAAGATGCCGCCTTTCTGCATGGCAGGCAAGCCTGGAATTAAATTTCAGAGAGGCATCACAAATCTTGGTAGGACAGCCTCTGATAGGACAAATAGAAATGGCCCCAAACTGCACCAGAGGAGAGGGGTTGGATATTGGGAAAAATTTCTTCAGGAAAAGGGTTGTCCAACCCCAGCACTGGTGGAACAGCCTGGAAGGATTTAAGAGGTGTGTAGAAGTGGCACTTGGGGACAGGGTTCAGTGGTGGCCTTGGCAGTGCTGGGTGGACCCGTTGGACTTCTTGATGGGTCTTTGCTAACGTAAAAAATTCCCTGGTTCCATAATTCCATGATTCCATGAAACACAGGCCGGGCTTCTGGTCAGCAAGGAGGTGAGTATTATTGTAGCACATGTGTCCTCCCCCAGGGAGGTGCTGCTGTGTCACCCTGCGGTGGCCCTGGGGACCCCGGGGTCCCTCCCCGAGCGCGGGCAGCCCCAGCAGGCAGCAGGAGCTCGCTGCTCCTCGCTGGAAACAGGAGCCACACTGGGATGCATTTTCTCCAAATGCAAAGCACCTTTTGACCTTCAGTAAAAATTAAACACTCGGAGGGATTGGGCAAAGCAGATTTTAATTTATAATAAATCAAGGCTGCCGTCGCCTCTCTCTGTGCAAAGGCCCCGAAGAGCTCCGGCGCTACGCGAGCCCCGCGAGCTGGCAATGTATTTTAATGTATTTATTTGATGATGCATTCATTCTTTCTTTCATTCATTCATCTATTCAGTCATTCATTCAGACACTTGTTCATTCATCCCTGTCCTTTTGCAGGAAGAGAACATAAGCCAGCAGTGGCATACTTCTTCACTGTCCTGATTTACAGCCACGGCTCTGAGTTGGTATCAATAAATCTCTTTGGCCCTCCTCAATCCAGCATTATCCCTCATTAGTGACTGGGATTTTAAAAAAGGGATTAAAAATAATATCAGATTATAAATAGATGGGGAGATGTGTGTATTGGTTGCAGTGGTTTGATTAAAGTGCTGGGTTGCTGATGGTTTTTTTCTCTTTTATTTAAGGTCTCTCATGTTCACAATTCTCTGGACCTTGCAATTATTTTCACAAACAACCCCTGATGTTTTATTAACTGGCCCAATAATTTCTCTATCAGTGATGGATAATAGGGTCCCCACTGCCCTCCCAGCAGTTGTTGATGTTGAGGGGAGCCCTGCTGAGGCTGGCTCTCGCCTCTACCTTCTTTGCCTGTGGGAGATTTTTGGTATTTTCTGGCTCAGGGAAATATTTATTTAAAAATATTTTAAAATAACCTTTGTGGGGCCATCCCAGCTCTTGCTGTGAGACTGTGTGGGTTGTGTCTAGAATCGCTTCCCCATCACTGCTCTTCTCAGCCCAAACACGCACATTTTATCTGCTTCTGAGTATGCCTTAAACATGGGAATATTTTCTCTGAGGAGGGCTGAACTGAAGGGGAACTACTCTTCGAGTTGGGATTACTCACCCTCTAATAGCTGCTGGAACAATTTTTCTCCCATATCTCTGAAATACCCTTAATTAATCTTGCCGACAACTTGCAACATAATTGTGTCCCTAAACTGTTAACCTTGAAAAATATTTGACAGTCTATTACCATCTCAGAAACTTGTTATCACAGGGAATAGAGTAAATCCATAAATATCCTGGTTTCTCTTGAAAGTCCCAGAATATTTCTTTGTTGTCAGTCTTTCTTTTTTCCTTGTCCCCTTAGTTTTATTTTTGACCTGGTGGCGGGAGATGCAGGAGAGAAAGAGGGCACGCTAGAAAAAACAACCCAACAGCAGTCTGGAAGAAAAGGTGGTTATATATTATGCATAACGTAGTGGTTTTTATACAAAGGAGCTGTCCCTTGCCTTTCTTCTTCATTTGCATATCTTCAGGGCACCAGAGGACAGAGACACTGGATGGCACCAGCTGCCATCTGCAATCGGGTCACAACTGGACCCTGGTAAACCAAACAGACAAAAACACAACCCAGGGAGTGCAGAGCCCGAGCTGGCCCAGCCACACAGAGCTGCTGCTCCCCAGAGACACAGCTCCTGCTGAAGCCTTCACTTTTACCTTTCATGTTCTCCAGACTCTGCACCGCCTTAGTGTGTGACTCTGAGCTCCACAGCCAGTGCCAGCAGCTCTCCTCACAGCCCAGGCACACACAGCAATCCCTGCCCAGCCCCAGAGCCCAGGACAGCGCTGCAGCTTCAGCCCAGAAAGTGCAAACAGCAGGGGATGGAGGAGAGCAGCTGGGAGGGTGGGACTGCACAGCCTGGGCTGCAACTGGGCAATAACCCAGCATGGAAAGGGACCAAAACCTGTAAAAGGTGAAAATTCCTGACCCAGGGTCCATCCTGGGTGGAGCCTCACCAGGCTCCTGCACTGCCCAAGCTGCATCCTTATAATAAATCCCTGCTTGATTCCTTTAGCTCTGTCCAGCCTCTGCTCCAGGCAGCCTCTCCAGGCATCACTGCTTGGAGGGAGTGACAAAAATCCCCCAGGGTGACACAGCTGCCAAGTGCCACATTCCCTGGGGCTGGGACATCCAGAGGGGTGAGGAACCTGTCCTGCCCTGCCACCAGTGACCTCAGGAAAGCCACAGCACTCCTGGGCACCTGGGTAACTTCCAGGAAAGTCATCACCCTCTCTTCTCCTGGTCACAGCTGGGGAGCTCTGTCCTGTTTAACAGCTGAAGGTAACAGTGATGGGCCTCTCCCTGGCCTGTCTGCTGTTCTTACTACGCTGCCATTTGAAATCACCAGGCAAAAAAAAAATAATCAGGAGCTTAAAAAAGCTAAAGCAGACAGGCTGTTTCAGATTATTTCGGTATGTGTGCTCGCTGCACCAGCCAAATGTTCCTGTTAAAGCCATAGTCTGATTTTCCCCCTGAAAATCAGGTTATAAACAAAAGGATTAGGCAGAGACCAACCCAGGCAGATAATTTAGATCTGGGTTCAAATATGAGCTGGAAATGATTGGAAACGCTTTGTTTTGAGGCCTTCTCTATTTTAATAATAGTTATTTCCAAATATATGTATCCTTCATGTATTTTTATATCAGGGATTAACTGTGTATCTTGGGAGCAAACAGAAAAGGAGATCATTATTTTACAATTCAGTTTGGAGGAGTTGGAAGGTTGGGATGGGTAGGGAGAGCAAGCACAGCTGCATTTCTTATAATTTTCCCATTAGAATATACTAAGTTCCACACTGCTGCTCCCTCATTTTTGGTGTGTTTGTAGGTATTATTCTCATTTTTGGATCTAGCAGCCCAGAAACTTGAAAAGAAGGAGTCTGGTTTTCACTAAAGAAACATTTTCTCACTTAATTCAAACACTCCTTCAGTTTGTGTGTGCTAATCTTCATATAAAATTAAAAAAAAAAAACAGCTAAATGACATTACAATATGTTTGCAATGTTGCAATGTGCATTCCCAAAAAAGAAGCTCGATATATATAATATATTTATAAAACTGTACCTAAAAGGACTCCAAGAGAGATTTTGGGCAAGGCCTGGATGGACAGGACAAGGGGCAATGGTTTCCTATTGACAGAGGGCAGGGTTAGTTGGGATATTGGGAAGGAATTCCTCCCTGGGAGGGGGAGGAGGCCTTGGAATAGAATTCCCAGAGAAGCTGTGGCTGCCCCTGGATCCCTGGAAGTGCCCAAGGCCAGGCTGGAGCAACCTGGGACAGGGGAAGGTGTCACTTTTGGAGTTCTGGATTTCCTCCTCGAGGGCAAGATTTGTTCAGCTCGCTCCTTTTCACACATAAGAACACTTAAAAAGAGATTTTTACTTCTCACTAAACAAAAGGACTAAAATGAAAAAGAAAAACACCTAGAGAAGCTTTCCAGATATTTTTACTCATTTAAATCAGCTTGTTCTAACGAGAGCAACTCCATCAGCAGCACCACTCCAATCCTATCAATTTATTTACCCCAGGGATATCTTTGTCCCAGGGATCTGTCACTCTGCAATTCCAGCTCCTTTGGGGGAGGGTTTAGTTTTTTTGCACAGAGTTCTGTTTGTCCTACACGTGCCACAGCTGCCTATTGATGCACCAACAAAAGCAAAAGCTTTGGGGAATTCCCAACAATGGAGTTGAAATCTCTTTCCTGGTTGGTATTCAGCCACACTGTAATATTTAGCAGACATTTTCCCTTCTCCCAGTTTTCAATAGGCTGCATTTATCAGCATGGAGTAGCAATCAACATGTATTTGCTCATGTATTTATAAAAGTCAGCTGTGTGCTTCCACATTATTTCAATTCTGCCTTTAAAACCCCTTGGCTTTGTTTGTCTTCAGCAGGAAAATTCTGGGTAGATTTGGTGTGTGTATGGTTGGTGTGCAATAAATCCAGGAGTATTAGCACAGGTATTTCATTAATAGCTACAGTGAATTATTTATGTAGCTCCTTGTTCCACCCCCAGATTTATTTAATATTGGCATTATAGTATTAGATAAGTTACCTTTAAAAGAAAAAAAAAAAACAAACTATTGTTATTTGTATCTCTGCACTTAAAATGACAATTTCCTACTGGGAGATAAATTCTAATACCACTGGATTCTTGAGAAAATCATCTATTCTGCCAAGCCATGAAGGTGATCTGAGATAATTAAGTTGTGAATGGACAGCATTTCTAAAACTGTAAGGAAAGATCTTTCTGGATCAAAATGAGCAGAGCAGCCATGATTTACCCTGAGTGACCACATCACTGATGTGATTGCTTTGTCCCTCCAGCAATATTTTTCCAAAGTAAAAAATGCAAAAAAGTGCCCTATTCTGGAGGAAAGCCTTGAGGAATTTAATTCTGAGAAGTCAAAATTTGATTTTTTTAGTGCTGCTTTTCTCAACCAGCTGATTGCAGCTCCAAAGGGTCATGGAAGGCAATTAGAAGACACAAGGCATTTAAAATCCCATTATCTCCCAAAATAAAATAAAAAGTCCAACTCCTACTCCCCCATTCCACTTATGCCACAATTCCCCAAAGTCCCACCAGCAACCTTCCCAAACACACCCAGCTGCCCCACAGAATGGGGAATTATGGTCACAGACTGGAGGGGAATTGATTTTACTGGAGAGGGAAGGGGGTCTTAAACAAATCACACAGGAAGGAAAGAGTGAAAAATATTGGAGCAGTCATTCCACAAATGCGTAAATTATGCATTCATTTATCTCTGCTCTTTATCTTATTGCCCTGTCTCATCAAATAGTTAAAATACTGTGCTTTCAGACATTTATACCAAGCCACAAATTCTTTTTCTTTTTTAATAATATCCAGCTCAGAAGAGCGCTTTGGCACTCGCCTGGACCCCACTGTCTCCAACTTAATGGGCATTAACTGTCCCAGCTGAGTTTCTGGAATAAAACCCATTGATCTGTGTCAGTCAGGATCTTGAAAACTGAAGACCTGAGGTCTCAAATCCCAATCTGTTCACATGCATTAAAATAAGCTGGGAGTCTTCACTGGACTTGGGCTCAGGCTCTGACAGCCCCAACTCCAGCTAAAATTCATTTGAGTAAACCTCAAAATAAAACTGAATATTTCTCTGGCCAGACAAAAAAATTGAGATGGTGATTATGATATTGTTGCTATTATTTTCATTTATCATTATTATTGTTGTTACCATTATTGTTGCACAATCCTTTCTCCCTGTTCAGTGGAACATCCATCCTGCAGCAGCAGTTGGGGATTTCTGTTTCACAAATCAAACCCCAAATGCAGTGAAACGGAGCTGGTGAGAGCTCAGGAAAATTATTCAGAGTTGAATGGATTCATTCAGGATGCTTTCCCTGTTTGCTGGCACATATGGAACACGTGGAGATCAGCTGAGCTATAATTATAAGACAGCATCAAGAACAGTTTAAAATTTCCTGGGGCAAACACCCCAAGGAGGGGAAGGATCCTTTTGGGGGCTACAGGTGGGATAAATGGGATTAGAGGGGAAATGGGATTGAATATAAGAATATTTTCCCAGCAGCACAATCAGCTAAACTGAAATATTCCTCAGGGAAGGAACAGAAACGGGGCTGTTGGTGTCTCTGATGTTGGAAACACAGAGTGGAGAACAATTTTACATCTGCCCAGAGGTGTGGGGGCATCCTAAGCACACCTCACTGAATCCCTGGCCTTTCCAGCTGCCTGGGTTATCTGCAAGGAGCATGGATCAGATCCCTCATCCCTGCACTGTGACACCTCCATTTGTACATGGTAGATCACAGAATTAATGAGACACCATCATTAAATTTAAATCCATTTCTCTTTTTCAGATATAGAAAATTCCCACACACCAAGTGGGGTTAAAAAAACAAGAGTATATTTGTTAATGTTCCTCAAGAAATGCTTCTCCGTGGAGGCCAGAGTCATAATTAAAACTACTTAATCCAATCCCTCGAGATCTTTCCATACATGTTTCATGTCCCAAAGCAATTAGAAATATAAAGTTATTTAAAGTAAATCTGTCAGGAGGAAAACTGGACCGGTTTTCCTGCTAAGATCCCAGCGGGACAGGCTGAGTCTGACTCCAACTGCGCCAGCTCCACAGCACGAAGGAAAACAGGAATGGGAAAGAGAGGTTTGTGACACAGAGGTGGGCGAGCTGGAGGAGGAATCTCCCACACTGCTGAGTTGTCCAGAGCTTCAGGAACAGCAGAATTAAGTCTGGCCTTTATTAAATCCCCAGCCCTGGCTTTTAATAGGAGCAGCCTGTATCCCTGTTCCCCAAATCCGAATTCAGCCCTGTCGCTTTGTGTGCTGTGCTCAGCCACAAACCCTGAGCCAAAGCCTTGCACTCCTTCCCCTGCCCCTGCTGACAGCTGAGATGATATTTATGATATTTCTTAGTGGCTCTAACGATGCAGCCCTCTTCAATTCCCTCGTTTGGGGCTGACTTCGTTAGCGACTTCCCAGCGCAGCGTTTTTCCGAGTCAATAATTACATTTCCATTTCAACAGCAGGATTGCGAGCCTTGACATTGGGCTGGGTGGAAATGAGGCTTCAGAAATCCTGGGATATGTCACCACCTCAACCTGCATGTCCAGGGGGAGAAGCAAAATGCAGCCCTTCCTCAAGGACCGGGCACCAGCCTCTGTAGGAGCCCAGGAGATGAAATTTAACTTGGCCATGACCCACAAGATTGTTCTTATTATCACATTCTTCTCTCTTCTCTCTCATCCTTCTGCCTCTCCAGACAGAGCAAAGTTTCCCCAGGACAGGAGGAGCCCAGAGGTGCAGAGAGCAGGTGTGATTTGGCATGGCCACACTTCTCCTGGTTTAAAGGAGAGCGGGAGCAGTGCCAAATTCAGGTGAGATTAAGAAAAACCAGAGACAAAAACTACAGAGTAACAAACAAAATCAGTTTTGCCTCTCACCAGAGGCACAGCCAACAGCAGCCTCGGAGTTTTCCTGCTCAAATCAAAACTCCCACAATCTTCAAGTGAGGCCAAGGGTAAAGTCAGTCCCGCTGAATTACATTATTTCTGTTGTTATTAAATCTCAGGAAGTTGGAGATGTCTGAAGGCCCAATCCACACAGGTGTTTGCTCACAGGTATGAATATTAAATGCTAGATAATGTGAATTATGTACAGGCCACCAATCCTTCCCAGACAAAGTGAATTACTGAGCTTGGTACCAAGGCTTGGCAACGCCTCGTCCTTGCGCTGGAGGACATTCCATGAGGATGGAACTCTCAGCTGGTCCAAAAGGATTGAAGGACATCTTATGGGGTAAAAAGAAACTCAAAAAAAACCTTGAAAAAAGAGATTTGCTGCAGTGCTGTATCCAAAGGAAAGTAAACACACATGGCTTCGTTACACAGCTCGCTGCACCCAGCCAGGGAGATGCAATCCCTGCTCCCTGGCCACATTCTCCATCTCATCAGTGCTTTCTGTCCGGGAAAGCCAATAAAATAAAAATGTGTGTTGCCAAGGTGAAGCTTCAAGAGTTACAGTTTTAAATTTCCTATTAGGGATAAGGTAAGATTTACGGGTGATATACCGATTTATAAATATGCTTAGACAGTGAGTATTCCTGGCTTTAGGCTGGAATCAGAAAGCTCAGTTTAAAGAAAGATTTTTAAAGGTTTTGTGGTACATAAAATAAATCCAACTTATACTTTCAAAGATCAGTCTGACTGTATAAAAGATGATGGCAGTGACAGTGGGAAAAAATGTTTCTTATATCCACAATGCTCCATTATTTTCTCATTAACTTGAGTTTTAAGGGGAATCATATTAGTGCCTCCAGAGGATGAGCTATATAAACAAGAGCTACAAATTTATCTGTGCATTAAAACGAATGCTATGGTAACAGGTTTGATTGCTTTGGCTGCAGTTTCAAAACCTACAGGGTGTATTATCCCGAGATAATCTCACCCTTGGGTCCTTCTATATATTAGATCTCCTACCTCTAATCCTGGGAGACACAGCCTGGCTAATAATGCTCCCCCTGCCTTTGGTGTGTCACAGCTGAAACCTGCCTCTTCCAACTTCAGACAACACATTGACCAAGCCATTTTATTTTGATCACTCAGAATCATTAGTTTACGGCTGGAGAAGGTGCAAAGATTTATTTCCTTGGACAGCAGGGAAGATTTCCTGCAGCTGGTGCAGCAGGGGCAGTGCCAGCCTGGGAGGCCAGTGATGGATCATCTGGGCATTGGGCACCCCAGGCTGGACTTGTTGGCCTTCACAGAATTCACAGAGTGACCAGGTTGGAAGAGACCTTCAGGATCATCGAGCCCAGCCCCAACAGCTCACCTCACCCCTGGCCCCCAGTGCCACATCCAGGCTGTGTCAAACACACCCAGGGATGGGGACTGCACCACCTCCCTGGGCAGAACATTCCAGAACTTTATCCCCCTTTCTGTAAAACCTTTTCCCTGCTATCCAACCTGTATTTCCCCTGACAAGGGAGCTCTCAGCAGTTCACAGGCTCAGAATTCCCTGGGTTGGCAGGGGCACACAAGGATCACCAGATGCAGCTCCTGCCTCTGCACAGCAGCACCCATCCATCCCAACACGTGGCTGGGAGAGTTCTCCAAACACCTCCTGAAGGCTGAGCTGCAAACCACCCAACACAAGGTTCCTTTGGCCACATCTTGGCATTCCCAGCCCTGCTGGGGTCCCACCAGGGCATGGGCACGACTTTGGGCTGCTCAGGCTGTGCTGTCCTCCCACCCATCTGGGAGAAACTCACATGGGGCTGGACTTCTGTCACGAATTTATATTTTTAAATCCTTTGTTTGAAGTCCTATGGGTGTAGATTTACTGGATTCAGGATGATTTTAGCCTACATCCATAGTTTGCTGGTCATCACAGCCATCCCCTTGAGAATCCCATCAAAATGTGAGCTGCAGGGGGTGAGGGATCCTCAGGCTGGTGGGTCTGTGGTGGAGCAGAGTCTGGAGAAGTGCAGGTGGATGGGGACACAGGCTCCAGCTCTTGCCACTGCAGGGGAGGGGGTCCCTGAAAGGCTCAGATCCCCCTAACACAACACCCTGGGAAGCTGAGGGCATTATCCACTCTCCAGGCCCCTTTCAGCAGGCAAAGCCCTCTCAGAAGAACCTCACACCTCACAAGAGCTGAAGGAAATCAACCTCTCATCATCCCCTCCATGCTGAACCAGCCAACAGCTGCTCCTCCTGCTTTCCCCCACTCACCCACATGGTGGGAAGGAGGAAAGTTTGACAAGGAAGTCTCACAGATATGGATGCTTAGCAGAAAGGTTTTTAAATGTGGAGTCTGATGAAGGAATAGAGTTGGAAGCAAGTTTTGATATAGAAGAATTGCTGAGCCAGTCTGACTGGGTAACCAAGGAGGCAAAGGGTGTGTGAGTTAGGAGGGGTTTTTGTGACTCAGAGCTAAGGATAAACCCACCCCAAACAAGAAGATGTTTTTACCAAGCAGGAAGAGAGCACAGGCAAACAAGGCTGCCCATGTGGCAAGGAGAAAAAAGGTCTCAGAATTTTCCACTGCAAGAAAACTGAAAAACAACTTCTGGCTTAAACTGTAATGTACTGACTGTTAGTGACTGGAGAACAGTACCATGAATATGGTAATGATAGCAGTTATGATGGGCTATAGGTAATAGTCAAGGCATTGATTGGTTCTACTGTGTGAAGATGCTCAGCAAAGAAAAGTCTGTAATGCACTGTAACCAAAACCAAAGGGAGCTGCCAGCTGTGGGCACAGCTGTGTCACCCACCACCCTGCACTGCTGGGACATCTTGGATACAATAAACTGCATTTTGGAGAGCCCCTGGAGTCCCACATCCCTCATTTCAGCTCTCACACCCACAGCTGCCCTCACCATTATTCCCTGGATGTGATTTCCCTGGATGAGCTGCAGTATGCTGGCACTGGGGAGTGATTTACAGGTGATACCTCACAAAAAGAAAATGCTGCTGCTGCTTTTCCACCCCTACCCCAAATCCTGAGGGTTAGCAAAGACCCCCCAAGCTCTCAGGCAGCTCAGATAGCTTTTATATGCTCCTCCCAGGATAAATTGCTTCTGAGCATGCCTTCACCTGTCACTTCTGCTGAGACACTTGTGAGTGTCATAAACTCCCACACCTTCAAGCCAGCTGTGGAGAGGATCCCTGTTATTATCACGACGTTGTCAGCGACAATAACAACAGTTAATCAGTGATGATAGGGACAGAAATGTCTGGCTCCTGTGCACAGCCTGTCATTTGCAGTCAAATCTAACACTGCTGAAGGACTCTTTGGACTGAGTGCTGAAAAAACGGATCTCTTCTGGGAGAGGGCTCCGTTAAGAAGGCATCCATGTTTAATTCCACTTAATCTTTTCCAACTTAAAGGTGCTCATAAAAAACCAGCCTGAGCCTATGCATGTGTGCATGAAGGATTTCTGAATTTAAAAGGCCTGTCCCAGCCTTCAGCAGGGTGAGAATGGAGGCTTGGGCACACTGGCATGGGCAGTGCTACCAAAATCTCACTTGGGGACAGAATCAGGAGTTTGGGACTCTCAGTTCAGAGGCAAACAACACAAAAAAGGAGATAATTTGTGCACACTGCCTCTGCTCTGAACACAAGATCGCATTTTTGCAGGACTTTGTTGCAATTTGTTCTCTGTTTTTCTATGGGTTAAAATCAGGGGCTCGCTGATATTTGCCTCAGCAATTTGTTCATGGAGTGGTTTTTTGTACCTCACATGCAGAAAAACAATTCAAAGTGGGCCTGAAAAGGAGTTGCCTGTCACACCTGAGGGAGACACATCCCTGCTCTCTGCTTTCTGCAGGAGCTCTCCCTCCCTTACACACACCGTGCATCTTTTACCTCTCACCACATATTAAACAGCCCCTGTAAGAAAAGTGGATGCATTATTGAGAGCAGGGGCAGCAGAGAGGATATTCCAAGATGTGCTGCAGCCAGCACACATTCCAGTGGGAACCAGGTGGAGGGAACCCTGTGGTTCGTGGCTCGGGGCACTTCAGGTGGATCCCAGGCACTTTTCTTCCTCACTGTGGTTACCTCGCTCAGGTTATGAGCCTAAGCTGGTAAAAAAGCTTCTACAAATTATTTAAGTGAGGAGTTCAGCTCTGCCTTCAAATGGAAACTGAAATTCCTTCCTTGTAAATCCAAGCCATGGGGAGATCCAGGTTTCCTGCTTCGTTTTGATCTTTTGTAGGATTCATTCAATGTTTAATTTTTTCCAGTAAATTATTCCTTTTGGCTGGGAGGGGAGTCCTTTGTCTTTCACATCAGTCTGGATTTTCCCACCTGAGGTAATTTCCTCAGATAATTTCATTCCTGCATGACTCGAGGGCTTTGTACCTAAACGTTGCCTCCAACTGACCACAGGTAGATGGCCAAGCAAGGCAAAAAGTCAAGGAAAGCCATAATTCTGTCCACTTGGGAAAAATAGCAACTGCAAGATATGGATCTTCCTCATTTTGTATCTTTTTCTGCCTTTTCAGTTCCTTTTTTTGTGTGTGTGGACGAAGGTCAAAGCCCATTTTGTCCAACAGCACAGACTTTTGTGCTTTGTTTTGTGTCAACTCCACGTTATCAGTTCTTTTCCTTTGATTGAAGTGGAACATCAAACTGAAAATCACTCCTTCATCTCTTACACTGCGAGCCAGGGAGAAAAATCTTTACACTTTTTAGGAAATAATTGGGCAGTGCTGCAACAGGACCTCCTGAGAAAATCGTGGTAACAGCCTGTCATGGGCTTTGAGAGCAGAAAGGAGAAAATTGTTTCGTGGAAACCTTTAAACAGTTGCATCTGCAGCCTTCAGGTGAGCGAATTTCATGTGGGCAGTGAGGAATAAATCAAGCTCTTACATAATTTTTTTTCGGTCTGCATTGTTCCTGTCCCGAGCTCTACAATTTCACAGATCATTCTGAGCCTTTCAAAACTTGAATGTTATTTTTAGCCCCCGAAGAGAAGTAGCTTCCACATAAATAGTTGTTGCTAATGTATTATAAACTAGGATTAGCTTAGTGGGACTTCACAGGAAAGTAATGACTATTTAGGCCCTGAAAACAAGCTAATTATTTTGTATCACATCGTTGCTAACACCGTCCTCAGCTCTTCTTAAGGTGACTGTTCAAAAAGATGTGTGGCAGACAAACTAATTAACAGATTTCTTGCCATCATGTTACCAGTTTTTTGTAAGATATTAAAATTCCTCCTTTATGTAACACTTCTGGCACATTTATATGTCTATACGTTGCTGCTCAGGTTATTTGACAGCCCAATTCAGTGCTTTTTTAAGGTTACATCACCATCAAAGTTGCTGCCAGAGCTGCACAAGATCCAACAGTGATTTCTCCCCCTCTGCTCTGCTGTAAAAAACATTTTCAGTATTTATGCCACAAATTTTCATAAATTCCTTCTATTTGTATTACTTCCTCACAAGCCATTTGAAAATGTTAAATAAATGCAAATTAATAAGGAGAATTTGAGGATCTGAGCTCCCAAGGGGAAAGACCCCCTTGACAGCACCTGATCATCTCTTCCAGTTGTCTTTTTCCTGCCACCCCACCTGTTGGAGGTCATGCTAAACACCAGGATTTAGGGACAGGAAGCCCATACAAACCCCCACATTTTACAGAAGACAATGAAGTTGAATTTATGGCACCTTTCTGTAACTAGTGTTTGGAATAATATGGAATATCCAGCATTTAATTCTTACAGCTATTTCCCCCTTTTTTTTTTTTTTGCAGATGATAGTTGCCTTTTCTGTAAAATCATCTTTTTCTTTTCAGTTCCTCTGCCCTCACCTTTCATATTCAATATTTTTTTGCTGTTGCAGCCTCTGCACATCCCATTCCTTCAGCTTCCCATGCATTCCCACACATCATATCCATACCCTGAGATCCCACTGGTGGGTTTGCAATTAATGGCTCAATTTATCCTGCCACACCACCTCTCACAAAGTGACAACAAAAGGTTCCTGCTTGGAGCCCTGATGTCCATAAAAGAGCCCTGGAACTGAAGGAGGTGAATTCTCAGCTCTGCTTTTAACTGGCACTGGCTCTGCCTCATCCTAAATTTCCCATGGCGTTAGTCAGTGGAAATCCTGCCTTGGAAAGGGAGTAAAATGGATAAATGCAGAGATAAATGCAAAGGTGCATGGTTTCAGTAAATACAAATATCTCAGTCCCAGCCTGAGGAATGCAATCCCACAGATCCTGCTGCAGAGCAAGGGGCTGCCAGGAAATGATCACACTGATCAAACATCCCGGCAGTGAGTGCTGCTAGGTATTAAAATCCAAATTATTGCCCTTCATCAGGCAGTGGCTGCTGTTAGGGACTGTCAGATCCAAATTATTGATACCTTTCACAGGATCCCTGGGATTGAAGGACAGAACATTCCAGCAGTGCCCCTGCTCTGGCTTTTTCTCCCTCTGACACTTCCCATGGTGTGGTCTGATCTAATCATGGCTTGGCCATGCTGGCTCCAGCAGAAATCTGCCACAGGAAAGGAGAGCTCCTACGTTTCCTGCTGGAATTGCCCATCAATTACAGCCCCAGCCAGCACCCAGCAGCTCCAGCTCTGTGGAAAGGCTCTGAAGGGAGAGAAATTCCATTTTTATTTTCATTTCCTATCAGAGATGTCCTCAGGATTGTGCAAAGCACTTGAAGGAATATTAAAGGTAGTGGGGGAGGTCACACAGACATCCTTTTTTATCCTTCTCAGAGCCACAGCCAGGCAGCAGTGGCACCTCTGGCACAGTGGGCACAGGGACAGCCCTTCTTTTGTACCCTGGGGGCAATTCTCGAGGTAAATTTACCCCTGAGGGCAATTCTTGAGGTAAATTTGCCCCTGAGCTCAATTCCTGCAGGTGACAGGCCCTGAGCAGCCCTTGGTGAAGCTCTCACCTGCAGGACACTCCTATTTCCCACTGACACTCCCATCAGCTGAGTGTCACTGTCATTTATTGCCGTCATCACTGGGTGATTATTCACTTTATGCTCAATATTTTGATCATCCCCAGCTTCCTCCCACAGCCAGCTCTGCACCTTGGGGAGCCCTGGCAGAGCACCTTGGCCATGGAGCCTCCTCA
Organism: Fringilla coelebs; assembly: GCF_963513975.1. NCBI lineage: Eukaryota > Metazoa > Chordata > Aves > Passeriformes > Fringillidae > Fringilla > Fringilla coelebs. The sequence continues at coordinate 23,018,212 of NC_140036.1, forward strand.
GGTGTTTCCACCTGATGGAAGAATTAATTTTTTTGAGGTCTCTAATTGACATTGTGATCCCAAGAGCATAGTGGGAGTTAAATATTTCCTTTTTATAGTTGCACATTTCACATGCTGGAAGCAATTTCTGGATTCTACCCCCAGGACCATGTTCTGCACCAGAACTGAAACTCTGTGATGGAAATTAATTACATTTTTGGTATGTCTGAATTACAGATGATCCAGAAAAAAAAATCAGTTATAATGTGTTTTTTGGAGAAAAAACAAATGTGGTGCTGTGATCTCTTTTGTAAAATAACTTTTCACGTCACCATTAAAGTTTGTTCTCTGCCTAAAAGTCCTGCATGGCAAAACCATGGCTACAGAACGTGGCCTTTCAAAGAAGTGTTACATGAGATGAAAAATATCACATCAGCTTTCAGAAGAGAAATCTGAAAAGAACTTGGAAAAATAAAAGCATTTCCAAGTCAAATATTTGAGATGAAGTGTTACCCATGGGAGCTTTCTTCATAAATACATAAAAGCAGCTTTTGGGGAATGCCCATAATTGCTGCATTACATATTCCTGCACTTGGCAAACTGATGCTTGAGTTTGAAAATAAATCAATTTGGGCTTTTGCAAGCCAGAGGGAGAGGCAGAAAATATGTTTGTGTTGGGCTGCAGTAGTTTTTGGCGTACATCAGCAACTTTGGGGGCTCTGATAAGAAGGGCTTTTGTCCCCAGGCACAAGTGCACCCCAAAAGCAGGACAAGGGGACAGGAGGAAGGCAATTCCACAGGGTGGGGATGTGCTGCTGGGCTCTGCCGTGCCCAGGGTGTTTGTGGATCTGTGGGGATGCTCCCAGGCTGAGCCAGGGTGGAACTGGGGCTGTGTTTGTGGATCTTTGGGGATGCTCTCAGGATGAGCCAGGGTGGAATTGGGGCTGTGTTTGTAGATCTGTGAGGATGCTCCCAAGCTGAGCTAGGGTGGAACTGGGGCTGTGTTCATGGATCTGTGGGGATGCTCTCAGGGTGAGCCAGGGTGGAATTGGGGCTGTATTTCTAAATCTGTGAGGATTCTCCCAAGCTGAGCTAGGGTGGAACTGGGGCTGTGTTCATGGATCTGTAAGGATGCTCCCAAGCTGAGCCAGGGTGGAACTGGGGCTGTGTTCATGGATCTGTGGGGATGCTCTCAGGATGAGCCAGGGTGGAGCTGGGGCTCTATTTCTAAATCTATGAGGATGCTCCCAAGCTGAGCTAGGGTGGAACTGGGGTTGTATTCATAGATCTGTGGGGATGCTCCCAAGCTGAGACAGAGTAGAACTGGGGCAGGGCACGCAGAGCTGATGGGAGGGGAAGGCAAGCAGAACAAAGGGACCACGGAGACAAGGTCAGGTCCTGTGGCCCTGAGGAGGAGCAGGTGTGGGCTGGGCAGCACTGAAAGAGCAGCTGGATAAAGGACAGGGAGCACAGCACGCCCAGAGCAGGAGTTACTTCAAAGGAAAGCTTCTCCTCTCATCCTACAAAAGGTTCAGCGTGTGCAGCTCTGAAAGGGAAGAGCTGGGAGCTGATGGATGGGGCTGGAGCTCCTGACCTGCCCCTGTCCTGCCCCACAGCTCCCTCCTGCTCCTGGAGCCCCCCTGGGCTGCCCCAATTCCTCTGGGATGGGTCAAGGATGGGCAGGTTTGGGGTTGTGAGCTCATCCTGGAAATATCCACCGGGTTTACAGATGGATTCTGACCCGTCCTGTGAAAGGCTCTCGGGGTGCTCAGCATTTCACCCGTTAGCCCTGCACATCTGAGGCATTCAAACTGGTTTGCAGACACAGTTAATTGATCTTGCTGCTGTTCCTTCATTGGGTCACTCAGGCAAATTCCAAACAGAAAGAAAAAAACAGTTTCCTCTTTTTGTTGCGAGACTTTCAAATCCAGTGCAATAGGGTTTGTTTTTTGGTTTTTTTTTTTAATGATTCCCTGCCAGACTCTGCAATAATTCTGCCCTCCTCCTTCCAAATCTCCCCAGTTTTGCTAATTCCCTTCCAGGCTGGTGTGGCTCCTCCTGGTGCAGATGCCAGCAGTCTCTGATCATGTACAAAGTTAAGGTTTCTCATTAAATCTTCCAAAAATTACATGCAGGGTCATACCTTAGTGAGGACTCTGGGAACCTTAAAAAGAAATTTTAAAAGCTGCTGATAACAACAACTATTGACAGCCAGCACAATTCCTTGTATATTTGTTTACAGTTTTATACATATATGTGAACTTTCCAACTCATTTATTGCCTTTAGTGACATGAATAACCGAGGGCATGATTTATAATGATTTGTCATCTGGTATTAGATTATAAAAAGTTTAATTAATTTTTCATTAGCCACAGTTAATGATGGGCTTGTTAAGCATCTCGAGGTGAAGCCAAGAGCTATTAACTGTATTAAAGACCAGTTTCAAGAAAATTTCTCCTTTTATAATGCCCAAAATGAGTTATAATGTTATTTTCCCCTTTCAGAAAACTGGTTTAATCTATATTGATATATCCAAATCTATACAGAAGACAAATTTTGAGGCAAACTGATCACATAATAACAATTATTGACCAATTTTTCCACCAATTAAAATGAGATCAAATTTCTTGAAGACATTTAAAAATCAACACATTGGTTTATCATGTAGCAAAGAACTGAACTAGAATGAGTGACTATTTGCAGGAATTGGCTGCCACAAGACTTCTGCTAATTGTCTTAACTGTTTACCTAATTAAAAGATAAATTAGGGTTTGAAAATTTATTTGAAAATGTAATTTGATTGAAAAATCCCTTTGTTCTGCTCTGGAGCCTGTGCTGGGTGTGCATGGCAGTGATTGTTAGGGGAGGATCCATGACTCAGAGAACTTGCAGAAGAATAAGAGATACCTGTGAGTAATCAAGATGGAAAAATTGGGGGGGGGGGGGGGGAAATGGAAATTTAAATTATTTTCCTAGCAAGCTTTCTTTTGATTTCCAGAAAAAGAGAATACATTAAAACTGAAATGAAAATCTTAAAAATAAGTGTCTAAACATAGAGTGCTGCAAGGTGAATAGTCTTGGGGCTTATTTTAAACAGGTGGGAGGACCAGGCCTATGAAAATCCCTGGGAAATGTGCACAGAAGCTCCAACCCCTGTGGGTTTTTTGGAGCTCAGAAACCTCGATTTTAGCAACTCTTGGCCATAATCTACATTTGCTAGAAATGTATTTCACTGCTGCAAACAGCTGTACGAGGGTATTGGGGTGTGGCTGTGGCTGGAAATGTCCAAGGCCTGGGGGACAGGGCTTGGAGCAGCCTGGGGTGGTGGAAGGTGGATGATTGGATGGTGCCCTCCAGTCCAAACCATCCTCTGATCCTATTCCATGATTCTGGGATATTTCCTGAGACTGGGAATCTCCTCTGCACAGAGCTGTGCCTGTACCTGTTGAGTTGTGGATGCTGAGAGCTTTAGATTTTCTGTGCTGATCCCCCAGGAGAGGGGGTCACCTCCACCTGAGGCCATGGAGAAGGCTTCCAAAATTGAGTGATAGCACTGGGATTATGGGAATTCAATTGAAGTGGAAATCGGTGGTGTCATGGGGTGCAAAACTTAGAGTTTGGGGTTTTAGAATATAGTGATATATAGAGAGAAAGATGGAGGTTTTAGGGCAGAGGCTGGTCCTTCTTCTCCATGGGTTTAGGTGGTGTTTTGTAACAGAAAAGCCCACGTTGTGGACTTCGAGTGATTAGTTACTGGGTCAAAAGTGAAAATAATTTAGGTGTCATTCTTAATTAGATAGCTTAGCCTTAAAAGACCTTGAAAAGAAAGATAGTTAGCCATTTTGCAGCTCGTTAGTAGAATGCTGTAGAACTCACGCCTTGATACAGACCTAAACCAGAAGGCGAAACACCTTCTCGAGCCTTCAATCCCCACCTCGACAGAGGCAGAAAAAAGAAGCCGAGAACCGGCAGGTGCCCAGCCATGGAATTATTTATTGCCCAGGGTGGCTGGGATTAGATGGGCTTTGAGGTCCCCTCCAACCCAACCCAAGCCAAGCCAAGCCATTCTGGGACTGTGTGACACAAAGCAGACACGCAGCAGTATCTGGATGCTCGCTGACCTTCCTGATGGCCCGAGTTTCTCCGGGAGGATGTCCCGAGTTTCTCCGGGAGGATGTCCCGAGTTTCCCCGGGAGGATGTCCCGAGTTTCCCCGCAGGATGTCCCGAGTTTCCCCCGGAGAATGCCCCGAGTTCCCCCAGAGGATGCCCCGAGTATCCCCGGAGGATGCCCCGAGTATCCCCAGAGGATGCCCCGAGTTTCCCCTGGAGGATATCCCGAGTTCCCCAGGAGGATGTCCCGAGTTCCCCCGGAGGATGCCCCGAGTATCCCCGGAGGATGCCCCGAGTTTCCCCTGGAGGATATCCCGAGTTCCCCAGGAGGATGTCCCGAGTTCCCCCGGAGGATGTCCCGAGTTTCCCCTGGAGGATATCCCGAGTTCCCCAGGAGGATGTCCCGAGTTCCCCCGGAGGATGTCCCGAGTACCCCCAGAGGATATCCCGAGTTCCCCAGGAGGATGTCCCGAGTTTCCCCGCAGGATGCCCCGAGCAGCGCTTCCAGCTGTGGGCAGGTGTGCTCAGCGTGTCCCTGCTCAGCTCCATCCCGGACAGGCAGCGCGCCACCGACAGCCAGAACAGCTTTAAAAGCACAAGGAGAAGTGTAAGACCCTCTAAGTGTCTCGCCCGAGGCAATCTGTTTCCTTCCCCAGGGTTGTTCGGGAAACAGGGCTGCTCTCGGCGCTTCCCAGCGGCGCCGCTCGATGAGGGCACGATTCCCACCCCAGATCCGTGCAGAGATCCCAGGAACTCTGGTGGCTGCTGCAGAGCCATCCCAGCCCTGTCTCCTGCACGTTCCTGCCTCTCTGCCCTTCCCGTGGGATCGTGCAGACACAGAATTCACAGAATTCACAGAATTCACAGAATTCACAGAATTCACAGAATCACAGAATTCACAGAATTCCAGAATCACTGGGCTGGAAGAGACCTTCAAGATCATCGAGTCCAGCCCAGCCCCATCACCTGAACTCACCCCTGGCCCCCAGTGCCACATCCAGGCTTTGTTAAACACACCCAGGGATGGGGACTCCACCACCTCCCTGGGCAGAACATTCCAGAACTTTATCACCTTTCTGTAAAACCTTTTCCCTGATATCCAACCCGTATTTCCCTTGGTGCAGCTGGAGGCTGTGTGCTCTGGTTGTGTCAGTGCTGGAGGAGGAAGAGCCCAGCCCAGCTGAGCACAGGCACCTGAGATCTGCCAGCCCCACCCTGAGCCCTTCCTGATGCTCAGTGAGGATCCTACACCTCTCCAGCACCTGTGTGACCAAACCCCACCCCAAAACTAAGGGCAGGAGCCAGACCTGAGTCCCTGCAGGGGTGGAACTCCAGCTTGCAGGACCTTGGAACACCAGGCATGGGCAAAGAATCCCTGTGCCTTGATGTTTCCAGAAATCTCCCTGCCAGGACACATCCTGCTTAGATTTGCTTCTGAAATAACCACCTTCAAATTAATCTGAAATGATGAAACCTATTTCTCCATCTTCCCTTTGATTTTTTTTTGAGCTAATAAAAGCAATATATCTATGTTTGGCCAATGCAAACATGTAATCAGTGTAAATTATAAGGCACAAAGTAGGAGTGGAAAATACAGAGTTTGCTCCTCACAGCTTTTCAGCTCTCAGGTACCTTGGCACAGGTGAGTGGAAGGAGCAGAAGCTGAGGTGCACAAATTGCCCTGACCCTGGCCTGTCTCACCATCTCTGTGCTCAGTGACACAGCCTCAAAAACCCTCCTTTACCTCAGGGCTTTGCAGGAGGGGAGGTGTTGCTGAAACTCTGCAGGATTAGAGGAAAGTCTTGGTGACCTGTCTCATGAAAATTACAGGGTTTCATTGCTCCTGTTAGCAGCAGTGGGTGTCTATCATTTGTTAATCAGTCTTTACTGAACACCACAGTGGAAAGGAAGAAATTGCAGATTTCACAGCTAAAAATAGGGGGAAATGTAGATGGAACCTCCTGGGTCCGTACTGAGCTCTCATGGGCCTGGAAAGGGGATGTAGATCACACCACCTCTGCAAAAGCAGCAGCTCTTCATCCTCCATGTGTCCTCTCCAAACTTCCCTGTACCTCTGCACCCCACAGCTCCCATGGGGAAGTTTTCCTGGTGCAGATGAGTCAATTCCAACAGCTCTGGGGCTGCTGCAAAGAGAAATTACTGAAGCTCTGGTGGAAACAAATCCCAGCTGGTCCTAATGAAGTGGTGCTCTGTCCAAGAACGCTGGGCAGGAGCTGTGCCCCTGTGCCCAGGCAGGGAACAGAAGGATGCTACACGACAGCTTAGGGCTCGCTGGATTGCACAGATGTCAGACACAAACTGGTACAACGTCCTCAGGGAGGGGGAAATCGTTTTATGACCTATAAACCACACGAGAGAGCAAAATCAGAGGCCATTGCAGATGAAGATGGAGGAAATGCTCCCTGCTAAACTCTCATGTGCTGCCTGCGTGTTCTGGACCGGAGGAGTGAATTCAGCAGCTCTGCCAAAACGACAGCGAGGAGATTGGGGATGAGTTTGGCACTGCCCCTCTCCCCCAACCCTTCAGCTGCTGTGCCCAGGGCACAGCTGGGGACAGAGCCACGGTGTGCCACAGCCAGCACCTGCCAGGAGGTGCCAGGGCAGCGAGGGATGGAGGAAAAGCCCCGAGCAGAGCAGCAGGGCTGTGGGAATCTGTCACGGTGACACGGGCGGTACGGAGAGTCCTGCATGCTAATGATTGGTTTACAATAAAAATTACTTCAAATGCTGGATCAGAAAAAGGATGGTTCAGTCCATCAAATGGCTGTCAGCTGCAAATTAGGCTGCCCATCCCTAGGCAATGGAGAACATAATTGGCTTTGTCCATGGCTGGGTTTATTTTTATCTGTTCTGTTAAAGTCAGGCTCTTGCCTCATTCTCACTGGCACAAACAGAAAAAAGGCCTTGGTGCAGAAAGGCTTTTTTGCTCCTTCCACCTGCAATAAATGGGGCAAGTTACCCTTGGATTGCTAAAATTAGCCAAGGGTCCTTTGAGGGACTACTCTGTGTCAGAGCCAGGTTACCTGCATGGGAGAAAGTAGGAAAAAATGGAATTTTGGTGAGAACAAATGGACTTCCAGGAGCCTTAGACTGAAAGCACCTTCCAAGCCAAGCAGCCAGGGCTCCAATCCAGTCCTCAGGGTTACACAAGAGAGGCTGGAGGAGGTGGGAACCTTCCCCAGTCCTGTGAGAATCACAGCACCTCCAAAACCTGCTCTGATTTCCTGCAGGCAGGATGGAGATGCACACACCTCCCGCCTCCCTTCCCGGGACTGATCATCCCCACCCCGCCAGGCTTCCTCCCAAAAGTGCAAATGTGGGACTGAAATAACCACCAGCACATCCCCTGGGGCTGCCTGAGGAGCTCAAACCCCTCACTATTTCCCCCAAAGTGCCAAGGATTTTGGGTTTTGCTGCCCACCTGTGCCCCAGGGTGTGGAAGGAGTCTCCATCCCTGGTACCACTGCCAGGCAGTCCAGACTTTCCAGCTCTCCCTCAAATTCCCTCCTCTGTCTGTGAACTCCAAATATCCCTCTCTGCTCCCCTCCCTGTGCACAAGTTGAAGACCATGCCCTTCCCTGGGTGGCTGAGCTTTGTTAGCACATTCCCCTGACACTGCAGGGTACAGAGAGACTCCAGAAGGGAGAAAATCCACTGGGAAAAAAAAATAAAAAAATAAATACAGCTGACTAAGTAGGAGGGGGAACAATATCTGTCATCTTAACCTGTCTGTCATGCTAACCCAGAGAATTCTCTGCTCTACTTACTTGGCTCTGCCTTTCTACTTACTTGGCTCTGCCTTTATCCCCCTCCAAGTTTAGGGCCTTTGAGCAGCACCTGGTTACCTGGGAAATCCTCTGCTGTGCTAAAGCCCTGTGAGAAATCAGGCAGTGCAGGCAGAGGGAAGGTTTAGTTCAATTTCACGTTGCACCAAGTACAAAAGAGCCGCCTGTGAGTAATTCCTAGGATTGTGCTCATCAGCAAAGGCCAATAATTCAGAGTGACAACACACTGGAGACCTCTCTAAGGTACAAGTGGCTGGAAAGAATTAATAATTATTTACTGTCCACCTACTCCTCTAGGTTTGTGTCCCAGCTTGACCACCCTTGCCTTGCTGGATGTGCAGAAATTATGGCACTGCCAGGAGCTGCTGCTACTTGAAGTATGAAGCAAAGAATAAAAAAATAAATGCCTAAGAAGATGCACAAAATAATGATCAAGGCTTTTAAGGAGCTAGTGAAAGGTAACATTGTTGTCATTGTAATTATTGTCGTTGTAGTTGTTGTTCTTGGCAGTGGTGGTGATGATGAGTGCTGTTGTTTATCGTTATTATTATTAAGTAGGTGAAAATCACACAGAGCGAGAGGTTTGCATCTCATCCTGGGCTGGGAGGCAGCTCTGTCACTAACCTGGAGCCTTTATATTATTTCTAAAACAAATTATAACATCCACAATCCAAACATTTACATTTAAACATAAAATTATACCATTTTATACTTTCACCAATATAAAATTAGAATTTATTATAATTATTAATAGAACAATAACTTCTATTATTCAAAAATAATAGAAATAATTCTGACACCCCTAAAATCCATCTGCAACCTCAGCAAATGCAGCATGCAGAGGAATCCCAGGCTGGGGAGCTCTGTGCTCGGGGCTGCTGCAGATGGGCTGGGGTGGCTTTGCCCTGCCAAGGCTCTCACGTGACGCTGCCTTTGGGTTGTCAGCGAAAGTCCTGCAGATTAGTGTCCCCTCAAATCCCCCTAAGCAGCTCTAATGCCCTCAAATGTGCTTGCTGTGGCTCCCTGGGAAGGCTGCACGAGACCAAACATTAATTATTAGCGCAAAAATAGAATTTCTTTTAACGATTCCCATCACCGTGCGCCGCTGAGAGCTTCACTCCTTTTTCTGGAGTCTGGGAAGAAATTCAGGATGTGGGCCTGCTCAAAACTGCTAAAATGAAAAGCAGAAGCAAAGGATTTTTACCTTTCTGTGTAATTGAATCCAGCTGGCCTCCTCCTACCCTGCCTTGCAGTCATTTACAGATATGCAAATGGAGGGAAAGAAGTGGTGCTGTTTGCATCTGCATTGCACACCAAAAAATCAGAAAATGCCTCTGTTCTCACAGGTTTGCAGCAGTTTTGCCATTCTGCTGCTTTTTTTGGGCTTTTTTTTCCATCCAGCTCAACAGCACAATGTGGTTTAGTCATACATTTAAAATGGAGGAATCAGTCTCTGCCTGGGCAATCCTGGTGTCCCTCTGACAACCTGAAAACTTCAACTTCTACAGGATTTTCAGGATGCAGAAGAGCAAAGAGAGGTGGGCATGGAGCCCTGGTTGATGAGGTTCCAGAGGGCCTCATCTCCCTTGTGTGTTTAAGCTGGAAAATTGTTCAAGTTTAAGGGACTCTTCAATGGCCTTCGCATAAGGCTGGCCCCAAATGGCTCCTTCAGGAATGAATTCTTCCCCCAAAAAAAACTACTGCTGAAACGGCAAAAGGAAAAATTGCATTCTAAACAACACAATTTCACAGCTTATCAATGCTATCTCTAAATATTCAATAAGCAAGAAAAAGGATTTTGCACTAAATCCCACCTAAAGTCCCAAAGAAATTGCTGAAGCAAGGAGCTGGTTTAGCAGCTGGGGCCCAACCCTAAAATCAGTTTGGGGATTGTTTGGGGCAAATATCAAGCATCAAATATTGAACCTGCCTCTATGGCTTCTTCAGAAAAATAATTTAAATGGCCTGATAAAATTAGTAACCTCTGGGAGAGCCATACTAACAACTGAGCTGAATTTATTAGGCCCTGATAAGGAGTTGTAGGTTTGAAGAGGAACAATCCCAGGTAGATTGACACACTCTGGTCACTGGTTGGAAGCCTTTGTGTGTAAAGTTTTTGTTTCTCCAGTACCCTGCATAGAGGGAATCCCTGGCACTCTCACAGTGCAAATTATAAATTATTATAAATTATTATAAATTTTTATAAATTATTATAAATTATTGTTATTGTTATTGTTATTATTGTTGTTGTGTTGTTGTTATTATTGTTATTATTGTTATTATTAAGATTAGTATTATTACTATTACTATTACTATTATTACTACTATTATTATTCCCTATTTTAGAATATTTCCACCTTCAGAGTAACCTCTGTGGGAAAGTGCAGAATCTTGCTGGGAGGTGAAAACAGCTATTGTAAACCTATTTTCATTGATTTTTTTTTTTTTTTCCCCCTAAAAGGGTTAACACAATAAAACACAATTAGCCTTGAATTATCCTGGATTTCTTGGATGTTTGGCTCAAAATGTTCACATCCGCTTGGCTGCAGTGGAACCATTTCACTTCAGCCTTTCACTTCACCCCTCGGTATGGCTCAGCAAGGAGGCAAGGACAAATCAGACAGGTCCAAAATATGCTGAGAATATCCCCAGCCCCAAAATATGCAGAGAATTCAGCAGCCTGATTGCTGCTGACCACCCAGAGGACAGGTGTGACACATATTTATGGGCTTGATTGTAAACCAGTATCTGCTCATTTCATTTATGAGCCCATTACATGTTTTATTTTGACAGTTCCACCGCCGTGTTCCCGCAGCTTTCTGGCCATAAACTGCTCACAGTGGGATGTGGAGTTTATTATTTGGTGTGTGGGCACTGAGCACCCCACAAGCTGATGAACTAGGGACAATTTATTCATTGGATTTTAAGCCCAGTTAAATCAACAGCTAAAAGGGAGCCTCGCTCACACTGCCTGGAACTGCAAACATTTGAAACTGTGAAAGTGGGGAGGAAATTGGTATGGATTTTACATTCCAACATTACACTCATGCCTAAGATTTTATCTCTATCCAGGAATCCCAATGCCCAGAGCTTGCTGCAAATCTGCTTATTTGAGATGTTTTTCCCCAAAGTTCTGGTTTCTGGAAGGTGACTTGCCAAGGAGCTGGTGTTTCCCAGCTATGCAGCCAGCTGGGGGAGATGGATGGTGCAGAAGGAGAGAAAAGGAATGGAAAATAAAAACCCTAAACACAAGGACCTTGAAAACTTGAAGATGTGGGTAAATAATCCAAGCATGCAGGTGTGCAGGCATGTGGGTATCCATATATCCTGTACATACTTCCAAGATGATTTTAGCCAATTCCATGAATTCAAGGCCTGGATATAAAATGCCCAGAACATGAGTTAGCTATGTTGATCCAGAAACCTTCAATTCTTTCTTGTTACATTTTTGATGTCATTGTTTCTATTGGAATCTGGTTCCAAATCTGCTTTTTGCTGGATTTTCCTCCTGTGTTTATTGACAATATTTTTATTTTAAGGATTGTAGTATATGGTCACAAACAATTTGTCAGTCAACATGAACAGCCACAGGATTGTGGGGTTGTGACCTCATTAGCCAGTCTCTGCCATGCTCTCCATCAAATATATTTTATATCAATCTTTCTAGTTCCAAATTAAGACCAATTTCTTGTTCTCTCTCTGATGTTATTTGCAGAGAGCAAAGTGTTCCCTTTACTTTTCAACATAATTTTGTATAATTCAAAAGTATTGTCATTTCCCTTCCACTCTTCCATTCAGAACTATCCTAATTTACACTTTCCTGGGTGAGTCTGACTTCCTAGACCTCTGATTCTCCTTGTACACCCACATGTAATGACTCCCTGCATGCAGTGACCAAAAATGACAGTTCCCAAAGTTCCTGGTGAAAGAAATTTGGTCTTTTGTAAAATTGCCAAAAGCCTTAGAATTTGAAAAAGAAAACCAGCAATTTTCCTCTTCAACAAAATTATATCAGAGAAGGAATCAGGGAACTCCTGCATGTAAAGTAGCCACAGTATTTGATTTCTGATGGCAGTTTCCAGAAGGATTCCTGGCTGTTAGGAAAGAGGAGGAGCAGTTCTCTTCTGCAGGAAGAGCTGGAGGCTGAGCAGGACACTCAGGTACCTCAGCTCGTTCTGGCTCTCACCATTTCATAATTTTAGCATAAGAAAAATTATATCCTAAGTGCCTGCTAATGAGTTAATGCACCATGCCCTGGAAACCCAAGTATTGCAGTGTTTGGTGTTAGGAGAGAGCCACAAGTTCAGTCCCCAAATCTCTTTGGCCATTTTTAGAGGTGCATTAGTCCACAGCTTCCATTAGGGATCAGTGAAATGGGAGTGAGTCAGCTCATCTTGAGCTTCCCAGCTGAGCCCATTTTGGATGCAAGGTCACCTTCTGTCATTGGGAGCAAAAACAAACTTGGGGCAAGGCTTGCAAGGGCAGAGCAGACATCATTGCCCCCATCTCCTCCATGACTGGTGAATTCCTTTTCCTACGAGATTAAAATGACTTCATCCCGCTGCCTCTGAGCAATCAGCTCTGTCTCCATGTCCTCAAAGAGGAATCCTGGAATCACAGACTGGTTTGGGTGGGAAGGGACCTTAAATCCCATCAATCCCACCCCTGCCATGGCAGGGACACCTCCCACTGTCCCTGGTGCTCCAAGCCCTGTCCAGCCTGGCCTTGGGCACTGCCAGGGATGCAGGGGCAGCCACAGCTGCTCTGGGAATCCCATCCCAGCTCCTCCTCACCCTCCCAGCCAGGAATTCCTTCCCAAATCCCATCCAGCCCTGCTCCCTGTCCATGTGAAGCCATTCCCTGTGTGCTGTCCCTCCATCCCCTCTCCAAAGTCTCTCTCCATCCTTCCTGCAGCTCCTCCAGGCCACTCTGAGCTCACCCCAAAGCTTCTCCTCTCCAGGCTGGACAATCCCAGCTCTCCAGCCTTTCCTCCCAGCAGAGGGGCTCCATCCCTCTGCTCATCCTGGAGCCTCCTCTGAACCATGCAAGGAGTGGTGCTGCCAGGGATCTTAGGAAAAGGAGGAGTAACAGCAGTAAACAGAAAATTCTGGCACCACTGGACTGAACGGAGGTGGCACCACTGACATCACTAAAAGTAGGCTCAAGTCTGATCTGAAAAGCAATTTAGAATATGAGCTTTTCTTTCCAAATGAGCAGTAAGTGCCTTCCTTCACCCAGAATTCGGTGCTTTCTATTACATTTTAAATTGATTGGCTTTATGGCCCAGTCCTGGGGAATTGCCCTAGCATGATCTCGTCTGGCTCGTGTTTCTAATTCTGGCAACTCTAAATCCAGATGCCCTGAAAATCCAGGCTGTTGCTTACAGCACATACTGGAGGTTAATCTCCATTTTTGTGTAGCCAGGCAAAATCCAGGAATTGGGATGTATGGAAGATTAGCCCACAAGGTGAAAAGGAAAGGAAGCCAAAGTAGAAACTGCAATAGAAAATATCCACATGCAGAGCATGGAGGTGTCAAAATAAACCATTATTGCACAACAAGAATGGAAACTTTTTTTTTTTTTTTCATTATCTAAGGTTTTTCTAATGGGAACAATGAAGTTGCCACCTGAAGGTGTGTCCTGCCACCAGGGTCTGTGGGCAATGGATGGAGAGATTCAGAAAACACAATTCCAGGTCCATGCTGTTCCTCTGTGTGGTCCATCTTCAGCCTCATTAAAACCTCCACTTGGGCTGCCAGGTGACAAGAAGCCTCTCTACTGAATAAAAAAAGTTAAAAAGGCTGCAGGACATTGTCATGATGGAGGAAAGGAGGTTGTGGGCTCTTCTCCAGGTGATAGAACAAGAAGAAACAGCTTTTGACTGTGCCAGGAGAGGTTTAGATCGGGTTTTATGGAAAAATTCTTCACCAAAAGGGTTGTCAAGCACTGGAAGAGGCTGCTCAGGGAAGTGGTGGCATCACCATTGCTGGAACTGATTAAAAAATGTCTTGATGTCCATTAGGGGCATGGTTTAATCCTGGGTTAATGGCTGGACTTGGTGATCTTAGAGACCTTCTCCGAGCTGAGTGGCTCCATGACTCCAGGATGTGGCTGCAGAGCTCTGTGAAGGATGGGAAGGGCTGGAGGAGCCCTCTCAGGGCTGGAGGGGGGCTCAGAGCCCTCAGTTTGGGTGGGACACGTCCCCCTGGGGCATTATTTTGCCTTGGATCCGTGCATGACATTCCAGCTGCTGCCAGAGGAAGCCGTGCGTGCCCGCCCAGGGCTGCGAATCACCCCAGGAAAGGCTGAGGAGAAGCTCCTCTCTAAGTGGAGTGGGGAGGTTTTTTTGACACTGGCTATAAAAAAATACCAGCACATTTAGAAAAAAAATAATTGTGGGCTTAAAGGGAGGAAAAAAGCTACAGCTGAGTGTGGTTCACTGGAAGGAAATACCCAAGGCTGTTGAAACATTAGATAAAAAACTGATCTTGAAATGTCAGGAATCAGTGAGTATAACAACTGTCAATTTTGTCCAATAAAACCTCCCTTTTATTTTGCCTACTTTTCTCTTTTATTTTTAATAGCTATCCATTAAAAATGCTGCACTCACAATTTGCTGGTATTTGCTGTTCTGTTTTAATGCTGTCTATTAGTTCTTCCTTCCTTTCCCCTTAATATTTACACATATCATCAAATGCTGGGCAAAATTTCTCTGCTGGAAAAAGAAAGATCCCATGAGTGTAAACCAATTGCAAATAACTTGCTACTGAGGCCATGGCTGGGCTCTCTGTGCTGCTCCAGTGTCCCACTGAGTTTCAAGTAGCTGAGGACACTTTCATATGAGAAATAATCCATGTTAATATCATGTGGTGCGTTGTTATTTCTCAACTTCATCAGAAAATAGCACAACTGTCCGAAAAAAAATCAAGTTATGCCTTAATAAATAACTTATAATGAGGGGGCTGAGAAAAAAATAAGCTACTCCAGCCTGAAGGATTCCAGCTGGAAAAGCCCAGTTTAAAATTTTTACACTTCCTGCATTTCATGTGCACTCAGCAATGCTCATGCAGCTCAGATAATCCGTGCCTGTGCTTTATACACGGCGTGGCAAATGCCAGCAGTGTATGGAGAACAGGATCCAGCCTGCAGCAGAGCAGCCAGAATGGGATGAAGGGAGCTCAGCAGCACCTGAGCCTTGGGCTGAGCTCTCCCAGGACCCTCCAGCAGTCAGGGGAACCTCTGCAGGGGCTTGAGGGGGATAGGACAACCCCCTGAATCCAATTTGGGACCCCTTGTAGTGAGGCTGAGCTGTTACAACAGCAAGAGAGGTGGTGGTCCCTAAAACACCCCTGGGACCATGTGACAGAGATTTAACAGAAATGGTCTCTTCCAGAACAGGGTTAGAGGTAAATTCCAGCTGGTTATTCTGTTTCTCTGTCTGTGTTTGATAAATTAATTAAGGAACAGAGAGGGAATAAGAAAAGTGAAGCCTCATAAACTGCTTCACGAACTGCTGCACAGAGAAGACTCTCAATTCTCATTTTCCTCTACCAACATTTTCAAAAGCACTAACATTTCTTCTTCTTCTTCTTAAAAAATTTCTAATATAGAACCCAAGAATATTTGAAAGACTCTCTAAAAATAAAAGGGAGAAGGGAACCTTAATATTGAATATGAAGACACTGGGCAATATAGAAATCTCATAGGTGACAAGGAGAGGGGTCATCAGGGCAGGGAAGGAGGTTAAGCTGAGCTTTGAGCCTAGTCTAATGGCATGAGCCTCTTGCAGCCTGTGCAGCTGGGAGTGTTTCTGCCCAGGGCCACTCTCTGTGTGCTGGAGAGCACAGCCCAGCACCCTGGCCTTCCCTAAATTCCAGGGTTCCCATGTTGCACTGAGGAACACGGCAGGGAGATGTTCCTTCTGAGCCCTGGGCCTGCTCCTGGAGCATGGGGCTGGCATCTCTGGCACCCAGGAGATCCCAGCAGGGATCAGTGATCCCATCAGGGATCAGCACACCCCGCTGGGGCCACCCTGGGCTTCCCACAGCTTCTCCTGCCCCAGAGCGGGCAGCTGGAGGCCATCCCTGACTGCCCAGCAGGGCTTTTGGGCAGAAATGCAGCTGGAGCTGCATTTGGGAGCGTCCAAACCCTGCCCACACTCAGACCCAGCACCCCCAAACCACTCCTGACCTTACCAAACCCATCCAGCTGGGAAGCAGCTCCCATTTGCAATATTTACAGCAGAGCTGCCCTCCCCTCGCACTGTTCATTGCTTTTGCCCTTGCCATGGATTGCTGGGGACAGAGACACTATTAAAGCTCAGAACATTTCTTTCTGGACAGTCAGGGCCAGCTTTGGGAGAAAAATCCCTCTTTTCTCTGCACCACTGCCACTTCTGCCAGGCAGGGCAGGGCAGGGCAGGGCAGGGCAGGGCAGGGCAGGGCAGGGCAGGGGATGGTTCCCACTGCAGGCTGCCTGGAGCACTCCGTGCCGGCTGAGCAGCGACTGCAGCAGGGGAACGCTCTCCTCCGGTGAAACAGAACCTTGTAAGGACATTTCTGCAAGGTACAACGATTGCCCAAGCATCCACCTCTAAGTTGGGTCTCCTCCTTCTCACAGTAAGAGGGGAAAGGTGCACTTCAGTGATGACAACTGAGGCTGGCAAAGGGCACCTGCCAGCTCCCACCCTGCTGACAGGATCCCCACAGCTCCAGGATGGGCTTTGGCAAGGAGATAGCTCGCTTGCCAATAATAATAAATATCATTAATAAGCGAGTGACGTCCTAATCTTGGTTACATCAGCCGTACCCTTCCCCGGAGCTGCTGCCAGTCGCACTCGCACCGAGCAGAGACAAGGGCCGGGAGCTGCTGTGGCCGGAGGGAGATGCAGGGGATGGCCCGCGGTGACTTCTGCCTCCTGGCTGAGGGGACAAGGGGACATGGCCTGGACAAACCCTGGCAGAGCCGCCTCTCTGTGTCGGTTTGAGATTCCTCAGCCCTCTGGGAAAGCTGCGGGGGCATAAAGGATGGGAAGGAAGGTGCGGGGCCGTCCCCTCCCTCCTCCTCCCCCGGCGCATCCCGCGGGGCTGTCCCCGTGTCTCAGCCGGGCAGGGGGCACAGGGGTGTCCGTGTGTCCTGCGGGGTGTCCGTCCATCCCCGCGGCGCTCCCCGGTCCGCATTCCAGGGTTATCCCTCCCCTCCGCCAGCCCCTCCGCACAGCCCGACGGCAGCAGCCCTGGCAAGGAAAACGAGCGATTTTCGGGGACATTTGGGAAAGTTGCAAGTCAGGGCTCCCCCCGCGCACCCCGACCCTGCCCCACGGGCGGCATCCAAGGGCAAGGGGGGCTGTCCCCCAAACCCAGCGGGGTTTGCTCCCTTAGGTGGCTTTCCCGAGTTGCTGCCGAGCCCGCCAAGGTGCGAGCTTGTTGCGAGAACAAACTGTTGTGATTCCCCCTTCGGCCCTTTTTCCCCGCCTCCCCCCCATTCCGGACGGGGGGTGTCAGTGCACGGAGCCTGCCGTACCCCATGTCGCTCCCGCGTCAGAAAATGAATGATGCAGCAATTTAATTAGGAGGGAGCGGTGCGTCCATATTGCACCGCTGGAGGAGAGCTCGGCAGCCGGGGGAAGATGCTGCGCGTCCGCGGGCGCGGAGGCTGCGCTCCTGCCCGCGCAGAGCGGCTCCGGGGCGGCGGGACCCCGCGGAGCCCCCGGGACCTCCCGCCCGCACCCGCGGCTCTGCCCCCCAACTTTTCGCTCCCGAGCCGCGGTTCCAGTTAAGTCTCTCCCGGCCGAGCCACCGCGGGGTGCGGGAGGGGAACCCGCGTTCCGCGCGGAGCGGGAGGTGCGGGATGCCCCGGGAGTGCGCGGGTCCGGGCGGGCGCCGTGCGCGCAACGATGCGCAGGGCTGTGCGCGGGTGCGGACGGCGGGGATGCGCGGAGCAGCGCGGGGCTCGCCGCCTGCCCTGCCCGCAGCCCTTCCCTGCCGGCTGGCCGAGCCCCGGGGCAGGCAGAGCCCGCACCCCCTGCGCATCTCCCGCACCAACTTTCGCCCGCTGCGCCCCCCTCCGCGGATCCGCCGCGCCCCGCGCAGCCCCGTTACCTGCGGCGGCTCCCCGGGCGGGCGGGCACCGCGGGCGCGGCCCCTCCGCCTCCGCGCACACGCCGGGAGGATGCGGGAGGTGCCCGGTGTCTCCCCGAGGTGTTCGGCTCTGCGGGAAGCTGCGGGATCCCGGCGAGGCTCGGGGCGGGAGCGGCCCCGGGACGGGCGGGCAGCACCGAGCGGAGGAGGCGGCGATGCGGGGGCAACGGGGCGGCCGGAGCGGGACCCCCGGGCTGCTCCCCGCCGCAGCCCTCGGCTGGCACTCGCAGTCAGAGCAGCTTTGATTTCCTCCAGATTTGGGCTTTTTGTTCCCTTTCCCCCCCCCCTTTTTTTTTTCTTTCTTTTTTTCTTTTTTTTTTTTTTTTTGGAAAGGGGGTGGGTGCAGATTCTGCCCCATCCCGGCGGCTTTTTTCCCTCTCTGATTCTTCTCAGGTTTTTTCCTCCCCCATCTGCCCGTTTCCCACTTCTCTTCCTCTCCGCCAACCAGCCCCCTCCTTCCCTCTTCAAAAAAAAAAAAAAAAAAAAAAAAAAAAAAGAAAGGAGAAAAAAAAAAAAAAAGGATAAGGGAAAAAAAAAGAAAAAAGGCAAGGGAAAAAAAACTGTGTAGTCAGGGCTTCCCAAATGCGCGCCCCCGACCTGGAGCCGAGCGCGCCCCCTCCGTTTGTTCCCCTTCTTGAAGCTGATTTTCATGACGTGGAGGAGCCTGATCCAGGGCAGGAGCGGCAGCGCACACACACACACACACACACGCACACTCACACACACGCACACGGCCCCGCAGCGCCCCGCACCCCGCGCACAGCCGCGCACGCCGCGCACCCGCGCTCCGCCGCCGCGCCCCAGCGCCCGCTCCGCGCTGCCGCTGCTGCCCGGAGAAGGCGGCGGCGGCGCTGGAGCCTGCAGCAGCCCCTCTCCTCCCTCCTCCATTGAGTGTGCCAAACAGCAGCTCTGCATCCTAAAAAGGATCATTGAGGGGCTCATTGCATTCCCAGCACGTTTCAGGCTTGCTTCTTTTTTTTTTTTTTCCCTCTCCTTTTTTTTCCTCTTTTTTTTTTTTTCTTTTTGCCTCAGCTTCAGCAGGAGTAGAGAGAGAGGGAGAGAGAGCCACAGAGAGGGAGAGGCAGAGACAAACCAGCAATCTTTAAACTCGAGCTTTCTTTTTTTCCCCCTTCCTTTCTTTTGCCTTTTTTTTTTTTTTTTTTTTTTTCTGTAACGATGTGCTAAAATCTCTCCTGCAAACCGGTAAGTACAACCTTTCTGGATCCTTTTGTTTCCGCCTAGGGTCAAAGACACCCCCCTCTTCCAAAAAGAAGATATAATAATCCTCTTTATTTATTTTTTTATTTTTATTACAGCCCTTGCAGAAGAGAAAGAACTTAAGTGGCTAATATTTTGCAAAGGAGACAGAGAGATTGATACTGCAATATAGCTCTCGTCTCTCTCCCTTCTCCCCAATTAGATGCTAGTTTTAATTGCAGAGGGTATTTCTCTTTTCGTGCTTTCAACCATCTCCTCTTTCCCACAGGGGAGGGTTTCATTTGCAAGTTGATCCTAAGGATTTCTGTTCCTCTGGCATTTCTCTCCCCTAAATGCATCTTTCTGCTCTTAAGTACGGATGGGGGGCAATTTTTTCTAGTTCTTACACGAGGAAGGCGAAAAGGACCTTTTTATTGGGAGATGGAGACTAAAAGCAATGATCGCTCCGAATCATTCTAATGGGCATTTCAGAGATTCAAGGAAGGCTGCATCACCACTGGTATTATTCCCATCCTTAGCGCTTCCCTGTGCCCATACATTTAAAATATCTGGTGAAAGGAAGGGTGAAACCATATGTTGAAGGAGCTGCATCTCATTAGGGCAGTATTATTTTCATCTGATTGGAGAAGAATGGTGTCTTCATTCGGAATCGTGTATAGTAGGATAGAGAATTTATCGGCCGGTAAGTGCCAAGGTATTTTTTTTTTCTTCCACTTTCAGCTTTTTAACCGGGTCTCCTGCTTGGTCCTGGGGGCACAAAATGCCCTAATCCAAGGCAGGCTGAGCGTTTCAATCCTAGGTGCCTCTTCAGCTGTCACTTCCCTTTAGATCTGCTGATCGCATGGGCATGTGCTTTAGAAAGATTAATCATCTCTAAATGCTTTAATCAGCTAAAATGACTAATATGTGGTGTGTATTTATCTGATAATATACCGGTTGCATTAATTCACCGGCGCATTTGCGAGGGGAAGATTTCCTTCCCAATCAGGGTCGTTAACCATTTGCTCCGGTGAAGATCCTGTGGGGATTTGTGAGGGGAGCCGTTCTGCCAGGGACATCAGCACAGCTCGCACATTCCCTGGAACTCGCGCGTGGAACGCATCGAGCCGGCAGGGAGGGAGGGAGGGAGGGAGATCTGAGGGTGGAGGTCCAATAACTTTGGGAGTTTGCATGGATGAAGGATGTGGTGCGACACTGGAGAAATGTGCCCACACTTGGTGTGTCTCCCCCCCTGAGTCGAGGCGGGCTGTGATGGCTCCCGGGCTAAAACTGCACCCGGGGATGAGATGCGGGCACTTCCCGAGCCTGGGAAACGTGGAGAGACGCAACACGTTCGGTGTGCTCGTGGTGCCGTGCGGGGCTGCATGTGCTGTCCTCTTTATAGGTGGCATTTACCACGGGGAGGGGAGCGAGGCAGGCTGCTATCGCGTGATGGAGCCCTCTAACATCTCCCAAGTATAAATCAGGGCAAGGCTCGCCCAGCCGACACCCCTGGAGTTGGTTGGGAACGCCTGCCCGACAATTGCTGAACTTTCCAGGAGCCCAACATGAGTCCGGCAGGTAGGGGCTTAGGAAAAGGACAGGGGCAGGGCAGAAGTACTGAAATCTGTGTTTCTCTTCCCGTTGCAGTTTTGTAAACATCAACAAATGATGAAACCTTCCACGGCAGAGACGCTTCATAAAGGAAGGATGTTGTGGATAATTCTTCTAAGCACAATTGCTCTAGCATGGACTACACCTATTCCCTTGATAGAGGACTCGGAGGAACTGGATGAGCCCTGCTTTGATCCATGTTACTGTGAAGTGAAGGAGAGCCTTTTCCATATACATTGTGACAACAAGGGATTTATAAATATTAGTCAGATAACAGAGTCGTGGTCGAGACCTTTTAAACTTTATCTGCAGAGGAACTCCATGAGGAAATTGTACACCAACAGTTTTCTTCACTTGAACAATGCTGTATCTATTAACCTTGGGAACAATGCACTGCAGGACATTCAGACGGGGGCTTTTAACGGGCTCCGAGTTCTGAAGAGGTTGTATTTGCACGAAAACAAATTGGACATTTTCAGGAACGACACTTTCCTGGGTTTGGAAAGTCTGGAATATCTGCAGGCAGATTACAATGTCATTAAACGGATTGAAAGCGGGGCGTTTCGAAACCTAAGTAAATTGAGGGTCCTCATCCTAAATGACAATCTTATCCCCATGCTTCCCACCAATTTATTTAAGTCTGTGTCCTTAACCCACTTGGACTTGCGGGGGAACCGCCTCAAAGTTCTCTCGTACCGCGGGATGTTGGACCACATTGGCAGGAGCCTGATGGAGATCCAGCTGGAGGAGAACCCGTGGAACTGTACGTGCGAGATCGTGCAGCTCAAGAGCTGGCTGGAGCGCATCCCCTACACCGCTCTGGTGGGGGACATCACCTGCGAGACCCCCTTCCACTTCCACGGGAAGGACCTGCGGGAAATCAAGAGAAGCAAGCTCTGCCCCATGCTGTCCGACTCCGAGGTGGAAGCCAGCCTGGGCATCCCTCAGCTGTCCTCCAGCAAGGAGAACGCGTGGCCTACGAAGCCTTCCTCCATGCTGTCCTCCTTCCATTTCACCGCTTCCTCTGTTGAGTACAAAACGTCCAACAAGCAGCCCAAGCCCACCAAGCAGCCCCGGGCGCCCCGGCCTCCCCCGACCCCCCGTGGCCTGTACCCCGGGCCCAACCAACCGCCCGTGGCTGCCTACCAGACCCGGCCCCCCATCCCCATCATCTGCCCCACCGGCTGCTCTTGCAGTTTGCACATCAACGACCTGGGCCTGACGGTCAACTGCAAGGAGCGGGGATTCCACAACATCTCCGAGCTCCTGCCCAGGCCCCTGAACGCCAAGAAGCTGTACCTGAGCGGGAATTTGATCCAGAAAATCTACCGCTCCGATTTCTGGAATTTTTCCTCCTTGGATCTCTTACACCTGGGGAACAACCGGATCTCCTACGTGCAGGACGGGGCGTTCATCAACCTGCCGAACCTCAAGAGCCTGTACCTGAACGGGAACGACATCGAGCGGCTCACCCCGGGCATGTTCCGGGGCCTGCAGAGTTTGCATTACCTGTACTTCGAGTACAACCTGATCAGGGAAATCCAGCCGGCGGCCTTCAGCCTCATGCC
This sequence comes from Fringilla coelebs, assembly GCF_963513975.1. Classification (NCBI taxonomy): domain Eukaryota; kingdom Metazoa; phylum Chordata; class Aves; order Passeriformes; family Fringillidae; genus Fringilla; species Fringilla coelebs. Next base: position 23,040,628 of record NC_140036.1, read on the forward strand.
CAACCTGAAGCTCCTCTTCCTCAACGACAACCTGCTCCGCACGCTGCCCACCGACGCCTTCGCCGGCACCTCCCTGGCGCGCCTCAACCTGCGCAACAACCACTTCCTGGCGCTGCCGGTGGCCGGGGTGCTGGAGCACCTGCACGCCATCGTGCAGATCGACCTGAAGCTCAACCCCTGGGACTGCACCTGCGAGCTGGTGCCGCTGAAGCAGTGGCTGGAGGCGCTCAGCTCCGTCAGCGTGGTGGGCGAGGTGCTGTGCGCCAGCCCCGAGCCGCTGGCCCGCCGCGACCTGCGCTCGCTGGAGCTGGCCGCGCTGTGCCCCGCCGCCCTGCGCCCCGCCGCCGCCGCCTCGCCCCCCGCCGCCGCCCCGCCGCCGCCCGCCGCCACCGGCGCGGCCGCCTACGAGCTGCCCCCGGCCGCCGCGGCCGCGGCCGTGCCGCTCTCCGTGCTCATCCTCAGCCTCCTCGTCCTCTTCTTCTCCGCCGTGCTGGTGGCCGCCGGGCTCTTCGCCTTCGTGCTGCGCCGCCGCCGGCGGAAGCTGCCGTTCCGCGGCCCGCGGGCGGAGGCGGCGGACCTGGGCGCGGTGCCGCTGCGCTGCCCGCGGCTCTTCCCCGAGGGCGGCGGCGGCGGCGGCGGGGGCGGCGGCGGCGGCGGGGGCCCCGGGGAGCGGTCCCCGGAGAAGGCGCCCCCGGCGGGCCACGTCTACGACTACATCCCGCACCCGGTGACCCAGATGTGCAACAACCCCATCTACAAGCCGCGGGAGGAGGAAGAGGCGGCGGGCGGCGGCGGCGAGGCGGCCGAGCTGCTGCGGGCCGGCGGCGAGCGCGGCTTCGCCCACCCCGCCGCCCCCGCCGCCGCGCCGGAGCCGGGCAGCAGCTACCGCACCTTGCTGGAGAAGGAGCAGGAGTGGAGCCTGGCCGTGTCCAGCTCGCAGCTCAACACCATCGTGGCCGTGCACCCCCAGCACCCCGCGGGCGGAGGGCTGGCGGCGGGCGCGCTCGGGGCGGCGGCGGCGGCGGCGGGGGGAGCCCCGCGGGACCGCGACCGCCCGCCGCCCTGCGCCGTGGGGTTCGTGGACTGCCTCTACGGCACCGTGCCCAAGCTGAAGGAACTGCACGTCCACCCCCCCGGCATGCAATACCCGGACCTGCAGCAGGACGCCAGGCTGAAGGAGACCCTGCTCTTCGCGGCCGGCAAGGGCTTCCCGGACCACCAAACCCCCACAAGCGAATACCTCGAGTTAAGGGCCAAACTCCAAACCAAGCCGGATTACCTCGAAGTCCTGGAGAAGACCACGTACCGGTTCTGACCGCCGCCCCGCCGCCCGCCCGGCCCCGCCGCCCGCGAGCAGAGGATACAGCTGTGCGCTCTGCCCCGCCAGATGTGCGCGCTGCGGGGCAGGGCCCTTCTCAGATCAGTAATCGACGAAGTGCCTTCGCAGACTTTTGCCAGCAGATGTTAATCAATCATTATTTTTTATACTGAAACTGAGACTTTGACTGTGCCATGTCTAAAGGTATATTATTATTATTATATTATTATTATTATTATCGGGGATCTTTGTATTGATCCTGATTGAGTAAATTCTATGTGCGTCTCTTTCTCTCTTTTTTCTTTTCCCTTTTCTTTTATTTGCTTTATTCTTGTTGTTTGTTTTGTTCGTTGGCTCTTTTTTTTTTCCTTTTTTTTTTTTTTTCCTTTTTCCGTTGGCAGTAAACTTCCTTGATATTTTCCCTTGGAGGGGAGGGGGAGGGAAGATGGCATTTTCTGGCCTGCTTTCTTCTTGCCCATCATGGCACAGATTCTGTACATTTATTTAAAAGAGAAAAAAAAAATAATGCAAAGAAGCAAACGAGCGCAGTTTGCTGCATGCCTGGAAACTGCAAGAGGGAAGGGAGGGGAGGGTCTTGCTCGAATGTCTCACTCTTGTCTCTCTCCCTCCCTCGCACGCACACTCCTCATCCTCACCCTCCGCGCACCCCCCGCCAGCCCAGCCCCTCCAGGAGGGCCGCGGGGGGAATCCCGGGGGCAGTCCCGGGGGCTGGGGGAAGCCACCCGGAGCCGAGCAGCCCAGAGGATGTCACCACGTGGCGCACACACCTAGGGGATGCTCAGTGACACTTCATCATGACGCCATGGTTTTTTTTGGAGGACATCCGCTCTTTCCTAATAAAAACGACATGCAGATATACAGAGAAAAAAAAAAAAAAAGGAAAAAAAACCAAAAGCTAATGGGCACCTCTCACTAACAGCTTTGTAGGAAGCACTTTTAATGTTTTCTCTCATGCACCCATACACGCACACACGCACACACACACAAAGGTACAACAATGTGCATATATTTATTCTGTAATTTCAAGTGAATATAAATTGTAAAGGTAATGTTAAATCATTGTACAGTGATGCGTCTGGTATAGCTTTCCTAATAAAACGTTTTGAAAAAAATTGCAGATATATATATATATATATGCACCCCCAAATATATATATATATATAGGAATACAAAGCTTGAACCTGAAACTTCAGCTTCCTCCACAGAGATTTCCTTCCCCCCCCCATAACCTTGAACGCTATTTTATTAATAACAGTTCAATGCACTGTGATGTTAACAGAGGAAAAAAACCCTGTACAGCGTCTCTTGCCAAGATACCACCCGAGACTGTCACAAATCCGATTTGCGATCTGTATCCCTGCCGCACTGTCCTGACAGTTAAAAATATCGGGAAAATTGGGAGCGCATCCCGCCGGAGCGCTGCCTCCCGGCCTGCTGGAGGCACCGGGAGGCATCGCAGGGATGCTGCCGGTGCTGGCAGCGGGGTGAGCACTCAGAGAGCTCCCACCCCTCCGGATTAAACCGCATTTCCAGTTTGGAATGGGGGGATGCGATCTGGGAAAGCAAAGCATCCCTCCCAGCGGCCGCGCCGCCCTTCTCCCGCTCCCGCTGCAACCGGAGGGGAGACCAAAGACCGTGGGATTTCCCTGCCCGGGCGGGTCCCGGTTGGTATCTTGTTCGCATTGGTGTCTTGTCGCTGGCGGTGTCCTTTTGTCCGGCGGTGTCCCTTTGTCCGGCGGTGTCCCTCTGTCCGGCAGTGTCCCTCTGTCCGGCGCTGTCCCCGCGCTCCCGGGCCGGGCGCGGAGCCCTCGCCGCCGCCAGGTGGCGCCCCAGCCCCAGCGCTGAGGGGCGGCGGCGGGGCCGGAGCGCCCGGGCTCGATCCTGGGATTGATCCCGGGATTGATCCCGGACTCGATCCCGGACTCGATCCTGGATTCCATCCCAGCCTGGAGCCGCTCCCGACGCCGCTCCCTGTCCCCGTCCGCCCCGCCGAATGAACCCGCGGGCGCCTCGTCCCGGGGCGGGCAGGGCCGCCGAGGGCAGGCCCACAGCCGGGCGCTGCCCCGAGGGCCTTCAGAGAGTGGGGTTTTCCCAGAAATACCCAACCTGTCCGTCAGAAGCGTTTGTCCGGACAGCGGTCAGGGTGGTTTAGCCAGGTGAATCGAGGTTATTCCCCCAAAGGTGCTGCAGGGACCGGGGTCTGTCACCTCCTGGCAAAGGGTCCCCGCGCCAAGGTCACCCTCCCCACCGCCTGCCCTCTCCTTGGGGAACAGCTCGGTTTCACCCCGCACAATGCGTTTGAACAGAGACAAACCCATAAATATTCGCTCTCCCCACAATATTGCTATTTACAGCTCTGGGCAGGATGCTCATGGTGAGCTTTTTCTCTTGGAGAGTTGTGTCCCCAGCCTTGGTGGCAGCTGTGTGTGTCTGGAGATGGAGGGACAGCTCCGAACCTCTGTAAAGCTGGCATCACCCTCCATGCCGTCAGTAAAAATATTACACATTGCAATTTCCCCTGTTGAGTTGAGATTGTGTTTCCTCACTGCTGCCTTCAGCTCTGACCCGTTGGGGTTTGCTCATTTGTTTGTTTTGCTGAGTTTTTAATAGATAGTGGAAGAGCATGCACGTGCTAAGAGTATTAAACATGCAAGTGCAAAGGCCAGATCCTTCTTATCATAATTGTAATAATTACATTGATAAGCCTACATGCAAGTGATGCGTGGAGCTGTATAAATCAGGTTAAAGTACAACCCCCAGTGAGAGTGGTGCTGTATACATTTGGCAATGTCCTCAAAGCCCCAAGTGTTCATACTTGTATCCAAATAGAGTAAAGCCTGTTGCAAATAATGTTTATATTTTAATTCAACTGCAGAAAGGCAAGAGAATTTCATCCTTACTATAGGCAGTAATCTCGCCCGTGGACGGTGAGCAGATCTATTTATTCAGTGGAAATAAATTTGTTCTATGAGAATGGAATTTTGTATTAAAAGAGATAATTTTTGGCTTACGTTGAGTTATTTTTCTTTCCTTGCGTAGGAAACTTCCTTTCCCTTGTGTACTGAGATGATTTGGGGATGATTTGCTCTGAAAGTGTTGACAATGTCTAAGTGTGATGTCTAAAGGGTGTTTTGATGACTTTTATTTTGCTTATTCATTGTGTTGAGCTGAGGCTGAGTGGGTAGCAGCATTCCTTTCCACTGCAGGGGGAAAAAAGTGGATCCATAATCTCTGACCTGCAGTGGGTGACACTTTGCATGCTCCAACCCAGGTTCCTCCTAATTAATAGGGAATATTAATGATAATTCTGTCTCTATCAGCAGTAGCATTGGTAAATTAATGCTACTGGGAAGGTATAAAATGAAATCAAATGATCTGCAATTGCATTAGAGCTGATGGATGGGATGCTATGTGAAATAAATATTTTTTTAGCTGATTTCATGGTTGTACAAGTACCTGGTGTCAGCCTGAGCAGCTCAGCCTGTGGTAGTAAAACCTTCAGCGAGTGTTTGGTTTATTCCCTCACTGACCATTGAAATTCTTCCCACAGGTGGAAAAGAACAGCAAGGCCAGGTAAGCCCCAGTCCCAACCAACAGCTGCACACAGGGAAATGGAAAGGATGATCCTGGTGCTCAATTATTGGTGCTTTTTGTATTTTCTGGATGTTGTCATTGATGTCACCATCACATTGTACCCTAGGTTAAAAAATTTGTTTGGAAATGGCTTCATGGATCTCTTGAGTGTATCAACAGCGATAGAAAGATGTCAAATGTTATGGTATGAGTGATAATCTGAATTTTGGAAAGCCTGTTGCCTACTGCTGTGATTAGAGTGTTATTGGAGAGTGAGAATCTCATTTCTTAGGAGGTTCAGTGAACACGAGTCAAGCTGTGCCAGCTCCAGATTTTTGTCAGAGACCTTTCGAGAAAAAAACCACCTTTGAGTGTGGCAGCACAGCTGATTTGGTTTCAAGCTAGAAATGTGTGGGTTTGTCCAACTTGTCCTCTGAGACCTTTGAAAGGGGGGAAAGGTCTCTCCAAAATGTGAGGCTGTTCTCCTGAATCACTTGGGTGTGCCAGCAGCACTTGATGATCTCTGTGCTGCCTCCACTCGCTCCAAGTACCCACTTCACACGGAGAGGATGCCATGGTTGAGGTTTAACAGCAATGTTCACGTGAAGAGCAGCATGTAGAATTTGGCCCTGAGTGTGGGAGTTCATTGCTCAGGACATTGCTTTACCACGGGTACAACTCCTGGCCGAGCTCCAGCCACCCCAGGGTGAACTTGTTCCAGGATTGCCCTTCTTCCAAAGGCATTTGCTTTTACAACGTGGATTTATGGACACTGGGAAATCAGGCTGCTGTGTGCTGCATATTCCTATTTTCTGAGTTTTTCCAAGGCTTGGTTTTCAATCTGTAGCTGAGGTTCTCAGTGAATTTATGTATGTGTATGTATTTGCGTGTACACAATTCTGTATTTGTGTTGTACACAGCACAACACAGTTTTTCTCCATGGAAGAAATGCAAATCGACCCAGGATGTAGCTCACAACAGCTCTTTGTACAAAAATTCTTATTTTTTAATTCTGGTGTGAGTGGAAATACTTTTTTTAAAATTTTTTTTCCAGTTCTTGAAATGTTTCTGGTTTGATTGGGCAGTGGAAGAATTGGAATGTGCTTGGAAAGAACCCTTGAGTGGGAATGGAGTGAGGGCCCAGATCTGCTCTCTTGGAAGCCAATGCTGAGGCACCACATTATGATCAGTTTTAGTCAACAGACTTGAATGAAGAGCAAAATCTGATCTCAGAAAATTGCAACAGCTAATAAGTGGATTCAAGTATTTTGAGACAAGTACTCCATGGGACTATTTCAGAATAAAATGAGAAATGGTTTATGCAAGGGAAAGAGAGTTTGCCATCAAATCAGTCAGATTCTCTGACTGACCTCACTCAAAAATAAACCAAACAATCTTTAAGGCTTTTGATTTTAAAGACAAATTTGTTTAGCTCTAATGTCATTAGTGACCAAGTAGCCAAGAAGATTACTAATGTAACAACTGCCAATTATTTGGAAACATTTTATTAGTATTATCTTTTTTCTTTGAGAGCAAGAATATGGAGGTCCCTTCCAACCCAGGGCATTCTGTGTTTCTGTGATTGACAGGCTCTGACAACTCTGTTTCCTACAACTCCTTTAAAATGTCTTTCCTTGATCTTTACAGTTTCCCAGTCGTAAAATTCTGTCATTATCTCATTTCTGTTCAGGTTGTTGGGGCAGTTTGGCAGATTTCTGTGAAACCATTGACTTTGCTCAGAGCAAAGCACAAGAGTTCCTTCCCCAGGAGGCTGCTGGGGTGACCCCTGTAGGTTATTTTTGATCCCTGTGGAAGCATTTGGAAACACTTCCCTGTGGTGACATTTTCTCTGCTAAATTGGTCAGTATTGTGGTGTTATCAGGATGGTGTCAGATGGATAATTTTTGTGGAAAAATGAGAGGAGAAGGCTCAAAGAGCCGAGCTGTAGGAAGGCTCTGTCCCACATTCATGCTGGGTGGTCTCTGGAGGGTGGGTGGTGCATCAATCCTGATATTTTTGAATGTTAAGGATGTTGATCTGGAGTGTGGGGTTATTCTTAGACATTATTTAGAGGTGTGCACATGCAAGACTCAGCTGTTGGGTGCCTTAAAAAGAACAGATACTAACAGAGAGCAGAGCAAATATGAAATATTCACAACCAAGTCCTATGTCCTATCCTGAATCTTTAATGTCCATTTACTTTTCCTAATGTCTTTATTTTTCCACTAGAATTTTCTAAATCTCTCAGGAATATCCTATATATTCTGTGAGTCCTGAAGAGATATTTCAGGTTAGCCGAGGAGTGACTCTCTCTGTACTTGGGAATTCCAGCAAGTGCCATTGCCTGTGGAGGAATATCCTGCCCATGGCATGTGGCACAGCAATTTGGCTTGTCCTTGGAGCACAGTGCCAGGGAGGGAGGTTCTCTGCAGTGATCAGGTTTTGCAGTTGGGCTTGAATGATTCCGAGCAGGAATTCCTGACTTGTGATAAATCACTTTTGGAATGGGAAAGACTTCATTTGTGCTGCTGCTTCTGGTGGCACTGCCATCCCTGCTGGTGGTGGTGGCACCCAGCACCATTCCTGAGGAGGGACTCCTGTGACAGTTGCTCTAAAAACCAACCAACCAGCCAAAAAAAAAAAAAAGAAGAAAAGTTTTGGACTTTTTGTCCTACAGGGACCTTATCTGAAGTTAATGACATTCCCCAAATGTTACAGTGGCATTAATATACTGCTTATGGGGGTTATATGCAATTTTTTTCTTGCTTTCCTTTGCTTTTCTGGAGACAGTAGGTGGATTACACCTTAAAGAATTCCAGGAATGTATTTGTTGATCATTTTTTCAGGCTGTACTTGTTAAGAACTAAGCCAGTCCCAACAGGAACTGACTTAAACTGGGTTTTATAGAAAGATACATAAACCTTTGGTTTTGTACTTGGTCTCTAAATTATTTTATGTGTTTAAATATTTATATATAAAATGTCCATTATCTGAATAACCCTTGAACCAAAATCCATCTTTGAACTTTCGAGGCTTTGGCTTTGCAAATCAAAGTTAATGGCTTGGATTTGTGGGGTGTTTTTTTGTTCTTTGATTGTTCAGTTTGATTTTATCACTGGTATGACCAGAGAGAGGGAAACATTGCAGTGTGAAAACTCTTATGATAAGACTTTAATTCTTGTGCTTCTTTTGTTTGGAGAGTGGAGGAGCACTGCTCCAAAGAGCGTAGGAATTTCCACTCAGAGCTGAAATGTCTTTACTCTGCTGTGTCCTAGGAGTGCCTGAGATGCCAGAAATCCCCATTAGTGAGATTTCAGGGTTGGATGGGACCAGCCAAGCTGCTCCACCTGAGAAATCCAGTCCTTGGGGTCCTGCACCACTGGAGCCATCATCCCCATGTGCTCTGGGAGCACTGAGAAAATTCATGTTCTGGTGCTTTGGTGAAAAACGAGCTTTACAAAAATTAGGCATTGGTAATGGATGCTGGTCAGTTAAGTTTGTCTGTCTTTTTTAGGGAGCACATCCAGGTTTCTCTGGTGCTGTTAAACTGCCATGCGAGGGGCAGGACTGATCAGTTGTCCCCAAAGCGCTGCTGGAATAAATCTGTAGCTAAATGCATTCTAAATAATCAGAGAGACATTTCCTGTGGCATCACTTCTGTTATGTTTTCTTGCAGTGACCCAAAAACCTGGCTGCTTTGGAAAGTGGATAGTATTGGCAAGCAAAGAAATATGGCAAGTAAAAAGTCTTTTTTAGATCCAGTTGATGTCAGTGTTTTCTTCAAACAAAGGGCAAGTCACAGCCCTGAGGGGTCCTGAGGAGGAGTCAAGGCGCTGATTATGGCAGAGAATAATTGTTCAGTCCATGCTTAATTGTCCCCTTTTGATTTAAACCAATGAAGGACTGAGGATGGATCTAATTTATGTAGATAAACATATATATATGTATTCCTCCTGTTAGCAGTGGGGGCTGTGACACTGCAGCCAGGGAGGCTGATGGAAGGAATGGCAATGGCTAAGCTGTGACAAGTGGGAATTTTGCCAAGGCTGACAGTGAGAACGGCACCTGAAAGTCAAAGTGCCTCTCGCTGGCTTCGAGACAGCCAATAACTACATGAAATTCTTGTTGCAAACCCTTGTTTTAGAGCAGGTAACAAATAGCTCCCAGACCCTATTTTTCCTGCCTTTAGCCCAAGCTCTCACCAGCCTGCAGGTCGCTGGCATTCCCAGAATTGCTTTTACCTGCCTGCATGCACAGATCCTCCTTGGGCTGAGGACACAGACGCACCCCGACCCCTCTGTTTGTGCCTGGAGTGGAGACCAACTGAAAACACAGTTCTCTCTGTTGGGTTTTTCTGTAGAGTGGTGTTTTGCACCTCGAGACTTCCCTCTGCCCCGCCGGGAGTGCCCTCAGCTTGCTGGCAGCCTCGCCAGGTTGGCCGTGGTGGTGTCACAGGCCTTTGCCAACCAGAGCCAACCAGAGTCTGTCCAAGCCTCCAGAGCACAAAGCCCTGATAAGAAGGATCTCTAACAGGTACGCATCAGGGAGAAGGAGGAGATGTTCCTAAAATTAGTTGCTGTCAGCTCCAAGCAGGAGTGAGTGCCTCGTGTGTCACGGAAACGCTGAGTATGTGCTGTATATACCGTGTGTAAATCTAAGTATGTACCTGTAATTACACTAGTGAAGTGTAAAATTCAATCTTTGCAAACTTCTGGGAGATTCAGGAATGTGGCTTGCTTTGGACTGTAATTAAAATATGGGCATTTTGGTTAAAAATAGCTCCTTTCCGACCTACATTCCCGATGTAGGTCAGTGGAGGCACTTCTCAGACATATTAGCATTTTGGACACTTAATCTTAGCAGCATATTGCATCTCCTAGAATAGGTTAGGAGAGGCAAGGCAGGAGAAATTGCTGCATCTCGAGTCACCCAGAGAGGTTGCCAAGTTTCTCAGGCACCAGAGAGGCAGAATAATGAGGATTATATTTAATTCGGGCTGGAGAGACAACCGTGGGGTGTTGAGCAGAGGCAGCTCGGATCATCTTGGCTCTGTGGGGGAGGGAGAATTTATAACTCTAGCTGGCTCCAAAGCAAGCTGTGTGTGCATTTGCGTGTGTATATGTATTTATATATATGTATATACAAATCTGGATGTGTATATAACACCCTGTGTATATATGTATGTATGTATGTATATGCCTACAGTGTACAAAATGTGTATCTATAGAAATGTATACATTTATATGAATTTCTATTTCTCTATATAAATAGTCATGCAACTAGGGGGAATCACATTTCCACGGCGTGTCCTTTTCTGTAACACCCCCCCCCAAAAAGAAGCTGCTTCCATTAATGTCACATTGGCACAAATGACTTAAATTTTCTTTTCTGTTTTCAAAGGAGTGGTGCTTAGTGGCTGAGCACTAGCCTGGAAGGTTTTTACTCTTCCAGAGGACTTCCAGTAAATCATGAGCTGCTCCAGAGCTGTTCCACATTTGTGAAATAAAACGGTGGTCAAAATGACTCAGGGCTGGTTTTACAGGCAAGGAAAGGGGTTGTTGAGTGTATATTAGAAACCTCTGCTATGCTCTCAGAGTTCTGATGGTGAAATATCTTCACTGCTAATTACTCTGGTTGCTGTTAATTTCCCAGCAATTGGCTTGAACAGGAGGAAAAAAAAAATTTCCTGCTCTAAAGTAACTTATCTGAAGTCTGATTATGTTGCCTCAGTGATGTATGGATTTCCATTTAGGGTCTGGATGCTGGGCTGTAAATCAAGAATCTGAGCTCAGTGAACATCTAGTTTGGGATGTGTCTTTTCTGTTCTAATTGATTTTAAATAATTTCAATTCATCATCAGAACAAGCTATACCTTAATTCATGATAAGCTCAAAGAATTTCTCATTCATATCAGGGTGAATTTTGCACTTGACTTCGGTGGGGTTGAACGAGGTCAGAGCGTTTAATTCAGCACTGGCATAAAAACAATCTTGTACTTGTGCAACTATTAATTCAAATTGTAATTTTGTAATAAAAGCAGCCTAAAAATGATTTGCTCGTTATGTATTCTATGGTTATAGCACCTTTCTATGGATAAGATGTGTTGGAGTTGGTGTTGGTTTTGATTTTGTGTTGCTGATCCTTACTGTGGGTTTGGCCCCGGAGCCAGAAGCGGCTCAGCCCCTGGAGTACCAGACCATAACCCACTGCATTTGAAAGGAAAAGCTGTAGAGTACTGATCCCTCAGCACTCCTTGAGCTGTGTGCCCAGAGCGCTGCCTGATTGCTGAATTGCCACACGCATTGTGCAAATATTCCCAGAAATGCAGGTCATGGGAGCGTGGATTTGTCGCGGGGATTTTGGCTCCCTGTGGCAGAGCCCTTGTCCGATCCCGCAGAAGAACCTCCTTGTGCCTCCACCCTGACCATTCCCAGGCTGTCCTGGTCCTTGGAGCAGGGTGGAAATGTCCTGCTGCCCTTCTGCCTTCGTTTGGAAGCTGGGATGTGATTAGGAAAGAAAAAAGGGAGAATGGATTATTCCTTCCCAAGCCCTTCACTTCCTTCGGGGAGAAGACACAGAGACAAACATGAAATCATCGTGGAAATCAAAACAAACACCCAGAACACATGACATTGAGTGAAATGTTTCTCCTGAGCTTCTGGATTGTGCTTTGCCTTATTATTTCGTCTGGGGGAAATCAGCACTTTATGGGAAAGTGCTTCTCAATCTCTTTTGCATAAACGTTACAGTGAAACTTCTGTGATGTATAGCTGCCTGTTCAAGAAAATGGGTCATTTCCATACAAATGTCATATTTCTATGCAGAAAATATGCTGAATTCATACCCTGTCTCCTAGTTAAAGCAATCCCTTTGCTGGTTTTGTGATTTCAGCATATTTGCCTGACTGGAGACAACCAGAAGATGAGAAGAAAAAATTATTATTTTTTAATTAACTCATGCAGGCCTAATGTCAGACTAATCACTTGAGTGCAGCATCTCTGGGGCACACACAGGGATATCATCCTCCGATGGCTAATTCTTTTTTTTTGAGCAGGGTGAAGCACAAAGCTCAGAGAGCTTCTGCTTTGCTCAGAGTCTGGAGACTTGGGGAAAGAAGTTTTTCTGATGTCAGTGTTAAAGAAGATGCCTGGATGTCCATGTCCTCAGGGGAGCAGCCGTTCACACAGGAAACCACAGGCTGAAGGCAGCAGGGGAGTGATGAGCTTTGCAAATCTCCTCTCACTCTGCAGCAATCTCCTCTTCACAGCATGAATTTCATCTAAAATGAACCTGAGCTCCTGGTGCTGCTGCTCAAAAGAAGAAACAAACCCACCCTGCCTCTGGAAAGCTGAATTTCCCATGCCCCTTCATATTTGGGAAAGGAACAGTGGATTTTAGGATGGGAGTTACAAACCGAGTGGATGCTGGAGGTGGACAGCCAAAGAAATACTGTGACCCAAAGCCTGCAGCGCCTGGTGTGAATCCTCAGAGCCCCTCTGCCCCCAGCACAGCAGTGCTGCTGGCTTTGCTGCCCAGGTGACACCAGATCTTTGGTACCTGCTGCTGCAGCTTTCCAAACAGCCATTAGAATGTCTTGAAATAATTCAGATGAATCTGCCCAACTTCTCAGCTCATGTGAGCTTCAGTCAGCAAAGTTCTTGGGCTGCCTCGCTCTGCTGGAGGCATTTTTCTGCCTTTCACCCATGGGAATGTAAAGAAGTCACTGCTGTGGGATGGCCTTTGGTGGCAGAAGTGTCCCCAGGCCCCTGGCCAGGCTGTTAATTCACAACGAGCTCCTGTTCAACCTCTGCACGAGCTTCTACACCCACCTAAAAGCTGCTCCTGTCCTTGTGTGCTAGGAAAAAATCTCTAGGGAAATCTCCCTTTACCAAATCCTGCTCAAACCAAATAAAGTGATAATAAGGATAAAGCTCTATATAACATATTTTACTAATAAATCAGCAGGTATTGACCACCAAGGTCTTGTCTGGAGTGTAAGACACAGCTGCCAATTTTTCCTCTGACAAAATATTTTCCTCCTCCTCCCTCTGGGAATCTTTTTGGTGCAGACTCATCCAACTTTGATGAGATTCAATTTGTTCCCTGTAGTAGCAAATGGGAAAGGAAAGGGATCCTAAGAGATTTGTGTCTCCATGAGAGCAAAACATTCCCAGGAAAAGGCCTCTCCCACCCACTTATCCTACCTGCAGCTTTGGGGAGTTGTGTTGCACCTAAACACCAAGATATTTAAAATTAATTAGAGTTTAACTGGAATTAAACTTCTGTTCCAAATTTCCTGTCTCCATGGGGAAGAGAGTGAAAATTTCTTTTCTCATAAAAATATTCTCAGTATAATGTGTGTTATTTAATGTCCATATCCTCTATTTAATGGAACTTTGCAGATATACAAAAAGGGGAAAGTTTGTTACTGGTATTTCTTTCTATAGGAAGGGTTTTTAGAATTAAGTAAAAATTAAACAAACTAGAAACTACATCATTAACATCAAAATAATTTTTAGCTTAAACATTATTTGCATGCACTATGGTAATAAATCACTGACAAATCTGGATAGAGATGTGTCAGGATTAAGTTCTGAACACTTAAGGCTCTGATTAAGTTCCTGAAGATTTTTCATCTTCAAAAATTCTCATTGAAAAAAGTCTGCATTTAATTGGAAAACAAAATCCTCAGGCTGACTTTTTTTATAAATATTTGGTAGCTGAAAAAAATGTGACTCCTTGAATGTAACTTCAAACAAAAACCTTTTCAATGTTGTTTTCATCTTAAGAAAAACCCCACACTTTTCATCTGAAGGAAACTCTTTGGAAGCATAGAAAAGCTTTCTGAAAAAAATACTAATTTAGAAGAAAGTATGTTTTTTAACAAAACTTTCTACGCATAGAAAGAGCAATTTTTTTTTTCCTCTTTTATTACCAAACTTCTGTTCTTTGGTTTGTGTCAGTTTTGTCTGTAGGGAAAAAACGGTACCATGGAAAAAACCCTCTCAAGCACACAAAGGTTTTGTTTTGGCACTCAAAAATGTTTTCTAAAAGATATTGCACATCTTAAACTTCAGCAATTGATGGTTTGAAGGGATGAATAAATGTTGTATCCCTGGCGGTGTCCAAGGCCAGGTTGGACACTGGGGTTGGAGCAGCCTGGGGCAGCAGGAGGTGTCCCTGCCATGGCAGGGGTGGTTCTGGATGGGCTTTATGGTCCCTTCCAACAAAACCATCTTGGGATTCTCTCATATTAAGGATGAACAGAGGAGTGAAGTATTGAAGGGAAGAATAATTAAAGTACTGGTGGCAAAGGGCTTAAAATTTAAAAAAACCCACAAACCCTGGGTTTCCACTGCCAGAAATGTGGGTGTAATCAACAGGGGTTTGGGAATGCCTAATCCTTTGGAATTAATATCCAATAATTTTCTCACTTCTGGTATTACATTAATCCAAATGCAAACTGTGACTGAGTTCGTGATCTTTGTTGCTGCCACCTTGTCATGACTAAAATTAATATTTGTAGCAGATTAATAACTGAGAATAGGAGAACCCAGAGAAAAATTGCAATTGCTTTTTCTTTACAGGGACAGGCAGCCCCACACCTAAAAGCTGTTCTATATATAATCAAATTAATGAAGTAACTGTAAAATTGAATTATTTACAGTGGAGAGAATGGGGAAAGAGGCCAAATGTGTGTCTTTAGTTGGCCCTGTAGCATTCAGCTGTGAATGGGCAGGCCCTTGACTGGTTAACAACAGAAATAAGATTTTTTTTCCTGAAGTTTGACCCTTTTACACATCCTATTTTATTTCCACAGAAAAATGTCACTACAATATGAGGAGGACGGTCTCAATGGCCTAATTTATATTTATATTCGCTTTTGTGCTACAACTCTTGTCCTGAATAACCCAATGGTCCTTGAAGGAGGGCAAACAAACAGGTTTTCATCTGTTTATTTGTGCGTGAAACAAAAAATTGTGCAGAGAGGCTGAAGCTCTGTGTGTGCCTAGGACAGGGCTGGCAGCACGATGTTCATGGATAAAGGAATTCTCTCTGGCAATGTCAGAACACTCAAATTAGCCCCTGGGAAGACAAAGGCTGTGCTGTACACACCTGCAGCTGTGGGTAAACGAGAGAACAATGGCCATTGTTCAGTTGTTAATGCGCTGGATTTCTGTCTTACCTTCATTATTGGCTGACTTGCAGTCCCTGTAATTAATGTGCCTGCAGTGGGTGGATCTCTTTACATTCGCCTGTTTCTTTTCACAGCTTAATCAGAGCAAGAGAAAAACTTAAAATTGAGATTCTCTGTGTTTTACAAGTTTCCCAGTGCTGTGGTGAGCTGGTTGGAGAGAGCCCAAACAGGGAGATGAACTTGTGCAGATGAATTGATATTTGATCCTGAAACTTTCCAGTTGCTTGTGTTTCCAATTCTTCCAACTCTTTGCAGCACCCTGTAAAGAAGAAAGGAAACTCCAATATGTGGAGCCATGCAGCTGATAGCCACCCCACTTCCTAGGAAACTCTGCCAGGGCCTCACCACCCTCTGAATAAAGAATTTTTTCCTAATATCAGAAACTGCAAGATCAGCCCTTGAGTTTCTATAGGTTCAGGTGAGTGTAATTTAAAGCAGAATTTACCTACAATGGTTTCCTGACATTAAAAAGTAACATTTCAGTTCTGCTTTAAGAGTGAAAATTGATCAGCAATACAAGAAGGGAAGTAACAAAAGCTGTTTCTACAGTGGTTTCTCCAGTTCAGAAACCTACAGGGGCTGGTACCCCACAGAATTCCATCCACAAGAGCATCCCAACAGAAAAAATCAGGCTGTTTTTTAGTGCTCCTGTTTGGCTTTAGGCAGACAGGGAGAATGCCAAGACCAGTCTTAAGAATCTGGTGAAAAATTGTCGTGGATGGAGACATTGAGTTCATATTTAGCAGTGCATGAGAAACATCCACATTCCATGGGATCAATTTCCTTGGATTACCTGGAGCTGCCTTAACGGACTGAAGACCAGATAGCCTTTTATCCAGACAGAGCTCTTAGAATTTGTTGTAACAGAAGCATAAAAACACATTTCTTGTAGTGTTTTACCTCAGTAACAAGAAGGGAGGAGTCTGCAAAGAACCTGTGGGCCCTGTCCTCGATGCAGCTCCTTCCCTTCCTTGCAGGCAATCTCAGCATCCTCAGCAGAAGCAACCTTAGCCACTGTCATGTTTGTTATGGCTCTACATATTTCACATTAAGTGTTATTTACTGTAACTCTGCCCATAAAGGACTAACAGCATTATTGGGAGCTGTCCTTTGCATGCCTGATGTCAGCTGCAGCTGCAGATCACATTTACAACTCCAAACACATGCAATGGAGAGTCATAAATTATACAGGAAACAACACAGAGTAATGAGAGACGTGTCAGCTCGAGTTTCTCACTGCGGAGGCAGCGCTGTGGCAGGCAAGATTTATTTACTATTCCAGCCACTGGCTTTTTTGCAGTCAATAGCTCGTCACTTTTAGTCTGCAAATGGGAAGAAAGATGTTTTGCAAGAAGGAAAACAAAAGGCAGCAGAGCTGCTTGGCCTCTGGGGTGAGCTACTGGAATTTTGGAGCTCCAGGTCTCACTGCACCAGCCAGTTGGGAAAACTCTGTAGTTTTTGCATGTCTCCCTCCCCTTATCTATTAGCACCAAAAAAGCACCAAATAATGTATGGAAAGCACAATGTGAAAGCTGGGAATTAGTCCCATTTCTCCTGAAGGGGACACACTGGTCCCCAAGAGCCAGATCCAAGATTCCCTTGGTCCTGAGTGCTGCCAAAGAGCAGGAACAGCAGTGGGGAGCAGAGAGGAGAAACCTGAGCAGGGACCGGTGACAGCAGAAATGCAGGGGAATGTCCCCAGTGAAGGTGGTGAGAGAGAGGATGGGAGTTTCTATTCAAACCAGCTGGACTGAGAAATAAACAGGGAACAATGTTCTGGGTCTAACTTTTTGCCTATCTTTAGGGGTTTGCATTGTGTGCAAATGGTCAGACATGAAAAATTCCAGCCTAAAATTGAATCAAGGTGAAAATATTTCCTCCCGCCTCAGGTGCAGGATTTATTTGGGCCATTATTTCTGCACCAGCTTTCCCACCTTTTCCCTACCCTATTGGATTTATCTCTGCAGCAGCTGGGTGGTTTTAGTGGTTAAAGAGAAGGGCTGGGCCAGCACAGGCACCTGCAGAGCGAAGGCATGGGGACAAAGATGGACATGGGGATGTGCCCCAGGGTTGGGGACAAGGATGGACATGGGGATGTGCCCCAGGGTTTGGGGACAAAGATGGACATAGGGATGTGCCCCAGGGTTTGGGGACAAGGATGGACAAGGAAATGTGCCCCAGGATGTGGGGACAAGGATGGACATGGGGATGTGCCCCAGGGTTTGGGGTGAAGGATGGGCACGGGGATGTGCCCCAAGGTTGGGGACAAAGATGGAGATGGGGATGTGCTCCAGGGCTGGACACAGGGATGTGCCCCGTGGCCTGGGGTGCTCCACAGAGGATCTGCTTTGCCCCAGCGTGGTGGAAGCTGCTGCTCATCTGGGAGGGAGCAGATCCCCTCCCTGTGAGTCAGGGCAGATCCGTGTCTGCAGGGAACACTGCTCAAGCCGAGTGCAACATGCATGTTTGGAGGCTAAACTTAGTTCCTCAGTTACTGGGAATGTCAGCTTGCATCATCAGTAAACTCAGAATGGAATTAGGCCAGAAGGGATTATGGATAATGTGTTTTATTCTGAATATTTTATCCAGGCAAATCTGAACTGAAAAATCACAAGAATAGCCTTTAACAAGAGGAACAAAATCACAGTGCATTGCCTTTTTTTGTGTTTATTTGGGTAAAAAAAACCCACCTAAGTTTGGGAAAGAATTCTTCTGATTGCTTTTCCAGGGCATGGTTCCTCCCATGACTTTGTGTGGGCACATCCCTGTGGACACAGAGCCCAGCAAAGCGAGCTGGCTGCTGCATAGAAATTCATGGAAACAGAAAGATCCTTTCAATGAAAGAAGTTTCTTTCCAGCCACTAAAGCAGTTTGCAACACTCAGAAAAAGCACTGAAATGATTTCCTGGTGGACTCCCTCACCATTTTATCATGTTGTGTCAGATTGTGCATGTTGCTGAGGAAAAGCAAAAAAGCTCCCAAAAGTTATGTGGGCAAAAAATCCTTCAAATTCCTCGCTGTCTTTTAAAGGCTAAAAGTCTGAAAAGTCAGGTTTCAGTTGGGTTTGTCTCTTTTGTTAGAGTATTTAGTATTATTCAATAGACTTTTCCATCTGCTGGGCTGGAAAAATCTCAGTGGAGGAGGTGGATTTGGGTGTGATCAGAAATTCCAATGAGGGTAACTACAGTCAGAGGAAGGGCTGATGCTGCATCCATCATGAAGGCTTTAGTTTAGCAGCTAGAATAGAAGACATGTTGTGATTCAAGGCATGTATTCAACAGAAAAATGTATAAACATATACAAAATAGGGAGGAAAAATGAAATTTTAGTTCGTACAAAATCCCCACATTTGTTAATATTTTTATCTGAGTTTAAACAATAAATTGAGACAACTTGATTGACTTGACCTTGACTTGAAAATCCAGAATATTAAAGCTTCCAAGCAAATAATATCAAATGTAAAATCTGTGGAGTCCTTTGGAGCATTTGGATGCTCTAACTGTGCACAAGCTGTTGGATGTCACGAGTTTGTGCATTATTAATAAAAGTTGGAGCTTTGCATCTTCCCAGTTATAATTACTTCTCTAAATATCTCCAGGAAACAGAAGCATAAACTAGCGAGCATTTAAAAACCCTGGGTAAGCATCTTTTGGAGAAAGTGCCTATAAAATGACTCATGCTTCTGTTTACAGTTTGAAATTGGTTTTCCAATCATAAAATAAGTGCAAGGTTCCAAAACGGCCCAAATCAAGGCTGTGGCTGGGAGGTCAGAAGTCTGAGTTGAGAGGATCTTGCTGACCTAGGGGTGAGAATCTCCACCAGGATCGATGAGTAACTCTCAGTTATTGATGAAGCTCAACAAAAAAATATGTAAGAATCACCTGGTTCAGGAAAAGAAACCACATAAACTCAACATCAGCAGCAGTTTTTAAACAAATAAAAAGCCATCCCTTCAAAGTCATTCATTTTTACATGTGAACCATGTATAAAAGCCCCAGTGATTTCATTTCTGTACACATGGCTATTATTAGATGTAAAACACACACATTGCAATCATTTGTGAGATGTCCTCAGGACTTCCAGAGATCTTGAACTCTTCTCCAGAATGATCAAAATCTGTTAAAAATATCGTCTGGCTCATGGTAACCACAGAGACACAAATTCTGCTCGTTGGCCTCTGATGAGATTTGTCATTGTTACGTGAACTCCCTGACTGAGGATTTTGTCTCCCTAAATAAAATCCTGTCTAGGCCTGATCATGTCCTGGTTTATTGCCTTCAGAACCATGCTGTGCACTCTGTATTCTTCCTTAAAGGAAAATACTTGTGGTGCTTTGACTCTTTCTTAAATATCACAATAGGAAAGTCAAACCAACTTAATTTCTTTTTTAAATAGATTCATTTTTAATTCCTTCAATGCTTCTCTCCATTGAGTTGCATCCTGTACAACAGAATGGTGATACACTCAATAAAAAGTTGATAGCAGTAATTACTTTTTAATTTATAGAGATGTTGCAGACTTTGCTGGAACACCACCCTAACGAGCTGAGTTACTTTGATGTTCATTTCCAGGAGATGTGACTTTGATGCAGAGCTCTGAACCATCAGGAGGAAATTCCCAATGTGCAGGTCTGGGTTATAAACAAGAATTTGTTCCATCAGATGCTCGCTCCATTTACAACCTTGTATTGTTGTTTAACATTTTTCCTGGGAAATAAACAGATGTTCAGCTGTGGTTGGCCAGAAATAGAAAAGAGTTAGAAGGAAATCTGATCCCCCACTTGAAAATTACACTGAGGAAACACCCCCAAAACTCCACCTTTTAGGCAAGATAAGCATGCCTGCAACAAACCAGAAAAAAAAATCCCAGATTTTTAATTAAAAATTGGTTTTAACACAGACTTAAAACATGGCAGGGATTTAGCCTTGAATTTGGGCACATGGATTTCAGTGCATTTGGTGGAGATATCTTGGGTCTAATTATATGTTTAAAAAGCATATTCTGCATTTAAGTACCAACAGTCATTTGCTTGAGAACACTCTGAATTTTGTGTAAGTGCCACACAAGCACAAAAGTGAATGTAAATGAGGTTCTAAAGCACAAGGATCAGATATTTCATTCAGTAAAACACCCCAGAGGTGCAGAATTTGTGCAAGTGCAAATGGATTGAGACAGGGGTCTGAGTGGGGCTTTTCCACCTGCAGTGATGACTTTTGAGGGACCCCAAAAACACACAAAGGCTAAGCCTGAAAGATTTCTACAGTTTCCAGTTTCAAACTGAAGATGTGGATCTGGACAGGGAAGTGTAAAATGTCAGGGCAGACAGTGAAACTCTCCCCAAGTTGAATCTCCAGTGTCTCAGTCAGGGTTGACTGTGCAGGGAGGACACAGGGAGTGCTCCTGACATTGAACAATAACTGTTTGATGCTTCCATATTGCAAACACTCCTTCTTCTTCTTCCTTTTAATTCAGAAGATGAAATACAGAAAGTTTTTGAAGAGACACCAAGAACTTAATCCTTTTGCAGCTGACAATATTTTATTTTACTGCCATAAGACCCAACCATTTGCATTTTTCTCAATTATTTTATTCATTCTGGCAGGGGCAAACGTCCCTAATAGACACCCAGGAGTTATGACAATTTACAGAGTAGATCTCCAGCAATGTTCCAGCTAAACTGAAGATGATTTTTCTGAACACCAACAGTGCACACCTGAAAAACTGAACTGGCTCCTCATTTAGAGCAGGAGCTGACCGAGCAGCCACTTATTAAATCAACAGAAATAACTCTCCACCCCGGGCTACAGACTGTGCTGCTCTGTTTGCATCTGCTGTTTCCCCTGGTTTCCAAACACCTCAAATGCCAGCTGAGGAGCAGACCTGGTCCTGCTCCAAGCCTCCAAGCAGGGCTCGGTTCCTCATCCTGCTCCTGGCAGCAATTCCTGCAGGGGAAGTGTGGAATCCTTTGAAGCCATCAGGGAAATCCCCAGGGCCTTGCCCTGGAAGAATAAACCACAGAGTCTCCAGCTAGGCTGAAAAAAAAGACTTCTCCATGGAGCCTGTCAATGCTGATCCACCCCAGTTTGTGCTCCTTATATGTTCCTGATTCTCGTGGTTTCTCCTTTCCCTGTTCCCTCATGGTTTGTGGTATCCCTGGTGGCCAGACCCATCTCCCCTGCAGGACAATGTCCTTTGTGCCCTCCCTGTGCCCTCAGGCCATGGCCACTGTCCCCACACTTAACCCTGTGCACCCCACATGGTTTGGTCTTTTGTCCTGATCCCCTTGGGCGTGCTGGAATAAACCTGGGCTGGAATTCATCACACACAAGGCACTGCTGCCTCTCTTGGCTGAGCTGGCCGTGCTGAGTGTGCTGTGTGCTCGGCCTGAACACCTCCCCAGGCAGCTTTGCATCTAACCAGCTTTGACTTCCACTCTTGGGGTAGGATTTATTTTGGAAAACTAGAAAAAAAATTGTGTGCATTATTCTTCAGACAGGAAAAATTACATGTTAAGAACCAACAGTTCATTGTCTAAAAATAATTTACAGTTACATAATGCTTTCCTCTTTCAGAGCAAGATTCATGGTAATTAGGCTTGTTAGCACTTTTTTTTTTTTAGTTTAAATTTAGCTTAGGATTGGTCAAAAAGTTGTTGTGGTCCTTGGTCTGTATGATTTGAAGAGGTGGCCAGGATCAAACTCCTTCTATCCCAGTACAGAATGTCACCATCCCTTGGAGGTAATTGATGCCTTTGGGGAGGGATTGCCCAGGCTGGAGGTGGGAGCCACCCCTGAACTTTCCCTGCATTCCCAAAGCATCCTTCCCATGGCAGGGCTCAGGCACGTGGTCCCTCTGCTCTGCTTTCTGTCGCATGTAGATCCATTTGTTTCATTAAAGTCGTTTTGGGGCAAACTACTGAATATTCAGACATTTTAAAATGTTTGTAATTCCCCTTGGAACTGATGAGGTTTTGCACTTCCCCAGCAGCCAGAGTGCTCAGAGAGGATGTCAGGACAGGCTACAAGTCATTTTAGTCCCAGGGTTAGGATGGTTTGAGCTGAGCTAACCACCAGGAAATTCCATGTGCTGATTTCCCCTCACTATGAGGAAGCCAAATTTTCACTTATTCTCTTCACAGTGTATGGAAGAAAAGGAAGAGAAAGCAGCAACTGCAGCAAAAGAAGAGATCCATCAATGTCACCGTGGCAGGGCCGGGTCACTGCACTCCAGAGTGTGACACTACAAACTGGGGCTGCTCCCTGGGGAGTGAAAAGCAGCTCGGTGGAAGCTGTCACACAGCTGGGAGCTCCACACTGAAAGAGGGAAGTGTGAGGAGTATCTGAGCCCTTACCTGGAGCAAACGGGAAATGTGAGCACAAGGCTGAGCCCTGTGTGAGAGGCAGGGACAGGGACAGGCAGGAGGTCAGGGACATCTCTCATTTAGTCTGAGGCACAGCAGGAGGTTTCTGAAACTGGGTTGTTCCTGCAGAGACCCAGCAGCAGCTGAAAAGACTCAGAAAGCTGTGACAGCAGCCCTGGTGTCTGGGTTTGAACAGCCAGGTGTCTGCTAAGGAAGGCAGGAGCCTCCCTTGAAATGGAGAATACAAACCCCTTCCCTCTGGATTATTATAAATTTGAAATTAAGGGGCTCTCAGGCAAAGATATGGGAGTAGGAATTACAGTTCTTTACTAGGAAAAATGAAATAAAAATGCAGCAATCCAACCCAACCCTGCCAGAGTGGGAGCAGTCCCTGTCCCTGTGTGTCAGGGTGGGGGCACAGCCCCATCCCAGGGGGGCTCAGCCCTCCTGCAGTGCCAGCTGTGGCTCTGCTGCAGCAGGATCCTGCACAAGGGGGGAGTTTTCCTCTGCAGCTGCAGGGCTGCTGGAGATGGGCCTGCTCTCCCTCTGGGAATGCAGGGCAGGAGAAAGCTGCTCCTCTGGGAATGCAGGGGGCAAAGGCTGCTGTGCTGTTCCAGGGCAGATTGTATCCAGGTAGGAATGTGTGAAATCTCAGATTGTATCCAGGTAGGAATGTGTGAAATCTCAGATTGTATCCAGGTAGGAATGTGTGAAATCTCAGATTGTATCCAGGTAGGAATGCTTGAAATCTCAGATTGTATCCAGGTAGGAATGCTTGGCTCCTGCCCTGGGCACAGCATCTCCCCATGGGATGATGGAATTTGATCAGCCCTGCAGGGACACTCACTGGCCATGGACAGAAGGTAATTAATAATTAATGACCCATGGACAGAAGGGATCTCCTGGAGGGAGGATGGGCTGTGGGAGAGATAAAGAAAACTGCCCAAAGAACAGCAGAGAGCTGCCCCAGCTCTGACAGATGAGAATTGAACACACACCCCAGGCACAGCTTGCATTTCCAACCCCAGACACCTGGAAATCAAGAAATCAAGAATCCATGGAGCCAGGGCACAGTGGACAAGCAGCAGCATAGATGACAAGAATGACTTAGCTAATCATCTTCCCAGGAAAAGAGGAGATATAAGCACAGGACCCAAGAAATAATCCCATTTGTGATGGCATTTCCAGCCCAGGACGCTGCAGCTCCTGGTTGCTGCCTTGAATGGAATATTTTCATTCCCAGTAGTTTTTTCCAATGACAACTCAGTAAGCAGACAAACGAAATATTAAATATTTCCTTCTCTTTTCTCCTGTTTCTTGTTGAAGAAGATCATGGAACAGTTTGGGTTGGAAGGGACATTAAAACTCATCTTTTTCTGCCCCTAACACTTTCCCAGGGTGCTCTAAGCCCCATCCAACCTGGCCTTGGACCTTTCCAGGCATGCAGGACCAGCCACAGCTTCTCTGGGCTCAGACATTCCCACACTTTCTTAGCTAAAAAGAACCAATTTCTCTGTATTTAACTCT
This sequence comes from Fringilla coelebs, assembly GCF_963513975.1. NCBI lineage: Eukaryota > Metazoa > Chordata > Aves > Passeriformes > Fringillidae > Fringilla > Fringilla coelebs. The sequence continues at coordinate 23,064,625 of NC_140036.1, forward strand.
GTTTTATGAGGTTAAATGCCCTGAACCATGAGCTAAATGCAGGGGTAGCTGCCAGTGTGTATTGATCTGGCTGCTGAGATTCGTTTTAATTAGTTTTAATTAGTTTTAATCAGTTTGATTGCTGGTGCACTGTTCAGTGTTGATGGCTCTGGGTTGTTCTCTGAGCCAGCACAGCCCCCTTGGCTCAGCACTCCTTGCTCCACTCTGCCTCACTTAAAAAAGAAAAAAAAAAAAAAAGGATTTTGGGAAAAGCAGGAGGTTTTCAGCAGTTTAAGGCTGGAGTAAATCTAAGTGTGCTCCCATATTTCAGTGGGATTTCAGCAGCCACCAGTGGAGCTCTTGTGACAGCTCCTGCTGCTCTCACTGAGCTGCACCTCTGCTAACACCTCAGGGCTTGTGCACAGGATCTGTTCTCCCTCTGGACAAACAGGAAATTCACCCTGTTACCTCTGCCTTGCCTTTTCACATGCTCTGAGCATGTTAGAGAGCTCCTTGGAGGTTGTGGTAAATTCATTTTTAACAAATCAACAACCTCAGCTGGACGTTACTTCTAAAAGAGGTAAAAAAATAAAATTAAAAAAAGCCCCCAACACCTTTTCCTTTTCAGGAATTTTAGTAACCTGTAGGAAACTCCATAGTTCATCTCAGGAGAAGATTGTTCTCTGTGTGTAAAGTGCTTTTCAAGGAATAAAAAGCATTTCTCAGTGCTTGCCCACTGGTGTAATAATGCTGTAATCTGTGCTGGGTGAATTGTCCTGAACTGGAGATTCATTTTACAGTCCTTAAAGAGTGTTTGATTTAAACCCTGAGATTGGAGGGCACAATTTAAAACCTGAATTATTTATAAGTGTTGATAATTGAATAAGTTAGTGGTGTAATTTATGAAGCTTTCAAAGCTGTCACTTGTGTTTTCCTTTTGCCAGTGGGGTTTCTCTGGGTCTGGATAGGCAAGAGGAATTTAGAAGGTGGAGTTCACCCTGATCATCCTCTGCTGCCTGGTGACAGTCACAGGATGTGTCCTCCTTGGATTTTAGCACCAGCACACCCCTGATGCAGGATCAGGAGACTGAGGCAGCAGAAAAACTGTGTGGAAAAACCCTATATCCATAAAAACCTTTACTGGAACTGCAGAAACCACTGCCTTCCAGGAATGGGATGCAGAGCACCTGCTTTACTTCCAGTCCCATTTTGTGTAATTCCATTCACACACAGGGACTGGAGCAAAAAGCTTGGAGGTGGAAATGGCAGAAAAATAAAAATTATTGCTTAAACAAGGCAAACACCTCGGTGTTTTAGTAAAACTGCCCATCCAGACTAATAGCTGCATATTTTTTTCCTGTTTCTGTCAAGAGCAGGAGTCTCCCTGAGAAAAAAGCACAAATGCAGCTGATGCAAAGAGGCAAATCTGGGGCTGTGTGTCCATCTGAGCCCAGGGCACATCCCTGCACTTCACAGTTCCAGCCACAAGCAGCTCCCAAATACATAAAGTGACTGCCACTGCAAGGGACTCTGTGTGTAAAATATTATCCATTCAATTCTTTCACCACATTTAGGGTCCAAAAAATAAAGGGATGAAACCAAACCCACCCACCCACAGGTGTCCAAGTGCCCTCAGAGCAGGGAGGTGCCAGATGAAGGTGCTCATTAAATCAGCCAGGAATGATTACCTGTCCCAGGGCTGGGCCACTTGGATTAGCAAGGCTTCGGGTTTAATTAATTAAGGGTTGCTTTTTGCTCTTATTAGTATTGTTTTCTTGCTTGGAATCCTCTGTAATGATTGATTTGCAATTACAGAGGGCACAGAAGATGGACTTGGCAGTCAGCAGTGCCTGACTGATTAAACAGGAACAGGGAGGGGGATGAGACACCTGAGGGACCACAATTCTCTGGAATATTGTCTCTGGAAAATTTTCCTCGGGCCTTTGTTTAATTTCATAAAAGTACATTGTAGCCTCTAGAGAAAAAATTACAATGGTGCACCAAACCTCTTAATTATCCAGGTAATTAGAAAGCCTTCCATCAGTGTTTGTCACACTTGAGCCCCCAAAAGAGAGTCAGTGTAATTCTCTGTGTTTATTTGTTTCAGGACCTCTTTAGGCACAAACATTGTAGTGGTGATGAGATGTAGTGATTAATATTTCTATAATGAACAAATAATCATCTATTATATAATTATATATTAATAACTATCTCAGGGTGATAAACACCCTTAAAATTAATCTCTGTTTGTGTGAAGTTGAGAAAAAGTTGTGCTGCTCTCCCTACGTGAGTATCGTGGCTGCTAAATGTCACAAAAGTCACACAAAAAGGGAGACAAACAATTCCTCTTCCAAACAAAGATTATGGGGGGGAAGGGTTAAATATTTAAGCCAAGCTTAATTTCACTCTTTTTTCCCTTGGGGAAAGAGAAGCAGACTCTGGAGGGGCTTGGCCTGCAGAGTTTCAGGTGTGACCCCTCCTGTGGTCCCTGGTGGTGCCCAAAGGCTTCCCTGGGCATCTCCTCCTGATGGATGGTGGGAACATCCTCAGGGGTCTTGTCTACAAGCAGGTGAGTGCCCACACCACCACCAAAATGTGCCATTTGCTCTCACCTGTCCGAAATAATGGGATTTTCACACTTTGTTTAGCAGTAATAATAAATAACCCCCCCAAAGAAACCAACTGCACCAGAATGGTTGAACCACTTTGTATTTCCTAAGCAACATCCAAGGGTCTCCCACAACCCAGAGAAGCAATCAGAATATTCAATTTCATTCCTTTTGTGGTTAATAATCCTCATTTTCCTCTTAGATTTTGAATATTTCTGCTTGGCAAGTGCATCAGACTTGGAAGTGGCTTGAGTTTCCCTCAGCCATCCCTTTGCAAATGAAACAATCCTAAATAGCATGCAATTGTGAGTTAAAGCAGATTTAAAGCAGGGAGCAACTGCAATGAGGCTGATCCTCAGATTTGAAGGTTATTTTCAGCTTCATTAAACCCAGAGCTTACAGGGATCTGCAGGAACCCAGCCTTGCCCTGGAAGCACAGAAAATTGCTTACTTTGAGATGTTTATGAACATCACCCACAGTTTCAAAGGGATATCATTTTATCCACTCACTCAGTGGAGTTTTAAGTAGAAACTATTTTTTTTTTTTGCCATATTTTTGTGTGATATTTGTGAGATTTAGCAGCCATGATATTCACATGGGGAAAGCAGCACAACTTTTTCTCGACTTTACACAGAGATTAATTTTAAGAGTGTTTATAATTTCAGGTGCTATAACTGCAGGTAGTTATTAACATATAGTTATATAATACATGAATATTTGTTCATTTTGGAAATATCAAGCACTGCATCATCTCCATCCCTGTGGATGTTTCCCTCCATCCATCAGGAGGAGATGCCCAGGGAAGCACTTTTGGCACCACAGGAAGAGTCACACCTGAAATTCTGCTGGCCAGGCCAGTCCAGACTCTGCTTCTCTGTCACAGCTTTCCCATAGAACAAAAGGGGTGAAATTAAGCTTGGCTTAAATATTTGAAATCCCCCTGTTCTTTATTTGGAAGAGGAATTTTTTTGTCTCTAATGAACAGGAAAGGTAAAATTACATTAACAGAAGGAATGTTATTAATGGAATTGACTTTTGCTGTGTGTTTTGCTAACAGCTGGAAAGAGGAATATTGATCTGTTCTTGCTGATTTACCTTGTACAGATAAATACACTCATCTCTGAATCTGTTTTCAACTCCAACTTCCTGCTCCTTGAAAATTTAGCTGTTGCTTGATGCAGAATTTTCCCCAATCAATTCCAAATTCCAATCAATTTGGAATTTGTGCCTCTTACCCCCAGACACATTTTCTGGGATTTTTTTTTTTCTGAAGGGAGGTTTTACCACTGGGTTGATGTTGGGTGAGGGAGCTCCCTGGAAAGAACTCTGGTAATGTATGGAGTGAACAGAACATCATTAGCAGCTAAATTGTTAATTAATTAAGCATGAAACATGCAGGTGGACACTTCTGGGGATTTATGGCTCTTCAAGGTGTCCCTCCTGTGTTTTGGTACCTCCTTGTCCCCCCAGAGCTGGCAGGGAGGGCTCACAGAGGAAGGTCTGTGCTGGAAGAGCAGGAATAGGATAAAAATTGCTGTGCTCAGCCTCCTCCTCTGGCAAATGGATATTCCTGGCTCTGCTGGTGGACTCTCCCCAGGCTCTGAACCTCCTGGTTCTTGTCTGGATCCAGCTGGAGTCAGGAAAATCGTGGTTCTAAATTAGCCCTGTGTGTGACTGCGCTGAACACGCACATCCCACACACCCCACTGCTGCTCCTCGCGTCTCCTGAGCCTTCTACCTGCGCCTTGTTTTAGTTTTTATTTTCTTTGCAAATTTGATGGCTGTGGGGGAATTCAGCTTGAGACACTAATTATGCACTGCCAGGATATAATTACTAAAGAAGGCAATGCAGAGCATGATTTGGCCCAGTGAAACATCATGAAGTTAATTTGGTTTGCAGGACTAAAACCTGAATTAGCTCCCATTTTTCTCACGATAAACAAGGTCTGTCATAGAAACAATCACATTTATTTCCTGGCTTTACTAAACATTCCTCCTTTAAACAGCTGCATTTAACACTGAGGTCTGAAGACTTTAAAAATGCAAAGTTGAGTGTGCAGCTTTACTTTGAAGCATTTCTTTTGCCAGCTCCAAGGCCAGCATCATTATCTGTCCCTCAGAGGTGTCCCCAGCCTGCTTTAGATAACACCTGATCTGATGATAACAGAGCTGCTCTTTCATTTACAATTCAGCCACTCAGCCAGCAGCAGATTTTCTGGGCGGCTCTTAACGACCTGAAAGCCCTTGGGAACTTTGATACTCCCATAAAAAGAGGAAACATCAGGGCAGTTTGGATTTGTGAGAGGATGCTCCGCTGGCATCCTGCCAGGGCAGCCCAGTGAAATTGCTGCCAGGACAGGAGGGGATGGCTGATCCCTGTGCTGTCAGCCCAATCTGATGGGATTTGGGCATTTCAGGTGGGAAATAATAAACCACTAAAAGGAATATTACCATCTCTGCTGCATGTGAACTGAGATGCAGTGACAAACCTCCTCCTGTTTGCAGAGGTACCCCAACAGAAATCACTGTGATAAATTACACAGCTTGTGCAGATATCCTTGCACTTAAATTTTCGAGAAAAATGTGAATTTTAAAAACTGTCTATACATCAGCTCCCAAGTTATTCTTTGCTGCCAGCTGAAGAAGCACTTGTGCAAACGGAGACACGTTGTAATAATAATTTATTCTGGTAGTAAACCTTCCAAGCAGGAAGACCTTTTGCATGCAAAACACATAAAACCCTGTAACTGAAAAGTGAGCATCAATATTTTATGTAACCTGGTGTCACTTCATTCCTCCATCCTTTAGGCACAGAAACTTGGGTATATTGCCTTGATGCTGTTCTTTTGGAACGAGGTTTTTGCACAGCCAGAGCTCTGAATGCAGGAACCTTTTGGAGGTAAATTCAAGCTTTTTAACATGAATAATTGCTTCCCATGGATGTTTTGGCTCAGTGCTAGAGCAGAGAGCTGCCACCCCAACAGCAAAACTCTTGAGCTGTGCTCATCCCTGAGCAATTCTACATGTGACATTTGCTGTCTTCACTTTTGGAATTTTAGCTGCCACTTCCAAAACCTTATTGACACAGGGAAAGCAAACAGAGGCTGGAAATGTTGGATGGCATCAAACAAAGGAATAAAGCATCCTAGGAAAGTTTGTCTTGGAGGAAATAATTGTGGCACATTAGTCTGGTTTAATTGCTGCGGTAATTTAAGTGACTTGTGTATCTTTGCTGTAATTATGATGTCACTAAAGCTGCAAATCCTGTAGAAAAATAAGCAAATAGTGCCTTATTGAAGCAGCAGTTAAGGCAATTATGGGGCTCTCACATTGGAGAGCAGTGGGATTTAGTCAGGGCAAGTTTCTCACATGTTTTGTGTTTGGTTTTTGCTGCTGTATTCAGGGTGCAAAGGGATTGTTCCAAGGAAGTTGAGCAGAATTGCATCCACACCATTCAGAGAAAAAAGTTTGCATCTCTGGTTGCTGGTGGAGCAACCAAGGAGCATAGACTCCCATGAATTTAATGATATATTTAATAATTTGAGAAATGGAGTGAATTGTTGAATGTGCATTATCTATGTGACCACCAGGACACCAAAGGGAGGGAAAATGTAAGGAATTCTTTTTCCTTCTAGGTGTGAGGGAGTTCAGTCTGTCTGGAATATCTTATAAGCTAATGAGTTATGACCTTCCACTGATTTACCTTGAGTCTGCACATGATTTTGTTCCAATCAGATAATTTTCAAACTTTCAAACAGGAGTTGATATCTGTGGTTTCTTCAAAGACTCAGAGTATGAGCTCTGTCATCTCTGGATATGTTTTACCCATATTCCAGGAATCACAACCAGAAAGGAACAAGGAAAAGTCCCAGTTATGGTTTTGTGCCCCTAGAGGGGCTGCTCTGGGATTTGGACACTTGAAGAAAGCCCCCTCTAACTTTGCTTGCACTGAATCAAACTCTACATATTCTCCCCTCTGTGCCATTTGGATTTCAGTGAGATACAGCAGGGCTAAAATGGAGATTTTATGGCAAACACACTTCAAGAAACAGAACTGACCTCGGTGCTCTCAGCCCTAATTGCCCATAATTACACAGCAAATGAGAAAATGGGGCAGTGTAATAAGATGCTGGAGTGAGACTCAGGAATTTCTGTGCTCTGCATGTTTGCCAGCATCAGATATTGTATTTCTGCTGAAAGGAAAGGGACATAATTGCCTAAATGCAGGCTAAGGAGTGGAGTGGAGAAAGCTGTAAAACAAGATAACTGGGAAAATGAAAAAAAGGGAAACAGCACTTGTGTTCCAGGGAAAGCTTCAGGTCTAGCAGAGTGGAGCTATTTAGATGGCAAATATCTAATGGATTAAAGTCTCCTTTTCAAAGCCAGCTGCTTTATCTCGCAGCACACACCTTCCACGGGCCCTGGCAGCCTTCAAAATGCAGATTCAGGGTTATCGTGGCGCCTCCAGCCCTGGCCAATTTGCCAAGGTATTGTTCCTACATTTAATAAAGACTTGAAGCTCTCCTGACACCAGTCCTTGGTGCCTCAGACTCCTGCTGCGAGCAGAGGGCTGGTGGGTGACGCGCCCTGGGACGTGTCACACCTTGGGGACACTTTGCATTAAACATTTTTTCCAGGGAAATCCTGGAAGTTATCCAGGATCATGGAACTTAATTATCAACTTTTCCCCTTTTTAGTTCCCTGATTACTGTTTTTAGTGTTGCTGGCTCCATGTCAAAGAATAAATAAATGGAGGTGTTTGAATAATTTGTTGAAGCGATGCTTTGGTAGTCAGTTCTAAATCTGTGCATGGATTTCCATCCTCATGGTTCAAGCCTGCCCAGGGCATCTCCATGATCAATGACCCCTAAAGTCAGATGAAATAAGATGTATATAAGAAATAAATATGTGCAAATATTGAGGAGGTGTCACTCCAGTGGAGAATCTTCCAGTTAGGAGCAGAACTGCCGAGGTGTGATGAGCAACACCCACAGCCTTGCTGCTCCCTGGAGCTTTGTTCAAAGTCTGACACTGTTTGATGCCTTCATTCCCACTCCCACTTGGATTACAAGAGACTGTAAAAATATCATTAAAGCCCCCAAACAAATGCATCTTCCAGCTGTTGTGTTTGGAGAGGAAACTTGGAACCAGTATGATCAGAATCCGTAACGCTGTGTGGCACCTAATGGCATGGTTGAATGTTTTATCATGGAGGATTGGAATCCTTCCTCCCAGTGATACAAGAATTACCCCTGGGTGCAAGTTTAGAGGTCACTAGGTGTTGGAACCCTGGTCACTGAGAATTTCAGACTTTCTGTGCTGGCAGACACTGACCCCCAGGAGAACACTGCATTGACCTGGGACTGTGGAAAAGCTTCCAGAATGGAATGATGGAACTGGGATTGTGGGTGTGGAGTTTGGATAGAAGTGTGTGATGTTACAGGGTGGGAAACTGAGAGTTTAAGGGTTTAGAATATAGTAATGGATATAAAACAAGGTGGAGGTTTTAGGGTGGAGGCTGCTCCTTCTTCTTCTCCACCTTCTTCTCCACCTTCTTCTTCACCTTCTTTTCCTTCTTCTCTACCTTCTTCTCCATGGGTTTGGGTGGTTTTGTGTAATCAGATAAAAAGTCCTCATTGCAGCCATGGGTGGTTGGTTATTGGGTTAAAAGTAAAAATAATTGAGGTGTCATTTCTTAATTGGACAGTTTATCCTTAAAAGGCCTTGGAGAGAGACAGATGGGGCTCCATGTTTAGTTTGTTGGAGTGAAGTGCTGCAGAACTCAGGGTTTGTGAGACTGTGACATGGATAAGAACTAACAAACACCTGAGTGCCAACAAGAAATTCCATCCTACACCTTTAATCCCAATCTTGGCAAAAAAGAAGTCAAGACTCGACAACTAGGAGTTGAAATTCCATGGAGGGGACAGTGGCAATGAGGGTCAAAGCTGTGAACTTTGAGTTTTCCCACCTCTTGGATGGTGCTGGGATGAGCTGCTGGGTTCTGCCTCAGCAGTGCCCCTTGCCCAGCCCTCCTGGGCAGTGCTCCCTGAATTACCACACAAAAACAGGTGTAAGGAAATCACTTTCTTGGCACTGATGTTGTGTGCATCTCTCAGTTGTTATTACAAATATCTGAATATTAAACATGCACCCGAAGCTCCTAAGCCTTTAATCCTTTTGTTTTCCTACAATAGCCATCTATTATTTTTTTACTGGTAAGAAATGCAAAGCTGAATAATATCCAGCAGTATCATGTCTAAATAAGCAAAAAGCTGGCGAGGAATCAAGAGATAATAACAGTGGCTTTGCTTTGTTTCCTGCTCAGGAGCAGCGAGGAACTCAGGAATTGGCTGTTGGACCATCTGCAGCAAGGACAGGGAAAGTCATGGGAGCAGCAGAAAAGCTCTGACAAAAAAAAATTGCAAAGGGTCAAAGCCCTGATTTCATTAAGCAGCTCCTTTCAGAATTATCTCTTCCTCTCTCCAAAAGCTGGGGCGTAATCTGTCATTTCAGCTCTTGTTCAGTAAAAACATGGAAAAACTCAATGGAATAGGGTAGGAATGATGGATAATGAAGTTAGGGCTTTATAAGGTGCATTTTGAGTGTTATTTACTAACTGGAGGTTTTTATTCCTTTTAAGTTGGTGTCATTATTGCAGATCGGTAATTTCACCTTAAAACACTTTATTTTAATTATTATTATTGTAATTATTAACCTAGATATTAATTTTCATTTTTTAAAAAAACCCCTAAAATTTCTGGTCATAAAAATATGCATATTAACAAGCCAAGAAATCAAGAGTTTATTGGGTTTTTTTTCCCTAACTAGCGTTACAAAATCCATCCAAGGCTATTTTGGACCTGCCTGATGTATGACTCAAGGATCTTTGGAGCTGGCAGACTCCTGGGTGTCCTGGTGCTCTGTGCATATGTGTCTCCAAACTGGCATGAAAAGGTGGTTGTGTCAATATTTATTTTATGTTAGTCAGTCTTTGGACAGCCTGAACACAGAGGGGTGATTTGGGCTCTTAAATCCAAGACCCTCATTTGTCCATATTTGAATTCTTGAAGGGTATCTGCTTTACTTAAGCACATCACATTTGAATTTATGCATTTCTAGAAGGGACAAAATTAATGACATGCCTTGGGAGGTTTAAGAATTTCCCCTGTTTTTAAGGAATCAAAGGAGAAGGAAGGACATTTTCTAAAGGGATTTAAGACATGCTACATCCTTTCTTAATCAGTTCCTCAACTTTTCACCAATTAGGTTTCATAGGAAGCAATACCTATATTTTTATTTGAAACTTTATTCAAATTTCACTTGAATATTCAACCTTGATATGTCCCTGTGCAGAAAACATCTCTTGTTTCTAGGTCTGCCAGCAGGAGTGAAAATTCCTTTCTGCTGATACATTCCAGATAGGAAGGAATATGGAAAAAAAAAATCACATAAAGCTGAAGAAGTTGAACAAAGGATGATTTGAAAGTGAAACCTGACACTTGTTCCCAGCAGAAGGACCCCAAAACCAGCACCCACAGTGGGCTTGGTCTGAAAAATCAACAAATTGTGAATTCAGATATTTGAGGAGGAAGGATAATTACTAATTTATTAAACTTCTTCCAGCTTTTTTGGGATTCTTTTCAGCTCTTCTGTGGTTGGTGTTGGATGAAAACAAATGAAGAATTCCTTTCTCTCCCTTTTGGCCACAGCAGAGCTGGGGGGATGCAGCTGAGAGTCACTTTCAGCTTGGTGCATTATCTGGAGCCAGCAATTAGCTGGAAGCAAATATTAATTGTCCTTTTCCCCTTCATTTACAGGCAGTGAACTCTATCCTGGAGTGAACGTTGTCAGCTACAAGTGCCAGGTTCAAATCTCTTGCTTGTAGGATAATTCCATTCTGGAATATCCCTGATGTTCTCTTATTACAGCTTAAAAAAAAAATAAAAATCAAAAAGCAGATGATAGATTTTGATCAAGTAATAATGCCAGGCACATTTTGATATTTCCACATATTTATGCATGAATGGCCAAAAGAAAAATATTCTCTTTTTCTTGTGCAGTCTTGTAATTTCTTTGTCAGTTGGAGAAGGCAGATAATAAATATTGGCAATACATAAGACTTGGCTGTACTAAGAGCTACCCTTTGCTATCTTGAGCAGCAGCAGTTATTAATTTTCAGACATAATCAAGTGATTTATATTCATGATTATGGTTCAAACCATCCTGACACTTGTTCCTTCTCCATCTGACGCCTTCTCGCTTCGTGCTTTCTGTGTTCAGCAGCAATTAAAATAAGAATGAGAGGGTTTGGGGTTTTTTAGGAGTATTGTTATAACATTCCTCCTCTGATTTCAGGTCTTACCCACTGAGTCATCACCTGAGCACTGTGTTCTGCACTGACTTCCAGTAATTATTTTTGTGTTTTAGAGACTCCCAGCAAGTCATTTCCTCATTTGCACTGAGGACTGCAAAATTTATTCCTTTTTCTATGTGCCATAGATCCACTGGAATTCTTACCTTTGTCATCATTATCATGATCACCGATCTCTAATTATCACTGGTCTCTAATTTGACCTAATAAAAATTCATAAATACCACTGGCATTGAATTTTAATGTTCATCACCTCTGCCATACCTGGTTGGATCAAAAGTGGTATTGGCAGGAGAATAAAGATCCATTGTTTAGACATAAAAAACATATTTATCTAGCAAAACCATTTCTAAAGAATGTCTATTTGCATTTCTTTGAGAAGAACTGCACATACTTGGAAAATGAACTTCAAATATGTTCTGCTTTTCCACAGCAATGAAATGACTCAGTTGATATTATTTCTCCGTCTGTTTGGTAAACAAAATCAAAATATTTTGGTTGTCAATTACTATAAAATGAAAACTGCTTTTGTCTGAGTCGGAGCTCACAGCATCTGATCTTGAATTGTGATGTGCTTTGGGAAAATGACACAACATGGGATGAATCCAAATTCGTTCTCTCCAGAGTCTCTTTGGGGGAAAATCTGTTTTCAGTGCCTTGGTGAGGCTCCACAGCTCCTTGCCTTGCTCAGCTGAATATCTGGAGGAGACTGCAGCCCTCTAAAAACAGCTCAGCCTTTTTCCTTGCTTGGATGTGGCCAGAGGCAGCTTGGAGAGCTCCCAGTTTGGAGAGGTGGGAGTGCAGGGTGGGCTCAGCCACGCAAAGGAGGAATGTGGGGATTACAGCAGGGTGTTCCTGCTGGGTCTGTGCCACACATCCTTCCAGGATAACAATTGTGGTTCTGGCCGGACTGGAAATGTGCCAACAGAAATTAAGGGCTGTAACTCTAATTTATATTTAATATTTGACTCCAAAACAGTGAAAAAACAAATCTTATTAAACTGCAGAAAAAGCATAGGCCAATTCTATTTCCCTGTAGACAAAACATAAGCCACTTCTATTTTCCTAGCATGGTCCTGTAGCTGAAACCCCAGTTTTTAGCCCTGCTGACTGAAGGAATGTCAGAGAGCTCACTCTGCCCAGCTAATGAGCTTTACAAGTTTTGTGTGATTTAATTAAAAATGGACCTGTTCAAAGCAAGGAGATAAATGTCCCTTTTTAAATTACTGCACTTTTAACAGTACCTCATTTCCTCGATTGCTTTTCTGTGCCATTTTCTCCAGCCCAGCCTGTACCTCTGTTTCCAACAATTCTTCTTCCCAGCTTTTGGTCAGAAAGGAATCAGCTCTGGATTCCTGGAAATCAGAGCAGGAGCCAGCAGAGACCACACTGCTCCAGCCTTTCCCTTAATGGAGTTCTCATTGCCTTCATGGCTCTCAGTGTTTTGCTGCTCTGGAATGTGATTTGGAGAATTGTTTACCCAGCACGTGAATTGTTTTAATTTAATGACCAATCCCAGTCCAGCAGTGTCAGGACTCTGGTCAGTCATGGGTTTTTATTATCATTCTTTTCTAGCCTTGAGATGTCTCGTTTCTCTTTCTTTGGTATAGTTTAGTATATAATTTCTTTTAATATAATAGAATAAATCAGCCTTCTGAGAACATGGAATCAAATTCTCATCTCTCACCTCGTCCTGGGGACCTCACACCAGCACAGGAAAGCTGCTGGGAAACCCTCCTGGAGAGCTGGTGTTGCTGGGTGTGTGCTCTGGAGCGTTCCCTGGGTGATGGAGAGCAGAGCTTTGTGGCACTGCCAGCTCAGGGAAGCACTTTAGCAAATGGTTTTATTGATGGCAGGGAGATTGTTAAATGGAACCCCTGGAATATGAAATGGAACAGGACTGCCTGGAACACTCAAATGAAATAAATAAACTTTGGAAAACAAATATCCATCTAACAAACCCCTCAGGCTTCCCCAGCCGTTGTCATCCTCATAATCCACACTAAACCTTTTTGGTTTTTCACAGACACTCACAAAGCAGCACATCTGGCAATTTTTAGCAATGTTTCCAGCTTTTTCTTGGACTTGGGGGGTGTTCCCATGGAAGGGAGGGGTGAGGTTTGTTTGGAAACTCTGCCTGTCATTCCCTGAGTCCCTGGGAGTGGTGGCATTGGTCTGAGGGGAGATGGATGGATGGATGGATGGATGGATGGATGGATGGATGGATGGATGGATGGATGGATGGAGGATGGATGGATGGATGGATGGATGGATGGATGATGGATGGATGGATGGATGGATGGATGGATGGATGGATGGATGGATGGATGGAAGGAGGGATGGATGGATGGATGGATGGATGGATGGATGGATGGATGGATGGACGGATGGATGGATGATGGATGGAGGGATGGATGGATGGAAGGATGGATGGAAGGAGGGATGGATGGATGGATGGATGGATGGATGGATGGATGGATGGATGGATGGATGGATGATGGATGGATGATGGATGGATGGATGGATGATGGATGGATGGATGGATGGATGATGGATGGATGATGGATGGATGGATGGATGGATGGATGGATGGATGGATGGATGGATGGATGATGGATGGATGGATGGATGATGGAGGGAGGGATGGAAGGATGGATGATGGATGGATGATGGATGGATGGAGGGAGGGATGGATAGATGGATGGATGATGGATGGATGGAGGGATGGAGGGAGGGATGGAAGGATGGATGGATGGATGGATGGATGGATGGATGGATGGATGGATGGAGGGAGGGATGGATGGACATGGATTGATGGACATGGATTGATGAGATGGATGGATGGATAGAGGGATGGATGGACATAGATTGATGAGATGGATGGATGGAAGGATGATGTATGGATGGAAGGAGGGATGGATGGAGGGACAGGGAAGGAAGGAAGGAAGGAAGGAAGGAAGGAAGGAAGGAAGGAAGGAAGGAAGGAAGGAAGGAAGGAAGGAAGGAAGGAAGGAAGGAAGGAAGGAAGGAAGGAAGGAAGGAAGGAAGGAAGGAAGGAAGGAAGGAAGGAAGGAAGGAAGGAAGGAAGGAAGGAAGGAAGGAAGGAAGGAAGGAAGGAAGGAAGGAAGGAAGGAAGGAAGGAAGGAAGGAAGGAAGGAAGGAAGGAAGGAAGGAAGGAAGGAAGGAAAGGAAGGAAGGAGCCTCAATACTCTGTGTGTGCCATTAATTTTCCTTCCTTTCAGTGCTGACTGAGGAAAAGGGGCCCATCCCCTCTGTGATTCTTCCAAATTTCTGATTCCTGGGGCTCCACAGGCAGAGTGAGGGATGGAGGAATTGGAGTAAAAAATACAATACAAAAAATGCAAGAAATGCAAGTGGTGCTTCTCAGCCTTTTCTTTATTATTGAAAAATCACTTGTAAATACTTTAATAATCCTAATTGAAAGCTTTCCTCTGGAAAATGCAGTTTTAATGTTCAAATCCCACCTATCATTTGCAAAAAAAAGACAAAAACCAGTTAGGTGTGAAGGATTCATATTAAGGTTATGATTGAAACCTCTTTGCTGTAAAATTTTAACATTTCTATGGTAATCTTTCATCTTTTTCATCTGCTTTTGACATTTATTAGTACTATCCCTGAAATCTGTTTATATTGATTTAATATCAATCTTTTATGGTTAATTCCAATAAAAATTTTAATGGCCATAAATTTGATTCTCCCCTGCAACATGTTCAACAGCTCTTTCCCTCATTTGAAAATGTTTAATGACTTCTTGTGGTGATTAAGCAGAAGTAATACATGAGGAACATGAGGGTTCCATTAAGGTTAAAGTAACAAAGATATGGAAAAAGAAGTGATTAAGAAAACCCCAGTCAGGAAACTGGATGAGCTCACTGGCATTTCATGGCTGCTTTTCACTCCTTTGCAGGACCTGATGCTTCATGTTGAAGTCCAAAGAGTGTCTGGTCCAAAGAGTGTCTGTAATCTTCCTGTAATTCTGGCTGTGCCTGCCATTGGCCCAGGGCTCTGCAAACACAGCTGAGAACTGATAACAGCAGCCCATAAAGGCCCAGGTTTGATGTTGATCTTCACAATCAGGAGCAGCAAATGAGGCAACCACAGAAACTTTAAGGTAAGGCTTTCATTTCGTTATTTAAATAGATGTTGTATTGCAAATTATTTATTCCAAGGTTCTGGAGAGCTTTGCCTAGGTGGTGAATGCTCATCACATAACAGAACTTAGATTTATAAATTATAAGGATTTATTTCCAATGTTTTAGGGTTTGGAGGGAGACCAGGAGAAGAACAGAAATTCAATGAGATAGGAGGCTTTAATGACAAGAACTTGGATAAAATCCTGCTTTTCATTTTCAGAAAAATGAACATTAGGGTTTTTAAGTTGTAGGATGGTATCAGCTGTGGCAACACAGCAAAAGGGGATTTTAGTTAGTGATGGAGGGAGGGTGATGGGTTAAAAATGGCAGCAGGTGCACACAGCAATTTAAACTGTTATTTCACACACAAAGTAGTTCGTTCTAAAGTATTTTTCACTTCTGTGGGTCATCATTAAACATGTGACAATGTTCTGATGTGCCAGTGCAATGCACATGTGCTCCCACACCTCCTTAGCTGAAAAGAACCAATTTCTCTGTATTTAACTCTGTTTTATGAGGTTAAATGCCCTGAACCACGAGCTAAATGCAGGGGTAGCTGCCAGTGTGTATTGATCTTGCTGCTGAGATTCGTTTTAATTAGTTTTAATTAGTTTTAATCAGTTTGATTGCTGGTGCACTGTTCAGTGTTGATGGCTCTGGGTTGCTCTCTGAGCCAGCACAGCCCCCTTGGCTCAGCACTCTTTTCTCACCAAAAATATTAAAAAGGAATTTGGGAAAACCTTATGTTTTGCACGGCTTTTTAAGGCCCTGACTCCATTGAGCTATTTCCCATATTTCAGTTGTTGATTCCAGCAGCAACCACTGTGCCATGAGCTTGTACACAGTCTGTTCTGCCACTGTAAAAAAAGCAATTTATCTCTGTCATGCCTTCTCCACGTGCCCTGGACACACCCTCAGGGTTTATTTCAGCTTTTCTCCAGTATATTTTAACACATCGAGTTCCTTCTTTTTTAAATGAATAGACTTGTGTTTGCTCTAAAGGAGGAAAGAAAGTTTAGAACAGGAAAAAAAGGGGAAGAAGATTTTTATTTATTTTCTGTTTCAGGAAGCTAAGTGACCTGTGGGAAACTTCATGGTTAATTTCAGGAGTAAGTTGTTCTGTGTTCACTGATTTGCAGGCACCAAAATGCATTTCTCAGTGTAATGATTTCATAATCTTCACTGGGTGAATTTTCCTGAAATGGAGACATTATATATATATATATATATATATATATATATATATATATATTAACAGTAGAGTTTTAACTGAGTTTTAACTTTGCATAAGCGGAGTTCTGTTTAAGCCTCAGGATTAGGTGACGTGGCTTAAAACCAGAACAAAATAATTAAATTAGCAACGTTTATAAACTGGAAATGTAATTTAGAGCTGCTGCTTGTGTTTTGCTGTGGCTGATGGAGTTTCTCTGGGTTTCTAGATGGGCAGGAAGTTCAGTGGGCTGGAGCTCACCCTGATTGCCCTCTTCACCGTGGTGACCATCATCGCCTGCGTCCTCATCGGGCTGCTGGCCACGGGGCAACCCGGCGTCAAATCTCCAGGTGAGAGCTTCCCATGGCTGCTGCAGGAGCAAAAACCCCACTGGCACTTGCCCTGCTCTTATCAGTGCCCAAATGCTCTTATCAGCACCCAAAGGTGAATCGTGGGCGGCCCTTGCTGCGGGTGATACAATCAGAGTTATCAGTTATGAAGGCAATAAATGGTGTGAGTCAGGGTTTATTGTCATGGAAAGTCTCTTATCTCTCCCTCCACTGATTGGACTTTCTTTAGGAGCATAGAGCTCAGATAATTTCAATTTTTGGAGTATTAAAAAAAAAAAGATAACACTGAAAAAAATCTGGCTGATCCCCATGTGGGAGTGACCAAATTGTGTGGAACATTATTATAATCCTCCAATCCCCCAGTGTTTCTTGCTGATGCACTGATAAATCAGGAAACCCTTGTGTTCCAGGGATGGGATGCTGAGCACCTGCTTTACTTCCAGTCCCATTTTGTGTAATTCCATTCACACACAGGGACTGAAGTAAAAAGCTTGGAGGTGGAAATGGCAGAAAAATAAAAATTATTGCTTAAACAAGGTAAACTTTGGTGTTTTAGTAGAACTGCCCATCCAAGCTAATATCTGCATATTTTTTCCTGTTTCTGTCATGAGTAGGAGTTTTTCTGAGCAAAAAGCACAAGTGCAGCTGATGCAAAGAGGCAAATCTGGGGCTGTGTGTCCCTCTGAGCCCAGGGCACATCCCTGCACTTCACAGTCCTTGCTCCAGACACAAACAGTTCCCAAATACATAAAGAAACCTTCAGTGCTCCCTTTATTCAGCTAAAGCTGCTCACCCTAAATTCATTCCTACAAACCTGAAATCTAAAGGAGCATTTTACTGGAGCTTGGAGTGCTTTTCCCTGATGCTCCAATTCCAGCTCTTGTGGGGATGGAGCACCAGGACAGCCCAGTTTAAGAAGAGAAAAGTCCTTCCAATTCTTAGTTTTGCACATACCTTCAGTGAAGCAGAGCACATTGACAGGAGTCATTGAAAAGTGGACTAATGAAATAAAATTATCAAAATTACCTATATGCTCAAAAATGTGATGTTTTCATATCTGAAATAATTGTGTGCCATTTTCCAAGGGTAAAAATGAATCCCAGAAGCTGTGGTTGATAGTGATTTGGATCCCTGTTGTTGTTAGGGAAGCAGGTGCTGAGTTCAGGGGGAATCAAGTTATTCCTGCAGTGCAGAGAGGCTGGTATTAACCCATTCCTTTATTTCCCTGACAGACTTTTACCCACAATGTCAGAACACACCAGCAGCAGAGAGAATTGACTGCATCCCAGATCAACTAGCAACACAGGTCTGGTAACATTCTGGAAAATACTAGAAAAGAGATTTCATCCCATAAAACCTCCTGCTTATTTATAGAAATGTCATTTGTCTCTGCTAGCTCAGGTGTTTCCTTAACCTGTTGAAATGTGTGATTTTCCCAGTGCCTGCAGGGGAGTTCACTCCTGCACAGCCATTTCAGCCCACTGACAGCAGCTCTGATTTCTCTGGCTTGGGGAGAGGTGGCAAAAATATTGGTCACAAATCAAGCAGTTAAAAGAATCACCCTTGGTTTTTAATGACTTTTCCTGAACGGTTTTATTTGGTGTGATGGTCAAAAAGTGGCATTTACAATAATTCAGAAACGATGGCCTTTGCTGAGATGTGCCATTTTACAAGATGTGGTCAGAGCTTCCTTTCAGATCCACTTTGGATCCCAGTTTGGGTTGGGGTGTCTGAGAGAGCAGAGTATGGAAAAGACCTTTTGGCTTGAGAACCTTGGAGCTAAAATTCCCATGAAATGATCATCTCAGGCTGGATGAGCCTAGGAGCAGCCTGGGATGGTGGAAGGTTCCCTGCCCATGGAAAGAATTGGAATGAGAGGAGTTTTGAGGTCCCTTCCAGCCCAAACCCTTCCATGGTTTTATGCTGCCCTTTATTTTTCACATTGAGAACCTTTCTGTAATAGTTACTCTTGAATGACTTATTATTAAATTATTATTTTTCATATTTATTATAAATTTTCTTGTTTTCTGGTGGATGCCTGGTATCTATCTTTGATCTGGGGAGGGGCAGCTTAGGAGAGAAAAAAAACCCAATGTGATGTGGGTTACTTGTTATTCACAGAGGTATAAAAATTATTACCCAGCTGCTTAAACCTTGGAGGAAATTCCCACCTAATTCCAGAGCTGTCTGCTGTTAAAGCCTCTCCTGCCATGGGTTTTGTTATGATTTGTAGTTCAATAAAGTCCTGCAGGGGATGGGTTAGGAAAGGTTCAAATCCCAGCCTGTTCCTTGCCTCTTCAGGTTCCTTCCCTGCCCCAGGAAGAGGCAGAGCACTGCAGGAGAAGCCATGCAGATCATTTAATTCTGTAATTACTGCCTCTGAACCAGTCACCCCACGTGCAGGGCTGCACTCCTCAAGCAGGAGGGCAGCAGTGGTGCTCTGCTTGCAGCTGCAAGGCTGGTGCTGGGAGAGAATTAAAAACAATCAAATCACAGCTCCCAGCAGAAAAGCAGAGGCAGATTGCAGCACTGAGGGTGCCTGATCTGGAATTAGAGCTAAAATAAATTATTTCTGAATATTAATGAAGAGCAGGCAGCAGATTTGACAGGGTTAGAGATAAAGATCACCTTTACTCCAGGATCCCATCCCAGTGATCCCATTCACTCCTGTGCTCCTGTTGCCCTGGAAGGGATTTTGTTGTGTCAGGATGCACTAATGCAGGAATCTGTGAAACTGCAGGTCCTGCATCACTCTTCTGCAGTGGTTTGTGTTTGTGGTTTGCAGAGTAAACAGCAGCTGGGCAAAATGGTTTGGCTGAGCTGATCTGCAAGGGTTAGGGTCTGCCTTGAGCTCTTTGGTCACTGGAGATGTCCAGGGTGGAGCCAGAAAGTGAGTGGGATTGCAGAAATGAGAAATAAATAGAAGAAAGAAAATGTAAGGAAGGAGGAGAGAAGGAAAAGAGAAGAGGAAGGGAGGAAGAAATGAAGGAAAGAAGGAAGAAATGAAGAAAAGACAAATGAGGGAAGAAATGAAGAAAAGACAAATGAGGGAAGGATGAAAAAGGAAGAGGAAGGAAGGAAGAAATGCATAAAAGAGAAAGAAAGGAAGAAAATCCAAAAGAAAATAAATAGATATTTTTTATTTGGTCGTGTGGTTGGTGAAGATAGAGATGCTGGAAGAAGGAAGATATTTAGGTATCTATTCACTGCTGTGGAAAATTGCCTGGAGGTCTGATCAGACAAGCAGAACACAGCAGTAAAACAAGAATTCCACTGAGCAGAGCTCGTGTAGGCCAGGCTGACACCTCTGAAAGCTCAGGGAAGGGGGAATTGTTGGTTTGGGCTTGGTTTCTGTGCCTTTCCTCCCAAAATTCCCTGCTGGTGGAGGCCTGTGTGGATGCACATTCCAGTTCAGCACGTGGCCAGGCTCTTCTTGGAGCCCTTGGGCACAGCTCATGCTGTAGCCCAGTGTACACAGGTTCCTTGTATCCAGGGTTATTCCTAATGAAGCTTTGGGTGCTGGTATCTATTGTGCTGCTTTTACAGCCCCCAACCCTGGGATCACATCTTTATTTATAGCAGATGATTGCTTTTACAACAGGCTCCCCAGTGTCTCTGGTGAACTCTGCTCCTTCCCCTGTGCCAGGCACAGCCAATCCTCAGCTCCTGTGTTTACTTCCTTGTGCAGAAAGCTCAATATGCCACAAAAATAGAAATCTGCCAGGAGAAGATCCAGCTGGAAAAATATCACTGGACTGTGAAGGAACTGCTGAAAATAGTTGGGGAGTATTCAAGGGAAATAGCTGGGGAAAAGAAAAAGATTCTTAGGAAGCTGGGAGTGTGGATGCTTGAACTGCCAGGTTTTAGGAAAATCAGTTTATTCTGCTTTTCATGGGATGGTCAACTCCCAAAAAATCTCACTTTCTTTTCAAACCAAAACAGAGGGCTTGACCTGAGCGCAGAAATCACGAAGCTTTCTGGTGTTTGGGGTGAAATGTGCTGGTTTGGACTGGTTTGGCATGGGTATATTTGTGCAACCCCAGCTGACCTGTGCCCCTGCTGTCCTTGCTCAGAGCACCTGCTCCCTCCGTGGCTGCTGCTGGAGCCCCCAGAGCGACACCAACGTGCCCTGGTGCTTCTTCTCCCCCAACCACGGCTACCGAGTGCGGGGCTCCCAGAGGTCCACCCAGGCAGGTGAGCCTCCCACCCTCTCGGGGTCTCTGCTGCTCACAGGGACTCTCAGACACAGACCAGCCTCTTTTCCCAGCCCAGCAGTTGAAGAAGGAGTCAGATTTCTTCTGTTCTCGGTCTCAAGGTTGTTTATTGGTTCTTATCTGTAAAATTCTTTCTCTGACCCACCGAGGTCAGTCTGGCAGGTGGGGGTGAGGCACGCTGCCCATCCTTGGGGGGTGTTATCTTTTTATACTAAAAACTACGTGTTCACTATTTACCATAACTTCTCAATGCCTGTCACCTGTGTTAGACTCTGAGTCTCTACTCTAAACCAGTCTAAAAATGCCAACATCACCCAAAGATGGAAGAAGAAGGAAAAAGGACAAGCACGCCCAAATTCCTCCATCTTGGGACCCCAAGGCCCCATTCTAAAAACCTCAAAAATCTGTTTTTCACCCCATGACTAACTATTATTCTACTTAAACTTTCCTGACTTGTAAATCTTCATAAAAAGGTTGGTAATTGTTTTTCCAAAGAGCTAAATCAAAGGCATGGGGCTCCTGGGCTCTGTGCCAAGGTCTCTGAGCCCCCCAGGCAGGGACTCGAGTCCTGCAGGGCAGCCAGAGGGATTTCCTGTGTTCCTACACAACCCCTATTTGTCTCCCCAGGGTTTGAGGCCACGTTGGACAGGCTGCCATCCCCTTCCCTCTTCGGGAATGACATCCAGACTGTGCTGCTCACGGCAGAGTATCAGACAAGCAACCGCTTCCGATTCAAGGTCAGGCTTTGTCCTTCCTGCTCCAAGGCCTGTTTGCTCTGCAAGATGTGGGGCTGCCTGTGCAGGGAGTGTAGGATTGATGCCTCTGGAGCACTCTCTTGATTCCCAGTGAAGTTCTTTTGCTGTCCTCCCTGCTGTTGCAATGCCTCAGCCTATCGGGGACTTGGCGCGCTGGGAATTCTGCATGACCAATCAGAGACCTCTGGAAAGCTCAGCTTTCCTATTGTCCACCATTTGTCCTCATCACAGGATGATTTGGGGGGGATAAATGCATTTGCTTACTTTTTGGTTATGGCCCAATCACATCTCTGTCATTTTGAAAGACAATGTTAGCTTTTCCAATGGTTTGTGTTTTCTGTGGACAGCTCAAGAGTCTGTGCCATGGATGTGGGGTACCAGTGGCTTGTGGGGTACCAGCTGCTGTGGGAGACTTTCTGTCCTGTGGTGGGTTCCAGGGAAACACAGAGTCAAATATTGTGAAGAAAACGGCTGAAAATGAGTAATTAAACTTGGAAGTGAATAACAATGAGAGCAGAAGAGGAGAAGACTGGGTGGAAATACCCTTAGTCAGAACTGTGGATACTGCTGGAAAATGTCTGTATTGGGGATTAATTTTGCAAAGGCCCAACACTTATGTTGTGTCAATGTGTGCAGATCACTGACCCCAAATCTCAAAGGTTCGAGGTCCCTCACGAGCACGTGAAGCCCTTCCAGGGATCCATGGCCTCCAACCCCAACTACAAGGTGGAGCTGAAGCAGAACCCCTTCGGCCTCGTGGTGACCAGAGCCAGCAATGGCAAAGTGCTGTAAGTCCTGGTGGGCCTTCCTTGGTGACACCAATGTCACTGGGGCTCCCTGAGAGCCGCTGGTGCCACACCAGATGTCACCTGTGCACACAGGCTCTGCTGCTTCCCTCTTCTGGAGGGGTGGATGTCCCTCACTGGCTCTTGGGATGACTTTGGGAACAAAGTCTGAGGTGGGAAGCTCTGTCAGAAGGGTTTCAGGTGTGGCTCACTGAGCACGTTCCCCAGTGCTTGGGAAATCTCTATATGGGGAATTTTTATTACCTGAGGGACTCTTTGCCAGTGCGTCAAACCATGTGGGAAAACTCCTGATTGCCTTTTATCTTCTTTACCTTTTAACCTTTTTTTTTTTTAACCTTCCTTTAGCACACTTGTGCTGAGGCCCTGAACCACCAAAATCAGGCTGCCCTTTGTATCACCACCAAAATCAGGCTGCCCTTTGTATCCCCACCAAAATCAGGCTGCCCTTTACACCTGTGATATCCAAGGGTAGCTGGTTGTGTAAGGCTGTGTGTAAAATATTTAATGAACTTGAACATTTGATTGTCTCATCCCATTTATGTTCTAAAAATAAAGGGATGAAACCAAACCCACCACCCCACAGGTGTCCAAGTGTCCTCAGAGCAGGGAGGTGCCAGATGAAGGTGCTCATTAAATCAGCCAGGAATGATTACCTGTCCCAGGGCTGGGCCACTTGGATTAGCAAGGCTTCGGGTTTAATTAATTAAGGGTTGCTTTTTGCTCTTATTAGTATTGTTTTCTTGCTTGGAATCCTCTGTAATGATTGATTTGCAATTACAGAGGGCACAGAAGATGGACTTGGCAGTCAGCAGTGCCTGACTGATTAAACAGGAATAGGGAGGGCGATGAGACACCTGAGGGACCACAATTCTCTGGAATATTGTCTAAATTTCCTTAGGCCTTTGTTTAGTCTCATAAAAGTATTTGCATTTGGGTATCTAAAGAAAAAATGACAGTGATGTTGGACTCTGAGTCTGAGGATCTCAAAGGAAGTTGTTGCTACCGAGAGATAAGGGCAGAGATAAATCCTTGATAAATTTCTTTGCGCAAGGTTTGCACTGATTTTCCCCAGCTCTTAAACTGAGAAGCCTTTTTATAGAAGGAGAGCCTTTTTATAGAAGGAGAGTAATTCTGTGACCTTCCACCATCTTTTGTCCCACTTGAGGCCCCAAAAGAGAGTTCTGATTCCAGCAACAGCTGGAAGAAAACCTGAAAGATCTGGGTGAAGACCTGACTCTGCCACCCAGCTCCAGCTGAACGGAGCAGAAACAGTCCTTGCAACAACTCCTGGTAAAACTCTTCCTCTTTCCCTCAATTTTTTTGCCCTTTTCCACCAGGTTTGACACCACCATCGGGCCCCTGCAGTATGCTGACCAGTTCCTGCAGCTCTCCATCAGGCTGCCCAGCAGCAACATCTACGGCGTGGGCGAGCACGTGCACAAGCAGTACAGGCACGACCTCAACTGGAAGACCTGGCCCCTTTTCAGCAGGGACACTGGCCCCTCTGCAGTGAGTCTGGGCTTGTTCCCCCTCTTGCCTTGCAGTTCTGTCACCCAAACCTCCCAGGCTGTCAGCACATCCATGAATCCAATGAGTTTTCCCTGAGGATTTTCCAGGCGCTGCGCGGTGTTGTCGCTAAAAGCTTCACGGTAGTGATGGGTGCTCCCTGGTTTTTATGGTGGTGTGCAGTGGAGAACCAGTGGAGAAAGCTTAATAGATGAGTCTTCATCTATTCATTATTCTACTGATAATCAGAATAAGTAACATACTAGCAAATAGCAATGGGCTTTGCTGAGGGCAGGGCTCAGTTCACATGGACCAGGCTGCCTCAGCAACATCCTTGGAGCTCAAAGTATGGAAAAATTCTCCTTAACAGCTCTTTCTTTCCAAGATAAAACATGTCTGTCAGCTGTTGTTTGTTGCTAGAACTTTCTGGATGTCTCTTTATGAAGCAATCTCTGTGACACCCGTTTGGTGATAATTGTAAGATTGTGTTCACCATTACCTCAGCTTCATAAAGCAACTCCCTGCTTTGAGAGAGAACTTTTGTTCCCCTGCAACAGGAGATAAATGGACTGAAACCTGAGGGTGAGATGGCTGCTTGTAGTTAATTAATAATCTGGAATTTGTACCCATTGCCTTGAGATTCCTCCTCACTCTTTGGTCTGGATTGAAGGTAGTTCTTAACTGAACGGCTCCACTGGGTGTAGACTCATCAAGCTAAAATGACACTGAACAGCACCAAGTTAGGCTGATTTCAAACTGCTCAGGTTCTGTTTCTTGTTCATTTGAACTGAATTTGCATTTTCAGGAGAAAAAACACAACTACTGCTGCAATTGTTAGTATCTCTCAGGGGTTATGTTGCTAATAATAACAGCAGAAATAAAAAAAGAATTAGAAAGGAAATGAAAAAGCAGCGAGGCACTCTCCTATTTCCATAGATTAGGCATCAAAATTATTGCCTTGTAGGATGAGTAGAAATATAGATTAGATGTTAAACCTGATCTGTGGTGCAAGGGAAGCACCTCTCAAGTTCTTGATGAGCACATTTATTCCCCAGAAATAGAGCTGCAATATCTGCCAGCTTTCCTGGAGATCCGTCAGATCTGTTATCTGTTTATTGGGTAAATTTTTGTTTCAATGGAAAATAAAGGAGAATAACACCAGGAAAACCAGAACATAGAAAATGGGGAAGTGTCAGGATTTAAATTTCTGCTGTTTGCTCCATTTTGAGACCTTTTGAGTTCTACCTGTGATATCTTTTGAAATATTCCTTAACAGAGCCTCTTATTAATCAGCTTGCCTGTTCCCTTTATTGTTTTAGGCCATGGATAACTTGTATGGAACCCACACTTTCTTCCTGTGTTTGGAAGACAACACTGGAGCCTCCTTTGGTGTTTTCCTGATGAACAGCAATGCCATGGGTAAGAAACCTTTCTCTGGGGCTCTGAGCAGTGCAGTTGAATTTCTTTTGGAAATTTTTACAATAAAACTGAGCTGATGTAAGTGTCCCTTCTTAAAAACACCCCCAATATCTGAGGGCAGTCATTACCCCGTGTCTAATAATATTTCAAATACAAACAGTGAGTAGTTCCCAGTTAACTGGAGGATTTTGATGGAAATCTGAGGGTCAGGAACTCATCCAAAGGCTGTACAGGTCTGCACTGGCATAAGAGACTAAATTTGGAGTGAACAACACTTGGAAGTAAATATCCTTTAATCCCTTCAGATAAGTGTATTTATATTTATGTTTACTGAGCTCTGCACCTCTTTGGGCTGGAAAGTTGTACTAAAAATTCAGAGATAAAAGGAGGAAGCATTGGATTTCTTCTGATGCTCTTCTCTGTAGGATGTAAAGGAATGGGAACAGGGACACATAAAGAGTTGTCTGATTTCCCCTTCTTTGCAAGTTCAATTAATGGTTTAGGGTTCTTTAGGCATTTTCTGGTTTTTACTTCAGTAAATTCTCTGATTATCAAAGTTGCTTTAGAATTTCCTGTCCCTCAGAACTGTTTTTGTGCACTCTTGTCTGGCAGAGTTTGTGGTGCAGCCTGCTCCAGCAGTGACCTACAGAACCATTGGAGGCATCCTGGATTTCTACATCTTCCTGGGGGACACTCCAGAACAAGTAGTCCAGGAGTACCTGCAGGTACCTTCACCTACACAGATTATGCATTGGACAGATTTTTTCAAAGGGCTTGGGATTTATTTTATCATTCTCTTTTTCTCTGGGTGATGGAGAGGAGACCATTTTCCAGGCCCAAGAGCTCCAAAATTCATAAATTTGTAATTTACACCGTGGCCATTAGGGCTGGAGATGGTCTCTAGAATAATTTATATTTCCTTGCTCTTGTCATGAGGACGAATTCCTGTTCATGTGGCAATATTATGGGATAGAGATGCTTACAGGATGTCTGGATTTTAGGATCACAAGATATCACTGAGTGTCTTTAGCACTTCTTGAGATCTGCCTTGGTTCCAGTGGCACGTAAAGAATGGCAAAGTGGCAAAATACCAGTATTTATTAAATAAATAAATAATAGGGAAAAAAAATATTGTATTTAGGATTGGGCTATTGGAGTAGATTTGAGAAATGTGGTGATGCCTTCTGGGGCTGCCTAAACACAGAGGGCAGACAAAATTAATTAAGAATAAGAATTAATTAAGGGAATAAAAAGCAGTTCTGTTGGTTGAGGGCCCTTCAGGTCCATCCAGGGCAGCCCAAGCCCCCCAGGGGCTGCCCCCAAAATGCTCCAGGGCTCACGGGTTCCACACTTGGATCACTTGGGGCCATTGGCACTTTGGGGGTTCACCCTCCAATCCCAGCTCCAGGCAATGAAGGCACTGACCCCCAGTTTGCTCCCCCAGCTCACTTTTGTTTCCATCTCTGTCCCTGGGGCAGTGAGGTGTCCTTGACTGCCAGGCCTGGAGAGGAATTGTTGTGTCTGCCCAAAATGGGACAGCAGCAGCAGCTGGCCCTGGCTGTGGAGTGCAGAGTTACACACTAAAGAACTGCAGGGTTACAAATATATGGAAATATAAAGCTCAAATCCTGAGTCACAGGTGGGTGCAGGGAGAGGGAATGAGGTGCCACAGGGCATCCAGCAGCACGTGGGGTTTTTGTTTTCCCCTCCCAGCTTGTGGGACTGCCAGCCCTGCCTGCCTACTGGAACCTGGGATTCCAGCTCTGCCGCTATGGATACCTCTCCCTGGATGAGGTGAAGGAAGTCGTGGAGAGGAACAGAGCTGTTGGACTGCCCTACGTGAGTATGGGCTTGGGGAGCACGCTGAGATCCCACCACTGGCTCATTTTCCATGAGCTTGGCTTAGGAAATGTGTGGTGTCAAAGGTTTTTGTGCCTTTTGATGTTAGACCCATTATCAGAACGTTGGATGAGAGGAGGAACATTGAATTGGGGTGTCCCATCTAACTGCAGTTAGATTTATCCAAGCACTTTCTTGTAATAATTTTTCTTTTATTCTTTCCAAGTCTATCCATTTTTCTTCTCTTGCAACATTTTTTTTCTTGTCCAATGGACAGTTATGGAACCATATATTATTCTTAATTGACAGTCAAAGGCAAAGCACAATTCACTTTTAAAATTAGACTTTAGGGGACATGAACCTCATGTCTTCAATGGAATAAAAATAGCCCAATATTCAGCTAATATTTGGGAAGAAAAATAATAAAAATCGTTACCTATCACTTCTCATGGAAAAGCTGAACTCCCTTCTCTTTCAGGATGTCCAAATCATTGATATTGATTACATGGAGAACAGGAAAGATTTTACTTATGACAAAGTGAAATTCAAAGACCTCCCTAAATTTGCATCTTATTTGCATGAGCATGGACAAAAATACGTCATCATATTGGTAAGCACTTGATTACCCTTTTTTCCCTTGTGAACACTTCCATTACAGTTATTTATCATTATTATTCCTTACTTATTCTATGCAATCACTTCATTTACAGCCAGTAATAATGGACGGAATATCCTGATTTCTTCTTTTCTTTGTGGTTTTCTGATTTCTTTAGGATCCTGCTATTAGCACCCAAAAAATGGCTGATGGAAGTTCCTATGGCAGCTACGTCAGGGGAACGGAGAGGCATGTCTGGGTCAATGAGTCAGATGGAACAGCACTGGTTGGGGAGGTAACTGTGGTTTTACACACTTGAATTTCATCTGTTGTGGTTTACTTTAGCTCAGGGGACTTATCCATCAGTGAGAGCAAAGTTTGTGAGGTCTCTTGTAAACTATGATAATCCTCAGCCTTTCTTAGCTTTTTTTTTTCAGTTGTTTACATTAAAAAGGTATTTTTCATTGTTTCTACATTCCAAATAATTTTTTTTAATTTTAATTTTTAAAAGAAAAATAGCGCTAAAATAGAAATTAAAATTACACTTGCTCACATTAACCCTATTTTTTTTTTTACATGAACACATTCTTTTTACATCACCCTTTTTTTACATCACCCTTTTTACATCACTACCCTTTTTACGTCAAAGGGTAGTTTGAAGGCTCAAGGGACATTTCATCAACCAGCTCCTATTTATTTCCAGTAGCAATTGAAGAGCCAGATCGCACATTATCCTTTAAATTTATAAACATAACTAACTTCTGTTGAGAATTTCCTCAGCTGTGTGTTGCTCCTTGTAGGACTCACAAGAAAAGCAATTGAAAAATGCAAAGTTAAGAGGTTCATACCCCTTTGTGTTCTTCAACCTGCCACCCAACCTGAGCAGGTCTGTGATGCTATGACAGGATTTTTTAATCTCATTCAAGTTTCATGAATGATTTTCCTCTGAATATTCCAGGTGTGGCCAGGGGAAACTGTGTTCCCAGACTACACCAGCGACGAGGCCACGAACTGGTGGGCAAACGAGTGCCAATTGTTCTATAACGAGGTGCCCTACGATGGAATATGGATTGTGAGTAATTCAGGATTTTTGTTTTTTAAAATAGAGGTGATAGCAGGTGTTCATTACACTGGATTTTTATTGGATTGAAAGGTATTTTCGCAATCAGAAAGGAGACGTTGAAGAATAGCTGCTGATGATTCGTAAAGAGTGACAGAATATTGTGGAAGACTTTTTTAGGGAAATGTACTTAAGGCAACTTTATTAAATCCTGTATCTTTCCTTTCCAGGACATGAATGAAGTATGCAACTTTGTTCAAGGCTCAAAAAAAGGTTGTGCAGACAATACGTTAAACTACCCTCCTTACACTCCCAGTAAGTCCACCTACTTTAATCAGAACAATAAAATATCAAATAAAATGGTAATTGCCTTCAAGGATACAACATGATTTTAGTGTAGTTCTTATGGGTGGGGCTTGGACATTCCTATTGACAGAAAACAGTATTTATTGACAGAAAACAATATTTATCTGCTTGTACTGTATACTTCAGGTGAGGTTTATAGAACTGCCTCTTTTATCTTCTCAGACAAATACTGGCTGTTGTCATTGCCTTAATTATGCCTGATAATGCAATGATCCTCTTGCACTGTCAGTAGTTTTTCAGATATTTGCAGAACTAAAATGGAGTTCATAGTTTGTATTAATAGTAGATTTTAAGTAACCTTTGCCAGTGTGCTGTCAGATGATGATTCGGGAATTTGGAGCACAGTTCCCTGGATGGGTGCAAAGCTCAGGAGTGGAAATATCACAGAGCAAACCAACAGCCAAGAGCAGCATTTTGGTTTTGGAGTAACTAAACTGCCCGAGTAAAAGAATAAAGAGAAAAAAGGGGTTTGGATACCATAAATGTGCATTAAAGATTGGAAATATTAATAATAAAAATGTACCTTACCAGTGCTATTTGTATTCCTTCCTTCAAGGGATCCTCGACAGACTGATGTACTCCAAGACACTTTGCCTGGATGCAGTGCAGAGCTGGGGCAAGCAATATGATGTCCACAATCTTTATGGATATTCCATGACCATATCCACTAAGAAGTAAGGAATGCATGCTAAAATCCTGCAGAAAGGTTTCAGAACAGTCCATGACCTGGGTTTTCCAAAGCACCATGAAGCGTGGCTGCTGAAGGAATGAGATTCCTGGAAAATGCTGTGTTCCCCTTGAGCCAGTTTAGCCAAGGCAAAACCCACAGCCTGGAGTTGGTAGGAAAAGCCACAAATTGGCTGCCAGAGCTGTGTAAAGGAGATTATTTCAAATTAATATCTTGAGCTTAGCTAAAAACCCACCTGCAAGAGGGGTCCTGATCCTTGGGGTGAATAATCAGTGCAAAGCAGGGTGAATCTGCCTTGTCCAGAGCTGTCAGTGCCTGAGCTGTGTTTGCCTCTGGGTAATTCCAGCCTCATTCTTTTCCAGAGCCATCGAGACGGTGTTCCCAGGAAAGAGAAGCTACCTCATCTCCAGGTCCACTTTTGCAGGATCAGGAAAATACGGGGGACACTGGCTGGGGGACAACGCAGCCACGTGGGACCAGCTGAGATGGGCAATCCCTGGAATGCTGGAGTTCAACCTCTTTGGAATTCCTTATGTAGGACATCACTTTGTGCCACCCTTTCAAATCAGAGAACAGATTATCTTAAATAACCACTTACAGCAGCACCTCAAAATTAACCCTTTTTAGGAATCTCCTTTGAACATTTCAATTATCAACTTTTGATTTAGGCTCTTTCATTTTTGTGGCTGTAGTGACTTAAAAGTCGGTAGCAGATTTATTATCTTATATATCCCAATCTACCTCTTATTTTAGTAGTTTTTGAACACCAGTGGGAGATGTGAAACAATTCCTGTTTTTTTTATCATTTCAAATTAGAGACATCCACTTAGAAGGGAAATAGCCAGAATCCTTTTTATGATTTAAATTTGAATGGCTTTGAAACATTTTTCCCATTCTGTGCATATGATCACCGAACAGGAAGGTAACATTTGGAAGAAGCAGAATGATGGGCAGTGTTAGTGAGGGGTCAGTTTAATTTTTTGGACAGCATCACTGGATTTGGGAGAGGAAAGTTACAAATATGTTGTACCTGTTGAGGTGCACTGTACATCTGACACATTCTGATTTTTTAATTTTTTTCTTTTAAGGTTGGAGCAGATATTTGTGGTTTCAGTGAAGACACCACAGAAGAACTTTGCAGGCGATGGATGCAAGTGGGAGCGTTTTACCCATATTCCAGGAACCACAACGGTGAATATGTCGTAGTAAGTTGTACTTTGTGTTCAAAGCTGCTCTGTGTTACACAGCCACATTTCCTTCAACACCACTTCTAATCCTCACTCTCAATGACCAGCTTGAAAACAGCACCTTAAGCTGTCTTTATGAAATTATAGATGGGAGAGGCTGGGTTTCACAAGGGTTAATTGAGAATGCAGTTGTTTGGCAACAGATTTATGAATATTGGTTGCTCCTACCACCAAGGAACACCAATGAATGCCAGGATGAATCCTGGATAATCCTGATGGACAAGGAGGGATGGGCAGTGCAAACAGCCCAGAGGGACAGGACACCAGGTCACTGCACCAGAAAGGGGAACCCAGTGCAGAGCTGCCCCACGGAACCCCAGCCCCTCTGAAACAGCTTTTCACACGTTTGGCAAAGCATTTCTGAAAACCAGGCAATGAAAACAGTGGATGTTTGTTTCCAGCATCAAGATCCAGCTGTGTTTGGACCCAACTCCCTGCTGGTGAACAGCTCCAAGCATTACCTGAACATCCGCTACACTTTGCTGCCCTACCTGTACACGCTGCACTACAAAGCTCACACCCAAGGGGACACGGTTGTGAGGCCACTGCTCCACGAGTGAGTCTGGGAATTCAGAACCAATTGGGACATCTGACCTATTTCACACTGCTAGGGGGCTTTCTAAACCTCTGTCCTCTGTAAATGCACACTGGGATATCTGTAGGTGACTACCCAGTTGGTGAAACCCCATTTTGGCCTAATCAGATGGTGATATTTATATGGCATCCTTTAGTCATGACTGTGAACAACTGGTACCCTGAAACCTTGGGGTTGCTGCTGATGTAAATCACAAAAAAAACCAATTTCTGCTCTATCCTTCCCATTTATTCAGGTTCTACTCTGATGAAATAACATGGAGCATCGACAGGCAGTTCCTGTGGGGCCCTGGGCTGCTGATTTCCCCTGTGCTTGAGCCGGTAGGTTTGGCTGGTTTGGGATCTCTCTGGTGGCCACGGGCCACACTGAGTCACCAGCTCCCTCTCCTTCATTTATTGCTTCCAGTGAGAGAGCCCACAGCACATTTTTACCCCTGCTGCAGCAGAAAATCTTGCAGTTAAATCCTACTCCTGTTCTCCAGTCTTCTATGGAATTGGGGACATCTGGCCTGATGTTCTGCTTTACCTCATCTTTGCATCATCTCTGAATTTCCTTTGGAGTCAGCTTTTCTTGCTGCATTTCAGCTTCTCTGTGGCACAGCAAGAAAACAAAAAGGTTGTGGCTCATTCTTGTAAATAATGATTTCTCCTGCCAGCAACGCATTTGCCATGGAGAAACATAAAACATTTGTTAAAGACAGAAAGGGAGAGCAAGAATCTGGAAGGTGCCAGCCCCACAATAAATGGAAATAAAGAAGATAGAGAGATACCTGTGGATAGGATCTGGTTCACTGGGTTTGAAGCACTTTGGCTTTGGGAGGCTTTCAATGAGCTGCCACTTTGCAGAGCAGCAATTCAGTGACACCCCAGCAGCTCGGCAGAAATCTGCCTGGATTGCCTTTCCCCCTGCCTGGACTCCATCCCAAACACCAGGAAACAGCAAAGTGTAGGAATATCAGTGATTTTCTTCTCACAGCAAGCTTCAGCTTTATTGGAAAATGGAGTTTATCTGATTGAGTTGAAATATGGAAGCTGTTTCTTTATTCACTTTTAGGGCGTGGAGTCCACTCGTGTGTACTTTCCTGAGGCAGAGTGGTACGAGTATGACACGGTAAGGAAATGCAGGGATATTATGGGATATGACATCATTTTCTAAATGGGATTGTGATGAAATAGGAAGGTCAGCCCTGCTTTGGGGACAGAGAACTGAAGGAAAGACTTTGGGGTTACTTGGGAGACAAGGGATGAAGGGTGGTGGGATAAACCAAATAACTGGCACCTCAAGGACTCAGATTATGACATTAAATCAGGGTGATAAGCAATTATTTTATTTTATGTGCCCATTAGCCCATAGATATTTACATAACTTAAGCTTTTTTTATGAGGAACAATTTGATGAAACCCAGGACTTAAGAAAACACTCCCAGCAGTGGGTAATACAAAATTCCTGCTCTCTTTTCAATCTCTGCCCATCAGGGTGAACCAGTGCAGCTGAAGAAAGTGTGGCACAATATACCAACCCCAGGAGACAAGATGGGGCTGCACCTGAGGGGAGGATACATTTTCCCTACTCAGAAACCAAACACCACCACAGAGGCAAGGTAGGATCCCAAATGGAACACTTTCAACTTATTTTTTTTTCCCCCATAAGGGGGCTGAGGACTTCTAGGCTACAAATAATAGCAGCCCGTTGTATTTAGGATTTTCACCTTGAAATGTGGGAGTAGCTGTGAGCCAAACCTTGCTTCCACACCTTTAGTGATGAGTTATTTGCATAGAAATTTGTAAACTCACCAGGTATTTTAATCCATGTGCATGAAAATGAAAGGAAACCAAGGATTAAACTTAATTAAGGCAGTTTTCCAAGGATTGTGGCCCTGTTGGGTGTCTCACTCATGCATGAACATGGAGGATGACCAGGAGTGTTCAGAGGTTTGTTGCACACATAAATCTCTCTTTCCACAGCCGCAAGAATCCAATGGGACTCATAATTGCCCTGGATATCAACAGTGAAGCTTCTGGGGATTTGTTCTGGGATGATGGAGAATCTACAGGTGAGCAGCCACCAGCAGTGAAATAAATATGGCTAACAAAGAACTAATGTGCTCAGATTTCGATGTGCCTGCTGGAAAAGAAGGCATTGCAACACACTGCTGCTACTTTGCTCATAAATCAAATGGTTTTCATCGCTTTGAAGCAGAAAACCGTGGCTATTATTAATGTCAGATCGAAGTCACCACTTAATTTAACAGAAGTAAAGAAAAAAGACACAAGGCTCTACCTAAGGTCAAACCTCTGGTTTTCAGCAGAAATCATTAGATTGTCAGGAGGTGGCAGGATGGGATTTTCCCATGGGATTTAGGCAAACCACTGCCCATCCAGGGAAGCATCTGGACATCAATATTGGAAAACTTTATACATTCCACTTGTACAACTCCTTCTCCTTGTGGCCTGTACCCATTGCATCTCCCAGGAAAACTCCCAAGCCTCTGCTTTTTGGAATTGTGTGAAAGCTGGGGCTGCTTTTAAGAAATAGAGCAGTGATCCAGCTGATTATTGCTGCCATAAATCCAGCAGGCCTTGGGTGGCTGCTGTGCATGGGCTGACAGCTCCACGTGCTCCTCTGGCCTAAAATAACAAAGCCATTACTGCCCTCCCTGCTGCTGCCAAACCAGGCAATAAAACATTTCATCACTTCATGGCCTGCCCAAAACTTACAGGTTGCAGTTTTACAGGGGAACCATTTGCAATTTGCTTGTGATGGCAGGATTTGTCTTTTTATATGTGGGGAAAAAAAAAAGTAACTTTGACCACACTTTGTATTTCTTTTTTCTGGTCATGTGTTATTTCCTTTCTTATGGTTCCATGGAATTTCTCATTATTGCTATCTTCATCATCACCATTATTTTTGTATGAAGAATCCTTATTTAGGTTATGTTAAAGGATTAGCTTTGATCAAAACTTTTATATTTAAGACAAACTAAGAAGAAATAACAATAGAATAAAAAAAAATCCTCTACATTTTAGAAGATCTGCTTTCAGTGAATTTTTGTGGAAAAAATTAGGTCTCCTGGGAGACTGGCCAAAGGAAAAATGGATATTTCAGTTCCTCAAAGAAACATTAGTAAATATTTGAGTTGCTTAGTGCAGCTTTGAATGCAGTCCTGATAATTAACAGTTAATTGGTCTCTAGCAGTGGCACAGCCCTACTTTAATATCATTCTTTTCTGCACTCCAACTGTAACTTCTTTCTTTACCTTTTAGGTACAATTGACAACAAAGCCTACATTTACTATGAGTTTAAAGTTTCCAACGTAAGTATTTGATTTTAATTTCTGATTTTTATCCAGCATCTTTTAAGAGCATTCTTTTCTCTCTTAATTCTCCTGTAAGATTTGCTGGAAAACAAAACATTTGCCAAAGCCAAGAGGAATCATGCTCAAAATACTCCCGTTTAACTGGGATGAAATCTGTTGCGTTTTTTCCTCCTAGTTAATAGAAATATCTAAATAACTCCTGTTTCCTTCCATGCAATAAACTCAGCAGCAATATTCACTGAACAAGAGAACTCTAAAGCACAACAGGCATTTAAAACAGAGTCAAAAAGGAGAAGCATGGAGTGTTTGTGGTTCTCAAAATAGTGGCGCTGTCAAAAATATATATATTTTTTTATACTGTGAAAATATAGCTGAATGTCTCCAAAGAGTGAGGGAGACCCACGCCTCGCCTGAACCCTCAGAAACTACATTGGGATCAAGTTTTATTGTGTTATTTTAAGCTGAGGGGGCCTTTGCAGGGTTCATGGACGTCAGGGTGGAGTCCTGATAGGGTTTCTATCTAATATTGACAGTAACGATCACCAAGCAAGGATTGCCAACGGCATGGTAACATATTATTTGTACAATGATAATGATAATAACATTAATATCGAGTAAAGGTAGTCATTCCTTTGCCATGATGAAAGAGCATAAACTGAGAGAGTGCAGAGGAACATGAGTGGAGCTCATGAATTAGTAATTTTTTAAATTATAATTAATCAAAGAATCATTTGTAGATAGGACACCCCCAGTTGCTGTTGGAGTTTGAAACCCCAGCAGCCGAATCATGACTGGACTGTGATGACATTTGAATTAACAATTAACCTCAACGTTCCCAGGGAGGGCAATAAGGAAGTTCCACACACGTGTCACAGCCATGGTGCACTTCCTCTCCTTGAACTCTTCATCTAAAAAATAACTAATGGCACAGAACAGCAAGTGGTATTTTTATATCAGGAGGAGTGAGAACCTTTGGATGTTGGAACCCAGCGAGTCTGGAGTTTATCTGCCCCGTCACAGACCCACCCCAGCCTTCCTTTACTTCCCTAGCAAGGAAAAAAAAAGCTGAAACACAACTCTGAATATTAGCTTATACATGGTAGAAAAGCTTTATTGTGATAACAACCAGCAGAGCAATAATTAATATGTGTGGGAAAAGATACTGGTTTATTCATGCTACAATATGAAAATCGTCATAGAAAAAAAATGTTAAATCAGGAGGACTTTTGGCAGAATTTTTAAAAGAAGAATATGACCACTGTATTATTTTTCAGAATGCTCTACAAATGACTGCTACACACAGCAATTATGCTGATCCAAACAACCTGAAATTTGAGGAAATCAAGATATTGGGATTGTCTCAGGAAATAGGATCAGTTTCTGTGTCTCAGGACAATACTGTGCAGGATTATACCCCTGATATCACCTATGATCCTGCAACAAAGGTAAAGCAATAACAGGGAAATGGAAAGTAAACATATTTAAAATTGCATCAACTTTATTTTATATATTGCAAAGGACAGTACCCAGTGCCAATGTTGTTACAATGAAATACAATGTGAATTTTATTACAGAATAAAAGTACAATTGCATTCAACTCTGCTGCATAAAAGTGCATCTAAGTTATGTTTGCAATGCAGCAGACAGCTTATTTCATGTATTTATTCCTGCTTGCTTCCAAGGAAGCTGTGGCATTAACTCCATATTTTTAGAGTCTTAATTCTTCAGACTGTATCTGTAAAAATATCAGTTGTGTGTCCTTGTAAAAGTGAGACTGTCCCAAATCTTACAGGATGGGGTTTTGTGGATTTTCAATTTTTAAGTATATTATTCTTAAGGACCAGCACCTCCTCTGACTGGAGGAAAGCTGGATGGGATGTGCCATTTAATAACTGTTCATTGTTTTATGTTTATAAGGTTGCTGTTATAAAAGGACTTCAGCTTGAACTGGGAAAATCTTACACAATCAAATGGACTCTAAGTATGAATATTAATGAAAGGTTTAATTGTCATCCCAGCCCTAATGCAACAAAAGAAAAATGTCAACAACTTGGCTGTGCCTGGGAAGTAAGTCATTATTTCTCTAAAATAATTAGACCAAAAAAAAAACCAAAAAAAAACCAACAGAATAAAAGGATTTCCTTTGTGGTTGTTACAGAATAAAAGTGGTCTGGGAGATTGGTCAGGTTTAAATAAAATGGGCCTCAGCTGGACTGTACTGATGGATTTTATTTACCTCAGTAGCTGACAACCATTTAAATTCTACCACATTGTATCAGGAGTTGAGGAAAAATGAGGCATTTTTTGAAAGATGGACAGAAATAATGTTGGAGTTATGAAAAAGAAGAGCATATTCAGCTGCCCCTTCTGCCTCAAAGGCACCATGGCCTGCAAGGCTCAGCCCCTTTGTGTCACCCAGGGACATTTAAAGCCAATTCCTCTGGATCTCAGTTTGAGAGGAAATCCTTGAATTCCACAAAAATCTTGATTCATTTGTAAACTTGTTTATATCTGCATCAAGGAGCTCCTTTAACATTATTAATAAACATGGTTGAACTTCAGAGGGTGCCTCCAACTAAATTATTGTCTGTTCTTCTAAATCTAAAATGCCCATTTTGGGCCTTTCCTATAGGAATGAAATCCAAAATTCAGTGTTCCTGCTGAAGCAGTTGATGAGCTGCTCTGGTTTTGTTGCACTACTAAAAGGACTTTTTGTAATTTCGGACATTTGGAAATGTCAGGAGATCTCAGATGAGTAGGATGTAATTTTCACTGGATATATTAAGGATAATTTGTGTGAATAAAGCCAGTGAAAGATCTGCTCTGATGCTGCCTGGGTATGAAATGGGTTTTGGGCACATCTCCTTGAAGGTGGCCAGAGAGAAATGGGATTGAAAGGGACAAAGTTTAGGAATTCCCACAAACCAAGATTAAACCATGTTGAGGGATTGATCTGAAGATCACAGAGATGGGGAAATTAAATCCCTCTTAATTGCACAAGGATTCAGTTTCCTGACTGAACTATCTGTACAGCCTTCACTGGATGGCTTCATTACACCTGAGTCAGCCTAGAGATTAATCTGTATTATTTCTTTATTCAGGATTCCATTAATTTTACCCCCAATCCCACATTTGACACAGATCTGATAAAAACAGCATTCCGTGCTAATACCCAATAAAAGATCCAGCTGATTTGCTAACCTGAAACTCCTCTCTGTTTGCACCAGGAGACATCAAATCCAGATGTTCCTTCCTGCTACTACAGCTCCAGCAATCCTTACCTCATCCAGAACGTTGAGTATTCCTCCACTGGAATTGTAGCCACCCTGGGCATGGATGACTCCAGGGCCAGGGCTAACGAGGCTTACACCACCCCAATCACCACCCTGCGCCTGGAGGTGAAATATCATCTCAACAACATGCTGCAGTTTAAGGTAAAGCCAGCCCAGAATTCCTCAAATGTTTTATTTATGGAAATTCAGAGGGCTCTTTATGGCCGAATTTATATTTCACAGAAAGAAGCAGCCTTGTGTAAATGGGTTTCTCCTTCTAAGCAATTATTATTGCTCTTAGCTTGCATCTTTTTTTTAGTCCTAGAATCATAGCACTCAATTTTACAAAGAAATTACAAAGAATCAAAGGTATAATGCCAGTGTATGTGTGTAATGTCAAACAGGAATTTTGAAACTGAAAGCATTTTGTTGATATGCAGGTAAATTTATCTGTAAGTGCTCTCATGACTCTGCAGTTTACTTTTAAATCCACCATTGCACTTCTATTCTAAAATTGTCCATCTAAAATTGTTCACTGCTGTTTAGCTGTAATTTATTACCCTGTGTTTAACAATATTGAGCTAGGTGGTCAGACATCAAAAATGAACTTCTATCCGCTTTCAAACCACAGAAAACCTGAAAAAGAATCCTAAAAGTCGAGTAAAAGAAGAACTAGAAATTATTAATCACACTTGCAAAGTATATACACCTATGTACAAAGTATATACACCAAAGTATATACACCTATATTCTGAATATAAGTATATACTTTAAATTCATGTAGGTAATTAGATGAGGTATTCATGATCCAAAACAAATCTTTGTTTTGTTGGTTGGGATACTTTTGCCCCCAACAAAATCCTGTGAAAGAAATGGTTCAAGGCCATGCATTTGAAATAAAATACCACAGCAGGTGCTTTAAAATCTGTATCAGATTCAGATTTCTGAACTGACTGGCTTAAATGAAGTGACTTTTCCTTCACAGATCTATGACTATGAGAACCCACGGTACGAGGTGCCCGTGCCCCTGAACCTGCCCAGCTCCCCCACGAGCTCCAGCCAGGAGCGGCTCTACGACGTCTCGCTCCAGATCAACCCCTTCGGGATCCAAGTGCGCCGCAGGAGCACGGGGACGGTCATGTAAGCCCCTGCCGCCCTCGGGGATGTTGTGTCACACGTTTTTGGTGGCCTTTTCCATGCCAAACCCTCTCTTTGTGCACCTGCTGGAGC
The DNA here is from genome assembly GCF_963513975.1 of Fringilla coelebs. Taxonomy (NCBI): domain Eukaryota; kingdom Metazoa; phylum Chordata; class Aves; order Passeriformes; family Fringillidae; genus Fringilla; species Fringilla coelebs. Next base: position 23,104,210 of record NC_140036.1, read on the forward strand.
GAAGAACGCTGGCGGCTCTGAAGGCTGCTCCTTGTGCGCTCCCCGAGTTTCTGGGAGGCAAATGGTCCTGAAACGCATTTTCTCTCTAAATTTCCAAAATATGACACAAGTTGCCATGCATGATGCTGTAGCAGGCACAGGCCCTGCGAGCCTGCCTTGGCGTTCAGAAACAGGATGCTGAGTCAGGATGACTGAACAAAAGGAGCCCCTCTCTCCCGCTCTCGGACCCTGGCTTATCTCTCTGTAAAGCTATAGGTCACTTTCCTTTAACCCTTACCATTGGGCAATTCTCAATCCTCCCTAACCCTATATAAACCCCTGTTTCTGCCCGGCTCGTTGGAGCCGCTGTCCCTGAGACCCTTCGAGACACTCCGTGGAAGAGCTACGAAGAAGACCAATAAAGACATCGTCTTGGAACCTCATACAGCGCTCTCCTCTCTTTCCTGGTCTCCCGAGTGCCTGCTGGGTGCACTGCCAGAGCTTGGGCTGGTTAGCCCCCCTCAGAGCTGAGCTATCCGGCTTTAGTGCAGCTCCTGGGTACACCCCGTAGCCCAGCCAGCGGCATTATGATGCCTGTGTGCTATTCCTCTCTGAGAGACACGAAGGATTTGGTGTCCCTAAACTCTTCAGCAGTTCTTACACACCCCCATTTCGTGTCCTTTAAGTTTTTTTGATAACCACAACACTTCCAGCCCATTTCCACTGAAGAGCGAGATCTCCAGAGAAAAAGAGTGGCTCAAAAAGAATTGTCTGCCAGACACATGGCCCTGAGGACGTTCTATTCTAATTTTCCCTTTCCTCTTCCCACTTCAGCTGGAATTCAGGCCTGCCCACCTTCACCTTCAGCGACATGTTCATCCAGATCTCCACCCGCCTGGCCTCCCAGTACATCTACGGCTTCGGGGAGACGGAGCACCCCACCTTCCGACACAACATGAGCTGGAACACCTGGGGCATGTTCACCAGGGACCAGCCTCCAGCTGTAAGTAGACAAAGAAGAAGAAAATAAATGTGATTTCTGAACCAAAGGGCGCAGAACTGTTCGGCACGACTTTAAAATCCAGTGGACGTCTGCTGGTGTTGGGCATTGGCTCTGAGCATATTGATCAGTTCACAATTTAGATGGTGTCTCCATGGCAAAGGTCATTTGTGAACCCATCATTTGTGACATGCAAGAACAATGTGAGGAGCTCAGGCCTTCAGTCAGATGTTGGAAGATGACAGATGGCTTAGGAGTAGCAGCACGTTCCTCCTTTTTTTTTTTATTCTTTTCTGCTCATTGTTTTGAAAATTAGACATGAGTCAGAACAATTCCTGTTGCTTGGGGATTAATTTAGTACTCGCACAGGTAAAGCAGAAATCTTATCTCTGTTTATTTGTCTTATTTGCTACAAGATAGCAAATTTCCAATTATCAGGGAATGGCCAATGAAATAGCAGTAGCTAATTATAGCCCTGACTTCCAGTTCAGGCTGGAACACATTTTGAGAAAATTAAATATAATGTCACCAGCACCTCCTGAGCATGCAGACACCTGGTTCTGTTTGCTAAGAAGGGAAAGTTTTGTCCTGAGGAAGCACCTTCTCATTAGTGAAGTTTAAGTGCAGCCATACCTTTGCTTTCCCTCCTGCCTGAGCAGTCTTGACAAGCCTGACAAATTGTGAAGCTCCACATGACCTTCTGCAGGTCTGCTTTGTGGTTAGGTAGGGTTTAGGTGCATACATTTAAAGTTTATTTGCCATGTTTGGCAAATGTCTCACATTTTATTAAATTTATTACAAAATGTTAACAAGCAAATGTTTGCAATGTTGGCTTCGTAGCATTGACTAAATACAGTAAAATGTTTTATTTGCAGTACAAGTTGAATTCCTATGGTTTTCACCCATTTTATATGGCTCTTGAGGAAGATGGCAATGCCCATGGAGTTCTCTTGCTTAACAGCAATGCAATGGGTAAGAAAACCTTCATTTTATCTCATAAAATCATGGAATGGTCTGGGTTGGAAGGGACATTAAAGCTCATGCTGTTCCACCCCCCTGCAGGGACACCTTCCACTGTCCCAGGCCACTACAAGCCCTATCCAACCTGGCCTTGGGCACTTCCAGGGATCCAGGGGCAGCCCCAGCCTCTCTGGGCAGCCTCAGGGCCTCACCCCTCTCACAGGGAGTAATTTCATCCCAATATCCCACCTAAGCCTCCTCTCTGTCAGTTGGAAGCCATCCCCTCTTGTCTGGTCCCTGCAGAATTTGTAAATTCTCTCTCTCCGTCCTCCTCCGCATGCTCCATTTCTGCATTCAGCATTTTGCAAATCCAGGCCTCCTTTTCTCACTCCCTTGCCTCCACTTCCAGATGTGACCTTCCAGCCCACCCCTGCCCTGACCTACCGCACCATCGGGGGGATCCTCGACTTCTACATGGTCCTGGGCCCCACCCCTGAAGAGGTGGTTCAGCAGTACACCGAGGTAGGAGCCTGACTGCTGCTGGGCTTTGGTGGGGGTCACAGACATGTTTTATGAACAATCCTTTCCTTAGCATTTTTCCTCCTGAGAAGCTGAGAGGCCTCAGGAACAAAATGTGAACAATGATTGTCTGCTGCTTTGGGATGCAACAGGTGGAGCTGGGATTGGTCCCATGGGGTTGTTTCTAATTAATGGCCAATCACAGTCCGGCTGTCCAGACTGTCTTGGTCAGTCCAAGCCATTGTTATTCATTTTGTTATTCATTCCTTTTCTATTCTTAGCCAGTCTTCTGATAAAATCCTTCCTTCTATTCTTTTAGTATGGTTTTTAATATAATATTATATATCATAAAATACTATGATAAATATTATGATATATAAATATAATAAAATGATATGATAAATAAAATAATAATATATCATAGTATAATATATGTCATAAAATAATAAATCAAGCCTTCTGAAACAGAGTCCAGGTTTTTGTCTCTTCCTTCCTCCTGGGACCCCTGTGAACACCGTCACAGCTGGGTCGGGTTGGTTTCTCTTCCCCTCCTCACCACGAGCATCCTTTCCTCTCTGCAGCTGATCGGGCGCCCAGTCATGCCACCCTACTGGTCCCTGGGATTCCAGCTGTGCCGCTACGGCTACGCCAACGACTCGGAGGTGGCCCAGCTGGTGGAGCAGATGAGGGCGGCTCAGATCCCCCACGTACGTTGGGAGCAAATAACGTTTGAGCTTCTGGCTTCCTAGCATTGACTAAATCCATTAAACACTAAAGCAGTAACTCACCAAAAACACCCCCACTGCGGTAGGGAAGAGCAGGTTTTGTGCCACGGACTCTGGGCTGGGTTAAAAGCTGGTTAATTTTCTTAATTATTCACACCAAAGAATGACAGGAAGGAGCAGTGATTAAGAAAAAACCAGCAGGGAGAAAAATGAAGCAGGATAATTTCATTACCATAACGCTCTGTGTCAAGTCAGCTGTGATTTGGCCCAGGTTGTTGTTGGGGTAGTAGGAATGGCACCTAGACCTAACAAAATTATGCTATAAATTGAATGTGGATTCATTTTAAATATAATAACATCAATGTTTCCATAGAGAACAGCAATTCCCATTTTTTCCTTATAGCTATGGAAATATAGGTGCAGTTTCTGTGTACGTATGTCCAGACAAATCAATTTTTTTCTCTATTTTGTATCAATTTCTCCCCTCAATTTGGATGCAGCAGTGAAAGGTTTATTTTGCTCATAGTTTGTGTAACATTAATTTAACAACTGCAGCCTGAAGTTAACCACTGCTTCCAATTTTACACATCGAAAGTTCCATATTTTACTTATTTTGGCCAGTTTTCAATATTTGGAAAAAAAGAGGAGAAAATAAATTTAAATTAATTGTTGTTTTTTCTTTAACTTCAGGATGTCCAATATGTAGATATTGACTACATGGAAAGGAACCTGGACTTCACCCTTTCCCCACGTTTTGCTGGATTACCAGCTCTGGTCAACAAAATCAAAGCAGAAGGAATGAGATTCATCATTATCCTGGTCAGTTTGGAATATTGTTTTTAAATTCCAATACAGCATCACAAAATGAAGAATATATTCAATGTGAGTTTTGAGCCTAAGTGTAAAGGTGTTTCTATTTGTAGGATCCAGCCATTTCTGGGAATGAAACCGATTATCCTGCCTTCACCAGAGGTGTGGCCGACGATGTCTTTGTACAGTGGCCTGATACCAAAGAAATCTTATATTCCAAGGTACTGTCCAGGGAAGAGCATTTAACTGTGTGTTGTTGATGCTCAGTTTGTATTTGGTGTGGCTTGATTATTTAAAATATTCTTTGTCCCATTAGGTCTGGTCGTTTCTTCCCAATGTTCAAATCAATGAGTCACTGCCTCATGAAGACCAAGTAGAGGTAAATACTGACATGGTTTGGTTCTGGACTCAAATATAGACATTAATCAATTAAAACAGCAGCAAAATCATTGATAAATCTCATGGCAGGAATAAAGTGCAGAAACTGGTTAAGCCTTCCTAAGAGCCAAAAATCTTAGCAAGCAAGCAATTATTTTTTGTCATTTTTTAATTTGTATTTTTTTCTTAAATTCCAGAGTTTTAACTATGGAATGCCTCCAGTCCCCTCATCTGTCTTGTTTTCCTTCTGTTTTTACAGAACTACGTGTCCCACTGTGCTTTCCCAGACTTCTTCCGCAATTCCACATTGGAGTGGTACAAGAGGGAAATCCTGGAGGTCTACAACAATCCCGACCCATCAAAAAGCCTCAAGTTTGATGGGCTGTGGACTGTAAGTGTGGAAATGATCTCTGGGTTATTTTTCTCTGCCCAACACTGGTGGAGAGGGCCCCATTTCCTGATTCCCAGAAGTATCATCAGTGTTAAATTCCCATTAAGAAAATGTTGGACTTGATGATCTTGGAGGTTGTTCCATTGAAACAAAGAATTGCTGAATTTCAGAATAGTCTGGGTTGGAAGACATCTTAAAAATCTTCTATTCCCACTCCCTGCCATGTGCAGGGACACCTCCCACCATCCCAGGTGCTCCCAGCCCCAGTGTCCAGCCTGGCCTTGGGCACTTCCAGGGATCCAGGGGCAGCCCCAGCTGCTCTGGGCATCCTGTGCCAGGGCCTGCCCACCCTGCCAGGGAACAATTCCTTCCCAATACCCCACCTAATCTCACCCTCCTTCAGCTCAAACCATCCCTCTTTTTCTGTCACTCCATGCCCTTTTCCTGCCTTTTTATGGAAGCCCTTTTATGGAACATGGGACTTCCAGCTGAGGCTCCTGAGGAACCCTGCAACGCTGCTTGTGTGCAATTCAGCATTTATGGTGTTCTGTAGCAAACTGAGGGGTTTTATTCTGTGTTTTTAGGACATGAATGAACCAGCAGCTTTTATGAATGGTGCCATGGGTGGCTGTAAGAACGACCTCCTAAATTATCCCCCCTACATGCCTCGTAAGTCTGATTCCTCCTTACAAGTTTTAGGTTTTTCTGGTTCCTACATAAATTCTTATCTGGTATATGGGGCATAAAAGCTGAAATAAAGATGGATTTATAAAGCCACAGATCCTCACTGAACGTGGCCCTTTATTCCTGAGATTATGGGCACACTGCAAGCCCAGGTATTTCAGCAGGAGCTGTGCAGCACTTTGTAAAAAAAAAAAAGTTCTTTCCAGCTCCTCACTGCATATGGATTTTGGTCCCTATTTTGTGTCTAAGTGCTTTGCTTGAGGCATGCCAGAGAATTGAGCTCTCTGTTTTTAGCACTTTTCTCAGATGAATAATGCAATTAATTAAATATTTAGAAAATATCCATGTGTCTCCTCTCATTGCCATTTATGTGAGCAGTCAAACGCTTGAAATGCCTCGCTTTCTTAGCTCAGCTTTCCTGAAGTACTGGTGTAAAGTAGTACTAATTAGGAATTATTTATTAATGGTTTATTAGCATACTCTCACTGCTTACTGTTGTATTCAGGTTTCATGAGTGGTTTCTCAGGAATTTCCAGGAAATTAATATTCAGATACACAGATCATACCCCCACCACATCTGGTTTTCTGTTTATGTGATTAGTGTGGCAGTCTTCAAAAAGATTTGAAATATTTTCTGATATACTCTGTTTATTCTTTGAGCATCAGTAGTAAGAGCATCTGTAACTGAACTATTAAAATATTCACAGGCTCAGATACCTGCATAGGAATACTGCAGACATTCCATTTTGAAAATGCTATTTTTATAATTATTAATAAACAAGTGACAGTATAAATAGACTGAATACCAAACAGATTATGAAAATTAAGTAACCCAAATGATTAATGCATGAATATTAATAATAATAAAAATATATGTTTCTTCCCTTTGCACAAGAGTTGGGACACATGTCGGTAGGATTAATCTACAAAACTCCCTGCATGGAAGGTCTGCACTACCTCCCAGATGGGACCCCAGCCAGACACTTCGATGTCCACAGCCTTTACGGATGGTCCCAAGCCAGACCCAGCCTGCTGTAAGTGCTTTGTGTGTCCCACTCTGCCTCCAGGATGTGTTCTGATGCCCCAAGGGGCAGAGGCTAGATGGAGTTCAGAGGAATACAGTGGAGATTTACTGAAGTGCCTTCCAAGGCCACACCCTGGCAGGACGGGAGCCACTGCTGTGATTCTGATGGCTCCAAGATGGGAGCAAAAGAGAGCTTGGTCACGAGATCTCACATTTTTATAAGTTTTAGTCCATTTGCATATAGGAGTTAACTCTCCAATTAATAGCTTCAAATTATGAAGTTTCATCCTCCTTGCTTGCTTGCCCACCCTGCTCTGCTCACGGTGCTCATGCTTTGGGCCTGAGGTTTGAACAGCTCCAGTTGCTGTTGGGAGCTACATTTTCCTTTCTTATTCCTGTTATCCCAAAGTCACTCAGTGCTGCTGATGGGCTCAGGTCCCTCTCTGGCTCTGTCAGAAATGAGGAAGCTCCAGAAGTTTCTCTCCTAAGCCACCCCTGCCAACACCTTGTTGTGCACACCCAGTGGAGCGGACAAGAATTTGACAGGAAAAGGAATATCACCGTTGTTCCTGTGTTTTAAATATAAGCTCTTTTCCTCTGTTTGCAAGGCACTGCAACAGAAATCACTACAGTAAATCTCACAGTTCACACAGATACTCTTACACTGGAAATTTATAGCAAATCTTATCTATAAAAAATATATATATACATGTATTTCAGTCCCAAATTTATTTTTTGGCAGTAACCGAAGGGGTCCTTGTGAAACTGAAGAAATGCAATAATTTATTTGTATGCTAAACCACCCAAACAGAAAGATTATTTGCACACAAAACTCACAAAAGACTGTAACTGAGAAGTGAACATCAGTATTTTATGTAACCTGGTGTCATTTCAGTCCTCCATCCATTAGACACAGGAACTTCGGGATATTGCCTTGATGCTGTTCTTTTGTAATGAGGTTTTTGCATAGCCAGAGTCCTTATTAGTGAATACAGGAACTGTTTGGAGGTAAATTCAGCCTTTGTGACCTGAATAATTGTTTTTCATGGATAGAGAGCTATGGAGCTGCAGGCCTGAGGCTCCAGGCACAGAATTCTCAGGTCCTGCTCATCCCTGAGCAGCTCTGCACGTGACATTTGCTGTCTCCACTTTTGGAATTTTGGCTGCCACCTCCAAAGCATTATTGACACAGGGAAAGCAAGCAGAGAATTAAAGTGTTGGACAAGATGTTACAAAGGAATAAAGGATCCTAGGAAAGTTACTGTTTATCTTAGAGGAAATAATGGTGGCACATTAGTCTGGTTTAATTGCTGCGGTAATTTAAGTGACTTGTGTATCTTTGCTGTAATTATGGTGTCACTAAAGCTGCAAATCCGGTAGAAAAATAAGCAAATAGTGCCTTATTGAAGCAGCAGTTTAGGCAATTATGGGGCTCTCACATTGGAGAGCAGTGGGATTTAGGGCGATTTTCTGACTAATATTCATACTGATATCCTGTCTTTCAGAAGGGACTAAAAATCCCTGACTCTTTTTTTTTTTAATTTTTTAGCACCTTTTAGTCAACTAAACTTATCCTGAGAGGTCTGATATTCCTGCTGCCTCTTTTTTCACTCTTGTGAGCCTTTTGGCTTTAATTTTGCTAAATTATTTCCAACTGTTGCTTCAATGACATGCCATTGTGGAGCACCCAGAAAATGGGCTTAGAAAACTTTCTCCACATTCCCATTTTGCCACGGAGGAGTTAGCCTGAGCTGGAAAACTCCTTTTTAATCTCTCATGTTTGCCAGCTCTCTTTGCAGCTGCAGCTTGGCCAGCTTTGCTGGGATTGTGTCTGGGTCACACTGAATTGCCATAAAAAGCACCAAGGGACTGGATGTATACGATGCAGCCCTTCACTGGGACAACACAAGCCCAGTTATTTATTTTCAGAGGCTCTCCTGCAGTAAGTTCTGGTGCAGCATTCCTCCTGTAAGCTGTTTGTGTGCCTGTTCCCAACGCAGGGCTCTGCAAGGCGCCACCCAGGAGCGCGGGATCGTCATCAGCCGCTCCACGTACCCCAGCAGCGGGAGATGGGTGGGCCACTGGCTGGGGGACAACACGGCAGCCTGGGACCAGATGCACAAATCCATTATTGGTACGTGCCAGGGACAGGGCCTGAGTGCCTGGCACCACCCAGTTGTGGAATGGTTTGGGTTGGGAGGGACCTTAAAGCCCCTAAATCCAGTTCTGACCTGGCAGAGACACTGTCCGCACACCAGGCTCCTCCAAGCATTATCCAACCTGGCCTTGCTTCTCCTTCACCTCCTTGCTTTTGTGTTCCTGTGATTATTTTAGCTGAAAAAAAATTTGTTCAGCAAACAGAATTTGTGGTCAATTCCTTTCTCACTTTTTCTTCTTGCTTCCTTCTGTACCAGGGGCTGGGAACTCCTTTAATTCCCTTCGGATCAGGCCCTTCCATGCCCTGTGTCCTGCCACTCATTTTTTTTCTCTGCTCCACCTGCATCCCATCTCCTCCTGTAGCAGGAAAACACAACACATTAGAGAAATTGTGGGGCTTGGATTTGGTTCTTTCTCCTCTGAATCAGTAGTGTAATAAACACTGCCTATGTAACCATAAAGTAAAAAAAACCCAGCGAGTAACTCCAATTTATTTCTCTTTTCAGGCATGATGGAGTTCAGTCTCTTTGGAATATCTTATGTAAGCTAATGAGTTATTAACTTCTATTTAATTACCGTGATGCTGTACACGATAATACAGTTTTCCATTTGGGTTGTTCTGAAAATTTCAGACAGGAGCTGATATCTGTGGCTTCTTCAAAGATGCACAGTATGAGATGTGTGTCCGCTGGATGCAGCTGGGTGCGTTTTACCCATTTTCCAGGAATCACAACGAGAAAGGAACACGGGTGAGTTGCAATTTTTTAATAGTTCTTAGCAGCTGGGCCTTTGCAACACACAGGTAAAACCAGCCAGAACAAAGCACAACTGCCCTGGCTCAAAAGAAAAATACATTCCAAGTAAAATGGAGAAAAACAGAACACTTTTGGCTCTTTATCAAATGAAAATTGTCATTATTTCTAGGCTGGCTCTGCTGTGAGCCTCCCCATCACCTGGGAGGCTTTGTGCCCCCAGAGGGGCTTTGTGCCCCCAGAGGGGCTGCTCTTGAAGGAAGCCCCCTCTAACTTTGCTTGCACTGAATCAAACTCTACATATTCTCCCCTCTGTGCCATTTGGATTTCAGTGAGCTACAGCAGGGCTAAAATGGAGATTTTGTGGCAAACACACTTCAAGAAACAGAACTGACCTCGGTGCTCTCAGCCCTAATTGCCCATAATTACACAGCAAATGAGAAAATGGGGCAGTGTAATAAGATGCTGGAGTGAGACTCAGGAATTTCTGTGCTCTGCATGTTTGCCAGCATCAGATATTGTATTTCTGCTGAAAGGAAAGGGACATAATTGCCTAAATGCAGGCTAAGGAGTGGAGTGGAGAAAGCTGTAAAACAAGATAACTGGGAAAATGAAAAAAAGGGAAACAGCACTTGTGTTCCAGGGAAAGCTTCAGGTCCAGCAGAGTGGAGCTATTTAGATGGCAAATATCTAATGGATTAAAGTCTCCTTTTCAAAGCCAGCTGCTTTATCTCGCAGCACACACCTTCCACGGGCCCTGGCAGCCTTCAAAATGCAGATTCAGGGTTATCATGGCACCTCCAGCCCTGGCCAATTTGCCAAGGTATTGTTCCTACATTTAATAAAGACTTGAGGCTCTCCTGACACCAGTCCTTGGCGCCTCAGACTCCTGCTGCGAGCAGAGGGCTGGTGGGTGACGCGCCCTGGGACGTGTCACACCTTGGGGACACTTTGCATTAAACATTTTTACTTTTTCCCCTGGGTTTTTATCAGCCTTCCTCTTTCTAGTTCCCCTCCTGGGGCTGACAGTGACAGGCACAGTTTTCACTTGCTCCTGAGGTGAAGAATAAACAAACGAAGATGCTCTGCTTCAGAGGAGAAATTTCTTCGGTTTGTTTTGCTGTGTTGATTTGCTTTCTTTAGCATTCTCGTGCAGTCCAACCCAGCTTCTCTAACAACACTCTCTTGCAGAGGCAAGATCCTGCTTCCTGGGATGCAAACTTTGAAGCCATGTCCAGGCACGTGCTGAACATCAGATACACCCTGTTACCTTACCTCTACACCTTGCTGCACGACGCCCACGCCCACGGCAGCACCGTGGTCCGCCCCGTTCTCCATGAGTAAGTGCAGTTCCCCTGCTCTCCTCTCCAAGAATTCCCATTAAAGCTCCTCTAGTTGTGACCTTCTGACAACAAGAGTTGTCTCTTTGTTACAGCATTTCCCCCTTCAACTCAAAAATACCAAGTCTTGGCTGGGAAAACCAGAGTTTTTTTTGCATGTAGCGATTTGCTTTTTATGAAGGAGCTCAGGAAACAGTGGCTCAAATTAAAAAGTCTGTCCCAGTCTGTCCAAGATTTTATTACTGTAAATAATAAGCATAAGACTTTGAGAGTTTTGTTGTCCCAATGTCCTGAAAAGCAAAAGCAAAGAAATGGACCAAAACCCCTAAAGCTGAGCACTAACTTGCATTTCTCTACTGAGTAACTCAGGATCTTTGTGCAGCCGTTAATTGATCTCTGAATTATTAACAGCAATAATGAGGAAACAGACAGCAGAAAGAGTAGGTGAAATTACTGACAGGAGGGTCTTCAAGGAGGAGCTCTTTGGGAAAGCTCAGCTCTGGCTGTCTCATCCTGACAGGTTTGTGGGAGACAGGACCACGTGGGACATCGACGAGCAGTTCCTCTGGGGTCCTGCCCTGCTCATCAGCCCTGTGATGAAAGAGGTGAGCTCTTCATCTTATTTATTGCTCAAAGTCAGTTTAACTAAGCTTCACTTTTTGATTTGAGGCGCCTAAAATTTGTGTGTTTAACTGCAGAATGAGCGGAGTGTCGTCGCGTATTTCCCTGATGCCCGCTGGTATGATTATCACACGGTAAGTCACCCTAAAAATATTGCATTTTAACACTCTTATTTTCTGTATTTTCATGGTGCTGAGCATGGCAGAGTGGTGGGAACACCCTGCCTAATTTGCATTTCATATAAGTTCTTAGAAACATAAAAAGAAATAATGAAAATCCTCGATTCCTTAATAATAATGTATGATAACATGACCAGAGTTATGATAAGTGAAAAGGCGAAGTTAATACCTTTAATTTAGATTTCTTTTCACTTTTTGTAACCCTCAAATGATACAAAGATTTTTGTAATGGAATTCTCTAATAAAGAAAGAAAAAAAAACAGGTTTAGTTGCATAATTTTTCCTGGAAAATAATAACATATTTGGAAATAGGAAGAGCAGGATTAAAACTCTCTTCATTAATAACAGGTTTGTGTTTCACCTGCTTGGCCCCTTTGGTTCAGCTGCCATCACCCATGGTCAGGCCAGCCTTTTATAGACCCAAAAATTCAGGGTTTCTCTTATTAATAGTTACTCCTGCAGTAACAACTCTAATTAACCTGTCTAGAGAAATATTACATTTTGTTCTGAAAGAAAACCCTGTAAAAACTCATCTTTTTTTGTCCCTAGAACTCAGATACTGGCTTCAGGAAACAATTCCAAAATCTGTCAGCTCCTCTGGAGCACATCAACCTGCACATCCGAGGTGGATACATCCTGCCTTGGCAAACACCTGCTACTACAACTGCTTACAGGTAGGAAGAAGTGAAAATGTTAAATTTGTCTTTTTGTGGGGTTTTTTGGTTTTGTTTGGTTTTTTTTTCCTAATGGTCTTTAGCAGTATGGATGGGAAGATGGCTGTGGGAGGTCAGCTGGGTGGTACACGACTTTACTGGAAGGGAATTGCCCTTTGGGGGATGTGGAATGTGACCAGCTGAGGGAACTGAGAGCAAATTGTGTCGTGCACAGCCGGAAGAACCCGATGGGGCTGACGGTGGCGCTGGATGACGCTCAGATGGCAGCAGGACACCTCTACTGGGACGATGGCGTTCGCATCGGTACGGCCAGCCCTCCTCCCCGCCCCAAAACCCCTTTTTTCTGTTCCTCTGGGAATGCTGGATGCTGCTAAGTGAGGCTCCATCCCTGGGGATAGTCAAAGCACAAATTCAAGCAGACAAAACCAAACCCAAGGGTGTGAGCTGGGGAGAGAGGGAGCAAACTCTGGGGTATCCGAGGAGGAGCAGAGGGAAGGGGTGGATTTGGCCAAGGCCATTTCTGGGTATCAGATCTGGACCCACCTTCAGAGGTAAAGCTGAAATGAAACCTGCAGACCAACATTACAGAAACATGATCCTTCCTGAGTGAAGCGACACCACGCTGTCATTTACAGAATTAATGTGTAATTCTGTAAAATGTGTTAAAATGTGAATTAATGTGTTAATTCAGTATAAATGAACTTCTGCCCTGAGAAAAGGCAGGTAACAAAGATTCCTCCTCAAACCTGTGGGAACCACAACCACAGATCATGTGAGAGCTCTCACTAATTCCCTCAACGTGGCTAAATTTTAATTGTCTGCAGGTGACAGACACAGAGCTGGCATTTCTCCTCCCCACCCACCCAGAGAGCACTACCCTTGTAATAACAAGGAATTCCCACATTTCCCAAGGAAATGTGCCTTGCATGGGCACCTGGAGGGAGTCTGCAGGAGGCTGGAGGTGGATCTGGAGGTGCCAGAACGGGAATCCAGAAAGGATGGCCACGTTTAGGGAAAGCTGGTGATGGATGGAATTTGGGGGGAGCATCTCCCAGGGTGACACTCCCAGCAGTGAGGGAAGGCAGGACAGGAGCCCCAGGGATCAGCACTACGCCAGGAATCACCTGGAATTGTCACCTGGGAATGGAGGGGGATGTGGGAAATGACTCTTCATTTCTTCAATGCATCAAACAAACATTTTTCTCCTCATCTAAACTCCCCTGATGTCCCTAGTGCTGTTTCTTTGCCTGCTTTTATATCTTACCCCTAAAATGTTCTCATTTTTTCCTCATTTCAGCTTTATATACACTGAAAGTGTTTTATGTCTAATAGCATTCATCTCCTGGAAATGCACAACTTCTCTTTATTTACATATAAATACATCCCTTCTATTTGTAAGCTGTCTGTGGACAGAAATTTTGATAATGTGTTAAATAAGGTGGCCAGCAAAGACATTTTATTCAATTTCTTTCATTCTTTCTTTTTAACAGATGCATATGAAGATGGTGTTTACCTGCTGACATCATTTACTGCTAAGCAGGTAATCACATTAGCTCATATTTATTCAATAGCCACTTCAGGTGATTTTTTTAAAATATATTTTTAACTATGGGTATTTTATTTGGGTCTTCCTAATGTCTACGTATCCCAACCTTGCATTAAATTGTGCTCACAGATGATTAGGCTACAAGAAATGTGATTAAATTGTGTAAAGAATGAATTTAGGAGGGAATCTGAAGAGTATTGTTAAATACAATTGTCAGACTTCATTTCCATACCCAGTGAAATATCTGGAAATAAATTAGGCTCTAATTACAGGGACTTTTGGCTTGAAAGAAAAGCTCTTTCCATTGTAGGAGAAAACACACTTTCTTATTTCATTATTTTCCAGCGTGCCACAATGTCTTCTAATTTTATCCACACTGTTCTTTCTTCTCATCTAATTCTGTCTTTGTCAAATAAAAGGGTGTTAATTGCTAAGGAAGGGAGTTTGTTTTGCTAACACTCAATATTTGCAGTTGTAAGGAGATTATAAAATAAAAGCACCTTTCCCTGCTCTTACAAAAACTTGCTGAGGAAAAGCCTAATTAAAGAGGTCGTGAATTACCCAACAATGAGAAACACTCACCCTCTGAGCAGCAAATATGTGGAATTGTGTCATCCCAAAGAAATCCAAAATCTACTTCAAAGCGCAGTAACTGTATGAGGGAGGGATGGGGAGGCAGGAGCTGCTCTGGGAGGGCAAAAAGCAGGAGGAGAAGAGCCTGGAGCAGCTCTCAGAGCACCTGGAAGGTGACACAGGGCAGGGAAGGAGGGCTTTGTCCTGCAGCTCCTGCTGCCCATCCAGGGGTTGGGAATTTCTTGTTCTTCACAGCTGAGTGGCAATGAAAGCACAGCAGAGCCCAGGATTTGGCTGGGTTAACAAAGTGGAGAAAAGCTTTCAGTGTCTAAAAAATAAATAAAAATAAATTAGGAAATAAAAATTGAATAGAACCTAAAAAACCCTGGAGTGAGGACAGCAAATGAAAAGCTGAAGTGGATGTCAGAGAATGAGGGAATGGTTTGGGTTGGGAGGGACATAAAAATGCTCTGATTCCATGGCAGGGACACCTCCCACTGTCCCAGCTGCTCCAAGCTGCCCTTGGGCACTGCCAGGGACCCACCCAGGGGCAGATGCTCTGGGTCTGCACCAGCCTCATCCCAAACTCTGACATTTGCCTTTCCCTCTTCCTTCCAGAATGTTCTGGAGATCACAGTTACACATCAGAATTACACAGACCCAAACAACCTCATGTTCACGGAGATCAGGGTGCTGGGGGTGCCCAGCAATGTCACTCAGGTGACAGTGACACAGAACGGGGCAGCAGTGCCATCCAACCACACGGTTGTCTACAACAGCAACAAGGTGAGATGCTGCTTGAAGGGTTACCAACCTGCATTTGTGCAATTAAACCTCTGGAGATGGTTTAAAATATTTAAAATATTGAAAATGTTTTTACTTACCATATTTAAAATATATATATTTAGCATATTAAATGTTTTTATTAGCCTTTTAAAAATATTCATATATTTACCAAATTTAAAATATTTTACTTACCATATTTTAAACACATATATTTACCATATTTAAAAATTTTACAATAGCCTATTTAAAATATTTTTATATTTACCATATTAAAAATAATTTTACTTACCATATTTTAAATATCTGTATATTTCGCATATTTTAAATATTTATATATTTAGTATATTTTATTTTTCTATTTAAAATTTTAAAATATTTTTATACACCATATTTAAATAGATAGATTTAGCTTTTTAGAATTATTATATTAGCCTATTTAAAATATGTATATATTTACCATATTTAAAATATTTTACTTACCACATTTGAGATATTTGTATATTTAGTGTATTTAAAATATTTCTATATTTACCAAATTTTAAATATTGTATTTACGATATTTTAAACATATATATTTAGCATATTAAAAATTTTTATAATAGCCTATATAAAATATTTATATATTTAGTATATTTTAAATATTTATCTATTCACCATTTAAAAATATTTTTACCATATTTAAAACATATATATATTTATAATTTTAAAATTTTTATATTAGCCTGTTTAAAATATTTATATGTTTACAGTATTTAATATCTTTACTTACCGTTTTTTAAATGTTTGTATACATACCACATTTAAAATATTTCTACATTTAATGTATTTAAAATATTTATATATTTAGCATATTTTAAATATTTTACTTACCATATTTAAAATATTGGTATATTTAGCGTATTTAAAATATTTATATATTTAGCATATTTTAAATATTTATATATTTACCAAATGAAAAATATTTTTACTTACCATATTTTAAACATATCTATTTACCATATTTAAAAATTTTATATTGGCCTATTTAAAATATTTTACTTACCATATTTTAAATATTTGTATATTTACCATATCTAAAATATTTACCATATTTAAATATTTGTATGTTTACCTTATTTTAAATATCTATATATTTAGCATATTTGGTATTTTTTTATTAGCATATTTAAAAATGCATATATTTGCCATATTTTAAATACACCTCTGTTTACCATATTGAAAATTAAAAAAGAGGCAGAAGCTGCCATCAGGTAATGATTCTTTAATACCATTTAATGCCACTTCTGGCAGTGGATTTTGTTCCCTAACATCTTCCCTGCAACCTGGGAGATGTGACAGGAGGAAAAGCTTCTCTGAGCATTCTTGGAGATTCTGCTGTTGACTTTTTAATGGAAAAAAATTCATATGCACCATTGAATTGCAATGTATTCCAAGTTTTTCTACTTTAAAAAAATTCCTTTATTTTTAAAAGAAAAGGAGCCTCAGCTCTAAAAGAGCCTGTGGGAGAAGGAAGGGATCAGAGAGTCATGGTCAGACCCTCCCAAATCTGTGCTGGTTAAACTCAGTTTGTAGTGATGTATTCACAAATGTAAATAACAAAAGGAAAATAAATCCTTGCAGTTGAAAATGAGAAGCCAATTTCTCCCTGGAACACAGAAAGCGCCGTGGATCTTTAGGGCTCAGTTACTAAATGTGCATTTTGTGTGTTCTATTCCCAGCTCCTGGAAATCACCAATCTCCAGCTGAAACTGGGCCAGAGCTACACCCTGCAGTGGAGCTAGGAAGGAAAATAAAATCGGCCACGCCTCTGCATTTTCCCATGTTTTTAAAACCACTTTTCAATTTTCAAAGTGCTTTTTTTGTCACCTTGGAATGCTTTTTCCCTTCCCAACGCAGCAGTGGAGTCAGTTCACAGCCAGGTGCTTCGTGCATAAAGCAGCCACGAGCCAGCAGTGCCACTTCAGGGTAAAATTCACCTTTCAGAGTGAGAACTGAAGGGAAAAACTCTGTTTTTTAGAGTAGAATTCCTGTCTGACTTCATAGCTGATCAATTTTGTAAAAAAGATGCAGCTGATGTTATTACCAAAGTGGATTTGAAGCTGTAATTTTGCCTATATTTAACTCCCATCCTAATTTTAATTATACCCATGCAGGTCATTATTGTGGAGAATTTAAGGCCAGATAAAGTAGAGGCAAATGTTTTCAGATGACTGATTTATCATGAAATAATGTTCCAAGATGTTGGTCTATAAAATATTCAGATACTTGAAAAAATAATTTGAAGTTGGGGTGGGGGGGGATTGTATGACTTCATCCAGATTTGTGCTCCCTGTGTTTTAACTTGAAGTTGTAAAATAAAACCTGAAATTTTAAGGTTAATTAATGAGTGTTGGTCTCTGTTTATTTCACTGAAGGAAATGTCGTTGTTGTGTGTTTACCATAATAATAATTCACATTAAAGCTTCTTTTTATCCCAAGAGTGCAGCACATGAACTAAAGAGACTGGGAAAACATGTTTACAATTAGATTTGATGGGAATAAATGCTGCAGGAGGCAGTGGCAATCTCCAGTGACTGTGCTCTACATTCATTTCAAGGATTGTTCTTTGCTTTAAAATTCTGGGGTACAAAACTCAATAACCAACCCCTCATAAGTGGATTAATGCAATTATAGGGGGTGAATTTATTGATATTTCACTGTGAAAGGATAATGAAGTTTGCAAAGAAAATGCTCATTTAGGAGAAATTTTTATCCTTTATATTTTGACACGTAAAACTTCCCTGTTTCTCACAGAGCTGATGCAGATGTGTCCCTTTGCTGCAGAGAGGGAGTACAAAACCTTCAGCCCACTCCCTCTCACTTTGTCCCACCATTTGGCACCCTCTCATCTCACACTGGAAACACCAGGGACAGCTAAAGGCTCCCAAAAAAACCAGTTTTTCCTTATTTATTTGGGGAACCTTGCAATTGGCTTTTTTTTTTTCCTCAGCTTTGAGACCCTTCCAAAAACCCAATTTTCCCCTTATTTATTTGGGGAACCTTGTTACTGGATTTTCTTTCAGCTTTGAGCCCCTCCCAGATAAAAAGATTTTTCCTTATTTCTTTGGGGAACCTCATTCTTGTCGGTTTCCCAGCACATCACCTGAATCCCGTGTTTCAGCCCCAGGGGAAGGTTTGATTGAGTCCCCAGGGTGAGAATTCCTGAGGAGCTCACCCAGGCTGAGAAATCCCAGACTCAAACTCTTGGGCTTGCCCCCTTGGAGTCTGTCCCACCCCACAGAGACCCTGGATCCAGCCCCAACTGGAAAAAGGAAATCCCACGAAAATCCATCATCCTGAGCAGCAGGGGAAGTTTCCAACAGAATTCCAGATCCTGCTTGTGCTGGGATGGATTTTTTAGCTCTCACTCTTCTCATACTTTGACTTTCCAGCACTTTCAAAATAACAACACCCAGAGTGAGAGAATCCTGCTGTGCATCCCACCAGAAAATCCTCACTGAAGGCACAAAGTCTTCCCTGAGAGCCACAAAGTTCTGCATTCCAAATCTTTTTTCCTGAGCTTCGTTTTCTGGGACTCTTGGGATTTTGTTGGAATTCTTGAGAGAAATGCCCATTTGTGGCAGCTTAGAGGGAAACCACCACTAATTGGAGAGGGCAGGAAATGGTGG
Organism: Fringilla coelebs; assembly: GCF_963513975.1. Taxonomy (NCBI): domain Eukaryota; kingdom Metazoa; phylum Chordata; class Aves; order Passeriformes; family Fringillidae; genus Fringilla; species Fringilla coelebs. The sequence continues at coordinate 23,122,976 of NC_140036.1, forward strand.
GAAATCAGCTCTCATTCCAAAGGGCTCCCAAATTATCTCTGCACTGAAAAGGCTCCTCCTGGACCCAAATTTTAGGAGAGGCTGGATGGGGTAGAAGGGGAGCAGACACTGCTGCACTGAAGAGCCACGGATGGCCCTGGAATTACAATTCCACTCCTGGAAAAGATCAAACCACGTCACACTTGGCTGTGCTTGTTCTAATGAAGCTGCCAGAAGTGCACAGGTAATTGGATTTTTCCTTGGAGCTGGAAGGAACAGCTGGATGGCAACATCTGGCAGCACAGCTGGAGTGTGGTGGGCTGGGAAAGGACAGGGTTTGGCACCCTTGGGGATTTTCCTTTCCTTTTTCCTTTCCCATTTCCCCCTTTTTTTCCCTTTCTCCTTTCCCCTCTTTCCTTTCCTCTTTTCCCCCTTCCCACAAAAAAATCACTTTTGTGATTTTTGTCCTCTCAGCTGAAGAACCTCTGGTTTTTTCCAGCTAATCCAGGGAATCTTTGATAAATGATGCACAATAGGAAGTTGCTCTTTACACTTCCTGGAAATACCAAGCTCCTGTGATTCCAAGGATTCAGTCAACCTTGGTGGTGTTTTCAATAACATATACAAATATATTGCAATATGAATTTTTGAGTTATGATTATTTGCAAGTAAAATGTTAAAAATTAATCCAGTGCAGTGAACTTCAAATTAGCCCATGTGGAAAGTCTAAGTGTTTAAACACACATTTGGTGTGTGCTATATTTACATATATAATTCATAACTGCATGGTTAAATGTACACACTTAAACATACCCTATGTATATTCGTTACATTATTAATATTTTAAATTCTATTATGTAAAATAAGAGGTTTTTCCCTTTATTATATGGTTGCTTTCACATTCAGAGTCATTTCAGTTGAATGTTTAATGCATATGAGACATTATGCACATTATAATAATTATGGAATAAGGGATTCAGAAATGCCCCCTGACCATTGGGTCCGTTTTAATCATCTCAGGAGACCTCTCAGGTGGATGTAGAGCCCCATTTCCTCCCCTAGATATAAACCCCACACTCAGGGTCAGCCCAGAAAGCAGCTGATACTGAAATATCCCAGCTCTTTTCAAAAATGGATAAAATTTGCATTAAGTACCCAGTACAGAAAAGGCAAAAAAAATGGCATTTAAGCAGAATGTCCAAAAAGTACCTCTTAAAAACATTATTAACTGAGTCTTGAAAGCACCACAGGCTTGGAGGAGAGCAAAGAATCTGATCAAGAGGATCCCTCTTGATCTGGGGGTTTCTTTGCCTGCATGGGAACAACTGGAAGAATCTTCTGTGTAAAAGAGAAAATATTCAAAAATCCGAACCACCTCATCAGGACACAGCCACAGCAGCTGGAATTCAATCAGGTTAGCCCAGGAGCTGATATAACAGCTTCCAATGCCCTGGATGCATGGATGAAAATCTCCTCACTGGTTTTCAAACAATCGTAGAATGGTTTTGGCCAGGAGGGAAATTAAAGCTCATTTTGTTTCACTTCCACTGTCCCAGGGTGCTCCAAGCCCTGTCCAACCTGGCCTTGGAATCCTGGTTTTGATAACTGGATAAAAGTCTAGGACTGAGGAGTTTTGGATTTGGGTGGAATGCAAAAGAGCTGCTCTCTAAAAATGACAGAACTCAGCAGGTTTGTGCTATTTTCTCCTGAATTTGATTGTACTGGTGAGTTACAACCTGGGATGTGTTTGAATTAAGTCGGCAAAGGGAAACCTGCAAAGGACTGGACTCTGCTTCAAGTCCAACTTCTTGTTATTGCTTTCACTAATAGATTTAATTGTATTGGTTATTATTTTTCACAGATTAATGAGAAATTAAAAGCAATTCTTATCAGTGTCAGATAAATATTTAATAAATGTCCTCTGTATTGACACTTCTCCTCAGAACAGCACAACAAGAAAAACAAAGTTTGCCTGACTTTGAGAACTTCCCCTCAGCACAAAAGCTTGTTCCAAGGGTTTTAATTGAAGCCAAGCACCTATTTGGGTTACAATGTCCTATATTTAACTTGAATGGAATAATTTCTTTTCTTGTATTTAACCTTTGATCAGCTGCCTACCTTTGAACTCTGGATATCGATCCCCTCCTTGTCATCCTTGTCCCACTTCTCCTGGAGCTCTTGCATAACCTCAGAAATCAAAATAAAATTCTCTCTTTGCTGAAATAACTTTTTTTTTTCTTTTTTTTTGTTCACAGGGATGGCTTCACTTTGTTCTTTTGTTTTTTAATGTAAGCACCACAGAGATCTAGAATACAATAATGAAGATGTTTGTACAGTTTTAAATCAAATTCAGCACTGGGGGAATGTGTGGTTGCACAAACAATAAAAATTAAAGATAAACTCAACATCAGGATAAATTTTAAAACTGCCATTAAAAATCTTGTCATGGTCTGAATTTTCCTTTTTTAGTATGACTTAGAATGTTCTAAATCATGTAATTACCTCATTTCAAGTGCTTGCATTAAATGATTTGTTGCTGCAGAGTGATACAGGTAAAAATCTTCCTCAGTGATATTTGTTCCTAAATGAATTCCAAAGAGAAATGTGAATTTCTGCACCCAGGGTGCACAGATAAACAAACTCTCCCCAATCCCTTTGTCCCCAAATCATTTCAAACTGCCCAGACCTAAGTGATTTATAAATCTTGTGCCACTCTCAGGCTTGGGGCACATCCAAAGATGATTTTTCCCTTTTTTTTTCCCTTTTTATTTGGAAATATCCTTTAATCCCACACCCCACCCCTCTTCTTTTGCTGTCATATCCCAGATGGAAAGTGAACACGTTCTTACCTAGGGACACAGAGAAATAAAACTGGTTTTAGCAAGAGCAGCAAAAAGCAAATCCTACACTGAGCAGGAGCAGCATCTCTGCATTTCCTCAGCATCCCTTGGAGCTGCATTTTCCCAGAATTTATGTCAGGCTGGTCATCCCTGAAACCTCTGGAATTACACAGATAATCCTGCCAGGAGAGAATTTTCATTTCTTTTCCAGCAAGAGATTTTCCTGACTGTTTCTCAGAGTTTCCCATTTCTCCTCTGTACCCCAAAATCTTAATCCAGCCCAGCATTCCCATTCCTGCACATCACTTCAGCCCTTCTCGTGCTGACTTTCCCCAAACTGAAATTCTGGCTATTTTTTGACCCTTTTTTCTGCTTTCCTGCCATTCAAGAAGTGAATGTTGCCACCAGGCTGTCACTGGCAGTGTCCCATGCACCAGAGCCTTTCTGAGTCCCTTCCAACTTCAGAAATTCCATGATTTAAATACTCAGGACCTAGGAAATAGAACCACTCATTAATATCTTATGAGAATAATTTTGGGTCGGGCTTTTTGCCTCTTACAATGCATTTTAATGCACTTCTTATTGAGGCTTCCATTAGAGCTCTGCAGAGGTAATTCAGATTTTCCTTTTATTCACTATTTCCTCACAAGGGAATAACAAAAGCTGGAATTCTCCACATCCTGTGAGACAACTCCTGTGAGAATTTTGTATTTATTGCTTCTAGATGTCAGACAGGGAATTCACTTCCCACCATGCCATAAAGCAGATTTATGAGAATACAAATATATATATGGGTCAAAATGAAATTTTTTTTTTTCCTTAAATAAAGGGGGAGCAAAGCTAAAAGAAGCTTTTAAAATAATGACAGCACAGTGAAAATGTCCAGTTTCAGGTTATATATTTCCAACATTCAAATTCCATACTGAAGAATAAATCAGAACTTTTTTTTTTGTTGTTGTTCTGGTGCAGAAAGAGCACCTGAGAGAGGAAATATTTTCAGCTGCTGGAAATTTGGCTTTCACACCCATCTATAGCATCAACCTATGGAGGATGTGTTTGTTATGATAAATTTTTACATGTGCAGACACAAATTTCTATATCCTGCAGAACTGATTATATCAAAAGAAAATATTTGGGTACTAGACAAAAAAATTCCCACTTTTGATTTTTCTTTCCTCTTTCTTTTCTCTCATTTCTTTTCTTTGTAAATGAAAAAAATATATGATGTGTATTATATAAAATACAATCTATTTTATTATTAATTCCTGCATCTTTCAAGGATAGAGTCTTCATGCTATGAAGACTCTGTAAAAGGTCACCACGTTCAGAGATTGATTTTATTCAGAATTTTAAAAATTCATATTTATTTATATTTATGCTTCATCTACATGCCCTGTATTCACATATGTTCACCTGTGTAGGATGGATATAAGCAGTCTGCTTCCTTAATTTTTTTGAGATAACTTTAAGTAATAAAGGAAACCCCTCAATAAAGTAGCATATAAGACCACATCTAAAATAAATAATAAAATAAAATAATAAAATAAAATAATAAAATAATAAAATAAAATAAAATAAAATAAAATAAAATAAAATAAAATAGTAAATAGCACATATGCAGTGGCAAGGTTAAAAACACTACATTCTGAATATCTGGGTAATCACCTTCAAGAATGAGGACAAAATTAATGCTTATTTTCCTGCAGCCTGATTTTTTATAATTTTTAAACATATTTTTGATCTTTTGTAATATTAAAAAAACCCTGAAAGCCCTCAGTTGTTTTCAGTATCCTGGCAAAGTAAAAACAGCAGCTGTGGACTTATTACAAAACGAGCATGAGAAGATCTTACAGATGTTCTTAGTACAAAATGAGCATGAGAACATCCTGAGGTGCTCACTGAGGCAGCACTGAGTATCTGCTGCCACTGCAAACCCGATGGTGCTGCAGCAAATCCACAGAACTTCCCAACCAAACAGCAGCAAGAAATGTTTTACAGGGAGAGAAAAAGCAATGTGAGTCCCTCAGTGCCTCTCCTGCAAGGATCACACTTCTGTCCTTATTTACTTTTATAATATTTATACCTAATAAACATTTAATTTGAGCAGGGCCCATGGAACACAATGAGCTGAGAGCACAAGGTGACCCAGGGGTTTCACCTGCAGGGACAATTCCAGGTTTTCTGCCACCCTACTGGAAGAGCAGGGGCTGGAAATTTGGAATTCTAGACTTGGTAATGTTGGAAGAGACTTTTAAAATCATCAGGTCCAACCACAACCCAGCAGCACGACCACTGAACCTTGAGTGCCACATCCAGAGATCTTCTGAGCAGCTCCAGGGATGGGACTGAACAATTCCAGGGATGGGACTGGACAATTCCAGGGATGGGACTGGACAGCTCCAGGGATGGGACTGAACAATTCCAGGGATGGGACTGAACAATTCCAGGGATGGGGACTGGACAGCTCCAGGGATGGGACTGGACAATTCCAGGGATGGGACTGGACAGCTCCAGGGATGGGACTGAACAATTCCAGGGATGGGACTGGACAGCTCCAGGGATGGGGACTGAACAATTCCAGGGACAGCAACTCCACCACTGCCCGTCCAATGCTCTACAACCCTTCCCATGCAGGAATTTCCCCAAATATCCCATCTAAACCTGCCCTGGCCCAGCCTGGGGCCGCTCCCTCTGCTCCTGTCCCTGTCCCTGGGATAAGATCCCAAATCTCCCTGGCTGTCCCCTCCTGGCAGGAGCTGTGCAGAGCCACAAGGTCCCCCCTGATCCCCCTTTTCTCCAAGCTGAGCCCCTTCCCAGCTCTCTCAGCCTCTCCAGGGGCTCCAGACCCTTCCCAGCTCCACTTCCTACCCTGGGTATGCTCCAGCATGAGAAGAGAGATAAGGAGGGACAGCCCAGGTCCTTCCAAAACCCCAACTCAACATTCCTGAATGACTCCTACATCCCTAAATCCCTGCAGCTCCTCAGCAGGATGGGAGGGATGAGGCCCCAAGCAGGGCAGCAGCACTAAGAGCTGCAAATGAAGGAGAAAAAAGTTTGCTTGTAGCATGTGAAAAACATAAAATCTGGGAAAACTTCACCTGTCTTTTCTTTTCTTCTTTTTTAAATGCTAAGTCACAGATTTTAACAACAAGGGGGGGAGGAAGAACATTCTTGTTGAAACCAAAGAATTTCAACTCCCCAGCCTTCTTTATTGTTGTCAACTTCAGAAATTTCCAAAGCCTAACAACATCACTTCAAAAGCACTTGGTCTAAACGAACACCAGATAATGAAAGAACATCCTTTAAGCATATTTCCAGAGACATAAAAACCCCCACCAAGCTTCCACCGGCGACACTTTGACAAACGACGCTCCCAAAAAAAAAAAAAACCCAAAAAAACCCCAACAAACCCAAAAAATCTGGGCATGGAACTGAAGGTGCTGGTGAGAGTGACACTTTCCCTCCTGCTAATTGACAACTTGTGGAAACAAAGGCACAAGAAGAGAGACGTTCTGCTGCTCCTCTGGTGCCTGGAGCCTGTCAGGAGCAGGATCAGCTCGGGTTTGATCTCAGCAGCGCGCGGAGCCGAGAGGGGGAGCAGGAGGATCTGGCTGCCAGAGCACAAAGAGATGCAAGAGGCAACCCAGGTGTGTTTGAAGGCCCATAAGGAGCAGCCAGGGAGGCTGAAAAAGCAGAATTTTCAGTATTTTTAGTGCTCTGTGGTTTCTTATTTAACAGCGTAGGGAGGTTGCATTATTACAGCCAGGTGGGGAATAGCTTCAAGGGGAAACTAGGAGGGTGAGATGTTGGAGGCAGCACTGGATTCAGGACAGTGAAACACACCCAGGAGTTCAGTTTGGAGAAAAATCCAGAAATTTTGGCCAAAAAAGTGTTCAAGGCCAGGTTGGCTGGAGCTCTGAGCAACCTGGGCTATGGAGAGTGTCCCTGTCCATGGCAGGGGTGGAACGAACCAGGAACTTCAAGGTCCCTTTCCAACCCAAACCATCCCATGATTCCGTGATTCTGCTGACTCACTGGTTTGAAATAAATCCTGAACTGTTTTTAGTAATAAATGCCACATTTAATCCTAAAAATGGGGATTTTCTTTTTTTTTTTTTTTGCAGCATTCTGAGATCAGTAATTATTTGATATGCTTGCTATAGAGCTCTCTATGTATTATATAGATTTATAGATATAAATCCCACTATTATAGCAGCCAGTAGTTTTTGTCTTGTGCAAAAAAACCTGAAAAATATTGAGCATTTTATTAACCCTTTTTAAATTCCTTCTCTATGCAACCGTGAACCAGCTTTGGGTTTTACACTGGAAATTTCAGCTGAAGTGATTACAAATCACATGAAAAGAAATTCAGGATTTAACAGTCTCTTATCAGATGTTTTTATTGTAATCAGAGATCCTATGGCATCCAGATTAGATGCTCTGCTGCTTTTTTTTTCCCTTTAATTTAGCAATAATCCTGTGTCTATCTGTACCAAGAGGGCTCTTAAAATTCTACCTTTACATGCAAGAACACTGCTCCAGTGGCTTTTTTCCCCCCCATTTTTATTTCTGTCTCACATAAAAACCAATCCTCCATGAACTTACCACCAGTGAGGCCAATAATAGAAAACAAAATGCACTGATGGAGATTTTAGTGCCCAGTTTCATGCTACAACCCACTCTCATGGCCTGGTTAGAGGGGCAATAAAATCTGCCTTGTTTAGGGGAAAGCTGACACTTTCTTTTTATCTCTGAATCTCCAAAGGCTGGGCTGAGGAGTTTGGATGATTTTGCCATGGGAATTGTGAAAACTTTTATGAAAAAGGCCAGCAGACTTCACATTTTGCATCAAAAAATAATGTATGGAGCATTCAGGTTTGCTGTTTGGAATAGTGATCATGCAATTTAGCAAATTATTAAAAATAATGACAATTGCACACCAAATCCTGGGCATTTCCTCTGCAGGCTCAGCTGTTCTGTATTTTTATTCCACTTTGCAGAGAATTGTGCTTGGTCTCCTGCAGAAAGATTAGCATCAAATATTAACAGTTTTTCCCTATGCAGAGTCAGAAGATGGGAAAAGTTTGACTGTTTTCCATCATTCTAATAAACTGTTCTGGAAAGAGAGAATTATGGAGTGTCTGAGGCAGGGAAAACATTGCACTGGCAGTTAAAAAATTAGTCCCAATTCCAAAAATCACAGCAGAGAGCAAGTCCAGAGGACTGGTGGGAGAATGTTGGGCCTCTCCAGGTACAAATGTGCCTCGTTAATCTTTGTATTTCCCTCAATACCAGAGCACTTCAGGCATTTTTTCACCTGTTTCACCCAATTCTGAAGTTCTGTGGGAGGCAATGAACAGGAATGAAAGCTACCTTGAGGTCTGAGCACGTTGTTCTGAAATGCCACCCACAGAAGTTCACGTAGATCTCCAATAATTGAGGTGAATAAAATCCTGTCTTTCAAAAAGGAGATGGGCAGAGCCTCATCATTCACCAGGAACTTGTTTGCCTCCGCTGCAAATTCCAAATTTTGCTCTTTTAGCAGAAATATTGATTTTGAGAAGGTGAACACATCAGGTACAGACTCAATTCTCATGGATGATATTGGCAGGAAGGAGCTCAGCCTCTAGATCCACCTGGAACTCTGTGTCACCTCTGGATCTCGTCATCTCTTTCCTAGTTTGGATGCATCTAGAGGCAAGCAGAACAAAGCTCAAACAGCTCCAATTCCTCAGAAATGTGCATTTCCTTCCTGTGAGGCTTTTAAACAAGAGCTGACTGCAGGAGAAATCAGACAACGGCTCCGTTAAAAACGAAGCCGTTCCTTCCATAACATTTTAGATCAAATTAATGATTTAGTGAGTACAAGCATTGCTGCTATCAGGCTTCCCTGGCACTTCCAAAAAACCAAGTAGATGGCTGGAGAAATCCAGGGGAGAATTATTGCTCACACAGACGTGGCAGAACAGAGTTACAGCTCTCGCCAGCGACGACAGCAATAAAGCCTGACGAAGATAATGCAACAAACATTAACGGTTTGCTTTGCATCTTAAATAGATAATGAAGCAACCAGAGGCAATAGATCCAGCAGTTACTGTGCTCAGGGCTCCATAAATAACAGCTCAGAGCAGCAGGATTTACTGGGCTAATGAAGCTGACAGACAGATGGGTTCTGGAGCTTCTCCTCACCCCGCTGGTGACGTTCTCCCCAGGAATTGGGGGTCACTCCCAGGAGGAAGGCAGCAGCAAAGTTTGGAATAGTGGAGCCAAATATGAGCTCAAACTATGTTTTGTGGATTGGAAGAGGTCATCCCCAGGGATTGTGAATCAAAAGTTTCCAGAGCAGGTCCCTTGGGAGTGCTCCTCCTTCCTCCACTGCTCCAACCCCCAGGAGAAGGCTCCAGACACTTCTCCCTGTCCTGATCCACACCAGCCTCAATGACTGAGTGATTCCATCCTGTGTTCCTGTTGAAGCAACCCATTCTGGGGTTCTCCTCACCTCCTTTCAGCTGCTCACACAGCTTCAAGCTGAACAAAGCTCCTCAGCTTCTCCAGCTGCAAAAAATCAGCTGGAATTAGAGCAATTAGAGCATTAGAGCAGAAACCATTTCTCCTGATTTAGGAAAACCCGCACTCTTCCCTTCTTCAGGAGGAGAAGGGAACAATAAGGGTTGCCAAGAAGTTGCAGATTCATTACTCCAAGTGTCCCAGGCCAGGCTAGATGGGGCTTGGAGCAACCTGGGCTAGTGGAAGGTGTCCCTGCCCATGGCACTGGAGGATCCCTGAGATCCCTTCCAACCCAAACCATTTTGGGATTCAGTCTGGAGAGGGATGAGCTCTGACAACAACGAGGTGGAGATAAGCAATCACCCAACAGCAGCTGAAGCTCTGGCTGAAATGAAACAATCTTGTACCTAAATGTTCCCTTTCTATTCCCACTAAGAAAATCCGCTTGACATAATTTAATTACACCTAAGAGGACATTACACCTCAGCAGAGGCAGGGAATTCTGAGAATGCTGTGTCAGGGCTGAAGACATTATCTGAGCCACTTTTGATGGGATTAATGTTGTTTAAGGGGAGCTGAGGAGAATTTTGCTGCATGAGATAGAAAAGCAACAGAACAACAGGTCCAGAGGGTGAACACGGCTCTTCCAGGCAGCAGTGGATAATTATGAAATGTAATTATCCTTGGAGTTTCTCAGGGAAAAGAGCAAGGCTTGATAAACATTTTAGCACATTCTTGCTGTTAGGAGGGAAAGAAAGGGGAAAAAAAAAAGGACATTTCAAGGAAATTAAAAACCTAAGGCAGCAGGTTTGAAATACTGAATGCTGGGATTTGACAGGTCATTTAAATACGTGAAAATGTTATTTAATTCATGTAACCTGAAACTGTACAAATAAAAGTAAATAGGAAGGAAGAGGACAATCTTACAGATGTGTGGGTGTGCATGTAGGATGGGAATTTTAAAATCTAGAACTAATCAGTGCCTAAACCCAACACAGAGCCCCCCTCCTCCTTGCTGGTGGCTTCTCTTCTCCCCATCCCTCAGTTCCATCCCGTTCCAGCAACTCTAGTATGGAGTGGATCCAACCCAGATGCAACTTTCTAAACTTTTCATAATATTCTGAACAAAATGATATCAAAATCCCCACATGGGAACGGAACAAGATAAAGAATTCTATTTATTCTCTTCCCCTTTACTTTTGCACTGAATTGTGAGTAGCTCACACTGATATTGCCCAAATGGATTTAAAATTCCTTTTCTATTATTAATTGGGAAAAAGAATAAAATAAAAGAAGACACTGCTGTGATTGCCAAAATCACCAAAGTGGATAAAGCAGCAAAATGTTTGTCCACTCCTTCCGATTTATGTTGAAATAAATTTTTTGCACATAGCAAATAATCAATATTATGAACAATGTGCTCCCTCTCTGTCCTCTCCATTTCTACATTCAGAAAAAAACGGGATGAGTTTTGCTGAGGACCCTGAAAACACAAAGAAAGCTGTAAAGGAAAATATTTTAAGGAAAATATTTTTTAAACAACTCTATTTAAAAATATTTTTCAGTATTATTTTTAAATAACCACCATTTGGATAGAGTTCAATTCCAGAAAAGGTGACTCCTCAAAATTGTGGCAAGGTCTCAAATCCTAAAACTCTGCTCCTTGGCATCACCCCAGCACTGGGACTCCACCTTACCCTGCTGCAGTTCAGGACAGGTGTGGTGGGGCCAGGGAGGTGTGATGCTGCAGAAACAGATGTGCCACAAAATGTGCAAATCTGGAGCTGCCTGAGCTGGCATCCCTTGCCTTTTGTCATTTCAAATCAACATTTCCACGTGTGGCTCTGCGAGGCTGGGGCCATCCTGATGAATCTGTTTCTGACAGGATTTTGCACGCGTGCGAAGGAATAAATGGAATTTTGATTCCAGCAGATCAAAATCTTGCCATGCAATCAAGGACAGATTAAAAATACTCTTTGTGAGGTTCATCAGGAGTGACTGGGGGATACATCCAAGTGGGCATTTTTGTCATTTGGTGTCCCCCTGAACAATAAAACCCTGCCCAGTTGTCAACGTGTCAAGGTGTGTTGGCTTCACCACGAGCAAGGGAAGGCAAAACCTTCTGGAGGAGCACAGGAATAGAAATGCTGCAAGAGAAAACTTTGGCTCAGCAGACATTTTTCAACATTTACTCAGATCAGGTCTCTAAAAATAAAGATGTCTGCCTTTCCCACTAAATTAGCCTCAGCCAGGGATTCTTGTCAGATACATACATTACATAAAGCCAAAAAAGAGTCTTAAAAATAGAAGAAAAATAAATAAAGCCAAAAAATAGAAAGCCAGCAAATCTCTTGCTTTGAAAGGAGAGATTTGCTTTCATATACATAAATACAAATGAGTCTTTTATCCTGGCATGTGTAGCCTTAATTAGAGCTGGAGGTACAGGAATTTCCAGGCACTACAGAGGAGGTGTCAATACAGATCACAAAGTACATCTGAATGGGTGCACAAAGCCCCTGGGTGCAGCAATTCCTGCTGCAAAACAAATATTTGTTCCTTATTTATATTGCTGTTCTTCAAAACAAATTAAAAAAATGAAAAATCAACCACTCCTGCACTGAGTATTTAATGGAGAGATCAAAATATCTTCTCTATATGATTTTTTTCCTATAAATTTATTTAGTCTACTAAAAAATATTCTGAATTTTGTTCTTCCTATAAATTTATTTATTCTACTATAAACAATTCTGCATTTTGTTCTTCCTATAAATTAATTTATTCTACTAAAAGCAATTCTGTTTGACTTAGTGCAGCATCAAAGGGGGATGATTTTTACCATCCTGGTAGATTTCTACCCCCTGGTACATTCCTACCCTCATTATCCATGGAGCTGGTTGGTTCTTTTGTCCTGGGAAAATTCAGGCACAAATTGAACATTCTGGATGGATCTCCATGGGAATGGTAGAAGGGAAAGGGAGAAAAAGGAAGGACAGATGGAGGAATTGCTACAGGAATTGAGTTCAGAACTGAAACCTTTCAGGAAGGAAATCCCCAGCAAAGGAAAAATTTGGGCACAAAATATCCTGGAAAATTATTAGAAATTTTTGGAACTCCAGCAGGATTTTCTCATTAGTAAAAAGTATTGTGAAAACACAATTACCTCCCACACTGACAATGGGAATAAAGAGCATTTTTTTCAACATTCAAGAATTTTCAGAGATCTCACCCAGAAAACTTCAAATTTAAAGCTTAAACAAATTTAAACCCAATAGGAAACTCAATTCCTGAGCAGTGAGCAGGAAGATGCAGTGTTTTAGATATATTTAGATAATACCAACAGGTATTTAAAGACCTGATCCATTAACAGCATGATTTGTAATCTCCTGAACTTCTGTGCCATTCCCCCTGGGTGGGAAGGGATCTTTAACCCTGCTGAGCACAAACAAAATTCAGGTGCAAGAACACATTTGTACAAAAATGCAGATTCAGGTCACCAAAACTATTTATATCTAATTCACAAGATTGTCTCATCTGAGTGGGGAAAAAAAAGTTTTGAGCAGACATCAAAGGGCGTTGGGGTTTTTTTTTGTTTCAACATTTCAAAGCAAAATTGTTGCTATTTTTTACTTCCCATGTTTCATTTCAAAGTACTCCTTTCTTAAAGAGTAAAACACGAAGACATTTTGAAGATTTTTGTTTTGTTACAGGAGCTAATGAAAATAGTTTAGACTGACAAAGAACAAGCCAGGAGCTGTCCCAGGCATTTTGGGCTCACCTGGCAAAGAAAGCAGCATGTAGTGATTTATTTCAGAACTTCCCAAGTCAACTGAAATTAAATTTGAGAACATACAGCACATCACTTGATTATAATGTAAAATACACTCATAAATAAAATGATCATAAATTATTGTAACATGTGTGACCTCTGTCCTCAAATTATATTTTAATGAAGTTTTAATTTTCTTAGTTTTTAGGGAGTTAATATCAAATAACAGGAATTCATGCAAACACCTGCTGGTCTATGCTGATATTCAGGTTCTGGTATTAGGCATGAATATTAAAATTATATACAGATGTTAGTTAAATATTTATTATGCACCTTTTAGTTTATATACTGATGTTAAACACTGGAATACATATTTGCTATGCATTTTTATTTGTGTACAACTACAGACACTTCACACCAACAGCTTTACAGAACACCCCTGAAGTGTGGAGAGTAACTCTGCATTTTTGAAGCTCCTACTCACTTCTCTGCCTGGGCCACAGAGATGGACATGGCACAGTTTGAGAGCTAAAATGTTGGGTTTTTTTCTGTTCCCTTTCCTTTCCAGATCCTTTTTCCTTTTCAGGTTCCATGGCCTGTTTGCTCAGGGGTTTGCTGTTTGTTGGGAAGGAGCTGCCTGCCTGTCTGGCTCCAGCAGAGGCAGATTGATCCCAGCTGCTGTTCTCAGCCAGAAAACTCACCAGAAACATCATTCCTCAGCAGGCACAACCCCCAGCAATCCCTGCTTTTGACCACTCACCACAAAACCAGGAATATTTGGGAATTCTGCCCCTGGGGTCCCGCACGGGAAGGACCTGGAGCAAACCCAGAGGAGGCACCAAGATGATCAGAGGGATGGAGCAAACCCCAGGGTGGTAGGGTTGCTTTGAAAACCTCAAATGAAATAAAAATCAAGCTCACAGACTGCACTCCAGAGGAAAAATGAAGGAACAGACTCAAAGTCTGTGAGAGTCAGTCTAATATGAGAATTAGAGCTGAAATAGGGAGCTGGGCTTTACAGCAGGACAAAGATTCAAACTGAACTTCAGGTATGGAGAAGTCCTTAAAGCTGACTGGGAGAGGCAGCACTCCAAACCTGAGAGAAAGGAAATGAAACTGAATTTCCCAGCTGTATTTCCACTGAGAAGATAAAACAGGCCAGCAGGAGACCTCTCCCTTAGGATTAGTGTCCAGAGAGCCACCAGTCTCCCCAAGAAAGATCACAAATCCCACAAGAGCTCCCAATCCCCACTCCAAAACAGGACCTCTGCATTTTGGTGCTGTTCTGATCCAGCATCTCAACTCACTGGGACAGGTTTATTTGAGGATCTCACAAAGATAACTCTGTAAATTGCTGTGGGACTGTTTTATGCAGGTGACAGAGATGAAAGCCAAAAAATAAAGAATTAGAGAGGATGGATTGTCCAGAGTGCAGTATGCACACATGTGTGTGCACAGAAACATCACACTTCAGCTCTCTCCCAAATGCTCTGAAAACCAAAATAATTACAGTTCACAACTTTAATTAAAAAATATGGGTTTGCTTCTTTTCAACCCTTTTCTTTTTAAAATGTTGAGGGAAAAGTGGAGAATCTGATGTAGTGAACTCTTCTGACTTAGGCAGTTCTGGAAATCTCAAGAATTAATTTGAATTTGTGCTTTTTATGTTTTCTGTAGCTTTCTTCAAGGCTGGTAATGAAAGTCTGGCTCATGGATTGCACAGAAACCATTTTCCAAGGCTCCTGCTCTGCTGGCCTGACAGTAAATCTCACTCCTGCAGAAATACAAGGAATTTTTCCTTCTTCAATACCCACCAGCAAAGCCAGTTGAATTTGATTTACTCCAAAAACTCAGCCCTTCAAATTTTAAACTTCTTTCAGAGATGCAGGGTGATACCACAACTCGTCCAGAAGCCTATTTGGATTTAGGAAATGAATTTTCTTGGGCTGTCCTCAAATCCAGGCCATCCACATTAGGCTTATGGGGAAAGCACAGAATTGTATTTAGCACACGGGTTATTCCTCTTGTGGGAAATGGATTTGCTAAGAATTTTTAAAATTTAAAAGAAAGTTTATATAGCTTTGTATATTTGTATGTAAATATTGAGATAAGGTGTGTTGATTTAGGAAAGTTATAAAATAGAGATGATACTGTTGAGAGATTGAATTCAAAGTTTTAAAATATGGTTTTATAAAAAGATTAGATATTTTAGAGAATTAGAATTCTGAAGGATATGTTGTAGTAAGATTTTGTAAAGAAAAAATAGAAGTGATTAGTGTTAGAAGTAATAGTAATATTGTGTAATAAAAATAAAGAAGTTGAAAAATAAAGTATTGTAATTAAGAAATTCTTTTTGATAGAATGGTCTTGAGTTTTGGATTTTTTGTGTTTTATTATTTATTAAGATTAATAATAAAATCAAATATTTTAAAATGTTTTAAAAATATTTTATTACTTCTCAGTTACCCCATTGCTATGAAAGCTAAGAAAACCAACACCTCTTGCAAAGCAAAAGGAGAAACAGACAGAAATTGTCTGAAGGAAAAGTCTTTATAGCCACAGTCACACACAACATATTCCTACAATTAAAAGAATCAGGAAATTTCTCATCAGGGTTCAGCTGAAAGTTGGACTGGATAACCCTGGAGGTCTTTTCCAACCTTAACAACTCCACAATTCTTCCCCATCTAAAGTAAGAGCAGTGAACAAACCTCGGTGACACATTGAGGGTTGTGACACAACCATCCCCACGTCCCATACAGACTGAGCATCCTCATGGAATGTCAGCACAGCCTTGGAGTGCTGAGCAAAGCCAGCCAATAAAATAATAGACAGGAATAAAAATCCTGGATTTTATCTACTTTGAAACAAACCAAGCCTTGCAACAACACAAATATTATCAGAAATATGTGGGGATTTGGGCTTGGGACCAAAACCAGGGAGTGAAGCTTTTGTCAGCACAGATTTATTTGCAAATTCAAACAACTGTATTGTGGTTTTTTTCCCTTTTAAATTTGTTGTTTCCCTCTTGGTTTTCAACCAGAGGCATCTCCTCTTAAAGAAAAAGGGAAAATATGCATAAATATCACATTTGAAAAATGCAATAAAAATCCATTTGCCACTTCTTCCCCCCAAAAGCAGCAAAGCATTTGCATAGCAATGCCCAGGCCGTGCTTCTCCTCCCCACAGGCCCTGACACCACAGAAACACAAAGAACAGAATAAAAATCAAAAATAAAAATAAAATAAAAATCAAGCCCCTGCTTCCATGACATCCCCTGATTTCAGGGGAGAGCCATTTCCCTGAGATGGATTTCCCCAGCTGGGAATACTCAGCACCAGTTCTCCTCCTCATCCTGGACATTTCAGCCACTAAACCATCCCTCTCCTCCAAGGACAGGAGGAAACAGCACAATTTGTTCTCACAGGAGACTGCCTGCTCCTGAAATGTGAAGAAGCTCATGGCAAATGGGCAGAACGTTAAGAATAAATAAGAAAAAATGGGGCAGCAGAAATAAATCTCCCACGATGACTTTTCTCATTCATTTAAAATGGGAAACAGCCTTTGCTGGGCTCCCAGGAACCCAGACACAGCAAATTTGCAAGTTGCAGGGAAAAAAAAAATGGGTTATCTGCCGTTTGAAATATCAACTGGAAAGCAAAATGTAAAGACAGAGGCTCCCACAAACAGCCAGCAATTTGAGGAAATTATATCAGCCAGGGGACAAGAGATGTCTGCTGCAGCCATTTAAACAATAAATTTGTAAGTGAGCCAATGAAACACTAAATTTCACCCTGGTTTTCAGGAAGCTGCTGCTGCACCCCAGCAGGGATTAAACAACACACGTTGTGCTTGATTTTACAAACAAGTTTAATCTCAGTGACTCTCTGTGAGTGCCTGAAACTCCATCTGCCCAGAGATTCACCTTCCCCAGGTGATGTTTCGTGCTCTCCCCTCGCCTGCAGCAGAATTTTCCCTCTGAGGCTCCCCAGGTGCTCAGGAGAGTTAAATGGAAGGGATAATTCCTGACTTGGGGCCAAACCTCTCTTGCTGCTCCTCAAGCCACCAGGAAGGTTCAGTGAAGGTGAAAGAGCTGCCCCAGACAGGTTTCAGTGGGAATTTTCTGAGAAAAGCAGAAGAGATCTCACCTGCCTGAATTCTTTGTGCATTTTCAGATCCCACAGTGATCTAGACAGCTCTTCCCTAAAGGATTTCATCCTTGCTGGGACAACACAGAGGAGTTTCCATCACCACTGCAACAACCAGAGGGAAGATGAATTAAACAAATAGGAATTGGATTGGAGGCTCTTTCTGAGGTATTTCCAGATTTTCACCTTTAGGAGGTGGCTTAGATGGCAGCACAAATCTGTGACCTGAGTGAATGTCTTATCCAAAAGGGTCTTTTAACTCTTTTATTTTTTTCCCATCTTTTCAGGCCAGAGAGGAATTCCAAGAAACTTTCACAACCAGTGTGTCCAAATAAGGTTCCTCAGAACTGTTTGATTTCAGTAACAGAAGTCCATGAGTTTGTTGAATAATTTCTTATTTGTTCTCCTCGACATTTCACTTTCTAATCAGCATTTTCATTCCCAGCCTGACAAGCTGATTGATTATTTTTGTTATCTGTCTCAGAGCTTCATCACTGAATTTTGAAGAGAAGTTATAGGGCACATAAATGCAAAAGATGAAGTGCTTTAAATTAGAACTGTTCAGATTCAAGACCAAATTACAAAACTTCAGCTGTTTTTGTAACTTTAAACCAATATACAGGAGCTGAAGTGCCAGGACTTGTATTTTGTCGAGCACAGCAAGGCCCAAGTGACATTAAGAAGAAATTATTTGAATTTCCAAAGCACTTCACACCCACATGAAATGCCCGAGCCACTCTGCTCCTCCCTTTTATCTGCAAGAAGAGTTAAATTGAGATTTTTTTTGGTCCAAGAGGACAAACAGGTGACTGGGAGTGTGGTTCTGTGCTAGTGAGGGTGAGTCCCCATAGGGTGACATGGCAGGAGTCAGGAACTGCTTCTGTCTGGATGCACAGACACATTTTGCAATTCACTCCATGAACTTCACCCGTTATCCAGGTAAATTTTTGGTCAAGTCTGTGCCTGGCATCAGCTCCAGTAAATCCTTGTCATGGGAAAAGTCCCAGCACCACTGCAGCTCTGCAAAGGGCTCTGGAATGGAGCTTTGTCACTAACAGAGCTTTGCAAACCTCCAGCATGAAAACACCCAAGATCTTCCCATCTCTGCATAGGAAAAATTTGCTTTTCTAGAATTTTACAGACAATAAAATGTTGGGAGCAGCAGTGGACCCAGGCACAGGAGATCTCAGCACTGGGGAAGGCACAGAGCAATTAACAGGTTATTCACCCTCAGTCAGGACCCTGGACAGCAGCACCTCAAGGAATCCCCGGGAGAAATCGGGCAGGAGATGGAGCAGGAAGGATGGAGAACACTGCTCTCTAAATGACAATAAATTCACTTTCCAAATACTGCAGGCAGAGCAAACAGCCTAAAATGAAACTTCATCTACCTCTATGCCGAGGCTTAAAACTGGTAGGAAGAGCAAGAGCAGCTCAGTGAAGGGATCCTGGCAGATGTGGGGTACGGGGCTGGACAAACCATTTCCACCAAAAATCCCAGTGAGGCAGAGTTTGATGGTGCTTCAGACTGGGTGAGTCTGTGAAGCCACCTAGATATGGCTTCAAACATTTAATTTTACCAACTCACCACCCCAAAATTTCCCAAAAAACTGCCAGGGAAGGCTGGTCTCACACTCAGCCTTGGGGCTGGACTGGGCTCTCTCCTTCCTCCAAAGCCAGAGGTGCTGGTAACATTAATTCCTGCTATTCCCATACAAATGTTAGCACCAAAATCCTCATTTCATAAAGCTAAAATATAAAAATAGAAATATGAAATATAAATATGAAAAATATATAAAATAAAATATAGAAATCAAAAAATATATATAATAAAAATTAAAATAGAGAAAATATTAAGAATATATAGCATGTAAAAATAAAGCTCAAACTTCATTAAGCTAAATGAAACAGCTAAAATGCCTTTGCCCAGAAAAAGAGGAAATCAGGTTGTTCAAGCAAGGCAGAACCCCTTTAATATGAGAGTGTTTTCCTACCAAACAAAAAGCACTGAACACAGGATGCATCAGACAAATGCAAGATGAACTAAACCTCACAGCAGATTTTCCCCTGCATGAATAAAATCCCTGTCCACACAGTGTTTGCAGTGTTTCACGTTAACTCAGAGCACTCAGATCTAACAAACGTGGCAAGCTCAAAAATAGGTGCCTGTACACTTCAATCTCCTCTCTGGAGCTGTGTTTTTATTAGCTGTGGTTTCCAAAGCTGTGAAGCCAAACAGGAATGGATTTTAGCCAGGACTGTTCCTCAGGAATGCATGCTGCAAATGGCTTAATTGAAATGTCAGGGAGGGAGAGGATTTCACCTGAGCAATATTCAAAGGTTAGGACAATGTGTCAGCAGAGATATTTCCTTAATGCCCCTACAATGCCTGTGGAACCACCCACAGCTGAGAGTCACCAAAAGCAGCTTTAATCAATTGAAAACTCTGTTAGAAGATGTTCATAAAATGCATTAAATTTCTCTGTGAGTTACTCAGCAGAGTGAGGGAATTTGCTGGTGGTGTTGTTGGAAACGGCTCTTTTGAAATCCCAGCCAACACTCAGGCTCCAAGCAAAGCCTCTGCTACAGAAAATTTCTGTCTCCAGCATTAATTTTCATGCCTGAACAGTAGCCTTGCATATTTTCTCCTCATTTAGCACACCTGAGAACAATGAACACAGCGAAAAGGAAGGGAAGCTCTGTAAGTTCAGCCGAGGTGATGAATGCCTCAACTTCACCGCAACAATAGGACACGTCTGACCTGCACCACTGAAAGGGATGATGAGGCAGACATGCAAATCTCCCTTAATTACCTCTCTTGGCAAAAAATGGGCAAAAAAAATGGGTGGCAACTTGAGGGAGAAGCAATCAGTCAGTCAAACCACAGAGCAGTGGAAAGGTCAGATTCTTAGAGCCCAAACGTGGCGGATTACAAGAAATATTCGGCATTAAAATTCCAAATGGCTGCTTTTTGACAGAGGCTTTAATGAGAATGCAAAAGGAGACAGCAATCTGTCCTCACGACAAAAATTGTAATGAGAATGTTGTCCTCTAAGTCTCTTCAGCAGGGAAAAGCTGTTTCTGCGCCAGGACCATGAAGGACTCAGCTCCTGTTTGCACATTACACAGTTCAGGAAACTCACGTGATCCATTGATTTGTCCTTCTCCCATTCCAAAAAAAAAAAAATGCTGAGAGGTCTGGCCTGGCTTCCAGCCACCCTCAGCCACGACTCCTGACTCCCACTGGGTTTGTAGGACATCCCAGCTCTCCAGTGGGCAGGGAGCAACCAGGAAAGACGCAGGAAAAATAACAATTAAGAGCTGAACAAGCCTGGCTCAATGATGAGACTTTAACCCCCCGTTAAATCACTCCTGCTAACGAGACCAGATGATGGGCACAGTGTTATTTTTCTTCTGGAACACTCCAAAACCCCTTGAAGAAGCTCCCAGAGCTCAGCCCCATCCCTTCCCAAGCAGCACAGATGGGCTGTGCAGGGAGCAGGGCTCTGCTGGCTCTGTCCTGCTCCAGCTGTCACTGAACGGCCACCCCCTGCCCACTGCCCACCCAAAAGGGACTCCTGCAGCTCCCTGAGCTCCAGCAAGGACTTCCAGAGTCCCAGCTGCCCTTTCTGGACTCAACAATCCTTGTTTGGAACATTCCTGATGCTTTTCATCCCGTGTGAAAAGCAGCATTTTTACCCTTCCCAGCTGATGTGCCTCCAACACGCTCAGGAGAGCAGCAGCTCCCGAGTGTGGAAGAGTCTGACTCTGCTCCTGGCTCCTCTCCTGTGCCTTTCATCAAGGATTTCAGAGCCAATCTGGCTTTTCCTAAGGAAAGAAAATAGATTTTTTTCAGGAGGGGTTCAGTTTGGATTTTTTTTTTTTTTGTGGTTTTGGGGTTTTTGGGGGGGTTTTTTGTCTGTTTTGCTTTAAATTTCTTTGTATTTTTAAAATCTATCACAAACAACTACCATTTTTTGGCCAGAGGAAAATAATTAACATGCCTTGCTCCAAGGTGATTACACCTTTAATGACCCCATCATCACCACCACAAGCAGATATAACAAGCCCTCCTTTCCATCTTTAGAAATAATCAGGATATCATGGTGTTTTACCATCTCATTCCCTCTTTTTTCCCCCTCTCTCACTGCCTCCAGCCCCACAGGAAGCAATCATTTCTATGCAAATGCTGGGTAATAGAAATATAACTTCTCCATACTCTGCCTTTCCTTGGGGAAGCCAATCTGCTGGCTCTGTTTGGAGAGGCACAGAAAGCACTGAGCTGCAGAATTTATCTGATATTAACAGATTCTGCATCATTTACATGTTCCTGCCTTGCTTCTTGAGCACTCCTCATCCTGCAGGAGCAGGATCCACCTCATTTCCACCAGCCAGGAATAATGGGAGGTGACTGGTGCAAACCCAGCTCAGCTCAGAAACCACTCAGGAAACCTCTTGGAAATCTCCTGGCAGCTGGGAGGGAGGAATATCTCATGGGAAATCGTTCCAGACTCCCTCTCTCCATGGGCTGAGGCACTCAGTGACCATTTTGGGCTAAAACCCCAGGAACTGGCCAGCTCACAGGCAGGCAGGGGGTCACTTGGCCTGTCCCCTCCTGCTCAGGATGGAAAACCTGGGTAATTATGAATAGGAATTATCAGCAGAGAGGGTTTCTGTCATCTCCATCACTCAGCAAAGCACCTGCTGGTCCCCTGAGTAGGGCAAATCCTGCTGCTGCAGCAAATATCCCCCATTCTGGACAGCAGGACACACTGCCAGCTTTAGGCTCCAAGGTCACATTTTTGTCCTATTTTGTCCCCTTTTTTCTGTGATCCAAAACGTCCCCCTGGGGTTCTTGCTGTGGGAAGGAAGAAGCTCTGCCCACAAAGCCTTCAATGCTCCCCCTGAATGCACAATCCAGGCTGGGCTCATTGCAGCCCAGCTGGCAAAAATCTGCCTTTCCAAGACAGACTTTAATTCTAAAATAATTCTTAAGAATTCTAAGATAATTCTAAAAGAATTCAACTTCCTGGGAAAATGGTAAACAGGGAGGAAATTTATTTGTGAGAGCCTCTGGGTGAGCACACAGGGTGCTGAGCTCAGCACACGCTCCAGAGCGTCAGACATTAAAACTGAGCTGTACTTTGCAGCTTTTTCATATTTCTGCTCAAACAGTGAATGCAAAATAAATAAATAAACAACCTGAACCCTTTGTGGAAGAACAAACGTCTCAATCACTATTTCCAGGGAGTCTCAGCTGTGATTTGCACATCCTACAGTCACACAGGGGCTTCCTTCTCCTCTCATTTTCAAAGCTCAGCAAGAAGCAGCTCCAGGAGTTTTGTCTCTCTAAAACCCACTGGTATTGCAAATCTTCTCAGTGAAAAATTCTCTACTGGGAGGCCCTGGAATAGAATTCCCAGAGGAGCTGCGGCTGCCCCTGGATCCCTGGAAGGGTCCAAGGCCAGGTTGGACAGGGCTTGGAGCACCTGGGACAGTGGGAGGTGTCCCTGCCCATGGCTGGTGAATTGTTAAGCCAGAAATTAAAGATTAAAATCCTTCACCTTTTAAGATAATGAATACAGGTAGAAAAAGAAATCTCTGTCTGGAAAATAAAATTTTCTTCAAGCAAGAACAGCTATTTACATAGGAATTACTGCTTCCTGTAGTTTCTACATGAAAACTGAGAACTGCATGCAAGTTAATAAGTGAACAGATGTCTCCTAAAATAACTCCCAAAGATCTAAAAAAACCTTGGTATTAAATTTAACTGATTTTTTTTTTCTTTCTTTTCATCAAAGCCCTTGGTTGTACTTCACCTGAACTTGCTCATCTCTCTCATGTTCTCTGTGGGGAGTGAAATGAAACCCAGCTCATTGTTTGGGGTTGATGAAGCACCTCAGCCTCCCTCACATTTCCATTAATAACTCAGCCCTACCTCTAACAAAAGATCACATTTTCAAAAGAGAAAACAAAGAGGGGAAAAAAAAAATCAATGCAGAGGTGTCATCATCTGAGGAAATAAATAGGAGAAAACCCCTTTTTTTGCAAATCAAGAAGAAATAAAGTGAAGCAATGCCTGAGTCAGCAGTTTGGAGCCAACCTCCCTCCTCCCTCTCTGCCTCCACAGGTGTCCCCTGGTTTTGTTCTTCCTCCCTTCACTGCTTTGCTTTGGGTTCATTTCGGTGTCAGATGCGCTAAGTCAGCAAAACCTTCCACCAACCTGGAAATTCCACTTTTCCTGCAGCTGAAGAACCACAACCCCTTTTTTTTGGGGGGGGAGAAGAGCTGTGATCCCTGCCTGGTGCTGGGATCCAAGCCCTCATTCCAGCTGGGATGTTGGAATGGCTGCCCTTGCCACCCTTGTGGGGATTCAGGACCATCAGCCTAATTAAAATTGTTGTTGTATTTGTTTTGCCAGGCTCTCCCTTTTATCTGCACCCATAATGATTTTGCCTCATCACTTCAAGAAGCGTCTGTGGGTGGGAACAGTGAGGGATAGATTCAAATAATGAGGCTCTAAACGACTACAAAAGACTTTACACTGCTGTGAATCATCCATCTCCAGTGCTGCATTATTCAGAAATTAATGCAACCCTATAAATGAATAATGATTTAAATGTACTTTTTAAAATTGTTAATGCTCCAGCACTTTTTCCTTCTCTACATAATCAGAAAATTGATTATGACTACGACTAGACCTATGTTCTTAATTTAACTTATGTAATGGGGATGTAGAAAAAGCTTTGCAACAACAGTGGGAATGGAAAGATTTCCAGGAGACTGGAAATGGGTTTCTAACCTTCTGAATTCCCTAGCCAAACTCAGAGGGAATTAACACCAAAAAAAAGCCTGCTGCAAGGCTGTATGGTCTAGAGAAAACTGAATTACTGCCAAAGCTGAGGGAAAATATCTAAAATAGACCAGAATATGTGTCAAATAGTGAGGATAAAGGATCATAAGGATAATATGAGTACAGAGGATTTCTTGCTCATTTTCCCACATTACTCTTTTTTAAAAAACCAAGCTGTTAGGAGAGTCCTACAGCCAGGAGCTGTATGAACAGCAGAAACAACACAAACTGATTTCCAAACTGTCTGAGGACGATTCCCACCTGGATTACCTGATGAACAACAGAGGGAGAACACAACACAACGGGATTTACAAAAGGATCTCTTCTCCAGAGCAGCTGTGGCTGCCCCTGGATCCCTGAGAGTGTCCAAGGCCAGGCTGGATGAAGCTTGGAGCACCCCTGGATAACTGAAGGTGTCCCTGCCCATGGAAGAGGGTGGCACTCAAACATTTTAAGGTCCTTCCCAACCCAAACCTTCCTGAGATTTTAAGATTTCACTCCTCTGTCACCAACATGTTTTATGAAAAATCCTTCCCTTAGGATGTTTCCTCCTGAGAAGCTGAGAGGCCTCAGGAACAAAATGCAAACAATGATTCTCTGCTGCTGTGGGATGCAACAGGTGGAGCTGGGATTGGTCTCATGGGGTTGTTTCTAATTAATGGCCAAGCACAGTCCAGCTGTCCAGACTGTCTGGGTCAGAGACAAACCTTTTTTACTCATTCCTTTTCTATTCTTAGCTGCCTTCTGATGAAATCCTTTCTTCTGTTCTTTTAGTTTTAATATAATAGTTTTTAATATAGTTTTTAATGTAACATAGTTTTTAATATAATATATGTAGTAAAATAATAAATCAAGCCTTCTGAAACATGGAGTCAACATTTTCATCTCTTCCCTCATCCTGGGACCCTTGTGATCACTGTCACACTCCTCTCTCTGGGTTTTCATTTTTAGCAATAATGATCCCCTCATCTCTCTTTGAGACCACCTTGATAAAGAGATTCCAAACTGGTGAGGGCAGGGAGTTCACAAAACCACAGAGAATGGTTATTGATCCTCCAGGAAACAAGGGTGATGTGACAGCTTTGGTCCTGCCCTGGTAATCTTACTAAAATCAGAATTATTCTGGGTTGAGGAGGCTGGAGGATGGGAGTGAAACTGGAACTGGGTCTGTGCCTTTTTACTGAGCCCTATCTGAGCCATGCATCAGCTCTTCTTGAGGCACACGTTTTAAAATAGATAATATGTAAATTATTAAATGCTTTTCTGTTCAATTCACACTGGGAATTTTTCAGGAGCAGGCCAGAGATGAGAAATCGTTGTCTTCACACAAAAGCAAGTGAAATGTGACAACTCCCTCCACCAAAAGACTGTTGAACAAGGTTTTCTTCTGTGCAACAATGAAAGTATAATGGATATGTTATTTAGAGTTCCACTCTAACCAGACACTTCAAAGCCTCTTCAGCCCCAGAAGATGCTTTCAATAAAGTCATCTTCCACCAGGGCTGCTTTACACCTGCAGGTCCCCATTAAATAATCATAAATTATTGATGCCAGAAAGGTCATGAACTCTGCTACAGCCACAGATGTCCCCTCATTAAAGCCCTGTAAAAATCACTGCAGGATTGTCCCAGAGCCTCAGTGAAATACTGCCACCAACCCAGCTTCTTTGTCTGTTTTTTTTTAATTATCTGCAGCAATTTCTGACTCTCCTGAACGAGCTCATTGATTAGGAAAACAGCAAATTCCTACCCATGTATAGGATTATTTGGGCTTTACTCCAAAATCAAAATGGAAACTGATTCTTGTGGCATTCAGCATGGAGGAATTCAGGAAAAAAATCCTGAAGAACCTCTTCTCTCCCAAATCCATGTGCACTCTGCACCCTAAATAAAGTCAGTCCATGAAGGAAACTAAGGGATGTTCCATTTTACACAATTAACTTTAAATACCTCATACCTCAAACATACAAAATCTTGCCCTCCTAAATTTCCAGGATAAGTGGGAATGTGGTGATAATTTTATAAACTCCCACAGGAAGAGCTGAGCAATAAACAACAAATCCAACTCATTGATGCCTCCTGGACAGCCACTCCAATGGAATGAACTGTCCTGAGCTTCTCACTGGAAAGTGCCAACCTTAAAATAACTTTGTGCTCCTGGTTTTTATCAATTCCAGGATCTCAAAATGTGCAGGGAATGCTTCAGCTGAGCCTTGTGCCATTAAACAGGGATTTCCAGAGTCATAAATTATTCTCTTTTCAATGCTCAGGACTGACAGAGGTGCCAACTTTTCAATTTAATTAGGGAACTTCTCTGTAAGAGATGTGTTTTAGTCAAGTTCTGCTCTCTCAGCTTCACCTCAGGCTTCATCCTTTCCATCAGCCAAACAAATGCTCTCAAGGTGCTCTCTCAGAAATCATCTCATGTAGATAAAACAAATTACTCCACTTTGCATACTTCCATTTATCTCGAGAGATGCCATCACATCCTTCTCTGCCTGGCTGGGACACCCACTGTTTTCCTGAGTTTCCTAAAGGAAAAGTTTCCCAAAGCAGAGGAACTAAAGGCCACCAACCTCCATCCCCAACCACTTCATCTTCCACCCCAATTCCCCAAATTCTGCCTCTGCAGAAGGAAAAGCTGTGGAAAAGCTGCTGAAAACAGGAGCAGAGAATTCCACCAGGGAGCAACAAAATAATTCATGACCTTGAGGGTTTAAAGTAAAAAATTCCATAGATAATTTCTGCATTAATCACAGGTTTTGACAAGAAACAGAAATTGTCTTCTCGTTGGAAGGATTCAGACATGAAACTTTGATTATTCCTTCTCTGCATTTTTCTCCAGCCACTGGAGAAGTCACTGAAACCTTATGCAAGTTACACTCTTAACTATGGATTTGCTGCCATTGATTTGTAAGAGTGTAACTGAGGAGAAATACATCAACTTGATTAAAATGACCCATTTTTATTGACTTTGTAATGAATTTTCCTGCAGCTGAACAAAAAGCACATTTGTACAACCTGAACTCCTCCCATAGAGCAGGATCAGAAGCAGGAAAACGCACAAATAACTTTGAATTTAACAAGCTCTGCTCTAATCTCAGCCACAGCTGCAAAAAATGATGTTTTTCCTAAATTATTTTTCCCTACTTTGAATGTAGGTATTGCTGCCACAGCAAAATCCATGCCGTGCAAAATAAAGTAAATTAGAATATTATTTAAAATGATGAACCTTGCAGTTATGGTTACACCTGGAGAGTGATTTTAGTGAGTTATGAAATAGGCAGGGCCTGGGATTTGAAAAGTGGTGCTTAAGATTAGTTCAAGAATTGAAAAAAAAATCAGAACCCCCACCAGTTATTAACACAGGAAAAGCATTATAATATAGAATTCATAATATACAATTCATAATATAGAACTCATAACATAGAACTCTATGACAGGCTGTAAAGAATTTAAGAACAAACACAGAAAGATGCTATGGCTTTTCTTTTTAGTGTGAAATTAGATATATGGATTTCATTCTCAGGAACTGGACTATCCCAGAATTCCCCATTTTCATAATTTTTTTTAACTATTTGAGCAGTTTGAGTTTTCTAAAGCTTAATGAGTGAATATTACATTTACATTGTGATTTATCATATTCCTGAATGAATATAATAACACACATTATTTTCCCAAAGACTGAATGAAGTTTTCACCATGGGTTTGAGTTCAGCCAGGTTACCAGTGCCTTTTCTAGGACCTATAAATTTTGGTGAAATTCTTTTGTGACAAGTACAGAATTCTGCACGCTTTAAACACAATTAGCTGACTGATTATGCACATAGGAGAAATCAGTCAAAACCAGAGCTTCTAAAAATCCTCCTGTTAAAGAAATGAATGTAATCACTCAAAAATTACTCAAAGAAAACATCCCCAGCACTGAGGCAGACCTGGAGGCACAAAGTCATGGGGTGGTTTGGGTTGGAAGAGCTCCATAAAATCCAGGAATTCTTGCCCTGGGAATGTTGGCCAGCTCAGAGAGAAGAGAGGGCACCCAAACTCATCCCCTGCTCCTGAGCCAGGTGACCTCAAATCCTACTCTGCCACTTAAGCATAACTGTTTCCCAAAGGTTTGGAAAATAACAGGTTGTGCAAAAATAAAAGTGTGGTTCTCTGGCCCAAATCCTTGATCTGACTCCCACCAATTTCATCTCAGTCATAAACATTTTCCTCCTAATGCTGTTATCCTTCCAGCAGTTTGTGAGATTGCTCTGTGATTGTTTCTTTTTATTCTCACAGGCCTGTGAATTATACTGAAGAGCCTCCCCTTTATTTCATTTTTTCCTGATCTTATTTTATGGTAGCGGGGTTTATCAAGCTCATAACCACATCCCTGTGCTATTCCCCACTGAAAGGCAGCAGTAAAAGATGCAAAGAAAAACCTAAACTGTTTCAATTTCCCAAAGCCAGGGGGTGAGGTAAAAGAGAAAGCAGGTTTTGCACAATTCTGTCCTAATAACTATTGATCCTACTGGGGGCTTTCTGCAGGGAGCAGCACAGAACTGCCAGAATATGCAGCAGGAAGGGATTTTAGGTATCTAAAGAGATAACATAATCTCCACATAAATCAGTTTAATAGTCAATCAAGCACAAGACACAAATCCAGAGGAATCCTGGCTTCAGCAGCTCCGCCGCTCGCACAGCTCCCTGGATTTTTTTAATGGTGCTTTAATCCTGTTAAGATTTCAGAGGCTGAGCTGGGATCTCTCCCTGCCTCGGCATCATTAAGCAAGTCCAGAGTGAATTAATTACATCTGAGCACCCACCCAAGGCAGGGAGGCCACACAAGGTGTGAGCCAGGGCTGCAGAGCATTGATTACAGGTGACAGGGCACCAGAACCACAACTCCCTGCCTTCCACAGCTCTGACTAGCAGAGCTGCCTTCACTGAAATAACTCCCTTCAGCCCCACAGCTGGTGCAGGTGAAGTGGAAAAATGGAATGCTGAGTGCTGTGACATTATTTGTGACATTATTTGTGACATTATTTTCATTTTTCCAGTCGTTCTTGAGCGTGATGCTGCGATTTCACTCTGCTGCTTCAGGCTCCAGCTCAATTCCTGTCCTCAGGGTGCAGAAGAGAATCCAGGGCAGGATCCCAAGAGCCCAAATCCTGCTGGAGGATGATCCACAAAGTTCCTTCTGGAGGGGAGAGCCCTCAGGGACATCTGCTGGCACTGCACCCCACCCTCAGAATGCAGACCTCAGGGGTAGCTGCTGCTCTGCCCATCTCTGCACTCATTCCCAGTAGAATTCACCTTTTTTTAGCAGAAATTATATTTAAATTAAATTTAACTACTGGCCTGGGCTGTAATTTGCATTAATACTGTCACTGCCCACCTGCCCAAAGAGCTGGCCCTCACACAGTGACATCTCTATTTTACAGCCCCTCAGATGCAGCCATCCAAAATTCTCTTTTCTGCCAAGACTGGAAAGTGGGCAAGAAAAACGATAATAAAGCAGTTTTGTCAGGGTGTCCCAAGCTCTGTGACAGGCAGATATTTCAGGGTGGTTGGTGCTGGGGGAGCTCACACAGCAATTTCTCCACCCAGCTCTGCTCACCTGGATCCAGCCCCTGCTGCCCATGAGGATCTCCACAACCTGGGGATTGTTCTCTTCACAGACACAGACATTCTTCAAGAGAAGAATATTCTGTGAAAAAAACCAGAATATTCTGGCTTTAGCAAGTTCCTGTGTTAATATCTGTGACCCACTCACAGATTTGACACTCACCACTCCTTCCTCCCAAACCATCTCAATTTCTACAGAAAACCTACTTCACTTCTCAATAATTCTCTTGTATTCTGCCAAACCTTTTACAGAACACTGATATTCACAACATTTTTCTCAGCAATTAAGAAAAATCTCTAAGAAAAAAAGCTCATTTTTTTCAACAGTGTCGCAGAATTACCAGATCCTTTTCCTTTCTTCCTCCCCATCCTGTCATAAATGAATTTCAACAAGCAGAGCTCGTTAAACATATTTAGCACAAGTACCTGAAGTAGATTTTAATAGTTCCAGCATTCCTAAAATATCTCTTCCGGAAAACACACAGCTAGAGGAACGCATTCCCGTGTGCTGCAGGGATTTTGGGGTTGATTTTTCCAAGGAGCCATCACTCCAGATCCTCTTTGTTAGGAGGGATCATGGAAACCTTTGGAATTCTGCTCCAGAGGACACCTCACACCATATCCCTCTGTGCCAAACCCTCCAGGCCTCCCAAACCTCCCCCTCCCCTTGCAGAGCTGATGCTTTGTTATTTTTATAGGAATTATCTGGGGGAAGGATTAGGATTATTCCACTCTTCAATGCCTTAATTTAGGTGGAATCAGCCAGGTTTGGGTTCTTCAAAATCCTGTGAGTCCCCACGTGGCCATGCTGGGTTCACAACTCGGAGGGGAAATTGGGGAAGATCCCCAAATCCAACCTCCAGGAGTCCCAGTCAGCTGCCACCTTAGCCTGGATTGGAAATGTTCCTCCCTTTTAAAAACATCCTCCAAATAAAGCCCTTTCCCTTTTCCCTAGGCATGTTTTCCTAAGGTTTCCCAGCTCTAATTATGATGAGCAGCATCTCCACGGTCTCCTGCTACACTGCCTGAAAATATAACCCCAAAAAAAGCCCTGTTTTGGAAGTTCCTTTGAACTTCCTAAGTCAATGATTTCTTACATAACTGCAAGAAAAACCTCTGGGAAGGAACCCATCAGGAGCACCGTGTCAGCAGTTTCAGCTTACTCCAGATGCTCTCTCCCCTTCCCACAAATTCAAATTTGAGCAAATTCAAACCCAGCACTGGATCATTCCAGCCACAGATTTTCCTGGGAGGTTTTTAATCTGAGATTAAGGGCTCATTTAGGAGAGGGGTTTAATGAAGGAGGTGATTTTTCAGTGGAGCTGAGTTCAGCTCCTCCAGGGGATTCTCAGCACCACCAAACATCTCCCATCAGCAGAGCACCGCTGCCACCCTGGGAGATGAAGAGTTAAAATCTCCAGATTTCCAGGGGCTGGGAGCAGCTGTGAGTATTTATGACCAGGGAAACCTCCATGAGCAGCTGCTGGAAGGCAGCAGATCGCCCAATTCAAGATCTCCAACGCTGGGTGGATCCTCATTTGTTTCATTTCTTTTCCCTTTTCCATTTAAAGGCAGTGGTTTTATTGGTAGGAAACAACCCTGGGTGCTGCAGACTGGGAAAACCTTGGTGTCCTCCAGAAATTCCCCATGATCACGGTGGGATTTTAGGGAAAATCAGGGATAAATCAAGCCAGACTCATGGACTGAAGTCAAAAAAGAGACAAATAAGAGAACTCACTACACACCACTAAATCTAGGGCCTGCAGATCTGCTCTGCTCAATGCAGAAGAGGAATTCCTCAGGAATTGCTCACCTCCTTTCCACAGGAATTCTTCACCTCTTTTCCCCAGGAATTCTTCAGCTGCTTTCCCCAAGAATTCTTCACCTCTTTTCCCCAGGAATCCTTCAGCTCTTTTCCCCAGGAATTCTTCACCTCCTTTCCCCAGGAATTCTTCACCTCCTTCCCCAAGAATTCTTCACCTCTTTTCCCCAAGAATTCTTCAGCTCCTTCCCCCAGGAATTCTTCACCTCCTTTCCCCAGGAATTCTTCACCTCTTTTCCCCAAGAATTCTTCACCTCCTTTCCCCAGGAATTCTTCACCTCCTTTCCCCAGGAATTCTTCACCTCCTTCCCCAAGAATTCTTCACCTCTTTTCCCCAAGAATTCTTCAGCTCCTTCCCCCAGGAATTCTTCAGCTCCTTTCCCCAGGAATTCTTCAGCTCCTTCCCCCAGGAATTCTTCACCTCTTTTCCCCAGGAATTCTTCAGCTCTTTCCCCCAAGAATTCTTCAGCTCCTTTCCCCAAGAATCCTTCAGCTCCTTTCCCCAGGAATTCTTCACCTCTTTTCCCCAGGAATTCTTCAATCTGTGGCACTCACAGTAGCAGGAGGACAGGATTAGTCACAGGTAGCCCAGTGCCATCTGTTCCCAGGCTGGGATTGAGCAGCCTGCCCCAAAATCCCTTCCCTGAGTGCAGTTTGCCTTCTGGAGGAGGCTGCACCTCGGGGAAAGCTGAGCTGCAGGAACTGGGGAAGGTTCTGCCACCCCCAATGGGAAACTCTGCTTATTCTGCATTTTCCAGAAGCCCTCATTCATGGGTTTTTTGTTGTTTGGTTCTGTTTTGTTTTGCCCCAAAAAAATTGGAAACTCAAAGGCAAAAAGGAAGAATTGCTTGGTGTCTCCCTTCCTTCTGAAGCTGGTCCCATCAGCTCAGGTTTATTTCAGGTCTGAAAAATTTGGCTTCTACACAAAAAAATTCATCCTGACCATCTTGAATTTTAATGAATTGCATTTAAAAAAATGAAGCTGATTTTTACTGCCTGGTATCTTCCAGCTGCCCCCAAACCCCACTAATTATCCACCAGGAACAATGTGAGCACACATTTGACACTTCTTAATTCCAGTCCTTGCTTCCACTATTGTCCTTTTGCAATTTAAGCGGTAGAACCTCACCTTCAGGTAAAGTTATTAATACATAATTCAAGAAATAATCCTACAACACCCATAAAAGCAAATTTTTTTTTCATTTCTAGGCAAAGTTATGCAACAGCAGCACAACAATAAGGCCAAATTCTAATATTATTGCAAGCAGATAACTGAAAGTAAACAAATAAATCCATAAACATTAACATTTTCATTACTTACATCCTAAACACTGTGATAACTACCAGATAAAAAGCACAGCAGAGATTTCTCCAGCCTTGGCATTATGAGCTGCAAAAATTGCCACAATAAGTCAACAGGCAAAGTTTTTATGGCTTAAATATGTAATTAAAAAAGAAAACATCCTTTTCACCCAGGAAAACCTGAGCTGGTTTGAAACAGAACCTCCTGGTTTGAATCAGCACTCCAGAATCCAAGAGGGAGCTCACATCACTGAAAACTCAAAATTTGGGGTTCTCTATTTTTTATTATTCCATGGTTCATCCACGGTGGAAAATTAGATTCATTTGAGCCAAAAGAGAGCAAAATTATTTGTGTAATAGTAGCCCTAAAAAAAACCCCAAACACCTTAGGACAATCAGGTGTAGGATGAAACACAAACTTGAAATAACATAATGTTTTTGGCAGTTTGTCAACATTTTGTGACTAAAATGCTGCCCTACTTTCCAGCTTTTTTGCAAAGCTGGTGTGACTCCATCTAGCAATCCCTCCACCAGAACTTCCAAAAACTCATGAACAAATGAACAATTCTTTTTAGAGGATTCTCAAATACCAAGGAAGCCTTTGTGACACTTTAAATTTTACCCAACTGGGACATCAGTGGAACTTAATCCAGTGCTGTAATCACAGTGAGGGGCACTCATTACTAAGAAGATATTTTTAGGTCTGCCTTTTTTCTCATTTCATGGCATCTTTTACACTCTCTTTTAGTAGAACCTCAGAATTAAAGCCATCAAATCTCCTTTAAGGTACTGAAGGGAGTGCTTTATTTGGAAAAAACAAGGTAGGACGAGAAAATTAGAGAGGAAAAAAAAAGTTTTATGAAGTTTCCCTAATTGGCTGATCTTTATATATGGTTTCTACCATTGCAGCTGATTTTATCATGTCCTGAAAATACCAATTTAGACATAATTGCATTATGCTACAATGACAGAATTGCATTGATCCCCCATCAGGGATGGAATTCAGGCCCACATCAGGGGGTGAGATCAAGAGATAAATTGTTTTACTTATTGAATGTTTAGTGCAATAATGAGTATGGAAAAGATCCCACAGAAAGCTGTGTCAGCAAGCATCTATCACCTCTCCAGAACCAGGCCTGAATTTTGGGATGATCTGGAGTTTAACCTCCACCTGCACCACTGCAAACATTCATCTTTTCCCTGGAAAGCAGCAGCCGAGTGCCCACTTCTAAAATGTTGCTTTCCTAATATTAAAAATAGCACTGCAAACATTATTTTTGTCTCAGTTCCTCGCCAGCCTGGGCTGAGATCCTTCCCCACCATCCCTGCTGGATAATTTTTTGCAGGATCTCTCCCTGCTGTGAAATTTGGTGGTTACTGCTCAGTTTGTATCAGATTCTGCTTCTTCCCTTCTTGTTTTGAGCTGTTTCTGGCTCTGCTCCCTCTCTGCTCTGCCCTGCTGAGGCACACCTGCAATACCACTTTTAATTCCAGGCTCCAGACTTCAGGGAAGACAAGGAGCTGCTGGAGAGGCTCCAGTGGAGGCCACAGAGATGATCTGGGGTCTGCCCAAAATGGGGCAGCAGCAGCTGGCCCTGGGTGTGGAGTGCAGAGTTACACACTAAAGAACTGCAGGGTTCCAAATATATGGAAATACAAAGCTCAGATCCTGAGGCATCACAGGTGACCCTGCCTTTGCAGGGGGGTTGGACTGGGTGATCTCCAGAGTTCCCTCCCAACTCAGATTATCCCAGGATTGTGCCCAGTGCCCACCCCTGAGGATGCTGCATGCCCAGCCCCTCTCTCAGAGCCCTTCCTCACCAGGGAGAGCCTGGAGCCATGCTCAGGAAAGGGCTGCAAGGGCAAGAACCTTGCTGGAAAAGGGTCCAAGAATAACACCCCTGCACAAAGACTCGTGCAAACACATCCAGGATTTCCCCTGGTATCCATTCAGCCCCAGATTGTGTTTACCTCGCTGATTATTCATCAGCAGGATCTCATCAGGAGCAGAAGTCTCGGTTTCCAGCCATGAAAATAATCCTAAGATCACATCAGCATATTTAATTATTGTTGTGACATCAACCCACCCTCCCCAGGCACGTGTAAACACCTTCCTTTTGTTCCACTGAGACGGCTCGCTGGGTGGCCTCCTCAGAAAATAACGAGGAATAAAGGTGTTCAGAGAGATTTGTGTCAAAAACTACTCATCCATCCAAGAACAGAACAGAACAGCCTCTCTGCACACCTGTAATAAAAGCTGCATGGCTGTTTTGATAGCGCTGAGTCCCTAATCAAATAAAAGGGAGCTTGCATCATTAAACAGCAGCATCCTGAGAGGCGCTGATAGAACATCCTCACCCCCCGTTCAACCCTCACAGGTACAAACACAGCTTCTCACAATATCAAACTGCAGTTCAGCCTGTCCAACACTGAACTTGAAAAGATCCACGAGCCTGAGAAGCACCTTCAAAGCCACGACAAAAATCAATAATTTGTGGAGTTTAACACGGCGAAGGAACCCTTTCCATACTAATGGCACAACCAACACTTGCAGCTCTGTAAAGTCACCAAGGTCCAGCCTGAACCATTCCTTTACAGCGATCCAGATGAGCCTGGAGGAGCAGAGTTGTGACAGTGCAGGTCTGTTCACAAAAGAGGGGTTTAGGAGATGCTGAGGCTTGAAAAGGAGTCGGAGCAGCTCCTTGAGGAACTGAAACTCATCAATCTGCAGTGCCCCGACAGCAGAAATTCAGACAGGTCCCAGCGCCCCACAGAGCACACCTGCCTCTTCTGATAACCCTCAAAGCCCACGTTGCAAGCTCTCCCTGTCCTGAACTGTCTCCCCAATTAACATAATTGAGCTTAAATCCCGAGACACCGCTCTGCAGAAACCAGCTCTGCCGTGGCTGCTGCCTGGGGCGTGTTTGCCCGGCTCTGACAGTCTCCAGTGAAGCAGCATCTTTGCCCCTGTCAGTAAAACCCTTCCCCAGCACTCACACTCTGCTTTAGACCCCTTTCATCCTTCATATTCACAAAAAACTCTTTTTTTTCTTTTGTTGCCTGTTTTTATCCATCTGGCAGCTGCCCTGCTACCTCCCCAGGACGTGGCAGCCCTTGGAATGTGCATCCAAGGCAGGAAACTCCTCCTGCCCATGCCCCTGTTAGAGTTCAGGAACACATCATCATGGAATGATGATATACAGGGGCTTTTATTAGAGAGCTCTGGGTGTCAGGGGTGCACAGACCCAAATCTGACCCGACAGGGTTCCGAGCCAAACATGTTTTATACCCTATTGTTATATAACTTACATATCACTTATTAAACTTACATTGTTCTATTGTATACATTTTCTATATTTTATTTTATTCTATATTTTATTTTATTCTATATTTTATTTTATTCTATATTTTCTATTGTATACATTGATTTCATCCAAGCATGCATTTCTCGTGATCCCCCTCAAACCCCTAACGTAGTTTCTCTTTATTCTTCTCATGAATAAATAATTACATGTAATGGCTAAACAATCATCACATCCAATATACTGATTACACAGGTGCAGTTTCACATGATCCAGCAAACACAAGGCCCAACATTTCCCAGGGTTTACCAAGCCTAACTTTCCTTCTAACTCCCTGAATTTTCTATGATTTTAAAATCTTTTACCATCGCCTCCCCTGCACTCCCCTCCCCGTGTGCACTCACACTTGGGTGCACAGCCTGCAGATGGAAAAGGGAGCAAATCCTGGCATGGGAAGCATCTCCTTGTGCCCAGACAGAGGAAAAGATTTCATTGTTGCCCTTCCAGATAGTTTGAAGAGTTCCAATATGACCAAGCTCCCACTATCCCCCACATTTGGGAGAACCAAGCTCATTAAATGCTCGAGGCTGTCAGTTACAAACTCCACAACTCAGAATTTTCTGTTTAGACAAGAACATCAACTCCATGATCTGCCATAAATATTATTTTTTTCCCCAATAAAATCTGTGGGTTTTTTTAATTACATGTTTGTATCCAAATGTAAATTCATTATTATACCAGCTGTCATCCTAATGCTAAAATCAAATAAATAAAGGTGGATTTTTTTACTCTGGAGCACTGTAAACTGCAGACTTGAAAATATTCTCCATCAATCAGGTAATAAAAACTTTCCTCTTCTACAGCAATTTAGATTTTCTGGGAATGACAGTTATTGGTAATTGAGTAAAGCTGCTAAAAAACAAAATGAGGAGTTGCTCTTGATTGATAGCAAAGACCTTTCACTGCCCAGGTATCTGAATCCTGAGTGCAAAAATAACAACACATCAGCCAAGCCATAAACTTCCATCAGACATTAAACCAGAATTAAGTCTTCAGCCCAATTTCTAACTTACTAATCCCATTTATTCCATTCTTTGTTTCCTTCCTTCAGCAGCTTCCAGGCCATGAAAGTTCATTATGACCTGCCCTGTGATTACTCCAAGTTTTCTTAGTAGGCACTTGAGCTTTTTGAAACCCCAAATAAATTATATGTATCACTCCTCATTTATCCGTTATTTTGCTGACATCCCAGAGGAAAGAAAAATTTCCTTTTGGGACTGCTGCAATCCATTCTTAGAATATCATGCTCATTATTATCATTATCTCTATAGTTAATTTTCAGTTAATTTACTAAATATTGAGGTAAGAGCCATTGGCTCATAACTCCTGAGCTCCACCAGAGGGTTTTAAAAACATAGAAAACATCATTTTCCCTCTAGTTGTCCGGATTTTAACAAAATATTTTAAAGTTATTTTTAAAATAAAAAACCATTATTTTAAAAAGTATTTTTAATAAAATATTTTACTTCAGAAAATTCCTTCTTTAGTTTTGGAGATCCTTTGTGAAGGAATTGCCTCCATTTCAGAGAATCCACTTCAATAATCACCCCAGTTGTCTTCTGTGATTTTAATCTCCAGAATCCCTCGGTGTGCCACCAGCTCAGATTCCTGGGAATGAATGTGATTCTGACAAAATGATGGAAAATAGATTATCTGCATCTTTAATCAATAGTTTAAATGCATACAGGGTGTTGAAACATGGTGTTTACTCCACTATCCCTTGTGGAGTATAATTATGTTTTCTATACATGAAAGCAATTTAATTTGTTTGCATCGAGAGAGACACTCGTGTAATATTCAAAATAATAATGATGTGCACAATGATCCAGACAGGATTTAATTTTTTTGAACAATTCTGTACCAAACAACACAACCCTTTATTGCTTTAGCAGACTATCTGCAGTCAGCATTAAAAAAGAGAATCAGAAGTGAGCCCAAGCAGAAATGAGAGATGGTTTGATTAAACCCTGTGTTGTTCCACTCTTCCTCTGGACTCAATCTGCTCATTTCAGTGGGATAGAATAAATCAAAATAAGTGACAAATTAACTTTGTGTCTCCCCCATGCTCCAAGCACAGCATTTGAACTCCTCCTGACCTAAAAGTGCATCTTTAAAAGAGGGAACTGATTGTGTCTGCGCCAAATCTTGACCCATGGCGCTGTTTCTCTCCCTGGGATCAGCTCTGCTCCATTTGCACCTTGCAGTTCATTGTCCCATCCCAGCTTCAGCCCCTGCAGTCCCACCCTGCTTGTTTTTCTCTCTGCAGCCCACGGGGTTTGTGCTCCTGGCCTGAGATTTGGCTCATTTGTCCTTGGCATCATGTCCCCCCCTTTAGAGGCTCGACTCCTCAATTCTGTCAGTTTTGTAGATCAATTATAAATAAAGAACTAAATATCTTGTGTTCATGTAATTGCCAAGAAAAGCAGAATTCAGTGCTGAACTGTCCTCCTCTCTCCTCCTCAGCATCCCTGCTGTGGGACAGGCACTGCTTCCATCCCCTCTTCCCATCCCTGGAGTCAGCTGTGGAAAAGCTGAGACTGGAAGCAGCCCCTGTCTTTGTGGAATTTTGGTAACAGAGCTCTAACAGGAGTAAGTGATCAGTTTTGACATGCGATGCAAATCTGAATTTAAAAATATCATTTTCCTTCAAAGTTAATTATGAATCATTAGGAAGACTGAAATAAAATCTTCTACCACGTTCCTCACAGCTTTTCTGAGCAAATATGGAAAACAGAGATCACTTTAGAGGGCTGCTCCAAGGTAGCAGACACTGGGTAATGTTGGGGTTTATTTAAAACTGCCTCACATCTAAATCTTATGTTTTTGTGGTTGCATCTGGAAGTGCTGCAATTAACAGATAAAATCACCTCAGAGATAAAACTGGAGTGCATTAAAGTGAACAGGTTCATGGACAGACATTCATGAGTGCTGAAATGTGATCCCCACACTGCAAAAGCACTGCTCAGTTAGCACACACCAAAGGAGGAACAGGAATGCTGAGTATTTCTGCCCGGAAAGCAGCCCTTGGTACATTTAAATTCAACAGCTTTCCAAGCTCCATTCTCTCCTTGGGCCTGAGAGGGAATTACCAACATTGCTGAAGCTGCAGGAATTCCATTATTTCGTTTTCACATCTAGATTACCCTTCTCTTCTCCTCCCTTTTAAGTCACTCCAGAAAGAAAGGCGTTCCAACAAAACCAGAGGTTGTTTTGGTGGTGAATTTTTAAAGACAGACCAGAAGAAGGCAGAAACAGCAACGGATTCTTCCCTCTTTTCCTGGCACTACCTCAATCTCTGAGGAGCCCTCCTGCCCTCAACCCCACCCCTAATGCTGGAACATTTCAGGGAAATCTCACTGTGGGACAAACGCTGCCCCAAAGCCCAGCTGAGTCCAAGCCCTTCCCTCCTGAGTGCATTGGACCATAAATTTAAAAATAAATATAAAAAATAACATATTTATGCTTCTGGTGCGGGCCTGCAGATTGCACCCATCAAACATTTCGAGTGAAGGCAAGGGAGGTGCAATCGGAGCTGGGGGCTCACATCTGCTGAGACACACTAAAAAGCTGATTTTTCCAGAATGATGGAATTGTGGAGTGGTTTGGGTTGAAGGAACCCTAGAGATCATCACCACCATGGGACACCCTCC
The DNA here is from genome assembly GCF_963513975.1 of Fringilla coelebs. Classification (NCBI taxonomy): domain Eukaryota; kingdom Metazoa; phylum Chordata; class Aves; order Passeriformes; family Fringillidae; genus Fringilla; species Fringilla coelebs. The sequence continues at coordinate 23,162,817 of NC_140036.1, forward strand.
ACCATCCCAGGCTGCTCCAGTGTCCAACCCAGCCTTGGACAATTCAGGGATGAGGCAGCCACAGCTGGTCCATTCCAAATCAAACAAACCCCTGTTTTCCAGCATTTTCCTTCTTTCCTCACAGGATCAAAACTGTAATTGTCTATTTTTTTGCTACTTCTCTTTCCCACTGTCATTTCACATTTAGTATTTTCTAAGAAATAGTTTGTCTTTATTTAAATGGAAATTACCTGCCTCAAAAAGCAGCTTGAGGGTGAGTTAAAATCTGCTGTATCTCCAGGAAAATTAAGATAATTTCATCTGTATTGTTGCACCTTTATATTTTTCCTTGATACTGTGGTCAACTGCGCTTCTATATAAAATAAAAAATCCCAAGGCTTGGTGGCCATGCCAAGCCACAAGAGTGGCCTGAAAGAGGAAACTGGATTTTACAGAAATTTCACTTTATCATGTTCTAACACCACCTTTTACTCTGGAGTAAATTACCTGCAAAGATTGTAATAAAGAATTTCTGGGCACTGTATTGAAGAATAATAATGGCAATTTCATAGTGATTTCACAGGATTAACCACGCACCACACAAGAAAACCATCCCAGCAAAATCCAATTTGTTACTTTTCCAACACTGAATTTTCCCTCTCTTTGGCTGGCAATTAGTTATTACAAAAGTTTAATCAAAGACTCAGTTTCTTTAAATGCAGCACAGTCAGAGTAAGATTTAACCAATAATTAAGTAAATTGGACTTGGCTTAGTACACAGGAAACTGAGGATAATTCATAAACATTATCCATTAGCAACTTGTAAATTCACACGGTGCTTGAGATATTTTTTTAGAACTGATAGTATTTAAACATGCCATGAGAAAATAAAAGTTATTAGCAAGTCCATTAGAATGATAAATTGTTTTACCTGCCTGCAGAGAGGGAGGCTGCTGTTCAGAGAGAGGGAGACTGACCTGAAAGAGAAGTGGGGAAAACATTCCAAAATCCCAGCAGGAAAGGATGATGCATAAGCTTTCCAAAAGAAGAAAACATATCATGGATACAGTGAGAAGGAAAAAGAGAAACCCCTAAAAAAAACCAGGGAAATTAAAGACAGATTTGGGCCTTGCAGACTGTAGAGAGAGAATAATAAGACGTAAAGGAATATTTTAAATGAAAATGATGTAGAGAATGCTCAGCAATGCCTGGCTGGTTGCAGCTCCAACCTTTGCAAAGAGGGTCAGCAGCCACAAAATAACGCTCTCAAGTGCTGTTCAGTCAATTCCAACCCTGCTCTGCATAAAAATTGAGGTGGAACTTTGAAACCTGTGAGACTTTTACCAAAAGGAATGAGAGGTGGAAACACAGAGTGGCTGCCTGGAGTGTCCAGCCAGGAAAGGCAACAGAGTCTGAGATGCTGCCCCATTCTCAGGAATCTGGAATTTGGAATTTGGAAGGGAAATGTGGGACCTGCAAAGCTCTCCTGAAGATGGACACTGGCACAGCAAGTCCAGCTCTGTGACAATGTTTTGAAGAAAAGAAGAGAAGCAGAGGTGGGAGATTGCCCAGAGCAGCCTGGAAGTGCCCAAGGACAGAGCTTGGAGCACCTGGGACAGTGGGAGGTGTCCCTGCCCATGAAAAGAAATGATCTTTCAGACCTCCTCCAACCCAACCATTCTGTGACTCCCAGAGCTGCAACCTCTCCCTTTTCTCATCTTTTATTTTATACTGTGAACCAGTAGTTGGAGCAGGACTGAGGAAGACTCAGTTCCAAGACTTCCTCAACCACACAAAGTCAGAAGGATTATGCCCCAAAACCCCAAAGTCTCCACAAACCACCGAATGCCATCCACAGGTCCCAGACCACGAGGTATTTGGAGTATAAATTGGGTGTGATGCTCTCTGGGGCCAGGATTTTTAACTTGGACACTCCAATTCCACCTCAGCTCTGCTTTAGGTGTCAGGTTTTCCTATTGACTGGAAATACACCGAACTGTGCTTCACAGAATGTTCACTCCATCACTGAGGAGTGGATAAACCCCAGAAATATTGCATTACCATCTCCACAAAGAGTGTTTGGAGGGCTCTGTCTCGGCTGCTCCTGCATTTAGAGCTGCTGAGTCTGTTTGCTCAATTATGCAAGCAGGCTGATCATTATGGAGTTCTGCTATTTCGGTGCAGTTCATCCCCATTTTCTCTTTGATTTCTCCTCTTTCTTCAGCAGATTGGTTTTTAGCTGAAGGAGTCTGAGTTGTCACTTGGAGTTTGGCTGCCACACCTTTGATTCGTGTGATAAAACAGCAAATGCAGCCAGCAGCATCAAGAACTGTCTGTGGAAATGCTGATTTACTATTGCATTGCTTTGTTCTGAAAAAGGTACTGAAATAATGAATCTGTGGCACAGAAAAATATCCCTGGACTGGATTTTTGAAATATCACAGCTTGGTTTACAACACAGTTAAAGAATTTTTATCTTTAGGTACATTGACACACAGGATATCTTTAAAAAGAGTTAAATTCCAAGCTACTGCTGGCCAAAGCCTAATAAATGATGGGATGTTGTGGCTGTACTTCCCTGGATAAATATTTTGCAAAGAACTGAGCACTGAAAAGTAAATTCCTGTATCTGCCACTAAAACAATTAACTAATTTTGGGCATTCTATAAAGTTATAAAAAATAACACATTTCATCAGCATGCCTATTATGTGTTATGATCATCTGTTTTAACATAAAAAATAGAATTTTCTATTCATCCTCAATGCATGAGAGTTCCAGGACTACATTTAAGCCTCCACACATCAAAGTTTAACAGCAGTGAGACAAAAACGAATTGTGCTGTGGCACAAAGTCACACCTCATGGTCCCTTCACTGCATTAGCCATTCAGTCTAAGGGTAAAATTAATTAAGATGGCATTAGATACACAGCAAATACAAGGAAAAATAAGTGGCCTGAGCAGATTTCATTAAGTTCTAATGTGGTTTAAAATTGCTTTAATAGGTAAGTTCATGACACAGCACTTTTACTGCTGCTGAAAGGTCAAGGAGAGAAACCCAGCCAGGAGCCCACAATTTGAGTTTTGTGCCTTGTTGCAGTTTGGATGCTGATTTTCTTCTTGAGTTTTGTGCCTTGTTGCAGTTTGGATGTTGATTTTCTTCAGGTTTTTATGACACTGGCTATTCCTTCATTTCAGGTGGAGAACACAGGTAGGATTTCATCATCAGAATTACCCAGGAAATGGAATACTCACTTAAATAAGGAAATTGTGCTGGTTTGCAGAGTTCCTGGCGTGGGAGGATTCCAGGTCAATGCAACAGCCAACACTGAAGAGAGAGGGGAAGTCTCCAGTGTGAGTCCCTGCCCTGCACAGCAACCAAAGGGACACTGAAACTGACACTGGATCACCTCAAAGGTGCTCAACACAACACCAAGAGTCTTTTCCCAGGAATTTCCTCCTTGCCTTGGAATCACAATAAGGCATTTTGACTTCTCCAGGCTAAAAACAACCTACTGAAATATCAGAGCTGCTCAAATTGCCACTCTGATGGTTTGAGGGCTATTTTGCACAAAAATTGAAGTGCTGGGTGTAAGAACCCAAACTGGTGGTGACAGTGACATTAGTACATGCATATCTCATCTCTTGCCACTGGAATCCATAAAAAAGCAGGGAGATAAATGCTTTATTAGCTAACAGAGACTCCCTGGCTTTAAAGCCTTCTTCCACTGCCATAAAAACCTCCACAAATATTTGCAAACAACAGTCTGCACCCATGGGATCCTGTGTTTACACAATGTGATGGGTGATCACTGGGGCACACGGTGTGGATTTTTATTTTGTGGGGGTTTTTTAATTGCTCTAGAGCAATAAAACACAGAGTGTCCCTTAGTATGTGCATTTTCCAAGGAAATCTTTCCTGTTCCACAGCACCACCAAACAGCCCTCTCCATTTTACTGCTGCCTCCTCCACTGTGGGGCACCAGCAGGAGGGGGAAGAAAAAAAGAACAAAGTATTTCCATAAAATAAGATTGCCAAGGGATGCCAAAAAAGCCATTTTCTCCTAAATGTGGATCATCACTCAAGCGACTCTGGAGCTCCAGGATTTACATAGCCTAAATCTGGCTCTACACAAGCATTAAAAACCAAGTTACAACCCCTTGGAAAAGCTGTAAAGTTCGGGGTTTTTTGAAGTTTCCAAACTTCAGCAGCAGTGAGTCAGAGCTGCAGAGAGGGACAGGGACACAGAGAGGGGCAGGAGCAGCACAAGGGGGAGGCAAACACAAAATGCCCTGGCACAGGTGGGAGCTCAGCCCTTGATGTCAAACAAACTCCATCCGAGGCTCCTCTCTGACCTGCCAGCCCCTTGGACTGCCTGGATCCCAGGGAGGTTGAAAGCCTGAGTGGAGCCTGGCTGACAAGATATTTTGGGAGGAGGCTGGGATTGTTCCCACCACCCCCAGGAATGGCAGAGCTCCCACTGCCAAGCCTTTGATCAGCTTGTTGCCTGAACTTGGAGTGATTTGTCGTTGATTTGTCATTCCTTTCCTGCCTGGAGACGCAGGAATCTCGGGGAGAGCGAGTTAGCAGCTTGTCAAAACTGTGACTGGGGAGCAGGGGAGTCTGAGAAGTGCCTGCAAGAGGCTTCAGTTCCTTCCTTTCCTGGGCAAAAGGGACAAGGATGCTCCTGGATGGAGCAAGGCAGCCCAGGGACACACTCAGGGTTCTGCCTCTGCTTCAGGGATGAAACCTTCACCTAAGCTATCCCTGCGATTCACTTTCTGAAGTCACAAGTGTTCCCAACAATAAAGAAAAGCAACCACAGCAAAAAAAATACACCCAAATCTTGGGAAGCAAAACAGCTGGACAGCAGGCATGGCTGTGAGAAGAAACTGGTGAGCAATGTCATGAACCTGCAGCAGAAGTTGGAAATGGTGGAAGACTGATAGGGAAGGGCCAGAGAATGAAGCTTTTCACCATCTGCTTTAAAAAAACCTTCAAGGCAGAACACCTTTCCTGAAGTTCAGAAAGCTCAGTAATGCACAGCAGTTAACTCTGGAATCTCCAATGTGGAACAGAGGTGCCAAAATCCTTCTTTATCCAAACTTTGAACCATTTCTCTGCGCTCTCTGCTTCGTATTTTATGTCCCAGGATGGATCCTAGCAGTGGGAAGAATTAACCCAAATAAATTCACTGTGCAGTCACTTACCTGTTATTTTGTCAAGATAGGAGTGGTTTAGTCTGCTCATGAGAGGATGAGTCAACTTTCTTTTCAAAAAGCAATTGAAGATGCCAAGCACAGCTATTCAACAGAGGCATCACAAATGAGGGAGGTCAAGACAGGCTCCTTCTGCAGGCTTCCAGCAAGTTCTTTATGGCCCTTGACTCTTCATGCCTCTTCAAGAGCCAGGAACGTTCTGGATTAGTAAAGAAATGGAATGTTTTGTCAACAGAGAGAGGAGATAAAGAGCAGACAAAGTAATTCTGTAATTATCAGTCTGACAATGATCCCAGGCCGAGGAACGGAACGACCGAGGCAGAGCTCATTAAGCACAGAACTTTTAGAAAGTGTAATTAATGCCAATCAAACTCAGGTTTATAAAGATTAGATCATTGCCCAGCTAATGAGGTTTCTCTTTGTAAGATTAAGGATTGATTAATGAAAGGTGAAAAAATAAGAAACATTTAGTTTGGGTCCTGGATGGTTCATTTTAAAAAAGTTAGGGATGAACATGGTAAAGGATGGCATGAGCTGGGCTATGTCCCAAACTAAAAACCAAACTAAACCAAACCAAAACTAAAACCAGATGAAACAACACCTTGGTGCAATTATCAACATAAAATTACCAGATTTTAGCTTTCTTTTTGTTGAAAATTATGAAATAAAAATGCACCAAGCTTTCATATCAGAAGTGGAGAGAGACAGAGCACCGAGTACCCTCTCCACATCCTTTTAGACAGGATAATAGATAACAGCCTGAGGTTTTTTGGGCTGGGATTGTGTCTGAGAGGGTTTCTGTGGGTCACACAAGGCAGAACCAACCCTTTGTACACCCAAGCAGAGGAAAGGAAATCCATGGGCACATTCCTAACCTGGTGAAAAGCAGTTTATTAAACCCCAAGAAACTGATCTATTCCCATCTCCCCTTCTTTAAGATCCCCCCCAGTTTATCTCCAACCCTGTCCCAGTTTGAGGATGGATCCAGATGATTACCTGATAAAATCTTTCCACGTGTTTATTTTTAAATTGTTCATCCTTCAGTGCATTCCCTGCACTTCATCCTCCCAGGTGTCAAACACTTGTGTGCTTTTTGTTCCTCACATGTCACTCCAGAGCTTCTCTGTGCTATTGCCACCCTTCTCTTTTCCCCACAGATCCCATTTTCCCAACCAGTTCCATCAGCATCCTCTCATTTTTCTCCTGAGGGCCAGAGAAAACATCAAATAAGAGCAGCTCTGAGATTGATTCTTCAGAAATTCCACATTTGAGTCGCAGAGTTCCTCACAGTGCAAATCAAAACAAACTTAAAAGCCTCCCAGAAACCACAGGGTGAACAAGACTGAAAATGCATTATTCAGGCCAGCTGAAAGAAATAACATCCAGTTGTTGGACAATGGGATAAAAAAAATAGACTTCAAACTGAAAGTGTTTTTTAAAACAGTGACTAGAATTGATCGCAATGTCTCAGTGATTATTTGAAGCAGAAAATAATCTAATCCAGGCAGTGTTTTCTAAATTATTAAATTAATTTTAAACATAAACCCAAAGCCATGGCTGCTGGATTACATGGTAACAATAGGGTTCTTTTCCTGTCCCTCTGGCAGGTGTTTGTGGCTGAAAGTACCACCCGCAGCTCTTGTCTTGATTCCACAACTGTTCAGATCATTCAGATGGAAATATTTGTTTGTAAAACTCTTTTGGCAGGAAAAACATTCATTTAAGCCTTATTTTCTTCCCCTCCCCACCCCTATTTGTCATAGTAAGCTTATCCTGTAAATCCCATCTTTTTTCCACATCAGTGCCCTTATTTAGAATCATAAAATTATGGAATCATAAATTTGTGGAATCATAGAATCACTGAATCATAAAGTTGTAGAATCATTCAGCCCAACCTTTAAGACATATTTGTATACACTCATCTACATTAGCATATAAACACAAGGTTGAACAGGGAAGACACAAATATTTACCATAAGCTGTAAAAACTGCTATAAAATCCTACAAAAACCATCATAAGAACTTTAGAAACGCTGGATCTGGGATTATTTTTTGAAATTAAAATTACTGAGCTGAATTTTTTCCTTTTATTCAAATTACAGAAGCTAAAGAGTAGAACACACTCCTTGTTTTGTTTTACTTTAAACAAATAATGTACTAAACGTGGAAGGAAAACAACCTTTTCCCTCAGTTTTAAAAATGAGGCCACTAATATTTAAAAATAGGAGTTTTCCCACAGGTTTTTACCCATGGTGGCTTAACCCTACATTTGGGTGGAATTTGCCATCTGTTTCCTCTTGCATCACACCCTGAGTCAAACTTCCGGGCCTTTCTTTTGGCAGATGATGCACAAAAATCAGATAAAAATAAAAATTACTCTGAATGGAGGCTGCCAACAATGCCTTTGACTTGTGCCCTCTCCCAGGAATAAATCATATTTATAAAACATGTGTTATGCAAGTTGCCATCAGTTTTTATTCCCATTTTGCTGACTCAGAGAGCTTCTGACAGAGCCACCAGCTCAACCCCAGCTGAAGGCAACGTTTCACCACAGCCATGGCAACTGAAGAGCGGGAATAATTTGGAGGAAAATGAACATTTTATGTGTTTTTTAATCTCTGGAGGAGCTTCTGCTGGAGCAGCTGAGTGTGAGCCCTGCTCTGGAGCTGCCTCAGCAGGGCAGAGCTGTCACCCACCCAGCAGGCTGGTCCTGAGCTGCCTCTGCCTGCCTGAGCATCCCAAAATCCCCTCCAAAAAAATCTCAGAGCTTCAATTCCTGCATGGATGAGGCTCCCTGGGTCACCTCTACGGGGCTCTGGGTTGATTTCAGGTAAGAAACAGTCACCACCACTTCTTTTTGAATTTTAGGCACACACATCACTCCCTTCCTGAGAGCTGCATGGAGCACCAATCCCACACTGCAACACTCACCAGCCAAAACCTTAAATTTGGAGGCTAATTCAATAATTCTGTTAATTACAAACGCTCTACAATTACTTTTATATCCATAAAATAATCTTTTACAGGTGCCTCAACGCCTGCCCACGCACGCTGCCCAAGGTTCCTTCCCCTTTTAGAAAGGCACTCATTAGCATTTAGAAACAGATCCTTTCTACCTTCACTGTTGGCCTTAAAATTGATCAAGGGAGGACACAAAAAATCTGAATTTTATTTTGAAGTAAAAAGGTCTTAGAAGCTCGTATACAAAAGCTATAAAAATCCCTAATTAAAACCCCAGAGAGCCCAGAGATCTCTAAAAAGCACTTATCTTCTCAGAAGGCAGAGCTTTGTTCCCAGTCTATCTGTGCTCATAAACTGAAAATAGGTGAACACACTTCTGGCTGGATAAATTATTGTCTAATATACCATGCAACATGTACAGATTCATCTCATTACAAAGGGGTTTTTGTTTGTTGGGTTTTTTTTTTTTTCATTTTTAAGAATCATTTCCTGGCTCTCCAAAGAGAAATTTTTAATGTTATCTTCTTTAAACACATAAATATTTCCAGGATGCAAGAGATGCTTCGTGGTGGCAAAAGCTATCAATATTTTTTCCATCTGTTTACCACACTTGCTTTGAAACCAAATTAGTTGAAAATTCAATAAATAAACTTGCAGGTGAGAAAATCAAAGCAAAAAGAGAACTGCTTTTAACAAAGGGAAAAACCACAGGCTCCTGTTTTCTGTGGAGATGCAAATCTCCTCCTACATCACAAGGACTTTTTGAACTCCATTTTCTAAGGATGCTGGTGGGAAGTCAGCTCATTTCTCCCGTGTATTAAAGAGAATAATTTATTTTCCACAAGAAAAAAAAAATTAGGAGTGCATATGCAAATATCATTTCCAAATAAACCCATTCTGTTCAAAATCTCATTTGTGAATGAGGGAAATGTTGTGCAGCACGCAGTCAACAGCTTTTGTATCAGCAAAATGCAGAATGACAGGTTCCAAACGATCACTGCTTCATTCCATTCTGCCTTTCCTAGGATGGCAGCACAACAAAATCAGGTTTTTTTCTCAAATATGTCTATTTTACCATTATTTCATTTACTGGCATGTCAGGCTACACTGATTCCCTCTCCTCTTTTGTTTCTTCAGAATTTCAGAACCAGATTAATGAATTCATTTCTGGCAAACCCTGCCAGCTTCCTTTTCACTCTATTCCTCCAAAGGCCACTGTGAAATAAATATGAACTATGAGCTAACAGTTTAGCTAAGAACTAAAGCAGAAAGTGAAAATATTATTTAACTGAGAGGTTTGTGCTGCACTTTTTGTTGGGGTTTGGGTTTTTTGGGGTTTTTTTTTGCTGTTAGTGTAGAAATGCTGCTTGGCAACTCATCCCCATTCCTGGAGGTTTCCAAAATTCATCCAGCCAAGGACCTGAGCTTGGGATGGTCCAAGAAGTGTTCAGGGAGCAGGATGGGGTCATGGACTCAGCATTCCCATAATCTGTCTTAATTTAGACAACTGCAACATGATTAGTACAAAAACCTAAATAAAATCTGAATTTCTAGATTTGTACAGTAACAGCGAGAACGGTGGGGTTCAGCTGAACAATTCAAATGAAGATTCAGTCCTTCCTGACTGAATTCTGAGAGAGATTTTCAAGTCAAATTTCATCACCAGCATTTAATTTCCAAGCCCACATCCCCTAGCAGCTCTTGGGTCACTGCTGATTTTCTCAGTGCCTCAGGCACAGGCTGTCCCATTCCCAACCTCATTCCCAAACTGGGAAAATGGTTCCTGCAGATGGCAATGGGAGGCCTGGATTACAGGAAATTATTTACAATTAAAAATTATAATTAAAAAAATCGCACCAACCCAGGTTTTTAATGCTTTGCCTAATTTACTTTCCAAACTTCAGCCTGGCTACATTTATATTTCAGGTCTTGGGGGGAAAAAAAAGAAAGAAAGGTCAATTCATGATCTGCGTTGACTGCAATAATATTTCAGCATTTCCCTTGATAATATCTGCTGGAATTGTTTGTTTTGAGGGGAGCCAGCACAAACATCCAGGATGAATATCCAGGATGAATATCCAGAAGGAATATCCAGGATGAATATCCAGAAGGAATATCCACCAGGAATATCCAGGATGAATATCCAGAAGGAATATCCAGGATGAATACCCAGAATGAATATCCAGGATAAATATCCAGCATGAATATCCAGGATGGATATTCACCAGGAATATCCAGGATAAATATCCAGAATGAATATCCAGGATAAATATCCAGCATGAATATCCACCAGCAATATCCAGGATAAATATCCAGCATGAATATCTAGAAGGAATATCCAGGATAAATATCCAGGATGAATATCCAGAAGGAATATCCAGCAGGAATATCCAGCATGAATATCCAGCATGAATATCCAGGATAAATATCCAGCATGAATATTCAGGATGAATACCCAGAAGGAATATCCAGGATGAACATCCAGAATGAATATCCAGAAGTAATATCCAAGATAAATATCCAGTATGAATATCCAGGATGAATATCCACCAGGAATATCCAGCAGGAGCTCTGAGGTGAATTTGCAATTGCTGCCACTCTCAAGGCAGAATTTCAAGTGCTGCTCCAGGTGTGTTTTCCTTGAAGGAGCTGCAGCTCCATCCAGGAATGTTCCAGAAGTCCCTCATGGCAATGGCTGGAAGGACCAAAAATGGTGATATTTGGGGGTTTGTGTCATGAAACTCAACCCTAATTAAGCAGCAACCCTTATGGTGAGTTCTGAAGGGTGCAAACAGCTGAAGCTCTCAATACAGCAGTGAAAATGAATTCAGAAGTTAACAGATAGAAAAAAATGTTGAACAGAAAGGCAGGCTTGATTAAATGCTGCAAATCCACCCAGTCCTTCAAAAAAGTAACGTTGAAACCAAAAGGCAAACTTGATTAACTGCTGCAAATCCACCCAAGCACTGCTGCGTAATCATCCAGGTAAGAAACGGTCAGATTTCCATAAATTAATGAACTAATTATATTCACTAATACACAAATTAACTTTTAAACTCTAAATTATGGATGTGGACCGAACCCTCACTCGGGGAATTATTTTTTCACATAACACCAACATTCTGAACAATTTCTTTTCTCACATAATGTTACAAGTAAAAAGTTTCCCACAATAAAAGTAAAAAAGTTCATTTTTAGCTCCTGCTGCCAGCTGGGTAAAAGTTCTCTTCCCAAAGCCTTGGGTGAATCCTCACCTTTGCCACCACAGGAGGCTGCACCATTTGCATCCCTCAAGAAGTGAGACAGCCACCAGGATTATTAATGGCTTTCCCCTCAGCCAAATTTACAAATTGTCACAGAACCTCCCCTTATTTTTGCATGAAATTCCAAGCAAGTGAGCCGTGCACTTTTTAAGACGCTCAAAATCCAATTTTACACTTGTCTTAATCACTGCAGATCAGCTCCTCACACGTTGCAGCTGCCATCTGCTCAGCCATTTCTCAAATTCCCACCCAGAACCTCCTGCTGCTGCTGCTGCACACGCACAGGGGCCGTGTGTGCAAGGAATTCCCACCTGGGATGGGATCTTCATCCCAAAATCCCAGTGCTGCCGGGGCACTGGGTTGGCTCAGCCAGCCCAGGCAGGGGTGACGTGCCCAGAGTGGCTTCACAAATGATGGGGACACCCTCTAAAGGCAAAACAATCCCTAAAATACACCCCAATTAATCCCATTTTTTCCTAATCAATTCTTTTAAAATTCATATTAATCCTGGTTTTTTTCACCTCTCACAAATCATCCCACAACCCAATGACAGTAAAATCCAGATGAAGTTGCCTCCTCTCCAAGTGATGGAAATTCACACTGGAATGAAAGAAGAGGTGGCAGTGAACATCTGGCCAGATGTTCAGTGGCAGAAGAAACCACACCAGGCAAGCATTTCTGCCAGATCATCCCAAAGATGTGCATTTAGAAATGCCTGATTTCTGAGAACAGGGAAGTTCTTATCAGAATTGAAATGGCAGGAGATCACAATTCTATCCATCAGGTAAAAGCTGTTCTTAAATTTTTAATTTTTTTTTCAAAATGATAAATAATGCATTACTGCAAAAATGAACTTCTCTACACACTTCAAGCATTTCTAAAGCAGAGAAAAAGGAAAAAAATAAAGAGCAAAGTAAGAGCCTATTTTATCTTCTGGATCTGCTTTGGTACCAGATATGGAGACAGAAGATTCATTAATCTTTTCAGAAAGTCAAGCATTGCCTTTGAGGATAAATCCACTCCCTTTTCTTGCCTGGTTTAGGATTAGGGAATGGATTTACTTCCATTGCATGAGTTTGGAACAATGACACAGAAAAATGATTGCTCATTTTAAACATATTCAGCCCCCAATTAGGCTCTGAGCAGTAAAATGAAGATGGAAAACTCAGATTTTTTTAAACTGCCTGCATAAAGGGACAGGTTTGTGTACATTTGGTCTGTATTTTAAATTTAGAAATGATTTTACCATGGCCAGTTGCCCTTGTGGAGACACACATCTCTACATCCAGGCTAATTTTGTTTCCTAAAATAATATTATAATTAAGCTTTCATTCTTTTCTTTCTCCTCCCAAAGTCTTTGGGTTCTAGGTACCAAATTAAAATGCTTGACTGAAATGGGATGCCAGCTAAAAATGCCCATTTTTTGCCTATGTTAATATTTATAGCAGGGTTACACTCACCTCACCCCTGTTACTGTAGGATTGATTGATTGATTGATTTTACATTCCCCATTTTCCTGCTCCATCCTGGCTCCTGAAGCTTTTTCCTGAGCTATTTTCAGAGGTTTAAAAACTGGGAAGTGAGAGGACAAAAATGCAGGAATTATCAGGGGTGCTCATGTCCTTAACTGGACATTGGCTGAGCAGTTCAGATGATTTTACCTTAAAAAAGGCCAAAGCTAAAAATGCAAATGCCCAGCTCTGAAGGGCACTGCTGGCTTCAACTCTCCCCCCAAAAAATTAGAAAATAGCTAATAGGATCAGAAATCCACAAAGAATTTCATGGAGCTCTATGATCAACCCTTTATTATTTGCTTGTTGACTGACGTGCTAAAGGATCTGTCTGAAAAACTGCAAAAAATATTGAAATAAGGAAATTTAGCAAAAGAAAAATATGCAGAAGATGAGAAAGCACCCTTGGGTCAGTCAGGGAACCCAGAAACACAATTTATACCTGAGCTTTTGGGGCTGGGCAGGACCAGCAGGGAATAATCCTGCTTTGATTATTCCACTTGTAGAAAACGTTATGGACACCCCTAAATGGGTTTTCTCCATGCAAACCCAGGACTAAAGAATTTAAAATCCTTTTTAAAGAGCTCAGAATGTTGTGGCACATCTTTGTGCTGGGCTTTCTTTGAATGATGCATTGGTATTTTTGATCCCAAATTCTGGTGTGAACGTGTTTAAGATCTTGACAGGGAAGGGAGAAAGTGGAATGATCTTTACAGAATGGATTTTCCAGAAGGTAAAATCAGCAGAGCCACCTGTAATTATTAATTTAATAATTAGATGTGAACCATAAAGACATAAGTGGAGGCAAGGGAAATCCCCCTCAGTTCTTACAAAAGGCTTAAAAAAACCCAAGATAATGGGACATCTAATATGGAAACAAGCTACTGGGCATAATAAATTGAATTAATAAAGATTCGAGTTGTAACATATTGTCACAGCTCAGAAACCCCTGTACAGATGATTTTCCACCCAGTACCAAACTCAAAGCCAGAGATTCTCTCTCTAAGGAACCCCATTAATGCCCTGCTGAAACAAATCTGAATTTAATTCTGCCTCTGTGGGAAACAGCTCTGGTTGCTTCCCTCTTTTACTGCCACGCCATAAAACCACAGGAATTAGATTTAGGAGCAGCCACCTGCTTTCTCAACAGACTGCCAACACCTGATACTTTTTTATTATCCTTTTTGAGACTTATTATGGTTGCAGCCAGAATTTCCTGAAACTTTGGGGCTTGGGTGAAAGGCAGTGAATAATAACAGGTAAAACTCAACTTCTATTCTTCCCTAACTGTGTGGTAATTTTTGATTTCCCCTCCAAAACCACTTTCCTATTTATTATTTAATCAGTGAAGACCAAAGGTGCCACAAATAAATGATGCCCCACATTTTGAGTGTGAATAAAATGTGAGGGAGCAACACAAGACCAGACCCAGGAGGAATCAGAGGGGGATTTGCTTTCCTTTTCCTTATCCCAGGCCATCAATCCCTCCCTCCCCCTGCTGCTGCTCCATTTCCACCCACACTGCCCTCAAGATAGAGCTGAAGAAGCAGGTGGAAGTCATTCCAGACGTAATTTTGTTTAAAAACTACGGATAAACAATGCTGGAATTAGCCCCAAAAGGAGAACTTGAAAGTTGCTAAATGAAAATTCAAAGTCAGCACCCAAAATCGTGTTGCTTTAGTACTCCACCTTTACTCACTGGTTAGTAAAAAGCGCTAAAATGAAATTTTCTTTGGACACTTCCATGAATCTGAAACACTTCTGCTATGCCAGACTCTTAATTACCAACAAAAAATAGGACTAACCATGTGTGCAAGCAGGAAAGTTGATGATAATAAGATTAGAGACATATTCAGATGGAGTAACAAAGCATCAAAATGTTTGTTCTGATTATCTGAGTCCCTGCCCACACTGCAGCTCAGGGCTTTAAAGCAGAACTCCCAAGACTTTTGGTGACTTTCTCCCTGCAATGCTATAAAAGAAAATGCTTTTCAGCATTCCTGAAAAAGATTTTCAGGATAAATCAGAGCCAAATTAACAGCAAAGAGAGGTCCATCAGATATATGTCATCTTACAGTGGGGAAGAAATTTTTAAGCACTGAAAGGGCATCATCACAGGAATGTGAAAGGCAGAAGATTTAAAAAAATAATTATGCTTCATTTTGCAGCCAGGACTGAGTAAACCATGCCTTAACCCAATCCCATTCAACCATAGCTTTGTTTTAAGATGTATTTCTACTTATTTAAAACTAAAACTTGCACTTCTATTTCACACCTGTGTGGCTGAATATATTTCAGCTTCTCTAGAGGTTCTGATTCAAACCCAGCATTCTTTTCCCCCTCTGAGGGACTCCTGAGAGCTTTCTATTTCATGCATTCCAACAATTCCATTCCAACAATTTCTCCTTTTCCATGTAACACTGCATTGGCTCCACCTCAGAGCTGACCAAACCCAACTGGGATCCCACTTTCCAGCAGCTGAACTGCAGATTTTTTTTCCCCTCAGAGTTAACAGGACTGGGGGATAAATTTATAAATCAGTGAAGCCCCTTTCTGGTGAATCCGCACAGCATTCACAGCTCAGTGAATTCTCATTTCAGGAAACATTTCATTCCCTTATTATTTTGGGAAGTTACAACTGGAGGAAGAGCAACGTCCACACCAACCTCCCAGTCTGACAGCACAGATTGCTCCACTCCTTCGCCTCAAATTTCAATTATTTGCTGATTTTGTCACACTACCTGAAGGTTTCTACACCACCTCTTTTTTTTTTCATGTAAATAAAGCTACTTTCCTATTCCAGGGAAGCAGATAACCTCTGGCATTCACTCCATGACCAGCTTTTCCCTTCTTTTAAATGAACAGCCTGTACTAAAAAGAGGCTGTAAAATGTTGACTACAAAACAGCAAACAAATGGTTTGGCTTGGCTGTGAAACTCTTGCAACACTTTCTACTGAAATAAAAAGCTGTGATTCTACCATGGCTACCTCCACTGTGATTTCTATTGAATTAAAATCTGGCTCAGGATTGCAAATCCTTCCTGCAGGCAGGCAGAATCCATGCAAACAAAACTGAAATGATAATTGAGAGAGGGTTCTTGAATAAATGCTGAATTTATCCTGGACAACACCCCTCTGCCTCTGATTGCCATTCTGCTTGTCCAAAGGGAGGGTTATTTCCTGAACATGGAGATTGTGCTGAACGTGCATGCTCACGTGGGCACATGAACAGAGAAATTGTTTCTCTTTGTTAAGAGACCATTTCACTAAAATTCATTCCAAAATTCACTAAATTTCGCTAAAATTCCTTCTTAAATTAATTCACTAAAGTGTCATTGTACAAACATTCCTTACTGAGGCACAGATTGCTTGCACAAGCCACACAGAATTATTGGTAGAGAGCAGGGAGCACTGCTTTCCTCAATCCATGCTCTCCCTGCACGGCTGAAATGGGAAGAAATGCAAAAAAATCCCCTTTTACACCCAGAAGTGTGGATGTTACTGCCCCAAATGTCCTGAGAAGTGACATTAATACAGCCAGGCTGCAGGCTGGAGAAGCACCCACACTGTCAGTGCTGCTAGAGCAGCTTCATTCCTCACTCTTAGGGAGTATTTAGATATTGGTATCAAATTAGCCCAATTAGTTTGAGTGGAATCTATGCCAAATCCAGCTCAGCTTCCTTAAATCACACCAACCAAGCTTTGTCTGAGTTCTGCCATTTTTAAGAATCAGGATCCAGCTGCATCTGCTCAGTGGAACCTCCCATTTCCCACCAGGTCTAATCTGCTGCTTTTATCAGTCCAGAGGAATGGAAGGAAGCAAAATAAACTGCCAGAGCACAATCACTGCCTTCTTCACACTGCCCATCCTGCTGCAGAGATGGAGAATTTATATCAGTGTGGGCACAAAGTGCCAGCAACCTCAGGAAAAATGGAAAAGGAAATCAAACTAAAATGTAGCTGCCCAAATGGAGTCACCCTGAATGAGAGCTTCTGCTGGTTTCAATGTGTTTCTCTCTATGCTCACAATGATTTATACTGCTGCTGAGTGTTTTTTATCTTATTTAGACAAAAAGCCACACATATCTCCATCCTAAGGTGAATTTAGCTGGGATAGTATGAAGGGCAGTAGTTTGAAAATGTTCTTGATAGTTAGAAGTGGAAGAAAAGAAGTTTCCACATCCAGAGCAGTGGTGATGCCTCAGCTTTTGGCTTTTCTATGTTTCAGGTTCTGTGCTGCTTTAGTGTGTGGGTCTGGGTTTCACATCAGGGGATGCTGAGCTCTGTGCACAGAGCAGGGAGACAAAACAATTCCTGCTCCAGCTGGGCACCAAGGACAAATGAGCCAAATCTCAGGCCAGGAGCACAAACCCCGTGGGCTGGAGAGAGAAAAACAAGCAGGGTGGGACTGCAGGGGCTGAAGCTGGGATGGGACAATGAACTGCAAGGTGCAAATGGAGCAGAGCTGATCCCAGGGAGAGACCCCGGCAGCGCTCGGGGATTTTGGGGCCATTTTGGTTCATCTTGGGTGCAGCCCTGGCTGGGCTCTGGTGCTGCCCCAGGTGGATCCATGGAGGAGATCCTTTGGATAAATCCCTGCTTTATTCTGGGACTCTGCCCAGCCCCTGCTCCAGGGCAGCCTGCACAGGGCATCAGAGGGGTGAAGGATGCTGAGGCTTTCCTGAAGGAGCTGCTGCAAGAACAAAGAGCAGCTCGTGCAGAATCCCTCTGCCAGAACTGAACTGTCACCTGGAAAGCTGTTTATAAATAATTACAGAACTTTAACAAGAGTTTTACTGTTCACAAAAACCAGGATTCCCTTTCTGGGCTTGCAGGATTCGCTATCCAGGGAAGGGAACTTTTGATCTTGCTCAGCTTTATCACAAATGCCAAGGCAGGACTCCTGGCAGAGCCTCACACCGAAGTCCTGCATTTTGACATTCCACTCAGCCACAGGGATGGGCAAACCAGCGAGGAAAAGGAGCCCAGCAGCAGAAACTGAACTTCTGAAGGCTGAAAATATCCACAGGGTTGATTCCTGGGGTATCTACACAACTTCATCCAGCCCTGTGCTGGAAGTTGGAGGATAAGCTAATAAGAAAAAGGAATTTTCTTGAAGGCTGCTTACAAATCTGGGCAGAAAGTGAAGCTTCCACGAGGCTGGGAATGTGTAAATCCCTGATATCACACAGCAGGGAATGCCTGTATTTTTTGGAAAAACCAAGTTTTCCAGTCTACAACAAACTCTCATTTTTAGGCTAAGAATTAAAGGCTGAGTTTCACCCCAGAGAGTAAATGCAGAAGAAAAACAAGTTCTGTCCTTAAGATTTCATGCATTTAGTCACTTTATACCCCAACAAATTGCAAACAATTAACCAGGAGCCCACAAACTGCAGGCAGTTTGTAATTCACCACGCTCTGGAGTCTTGGTGAGACTGGATCATTGTTCAGTAAAATAATACCCCCAGAAGTGGTAAATACACAATCAAACAGAAGCAGGTTCCCTTCCTGGCTACTCCTTAAGAGCAGCAGCGCTCCTGCAAACCATCAGATCCTTCTGATTAGATAAAAAAACCCCAGCAGAGAACTGGGAGGCACAAGAGATGTGAAATCACAATTAAACAAAAGCAGGAAGAAACGGGGAGACAACACAGAGCAAAATAAAGCACACAAATTAACGCAGCACCTTTGAAATGAGGGGTGTGTGGTGATAAGATTCAAGTGAAAAACCTGGGAAATCTCTCATAAAAAGTAATATCTGAGCCATTTATCTCACAGTCAAGGCTGGCAAAATCTTTTGCTTTGCCCTGAGAGAAGAAAAGCATTAAGTGAGGTTTCTGAGAGCTGCCTAGCTGGAAACCTGACCAGTGTGGAAGAGGCTGTTGAGCCAAGATTACAATAAGCTGGGCTTCAAACTGTGTGAAATCATAGGAGGCAATCAAAGCATTGATTCCACAAAGAACCCACAGGAAGAAATTCCTCTCCACAAAAAGAAATTCCACAGAGATCCCTGCTGGAATGGTGAGTGCACAGAGAAGAAAAGCAGGAGCTGCCCCGTGGCCACAAAACCTTTGATTGCCAAACATCTGCTCCAGAATCAACATCCTGCCTCCAAAAACTTGTCCTACCACTGCTGTTTTTTACTGGGAGGCTGATCCCTGTGGAACTGCAGCAGATCTGATCCCAGGGCAGTGGGATCACTGCAGCACCACCAGCATCATCAACTGGCTGATTTTGTGTCATATCAAAATATTATTACCTACTATTATCAACCCCACAGATTTAAAACTGGGAAACAAATCCAGCTCTCAAATTTACTCCTCCAACCACAGGATTCAGAGAGAACTTGCCATTTACTCAAAAAAAAAGAAAAATCAGACCAAACTCAGTGTCGTTAATCTAGAGGGAAATCTAAACAGGAGGATGAGCACTGCAAAATTGTAGAGCACAAAAATCTTTCAGGAGAAATTACAGTGCAGGAAAACGGCAGAATAACGGTATTGAACACAGGCTTTTATTTTAAAGTGTAAATAATAATGTTTGTCTTGGGATTGGTTTTCAATTTAAGCCCCATCCAGCCACGTTGTTTGTTATGGATTTAGCCTTCAGTATGAATTGGAGGTAATTATGAGTTTGGATTAAATGAAGAATTTGGGAATGCTCAGCACTACTGGGCACTCCACCACTCTTGAATCTCCACTGACAAAAAAAAAATCAAATTAAAAAGCTGTAGCTACACCGTGATTAACACTGAAATGGAACTTTTTGGCTCTCTGAGATAATCTTCATGCTGACCTAGTTAATTAACTGAAGGTGTGTTTTAAATCAGCCAGACTGAGCATTAAAGTGGACACTAAATGTAAGAATGGTGTGCAGTGCTCTGAGTGGACCCTGCACTCACTGAAAATGGAGTTATAACTCAGCAGTTACAGCAAACACTGACAAAGCAGCAATGAAACCAGGGCCTTAACCCTCCTGATTTATTTTTATTATCCCCTAACAATCCAGGCTTTCTCACCAACAGTAACTTTCTTTATTTTAGTGGGTAATAGAGAGCACTGTTATTTTTTTTAACAAATACAATGAGTGCTCTGAGTTTCCTCAGTGATATTTAACAGTCTCTTCATCAGTTTAATTTCTTTTCTACTTATGCTTTCAGCAAAATATGTTGGGCTTTTCTACCTCGGGCCTTAGGATGCTGTGGAACATTTTCCTTCAAGGAAATAGAATATCTGTCCATAAGTGCCATGTTTTGCAGTCCCTCCTTCCTCCTGCATTATCTCCATGTGGAATTATGCAAAATTTCTCTGTTCTTCCTGCCCTCCAGCCTCTCTGAAGAGAATGAGGTAAAACATCTCGAGTTCAGAATTTTTTTGCTGCCCTCTTCCAAAAATTCTTATCTGATTTTAGAGGAATTGTTTTGTGTTGATGCTTAAAATTGTGGTTACTTAGCTGAGCAGTTTAATGTCAAAATTTATTTTGCCCCCACATGCATATGATCAAATTCATATGATCAGTCAGGCTGCCTGAATTTGAAAACATATATAAAAAGACTATTAATTTTTTCCATTCCCATGCTGCTATTTTTTAATGCAGTGCTTCATGCAGAGCCTCCTTTATGGAAAACAATAAGCTTTTTCCTGTTCTAACATCCTTAGGTTTAGTGTTTCTAAAACCTGTACCAGATAATGAATTTAAAATCAAGAAACCTGGAATTAAAATGGATGGGCAGAGGAAATCCAAAGCAGGAAGGACTCGAAAGGAGCGGCCACACTTGGAAACAGCCTCTGTTTCTACTCCCAAACCCCAAGGATCAAGCTCCAAGCAGACAAAACCTAAAGACCCCAATGAGCTGTAAATCCACTCAACTTCCTGGTGAAAATGGGGTTCTTCTCCTGCCTGAAAAAATCCAGGGAAACTTTGCTGCTCCTCCTCCTCCCTGTCCTGTCAGTGGGATTGTAACTTCTGAGGAAGCTTCAACCTGAGCTCCTGAGGATTGTAATCAGCTCTAATCCTCACAGCTCCCCAGGATTTATCCCCACTGCCAGCGTGGCTTCTCTGCCCTCTCTTTGGTGTGAATCTCTGCAGAAAATGAACTCCTTGGAAAGCAGCTCTGGCTCAGCACTACAAAGCATCTCCTGCCCTCCCGACACGGAGCTCTTCACGCTCACCCTGCAACTCCCGCAAACTGTTGCGAGTCCTAAGAAAAGGGAAAGAAGAAAGGAGCTTATCTGCAAGAATAAATAACATGCTGGACTAATGGGTAAGAGGAGCAGCTTTCAGACACAAAAGGTCCTTGAACCTTGAGCTGAAAGCCCAGCTCCACTCTGTTTATGCCCATGGCGAGTGCTGGGATAAAAAGGTGAGATCAGCAGCAGCTGTAAAGCACTTCAGCTGATCACACCTAAAACACCAAATACACTTAGAAACTCTGGGTGAATAAAGGAAATTCAAGTTGCAGTCCTCTTCTGCTCCTGGTAGGGCCCACAGAAGGACTGATTTCTGCTTTTGGTGCAACAAGGGTGACTGCAGTGACACAGTGTGGGCAGAAATCATTCACTGCTGCCAAGGGGACAGAAAAACACAAAACACAGCGGTCACAAGGGTCCCAGGACAAGGGAAGAGATGAGAATGTTGACTCCATGTTATTTTATGATATATATTATATTAAAAACTCTACTAAAAGAATAGATGGAAGGATTTCATCAGAAGGCAGCTAAGAATAGAAAAGGAATGAGTAACAAAGGTTTGTCTCTGACTGAGACAGTCTGGACAGCTGGACTGGGATTGGCCATTAATTAGAAACAACCACATGAGACCAATCCCAGACCCACCTGTTGCATCCCACAGCAGCAGACAATCATTGTTTGCATTTTGTTCCTGAGGCCTCTCAGCTTCTCAGGAGGAAAATTCCTAAGGAAAGGATTTTTCATAAAACATCATGGCTACACAAAAGGGCAAAAAAAGGAAACCCAAATGCTGCAGAGGGAGCATGGAAACCAAAATCCTGTTTTTTTCAGAGAATTACAGAATGGCCTGGGTTGGAAGGGACCTGAGAAGTTGTCTAGTTCCAAACCCCTGCCATGGGGACACCTTCCACTATGCCAGGCTTCTCCAAGCCCCTGGCCTTGACCTCACTCCATCCCCAATCCTCCCCTCAATCCCTTGCATTTTCCTCTCCCCATCCATATCATTTCCCTATTCATGCACAGAATTCTCCCTGACATTTGTAACCAAACGAGTCCAGGCTGTGGAAGGCAGCACATTGCAGATGCAGAAACAAAACAGAGATAAAAGGGAAATGCTGCTGTGGGGACCCAGCTCAGTTAAAAATCCCAGTTCTTCCCAAGCACAGCCTGTGTCCCTCTAAAAATACTGCTCTATTATAACATAAACCAAACCACAAGCTCTTTTTGTTTGCTGCTTTTTAAAAGTATATTATCCTTTTTTTTCCCCACTATGAAAATCCTTTTTTTTGTACAGATAATAAAATTTAAGTGCAGCTCCATTAAAACTTCGGGTCACATTCCCTCCACCACACCTCTCTGCATTAGGAAGGAAGAGATAAATTTTTAATCTTTTATTTTTAATGAAGATTAAAGAACAAGTTCTGCTTTGCTTGCCTTGGCTCCCCATACATTTTAATGTATATTGATTTGTATAAATGTCTCATTTAGAGCATATTTTTGTGAGTATTAATGGGCCTTGGACAGGTAAGATTATTCCTCCTGTCCCATTGCCAATCTCTTTGGTCAAAGTTGAAGAACACAATACTTTGTTCTGAGATGAAAAAGGAAGACAAAGAGATGGGAATATCAAAGGATCAATGTCCCCAGCAGGAACAGACCCTGTGGGCACTGGAGCCAGCTCAAAACTCTGCCTTGAATTGACTACAAGGGGAAATTTGGGCTTATTTTTGCTAATCACTTTCCATTTTCCCATTGATTTTCATAAATTCTGGGTTGATTTTATCAGGAAAGGATTTCTGAAGGTGAACTGGAAGCCAGCAGAGTTTTCCTGCTCTCCTGGATGGATTCAGGCTGCCTTTGCTGTGTAGCACCTGAGGAGGTGGAAACACCAGCTCACGTCCTCAAGTGCAGCTCTGAAATTACTTCTCCACCCCCCCTCATTATCATAAAATGATCAACAACAAAAAAATGGAATAAAACAACACCAGACATTTGGCAGAAGGACTGCAGAAATCAAATATTTTACATCTTCTGAGAAAAAAGTGACTAGTGTATTTAAAGTGATTTCTGAGGTCTCACACAAATCACCTGAGGTTATTTTTTACTGTTTCTGTCACCTACCCCATTCAGACATTTCAGTTTTGTAATGTCTCACAAGTGGAAATCCAAGCTATGGGAATATATAATCTCTCATGAAATCCAAATAAAACTTGGGAACTTTTGTGAAGTTATCAAACCCTTCTTTCATAGTTCAATGACAGAAGAAAAAAAAAAAAACCAAATAAACCACTTAATCCAGGTCACACCACCTCCCTCTTTGGCTACTCTTTACTCATATTAAACCATTTCCTACTTTCTCCTCTTGAGCCTCCACCTTTTAATTCATGCTGGTTATTAAACAGATTCCAACAATAAAGTCCCACAGTCCTGTCCACCATGGATATAACTTCCCATACACTGACACTTCTAAAAACTGTGATTAATATTTCTCCAATATTTACAGTTGCCATGAAAGCTGAAGGTTTTCCTTGCTGACCACAAAATATTTTGATCTTTCACTTCAGGCAATAAAGTCCTCAGCACACAATAGGGAAATCAAGGTCCAGATATCCTACAAATGATGGGAATTCCAGATCACCTCCTTTTTCATTTTCCAGTAGACAAAATCCAGCAACTCCTTCCGATTTTCCTGAACAACTTGGGGGATTTTGCTGCTCACGACTCCAGATGTCCCCATTACCCACAGAAACCCCTAATCCTCTCCTGGACAAAGTTTTGCAAAGCCAGCATCCTCCTCCCAGAAGGATTCCAACTCACTAAGGCTGCAGGTTGGCATTATTAGCCCACTATTTTTGATTATTTATCTTTCAAAATACTGGCAAATAAACGTAAGTCATTAGAAGAGGTGTAAAAACCTGTTGGTGATGCAAAAACCAGCACTTGAAGTAGATAATGGTGAGATGTTTCTGCAGGAATATGGAAAAGCTGCAACAGTATTTTAATCTGTTTACTACAAGGAAAAAAAAGCACACACATTTTGTTGGCTTGTGTCTCCAAAGGCTGATAATTCAGTGTATCAATGTGATTGCCACCTGGAGAGTCCAAGGATGCAAAGGAAAACAAGGCTTTGGGGGAAAGATTCTCTCAACCATATGGAAGGATGACAAAGAGTCCTGGAAATGGTGACAACATTTCGTTTGTGAGTGGAAACAAGTGAATTTCTCATGTTTAATCCTTGGTGGTGCACAGACAGAAACTGCTCACTGATGTTAATGACAAAGGTAAAGGTCAGCTCAGCTTTGGGGAACAGTCCAGTCAAGCAAAGCCTGGGAACATATGCCTAATTCCAAGTATAATTGACTAAAGTGGCTAAAATTGAGCACCTGCTTAAGTGCTTTGATGGCTCGGTGCCTAATGAAATATTAATCACAAATGGCAGCGAGCCATTACACCAAGAAGGTCTTATTTATCCTGAATTGATTTATATAATAATTAAGGTCTAGATAATCAGCCATAGTAGGAAGCCTGACAATGTTCTCATCTGAATCAGCACATTCCAGCAGTACTGAACCCACAGTGAAACACTCCTGGTTCCAATTAACCTTGTCAGGGGTTTTATTTTGGAAAGGAGCTGGCAAAGCAGTGGTGCCACCCCGGCCACTGCTGTGCATTGAGCCTTGACTCTTAACACTGCTCCCAACCCTTCTATACATCTCTTTTTCTAACAGGAAAGAGGAATTTGGGCAAGACTTTGCCTATGCATTCTTTAAAATGTTATATAAGTCAAGGTGCCAACAGCTTTAATAAAGGAGGTGAAATGTTACAATGACAGGCAGTAACAAAAATGGTATTTTTGTCAAAGATCAGCGTCACAAAATGAGGGTAAATTCATATTACCATTCCCCCTTAATGTTTCCCCTATATTTTTCAGAAGCAAATTAAATATATGCAGATTAGCACCAAACCAAAGAGATTAGAATAGAAAATGCACTCTCATATATTTTTCTAATCTTCCTTTACTCAGCATTGCAACAATTTCTCCTTCTGCAGAATCAGATTAAAACAGGGCTGACTGCTCTGGCTTCTTGGTTTATCAGATTCCAATTAAAGAAGGCTGATGTTTTCCAAGGTATTTTAGTAAGTCAAAAATATTTTTTAATTAGGTCTGAACATCTTGCAAATAAAATATTGCGCTACAATCCGATCAAATGGAATTAATATTTGTCAAATGCCATTTGGCACTTCCCAGCAAATGAGGACAGTTCTGCTGCCTGTGATGGTTTCAGATGTGTGGAACCACTGCCTGCCAAAGGCAGGACTGAGCAGGACTTGTACGTGTGCTGGATTTTCATCATTTACTCATCCATCTCAATCTGGCAGAACATTTTCATTTAAAAAGATGAGAGTTTGGACAATGTAACCTTATTAAAACAAGCTTCCACCGAGCTGCAAAAAAACCCCAACTCCTGCCTAAGGACAGTTGCTGATGTTACTGTTGGAAAAGGGAACCATTCTGGATGAATCCCTGCTTTTAACCACTCTCCCACAGCAGCACCATCTCAGGGCAGGAGCAGTTGCATTTCCATGATGTGGTGCAGGAGCCCTGGGCTCTGGGCAGGAAATCCAGCCCAGACAATGATGTGGATCTGCTGCAGCAGCTGTGCAGCCCTGACCAGCCTGGGCTGGACTGGGAAAGCTGGGCCCAGGTGCACAATGCCCAGCCCAGGGGCTCCTGAATGGGGAATTTCCAGCTGGACTCAACGCTGATTCCCAACAGATGAGGCAAATCCAAGGAACACCTGTTAGCTTTGGGAGGAAGGGGGAAAAATTGGCACCATAACGTGGGATGAATCATCAGAATATAAAGGCATTAAAGGGAAAGAACGGATTTGCTTTCAGATCTGCGAGCCAGGCAAGAATATTTAATATTTGTCACATTCTTTCTAGAGGGACGGTGACTCATTTGGATCAGGATCCTTTCATAATTCAGCTTCAGCTAAATTACAAAGGCAGCTCTCAAACAAAGAGCACATTAAAGATGGGTTGGAAGAAGACAATGCTCCAGAGGAGCCCTGAGCCCTGCAGACAGCATCAGGCCACAAAGAACAGAATCCATCACGAGGAGGGGCTGGGCTGCCATGGCAGCTCTGAACCAGAACCTCTGGAGTTTGGGGCACCCATTCCACACATGGTGATGCCTTCTGGGGCTGCCTAAACACAGAGGGCAGACAAAATTAATTAAGAATAAGAATTAATGAAGGGAATAAGAAGCAGTTCTGTTGGTTGAAGCCCTTCAGGTGCATCCAGGGCAGCCCAAGCCCCCCAGGGGCTGCCCCCAAAATGCCCCACGGCTCACGGGTTCCACACTTGGATCACTTTGGGCCATTGGCACTTTGGGGGTTCACCCTCCAATCCCAGCTCCAGGCAATGAAGGCACTGACCCCCAGTTTGCTCCCCCAGCTCACTTTTGTTTCCATCTCTGGCCCTGGGGCAGTGAGGTGTCCTTGACTGCCAGGCCTGGAGAGGAATTGTTGTGTCTGCCCAAAATGGGACAGCAGCAGCAGCTGGCCCTGGGTGTGGAGTGCAGAGTCACACACTAAAGAACTGCAGGGTTACAAATATATGGAAACACAAAGCTCAAATCCTAAAGCACCATTCCCCTTTAGAGGCCTGACAAGGTCTCTACCTTGTCAAGTCTCTATGCTAATATCTACTGGCAGTATGTATCTAACAACAGTAAATATCTAACAGCAGTGCTGTTCATATTCCCCTGCAATGGGAATGCAAAGGGAGCCCAGTCCAGGCAGGATGAGGGTGGGCATTTCCCTGGAGAGAGGATGGGAAAGCCAGCAGAGCAAGAACAGGAGGGAGCTTTGTGCTGGGAAGGTCCTCACGGGGTCTGTTCCAATGTCTCACATGCACAGGTCAGAAACAACAAGCATGGAAGGAGTTTTCACTGAGTTTTCCTTATTGTGCCTAAAATCAGGACTTTTCAAGCACAGGGAAAGCTTTTAGCTCCAAGAAAAATCTTGTTTCTAACTACCCTAACCCTCTCAACCACAATGACAAACCCTGCAGGATAAAATCAAGACTATTTTAAACTTATGAGTCAGATTTTGTCTTCATTTCCACCACAGAAGTAATCTGTTACTTCAAGTTAAGATATTTGCTTTGCAGAACCTGCTGTTATTCAGGCACTGTGTTACCTGAGGAGTACCACAAATTGCAGGGCAGGCACACAGCAGTGGGGCAGCTCCTGACCTACTTCAGATCATCCCTGTCACGTTTCAGAGCTTTCAAACATCACCTGGAACGAAGCAGGTCAGGAAGAAATGGGCTGGGAAACGTTTAAGGTTGCCACAGAATCAATTGAGTGTGAATGAGAAGCCTTTTGGGACTTCTGTCTGTGCTGAAGTGGAATTCCTGCTTTGATCTTAAAAAAACCCTTCTCAGACAAGTGGGGTAATGAAGACCATCAATAAAGAGGCCAAAATACCGTGGGCAGCTGCTGGCAGAGAGTCTGGAAAGGTTAATGGATGAAATGGAAATCCACCTCCAGCCTGCCTCGTGGCTGCTACATCCCCACAACATCTGTGTTTGGAGGGAACAATTCCCTGCATGAGCTGGCTGGAGAGCTTCTGGGAAGCTGGTTTGGATGAAGATATTGTTAGGAAAGGGGAAAATAGGTAAATAATGATGTCACGTGGGTCAGCCATATCCTTGGTCTCCAAAACACTGGCAGAGATCCTGACAAGGAAGGTAAATGTGCTTTATTTTATTAAACCCATGAACTGTGGACAATGTGTGCCTGCAGAAATTGTGTCATTGCAGGATTTCAAACATGAACCCCTCAGAAAGAGTGGGAACACTGAAACCCTGGATGGGCAAACCAGCAGGGACAGGGACTGAGCAGTGCTGCCACCACACAGCTCCCATCACAGAATTCCAGAATCACTGGGCTGGGAGAGACCTTCAAGATCATCCAGTCCAGCCCAGCCCCAACACCCCAACTCACCCCTGGCACCCAGTGCCACATCCAGGCTTTATTAAACACACCCAGGGATGGGGACTGCACCACCTCCCCGGGCAGAACATTCCAGAACTTTATCACTCTATCAGTGAAAAACTTTTTCCTGATATCCAACCTATATACAAGCCCATCTCAAGCCTCTCTTCTTGGGGTAGAACAAGCACAGGAGCATCACTGTCCCAGCCCAATCTCCTCCCAAAATAAGTGGCACAGTGGCATTTACCTGAGTGAAACCATCACTTATGGAAGTGCCTCCCTCCTCAGCCAGGTTTGTGCTGCCAGTGCCATTTTCCTGCAATCCCCTCCCTCTTCCCACACCATCCAACACGACTCCAGATGTTCCCACTACCCACAGAAACCCCTCATCCTCTCCTGACCCCACAAGCTCTTGGCTTCGCTCCACTCCCGCAGGAATTCACTCCACAGGTTAATGTTGCATTTGCATAAATATTTATTTTCTTTCAGGGCTTCCTTTCTGCTGCCTTTCTCTTTCATTACAAGTCCCCTGGTTCTTGTGTTATGGGAGAGGCTGAGTGCAAGTGCCAGATTTACTTTTTGTGCGTGGCAATTCATTACTGGGATATCTCCATCCTGTGCCCTCTTTATGTCCCCCCTCTGCACTAAACCCTCCCAGAGTTTTAATTCTTCCCTCACACAGAAGCCATTCAAGCCATTTGCCATAATTAAAACAATTAATTTCAGGAAAGATCCGGGCTGCTACACAGAGAATTCAGAAAGGAGAGAGGAATAAGTTGAGAGAATCACTGAGCATCCTCCACCTACTGGGACTTTTTGGAAGCTTTTCCCTGCACACATTTCCATGCAGAGAAGCCCACTGCTCTCAGGCACCCCAGCTAATAATATTTAAGTGTTTTAATAATCTGGTAAAGTGCAGTGAATGTGTTTAATTTGTTAAGAGTTTCTGTAGCAGCACTGCTGGTTTTGAATTCCTGCTTACAAGAATTTAAATTTATTGCTACAGCACTAACTTATGGGCCTGCTTTTCCCAGGAGCAGCGACTTGAGAGGAAAAAAACTAAAAGGAATTTTTTTTTTATCCACAAAAACCTCTAGGACACAGCACTAAAAATGTATTTACAATGAAACCGAGATAAAGACTTTTTGTAGCTGAACTTTAGTCTATTAATATTTAACAGCACCAACATCTAATTAACATTTCAGCAGAGATGACCTTTCCAAGAAACAGGTATGTCTACAAAAATATATATAATTTTTTTTGGTTGATAAGATGGTATGGATGACACGTCCTTTAGGAGGGACTGAACTGCGAGGAACATTTTTTAAATCTTGTAAGGTTTAAAAAACCTCTAGTAATTTCCTTACTAGATTGTAAATAACTGAGCTGGGGCATCAATTAAATGACAGCCAGTTCTTCCTCTTCTTCTCCCCAGAATTTTGGAAAAGCAAAGTTTGTGACACGAGACACGGTGTCAGCTCTGAGTGAAGCACTCCTGGCTGCTCAATCCTCAGCCCCTTCCCTGCTGCAATTCTGTCTCCCTTCATCCTTCCGTGTTTCTGAAGTGACATTTGTGTAACTCTTTGGTTTGGAGCTGTTTGGAACCATATTCAGGAAGATTTGTGAAAATGAACAGTGGAGGGGCAGGGGGAGCAGCAGAGAGGTGAGAGGGACAGACCACCCAAACCAGGACATGCCTCATTTCCACCTACCTTAATTCAGTAAAAAGCCAAAAAATACAACAACAAATAATCCTCTGCTGATCTGCCTTGATCAATGTGATCAGTGCAGTCTCAAGCCATGACACAAAGAGCTCCACTCTGGTTAATTAGCCTGGCAGCCAGGGGAAATGCCCAGAACACTTTGATACCTCCCCTTTACTGCACTGAAAGGAAAGCAAGATGTTATTCAAAAACCACATCTAAAGGACAGGCAAAGCTTGTTTATCAGCCTCAGAGCCTCCCACCACTGTGCAGGGCCCTGATGATTCCCTTTATTAAACTCAGCTCTGCACCAAAGCTCTGCAGAGGCCTTGGATGGACCCTTAAATCAAATCCACGAGAGGTCCTGAAGCTTCTGAACAAAGCTGTGCTTCAGCTGGAGGATGTATTTATTTGTCTGGCTTTGTAACACCTTCTCACAAACCAGCAAAGCCTTTGTTCAACCCTTCACTGGGATAAACTCCAGTGAATTAGTTATTCTTTGGTCTGAAGAAAACTAATTACTTGACATGAATCTAAGACAAGAGACACTTTCTCCTTCCAAGGGCAAGAGGAGCCCACCCTGCTCAGCCCAGCCTCCTTCTGGAATGTTTGACACAGAACAAGAAGCTGAGCTCCATAATTCACTTCCCTCACACCCGGCTGCACAAGGAGCAGCAGCTCTGAACCAGCCCTGCAGAGCTTTTGGTGGCCACAAAAAACTGCCCAGGCTGCTCAGAGAGAGGGGGACAGTCACAACCACAGCCACTCTTCAGAGTATTGTCATTTCAACCAGCTTTCTCTCAAAGACACAATTGTGGTAGGAAAAAGGGGAAAAAATAGTCCCCAAAAGCAGATCTGCGTGGTTTGTTATCTAACGTGGCTGTTGCTGCAGTCAGGTAAGAAATGCAGAATTTATATTGTATAAAAAGGCTGTGATTTAACTGCCTGCAGAATTTACATGTTGTTTTCCCTTACTTTTTCTGGCTCGTTTGTTTTTGGGGTGATCTGGCTTGTTTTGTTGTTCTGGGATTTGTTTTTGTTTTTGGTAGAATGCAGGATGGTTGAATTAAATGCTTCACATGATAGATGAATAATGTCTATTCCTCATCTGCACTTTGTACCTCCAGGTTCTTCCACCCTCACACACGGCAGGATCAGGATCTCCATCTCCAGCAGGAATCCAGCCTGGATTCCCACTGGGACCAGCCCTTTGCCTTGCATTTCCATAAGCAGCCAACTTTTGTCCCCCCTGTTTTGATGACAATGGTTGTTTGGCTGTCCAGCCTCAGTTCCAGCTACAATAACCTTCTGGACAAAACATTTCATGCCATTGCTCCTGCCAAAAATTTAATTGCATCCAACGATGCATCAGAAACAAAAGTGTTACCTAATGAATTTTATCCCTAACTGTGGCTTTATCTTTCCTTCTTCACTAATTTCTCAAGGTTGCTGGAAGGCAGATCCCACCCCTGCATGGGAAGTCACCAAAACCCTGACTGCTGGTTTTGAGGGCTGCATCTCCTGATCAGCAATAAAACTCTCCAGGTTGTTCCCTGATTTGTTTTGGTTTTTTTTTTGAATGATTATTAAAAGTTTGAGATGGTTCACACACAAAGATGGGCACCAGGCCAAGTTTCAGCCCAGCTGAAGCAAAGATCTGCTGGTAGACAGGGATGTGCTTCCCTGGAAAATTAAACCCAATGAAGTGCAACAACTCTGGTGGCACCTGGGGACTGATGAGCACAGGAGCTGGACACCTGCCCAGATTCAACACCAGCCTACCTAAGGTTACAAATACACTTCAGTATCTTTTTACATCAAATCTCTCTATTTTTTCCTAAAAACTGAGTACCAGTATAAAGTGCTGGCCCAACTGCTGTCCTGAATGTGGCTCTGAAGCCTCTGTTAAAGCAAATCCATCCTTGTGGATGCATTTTGCACATTTTGTGTTGACACCAAAGTGAGGTGTGCAGCCAACTGAGAGCTCCCTCCTTTGTCATTCCTGACAAAGATAAGGAACCTGGTTAAGATATAAAAGTGAGATTTCTAAGGAGCACAGAATCACACAAAAGGGCTGGGAGGGACCTCAGAGCTCATCCCCCTGCCATGGGCAGAGACACCTTCCACTGCTCCCAGCCCTGTCCACCCTGGCCTTGGATGCTTCCAGGGGCAGCCACAGCTTCTCTGGGCACCTGTGCCAGGGCCTCCCCACCCTCACAGGGACAGATTTGAGTGGGTTTGGAAAGAAATCCCAGAGCAGATGACATCCATCATCAGGAAGGTTTCCAGAGCGCCGTTTGCGCGCTCGGCTCCTTGAGCCGCGCTGAGCATGCGAGGTGTGAGCCTGAACTTCCCGCTGGCATGGTGTGAGGTCACACAGGGAGCAGGGGAAACCTGACCTTCCCAAAGCCCAAAATTCCTGCTGTGACATTTACACAGATGGAACATTCCCTTCTCTTTTCCATTTATCCAACTGCCAGGTGTCAGGGCCTGGCGTGGAGCGCTCTCCACTGCTGGCAGCTGAGCAATTCCCTGCCCAGCTCACGGGTCTGGAATGCTCTGCTTGCCATGAACTTGAACAGGATGGCAACCCAGGAGGCCTGGGGTGTGTGAAACAACACAAGAACCCTGCAGCTAACGTTAAATTCCTGTCATTTCTGCCCTCACTGGAATCAGGGTCAGGCCACTGACATGATTTTTCAGAATGCTGCCTTGGAGCTCTCCATGGGCAGGACAACAGAATCCTGCTACAAATCCATCCATGTTACACTGCCAGGTAAATTCCTGCCTCTTTCCTCTCCCTTCCACTCTAATATGCACCTCTATTATGTTTAAAAAACAAAAGAAAAGTGTTCTCAGTAGCACTAAGCAGCTGATGTGATACCTACAGAGCTCCTCTGAGAATTTCCAGAATGTTTTACAGCACAACTCTAATGCTGATTCCCAAAGACAGCTATTTTAGTTTTTCAGCATAATGCTGGGGTTTTTTTTAAATACCAGAGTGATTTCTGGTCTGGGGAAAATGTCATTAAGTATTGCCCTTTCCTACTCACCTCTGATGAGATCAGAATGGGCACAGGCAAAGCCCTCGTTGCTCCTGCCCACAAATCAATATTTACTGCGGCACAGAAGGAGGGACAGAGGAGAAAAGACAAAACCCCCTCAATTTCTAATAACAATTTTCCTTCCTCACCCCTGTTCTTCCAGGTGCTGTTTATTAAGAGCGAGTGAACAACTCCTGATGGTTCAGTTCTGCTGCCAGAAGAACTGCAGCAAACGGAACATTCTCATTTATTACCCAGCTCACCTTCACCACGGCCCCTCTGCTTTTCTCCAATTCCCAGCACGGATTTGCAGCCACCACCAACACCACTCCAGACATCCAGCAGAGGAAGAGTTTCTAGCATTGTTTTTATAATTGTTCCACACTCCTGGATCCCAGCTACACTTCAAGGAGACCGAGACAAAGGCAGCGAGAGGGTCAGCAATGACTCCTGAGTTCCAGAAGTCAAGAGTTCAGCTCCGAGGAAGGAACTCATCTGGTCTTCCTTGGAAGCTGGTGGCTTAAACATGTGACACTGAATTTTCTGGAAATTGTGGCTGCAAAGTCTTCTGAACACCTGCCATTCCCCCCTAGCATCTTTTCTTAGTGTTCTGATGGAAAATTAATTAAATCCCACAAATTTATGACCCACGGGTGGTTTTGAGCCCTGAAATCTCACTGCTGCTCTAGGACAAATTATTGAGGTCTAGACATGGCAACCTGTGCAATTTCTCCATTTAATTTATTTTTGATAAACCTTTACCATGCTACCTGAATTCTCATGTTCTTGCAGACAATTCAACAGAGTCACCCTGAAACAGCAACGCTGATTTTCTGACTGGAATCCAAAAGAAATACATAATATTGCCTGTTTAAAAGAGAGTTCCAACTACTCCCTGTGAGATCATTTTGCTGTGTTAATACTTCAGTAATTTTTTCATTCATTCCATTTTTCATTTAGGCCATTTACTTTTTTTTCTCTTTTAATAACAACATTTTAAGCCTTTTCCCCTTTCTTTTGTACTGATTGCTGTAAATCCCCAAACTCACTACTTATAATCTGCATTTTTTTAAATTATTGCTAGCCTTTTTTTTGCATTTGTCAACCAATTATTCAAATGAAGGCCAAATTCCCTTTATCTTCCATTATCATTCTAGAATCAGCCTTGCTGTCAGCACTGTCAGTGCCAGGAATAATTCCATTACTCCTCCCAAAACCAGCCCTGAACCCAGATAAACCAGTACATCAGAAACCCCTGTAAGACAGTTCTAATATCCATTTTTTTTGTGTCCAGTTTCTCCATTGATCACCTCTGTTTTGAGCTTGAACAAATTGAAACCACCTGGGTATAAAAATATCACAACAAAAAGCTTAGCTCAAACAAGTGATTCAATTTGGCCTAAAACCGACCCACAGTAATAAGAGATGGATTTTATGTTCTTTATTAGTGATTTTCAGGGTCCAGCCCTTCTGCTATGGAAATCTTTTGTCACTTCAGAATTTGATCCTGAGTTTTTCCTCACTAAATATTGCAATCTCAGAAAGAATCACAGAATTCCTGATGTTGGGACAGACCTTTGACCTCTTCAAGACCAACTGTCCACCACCAAACCACGTCCTCAAGTGCCACACCCACACCTGAGGACATGGTTGGGTGGTTTTTTGAAATGTTCAAAAGTTTTTTTGAACATTTCAAGGATGGAGACTCCACCACTCCCCTGAGCAGCCTGCTCCAATGCTTGACCACCTCTCCACGAGGAAACTCTCCCCAATATCTGCTTTTCCTGGTGCAGCTGAGCCCATTTCACACACACAGGGAGAGAAGCGCAGCATTCCCATTATCAGAGCGCTCACATTCACATTTTGGTGGTTCTTAAGCAAAATTTTGCCTGTCAGGTGAAAGTTTCCTCCACTTTCACCTTGCCCACTATCGAGACAGAATCTGAGGGATCTGCCCTCAGCTCCACAAATGGGATTTCTGACATTGGCCCAAAAGAAAAGCCCCTTAATCCCCAATATCAGAGTAGCTGAAAACAACTCCCAAAAGAAGAAAGCATTTCTGGGGCTGCTGCAAGTATTAACTCATTTTCTCGCATGAGGTAATCAGCCTGTCTAAAATATTTCATCCCTACCCACAGAATCTATTTTTTTTCTTGGCCTTTCCAGTGCCTACCATGGCAGCAGGGTAATTTAATGCTGCTTCGAGTCTGCTCTGACCTGGGGCTCCAGCACCAGCTGAGCAGCTGCCTCTGCCTGCTTCATGTGATTCCAAAGTTTTGCTAAATTTACAGCATCAATACTGAGGATTTACCTTCATTATCCTTTTTTTCCTTTAATTTTGCAGCGTACCTCTAATAAAAACACTTTAGCCAGTAAATCCACCCTGTGCTGCACCATGTGTAGGTTGGAAACATTAAAAAAAAGCCCAGGAAATTAGGAAAAAGTCTCTGCTGTCCCCAATTCCTTCACACTCCTCACATCCTGGTTCCCACCTTTGCACATTACCAGCCTGGAAACACTTGTGTGTGTGAGTGTTTTCTTTTTCTGGCAGCTAAACAAACAAACCACACACATTAATTTTAATGAGCACCTCAAGGTTTTTCTCTAAAAGAACTCTGAAGAATATTTAATAGCTGAGATAAACACTCCATTAAGGTAAGGAGGTTGTTGAGTATTACAGTTCCTTAAATATTGTCCCTGTGGAGATCACAGTGATCATTAAAAAATCGAACCCGTGGAAAAGAGAGAAATAACTGAGTGCAGGGAGAAGAAGTGAGTGAAAAATTTGTGGTGGGGCACTGGGGTCAGGTCAGAATTTCCCTGCACAAGAAGAAGAACAGAGCTTTTTGGGAATCTCCAGCCCCTACCCCAGACCCCTCTCAAGTTGATTTTGTCATCAAATTTTGCCTTTTAGAAGGCCACTATGTCCATACAACACTGGTTAAAAGGTGTTGAGACAGAATAATTTCAAAGCAGCAAATTATTATCACAGCCTGTTTAGGGAAAGTGACTTTAATGAAAGGAGAAAAAAAAATCCCAAGCCAAAATATTCATTTCATCAGAAATTCCACAGATATTCCATTACTTTTAACTCTCCTTCTGTGGGTCAGCTCTCACTTCTGAGTTCCTACGCAGAAAAAAACTGTGCATCGTTAGAACTTTGAAAAACCTGAAAACATTCATTTTATGTGCTAGGCAAAGATGCAAAAGTGAGGCAAAATGCCAAAGCAGAAATGGCATAAAAATAGCCAGCAATTTTTTAATCTGCAGAGCCTTTTACCTCCACTAGCAGCTGAACCATCTGTTCTGCAGTTGTTCAGGTCTGCAGGAAGAAGGGTGTAAAAGCTCAAATGTTGTGTTGTTTAAAGCTTTGACAATCTGCTGGGTAATGAAGTTTCACAATAAATAAGTAATAATAGCAATAATGATTCCTTTTTAACTGTGCAACCAAAATAAATCTGCAAAACAAATTTAAGATGAAAAGATTTGATGGCTGAGTATGTCTTCAAAACAAGTCTGATGTTCTCCAGCTCCTGGGGAGGACATCCTAAGCCATTAATGGGTCCTCACTCACCTGCTGTCCCTTACCCTCAGGAATTCCTCATGGGGGAGGAAACCAGGGCAGTGCCTGCAGCATTTGTTTTATTTTATTTTACACCTTGAGACTTTGGGTTTGCCTTTCTCCAATAAAAACTTCCTCAAGAACCTCCCAAAACTCATTTACTCCTGCTGTGCCTCAGTGTCCCTGATGCCTCAGGTTTTATTTTTTATATATTTCACATTCTGTGCTGCTTTAGTCTGTGGGTCTGGGTTCACATCAGGGGATGCTGAGCTCTGTGCACAGAGCAGGGAGACAAAACAATTCCTGCTCCAGCTGGGCACCAAGGACAAATGAGCCAAATCTCAGGCCAGGAGCACAAACCCCGTGGGCTGCAGAGAGAAAAACAAGCAGGGTGGGACTGCAGGGGCTGAAGCTGGGATGGGACAATGAACTGCAAGGTGCAAATGGAGCAGAGCTGATCCCAGGGAGAGACCCCGGCAGCGCTTGGGGATTTTGGGCCCATTTTGGTTCATCTTGGGTGCAGCCCTGGCTGGGCTCTGGTGCTGCCCCAGGTGGATCCATGGAGGAGATCCTTGGGATAAATCCCTGCTTTATTCTGGGACTCTGCCCAGCCCCAGCCTGCACAGGGCATCACCACCAGGCAAAGGGGATAAAGGCATGGAAAGCTGTGAGGATCCACAGGAATGGATCATCTCCTCTGGGACCACTGAAATGAGAAGAAAGGTCACAAGGTTGGCCCACACCACATTCACCCTCAAATAATCCTTTTAGCAGACCAACAGAGCCACCTGGCAGGCTCAGGGCGGTCACAGCCCAGCAGGGCCAGGGCAGAGCCCAGCTCAGCAGATCCTGCTGCTCCAGGTGTGGGAATGTCTCACCTGAACAGGAATAACCACAGGGATCCCTCCATTCAGGACCTGCTCAGATGATTTCCAGCCACGTACCCAGGGATTTCACTCTTAACAAAATAACCACACTAGAAAATTGCTTCATGCGCCTCCTGCCACTTTTAGGCTTCCAAACACCCCACCAAATCCGGGCTGGAAGAACTCCCAGACTAAAGATTCAATAAAATAAGTAGCATTTCTTTTATTATTTAATTAAAAAAAAATAGCCTGGCAGGCTGGATAGTCAATCAAAACCCCACAGCTTGTTAGACAATCAAAATAAGTTAGGCTTGATCTATGGAGTACATCTGATAATGTCCTCAAATCCTTCAAAAGGGGCTTAAATCCAGATCATGCTTTATGAAACTGGCTCAGTGGCCCAAAACCAGGAGATTCTGTCCCATGAAATGCACCTCATTTGAGCAGCAGATTTGACACAGATCAGAGTTTGGATGGCTTTGCTGGAGTTCTTGGGTTGAGCTCTCTACACCTCCAAAGATGAAGCCAACGGGACATTTGGGAATGTTTGTTTCTGTTTTCCAGCTAAAGCCAAAGGCTCTCCTGAAAAGCAAAAGTAAGATGAAGGATGAAGTCCTGAGCTGGGACATCACCCATCCTTCATCTCCTACACCACCTTCCATACCTATTTTCCTGCATCTTGTCACAAAAAGAGGAAAAAATGTGTTGATCTGAGCAGCCCCTTCCATGTGAACGCACACTCTGTGTCCCCCTTCTTTCCTCTTCCAGCAAATCCATCCCTGACCCCAAGGATTCCCCTTGGAGCCTTCTTGGCCCTTCCTCACTGTGGCACAAACAGGAACTTACACTGAGTCCCAACCCATTTCCCAAGAGGATTCTGGAATTCCCCCAGCCAGGTAAAGCACATTCCTGAGCCCTGATTTCCTTCTGTCCATTGACTATGCCCCAAGCCTGCACCAGACACTCTGCAGCTCCTGGAATTCTCTTCCTGGGGATTTCATTTAATACAAATAATATGCATTAACAAGGCATATTTTGCTTTTCTTGGGGGATGATTTTCCATAACTCATTCATTATTTATGTTCTTTTAATATGCTGGAGATGGCTGCTCTGCACACCCCAGCTTCACCACTCGAAAATCTCCTCAAAGAAAGGCTGAAACCTCTCATATCCCTTTAAGGGATTTGGGGTAGAATTAATAATACATATTAATAATTCAATTTTTCTTTTTGCCTGGTGGTGGACGAGCAGTTTTCACAGTGGCTGAGCAGTTTTCACACAGCAATACCAATCTGCATTAATAATGCAATTTTTCCCCCCTCTTTCCAAGTGGCTGATGGGCAAGTTGCTTATGAAATAATCAGTTTGATAATAGGTAGTTTTGCTTTGCAGTGACTCAAAACCCAGAGAGACTCACAAAGTGTTGCACCAAAGACAAAATCCATCAATCCCCTCTGCTTTTCCTATCAGGAGCATGGGAAGGATTCACCCACCAGCCACTTCCTCCAAGCTTCTGCAGCAGACTCTAAATAAATACTGGGAATTCTTCCTCTCCTCGTAACCAGCACTGGGAATTTCTACTCCCACCTGCCGGTAGGAATAAAATTTAAGATGATTTCACCTTTTTATGAAAGGGAAAAGGAAGGCAAAATCAAGATAATCACAGAATCACTGAGGCTGGGAAAGCCCTGGGGACATTCAGGGGCTCTTCTGCAAGGAAGGCCTTAAAATTCCTAAAAAATCCCTCCTAGCCCTAAAATATTTCTTTGCAATTCTAGCAACAATCCCTTTCTATCCTTCAGCCCCTCTGACCCTTTCTTCTGGTTTATGAGAAACCAGTTTGGAAGAATTTCCTGCCCTTAATGGTTTCCTGGCTATTTTTTGTGCAGGATATTGTTATAAAAGCAGGTGATAGATTCAGGTATTGATTCCCTTTAAAGATGGTTTATCAGATGGGAGAGAGATTTTTATCTCCCTGCCACCTCAGGGCCCAGGGCTTTTAGCAGCTGGACAATTATGAGTTTGAAACTGTCCTTTTAAAGGAAATATCAATAGATCACTCTATGCTTATAAAATACAGGAAGCTTAAATGCCACTGAATTGCATAATCTGGAAATGTTCACAATATTTAAATGCATACAACCAGTCATTTCAGCAAGACAAAACAAGGATAAACAAGAAAGGGAAGGAAACAGGAAAAGAAATGGTTTTATCTGCCTTTGCAGTTCAACTGGAATTTATTTTTAGTTAATGATAACAGACTCAAAAAGTATCCAAGCACTGAGCAATAGCAGAAGTGTCATTTGGAGCAGAGTTAAACACACTCTCACTGTCATTAATCACGGCAAAAGTGACAGAAGAAAAATGAGCTGGCTCTGTATATCTAATGTATTAATTCTCCCTCAGATTGGCTCAATGCATGAGCAAGTAAAAACAGGTACACCTCTGGAAAAGGACAGGAATGGCACTCTCAGGCTTCCTAGTAGGAAGAAATAGAATTATTTTTTCCTCAAAGAAAGATTTTAGAAGTTCCAAAAAACCAAAGACTTTTCTTAAAAATGGCTGAATAATTACAATTGAAAAAATAACTAAACTCAGCAGCTAAACCCCATTTTTATAGAGCACATTTTCCTTTCTTTCCTCCTAGTTCCCACATTTTCTGCTAAGGATTGAATCCTATTAATTTGCTGGAGATCTGGCTAACTTTCTCCTTTAGAGTCCCCCCAAAGCTGTAACTTTTCCCCCAAACTATTTAGTTTTATTCCTGCTTCTAAGTTGTCCAATTACAAAACCAAACCTAATTTGTTGCTTTTTTCCCACTTTGGGTAAACTTTCAGCCACTGAGGACGTCCCTGGTGAAGCACACACAGGGTGAGCAGAGGGAATGAGAGGTGTAGGAAACTTTTCCCTTTATTCTGCTGGAATTCCAAGCTGGTAATTTCAGTTGTGAACTTCAGCTTCCTCCTGAATTCCTGAGATATTCTTGCAGCTCTCTCTGGCACATATGGAGCCCTTCCTAAAAATACCCACCAGAGCCCTACTTGCAGAGCTGGTGACTTTGCTGACACCACAGAAAAACGTGGCCAGAAACCCAAAAAAAAATCCAATTAAAATCTCCAGCACCCAGTCCAAAGCTGACCAGAACCAAAAGCAAAGTTGGGAAACTCAAATTCAGCCTCAGGATCGTGCTCTGCCTGCTGGGAACGGAGTCCTCAGGAGTTTGAGGGAAGTTTTCACATGGAGGAAAGTTCTCTCTCATGGAATGATGAGCTCCTGGCAAAAGGAGGAGATGGATAACTCTGGAACTCACAGCCTGTTCTGTCCCCAGTTATTCATGTCATCCATCTGCAGCTCACATCTCCCTTCCCCAGCCTGATTTTGACAGCCTGAAGGTCATGGAAGGGGTTTTCTGCTGTGGAGACAGCGCTAAAAAAGGGGGTGACAAAAAAGGGGGGTGACAAAAAAAAGGGGCGACAAAAAAAAGGGGGCGACAAAAAAAAGGGGGCGACAAAAAAAGAGGATGACAAAAAAAAGGGGGTGACAAAAAAAAGGGGGCTGAGAAAGCCACGAACAATAAAAACATTTCAAGCAGCATCATTATTAATAACTTGAGGAGGAGTTACAGCTGCACCTTGAGATTTGTGGGTGCTGTGCTGTCACCGTAGGAGAGCAGAGAATTTCCTGATTTATTTGGGATAGCAGCTGTTTCCTACCTGGAATGGGAATGGGAGCAGCTGCTTGGTGGGAGGGAGGGAGAACCAGAAGAGCTTCAGGTAAGGACACAATGAGAGGTAAGAAGTGAGGTGCAGAGGGAAAATGAGCTGGCTCTGTATACATTAATTAATTAATTAATTATCCCTCAGATTGGCTCAATGCATGAGCAAGTAAAAACAGGTACACCTCTGGAAAAGGAGAGGAATGGCACTCTCAGGCTTCCTAGTAGGAAGAAATAGAATTATTTTTTCCTCAAAGAAAGATTTTTAAAGTTCCAAAAATTCAGAGACCTCTTTTAAATATGTCTGAATAATTGCAACTGAAAAAATAACTAAACTACAGCAGCTAAACCCCATTTTTACAGTGGCTGAGCACATTTTCCTTTCTTTCCCCCAGTTCCCACATTTTCTGCTAAGGATTGGTTCCTATTAATTCGCTGGATATCTGGCTAACTTTCTCCTTTAGAGCCACCCCAAAGCTGTGACTCTTCCCCCAAAATTATTTCATTTCATACACTGCAACAGTGAAGGCACGTGCAGGGATAGAAAATATTTAGCAAACAGCATAAAAACACTATTTTAGTTTTTAGGAGAAGCAAACTAAGGCACTTTGGAATTGTAGCAATGTGGAAAAATAAAGAAACACCAGCAAAAATGGGCAAGGTGCAGTGTGGGCTCCAGCAGCACCTACATTTTTTAGCCCCAGGCATTAAGAGACAGCTCCTTTGAGGGTGATTTACAGCAAGCCTACAGCCCATCTGCTTTGGAGAGCCAAGGCACTAAA
Source organism: Fringilla coelebs (assembly GCF_963513975.1). Classification (NCBI taxonomy): domain Eukaryota; kingdom Metazoa; phylum Chordata; class Aves; order Passeriformes; family Fringillidae; genus Fringilla; species Fringilla coelebs. The sequence continues at coordinate 23,204,616 of NC_140036.1, forward strand.
GATAATCTCCAAATTAAACAGCAAGATAAACACTGAGCAGGGACACAGCCTTCTCTCTTAACCTGATGAAATTGTGTTTTGCATCTCGTCTGCTAAATGGGAAATAAACCAGGGAAAAGGAGATGAAAAGAATTTAATTCGGCTCCAAAATGGTTTAGGCTCTCGGGTGGGTAATTAATAGAGGGCAAATTAAGTTTTAGCAAAATTAATTTCATTATTCTTGGGTAAAGCTGGAGTGGTTCAGGTGGGAGAACAACATGACCCACTGTGGTGAAGCTGCTTTCTTTTTCTGTTTCATTTTTTTTTTTTGTAATTTCAGTCATTCCTTCTGTTGTGAGGGATTGCTGGAGGTTTGTTATGGATTTCTGTGTTCAGGAGAATTCAAGGGAATTTTGGGAAAAATCACAGAACCATAAAGGGAGATTTGCTGAGAAATTTGTCTTGGGTTCTCAAATCACAGAGACCTGTTGTAAAGGTAAAGGAATATTTGGGATTCCAGACTAAACAGATCTCCTGAGAAAAATCTGCAAAGTGAAACCGTCTTCACTATGTCCAAATTTAGCAGATTATGCAGATTATTAATCTTAATATTATCAGATTATGCAGATTATTAATCTTTTTCTTGCTCCTGTTTTCAGGGGATCAGTCCTGCTCCCTTTTATTCCCAGGGAATGGAAAGGACCACATCAGCTGAATACACCCAAAATTGGTTTAAGATCATGAAATTCCCTGTGGCCAAACTACAAATAAATATTGCTGTCAGCTTCTAAAATTCCCTTTAACCACAAAAATTTATTCTTCTCTTTCTGGTTTTTCTTGACTGCATCGTTTCACTGAAATTTGTGCATTCAGTCAGCAGCAGAACACAATTTATTGTAAATATTCCCTTTCTGGCTGAAATACCCAGTATCAATCCTCTAAAATAGAAAAGCTGAATAATTATGAAGGATTTCCCACTTCCAAATGGTTTTAAAGGTAGAGGGATCACTGCTCTGAATTTTCCCTTTCCTGCCTGTAACAAGGATGGATCCTGGGATGAGGCTGAGGTTCACCTAGTGAAGAATGAGTAAAATAAAATAAATTAAAATAAATAAAGTAGAATAAAATAAAATAAAATAAATAAAATAAAGTAAAATAAATTTTAAAATTAAATTAAATTAAAAATAAAAAATAAGTATTAAAAAATAAACCAAAATAAAAGAAATAAAATAAAAAATAAAATAAATAAAATAAAATCCTCTTCTCCAGCCTAAATGCCTGCTCTACACAACCCAAAGTACAAAATAAATATGCAGATATAGTCAGAGCTCTTTTTTATCTCTTATTAAAATTATGAGGGTCAAAATCCAGAGCAGAATCTTCATGCCCTTCAAACTGAGACCAAATAATGTCACTTTGCACCACAATCTCCAAATCCTGAACTTTGTCACTGGTGTGGGACTTGACCCAACTCCCAGAAGGATCTCAGTACCACAAAAAAGTTTACCAAAATTTGCTTTACAAATCCTCATCCAGAGCTCCCAAACCACTGTAAAAATGCTGCCTTAAAAAATGCCAAAGAAATGTTGATTTGACCTTTTGGCACTTCACAAATCTTTCAAATTTCATTTTTCACCATTTACAGCTCTAACCCAATTTAGGGGAACAAAAACCAACCAAACATATAAACATATTTTCCAATTACCAAACTTATTTGAAAAATAGCTCACTAGAAGAGATTTTAGCTCAAGATGAGATTAGTCATGTCCTAAGTTATTTATTTCCCTGCACAACCACAGAGGAACAATCATTTTATTGTATTTTTTTTTAATAGTGTTTCTTTAAAGAGCCAAGAATGGAAGCAAAGCACTTTGTTTTAATAAGGTCATGCTGGCTATTAAATAATTTGCATGTTGAAGGTTAAATCCTTATTTCTAGAGGGTAGAAAAGGATTTTTGTCTAACCTTGGGGATTGGGAAAAGCAGGAAGGAGGGTGTCCTGAATGATAAACAAAAGGGGGGTTGTGCTTTTTGGTGCTTGCAATTGTTCCCATCCACACCCACTTGAAGGGAGGGAGCTCTGCTGAAAATTCAAGCCCTTTTATCAATGATTCTCCCAAAAGCAGCAGCTCCAGAGATTGCCTTGGCAGGGGACAGGGCTGTGCCACAGCCTGGAATTGTCCCCAGCACAGCTGGAGGGACAGGGACAGGGGATGGCAGTGAGGGCAGGTTCCTCCTGCTCAAGAATCACTTCCATGGAAAATTTAAAGGGTCATGGCACACTCTGGTACAGATCTCAAGGCTGAATCCTGCAAGAATTTTCCAGCACACCGGACCCCTGAATTTGGCTGGCAAAATGAAATTTGGGAGGGACCCCCTGCTCTTTTCCCAGCTGAGGAAAGGCAGATGCTTTCCTCTCCTTCTCCTATTGAAGCCCCAGGTTTTATTTTTTATATATTTCACATTCTGTGCTGCTTTACTGTGTGGGTCTGGGTTCATATTATGGGATGCTGAGCTCTGTGCACAGAGCAGGGAGACAAAACAATTCCTGCTCCAGCTGGGCATCAAGGACAAATGAGCCAAATCTCAGGCCAGGAGCACAAACCCCGTGGGCTGGAGAGAGAAAAACAAGCAGGGTGGGACTGCAGGGGCTGAAGCTGGGATGGGACAATGAACTGCAAGGTGCAAATGGAGCAGAGCTGATCCCAGGGAGAGACCCCGGCAGCGCTCGGGGATTTTGGGGCCATTTTGGTTCATCTTGGGTGCAGCCCTGGCTGGGCTCTGGTGCTGCCCCAGGTGGATCCATGGAGGAGATCCTTGGGATAAATCCCTGGTTTATTCTGGGACTCTGCTCCAGGGCAGCCTGCACAAGACATCACCATTGCTTTATATTCCCTCTCCTGCTCCCTTGTATTCCTGTTTATCCCAGAGCCTGTGGTCAGGAAAATCAGGCACTGCTGGTTCCACAAATCCCCGGAGTACAAAAACCACCACACACAGAGAGAACACAGAACTTGAGCTGTCAATACCTTCCACTTACACTGCACTTATGGACCATTTCAGAAATCAGATTCTGGAGTTTGATTCCTCCAAATATCTCCCTCCTCAGGACTGTTATTGACTAATCTATCAAAGGCTACAGTTCCCTAACGATGCATCAGTGCAATGCATCTCCACAAACGCAGCACCAGCCTGATGATAGATTGCTCAATAACGTGGGAGCAGCTGGCAAGAACTTCCAGGCAGTCATGTGACCCGAGTTTTATTCTGGTTTTTGCTGTTGTTGTTGAGTTTACATAGCTCAGGATGAGCAGGATGGGCTGTTCACGGGTTGAGAGCGAGTTCACACGCCAAAAGGTTTTAGTTGTGTTAATAGGAATTGAAGGCTGTGGTATCTTAATTTGGAAAGGCAGATGTTGCCTTTTAAATTCCCAACAGTTTTCAATGGATCTGTATCATAATTCCACCTAATTCTTATTTCTGATGTATTTTTGCACTCCCAGGTCAGTTCAGCACCTTTATCAGAGCTGCAGGTGATAAGCAAGGCCCACACCTGCACAGCTCTCATTGCAGAGGTCCCTTTGCCCAGGGATTACAGGGAATGTGTGCCTTTACCATCCCTACATCACATCCCTTATCCTGGAAAAATTACCCCAAACACCCCCAAAATGGCACAAAATCATTTGGCTTGGGAAAAGCCTCAAAGATGATGGAATCCAACCATGTTCACCCCCACATTCCCTTCTCCTGCAGAGCTTCCTGAACTACACAAAGGGAAATTTCAACAACAAAAACTTCTCAAGGCTTTCCCAAATGTGAATTTTTCCTTGCAGGACAGACTTGCTGCTGACTGTTTATCCATCCCATCCATCTCTATTTCCTTTGCCTTTTCCTTTTAATGGTTTATTAACTCTTTAATAGCTTTCTGTTGCCACGTTTCCTGTCTGCACTTAGCACCGTGACATTATTTAACACCATGAAGTCAGGAGATAAAATATAAACTGAAAACTCTCCATCCTGATCACCCTGCCTGTTAGTTGTGAAGGAAAAGTTTAAATAACTGGGATTAGTGCTTCATCTCAAAGCAAAGCAGCTCTCTCTGGGTGTTACAGCACATTTTGCCATTGGAAAAAAAAAGCACTTGCCCTGTTAAGATTGGATCTCTCCTGAATTGCAGTTCATCTCTGAAAAGGTAAACTGGTCACACTGGTCATAAAGAAGAGAGAGACAGAAGCAAAGGAAGAAAAAGGCTCATAAATCAAAAATGGGGCTGTGGTTCAGAAGAGGAGTTGGGAGAGGATATTGAGATTTTCCAGAGAGAAATCCAGCATGCTCACGGAAAAGGTGGAAATTTTCATCAGAAAGGAGTGGGGGTGATGGATGGATAACCTGGGCAGACTGAGGGAGCTCCAGTGGAACACTGGGAGCCAGAAGTGCTGATAGCTGGGTAAAACACATCAGAGGCAGCTGCAGAGGAGTTAAAAACACACAAGATTTCGAGGTTTAGAGGAACTTCAGAGACAGAAGGAAATGGAGGTTCTTAGCCTCAAAACGAAGCACAGGAAGTCGAGAAATCCAACAGCAGATCTGCTTCATTTCTTTGATCTTTTCCAGTCTGGATTTTAATCCTACATCCTTCTTAACCAGCAGTGATTTCTAGGTTATCTACAAACCCTGTGGGTTTATATTTGATTTACAGAGGCCTTTTCCACAAGGCCAGGGCAGTGGTGGATCCCTGTGCTCCAAGCCAAAGCCATTCCCGCTCCATGCACGGATGGAACGAGGCAGCAGCGCCCAGCAGATTTATTTCTGACTAGGAGGACTTGTAAAGGCTGCTAATAGAAAATTTCCAGAGGATTTGCAGGAGCAAACAAGCAGTTTATAGGTGTTTATCTGATAAAGCCCAGCAGCTCTGGCAGCCTCAGCCCCGGGGTCAGCAGGGCTGCACAATAAACCCTCCCTACCTGAGCTCCTGTGCCCAGGCTGAAAAGGCTCTGCAGCTGAGGTGTAACTAAACCACATTTTAACCACAGTGCCTAATCAGGCCTATTTTTATGTCTAAAATGCAACTTGACTCAGGGGCAGTGTTGTAACATGGCCCCAATCAACAGGAATGAAATAAATCCCATTATCTGCTTCAAGTGAGGGCTGTGCTCTAACTGGATTTTCTACTACAGAAGAACCCCAAATATTAAGAGAGAAATCAGTATTCAAAGAGAAGATGTTTGTGTGAACACAAGCATTGAGGGAATAAAAAGGGAGTATTTTCTCTAGTCCAGGGAATCAGTTTATTATTCAAAAGGAAATAAGGTGTTGGGCCATCAGCTGAGCCCTATTTGTACTTTAAAGAAAGCTGTAGAAAGCAGAAAAAGATGAATTCCCACGGATACATTAAAATATTCTCGGATTTAGGCAAGGCCAGGGGTACTGGCAAACAGCAGGATGGCAGAGGGAAGATGAGCATCTAAAGGAAAGCTCCTGGGTCAGCACATTGGAATTACACAGGATGAAAACCAGGCATGGAATGCTCACTTCCTGAAATGAAAACAATGCTTTTAACAATCAAACCAAAAGGATAAAGGGCCACAGAGCCAGCAGCTCCTCGGTGATGGAGCAGGTTTGGTTCCTGGCTGGATGCAGGAGGCCCAGGGCTGGCAAAAGGAGCAAGGCAATAATCCGAGCCCAAAAATAAACATGGCCATGGCTGCTGGAGGCAGAAATCATCAGGGAGATTTTGTGGGGATTGCAAATCATCCAACCATCTGTCCAGGAGGATGAGGCACTCTCTGGGCACACAGGGAACGAGGAATAAATCACACAGGCAGCCTGGCACTGGCAAAGATGCTCCTGGAAGCTCATCTGGAAAATGATTCCCCCATCAAAGCACTGCAGGAATGAAGCAGGTGCAGGTCAGAGCTATTAATTCCCCCAGATTTCACATCCACACACAGATTTGCCAGGTTTGGTCTCTCAATCTTGGGACAATGGAGCCTAAAATGGGATTTTTTGCCAGCCTTGGTGAAGTTCTGATGCCAGCAGGAATGTTTAAAAGCGAACAATGAAACCTGTGTGTCTCGAGAGGTGAAGGACAGGAGCAGAAAAGAGAATTTCACAAGAATTAAAAGCTGTCTTAGTGCTGACACAAAGGTTGGGCCTGACCCTGCATGGAGATCTTCTCCAGCTTTTATCTGAGCTCCTAGAAAACATTTCCAACAGCATTCCACACCAAAAATCCATGGGATCATACAGAGAGACTGGCATGGGGAGAGATGGATTACCAGAGATAGCTGATTTGATTTTATTTCTAAAATCCAGGTTATAATGGATAGGAAACTCCCCTGCTGCAAATTCCTCCTGGTGTGAAGAATTTAGAATTTGGGTCAGGGTCCCTCTCCCTAATGAACAACTCCTGGCTGGCCCAGGCAGGCAGAGATGGAATAACCCAGCCCATGAGCTCTCACTCTGCTTTGCACAGACTGATGTGGGACAGGGCTGGAATCTGGACAGAGCTCAGGATTACACTGTCTGCATCCTGGACAGGAGAGATTTCATACAAGAGCTGCTCCAAATCTTCTTAAACTTCAATGTAAAAAAATGGAATTTATGTGCACAAAATACTGTTGGGAGCTGGGAGCGGATTTCTGCTCGTGTTTTCTGGAATTTTAAGGCTGAATCACTGGTTTCTGTCAATTTATTGCTGCTTTCTATTTCCAGCAAGGGCTGTGGCCTTGGAACAGCCACAAACCTTGGAGCTGATTCTGCCTGGTAAAAACAGTTTATCAGTTTTATCCATCACTGCTGAAATCTGCTCTCATCTGCCTGCTTAGAGATGTCTTCACCTTTCCAATAACACATCTGAAATCAAAAATAAGATGCACAACTCCAGAAGAGAGCCACAACATCAATTAAGGTGAGAAGAAGAAAAAAAAAAAAAAAAAAGAAAAGAGTGCTGCTGATTTTTCCTTTTGTGCTTCTGTTTGTTATTTATGCAGAGACTCCTGGGAAGATGGAACAGCTGAAAGAACTTTAAAGGAGAGAGGTGAAAAGAAAAATGCAGCTTTTTTTTTTCCTGTATTTCTGGGAGTGTTTGTACTTCTATTAATAATTTTATCCCTGTTAAAGCACACAGATGCCACCTAAAGCATTTAGAACAATTAACACCGTGCTATGATAAATAATTGGGTTCAAATCTGTGTCATGAAATAAAATAAAAAATAACAAGGTATAATCTTGCTATCAAACCTTAATGAATTGCAGCATTTGGACTGATTTTCAATAAATTTGACTTTTACCAGTGTAAAGAAACAATTCTGACCTCACCTGGCTGGGAAACAAGGAAGATCCAAGAAGCTATAAAAGAGAAGCTACTGAAAGTGGGACCTTTTTATTTCCTATAAAGAATGAAGTTTATCTGCAAATGATCCAGGAACAAGATTTACAAGCCTGTAAAATGTCACTAAGAGCAGCCTGGAAATGGAACCTTTGAGAGAAGTTCACAAGATTTTTGCTCTGCAGAGATAAAAAACCAAAAAAAAACAAGAATGGAGGAGTCAAACTGGCCAAAAGGCACAGCCTGAGAACACACCAGGGCTGACATGAAAGCTAAAAGTGTATAAAAAAATCACACCAGAAAAACAATTCTCACTATTTCTTGCTTGATTACAAAGTACTGGATTCTAAAGAGAGTCTGGAACGACAAAGATTTCCACAAGAACCAACTGAATTCACTTCTCTGCATGAGAAGAAGGTAAATTCCATTCTCTCCATCAGGAGATGATGGGTTTGGACTCCATGGGACAGCTCTGAAATCCAGCTGGCACAAGGCAACACAGCACTGGAGATGAAAATGCAACTTCAAAACCAGCAGGTAGGTTACTTCATTTTTTTAATCAACTTTATTTAAGTTGCTTAAATTTTTGACATCAAGTTTTTAAGTAGGAAGTCTAAAAATAACTGAATTTTTTTCCTCCTTTTAAGATTAATTTTCAATTTATAAAGTCGACAGGATTCCTCTGCTCTCACTCCAGAGGGGCCCTCAGTTTGAGCAGAGAATCTGCCCATATTTCATGGCCACAATGTAGATTCACAACAGCTTGACATAGAAAGCAAAATTCGAGTGGAAACTCAAGATTTACTGTAGAATAACAGCAAAGTGTGAAGATGGAAACCCTTAAATAATGCCCAGAGCCCAAGTCAGAGATCCAGCTCACAGGAACTTTGATTTTTTGGGAAATAAACCAAAATTCTCTGCCTAAATCCAGCACATCACAACTTACTTGTACTCACAGAGCAAAAAGGAAAAGGGGAGGAAAAGGAGGAGGAAAAGGGGGAGGGAAAAGAGGAGGAGGGAAAAAAGGAGGAGGGAAAAAAGGAGGAGGGAAAAAAGGAGGAGGGAAAAAAGGAGGAGGAAAAAAAGGAGGAGGAAAAAAAGGAGGAGGAAAAAGAGGAGGAGGAAAAAGAGGAGGAGGAAAAAGAGGAGGAGGAAAAAGAGGAGGAGGAAAAAGAGGAGGAGGAAAAAGAGGAGGAGGAAAAAGGAGGAGGAGGAAAAAGGAGGAGGAGGAAAAAGGAGGAGGAGGAAAAAAAGAGGAGAGAAAAAAAAGAGGAGGGAAAAAAGGAGGAGGGAAAGGAGGAGGAGGGAAAGGAGGAGGGAAAAAGGAAGGAGGGAAAAAAGGAGGAGGAAAAAGAGGAGGAGGAAAAGGAGAAATTCTGGTGCCTCAAGTCTGGCAGGTGTTCAGAACTCCTGGCATGGAAGGATTCCCAGTACAAAACAGCTGAAAATACATCCCAAACATTATAAATATCTCTGGATACTTGATGTTATGTAAAATTAAATGGAATTAGGTGATGACAGGAACAAAGGCACTGGGAGAACTCAGCCATGCCACAACAAGCATTAGGGTTTTGTTCCAGACTCAGGGAGCCTCAAAATGCAAATTATCAGCAGGACTTGCTGACATTTGCAGTCTGTGGGAAGAGGAGATGAGGGCAGATATGGAAGGGGAAGATCAAAGTGGTTCAGAAAGCAAAACCCTACAGAAATTAAGGCAGAGCTGCTATGGAAAACCCTGGGAATTTAGGAATTGTGATGTACAAGGCACAGACAATGCACTGTCAACGCTTCTGCTCCATATTTGTCCTTTGGCTCTGTGTTTTTAGGGGCAATCTGTTGAAGGCACACACCCCAGGCACCCCCAAATTTCAAAGCTGTGCCCCTCCAACTCACATTTCTCTCTGAAGACTAAAAAGGATTTAACCAAGACACAAAGATTGAAGGGGAGGTGAGGATTGAAACCCACTCTTCTACAATCCTTTAAAATAATTAAAAATAAAAACTCTGAATCCAAGTCCAAGTTGTTCCTGTGTGACCTCCTCAGCTCCAGCAGAGCCCTGCATTAATAATGGAATCAGACAATTTTATGCCTCTTTAATAATGGATGCCAAATATATTTGGGGTTAGGGAGGACAGTGTTCATTTATCGATCATCATGCATTATCTCCAACCTGGAAACTCCTGAGCAGCTTTCATCTCCTGTGCCCTCCTAAATAATTCAGAATGTAATTTCAGTTGGGTTATTTTGTTTGTATCTTTTCTGATTAAACTTGTATTTTTTTTAATCAGAAGGAAAGCTGACAGACCTGTAGCAAAGGGTCAAAATTTCATCTCACATTACTCAAAAAGTCCCAAGGAAATCATTTTGAGAAGTCCCCCAAATGAGGATATTTCTGTCTAATTCCTGGTTTTTCAAGCCAGACCTCTGTATTTGTACTGTGTTAGATGTATATTTAATAATTCCTTTAGTAACAGTAAAAAAGAACTTTGAGCTTTTCTTAAAAGGACACAGCCATAGTAGAATTTCTTGAAAGTTCTTTGTTCATTTCACCCTAAGTTTGGAGCAGTTCATCCCTTCCAATTCTCAGTACGAAAGCAGAAATTTTGTTCAGGTTTGTGAGTTGAAAATGAAATTTAAACATGCAAGGAACAGTTACTAATTTGTCCTGCAGATCTGCATTCACTCCAAAGGTGAATTCTTGAGTAAAGCACCAACAAAGTGCAGCACAGAGATTTACAGGCTCAGCTGGGGAATATTTTAATATTAACCAATTTCCAGCAAGGTTAGGGTTTTACTTCCCCTGCCTATAATTAGAGGGGAGAAGAAAGGCTGAGAACAAACAGATGCCATGGTGACACTGCAAAAGAAGAAAGAAAAAAAGACAAATGGAATAAACAGTGTCTCATACAAGTTAATTAGAAGAACTCTTCAGTTCCTTAGGCCTTTAAATGGTCAGCTCAGGAGACAGGGCTGTCATAAAGGGATTATTGTGGATTTCACAGATCACTGATCAAGGCCTGCATCAGATTTTAAGGAGAAAAGTTGTGCTAGGAGGAACAAATTAAGAAGAATTTGTTTTCATCAGTGCAGGGACAAATTCCAAAGCTATCCAGCAGTGGATGCAAATTAATCACCTCACAATAAATAATAGTCTCCTTTGGGAATTGTCAGCTCATCACCTGAAGTGATGCTTTGAGTGCTTCTTCGATGAGAGAGGATTTAACAAGATGCAGATCATAAAACAGGAATCCAAGGAACTGCTGGACTGTACAGCCCTGTGATTAAAAACTGCTTTATTCCCTAATTTGTGCCAACCCTTTACCTCACTGGTGCTCCCTCCCATCTCCCCACAAAGGCACTGACAGCAATTCTGCCCCTGTGCCCCAGGGCAGCTGATGAGGTTCAGTTTTCAGGAATTTATTAAATGCTTATACCATCATTTAAGGTGTGTTTGATCTCCCAGGTGACAGGAGGAGAAGGGGAAGGGGAAAGGGGAAATGGGAAAAGGGAAAGGAGAAAGGGGAAAGGGAAAAGGGGGAAAAGGGGGAAAGGGGGGAAAAGGGGAAAGGGGGGAAAAGGGGGAAAAGGGGGGAAAAGGGGGAAAAGGGGGAAAAGGGGGAAAAGGGGGAAAAGGGGGAAAAGGGGGAAAAGTGGAAAGGGGGAAAAGTGGAAAGGGGGAAAAGTGGAAAGGGGGAAAAGTGGAAAGGGGGAAAAGTGGAAAGGGGGAAAAGTGGAAAGGGGGAGGAAAAGGGGGAGGAAAAGGGGGAGGAAAAGGGGGAGGAAAAGGGGGAGGAAAAGGGGGAGGAAAAGGGGGAGGAAAAGGGGGAGGAAAAGGGGGAGGAAAAGGGGGAGGAAAAGGGGGAGGAAAAGGGGGGGAAAAGGGGGGGAAAAGGGGGGGGAAAAGGGGGGGGAAAAGGGGGGGGAAAAGGGGGGGGAAAAGGGGGGGGAAAAGGGGGGGGAAAAGGGGGGGGAAAAGGGGGGGGAAAAGGGGGGGGAAAAGGGGGAAAAGGGGGAAAAGGGGGAAAAGGGGGAAAAGGGGGAAAAGGGGGAAAAGGAAGGGGGAAAAGGAAGGGGGAAAAGGAAGGGGGAAAAGGAAGGGGGAAAAGGAAGGGGGAAAAGGAAGGGGGAAAAGGAAGGGGGAAAAGGAAGGGGGAAAAGGAAAGGGGAAAAGGAAAGGGGAAAAGGAAAGGGGAAAAGGAAAGGGAAAAGGGAAAAGGAGGAGGAAAAAGGAGGAGGAAAAAAGGAGGAGGAAAAAAGGAGGAGGAAAAAGAGGAGGAGGAAAAAAGGAGGAGGAAAAAAGGAGGAGGAAAAAAGGAGGAGGAAAAAAGGAGGAGGAAAAAAGGAGGAGGAAAAAAGGAGGAGGAAAAAAGGAGGAGGAAAAAAGGAGGAGGAAAAAAGGAGGAGGAAAAAAGGAGGAGGAAAAAAGGAGGAGGAAAAAAGGAGGAGGAAAATGCTGGTGCCTGAAGTCTGGCAGGTGTTGAGAACACAGCCTGCAGCCCCCACTTTGCCAGGGTACAAAAGGAAACAATCATTCCAAGCAATGCTGCTGCACAATAAAACACAATGAGCAGGACTCGCTCTAATAGAGAGCCTCGGTGATTTGTGCTAGACTGAGCTAAGCAGAACAGCCTCAGATGTAATCATCTTTTAAGATGTTATTTCTTCAGAAGAAACTATGCAATTATTTACAAGGAATCATAAACACACCATAAAAGTCAGGTTTGAAATTGCCCCTGCACATGCCATCTGTCAAAATAATTTTTACAAACAAATCAAAGTCTGGAAATTGATTTGGCTGCTGCTGGCATGTGCAGGAGGACTGGGACCAGCCTATCTACAAAACCCCCTTCAATTTTAATTTCTCACTCAGTGTCTGGCCCTCCCAGGCTGAAGATGAATAAAGTAATCATCCTTAAAGAGCTTCGCCATTTAAAAGGAAATAATTTCAAGAGGACAATTTAGCAGTTACCCAAAAAGCAAACATTAAAACTACCCTACTGTATTGTGTCTCACTAATTAAAATGCTTCAAAAATCAACAAAGGTTTTTAAAATGGGTCACAGTGTTTCTCTCTGGAAGCTCTTGTTATCTCAGTGCACTTCTTACTGGTTCATCTATTAAAGTCTCAGGAATTCAAAAGGAATCTGACTGTGGATTTCTATGGGATGATGGAATTACTGTGATTTGCACTGAATTAAAAACCTGGGCAGGGGAAAATTCCTTCTGCCTCCTCACACTGCCCCCATGGACATGGGGACTCCCATCCCTGTTCCTCCCAGCACCAGAGCTCCTGAGCCCCAGCTACAGATCACGAGTGGGACCTTCAGCTCCATGGAAAACGCCTGGATCCCAACAAAAATCCCATGGAAGTGGCACTCGAGGGTTCAGTGCTGGCCTTGGCACCTCTGGGGGGATGCTGGGACTCCATGGCCATTCCAAACTTTATGGTGCCACGATCTGGATATTAATTTAGGCTTTTCTTTTTATTAGGGCCTGGTGAATAGTCATTTATTGGTAATATTTAATATCCACGAAGCTCCCTTCTCCCTGTGGGGGATGGGTTAAATAATTGCATCTATCCTGGTGGAGAAATGCAGATTGCACTGCAAAAGGGATTCAGGGGTGGAATTCCATCCTTCCCACCCTAACTGCACCCCCAAGAAACTCCCCAGTTCTTCTCCACGTGCATGGAATTTCATCCCCTCTGCAACCCTACCTTCCTCCATGCCTTGGCTGAGACTTACACCCAAGGTGGTGATAATGCACAAACAAAGACAACATCAATAAATGTATCAAGCTCCAGCTGGAACTCCAAACACCAAAGTATTCTCCTTAAAAGTCATAAATGGGAATAATAAAGAGTTCAAAATATTGCTCCATCCCTTCATTAAGAGCCGCAGCGCAGAACAACTGTGAATTCCTTCCTCACCAGGAAAATACAGAGGCTCCATTTTATATTCAAGCACAGCTGACAATGCCATAAAGCTGCTCCTTTCATGTCTGACCAAAGAAAATCCACCTTCAGTAGTTAAAATGTAATTAAAAAATAGAATTTCGGCCTGTTTGAAGTTCCCTCTCCAGGTGAAAAGTCAGTTTAGCTGTTCCACTGGAAAATATTTTCATTGTCAGTGTGTCAGAACAGAGCTCTGGCCAGCATGAAAATAACCAATGCCAGAAATTTTCAAAATTGAACTGTATAGATTTTTAATAGCACAGAAATGGGATTTTTAATAACACAGAAATGGGATCAAGCAGAAGGTGAAATTATTTCTATGAACTGGTTCTGACACTAATTTCCCTTGGGAATTTGATTCCTAACTTTTTGTTAATTAGTGGAAACAGGTGGTTACACACACAAACACAACTCCGAGGACAATTTCGGGAGAACACTGATCAATGACAGAGCAGAATCCCAGCTCATCTCTCACCAGAGGACAATTCCTTCCCAAGCTCAGCTTCCATGTGCAGAGAGCAGGGGTTGTGCTCCTGTGCACACACTGAGCTCAGCTGGAAAGAAGAAGCCCAAGGAAAATGCCAACAAGATCAATATTCCTTTCATATTCTTCCACGTAAGCAGGAAAGAGGAGAGCTATGGAAGTACTGGCATGGAAACATTGGAAACATGGAGAGAGACATTGAGCTGCTTCAGGAGCTGCCCAGGAGCTGGATTTACCTCCAGAAAAGCTCAGCTTCACCATCCTGCTTCCTCTTCCTCCCACTGCCCCCCAGGCTCTGCATGAGATCAGGACTCCAGCCACAGAAACCTTCCTCCCATGGAGAAGAGGAATTCTGCACCTGCTCTGCACTTCCTCCCTTATTCCAGCCACAGAAACCTTCTTTCCATGGAGGAATTCTGCACCTGCTCTGTACTTCCTCCCTTATTCCAGCCACAGAAACCTTCCTTCCATGGAGAAGGGGAATTCTGCACCTGCTCTGCACTTCTTCCCTTATTCCAGCCACAGAAACCTTCCTCCCATGGACAAGAGGAATTCTCCACCACTTCTGCACTCCCTCCCTTATTCCAGCCACAGAAACCTTCCTCCCATGGACAAGAGGAATTCTGCACCTGCTCTGCACTCCCTCCCTTATTCCAGCCACAGAAACCTTCCTTCCATGGAGAAGGGGAATTCTCCACCACCTCTGCACTCCCTCCCTTATTCCCACCACCGGTATAGGGGGAAATGCAGATGGCTGAGCTCTGCTGGAATCACAGACAGGTTTGTGCACGAGAACAGATCAGGACTCCAGCCACAGAAACCTTCCTTCCATGGAGAAGGGGAATTCTCCACCACCTCTTCACTCCCTCCCTTACTCCAGCCTCAGAAACCTTCCTCCCATAGAGAAGGGGAATTCTCCACCACTTCTGCACTCCCTCCCTTATTCCAGCCTCAGAAACCTTCCTTCCATGGAGGAATTCTGCACCTGCTCTGCACTCTCTCCCTTATTCCAGCCACAGAAACCTTCCTCCCATGGACAAGAGGAATTCTGCACCTGCTCTGCACTCCCTCCCTTACTCCAGCCACAGAAACCTTCCTCCCATGGAGAAGGGGAATTCTGCACCTGCTCTTCCCTCCCTCCCTTACTCCAGCTACAGAAACCTTCCTTCCATGGAGGAATTCTGCACCTGCTCTGCACTCTCTCCCTTATTCCAGCCACAGAAACCTTCCTCCCATGGACAAGAGGAATTCTACACCACTTCTGCACTCCCTCCCATATTCCAGCCACAGAAACCTTCCTCCCATGGAAAAGAGGAATTCTCCACCACCTCTTCACTCCCTCCCTTCCTCCAGCCACAGAAACCTTCCTTCCATGGACAAGAGGAATTCTGCACCTGCTCTGCACTTCCTCCCTTATTCCAGCCACAGAAACCTTCCTTCCATGGAGGAATTCTGCACCTGCTCTGCACTTTCTCCCTTATTCCAGCCACAGAAACCTTCCTCCCATGGAGAAGGGGAATTCTGCACCTGCTCTTCACTCCCTCCCTTATTCCAGCCACAGAAACCTTCCTCCCTTGGACAAGAGGAATTCTCCACCACCTCTGCACTCCCTCCCTTATTCCCACCACAGGTATACTGGGGAAATGCAGATGGCTGAGCTCTGCTGGAATCACAGACAGGGACCTTCAAAAGGTTCATCCTTCCACTGGCCCAGGTCGCTCCCAGCCCAATCCAGGCACATCTGGAGCCCATCAATCCCCCACAGTTCCTTCCTTGAGGGCACCCCCACAACCTCAAACTCTAAATTCCTCATTTTGTAGGTGTGGGATGTTTTATTTTCTGGTCCAGCTCCATTCCAGCTGCAGGAGACCTTTTAGAGCAAGAGCACCCAAGATCAGTGAGTGGATCACAGAGGTGCTGCTTGCTCCTCCTGTGCCAAATTTAAACAAATAAATAGAAATTATAATTAAAGCACCCAAACTAACCAAACCACAAATCCTGTGCATGCTCCATGGATGATCTTGTCAGGAATTGTTAATCCAGACACTTCCCATGATGCTGGGAGTTCTCTTGCCACCCACAGAAAACAACTCCATATATTTAATACTTCATATTTTATTTTTTATTTTAGCAATTGAACACTAGCTCCATCCATCACATCAGGGAATTAGAAATCTTGCACAGTATGACTGAGCCAAGATGAATTTTTTTTTCCTTGCCAATATATTAACTATCCTAGAATCAGTATATATAGACATTTCTTTGAATATTCACTCCATGAGTCTCTGGAGGCTTCATTAGAAATTCCACTGCATTTGATTTAAAACATATATTTTCTCCAAACTATTTGAATAAGTAATGAATGAAAGAAGTTCCATCCATTTCATTAATGAAGCCATAAATCAAGGGGCTGACTTAAGAAATTGTATTTACTGCTCACCTTGCATTATGAACGCAGGGGAAACCACTGAGCAGTTCCTTCCTCCTGTCAATATCCTAAATAATTCAGGAAGGAATCTCAGATTGACTTCTCATCTGTTCACCCCATTCCCAAATATCTGGGTTTCTATTTTCACTAGAACAGTATCAAACTAACTGGAGCAGTTTGCTCCAATTAACAATTTATACTCCCAAATATTGGATGAAAATATCCTGTGGTTTGAGAAAGTTTTTTTCTAGGCTGGATCCCTTAAAATTCCTGTTAACCAGGGGCCTCTCAGGCACACTGAGCACTAAAACTCCCCTTCTGTGACACCTTTATGATTCCCTGCCCCATAACTCTCGCTGGCAGAGCTCAGGAGCCACTTCTTGCTCCTGATGAACAACTTTGGGGGTGAACTTTTAACTCAGAGTTCTGGAAGCTCTCCTTTAATGACTTTTCTGTGCCAAGCAGACAAAATGTCAGCACAGAAGCTGCCCCTGCCTGTGCTCCCAGCCCAGCACTTTCCTCAGGAACAGGAGCCAAAGGGCACAGTCCTGAAATGTTACACTTGGATAATAGAAAATTTTAAACTCAAAACTCATTAGGATGTGCTTTGATACATTTAAACCTCTGGACAAGCTGAAGTTGGGATTGTTTTCTTTGCCCCCACCAGTATCAGAGTGGGGAGCATCACTCTAAAGAGGGGAAAAACAAGAGGCCCTTTCAAATAATTAAATCTAGCAGTCAGGACCATCATTTATTAATGAAGACAGAGCTGCCTATGGCCAGGACTCTGAAATCCTGGTTTATGATTATGACAAAGCTGATCTTTAATTGCACCAACCAAAGCCTCTTTGTCTCCTTTAGCTCACAGCAACATTTACTGCCTTCCCTGCAAAACTCTGACAAGAAATGTGCAGAGCCAGGCTCTGGTTTCAGCAAAACTCTTTCACAGCTTCTGTGAGGATTAAAGGGGAGGAGTTAAGCCTGGCACTAAAGGCTGCTTAATTGCATTACAATAAAAATGGAATTATTTTACATTTCAAGCTTTACTTTGCATTATTTACTGTCAGTTGTCATGAATCCATATGTCTGTATCACCTCCCCGTGCATTAATCAAATGAATTCTCAAATCCCAAACGCTCTGCAACGCTGAAATACCACAAAACATGCCCCAGCAAGTCATCTGAGCTTGTATTTCTCCTCATTAGATAATTGTGCTCATTTTTGCACAACACATAGTAATTATGAGCTGAGTAGAACTTACACCCATCCTCCTGTTCAATGGATTAGCGTACACAAATAATATTTTTAATTATTTCCTTTGAGAGTATATTTTAGTTTGAATTGCCAACTCTCTCTCCATGATATAAGGAACAGGAGAAACATATATATATATATATATATAAACATATATAACATGACCTGGGAACAGGCAACAGAACCTCTCTGGAGTGGGAAAATGAAGACAAATTTTCCTGCTTTAGCCAGTTTTTCCAGGGAAACAGCTGCCAGTGCTACAGGGGCAGCCACAGCTGCTCTGGGAATTCTATTCCCACCCTCACAGCCAGGAATTTTTTCCCAATATCCCACCAAACCCCACACTATTCCAGTTTAAATCACTTCACTTAATGGCAACTCTTTACCCAGAACAACACAAACAGGAATCTCTTCTCTCTGGCTCAGGAGCACTTTTGGAATTAGGATCTCCTGCTTTTGGTGAGATTATATGGCCCCAACAGTCCCAATTTACCAAGTTGTGTTGCTTTTCCTCTCAGCCCAGTTTACCCAGTGATGTTGCTTTTCCTCTCAGCCCAGTTTACCCAGTGATGTTGCTTTTCTTCTCAGCCCAGTTTACCAAATGATGTTGCTTTTCTTCTCAGCCCAGTTTACCCAGTGATGTTTCTTTTCCTCTCAGCCCCAGTTTACCCAGTGATGTTTCTTTTCCTCTCAGCCCCAGTTTACCCAGTGATGTTGCTTTACATCTCAGCCCAGTTTACCCAGTGATGTTTCTTTTCCTCTCAGCCCAGTTTACCCAGTGATGCTGCTTTTCCTCTCAGCCCAGTTTACCCAGTGATGTTTCTTTTCCTCTCAGCCCCAGTTTACCC
This sequence comes from Fringilla coelebs, assembly GCF_963513975.1. NCBI lineage: Eukaryota > Metazoa > Chordata > Aves > Passeriformes > Fringillidae > Fringilla > Fringilla coelebs. Next base: position 23,222,891 of record NC_140036.1, read on the forward strand.
AGTGATGTTTCTTTTCCTCTCAGCCCAGTTTACCCAGTGATGTTTCTTTTCCTCTCAGCCCAGTTTACCCAGTGATATTGCTTTTCCTCTCTTCTTTCTGCAGGGTTTCCACTGAGGTTTCCACATCTCTCCCACCACTCTCAAAACCTCTTACTGCATTTTGCCAAGCCCTTCTGCTGTATTTTCCCAATTTAAGCTGAGCCTGCTGTCCCTAATTTTGTCCAATGCTTTCATGGGCACTCCAAGCTCATTACGAAATGGAAGTTCCCCTCCTGTGCTGTTCTGGAAACTACCATGACTTCATTATCAGCAGAGAGCTGGATGTGGGGCTGCCACCATTTGAGATCTGTGTTTGAGCAGCACCTGAGCCTACAGACAATAAAACTGCTGCTCAGCTTTCCTGTCACCCTGTCACCAGAGCTGTCACTGAGCACATCCCTGGCGAGGACTGCACAGCACAAGCAGCCTCAAAATGGTGAAGTGCAGCTCTGCAGATCTGTCTGAAATGAGCAAAAGCAAAAATAACCAAGATTCAGAACGCCTGGGTAGCACAAATGTTCTGTTTACCCAGGCACCCATCAAATAAGTGCTGAATAGGGCTCCTTTTAGGGAAACTTCTGCTTCAGCTTGCAAGTGTTTTAACAAGCCCTTTGAGCCTCCCCTTCTGGTGTGGATTCCCTTATTTTTAGAAAAGACAATTAGTCTTGGACTTGCTTGTGACTAAGCACCTACAGGCACGTCCAAATCTGCAGGAAAAACTACAGATATCTGCATATTTTAAAGCCTCTCCAGCCTGGTAAAAGAGAACTTTTGGGAACACATCATATGGGAAGTAGGAAATCAAGCAAGCACAGCTGGGTAAGCAATACCAGCGTTTCTCTGAGTCACTGGCTTATTTTATACATCTAATATCTAAAAAATACAGGTTCATTCCAGAGCACTGGACACATCCCTCTGGCTTCAGGTGAGAAGAAATTGGCAGCTGTAAATACCCTGGAATTCTCCAGCATTTTACAGGGCATGTCAATGAGCTCAGAATTAATTTTTTTCCAAAAGTTTTTCCCTGACCTCTTGTGCCAAACATTGAGATTTTAAGACTCCTGCTGTGTCGAGTTAGGCTGAACTTAATGTCCACTGAGAAAGACAGCTTTATTCTTCTGGTGCCCACATCAGAGCTGGCAACAGGCACAACTATTAAATGCTGATCTTTCCAAATCCCAGCCACAGGCTCCCATTGGCTCCCCCCCTCTGAACACTCATTTCAGCCCAGATTTTATAATATCCCTTGAAAGGTTTAGGAGCCGGCATAAAGAAAAGGAATGCAAGAGACCAAAGATGAATTAAACATGGAAAAGTTACAGAGAGGCTTGAAATTTTTATGGAAGTTCCCAATGTGACCTTCTCAGGAAATTCAGGAGCAGCCCTGAGAAATCTGAGCTAATTCCCCCCTCCATTCCCCAGGGATCCACAGGATTCAGTCCCTTCCACAGAATTATTTCTGTGTGCCCCCCCAAGGGCTCTGAGGGTGGATTTTTTGCACACTCTCCTCTTTTGAAAGAGTTTCTTGTGACCAAAATAGAGTGATGCAAGGATACATTACTCAAGAAATCGATGCCACCCCCATTATTTTACTTCTTGCCATCCCACTATTAATTTGTTCTTCCTAGGATGGTTCTTACAAATCAGTATTTCAAATGATTTCATCAGATCAACTGACCATGAAGGGAAGGGAAAGGACCAAAGGAAATTTCACTCCTGCTTTTACATTTCTGGGACAGGATGTAAATTTCTGCATCTTTACCAGCCATAAAAAGTGATTTAGTGAACCAAGGAAAGAAAAAAAAAGAGAGGATTCAACAATTAAAGAACTTGGGCTTGTTTAATTTATTTACTTTTCTAGCAGCTTCCACTTAGACCTTCAGCTCGTTACTCATCTGGAGTTTTAAAAAGTGCAGATTTAGCCCTACCTAGGAAGTGAAACTCTGAAAATAAATCTTTAACTTTCTTTTTGGTTGTTTTGTTTGGGTCTTTTGTGAGCTGGGGGTTTTTTTACTTTGGTTTTTTTGGTTTGTTTTTTTTGCTGATGCTGTTCTTGCTGTTGTTTTTAAGTCACTTAAGGTAATAAGAAGATAAATCAGCAATGAGACTCAGTTACAATAAAAGAACTCCTATTTTAGGGCTCCAGTAAGAAGTTTCTTTAAAAGAAGTTTTTTTAACTTTCTTTTGTTAACACAGTTCTGGATTTTTTTTTTATTTTTTAATTGAGGCTCTCCACATCCAAAGTGCCTGAAGCAATAACTGACCAGGCATTAAACTCAGCTTTAGGTGCTGCTATAAACATGTGCATTTCAAATTTAGCTGATTTGTTATTAAAGCTTAGAACAATTTAACTGAGTATTAATTGAGAAGAGGGTAATTTTTGAAGTTGATTTAACCCCAAGTATTTGGGGTTCTTCATGTGAAAGAATTCCATCAAACCCCATATGAAAGCTATGGATTTCAGGTAAAAAAATCATAAATTAAGCATCTATTATTCCAAAGGATACAAATACTTTAAATCCCACAAAATAAAGATAAAAGCACTGTTTTTCCAGAAACCAAATGCTGGTGCTTTCACATTTTATCTTGGCACGACAGCAATGAAATCTTTGAAAGGTTTTCTGAGTGAACTTTGGGAGAAAGTTAAACTCCAGTTATTGATTTGGAAGCTGGCATGCTAATCTGTTTTTATTTAAAGGCAGAAATAACTCTGCATGGCTGATAATCTACTTCCCTTATATTCTACATCTCCTGCAAGATTTTTCTTGCTCATGCATAGATTGTGTCTTATCTAGTGCTGACTGAAGTCAATAGCGAGCTGCTTGTTTGTTTTTTAAATAGCAGCTGCACTGGGCATCTCCAGGGAGTGGAAAAGTGAAAGGATTACAGTTTTGACCCGTTAAAATTGATTTATTAGAGGGATTTTTTTTTTCCCCTCCTATTATGTCCGAGTGATGAATTGGTCTCTCAAGTTAAGGCTCTGTGAAAAACTGATTTGTCAATTGCAGGCTGACCAAAAAAATTGGAAAATTACCCACTTCGGTTAAAATATGCAATGATTTGTGTGGTTTGGTCTGTCCTTCACAGACATGAGAAAAATATGTATTTCCAGGATGTTTCATGGTGGGAAAGAAGGGAAAATAGGGATTGAAGGAGCAGCAGAGAACTTTGGCTGTGCCACTCACCCTGACGGGAGAGCTGGGCACCCTCTCTGTTGGAGGGACCCAAAAGGCACCAGGAATTAGAAACAGGAGACAGCAAAGCCCAAAAGTGATGGATGTATCTCAAACATAGGCTAAAAAAAAAAATAAAAATCCAGTTTTTGCCAGTACCTTCCCCCAACTCCCACATCTCCCTGGTGTTTGTGCCTGATCAAGGAATTTTGGGGAATAATAACAGAGGGCAGGAGGAGAGCAGCAAGGTGGGAAAGGAACTGAGCTGCAGCCTGTCCTGCAGAGCTGGGGATGCTCCAGGCCCTGAGGAGATCTGTCCTTGGGCTGGGACACAGAGGGACTTCCCCTCCAGGGGGTTCTGCCACCTCAGCCTCTGAGCTGCTGGAACCCTGGCCACTGAGAAATTTGGATTTTCTGCACTGACCCCCAGGAGAACATTGCATTGACCTGAGAAGGCTTCCAGAATGGAATGATGGAACTGGGATTGTGGGTGTGGGGTTTGGATAGAAGTGTGAGACATCACAGGGTGGGAAACTCAGAGTTTAAGGGTTGAGAATGTAGTGATAGACATAAAGCAAGGTGTTGGTTTTAGGGCAGAAGCTCATCCTTATTCTTCACCTTCTTCTTCATGGGTTTAGACAATATTATATAATTAGATAAAGTCCACATTACCAGCCACAAGCAGTTATGAAGTTATTCATTCATTCAGCCCAAACCATCCCAGAGTGACACAGCTGGGTCAGCCCAGGGTGTGCAGAGCAGCCTGAGCACAGGGCAGGGATGGTGCCAGCCCAGGAGCCCTTGTGCCACCAGCCCTGGTGTTCTCCAGCAGAACAGAACGAGCCTCTGGGCTGCTCTGGGATTGTGGGGGTGCCTGGGCAGGCACACAGCAGATTTCTGTGCTGTTCCCACCCCAGGCAGGCCCTCTGCACTCGGGCTCTCACAGGGAGGAAGGTCCCACTGCAATCTCTCCAACCAAGCCCAAGACAAAGTGCCAACGGTGCCCTCTCCCAGCCCAGGGTTTGGAGACCCCAAACCACCAGTCCTACACACCACAGACAACCCCATGGAATTCCCACTTCCCCCTCCCATCCCAAACTCCCCCTGCTCCAGGTTCATCCACACCCCCAAACCACTTCAATTCCCAACTTCTGAGGTCGGATTTCGCTCCCTGCATTTTCTTCCTTCTCCCCCTTGTGATAGATTTCATTGCAATAAAGAGGAATAATCTGAAAATTGGTCCTCTCATCTTTACCAACAACAACTACTTAGAGGCGCGTTGAGGAGATTAATTCTGAAGTAGTCTGAAAATGTCAAGTGCTTATTAATTATGAGTTAATTGGAGTTAGAATTACATTATGGTAAATAATAATAAATTAACATAGCTGACGGGCAAGTGGGAAGAAGAAGATTTTGAGCAGCATTGTGCAGGCTCTGAACAAGGCTTTTGAAGAAACAAAGTCTGACTGATGGCATTCAGCGAATTCACTTCTACAGAGAATTCTTACAGATGTGGAGAATGGGAAATGATTTCTTCTCACCTGTCAGCTTTGATTCACTGTTGGTTTTCTCTGATCTCTGGCCTGGAGCAAAAGGCCTCCCTGACTTTTAGGAGGAGTACAAGCTTTAGCATCAATCCCTCTCAGCTGAGAGCCTCTCAGGGAGCACCACAGAGGATAAAGTGTACATGGAAAATACCCTTACCCTGCAGTGGGAATAACAGGAGCCTCAGCATCTGTGATGTGTGCCATAATCCAGGTGAGGGGGTACAGCTGACTGGATTTGAAAAAGTGAAACCCTTCCTCTGAATCCCCACCTTGAACTTCTTATCTGTGCTCAAAGGCTCCAGGCAGGAGAGCCCCCATCGTGCCCAGAATCACAAATGAGTCAATCCCGAGTCCAGAATCACACAACAAATGAGTGTGTGCTGCCAGCCCCAGCCCAGCCCGTGGAATCCAGCACCTGCCTGGAGCCAGGAACAGATCCCTCCCCAAAGCCCACATTCCCCTCCATCCTCTCTGGAATTCTGAGCAGTGTCTGTGTCAGCGCATTCAGGCCAGAAGAGGACAGGAGCAAGGAAAATCTGAGGGATGTCCAGCTCAGCAGGGATCCAGGAAGCCTGGCTCAGATTTAGAGCATGGGATCATTCCCTGCTGGCATCTGAACCCCCTGCTCATGCCTGGAGAGGATCTTGAGAGGAGCAAGTAATGGGATGGGGAAGAGCTTCAGGAGCTGCTGCCCACCAACCCCAAATTTCAGCACCCCACCTTTCCCTTCCCTACAGTTCCATGGGGAGGTCAGAGAGGATTGAGCATTTATCATTTGGTGTAACAAAGATTCTTTTCCTTTCTAAGCAAGCTCATGGGAAATTACTTCAGAAATTGGGCTACCATAATTCTGGAGAAAACAAACTTTTTAAATCCCTTTTGGCCTTTAAAATCATCCTTTAGCAAGACAGGATTTTTTTATGTTCTTTCAGAACATAAAACTTCTTTCAGAAGTTCATACCTTAAACTTGCCAGCAGTTAAGCCTCTTAACAAAAAAGAAAAAAACTTTACATAGATCAGAAAGGTTGTTGACATCAATATTCTAAATCACATTTTGAGACCATATGAACTAAGTAAATGTTCCAACTGAGCTAAACATCAGAATATAAGAGTATGAGAGGAAATACTGTGCTTATTTCAAATGTGGTAATACATATATATATATATATATATATATATATATATGTGTGTGTGTATTTATATTTATATATATTTATATATTTTATATATATTTATATATTTTATATATATATAAAATATATTTATATATAAATTTTTATTTAAATTTATATTTTTAATTTTAAATTTATATAAATTTATATATTTATATTCTGAATGAGTCCTGAAGTGACTGAAGAGTGCAGCTCATTTAAAACACAGCTAAATAAAACATACCACTAATATTCCAGGATTTCCTTTCCCTTTTGTTTCACTCGGACCTGCAATAGAAAATAGCCTTTCACTCTAATTCTTTCAGTTGGAGCAATAATCCCCTTGTTTCTGAAGCATTACCAGCAGATTAATCCTAAGTGCCTTTGCAGGGCCACAGGAACTGTGCTGCAGTGAAAAGCAGCAAACTCCCCCTGGAGCACCGCCCCACTCTGAGATTCCAGGGCAGCACGTGGGATTTTTGCCCAGGATTTGGATGATTCCTGCTCTGTGTGGGTCACACCAGCACAGCTACAGCTCCATGGCCCGTGGAGCTTTAAATCCCAGCAGCTGCTGTGCTGGAGACAAGGAGAAGTCATATTTCTTATTTCCTTATCAAGGCTCTCCTGCGTTATTTCCTGAGCATCCTGCCCAAGAGCAGCGCCAGCCTGGTGGAATTCATGATCTAATCAGAGCAGAGCCACGACACACCAGCCCATTCCCTGGGTGACACATAAATCACGTGGGGATGGGTGACAAGGATAAATACCCTGGTTTAACAAAGCTGGAGTGACACAGGAGATTAAACTTCACTATTAACACACAGTGCCCTCACCTCGGGGCTGGGAAAACAAAGGCAATGTCAGGAGGAACAACCAGAAGCCAGTGGAGCTGAGTTTGACAAATATTGTCTGCTCAAACTGCCTGCCAGGGGAGGGAAAGGCTGCCCAGGGAATGGGCACAGCCCCGAGGCTGCCAGGGCTCCAGGAGGGTTTGGACAGCACTGCCAGGGTGGGATTGTTGGGGGGTCTGTGCAGGGAAGGAGCTGCACTGGATGGTCCTGGTGGAGCCTTTCCAACTCAGGATATTCCATGATTCCATGAACATAATGGCCCTGTTAAAGAATGTGGAATAACCTGGGAGAAAACTCACTGGCACTTCACATCAAACAGCCACAGCCTGATTTAGAAATTTCTGGGCTTTAGCTGTACAGGGTGGGAGGAGGGAAAAAATCATTCTGCAACCAGTTTCTCAGATCATCTGTCTCCAGCCTTGAAAGAAATGCCATAATATGTCAGTCTGTGCAATGATTGGCACTTGACAAGCTGCACCCAACCCTCTGTCGTGCTCACTAACTTCATTACTGGAGCTGCCTAATTAGAGGGCAAACAGCCTGATGGCACACACAGAGGTGCAGGTCACCCAGGGACAAAGTGGGCAAGGGCCTGGTGACATGAGGAATGTTCTTTCTGGGATTAAAAAAAAAAAAAAAAAGGGAAAAAATCAGAATATTATTATTTTGAAATAAGATATTTGTCAGGAATTTAGCCCAGACTCCCCACTGAGCACATTTGTCCCAATTTACATTCACAAGATCCACAGAACTGCACAATGATTTGGGTTGGAAGGGACATTAAAGGTAATTTTTTAATTATTTCCCTATTCCATAGGCAGGGACACCTTCCCCTGTCCCTCCAAGGCCCAGTGTCCAACCTGGCTTTGGGCACTTCCAAGGATTCGGGGCAGCCACAGCTGCTCTGGGAGTCCTGCCCTGGTGCCCTGTAATGAGAATCACTTTTTATCCACTGTACAAAAAACTGCAAAAGGCACAGATGCTTTTACACCTTTGAGACAGAACACACTGGAGGCCCAAGTCCTATTCCAGATACCTTTTTTTCTTACTTTTAACTAAATTCCACTAGGCTTGGCAAAATGCCCTCCAACTTTACAGGCATTCCAGAAAAAAAAAAAAAAAAAATCAAAACCCAAACCCCAGGTATCAAACCAGTTCCCAAAGCTTAAAAGCAGCAACAAAAATCAACAGCAGGCAAAAAAAATCCTCTACTTAAAACAGCTCTCAATGATCCTGAAACACCCCAGGGGAGTTGTTAGAGTGGGGAAGAGTCCTAGGGCACAAAGGGAGGGTGCTGGGGACACTGGGGCTGGGCTGTCACATGTCCCCATGTGTCACACAGCAAGGCTGGCTGTCATTTAGGAAGAGGAAATCTCTCTCTGGTGCAGCCTGGCACTGTTCAACACCCCTAATGAGGGATGATGGAACAAAATGACAAGGACATGCAGTGACAAGAGAAGGGGGAACGGCTTCAAACTGACAGGCTGGGATGGGAGCTTGGGAAGGAAATGTCCCCTGGGATGGGGGACTTGGCCCTGGAATAGAATTCCCAGAGCAGCTGTGACTGCCCCTGGATCCCTGGCAGTGCCCAAGGCCAGGCTGGACAGGGCTTGGAGCAGCCTGGGATGGTGGAAGGTGTCCCTGCCCATAAAGCACCTGGGATGGTGGAAGGTGTCCCTGCCCATGGAGCACCTGGGATGGTGGAAGGTGTCCCTGCCCATGGAGCACCTGGGATGGTGGAAGGTGTCCCTGCCCATGGAGCACCTGGGATGGTGGAAGGTGTCCCTGCCCATGGAGCACCTGGGATGGTGGAAGGTGTCCCTGCCCATAAAGGACCTGGGATGGTGCAAAGTGTCCCTGCCTGTGATTTTTAAGCTCTCTTCCCACCCAAACCGCTGTGGGATTCTCTGATTCCAACTCAGGATCTCTCAGACCTGCAGCAGGAACACCAGGATCCCCAGAGTATTATTTTAATCAATGTTTCTTTTCACTGATCTCTCCAGCAAAATTACAGCCTCAGTTTGTTCTTCCTGAGCTGACAACACTCGGAATTCTTCAACCACAACCGGTGGCGTTCCATCCACGCCCGTGCAAATAAAAACACTCGACTCATCAGCGCTCTTTGTTCACAGTGACTCATCCCATTCATCTCCCCCATCTGCTGGAGGATTTCTCCCAGGAGAAGAATGAATCCATCCCCCTCCCTCAGCAGGCTGGGGACTGCTGCCAGCAGGAGCTGCCCACCCCAAGGTGAGGGTGACAGCTGGCAGCGAGTGGGCAGTGGCACTGTGACAAACCCCAGCACAACTTCTGCTCATGGAACTCGGGTATCCAACGGGAAAAGGCTTCCAAAAGGGATCTGCAAGCTCCACCAGAAAGGTAAGTGATATCCATGGGGGACAACTCCCTGCACAAACTGATCACTCAGGTAAAAACCTTCTTAAAAGCAGATCAATTTTCCGTTTTAACCCCTCCCCGTTGTCTCAAAACACCCAGAACGTGTCATCCTCCAAGACCTCTGATTTTGCTGCTTCTGAAGAAAAGAATTCCTCAACGCTTACCTGCTGCCACAACCATAAACCCAAATATCCTCTGCATTTCTGTGCACGTTTATGTCCTCAAACAGCCTCAGGATTACCTCATAAAGCACCAGGAGCCTGCTTTAGAACTCTTGCTGAAGTCAATGGCCACTCTTACACAAATGCTAATGGCTTGTTCCACGGATATTTCCTTGTAATATCACAGCAGCTGCATGGAATTAAAAAAAAAAAAAAATTAAAAAAAAAAAAGAAATCACTCCTACTGGGGCTGATGGAACCATTTAGATAAAGAGGGGAAAGTGCTGAGGTGGCTTTTTTGGGTTTGTTGTGAATGCTTTTTACGGGAAGAGAGAAGAGAAGGTTCCCTGAGGTCACTGCGTTCCAGCTGCCATTTCCAAAGGCTAAATACCTCCAACCCCTAGAGCTTGGCTGAAATCCTACCTGGGACAGGCAGCTTAAATATATATATATATATATATATATATATATATATATATATATATATATAAAGGGTTTTTTTTTCTCTTTTTTTTGATGAATTAAATGTATTTCTCTGAGTTAAAAATAGCTCTGCGACTCCAGCCCGAGCTGCTGGATGCTCACCCAGCTCCGAGCTCCTTCTGCTCCCTGCAGCACTCACCCCCTCCTTCCCTGCTGCTATCCCCAGCTGCTGCTCCTGCAGGAGTGAGGAAGAGGAGGAGTGGGGAGCAAAGGCCATGGCACAACTCCCTCCTGCCCCCAGCTCTGCATCTTTATTTTAGATTAGGGGAAAAAGCGTCGGAAACGCTAAAATAAGGAATATCCGCACCCACGGCTTCTGGGGATGTAAGGTTTGCCTAACAGGGCATTTAAAAGGGTTAAAAATGGTTAAAAGTATTTAGGGCTGGATCTGGTGGGTGCTGGATTTGATCCTAAAGGTCTTCTCCAACCTGACAATTTATGGACACGGTGGGTATTGAGCATGATCCGAAAGGGGGGGAAGCATGAGAGATCAGGTAATCATAAATTCCCAGGTTGGAGAAGACCTTTAGGATCAAATCTGTTCCTTTACTCTGTTCTCTGTTGTTTTACTGGTTTGTGACCAGGAACATTTAGCCTGAGTTCTTCAGATGCAGTTTTGAAGTTTGAGTTTAGTTGGTTTTAATTTTCAGGCCTTTTTCTCTAACTATAGGGTTTGGTACATCACAGTGGGTTTTCCAACTCAAACTGGACCAGGCTTAAAATCGAGGTTTTGGAGTCCTGAGATTGTCAGTGTTGGCACACATTCTTTTTTCCACTCTGGAAATCTGCTAAACAAGATACCAGCAAGGCTTTCAACCACTGCTTCAACTTTTTTATTATGGTCAAGTCACCAAAGACCTTTAAGATGTTTGGTAAAAGTGATTTCTCTCAATTTGATAGTTCAAAAATTTTTGCAAGTAACAACTAAGAAAGCTGGGAGTAAAAATCTGAGAAAAGGGGATTTGGCTATTTGGCAGGAAAATCTGCTTTTCCAGCTCAATAAATTCAAATTTAACAGAAAACTTTAGATCACTTGGCTAAAATGACTGGAATATTTCTTTAACCTGCTCGAAATTTACTACCCTGTGGTTTTGTTTTCAATATAAACCAAGAGTATGGATTATAATTCAAGTTTTTAAAAGATGTAATCTAATCTGCTTTGTCCTTTCTTCATAATCTGCACAGCCAAACAGAAGGGCAGGAGCCCAGCTGGTTTTTAAGCACAATTTTAACATGAAATCACAGTGTAAATCAGAATTTCCAGCTCTGCAGGATGCAGAGTCACTCTGCTTGTGAGGGGAACAGCAGCAGCGATACAGATGCTGATTCCCCACCAAATTATTTTCAGTGAAAAATTAAATAAAAAAATTAATTTAATACTTCCAACAAAAGCCAACATTTGCATATGAAACGAGTCCCACTGCAGTCAGGTTAAAAAGTGTGTAAATATGAGGGAAAGCAGAAGTTCTGGTGGAATTAGATGTTAATTCATGGACAGAAGTGGCATAACCATAATGAGAGATCCTGAATTAACCACACATCTTTAAAGCCAAATATTTTAGCAATTACACCAAGACTCTCTCCCCCGAGGAGAAGCGACGGAAATCAAGGAATTCTGATCTGATTTTCCTTGCTCCCTGCTAGAAGTGGAAATCACCACCTAAAGACAAGAAACAGCCAAAGGTGTCACCTGCCACGAGGCACAATTACAGCAACAAAAGGAGCAGGAGAAACTTTCCTTGTTTTTGTCACCGGCGTGGCACAGATGGAAACAGCAGGTGACACCCAAGGACAAATGATGCGCTTTGAACTTCCAAAATATTCCCACTCCCTCCTTGTAAATGATGATTTCTACTGGCATTGTCACGACACCTTCAGCTCCACCTGTACACAAACATGATGCTGCACCAAGATTTTGTCAGCAAAAAGGAGTTTTTCAAAAGCTGCGACTGTGAACGACAATAATCATCCTCAGAGGATCGAGACCAAGCCAAAGAATCAGAGCCACATGCTGTGATTAACTCATGAAGCTGGAAAAGCCAAGATAAAAATAAATCTAAAACCAAAGCAAACAAACAAAAAAAAAAAACAATAGCAAAACAAAACCAAGAGCAGAAAACCCCAAAACAAAACTAAGAACAAAAAAACCCCAAAACAAAACCAAGAACAAAAAAACCCCAAAACAAAACCAAGAGCAAGAAAAACCAAACCAAGAGCAAAAAAAAAAAAAAAAGGTCAAAAAACCCCCCACACACAAAAGAAACCCCAAAATGTAAAAAAACCCCACCATTTAGACATTCAAAATATCTCAGAATATCTAGAAATTTAAAAAAGTTTGGAATTCCTCATTCTTGATCGTGTCTCCCGCACAGTCAATGGAAATTTTCTAGTGTTGGCCCAGCCAGTGCTTTACATGACAAAAAGTGTAAAAATCCACCCTGGTGCTTGTGCCTCCCACAAAATATTCAGCTTTTCCTTGTTACTGGTGAACCTTTCTCTGCTGCCTGCTCTGTGGATTTTAACATTTTAATAACTCATAAAAGTCAATTTTGATAATGCATCATAACAATAAAGTGAGACCAAAAATCCCTTCTAAACACTGATACTACAAAAAAAAAAACAAAAACAAAAAAAAAAAAACCAAAGCAAAACAAAAAAACCAAAAACCAAAAAACAAGATTAAAAACAAAAAACAAACGCACAAAAAACCCACCTAGCAAACCTGAGATGTTCCTAATTTGGTTAGAAATGCAAAACTTCTGCAACTCTTTATCAGAAGTTTTGAGAATGTTGAATTATTAATGGCCTCACTTAGATGTGGCCCCGAGGGAAGTGGTTTAGTGCTGCACTTGGCAAGGCTGGGTTTTGGTTGGACTCGATCTTAAGGGTCTTTTCCAACCTAAATGATCCCATGAATCTGTGATAATTACATTAATGCATCTTGGCAGTCATCAGTGCAAAGAAAAGGCAGCAGAAGGACCTTAAACTGGGATAATTTGGAATAAAATACACCTCTGCACTTCCCAAGCACCAACAGCCTCCTGACATCCCAAAGATTTGGTCTAAAAATGAAGATTCTCTTTCTTCCAGTAGGAGACATCTTGTTTTCACTCTAAGAGAATGAAAAGCAACACATCCATAGGATATTCTCCTCTTTCGACACAATTAAATGTTCTTTTTGTAGTAGAAATTAAAAAGGATTGCTGCACTGTTTTACCAAGCAGGTGAAGTGAAAATATCAACACCCGCTCGAAGAGTTTTTCCTGGGCTTAAGAGTTCCCCTCAAAGTGTCCTAATAACCCACTTATTAAAATGTCTTTAATTTACTCCTTCAGTAAACACCCTAAAATCTTACTTTTTAATAATCACAGAAGTCAGCCCAGAGCTGAGACATTTTGTTTTCTACATTTTAGCAGCTACAAAATGCGACAGTCCAGTCAAATCCCTGTCTCCTGGAGAGCAGCATCCTAAGAGGCTCAGTGATGAACCAACCCCTCCTTCCCTGCACAGCCTGAAGAGGGGAAAAACACAAAATTCCACATTCATGGTTCCAGCCATGGCAGCAGAAAAGGAAATTTGGGTCAAACAGAGCAGGTGATGAAGACAGGAGAGAGAATTTCCTCCTCCATCCTTCTCCATTCCTTTCTTTCTCATGACAAAGGAAGAAAAACTTCCCAACTTTCAGCAAGAGGGCACTTGGGAAAGTTTTACAAATTGCCAGTCGTCACCGTGACATTGACTTTTAAACCAATCCCTACATCCAATTTATTTGCTGCTTCAGATCTTGCAAATGCAACTTGAAAAAAGAGCAAACGATTCATGGTTTTGTTATTATAAACACCCAAATAGTCAGAGACGCCAACAAAGTCAGGGAGTTCCAGTGCAGGAACTTTAAAGGAGAGTAAATCCCCATACACAGAGATTACAACAGCTTTGATGTGCCTCAAATAATCTGTATTTTTCCTTCCAAGTTGAAAAGAATCTGCTTTAGAGAATAGGCGTCCTTTGACTAACAGCAATCTCCCCAAAATTTTGATTGTGCGTGTGTCTGTAATGCAAATGATGCTAATAATTTAATGGCTAAAACATTGCTATTATTGCCAGCGCCAGATAAGTGAAAATAATATTTATAATCGAAGCTCACACAGAGACAGAACTTATAAATATTCCAGTTAATTGGTCCAAGTCATCTTTTGTGACCATTAACCTCTGATTTTCAAATTAGTTCCAGATGGGTACGGCCTGACAATGATGTGAGGAAAATGCTAATGGAAATGTCCAAATGTAAAAACAGATTTACAAATCTGCTAAGGCACAGCCTGTGTGATTGACTGAGATTTTCCACCCATCTGGCACTTGGGATGTTGGACTGCCCAGCCAGGGAAAACTTGTGGGAATAAAACATCCCCACCTGCCTGCTTTGATGTGTTCTTCTCATTTATCACACCAGGAACTGCTGGGAGCTCTCGGAGCCACATTAAAACTCACAAGACACCATGTCTGTAAGCACAGGGGAGCCTGCATTAAAATATTGCATTTTCCCCTTTTTCCAGGTCCCAAAATAGGGCTGAACCCACCCCCTGGAGATCTCCCTAAAGGGAAAATCAAGTGTGCAGTCCCCTCCTACTCCTCTTTGATGAAGCCTCCAAATTGTTCATTGTGTTAATTTTGGGGCCACCAAAGAACAGAGGCCAGACAGAATTAGGGGAGTAAAGAGCAGTGGTGTTTATTGAAGAGTGATAAAGTTCTGGAATGTTCTGCCCAGGGAGGTGGTGGAGTCCCCATCCCTGGGTGGGTTTGACACAGCCTGGATGTGGCACTGGGCAAATAGAAAAGCTAAAATCCTAAGGAAATGATTAAGACACATTTTTCTATCACAAAGTGACCTCCTCAGGAGTTCCAGCCAGCACAGACATTTCCCAGTGACCATCAGAGAAAGGAAAGCCAGGAATGCACCTTGGAAATTAAAAGGAAGTTTGAAAATACAGAAAGAACAGCTGACTGCCACATCATATCAAATTCTATAAAATAAACAGAAGATATTCACAGGCACATGAAAACATTACAATGAGAGGGGGAGGAGGAAGTGACAAGATTAATCCATTTATTTCAAGCTGCTTTAAGGCACAGCTAATAATCTATTTTTCATGACATGGAGTCCAAGCTAATAACTGCATTTTAAACAAATGAACTTCCTGTAATGTGTCTCTAATAAAGCATTAGATGAACAAAACATGATCCAACTTGGAGATTTTTTTCTCTTTCTTTTTTCCTTGTGTATATAACACAAGTTTAAATAAACTAGTCCAGTAATTCCTGAATATCTGGCGCTAGCAAATGAAACTCCAAGAAATTTCTTTAAAAGGCTTTTTTTTTCTGGGTTAGGCCTTGTTTGTGCATTTTCTCTATTAATCTAAGAGTTAAAACTCTCACTCTGGAATATCTGGAGTCAAATGCTGCCCTGGAAAAATCTCATATCTACATTCTTTTCCTCATGGAGGGACATTGCCCTAATTTTCCAGCCCAGGAATGCACTCACATCCCCCCACCCCCCTTCTGCTTTGGGAGCACTGGACAGAGAGGAATTCAAAATGCAGTAAATTTCAAAAAAGCAGCATCAGATTAAACCCTTTAGATTAAATCTACATATTTAAGGGTCACATTTTAATTTAATTATTACCCTTATTTCATAGAACGATGGAATAGCCTGGGGTGAAAGGGATCTTAAAGATGATTTAACTTCAACCTCCCAGGTTGCTCCCAGCCCCAGTGTCCAGCCTGGCCTTGGGCACTGCCAGGGATCCAGGGACAGCCACAGCTGCTCTGGGACCTCCATCCCCACCCAGACAGGGAAGATTTTTTCTTTTATACCTAATATACCTAATTATATCCTTTTATATTTATATATATGGCAACTAGTCTCATATACTAATTGCTCTAATAATATATATTTTAATACCTATAAATACATAACATATAATAAACAATATAATAATTGCTCCTTCCTAAGTTGAATCTTATTAAGACAAATTTATTTAGAGAATCTACCCAGTGACATTGGACCTAGTGGGAATTTAAGGCAAGGCAAATATTTGCCCCCCAGCCTTTTATTCACCTTAATATGGAGTTAAATTCTCCTGATTTGCCTGGGAGCTGAACCAGATGATTTCCCCAGCACTGCTGGGGGCACAGCAGGGACAGGCACATCCTTTTCCCTTGATTTGGCCCAGGGATCTCTGATTTTTCTCCCAATAACAGAAGTGCAGGTCGTGAGTTCTCTGTTCCCAACCAGCCCCACAGAAACACAGAATTTCCTCGCGCAAGTTCACGTTCTCTGAACGAAGCTGCAACATCAATTTTCCAATTTTATGGTCTGCTGCCTCCCAAAAATTATATTTTGTGGGACCTCAGCAAGCCAATTCACATCCACACACAGCTTTCCTCATTCCAGTAATACATTGATCCACACTCCAAACTAAACACTTGGTTTAGTTCACAGTTCTGACTGACTCCTCAGGCCCCTTTTCACTTCCTAAAATCCATCAGGATTTAACCCCCTGGCTTCTGATTCGTCCCTTTGAGGTTTAATTTGTTGTTCCCATGTTATATAATCCTTCTATCATTTTTAAACCCTGCTTAATATTTGCAATATTAAATCTTGCACCTCCTTCATGCTGCATTATCAACCTCCACGTTTTACACCAGGAATTACAACTGAAAAATCATTGCACACCAGGAATTAAAACTGAAAATCAGGTTGGTTCCAAGTTTTTTATGGGAAGGGGAGATGCTGCCTTGGAGAAAAGAGCAATCTTCTCATCACTCCACGTGGATGCATTCTGATGAGTAAATCACAGTCAGTGTTATATTCTGCACTTAATGGCCAGCCCAGTACTCATATATTTAACACCAGCATCCTTGAATTCCACAGGAAAATTCCCCTTTTAACCAGCTGCTGAGACCTTTTTTTCTCCCCACCTGTCAATGGAATGTTTTATTAGGACTGATTTTTCCATATCAGCAGCTTGGACTGGGGATTTGTTTTTGGCAGAGCCATCATATTCCACCTGGCTGCAAAACCTTGAGGACAAATCCCACCTGGCTGTTTGGTTTGGCTTTTAAAGCAGCATCATTTTCCTCTGTTTGTTCTTCCTCTGGCTCGTTCTCAGCTTAACATTTCCTCACATCTCCTCTTATGACAAATTCCCAGGTCTGAACAAATCCCTGGGCTTTCAGTGGTGAGACTGCCCTGGGGTTCTACAGCTCCTGAGCCAACATTTCTCAACCATCCCCTGTTCTGCATTAGCAGAACAAATCCCCATGGAACTCCTCCTGCAGCCTCCTCCTTCTCCTGTGCTCCGAGGAATATATCAGAAAAATCAGGAACACGAAAAGGAGCAAGGTGCCTTTGTGTTAATGAAATCAAAACCTGCTGTGGGGCCAATTCCCTCCTCAGCTTCCCCAAACTCACCCTCTCCCACCAACAGACAAAGTCAAATCCTCCATCATCCAACAGCCCATTCCTGGCTCATTCCCCCAAAATCCATTTCCCTTATCAGGAGATAAGAACAGGGCTCAGCACCTCATGCAGAAGCACAGGGCCACCTCCACAAGGAAACTTTTTAGAAGCAGCAAAATCCAAGAGTGTCTGCAAAGGGCTGATTTCTCTCTAGAGACCCTCAGCACCCAGAGTCCAAATTATTTTGACATAACAAAGGTGAGGTAAGATGAACATTGCAAATCATGGTGCCTAGCCACAGCAAAAGTGCTTTGCACGTGCTCCAAACCCATGGCAACTACAGCCTGTAAATACCAAGAAAAAGCATTTGGGTTTTCCCTCCTCTCTCCTTGCTCCCCACTTCAGCAGAATTCCAGAGGACTTGCTGTTACCCGAGTCCCCAGAGCTCCAGGTGTCTTTTGAGCATTTCAGAGCAGTAAAATTAAAGTAAGCAATGAAATGACTGTTCATTCCCTTCCCTCGTTCCCACCTCCCAGTTCCCTGACACTTGCAATCCAGTCTCCTGTCCACTTCTTCCTCCTTTTTTCTCAGTCCAGCACTGTTTTAGAAGCAATAATCTTCCCTCTCAAATTCCAGCCACTATTCAACTTTCACCAGAAAATTACTTCCAGAACTACTGAATTTCCTCCATCATGATCCACTTCCACTCTAAAAAACCCCCCTGTCTTTTATCCTAAACTATTTATCTACTCAAGAAGTCCCACTCCTTCCCCTATTGGTCAGCCACGTGGTAATTCCACAATCCTGGGATGATTTTGTCACATTCAGGTAAAGCAGGTAAAGGAGTCAGCGCCTGGCAGTGTTGGGGGTTATTTTAAAAAGGTTTGGCCCAGTTCTGAACACACTGCTGGAGTTTAGGGATTCACAGTTTTGGGGAGAATCCTCTTCCTCAGCCTCTTGGTGCTGGAGCCTTCCCAGCTCAGACCTCAAGATGGGAAGTTCAGAATTCCTTGGAACGCCCTTAACATGCTCCTTCCTTATCTCCTGGTTGCAGCCCCCTCATCCTCCCTTAAACCCACTGCCTCCACCAAAATATTATCAGATTTTCACCAGTATTTCCATAATTTTGTGCTGCTTTCATTTTGGATCCCATTTCTGTTTCAACTTGTGCTATCCATTCACCTTCAGAAATACAGATTTAGTGCTGCCTTCTGATGTTTGCCTTTAAAGAGACACAAAATGAGGGTTTTCAAGCAATGTCCACCTTCTCTGAAGAAACACCACTCTATTTTTAAAAACCTGACTCTTTCCTCTGTCAGTTTGTTTATGGACATAAGACATAATCTCTTTTAAGCTCTCTCTTTGCTTGTTTTCTCTAGTTTTATGTTTCCTGCCATCTGGCCTCCCAGTTCTTCTCCACCCCTGCCAGATTTCAACTCCTCTTCTGTACCTGGATGATGGGTTTGAATTAAAACTGCCATAAAACCTCTCAGCTGCACAAAACAAACAGAAGCAAGGCGGGGAGAAAAGCCCTGGAAGGATTTTTGAGTAGCTCTGTTTGTGATTTTTTTTCCCAAAATTATCACCTGCATTTGCTGCAAGTTGACTTTGATCCTGAAGATCCTTAGATTCCTAAATGGAAAACAAAATATTCCCTCACCACCTCAAACAAAACCCTTTGTGCTTGGGTTGGGGTTTCCTTTTGTCTGGTGGAATTTTGGTTTTAAGGTTTTAAGAGCAGCGCTGTCTCATCCTTTAGCACCTTGTAATTAAAATAAAGTGATCAAGTCCAGAATTCTGTATTTGCCATCCAATTCCCACCCTGTCCTTCTGAAGGATGGGCAGCAGCAGGCCTGGAACAGAGTAAATTCACTTTACTAAAGGGACTTGTCTTGAAAGAATCCCTCAGATGACATCAAAGAAGTTTCTGCTTCATAATGCTGAGTCAGCCATCAACATATTTTAATTTTTTTTTCTAATTTTAGGATTTTTTTTCAAAAACTAACTTAAAACAAGACGATGAGCTTGCCTCAGAGACACAGGCTAACAGAACCTTTTGTGGCTCAAACCCTACATTGAAGTTTCATGTTTATTTCAGCTTTTTGCTTTTCTTAACACCCATTTGCTAAACATAAGAATGACGATAACAGGGAATTACTAAAAAATCCACGGCTCCTTGTAGAAACCCATGACAAAACCCCAATTCAAACAGAGTGGGAGGGGAGCTGCACTTCATATCTCCAGTCTTACACTATTTTTCAAACAGCAAAGCGATTCTTCTCCTCAGTCTTTGCTTTCTTATCTCCTCAAACAAACAAACAACAACAGAGGGAAAGGAAAATAAACAGCCAGCTTGGAGCTCAGAAATAACACTGACCCATTTCAGCAGCTCTGTTATAATTTATATATTATAAATATATTATTTTTCTTTCCTGCATTTTTTTTTTCTTTAACCACTTTTGTTCATGTCTCCTGTCTTGGGTTGGAAATGCAAGCTGTGCCTGGGGTGTGTGTTCAATTCCCATCTGTCAGAGCTGGGGCAGATCCCTTCTGTCCATGGGTCATTAATTATTAATTATCTTCTGTCCATGGCCAGTGAGTGTCCCTGCAGGGCTGATCAAATTCCACCATCCCATGGGGAGATGCTGCGCCCAGGGCAGGAGCCAAGCATTCCTACCTGGATACAATCTGGGATTTCACACATTCCTACCTGGATACAATCTGAGATTTCACACATTCCTACCTGGATACAATCTGAGATTTCACACATTCCTACCTGGATACAATCTGCCCTGGAACAGCACAGCAGCCTTTGCCCCCTGCATTCCCAGAGGAGCAGCTTTCTCCTGCCCTGCATTCCCAGAGGGAGAGCAGGCCCATCTCCAGCAGCCCTGCAGCTGCAGGGGAAAACTCCCCCCTTGTGCAGGATCCTGCTGCAGCAGAGCCACAGCTGGCACTGCAGGAGGGCTGAGCCCCCTGGGATGGGGCTGTGCCCCCACCCTGACACACAGGGGACAGGGACTGCCTGACTCTGGCAGGGGTTTGTTTTCTATTACTGCATTTTTATTTTTTATTTTTATTTTTCCTAATAAAGAACTGTTATTCCTACTCCCATCTCTTTGCCTGAGAGCCCCTTAATTTTAAAATTATAATAATATGGAGGGAGGGGGTTTATTTTCTAAGACTGGAATGATATCTTGAAGATATCCTTGTCCTTTTGAAGAAAGGTGGAAGAATCTTGAAAACATGAAAGACAGTTTGGCAACTCAACAACTCCCCCACCTGCACAGCCTTCACTCTGCCCCTCCTACTCACCCAGCCTCATTGTGCTCCCTCGGAAATTTGTTCCCCAGGAAAATTTCAAGCAAGAGCTGAAGCATTAGCATTGGAAATAGGCAGGAGTATTTTAGCATCCAGATTGTAGGAGCAGATTTTCCTCCAGTGTGAACAATGAAGTCGTGGAACTTGCGCAGACAGATCAGCGGGCGAGGGATGTTCATTTGGGAGAGGCTGAAAACCTGCCTGAGTCACTGAGCCCTGAGATTGCCCAGACCTTGAGCAGATGATCCCTTGCTTGCTCCAGCAGCTCAAAGCTTTCAAGGTGGGGTTTGACTGCTGCCAGCTCATCCCACGGGGAAAAAGGGCTCTCATCCATCAGGCCATAAAGCAGGAATTCCAGGACAGCGTAGGTTGGGAAGTGTCACAGACATGCTTTATGAAAAATCCTTTCCTTAGGAATTTTCCTCCTGAGAAGCTGAGAGGCCTCAGGAACAAAATGCAAACAATGATTGTCTGCTGCTGTGGGATGCAAAAGGTGGATTTGGGATTGGTCTCATGTGGTTGTTTCTAATTAATGGCCAATCACAGTCCGGCTGTCCAGACTGTCTTGGTCAGAGACCAACCTTTGTTATTCATTCTTTTTCTATTCTGCTGCATCAGCCTTCTGATGAAATCCTTCCTTCTATTCTTTTACAATAGTTTTTAATATAATATATATCATAAAATAAGAAACCAAGCCTTCTGAACATGGAGTCAACATTCTCATCTCTTCCCTCATCCTGGGACCCCTGCAGTCATTGTCACAGGGAAGGAGGTTAAAATCTCATCCCATTCTACCCCTGCCATGACAGGGACACCTTCCACTGTCCCAGGTGGCTCCAAGCCCTGTCCAGCCTGGCCTTGGGCTCTGCCAGGGATGGGGAGCCCACACTCCTCTCCAGTACAGTGAGCTTCCATGAAACACAGACCTCTTTCTTCTTTAAACACCTTCATGATGACAGTGTCAAAAAACCTCTGTTGCATGTACCCTGTGTCTTCTAAACCTAAAGCTTTTCAGCTGGATAGGAGGGACACAATCCCAGCAGTGATGCATTTCCCTGTAAAGGATATTCTTACAAGAATTCTCTTCTGGAATGAGCTGTCAAACACTGCAGCTTGCACATCCCCACCCATTGGTAAGAGCCAACTGTGGCTTTCAAATCCCTGTCAAAGACCTGGATTCCTTTACCTCCTCCTGTTGCTGGGGAAAGGATTTACTCAGTAATAGAGGATAAGTGATTTGGGATTCAGGAGGGCTAAGGAGAGAGCTCTGCAGAGCAGCACGACCCCAGAAAAACCTCAGAGATTTCTCAGGTAGGATCCAGCCCTTGGCCTGGCTGGGCAGCAGGATCACAGGGACAATGCCTCAAAGTGTCTTGGAGAATTAAAGAAGGATTTGGGCTGGAAGGGACCTTGAAACTCACCCAGCACCACCCCTGCTGTGACAGGGACACTTCCACTGTCCCAGACTGCTCCCAGCCCTGCCCTTGGACACCTGCAGGGATCCAGGGGCAGCCACAGCTGCTCTGGGAATTCCATCCCAGCCTCTCCCCACCCTGCCAAGGAGGAATTCCATCCCAATATCCCACCTAAACCTGCCCTCTGCCACTCTGAAGCCATTCCCTGTGTCCTGTCACTCCAAGCCTAACCCAAGTCCCTCCCCAGCCCATTTAGGCAACTAAAGCTGAAAACTGACCATGCAGAAAAGCCTTTCCAAAATCCTTTTACCATCACAAATTTCTGCCATTATGAAGCCAAGGATTTTTTTTGTGCTCACTGTTTTTTTAATCTGTATTCCACCAGGGCCACAAATAAGGGGAATAAACCCTCATTCTGACATCTACCACTCAAGTGTGAAAGTAACCTTTAGCTTTAATAGTTTATTCAGGAACTATCCCCCTGTTTTTAATTAGCTAATGCCTCACTAAGATCTGCAGGCCCCAAAAGAACATAATAGTTCTATCAGACAGCTCTGGTTTAATTTCTCTGGTTTTAATGTAGCACACCATCTCCCAGCCCACATCCCAACTGTAATTAGCATGGCTAATTACTGGAGCTGGATGAAGCACGGTTGCAGTTGCTATAATAAGTATATTTACTGTATCTCCAAGTACATTACTGATATTACAGAATTTATGATGAAGGAAAACGCCAGTGCCATTGAATACTCATGGGACTGGCAGGGAGGGGGGAGAAAAAAGGGATTTTTATGGAAATAGCAGATCTCTCCAATGAATTAGGTGATTTCCATGATCCCAAGTGCTTATGAAATTTGTGTTACATAAAAATCTGTTCACTGGGAGGGGGGGTGAAGAGAGGGAGAACACAAAAAACCTCCTCAAACAGCTGGTAAATCACCACTTTAAAACAACTGTCATAAAAGGGGAAGAAAATGTACTTCACAAGCTTTAAACCACATCACAATATTATTCCCTTACAGAGAGCCTATAAAGTTCAAAACCTATTAAAAATGGGCTTCACATCTTTGAGATTCGATAATAAATTCCAAAGATGTGAAATCCCTTTTTAATAGGCTTTGGATATTAAGGGTAACATTTCCCTATAGGAAGATTAGAGCTGAATTTACAGATCTCCAACGATTTCAGAGCAAGCCAAGCAGGCAGAACTCTGCTCACCCTGATCTGCACCAGGGATAAAGACACTGAACTCTCTGAATTTGGCTTTCGTTGATAAATATTAATTCCTGTCCAAGATCACTTCCATAAATAGAGGGATATTCACTCTTTGCAGCTGGATCATGCTCTCCTGGGAGAAGCATGGCCACGTAGGTTAACTGGGAAAAAAACAAAATTAAAAGTTTAGCAGGTGGTGCTACAATATCTCAGACATCCTCCCGTGGTGTTCACCAAGCACACTGAATGTTTTTTATTTAAAATATTGAGCAATTTAAACATATAACTTTGGCAAGAAGCACGAGCTCACCCACCAGTGTTTAGTGAAAATAAAATCTAGGGTTTATTGGAGAATCCTCAGGTTTTATGTATGGAAAAAACTGCAGGAATGAGCTTGAAAATTGCAGCATTTATGGTTATGAAGCTAAGCCTAATTAACATTAATTTTTTAACATTGTTATTCCGACAGGAATTTCTTGGAATTCTCAGCCTCACAAAAAAATCTAAAAATATAAAAAATAAATTAAAAATAATATTAAAAATTAAATATAAAGATAATATTAAAATAGAAGAATAAAATACTATAAAAATAAAATAAAATTTAAAAATTAAAATAAAAATAAAAATTAAAAATTTAAAAATAAAAAATAAAATTCTATAAAAATAAAATTCTATAAAAATAAAATTCTATAAAAATAAAATAAATATAAAAATAAAATAAATATAAAAATAAAATAAATATAAAAATACTAAAAAAAATAAAATAATATAAAAAATCCCCACCTTCTGCTGATCCATTTGCATGGGATAAAAATGCCTCATTTTGCCAGTGTCATTTTTTCCCCTGATCAGACAAGTCAGATCCTATTCCAGCTGGCAGAAGAAGGCCTCACCTTTTCATGATTTCTAGACTAAAGCCCAGCAGCTGACAGTGAGAATTTCAAAGCGACAGCAAACACTGGCAGCACTTAAACCTCACTATTCTTGAAAATCACCCATTTGTTTGGTGGAAGCAAATGCAGGCAGATTTGCCAGCTGTGCAATTCCACAGAGTTTTCCTGTCCATTGGGGATTTTTTAAAGTTGTTTTAGTCACGAAGCCCAGGCTTGAGTTGTAATGGAGCCTGCCCAGGTCAAAGAGAATTTCTGCAGTGCCTTCAATAGGCAG
Organism: Fringilla coelebs; assembly: GCF_963513975.1. Lineage (NCBI taxonomy): Eukaryota > Metazoa > Chordata > Aves > Passeriformes > Fringillidae > Fringilla > Fringilla coelebs. The sequence goes on from NC_140036.1 coordinate 23,247,271, forward strand.
TGGATTAGGCTGCAAATGAACTGAGCCTGATTAACAGCAGTGCTGCACTTGAACCTGATCTTGAGCTGGTGTTGGCACTTCAGCAGGCACTTCCTCAACGAGAAGAGCAGCTGCTGAAGAGGGCAAAAATCAAAGAGCAATTTCCTCCACAATACAACTCATCAGGAAAAAAAAAAAAAAAGAAAAAAAACCAACCCTGGAAGAGATCAGCTTTCAGTGAATTCATTCAGCCTTCACTGCAACAGGCACAGGAGAGGTGATTGAGAGTTTAAGCTCTGTATCCACACACCTATGAGCATTTGTTGCCCTAAAACTCTTACAGTTTCATGGGAAATATGGATATATGGAAATAAGGATATTGCCCTCCTCTGACTGGGAGGACTCTACATTTAAAATGCAATTTCATTAATTAAAAGCCATAAAACACTTTTTCATTTTAGGCATGCAACTTGACTTAGATTTGGCAAATAATTTAAAGCTGCCAAAGTCCTTTTTTTTTTCCCTCTTTTTTATCAATCAGTGCTGCAGCCAGCATCCTCATCCCAGCACACTGTCAGGTTCCAACCTGGCAGAGGTCTGTAAATGGCCCTGTGTGCAGGATGAGTAATTTCCCTGCCTCACCGGGACGGCTCAGACAATATTGCCGAGCAGATGCACACATTTGGGGCTCTCCAAATACACATGTCCCTCTGACAGCTCAGACACACCCTGAGCCTGCTCACAGCTCACATGGCTCCAGCCTGGCCTGCAGACACACAGGGGAAACTCTGCCAAAATCGCTGGAATTCCTGAGGAAAGCACACCTGGGGTGCAGCTGGGGGGGACAGACACTCCCTGGGCAGGGTGAGTACATCATGTCCCTCTCTGCTGCTCTGTCACACACCTCCCCTGACCAAAATCCCCAGGGTCTGTTAAAATCCCCCAAAAATGGCCAATGTTCTCCCTCCATCCTCCGGGTGGGTTTTCACTGGGAGAAGCAGAGCTGTGCCTCTTGTTGTCACAGACCTCTTGCCTACCCTTGGAATTAGTGCTCAGCCTCTCCTGCTCATTCTGATTTATTAAAATTATGGATATTGATCTAGCACCAACTGTGAGGGACAAAGACTCTCTAACAGTTTAAAGTTAAAGCGTGTGTTGATTGTGGGATGGCTCCCAAATACACACCCAATTTACAGGTGATCACAGAGCCCTTTCATCTATACAAGTATTGATTATCCAAAATACTGATGCATATTCATCACTTTGGTACATCCCATTCCCTGCCCCTTATGGTAATTAGTTCAGAAGCCATTAAGCATGGTAATTAGTTCAAAAGCTTATATTAAGCATGAGTAGTTTGTTCCTTGAAATGGGTTGGGGGTCTTTTTAATGGGGAGGGGGTCCCAAAATGAGGAAGTCAATGAAGTCTTCCTCGTTCTGACCTTTCTACCTTTTCAATGCAAACATGACAAATGAACCCTTGGTAGGACTCCCATTCCCCATCTTCAATTGGTTTCAGAACAGAGGAGGCCACAATTGTCTTATGTTCCTAAGAGCTGTTTATCAGTTTCCATATTCTTCATTAGAAACCCAGCTAACCAAACATTGTGTTGACAAGCAATCAATTATTAGTTAACTACTACTCTTAACTTCATCAAGGCCTACCCATTTATTTTGATTAACTCTAATATCTCTAACTAAAAATTCAGCTCCTCTAAAATCTCTGTATTCCTTAAAGTTTATGTCTCAATTTCCACCTCATGATAAACCTTTCCAAGACAGCCCACAGCAAAGTCCTGGGCCCTACTGGCCTTAAGGTGAAGGAGGGAAGGTTTGGATTAGATTTTGGGAAGAAGATCTTCTGGCACAGCTTCCCAGAGCAGCTGTGGCTGCCCCTGGATCCCTGAAGTGTCCAAGGACAGGGCTTGGAGCAGCCTGGGACAGTAGAAGGTCCCTGCCCATGGGGAGTGGATGGGTTTTAAGGTCCCTTCCAACCCAAACCACCTGCTAATTCCATCTACAACACAGAAAATAAAACTGTATGATTAAAATTATCTTCAAGAATATCCCTTTTACTTATCCCTTCAAACCTGCTTCTTCACAAGGAGCTGATGCAGCAAGCACATTCCATAAAAAAACCTTTTACCTCATGAGCTCGTGTAACAGCACCCAAATAAATCATGACATGGACATTTCAATAACCCACCCAATGCTAATAACTGCTTCTAAAGAAACACCTTTCTGTATTATTATTATTATTATTATTATTATTATTATTATTATTATTATTATTATTATTATTTCATCTGGTTCATCATTTGTAGTTACGAGTCATAATTCTAATTTTTTTTTTTTGCTGAAAGATATAAAATTCAAGTTATTTGCAAAAGGAACCAAATAGAAATAATGACTGATTAATACAAGTCTGGGAGGGAAGCAAACAGCACAAAATAGCTCTCTCCCCATGCCTGTGGATTCAAATTTTGACTTCATTTGCTTCGCTGAGAGGTTCTCTCACGATAAACAGCAAACAGCCAAGTTCACTTGGAAGGAGAATTTCAATATATGTGTTTGCTGAAGAGTGTAATCACATCAGAGGCTGAGCTCCATGAGAGGGAATACTTCCATGGGTCACAGACCTTTCTGCAGCTGTGGTACTCCACACAAACTCAGTTTATCAAACACCTCCCCTGGGGCTGTAGCGGCCAGACTCCAACGAGGACACGGAGTCCATCACCCTGAGGGCATTTGATGCACAACCTGCAGAGATACAGCGAGCTCTGATAAGCTCAGGAAATCCTTCATGGTCAGCAGAACCCTTATCTTTCTCTTTCTGATTGCAAATGGCTCCAGTCACCACGGAATCTGTGCTGGACTTGTTAAAAATATCAGGGAAAATCTGGGAGGGACCATCTCGAGTTTTGCCTTATCTGGTCAAGAGTAAATTCCTCCAGCCCACAACAAAAGAGTTTGCAATGAGAGATAACTGAGCCAAAGAAAACCCCTCCAATCTGGAGGGAAAACGAAGCCCCTGACTACACAATTAAAATCTCAAAGCATCACACATCTTCCCCATCCTTGGAAGCGTCCAAGGCCGGGCTGGACTGAGCTTGGAGCAACCTGGGGTTGTGGAGGAGTCCCTCCCTATGGCAGGGGGTGGAATGGGGCCAGTCTAGGGTCCTCCCAACCCAAAAAAGTCAGTGATTCTCTGACCTTCCCACCATAAGAACCAACAGCATTTCAATTCCTGTTCTCACCTCTTCACCTTGGAAGAGAAGGGTTAACCCCGGAGCACAGGCTGCAGGTTTGGAAGGCAGCTCTGTGTTCTGCAGGGAGGCCAGGGGAAGCACATAGTTCATTAAATAATGTGAGCAGCAACGAGGGTTTACACAAATCAAACGGGGGTTAGGTAATTGTGATGTTGCTTTGTGCTGAACCACCTGTCAGGAAGCACTTCCAGCCCAAGACTCAATCTGCTGCAGAGCCTCCAGATGATTTCTAATTAGTGTAAACTTCAGCTGTGCCACGAACCAACGGATTGGAAAGGGATCTGGGGTTTTTTTCTGTCAATTCCTCCACTCTGCTCCTCCCCCCAGCGCTGTGAAAATGGCTTTTTGCTCTGCAAGGGGCTTTGCAGAAAGCTCCTCTGTCAGGAGGGCTGAGGGAAGCCTACCACGCTCCTCTGAGGGAAATGTCAGCTAGCTCCTCGTGGAAATAAGGAAAACCCAGCTCTGAAACGAAAAAAAAAAAAGTCCTAAAAAGCCTCCAATTTATCACCAAATGCAATCCAGAAAAGGTTAAGGCAGCGCACACCTCTGAGCAGCACAAAAGGACTGCAGGCCAATAAACACCACTCATGGATTTGGGGGTTTTGTTAAAAAAATCAAACCTGTTTTTAAAGGTTACCACAGGGAGTGATGGATGCTGTACAGCCCCAAATCACAATTTCCATTCCCCCTAAAAAGCCAAGCCATGCCAAGGTGCAAAGTTGAGTAACTTGGGGTGGTCCTGATGAAAGATGACCCCAATAACTCAACAGCAGCAGCATTTCCACAGCTCCTCACGAGCCAACTGATCAACAAAACCTGGGCTAGATCCTCGGAGCTTTCTATTCCTTTATTGGTTTGTGAAGTAATTCCAGGAGTCTGGGGCACCCTGACACATTGAAAATGGGTAAATCACCCCCCTAAATCCATTCCACAGCAACAAGAAACCAGAAGGGCACAAAGAGTTGAGCAGCTGGAATAAGAAGGTCCAACAGATCCCAGAAAATGACTTTGGCCTCTGACTCTAAAGGCCACAGAAGGCACATTCAGACAATGCTCATAAAAATGAGTGGATGTGGCACTTGAGGACACGGCTCAGTGGTGACCATGCTGGGCTCATGGCTGGGCTTGAGGACCTCAGATCTTTTCCAACCTTCCTCATTCTACCACTCTGTGGAGACTCAAGACTTTTTTTCAATTTAAAGAAAGTATACAGAGACAATATTCCTTGCCTTGAAGCTCAGAGATGTTTAAAACACTGGGTAGAGCTTAATTTATTTTTTCTTAGTAGCTGAAAATACCTCTAGAAACACAACCAAAGCTTATCTGTTTGGATAAAAGAGAATCCTTGCTGCCCATTCATCCATGCCTGAAGCCAACTGTGTGCTGTGCTGCTGAAGCATCCCTAACACCTCTGCTGCACTCCTTTCTTCCTTATTAAAAATAAAATAATAATAAAAAAAGGATTAACAGCCAGGCTCGAGAACAGCTGTTCTAATGAAACTTCTGGCCACAATAAAAATGGGAAACAGCACAAGTCCCAAAGCATCAATATTGTCAAGTGTGCTTCTCTGCCATTGTTAAGGAAGGTTAGCACGTATTTCAGTGCTTGAGTTTGATCAGTGGGGCAAGGAAAATCACTTTACTCACAGAGTCACCCATTTCAGCAGGAAATCACAGAACAACAATCAGATGCCATCTGACACTGGCTATTCAAGTACTACTCTTTTAAGTATAAAAAGCCCAAATTCCTTAAATCAGTGTGATTTGCCTCACCAGGAGCACACAGAGCAGCAGCAGGAACCAAACTGGGGCACTGTGGAAACCCAGGGAACTGGGAATATTCCTCTGTCTGCTCTGGGGTGCCCTGATCCCCAGGGCAGCACTGACTCTGACCCTCACTCATGGAGAAAGTTTCCCAAACTCCAAGATAGACTGGAATCCACAAAAGTGTGCAATAGATTATAGAGAGCAGTGTGGGTGTGTCACTGGGTGAGAAATTTGGGTTTTGGGATTTTTAGTGTGTTGTGGATGGGAGCAAGGTGGAGGGCACAGGGTGCTGTCCTGGGCTTCTTCCTCCTTCTCCATGGGTTTGGGTGGGATTTTGTAATTGGGCAGAAAAGTCCCCATTGCAGCTCTTTGGGATCAGCTATTGGGTTAAAAAGGGAAATATTCTAAGTGTCAGTTCTTCATTGGATGGTTTAGTCTTAAAAGCCCTTGGAACAAGAGATTGTGGCCATTTTGTGCCTTGTTGCCAAACTCGTGGCTGTGAGACTGTTTTACTGATAAGAAATAACAAACACCCGAGTGTGAACATGAACTGCTGTCTAAAGTGCCGTCAGTCCAGACCCAGAGAAACCAACAGGGCACCCCAAAAGCTCCTGTCCCTCCCTGGAAGATGATCAGGGTGTGTGTGTGTGCTCCCAAGTCCCTTGGAGGGCTGCTTGTGTTCATTAACTCCAGCTGCACACAGACCTTTCACTCAATTCCTCTGCAGGAGCAGCACTTGGGAATCATCTCACCATTTCCCACTGCTTGGCCAGGAGAATTTTGTGCTCCACACCTGCTCAGAGGAGTGAGAGGGGTGAGGAACTGCAGCAAGTCTCCTTGTGGCTATTTTTGCAATCTCCTGACAGCCTACAACAGGGCTTTCTCATCAAAGCACAGCAGAGTGAAGCTCCTCTGGTAATAATAGATGTTGTGTGCTCTGCTGAGTGGGGAAATTTGCTCCAAGTGAAGTTCAAAGCTGCCTTTCCCAGAAAACAGACTAGGAAATTATTTTATAGGTCAGTGTGGAACTTCCCACATCCCCAGACAGCTCACTGAGAGAATCTGGCTGGGGTTTGAACTGGGCTTTGGCCCATCCAGCAGGAAATAGAGAGGGAACACCTGTGCTGAACAGAAAATGCAACAGCAGCAGGTGGAGGCTGATCCCTGGGTCCTGAAGAGGAAGAGCTGCCAGCAGGAGCTCAGCCCCAGCTCCTGACGGTGCAGAGGCTGCCCCAGGGATCAGCTGGGATCACCCTGCTGGATTGCTCCTTCCCCACATTCCAGCTGTGATCACAGGGTCCCAGGGTGAGGGGAGAGATGAGAATGCTGACTCCATGTTCAGAAGGCTGATTTATTATTTTATGATATATATTATATTAAAAACTATACTGAAAGAATAGAAGGAAGGATTTCATCAGAAGGCAGCTAAGAATAGAAAAGGAATGAATAACAAAGGTTTGTCTCTGACCCAGACAGTCTGGACAGCTGGACTGTGATTGGCCATTAATTAGAAACAACCACATCAGACCAATCCCAGACCCACCTGTTGCATCCCACAGCAGCAGACAATCATTGTTTGCATTTTGTTCCTGAGGCCTCTCAGCTTCTCAGGAGGAAAAATCCTAAGGAAAGGATTTTTCATAAAACATGTCAGTGACATTCCAGCAGCTCTCCTGGGCCACGAGGCCGTGGATCCCAAAAGACTGGGGCAGGAAAGGAAAGCTCAGCACAGAAATAAACACAGAGTAAGGACAAAACAGCCATTCCAACAGACTGCTTATAGTCCAAGAAAATAAGAACAAAATCCAAGTCCTAACCTCACCCTCTTTTTTTTTTTTCCCATGAAGCTGGAAACAAATGAATTAGAAAGTTTGGGATATTTTCCTTTTTCCCAAGCCAGGTGCCAATCTGCTGCAGTCAAGTTTGACTTCAGAATACAAGAACTGCCAGAGAAGGGTCAGTCCACAAGCCCTCATGACAAGACTCTACATCATCCCACAAAAAATAGCTTCACACTATTTGCAATTAAAAAACTCCTTTGTGATTATTTTCAGGCTGCTGACTGATAGCATCCATGTAATTCTTGCTTTGTGACAAAACAACTCTGAATTTGCCAGAAGTCCTTTGTTTTAAAAAATCCAGGCTTAAAACCCCACAAAATTATGCACAGCGGATCCAAATTTAAGCTGTACTAATGAGTTACAGCTACTGGAATTAGCTCAAGGAGGTCTGGAGTCCCTGGAACAAACCAGTTGTGCTCAGTCTTTATCTCCCATTTCACTCCCAACAAGGTATCATAGTCCAAATACATCGAGGTGGGAGCAGAAACACAGATATTAGAAAGAGAGAATAGTAGAAATAAAGATGACAGTTGCTGATCTCCTCAAAAAAGCTTTTAAATGGGCTCTTAGAAGAAATTATTCCACCTACCACATAAAGGAGCACCAGCTTGACTGTAAGAAGCAGCTGATGTTGAATTTTAATCATTTCCAACCTGGGTAATTATTACAGAAAATGATTTACAAGCTTCGTAAATTAATCAACCCAAGCAGCAGCTTGCCATTTCCAGCAGCTCCCAGGCAATCCTCCTGTTTTATCTGGGAAGGCCAGAAAAGGCATGAACACAGGGAGTGACAGAGCTTTGGGGGTGATGGCACTGTCCTGCCCCGCTGGCAATCCTGGTTTGGGGGCACCAGAGCAGCTTTGGGATGTCCCTGTGCACATCCCAGCTTCCCCAGGCAGCTCCAGGAATCCCATCCTTAAATAATGCTGGCATTTTGTGCCAGGATAATGCCACAGTCCCAGCTGGAACTGCTCTCAGCTCCTCCACCCCTGCACACAGGGCAGTTTCTAGATGTAAATAAGATTTCCTCGCAGCAGGAGCCAACAGATGAGGGAAACTCAAGAGTTCTTGGAAATTGTTTCTCAGGTTTCCCATCACATTGCCAGCGAGAGGAGGAATGAGCCAAACCACAGCTTGACAAGGAGAGCTGGAAATTGGGGCTGTGTTACAGAACTGTACAGCACCAGTCTGGTGAAGGATGAAGCAGATCAGAGCCCAGCTCCTCACCTGGCACAAACCTCCCCTGAGCCCCTGGATTCAAATCCTGCCTTTCCACACCTCCTTCCCTTGGGGGCTGGGAGGATTTTGACTCTAATTTTGCCAGCAGCAGCCCACAAGCAAGGGAGATCTCTGCCTTGCAGAAGAAAATCACCAGGAGTGACAGCAATCTTTTCCCACATTTCAGCTGCCAAATTACACAGGAAACTCTGCTACAATATCACAAGGTATGAAAATGGCATTGAAAATTATTCAACAGGTTGTAGGACCGACTCTTTGCTGAGGGAGACAGTTCCCAGCATGAAGATTAAAACCTGCTCTGGTTCTGGTAAATGTAATATGCCTTTATCCTTTGTATTCTCCATTCCCAGTGTCCAGGAAAAATAATAACCTCTGCAGCAGATCAGGATCTCAAACATCTGCAGCGCTTCACCTACACACAGAAATCAGCAGGAGATAAGGGAAACTTTTGTCAGATTTGCTGCACTTAGGAAAAGCTGGGCAAACAAGGGTAAAAGGATAGAAAACTTTCACACTCACAGAGGCACTAGGAGATACCAGTATCAAAAGTTACCATCATTTTTCTTCAAGACAACATCTCAAACACTGGTGGAGAGGACAGGGAGGAGGAGGGACCCTTATCCACAATCTCAAATTCTACACTTAATAAATAAATAAATAAAAACACACCCTGGCCCATGCTGCCTCAGAAATGCAGCTGGCTGAGGCTCAAAATACAGAGAGCACAAGGAAAAGATGATTTGCAAAGAGTGATAAAGCAACAAGCATGAGGAGAATCAGAAAGATCCCCGTGGTCCTGTTCCCTTCTGCTGCCAAATTTGTGCAGAGGGAGAGGGAAAATGTGCAACATCCACTGGGAGAAGGGAAGGGAGGGAAACAGGGAATGTGAGGATGAGGAATCCTCCTGAAGCCCTTTGAATTAGAGGGCAAAACTTCAGCAAACTGTTGCTCAACTGATTAAAAACATAACCAAAAGGGGGAAAATAGAACCAAAACAAGAAACACCACCATTTTCTGTAACCACAAGCCAAGCTCTTGTTTTCTCCAGAGATACCAGAGCTTCCCACCACTGACAGAGGGGAGGAGTAATGCACATTTTTTAAATCTCAGTCTCAAATTAAAGTGCATTTTGTGCCTGAAAACGAGGTTATTCATCAGGCTTTTTTTTTTCTCCTCCAAATCTGCATACATTAAATAACAACACATTCTATTCCACAGCAGGTAGCAATTATCTAGTTCATGCCTACCCAAACTGAGCCTACAACTTTTAAGGCAGAGTTGACATCTATTGTGCTTTTTTGTACCATCCAGCACAGAACTGAGCCTTTGGAAAGAAGGATTTGTTTCCAAAGTAGCAATAAAATCTGAGTTCAGGTCAGAGCTGCCATAAAACCAACAAACCATATTTAATGTCAGATTTGGGAAGGAACCGTAAGAAATATCAAGAAACCATAAAAAATATCAAGAAACTTGCACACAGACGAGCAAATTCTTCAGTCAGTCTCTTAGTTCTTGTGATAAAGGACTCTGCACAGATTTTCTTCTTCCCAGCAAGGAAGCCAAATTTTAATTCATTTCTTATATTTTGGTTGAACTAAAATCGATCTTGAATGCTGAAGTAAAGAAATACTGAAGCCACATTACCAACACAGCATAAACATGAGTCCCCACTCACATTAGCAGCAGGTTTCTCTCTATTTATTATTATTTATTCTCTCTATTTAATATTATTATTATTATATTTATTATTATTTATTCTCTCTATTTAATTTAAGAGGAATTTAGTGACAAGCCCAAATTTTCTCTCCTGACTTTTCTCCCCTAAATTCTTGCCCTGTTGGGGATAAACAAGAGAAATAAGAATATATAAAAAGCATGTATAAACTATTATTTGGAAAAAATAAAGATACATACTCAGCTACCAAAAATAAGAACTCCCATCAACACAATTTCTTTTTTTCTCGGACATGGTCCCTCCAATATTTGCTTTGCCAAACACCATTTGTCCAGGACCTCATTTTTCTGATATTTTAATATATTTCACTCTTTTCAATGGTCACAATTTTTATCAACTTGGCCTGAAAGGCTTTTTTTTAATCTTTTACCTCTTATAGAAACATACTCTGTTTAAAAATGTGTGGCAGAACACACAAAAAAACCCCCAAAATATTCAGTGCTGACAAAACCACCTCAAAGTCCAACTCTGCTTTGCCCAGGTATTTAATTTGCTCAGAATTAAGCCAGTTCATTAGAGCAACAGATTCTCACACTCCACTTGAGATGCTGAGCTCCTCCACAAAGACCTCCCCACAGATTTGTTAAGAAAACACTTCTGAAAATGAAACCATCAAATGGCAGAACCTGAATGTGGGAATTGTGGCTGGTAAGATTTTTGCTGCAGCACAATTCATCACACACCACCAAGAACAAGGTGGGTTTTTAAGTTAGCAGTGATTAAGAACATCTGAAGAGCCCTGGATCGACTCCCAAGTGCTTTGGTCACATTTTGGTGACATCCTCACCACTCCACCTTTGCAGCTTTACATTCGGTCTCCAAGCAGTGAATTTGCACTCCAAGGCCTCCTTAGCATCTCTGCTCAACCTGAAACCCATTCAGGCTCCAGATTTCTCCAGACTGAGGAGTTAATTTAATTAACTCCTTTAGCTGCATTCCACAGAGCAGGAGCCAGCCCCAGTAAATGCATTGCAATATCTTTGTGTTGTGACAGATTTATCTTTCATCCAGCACACACCTTCTGAGAAGACCCAACCCTGACAGTCTGGGGCTTGCATCACCTCACAGCACTGAAAATTCCTCCTGACTTCTGCAGTGCTGTGATTTATACAGGATATTCATTCTTATCTACAGAGAAGAGCTTATAAATTATCCACACCTCCTACCCCACTCTGTCTTTATTCTGCCAGGGGAAGGTCACCTCGCTTGTTTACATCAGAGAGAGCAAAGTCACAAGGAGGAACAGACAAACCTGTGTGTACACACAGCCTTAATCCCCTTCACCACCCCAGATCCACTTAAACCACTTTTTATTAATTTCTATTTTTATATTCTTTAGGGAATAACAGGGGACATCCTGAATAATGTATATAATTCCGTGTCCTCTGGAATGCCAAAAAAATTAGACTATTTCAAGATACATGAAGTAGCTTAGTAAGAGGCATGGAAACACATCAGCAAAGCCATTCCACTGAACAATGGGGAAAAATCATGGAATAAAGAAAAGGATCTGGAAAATTCCTCCACATAGTGACTGATCAGGTCATTTTAAAATAACTGGCCAATCTCAAAGCTGGAATATCCTGGTGGGGTTTTAGTGGGATGCACAGCTGGGAGCTGGCTAGGCAGAAGTGGCAGCTAAGCCATGGAAGACCCTCTTGGACACGACCTGAAGAAGTCTGGAGAACTTCCCATCTGAGTCTGCTTGGTAAAGCCCAAACAGAAGAAGCTCTGCAGGGCTGGGACTGAACCAAGAACCCAACAGAGCTGAAGGCAGATGCTCCCTCCTATGATTTGTTTACCCAAATTCTGTTTTGCTCTGCTGCTCCCTCCCTCTCAGTGCTCACATCCAACACACTGACCATTCCCAAACCACCTCCTAAGCTATTAAGCCTCTTCAAAACCCAATATTTCTTCCCCAACAGTCAAAAGCACAGATTGGCTAAAAAAAAAAAAAAAAATTGTTTTGAAAAGAGTTCCTTCCCCTGTACTGCTCCAACCTGGACACCTCACTTAAAAAGACATTCCATAAGCCTCGTCCATCTGATGCAGAGCAGCCAAAAGGATCATTATTTCCAAAAGCAGGGGGAGGAATGGCTGTGCCATGTGTTTAATGGGCAGCTCCACAAGGACAACGGGGGCATTACCTGGTGGATGAATCACCTCATTAAACAAAACAAAATGCACCAGGAATTGGACAGCAAGGCCCAGAGTTGCTTCCACCAGCCACAAGTTTTGCAAGAACACCATCAAAATCAATTGCAATCAGAATGAGTCCAGCAAGGTTTGCTATTTAAAATACTGATGCACAATTGAATTATACATATAATTCAATGTATGCATAATATAATATGAACTTCTCATCCAAAGTTTATGCTCATCGTGCACCAAGCTGTTCATTCTTTCACTTGGTCTATCACAAAGCTCAGGTAAAAGCAAAGGGTAAATTCTTGGAGTGAAAACACAGTTTCATTGCATTCTTTAGGACTGAACTTTCTGCCATCCCAACAATAAATACTGAATTTTCCTACCAGCTGCAAACCAGAGTTCAGATTATGTTCTTACATAAATATCCATCCCTAACCAAAATGCAACTGCCCATAACTTAAAAACACACAGATTTTGCAGCGTTCCTCAATACCAGACTAGCACTTGGACTAAAACCAACATAATTTCCTTCAGAAACTTCCTTGGACTTTGGAATGAACTCTTTTCTTTTCCCCCATGCAAGGTAGGATCCCCTTTCTCTATCCTTGATATGCATTTCAATTTCCTCTTAAAATTCATGAGGTTCCCAATTTTGAAGGGCCACCTTGTTAAGTCTGTGTTCCACAGCCACCTGTTTTGACAGCAAAAAAGAGAAATCCCACCAGTCTCTTCTATTAACAGGTTTCCTCACATTATATTCAAATTAGAAACTAAGATGGCTTATGAATATTTCCTTTTGAATTAGAAGACCAGTTTCTGATGTGAAATGGAGTTTATGATAATTCAGAGCTTATCTGCACAGCTTGGTGTCTTTGTCCTTCCTTAGACAAACAGTGTGTGTATCACACACCTGATAACTGCCCTGGGACTTAATCTGCAACTCAGCTAACTTTATTTTTAAAGTTTCTCCACACAGTGTCTGATTGTTAATCTCTCCTCAAGTTTTCATACCAGATGGAGGAGGTATTTTAGAGGTATTGAACCACAGGAGGAAAAAAAATTATTTCCCTCCTTTCAAAGAATTTTTTTTTAAAAAAGGGAAGTAATTATCCCCATAACTCTGGCACACTTGAATTCACAGGCAGTTTTTAAACTCCACGGATCACCCTTTTCTCTGGTAACTTTTCCACTGGCATTTGGGACAAGCCATGTGTGCACTCCCTCCCACACAGCACACTCCCACCAAACCTGCACCAAGTCTTGTGTTCTAAAGTGAGGGCTCAGCAGGAAAAAGCTCAAGCTCAAAATCCCCATCCCCTTTGAACACAGGAGCATCAGCACTTCCCCTGGCCCTTGCAGGGGGAACAGCATCAAACCTGCTGGCCTTGGTCATGGCTCAGCCTCAGGAGATCAGTTCTCCTTCCTAGCTTGGGGCTGATCTCCATCTCCTCGAGCCAGACTCTTCCTTTATACACAAATTCCCCATTTTAACATTACAAGGTTCCTAAGAACAACTCAACAAGGAAACAAGAACGCACACTAAGAACTTTAACGTCCCTCACCCTTGCACTTTCCCTGGATCCAAAAGCAGTTGCTACTGACTGAAATCAAAGTCCCAGGCACACCTTTTGTGCCAGAACAAAACTGCTTTTCTCTTCACACAGGCTTCAGGCATCCACCTCTTAACATCCCCAGCTCAGAGACCACAATTCCTGCTTTAATCTCCAAAAGCATCACCCTGCTCCCTTTGACAAGACAATCCCCTCTCTGTGCCTGAGTGTTTCCTGCTGCACATCACAGCAGACAACTCCTGCCACACCTCCTCAGGACACCATCAACCCACACCATTTTTGATCCAGCTTTATCTCCACTTTATGAAAGTGCTCTGTAAAAAACACAACCATGCACTCACCCTTCTGCCTCCAGCTGAACTTCCCCAGCAGCCCAACATCTCCTCTCCATGGCTTCTGGCCATGCCACTCCCCATTAACCTTATACACCTAATTAATCCTCTGAAGGCTCTTCATTACCTAATTAACAGCAATCAAAACTACCACAACATCTCCTGGTTACATACACAAAGGCCACAAAGAAAATAGTTGAGGAAAAATAGCATGACTGCTCTTGGGTTAGATTTATCACCCAACACCTGGGTGTTGACTTACACTTGTCCATATGAAGTACAAGAAAATTAAAAAAGGCCACAAAACATTTTTCCCTCCTTTATTTTGAAACATTTGAAATTATCCTTGTTTCTCCAGGTTCTCTCTTGCAGCTGACAGGCATTTAAATAATGCCTCATGAGCAAATTGAAAAGCTGGGAGGAGCAACATGTGTAGGGATTTGAGGAACTGAAACAAGGAGCAGCTCTGCAGGAAAATGAATTTAATTAAAGTTACTCATGCAGGCTCTCAGCCTTAGAAATCTATAAATCTGGAAAATCATTTCCCTTTCAATTAAGTTGGTATTTGTCATTTTGGGAGAGATAAAAACAAATCCCCATCGACCAGGTTTTCCAATGGTGAAAAATTAGGAGAAATTCATAACACAGAACTGTGAAATGTTTAACATAAGAAAAATTCAGAAAAGCCAGTGAGGAACTCCAGACCTCCAAGTCCCACCACAGCCAAATGATTCCTTTTTCAAGTTGAAAGTACAGCTGTACCAACTGGAGATGTTTCAAGGCAGTGTCTGTGTTCTGACTAATACCCCGAGGAGGACTCATCACCTCACTCCCACTTCTTATGCAAGCACTGCCAAAAAAAAAAAAAGAAGAAAAAAAAAAAAGATCTCTCAGAGGATTTTCTAGAACATCTGAATTAAACACCTGAGCTGAGCTGTCCTCTCAGCCCCCTCTCTCCAGCACTGTCTGGAGCCTGCAGACACCCACCTCCCACAGCCAATATCCACAGTCAAATATATGAAAGGGCCAGAATGAGTGACAATGATGCTGCTGGTGCAAAGTCATTTATTTTAGAACAAGCTCTGGACAAGCCCATTCAGCTCCTTCTGGATATTCACACAAGGAATCCTGACTGAGGTTCCTTCAGTGCTGCAAACTGGGGGGAAAGGCTCTCCCAGGAGTCCCAGGTATGACCAACCAGGGAATCTGCTGATGGTGATCCCATCCCTCAGTTCCATAAAGCCATTCCTTCCTCCCTCCTCACTGACACAGAAACCTGAACTGGTCATTTTCAGAGTTCACAGTCCAGATCTCTCCTCTCCACACCAGGGAGAGCAGCCAGCAGCGATCAGCTGTTCTGCATGCGCTCTGAATTCCAGCGCTAATTCCAGCGCTAATTCCAGCGCTAATTCCAGCGAGGGGGATCGAGGGCTCAAACCCTCTGCTGTTCACATCTCCCCCAGCTGTTCTGTGGGGATCACACACGGGAGAAACAGCCCCCAGCACTCCCAGAGGGGGCATTCACAGCGTTCTGGGGGATCAGCTGGGTGCTTTTCAAATTCCAGCCTGAATGAAATCAAAGGCAGAGCGAAGGTTCTCCGTTTTCCCCCCAGGCAGAATTCCCACTGAGCTCGGCAAGGGCTGAAGCAAACTCCTGAAGAGCTGATTTGAAAGCAGGGATCCAAGGCTGGGATTTATCTGTGCACACACACACAAAACCCCACATTCTGCTTGACCTGGCAGTGAGTTATTCATTCAGAAGGAATCCAAGGCTGTCACTAAAAACAGCTTCAAAGGGTGGAGAGGAATAGATATTTCACCTCATTCACCTCGGGAACAGTGGGAAAAGTAGCTGGGAGTGAGAGCTGCAAAAGTTTCAGTGAAGCACAGACAGAGCCAGCCTTCCCTGCAGGACATTTGAAACCTTTCAGAAATCTCACTTTGCCACAAGTGAGGGCCCCTTGTTAAATAAACAGGGCAGCAAGTGGAATATTTGGGATCTTATTCCCTCTGCCGTATCCTCTGGTCAGGAGAATGGCTGCAGAAATCAGTGAGGGGATGAAGTCTGTACATTTCATCAGGTCTGTGCAACTGTGGCACCCTCACTGAGCGTGGAAAACCTTGCTGGAGCTTTTAAGAGCAGATCCTTAATAAAGTTTGGGGCAGCGTCCTAATCCTTGGCTCAGAGGGAGATTGAGAAAGGAGCTGGGGGGATACTTTGCCCAAGTTACTGACTGAAATGAGGAAAAAAACAGCAACATTCTTTTCCCTCTTGAATTTAATGAAAATAAAACAGGACTGTGAAAGTAAGGCCAGAGGTAGAAACTTCTCTTTACATTTATTTCTGTTGCAGCATCATATCCTGCAATACTCCAGAAATTCAGATTTCATCTGATTTCCACCTGGCACACAGAAAATTCCCCACATTGTCTCCTCTGAAAGGTGTTAACACCTTGCACTGGAGGGTTATAAAATCAGAGGAGACATCCTTTGCTCCTTTGGCTCACTGCCTGTTTCTCTGGGATACAAACCTCTCCCAGAGCTCCTGGAATGAGCAGGGCATGGTGGGCAGTCTGTAACACCCTAGCTCCCCAAACACAGGGTCAGGTTTCCAAATCCCATTTTATTTGCAGCAGAACTCATCCAACACCACCAGGAGGGAGAGGTAACTGCTTCAGCCAGGAATTACAGCCATTCCCTCGGGAATAAGGATGTCAAACAGGGGGGACTGCTGGTCCAAACAGCCTCAGAGAGTGATTCATGGCCCTCTATCAGTGACCTGACACACAGCCTCTAGCCTCTGGATATGCTCCAAGTTATCTGTCCCCGGAATTATGTGCCTCAGAAAGCTGCAGAGACATCCTTGGAACGGGAATTCAGTCCTTGCCACGTTCCAGCACGAGCAGCACAATAGCCACACTCTCCTCTCCCAGCCCTTGACCAGCCAGCTTAAAACAAACACTCCATTTCATATAAGGACATTATTCTGCAAAATGCTTGGCCTGACCCCCTGAGATGCTCACTGCTGACCATCAGAGAGCAGCTGATCAAGTCCTGCTCTCCCCTGAGCGTTTTTACGCTCTCAGGCTTTGTCTGGACTGTTGGGAGCAGCTCACTCCCGTCCCAAGATGCCCAGGATCCCTCCATGCTCAGCTAGAGGGATTCTGACAAACAATTAATCAGGACTCAGGACTGCATCTGCCTCCTGTTTACAGCCAAGGAATGAATTGGGCTGAAAAAGCATCTGAAAGGATAATACTTCAAACCTGATGACTTTGTGGCTGGGCTTTGTTTTCCTGGAAGGAATCTGCTCACAGATCATGTCTGAGAGACCCAACAGACAGGGAATTGATGAGCTTTTAGGTAAACCAAACATATGGTGCTTGCTACGTTCCATCTATCCGGTAATCAGTCATTTAGCAATAAAGGCACAAGAAAATTTGGCCAGCTCCTCAAGACACGACATCTGAGGAGATCAATTACAGCCTTAATTTAGACAAATTTTTCACAGCAATTTTTTTATCCCCATTACATTGTCTTTCCTGTTCCGTGGAGTTTTCACTAGCTCCTGTGGAAAATGAGACCTGGATGCTTCAAACTGTACTGTGGACATAAAACATCAGTGAGTTTAGGGAATGAAATGCTGGAATGATCAAGGCACTGACCAGTAACAGCTCCAAGTTGTTCTGTGTGCAATTACTTTGCCAGCTGTATTAAAAAATGTACACTGAATATTATTTTAGTACTCATAACTGAAGCTTCTCAGAAGTCTTCCCTCTTCCCAGGCCTCCATCCCAGGGGAAAAAGGCCCTTCCTGGATGCACAATTCCAGAAGGGAGGTCAGGGTTGTTTTCTGCCTACCTGGGGACACAGGACCACGCTCAGGTAATGGCTCCAGAGCAGAGGGACCTGGAGAAGGCCAAACTTTGGCCAAACCCATTGAAGGAGCTCTTCCTCTCACATCCCCTGCAGGATTTAATGCTTTACTGAAGGTAAATGTAGAACTGAAGCCCAGGAAGTAAGGGTGATGACATGGCAGCCATGGAGAGTCAAGTAGGTATTAACAGGCAAAAAAATACCCAAAATTCCTATTAAAAAATCTTGCCTGTATTCCAGTCCCCAACCCTCTCCAAATCCCCCTGGTGCTGAAACTCTCCAAGGGCTCCAGGAGATCCAGGCAGCATTTCCACAGCTGGCCTGCATTAGAAGAACAACTGTAAAATGACATTTTAACCTCACTGTGCCATATAAAACCAGCTAGGGCTTGTCTGCCACCATGCTGCTCTGTGTGCACACCCCTGCTCCCACTCCCAGCACAAAACCTGATTTCTTCGTGTCACTTCCATTCATTACTGAGATGTAGAACAGTGAGAAATTATTAAAGACTTGAAAAATCAATTTGGGCATTTCAACTCCGAGCTCAGACTCCTCAGCTCCTGCAATTTGTGTAACACAAGACGCTGCTAAGACGGCTCCATAAAGTGAATTAGAGCAAATAATTTCTTTGTTCAGCTCCAATATGCTCCAAAGATGGATTCTACATTATATTACATCAAGGGGATTTAACGTTAATACTTCAATACCAAAGAGCTGGGAATGCAGGCAAAACTGTGGCAAACTGCACAAATCAGGATTTGTTTGTTTGACTGCAATAAACTTTCTTTAGAAGAGCATTTGACTGAGAAGCATTTTTAAAAATGAGTATTTAATTTGATTTCCCATATGGTGTTTAGGAGGTTGGGGGTATGGGATTACCATTAAATATTGTGTTAGATGTACAAAAACCGCAGGCAGACAAGAAAACTGAGTTTATACATCAAGTGTGGGTGGGTTTTGTTTGTCTGTTTGTTTTTATTTCAAACATTCCTCGGTTCATTTACAGCATCCTCCATTCTGAAGAGATGATATTTTAAAAGGAGGCTCAGTGCTGTATCACAGAACCCAATCTATAGTTCAATATCTGCAGTCTGGGAGCCTGACATAAAAGATAAGAAACAGATGTAGGGTGAGATGAAGAAATGTGTCTATTGAGGAGTTTCAGCGCGATTTGGCACAAAAATAATTGAAGTCAATATGCAGAAAGCAAAGCTGTCAGCAAATTGCAGTGCTTGACTGGAGCACAAATGTATTTACAAAAAGGAATTCTATGGAGGCCATACGTGGTCTACCAGTTTAAATGGATTAGGAGCACATCAGGATTCGTCTGCTTTGCTCCAGCTGAAGTGTTCACCCTGAATGCTCAAAGAGAAAACATTTATTAAATTTGAACCATGAATCTCCAACCAGCACCTTCCAGCTATGGAGCTGCTGGACCAAGGCTCCCCAGTAAGAGCAGTGGGAGCAGTCCCTGCAGAGTCCCTTGGTCCTGGGTTGTAAAAGATGTGTGTGTTATGTCCCCATCTGTCAGAGCTGGGGCAGCTCTCTGCTGTTCTTTGGGCAGTTTTCTTTATCCCTTCCACAGCCAATCCTCCCTCCAGGAGATCCCTTCTGTCCATGGGCCATTAATTATTAATTATCTTCTGTCCATGCCCAGTGGGTGTCCCTGCAGGGCTGATCAAATTCCACCATCCCATGGGGAGATGCTGTGCCCAGGGCAGGAGCCAAGCATTCCTACCTGGATACAATCTGAGATTTCACACATTCCTACCTGGATACAATCTGAGATTTCACACATTCCTACCTGGATACAATCTGCCCTGGAACAGCACAGCAGCCTTTGCCCCCTGCATTCCCAGAGGAGCAGCTTTCTCCTGCCCTGCATTCCCAGAGGGAGAGCAGGCCCATCTCCAGCAGCCCTGGAGCTGCAGAGGAAAACTCCCCCCTTGTGCAGGATCCTGCTGCAGCAGAGCCACAGCTGGCACTGCAGGAGGGCTGAGCCCCCCTGGGATGGGGCTGTGCCCCCACCCTGACACACAGGGGACAGGGACTGCCTCACTCTGGCAGGGTTGGGTTGTATTGCTGCATTTTTATTTTAATTTAAATTTTTGCCTAATAAAGAACTGTTATTCCTACTCCTGTATCTCTGCCTGAGAGCCCCTTAATTTCAAATTTATAATAATTCACAGGGAGGGGGTTTACATTTTCCATTTTCAGGGAGACTCCTGCCTTCCTTGTTAGACACCTGGCTGTTCAAACCCAGACACCCTTCCACAGACTTCACTGAAATTCACACAAAAACAGCTCCTTGTAGCTCTGCCCAAAAATGGGAATCCAAACATTTTTCAGCAATGTCCAGAATTTTGCCTTGCAGTTTCCTATCGTGGCTCATCTGAGAAGTCACATTTATTCCAAGTTTGAATCAGTAGTGCCTTTCTAGAGTTGGGATTAAGTCCCCCCATCCCAGCCTGTGTCACCTCAAGTTCTAAGAAGTTAAAACATTAAGTTAACAGCAACCAGAAGGGAAATACAGAAAACCAAACCCTGCTTAGAATATTTCCCCCTCCAGATCACAGCATTTTTTTAAATCTTATTTTTTACACTATCATCCTGTCCTCTTATTATTGTTTATTCTAATGCCTGAATTCCTGGAATTTTTAGACACGAAAATCAAAGTGACCAATCCTTTACCAAATTAAGAAAATTAACCAGAAAATTCCCAGATGAGCATCCTTTAGTCCCAGTTTGTCATGGTACCACCCTACTGCTACCCACTAAATACCGATGTTTCAGTTAAATGAACTTTTTTATTATTTCTATATAGAAGTTCAGACCTGAACTTTTTTATTATTTCACCAGATTTCCAGTTTATTCCCAGTTCATTTTACCAATCCCACTCTGCTTCTCTTAAAGACATTTAAGAGTGGTTTTCAAAGAACTCTTCCAGCAGCACTGCTGTATTTGCAGGGGGTGACCCCACAAATAGCAAACATTGATTTTGATTCCCTTGTTTCTTCAGGCCTAATTCCATTTACACAGGGATGGGAGAGGAACAGCTCAGCCTCCCAGTACAGATCTATCCATTCCTGATTCTGGAATAAATTCCACATTATTTATTATTATTAATGTCATTATTAAATTCCACCTTCCCAGTGATACTGGAGATTTTTTTAAAGACATTCAAAACTTGACTATTGGTTAAAACAGCCCATTTGAAACCTAAAGCTAAAGAAACCAAATATTTTAAAACCAAATTTGATCCTTTCCATTCTTTTCTTGCCTCCTCCTTGGAAACAGGAGTCAGCCTTGGCTGCTTCACACAGATTTGCCTCTTTTTTTTTTCTTTTTTTTTATTTAATTTAATATCAGTTCACTAGGAACTGTGGATCACTCCCTGCTGCTTGAGGCAGTATCCAACAAGCTCACACACTTTTCTAATTTGCTTTGTTCTTCTGAGTGGTGAACTTGTTCCAGGCCCATTACAGACATGTTAATTGTTATCTTAACAAAAAAGAATGAATTTGCAAAAGTAACGCTTTTCTGCCATGTATTCAGCACACCCTTTAAGCCTCACACTGCTCTAAAAGGTCATTTAAAGATTATTTTGGAATGGTTTTACCATTCTTATGTTTTGTTTATTATTTAAACAACTGACAATAACTGCACCTCACAGGTGCACTTCATTCCTGGAACTGGAATTCTAGGAAGTTTGTCCTCTTCCTCCAGCTCTCAATCACAGAAGCTAAGGAGAAACTCCAAAATATGGTCCAAAACCCCCAAAATTTACCTAAAAGTACATTAAAATAATTTAATTTTGAAAGATAAAGCAACCTTAGCATAGTCCAATCAGAACAAGAAAAATAAGAGAGGGAACTTAATTTTCAGTTAATTTTCAGTTAATTACAAAGTCCCTCTAAATTCAGTGAAATGCTTTTATCCCCATTTATTTGGGGATAAATGTCTATAAACACCCAGTTGTTCACTGCAAAAAACACTTGGGGACTTCTCTTCAGATGCCACAAATTCTTAAACAGTTGCAGAGAAAAATTCCTCCAGCTTCTAGAAGGGTTTAAGGACTAGGGTGGTGAGAGGAAAGGAACTGATGGATTTTGGTATATTAGAATAAAATACAAGAGCCTGGTAACATAAACCAGAAATTTGATTTCTTGTCTATGAAGCAAAGCAAGAATCACAATAAAAATCTGTATATTCACCCTCCTGTTAATTCACAGATGCAGGAACCACAACACCAAAATGATATCCCATTGGAGGCTTTGAAAAAGGAGGAAAAAAATAATTAGGCTGAGTCTCAATAGAAAGAAAATATTCCAAAAATCCCAACTCATTGAGCTTTTCAAAATTAGATCAAAACAAGCAAGACATGAAATGCCCTACTTCTGATTTTTCACATCTGTATCCCCCACTGAGCCACCTTTGCAGGGAAACATCATCTGCATTTTATATTCCAATTAGTGCATTAATCTTTCCCTGATTATTTATTCACATTTAAAAGAGTTTCCTTGTTCCATTTTGTAACTTGGGAGTGCAGAGGGATGGGGAGAATGTTGCTGGGTGTTTCCAAAGGAGATGCAGGCACCTCTGTTTTTCTTCAGACAGATCAACTTCCTGAAATCAAGAATAATAACGACATGTGTAATGAGAAAAATAACTGGTTTACTTCATTATTCATAAAAAATGGGGCAAATCCTGCTTTTTTTGGTTTTCCTTAATGCTACTTTCTCCCTTGGCAGAGATTTCAGAGTCCTGTAAGGAACATGGATCTTCAAATTCTATCATTAGGGAAAAAAAATATCTTTAGTACTAATTTTACTTAAATTCTTGTCTGAAATCATCAGTAGCAATTCACTTCCTCCAAGATTTTCAGCACTTTAAGGATCTCAAAAAGTAAAGCTCTGCTGTTTAGGAATCTCACCACAACCAACAACTTTTCTGTAAGAAAAAAATAAAAACATTTTGGATTGATTTCTTCCCAGAAAGGTTGGTCAGGCATTGGATGGGAGTTTTGGAGTCCCCATCCCTGGAGCTGTCCAAGGAATGCCTGGACTCTGGTCTGGTGGAACTGATGTTGATCAAATGTTGGACTTGATCTTGGAGGTCTTTCCCAACCTCAGTGATCCTGTGATTCTGTGAAATCCACTCAAAACGCACTCAGCACCTGGAAACAGACAACCCCAAAAGCACTGCAAATCATTTATTCCAAATCTCTCCTCCTGTCTGGATATTATCTGGAAACAGAGGGGCAAGACAACCAAACAATCATGGATTGCATCATTTCTGCCATGTCCAGCTGACTTTGGCTGAGTTTCCTGATCAAACAGCTCAGGTCAGTTGTGACCAGAAGGATTTGGATGCCCCTGTGAATACTCCCAGTCTATAAAGATTTTTTATCAATGCACATTTATTCTATCAGCAGAAAAATATTTGTGTTTTCTTTCAAATGAGGCTTTCTTACAGCCCTCTCCCAGATGAGTGATTAAAATAAAAACAGAAATCTTACCACGACACTCCAACAACTCCTCTGTAAAAAAAAAAAAAAAAAAAATAAAAAGGGCATCAGATTTCTGTCGGTTGTGAGCAGCTGAGGTGATTTGTCATCTGTAAAGCACGCTGATAAAACACCATGATCACACAGGGCTTCAAAAAACAACTTTCAAAGCGCTCTTCAGAGCGTGCTTTGATCAAAATGTTTACAAAGCAGCAGCTTCACAAGAGGTTCCTGAGCATCAATCTTGATTAGGGTTATTTAGCAGCACAGCAGCAGTGGGGGAGGCACCTCTGGAGCTGCACTTCTCACCCACGAATTCAGGAGCTGAGCTCCTTTCCTTGCCCTCAGAAAAAGGAAGTTTTCATTAAGCTCAGAAGACAAAAGACAACAGTGGGGCTTCTGAAGTGATTCCTGAGGAAAGCCTGGAATTATAAATAGAGCCGGAAAAAGGATTGCTGGAAAAGGGTGTGCAACTCTACTTCTAGTGCAGAAATTCCAGAAAAAGAGTAAAACTCGATGCTAAGAGCACACAGAACATGATTTAACACAACTGTGGCCGATTGTGGCAGCAAATCAGGGACCCCTCCAGGGCTCTTCAAGACCAGGAAATTGTGGAACCCTCAGGGGTTCTCCAGGGACCTTCAGGACCACCAAGTCCAACATTCAACTGAATATCCCCCAACCCCCTAAATCAGATCCCAAAAAGCCAAATTTGCACATTGTTTGAAGCCTTCCAGGAATGGTTTAAACATTTCCACTGCCACCTGCCCCTACCAGTGTCTGACCACTCCTTCACTGAAGAAATTCTTCCTAACACCCAACCTGAACCCACCTGGAGTGACTTTAGGCCAAAATATTGATCAGATTTTTCTCCTAACTCTGATTCCAAATAGTGCAGGAGAATTCCTGGCCAAAAATAACCCAAACCCACCAACCAAAACCAGAAGCTTCCCCAAAAGCCCCGGCCAGATTAATTTAACCAAGATTCAGCTGGGAGACTCCAAAATATGCACAGCAGAGCATATCAAGAGGCTGGGAGGAAACCACCAGGAAGACAAACAGTGAGTCAGAAGGGGAGACCTGATCCCAAAAAATCCCTCCTGTTCTCCCAAGGAGGCAGCAGCCAGGAGCAACCCAAAATGCCAAAGTCATCACAGGGGACTGAGCTGAGTGTGGTCCTTTCCTGACATTCCTGAACCATCCAGGCCAGCAGGAGTTTGCTCCACACAAAAATGTCAGGCAGGAAAACACGAATATAAAACCAAAACTGGCTCACACGGCACCTCCTCCAATTCAGAAGGTAATTCTGATTTTCTTCTCCTCTCTCACCCATCAGTCCATCCCTGCAAAGTTGCACTCACATAAAATGAGGGCAGAGAGGGTTTATTTAAAACACTGAGCAGCCATTCCCTTCCTCAGGTTGTGTTTTATGGGCTTGCATGAATTTTGGTAGCAGAACACCGAGATAAAAGCCCATAATTCAGTTTTCTCTCGACTCTCTCTGTTTGCCTACTGCAAATCTTTGCTGACAGCCTTCTCTCCTCAGCCCGTGCTGATTTAGTGCAGCTGCAGCCTCTCTCCCTCCACCTCTCCTGGAATCTTTTCTTGCTTTTAACAGCCCCAAACCCTCCTTTGCACTTCCACTGGTTATTTAATTCCATGTGCAGCACGTTTGGGGTACTCAGTGTAGTAAATGCTGCCCAAAATGTGCCCCACCAAGAGGAAAAGAGCTTTGGGAGCCCCTGAGATGAAGCCAATTAGAGGAGTAACTTTATCTGTGAGTATTATGAACTAACAAAAGGAAATAATGGCTGGATTCCCCAGCCTGGACTGAGAGGATCTGCTCTCTGATAAAGAAATACAGAAATTAAAATATGAATAACACTTCTGACAGTTCAGATGGGATTAGATGGAGGAGGTTATGCTTTAAGAGATTACAGATTTCACTGTCTTGGTTTGTTTTAAGTTCATTTTTCATACAGAACACACTACCCAGAGGTAATGAGGGGATGAAAAACCCCAAAATCACCCCATTGCCAAGGTCACCACTGCTCCCACCTGTGCTCCATTCCTTCAGGCCCCTGGACTGGAATTCTGAGCTGGAAAACAAAGCTGAGTTACTGAGGGGACAGAAGGAATCCCTCAGCCACGAGCCCTTCTGTCACTTCACCTGGACAGCTGAAAAACTCAAAGCAGCAGCAGGAAAAAAGGGAGAAGAGCACAAGGGATGCAGATGGGAACATCCCCAGTCACTCCTGCCACCCCACAACTCCAGTGGCTGCCTCAGGGCAGCCCCTGATGAGAAATTCAGATATTTAATGTTTATTCCAAGCTTCTTTTTCAAAAACACTCAATAATTTCACACACTTCACCCTTTTTTATGGTGATATTCTAGGCTGGCCTTGCTGGAGCCCCTTCCACCCTTCTGTCATTCCAGACCTTTCAGAATTCACTCCCAACCAAGATTTTTGCCCTCAGAGGTTCGGACTCTGCACCCTGATATATGGAACTTGACATTTTTGCGTTTCTCTGCGTTCACTGTTTGGTCATAAAGGTGTCAAAGACAGCAAGAAAAATTATCTGCACCTGCCCAATCCTATTTTATTAAAAAAAAAAAAATCAGAGGAAAGGAACTTCTGACAAAGTCACACAAACATAAAAAGTTGCAGTTCTTCTGTGAGTAAAGCCAAGTTTGATGGAGCAAAGTGAGCTGTGAAGTTTAAGTCAGAAAGTCTTTCCAGAGTTTGAATTTCTGCTGGATGCAGGACTGAGCTGCACTTCACTAAGCTGGAAAATTTTAGGCATCAGGATTTGCTTTTGTCTATCTGGTACTTTTCCAGCGGGCAATGAACTTTTCTTGTGCAAACCAAGTTCACAAGGGCGAGGCCAGGCTTGGAAAAATCTATTCCTGGCTTTGCACCAATAATCCACCATTTTTCTGGTTTAACTTCATGACCTTTTTCTCCCAAGTCAGCAGAGGCTGCCAGAAAGCAACTTGGCCTTATAATGGAGATGTTAGGAAGGAGTGAAAGGAGATACTAAAAGCAAAAATATTTTTTAAAATCGTTAGTTCTGAATATTTAGAGGCTCACAGGACTGTTTCTTTATGATTTAACGGATTCAAAACTTTTTAAATGATAGTCATGATCATTTTTAAATAATAGTCCCATCACCACCTGGAAAACTGTCCATGCTGCTTTCAGTCAGACCACTCAAAAATTACACATTTTCAACTTTCTTCTTTTGACTTCACATTTTCTTGTGAAGTCAAAAAAGAAGTTGTAATTGATGTGGGAAAAGCACAGAAAGATTTCCCCCCTCCTCTACACAGGACACTAAACAAGTTCAAATATTTCAAGGAGATAAATTATGCTTCCAACAATTCAATCTTCTATATTTAACTATTTTCAGGGCAAACAGAAAAATATTTTAAATATGAAAACAAGTAGAAATTGTCTGCCTCATTGCAGGATTTGTGGGTTGCAGGTTGTGGCTCCTCACACCTCAGAGCTGCTCAGGAGAGCTTTGTGCACTGCTGCAGCACTCCAGAAATGCAGCTGCACCGAGGGGAAACTCCTCTGCAGAGCTGGATAAACCAGTGCAGACTCTAGAGGGAGTTCTAACTTTGCCAGATTTGTCCCCTTACAGAATTTTTATCACTCATTCACAACAAAACAAATAACAGGAAAAGGTGAATTTTCTCCTGGATATCTGCTTCTTCCCCTGCCCTCTGTCCCTGGGCAGGGTGGGAGCTGCCTGGCACAAGAATCCTGCTGATATTCAGATTATTGCTTCCTTTCTGACTTGCTCATGATGGAGAGGAATTGTGAATTTTCAGGTGGTTTTGGTGCTCCTTCAGTCTGAACATTTCCCCAGGTCACAATGCCATGGCTGGGAGACTCGTGGTGATCAGTGAGGATCAGTCAGAGAGAGGTGGGTAAACCCTGGAGAAAACAAAGAACTCACAAATACAGCACTGACTGCTGGAGATCAAGAAGCCAAAACAAATTTCCAGTATTTCTGTATATTGAAGGTGAGTTAAACATTCTAAAATTGCAGAATTCTTCTGCTTCAAGGCACAGCCTTGTGGCAGCTCCTCTGAGCTGAAGAAATCCACAACAACTGGAATAAAGGCAGGTAATCCTTCATTACTGTGGTGTCCTTTCACTTCTGTTATTAGTAAGTCTCTCAAAACCAGATTAAAACTTTCCTCTTCCAGCAAAGACAGCAATTTACAGTGATGGGAAAACAGCAAAAGCCACAAACACACACAGTCCTCAGGGATGTTTTCTGCCTGTCTAAATATTCTTTAACACACACACACACAAAAGATATTAGGATTTATTTTTTTCTCAGAGGATAATGTGGCAAATTGCAAGACATAAATTCAAACTACCTGTAGGAAAACTCTCAAGAATTCAATATATGGAGTTTGGGAGTTATCCTATGTTACCAAGGAAGAAAAAACACTTTAGACAGCTGTCTGCCTCTCAGCCTTTATCTCTCACTTCTGCAGGGTTTTCTGTTGCCACAGCAGCACCAGAACCCACAAAAAAATTCATCTGTAACATCTCTGAAGGACAGCTGCCCCCCAACCACTCACTGGTTTCATTTTAAGGAGTAAAACCACTCAAAACTCACTCACTGGAGCAATGAGGAGGGGGAAAAAAGCAAGCTGCACTTAAAGTGATTTCTGAAGGAGTGGAAAAAAAAGCATGCTGAGACAGATACTTCTTATTTTTCAAGTGCTCTTTCATCCTATTTCCCAAACTCGACTCTATTTCAAGTCAGTGCTCCAGGATGGAGCTGAGCTGAACTTGGGAGAGCTTTCCAGGCACCAGGAGCACTCAGCTGTCAGCACCCACTGCTGAGCCCACTGCAGGGGCTCAGGGCTTTCCCATTCCTGCTCCACTTTGTGGAGCTGTGGATAACCAGGAAAAGACCTGCAATCCAATTTTCAGAAGCATTTTGGGGGTGGTATGACAGGCAGCACAGAAGTCTGGAGGAGGAACTCCAGCCCTCCCATCTTTTTGCTCTTTCCCTGTTTTCAAACCCTCTCCTCATCATCCAGAAATTGAGCCTCTGCACACAAAGTGCATTTCTTTCTCCTCGATATTGATTCAAAACCATTTTTCGTAACGGGCTCAGAATAGCAGGGGGAAAAAACACAAACCACATTTTGCTCCTGTCCAAAGGAAGCGATGGGATAATGGACTGGCTGAAAAAGTGTTTTCCCCAAAGGCTGCAGCTCTTGGCCAGAGACACTCCCACTCGAGCCATGAAGGAAATTGCCTGTTGGTGTAAATATGCCAAATGCTACTTAGACACTCCATGGCTGCTCACAAGCTGAAATATTCCTTCCTAACTCTGGATCACAAGCTTTTTATTGCTGCTGGCACAGCCTGTGACAGCAGGGAAGAGTTTTTTTGGGTACTGCAATGCTGAGAATCAGCAGGATGTTGTTTGAGCAGAGGGATGTTGGCCTGAGCAAGGGTCACAGGGCTGGTAGGGACAGCAGGAACACAAACCGGGCCTTTGCTGTAATTCAAATCAGAAATAAAGCAGTAAAACAACTGTGAAACATGCATATTTTGTGATTGGCTTTTCGCAAATATTAAAATGAATATTGTATGTGTTGTGTTAGAAAGTAATGCAGTATTAATTCTCTTAAGTAGTGTGTTAAATATAGTTTTGGGTTATAACAAAATGTTAAAATAGAAGCTATGCTATGTAAGATACTTTTTTAAAGAAAGGACTTGCAGAGATCTAGCAGCCACAGGACACCTAAATCCTTCAGAGGAAAAGAATTTATTGCCCTCTTATCAGAAGAAAGGAACTTCTTCCTGCCTCGAAGGCGCTGTTAGGATTAGGAGGAAGAAGGTGACTGACGATGACCAGACCAAATCCTTTATTTGAATGGAATTTATTCATCATGTATGAAGTGTATGAATATGCAACAGGCTGTTGCTTTTAAGGGTTAATCCTTTGTTAATTCATGTCCTTTTTTGGGCTTGTGCTGCCCAGAAAAAGGTACCAGGACATCCGTAACTCACTGTTTTTGTTGTCTCATATTGTCTTAATTCAAGTTGTCCAAATTATTATTACTCTAACTGTATTGCTATTTCTATAACCATTTTATTACTATTAAACCTTTAAAATTTTAAAAAGAAGTGATTGACCTTTTTCACATGACTGAACAGAATATATTAGGACTTTACTTTTTGAGGGAGGGGTGTGCTGGCTTTGCCAGGCACCCAGGCCTGTATTTTGTGCTTTATGTGCACCTATCCCTTATTATCATTTATTAAACTCTTGAAACTCTAAGAAGAGTGGGCTGCATCTCTCCCAGCACCTATCCTCAAACAGCTGCACCGGGACATTCTCAGCTCTCACAGCACTGAGGGAAAAGCCAGGTTTCATTTCTAAACTGTTTTTCCAATCATCCCCAAGTAAATGATACTTGCATTTGTATTATTTGACGGTCATAAGCCAGTGCATTTCAGTGCCCACTGATGGCTGACTTGTTATGAGACACTGATGGCTGGTTAATATATGTCCTAAACCTAACCTTGAGACAACGGGAGCTCAAAGCATCCCAGAATTACACTCCTCAGCAGGAAGCAAGTTCCACAGCTGACATATGGAAAGGCCAAACCATTCTTCCGTTCAAAAGAAACAAAAATATTCCCATTATTCCAACTGTTGACTATTGAGTATTTTAACTGCTTCACGGTAAAGCACTCAGTGTGTTTCTCAAGAGCGCTTTGGAATTCCCTCCTCACTTTTAGAAGGACAGAACTACAAGAAGGAAAACCTCAGCATCCTAAAAACACCTGTGACTTATGATTAACCTCACAATTACCACCGTTAAATCATGGTAAAAATTGAGTGAATAATTCCAATGGGAACGCAATGAGCTTTATCACCATCTCCCAGCCACAATCTTCCTGAAATCCCCCCAGTTCAATACTCCAAATGGTTTCAGCACCTAAAATCCTCCAAAAACCTCTCCTCTAAAACCCACCTGGCTGCTTTGTCATGCAGATCTACCGAGCTGCTCACAAAGGTTTATGAATAAATGGAGACTTGCGGCTCAAGCAGCATAAAGGACAAATCTCGACAGCTCAGGAGAGAAATATCAACACACGCATGTGCTTGGACAGCCATAAATCAGCGAGACCGCCTCCAGCTTCTCTTCCAACACGGTACTCAAATTCACAGGTTGTCCCTTGCAGGAGAACAGGAAAAAAATTCCTAAGCTCAGGAACGGAGCTGTAGTAACCCAGCAGATTTATGGAGCTAGCAGCCAGTTGTCAGTGAAGTCATCATCTTATTCATTAGTCTGCCTCCACAGAGGCGAAATAAAGAAAGAAAAAATAAAGAAACACCAAAATCCAGCTGCTTGACAACGCTTTAACAGCGGTGGTTGAGATTAAAGGTAACCTCCAGACCCTCCCAGCCTCTAAAATACAAACACACGCTTTTATTCCAAGGTGCGCTTTCATCCTATTTCCCGTGCTTTGCTGTTGTCCAAATCAGCATTGCAAAGGACATCTCTGCGGAACTTAAGAGGATTTGGGGGACATCAGAAATACTCTGCACATCCTCCTTAGGCTGCTAAACCCGCTCCAAGTGCAGGGGATTTCTTGGCTGCTTTTCTGTGCCAAAGCCGAGGTGATGGGTCAGGCGCATTTAGCACCTGAGTCCCAGTCAATGAGCTGGTAAAGCGCTCTCAACAGCACAGATCCTAGCACCTTTGAAAAGCTGGAAATCCCCAGGGAATTGCTGAAAAATAAAGTCTAAGCAGGTCATTTTCTGCGCCTCAAACAGTCTGGGGGGCGACGCCCAGAAGCTGCTTTTTAAAAGAGTCAAGTAAGAGAGAAAAGAGGAGTTCAAAGCATTTTTCAAAGGGCAGGAGAAATTCTGAAAGGTGCCTTCCAACTTCGGATATTCCATAATTTCCACCCCTTTGGTAAAATGACAGAAAGCACAGAAGTTGAGAGGGAGGAGATGCAAACAAAACACGAAAAGGAAAAGCTGTCCTCTGCAGCTACAGCTGCCACCTCACCACATGGACACAGCACCGTGTCACGCTGCAGATTTAGATTTCTCCAAGAATTCAGGAAATCCAGGGAAATCCAGGCTTTTTCCCTGAGGAGTTCACTTTCCCAACCGCCTTCCAGGCATTATTTTCATCCAAATGCAAAAACCCAACTCCACAAACCCAACCCCAAACATTAACAAACAACCAAACATCGGGAAAAAGGTAAAATATCAGTATTTCTATGAGTTTCTAGGGAAAGGAGAAACCTCAGCCCAAGTCCAGCATGTACCTCTTCACACCCTCACGCATGATGTAGTTTAAATTATTAAGCAGAACGCTAATGATAACTTTATCCTCCCGCTGATCACCTCTCTTGGGCAGCTCCACATTAACACGAGCTTGTTCTTCCCAGCTCGTTTAGCGAGCAGCTCATTGAAATCAGCATATCCTTCAGGAACAATCCCTGTGAATAACGAGCCCTGGCTCATTTTCCTACCACAGTGATTTATTCTCTGCTTTGGGCTCTCTAAAAGCACAGTGTTACATTTCCTGACTGGGACCAGCGTGGCAGTGCCAGCCCCTCCTCTTTGGGGGGGTTTTGGTGGCTTTTTGTGCACCCCTTGCCCGACACGCGTGGGAGGGAGCCCAGCCAGCCAGAGAATGCCTGAACATCTTCCTACTCAGGCCTCCTGGCAGAGCTTTGCCCTCCTTTGTCCTTCTCACACGAACAAATGTTCTTTTTATTCGCAGCTCCGCAGGCGAGACCCCTGGAGGGGCAGGGGCTGCGATGGGAACGCGCCGACAGCGCTGCTCCCACCCTCAGCAATTATCCTGTTCTTGTACTCATCCTGAGCTGAACACCACCACATTCCCCAGCAAACCCCAAAACAGGAGAGGACTGAGCCTCACCGGTGCTCCCACTGCACCCACCCTCAGCATTTACTGTGTTCTGGTACTCATCCTGTGCTGAACACCACCAGATTCCCCAGCAAACCCCAAAACAGGAGAGGACTGACCCTTCACCGGTGCTCCCACCCTCAGTATTTACTGTGTTCTTGTACTCATCCTGAGCTGAACACCGCCAGATTCCCCAGCAAACCCCAAAACAGGGGAGATTGATCCTCACCGGTGTTCCCACCCTCACCATTTTTCATGTTCCTGTACTCATCCTGTGCTGAACACCATCAGATTCCCCAGCAAATCCCAAAACAGGAGGGGACTGACCCTTCACCGGGGCTCCCACCCTCAGCAATTATCGTGTTCTTGTACTAATCCTGTGCTGAACACCATCAGATTCCCCAGAAAACCCCAAAACAGGAGGGGACTGACCCTCTCCAGTGCTCCCACCCTCACCATGTCTCACCTTCTTGTACTATTCCTAAGTTTAACACTGTCAGATTCCTCAGCAAACCCCAAAACAGCAGAGGACTGACCCTCATGGGTGGTCTCACTTCTCTCACCTTCAGCAATAATTTAACATTCTGTTGTTTTAATCCTTTTGGAGCTCAGTGCTGAACTCCCTCAGATTCCTCAACAATTCCCAAAACAGGAAGGGACTGACCCTCACCGGTGACCCCACTTCTCCCACATGAGGATTTATTTGTTGTTTTGTTGTTCTAATCCTGTTGAGTTCAGCATCAGATTCCTCAGCAATTCCCAAAACAGGAGGGGGCCGACCCTCACCAGAGCTCCCACTTCTCCCACCTTAATTTATTCATCATCCTTCCACTGATCCTGCTGGAGCTCAGTGCTCAACCATCAGATTCCTCAGGAACCCCAAAACAAGAAGGGACTGACCCCCACCGGTGCTCCCACTTTCAGCATTTATTTCCAATTTATTTCCAATTTTGTTCATTTATCTAATTTATTATCTCATTTATTTATAATTTATCATCTCATTTATTTATAATTTATCTAATCCTGTTGACTTCAGCGCTGAACACAACCAGATTCCTCAGGAACCCCAAACCAGGAGGGGACTGATCCTCTCCGGTGCTCCCAGCTCAGCCTGCCTGGATTCCTGGGCGCAGCTCCCACCGTGGCTGCCCTTGGAATGTGCATTTTGTCCTTCTGTCCTTCAGGAGCAGCACTCCACAGCTCCCTCCTGCAGCACCTGAGCAGGGAATGACCCTCAACAAGCTCATCAAGGGCTCCCACCCCTCACTCAACCCCTCTGGGCTCTGGACCAGCCCCTCCCGTTTGTCCTTCCTCCCCCAGCCCATCCTGCTCTTTGCCAGCCTTTTCTCCTGAGGATGTTTCCTTTTAAATCCATCAGGAGCCAAGGTTAAGGACGCCTTTTCTATTGTCCCCATTTTCCCCAGAGAGCTGGAGAGGGATCTTCACCGAGGGAATGTGGTTCCAGGACCAGGGGGAGCCCCACAGTGACAGAGATTAGGTCTGGATGGGATATTGGGAGGGAATTGTTCCCTGTGAGGGTGGGGAGGTTGCCCAGAGAAGCTGCCCCATCCCTGGAAAGTGTCCAAGGCCAAGTAGGACAGGGCAACCAAAAGTTTAATGTGCCCCCCAAATCCCTTCAAGATCTATTTTACATCACAGCTCCTCTAGCAAAAGATCACAGAAGCTCCTCTAGCAAAATACCAGTGCAATTTCCACAGAAATTCCAATTTTCCCCAATTTTCTTCCTGGCAAAAATTTAGTAAATCCATCCATGATGTTTTTCCCATTTGTAGTTTGCTAGGGGCTCCAGCCTGTGTAAATAATGTCAGGGGCCCATTTTATACCACCATCCCTAAAATGTGCCAGCAGCAGAGATCCCGTGGGCACCAACAGTCCTTGCACTGAGAGATTCCATCAAGCCAAACCCTTGGGATGTGCAATCTGCCCCGAGCACTTTGCATTAGCTCTGTGACTTTTTCCAAACACAACGACCTTGGTCATTATTTCAATGATGCAGCACAGATTCCCATCTCACCCATTCCAGCAGCAGTTTTGAAGGGGTGTTTCTGTCTTTCCACACTCCTGCTGTGGCTCTGGAAGGGGTTTTTCATCCCTGTGAGCAGCAGTTGATGACAGAAGATCTCGTGGACGGGTGAAGTGGCGCCAAGCCCTGCCTGAACATCTCAGGAACTGTGAGAGAAAAGCTCTGGACATCAGACTTGGTCTGAGGTGTGTTTTAATGATCTGCCTGACCTTTTGTGCTTCTTCTCCAGACTCTGTGCCCAGCAGGGCTGGGCTGCTGTCACCACCTCCCTCCCCAGCTGGAGAGCCCAGCATCTCCTGGTGACTCCAGGGCTCTCCAAGATGTTTCAGTCCCCCCTAGCTGGGCTGGCCAAGGGTTTTAAACCCTTTCTGATTGCATCACCAGAATCACACAGCCATCAGTGGCACCATGGGTACCAAGGGGAGAGAGGCCAGCTGTGCTCAGCTCTGGAACCCCAAAGATCAGAAGGACAAGGAGCTGCTGGACCGAGGCCAGAAGAGGCCATGAAGCTGATCAGGGGGCTGAAAATAGCCTGAGAATATTTGGGTTATTCACCCCGAAGAAGTGAAGGGTTCAGGGAGAGCTCAGAGCCCTTCTGGATCCTAAAGGGGCTCCAGGAGAGCTGGAGAAAGGGATGGAGGGACTGGACACAGGGAATGGCTTCCACTGCCAGAGGGCAGGGCTGGATGGGATATTGGGAAGGGATTCTTCCCTGGGAGTTCTCTTCTCCTGACATTTTGTTTCAGTTTCTCAAGACCAGTTCAAAGCCCTTTCCCAGTCCAGCTGTGCCAGCTGCAGACCTCACCACTCACCCTGGCATCTTTCTTCCAGTGCCCAGGTAAGGACAAGGAGCTCCCAGGGAAGACTCTCACACCGTGGTGCCCAAATCCTAAATTGTTTTGCCTTTAGGCTGGCCTAGGAGTGGTTCCAAGACACTTTCCTCTGTCTCGTTCCCTTCCAGCTTCAAATACTGTAAAACACTGAATTTTGCTTGGGGAACTCTTCAGGAATGTTCTGTAAAAAGAAGGGCTGGACAGATGGAAGGAAATACAGAATATTTCCATTTTTTCCTGTGCACTCGATGCAATATCGTGATCAAATGATTTCTGCTTCTTGTTAGATCCCAAATAATATGGGGAAAGGGTCAGAATCCACACCTAAAGCAGCCCAGTCCCATAGAATCATGGAATCATTAAAGGTGGGAAAGCCTCCATAGAAAGCCACCAAACCATGTCCCCAAGCAGCACATCCACACATTTTTGAACACTTCCAGGAATGCTGATTCCATCCCTGCTCTGGAAGCCCCTTCCAATGTTCTACACCCTTCCAGTGAAGAATTTTTCCCTAATATCCAGTCTACAAACAATGATTAATTTCTCACAACATTTCAGTGCCCAGGCTTAACCTAAACCTGGGTTCAGCTCCCCAGAGAGAAAAGCTCAGGCAGCACCTTGGGAAGCTTTAAAGGATTTCCCAGGAATTGTGGATTTGGGTTCAGTGTCAGAACTGCTCAGCATCCCTTGGTGCCCTGGGTTAAATGAGTAAATAAAGAGTTTTTACCACTCTGGTTGTTAAAACCCCTCCTGGAAACCTGGCCACAAGTGCAGAAGCAGGAGTAAGGCTGAAGCTTTGTGTTTCTCTCCTCAAAAAGATTGGAAGCAGCTGGATTTTCATCTGGTAGCCCTGCTGCAATCCCAAGGAGGACAATGCAATTATCCACCTGAGTGCTAATTGCAGGAGTCAGCCAGTTGTGCACAATTGGGATATTTATTACCCATAATGGATGGGTCTGGGGCCTCAGTTGGTGCCAAGCAGCTGTTTGTTTTCCAGGAGACAGCTGTTCTTGGGATTCAATCCCTGGTTTTTCCAAATGTCACAGGAAGAAACGTGGCATGTTAGCTCACAGTTGCATAAACTGCTCCCTGGAATTAATAGCATTTCAGAAAACCACACACAAATTTGCATTATTAATGAAGATTACTCATTGCCATTGGGATGTTTTACGCTGCGACCTGACAAAAACTGCATTCAAAAGTGACTTTGAGCCAGCACAGAGCCATTTTTTACTCTTAATTTTCATGTTATTGGAAGCTCCATGGTAAGTCTCAATTATTAGTTAGATTCTGCCTCATTCAAAGTATCTTTCATTCCAAGCAGGTACTACTGTTCAGTGTTACAGCAATAAAAGTTTAACTGGGGTAAGAACCTCATTTTACAAGGTCCAGAGACAAAGAGAGAGAGACAAATAAATTAAATTAAAATGCCAGTCTAGCGCAAGGGCAGGTAACACTTTCTACTTGGCAAATAAATAAATAAAAATAGAAAAAAAAGAGTATTTTTTCAAAATGCACATCTTTTCTTTCTCATTGAAAGAAGTGATTAATGCCTTTGAAAGCACCATGGCACAACTTTGCCACATCAAAGTCTGAGATTTTCAGAAAAGAGGTGAAAAGTTGGGCTCTAAATCATCTTAGCTCAGCCCAGGTCAGAGGAGATCATTGAAAGATCAAGTCCCTTTTTTGGTGTCTCAGAAATGAGCTTTTCTTCCGTGCCTGGGCCTCATTTTGTTTGTACTATTAAAGCTGAGTTTTCAGATTTGACCTGCATGATCTATTGGAGCAGCAGTTTTAAACTTACATGGCTTTACAACACTTTCCCCAAGAGAACAGAATAAAATAAAATAAAATAAAATAAAATAAAATAAAATAAAATAAAATAAAATAAAATAAAATAAAATAAAATAAAATAAAATAAAATCTTTGTTTTAATGAAAAATAATGAAATAAGAGCACATAAATAGCAGAGGGGACGCCTTCCAGGGGGCTCCAAGCCCTGTCCAGCCTGGCCTTGGGCACTTCAGGGATCCAGGGGCAGCCACAGCTTCTCTGGGAATCTGTGCCAAGACCTCCCCACCCTCCCAGGGAACATCTCCTTCCCCAGATCCCAGCTAAAACCATTTTCTCTCATTTTGAAGCCATCCCTCATTGTTTTATCACCACAGTTCCTCTTCAGCTTCCAGTGCTGCTCTGAGGTTTCCACACAACCTCCTCTTCTCCAGGCTGAGCATCCCCAACTCCCTGGGCCTGGAAGGGTCACCAGCCATAGATCATCCCATGGAAACACCTAAGGGAAACAGTAAAAAAAGAAGATTTCTAGAAAGCCATAAAAGCAGGAACAGAAAGAACAGAAAATTTCAGAACCAGCTGCAAAGCCTGAAATAGAAAAGTTACAATAGTACAGCAAGCAAGGACATGAAACAACAGCTTAAATTTTAGGCTTGGCTAAGACAGACCTTAAGACTGCAGAAAAATATGCTCAGCAAGATAGGAGAAGGTTTTAAGCTTAATAATGGAGAGCTGTGTGTTGTTAATAGAGAGCAAACAACATTGTGTGAAACAAGTGTTCATGTGCTTTCAGTGATTGACACAACAATTGTCTGTGAGCTTTGGCCACGTGCCACTGGCTGGAAAGTTTTAAAAATGCTCTGGAACAAGGAAATCTTTACCTGATGCTGGCAGGACATGAACTGTGCCATCTTTCTTTTGTCTCAACCTTGTAATGAAGCTGATACTAAAATAAAAGCCCAAAGAGCACATCCCAGCAGTGCTGTGCTGAGAGGGAAAAACCCCAAAACACCACCCTGGGAGAGGGGAAGGAATCCTCCTGTGGGAATGGGAGTCTGAAATCAGCCCTGGCAGGAAAGGTTCAAGGGAAGCTGCAGAAAGAATGGTTTGGAAATTAGTAGCTGCTGTGAAATATACAATAGAAGTTCTTAAAACGACTTTAGGAGGCCTTAAATATCCTCTTGGCTCATCCATTAAAATAACATAATTTCTTGAGCCTGTTCCAATGAACTATGAACTTGAAGCATTTTTACTTCTGGCTACAGCTCCTTCCTTCAGCATAAAAAATGACAGATCTGGGATTTCTATTATTAGCCAGGATTTTAACTTTAAAATAGCAAAAATGCAAGCAGTGAAAAGAGGTTTTCTGCTTCCATCCTGCTCGCTCTTCATGGGTTAATTCTTCATTAGTACCAGTGCTGAAGGGGAAATCAGCAGCACAAGGAGGACAGAAATATTAATGTCTCCATTTGGGAGCATTTAAACATGATTTCTTTTAAGTGCTATTGCTCTAAAGGGTCACTTAAATGCATGTATTTACATATCTAATAGAGATAATATTTTGGCATAGATTTCCATGGCATTAATGTACAATATTTTTGCTGCCCTATAGAGTTGTGGTTCAAGCAGAGAGTGGGAAGTTAAATGTTGGCAAAAGCTGTGGCAGCAGCTTTATTTAGTGTGTGATGCAGTCAGATGTTCCAACAGGGCAACCTTTGAGCCTTGGGCAGGCAGGAATATAGATCTGATCCTGGATATGCACTTACTAATGGGATAAGCTGGAACTTAATTACCTGCTTGTACTTTCAATTATCTGACTGAGCGTGTGAGCGTGGGATTTGATGCACCCAGGACCTCAGGGAGCCCTGGGAAGGATGCAAACACACATTCACACACTGCTCTGGCCAATTTCTCCTTCCAGTTCCCAAAAATCAAATCATTTCAACAACAAAAACAACAAGAAGCGTTTAATAATTCTCCCAGTCTTCCTGGCTGGTATTTTACAGGATGATTTTGGGATTGAGGCGCTGAACTGAGAGGAAAATTAGCTCAGTTCAGCTCTTGGTTTTGCTCCAGACTGCTCGTGTCACATCAGGGAAGTCATTTAACCTCATGGTACCCCAGGTCCCATCTGTGCTGTGGGAGAGACACAAAAAAACCTGAGCAGAGTGTCAGACACAACGGCAGTCTGGCCTGGGGAAATACCCACGCTGAAAACAGCTTTGCACTCTCCTCTCTTTATAATTCACAGGTGGCTACTTCATCACCTTCAGCTCTGAAGGATAACTCACATCAGCACGAGGAGGAATTAAACATCAGTGCCTTCATTCTGAAGCATTTTACACACCATGATCTGAGATGCTCTTGGTCTAAAAAGCCACAGAAATGCAAGGCAACAGGGAAGAAGATCCTTTTCTTTGATTTCAATAGAAATGCTTAATTCCTAGCACTTCTGAAGGCCATTTTCTTCTTAAATCCACTGCTTTTAGCTTTAAAACCTGGTAAAACATGCAATGTAAATAGCTAACAGCATGTCTGAGCTGCATTCACTGCTGGGATCACTCAGGAGAGCACGGGGCTTGCTGAGGGAGTTTTTAACTTGCAGACCATGCTGGAAACCCTCCATGCCTGGCTTTTGTGGAGTGGTTCATTGTTGCAGTAAGGCAGAAAAATTATATAAAAGTGTAAAAGAAAGGCCTCATAAAATCAGGCCTGCTCTGTTAGGTTGGTGGCTGGCCTCGTCGAGGCAGCTCTTTGCAAGTTCCCATATGAAAGCAATCCTGGTGTGAACAGTTTGTTAACTTAACAATCTATTCCTGGGTAAAAATAACAACTAGCACTTGCATAAACATTACAGCTACCAGTGAAGAAAATATGTAAACAATATAAGAATAGAGAGATTTGATGGACAAGTAAAATACCTTTTACTAACCAATAAAGTAATTGGCAAAAAACCTTCTAACCAATTGGAATCACTCATGGGGTCTGTAAAACTGTACAAAAATGAGGTATGTGAATAAAGAAGAGGCTTTTTCCTGCAGGAAGAAAATGGAAACAACAGTTCTTTAATAGGGAAAGGAAAAAAATAGGAAATTATAAAATGAACTAATGCAATACACCAGAACAACACTGTCAGAGTCAGAACACGACCTGACACCCTGTGGGTCAGGGTGTTGGCAGCAGTCCAGTTGGAAAAGGGCTGCAGTCCTCCTGGAGTGTCAGACGTGGTTCTGTTGGAGCAGGGGGGTCCTGTAGGAAAGGGGTGAATTCTTGCTCCACAGATCTGTGGGAGTACCAGTAGCTGCTGTTCCTCTGGGGAGTCCAGTGGAGAAGAGCTGTGCTGGTGTGTCAGAATCTCCAGATTATATCTGGGTAGGAATGCTTGGCTCCTCCCTCTGGGCGGAGCATCTCACAATGGGATGTTACAGTTCTTATCAGCCATGGGGTGACATTCAATAGCCCCTTATCAGCAGATGTCCCCTGTTGATTATGATCACTCAGGAAGAGAGATAAGGAGTATTGCCCACTTGACACCAGACAGCTGCCACACAGATGGCAATAGAATACATCTTGCCTTGCAATCTGGAACACACGGAAACACCAACCATCAGATGGGCCCTGAAGAAAGCAGGACAGATTCCCAAGGATGTGATGGAGCACATTTATCCATGGAGCTCCTCTTTGTGGCAGGAACTTCTGATGAAATGGGAGATGAGGGTGGACAGGACACAGCCTTGGGCTGCCACCTCAGGCTGCCTCTCCAACCCCTCCCAAATGCTGCTTGGAAAGAATGGGAGGGTCCAGATGGGAAAGACAAGAGGCAGGCAAAGAAAAAAACTGGGGAGCTGAGAGTTTGTGTGGGGCTTTAAACCCAGAAACCAAAAATGAGTCAAAATAGGCCTGGTGAAAGAAGGGAAAATGCAGATTTTCCTCACTGGTGCTGGAGCCACAGCTCCTTCTGCAGAAGGCACGGGGAGACTCAGGGTGGTGCTTCCAGAGTTGCAGCCGGGGTTCAAACGAAAGCCCAAACATCAGCATCAAAAACAGCCTAACAAATACCTGCCTCAAACTGGGAGATGTAATGAGGCATCCTTTGTAACACACACAGAGCCCTGCAGGAACTGGTGTTTCTGGAGTTCTGTAAGGATGTTGTGATTTAAATTTTATGCATTGCTTGGGTTTTTTTTGCATTTATCTCAGAGTGCAAACAGCAGCGCTGTGGACTTTGTTCCTGTCTTCATACAAAATGCACATTGGATTTCTGCTTCTAATGAATTATTCTAATTAAAGCCATTGTTTTTATTTGTTAGCCTGGGTTGCTGTCACTTCTTCGGGCTTTGGCTTTGTTGAAATAACAAAAAATCCTTGAGCTGATCCGATTTATCGTTCTTAAAATTTAATCACAGTTACTCAGAACTTACAACAACAACTAACAAGAGAGAAACTTTTCCCATATTCCAGCCTGCACAAATATTTTGCCTCGATGCCACCAGAAGATTTTTCAAGAGCAGAGCAATTTTAAGCTGGAATATCTGATTTTTAAGAGGATTTTTCTTGTACAAAAGTCACACTGAAATGGTGAGGGGTGAATATTGTCAAGAAGGAAAAGGAGTGGCAGAGAGATGGAGCAGGGATGGAGAGGTGGAAAAGGAGATGGGAGAGGGCAGCCAGCAGGGAAATTTTAGAGAGCAGGACAGAGGAGGCTGCAGGATTTGCTGGCACAACCTGACCAAAAGAAATGTTTGTGATTTAAGCAGAGTGGAGATAATTTATTGTTATTGTTATATTTAATAAGTGCGCTGTGGAAGGAGCCAGAGGAAAGAGGAATGGAGACGGCTGGAGGGCTGATTTACAGTGACATTTGAGGATGAGAGAATACTGAGAAAACAGCAATTCTGTTGGGGGGAAAAAGGAAAGACAGAAGGAGAAAGTGAAAAAAATCAGATTTGAAGGTTATGATCAAGAATTCTTGTACCTTATAACTAAAGCAGAGGAGATTCATGACCTCAAGTACCTGCTCTGTAGTAAACCAGGGAATTATCGTTGCTATTCATGAGTTTTAAAAG
Source organism: Fringilla coelebs (assembly GCF_963513975.1). Classification (NCBI taxonomy): domain Eukaryota; kingdom Metazoa; phylum Chordata; class Aves; order Passeriformes; family Fringillidae; genus Fringilla; species Fringilla coelebs. Next base: position 23,289,211 of record NC_140036.1, read on the forward strand.
ATAGCATGGAATAAATTAACAATTTAACTCTGGATTCAGCAACTCCTTAAATGCATTGCATGTGCAATCTGAATCTCCAGTACAGGCACCTTTTTCCCCCTTTCTAAGCAAAATTCAGATTTCTCTTGCAGCACTTTCCCTCTTTTTTAATCTTTTCTATGCCAAACACAGAGTTCTAGAACAAAAATTTGTATTTATCATTGCAATCCCAAACTTCTGTGCTATTTTAACCTGTATTTAATTTTTTTTCCACTAAGGCTATGAGGTTTTCATATTTTATATGAAATATTTCATATTTTAGGCTGCTACTGGTGTTTCTCTGATTGCTAATAAAAATATGTACCCATAAGACAATTACATGCAGTAAAGAAGGAATGTAATTACATCCAACAATGGCAAAAAAATGGATTTTTTTAATGGATCTCTAACACCTTGGATATTTCAGTCAAAATTCACCTTGTTAACTGCAAATACAAAGGTTGGACTTAATGATCTTGAAAGTCTTTTGCAGCCTTAATGATTCTCTGACTCTAAAGAGGTGTGGTCAGCTGTGACTCAAATCCTCATTCTTCAGCCCACAAATCCCAAATTAATCTCCAGGGGTTTTCTTCTGACAGTTTTGCCTTTCCTGGACCCTAAAAGGGAGAAAAAAAAATCACTTCTATAATATCACTGACACAATTATTACAATACATTCCCCCAGAGAAATAAATTCTTTCATATCTTCAGTAATGATATGGAAAAAAAAAAAAAAAGGAAAAATTGGCGAATTTCACCCAAATGAAATCAGGAAATCAAATGCAACAAATAGAGACATTAGAGATGTGGATGAGAATGAACTCAAATGCTTCAAAATAACATAGCTTTGGAAAAAACAAATTATTGGAAGCAGGGTGATGGGAGGAAAGGATTGTAAATGTGCATGTGCTGGAGGGATGAGCACTGACTGATGGAATATTCCTGAGCTGGGGCAGCAAACACCAGGCTCTGCCAGCAAAAGGGCACCAGGCTCAGCTAAATGAGCCAAAACCCAAAATGCTGGGCCACAGAAATCGAGTTTTCTCTCTAATTCTCAGAGTTGTGATGGGTTCTGCATGCAGAGCTTGTGACAGCAGTAAAAAATGAGGATAAACATCATTTTGCTTGGAAACATTTACAGCAACACTGAGGAATTCAGGGTTCTTTTTATTAGCAGAGGGTAATAAAGGATGGCATTGAGTGGGGATGATGCACTGCATCTGTTATGATAAGCACTGCTTAGGGTACAAACTGTTCCTTGCCAAAAATCAGGTGACCACAGAGTATCCAAAACTATTTGCAGGATACAAAAATAATTACAGAAAATTCTCTTTTTTTGGCTCTACACATGGTTGGTCAGCTCCTTAAAACAGAGAATTATTGATATTATTATTAAATTTTATATTAAATTTATCATTAAAATAATTATTATAAAATTTATAACATTGTTTATTATTAAATTTAATGTTAAATATTAAATGAATAAATTTCTAACATTTTGAGTTTGCTCCCACCTCAGTGCTTGTTTTCCTCAGCCTCCTTTGAACCATCTCAGCCACGAGGTTTGTCTCACACACGGAAGCTTCTGCAGGAAAACTGCTTTTTGTTTCATCCCAAGGAGTTTCTGGGGCTGCCACAACTTGGTGTTGTGCTAATATTTGATTTATGGGATGGGAAATATTTCAGGAAACACAAGAAGCGAGTTGTTGGTAGAAATTCAACGTTGTGGGTTTGAGGCGCCGATGATTTGTGTTCTTTGGAGGAACATCACTTTGATTCCTCTCCAAACAAGCTGGCAGCAGTGATTATTCAGCACAGCAGTGAAAACAGATATTTACTGACACAGAACTAGATATGTTCATTAGAAAAGTCATCTAACAGAACGATATTTTTGCAGGCTGAGGGTTGGAGATGGAAAATTAATTAAGGGCAGCACCACTCACTGCTTCGCTAGCAGGGAGATCAAGATTTTGGGAGAGGGTTAAAGAAACATAAAAACTTGGTGAATAGGAGTGAAAATCAAAGTTTAAATCTCCTGGATGATCATCAGGGTCTGCCAGGCTTGACAGAAGGGCCATGGAATTGCAAAAGGGAAAAATGGAAATATGAAACGAGACAAATTCTGCCCCGTGTCCCTCTGAGCTCCCACATTTACTCATTTACAGATCTGTCCTCTCCTCATCTGTCACTAGATTTTACTACAGTGCAAATGTAACAAATAAAAATCAGATGTGTTCTGGTTTATGGGTCAGAAATTTCCCTCAGAGCTCAGAAGAACCTTCAGCATGACCCCAAATGCTGCATGATGATGATTTTAGCCACGGTTCAATAAGCAAGACTAAATTTAAGATGTTTTGTGGGGGTTTTTTTAATAAACAAATCCTAACTGCAACAACCCAAAACTCACAATACTCATTAAAATGACAACTCCAAAGATCAGTGTTTAACTTGCAATGAATTAGACCTTGAAGAGCTGGAATTTGAAATGTAAGCAACTCCTAAAATTTTGGGCTTGTCGGCTAAAGTTTAGGACTAATCATAAGATTTGATTTAAGACTGTAGAGAAGGTTTCTAAACTTAAATGTTAGAAGTGGGAATGTGGATTTCTAGTTTAAAGTTAAATAAGGTAAAAGAAAGTTTAGAGTTTTAGAGTTTAAGGTATAAAAAAAATAAAAGTAGTTATACAAGTGAATCAGAAGTTCGGAATAGAGTACAATAAGTTTTTGTGTCATAACATGATTAACGAAGAAAGCTTACATTGTAACATAAATCTGTAAGACAAAAATATTTAAAGATTAGGCTAAAAACATAATTATCTTTGTTAGTAGTGTTTTATTAATCAATAACTCCTTCTAAGGTCTTGTAACTAAGGGTTTTTTGACCTTCCTAATTGTGCTATAAAGATATGACCTGAACTCACCCTTCTCACTTATGTAGAGGGTAAGAAAAATAAACTATTTCATCAAAAATAATTCAGAATTCCCATCTCAAATTCCTTCAAAATCCCTCTCATTGAAGGAGGTCAAAAACCAAGCAGGAGCCTCAGCAAACAATGATGTTCTTTCCTCACCAGGGTGGGGTTGGGGTTTGGGTTTGGGGTGAGGAGGTCTGGGAGCTCACTGGAACCTGACACAATCACCCTGAGGAATTGAAATCACTTTGTCATAAATTACAAAATATAATACATAATAATACATAAACAATACATATCAATACATAATAATACATGCATGTGATAGCCAACATTATAAATATAAAATTGACTGTTGCAAGTGATTATTAACCACAAAGATTTTGATATGGAACAATTTATAATCCCTTTTAACTGCTTTTTGTTAGAGTATAATCTGTCAGCTTTCCATATGCACTGTATACCTTATAGAAATAGTAGTGTATATACATAAATATATTATATTATATTATATTATATTATATTATATTATATTATATTATATTATATTATATTATATTATATTATATTATATTATATTATATTATATTATATTATATTATTAATATAATATAGTATAATGCAAATTTTAATATAAACTTTTATATATATGCAAGAATATATACTTTACTATATAATATTTTTACATCATTATTCTATTATTACATACACATTAAATTTATAATATTTATTATATGTATAATATTTTCAACATAGAAATATATATTTTATGTATTACACAATTTAAAGCATTTGAACATCACATAGTTCCTATTTTGATATTATGCTAAGGCCTAAGATATAAGATATATATTTTATATATATATATATTTATATATATTACATAATTGCTGAACATTTATTCTCAGCTTATGTTAATTATTATCAGTATTTGCTCCCCAAATGAGCAAGTTTCATTATTTGATTTGAAAAGGTCAATATTTCACTGCCAAAAAGGATTCTCTGCAGGCTGCAGGCCTGAGAGCAGGAGAGGTTTTCCCCTTGGTTTGGGACAGGTGGGTGGGAGCCCAAAGATGCCATTTCTGGATTATTCTAAATGTGCTCCCACAGCACTTTCATGTGTTTTGCTGATATATTTTTTTTGTCCCCAATTAGTCTGATTTTTAATATAATTTTTTCCCTCAGGATAAGATGCTTTCCCACCTGATATTTTTGAACAGAATTTTGAATTAAATAGAATTACAGAATCAAAGAATGGTTTGGGCAGGATGAGCCCCCAAAAAAAGAGATTTTTCCACACTGCCAGTGGGGAAAGCCCCTCAATTCAGATTATTAAATACCTTAACAGCCAAAAAAATCTAATTATTAATGAAATTGAATTTCATTTCTGACAGCACTGTTCCCAGCTGAGAGGGCCACATCCTGTCCAAAGCACCAGCAGGAATTTGGGATAACACTGGGATTGCACATGGAAACAGCTCATGGAAAAAGAATATTAATAACTAAAATTTAGGTTTAGAGGATTCAAAATTTGAAAGATAACTCAGCAAGTCACCATTACTCACTGTTAATTACCATAAAACACTGATTCAGGAGAAATCTAGAGATAAATATTATGATTATAAGCACTTTTCAAGATTCATAGCGCAGCAAATCTCTGCATTTTGTGTATCTCATTAATAATAAAAAAATATTTTGGCAAGGCTCAGCTATTATTTCAAGGGCTCTCCTTATGTTTTTTAAAATGTTTAATAAATATGCTAAAAAATGAATTTAAACTGAACTAAAAAAAGAGAGAATTGTGACTTGGTATTTGCATGAACACAGAACATAAAGAGTCACAAGGACATTGGGGAACAGTTGTAAAAATCAATATTTTTCAACATACATGGGAGGACATATCAATAACAGGGATTAAGAGGACAATCCAATAAAAACCTGCCTCTAATAAAATGTTTCATGTTAAAAATGCACATTTTAAAGTGTATTATTTGTCAAATTGGAAGATCTGTCACCTAATCTTCAAAACATGAAGAGCAGACAAAGATGAAAGAAGAGATTGAAATAGATTTTGGTATTATTTAGGTTTAGTGTTTGGGCAGAAAAAATAAAATATAAAATCAAAAGATTTGGCTTCAGCAAAGGGTACGAGGGACTATCAACAGCTTAAATAAAGGCCTGGAAAAATCAGAAAAAACATCTAAAAAATGGCATCTGAGGAACTGAAAATTTAGGGAGGAAAATGAGCAAAAAGGAAAATGAGGAAAAAAGTGTTGAGGAAAGCAAGTGAAGAAAAGGATTGGAAAAAAGGGGAAAATGCAGCTTCAAAGATTTATGCAAATACAGACACAGGTAAAACCATCAACATTAAAGCTGAAGGAATAAACAAGGTGGGAAAAATCCTGGAAGGTGGAAATTTTCCTCTTGAAAGCCAGTTGGTTTTTATGGCCTTATCTGATAATGAAACTTAATCCATGAAAAATTGACAGTGTTAACCTGTTAATGTATTCCTGCAAGGATTTCACCATTAATTTCCGAGTATTTCCAATTAGAAGTTGGATTAATTTTTAATCACAGCTTAGTGCAATTTCATATTCCAACAGCAGCTCTTTCTTTCCTTCTTTCTGGTGAAATCCCCACAACTACAAACCCACCCTGGGCCTGGTTTTCCTGGGAATGGGAATAATTCCATAGCAGTCTGATTTTAAGGGAATGGGATCATTTTTGTGGCCCTGGTGGAGTGAGGTGTGGCTAATTATTTATCTAAATGACCTTGGGGAGGTGATGATTGCGCTGAATGTGGGTCAAATTCAAGCTAGCCTCTGAGGATGGTCTGCAGAAGAGATGGATTCCATAGGAAATATTCAATTTGAACCTTTCCTGGAGCTGCTCTGTGCTTTGGTCACTGCTGGGATCAGCCCGTGCTGGGGTGGGGAGCTGCACTCACTGCACCCTGCTTAAAAACCTCATTTCACTAACAAAGCTCCTTCATGCTCTGGTTTCTTGGTGTCCTTAATGAAGCTAATTGTATTCCTAAATATTGAAATGTTTTCACATAGTACCTGAATAGAAATACCAACTTTCGAATCATTGCTTGTTCCTCAAAATAAGATCCACAGCAGCCTCTGAACAAGGAAATAAACCATGAAGAGTTCATTCATGCCTCAGAATAAGATCATCCCTGAGATCATCCCTGGAAGACTGGAAGGGAATGGGAATGATGGAGGAGCCTCCCTTGCACTGCCCCATCTCTGACCAAGCCAAAAGGAAAGACCAAGACCAATGGCACCACCAGCCTGGTGATGCCCTGTGCAGGCTGCCCTGGAGCAGAGTCCCAGAACAAAGCAGGGATTTATCCCAAGGATCTCCTGCATGGACCCACCTGGGGCAGCACCAGAGCCCAGCCAGGGCTGCACCCAAGATGAACCAAAATGGCCCCAAAATCCCCGAGCGCTGCCGGGGTCTCTCCCTGGGATCAGCTCTGCTCCATTTGCACCTTGCAGTTCATTGTCCCATCCCAGCTTCAGCCCCTGCAGTCCCACCCTGCTTGTTTTTCTCTCTGCAGCCCACGGGGTTTGTGCTCCTGGCCTGAGATTTGGCTCATTTGTCCTTGGTGCCCAGCTGGAGCAGGAATTGTTTTGTCTCCCTGCTCTGTGCACAGAGCTCACATCCCATAATGTGAAACCCAGACCCACACACTAAAGCAGCACAGAATGGAAATGGTCAACAAAAACACCATGCTTTCCTAAAAATTGGGAATGAGCAGGCACCAAAGCTGCCACAGCTGAAGGGACATTTGGATAAAGCTCTCAGGCACAGGGTGGGGTTGTTGGGGTGTCTGTCCATGGTCCTTGTGGGTCCCTTCCAGCTCAGGATATTTCTTAACCCCCTGATTTGAGGTGCAGGATATTATAAATGCACAGCTCCATGCACATCCCACAGCAAGCTGGCGTGGAGAGCCAGAATATATATTTAGTCCTTATCTTGTGGAGTGACTTTTAATGACATTTTGAAGTGCTAAGGCACTTGGAGGCTCAGATTCTTTATTGGTCCCAGTGTTTCCCTCCAAGCAGTTGCTCAGATATTAAACATCCCCTCTGCCAGGGCTCACAAAACAAACACGGAGCCCCCTTGACATGAGGCAAATGTTTGATGTAATTCTGTTTCAATTAGTTTATTCTTGGCACTTTTACACGTTTATCTGCATCCAAACCTTCACACTGCAGCAATTATTGACTTCATCTTCTAAATAGTAATTGTGAGTCTTGAGGAGCTGGTTCAGCTTCTGTCCTACCTCTGTTCTGTGAGAGCTGGGAGTGTTTACCTGGGGAAGAGAAGGTTCCAAGGAGACTTCAGAGCCTTTTCCAGAGCTTAAAAGGGCTCTGAGAGAGCTGGAGAGGGACTTTGGGAAAGGGCCTGGAATGTGCTTTCAGCTTCCCTACCAAGGCAAAGGCTTAAGAAGAAGAACCCAAAATTCTTCCTCCCCTCAGGTTCAGTAATAAAAAGAGAGTTGGTGTTCTACTGTCAAATCTCCAAAAGCCACAGTAAGTGCTTCTGCTTCAAAAATAAAACCTTAAATGACTTCCCAGAGCATTTTTCCTACAGAAAATGTTTGGTTTAGCCCATCTCCCTGAGAAACCAATAAACCCTCCCAAATCAACCCTGTCCTCCACAGACAGCATCCAAGCTGCAGCTCTCAGCTCATCTCCTCCACGCTCCCCTCGAGCAGCACTGCCCCCAGCCAGGGATGGATCATTGCAGTGTTTGCCCATCACTTTCTTCTCTAGAGTTTCAAGTTCTGAGACAATGGAGGCACTTTTAAAAGCACAAAGTGCTCATCCTGCTGCAGTGTGAAGATTTCTCTCCAGCACTGTCCCCCTGGGTGGCTTTGCTTCTGAGAGCACTTTGGTGTTTTGCTTAGGAATGAGCCAAATGAAAAAAAGCAGTGCCTTCTTCCAGCAGGGGAAACTTCACATGGACATTTTTACTGCTCTATTCTTCAAGGTGTGATTTTATTCCTGAAAGAGCTGATAAATTCCCAGCTAACTGAATATCCCATCTGCCCATAAAGTCAGCTTTTAACGCCAAGGAAATTCAGGATTCATCCTGAATGCTGCAGCCTAAACACAGAACCTGGAAAGGTTCAAACCTGATGTGTGGAGAAGCCAATTATTTTCCTCTTGCAAGCTGATTTATATTATAATTCAAAATGCAAAGGCAATAATTCCAGCACTGTTTCTTCCAGAGGAAATACAGATAACAAGATAATGCAGGGAGGATTCATTTCCTACAAGCTGCCTTTGTGTTGTTTATTGAGCTAAATAAACATGAGGGACTTGTGATAATCAAACATCTTCCTGTGGAAAGATAACTGATAGTGGCAGGGGTTTTGTTTCAGTTTTAAAACAAGGATTAGAGAAAAATAAGAAAAACAGGACAAAACCCAACTTAGAATTGTTCCTTAATTTGGCAGCCCAGAAGTTTCCCCGGCAGTTGTGCAGGGTAGGCTGTGCCCAGGTGCCTCTCAGCAGAGATTAAATCAGCATTTCTCAATTTGGGGATGCTCAGAGCTGCCGCTGATAATTTGCCTTTCATTGTTATTCATGCCAGGCACTCTCTCCCTCTGCCTATCAACAGTTAATGTGTTTAGACAATTAATTAGCCATTAGTAAAGTCCCTACTGTAACCAGCCTGTGTCCCCAGGCATTCCCCACTGGAAATTCACCATTTAAAATGGGACTTGCTGAGCTCTGCGGGTTCCAAACGCGTGGAACCAGAGGGCTCCAGATGTGAAGACAATCCTTGGACATTCCTGTTAGAAAGTCCCAGTAAAACCAGTGCTGCTGGATCCCACTGGATCCTGAGCATCCAGCCTTTGCTTCCTTCCACCTCCTGCTCACTTGGAGACAGAAGGATTTGGGGTTGCTCTGAGCTGGATGATGATTTTCTTGTCTTTCTGAATGCTCCAAGATGCAATTCCCAACTCAGGCCAGGAGTAAAGCAGGGATTTTCCAGCCTGGGCACGGAACTGTGACCCTGCCCCTTGGATTGTTCCCTGTCAGCAGAGGTCTGTGAGTACACGACCAGATTATGTCCCTGCTTGCTGTGGGAGCAACCAGCAATTTGCCATGAAAGTAGCTCTCAGTTTGCTGGAACATTTCCTATCTCCCTTTAAAATTTTACCTTCTGCCTCAGCTGCAGAATTCTCTGAGTCCAAAAGACTTTGTGAAATAAAGGACATTGTCACGTGTCTTTATATGAACCCAGCAAGGAAATATCCTATTAAAAATTCCCTGGAGAGGCAAATAGTCCAAACACCCCTACTAACCCTAAAAAAAAAAAATTTAAAAAATGACCCAATGTTTCCAAACTCTTAAGTGCTGGAAATCATCAGTGTTTTGCTGGAAAAGCAGCAAATATTTGCAGGCCAGGATTTTCCTGCAAGCCCACAATAACTAAATTGTGATGGATAATCTCAGTTTGGGAGCAGAGCTGCCACCTGTGTTGGAAAATGAAGATATTCCCCCTAACTTGGATGATGAAATGTCATTCTGAGGACAGAGGATAAAACAGAAATACAGGAGGAATTTACAAGCAGGGGTTTTTGGTATCTATCTCCTTCTTAGCTTTGCAGGGAAATGAGCACTGTAAAGTTCATGCTGGAGAGAAAGGTCAGCACTCAGGGTGCAGAAGAGGAACAGAATCATCAAGCCAAAACTCTGAGCAGCTACAACAGCAAATGGGATTTCACAGCTGCTTTGTAGTAACATTTTTCTCCATTTCCACTACATTTCCTGGAGAAGGGCCTATAAATACTACAGCAGCACTGAGAAATAATTATCCATTCTTTCCACGAGCATCCATAAATATTCTGCTGCCCTGTTTGGGACTGAAGCATGGCCCGACCTACAGCAGGGCTCAGGAGAGACTGGCAGAGGAGATGTTTATTATTTTCCTGCTGACTCCCAGCTGTGGGATCAATGCAAGGAGAAAAACCTCCCTGGCTGGCCCTTGCCCTTCTCATGCATGGACAGGAGCTGACATTTCCAGCATTTCCACATCTATCAGCACCCTCAGAGATCTGACACCAACCCTCAACCACAGTTTTCTCCCTCCTGGTGTGTTCTTTGGGCACTGCAGAGGTTTGGTTTGCACAGGAGTTCATGGCTCAGGCTGAGCTTTCTTCACCTGAGCTCCCAAAATCAGCAGAGATGACAGAGGAGACAAGGCAGAAGAAGCACTTGGAAGAAAAAAAATCAGGGTTTTTTGGTACTGAATCAATCAACCAGACCATATTTTAATGTGTGAGCTACTGCATGGCACGAAAACAAACAGAATTTAACATTGCCTTGAATCAGGAACTCTTCAACCCTTTGAAACACACTCAAGGCTCATTTTTTATATAGTTACATGCAGCTGGTTCAGCTTTAAAAAAACTCCTTTTCAACATCTCTGGATGACCTGAAATTGCCAAGAATGCCCAGAACTCCAAAAGCAGTTTCTAATACCTTTTCTAGAAGGTGGCAGCTGCCCTGACCCTCTGCAGCAGCTGGATCTTGGTGTTTTTCTGGAACATTCTCCTTGGCTGGACTGATTTACCCCCTCTAGTAAATAGAAACTTTAAGCTGATATTTCTAATTGTTTCAGCTGTGTTTACTCCAGGGTGTTTAACACCAGCAGTGTTTCCTGACCAGGCCCTTTGGAGCTCTCTCACAGGGGAGAGTTTGCTCTGCTGAAGTGAAAACAAACAGAGCCCAGAGCTCCTGCTGGAAAGTGCTCAGAATTAACACTTTGTTCAAGGAGAACCAGAACTGACTAGATTGGAGCCAGCTTCTTGCTGCTGGAAGGGAAAGAGGAGGATTCTTGCTCCTTGTGGGATGAGCAGCTCTGAGGAGCACAAAGCCAGCCTTGGCAGGGCCATCACTGTCCCCCCCTGGTAGGGAGGGATTGGCTCCTGGATTATCAGATTCCAGCTGTGCCACAGGGAAGGTGTGGGAATCACTGCATGCATTTTCAGGCATTCTCAGCATCTCCAGCAAGGCCTTGATCTGGTGTAAAGTAAACCCTAAAACAGACCCGTGTTTGTGTTCTGGAATCAAGGATTATCAGCCCCCACTGCTCAGTCAGAGCTTGGAAACCATCCAGCATCCCTCCTGCTTCCCTTTCCACCTCCAGCTCTGGAGGTTTTACCTGCTCTCAGCTCTCATTCTCACCCTGGAAACCTCAAGGAGTCTTTTTTATCCCCTATAGCATGGTTTGGGTTGGAAGGAACCTTAAAGCCCACCCAGAGCCACCCCTGCCATGGCAGGGACACCTCCACTGTCCCAGGGTGCTGCAAACCCCATCCAGCCTGGCCTGGGGCACTGCCAGGGAAATCTTCTGCTATAAATGGGATCCCTGTTAATGGGATCTCTGTTAATGGGATCCCTCTCTCTGTTAATGGGATCTCTCTCTCTGTTAATGGGATCCCTCTCTCTGTTAATGGGATCCCTCTCTCTGTTAATGGGATCCCTCTCTCTGTTAATGGGATCTCTCTCTCTGTTAATGGGATCCCTCTCTCTGTTAATGGGATCCCTCTCTGTTAATTTGCCCTGCCCAGGCCAGGAGCAGCAGCAGCAAGCCAACCTGCCCAGCCCAGCTGTGCTGCCCAAACAACACCCAAAGATTTGCCTGCCCATTTTTGTCTCAAGTCTGAAGAAATCTTCCACCTTTATTGCAGCTGCAGTCTCTCACCAAAACACGACTTTCTGAAGCATTCCATGTTGAGACACTTCAGCTCCTCTTTTCCCAGGTCACTTTTTCAGTCCATTTCCCTTTGTAGTAAAACTCTGCCAGCCAAACCTCCCTATTGATTGATATATGGGAGACATCTCTCCAAGTCAATAATAGCCCAGAGCAAGAATCCGTGGCTCTTTGCTGTTATTTATCCATAAAGAGCTTTATTGAGCTAAACTGGTGTTCAGTTTAGCCTCTCACAGTTTATCATTTTATTTTTTTTACCAATTGTCCTTCTTAACTCTGTTGGAACCTGCTGCCAGCTAAATCAGGCCGGGGAAAGCTTAACAAGTGAATGACAACCATAATTCAGTGTTTGCTGCTTCAAACCTTGATCTTGCTGTTCTAGCAGCAAAATTCCTGATATATTTTGAAATTCGTTTTTCTTGCAAAAAGCAATATGCAAGGAATAATGAAAGGAGTGGGTTAAAGGGGGCAGGGAATTTAGGATGTGCCCAGCAGAAATCTGTCTGCTGTGATAGGGGTACAAATATCATTTCACACCATGCTGCACAGTGTCTGCCCAGCTTCATCAATTGCCTCCCGAGACAATGTGATATTGAAGGAAATAAACAGAGCTAAATCATGGAAGAGATGATTATTTGTTCATTACTTAAGACTGTGTGTTTCAATTGGCAAAAAACAGGGCTAAAAGCAAATACTCCCCGCTCATAATTAACTCTGTGTCTTAGCTGGCATTTTGTTATTGCTCTAACTCAGAATCCCAGAATTAGAACTAAAAAATACCAGAATTAGAACTCAAAAACTAGCTGGACTTGGAGGGTCTTGCTTGTATCAGATCCCTATAAGATCTTTGGTTTCTGGGATATTTCTCCCCTTTTTCCAGTCTTGGTAGTGATTCACATGGTAAAAATTCCACTTTTTTTTTTTTTTCCCCCACTAAGATGTCACTCTGCTTTCACTTATTCTTAATTTCAATATATATATTATTGTTTAGATGTAATTCTGAAGGATATTATGATGAATAATAATGATCCACAACTAAAAAACTCTGAAATGGTGTGAAACTGTGGCACTTATCTGGTGTTTAGGAGCCAAAGTGCTCAGGCACATTCCCACATTTCCATGCCAGGAGCGAGCCCAATAACTTCTGTAGAAAAACCCAAAGCTCCCTAAAAGATACATTTTCCCTCTTTAAAAGGTTGCCCCTCAATTTTACTGCCCATTTAAAAGACTTCAAAAAGCTTTGCCAGTGTTGTAAACACTTCCAAACCTGTGCCCAGAACAACTCTTTGCTCTTAAAAGCAGCCAGGGATTTAAAAATTCTCAATCTCAAACCCTACCTGGGGCAGTGGTAACAATAAGAACTTTCAAAAAGGGTGTAAAAAACATTTTTTAAATTAATGGTGAACACCCTGCCCTCGGGGCAGCTCCTGCCTGCTGCTGTCAGCTCATTTTGGTGATCCTGGCAGTTTAAATCCTAAAAACAAGATGACTTCTCCTCTGCATTGTGATTTTCAGTAATAAATCCTGATCTTCTCATTATCACCATGAATATCATAAAATCCCCTCTTTATCCTTCTGAGCACTTGGTTTGAAAGTTATCTGGCAGTGCAAAGCTCCCAGGTGTTAATTGCCCCTCATGTGGGATAACTCTTGCAGCTCTTTCCATGTTCCCTGTCCATTAAATTCCATGTTCCCATCCAAAGGCATCAGCAGGAGCAGCTGATAAAGTTCCCTCCACTATTAGTTATTTTTAGGATCTGCTCTTCCTTCTTTTAATTGTCCAACCTGCTCTCTTCCCTGGGAGCAGGGAGAAGCTGTGGCTGCCCCATCCCTGAAAATATTCAGGGAGAAGTTGGATAAGGCTTGGAAGGTGTCCCTGCATCAAGGAATTCCTATTTTTTTATTTATTTAAAACATGAATCCTAACTCCTGCTTTAAAACACCCAAACACTGTGGCTAGGGCTGTCTATTCCCAACAAAAACGTGTCCAAGGCACAGGGAATGAGCAGTGCCAGGCAGGTTGCAAAGTCTATATTTCATTTTCTCCTCTGCAGCGAGTGCCGGTGGCTCCTGCAGTGAATAATTGGCTGCACCTTGTAAAACACCAAGTGAAACATGTACAGAGAGTCTGTTCTGTCCACCCAGATGTGGCTGTGGAATAATAAAGACCTGAAGATTGCAGCTGGCCTTGGCAGACTCCAAAATCCAGGCTGGTAAAGACACTGGGATCATCTTTATGGATGCATCTGGGGTAAGAAAATCTAATTAAAGGATGGAGACACCAAGACCTGCCTGTGCTGACAGCCTCAGACCTGGGGTCCACTCTCAATTTAACGAGCCAATTAAGGGAAATTAACAGAGTTATACCATGCTCCAGTGCCCAGAAGGTAAAATCCCAAAGGGATAAACAGCAGTCCAAGGGAACTTGCACTGCCCAAGAGATTATTCAGGCACTGGGAGCTGCTGGCCTGGAAGAAAAGAGATGACCCCTCCTGGTTTCACACAGCAGGGTTTTCTCTCTGAGACACAGGAGTCAGAAATTGCATCCCCAGCCCCCAGGGAAGGTGGGATGTTTTTCCCCCCAGTTCTCTCGCTGCAGCTCCTCGTGGTGTGCATTATTTCAGCTCCACCAAGCCCGAGTCCTGCAGCACATCTTGGCAAAGACATTTTGAAATGGGAAATGAACTCGGTTACACACCAAAAGCACCCTCAGCAGCATCACACTTGTTTATCAGAACATTTCAGCACAGGGCTGGGACTCCCTGGTGCAAAATATTTTGCTAAATATGAGGATCAAATTAGTGTAATCATTGATTTTTTACAGATTTTTTTTTAAAGCTCTGCTTTCCAATCCCTTTATTCTTTCTATTCACCTTATATCCAGGTTTTGTGGGCTTTGGTGCTCCAATAGCTGCACAATCAATATTTAAATTGAAGTTACATGGAACAATGAACTACTAATGCTCGAGAAGTTCCTACACCTGCAGTTTCCATTGATCAAAATACACATTCCCATTAAACCACAGGTAATAGTGGGTGGGGAAAGAAAAAAACCTGCCTGAAGGAAGCATTTAAATAGCTAAACCTTCAAAGATTCCAGCTGGATTTGGAGTGAAGAGGGGTGATGTCCTGGGAAAGGCAGTGCCTAACAAAGTGTGGATTCCTTGCAGGAGCTCTCACTGCTCGTTCCCTGAGCTCCCAGGAATTCTGGGGGAGCAGCCCATCCACCTCCCAGCTCCTGGTTATTGCCCCCTCCCACAGGAGAATGAATTAAATTTATTATCTCAAAGTAATTTAATTAATTGTTCTACCAAAGGCCATCTATCCCTAATAAACAAGGTGGTAAGAGGCAGCATTTTGTTGAGTCAATATTTTCCTTAAAGTGTTCAAAGCAAAGAAAAACCCCACACTTTTGATTAGTTGGTGAAATTGTGTGGTTTTAAAATTCTCTTTCACCGAGCAGAAAAATATAAAGAAAGCTACATGAATGCCTCCAGAGGAAAATAAATTAATTAATTAAGCTTCTGGCTGGCTTGAGTGTAGTCCTACTATTACTGTCTGTGCAATGGATGTGGTTTTTTGGCCAGAACACCTAAATAGGCCAGACCAATTTTAGGAAGATATTTGGATATCAATAACACAAACCAGCCCACTTGAATAATCATGAATTTATCTTCAGAATGAGGCACCTCCCAAACAAGCACTGGGATAAACCAACTCCTTGGGATTGCTTGGAGAGCACCAAGAGGGTGAATTCCCTGCCTTTGGGGTTTTGTTCTGCTCAGCTCTCCCCATTTAGAGCCTCTCTCCTTTGGCCTTGCCAGGGAGGTGGGATTTGAGTGGGATAATTGGAATTTCCTTCTGCTGCTCCTGCAGCCAGAGTCAAAAGGAGCAGAGAAAGGGATGAACCCAGAGCCTTGAGAGCTGTGCGACCTCTCAGCAGCAGAGTTTTGGGGCCTTGGCAAGAAAGAAATGAGCATTTTGTTGCTGGAGAAAATTCTTCAGGAACCAAATGCAGCATCTGCCTTGTCTGGGAATTGCTCATTGCCTGGGCCTGCCTCATTCTGGGAGTTTGTACTTAGAGGCAAAATTGCACCCTGAAATTATTTAGGATTCTGAGAATTAAATATTGGCAGGCCTGACAAGAGAAGAGGATGAATTAAATAAGAAAAAAAAATTTAAAAAAAGAGGCTGGATTACATTTTTCAAAGCCTGAATAAAAACACTTGGAAGACAATTTAGTGTCAAATTTCTAACATCAGTTCTCCAACAGACACACATCATAAAAGCAAGAGCTTTAAGAAGTCAAAGATTTGCAACAGCCAACAGCCACACAACAAAAGCCCCAACTGCAGTGAGTTGTTTATACCCCCTTTAGATAAAGGGAAAAGAAGTAAATTTTTCTTATAGTCTCTAATATTTTCCTGGGATTTTCCAACATAAGCTGTGTAGAACCAAAGAGCATCCTTGGGACAAGTCTTACCTCTTAGACAGTGGACAGAAGATTGCTCTCCTTGGTTCCAGCAGTTGGAGGGGCTGGAGGAGAGAAGATGAACAGCTGGATTCCTCACTCCTAGCAGGAAGCACTTTCTCTCCTTTGGGACAAGGAAATCCCCAACCTCTGCTCCTGCCTTTATAAACCCCAGCAGCTGCTTCCCCCTGAGTGCTTTCCCTCCTCCAACCATTTCCAGCTGCTCAGGGATGGAGCTTTGTTAAAATATCTGCTTTGTTAAAATATCTGCTTTGTTAACTGTGGGCCAGTGGGTTGATTTGGGACATCTGCTCCAGGTCACCTCCAGCAGGACCAGTGGTGGGGAAAATAAAATTGTTCAGATTGGATGTTAGAAAGATGATTGATAATGATGAATGAGCTGAACTGGTTGGATGTGAGGAAGGAATTCCTCCCTGTGAGGGTGGGGAGGGGCTGGGATGGGAATCAAGTAAAATTAATAAAAACATGAGAACTACAGGCAGTGTGATGTGCATTTTTTAATGGTACCTTGGCCTTGGTCCCCATTCCCAAATTTCAGGATCCCAAATGTCAAGGTAACTTTATTCTCTATATTTATATTATCTATATGTTTATGGTCTCAACTCTTGATGATCTCAGAGGGTTTTTCCGATTTTAATGATCCTATAATCCTATAATATAAATATAAATTCCTGTGGAGTGTGAACAACATCCTGGTTTTTCACATCAAGAAAAAAACTTCAGGAAAATATCAGTGCCTGCTGTGTACCAACTTTAGCAGCTGAACCTTTGAGTGTGATGTGAATGTGACATTAAAATGCTCCCAAACCCTGCGTAGGGAAGTGTTTCATGAGTAACTGCTAATATTGCACAGCCACAGCTGTCAAGATGAAACAGGACAGAAATGGCAGGAAAATCGTGTTCTCATCTTTTAAGAGATTAAAAAACCCAGCCTGAGGAAAAGCAGATTACCCAGTGCAAAAAGCACTTGGCAGTGGCCACCCTGGTTCATTCTGAGATTTGCCTGAATGATTTCCAGACTCCTGTTTGGTGTGAGGGGGTTTCAACACATCCAGCAAATCCAAAGATGCGTTTTCACTCCGTGAACGTCAAAGGTGACAAATCTGAAAGGAGCCTGAATGTCATCACCCCTTTCTGATACAGCAGGAGAAAAACGTGTGTTTGTAAAAGCTCGGGATTGATCCTGGATAAATCAGGAGCAGAAGGGGGAGCAGTGCCAGAGAAGCAAATCCTGGTCCCATCCTGGCGATGCTGCTGTGACTCCTCCATGCTCTGAACTCCTCCACGAACCTGGAGCGTCACATCTTAGGAAAAAGTTTTTACAGAAAGGGGGATAAAGTTCTGGAATGTTCTGCCTGGGGAGGTGGTGGAGTCCCCATCCCTGGGTGTGTTTAACACAGCCTGGATGTGGCACTGGGTGCCAGGGGTGAGTTGGGGTGCTGGGGCTGGGCTGGACTGGATGATGTTGAAGGTCTCTTCCAACCCAGCGATTCTGTGATTGTGTGAACTCCCTTCCTTGGAGCTCACTTTATAAATCTGATTTTCTGCAAATATTTGGGAGCACGTTGGCTGATGGCAGGACAGAAGTGGAATGCTAATGACTGCTGGCTGCAAGTGCAGCAGATGAGAGCTCCTTGGATGCCAGGCGAGGTGTCGGCTTTAATAAAGCAATGTCATGCCAGGCCTCCCCCGTCGCTGGCCTGTGGTGACATGAAAAATTATAATGGGGGAAAAGCAGAACTTTGCAGATATAAATAACTGGAGACTCTCAGAGAAAATTTCCAAGCGGGGCGGTGGAAAAGTGTAAACATTTCTGAAGGAGCTGCAGGGAAGGAGATTATTGCCACCTATTGACAAGAGCACTGAAATAATCCAGCCTGTTTGCTCCTGGTGAGGAGGAATTCCTCCCTGGGAGCTTTGCAGCGGGCTGCTCCTCTTGGATTTGTGTGGCAGGGCACACAGGGGTTGGGAATAGCAGAGGAGTTGATGGCTAGGACCCATCTGAGGGGAATTTTTAAATAGTCCAAGCCTTTAGAGAGGTGGTTTAACAGGAATTGGACACCTGACAAACCAGGCTGGAGGGTGTGGTGCTGCTGGATCCAGAGGGATGGAGCAGGCACAGAGGAGGGGGAATGTGGTGAATCCATGGCTGTCATCTCACAGGAGCAGTGGTGTTTCTTCCATGGGGTTTGTCCCTGGAGCTCCTGGAGGGATCCCACTGCAGCTCCTGCTCAGGGAGTGCTCAGCTCGGACACTGCCTGGAAGGTCCTTAAAACCTGGGCTGGAGAATGAGCACAACTACAAGTCAAATCAAAAGTTAGCAGCGTTCAGGCACACAAGGTCTAAAAAAAATCTGGGTAATCCTTTACCAGGAATGCCAGTGCTGTCCTTAGGCTGATTTCAGCTCCTCAGAACAGTCTCTGTGTGATGATCTCCTTCCTTGCCTGTGTCCTTTTAGCATTTCACATCTGGAGCTGATGATTTAGGATTTGAGCTTTATATTTCCATATATTTGTAACCCTGCAGTTCTTTAGTGTGTGACTCTGCACTCCACACCCAGGGCCAGCTGCTGCTGTCCCATTTTGGGCAGACACAACAATTCCTCTCCAGGCCTGGCAGTCAAGGACACCTCACTGCCCCAGGGCCAGAGATGGAAACAAAAGTGAGCTGGGGGAGCAAACTGGGGGTCAATGCCTTCATTGCCTGGAGCTGGGATTGGAGGGTGAACCCCCAAAGTGCCAATGGCCCAAAGTGATCCAAGTGTGGAACCCGTGGAGCATTTTGGGGGCAGCCCCTGGGGGGCTTGGGCTGCCCTGGATGCACCTGAAGGGCTTCAATCGACAGAACTGCTTCTTATTCCCTTAATTTTGTCTGCCCTCTGTGTTTAGGCAGCCCCAATAAAAGGCATCAAAACCCTCTCCCCCTCTGCCTGTCAGGACTCAGGTTATTATTAGGTACCCCCAGTGTGATTCACTCCTGACAGCCCACTGATTTCTGATCTAATTTGGGTCAGACAGTGCAGATGGAGATCAGTTCCCTGCCCCATCTTATCCAGTCCCCAAATTCATTTGCTATTCAGTGGAAATCCAAGCCCAGGAATTTTTATCTTTCACTTGTCGCTCAAGAATTCCCTCTCTGATCCATTTGCACTCTGTCAGACAGATTGGTAAAAACAAAAACTCCAAGAGGTTTTCTGCCATACAGCAATATCTGCACAGCCTTTGCTGTGGCCATTTAAAAATTATTATTATTTTAAATATTATTTTTTGGTTTTAATTTATAACTATTTTAGTATTATTATTATTTTGGCATCCTTTAGGAGTTTAATTTCTGGAACAGGTGAAAATGAATGTTGCTTGAATAATCTGTGTCATGGGATGCATTTCTGTTGAATGGGACCCTGACTAAATGCTAACTAGAAATTTAGAGTTTGGTCTGGGGTGTGATTAGAGAACCTTGGACTTGTTAAGGTGGGAAAAGACCTCCAAGATCCTCAAGTCCAACCTTTGACCAAATATGACCCTGCCCACTGAACCACATCAGAAAGTGCCATATCCACTCATTCCATGATTGCAGATATCTAATGAAAGGAGGCAAAAAAGGCTAAACACAGTAAAATCTAATTTTTTACAGCTGGATGTTTAGGAGAAGTTATTTCAAACTAAGAACTCAGCAAGGTTGGATTCTGAATCCACTCAACTTTGTATCACCAAATTTGTGTGCTAAATTTGAAAGGAAGAGCTCTCAAAAGAAGGGATTTCCTTGAAGAGCAAGATGGCAGCAAGGAGAGCAAAAACAAAGCAGACGAACAAATCAAAGTCACACACGGCAAATCCCCAGCCCAAAGTCCACAGGAAGGGGATCTGCACTTGTGTGCAATCCTCCAACTTCTTAATTGGCCTCCAAGATTTGCCTGAAAATTTCTGGTCAACAGAAAATCAAAGGGAAAGGCGAAATAATTGCAGCGCTCGTGTGGCGGCGCAGCCTAATTAATTGACTTTCCTGGTGGCTATAAAATGCTCCCAAAGTTTCCCAAGCAGGATTTCAGAGCTGCTAATAAGTGATGGCAGGTGCTGAAGGTGACATTGACGAGCGTTTGTCTGCAGCCAGCAAAGAAATACGGCCACACACGCTGGCATTATTGGATATTAGAGGTTCTGCCTTCCAAATGTCATATTTTAAATGTCATTGGATTTGCAGAGAGGGGGAAAAAAAATAAAATTTTAATGCTATTTTAGTCGTGTACCTCTCGTTGAGCCTTAAAATAATGTCAGTTTTTACGAACACTTTTAATAGTATGCAAAAGTAATTATCTGCAGTCTCTGAGGTTCAGTATCCTTTAATAATGAACTGAGTCATTCCATATCCCAAATTTATTAATGGCTATTTGCAGACTGGAGGGGAGCATAGGCATCAGAGCAATGCAGGAAGAGTCAAGCACTGCAAAATTCTGTGAAAAGCAGCAGATTCAGATTAATTTATCTATCTGTGATTTATCAGTCCTGAAGCCAGATGTGACCAAAAGATCCATTCTGGTGCCAAACATCCATTCTGGGTCCAGTAACATTTAAGAGTGGTTTTGGTGGAGTTTAAGCAACCACATAACTCTGATTTCACAGCCAGCTTTAATTTCACTGTGTCAAAACCTGATAGGTGAAGGCATTAGGGATGGTTTGGTCTTTACTGTAAATATTTAAGGTGTAAGTTAAGCCTTGTTCATCTCTGCAGGTCGCCCAGAGGGTGGTGATTCAAAGTGGGGGATTCAAACCTTCCTGAACCGACTCTCCAGGGGTCGTGGCTGATCATTTCATACACCCAGCAATTTCAAGCAACACCCAGACCATTATTTTCTACTCAACAGCTAAAGAATAACTATCGATTCTTGCAAAGCACAAGAAGGGAAATCAAACCTCAGGCTGGAAAGGCTGCAAAAATTAATACTCCTTCTCCAAAAGGGAGAGGGGTCTCATCAGAATCCCCTCATCACACGTGTTGCTGTTCCTATGAACTGTGATTCAGGTAAAAGATGATGATCTGAGGGTTTGAGCATCCTCTGAAACAGCAGCAGCAGCTCCAAGGCAACTTTTAGGAGGGGAGAGGGGAGTTTTGCCCAGTTCCTCATCCCCACCCTGAGCTCCAGGGCACTTCTTGGATCACCCCTGTTTGAGCCTCCCCTCCAAGCATGACTTGGTGTCCTGCCTTTCACCATTTGCTGCAGGTTCTCTCGTTAGCAAAGCCCTGCTTACAAAACCATCCCCCTGCTGCTGCGCTTTTCCAGGGCTGCTTCCACCCCCAGGTGCTCCAGGCTGAGACTCCAAGCAGGAGCTGAAGGCAGGAGCAGCACAGAATTCAGCTGTGCAGCCCAAACACGGCCATGGGAGCTGGCTGGGAGAACACTTAGGGAACAGAATGAATGGAGATGGCTTTTGAGAAAAGACAATGAGCCAATTGGTGTTATTATCCGGCTCTGGCAGCATTCAGGTTGTTTGGCAGCGAGCCACAGGGATGGGTTTGGTTCCTTTCTCTCTCTGATTGCCTTCAGACTTCAGGCCCAATAAAACAATTTAACTCACTCCACCAGCATTGCCAAACCATCGTGTTCCAGCCCCTCTGGATTTCCTTAACCCCTTTGTAAGGGATGAGCCCACAGCATCATCTCGTGTCTGACCACGTTCATGATGGAAAAAATAATTCCTAGAACGATTCCAATTCAAATTCCTGTGTTCTACCTCTGGCTGTCACCTCTTGTCATAGTGAGTCACAATTCTGGTGTTTTTCCTCTGGCTGTCACCTCTTGTCACAGCACTGGGTCCATCCTTTCTCCACCCTCACCACAGTTCCATGAGGTTCTGCAACTTCCCTGCAGAACTTTGGGAATCCCCCTTTCCCTGAACCATGAAAAGAGTGAAACCCTTACATTCTATTAAATCTGATTTACCCTTTTAATTACTGGTAAATTGCTATAATAATTTACTGTAGTAATCACTGATTACTCAGTGCAGTTTTTAGTTTCCCAAACCAGATCTCCCTTTACCCTTTTACCAGATCTCATTTTACCCTTTTAATTACTGGTAAATTACTATAATAATTTACTGTAGTAATCACTGATTACTCAGTGCAGTTTTTAGTTTCCCAAACCAGATCTCACTTCCTTTCCAGAGCCATCCCACTGCCCAATACATTTCTGTCAAGGTGGAATTTTTTTCCTCCTGCTATAAAGCTAAATGTTAATGTTTCAATTATGAGGTTTGTTTGGGGTTTTTTTTCTGCTCACATCAATTTTTCTTGGACTATCTCAGCTGTGAAAACCATTCTGAATCTTTAGACTTCATGATTACACAGAAGCTTTGGGTGTTGTTGTGTTAAATCTCTTCCAAAAGTAAATGCAAGAAAAGTATCCCAGCCTGTCCAAGCCCAGACTCAGACTCAAGGAAAATTCCTGGAAGAAATTAGGGAAGATGTTATAAACTCGCTGTCCCTAGGAATAAAAATCCATCCAAAAATGTTAACAGTACTATCAATGCTACATCCTTTTGCACAATTCAGGTTACAGCACATTTCTAAATTGCACACGAGCTTTGCAAATATAAAAGCCTTTCATTCCCTCCTCTCCAATACCTGTAGCTAAAACAACTTCTTACTTAATTCCCTTCCTCCACCACATTCTATTCTATTCTATTCTATTCTATTCTATTCTATTCTATTCTATTCTATTCTATTCTATTCTATTCTATTCTATTCTATTCTATTCTATTCTATTCTATTCTATTCCATTCCATTCCATTCCATTCCATTCCATTCCATTCCATCCCATCCCATCCCATCCCATCCCATCCCATCCCGTCCCGTCCCGTCCCATTCCCTTTTCCAACCTCCACTAATGATGTGCATTTATCAAGGAATAGTTTGATTTGATAATCTTGTTCTTTTCCAACCTTAAGGATTCTCTCATTCTGTGAAATTCTGTGCATGGCTCTGTGGTGAGATGGGACCACCATGGACCACTTGAGCTTTTGAGACCTTCCTGGCCACATTTATGTGGCTTTGGACTCTCCACCCTGAGCTGAACAAAGCATCAATGCACCTCTCCCAAAGTCCCAGCTGTGCCATGCAGGACAGGTTTTCTGGGAAGAGCTGCCCCTCCCTTCTCCTGCTGTACACTGGAGACCTTGTAGGTCTTTTCTCCATCACCTACAGTTCTGTTCTGTACAGCAGCGCTGCCTGGCAGTGCAGAAAGCAGCTTCTCCCCCTCCCTGTTCCTTTGGAGCATGCACAAAACAGCTGTCTTTAAAATTCCTTGAAGGATTGTGTAATCTCAGCAATAGCAGGGAGCACTTGGGAGCTGAGTGCATTACAAAGTCTAATAACAGCAGCAATAATAACAGGGAGGCACTGAAAGCTCAAGGATGCTGTGACTTTGAGCCCGCTCTGCTGTGGCTCTCAGAGGCTCTGCTGCAGCTCTGGCACCAGCCAGGTGCCATGGGGGGCAGGGAACACAAATTAGGGGGTTTTATTCCCAGAGGGTGGGCCTGGGCTGGGGCCTGTACAATAAAGGTGTTGGCAAACTGAAGATTCTTCAATCAACTCTGTGAGCTTTTGCACCTTTTCCCAGATCCAGGTGCTGCTTTCAGGGGGCTTTACATGCTCTGGGTGTGATCTCACCTTGGGAGCAATAATCAGGACAGCTGAAAGGAAGACAGAGGGTCTCCCCTTCAGGCCAGGTGGTGTTGTTGACACCTGTAGAGCAGCATGACCCAGGGATTTGGTGTTTGAGAGTTGTCTGATAAGGCAGTTCTGATCTGTGCACTGGAAATGATCGCAGGATGCAGCATGAGAACACAGCCAGGCAGATTGAGGGCAAAGTGGGCTGGGAGAATCAGTGGAAAAACAGAAGCACAGAATGAATCACAGATTGAACTCGGCTGGAAAAGATCTTGGGGATCATCAGGTCCAGCCTACGATCTCACACCTCCAAGAGTGGCTCCAGATCAGCCTGGAGAAGGAGGAAAGTCTCCAGTGACAACCAAAATTTCTTCCACTCAGGGTCCTGGGTCAGCCTGACGTGCCTGAAGGGAAGGCAAAGCCACTTGGAAGTTGAGAGATGCATTTTACAGGACACTGATGGAATGTGAAACCAAAGGATTGATCTCGAAGCTTTGGCCAAAAAAATCCTGTGTGGTGAATGACAAAAGCTGAGATCAAATGTGCTGCTTTTCATCCCCATCTTTAAGGCTCTGAAATCAGTACAGTTTCAATGGGAAGCTGAGTCTGAAATATCAAACCCAGCTCCAGAGATCTCCCCCTGCAGAGAACGGGGAGATCCCATGGGACAGATAGAAGCTGACAATTGAATAAATGAAGATGGAAGCAGAACAAGCTGACATCTTAATCAGCTCCTCTCCTGGAAACAAAGGCACTGCACAATTTCCTTCCTTATCCACCTCTTTCTCAACACCAGTTGATCATATCTGGCCACAGAAATTACTCTTTGACCTCTCTGGCAGCTGCTTCTGTTTGCAGCAATTTGTTTTTGCTACAGCCCGTGTTTCCAGGGAGGCAAAGAAAAAAAAAAAGAAAACCAGCAGCACTTCACAGCTCTACATAAAATTGTCACTGACCCAAATGTATGAATATCACTCCCTTTAGTAAGTCTCTGCTCAAATAAACAGCTCTCAGCATGTTTGCAACCTGCAACAACCAGGAGCAGGAGCTCTGAGCAGCAGCCTCTCCTCTAATTGCTTTCCCCTCCACCAGCAAGCAGCAGCTCTGCTCCCACTGGTGGGCCAGAACATTTCCAGGCAGGAATTTTTAATGTTCCCATCCCAATCGTGCTCTGTGGCAAGCTGGTCCTTGAATTCCTGACACTCTGTAATTGGGAATTCATAAAGCTCCCGAAATTCAGAGAAGTGGGGGGAGTCAGCACAAAGCCTGGCTGGAAGGGGGGATGATTCACTTTGGAGAGGCTCCTGAAGCTCACATCAAATTTTAATAAGTCTTTGACTCTCTTTTGGAAATGTCACCTCCTAATGGCACCATGCAAAGATGCTGCTCCTCCTATTAAAATGCTCCCTGTAAAATGCTCAGCTCGAGGTGCCTGATGAGCTGTCAGAGAAGAGCTGGAAGCACCAGGGAGGAGCACTCTGCTGCTGGGGAGGTGTTGGGGTGTGCAGCACCTGCTCCTGCTTTCTGCTCCCACAGGAAGGATTTCCCCTGACTTTTGGGGTCAGATGGACAACCCAAACATTTGTGGAGCTGAATTATTCTTGTCAAAGCTGGAGAGGAGACTCTTCAGTTCATCTTTGCTCAGCAAAGTCCTCCTGCACCTTTCAAGCCCCAAAATCCCACCTGAAAAGCCAATTTTGCACGTGCCAGGTGGGTGTTCAAGGGCAAGGCAGAAGGGTGGAGCTGGCAGGTGGGGGATGAGGCAAGGACAGAATTGTGAAGGCTGGAAGAGACCTCCAAGGTCATCAAGCACACAGCCCAATCCCCTGGTTTGGGATCTAACACACATTTACTGTCCTGGCCACCCCTCCAGGATTGCTTTTACACAAATGCAGCCACTCCAAACCAACCAAAAATTACAAACTCACAACACTTTCAAGTTGGAAATATAAAAGTTTTTCGTTCCCTCCTCTCCAAAAGCTGTAGTTAAAACTAATTCTTATTTAACTCCTTTCCTCCACCACTCTCTACTCTCTTCTCTCCCCTTTCCAACCTCCATTAATGATTTGTAATTATCAAGGAATGATCCCCCACCACTTTTTGTCATGGAAGAACCTGACCAGCATCGTAGAGGGGGTGACTTTGGGGCACAGCTGAATTAATAAAGGAATGTCTGCAGGAATGTGGGATTATTTGCAGAGGGAAACAGCAACAAAAACTCTTTCTGTGCCAATCTAAATCAGGTCTCAGCCCGGAGCAGCCACAGGCTGCAGGGATTTCCATGCTCCTGGAAGGATAAATAATGCAGGGAGTGTATCCACACCTGGCTGGGAATCCCAGCCCTCCTGTGACAGGAAAACAGGGCTTCTGTGGCCCAGGGGTGCTCCTGGAAAACATAAATTAGGAACAGGGGACACAAGCAAACTCGGTTTGTAGGTGCAGAGTGCCAAATGGAATCTGATTTTTCACCCCTTGCCAAGGGCAGGGACATCCCCCACTAGAGCAGGTTGCTCCAAGCCTTGTCCATCCTTGCCTTGGACATTATTCCAAGAGAAAATTGTAGTTTTTTTCCATGGGAAGGACACTGTGCTAGAGGTACTAAATTCATAAAAAGACTATTTTTTCTGTCCCCCAACTCAGATACAAATTCATTTTCATCCTGGCACCTGTTGGTATAAGACCAGCCTTAGCTGAAGCCTGATCTTCCTCCCCTCCCCTCCCCTCATTAAATCTCACTAATTGCACAGGAATTATGTTTAAATTGATGCAAAACACAGATGAACTTCTAATATTTCACCCTGTGGGCCCAATTCACCCCAAATTTGCTTTCTGCAGGACTTTGAGTGGTTGCAGGGAGCACAGCAATGGGAGCAGGGATCACTGGACACACAATTTCCTTCTAAAACCCTTTCATCTGTAGTTTCACATCTATTCCATTTCCAGCCTCCCTTTGTAAGGGAAATAATTTCCTATTTTCCACTTTTACAGGGATTGTGAGAGGCAAACGAAGAACATTTCCAGAAGAAGGAAATGTTTACATGTAAAATTAGTATTCAGGAGCAAGAAGAGCTGCACAATCTGCTCTGCACGCTTCAAGCCAAGAAATTTCATGTGAACATTGAATTTTTTATTTTTAGTTGTAGCATTGTGCTTGAAGAATTGACAGCTGAGCTCCCTTTTGGGGATTCAGCTTTGTGTACCAATTTAGTAATAAAATTAACTTTCACAGCACATTTCATGGGCAAACACTTCTAACAAAGTATCGGTCTGGTTTTGCTGCTGTATCGTGAAATTCTATCTTCTTGTGCCACATCAATCCCCTCTTTTTATGTCAGAGGTCAAATATTGTATCTAGAATGTAAATCCAGTAAAATGTCAATAATTAGAGAGGTACCATTTATAAAGCTCTGGCTGGAACATTTCCCTCACAGAGTGTTGGTAAGAATTAATTCAGTTCAATTAACATCCCCAACTAAAAAAGCTGATAAAACACTGATAGGGAAATATGAAAAATGATCCCCAGCTGCACTTGGTTGTACAGAAAAATCTGAATGAGGAACTGAGCTTCTAAAAATAGGTTTAATTTTTTTTTTCTGGTGTAGTATTGAATTATTGAATTGGATTCCACGAGTGCAGCCCGGATAATGGATTCAGGAGATTCAGCCCTGAAGGATTTACCAGAGGATCAGATAAATATAGGCAGAGACATGAGGAGAAATATTCAGATATCACCAAGAGCTTCCAAGCAAAACCTTGGGTTTAAAACCAGCTGAACAATGGAGAAAAAATGAATGTTTGGCTTCATTAGAAAAAGCCTTAATTTTAATGAACTTTCCAGAATGACAAGTATTAAAGACCACAGCAATTTCCACCAGCCAGGGCCTGATGGGTTGGTGAGAATTTTGCCTCCATCTCTAAAGCCTCTGAGCATTCCCACCGTGCATGAACCCATTGCAAACCTCCCCAGAGAGCTGATTTTAAACCCTTGGACTTTTCCCCCTCTCTGTAACAATTCCTGTGATTATTTCTCACATTCCCTCACGCTCCAAACATTGCCTGGCAGGGTCAGATATTTAGAGGCAGTGGAGGGTTTATTTTCCAGGTGACAGAGCCCTTTTAATTGCATTTTCACCTGGATTTAGATGAATAAAGGAATGCCACCTATTTCGAATTCAGTGAGAGGGATTTTTTCCACCAAGCAGCACCAAGGAGAGCAGCACCAAGGAGAGCAGCACCAAGGAGAGCAGCCCCAAGGAGAGCAGCACCAAGGAGAGCTCCAAGCCACGAATTCTCCATCAGAAATGCAGCTCTGCATCTGACAGGACCACTGCATCCTGACTTTTATTAACTGGGAGACCCCTGTGGTAATCTGGGTTAATCAGTGGCTGAGCAGCTCCCATAAATGGAATTTTGACTGTTTCTGAGCAGAATCTGCCAAGGGGACACAGATAAAGGAGGAGCTGCACTCACTGTTAAAATGTGCTTTTGTCCAGAATTTGCTGAATTTTGCATACATAAACCCAATCCTCAACAATTCCACACACCATGAAGTGTTATTTTTGTAACACATTTGTGTTCTACTCAGTGATGCTTCCTCCTTCCACACAGCACCAGTAATAGAGGGATTGTAGTGAGAATCAGCTGAATTACTGAGAAATAGAGGGTTCAGATTAATAGAGAAATAGATGTAGGTTTTATACCTCTGATAATGATTTTTCCAATTAATTTTTCCATCACAGTTATTACTTTTGATCAATTAGATCCAGACACCCAGGGCCATATCATCATATTATTCAGAAGGCTGTATTTCAGTGAAATTGCAGGTTTTCCACCAGAAAAAGAGGCTGGTCCAGGAAATTGAGGCACAGAGAGGCAAAAAATCCTCCTGGGAGGTGCCAGCTCCTCCTCATGCATGGTCAGGAGGGAGCTCAGGTGTCGATTCCCACTCTGACCATACAAAACAAGGATTTATTCCTTACCACAGCCACCCCAGCCTTGCTGATTTTGCTTCTTCCTCCTGTATTTTCTCCTCCTTTAAAGGCTGTTTTACAGAGGTTTGAATATCATCAAGAAGAAAGTTTACATTTCAACACTCTTAAATACTTGACAAATCCCCAAAGCCAAGGAAATTCAGCTTTAGGGCTGGCAATCCAGACTGACACTCCAGCCTGGCTGCCAGAGCCCCAAACTCCTTCCTTTTGTGCATTAAAGCCAGACCTCTCACTCCACTAAATACTGATTTTTTAATTTTTTTTTTTTTTTTGGCAAAATTATAGCAACGAGCGCTCCAGTTTCACTAAACCCCAGCACCTACAAGATTTGGATTACTAAAATGTAACCTAAATCCTTTCTGCTGCTGCTGTGTGCATTTGAAGATAAGTGGTGAGCAGGGTGAGCAGGCTAATAATGGCTTGGAATCTCCTCTGGATAGTTCAGCACATCTCTAATTTCATTGTAACTCTTTTTCTCATTAAATTTAGATGAAAGACCAAGATATCTATTTCTTGCCTGTTATTTCTTCTTCTTTTTTTAAATTTTTTTTTATTTCCTTGAAGGTATTATGAGAGTTGTGTTATATAAACTCTAAAATACAAAGGGAAAAGCGACTGCAGCAGATTAATTTGTGTCATATTTCTAATTTTGATTGATTATTGTGGGAATGATGCTGGGCCATAATAATTAAAATCACAGTATTAACATTAAACTGGGGTTCTGACTCACCCTGCTGTAGATGTGGGATTAAAACAGGTCCTTATTATTTGTTTGGGATAATTTTAAAGGCATTTCTGCCACTCAAGTCCTAATTAAAACAGTCTTTAAATGGAAAAAAACTCAACCCCAGCCTTTTGTGGCAGTGGAAAAATCCCAGTTTTCTCTTTCCCACACAGCCAGCCAACCCTACCAGAAAGCAAAGACCAGAGTGAGCATAGGAGGTGATGTTTGACCCCTTCCCTTTTGGATTCATCCAGCAAAATGGACAAGACCTGGGAAAGAAAAAGAAAAAGGGAATTAAACAGAAGGGTTTGAGTAGGGCTGAGACTGGGGAGAGGAATTTCAGTGGTGAACAAACATTTCCAGCACTGTAACTTTCTGGCTTCACCTTCATTGTCTCAACCATGTCTTGGCTCAGATCTCACCAGGGTTTGGGAATAGCTCTGACATGAATTTTCCAGGAAAAAAAAAACCACATTTTTGGGGAGAAAAGATGGATGAAGCAGATGAAAATATTGAAATTTGAAAGTGTAAGAAAAGCTTTCTAATGAGCAGATGAAATAGGGGAAAGTGCTTTTTGTTGATCCTAGCTTGCCTTGACAAGATAGGAATTCAAAAGGATTCCTGTCTGTGTCAACAGAGGGGTTAAATTAAATCTTACCCAAACTGAAAACTGGGCAAAATCTGACAGAAATTGCCCAATTGAGAATGAACTCTTGCCCCAAATGGCAGGGATTTAACCCAGGGGTGGAACCCCAGCACAGAGAGCTCCAGGGCTTGCTCTGCCTCTCCTCAGCCCTTGCTCATTAATGCTCGACTCAATCTCCAAGTCTGGCGCCTTCCTCCCTGTACTGGAGGTTTTGCCTCCAAAGTAATTTCAATATTCAAGTTCCAGAGGTGTTTGCTGCCTCTGGCTCAGCTGACATTTACTTGTGAGAGACTCAGCTGAAGCTGCTGGTAATTTCTGTGAGGTGCTGGCATTAATTTTCTCACTCTCCTGCCTCCTTGCTCCAGTTTGTAGATCCCAACATTTCCCCCCCTTTTACTTACATTTGACAGGTTACTTATGGTTTATTGACTGTGGGAAGTTTACTCTGTGATATTTGCTTCCTGAGCTCTGGTACCCAGCAAAAAGACTTAATTTAGCTCAAAAAGACTTAATTTAGCTCAAAAAGACTCAATTTAACTCAAAAAGACTCAATTTAGCTCATGTTGAGTGTTTATCTGAGCCTAAATCCTTTTATTCCAAGTCAAACTTCTAAAGAAATCATTGTAACCTTCACTACTTGGGTGTTAACAACCTCTGTCCACTTTCATTTCTGATTAGAAGGGATGAAGGAAATGTAATAATATAATAATTTGCTGAGAACTGTCTAAAAAAATGTTCAGTCCTATTTTATTCCTTGTGCTAGCTGATGAGGCAAATTCTATTTCCTGGAAAAAATCAATGCTGATGAATGCTAGGCTTAATAATTAATAATTTAAATGTATTTCACATTAAAAAAAAAATAGCCAAAGTTTATTATTGCAAGTATCTTCTCCAAGGTTATCATCCACAAAGAACAAAATCACAATAATGGGAGAGCAGCAGTGCTTGTAAAAGAATTATTCATAAATACATTAAGATCCAGCTGAAGACTTGTGTCAATAATTACCTCCATACAACAACACTCAGAGCTGGTGTGCTGCTGCTCTGCTCGTGCACACAGACATCAACACTTAATTCCTTCCACATTTATGGGGCCTGGAGGAATTGCAGGCTGTGAGCAGAGCTGCCAGCTTGGACTGGAGATAAATTTATTTCCTGGGAGATGAACTGTGGTGGATCTGAACGGGTGTGAGAAAGTCGGGAAAGGCCTGAGCTCTTCCCCACATCTTTTTTATTTGATGGTAGAATCAGAATGGTTTGGGTTTAAAGAACATCAGTGATTGTTCTTGCTGGAGCAGGGACACTTCCCACTGTCCCAGGTGGCTCCAATCCTAATCCAGCCTGGCCTTGGGCACTGCCAGGGATCCAGGGGCAGCCACAGCTGCTCTGGGAATCCATCCCAGCTCCTCCTCACCCTCCCAGCCAGGAATTCCTTCCCAAATCCCATCCAGCCCTGCTCCCTGTCCATGTGAAGCCATTCCCTGTGTCCTGTCCCCCCATTCTCTCAGAAATTCTCTCTCCATCCCCCTCACAGCCTTCCTTAGGTTTCCCACTTCCCATTCTTTGCTCCCTCCCAACCAAGACACAGAAGATACTCACCGACAGTGTGCCTGTGATTCCAGCAGCAAAAGATCCTCACTCTCACCTTCCTGCCAGTGCCAGGGAGGTTTTTCCCCTCAATCCTGGTGGTCTCAAACCTTCCTGCAGGGAAATCCCTCCATTTTTTGGGAGTTTGTCCCTCTGCCAAGCCCCATCCATGGGCAGATGTTGGGTGTGCTGCTGCAAGAAGCAGCTCAAGGGGGTTCCTCAGCTCGGTTTGAGGTGAGCAGAGCTTGCCCAGCTGTGGAAATGCCAAAGGAATTTCCAGAGAGCTCAGAAAAGACAAAACTGGGATGTGGTGACGCCTCCCCTTCCTTTGGGATTTTGGGGTTATGGCATGTGGGTGAGGAATTCAGGCACTGCTTCTGGAAGGAGCCAGCTTTGGTTCAGCTGCTGGCATTAGCAGAAAAAGAAAAGAGTGGATCACCAGAAACCATCCCAGCTCTGTGCCTCCTGCAGGTGAGTGCAGTTCCCTGGGTTTGATAGAGCAGATCAATGAAGAAAATATAAAAAGAAAATATATAAAAAAAGAATAGAGAATAAAGAATAAATAAATATAGAAAGAATATATAAAGACTATATAAAATAAAGAATATATAAAGAAAATATAAACCCTGAATTTCTATTGCAGCACTCACCTGAAATCCAGCAGAATCCTGCCCAGAACTGCCTGTCTGAGGAGGGTCAACACCAAAGCTGCGTGTTTTTCTGGAAATAAACAGCAATTATAAAAAACTGTTAAATGAGGAAAACTCTTCAATCTGGTCATCCCTTTCCAAGACAAAATTCCACGGCTTGTGTGCCCCACCTTGAGAAAGGTGGATCAGAGCTGATTTACAAATTCTGGCTCTGCAGAGGCTTTGGAAAGGCAGTGGAGGCCGTTCTTCAATTTCAGATGCTCATGTGGGTCAAGATTTCTCTTTCACCTCCAAGAACGAATTAGATGAGGGTTAAAATCCCAAAATAACAGAATTAAGGTCGGGAAGGAGCTTTAAGATGGAGAGAAACCTTTTACAAGGGCATGAATAGGAAAAGGGGGATGGTTTCAGTTTGCCAGAGGGGAGGAGTAGATGGGAATTTGGGAAGGAATTCTTGGCTGTAAGGGCAGGGATAAATGGGATATTGGGAGGGAATTCTTGGTTGTGAGGTGCAGGGATAAATGAGATTTTGGGAAGGAATTCTTGGTTGTGAAAGCAGGCATAAATGGGATATTGGGAAGGAGGATAAATGGGATATTGGGAAGGAATTCTTGGCTGTGTGGGCAGGGATAAATGAAATTTCAGGAAGGAATTTTTGGCTGTGAGGAGCAGGGATAAATGGGATTTTGGGAAGGAATTCTTGGTTGTGAAAGCAGGCCTAAATGGGATAT
The DNA here is from genome assembly GCF_963513975.1 of Fringilla coelebs. NCBI lineage: Eukaryota > Metazoa > Chordata > Aves > Passeriformes > Fringillidae > Fringilla > Fringilla coelebs. The sequence continues at coordinate 23,322,365 of NC_140036.1, forward strand.
TGGGAAGGAGGATAAATGGGATATTGGGAAGGAATTCTTGGCTGTAAGGGCAGGGATAAATGGGATATTGGGAGGGAATTTTTGGCTGTGAGGAGCAGGGATAAATGGGATTTTGGGAGGGATTTCTTGGTTGTGAAAGCAGGCATAAATGGGATATTGGGAAGGAGGATAAATGGGATATTGGGAAGGAATTCTTGGCTGTGAGGAGCAGGGATAAATGGGATTTCAGGAAGGAATTCTTGGCTGTGAGAGCTGGCATAAATGGGATATTGGGAAGGAGGATAAATGGGATATTGGGAAGGAGGCTAAATGGGATATTGGGAAGGAATTTTTGGCTGTAAGGGCAGGGATAAATGGGATATTGGGAGGGAATTTTTGGCTGTGAGGAGCAGGGATAAATGGGATTTTGGGAAGGATTTCTTGGTTGTGAAAGCAGGCATAAATGGGATATTGGGAAGGAGGATAAATGGGATATTGGGAAGGAATTCTTGGCTGTAAGGGGCAGGGATAAATGGGATTTTGGGAAGGAATTCTTGGTTGTGAAAGCAGGCATAAATGGGATATTGGGAAGGAGGATAAATGGGATATTGGGAAGGAATTCTTGGCTGTGAGGATGGGAAGGCCCTGACACACCATCCCCTGTCCTTTATCTATTTCAGAACCCAAAAGTTTTGTTTCCCTGAGTACTGTTAAGCACTGAGACCTTTTGTGACTCTCAGAGAATTTTCCCACTTCCTTTTAATCTCCACCAAGCTTGAAGCTTCATGTAACCTGTTTTAAACGTGTCACCAGAGAGTTCATTTGGCTACAGGCAGCGTTTTCATGACGGGGTTTGGTTTTTCTCCTGAGCTGATAAAAATGGAATTAGCAGGTATTAGCAACTAAATTAGTCAGGAGGCATTCATAACAAAGGGACCTGCTCAGGTTCACTGAAGCAGATATAATTCTCATCACAGGTAAAGTATTTTTATTTTTTTTTTCCAATAAGTTGTTTGTTTGTGTTGCTTTTCAGGTATTATTTCTGAAGAAATTAATTCTTCTTAAGCACAGCTCAATGAACTCAAGAACTTGCCTCAGACTTTTGTTCCTCCCCATCCTCTCCTTTGACTCCCAGATAAAGTGTCTGCATTCCCTGGAGAGTTTTTAGTTCAGCTTCCAGAACAGCATCATTTCCAAAGCCTCCAGAGAAAAAGGAGTTATGGAGCAGCAGCTGTGGAAAAAAGCAGGTTCAGGCTCATGGAATTAGTGCTCTGCTGAATTTCTTGCAAATTCTGGGAAAACAACAACTTTGAACATCACAACACTGCAGCAGGAGCTGCAAAAAGCTGGTGCTGAACTGGGGCATAAATTGGTTTTCCCAAAAAATGTGATTGGTCTCAGGTTTGCTGGTTCACCTATCACCAGATGAAGCAGCATTCAGGTGATCCCTAGCCAGGATGTAAAAATCCATGGAATTCCACCCTAATTTAAGGACACAGATAATGAATTCCTTTGGTTGTGACATTTCTATCTTCAAATCTTCTGTACAATACCATGAAAGTGAGACCATCTTTAAATTAAATGAGCTGGAGGGCAGCTCTAAACTGGGAATGACACATTCACATTTTTCCTTCAAGCTTTTAAGCATCTCCACTAATAACTAAAATATTTCTGAAATGGGCTGACCTTTAGATTCTGTTGGGGGGGAAAAAAAAGCTTCTTTTCTTTTGGGAAATGCCTCCCTCCACTGAATCATTTCCAAGCCTCCAGGCAACCCTCAGTATCAAATATTCTGTTGTTACAACTATTTCTAACATCATTTTAGAAGTGGACTCTGAGAGAAATTAGCCCTAATGTCTAAAATTAAAATGCTCCGAGAAGATCTTGCAATTTATGTAATAAAACACAATTAGAATTTGGGAATTATTTGATCCAGACCTTCAGCTTTGAGTGATTTCTGTCATGGGACTGAAAAAAGCTCAATGGGAAGGTCCCAAGCCTTGAGTGATTAGGTTATGAACACCCTCAGAGAGATTATTTGGGGGTTTTTATCTGCATTTCAGCCCCAGCAGTCATTAAAATATTTGTCCAAGATACTGAGAATGATGATTAAAATAGACAGAACGTTCATCAGTGTTTACCAGATAAATATTTCTCAGAAGATCAACAAAACTGAAATGTCAAATGGTGACAGATCTGTTCTTTTCAGCGCAGTATCTTTGATTTGACCTAATGAAAGGATGTGACAATTCAGTGAATGAGGATGATAACAAATTAATGTATTTATTGGCATTATTAGTGAAAAATGTGGGAATGAAAACAAGAACTTCCTTTGATTTAATTACATTTCACTGCATTAACTATGAAATCATCAGCCCACTGGTTCTCTGAGTGAAATATTTTAGTTCATTTGACTCTGGGTAAGCGTTGGAGATAAAATAATCTATTTTACAGTGTTGTCTTTGGCCTCCATAATCTGGAGGGCTGATTAGTGGAAATCAATAACCTCAGTTACCTGGTTATGGTCTGAATGCTCAGGGTGATCCCTGGAAGACAAATGAAATAATTCCATGAATTAGAGAAAGCTGTGGAAAGTTTGTCTTTACAAAAGAAAAGGGGACATGAATAGAATACTGAATTTTTGGATAAATAGGAGCAAAGCGCCAAAAAATTTGTTTTAAAGAATAATAATAATCAACAGGATATTTGGACTGAGATCTTCAGCCAGTCTGAGGAGCACCAGAAGCTGGACCAAGCCCAGTTCATCCAACAAGGCTGCTCCAGTCTAAGCAGTGGAAATTGGGCTGCAGAATTTGTTAATTCTTCCCACAAACAGGGATTCCTGAGCACACAGCTCCAGCATTTCATGCCTGCTCTGGGTTTGGGTTCTGCCCAGAGACCTGCCCATGGTTTTCTGCACCAGAGCTGCTCCCTTGCCTTTCAGACCCGTGGCTTATTCATATTTATCTGTTTTTATCTCTCCCCTTGCTTCCCCAGATTAAACTATGACTAAACTCTTACAATAACGATCAAAACCTACCTTCAGCACACACATTTCCCTGCAGGTTCTTCTCTGTGACCATCCCCAGGGGAGAGAGTTTATTCCAGGTGTTTAACCCCTGATTTTTAATAACCACAGTGCCTGCTTAATAGAGCAAACCCAGAAGCATCCAATGACAATCTGGACCTGCCAGCCAGCCCTCCCCAAACCTCGTTAGCTTCTCTCCCAGGAAATCTGGGAGCTGGCACCTGCTGCAGGAGCAGCTGTTCCCCCCTGTCCTACAGATGGCTGTGGAAAAGGAAATCCAATCCCCACTGCCCTCAGACCTTGCATGAAAACTCTGCAAAATCCTGAGCTGCTTGGGAGCCTCTCCAGGACCAGGCTGGGCTTTTGTGGGGACACCAAATTTCTGGGAGGGGACGGATCTTGGCTGTGGGTCACAGGTGGCATCCACAGCTCCTGCCCTGGAGCCAAACCAACCTTTCCTGAGAGCCAGAACATCCCAAAAATAAAAATATTCTTTTAAAAAAACCCAAAAATAAAAATACTTCAAAAAATAAATACTTTATAAAATAAATACTTCAAAAAATAAAAACCATTTAAAATATAAAAATACTTCAAACAAATAAAAACAAATTAAAAAAAGAATAAGAATAAAAATGAAAAGTATCATCTCTATGATATCACCTATTTCCACACGTGGCACACAGATAGAGCTCTTTAAATAGAGTTTATATTCTCTATTTGAAATAATTTATTTAAACAGAGGATGTCTGTGTAAACTATCTATAGAAATAGTTTCTGTCAAGACAGGATTTCTGTGTAAACTGTAAAAATAGTTTCTATAAAGAGAGAAAAATTATCTAAACTGTTTAGGGTATATAAGGATATATATAGATATATAAATAGAATAAACTTATATAGATATATAAATAGAATAAACTATATATGGATTGTATAGAGAGAACTTTCTATTTATATACACTGAATTTAAATATCTGAAAATAGAAGAGTTAACCAGGAAAGCTGGTTTATAAAAAGAATTCCATAGTGCAGCACTTCAGTGACACAGCAGCAGCTCAGGGGGTACATGGCAGTGTGGGACTGCTGGAAGTTAAATGCTGATAAAAGCAGCGAGGGCAGGCTGGAATTTGGGGATTCACTGGAGCAGCTCAGCCCAGGTTGGTTCAATCACATCTGCAAGGTGTGAGAGCGCTCTGCATGCACTGCACTTCCAAAAAAAACCAGATTTATCAGGTTCCTGTGATGAATCTAAGAGTCAAAACCCCATCATTTATGAATTCATCTGCTCAGAGCTCCGTTCCTCCCCAGATTACGGGCCCTGAAGTGACCACACCAGCTAATTCTGCTCAGGCTCTGGCAGATTTCTCCTTTAAAGAGCTGGGGAAACAAGTGGTGGCTGCTGCTGGGGTGTGGGAACAGATGTCTGCCATGCACTCCTGCACACCCTAACAGGCAAACCTGGATTTGTCAGCAGTGATGGATCATCCCCGTGCTGCTCCCCAGATGTGCCTCTCTCACAGCTCTGGAACCTTTAGCAGCTGGGATCATTCCCTGCAGGATGGAGTGGCTCTTCCCCCAGGATGATCTCATCTCCTTCCAGGTGAGGGAATAGGAGCTGCCTGTCCCTGCTCCTCCCAGCTCTCCCACCCTGCCTGCACCAGGCACTGGCACCATCCTGTAAAGAAAATTTCCCCCCAAATTTCTGCCAGAGTTCAGACACTACAGGACAAACTCAGTCTCTCGTTCCCCTTGTCCATCTCCTACTTTTAAATCCTAGAAAAATTATGCAGTGGGACAAAAGGTGGATAAGAAAGGGGAGAAACAAATAAAATAAGCATGCAAAATAGAAATTATTGTGTCAAAAGAAAAATCACAGAACCACGGACTGGATTGGGTTGGGAGGGATCTTAAATCCCATCCAGTTCCACCCCAGGGACACCTTCCACTGTCCCAGGCTGCTCCAAACCCTGTCCAGCCTGGCCTTGGACTCTTCCAGGGATGGCACAGCCACAGTTTCTCTGGGAATTCCATTCCAGGGCCTCCCCACCCTCCCAGGGAACAATTCCTTCCACTATCCCATCTAACCCTGCCCTCTGTCAGTCTGAATCCATTCCCCCTTTTCCATCCCTTGAAAATCCTCACTCTCCATCTTTCCTGCAGCTCCCTCAGCCCTGGGAGGTCACTTTGAGGTCACCCCAAAACTTTTCTTCTCCAGGCTGAACAATCCCAACTCTCCCAGCCTTTCAGATTTTTACAAAAATCTGAATTTTGCTGGGTTTGGCGCTGAGCATACAAAAGAGAAAATCCCAGACTCCAGTTTCAAAGATTCCAACTGTACCAGCACAATATCCAGATGATTTTCTGAGGAGGTTTTAATACATTTGTGCTTACCTGAAGTGACCACTGTCAATCACAAACCCCAGCAGGGAGCAGCAGCCATTTCTTTATGCTCTACAAATGTGTTAAAACCTGTTGCAGTAAGGTAAAAAATCATAGAGAAAGGCTGCAGAAAATCAAACCTGCTCTCCTGGAATCACTGTCTGGCCTGTCAAGGTGGCACTGTGCAAGTTCCCATGTGGAAGCAATCCTGGTGGGAGCAGTTCATTAACACAACAATCTATTCCTGGGCAAAAACAGCCAGCACCTGGACAAACTGTTTTGAGAAAAATGAAAATAGAAAAATGAAAATAGAAAAATGAAAACTGTCTCTCCCAAACAACTTTTCAGCAGGTACACACCGGGGTTTGAGTGACCAATAAATACAGAATAACAACTTGTTACTGACCAATGAAGGGACTGGCAAGAGAGCTCCTGACCCCTGGGAGTCACACACAGCTCTGTAAAACTGGATAAAAACGTGAATAAAGAATGGGCTCCTTCCACCATGAAGAAAATGGACTCTGTGTGATTTATTCCCATAAAAACCCACAAACCCAGCTGAATTTTAAAGGGTTGGTCAATGAGCAGTTGGGCTCAGACTGGCTCCCAAAAGAGATGGCTTTTTCTCTTCAGGGAATTTACAAGCACATAAAATGAAGAGTTGGTCCTGCAGGCAGCAGCCAGCTGTGGATGTGGTTTCTAAAGCAGTTTCCCACTGCTGAGGAGCCAGGAGCAGGGGTTCTGCTCCACTTTGGGCAGCAATGGTGCATTCCCAGGGATGCCTTTGGGCTGGTGCAGGACCAGGGATGTGCCAGCTCTGGGTTTTCCTGCAGGCACCAGGCTCAAGGTGGAGGGAAAAGTCACTGCCAGTGCTCCAGGCAAGGCTACACTTGTCCCACTGCTGTTCCCCAGTCAAAAAAACCTGGACAAGAGATGAAATAAAGCCTCCCTTTCATTTCTTTCATTTCTGCCATCACTAGCTTCCTTTATTTTTTTTTTTTTTTGTTGTTTCCTATTTGCCTGTTTCCTTTATTGTGCACAGCTTTTGTCCCCCAGCTATTAATTTCCAAAATTAACACCCAGAACTTCAGATTTCCTCCTTAAAGACCTCCCAAAAGCCAGGATCTCATTGACCAGAGCAGTATTTAGTTCATGCTCAGCACTGTTAAGCCTCAACAATACCTTTGTCCTTGCCTGGGCAGCTCAGCACTCATTAAATCAAGGTTTCCATAACTAAACAGACCTGGGCTAAGTGTGGATATGAGCTAAATTACTTGGGGAGATAGAAGAAATCCAGGGAAAAAGCAGATAATTGGACCTAAATCCCACAAGGATGTATTACAGCCCTAAACATTCAGATCCTTCCTCCTCCTTAAAAAAAAAAAACAAACAAAAAAACCCCAAACCACCCAAATTGGACATCCAAAGCTGTTTATTCCACTTCTGTATAGATTTTTGTGGTGGGAGCATTCTCAGCTGTATTTTACCCAGCTTTTCCAAGGTTATGAAGCTGCCTTACAATTATGGGGTTGGAGGTGGTGTTTGTTTTGATTTAAAGTGGTTGAAATAATCAGAATAAACCTGAGTGGGGATGTTGAGCATCCTCTCCAAAGCACTGTCCTGTGTGACAGAGAGCATCCTGCTGCCATCTGGGTGCAGGAGAGAGATTGCAAGGTGAATTTCCAGTGGATTTCTATGGAAAACCCATTTTCTACTGGTCCATATTGCCTATATTTCATCCAGCTCTTTCTTCCAGGGTTAAATCGGAGCCATTCCAAACACAGCAATAAAAAGAGACACTTTTCTCCCCAAGAATTAGAAATTTAGAGCCAGATGAAACAACAGACAGTGTTTTTATCAAAATGTGCATTTTCCAATCAATCTGGCAATTGGAGAGGGGCACTGGAGGGTTTAACACTAACGAGGCTGAATGAAAGAAGGAAAAAAAAAATCCAATTTCTCAAGGTCCCATAATATTTTGCCCACTTGCCTTATCCTTCCCTTGGAAATGAGAGCAGAATTGATGCAATTTTGCCAAACAAATGCTCTTCACACTGTGCAGAAATACTTCCCTACAGAAAAAGAGGCCATGCTTTTCCCTGCAATGCAATTTTTATTTCATTTCTAGTGAAATTCCAGCTGGGTAGATGGGGCTCCAGCCCCTCTCTGTGGAGGTGGCACCTGGGGACAAGCTTTGATTTGTTGGTAATTTGTCCACTTGCTCATTGATGGTTGGATTTGATGGCTTAAAAGCTCTTTTCCAACCTGAATATTTCCATAATTCTATATTTTCATACATTTAATTGTCCTAAAATGACCCAGAACCAGAGTTAATCCCTAAACATCAGGAAAATATCCTAGAAATGGATGCCATTAGAAGAAAAATAATTCTACAGAATAAACTCCAAGCCTCTAGCAATTCCTGGGTGGGAGAACTCCTGAACAAAAATCTGTATTTAATATTAGCAGGTGACTGATATTGATTATAAGAGAAAAAAACCCCAAAACCTTTTTGATATCTTTTATGAGGTTTTCAACCTTTGTGGGTTTTTTTAGCTCAAGTCAAAATACATTCTTTCAAAATATACATAATATATTTTATATTTTACATATTATATTATATTATATTATATTATATTATATTATATTATATTATATTATATTAATTCTATTATATTATATTTATTATAGTATATTATATTTATTATAGTATAGTATAGTATATTATAGTATATTATAGTATAGTATATTATAGTATATTATAGTATAGTATATTATAGTATATTTATTATATTTACAGACAAAAAAAAAAATCAGTCTGGAATTCAAACTGAAATAAAATCTCAAATTCTGGAGCAATAATTCAGGTGAAGCAGAAAAGTTTCCAGCTAAAAGCAGCTGCCCTTTCCTCCAGCCAGAGCTCTCCATGCCCATGGAGTTTCACATCAGCTGGAGTCCTTTGAAAGCTCTTCCCCCACAATTACAGATCTGAGGCACTGGCCATGGCCAGAGAGGTCCATGGCAGGCTCCTGGTGTTATTTTTGTATTATTCCAGTCATTGTGCAGCTATTTTTAGTTTCAAATTTGTCTCAGTCCTTCACCTGCAGGAGGAAAATGGCCTAAATGTGGTACAACCTAAAGAGTGTAAAAAGTGCCTGTTTTTTTGAGCTGTTGGTGATCCTAAAATAACCTTTTGCAAATGTAAAATGGAATTTATTTTCCATATTGGGAAATATGGCAATAGAAAAGCGGCTGAGACAAATTTGTAGACCTTTCCCAGAAGTTCATTTTTGTATTCTAATGAAGTCTGAGGTGCTCCATCATACAAGGATTTTTAAAATTTTATTTCAGAGATTTAGAACATCAGGACTTTTGCAAACATTGAAACAAGCTCTGATGGCATTTCCTGGGACAGAAAAGACAATAAGTTTGTGGCTTTGACTATTTAGGACCTGGTCTATATCCCAAATTATTCTGAAGTAATTGTATTTGGGAATTAGGACACAGTCCTCCCATTTTAAGGGAAATTTCCCACCAATTCAGTATCAGGTGCATTTTACAGTTACTCCACATGTCCAAAGATAATGCCAACAGAAATTCAGGGGGATGCTCAGCTGAACCCTGACAAGGAGGAGCAGGAGAGGCCTTGCCATTTGATTTCCTAATCTCCTTCTCTCCCTTTCTGACAGCCAATCCAGCTCCTTTTTTTCCTGATAAAGGTGCTCAAGACTTTGTCTTTGCCAGCTCTCTCTCCCCTGACCCAATTCTTTTATCTACAGGAGCAGCTTTCCATCACTGCTGACTTCCCTGATCATGCACGTGTATTTTATATTTCAAATTTTATATTTTATATTTCTTATATTATCTTATATTATATATATATTTTAAAAAGATTTTATATACTTTTTTATTTTTAGATTTTGTATTTATTTTATATTTTATTTTGTGATTCCTCACTAAATTCTCTCTCCTGCTGAATCCACTACTTGAGCAAGACTTGATTTTAATTCCCTGAAATCCTCCAGCTGCATTCAAACACAAGGCATGGAAAAGAGTCACAAAAATCAGGGAAAACAAACCAAATATTCCTCCTCACATCTCAGACCCATCCTGACTGCAGGAGCAAAGAATTCATGTCTCAAGACTTCAGCTTTATCTCCAAGCCAGGGTGGAGGCTGGAGCTTGCTCCCTTGTCCATCAATCATGATTTCCACAGACACACTTGGACCTGACAATCTGTGTCCTTTCAAGGGCTTGGAGTAATCACTGAACAGAAACCTTCCATAAAAAACCCCCAAACAAAGCAAAAAAAACCCCAAAGAAATATTTCTGCAGAACAGAAAGAAAGTCAGGGCAAAGGTATCACCAAAACAAACCTCACTTAGGAGATGTGCATTCATGGGAACCATTTAAATGGAATTTTCTGTAGCCTCTTCAAACAACAGCTTCTAAATTGTTTCTGTGTTGGGCTGTGAAGTCTCTTGGTTCTCTTAGTTTCTATAAAATAAGGGAATTTATTTTAATTTTGAAATAAGGGAATTTATTTTAACCTCTGGGCCTTGCAGGTCTGGTCAAACAATGTCCAAAGTGAGGCACAAAAGTCCTTGATTTTTTTCAACAAGTTTTCCCATGATGCCCAGTGTTATCAAAATCCTCATTTCTTATCAGTATTCCTACTCAGATCCCTTTTGATTGTAATTACATTGTTAATTATAATAAAGGTGGGTAGTGAACTACAGCAGTATCATCCTAAAGAAATCCTTCAAATTAGGCTTGAAACAAATTCCCCTCTTTTTAATTATGAAGGGATTTACCAGGAGTTCAGAAACTCTTTACCTGTTTTATTTCAAACCTGATCAGAATGAGACTTAATCCTCCCAAAATTCTGCTGAAAGCTGGCATCTGCTGTGATTTTGAATGCTCTTCATCAAAGAACAAAGCCAGAACTACAATGAAATGGCAAATGTAACAACTCTGGAATTATTTCTGATGCTTCCCAAGCCCGAGCAAAGACAAACAGATGTTTCCCCACAACTGGAATCAAATCAGCAGCCTGACAATGAACATTTTGTAGCATTTCTTTGTGCTTTTTGATGATCTGTGCCAGATCTCTCCATTCTGCTCTCTCAGTTTTGGCTGCTTTGGGAGATGTCTCCAGGGATGCTCCAAGGAGGAAATTTCTCGTCCCTTTCAGGAGCAATCTCAGTGAATTCCCTTGGCTCACCCTTCCAGGCCATCCATCCTCTGCTGTCCACCCCAGCACTGCTGCTCAAAGGCCAGCCCTCCAACTCCCATTAAATGGATCCAACTGATCATCTTGGGAGGCTCTGCCAAGAAGAAAAATGGCTTTTTTTTCCTTTCAAGATTCATCACCTCAAACAGAAACGCTCTATTGCAGAGCCTGACATCCACTTGTCTACCAAATTCAAAGTAAAAGGCTTTTTATGGGATTTCTTAGGGGATTAAAAGGCACACAATGTTCCTCTGTCTGTAGCCTCCCCATCATTTGGATCTTATCTCTCCCATCCCAGTATGAAAAGACTCCCCAAGTGCACGAAGAGCAGATGGCAGATGATCCTCCCAACTGGAGATCCCTGGATTTGATTTGTCACTCACAGAACTCTGGCAACAAAGCCCTTCTGTGCCCCTGTGAACGACCTGTGTGGTTTGGATATTCCCTGGCGGTGCTTGGGCCACAGCTACTGGCAAACAGACTCAAAGCTTTGATCAAATAGTCATTTTTTTGGGGTTGTTTGGGGTTTTTTTTCATCCTCAATGACTTCACTCCTTTGCTGTTGCTGCCCCTGAGGTGTGTTTTGGTGCACACACCTGGACACAGCCAGGTGTGTGTCCCCCTGCCCTGGCTGCCCCATCCCACAGCCCTCTCAGACTCCCTGATGGTGAGAGGCTGCTCAGCCAAAAACCCCACATTTCCTCCCTGTTTTCCCCATTAGCTGCTGGCTAATTAACTCCATGGCAAACTCATGGAATGACCCAGACTGGAGATGGGTGGGGTGGTTGGAGACAATCCTGCATCCCACAGAGGGGATGCTTTGGCAGCAGGTGCCTCTAGGATGGACAACCTACAACAACACTCATGGATCTCCAGTTTGTTTCCCATTTCAAACACCTTCCTGAATTCCATTTTCCCTGTTCCATTAGGAAATGTCTGAAACCAACAGCCTGTGGGTTGAGAGCCTTCTGCTGTCTTCCCTCATGACATGGGGGTCATAAATCCTGGGATATCCTCAATTGGGAGGGACTCACAAGGAGCATCCATGTCCAACTCCTGGCCCTGCACGGGACAATCCCAAGAATCCCACCCTGTGCCTGAGGTCCCAACCCTTCCTGAACCCCCACTCTCAGTGCAGCACTGCCCATTTATACATCTGTTAATTCAAGTCATATATCTGATCATATATCTACTCATGATTACCTGATAATAATGCACAGTGTGATTTATCTGGATGTGAATGTGAATGCACAGTGAGATTTATCTGGAACTCTCTGTATATATCAAGATACAAAAATCTAGAAACCATCGAGACACCAGGAGCTCTGGACTCACAGCCTGTGTGTGGTGGGGCTGTGGTTCCATCACATATTTCCTGCCATTTCAAAACTCCTGGGAGGACACAATTAACAGTTTTTTGTAAATAACTTCTCAAGCAGCACAGTTTGGGGTGTTGAGGTTGGTGGGCATGAGAATTCTCCTTTTTTTCCCCCAGACTGTTCTGCTCTTTCCAGCTTAGCAAAAAGATTCATTGTCACCAGTGCTCGACTCTGAGCAAAAACTTTGCAAATCCTTGACACAGCATTAATCACTTACCCAGGCTTTTCTGCTATCAGAGCAGATGTCTGAAGCACGGAATCCATGCAGGGAGCCCTCAGAAGTTTGTATTGTTTCCACCTCCTGAGGGGCAGATATTTAAATTTTCTTAATATTGAGCCAGCTCCGTTCTTATCACAGTCACACAAAACCACAGCATCACTCAATAGACATTGTCTGATCGAATTAATTCCATTAAAAAGGCAGATTCTATTAGGAAAAAACTAAAAATCCAGACTTAATAGATGGCCAAATGGCCACAAACCACATTAGGCTGGAGGAATCTGATCCCATCTGCGATAGGAGGTGCGTGCAATACCCCAGCCTGGATGCAAAGCATATTGAACAGAACAAAACCCAGCCCAGAACAGATTTACAGCCTCTAATCCACACAAAAACCTGCTAAAATAGATCAGCTCTATCACATAACACCACTTTCATCTGGTGGCCAGGAGCCCTGCACCACTCGGGCTCATTTAGCAGATCAGCCCCGTTCTCTTCCTGATTTCATGCGGGGATGATTAAGGATGAAAAATATCACAGACGGTTGGCAACAGCAAGAAATAAAGAAATAAATAAAAAAGCTTCGCTCCTTTTGGCTTTACCTATTTGCTCCAGAATTTTAAAAACCAACAGGATTGAATTAGTCATGGGCAATAATTGTTTTCTGGGGGAAAAAGGGAAAAAAGTCCTCTGTGTTTAGATTTTAGAAGTATTCCAAGACAGGAAAGTAAATTAAGCTTTAAGAGGCTGTGAGGGACCCACTGTCAGGAGATGTCACATCCACACTAAAATTAGTTTCTATTGAGAGTTTTTGTTTTTTGAGAATGGTCCAAAGCTGCAAGTGGAGCAACGGGGAGACGAAGTGCATTAATCAAACAGGATTTGGCACAATTACCTAAGCCACTTAAGGTATTTTTTATATATTCTATTGCAGCCAAAGCACCAGAGATCCTCATCAGATGGAGTAAACAGCTGCTGGGCTGAGGATTATGGACTCCATTTTCTAAATTTACAGAGCTCAGACACCAGTGTGAGTCACCAAGGCTTGACTTTGAGCTTAAATCAAAGCCCAGCCTGCCCCCAAAAATGAACCCAGAGCCCCCCTGTGAATGGTGCTGCACAAAGAGCTCCTGCTGAACCCCCCAGCAGAGAGAGGCAAAAACAGGCACAGCATCAGGTTTATTCTGCATTCTGTGAGTTAATAAAGAGCAGAGGGGTTTATTCTGGATATCTGGAGCTGTGTGGATGTGGCACCTGGGGACAGGGGGAATGGCTGGGCTCCATCTTTGAGGGCTTTTCCAACCTAAATGATTCCCCTTAGGATGATGGGGAAGATTTGCTGTCCTACAGCACCTTGGATTCACCCCCAGCTCCCGCTCAAAACCCTCCCAGTGTCAGCCCCTGGTATCACCCAGCCCTGATGCCAAGGTGGAATAATGAAATATTCATGCCAGGCCCCTTGTATCACAGGTTTCCTGTGTGAAACAAACTGCAATATTTACAATAGTTTTCAAATCTGGATCTCTGGAATCCTTCTGTCTCGCTGTTTAATCAGAACATTTCGGAGAGGAGAAAATCAGAAGCCTCTAAGGTCTCATGCCTGTGTAGTTTCATTTCTTTAAAAATTAATCATAGACTGAAGGAAAGAACAGTAGTCCATTCCCACAAGAACTGACTTCAATTCTGCTGCCTTAAAAATGACTTTGTTGCAATCTTTCCTTTTAATAAAATATTCACAGTGATTTAAGTGTGACTGATGGCAGTGAGAGAGATTTATTGTCATCATCATTATTATTATTATTATTATTTCTTCATTGTTATCAAATTAAAGGCCATTTTGAGAGAGAAAAGTTCTTAACAGCCGTGCTACTGCAGGTTTTCTGTGTTTATTTAGGAAACACAAGCTATAAACTCTGTAATCAGAGTATTTTGATTTATTTAATATATATTCTCCCTGAACTATGAATAACAAACCCTGCAAACAGCAAAGACAGGAATTCACTGAACAAAAAACCATTTTGCAGCAGTTTTTGTGCTGCACAGGGACATTGCTTCTGATGGAAATCCTTCAGAGACGTCTTCCAAAAAACAAAAATCCTGTTGCATGCAGAGTTCTTGTGTTTGGGAGCATCATCCCACCCTGGATTCACATCCTTCCCCCTAAATTTGGGCTCTGAGACCTGCAGTGCACAAAAATATCTCCTCTGGATGTATTTGGGTTTTCAAGTTTTCAAATTTTTTAAGCCTTCCTGGAGAATATAAACAGCAAGGAATCCTAAAATTACATCAGCTTCGACAAGGAAAAATAAAAATAAAAAAATAAAAAATAATAAAAAAAAATTAAATAAATAAATAAATCAATAAATGGTTTCAAATGTCCCTTCCCAGCTCCTGAAGTTGCAGAGACTCACTGAAATCTTTGGTGCCTTAAAAAAATCTTTCTCCTATTCACAACTGTGAGGAAAAACTGGGAGGCATGTACTGAAAAACACCTGCAGAGACATTGTCTGCACCCTTAAAAACAGGAGAAGTCTCAGGATTATAAATATAAGCCAAGTTCTTGAGTCTGACCTGCCTAAAGCTTCGCTTGGAGAATGTCAGGGTACAAGTGGAAGCAAAATGAAGTGTTTCCCAAGAGGGATTCAGGAGCAGCAGCTGAGCCCTGCTGTTATCCCAAGGAGGAAGAGGAAAAGGTCAGGACAAACCCTGGGGTAGCTCCAGAAGGGCCTCACTCAGCTCCAGACAGCAAAACCCTGCCTCAAAATTGGAAATATTTGTGCTGTTCCAAAGTAACATCTCATAAAAACTTACAAATTTTGACATCCAGAAATTCCCTTTTTTTCCCAAAGGAACAACGAGATCCCAGTCCATCATTTTGATAAAAAATTCAGCCCCAGCAGCTCCTTCTGAGCTTCTCCACACACGTGGTCATAAATAGGGCAAACTTCCCCCAACCTCTTAGATGGCCTTGCAGTGCAAGCTGGAGGTTGCTGAAAGCTGCTTTAAATGATAACAATTTTGTAATTAAAGATGGGAATTAATAGCTCATAACTGCACTTAAAACCAGAAGAGCCGAAATCAGAATTTTCTGAAACACTTCTCCCACAGTTGGCAGGTGTGTTACAGTTCATGGGTTTATTTTTCCACAGTCCAAATGTGGGATCAGGAGCAATAAATGGTGAGGTTTTCCAAAGAGCCTAAAATTCTCTGTGCTCCCTAAATAAAGGTGGGCAACGCCCATTGAATAATAGGTGAGAGAAAAAATAATTATATTTTTTTAGAAAATGATATTTTTTAGAAATGCACTCAAATGTGCCCAGAATCAGAGGCCAGCAGCCCCAAAATGAGCACTAGAAATTATTTCCCCACCTAACAGACAATTCAAATATAAAACATGCACTGACAACCTCTCAGTGTGGAGTGAAAGGAATTTCCAGAGACACCTACTAAAGAATAATCTGAAGAACACTTCCTTGTGTGAGCAGCGACATGCTGTTGGAAGGAATTATTTATGCAAGCCAGGATGTGAGACTGACATATTATTATTAAACAAAAAGTTGCCGTCAAAATAAATGTATGAAAGCCTCTGGAAATGCAAGAGCAGCACGCACAGATCAGATGGGCCCATAAAACCCATTTATAAATCAGCAGCAGGGGCTGAGGGGGGAATTCTGTCTTGTTCTAACAAATTGGGATCCATCCCTGGATGTGCAAACACAGCCCTGCTTCCAGCCAGGAAGCTGGAATGGATTTGGAGAGGTGGAACCTGGAGAATAAAAAGCTTCTCTTTATCTTCCCTCATTGTGGAGAAATGAATTAGGCATTGATAAGAACGGTCTTGAGAACCAAATAAATTCACATTGCATCTGTTTTGAGGGTGAAGGGAATGCTGCTCCTTCCTCAAATGTCAATTTTTAAATAAAATGTTCAGTTATACCCTGAGAAAGAATTGTAAGGCAGAGCTTGAGGTGACCTTACCCTTCCTGATCCATTGAACTGGATAAGAAAAAAAGCATTTAAGTAATGTACAGTTGCATTAGGAGGAGGTGGGGATAACTAAAATCCACAAGGGGCACGTGGCACATGCACAGCTGCAGAACAATTCCAAATAGAGCCTTCAATGCCAGGAATGAGCAGCAATCCATGATTTCTGCTGAGGGATACATTATTTACCACCACTCATGAGTGACTTTGGGGTTATTTCAACCCAAAGCACAATTAGCTTACACTGGACTTCGAGTGACTCTTTGTTTTTAATTCATTTCATTTTGTCAGAAAGGCTGGGACATGGCTTGAAGCAGCTTTTTCTGTCCTCTTATATGAAATATCTTCCACTTATCTTGACTTTCCTTTCCTTTCTGGCTTTCTTTCTGTCATTGGGGACTGGGGGAAGATCCAGGGAGCTTTGAACCCAAATAATAAATGTTAATAATGACCCTAATAAGAAATGAATAAAGTGTTGCACCTCTAAGTTGAAATCCTACTTTATATAGGAAAATATAAACAACTGGGAGGGTGGGCTAGGTGTGTTTTAAGGTGACTGTAGGTCAAAGTCATGTAGAAATGAGAAGGTGGATTGGATATTAGGTGGGATATTGGGAAGGGATTGTTCCCTGGGAGGGCAGGAGGGGCTGGGATGGAATTCCCAGAGCAGCTGGGGCTGCCCCTGGATCCCTGGCAGTGCCCAAGGCCAGGCTGGACAGGGCTGGGAGCACCTGGGACAGGGGAAGGTGTCCCTGCCATAGCTGGGGTGGGGCTGGATGATCCTCAAGGGCCCTTCCAACCCAACCCATCCTGGGATTCTATGAAAATTCTGCTTTTACTACATTTGTTTAAGTTTAGGTTCTATTTTGATGTTTTCCCCAGTTTTTTTTCTGCATAGGAAGGCTGAAGTTTTCAACAAAATCATGGTTAAAATAACTAATGATAACTAAATAACCAATAATATAGATATTATATTATATTATATTATATTATATTATATTATATTATATTATATTATATTATATTATATTATATTATATTATATTATATTATATTATATTATATTATATTATATATTTATTATATAATAATATTATATTATGTTATATTATATATAATATATATAATATAATATATATTATATATTTTATATCTATTATATATATAATTATATATATTATAATAATAATAAAAAAATAACTAATGATAACTAAAATAACTAATGCCTCTTCAAATACTTCCAACTTCAGAGGAAAACACAGAGGCAGGGGGAAGAAGCTCTGGGGGCATTTTGCATTTCAGTCAAATCCACACCACCCTCTTTTCTCTGCTTGCTGAACAAGACCCTCCCTGCCCACCAGGACCCAGAGCCACAATTTGGGTTTCCAGCAAACCCAAACTCAGCAGCCTGAAGATTTCACCTCTGAGCAGCCCAGAAAAGAGCAGCTATGTCTGCATTTATTTTTGTTTGCTCATCCCACCATCTCTTCATTCCAGGCTTGTCACCACAACTTGTCACTTCCTTCCTCTCAGTTCCTTGGGACACGACAAGTGACACATGGTAAATGATGGGAAACCTAAACACAAATATCCTCCAGCAGCAGAGTATTCAAATTTCTGGAGCTCTCAAGATTTGATTTTTTTTTTTTTTTTTTGAGTTAAATGTCAATTCTGAACTTGAAGATACATCCCAGTTGGATAAATATGATCTTTAAAAATACAAAAACATTATTTCATGAGCATAAACCTACATGCAGGAATGCCTAAAACTGCCCACTGTTAATCTGGTCTTGTTTATAAAATACATTTATAAAAAGATATGGCAAAAAAAACCCTCCTCAACAACAAATTAGTCAAGAAACTTTAGCTAATTGTTACTTTTGGTGATGTGAGTGTTAATTACAGGTTTTATAGATGTGAATGGTGCGAGGAACAAGCAGGGCTGTGCTCACCATGCTCATGGAAATACAGACAACTAACACATAAAACACATAAAAATAGAACCTTTTGCTAATGGAGAAATCCTCACTCTCCCATTTCCCCAGGAAAGGAACTTCCCAAATAAACACCCACAGAACATCAACATCTACCAAACATCATCCTCGTTGCACTCCTCACTCTGCAAATGCAAAGCCAGTCTGGTTAATTATAAATATTTAGCCCTATCAGACCGTCACTCAGCTAAATATTTGAAAAAAATCAAATATTCAAAAATTAAAGCTGAACTTGTTGTTTTATTCCCTTCCCACTGCATGACAAAATGCACTTCATAATTACACCACAACTGTAATTTGTAATTTTTCTGTGCTTTCCCAGAACACCGTTAGGAATTTATCCATGGGTATGACATGAGGAATTTTTAATTAAAAAAAAAAATGAAAAAAAGAAAAAGAAAAAAATCAAATCAAATTCTACCAGATTTACTCACACAAAAAAAGAGGATTCTTCAGAGAGATGGTAAGAAAAACCAAACAAATAAACTGTGTTTTCTGCTGTTTTCTTGGTGTTGAAATTTCTTTTATTGCCTATGAGCACAAAGGATGGGAAGGGCCCTGATTATAACTCTGGATTTCTGCTTCAATTAAAAGTTACTTGGGTGCTGTTTTCAAAGGCACAAAAGCATTGGAGGCATCCAAATCCTCCTGGAAATTCCTGGAAGAAGGAGCTCCACATATTTTTGGAGCTTTGTTAGAGCTTTCCTCATCTGACTTGATTTCTGTGCTGAAACCAAAACCAGCCCAGCTCATAAAGGGTGGGGAGCAGCTTTAATTGCTGCCAGGCCCAAATATTTATCTTGGGATAAGGACTGCTGCTTAGAAGGAAAAAAAAGCCCTTGTTTTAGGAGAATACAGGGAATAGCTGATTTCTAAACACATAATCAAAGAATCATGGAATCATTAAGGTTGGAAAAGACCATCAAGCCCAACCTTCACCATGGCTTAATTAGCAACATTAGTAATTCCAGTATAAAAATGCATTATGTGATGGTTTTGACTTGTTTAAAGGAGGTGAGCAGTCCTTAACATTCAAAATCAGACTCAAATTCCAAGTGAGATGGAATTGGTGAAGATTTAATCTTCACTTTGAAAGAAGCATCAACAACACTTTTCCCCCCAAAAATGCACAAATCCCTCCAAACTGACAGGAATGGAAGTGAAAACCCCTTTAAAGACTGCTGCTGAGTTGTGTCTCATTTTTCTGAATGAAAAATGTCATCTGGGCCCCATTTCAAGAGGATGCTTCAGCAATCAGCAGCCCAAGGAGCACAGGTGTGGTTCCCACCACTTCTTCCCTTGGAAACCATCCCAAGAATTTCCCACAGCTCCTGATGGGGAGCCAAGGTAGGAAAGGGGTCGTGGTCCTTCAAGCCTTACCTGACTTTTTATTTCAGCCTCAAACACCAATTTTCATAATTCTCCAATGTTTTGGCTCGAGGAAGAAAGGGATGGGTTTGTTTAGCATCAGCTGAGCTCCCATGTGATGCCATAATTCCTGCTCTTGTCCATAAGTGCCCTCCAGCCAGGTGCAGATGCATTCCCAAAAATCTCACAGGCCCCAGGTCAAGAAGAAGCTGAAGAAGCTGAAGAGGAGACAGAGCTTTTGGTGAAGTTTGTGGTGGTGGCCATCTCAATTCCCACCTCACACAAATTATCTTTTAAATGAAAGCATCCTTTCCATGACTGCCCTGACCACCTTCTCTCCTCCTTTCCATCCTTCATCCACCAATCCCTTTTTGGGAAACCTCAAAAGACAGAAAAAAACCCCAAAAAACAGGGCACCACCCTGCAGATCAAACCCAAGGTATTTTTTCCTGGTGAATTTCTCTGCAGGAAGAAAGAACAGCAAAAAGCTGCAGGTTTGGAGCATACCCATGGTGTGCAGGGTCACAGCTACACCCAAAGGGCTCCATCCTGTTCTCTGGGAATGTTGGATTTTCCTGGGGTTCCAGAGGGGGAGGATGATGCCAAAAAAACTTGTGGGTTCAGTTCCCAATTAGCTGAGCTTTTGGGGGAGTATAAATATCAGTGAGGGGCAGCACAACACGAGGACAATACAGCCAGGAGCAGGGCAGAAATTGAGATTATTTCCCCACTCATGTTGAAGAAGTGCTTCAAAATGAGCCCATGAGAGGCTCTGAGTTGTTCTTTAAAAGCCAAATTATAAATTAGCAGAACACGGCAATCTGGTGTCTTATTATCAAAAAGTAATGGCAGGATTAAAAAAAAAATCAATTTTGAGAGGGCTTTTTTCTATGTCTGACTTGCCAGTTTTGCAAAACTAATTTCTCTTGTGGAAAATCTGTTTATTGTGAAAATACTACTGTATGTATTGGCTGCCTTTACAGGAATTATATGCAGATTTTTGCAGAAGCCACAGTCTCTAGTGGTGGATCAAACTTGGTGAAACCTCTTCCTCTCCATCCTTGAACACCACTCACCTGAATGCTTTAATAAGTTAATTATTACAGTCAATTATTTAAAACAATTCCATATTACAGTCCAGTTGCTCCTACAGAGAGAGTTTTTACCTAAACCCAAGGATTTTAAAACCTCTAAATAAGTAAATGAGCAATCTGACCCACAAAATCCCCACGCTGCCCATAAATGTATGAACTTTTAAGGCCACTCGAGTTTTCTTTCTAAGCCCTTGTCTTTATTTTAGGGTTGCTTTTCTCGGCAAAAGAGGAATGTGAAGTTCACTTGGAGAAAATCTCTCTCCTGGGGGTGCTCTATAATGAATGACTTGGCTGCTCTCTGCAAGTCTGGTACTATTTTGAGAAATGGAGATGTATTGGGGTGGTTACCAGCAGTTCCTTTTGTTGCAATTTCTGAAATGAAGCTTCTCATGTTTCAGGGAATAATTGATTTTTTTTTTTAATAGCTTTCCTGTAGCTGTACAACTAGTTTTATTCTGGCTTTTTTTTTTCCCCTTTGGTTCCTTTTTTCATCCTCTCAGATGCTTAATTATCTTTTGTAATAGTACACAAAATCAAATTACCCAGCTGCTAGAGAGGTGATTTCCTGGTATCCATCAACATTCACAAAAGAAAAGAATGTTTTCATAATTTTTTTTTCACAGACACTCCAGTCATCTTTGTTTTTCACCACTGTCTTATTATTAAAATTGTGCTTTCAACTAGAGTGCTAAAACAGTGCAAAATCTTAGTTTTGTACAGCATAAAATATTAGTTTTATCAGGATTAAAACTTTGCCTGCATTACCTCCCTTTGTGACCAGGTCCTTCCCAGCCCTCAGTGCTGTAATGTAGATTAATATAAATAATATTATTTCTATTCCTCTGAAGCACGGGAGGCTTCAGAGTGACTTGATAAAACCTCCAGACATCAAACCCATCATTTTGTGTCTCCAAATCTTCAGGCTGATGGTGCAGGATGTTGTTGTACACACCAATGAGTTTTTAGTCTCTAATGTACATTTAACATCAATGCAAATAAAGCATTCACAGCGCTCAGCACCTCCCAGAGCTCTCCCCTTTCGAAAAAAAGATGCAAAAAACCCCAAACAGAACTTTAAAGAAACACAGGCCTTGATTCTGCAGGTGTTTTGAGCAGGACACAGGAGTGGTTGTGGAAATCTGCCCACCCTCCTGCCTGCTTGTTCTTCTCCCTCCCAGGGAGGGTTTTTATCAGCATCACCTGCTGGGGAATGACCACTTGTTTGAAATGTGACAAATCCTGCAGGGGCTGTCCCTGGGTGTCTCCCTGGGCACCACAATCCCAGAAAGAGCCATTCTGGAGGGAACTGGGGCTCACACACAAACCATGGAGCCACCAAGGCTGGGAAAGAGCTCTAGGGCCACCCTGAACGTCCCCAAGTGCCACATCCTCGTGGCTCTGAGACCCCTGTGTGACAGTGCTCACAGGGGTCCCAGGGTGAGGGGAGAGATGAGAATGCTGACTCCATGTTCAGAAGGCTGGTTTATTATTTTATGATATATATTGTATTAAAAACTCTACTAAAAGAATAGAAGGAAGGATTTCATCAGAAGGCAGCTAAGAATAGAAAAGGAATGAGTAACAAAGGTTTGTCTCTGACCCAGACAGTCTGGACAGCTGGACTGTGATTGGCCATTAATTAGAAACAACCACATGGGACCAATCCCAGCTCCACCTGTTGCATCCCACAGCAGCAGACAATCATTGTTTGCATTTTGTTCCTGAGGCCTCTCAGCTTCTCAGGAAGAAAAATCCTAAGGAAAGGAATGTTCACAAAACATGTCAGTGAGACCCCTCCAGGGGTGGTGACCCCACCAGTGCCCTGGGCAGCTGTGCCAGTGCTCAGCATCCCTTCCCATGAAGGCTTTTCCCCCAATATCCAGTCTGAACCTCCCCTGGTCCAAGTTTTCACTCCCCCACACTTGGATAACAAACACAGGGAAATCTCCTCCTCGGTGCTTTAACACAAAACCCTGGGGCAGAACCTCCCCTGCTGAGCCAAACCCCAAACACGAGGTGCAGACTGACACAGCCATGCCCCAAACTCTCCAAATGAAAGCACAGTTGATGACTGAAATCCCCCTGGACTACCAGAGGCAGATTTTGGGTAATATCCCTGACATCACTTCTATTGTTTCCCCCTGTAATGCACTGACCTAGATCTGCTGGTGTAATTTTTCAGCTCCTAATACTGCTAATATTGCTTTTAGGCAGTGCTTTCAGGGCCCTTTGGAGAGGAGTTCTTCAAAGCTGGAGCTTAATCCATTCTTTATTAGCTTCTGTAAAGTGATTTCTTCTTCAGGGCTGCGTGGAAGCGCTTAAAGGAAACGAGAGCATCACTGCCCCACTTCCAAGGCCCTTGCTGGAATTCCAGCACCTTGGGCTTGACTGATGGGGACACAAAACAGGAGGAGACACGAGCAGAGAAGTTTCCCATGGTAAAAGTGTCGATGCTGTGACATTTTCCCAGCGCGGTCCCAGGGTGTGACAGGCGCTCAGGGACCGATGGCCCGTGACGGGCGAGCTGGAGGTCACTGCTGCTGCTGCTGCTGCTGAGATGTCATTCCATTGTTTGCTTCCAAATGAAAAATCACTCTCTGCATGCACTTCATGGAGCCCTGCTGCGAGGAGAGGATGGGGAAAAGCCACATCCCAGTTTGCCTCCCAGTGCTGCTTCCTTCCTTTCACAGCGCAGAGGGAAAAAGGGGGAGATCCAAATCTGCCAGGCTGCAATTCATTGTGGTTTTTATTCCTGTGTCCACGTGAAATGATTCTGCTAATTCCATGAAAGCTGTGCTTATTAACACCGGGGTGGCTTCAAGGAGTACTTCTTTAAATAGCTGCAGGAAACAAGAAGTCTCTGTTGTCATGGAGAAGTGGCTGCTCCCAGGGCAAAGCCGGGCTGCCAACCTGACCACAGCTCTGTCATTTCACACAGCAGATCCAGAATCATCAGGCAAACAGGGGGGGAAAGAGGAAAAAAAAAATCTAATTAATTTCAGAGCTGTAGAAAGCCAAAAAATGTGAATAGAACAATGAAATAACTCCTGGATGTTAAATGTCCTAAATATCTGTGTATCAGTCCAAAGCAATGGAAAATCCTGGAATTGTTTGGGTTGGAAGGGACCTTAAAAATCATCCAGGCATCTGGGGACACCTCCCACCATCCCAGGTGCTCCCAGCCCTGTCCAGCCTGGCCTTGGGCACTGCCAGGGATCCAGGGGCAGCCCCAGCTCCTCTGCCAGGGCCTGAGAACAGCAGAAAACTGAGATTTATAAAAGCAGTTTTAAAGCTGGACAAACTTCTTGAACCCATTTATTAAAGTTTTTGTAGTTCCCATCGCAAGGTGAGACAATAATAAATAGGTAAAAAGTTAATTGCCTTCCCTTTTGACTTTTTAAGGAAAAAACCAAAATCCTAGAGAAATTTTAAAGGAAAAGTTGGCATTGGGCAATCACTCTTGCAAAACCTTTCTAATGAATCATTCCAGCCTCTCATTCTTCACAGGAATGGGGAACATCCACATACAGAGCCAAGACATTCATTTTAATACAAGAAAATACCACATGCACAGGAATTCAGGGAGCTGGGCCTCTAAATCCTTTTATTTTAGGATAAAAACAGAGGACAAACATTCTGGGGAGCTGGCAACAGCTTTGTGGGGACAGGGATGTGGGCAGCGTGGCTGGGGCTCACCCCATGTGGAAGGCAGAGCTCACCTGAGCTCTGAAAAATTGAAAATAATTTTAAAAATAAAGAATTAAATTAATTTATTTTTAAAATATTATTTAAAAATTAAAAAATTATTTTTAAACTGAAAATTTTATTTAAAAATTAAAAATTTAAACAATTATTTAAAAATTAAAGAATTAAAAAATTCCTCTGGGATTTTTTTCTGCCAGTTTCAAAGGTATTGCAAGAAAAAAAGAGGAAACTCACCCAATTCAACAAACTCTCTGCTCTTGCCCTCTGTGGCTCCAGTTTTGGTTGGCTCTGACACTAAAATAATCATTTTAATCCCACACAGAAGTACTGTCTAATCTGATAATTACAAAACATAACGCAAACATTTCCCACTTGAAGTTTGACCAGAAATAATTTAAAGTCCTGTGAGAAATTCATTTCACTTCCACAGGCCTCAGTTTGGGACAGCATCCCATTTATCCCCAAAATGTCATATTCATATTCCCTCTCTGTATCTTCTGCTGAGCATAACAAAAAAAAACCAAGGAGAAGGAAATCCTAACTGAAAATCCAGTGCTGTTGGTAACTTTTTATGAATTTCCTCTATTTTGGCAGCAAATAACACATGATTTAATGTTGAATAACATACTTTATTTTGGGGGAATTTGGGGTAGTTTTACAACCCATTCCCTAGGACACAGCCTGAATGATGACACGAAGGAGGAAAAGAAGGATTTGGCTGCTGCTGACTCCCTCAGGAGGGGTGGGGAGCTTCCATCTCAATTAAACTGCATCCCCACCTCCTCCTGCCTGGCCAGGGCGTTCCCAGCAGAAAACTGGGAAGCTCTCCCCACAAGCAGTGATGGATGGGCTGGCTGAGCCCTGGATTTATTTCCTTTTGGAAGGAAGCAGCACTTGTCCCTGTTTTGGCTTTCTCTCTCTCTCTCTCCAAAACATTTTGTTCCTCACCAAAGCCCTTGGGGGACTGGAGGCTGCATCCATCAAAGTCTGACAATCCTACAGCATCCAAAGCGGGTCAAAATCGATGGAGGAGAGCAGCTCTGGTCTCGGCTAAGGTGACAAATGCTGCAGAGGTGCTGTGCAAAGCCCTTCACCCCCAGAGCTGGGTCTGCCCAGAGAGCTCAGGCACTGCTCTGGCTCCTGAGCACCCACCTGGGGTTAAACCTGAGCCCAGGAACCTGAACAATTCCACACCACAATTCCACAATTCCACACCAGAGGATGAGCTCGGCTCCACAGAGAGCTTCCACGCTGGCAGCAAATCTGGTGGAAATAAAACAAGCTCTAAGCAGAGGAGGCTTCGTGCTAACAGCAGCTTTTTAATCTAAAAATGAAGTAAAAATCAGTGATATTTAGCCAGGACTTGCCACGCTGTGCCTGCACGTTCCTTTCCATCTCTCCCAGCTGGATGTGGCTTTTCTGGTGCCAATCCTAACCCCACAAAGCCACATCTCACAGAGAATCCAAAACTTCCTCCCAGAAATGGGGACTTCTCTGAGCCCTGTCACAAATTCTGTGCCACCAGAAAAAGGCCAAGCGCTCAAAACATGAGGCTGTCCATCCAAGGATAACCTGATTAACAAATGCATGGATTTTCTATTATCTGCCAATATCTGCCAATATCTGCCAATATCTGCCAATATCTGCCAATATCTGCCAATATCTGCCAATATCTGCCAATATCTAACAATATCTAACAATATCTAACAATATCTAACAATATCTAACAATATCTAACAATATCTAACAATATCTAACAATATCTAACAATATCTAACAATATCTAACAATATCTAACAATATCTAACAATATCTAACAATATCTAACAATATCTAACAATATCTAACAATATCTAACAATATCTAACAATATCTACTTTTGACAATGAAGTTAAGCCTAAAGAACAATATTGTAGATGTGTTTTTTTCACGAGGCTGAAGCCCTTCCCATGCCACATCATAAACCCCACAGTGCAATTTTTATTGAATGTATCAACCCTGTAACAAAACCTAAAACCCATTGCCAGCAAATATCCATGCACAGCAAATCCAGCCCCATGTCTGGGACAGGCTGAGCCAGAAAATGGGGGCTTTTATAGGATCAGAGGGTGTTCTAAATGAGACAACACGCTGATGAAAAGAGATGGTGTTTTCCCTGAAGTATTCCTATTCAATTTAAAATGGATTAGAGAGCACTCTGGGTGTAAGTGCTGCGCTCTGGGTGGCAATGATATTTCAGCTTTGTGTACAAAATATTCCATTCCATCTCCTCGTGGTTGTAAAGGCTCCAGAGCAGCCTCTGCTTCCCACACTGCTATTAAAGCTGCTTCTTCTGATACATTAAAGGGTGGAAATGCTCTTTTAGGATAATCTTTCGTGGGCTCTTTGCCCCTTCAAAGTGCAGACAGAACCAGAGACTGAGGAGAGCTCCAGGAAACACTAAGGATGTGGCTGCAATGGGTATCTACCAAAAATTAGAGCAAGAATTGCACTCAACAACTTATCTGGCGTCTCAAAGAAGCCAAACTCCTCCTGCACGGATTCCTGATCGTTTGTGAGGCTGTAATTTTGTTTTCCTTCACATAATCATGTGTATCCACATAGCCAGCCATTCCTTACAAAAAAAAGGTTTTGATTGAACATGAAGAAAAGAGATATCCCAGTGGAGATCCCAGTGGGAATCCCAATGGAGATCCCAATGGGCATCTCAATGGCGATCCCAATGGGCATCCCCGTGGAGATCCCAGGAGAGATCCCAGGAGAGATCCCAATGGAGAGATCCCAATGGAGAGATCCCAATGGAGAGATCCCAATGGAGAGATCCCAATGGAGAGATCCCAATGGAGAGATCCCAATGGAGAGATCCCAATGGAGAGATCCCAATGGAGAGATCCCAATGGAGAGATCCCAATGGAGAGATCCCAATGGAGAGATCCCAATGGAGAGATCCCAAAGGAGATCCAGATTTCCTCAGTCCCCAGAACAGCAGGTTCTGTCCCAAGAAAACCTTGTCAACCCTCCCAAGGAGAGCAGTACTGGCTTTGCCACCTAATCCATATAAACCTCAATTAATAGAATCCTGGAATGGTTTGGGTTGGAAGGGACCTTAAAGCTCATCCTGTTCCACCTCTGCCATGGGCAGGGGCACCTTCCCTGCCCCAGGGTGCTCCAAACCTTGTCCAGCCTGGCCTTGGACACATCCAGGGATGGAGCAGCCACAGCTTCTCTGGGAATTCTATTCCAGGGTCTCACCAACCTCAGCAAGGAACAATTCCTTCCCAAATTCATTATCTTTTTCATCACCCTATTAATTAAAAAAGTGTAGAAATTGAGCTCAAACCAAGTTGTGGTCCATCACCCATGAGTCTTGATTTATGTTTACTGACTGTTAGAAAGCACCATCTCCTCAGCAGGTCTCCATTGAATAAAATCAAGTTCCTGATACTTCACTGCAGCTTAACTGTCAAAAAAAAAAAAAAGAATAAAAGTTTAAAATATCAAGTCAGGAAGATAAATGGAAAACTAAATGATATGCTGAAAATAGGGCAGTGAGGTTTAGCTGTTTTTAAACTATCAAACTGGGATTGAGAAGATGGAGTGCACATATTTTAGTGGCTTTTGACTGACAGTTTCCAGGTGGGGAAGCTCCAAGCACCTTAAGAAATTATTCAATGATTCAGTCACTGAACTACTGCAGTCAAGACATGCCTTTAGTGGAGAAAATTTTATGTTAAGTCCTAAAAAAAAAATCACAGAGCAAAAGGAAAAGTTTCATTCTTCCAAGAGATTTGTTTCAAGCATCCTTCATCTCTTCTGACCTGGGGCAAACCCATTTCTCTCCTGAGATGCTGCAGCGCTCAAGTCTAAAGAACTTCCCAGGAATGCTCAGATGTTGGGAATTTCTGTGGTTTGGCTGGAAAAGGTTTGGTGCATCATGGTAACTGGGACTCTACTGATTGTTCTGGTGGGTGTTTGCGGGGATTTTTATTTTATAAAATGAAAAATCAAATACCAGAAGCGCTGGCTTTGATCGCTCCTTTTTCCCCTTTTTAATTTTTATAACTGGAATTAAGAACACTTTTAGCTCCTCCATTGAACAGTTTAAACATGTTCACTCACCCATTCCCCTTCTGTGTTTTCACAGAATCTGCTGGGTAGGAAAGGACCTTGTAAAGTATTTTATAATATCTAGAGATGTGACTGAAACAAATTTTTCCAAGGAAAGAGAGAACAGCGATGTCATAAATACTAAAATACAGCTGAGAAAGATGTTTGAAAGAGGATTTGTTGAGAAAAAACTCACTCCTTCCAAGCACAAATATCACCCTTAGCATGGAAACCACAACCACCAGCATTAAATAATGTCCCTATTCAATATATTTTACATCCCTTGTCCCTTCCACACAACAACCTAAAGTCCTGACAGCTCCAATCTTTTATTTAATTTGCTCCTGACCTTTCTGATAATGCTGCCTGTTATCTCCTGTATTTGTTCTATGACCAGACTACAACATTGTCCTGAAAAATTGTATTTGGCCCTCTCAGAGGTGTGAACATTGAATTGAGACAAAACTCCTCCAAGGGGTTTTCCTAGCAATTATTGGGCTGCATTTTCTAGTTACATATTTCTGCATATTTCCATAACGGGATAATGGAAATATACATATGTCCAAACTGGGATTTTTTCATTGGAAAAAAATATAAAATAAAAGGACTTCTTACAGGTGGATCCCTGCAATCCAGCCTTCCCAAATCCCTCTTCTGCTGGCACCGTGAGCATGGCCATTCTCACCCCAATCCCGGCCATTCTCACCCCAATCCCGGCCATTCTCCTCAGAGGGAATGATGCCTCAAATTTTGGCTTTTCTGTGTTTCAGGTTCTGTGCTGCTTTGGTGTGTGGGTCTGGGTTTCACATTATGGGATGGTGAGCTCTGTGCACAGAGCAGGGAGACAAAACAATTCCTGCTCCAGCTGGGCACCAAGGACAAATGAGCCAAATCTCAGGCCAGGAGCACAAACCCCGTGGGCTGGAGAGAGAAAAACAAGCAGGGTGGGACTGCAGGGGCTGAAGCTGGGATGGGACAATGAACTGCAAGGTGCAAATGGAGCAGAGCTGATCCCAGGGAGAGACCCCGGCAGCGCTCGGGGATTTTGGGGCCATTTTGGTTCATCTTGGGTGCAGCCCTGGCTGGGCTCTGGTGCTGCCCCAGGTGGATCCATGGAGGAGATCCTTTGGATAAATCCCTGCTTTATTCTGGGACTCTGCCCAGCCCCTGCTCCAGGGCAGCCTGCACAGGGCATCAGGAGCCCAACTCACACTTCCTAGAGATCTGGGAGTTTTCAATCATATTTCATTTTCATGCTCAAGTCCTCACTAATCTCCTTATTCCATCTCAGCACATCCCACCTGTAACTCCATTTCCCTGTCTCCAAAAATTGCTGATCTCTCAAACTCCAGTGTCTGCAACTGCTCCAAACTTTAGCTCCACTTCCACGTCGTTTTTAAGCTCTCAATTTTATCTTTGGAATGATGCCAAACTTCAGCCGGAACAGGCATTTCTTACCACACCTGAGTGGTGAGAAACTTCCCCAACTTTTCCCAACCACGCCTTTTAAATTTGACTTCTTTTAAAATCACTTTTTATTTCAAACACGGCAGGAAAACAGAACTGAGGGAACATAAATGACCTTGCCCACGGCTGAAGGGGTGAACCACGTTACATAACAAAAAAAGATCTTTAAATGCAAATATTCCTCTCTCTTAATGACTTATTTGGGGCTCATTCTGTATAATGGCAGAATTTTAACAGCAGAGACAGACCAGGAAAAAGAAATCTTCCAACCCCTTGACATATTTTAACATCTGTAGCGCTTATGTTAAATATAATAATTCTTATAAGACGAGCCATGGCTCAAGCCTCATCCAAAGGGATGCTGCCCTTCCTACTTCCATCAGTTTTGTCAGGGAACAAAAGGTTTGGTTCCAGAAAATCCTCCCTGGCTGCTCCTCTCTGCAATAATGATCTTTTCAATGGTCAGCTTTAATTAAATAGACACAAAAGAAGGGTCAGGATTGACTTAAGAAAGGAAAAATATTCACCTGAAAGGGACCTGAGAATGAAAAATGCATTAAAAAGTTGGGTATGAAACATGAAACAGGCTTTGTCACTCCTTTCATTCCTCCTCGTTCTCCTCAAAGTGTTTGACAGAAGTTGGTTTTTCACAGCCTTCTTCAGAAGAGGATTTCACTGAAGGGTTTGACCACAGACATTTCTAATGGAAAACTAAACTATTTTCACTTTGCCTGATTTCTGCAGCTGGGCTTTATAACTTTTTTATAAAGACATTTCAGGAAGAAATAAAAAAAAAACCCCAACACTACACAAGTAAAAGTTTTCAGAAGTATTTTCTACTGAACTTGTTCAAGTAATAAATAAAAAATATATAGAGATCTGGATTTTTTTGCAACTTTTTCTGATCTCCTGTAAGATATTTAGGGTTTTTTTGACTTATTATTTACTGTGGAGAGTGGGATGAAATGGTTCAGTTTTTCTTTTCTCTTTAAACCATCTTCTCCCCACTCCAGATAAATATTTGCTTCACCAAGACATCCAGAGATCTCCAGGATATTGGTTGGCATTAGTGGGATCTCCATGAAAGAAACTTTGTGGAGGATAAGGAGGCAGAGCAACGAATCCATGGATTTAGGAAGAAAAATTAAACTATTTGGAAAGGATTACCACAATGGACCAGCTGATGAAAAGCCCAGCAGAGCTCTGAAAAGTAAAAACGTGCCTGATTTACATTTATATTGTGCTTTTTCTTTCCAATTGTTTTTGTACTCCTCCTTATCCATTCCAGGGCTGTGTTTTATTACTCTCTATAAAGAAATAATAAAATATGGTGACTATGTTATATTAAAAAAAAAAAAGAGAAAGAAATATGTGGGGTCTGCCAAGAAAATCTGTTTGCTTAAAGTGGTGAGGAAATAAATAAAATCTTAAAACTGAAAATCTCAGGTAGCTTCAAAATCTTGTCAAGTCCTTGCCCAGACTGGGATTGTAGGAAAACAAAACAGAATTCCAACAGAGTGGGACAAAAGTGGGGTTTGTTTTTAAAGAACTCCCCTGATCCCTTGGGATGGGGATGTGCTGGATTCTACAATCCAAGGGACACATGGGAGGCACTGCCCAGGCAGGAATAAGCTAATATAATTTGATATTAATATAATTTGATATTAATATACTAAAAGACATTTATGTGTAAATATAATTATATAAATATATTTTAAATATATAAATACATAAATATAAATAATTATATATATATAATTGTATATAAATATAAATAATTGCATATAAATTTAAATAATTCTGTATTTCCATATAAATATAAAGATATATAACATTTTTATATAAAAATACATATTAAAAATAATTACAAATATAGAGTATATATATGTGTGTATATGCACACATATACTGTATATACAATATTATATAATATATAATTGATATACTATATAATTGACAATATATTGTATGCATATATATACACATTGTATATATATAATATATTTTTATTTTTATATATTTATATTTTTATATAACAAAGACATTTCTCAATTTTGGAACCATGAAATATTCCCAAAATCTCTCCTCCTCCCTGTTATCCCTCAGCACCAGGCAGCTCCTGCCTGTGTGGGACACCCTGGATGCCCAGGTGCCTGCAATGGGATATTTCCTGCTGGAATTAAACCTGGATGGGATTAAATCTGCCATCAATAAATCTGAGGAAAATTTCTCTCACAGGAAACCGAGTCCCAAGTCCCCAAATTTTTGGGTTATTTTAAAACCAGCCCCCTTTAAACCTCCCCTTATCACGGCAACACCTGTGGTAACGCCACAACTACTGCTGAGCAAAGGATGACTGCAAGGAAACCTTCTATGTTTAAATTTAATATTTCACAGCTTGTTCTCAGGGTGGAAAGCATCACCTACAAGATGGAGCAAAAATCAGCTTTTTAGGCTTGATTTCTTCTGTCACACTTAAGGGCTTTGCTGGTGTTAAGTATCACAAGGGCTTCAAAAAAAGCCCAGCTCCTGCTGCCAACACCACATTAAGTGTTCAACCAAGCTGGAATTTACTGCTTTGGAACATATGGCTGTGAAAATAGGAGGGTGCAAAGGGCTTCTAATGTTTAGGAAAAGCAGTTTTATGTCATAACACGAGGAAATATACACAGGCCAAAATTCCTGGAGGAAAAAAATCCCCAAATGTTTATGGGAGCTCTGCGACTGAGGTGGTTGTATATGCAAAATATCTTTTGTTTCTTAAAGAAAACTAAAATTAAGCCTTCCAGCCTGTGGGAAGGCAACTGAATTTTGTTATTTGATTACCAAAAGGACAGCATTTCCCTGGGGAATTCCACTACAACAGAGCTCAGGTCACAAAATTCCAGGTGAACCCAGGCAAAGCTCGTCCTGCCAGGGATGGATCTCAGGCTCACATCAGCAGGTTGATGTGAGGCTCCCAATTATCAATCTCTGATAATGACAGCTTGGTGCTTGTGCTGCAGAAGGGTTGGAGGGAGGGCTTTGCCAGGGGCTGCACAGGCAGGTAGGGAAATGCAAATGGAGCCTGGGATGTAATTATTGCAGCTGGAGCCCCTCTCCCTCTGCATTGTTCACAAATTAGCTGCGGCGCCACAACTTTTAATGACCTCTTCACTTGCGTGGGAATCATTCCTGCAACAGCCCTTTTGAGCTGCTGTAATTAAAGCAATTTAAAAGTTTTAACTAGAAAGTGCACTCAAGGCACAGGAACTGATAAAGGGAAATGTGGCTTCAAGAGCTCTTTATTTTCCCCACCCCGTGCAGAGCTCCCACTGTGTCAGAAAATTACAGAATGTCCATCTTTCTGTTTGGCTCCACAACAAAGCATTTCCACCTACTCGCTCCCTGCTTTTCATATTTTTATTTTTGAATCCGGATGCTTTAATGGGGGAAGAAATGAAATCTGTTGCTGTGACCGTGTGCCAGTATTGAGTGGGAACAGAGGGCTGGGAGAAAGTTTGGAGCACAGGGAAGCCAAGAAACCAGAGAGGGCCCTTCCCCTGCTTCAAAACCTGCAGCCTTTGTGGGCTCCAATGTTATTTTTACCTTTTGAGGCTTATGAATCTGTAATTAGTTTTTAATGCTGCGTTTGTTAACAGCCCGTTCCTGCTGTTAATTTGGATATTGATGGTTTTCCATATAAAGATTATTCCAAGATTCCTGCTGTTAATTTGGATATTGATTGTTTTCCATATAAAGATTATTCCAAGATTCCATGCACAAGCTTTACTCTTGTATTTGTTTGATTGGGCCACGGAAAACATGAAAAGGGCTGAGTTTTAAAGATACTGAAGCAAAGGAAAAGACAAGAGTCAGGAATGAATCTCCAAGTCTAATTCTTTACACACACACTATGGGAATGGGATATTCCTCAATCCTGGCACTGGTACAGAAATCACACAGCCTGAATATCCCAACAGAACTGCCCCAAAGAGCTAAATTTTGATTTTTTTTTGTGATGCTCCCTGTGGTCACTGACCACCCTCCAAACTGAGTTGATCAATTCCAACCACAAACCACTCTGAAACACTTTAAGGACACAAACTTAACTTAATAAACAAGCAAAACACCAATATCCTAAAGGAGTTCCAGCACTGGGTAGAAAAATATAAATTCAAACTCTTAATAAAATATTTACCAGCATAAATCACTATGAAATAATACATTCATGACATTCTACTGCAGCCTACCTAAAATCCACGGGCAGTTATTGTTCCCAAGGAGAGCAGGAGGTGAGGCTGGGCTGGCTTTTTGACTTTTCAGTGTGTGTCTGTGAATAATCCCTCCGTTTTCAGTATTCTGCAGGTGCAGAGACACCGCCGGCGTCGTTTTTAATAAAACATCCCATTGTAAATCAAGAAACACTCATACACGCACCATAAACGGGGGGGAAAAAAGAAGAATAACATTTCAAAAGCCAAAGAGGCCATAAAAACTGGGTTTTACTGCAGGTGGTTGACCCTGGTTCAAGTTTAATTCACTCCAGAAAGGAACTTCTTTGGGAAGCAGCGTTTCACCCTGTTCTGTCTGGGCCTTGGCAATTCAGGGCTTGTTCTGCACTTTAAATAACAATTCCACAGCCTTTCCATATAGACAATTAAAGTGCATTCATTAGGAGATTACTGCCCTATTAAAGCCATCAACCTCTGGCTGATAAATAATCAGTCTAACTAGTGCACTCGCCTCGTGGTTATAATTAAATCAGTTTGCAGTTGGTGGCAACCATTAAATAAAGTTAATGATGATATTCTTGTATTGGTTGGAGGCAATAATATATAACAAACAGCAGGCAAGAGGGTATTTGGCCCTGCAATCAGAATTTGGGTGATTTTACTTTTGATTTTAAAAATTTCAGTGCTAAGACTTGGCCTAGATTGGCAGAGATAGAACAGGCAGAGACTCCTAGAATTTTTTGGGTTTAAGGGGAGCCTAAAGATCACTTCAAGCCACCCCCTGCCAGGGTCAGGGACACCTTCAACTATCCACTTTTTAAATTTGGAAACATCTGACAATTTATCAATCAACAAAAAATTGCTGTGCCAACAAAAAGCTGCTCTATTGATCCACAGTCTGTCCTCTAAACCACCTCAATAAAATCATATAATGGGGAGAGAAAGAGAGAGTTCCTTGTTTCCATGGTGGTTTGAATTTCTAATTTTTGTCTTAAAAATCAATAAAAAAATTCAAGTTAACCTCCTGGTTGGGGTTCCATTCCAGCTGGACTGCAGCCCCACATCCCATATTAACTTGATATTTTACTCCACTTGTTGTCTGCAGGACTTTTGTCACATCCAGGCAACGCCTCCCTGTGCACCTGCCACGTTAACAACTCCATTTTCCCCTGAAACACCTGTGAACTAAAACCTGTCAAAAGAAAGCACCTGCATGCAGAAATATGGATTGGTTTGCCAAAAAAACAGCCTCAAAATCCTGTTTCTTTAGGATTAAATGGTTTTTTCAAGCTGAACAAAAAGTATCTCTTTTTTTGAGGGATATTTCTGCGTCGGGTGATTCTGCATTTTGATTTTCAATAATATTGATTGAGCCAAGGCACAAGAAGAAGGTTCTGAAAGCTTTTCATTGCTCCCATTCCCATTCCATGGATTAAACTGCCTGTCCCACGCCACACTCAAATATCTCCTGTATTTCAGAGCACAGTTTATGAGATTTCTCATATTTATTGCTCCAATTATCTCGGGCAGTAAACAGAGATGGTGCAGAATTCTGAAACTCAAAACTTAGGGAGTCATGGAATTATTTAGGCTGGAAAAAGCCTTCAAGATCAAGAAGTCCCAGCAGGAACTGTGTCCCCAAGGACCACATCCAAATATTTTTAAAATTCCTCCAGGGATGGTGACTCCACCACTGCCCTGCATAGTCGGTTTCAAGCCTTAACAACATTTTCAGGGTAGCAGTTTTTCCTAGTAAGTCCCCAATATCAGTAATTTCACCTCTTCCCAAGGCTGTGATCTCTATTTTTAAAGCTCTTCCTCTGTCACCACCTACAGAGATATTTTAGGGGAAGAATCACACAAGTTTTGATAAGAGCCATCACATGAATCAACACCCAAGGCAAGGAAAACTCAGACTATCAATATTTACAGCTCTTGAAAGGCCACTGTCAGGTTTTTATTTGGGAATTTGATGCATGTTGGAGGAAATAATAAGCAAGAGAGAGCAGCAATAAAGAAAAGGAGAAGTTAAAGTGCTTGGGGAGATTAATTCTCAAAGCAAGACAATGAAGTGGCTGCAACATGAAATTAAAGTGGTAGCAAATCTCTCTGAGATTAGAAAGGAGCCTGGTGGACAGATGGATTGGGCAATCATTTGATAGGAATCAGTTTAGAGCAAGATAAAACAGAGAAGAAGGAAAGGAAAGGGATGTTTTGAGTCTGACAGGAGCAGGTTTAGGGACAGGGAGGCACCAGCTGACTTTGGTGTTGATTTGGGGCAGTTGTTTCACCAGAGTGACACAGGCACAGAAAAGAGATGAAAAAAGAGCTCGAAAAGGCAGGAAAAGAGGTGAAATTCAGAAGATGCAGGAGAAATCAATGTCTTGCTCCATGAGGAGCTATTTAAAAGGCAAACAGGGAAATCAAATGGTGGAAGAGTTGATGCAGAGAAAGGGGAAACCAACAGAAAAATGGGAAGCAAAGGAAGCGAGAAACTTTTTCCCTAAACAAGCCAAACCAAATAGAGCTCATCTGCAATTAATAAGTAATTAATTAATCTGTGTTCCACCCAGATCTGGCAGGTGGGAAATTCCCTAGGGAAGCAGCCAGAGTTCATACAAACCACCCCAAGTGGCTCATTGAGGATCAGCTGAGAATCTGGGACTGGGAAATTTGCAGGCAGCGCCTTGCTGCAGGTTTGGGGCTGGGTATTTTAGTACCAAGTGCTGACATTTCCAAAAGCAAGATCAGGATAATATTGAGTCTGCATTTACAAGCTGGAGGAGTGTTTTCCCAGTTTCTCTTGCAGTGCTCAACCCCACAGCTCTTCCCAGTGAACAGAATATTGCAGGGGCAAATCTATATTCCAATTTTATTCCTTTATCAACATGCCCATTATCAAGCAGTAATTGATGCACTATCAATTTTGATGCACTTTTGCAGTAATTGATGCACTAACCTCTTTTCTTAATATATTTTTAAAATAATTATGTGACTTTCTTCCCTTGGCGACTAAAGACCAAAACCACCTCTCCACTTTCACTGCTCTTAATTTCAAAGCAAAACTCTTTTCCATGTCACCTAAATATATCCATCATTTCTCTGCAAGCCTCCATAATCCCTTGCCAATAACACCTCCAATTTCATTTAGTACATCCTTCCCAGAAACTCCTGATGTTTTAAATCCCCAATCACTTTTCTCACTCAGCCATGTCTCCCTTATTCCAATAATTTCATACTTATGCTAAAACATCTGTAACTCCCATTCAGAAACTCGTTATAGGAGATAGGCAGCTTTTCCCTCTTAGCTCTGCTTTGATTTACATCCTCTGCAGAGGTATTTTCCTCTGAACATTGTTAACCACTGGATAAATTACCTTGGGATTTAGGCAGAGACATCCAAATCTCTCTCCACCCTCATTACTCCAGCTAACAGAAAATGGGGAGTAATTTTTCAGTTTAGAACGCAGCTGATTTTTCCCCTGAGCTTGTGAAAGGCAGGCCCTTCATAAATATTATTCTGATTTTTCATTTTGTTTCTTTTTCCCCTGAAAACACGCCCTCCCCATGGCTGGGGGAACATCTACAGCATCTCCTTGGTGCTTCCATGCAGGAGCGTGGTTGATAACAATCTCACAGGGAGCCCCAGGGAAAATCTCTCTTGGGCTGAGCTGAAATTGAAGAAAACTCCCAGGAACCTGAGAGCATTTTCCAGCTCTGCTCCTCCTGTGCACCCACAGCTCCATGCAGGAGCCACGCTCTGATTCTGGAATTTCTGGCAGGAATTTCCAGCTGCACTCCCTACAAGCACTGCTGAACACAGCCTGTTTTCACAACCCTGTCACCCAGTGAGGTGAGATTTTACAGATTTAATAAACAACTTATTTTAAATCTGGCTACTTGCAATGTTAGAACAAATTTAATTAAAGATAAAAGCTTTCAAACATGTTTAAGTACATGATTAGCAAACAACCTTACCTAGTGCAGGGTTTCAGCTGAAAAACATGGAGAGATCTCTTGGATGGATGTTCTGGTTTGATTTGTTTCCACTGGATTTATTTCTCTTTTCTCTACAGCTCTAAAAGGGCTGGAAATGAACCTCAAATATTCAGCCACTGAGGAAAAAAAAAAAAAAGTCTAAAGCTTAACACAGTTATCCACTTAAAAATAGAAACCCCAGGCTAGGAGGAGCCCTTTTTATGCCTTCCTGGGTCACTCCCTCCTAAAATTTTGGTGATGCTCAAGCCCCTTTTCCCCAGGTGGACCAGCCCAGAGGGATTTTCTTGATTGCAGATTAGTGCCAGCCTGAGAGGCAGGCTCTTACCCACAGGAGCAGTGAGTTATGTTATGAGTAAGCCAAGAGCCCTGCAGGTAACAGAGCAAATTTGGAGAACTCGCCTCCTGTTGGGTGCACAGGACTTCTCACCTTCCCAACAGCATGTTTACTGTCCATGGAGAAGATACAAAAACTGTATAATGGGCAAACTCTCCTCAGAACCCCCCAAAACTTTCAGAAATTGAAATTCTGATTTAAATTTCAAGTGTGGAGTAAGGTCAAGTCACTAATTTGGAAGTCACAGTGGGACTTGAATAAGGAAACTTCGGCAGGTAACCTGCCAGGAATGGGAGCTCACACATAATGGGTTGCATATTAAATTGAATTTTAAAATAATATCAAGGATACTGTCATCCAATGTGTCACTGCAGAGTCAAGGCTAAAAATAACATTGCTTTAAAGAAATGCAGTAATTCTTAAACACTCCCAGTGATAATTATGTCATTATAAAAGTTATCATTTTTATCCTGCTGGATTGAAACTCTCACTGTGCTTTTGAAGATGGTGGTGTCAGAAGCACCAAAAATTGATGTAAGTGCACATAAGCAAAACATTTTGGGCAGCAGGAATGGGAAACACTCTGATCAAAATTAGGTACAAACACGATCAAAACATTCCCACACCTGATAAAGGACTCTGCTCCAGTGTGGAAAATGTAACACTCCAATCCTGCTCCAAAGCATGGAATGAAAACACTGTACAAGGATTTCTCTGGCCTTGCTGACCTTTCTCAAGTCTTTTGGACTCCTAAAAATTTCCTGCTGCTGCTGCATCACGACATGGCCACGATGTCTTCCTCTCCTCTGAGCATCTCCTGTGGGGTTTGGACTTCTGTCCCACGCAAACAGCAGAGCTTTTGGAGAACATTTTCTGGCCTGGATGGTCTTTAACCATAAATAGAGGAGATTCTATGGACTTTCCACGGGCTCAGGGAACATTCCCCAGCTGCTGCAAATATTGAGTGCATCACAACTCGACATGCAAGCTGGTCCTGAATCCTTTTCCCTGTTAGCAATCCCACAGAGTTGGGATGGCACTGCAGGAAAACCAGCTGAAAAGAGTCACAAAGATGTCCAATGTTTGTTCCAACACCAGGGGAAAGCAAAACCCTTCAAAGGAACGCTGGAGGATTTCAAATGAGTGGTCAAAATGCTGGAAGTGTTTGAAGAGAGAACTGAGCAAACATTGACTCTTCTGTGAGCTAACACCGAAATCCTGCTGGGGTTTGGAGCTGCCTGTTTAGAGCCAGGCAAAAATGATTCCTGTAACACAAAAGACACACGGGCTTTTTGTTAATTCGGGCTTCTCCTTCTCACCTAAATTTTGACACAATAATAAAATACAGATGCCAACAGAGACTGTGTTTTCTGACTTAGGGTAGATTGAAATGGTTCAAAAGTCTTGTTTGTTTGTGGCTTTTGCAGAAAATTGAAGCCCTCACAGCAAAAACAAACCTCAGAAGATTTTGTGACTATTATGGTTGGTTCTTTCCTTGGCTGATTGTACAGCTAATCAAAGTGTTCTCATACCACCAGAAACTTCTTATTTTCCATGATGTGATTGAATTAATTCATTGCTCAGTTTTTTATGGACAAACCCCAGAGAGATTTTTCCACCCTGAGCGAGTTTGACTGGAGTGGATGGAGAGTTCTTGACTTGGGAGAAGCCCGAAGCCCAAAGGGTCACCCCTGTGCACTGTAAGGTCTGACCGTCACCAAATGACCACATTTGAGCTCCACATTTCCTAAAAGACTTCCACTGAACTCCTCAGGACCACAACACACTCCTGTGGGATGAAGTTAGGATCAATTAGGATCATCCCTCAGGAAGCAACACTCCTCATATTCTAGTCATTACACAGAATTCTGCTTTCCAAGGCCACCCCACTTCCAACCCCCACTCATCTCTCTGAAAGCACTGTGGGACACACAGTGGGGACAGGTATTTCAGGAAGCAAATATGGAAGCAGATCAAGATGCCCTAACAGCTCCTGTTGGCCACATCCATCCGCTGGTTTATGCAAATCCTATGGAAAACCTGGGTGAGGGAGGACAAAATCAAAAGTGCTCACTCAGCACGCAGGCTTGTGGAAGACACCCAGCACCTAAAAACTGAAATTTAATTGTTGGAGTGCTCTTTTTGTGCCCATGATTTTAAACACATGGGATTTTGTCAGTACCTGCCCTGATTGGGCTCTTGGAAGGCTTCAGAAAATTCATTTTTATTGCCACATATTTGAAAAAAGATTAAATAGTCTTGAACACCCTGCTATAAAACAAAGAGCTCTGGATATTTCCTGGGGCTATTTTGAATGGGTTAGTTAAGAACCATAATGCAGAGATTTTGTTCTTTGCTCAAACATCATCCATCTAGCTGGAAAAAGGAAAGGAACTTGGCATTTCTTGCCTCGTGGCCATTGCAATTGGCTCTCAGGATACCTGTGCCATTGGCTTTATTGTCATGGAGCTGCTGACATGGCAGGAAAACCCCATTATGCAGGATTTAGCAAGGGAGCATTGGCAATTGTCAGAGGGAGATGTATTTTCTGCTCCTAGGGTTATGTAAGGCCTTTTATCTCTCTGTATGTAAATGTACATCCCATCAGATGTGTTGCTGATAAGATCTGTTTGAAGAGAGGGATGGAGATGACCCAGTTAATGAACTCTTGCCAGGAGGAAGGTGGGTTATTTTTGGGGACCACTCTGGAAAGGAAGTCTTAATCTGCCTCTTACCCACACAGTCAATATATTCAGGAAAACTTTGCCTGGACAGATGTTGCTTTGCTTGAACTTTCTGTTTGGCACTCATGAAATGATCCTGACTCTTTGTAAAGTGTTTGAGCTCCAGGGAGAACCAAGAGTGAAACCCAAACCACCAGCGAAACCTGAACCACCAGTGAACCACAAACCAAGAGTGAACCCCAAGAGTGAAACCCAAACCAAGAGTGAAGCCCAAACCAAGAGTAAACCCCAAACCAAGAGAGAAACACAAACCAAGAGTGAACCCCAAACCAAGAGAGAATCCCAAACCAAGAGTGAACCCTAAATCAAGAGTGAAGCCCAAACCAAGAGAGAATCCCAAACCAAGAGTGAACCCTAAATCAAGAGTGAAGCCCAAACCAAGAGAGAATCCCAAACCAAGAGTGAACCACAAAGCAAGAGAGAATCCCAAATCAAGAGTGAACCCAAACCAATAGTGAACCCCAAACCAAGAGTGAGCCCCAAACCAAGAGTGAACCCAAATCAAGAGTGAACCCCAAACCAAGAGTGAACCCCAAATCAAGTCCCCTCCTTTTTCATGGCCTTGTTGAGCACTACAAGGTTCCAGTCAATGTTGTCCAGTGATGGGACCAGGGGGAATGGCTTTGAGCTGGATTCAGATGGGATTTTGGAAGGAATTCTTCCCTGTGAGGGTGGGAAGGAATTCTTCCCTGTGAGCCCAGAGCAGCTGTGGCTGCCCCTGGATCCCTGGCAGTGTCCAAGGCCAGGTTGGACAGGACTTGGAGCAGTCTGGGATAGTGGAAAATGTCCCTGCCCGTGGCAGGGTGCTGGAATTAGACAACCCAAACCATTCTATAATTCTCTATTGGGAATAATGACATTTCTCCAGTTATTTTAAATTATGATTTTCTTCCTGCTTTACCCCAAACATGAAAGTGCTGTCTGTAGGGTCAGCTCATCCTTTCTGACACTGCCTCTCTCACAGCACCTTTACTCCACAGCAGATCCCAGAGTGGCTGTGGCACTGACATGATTGATGAACTGTATCACCACTCACTGGGTAATATTTAACATATTTCAGAACATCTGTCCAGTTAATGTGGTTTGCAAGAGAGCTTTCTGTCTTCTCCACAATGCAGTGACTCCCCAATTAATAAAAGGGAACTAATTTTGGAATGCTTGAAATGAACAATTAGAAGCTCCATAAAGGCGTTTCTCTGTATGGAATTAAAGACAGCAAGAATTAATTTGCTGGAGTGGTTAAAATGTACGTGACAGGATTTTAGTGGGAGAAAAACATTCACGTAATGCAAATAAAAATCTAATCTGAAGAGTGGGAATAAAGCAGAATTTATGGTTGGGGACTGTGCTCACCACACACAAACTGTACTTGCAAAAGGGGTCTCAATTAAATACACTATATAAAATTAGATCAGCAGGGGGTTTGCTGTAAGGCACATAAAGCACGTTTAAATGCATCAAAACTCATTAAAAAGCTGTATAATTACAGCTAACTAGAAGGGGAAAAAAATTTTAAAAAGAAAGTCTGGATAGAAAGAATAGGATGCTAAAACAAGGAGATGAAGAGGTTGTGACTAGACAGAAAGGAAAAAAATAGGTCATGGGAGCAGAAAAACGAGTCCACAGAGGATCAGAATGATGGAAAATACCTGCAGGAAGGCACTGCTGAGTAGCGGGAAGCACACCCAAAGGGGACAGTGACACGTCTGGGATTTTTCTCAAGGTGTCACTGATTTATTCTGCTCTCCCTCGGGGCTTTATTGATCCCTCTGGGCACAGTGGCAAGAGCAGCCCCACCAACAGCAGTGAGAGCTCACGGCACCGGGCAGGAGCTGAGCCCAGGGACCTCCTGAGCTCCCTCCCACCCTCGGTCATTTTATGGTCCTGCACAACCCAGCAGGATCCTCCCCAGCTGGGGGAGCACCCTCCAGAGGAGCACAGGACAGCCTTGGTCTGGGATGTGCCCATGGCTCCCACGGAGGGAGGATGAGTTCTTCAGTTCAAGACCAAAAGCACAAGAGCTTTAGCACAATCCCCGGCCATGACACAGCAGTAACTCACCCATCTATTGGTTCAGAGACCCTAAAACTGTCACCACTGGTTTTATCACCACTGACCAAGGTCCCATCACAGACTCACACCATCACTGAGGTTGGGAAAACCCTCCCAGACCATCAAATCCAGCCTGTGACCAACCCCTGCCTTGTCACCAGCCCAGAGCACTGAGTGCCATGTCCAGGCATTCCTTGCACACCTCCAGGGATGGGAACTCCAAACCTCCCTGGGCTGCCCCTTCCAATGTTCAACAACATTTTTTCATGAGGAAATGCTTCCTGAGGGCCAGGAAGAATCCCTCTTTTTGCAAAAAAAACCATGTCTAAATCAAGGCTGTCACCTGCTAATCTACATCTGATGACACATCCAGCTCTGAAGACACTCAAGCTACCTCAGATATAAAACCACCCTGGCCTCAGGAGCCTAAATTTCCCTGCAGTTCCTTGGTTTCTCAGCAGGCTGAGTTGTAGATTTAGCAGAGTGCCACACAGGGTCCAAGGCAGCTCTGTGTTCAATGCACCAGAATAAAAATCAGAGCTGCCTTTGCGCAGGGCTCTCTCGTGCTGCCGTGGGGCTGGCACGTGCACGGCTCTCACAGCAGCTCTCAAGGTCACTCCAGCTCCCTGCCTCACTGGCAAAGATGAATTTGAGTTCTGTTCCTGCTCCAAACTCATTTTTCCCTTAGTTAACTCCATGCTTTTACTTACTTCTATCTTTCTGGTCCAGCAGCCGATTCCAAATTTAATCAAACCTCTCATGTAGATCTCATTTTCTTCTATTTATCTACATTACTGGATTGCTCTCCCTTTCCTTCCCTTTTTCCCGAGACCCAGCACCACATCTCAAGATTCTCAGTGCACAATTTGAAATTCACATCTTCAGGCAAAATGTTTCTCAATGATGTAAAAAATTATTCCAGAGAGCATTCCCAAGGCAAACTGTCACATTTCCTCTGATCGGCAGCGCAGAATCAAAACACCTTCTAAGACACTTGGTTTTCCTGGAGATTCCAGCAGGCAACAGCAATTCCTGGGTTAAAAGAACCTTCTAGTTCTGCCTCCAAGGCGCTCATCCTGCAATCCATGGATATCTCCATCAATAATTCCTCAGTGCTGCTCGGGATCTAATGAGAAGAGCTGTGCAGGACAACTCATCTTCCCGATTGCATTGCAGGGAGGGCA
Source organism: Fringilla coelebs (assembly GCF_963513975.1). Lineage (NCBI taxonomy): Eukaryota > Metazoa > Chordata > Aves > Passeriformes > Fringillidae > Fringilla > Fringilla coelebs. The sequence goes on from NC_140036.1 coordinate 23,366,826, forward strand.
GGACTTTGCCATTCATTTTTGGGGATTTCAGGCCTGAGCTGGGAGCAGTTCTCTGCCTGCAGTGATTTTCCCCTCCTCACTGCCTGCATTATTAAATAACCCAGTGCAATCCATGTGTTTTCCCCAGTGGATGGACTCGGAGTCGCGTGGCACTTCAGGAGAGGACATCAGTTAAGGGAGATGCACCAGGACTTACTCTGAATTTATGAAACTGAGAGTCTATTCCTCATTACAGCTCTCAGTAAATCATCCTCCTCTTGCTTTTCCTTGGAAACTGCTTCAGCTGCTGCCTGTATTTCCATTCTTTTATGTGTATAAAACCTTTTAGACGTCATTGCGCCAGTAAAAACAAAATAAACCAAAAGAAGTCATGCCTTAAAAATACATGACATAGAAAAGATTTGCAAGGTACTCTGAGATCTTTGTAGGTGGACCACAAGATGCAGTTTTCCATGAGATTTTCCTAAAATTTTTCAAATTTACTTCTTTTTCTTTAGGAAGATGGTTTGCAAAAGTTGGTGACTCTGATGGTCTATTACATAAGAAGATATTTTCACACTTGAGGAAGAAAGACCTCTGTGACCTAGCAGAGCTTCTAATCACATTTCACAGTTAGCAGAGCTGGTCCCAGACTGGGTCCTTGAGAGGGAAACTGAGGTAATGGGGACATCAGATTCCCTCCTGTTATCACAATGAATAGAAAGGAACCCACATGTTCTGCAGGACAAATTGATTTTTAACAGTTTTACACCACCTGGAAGCAGAGACCAGTGTAAATTCAAAAATCAAAATATCTTTGAATTGTAATTGTTGCATTAATTCCCTTTTGCAAAAGAGAAACTCGGGTGGGGATGTGTCCAGGCAAATCTTGCTCCCTCCTCTTTACCTGCTGTGCCTTCCTCAGCACTGCCAGGCTGAAAATCTGTAATTCCCCAGGTTGGTTCCTTTTCTTCCTGTGGGTTTTCCTGAAGCCAGAGCAGTTTGTTCCAGCCCATGCACTCACCTCCTTTGGGGCTGGAGCAAACACATGTGGAATAAGGGAAAAGGCAGCTGAGCATCCATAATTCCATGGATGTGCTGGACCTACAGGAACACCTCTGCACTTGGATGGGAGCTGCCACCCAGAGCCCGAGCTGTGCACAGCTTTAACCTTATTTTACATGCACAATTGGCCTCAGAAATTGTTCCCTGAGCATCCCTTTGCACAGGGGTCTTGCCCTCGATTTATAGACCTTGTTTGTTCTAAATGATGAGGGAAGCACCCACTTACCTCAGATATCCTTCCTCTCCAGCAGCTGGAACACCACACTCTCCACCTGGATTTGGAGCAGGGCTTTAAATAGCTCTCCATTTTCAGCCTTGCTTGCACTCTGGATGGGGAAAAGCAGGCTGGCTAGGAAAGTTCCAGTGGCACCAGCACGAGCTTTTGTAGAAACAGCTCTAAGAAGAAACTGGAAAAGTAAGGCTGGAGAGAACAATCCTATTTAAAAAGTATTTTAGATTCTCTGGGTCGAAAAAAAAAAAGAAAGAAGGAGGAAAAGAGAAAGAAAAACTTCACAGATTCTTTCTACTTTATCTGAATAAAAAAAGACCTACTAGTTTTCATTTCAGTTCTGTGCCTTTTAAGCACATTAAGAAGTAATAATTTGCTCATATCCTAAAGACATTTTGACAGTTCCTTGGCTTCCTCCTCACTGTTCTCTCCAACTGTCTGTCCTTTTTTGTTTCTCCATGCAATGGGGAGTGACCTCTTGGCCAAAGGAGGGTCACCCTCACAAAGGACTCCAGCTTCAGCAGAGACTGTTCCAGCAGGGCTGCTGTTATTTAAAACCTCAGCCCTGGTCAGCAAACGTCTCACCTGTCCTTGCTCTGGCAAGGCTGCACATGGCCAAGGTCTGACAGGCTCAGGTTGCCACCAGGTCACAAAACGTCGTCCTTCACATCTCACTGGGCTGGAGGAGCTGTTGGGAAGTTTTCCAAATTTGAGACGCAGCATGAATAATAAAAGGGAAAAGGATTTAAAGTAAATGATAATAGAGATGTACCTGAAACAGAAAAGGAAGAAATCTCCACCCTGACCAACACTGCAAGTCCTTTCCCTGTTGTTATGGAACACGAAGGAACACAGGCACACACTGCTGCTCTCAAGGTGAAGAGCAAAAGGGCAGTTTATTTTCTGACTTTAACATTTATAGTTTTCTAAAAGTGACAGTGGATTGGAGGGTGACAGTGCCACCTCTCCAATGACACTGGACAAACCAGCAGTCTATCAAAGTTCTCTTCTTTAAAAGAATGCAAAACAATGTGTTATTTACAGAAAGTGTGTGAGAAAGTTCTCTAAAAGAATGTCAACATCAGAAAGCTTAGAAAATCTTCAAAATCAGGGCAACATTTCCCCATCCCTCTTCACAATGACTGGAGCTGTGGACACTTGGATCCAGAAGGATGTCGGGGGAGCATGACACCAAATAAAAGTTTTCCTATGAATTAACTTTGAGTGTTTTATTGATAAGGCTTTCCTGCATCAATTTTGAAGTTTTAGCATTATTAGAACTGGACTTATAGTTGTGTCTTGAAACATAAAATGGACATAATATCATTGGTAAAGTCAACACTGCCCTCCAGCCACCTCTGCAAATAACAACACAGAGATGAAAAGCACTTTTTGAGTTTAATTATTTACCCCTGGACATTAAATATCTACTACAGCAAATCACCTCTGCCACGGGGCAAATAAGGGGAAATGTTAATGTGAGACAATGACAGGACGAAAATCATATTGGACACAAACCAAATAAATTATTCAGGCTATCCTACAGAAAATGAGGATGGCAGGTTAGCCACGGGATATCGACCACCCTTGGCAGGTGATGGCTTTTATTGGAGGTGATAAAGGAGAGGCTACGGGTGAAGAGCCACACGAGGAGCGATTCCCTGATCGTCCTGGAAACTGACAGAAAGATTCCTCACGTCTCAGCTGCAGAATGGGATACTTAACATTTGGAGTGCCATTTGATGGCATTCATGAGATGATAATGACTCTGTGGCAGTAATGACCTAGACTGCATTTGCAGTGCTGACCTAGAGGGGAAAAACTTTAGAAGGCATTGCTGTCACCTCAGCCATTGCCTCCAAACTTCAGCACCACTTAAACTCCTTCCCTTGATTTCCACATGAGGAGGAGCCTGCTCTCCACAGAGTGTTTGCAAAAGAGGCCAGAATTAGTCTCCCTGAGTTAAAACTTTGATTTAAAGAGGAGCAGATCTAAGCCAAAAGCGAGTATCCATCACTCCCTCCTCCTCTGTGCTGCCCTTCTCCATGACCTTGCTCCGTGCCCTGCCAGGCAGAGCTGATGGAACGACCCCCCCACCCCAAGCTGACATATTTTATGATCTGCTCTCCTTGCACCTTTTGTTGCTGACAGGATGGGAAGTAAAATAAAATATGTGGTCTAATTAAATCCCAGTATTATTATATTAATAAAGAGGGACAATCTCTGGCAAGAGCAAATCAAGAACAATCTCCAGTGATCTGCTGGATAGAATGAAAGAGATAAAATAAGATGAGGCCTCTTGCTCCAGAAAAAACTCATTTTATCCAGAGTTTTGGGACTCAGCAACACTTCTTTGTACAATAAAATTAAAGCTGGCAATTTGGAAGGAAAGGCTTGTATGGGACACCCTAAACAATCCTAATAATGGGAAACTACAATCACTTGGGTTCACTCCTTTTTGGGATAACCTTAATCCTAATTCCAGTGCCTGTTTACTCAGGGACTGCCTGGACAGTTATGAACTGGTCTGCATTACTGGCCTAACTGGTTTAACTGGAGCTGGGGCTGCCTTGCTGATGGCAGTGGTTGGGAACAACTTCTAAAGCAAAAAGTCTGGAAAACCCCACACCCGCAGAACTTTTCCTGCACTTTTGGCACAGGACAGAACTGCCAAGCACAGACCACAGCTCTTCAACCCAACGTGAAAAAGCCAATACTAAAATACTCATTACTAAAGAATGGAATAATTAATAATATTTCTGTTTCTATATTAGATAGATACTTCTCTCTACCACACAAAACATCAATTTCCATGTTCCTTCCAGTGAAAACCACTAATGTAATTTTAAGGAATACCCAAAGCAGAGTTTTTGACACAAGACTCTTTTTTCCTATCTTTTGAAAATGGTTGTGGAATTATTGTCACAGCCTGTATTTGTGTTCAGATAAGTATTTTGATCAGACTGCTGATTTAATTTACATGCTACACATTATTTGGCCATCTGGCCTCTTCCAGAATAACATCAGAACAGATTTTTAAATCATTAGGAATATAAAAATCATTAAAGCAATAAAAAATATTTATTATTGTCAAGGACAAGTCTTGAGTCATTCTTATTGCCCTTCTTGGTTCTTTTGCAATGTGCTAAAAATTAAAACCAGGGTTTTAAAATCATTATTAGTTGTTTATAACCTATAAATTAATTGCTATTTATTATAATATATAATTTAATTGTTAGATGTTGTTGAATCTACAATTTTAAATAAATGTAAGAATTTTGAGATAATAATCTAAGAAAATTCAATTAAAGAAATAAATAAAAGAATGCTGCCATATCATCTTTTAGGATTTAAAATGTCACATAATAATCACATCATGCTTTACATGACCTCCTGTGTTAGACATGAGCTGAAAGTGCAGCTGTGAGGGCATTTTGGGGGTATTAATCCCCTGTAGATCCCTGGATTGCACAGAATTGCTGCCACAAACTCCTTCAGGGCAGGTGTGACTCCAGCCATGCCATTGTGAGAAACACCTCAACAGCAAAATCACCTGTGAAAGAAGAAAATTATCCATAATTTTGGAAGTGAACCAAAACAGGGAATTTTTCCTCGTTTCTCAATGGAAACTCCTCACACAATTGCTGTGGCAGCAAAATTATTTCTGCTTTCATAGCCTGGGAAGGTCTTGCTTTATATAGTGTAAATATTTATTGTGTTTAAATGAGCAGTGCACCCTAACGCTTTACAAATTGTGATTTTTCTGAAATGACATTTTATAAAAAATGGATGGGGATGTTCCTTTTGCTGAAGAAAACCAATCTATGAGTTCATTTGAATATTAAAAATTTCGTGTTTACCCCTCCTCTTGACAGAAAGTGGCTTTTCCCATTTGCATTTTAGCAGGAGCAGCTCTGTTCCGAGCACAAAATCCTCCCAGCCACAGCTTGATAAGTGAGGCATTATTTCAGCGAGGATGGTGGGGTTATATCCATCTGAAAATCCACTGAGGGAGGGGAAAATCAGGACTCTGGCCACAGCTCAGTGCTTGCTCAGTCAGCTGGAGCTCATCAAGCCGTGGCTTTCCATCCTTCACTTATTCCCCCTCTGAGCCAGGGCTGGGACACGTTTTCCTCTCCTCCCTTATCAGGGCTGGCTTTCATATCAGTTTGCTTTGGAGTGTCACAGCAAGCAGGAGGGCTCCTTCCAGTGAGGTCAAAAAGGGAGATTTCTGAGAGGCTTTTTTGGGTTATTTTTAATTCTTCCAATTCTAGCGGCAATCTGCAGGAGGAGGGATGTGTGCTGAGGAGAGAAAGGTTTTAAAGGAGGCATTGAAAATTCCAGATTTACCTCTAAAAATTTTGTCAAATCTTATATCTTTTTTTCCTTACAAAAAACTAGTTTTTCAGGTGGAAAAAATTAGAAAAGTCTTATTTAACGCAAAGTTGGTTGATGGCCTTCACCAGTACTCCGTCCTTGCAGACAGAGTAGTTTTTAGTCAGTTTAGGATATTGATGAAGAAATTCTTTAGCAAGACAATGATGAAGCCTCATCATAGATCACCAGGAGAAGTTGTGGCTGCCCCTGGATCCCTGTCCAAGCCCAGACTGGACAGGGCTTGGAGCAGGGATAGAGGAAAATGTGGCATGGAATGAGCTTTGAAGCCTTCGACCAAAACCATTCTGTGATGATTCTATTTCAACAAGAATCACAAATTAAACAAGTGGGTGGATAGCCTAATCCCAATTCACTTTAGAAAGATATTAAATTTGGAAAAAGCTGACTTCTGATTTAATTTGGTTCCTCATTACCAACCCTTCCAGCTCTGTCAGGTCTTTCAGTGCCAAGAGCTTCTTTTCGATTAAAACCCAGGCAGTGGTGGGACAAAACACTGCCAGGTACACAGTCACTATCAGAATTATCTAATTCGTTATTTTGTTACTAATTTAATTCAGGCTTTAATTCTTTGACACTACACCAGAATGTTCAAGCACCTCCAGTCTAAAAGTACACAAATAATTATGAACTATGCCTTGTATTAGGTTCATTTTTTAAAGATGCCATCAGATTTTTCTCTAGAGAAACTCTTATTTTTTTCCTGTCACTTTAATCCTGTGTTGGTTGAAACTGGTTTTCTTCATTAAGCAGGGCTAAACAGCTACTAAATAACTATTAGTTATATTAAATTAGGCTATTAATTTCATTAAATTAATAGTAGTTTAACCTAAGTCACTCAGTAAAGAATAAATTCCTATGAGGAGTGAGCTGAACAGTGAGGGACGAAGCTGCAGGAATGGCACATCCATAGCAAGAACCATACAATTCTTTGTCAATTAAAAGCAACAAGTCAATTAACAAAACTACTCCACCACATGGCAATGAGCAGTTGGAAATAAGAATATTGCATCACATTTCACCCAGGCTCCACTTCCAACACATCCTCAACGAACATGCAAAGCTCTGTGAGTCTCATTCCTTCCTTATCACCAGCCCCAAGCCGAGACACGCTTGAAAGGGGGTGATTTTAGAGTCACAGTGCAGAAAGGAATCAAGAAAAACCCTCCACAATCCACTTTCCTCCTGCCCTGGAGGGAACCTGTGTGGCTGAGGAGGTTTATTCCCTAATCCCCTGCTGATCCACACCAGGGCTGACACTGATGCTCTCCTGGATCCTGGGGAGATCAGCAGCTTAATCCCAGCTCCCGGCTGCCCCCAGCCCTGGAGCTGCCAGCCCTGCTCTGGTGAGGAGCAGAACTGCCATTCCTGGCAGCAGAGCTCTTCCAGCCTCCTTGGTGTCCCCCTGGCTGGCTGTCAGTGCTGTCTGTCCCCAGTCCTGACCGATGACAGACAGACAGACAATCAGCAAGGGGGGGTTCTGGAGGATGGATGGCGCCTCAAAAGCTTGTGACAGCGTCTGCAGGGACACAGGTGACAAGCATATCCTCACTTTCCCCCTCCATCACTGCATAATTATTAATTTTCACTCACTAACCTCTTGCCCACCTCCAGACCACCAATTTTAAAGGAGGATTAGAAGCAGAGATCCCAACTTCTAACACTTTGCTGCTGCAAAGGCTGTAACCACAGTTCTGGGTAATTTTTATAGAAACCAAGTTCAGCCCTCAGCTGGCACAGACACAAACCCCTTGTCAGGGTTTGCTGCACTCCAGCAGCTCAGCCCCTCTCCCAGACATCAAATCCAAGAGCTTACCTGGAATACAAGCTGCTTGTCATGTTTTGGAGCACTTCAGAGCAGGGTGGAGGGACCCTGCCAGGATGGGAACCCGAAGCCACCTTGCCAAAGGCAGATGGAGGGTGAAACCCTGTCCCAGAGGGAAAGGTCCTGCAGGGGAACAGTGATCCTTTTTTAACCTTGTTAAACCTGGGATCCCCTCACAAGGATCTGCCCAGATTTGGACACACTCTGCAGGATGTGGAGCAGCGGAGTCACCCCTCAGATGGGAAAAGCAGCTGGAAGCATCAGGGGCATGTTCAGGTGTCAGTTTTGGCTTCAGAGGAATCCTTTGGGCTGCTCCACGTGGATGATCCCCTCCATGACCTGCAGATCCAACACACAGCAGAGTCCAAGCAGCTTTTTGGGGCTGTTAACCCTTCTGGCTGCAGCAACCTGAGGCTCTCACTTCTCCCCCTTTCACCCCCAGCTCTCCAGCTGAACTCACGTGAAAAAACACAACAAAACAGAGACAAAATGCTGTGTTCTGTGCTTTAGAGACACAAACCACATTCCCAAACCTGAAATACGACCTGCTTTTATTGAAATCTTTAGGAGCAATGTCACCCTGGTTTTTTGAGATTCTCTAAGCCTTCTGATGTTGACATTCTTGTAGCGAACTTTCTCACACACTTTCTGTAAACAACTCATTGTTTTTCATTCCTTTATGGAGGAGGAGAGAGTTGATGGACTGTTGGTTAAACCAGTGTCACTGTCACCCTCCAATCCACTGTCACCTTTGTAAAACTATTAATGTTAGAGTCAGAAAATAAACTGCCTCTTTTCCTCTTCACCCTGAGAGCGGTGTGTGCGTGTTCTTTCGTGTCCTACAGCGACATCGCAACACGTTGCTCTGGAGGTTTAATTTGATTTACTGCTGGCTATTCCAAACTAGAGTCATCCATCATGACCACAGCAATTCCAGCTTCCAGTTCCTGGGGAAGAATCCCAGCCCTGGAGTTGGATCCATGACCTCATGTCCCTTGACTGCAGATTGATCCTGGCCCTCTGTTATTGATGCAGCTGACAAGGCAGTGGCATCACAGAGCTGACACGATGGAGCCTCCACATCTAAATTCACGAGTGTCCTGCCTTGTCAGTTGTCCCATCACAAATCTTCTTTGGCAGGGGAAAAGGGGAAAGGGCTATTTATAATTTAGCCATGAAATTTTAATTATGGGCTGAAATCAGCTGGGGTTAGAAATCAGGTTTGGTGGTGGATTGCGTGTGAGACAGAGGCTGAAAGCAGAAGGGGCTTGACATTGAAGAGACATTGGTTTGTCTGGTTAATAAATCAGGTAATTATTGGATTTTAAAATAAACACTTCTTTGTGGGGATAAGCCTTGTTTATAGAACATCTGAGATAGGTCAGCTGGGTTTCACCTTTTCCACACCCATAAAAATTACTGACATTTGCTTTATGGTTAATCAAAAAAAATAAAAAAATCAGCTGGAAATCATTCCACACCTCGGTTTTACATTGTCACTTGTGCAAAGGTCACACAAATCCTGATAAAATCAGGGAAAATATTTACCCCACTTGCCCACTCTCCTCTGGGCACATCAAACCCCACACAAGGAGCCTCCCTTGCAGCCCAGGTGCCTGAACAGAACCCCTTCCCTTGGGAATTCAGGACTTTAATCTCAATTGTGCATTCTCAAGACCTTCACACGAATTTCAATATGAATTTCAAACCACTTGAAGACAGACCCTTCAAACCAGCAGGCAGCTCTGAGTAACTGTGTTAGACATAAATAGGTTCTTTTAAGCAGAGGATATAGGAGCGTTTTGTGTTATAGATTCTGAGCAATTTGAAGGCAGGATTAAAGCAATAATACAGGCCACAGATCGTTAATGCAAATGCCCAAGTTTGCAATTCTGGACACAGCCCTGGGCTCAGACATCAGTATTCACAAAGAGGACTTCACAAACAGAGCAGCATACTAATAAAAAAAAGGAAAAAAAGAAAAAAAAAATCACTCTGCAGAACCACAGCTGCTCACTATAGATCATCTTTCCATTTGAATTTGTATCATCATCTTTCCAAGTCAAATTGACTAATACCAGGGTGCCTTATCCAAGGGCCATGTGGTCCAATCAAAGATCAATTTAAAGTGTGTTGGAAGAGATTGATTCATTTAATTCATGGACATCAGAAGCTTTAAGCTCCGCTCCCCTCGCCAAGGCATGACTGCAGCCTCATCCCAGCCACAGAGACACACAGGCAAAGCCCAGAGGATGCAGATTAACTGCAATGAGCTTTTATGAACTCACCTGGAAGCAGAAGCCAGAGATAAATCACCCAGAGCTCGTCCTCCCTCCAGTGTCTCACCATGCCAGCCAGGCTGAAACACCCCCGAGCCACCCCAGCCTTCCTGGGGATGAAATCCCCCCAGATCTGCAGCTGCCTGCTGATAAATTCCCCTGCAGCTCTGCTTTATCACCCCTTTGTGGGAGCTCACAGCCAGCACAAAGCACCAAAAAGGGTTTTGGTTGTTTGTGTCTCAGGGAATTGGGTCCACCAAGGCTCAAACCCGACCCTCTGGTCAGGAGAACAAACCGAGGCACAAAATCAGCACAAGAGCTTCCAACCAGTTGTGTGTAGATTTAATCACCTCCAGATTACTCAATCAGGTGCATTTTCTCACCAGATTGCTAAATCAGGTGCATTTTCCCACCAGATTACTAAATCAGGTGCATTTTCTCACCAGATTACTAAATCAGGTGCATTTCTCACAAGATTACTAATCAGGTGCATTTCTTACCAGATTACTAAATCAGGTGCATTTTCTCACCAGATTAATAAATCAGGTGAGTTTTCTCACCAGATTGCTAAATCAGGTCCATTTTCTCACCAGATTGCTAAATCAGGTGCATTTTCTCACCAGATTACTAAATCAGGTGCATTTTCCCACCAGATTACTAAATCAGGTGAGTTTTCCCACCAGATTACTAAATCAGGTGCATTTTCTCACCAGATTACTCAATCAGGTGCATTTTCTCACCAGATTACTCAATCAGGTGCATTTCTCACCAGATTACTAAATCAGGTGCATTTTCTCACCAGATTACTCAATCAGGTGCATTTTCCCACCAGATTACTAAATCAGGTGAGTTTTCCCACCAGATTACTAAATCAGGTGCATTTTCTCACCAGATTACTAAATCAGGTGCATTTTCCCACCCTGGTGTCCTGCCAGCCTCCTGGATTGTCATGGATCCCCCAGGAGAGGTGATGGATTTCCATCCTGCAAAGCCAAGGACAGCTTCCATTCGGGCAGGCCGGCTCCTCTCTTGTTTGTGGTCTGCAAAAAGGACGGAAAACTGGCTGAAAAATGAAGGATATGAATGAAGGATAGAAAAATGCCTGATAATACATTTATAGATGATTTATAGCCCATCAGAAATGCTCTCAGCTGAGACCTGAAGGGAGAGAGGCGCAGCAGAACGATCAGCAAACACCTCTGACAATGCCAAGGGCTTGGGTCACCTTAGAGCACCATAAAAACACCTCTGTCCCGTGAAACTCATAAAAAAAACAGAGATTTAAACAAATAAATATGTTAAAAGACACGTGGGCACATCCTGCACCTCCATAACCCAGAGGTATCTGTGCTCACAGAGCCTGGGGAAGAGCTGTCCTCCCTCTGTCCCCTCTGGTGTCTCTTGTTCAGCTCCTGCACACAAATAAATCCCAAACCAACCAAGGACAAAGGCAGCACCAGCAGAGAGAGGAATTCCCAGTGAGCCTTGGTTGAAAATTCCAGTGGAGCCAAACCAGAACCAGACTGCCTTTGGGTCCCTGAGCCATCCAATGGCCTCAGGTACCCCTTATATCATGATTTTTACCCACCCTTGCTGGGTTTTATGCTGAAATTAATGTCTTCTGCAAATGCATGTCTTCCTGATTTTATTGAGGATGGGTTTTTTTCAGAGTTTGTATTTTTCAAGTGTTTCATGCAGAAATTTGACTCTGATATCAAACCCCAGGGCTCCTCCGGGTCAAGTTGGTCTTTCCCTTTCCAGCTCCCCTGTTTCAGAACAATTAAAACTCTTACAAATGTACTTTTAAAATCTTAATACATCATTTCAGATTATTTTTATCCACTTTTGTAATGCAAAAATTCCTTCCAGAGGAAAATCTAATAAAAAATGGAAAACAAAACATTAGGATTACTCAATACTCTCAGAGCAACACTTTGGCTAAAAAGCTGATTTAAAAACCCAAATTAGTTAATGTTTGATAATGAAATCAATAATATAATTATATCTTTCTGGCACAGCATTTAGCTGAGGTTTTTCTTATTGCTTTGTTTATTTTTCCACTCCAATACCTTTTGCAAATTAGCTGTAGTTAAGATAAAGCAGTGATGGCAGAAGCACCACAGAATGTGGTGATTCCATTAATTTGGGCAGCACAATTAAAATCAGATGGTGGAGAAACTCATCTAAACAACCTGCAAAATCCCCAAACTCTTAAATTATCCTTTCCAGGGGTGTTTGCAGGGCAATGCATTCTGATTTAGTGAAATTTAGTATTTCTACACCTTCTATTCAGACACCTGAATGCACTCTGCACAGTTTCTATTTCATTTTTGGTAGGAAATTCAGACTTCTTTACATATAAATATATTTACAGTGATTGAATAGAACAGCCTAAGTGCCTAAATTCCCCTGAGATGTCACTTCTTGTCATAATAAAGTGAGGGCAGACAAATCCAGTCTCTGAAGGTATGTCAAGATATAAAAAAGCAGATTTTCTCAGTCTGGGGAGCACAAATCTGGGTTTGTAAGGAGTGGGAGATGTAACAGTCCCTACAAAACATCTTTCTCAGCAGTTTTCCCAGCTTATTTTACTCTCTGATTTACCTTTTGGTCAGAAGTTCAACCTCATCCCTCCAGTTTCCTGAGCTGGAGGTGGGTTTCCAACAGAAAAATATTCTCTTACCTTGATTGTGTGGGACTAAATGTCCCACTTGGGACTAGAGTGAGGATTTTCATCTTGGATTTATGGCCAAACCAGGCTTAGGTGAGATCAGGCTTTTGAAAAACAAAGATATTTTTGAGATCTGAAGAGAGGAGGGGGAAAATAACCAAGAATTGAGCAGTGACTGTGCTGTTTTCAGTGGGGTTTGTGCTGTGAAGCTTTTATTTAGACAGCAGATATCAAAATGCTTCAAAGAAATCCCCAGCAATGGGAGCAGAAATTGGCTTTCTAATGGCTGATTCTCTCCACCCTGAGAGGGTAAAATATCACCCAGCAAAGCAAACAAGACAAGCATTTTATGAAACAGAGCAGAGGTTTCCCCTAATGCAGGAATCAGGGATTAAATTTCCTGCCTGGCAATACACAGGAGGTCAGGGGAGATGTTTATAATGGCATTTTCTTGCTTAAAAATCTATGAGAACAACGGATTGGTGTGTCAGGTTCAGCCTCTACTCTGCTCTGTTTCTTTCCAGTTTGACCTCTTAATCCCATCTATCTCAGCACTGAGTTAATATCTTCCTAAATCCACTGGAGTTCTCCTTCAAGTGTGCTGAAATCAGGGAGAATTTTTGCTTCAGGTACAAGCTGGACCTAAGGATTTCATTTTAAAAAAACCAAAACAAAGATTTTTTTTTTTTTTTTAGAATATGTATATTTCAATATATAATATTTAAGTACTTCAGTTTGAGTCCTCTAATTCCCAGTAAATAAGATTATTTACCTTGCTATTAATCTTTTTTTTTTTTTTTGGTCTTGCAATACTGACAGTAAACATAACCAATAATCAAACCCCAATCAATTTCCAAAATGAAGCAAATTAATTACTGCACACAGGACCTAATACCATGAGTAAACCCCAACATTAGAGGGACTGGATGCAGAATTTAATAGGACAAGATTTAGTAGGATCCCAATGCACTCATCAGGATCTCTCCTTTATTTTGGGGTTTTTTAAAGCTTTATTCAGTCCCCAAAGCTAAATTTCCGTGGTATTTTTGGAGAAAGGAAAAATTTTGCTGTTTCCATGTCCCAATAAAAGATATTTCTCTTCAAGCAAAAGGTCTCTGAGCTGATTTGATTTAACTGAGCCCCACACCTGGACCAGGAGCACACCCTTGTACAAACAACAATGATCCCAAAGAAAACCCCACTGGGGAGATGAAGATGCAGGAAGAGAAAACACCAAAAGGCTTTGCAGTGGGACAGGAACTGTCAGAAAACATTGCTGACTATCCCAAGTCCTACATTTGAAACACAAAAGTAAATATTGCCCTACTTACGTTTCAAAATATTTATCTCAATTATTATTTGCAGATTAAAAAAATAAAGATTAAAAAATGAAAGCCCAGCTGAGCACCACGAGCAGCAGTGGATCTGAAACCTAATCATGAGTGGGTTATTAGCAGATGACATTAATTGTGGGTCCTCTTTGTGAATTCCTAATCACCTTGCAGCATTTTTCCTGATGCTGGGAAGCACAGTAGGATGGGCTGGGCTTTCTAATAATCCACATGATTTATTGATGCTCTATTTGTGCTCCTAAATACTTGGAGACATTTCAAGCCAGCCAGAATCTTTGCAAAGCCTGATCAACTGACACAAGCCCAGGGAAGCTCTCAAGCCTTTAATTATCAATAAGGCTGGAAGAGACCTCCAAGATCACCAAATCCAAGCTTTGACTGGACATCCCCATTCCCACTAAATCATATCCCAGGCAGCTGCATTGCATTTTTCTGAACACTTCCAGGGATGGGGATTCCAGCACTGCTCCAGGCAGCCTCTTCCAGTGCTGAACCACCCCTCCAGGGAAAAGATTTTCCCTAAAATCCAACTTGAACCTCCCCAGCCCAACTTGAGGCCATTTGTTTGGTTGGGTCTTTAAAATGGTCAATAATGCATCAAAAAAAAAAAAAACCCCAAAAGCCCAACCCAAACAAATCCCCTATTATTTATCCAGGTATATGGTATCTATTCAGAATTCTCTATTTCAGACTCTCTTAAAGAAGTAAAAATAGCCACTTTGGCAGAATTTAGACGAATAAAGAGATGAAGAAATAAAAAATGACAAATGTGAATATTATTCAGTTACACTGATAAGATCCTGGGCAGTTCTGTTGTTGCACTTACAGAAGTAGAAGCCCATAAATGTTTATTTAGAATGAATTCAGTGCTGTAGACTCTGATGGAGGTGAAATTCTATTAGCAGTTAATAGCCTTAAATTAATGTCAGTGAGGGAGGATTTGGGGATTTTTAGGGGTCAACACTCAAAGGGTTTGAAACAAGCACAGAGGAATTGTTCCATTTTATGAGGATGATGAAGGCCCAGATTTAAAGGTCAGGTTCAATTTCCTGCTCAGTGAGGGGTTTCCTTGTAAGGCCCAGAATTTTGGGGTTGTTCACCTGATGCCTCATAAAATCAGAAGCTTCCCTGTCCTCTTCATCTCTAGAAATGAAGGATGGACTAAAAGAGGAATCTGCTGATAAGGAAGGTGAACAGAAATGTTTTATGTGTTATGAATAACCCAAACTCTCCAGTAATGATGATCATTGCTAGAAACATGACTTCCACCAGCCTGAAACATCCCAAATTTTGACAAAAAGCACAAGACTTAAAAGACAACAGCTGCTGGTTGACAATTTGCTATTTTAGAGCCAGACTCAAATCTTGGTAAATGCATTCCCTGTTTCTCTCTGCTAGGATTCATTAATTTTGGGGGGAAATATAGTGGCTTGTAATATTATTATAAATCACACATTTTCCTCTCCCAGTCGTGCTCAGCAACAGCACTGACACAGAAGCAGAGCTTGCTAATTATGTGCCACAACAAAGATTATAATGAATGCTCTCATTAAGTATTCCTTTATGTTTGATGAACTAATAAATAAATTCTTCCCCAGCCATTATAAAATCATTTGTCACAAAGACCCTTCATGCTCTCACAAACCCCTCCAGGTAAATTTTTATTCTGTATTTTTAATCATCTCTGGGCCATGATGGCTTTTTCCCGACTCAGACATGTTTGTTCCTATTTCCATTGCACAAGAGCTGCAGCTGCAACTGGATTATTTGGATTTTGGAGTCTTGGGGCATTCTCACTGCAATCCCTGAAGGGAGGTTGGAGCCAGGTGGGGTTGGTCTTTTCTCACAGGGAATGAGCAGCAGGACAAGAGGAAATGGCTTCAAAAAATGTCTTTACTGGAAGGGCTGTCCAGCCCTGGCACAGCTGCCCAGGGCAGTGGGGGAGTCTCCATCCCTGGGGGATTTAAAGCTGGGTGGATGTGGCACTTGGGGACTGGGTTAGTGGTGGCCTTGGGGAATGGCTGGACTCGATGATCCCATGGGTCTGTCCCAATTTACACCATCCTGTGGTTCCACCTCCCAGCAGCAGCCCCTTCCCTCAGCTCCCTCCCATTCCAGAGGTGCATGTTGGCAGGAGCCACGGAGAAGACCCCCAGATCCCACCCTGTAGCCATGATGTTTTATGGAAATTCCTTCTCTTAGGATTTTTCCTCCTGAGAAGCTGAGAGACCTCAGGAGCAAAATGCAAACAATGATTGTCTGCTGCTGTGAGATGCAACAGGTGGGTCTGGGATTGGGCTCATGGGGTTGTTTCTAATTAATGGCCAAGCACAGTCCCGCTGTCCAGACTGTCTGGGTCACAGACAAACCTTTGTTATTCATTCCTTTTCTATTCTCAGCTGCCTTCTGATGAAATCATTCCTCCTATTCTTTTAGTATAATATAATACTTTTAGTATAATATAATCCTTCCTCCTATTCTTTTAGTTTTTAATATAATATATATAATAAAATAATAAATCAGCCTTCTGAACATGGAGTCAACACTCTCCTCCCTTCCCTCACCCTGGGACCCCTGTGATGACTGTCACACCACCCCAGCTGTCCCCTGAGCCACCCCCACCCTGTCACCAAGCCCGGAGCCGCCACCACCCCAAGAGCCTCCCGGGGATTTCACCCAGAGCTCAAAGAAAGACGGAGAAATTTCCTTCCCGTTCTGCTTCCTTTTCACTTCAGACAGGAGCAAATGTGACAAATGCACTGCAGGAGAACAACAGGATCTGCCTCATTCAAATGCCTCTTCTCCCTGCCAGAGCAAAGATAGCACCAAGCACCGAGGCCGGCGTGAAATCAATCCCAGCCACCGTGTACAGGGGAAATTTGAAATACAAATAGCAATGTTCTCCAGCTATTATTATGGGGTTTTTTTTCCTACAAGCAGTGTTGGCTTATCTGTATCATTACCACAAAGCTTTTTGGAGTTACGTGTGTAACAGCAGCCACAACAACTTGTTCCTTAAAAAAAAAAATAAAGGAAAACAAACAGCCATGCAGCACCGTGAGAGCAGCTTAAACAGCAAAATTACAAATTAATCCACTTCTCACACGTGTTACAGGAGCCATGGGGGCCTGAGCATGCCTCAGAGCTGAGGGCTGGGTAAGCAAAGCAGAAAATCCACGATGATGGGAGTGATGATTGTGTTTATTTGCACCTGGGTGGCGGGTGAGATTCCCGGTCATGCTCCAGGAAGCAGGAATGCAAAGCGCTGCCTAACCTGGGGATATTTACATAGGCTGCATCCCCAGAGCTTGCACAGTGCATGAAACACCTGAGCAGCAGCTCCTTTGCTGCTCACAGGCATCAGGCACAGCAATCCTGCTTTGGCAAGCACCTTAGTAGAGTTTTGAATGCCTCAGACAGGTCTAGATCCATGATCCAGGCCAGAAATCAGCCAAAAAAATGAAAATTAACACACCCACCCTAGAGAAGCTTAGCCAGTATAATGGGATTAGGTACTCACTCGTGTTTCTAGGAGTTCCACAGAAGCTTGCAGTGCTTCCTCAGGAGGGTTTTGGGTTTAATGATGTGATATCCATTAAATCAGTCCCAATCTGAGCACTGCCCCCACCACAAATTATGTCATTTAGCCTGAGAGGAGGAGGGAAAATGGGGAGATTGAAGTAGAGTCATCATTTTAGCCACAATAAATCCCAGAAAAAGCTGAGTTGGAAGGGATCCTCAAGGATCATCAAGTCCAATCCCGACCCTGACAGACAAAACCAAAGAAAATGTTATATGGGAAGTGGCTAAGTCCCTCTTCTTAAATCAGAGGGGGACACAGCCATGGACTGCAAATGGGACAGAGATAAAATACAGAAATACAGATTTTACCAGCTCTCAATCAACCCAAATGCGGGTATTTGCAAAAACATGAAAATGTATTTGTATTTTGCACCAGAATTTGGTTCAATAAAAGTTTTCACCATGGGCTTGATACAAGTCCTGGTGAAGTCAGTGACAATGAGTCCCTTGACCTGCCTGGGCTTTGGATGAGCTGGTCAGTGATGATGAAGATGATGATGATGATGATGATGATGATGATGATGATGATGATGATGATGATGATGATATCATCATTGGACTGATGACAGTCACTCCATTGACCTGACTGGATTTTGGAAATTTTGACCAACAACCACAGCAACTCTTTCCCTGGCAAGCAACCCCACCAGTTTTCCTGCCATTTTCCTAAGTACCAATTCCCTTTGGGAGTTTGAAGCCCAGAATTGAACACCCTTCAGTAACCTCAGCTCCCAAATGCAAGGCAGTCCCCACGTGGAATTGCTGAGCCTGGGCTTTGTTCCTTTCCTTCCAATGATTTAATGGTGCCCACTCTTCCCTTGGGCCCTCAACACTTAAAGATGTTTTTTATCACAGATCCCTTCCTTGTGTGGAGTTTGCCAAGGTCACAAATCCCACTGCCCAGCTTTTCATGGTGCAGAACGCAGATTTAAACCTCTAAGCACAGAACAAATGTTAAATCTGAAGAGGGTGTGAAATATCCTGAACCAGCTCCTAAATTCAGACACCACCAAATCAGAGGGTGGGATTGCAGCCATGAGGGAATGGTGGTGGAGAACAGACCTAGTGATGTCATTTTAACAATGTCCCAAAGAAAAATACATTTGTTACAGCCAAGAACATAAAACTTTACCAGATTGTAGCTGAATTTACCAATACGTAAAAACAAACCCCCAAATTAATTCAAATCTCAACCTAGGGTTTACAGGCTGTGCTCCTCCTTAATTATACACAAAATATTCCTCACCTTTTCACTCCAGCTTCCCCAGCCACAGGGCAAGCCCTGCCTCCTCTCAGAAGCTGAATTTCAGCCCTGACCATCCCAAACACCCCCGTTTCCAAGGACACTTGTCCAGCTTTTTGCCTCACATCCTGTGGTGATTTACTGGGATAAACTGGAATTTATACCCTTGAACATCAGGGGCTTTCACAGGCAAACTTCAAGGTCCTTTAGTGGCCACCTCAGGGCCTGGAGGCTTCTTTAAGCTGGTTTAGTGTCCTCAGCCTGGCTGAGCATTTCTTCTTCTCACTGAGCAGAGCCAGGGACTGAAAGTGAAAAGAGATGTACTTGTGAAGATTAAAATCTCCTTTACAAATTGAGTGTATTAAGCATCTGTGCTACCTCGCTGCCTGGTGCATCAATTCCAACATAAAATAGTGTTAACTGCTCTACAAGGCTTTTATCTCTCCCAGCTCCCTGCTCTGGGTGAATCACACAGGCAAGAATTGGAACTGGCCTTTCAGACAGGGAGTTAAGCAGCTCTTAAAACAGACAAGCACGACACCCAACTTACCTTTTTTATGCCATCTTAAGCAGCAAAACCACTTCTGCTCTTCCAGGAGTGCCTCTGGATATGGACATTATGGATCTGATCATGGCTCCTGTGCCAGCACTGCAGTGCTGTGGGTATTTGTTTGCTCTGGTTTCATATTTGTGCCATTCTCACCTCCTGAGGCTGAGCTGTGATCCCTTGGAGGCTCTGACATTTAGAGAGGTGAAGGGGAGGGACTGGCAGAGGAAGGACTCTGCTCCAGGACAATTCTGACTGGGCTGAAATAGAGGAGAAGTTGGATTTTCACACTTTATCAGCGACCACTGCTCTTCTCTTTCATTTACAGCACCACAAATTTGCCTTTTTTTTGGAAGTTCAGACATAGCTCAAACCTAATAAATGATCTTAGAGTGATGCTGAACAACTCTGTTGTGAACATCCACTGTATATTGAGGAGCCAAATTCTTCCCTGAAACATTGATAATTACTGAATTTACCTTCACAGGCTGATTATGGTGGTCACAAATGTCAATTTCAAATGCTTTCCTTCCACTGAAAAGCAAGAGTCAGATCCAATGTGGGAGATTGGAATGGAGGTGCTGTGACTGAAGCGTTCTACAAGAGAGCATTAGAAAAGTCAAGATCCCTAAAAGGGGTCCAGGAAAATAACGGATATGAACTTACATGATTTGAATCTCAGAATCACAGGATGACTTGGGCTGGAAGGGACCTTAAAAATCATCCAATTCCACCCCCTGCCATTGCAGGGACACCTTCCACCATCCCAGGTTGCCCCAAGCCATTTCCAGCCTGGCCTTGGACACTGCCAGGGGGATCCAGCCACAGCTTCCCAGGGAATTCTGTCCCAGCTCCTCACCACCCTCTCAGGGAGGAATTTCTTCCCAAATATCCCATCTAATTGTGCTCCCTTTCAATTTAAATCCATTTCCTCTTGTCCAGTCACTCCAGGCCCTTGTGGTGCGCCATCATCACAGCAAACAGGGAAAGAGAAGATGAATGAATGGCCAGACTTCAATGATGGTTCATGATAAACCAACCACTTTTCACAAAAGAATTATTAACTGCAGCACATTTCTGTAGATCAATAAACTGCTGCCACTCACTGAAGAATTTAATTTTGCATTAGAGCCTTCGTGTCTTCTGCAAGTGAAAGCGTCCACACAACCCTCCAGAATTTCAGTGCTGCACCACAACAAACTCTGGAGCAAACTCCAGGATCACAGTCAAGGAGATTAGATTTTTCCAGACCATGGGAATGGCTCCTGCTGGTTTGCCATTTTTTAATCAAAGCTGCTGCTGGCCAAGGTGAGGCTGTGGAGTGCAGCTGAGCCTGGAGACAGAATTCTCCCTGCCCTGGGCACAGAGCTGATATTTTGCTGTTCCTGTTGGAGGGAGGAGGAGGCCCCTCATCCTCCCCATGTGAACCTGATTAAACCAAGGAATGCAGCTTTTGTCATAAAGAACTCCACCTCAGGAAAGACTTGTGCTACCTCAACATTAACACAAGAAAATGAACAAGTTCAGGGGGGGTTTCTCACCACAAACAACTCTCCATAAATCCCTAGGAGGACAGAACTACCCAAAAGGCTGGCTCCAACATTCCCTGCCTGAGGATCTGCTCCTGTGGCCAAATTCCCTCCCAAACAAGTTTAAAATCTGGGGTTGCCTCAGTTCTACACCCCACCTAAGCTCCTATTTCTCTCATTCTATCAGTCTCCCCAAATATTTGGTGACCCTCATTTATTTCACTGTTTCTTACAATGCTCTGCTCCCAATTTCTTTTGTTCTCTGCCTTAATATTATGTCTCTTCAGCAATTTATAGCCCTGAAGTTCACTACATATAATATAGAAATGACCTTTCATTGCAGTGGGTATTCCCTGTTCCATTTACACCTCTGCTTCCAGCTGCCTTAGGATCTGGAATTTTCCTCTTTTTATTGCTTGGGTGACTCCTGTGTGTCTCTATCACTCTTAAGAAAATGATAATCTGTTTTATAACCTTGCTTCAGCAAAGCTTTATTTATTACAGCACACTGAACCACAGGTATTCACAATTCCACAGGGAAAAGAAGTTCACCTGGTACTGCAGCACAGTGCCTTCCTTATTCTGATGCAAGTAAAATTCAGAGTAAATAAAAGAAACTTCTTTTAGGCTGCACAACAGGAGATTAAAAGGAAAAGAGGTTCAGTGTGGACCATTTCCAAATCAAACTGGCAAACAGGTTGAAGTCATGATCACATCAATGCAATCAGACTTAGAGAACTTCCAAATTAAGGTTTTAATCATAGTAATGCTTTTATTCCTGCAGCACCAATGGCAGGAGATGATCCCTCAGTGTTCCTACAGGAGATGGGCAAGTGTGTTTTCCCCAGGATGTGGTTGCAAGTAAATACAACTCAGCAAAGCAGCTGAATAACTTCATTTTTAGCATCACTAAAATATATTTGATAATACACTGAGTATTTGATAATACAGCTGAGTATCCACTCAAACATTTTGCAGCCCAGCCCCTGATCACTGGGATTTCCAATTTCAAAAATGCAATCAAATTTAAAAAAAGGACCCAAGGAATTGACTTTACACCTGGAGACAGAAACACTCTTCCAGTTCCTTTTACCATGGAATATAGGAGCTCCATACACTTTCTTTTTTTTTTTTTTCTTCCATCCCTCCTCCCTAAGTTCCAGATTTGTGGGATTAAACATATGACAGCCTTTGCTTGGAGTTTACATCACTAGGAAAGATTTTCCAAGGCTGTGGAGAAAATGGAGATTAGTCCTGCCTTGCTCTGCTTTTGTTCCTGACACATTTGGAGAGCACAGGGGAGGAGGAAGCGCTCCAAGGCAGCGCCAGGAAGGCTTAGCCCCATTTCACACCACTTAATCACAGATTACAAATAGCAGGGGACAAGAAATCAACTCTTCTCCCATTCCCAAACATTCTGGAATTTGTTTCTAAGCATGTTTTTCTCTGAGGAGGAAATAGCTAATTTAACATGCTTATTAAGACAAAGGGATGAGCTCTATCCTGTTTTTAATTGGGTTATATCAAACCTAGATGGAAGGGATGTGTTTGTGTGGTTTTTACTGCAGAGCAATTAATTTAATTTACCATTTCCATTCTGCTTGTTATTAAATCCACTACAATTTAATACCTAAATTAATTAATACCTAAACAACCATGCAGCAAAAAGTAAAAAGTCCATGAAGTTGAAGAGCAAATAGCAGGGATGTGGACTCCCAGGGATGTGGACTAATCATGGAATTCTTGCAGCATTGCCTGTTTTCCCATTGCAAGAGTGCACAAACACAACATATGGGCCATAAAGTGCTGCACACCCCAATGCAGAGCTCCCAGGGGCAGGCAAAGAGGAATTTAAATCTTCACAGCCACTCATCAAAATCGTGGAATTGGGATTGGGAGGGACCTTAAAGCTCATCCAGCTGCCATGGCAGGGACACCTTCCACTGTCCCAGGCAGCTCCAAACCCTTCCAGCCTGGCCTTGGGCACTGCCAGGGATCCAGGGGCAGCCCCAGCAAATCTGGGAAACATCTCCAGCCATCCCCCAGCTCCTCCCAGGAAGGTGTGAAACTTCTCAGCCCCTGTCCTAAAACTACTTTCCACCTTCTGCTAATGCTGCACATCCAGATGCACAAAAGCCGAGGAATGTGTCATGGAAAAGAAATCCTGATTTTTTTCCTACCTTTAGGGATGGAGTTGGTTTGAACACAGGCAAGGAGATGTAGTTCTTTGAATTCTGAAGCTCCTGGCACTCAGTGAAATGCAGAATGCTGAAGAGAAGGAATGGGAACAATTCCTTACAGAGGGAGAGGTTCAGAGCTGAGTTACAGGTCAAGGGAAAATTGCTGCCTCACAAAAGCTCCATTCACCAGGAGCAGAGCATGAGAAATTGCTGCTGTGAGATGAATGCATTCCTCCCATCAGATGATTAATAAAAAGATAATGACTCCTTCCAAAAAGGCAATGGTTTGATATTATTATTTTTGCCTGTGTCACACCAGAGCATGTGGGCAACGAAAAAAATCCTTACCAAGGCAGAACACTAAATTCTTCCCCTGAATAAAAGTTCAAATACCATTAAGTAACCCATTGTACAGATGAAAAAGGCCCAATTGAGACTAAGAATAAATACCTGGAATTCCCTCTCCTGCTCTTCATTTTGGAGACATGAAAAACCATCACACTCGAGGCAGAGTAATGAGTTGCTGTGGCTTTTTTGTGCAGTTTGAATGCTCGAAGCACTTCATGGATTTTATGGTGCCATAATACAAAATTTGCAAATACATAGAACACTATTAGCATTGGGAAGAGATTTTAAATGCTAAGATTTAAGCTTAGTACAGAAGTCCTACGAACAAGTGCAACAACTTGTGAATGGCAATAGATAAATTTTACAGCAGAATAAATAGAGGTTTTGATAGTTAATAACTTCCTAATTTGTTTTAGAGAAGATTAATGTTAAATAATCTATAATTTTTCTTTTTTGGATAGATGTACACCTATTTGGACTAACCTGCTTGATTTATTTTTAGCCCATAATGGATTTATTTGCATTACCTATAAATAAAATAACACAGCCACATCTGTAGGAGATATATTGTCACCAAGTTACGATGTGACAGTGGCACTTCCAAAAATGTCCCCACCTCCTGCAAGCTTTACTGGCGTGCCACAGCGAAAGGTTAAAAATACCAATAAATAATGATTCCAGAATCATCACAGCAGTGAAAACACATCATTTTGGCATGACAAAACCATAACTCACAGCAAAATTACTCTGGTGAGCAGGAGGTGAGTGCTCTTTGGTTCCAGGTTGTTTTTTCTCTTCCCAGAGGTTTCTCTGCTGTTCCCTATTGCAGATTTGTCTCATTCTTCTGGGCAGAGCCAAGATGAGACCTTGGATTAAAGCCAAGCTGCCCAATTTCATGGCACTGCCCCTGGCACCTGAAGCCTCAGGATTTGAGGTGTATATTTCCATCTATTTGTAACCCTGCAGTTCTTTAGTGTGTAACTCTGCACTCCACACCCAGGGCCAGCTGCTGCTGCTGTCCCATTTTGGGCAGACACAACAATTCCTCTCCAGGCCTGGCAGTCAAGGACACCTCACTGCCTCAGGGCCAGAGATGAAAACAAAAGTGAGCTGGGGGAGCAAACTGGGGGTCAGTGCCTTCATTGCCTGGAGCTGGGATTGGAGGGTGAACCCCCAAAGTGCCAATGGCCCAAAGTGATCCAAGTGTGGAACCCATGAGCCCTGGAGCATTTTGGGGGCAGCCCCTGGGGGGCTTGGGCTGCCCTGGATGCACCTGAAGGGCTTCAACCAACAGAACTGCTTCTTATTCCCTTAATTTTGTTTTTAGGCAGCCCCAGAAGCCATCCCAGCCAGCTGCCCTGGGCTGTTTTGCAGGCAGGGGCACATCTGGGGGTTGGATTCCCTGGGGTCGGGTCTCCGGCAGCCCCAGCGCTCCCGACGTTTGTGTTTCCCTCCCCGTTGTTTGCTACAATCCCAGCCAAGAGCTCACACAACAAAAATCCATCAGAGTAACTCCTCCAGCAGCCATTCCAGCTGCCAGCTTCACCTGCAGTGCTCCAGCTTGTGCTTTGATGTTTTTTCCTTATCTCTCATATACTCACATATATATATATATATATACACACACACACACATATTTGTTTTTTCCCCAGGATCTATCAAAACTCCCTTTACAGCCCGAGGAAATAAACTCCCAGCTAAATTTTAAAAAGCCTTAAAGTAGCAATTAGACTGAACCTAAATCAATTGGCAGTTTATCACTTGTATAAAAAGTGGCCTCTCCACAATTTTTTTATTGCTCTGTCTAGAACTTTGCTGTGGCTCTGAAAATCTTCACAACAGATCTACAAGTGTGGGCTTTTCAAATTTTCTGTCTTATCAGAAAGAAGATGAAGGTGGCATTAGTAACACAATTAGCACTCAACTTGTTTCAAGCTGTTAATGCTCAGCTTATTTTTAAGTTCTTTTTATTCTCACCTCACCTGCAGCTACGTAAATAAAATCCAGACAGTTTCCACAACACAGACACTGAAATGTGAGCTCTGCTTTCAGCAGGATTGGAGATAATTAAAAACAACTCAGCTCTCAGCACTTTCAAGTTCAGTTCGGGAGGGGATGCTCTTCCAGCTCAAGGTTTGCTGCTGATTTTAAAACACTGAACCATCAAACTCCAATTTAACTCCAACAACAAAATAATGAGTGGGGGGGCGGGACAGGGAGCTCTGAGGTGGAACTCAAAGCAGCAGTGTCTTTGGAGATGGGATAAAATGGAACTGAGTCCCTGGCTGTGCCATGGCTCCCGAAACAAAATCATGGGCAGCCTTTGTGTTGGAGTAAAAAAGAGAAGAAAGAGCCTTTTTCCCTCCCAATTAAATTATTGCCAGAAAATATTTCCTTGCTGACAAAGTGTGTCCTTCTAAAGGAAGGAAAAGCTCTGTGCCAGTAGCAAATGAGAATCTATATGGAATTTCTGGTACAGAACACATTCTCTTAACCTGGAGGTAGAAGGATTTCTAATAGACAATCAGCATATTCATAAAGGAACTGGGATACTTTTAAGATAACCCTAAATGCCAACAAATCTCAGAGGAGGAATGCTGTGTGTTAAAATAAAATCTGATTTGGGGAACAGGTATTAATTGGGGGTGGTTTTCTTCCTTTTAATTATGGGGTGGACTTAGGACACGCAGAGATTGAACACATCCCTAAACCTTCAAGCTCCACAGTAATTCTTGGGGCAGTTCATCCTGCCCTCTGTTAGAGGGCTTTAAATGAATGCCTTCATTACAGGAGTGGTTAATAGGATGGACATCAACAACAACAAAATCAGCACCACAAGGGCACAAACAAAAAACAGGAATCAATCTGTCTGTGTGATACATTCGTCCTGTGCCCACCAAAATGGAAATCTGGCACTGAATTAAAGATGAGGTCGGGAGAGTCAGAGAGCCCTGACAGATTCTGGAGCGTTAACTCTTGCTATAAATGCAGCTGTCATGCCTGACAGCCATTTAACCAGGCAGAAATTCCCAAATAAATTGGTGCCCGTGCTGGGAGCTGCTCCCCCTCTCCCACAGCTGAGGGCTGACCTTTGCAGAGCACCACAAATTACCAGGAATATTCAACACTCAGTTTGATGATGCTGTTCCTGACACACCATCCCCAACAAAGATTTATGTCCTACACACCAGAAGCTGAATAAAGTTTACCTGGAAAAAGCTGAAGTGCCTCGAGGAGTGCAGCTCTGGAGAAATCAACAACATCCCACCTCCTGATGTTCCATTCATTAAAAGTATAATATAGATGATAATTATAAAAGAGGATTTTCTTTTGTACTCCTGTACTCATTTTAATTAGAGGCCATAACCCTCTTCCTGCTGTATTCACGCCTCGTGTTTTTCTGTCACCAATATTAATTATTTCATTATAAAAAGAGCAGCCCAAGCTTTGAAGGCAATGAGGTAGAGATCCAAAGGTGGACTGTGGGACAGGATGCACAAATCATCAAAAGCTGAATAAACTCAACTGTAAAAACTGTGGCATCCAGTGTGCAGCACTTGTTAGACCTGAAAGGGTATTTTAAAACTGCTTCAGGCTTGAAAAAAATGCTGCCTAATTAATCAGGAGCGCATCAAGCTCAGGCAGTGAGCAAAGTCAGGAATTGTGGCTGCTGTTAGGGAAGCAGAGCATTGTTTTCTGGGGGAAAACAGAAGGAAGCAAAGCGTGGAAGCAGGATGGATGTGGGGTTTGCCTTTGTGAACTGGAATGGGAATGAGCCCTGAGGCTGGAGAATCAGAGAGGGGAGAAATGAGGATGTTCTTTGGGCTCCAGGCAGGGGCAGGCGCCTGAACCAACAATCCTGGCCCTAAACCATCATCTTCATCCATACATTTCCCTTCAGGGGAATCCCATCACCTTCAGGTGATGCCTCAGGGTTTGGCTTTTCCATGTTTCAGGTTCTGTGCTGCTTTAGTGTGTGGGTCTGGGTTCACATCAGGGGATGCTGAGCTCTGTGCACAGAGCAGGGAGACAAAACAATTCCTGCTCCAGCTGGGCACCAAGGACAAATGAGCCAAATCTCAGCCAGGAGCACAAACCCCGTGGGCTGCAGAGAGAAAAACAAGCAGGGTGGGACTGCAGGGGCTGAAGCTGGGATGGGACAATGAACTGCAAGGTGCAAATGGAGCAGAGCTGATCCCAGGGAGAGACCCCGGCAGCGCTCGGGGATTTTGGGGCCATTTTGGTTCATCTTGGGTGCAGCCCTGGCTGGGCTCTGGTGCTGCCCCAGGTGGATCCATGGAGGAGATCCTTGGGATAAATCCCTGCTTTATTCTGGGACTCTGCCCAGCCCCTGCTCCAGGCCAGCCTGCACAGAGCATCAAAGGCTCACAGAGAACCCCAAAAGGATTTTCTTCCCCCAGCCCTGCTGTCTGTGCACTGGAACACCTGCCCCAACACCCTGCTCTGTAATTTAATGATTAATATTATTTCTGTGGTGCGTTAACATTAAAGAGAACACTTGGAAGATTTTTTTTCCCTAGTGTTTATGTGTTCAACTGAGCAGGCAACAAAGCAAAGTCACTTAGGATACATCCAACACTACTCAATAGAAAGAGGTAGGAATAAATCCTTTAACTGTGACTACACAAATCCTACACCTTATCTGTAATTATCTGACTGGCAGGTGACCCAAACATGAAACTTGACAGCATTTGTGCACAGAAAGTTCATTGAAAAGCTATTTTTCTGTCTTTATCTGTTATTTATAAGCAACTTCCAGCACTGGGAACCACAGTGTGGGCAGTGTTCCACAGATCAGCCCCCCAGCTGATTTAATGCACTCCAAAGTGCAAACAAACAAGCAGAACCCTGGTTTTGCAGATTTTAGTCTTTGAGTAATGCCTGTGGCTTGCTGAAAATCCTTTTTTATTGGAAATTGAATATGTCAGCTCAGCCATCACTTTAATTTGTTTTAAAAGATTTATTAGGGTTTGATGGTTTTCCTCTTGCTTGATTTTCATGTGTTTTCCTGATGAAATTAAAATCATTGGAGCTTCCACTAGAGAAGAACTTCATCAATGTGTCAGGGAGAGCACGATTTTAATAAAACACTTCGGGAAACTTTCCTGAGGAAACATTTTTTTAAACTTTTGAGGAGGCACAAGGAGCTCATGGGGCTGGAGAAAGGCAAAAGCACAGCACTAACAAGGCACAGAGCTGAGCTTTACATTCTGTGTTTATTGCAGAGCTGCTCTGAGCTCTGCTCCTCTTTAGCAGCACAGTCACAGCTCTCCCCTGCTCCTTGTGCTCACGGTGGAAAATCTCAGTATTAACAGCTCCTCCTGACAGCCTTCAGGAGGGTGCTTTAACCCTCCCTGTCGCTGAAATATTCACTGCAATAAACCTGTAACTCAAATATTCACTGCAATAAACCTGTAACTCAAATATTCACTGCAATAAACCTGTAACTCACCCCTGACGCTGCTGCTCAGGCAGGAGGGGGAGGCAGGGCAGCTCCAGCTGTGCCTTTCTCAGAGGCTTTTCCAGCTGTGCCTTTCTCAGAGACTTTTCCAGCTGTGCCTTTCTCAGAGGCTTTTCCAGCTGTGCCCCCTGGATGCCCCCCAGCTGGGGATGGGGGACCTTGGGCTCCCTGTGACACTGCTTGGGGGTCAGATTTTCCATTCCAGATTTTTTAGGAGGGATTCAGGCACGTCCCTTATCTTTTAAGGTGTTTTTTTATCTTTTCAGCTGCACCCACCGTGATCATTTCACCCCTGAGAGCCAGCACAGGTCTCCCATAGAACTCTCAGCATTCAGAATGGAGAATTAACAGAGCACTCTGAAAAACACCAGGGAATGCCAATTAAATATTGGGAAGGAATTCTGCCCTGGGAGGGTGGGCAGGGCCTGGCACAGGGTGCCCAGATCCCTGGAAGTGTCCAAGGCCAGGCTGGGATGGAGCTTGGAGCAGCCTGGGATGGTGGAAAATGTCCCTGCCCATGGTAGGAGGCTGAACAAGAGCTTTAAGGTCCCTTCCAAAGATCAAGATCATCAAGTTCAACCATGCTTCAAAATACAATTTTCAAAAATCTAAATGGAGAACAGCTAAAAGCTCTGCCTAAATCCTGTGAGCAACGCCTGCATCTCTGCATTGCTGGAGCCACCAGCAGGGTCCTGGCACATCCTTTAGGTCTTTCCTCCCTCCTTTTCCAGTTCAATTCCCATTCCAGTTCTGTTCATCCCCACACTCCTCCTGCTCCCTGTGCCAAGACCATCCCCTGCCTCCACACAGGAGCTCAGGTCCCCATCCAGAGGGGAAAAAAAAGCTCATTTATCCATCCTGCCAATTTCTAAAAGTCTGAAAGTACTTAACATTTATAGGAACATTCTTGCCTGCAAATAAGATAAGGAAACACAAGAATTTGGTGTAAATGCTGATCACTTTGTGATAAGGAAAAGATGGAAAAGAGTACAAAATTATTTTCTCTGTTATTGGATCGATGTGCAATTGATTAATTTGGAGGCACGGATTGAGATTTCTCTTATCTCTTATTGATGTGGTGGCTGCAATCTTTCAAATGAACAGTCTAGACTTCCAATTCACATGAAAAAAAAAAAAAAGTGGATTTTTTAACCACCTCATGCATGATACTGTGTGCTTTTACCTCCATTTCTGGCTGGATATGAAAATTGGCAACTTGTCCTGTTTCGAGCTTCTCTGGTGGACAAAAGGATGAATTTTCTTCTCCAGCACAGCCAAATCCAAATGTGCAGGCTGGGATTTTGCCAGATGACAATGAACTCCCAGCTTGTTTTTAACAGAGCTCCCAGATTGATTATTAAATGATTTCTGAAAGGCAAAGGGATGCTGTTGGGACTGACCTAAATAGGAAGTGTCAGTGTTGATAAATTCTTCAGCAAATGTAGAACAGGTGAAGGCTCACATTTCAGTAATGATGTGCATTCCCAGCCACCAGCAATAATTGGGAACTGCTTCTTCTGTTTGTGCCCTGCTCAGAGCAATTGCTGGAACAGCAGTTAAGGTGTGAACATATTTTATATTAATTTAGCTCCCTGTCCCACTCCCCTGCATCCTGCCAAAGCTGTGCCTCCTCCATTCCCTTGATCTTCAGTCCTAAAGATGCAGCAGCAGCTCTGACATTGATCAAAGTTTCTGGACTCCCTCTAAGCCAGCCAAAATCCAGTGAGCAAAGTCCAGCCAGGATCAGGGAGATGGAGACATTCTTGAATTTTGAGGTGAAATAACTTATGGAGAGCTTGGGTGTTGTTTCACTTAAATCTGTGTTCACACATTCTGCAGTTGTCCAGGTCCCTTGTCCTGTCCACTGGCTCAGCACATTGTAATTGAAATTACCCAGAATACAAAAGGGAGTAATTAAAAAAAATAAAGGGTAGAAATGAAATATTTTTAATGCTTTTCTTTTCCTGTTAAGGAATAGTTTTCCATGAAGTGCTGTTCCCTTTTTCTGGGCACAAAGGGAGGTACTCATCCCTGCCTCTAAAGCACAGAGAGATCATTTACAAGAGCTTGCAGTGCCAGGACAAGAGGGAA
The DNA here is from genome assembly GCF_963513975.1 of Fringilla coelebs. NCBI lineage: Eukaryota > Metazoa > Chordata > Aves > Passeriformes > Fringillidae > Fringilla > Fringilla coelebs. Next base: position 23,397,623 of record NC_140036.1, read on the forward strand.
TGGCTTCAAGCTGCCAGAGGGCAGGGATGGCTGAGAATTTGGGAAGGAATTCCTCCCTGTGAAGGTGGGGAGGGCTGGGATGGGATTCCCAGTGCAGCTGGGGCTGCCCTGGATCCCTGGCAGTGCCCAAGGCCAGGCTGGGCAGGGCTGGGAGCCACTGGGATGGTGGGAGGTGTCCCTGCCATGGCAGGAGGATGAACAAGGTGATCCTTAATGTCCCTCAAACCATCCCATGATTCTGTGATTCCCATTTCTGGGACCTCTGGCACAGCAGCAGTTTATTCCTGCTGCTCCCAGCCTGCCTAATTCTCTCTCATTCAGCAGGACATTCATTCCCAGAGCTTTCTAAGAAAAAATAAACTTCTATGAACATAAATCCTGCACCAGGGTTGCAAAGGGAGGGGGATATTTAATGTTAATCATTATTAATATGATCTCCCCATTATCCTAAATTAAGTCTCATCCCAGTTAATCTAAATAAGGGTGAAATTAAAGCAGCTCCAGTGGGCTCAGCAACTGCTGCAGCCTCACCTGGCAGGTCTCTGTCCCACCTTTCCCACCTCTCCAGGGCTAATTTCCCATTAAACCCCTGATTAGCCCCCTGGGCAGCCTCCTTCTTGATCCCAAGGACAGTGGCACTAAGAGGACTAAAGATTATATCCTGGAGCAGCACAGATTGTCACTCTCCTGCCAAAAAGCCACTCCCAGGGCACTCTGAGCACTCAGAAGTCATTTTGGGAATAAACAACTTCCAGAAGAACTCCTGAGTCTCCCCTCAGAGCCCTGACCCCGTTTTAGGTGGCCAAGAGCTCATTAGCATTTTGTGCAATTACACACCCACTCATGAGCTCCATAAAATCCACTCAGAGCCTTCCTGCTTTCAACCCTGCTGATGATGTGGTTGCAACAGGAATCCGAGAACTGGGATTTGTAATCTCATTTTGGAGCTGGAATCCCAGAGCCAGGATGCAAAATATCCTGTTAGACCTCACCTCTACTACTCTCCATAAATGTATTTATTGTGAGATTTTTAGGAGATCCTCCATCTCTCTGCAGCAGAATTTCCATGATGGTTTTTCCTGGATGTACATATTTTTTCTGCCAATCTTCCTCAATGCACACTCATAATTCTTACCTTTGTGGTGTTGCTTTTACATGAACATTAATTTGATTATATCCTGCTAATAAACAGCATTATTAGCTGCACAGCTCCTCATGTTATTCTGATAAATTAAGCTCTAGCTCATTAGTACAATAATTTCTAAAAATCAATATTTGGATGGTTTACAGACAAGGAGCTCCGAATTGACTTCGTTCCCTCAATAAATAATTTATCACCAAATATTTCTAATAAACCATGCTCCCAACTCTCCTGAAGTTCATTATCCAGGCTGCCATTTAAATATATGCAAAATATCAACCCAAATATCCAGGAACACAAATCTCAACCTCTCCAGAAATGAGCTGGACACTTCTGCTGTCACCTGTAAAGCTTGGCAGGAGAGCTCACCAAACACCTCTGTGAGTGTTAGCACTGGAATCCAAAATATTTGGGATTTATTCCACTTTCATTGAGAAGGGTGACTCCAAAAAAGGCCTGGGTGACAAAGATCAGCCCCTGGATCAGCTTTGTGCTTGATGTAATCCACATCTGGGTAAAATTCCATCCAACCAAGCAGAGTGGCTGGAGAACAGTGGGGGAGACTGGGGAAAGATTTCTCCAGAAAAACCATTTCCATCCCAGCTCTCACCCTGCCTGGGCTCTGGGCATGAGGATTAAAGCAGCATGGCAACGCTCCAGATAAACTTGCTGGGAAAATTAGGAGCTCTTTCCATCAGTATTGGATTTTTTTCTCTCATATTTGAGCTTGGACTCAGTTCTGTTAATTTTGCTCCACACTCTCGCAGCCCTTGATTTGGGCACGCGTACAGATGCCAAAAGCCAGGAAAATCCTTTGCAATCCTCAAATGACAAAAACCAGTGGTGCAGGACAGCACTAAACAGCAGCACTTGGGTTTTGGCTCTGGCTCCTCAAGCAAGATCCAAAACACAAACAGGAATTTGGAACAAAACTCCAAAACTCGGGCACCGCCCTCCAAAGCACCCAGAGACACAAAAGATGACTTTGACAACCAACAAAGAACTACCTATTTTTTTATAATTTTTTTTTATGATTCTCCCCAAAATTGAAGCTATTTTTTCCAGCGGGGTGTCAGCTGTAAACATGAAATCCATGGCATGAGGGATGGTTTGTTCAGCGCTGAGATTGCTCAAGAACAGCTCGGAATGACCCTCCCGGCGGTGGCAAAGTCGGTGTCAGCTTGAATTACAAGTTACATAAATCCCAGTTACACAAGTTATAACCCTTCAGAGCTGCTCCAGCTCGTGCACTGAATTATTTGGCCAAGTTTCCCTTTCTGTTTGCAAATCAGACTGGTTCATTTCATGTTTGTTTTTTTTTTTTTTTTTTTGCCTGCTCTGCCATTTTCCCACTTTTCCCCTCTCTGTTTCCAGGAAGAAGCACTGGCCAAAACCCAGCCCAGAAATTCTCCATGAATATTCCTAATCTGGAGAAAACGGGATGAGGTTGAAAGAAAACATCTAGAATAACACTAGGTGGGTAAATTGGGTCAAATAACTAATCTAACCCTCCTCATGCAACCAATTCTTCTAAAATCCAATCCCATTTTATGGGAAACAAAAAAAAAAAAACCCTGTCATTAAGCTACTCCTTAAATCTGTGTTCAGTGTGTATTTAACTAGAAGAGGGCAGGAGTTTTAGCAGAGCATCTCCACATAAGTTGGCCTAAGTACCTCTAATATTGGCATTTTACTCAGTAATTAACATAATTTACACTATGGAGCTTATTTGCTTTCCAAAAATCAATCCCTCTGCTCTGATATGTTCCCGAGGAAAAAAGTAAAAAGAAAAGAAAAAAGATAAAATCTATTTCCAAAGACTTTTATAGAGTAAAATCATTTAGTTGCTGGATGGATTTAGCTGCCCTGCTGTGAGGTCAAACCTAGGAGGGAGATAATGTCCTGGTGGGTTTACAGCTCCTTTCTTTAAGCATTCTTCTCCACTGCCCTTCCTTCACCATGAAAAGAAAATTTAATTTAACTACTCCCAACCCCAGCCTCTAGGTGTGCAGGTTTGCTTTAAAGAGAAAAATTCCCTGTACAGTTTATAGAGATAACATGCAAAATAGGAAAATAAATACAGAAAGGTAATGTGTTTTAAAGCCTAGACACAGAGAAATAATAATAATAATAATAATAATAATAATAATAATAATAATAATAATAATAATAATGAGGAGGAGGAGGAGAAGAAGCAGAAGAAGAAGCAGAAGAAGGACAAGACGGACGGAGAAGGACGGAGAAGGAGAAGGAGGAGGAGGAGGAGAAGGAGAAGGAGGAGGAGGAGGAGGAGGAGGAGGAGGAGGAGGAGGAGAAGGAGGAGGAGGAGGAGAAGGAGAAGGAGAAGGAGAAGGAGAAGGAGAAGGAGAAGGAGAAGAAGAAGAAAAAGAAGGAAAAGAAGGAAAAGAAGGAAAAGAAGGAAAAGAAGGAAAAGAAGGAAAAGAAGGAAAAGAAGGAAAAGAAGGAAAAGAAGGAAAAGAAGGAAAAGAAGGAAAAGAAGGAAAAGAAGGAAAAGAAGGAAAAGAAGAATCTGTTGAAAATTCCCCCCCATGCCATGGGTTTGTAACTCAGCCACAGTTCTCAGGTTTCTCCTCTCAGAGCAAAGCAGCACATCCCTCCCTCTCCCCAGCCTTGAATCCCTTCTGTCCCCTTCCTCCTGTGACTTGTGTCCCCTTCCCTGGTGCCTCCTGCCCTTCCCAGCCCAGGCTGCTCCAGCTGTGGGCACAGCCAGGTGTGGGGAGTGACAAATGATGCTCTGTGCCTCGTTCTCCCTGACTTCTCCTGATTTAGCTCTGTGGAAAGGTCAGCTTTTGTGTCAGACACCAGGGTTTCACAGCAGATTCCTGCTTCCTACATGACTCTGGCTCATGTTTTCACCTCAATACATCAGAGCAGGTAGGGAGTGAGAAATAACCTGCTCATCCCTGCAGGGTGACACAGCGCCTTTCTTGGGGGCTGGAATGACATTCAGCTCCCAAAGCATCCAAATTCCCAGCCAGGAAACAAAACAAGCTGCAGTTTTGTTTAGTAATATTTTTCACAATTTTAATATTTTTAATTCAATGAATTTGGAGCCCCTCAGTTACAGCCAGTTTAAAGGAGGGGCTCCAAATTAATTAACATGTCACATTTTGCTCCAGCACACAGCTGCATTTGCTTGTAGGAAAAATATTATTATTTTCCAGCAGTGTGATCACTTTGTCCCCTCTAATAAACAAGTACAATTTGAAGTTCAACAGGTTGTCAAGGAGGGGCTGTATCTGCATCAGGGAGATAACACACCTGGACTCCAGCAGAGCAGGGGGGTGCTCAGCACTCCATGGCACATTTGTGAGGGGGAAATAGAGCATGCAACTAATCCTCCAGAGGGCTGGTGTTTCATTTGAGGAGATTTACTCCATGCTCTGTTTCACCCACCCAAAACCAGTTATTTTAATTCAAGGCATTTGTGCCCGACCTTTTTTTTCTTTTCCCTATTAAGATTTGGTGCTTTTCATTTGGAAAAATAAAAATATTTTTTTCTGTTTTTCTTGTGCCTAATTGGGATGGCTGAAATGCAAGTTTTTTTGTTTTTGGGGTTAAATTAAAACAATGCAGAGCATCCTCAGATTCCTCTGAAGGCAGACTCAGAGGATTCACAAGAGCCCAGAAAAAATTCTGTCTCCTTGTTGCTTACAAACTGTATTTTATTGTTTAGGGGCAACAAAAGGAGGGCTCAGCAGTTTGAGTCACCACTGATGTAACATTAACATCCTGTCCATTCTGGGCCTGAGGCAAAACCCACTAAAATCAGAAGAAATTCCATCAGCTCCAACAGGTTTTCTATTAGACTCTACCTCAGCAATTCTCAGGGTGAGGTCTGGGCTGTGGATAATGGGAAAGGTCTCATTGACTTCAAGGGAAGTAGAATTGCTCCTACTGCAGCTAATGGGCAAAAAAAAAATAAATGTTCTGTTCTGTTTTCCTGCTTCTGGTGTGAGGAGAAATTCTGGGAATGACACCTCTGGTCCATTATTTACCTTCTGTGAGGTTTTATGTTATAGGGACACAGGAAAACAAGGGAAGCAGAATTCCTGAGTGCATCTTAAAAGCATCAATCGCATTTTCAAAATACTCAACCCTATTCTCTAATCTCCCTCCTCTGTGTTTTTGAGGGTATGAGAACAGAGTTACCTTTGAACTGGTTTAGATTTGGGGAGGGTTTTTCCCTGCTTTTCTTTCAGCAATGCCATTCACCAGTGGCCTGCTCCCAGGAGCTCGCAGCTAATGATGTACAGCTCCTGCCACAAAGGCTTTATTTGCTCTCCAGCTCCATTTGTTGAACAAGATCAGAGTTCTTGCTTTGTTAGGACTTTTTTTGGGATGTGTTGTGAGGAGCCAGCTGTCAAAAACTCCAACCTGAGAATTAACTCCAGTCACTGTCAGAGCTAAAATATGTTATTATGCCTGTACTGCAAGTGTCTGTGACTGATTTAAATGATGCCTAACACAGACTGCTTAAAGCAAATTTAAATCTCTATTTATAGTGTGTAATCAGCTGTCTGGCACAAGCCTCCCTATGGAGACATTCCCATCTTTTCTGGTGCCTCTATGGCTATTCCTGGAATGTCACCACATCCAAAACACACTCCACGAGTAAAGCTACAGCCAAAGGAAATTTAATTTCCCTTCAGTACACACTGCAGAAGTATTTAGGGAAATGCTCCTCAGAGACCATTTCCCCTGTAGTCTGAAAAACCCTTGTGTGGCATCTGACCCTTGAGAAAGCAAACAGAGCCAGGACAAAGCCAAAACTTCCCCAAACGAGTCCTTTTGGCCAACAGCTTTCTCCAGAGATGGGATAGGGAAAGAAAAAATCGCTTCAAACTCACAGGGGCAGGCTGGGGTGAGTTATTGGGATGGAATTGTTCCCTGGGAGGGTGGGGAGGGCTGGGATGGGATTCCCAGAGCAGCTGGGGCTGCCCCTGGATCCCTGGCAGTGCCCAAGGCCAGGCTGGACACTGGGGCTGGAGCACCTGGGACAGGGGAGGTGTCACCATGGCAGGGGGGGAATGGGATGATCTTTGAGCTCCCTTCCAACCCAAAAAATTCTATGACCAAATATATTTGGTCTGTGCGATCGAATGAGATTTTTATTTCAGGCTGCACCAACACTTTTTAGCTGTTGCTACTCACCCAGTACCTTTATACCACAAAAAATTAGCCATGGAAAGACCTAGAAACTTCCTAAAAGCTTCAGAACCTGCTGCTTCTGGCTTGCTCTCTCCTACAGCAGCTCCAGAAGCTCCTCTGCCTTCCCACCCCAGGAATTTCCCAGGTTTATGCTCCAGCTTGTCCAAGAACAGGACAGTTCCAATAACGCCAGCAGCCTGAATGACACTGATTTGCTGCCTCAGATTTCACCACCCAAATCCAAAACATAAAAAGAAAAAGATGAGGAACATCTTTGGAGACACTTCTCCCAATAACCCCACGTGCAGGACTTGGACTTGCTCAAACACCAAACTAAAACACACTCGGCTAAAAATTCAGCTCCTACTAAAGATTCATATTATCACCACCAAGGACGTTTTTCCACCTCATCCTGGCTACAAAATCACGTTCTGTTCTTCTACTGCACTTCACAACATTTTAAAAGGCAAACTGCAGCCTTTAGAAAGTCAAAAAGCAAACCCCAACTTCCTTTCTAATTTGAATCCTGTTGTCACAGAGCAGGAGCAGATGTGCAAATGTTTGTTTACTCGGTTCTTGATAGTAGGCATTTGCCAGCAGATGCATGAAATTAATTTCTGCCCTAGTATTAAAAATCATTTCCTCCATTTAAATGTCTCCTTGATAAAGAAACAGGATCATGAAGTGGTTCAGTTGATGAAGCAGCACAAATAGAAACAATAGTTCCTATTTTAGGAGTGCTATTTCTATTTGCTTAGATTGCACAGGGTGTCTTGCAGGAAAACAAATAATTATTTTTCAAGTCTTCCATCCAAACATTTTCCTTTGGAATGTGCTTCCAAGAGCAGCATAGAAAAAGATGCATTTTAACTGCAAGAAAAGGAATTTTGATGTCAGGTGGGTTTCACACAGTCAAAGGAAAACGTAGGAATTCATGTCCTTGTTTTTCCCTCATTTTTCACTTTTGGGGAGCACAGGGAAGTTGCAAAACAACATTTTGTTCCCAGAGTATTTTTAGTTTGAGCTCAAGGACGTGTCCACAGGAAGTCTTTGAGGCTGACAGAGAGGAAGTGAGGGGAGTTTGTCCTGGAACCAGAGGAAATTCTTTTGGAATTTCCAATTCTGCAGTGGGATTTCAGAGAATTCCTGATGCTCACATGCCTATGCTCCATGGATTGCTAAATTCCTGATCCTACAGCCTCTGCGTTTCATAATAAATCTCAATAAATAAATAATTAAACAAAGGAAATAAATAAAGGGCTACCGTGGCGTTATCTCCTATAAATCCATGATTTTTAAGCAGAGCTGTCCCAGAAACTGAGAAATAAAAAAGTGGATTTAATCTTCCCACATAACCAACCAGCTGCCTCGCTGCAGCCACCAACCCAGTGACTCCCACAGGAGTTGTCTCCTCCAGAGCAGGTGGGGAGCACCAGGCTGGACAATTATTTCATGCCTTAAACATGGACTAGGCCCAGCATCAAAAAAATCTCCTGAAATTTCTAAAATAATAGATCAAATTTGGTTAATTTCATTGTTATGAGCCTGTAATAACTTCACTCTTATAAAAAATAAGTAAATAAATAATTAAAATGTTTTGTTTTCTGCAACCATCCTTTAACGATCAGTAAAGTGTTATTTCATAAGTGGCTCAAGAAAGTAGGAACGGCAGAACTGGAAGAAAGAGGATAATTGGAAAATGATGGTCTGAACTGCGCTTTAAATTGGTTACTTTGAATTTCTGCAAAGCCCCCACACCCCTGTCTGGGAATGCACCTCCCATCCCAGCTGCATTTCCCTCCACACAGGACCTGGAGCTAATTTATTTGCTTAATTTCAAGTGGCAAAGGAACAGTAACCCATCAGTCAAAGGAATGTTCCCATCTGGGAGAGTGTCACCTGTAAATCCATCGATTATCCCTGAGCTGGCACCGAGGCAATGACGTTGATGTATGGCTGTGTCACCCAGGCACTGGGACCACTGAGCAGGAAATTGTAAAATGGGACAGGTCTGGGACAGCCTGAGCCTTCTTTTCACAGTCTCTGGGCTTCACCATGCCCAAAACAACCAAAAAAATCCAAAACACCAAGCAAAGAACCCAAAAAACGACAACCAAAGCAAAACCACCACAAACCAAACCACACCAAACCACAAAATAAACCACCACAAACCAAAACCACAAATCACCACAAACCAAAACCAAACCAAACCACCACAAACCAAAACCACCACAAACCAAAATAACCACAAACCAAAACCACCACAAACCAAAACCACACCACCACAAACCAAAACCACCACAAACCAAAACCAAACCAAATCAAACCAAAACCAAACCAAACAACCACAAACCAAAACCAAACCAAACAACCACAAACCAAAACCACCACAAACCAAAACCAAACCAAATCAAACCACACCAAACCAAAACAACCACAAACCAAACCACACCAAACCAAACCACACCACCACAAACCAAAACCACCACAAACCAAAACCACCTCAAGCCACCACAAACCAAACCATACCAACACAAGAAAAGGAAAATTAAAGTACAACTGGTTGCACAGACTTTTCCAAGTCATGATCACTAAATTATTTCAGTTGGAAAAGACTTCCAAAATCATCAGGTTCCCCGCCAACCTGCGTTCCTAAACACCACATCCAGACTTTTTGTCAACACTCCCAGGAATGGTGAATCCAACCCTCCCTGTCCCAAATTCCTGACAGCCCTTTTGGTGAAGGAATTTTTCCCAATATCCAATCTAACCATCCTCTGGAGCAAACTTGAGGCTGTTTCCTCTTGTTACCTGGGAGAAAAGACTGATTCCCACCTGGCCACATGTTCTTTTCAGGGAGTTTAAAGGAGCAAATAACTCGGTGGGATTCCACCTCATTTCCACAAATACAACCAGAGCCCCACCACACTGAGCTCCTCTCAGGAAAAGGCCCCATAGCACTTAATTAATTCCTGAATTAATTTAAGCTCCACAACATGCCACTCCACTTCTCAAGACACTTTTTATCTGGGTCCCAATTCTGGTGTCTGCTCCTGGATTACTGGACCCATCCTGGATCTCTGTTCCTGGATCACTGGATGCCATCCTGTGGAGTAATAAATAAACATTCCCCTAAAAATATCCCTGCTGCTCCCTGCTGATGCTATCACTCTTCCAGACAAATGACCTGGGAGAGTGGCAGCTCAGAAATCCAGAATATTCTGGCATGTCCTGCCCTGTGAGGGCTGGAATCAGGAGCCAGAGCTGGTCCTTGCAATGACACCTGCAGGAAAGGCTGACTCGAGGTCTGCTGTAAACAAATTAAAAATTACTTCACTTGCCTACATTTTATCTCAGGTGAATCTCTGCAGTGCCTTGTATTAAAACCCTGCTTCAAAATCCAGTGTTAATTAAGCAATTAAGGATGGCAAGGCTGATTTTATGGCATCGTTCACCCCTGGGTGATTGTGCTGCGAGGTGAGCTCCACCTGCCACGTTTTATGGCCTTGTGAAAAGCTGGCTTCCTTTCCTCATTGCTTTTACAACAGCTTACAATGAATTCTTCTTTATGTATTTCAAATTATTTGCTTGATAACAAAGTGGTTTTATTGTTTGCCACATTAGCATAAGGTGCTGTCAGCTGGAGTTCAGCAGTGGTTGGAGACATATTTGCACTGGCAGCAAATTAAAGCACTCCAGATTAAAAAAAAAAAAACAACAACCTACAAAAGTACAGCAGCGACACTGGCCACAGATTTAGAAACAGAGAGGATTTTGGAATGCAGAAAATTCAGCTTGGGGAAGGAGGATGTGGACTGGTGAGTGTTGCTTATGAGATCAAGAGGCATTGGGGGAGGCAGGTGGGTCAAAATGATGGATTTTAGGAAGAAAATATCATTTGGACAATGCTCCAGGCACAGGGTGGGATGGTTGGGGTGTCCTGGGAAGGGCCAGCAGCTGGCATGGATGACCCCTGTGCTCCCTTCTGTGATTCTGTGAATTTGGGGACCAAATCTGTGTGATATTTCTTATTATGAGCATTTTGTACTGAAGAACCAAACAGAAACACTCATTAATAGAATAAAATGAGCTCCAAAGCACATGAAGGCTCAGTTCCCAGTTAAATCCAAATCCCACCTAAACTGTGCAAGGGCATTCCCAAAATTACTGATCAAGGCAAAGGAGGAAGAACATAAAATAATATTGCTTTTACTAAAAAACATGATTCACTTTGCTGGTGTGCCTGTACATGGGCATAATAAATACATTACACATGAATAATTTATCAGGATGTGTTTGGAGTAATGTGCATGCCTGGGAATATTGGTAATATTTTTAAATTCCTGTGATGCATTTGAAGCACAAGAGGACAAATGCAGCCATTACCCATCTCACACACCACGAAAACACCTGAACTCACCTTCCTCTTCCAAAAATAGAGAAAGCAGGAGTGAGAACAGGTTAGTTCTGGAGGTGAGCAAGAGATGGCAGTGGCCCACAGGAGGGCAGGAATTACAGACTCTGCTGGGACAGGGCATGGGCTGAACTGAAGGGTGAGAAGGATGGGGTTGTACAAATAATCCCCTGCACAAACTGAGCCCAGCTTGGAGCAGGGACTGTTTAATCTTCCTTTTGTAACTCCACCCTGAGCCAGAATGTCCCTGTGGGCCACACAACCAAAGACTCCTGGGAGCATTAAAGCTGGAAAACATCTCCAGGATCATCAATTCCAACCTTTGGCTGAATACAATCACAAAGTGCCACATCCACTCACTCTTGGAACACTTCCAGGGATTCCCCTATGGGAATAAATCAATAAAATATAAAAATAAATGAAAAGCCCATTCTTTACTCACTTAACTCCTTTTGATCCAGTTTTACAGAGCTGTGTGTGACTCCCAGGGGTCAGGAGCTCTCTTGCCAATCCCTTTGTTGATCAGTAACAAGTTATTCTGTATTTATTGGTCACTCCAGCCCTGGTGTGTACCTGCTGTAAAGTTGTTTGTGAGAAACAATTTTCATTTTTCTCAGGGTGTAAAACCAGTTTGTCCAGGTGCTGGTTGTTTTTCCTGAGGAATAGATTGTTGTGTTAATGAACTGCTCCCACCAGGATTGCTTCCACATGGGAACTTGCACAGAGCTGCCTTGGCTTAGCAGAAATAACAGAACAGTCCTGGTTTTATATTTTCCTTCATAACTTTTCTACCTTACTGCAACATTCCACCATCACCACGTGGATTAACTGGGTGCACTAACTGGAAATTGTGCCCATGTCCAGCGCCAGTCAGGATTATCCCAGGCTCTGGCTGTGGCCCCTCAGTGCCACCTCAGCAGGAGAAATATTAACAGGAACATCACTCCTAATGCCTTGAACAAACCTCCAGCCTGGTGTGCCACGGGCAGAGCATCACAGGGGAGCAGCAAATGGATTTGCTGGATATTAACTCCGAGAGAGGCAGAGGAATAAACGGCTGGGGAGGGTGGGGAAGCTGCAAAGACAATCAGAGGATTTGTGGTGAACGTTAATTAGTCACAAACTAGACATGAGCATTCCCATCAATCTCAGGAGGCCCAGGGAGCTCTTTCCTTCAAGGGCTGCTCCCTGCCCTTCACAGAAATCCTTTCCCACAGGCAGCAGGGCTGGAGATGCCCTTTCAGCCTGACACATCTCTGTTCTTTACTGCTCCTCCTTTAGCTGTGTTAGGGCGAGCCTGTGCCCATAAATTTGGCCACCCAGGAGGGGATTCCCTTGTGGATTCCCATTCTGCCCACTGCAACCACCAGCAGCTCAGGACAGGGATTGCTTCTTCCCCCACATTGATCTACACTGTGATTTTAAGGGGGTAGAACTTTCAGGAGGAGCCTACAAGGAGAGAGCCCAGAGGGGAGCACGGAGCTGCTGCAGGGCTGGAGCTGGGCTGGGACACCTGGGGGTGCTCACCTGGAGAGGAGAAGGATCCAGGGAGAGCTCAGAGCCTGAAGGGGCTCCAGGAGAGCTGGAGAGGGACTGGGGACAAGGATGGAGGGACAGGACACAGGGGATGGCTCCCACTGCTGAGGGCAGGGATGGATGGGAGAGTGGGCAGGAATTGCTCCCTGGGAGGGTGAGGAGCCACCAGCACCAGTTTCTGACTTCAGGGGACCTGTAAGACAAAATTTCCAGTGTAAGTGGACCTGTAAGACAAATTTTTGGTGTAGTGACACCATCAGCAGAAGAGGGTAAAATACGGGAGCCCTGCCAGCACCTCACCCTCCCATGGCACCCCTGAACAGCAGCTGACAGAAATAAAACCCTAGATTGGCTCTAAACCACCAGGAAAGCACATTTTAGCTGGGCAGGAGCACCCTGGGAAGGAGCTGTGTGCAGGGAGGGCATCCCAGCTGGGGGTTTATCTCTGAGCTGAATTACTGGGCAGGGGGATATCAGAACCCCTGACACTCTTCCAGGGCTCACTGCATCTCCAGCTCACCCTTCTGAAGCTGATGGTGCTGAGGAGACAGCACAGGCACCAACCTTCAGAAATGCTTAACCAAGTTTTGCCAATCCACTGGCAACTCCTCTTTAACAGAATGTTTTCTGAACAAAATCCAATTCCATCCCATAAACAGCCCTTCTCCTCTTCTTTTAGGCCCATCACTTCATTAGACTCTAAATATCATCATTCAAAGGTCACAAAGAAAATCCAAATCCCATTTCTAAGGCTGTTAGAAGAAGCATAATGTTAAAAAAAAAATTAAAATTGTGATCTGGACGGATTTCAGCCTGAAGTTCACGGAGGGAAAAGTCTTCTCCCATTTACAAGATCAAGTACAAAGAGGTGTTCCCATTTTAAAGGAGCAAGATCCATACATTCTTTATATAGCACAAATCAATGCCTCATGACTAGATAATGGTCCAATAACTTTGTCTCCTGAAGGACTGCTGAGGATCAAATGGATACAATTAAGTGGAAAATATAAGTACTTACAGGAAGAGTTGAAAATGGATTAAATCATAAACCTCCCCTAATGGCTGCTGAAATACTCTGTGCAAACCCACCGAGGTCACAGCAGTTTCCTTCTTGGAAACCTCCTGTAGCTGCTTGGGGGAAAGCAGTAATTTAAATTTATGAGAAGATAAAACATCCCCCAGCCGCTGCAACTCTCAAAAAATCAAACAAAGCCCCGCATCTCAGAGCAGGAACTCTCAACACCAACCCCAATCCTCAGCTCAGAGGGGTTCCTGCAAAAACACCCAGAAAAACCTTTCCCAGAACTACCCTTCACCTGGCCAGGCTGTCACCTCTGTGTCCTTGCAAACACCAGCTGGAGGAATGATGGAAAGGTCTGATTATTAAAATATTAATAATGATAATAATAATAACAGCACAAGAATGAATGCTGGAAAGGAAGGAAAGGCCCAGTTCTTAAAATATTATTAGTAGTAGTAGTAAAAATAATAATAAGAGCACAAGAATGAATGTTGGAGAATCCTGGTTCTTAAATTATTATCATTATTATTATTAATAATAAGAGCACAAGAATGAATGTTGGAAAAGCCTGGTTGTTAAAGAAAAATTAGAATTAAAAACTACCAGCTACTTAATAGGGAAGGAATTTTCCAGAAGTAAATGAGGCATGAGCATTCTCCATTAGATAAAATATTATTGAACTTTTTCAAAGATGACTGGGGTTTTTTTGTCTAGTATTAATGAGGGGAAAAAAATTGATGATTTTCCACAATTCTTCACTTTGAATTTATAAAGTAAAATTGCTCAGGTATCAGATTGATTGGACTTCTCTGATCCAATCTGTCTTCATGTAATGCCAAAAAAGCCCCAGCAAATAAAATTATTACAGGAGCAACTTCACCTCATGTAACATAAATTCCTCTTAAATATTTTAAGATCTGAGTTTGTTCAATTAGCAAAATAATTTGAGGGGACAAAGGAGATGCATCTGCTGCCACTGAGTTTCCTGTCACAGCACAAAACACACCAGAAAAACGTGGCAAGAAAAATGGAATTTTTTGGTCACTTTTCAGTTTTTCAGCTTCACTCTGACAGAGCCTTTCCCCAGCTGTGGAACAGATGTGAACCATTCTGTGTCCACAAGGGAATCTCAGGTATTATTTTTGTTAATCAATGTCCTCCTGGGCCATCTTTGCATGTGAACCACCTCCTTTCAAGGATTTCTCTTGAATCTCAAGTCTAACCCAAATTTTTCCCCATTCAGCTGATGGGAAACCTCTCAATGAGGTCAGATGGGAGAGAAACTCAGCCAGGAAAAAGGAAAAAAAAAAAAAACAAACCAAAACCCAACTCACCACCATCTGTTTGCAATTGGATTAGTAAACAAATCACTGAAGAACCCTCGTAAATAAAAAAAAAAATCTCAATTATTAGGCTGAGGGCATGTTTTTCAAATTAACCTTGCAAATTGAAGCAGTAATAAAACATTGAGATGCATGTAAAGCCTCTCTAGTTCCTCAATCAGGAGACGTGTTTAAATTGATTTTGGGATATACATCAGCTCCAGTAAGCACAAGCTGAATAATTCTTTCTTTTCCCAGCAATAGGTGTGAAATGTTCCATCAGAAAACCTGCAAAATGGCTCTGAATTCCACCCCTCCCTGCAGCTCTGCCAGGAAAATAACCTCACTCAGGAGGATCTCTCAAGCATCATCCTAACTTACCCAGGATCCCACCCAGCTGCACACTCAGAAATAAGTGTCCTTTCAGCCTCTAAATATTTGGGGTGTTTAAGGAAATGATTAACAAACAGAACTGAAAGGAGAAACCACTCCATTCACACCAGATGGATATATATATATATTTTTTTTTTTTTTAACACAATAGACTGAATGAAAGGACTAAATAAAAACTGGAAATTGAACCTCAGCAAATCTTCCAGCACACCTAAAAATTACTTCTCTCCAATATAAAGGCACTGTGAGCCTGCAGTTGCTAAGGCTCATGATTGGTTTCTTATATATTTTCTTCTACATTTCTGGTTTCCACAAGCACTTTTACCTCAGCAATCACAGAACCATTTGCTCTTCCCATAAAGCAGTTGCCTACCTGTGCTCACCCGCTGGTTCAATTTTCCAGCTCGGAATCAGAGATAATGTTTTCCACTCCAGCCATTTGGAGCCGCTGCCTCAGCCTGAGAGGTTGCAGAGCAGATGTAAAAACAGAATTAAAAGCTGTGCTGAACAAACACCTGGAGGTGTCTGAGCCTGCTTTTTTTAGTGGCTGCAGGTACCCCAGACTCCCAGCTCTGAACTCCTCATGGTGCTGCAGTGGAACCCTTTTATGGGAGTGCTTTTGGGAAATCCAATCATTATTTCATCAGGAAATTGCCCACTCTGCCTTGGACTTTCCCTGCCCATCTATTTATCAATATAAACCATCACATATTTCAACAGGAGTTGGGTTGACGTGCAGACATTCATCCATTCCCTTCTCTTTTGTGGAATAAACTCGTTTTCTTGCGAACTGTTACTGGAAGGGAAAATCAATGTCTTGCACTCAATTCTTGGGTTTCGAGTGCCTGGAATATCAGAACACTCTTCCAGTTATTTCTATTTTCTAATCCAGCAAGTAGAATTCGATATCTTCATTTTTTTTGTAACTCATGTGCATCAGATCTGCTCCTCTGAATTTGTGGCACTCTGGCTCAAAAGGAAATTTCATAGGTTTGGGTGCTTTGCTGGCTAAACAAGTTCATAGCTCACTATAACCAAAATCATCATTACTGTCTTCTATAAAATTCACACCACACATCCCCCCTTTAAAAAAAAAAAAGATCAAATAATCATTTCCTTATCCTTATTATTTAACTCTTTGTTTCTTCCTTAGTTTTACATACACAGCCCAACACTTGGACACATGGTTCTAATCATCCCACAAGGACAAACTGATTTCAAACCTGTCTCAAATTTCCAAATTAATTTTTATTCAAAGTGTTTGATCTAAAATTTACACAAAAGATATTGGAAACACCATTCTCTAAGGAAGATTTATGTTTTGTAAAAGAAATCCAAAGATATTTTAAAATAAGTCACAACTGGCAGAAATTATCCCACCAATGGCTCCAAGAGGCTCTGGAGGAGCACACAGAATTTTTTATTTTTTTTAGCAGGAATTTAAGTGTGGTTAAGAATCTGGAACAGAATTCTGAAAATTTTTTTTAATGTCCCCAGAATAAGCTTGCAATAATCCCTTTTTCTAAATCAGATCTCTCTTTGCTCTCTTTGATGCCAACCCCACAGTCTGTTCCGCTGTGGGTTATCTCCAGATCCTGGGCCAGCTCCTTAATTCTCACTTATTCATAACAACATTCAAGTAGCAATTAATGATTATTACAGAATGCAGGGTTCCCAGACACAGGAATTGTACAAGTCACTCTGGATTTGGGAAGATGAGGACAAGCCCTGAAACCCAGGTGAGGCTCCCAGCTCTCAGGGAAGAATAATGATAAAAAAGTACCTGCCCAGTACTTCCCAGGAATCAGGTGGGAAAGCTAAACTTAAAAATGGGATTGGGCAAAAGATCCTCCTCCCGCTCCCAAGAGAAATCAGGGAGAGGGAGGGCTCACAGGACATTGTTTTCCTGCAAAGATTTGTTTTCCACAAGAGGAGAGTGACATTTCATTGAAAGGGAGACTTCAGGGTTCAATTTTTATAAAAAAAAAATAAAAATGTTGGTTTCCATGGAGAGTAAAATCCAACAACTCCACAGACCCACACACAGATATTTGGTATTTTGGGTATTTTGCTCGTGCTCAATGTACTGGTTTAATGAAATTTTTTTTTGTTTTGTTTCACTTCTCTTAAAATGACCAGAGGTCTTGCACTTGACACCAGTGACAAACAGCTTTTTCTCCTCCTGTGCCTAAAACACATTTGGTTTAAATTCACTTTGAATGAGGCAAACAAATACTTTTAATTTGCTGAGTGTTCATTACATTTCTTGTCTGCTCAGCCATTACACCCTATTGGAAAGAAAGTTATTTATAAATTCTTCAGACACTGTTTTGTCTTTTAGGCAAAGGCTTCTCCTTTTCTTTTAAACCTCACCTGTGTCATTTTTGGTTGAAACAAATTCCAGTTTTGAAAACCACAGTGTCTAATTCTGCCAAGATATTGCTGAGTTGCACAAGAAGTGAATAAAGCTTAGCAGGACTTAAGGAAATCCTGGCTAAGCTGTTCAAACTGAAACCCAACTTTTGCAGTCAGCAGTGAATTGAGGACTGTCTATAGGAGATAATTATAAAATTACAGAGTTCTGCCTGGGTCACCCCTGTGGCATTTGGGGGCATACCAGGGGTTAAATATGGTTTCCTTAAAATCAACAGTACTTTTGTGGCTGAAGAGAGAACACTGAGATTTTTATCTCCATTTTATCTACAATTATTACATCGTGGTCCTGTCCATGTCTGAAACCCAATGAATGGTAAAGGGGAGGAAGAGCAGTGATAGGAAGGGTAATCTTGGCTTTATCAAACTCCAGAATTCCTTTCCTTTGCAATTTCATTTGTGTGTTCTTAACCTGTAGGTTATGGCAGGAAAGGCAACGGAATAAATTAGGGCTAAAAGGAAAATGTGGGATTATGGAAATGTGATACCTGGAAAAGCAGACACCATGGTACCAAGAGAGATTGCAAAAGCCGAGGAAATCCCATCATTAGGATCCTTTTGGCTGTAATTTTATAAAACCCACAGCAGGCACAAGAACTTGTTATATCCTGATAAAACCAGAAGTACCCAGTCTGTAATTCCCCTGATGCCTCAGGTTTTGGCTTTTCCATGTTTCAGGTTCTGTGCTGCTTTAGTGTGTGGGTCTGGGTTCACATCAGGGGATGCTGAGCTCTGTGCACAGAGCAGGGAGACAAAACAATTCCTGCTCCAGCTGGGCACCAAGGACAAATGATCCCAATCCCAGCCCAGGAGCACAAACCCCGTGGGCTGGAGAGAGAAAAACAAGCAGGGTGGGACTGCAGGGGCTGAAGCTGGGATGGGACAATGAACTGCAAGGTGCAAATGGAGCAGAGCTGATCCCAGGGAGAGACCCCGGCAGCGCTCGGGGATTTTGGGGCCATTTTGGTTCATCTTGGGTGCAGCCCTGGCTGGGCTCTGGTGCTGCCCCAGGTGGATCCATGGAGGAGATCCTTTGGATAAATCCCTGCTTTATTCTGGGACTCTGCCCAGCCCCTGCTCCAGGGCAGCCTGCACAAGGCATCACCAGGAGCCTCTCCTGCACCAACACCCCCCTATTCCTCCATCAGAACCTTTTCAGCATCAGGATATTTTGTAAAATTCAGGAATCAGAACCTTTTGTGCCACTGAATCATTCTCACCTTTACTCTTTAACTCTGCCCAGCCTCTGTTCCAGGTCAGCCTCCTCAAGGCATCACCCCCTGGCCTCCCATGGAAGCCACCAGCAAATGCCACTCAAAGCTCTCCTCACATCCCATCCCAGTGTCTCACTGCAGAGCAGGAAGCTCTGCTAATAAGTCATGAAGGTTCTGTAATTCATTATGCTGTCATTATCATTTGTAATCTTTTCCCTAATTAGGTATCAGTGGGTTTCCTTGGAGAACATATGATTGAGTCTGAAATTGCTGCATATTCTCAGCAGCATATGCCTGCAACTGGAGCGCTGCTAGGTCATGTTTCTCAAGTGTATATTTAATATATGGAGGGGTTTGGGACTGGTTTTTTTTGTGCAAGGGAGTCTGCCAGGGAGGGTGTGCTCATTACTGAGTGTGGGATTCATGTCTGACAGGTCTGGGGTTATTAATAACCAGCTGGATCCCTCCTTGCATCAACCGGCACATGGAGATGGGTCCAGCTGCTGGGCAGAGCAAGGCTGGGTGGATAAAACCATTCTTTAGCTCCTGCTTTAATTAAACTGACCTCTGCTGCAGCTTTATCCGTGTATAAATCAGTCTGTAAGCACCATGGAATATCCTGAGGAGAAAGGGACAACACCCAGGGATGATCCCAGCCCCTGGCCCTGCACAGACCCAGCAATCCCACCCTGGGCATCCCTGGGAGTGGTGTCCCAGCTCTCCTGCAGCTCTGGGACATTCCCAGTGCCCACCACCCTCTTGGGGAAGAACCTTTCCCTGATATCCAAACCTTCCTGATGACCAGGCAGAGGAGCCAGCAGACATTTCCATGGAGGCACAGCCCAGGAGGGTTCAGTGCTGCCTTCCATGAGTGTGTTTTTATTTATTTGTGCACAGATCCTTGCATCCCCTCTCCTGTCCAAACCCCGTCACCTCTCAACAAGATCAGGGATTAACACTCTCTCCATGTTTTCCACAGCTGCTGTGTGAAAAAATGAAAAGTGAAACGAAAATTGAATTAATTTTCACTTAAATGAAAGTGTCCCACTGGCCAGCAGCCACCAGCAGCTCCAGTGGCTCCACTGGAGCACAAAAATTTACTTTTGGCAGAAATTTAAGTAAAAAGTGAATAAAACTCCCTGTGATATTGATGGTTTTCCCACTAATGGCACTGGTTTATCTGTCATCCTTAAAACAGTGACAAAAACCCAGTTAAAAGTGCTCAGTGAGTATTCCCAGGTGAGGGTTTAGAGGGAAAACTGTTCCCAAAGCCCAGAACCAGCTGACACCAAGCACATCTCCTCCATGGAAGGGAGCAGGGAATGATCCCTTCTCTCCCTGCTCTTCTTCCAGGGGAGCCAGGAGCTGGCAGAACTGAAATGGGCTGTGAAAGAAATATACATTTTTCTCATATTGCAGCGAGAATTGCTGAAATCATTAATATTTTAATTACCTGTGTATTTATATTTATTTATATTTTATTGATATGTGTGTTTTATTGGTGTTTATATTTATATTTATTATCAGTTCCTAGCATGACACTGGCTCATTCTCCCACTTACACTCAAGCCCTTTATCTCATCCATCTCCCAAGCAGAGTTTCTAAAAGTTTCCACATCCTTTCTGTCTTATCTTTCCTTTCAGACAGTCGTGATAAAGTTTTTAAAAATAACTTGAAAACGTCTTCTAAAATTCAAATGAAACCAAGAGATACATCTCATTACCCAGGATTGCTATTGACAAAAATAACCCACTATCACAGGGCTTCTATCTCCCATCTCAGAGCCTGATCCTGAGCCACCAAAGCAAAAAAAAGGAGTTGCATAAAAAGGAAATATCAGACTCCTACTCGTGAAATGAGAGTTCTCCACAGTTATGATAACGGTCCCTAAAGAGATCCATTGTAGACAGAAGCTCAAAAGACTCAAAATCTCTGAATTTTAAGTATATTTAACCTTTTGCAACTTTAAATATATTTGACTTAGTGGTGTCTTTTTGCCATGGAAGTTGCTAAATTACAAATGCTGCCCTTAAAATCACAAACCCTAAAAGCTGCCTGGGCCTGGATGCTGAAAATCAGCAAATTTCTCCAGGATTTTGAAAGTTGGTTTGGTTTTTTTGTTGCACCAAAAAGCAGAAGCCTAAAGAGACCTTCACAAAAAAAAAATTCCCCCCCCCAAAATCCCTCCAATCCTTATGTTTATGAAAGCTGGACCCTGATATTTTGCTACTGCAAATCTTGAGCAATAAAGAAAAAGAGAGCAGCAAAAAGTTATGTGGGAGAATTTTAAGCTTTTTTTTATGGTCACAGGGGACAGGAGTAGATATTTGTGATAAAGGAGCATGTTTGAAGAAATAGGGATTAAATGCAATCTTTGGCTCAAAAGTGAAGTTCTCAGCTTCATTAGCTGGACTCAGGACTCAGAAATATTTATTAATAGAAGTTGGAGCTCCTTTGAGTTTCCTGTCATGAGACAAAACACCTGCTTTTTTCCCCTCCAAAATGCTGCCTGTCCAGCTGTTTTCCTTCTGCCTCCAAGGAAGCTGCTTTGGATGATGGGAGCTATAATTTGATAATTCATAGAGATTTTACAATACTCCTGATTCCCTTTAATTCCTGTAAGAGACATTTGACAAATTGTGCCATGCCCAGTGTGAGTTCCTTGGCAGGAAAATGCCTTAAAAATTAAAAATACTAATCCAACATCCACAGCTGATCCCTCTAATTGGCTATTTGGTGAAACTTCTTTTAGGTTTACATAATCTTGTAAAGTTTAGTATTTAAATGACATAAGATCACCATTTTGTATAGAATTAGTGGTGAACAAGCAATGCATACACACAATACCAATGGACTGGGTTGGAAGGGAACTTCAACTTTTCCAAATCCCTGCCATGGCACGGTGTCTGGGGTTGGAAATGCAAGCTGTGCCTGGGGTGTGAGTTCAATTCCCATCTGTCAGAGCTGGGGCAGCTCTCTGCTGTTCTTTGGGCATTTTCTTTATCTCTCCCACAGCCAATCCTCTCTCCAGGAGATCCCTTCTGTCCATGGGTCATTAATTATTAATTATCTTCTGTCCATGGCCAGTGAGTGTCCCTGCAGGGCTGATCAAATTCCACCATCCCATGGGGAGATGCTGTGCCCAGGGCAGGAGCCAAGCATTCCTACCTGGATACAATCTGAGATTTCACACATTCCTACCTGGATACAATCTGAGATTTCACACATTCCTACCTGGATACAATCTGCCCTGGAACAGCACAGCAGCCTTTGCCCCCTGCATTCCCAGAGGAGCAGCTTTCTCCTGCCCTGCATTCCCAGAGGGAGAGCAGGCCCATCTCCAGCAGCCCTGCAGCTGCAGAGGAAAACTCCCCCCTTGTGCAGGATCCTGCTGCAGCAGAGCCACAGCTGGCACTGCAGGAGGGCTGAGCCCCCCTGGGATGGGGCTGTGCCACCAGCCTGACTCGGGCAGGGTTGGGTTGTATTGCTGCGTTTTTATTTCATTTTTCCTAGTAAAGAACTGTAATTCCTACTCTCATATCTTTGCCTGAGAGCCCCTTAATTTCAAAATGATAATAATCCAGAGGGAGGGGGTTTGCATTCTCCATTTCAGGAGAGGCTCCTGCCTTCCTTAGCAGGCACCTGGCTTTTCAAACCAAGACACCAGGACACTTTCCACTATCCCAGGTCGCTCCAAGCCCCTGGAAGGGTCAGGAATAATCCCATTTCCGAGTGTTTTCCTTGTGGGCACACAACACCAAGCTGCCTTCCTTACAGAGTACCTGAAATCAGGATTCAGCCCTCCCAGGCTGTGGGATTTTTCCCAGTGGGGCACATGGGAGAAGCCTCTGGAACACGTGAGGCTGCTTTGCTCTGTAACAGAGAGATCTTGGGGATGTTCTATCAAGAAATCAATAGAGCTGATAAAACACACTAAAAGGGTAAACACATTTTGTTCTGTGTGTTCACTGCCGGTGTTGGCACATCAGAGCGTTTTTGTCAGCAATGAAATGCCAGCAGACAGGGATGGGAGGTTGTGCGAGTTCACCATGTGCTGCCACGGAGCTCTCAGCTGTGGAAAGATGAAAATTCCCTCTGTGGAAGGAAAAAAAAACCAAAACCCAACCCCAAACACGTTCCAGCAGCTGTGTTAAGCACTGCCCATCATCAGCCACAGAGACGAGCAGCAGCTCCTTCCCAAGGTACATTTCAGAGCTGCCTCTTGGAAGGAAATTTGCTTTTGACAGCCAGCCAAAGGATTCCCACTTAACCTCTGCATCCCAGCAGGGATGGAATTACAGGGCTCATCCAGAGGGGAGGGATGAGGGGCAGAAGGGATCAGCAGGGCTGGAAGCAAGACAGGGAGGCGGCAGGTGAGTGGCAAGCATTAGCAGCAGGCAATGTTTCCCTTTTGCCCACTCTCATGGGATAAACCAAAAAGATTTTCAGGCATTTGCTGAATTCTACCTGAATTCTACCTGGCACTTTTGCCCCAAAAGTGGCTGAGGCCCTTCCCAGCTTCCAACACATGCCAGGATTAGGCATTTCCCAATCTATACAGTGCAAAGAGAGAAAAACCCTTTTCTTAATCAAAACCCATTTTTACCCAAACCAGGAAAATTAACCAAGGCCAAGATAACTTTTAAATGCAGCATTTCTGAGGCCAGGTCTCTTGACTCAGGGAGCACGCTGGTTTAATCCAAATTGCTGCTGATATAAACCCAGGTCTAATGAGATAAGAGATAAACCACCCTGCATTGCTGTGCTCTGAGGAATCCCATGAAAACTGGGGAATGGCACCATTTCTTTTCCCCTGTGAATACACTATAAAAATTATTTAATAACTAACAGAGGAGTATTCATGACTGTTTAACACAACATTTTAAGCCAAATTTTTAAATGCAAGTGCCCCAGTTTTGCACTCTCTGGGGCAGGAACAATGAACTCCTTGGAGTTTTATGGAATTGCAGAAATTCCTCTGACACATTTTCAAGGAATTTGATAGAGAACAGACCTTTTATCCTACCACTCAACTTCTCAGTTATTACCCACAAATCCCCAAATCCCCAAAGAATGCAAAGAGTGCCATGTGCTGATAACAAAGAGCAAAACTCTGGCAGATACACCCATGAGTAACTTCCTCCCAAATATTACTCTCTGTTGCACTGGAAAATCATTTGGAAATCACTGCATTTCCTCTTTTTATTATGGATTTAATTGTCCTAATATTTAGGGGTTTTCACACCTGAAATATTAACAATAAAAGGCTGCAGAGACACAACAGCAAAATTCAACTTCAGCTAAAAATAAACTTAGTAGAGGATAAAAATAGGCCAGGATGGAGATCCCAGCATTCCCTCCAAGTCCTCAGCTTGAACTGCTAAACAGAGTTTTCAATTATCACAAATCAACTTAAAAGTGATACCTCTAAACTCTCCAGGAGGAAGTTTGTGCTCCTTTTCATTTCCTTTGGTTGGAAAGGGTTATGAATGATTTTGAAAGACTGATTTTTCTTACTCTGTGTCTTAAAATAAGGGATTTAAGTGTCCTTTTTTTTTTCCCCCTAAAATGTAACAACCAAGAGCAAATTCTGTCTAATTGGGACAGAACTCCTCTTCACTTGTGACTGTCTTGTGATATTTCTGAGAAGTTAATTTGAACCCAAAAAGCCAATTTACATTGATAAATCCCCAGCATTATCCTGCTCTGCTGGGTTTGGTTTTTGTTTTTTTTTTTTAGGAAAGCATTTAAAAACTGTCAAAAAGCCCATTAGTAGAAGTGTGTCTAACCTTAACTCCCTCGGCTTTAAAAATGTGTCAGACAAAGAAAATTGGAGAAGGAAAATAGAGATTTTTTTGTTAGATCCAGGCTCTTAAAACCATGGAATCACAGAATGGCTTGGAAGGGACCTTAAAGCTCACCCAGTTCCTGTCCCAGGGACACCTCCCACTGTCCCAGGTGCTCCAGCCCCAGTATCCAGCCTGGCCTTGGGCACTGCCAGGGATCCAGGGGCAGCCCCAGCTGCTCTGGGAATGTGTGCCACGGCATCCCCACCCTCCCAGCCAGGAATTCCTTCCCAAATTCCCATTCAGCCCTGCCCTCTGCCATTGGGAAGCCATTCCCTGTGTCCTGTCACACCCTGATATCCCATATTTCCCACATTTCCACACACAACAGTGAGATATCTCACTGAACAAAACCTGGAGTGGAAACTGCTGATTAAATACAGACCACCCCTCTGATGTGCAATAAATTCCATTCCCTTGGAGAAATCTCACGAGGATAAAACGGGTTTGGAAAGGCGCCCCAAATTTTACACAAAAAAAGGACAAAAATTTGCTCCTTCTTTTAACCATCCCTAATTCTGAACATGGAGATGTTCCCCATGGAATACAAAAGCCAAGCATCCCTCTCTATGCACAGCATTAGTGAGATGCATCAAAAAAAGGAAGCATTAACATAATTAAAAATAAGCATCCGTCCCATTTGTGTTTATTAAGGCAAAATGCAATTATCAGAGGCAGGCTGTGCTGGAAGCTGCCTTTGCACAGGGACGAGCCCAGCATTGCAAAGAGCCCAGCTCCACAGCAGATTTACGTGCCCATTTGTAAACATTTTGTTTTGATCATTTCCAGCCGTCGCTTTCCGAGGCGCTTAAACGCGGTTTAATTAAATTCCAGGGATTTACAAACAATTGCCATCGGTTTGGAATCTGCTCAGCAGCCAAGAGTTCGGTGTGCCATCGTCATTTTTGGGAGCCATGGAGTGTAAATTCACGAGAAGTTAAGATTGAGGGGGGATAACTTATCTCAGAGAAGGGAAAGTGTCAAGCACGCTGGTGGAGTAATTGATACTGAGATGGAGGGAAGGGATTTTGTCACCATCTGGGGAGATTTCCAGTCCTACAGCTGCCCAAACCAACCAGAAGTGGCTTAATTGTTGTGCATGTCGACAGGTGGTCAATGTCCAGTCCAAAAGGATGGAAGCTGGATCATAGAAATCACGGAATCACAGAATGGTTTGGGTGGGAAGGACTCAAAGCTCACCCAGTGCCACCCCTGCCATGGCAGGGACACCTCCCACTGCCCCAGGGTGATCCAGCCTGGCCTTGGGCACTGCCAGGGATCCAGGGCCTGCCCACCCTCCCAGCCAGGAATTCCTCCCCAAATCCCATCTAAATCTTTCCTCTTTCACTTGAAAACCATTCCCCCTTTTCCCATCACTATCTGCCCGGGTCAAAAGTCACTTTCCCTTTGTCCCTGCAGGAGCAGCTCCCAAGCAGTGACATTCACTGGAGGAATAAAAGCTTTTCTGTGGTTATTTCCAGGCAGGAAGAGGTTTCCCTCTGCCCTCATGTCACCTCTCCAGGTTTTCAGGAGGATAACAAGGTCAGTTCTTGCAGGGCACAACTTCTGCCCTCCAGCTCTCCTCAGAAGAACAGGATTAAACCACTCTGAACTCCTGCCTCTCAAGCCTGACTCTTTTCCCCTCTAAACTCTTAATTTTAAGCATAACTCTTGGAGTGACAAAGGTATCTGGTTTGGGCTGATATTGATTAGAAGCTGCTTTGCAGATCGTGTTCCAATATCTTGAAGCCTGGCTGAGTCCTGAACTTGGATGTTCAGAGGGACAATGGAAGCCTAAGAAGTGCTCCAAAAGGAGCTGGATGTTAATCCCAGAGCTGGGAAGACAAAGAGAAGCCCCAGAAGGAGCAAATTACTATGGAAGCAAAGGGTATAGACGTTGGATCAACCTTTTCTTCTCAGCAGTCACAGCACAGAGAGGGGTGATGAGATAAGGAATTCTGTTAGAGCCTTGAGAGACAGAGGAGAGAGCAGCAGAGGAGAAGATAAGGGTAAAGACTGAAGCAAAGGTGAAAAACGTCAAGAAAATTTGTTTTAACCACACAGGAAATCATAAAATAGAACTTGGATTTAATCACCTCCGCATTACAAACCAAATCCGTGGAGTTTTTGAAAGAAAAATGGTTTAGAAAGGAGCATTCATCAGCCTTCTCAGTCTATCTGAATCACTGTGCATGAATTCTCAAAAACCAGACCCTAAAGCTTCCCATCCCTGGATCCAATCCTTCAGAACAGTCATTCCCACTCATTTTTATGGATCCTGGGCTTACTGGTCAGTGCTTTGCACTTCCAGCAGTACAATTCCAAAGGAGATGGTCTCTGCAGGCAGCTCAGGTGTTTTGTTCCCTGGATTTTCAGGAATTTCTGAGGGTGCCACTTCTCTTTTTGGGTCCCAGCTGCCCAGGGGGATGTGGCACACACAGAACCTGCTGGGCAGGCACATCTGAGGACTTGTTTCAAGTGCCCATAAAGATTTCCTGAATTTTATTATTTAAAGTTTTATGTTGAACTGCCCTTCAAAACAGACACACATTTTTAACAGGTCAACACCCTTATCCACTGAAGAAATTCCAGCTGCCTAAATTCATTAATTTGATGATGAGGATTGTAAGTTTATTAAACACCGATTGCTATTAAGACTTCCATGATGAAACACTAATAATTTATTGATACTAGATACAGATCTTAGAAGAAATAATGAGAGATTTTTCTGCATCCACCAAAGGCAATGGCAAAAAAGAAACACAGATATAAAAGCAATACTGAGACAGCTCTTTGAGCTACAACTCAACTGGAGAAAGTTTGATGGCATCAATTCAGAGCAGAAATGTCATGAAGGCAATCAGGCATAGCAAAGGGAGAGCCAGGACAGGGTCAGTGGGTACAGATAGAAAAATAGATCTGGGAGTTGTCAGCAAAAATGCGACACTAAAACCTGTGAGCATCAACAATAGTGCCCTAAAGAAGGAATAAATACAGGAGAGAAGAGCAAGCAAAGTGATACCTCTGTGGCTATGAGCAATTTGGGACACTCTGGAAACAAAAGGACTGATATCAGGATAAGAACCTGAGGAAGGCCAACATATTACAGACTTAATAAAAAAAATAAAAATCAGAAAATGCATCAATCTCAGTGCCCACAGCAATGAATGGACCAGAAAAAAACCACAAGGTGCAATTCACATCCGTGGCAATATTGAAGAGGGAGCAGCCTGTAACCTACAGACAATATTTGGAAAGAGCTGTTGTGTATTTGAACAAAATAACATTTATCTACAAATATGACACACACCTCGAGGTTTTTTTTTCCTTTTCATGGCTGTGGGGCTGTGGCCAAATTCTCCCAAGAGCTCTGAGAGAGAGGCTCTTATGCAGTTTTGGGCATGAAGAAAACTGAAATGAGGTTTCATTATTCACTGAGACATTGGAGAGCCACAGGACTCTGGGCTTGCTGTGGCACTGCCCCGACTGCCCTTAAAAAATGTGGTTTAGTCTGGACTAAACCTCCTGCACCCACAGGGTTTTCCAAGGAAAACCATCTTTTTCCACAGGAAAAAGGACTGGGGACCCTGGGCTGGGCTGGCTGGCCCCAAAATTCTGCAGGTGACTGGAGCTGGTAATGAATAATCAGGTTTTTCACTAAGGAAGGAATTAGATTTTAGTACTGAGCCTGAGGATTTCTTCCTTATCAAAAGTAATTAAAATGATATCTTTTTAAAAAAATGAATTTTTAGCAAGCTGGAGATGTTTTAAAGCTGCAGAAACTGAAGGGGGGGGGGGGGGGGGGTGGAAAGCAAATGGAAGATGAATGCTTTGAATTACAAACCAGTAACTTTTGAAGTGAACAATCATACCCTGAACATCCAGCAGGTTTACCAGCAGTGGGAAAGGGAACAAAATCAATTTTGTACTAAATGGACACATGGAACCAAACCAAAATGTTTATCCCAAGTCATTTTCACTGCAGACAAGGGTAATCCCACCCTGCCCAGGGCCGCTCCGACACAAACCTCAAACACTCCAATCCTACCCCAAACTTCCTTCCATTCCTTTTTTCTTCCAATGACTCCCAAACTCTTGGGACACCACCAGACTTCTCCACGGCTTGGATTCATTTAGGTGACTGAAAATCCATGGATTATTATGGAATTACAAAGCAGAACAAGTCCTTACTCTGATCCTGGAAGGGATGTGAATCGTTGTACAAAGATTTCCCATAGAACCAACCTATTTTTTACTCTTTTAGGAGCACAGTTAAGAGGTTGCATAAAGTTAACAGAGTCTCCTCAATTTTCCAGCTGAATTCCAACCTGTTCTGGAGTGATTTGAAGCACAGCATATGATTTCCAGCAGATATTATTAGCTTTGAAACTCTGCATAAACTGTCAGAAGGTCAGAGAAGGATAAAAGCTGACAGTAAGAGGCTCAAGGAAATGAAGGTAGATACATGAAACAATCTGTTTAACACCAATGAGGCAGAGGTGTCACCTCTTCTCTGCAGTGGAAGCTCATTTTACACAGGAAAACACCAATTTTTGAGACTCAAGGGCAGCAAATTTTGTTCAGATGGAAAACAGGGAAAGGAGGAAAAGAAGGCACTATAGCAGTCGGGAGTAATCATAGTGACAATCACAGTAATTCTGCAACATGCAGAGCACTCCCAGCTCCACCATCCTCATCTCAGGAATCCCAGGATTTCTGTCCATGGAATAAACACATCTGCAGTGAAAATCCCAAAAATTCTTCCTTAAGTTTAGCAGGTCATAAATCACCCCCATTCCCAGGCCACAGGTCCCTATTAAGGCTTTGTTAACACAGGGACTGAAAGTCAAACATCTCCTGGCCACAAGTCCACAAGGATTCCCAAAATACCTTCCATAGCTCCTAATCTACTCCAAACTTGAGCTATTTCCATAAAATCCAGAATTTCCCATGAAATCTTCAAGTCTGCAGCTGAAGGCTGAGGTCCAAAGCCACAGTGGGACCATCTCAGACTGGTGCAGCAGCTCAGGAGATTTCACCCCTCACTCTGCCCTGCCTTTTGCTCTCTACGTCCTTCTAGGAAACCAGTTCTACTGAGAAATCCATCACAGATCTGATGCTACCATGAGGAGTTCTGGGCATGTTACTCATTCCCTATAATTTCTGTGACATTTGAGGCCTTTGGAGAAGAAGCTGCTTAAAGAATCATGAAGGTTTGGGAAAAACCTCTGATATCATGAAGTCCAACCTTTGACCATCACACCTACAAAACCCTATCGTGAGCGCCACATCTACTCAGTTTTTTGACATTAATTCAGAAGTTATCTTCAGGCAAAGCTGCCTTCAGGAGTTCCCCCATTACTCTGGAGAGTACTGTTGAGTCCACTACAGGTTCATGTCACAAATCTCATTCTCTTATCATCATTCTCTTCCATCACCAAGTCCTTCCCAACAAACATTGGTAAGAAATGGGAGGAGGAAGAACATCCTGCCACAAAAACCTTCCCCAGGTCAGGGTAAAGAGGCACACCCAAACAGAAGTTGGGATGCAGAGCAAACTCAGAGTCCCGCTTTGCTCTGACAAGTCAAAACAGAGCAAACAGAAAAATCCAGATGAAGAATAATTTCTGTTGGCAAAACACTCGTATTTATTCCATTGTTAATACATAAGGAGGGATTTATTTGCTAGATTTGAATTTGATTTCAGAGCATTCAAAGCAAAGCACGCTGAATAATTTAAACCTTAATGTATTTCCCTGAATGGAACATGCTCTCATGAGAGGGGAGCAAAGGAATCAGTTTACAGTGCACAAATGGACAGTGGTAAAGAAAGATTTCCCTAAACACCACACGTCAATACAATTTACCATCTCTGGCTTTATAGGAACTACTATAAATCTGCTTTTCATATTTTGGCTAATGTAAAACTCATGTAGCTGAGCCATAGTGGTGTTCAATTCTTATGCCTGAATAATTTGAATGGTTGGAAGGAAACAAGGAGCATCCAACATATGGATGGGGAAAGGGAAGATGAGTTCAAACAACAAATCAAAACTAGGAGAGAATCTCAAAGTAGCTCTCAGATACTTTGAGATTCTGAATTTAGTCCTAAAGTTCTTCAAATCTAATCAAGAGCATCAGCACGCAAACTAAAATACTGTCACTGTTGATGAGGGTGACGGCTAACAAGCAATACTCTCCTTGGCTCCTCACTGCATGAAAACTGAAGCCAAAAATGACACAGACAAAGGCCTGTACGTCTGAAATGGCAGAAATGTTGGCTTCTGAAGTCTTTATGTAAAACTAGAGGGGCATCAGAGCAAGAGATGAATTTTTCATGTCAGGACAGTAAATCAAATTCAGCCGAAGGAAAGAAAACCCTTTGCTCTGATTAGCAAGTCTGAAGTTTGGCGAGGCTGACACGTTGGGAGAGGGAGTCAAAAGCATCAGTGAGTCTCTGCTGGAAATCTGAGGGCTCTCAGGTTTGATTTCCCAAATGCCAGAGCTCAGGAGTGGGGCACAGCCAACATTTCTAACGTGCGGCACAATCCCTCTCACCTGGAGGAGCGCGGCTCGATTTGGGAATGAAAGCACTCAGACATTTCATTATCCCCAATAATATAATTGATGTGAGATGCAAATGAGTTCATTTGTGCCTTCCATTGAAGCAAAAGTGCAGCCAAGTGTTTGGACAAGGAGCCAAGGGACAGCAGCAGCACAGCTGTCACAAAAAAACCTTCCTTGGCTCAGGACGCCCCTGGGGGCCAACCAAATTAGGGGCGAGTGGTCAAAGAAGATGCAAAAGAGAGCAAAAACTGACAAGGCCTAGATCAAACCTCCTCAGGTTCCCTGCAGGGAATCTGCCTGGAAAGGGTTGCTGGAAATGTCATCTGCCTTATTAGAATGAAATTAGTCTTTTTGAGCAGTTCTGGGAAAGGGCAGAGAGGTGGGGGATCCTCGGCGTGAGCCGCCAGCCCGACACGGCCGGGATCCCCAGCACCAGCAGGGAAACAAGGCAGGGCAGGAACGGGCTCTGCATCCAGGGAATGTCCCACAGGGAGCCCTGCCCTGCCCTGAACCTGCCACCAGAGCCAAAAGGGCACCACCACATTCCGCCCCGCGGCACGGCCAAGGGGAAATTTACAGTCGTAAAGCGAGAAAATCCTCCCGGGAGGAAATATCTTGGAATGGCTCAGCTCTGAGGGTGGTTAGGGATGCTGCTCCTCATCAGCTGTAAATTTAGGATATTCCTTCATGGTGGTCATGTCCCTGAAGTGCACAGGTAAATCCTACAAATACCTCACTGATCGCACAAATAGCCTTAAAGCACCCAAATCCCGATTTGTTACAGGATGGCTTCATTCCAGGAGAAATTCCATCTTGCATTTATTGAGGGAAGCCACAAAGGGACAGAAGACAGAGAAGACCAGCAGCAACTAAAAGAAAAAGCAGATTTTTATCACCTAACTAGTTCTTATGCTCCATCCCATGCACTCACCACTGAAAATTCAGAATATCCCAAGGTTAAGAGGAGGCACTTAAAGCCCTTCTCCCTCCTGTCACAGGAATTCAGCTTTTCTTCCAGATAAATCAAAAGGACATAAACCCACAGGGGAGGTTCCCTCTCTCATCTTTTTTTCTTTTATTTATTTTTAATTCTGCCTTTCAAGTAGCTTTTGGTATTGTTTCTTGAAACATCCATTATCCTCCAGGTCTAAAAGTGATAAGAAAACTTTTCAACATCCTGATTTATCATTCATGGTTGAAGTTCCTCCAAAGGGTAAGAGTGGAAAATCAAAGAGGTCTTTTAAATAAATTAAATGCAGGTACGTATTTTGAAAGAAGATTAAAAAAGCATTCCTTGGGGAAAAGCTGGAGTTAAGTGTATTATTTTATTTTTAAAATTCACTTCTTAAAGAATTTCTTAGGGATCTTTCATTGTTTCTCTGTAAAGAAATGATGGAAATTTTACTTTGCTTTCAAAGCAGACAAATTAGGAGCAGTTATCTTTCCATCCAAATTGGATATTTTACCTACATCACCTCTTTTGGCCAAAATTGCTCTTGCAAATCAAGAACAGATATGGGAATTCTGGTTAAGCTGCACCAATTATAATTGAAACTTTGGTGAGGTTGGAATCATTGGTGGCTGCATGCACATATTTTCAATTTTAGTACTTAGATATTCAGTAACATTTCTGACAGACTCTTTAATTAGATTCAGGCCTCAGAAACCAAATTTCATGAACAGGACAAATAAATTTCATATGAAAATTGTGAATTAAAGTGATGCAATCCAAACTTCTACGTGCAAGGCCAGTCTATGATTTTATGAAGCAATTGATCTGCCTCCAACCCCATTTCTTCTAGAAGGTTCTCATCTAAGAAACAGAAACCAAAGATTCACCACAAACAACCCAAATGCTCACACAAACAACGCATATTCTCAGACTTTTTAATATCTAATTTTAAGAAGCTCTGCACTGAAAGGGGTGTCAGGCATTGGAAGGGCTGCCCAGGGCAGTGGTGGAACCACTGGGAGGGCTCAGAAATGTGTGGATGTGGGGTTAGAGGAGGAGCTGGAAATGTTGGGGTTGTGGTTGGGTTCAGTCTGAGGGGGTTTTTCCAGCCTAAACAATCCCTGGTTCTGTTTGTGGCTGTTGTCCATCTCAATTTGTCCCCTCGCCGTTTTCACTTTTCATTTTCCGCCTTTCCAAAATGACCTCTTCACACATTTTGTCAGAGGCCACAGCTCTAAAATTGTCAAAGCAGTCCAAGAGCTGAAAAATCAGACCAGCACATTACCTCTCAGAGCTGCAGCCACAAATTCCTCCTGTGCCTGCAAAGCCCAAAACCTCCTTTCCACTCTGTTTATATTTGGTGAGCAGCATCTGAGCAGTTTCATCTCCACTGGTACCCCCTTCAGGCAAATAAATATGTGCATATACATGTATTTGTCTGTATATAGGCATTTCTTCACACAGATCCATATTTTAATAGTATTATTTTCTGGTTTACATCACAACCACAATGCTAAGCTGCATTTTAGTTGCTTTTCCACAATTTCCCGGGGTCACAACACACTAAACATGTCCTGGAGAAAAGCTATTTTTCTCTCACCAGGGCACCATCTCCTGCTCTGTCCTTTCAACCTTTTCACTTCTCCAGATAACTACTAAAACTTCCAGCTTTATTACAGCTCCTGATGCTCTATGAGCCTGCCTGTCTTCAAGGCTACAGCAGATGTAGATTTTTTATTTTTGTTCTGTTAGATATCACTTCTAGCTGAAGGTGTTTAAAGTATATTGCCCCAAGGTGAGTGCAGAGCATTTCCTGGACCCTCCAGGGTTTTCCCTGAAGGCTCGAGGTAGTTTTGCCCCACAGTAGAAATAAGTGCAGGGTTTCACTTTACTTTTGTACTGATAAGAAAAAGAAAACTGCCCTCAAAGTAGGAGAAATAAATCTGAAACTTTTTAGCTGTTGGAACGAGGGACAGCCAATGCAGCGGAGCAAACTGAGCATTGCTACCAGGCGCTATTACCTCATTTCTTTCAATCATAAAATCCCAGAATGGTTTGGGTTGGAAGGACCTTAAAGATCATCTATTCCCACCTCCCACTGTCCCAGGTGCTCCCAGTCCCTTCCAGCCTGGCCTTGGGCACTGCCAGGGATCCAGGGGCAGCCACAGCTGCTCTGGGCACCCTGTGCCACCATCACAGGGAACAACTCCATCCATATCTCCAACTAAAAATTCTCCTTTTCTGGTTAAATCCATTCCCCCTTTCCCCATAACAAGTTTCTGATGAACAGCCAGTCCCTCCCCAGCTTCCCCCTCAGCCCCTTCAGTCGCTGGAAGGCTGCTCTGCAATTCCACACAACCTCCTCTTCTCCAGGCAGGTAAAAACCACAAATCAGTGAGTGGAGGTGGTCAGCAGAGGTAGCTCCACAAACTCCCTCGTGAAAGAATCTCCACAAAAACTGTGAGTGCTGAATTGCCATGAACTGTACTTTAAAATACAGCTTTAAGCAACCATTTACAAATAAATCTTTTAGTCACTCACTTGGAGTTGTTCTAAGAGCCATAATAGAGTGACAGAGGACATGGCTTTGGAGCTGGGAGAGTGACAGAGAGGGAAATGGAAGAGCAGATCCTGTGTTATCACCCAAACCAAATGAGATCAGCAATGATAAACCCTGCCTTGGAGGAGAGAGGAGCCAGGACAGGGAGAAGTGGGGAATGAGAGAAATGTGATTGGGGTCACCTCCACTTAACCTTTGCCAGGGAGGAAAACACAAGTGAAACAGAAAGCTGTTAAAAAGCAGCAGCAAATCAGGAGAGTGATTCCACTTGATAAAGTTGCCTAAAGGTCAATGCTCAGAGCCAGAATAAATCAGATGGGGGAAAAAGGTTTTCCAGTGAGCTCAGGCACTGCACTGATGCTGTGTGTCCCTGCTGCCACCCCTCCAGAGCAGCAGCTCTGCTATTTCCTTGTCCTTTGGGCTTGGCAGGAGGGGAATGGGAATGGCTGGTGGCATTCCTGGGGCTGGAAGGGATTTGCACCTGCACTGCACCACTGAGTTCTTCACACCAGTATTCACTATTGGACAACGCTATGATATTTCAAAGGAAATAAAAAATAAGCTCATCCTAAAATAAACTCATCATAATTTCCTTCCATAAGATATTTTGGATAAGATAAGATAAGCATAAGATTTTGCCAAGATGGTATCAATCTAGGACACCCAAAGAGTTTTTCCTCTCTTTGAAGAAAGGTGGATGAGTCAGAAAGTCAAGTCTCAGTCAACCTAACTGTTCCCGACGTTTCTAAATATAAGTACATGGATAAACTTTGTTTTAACATCAGTCCTCATTCCAGGAGAGGAGGGATTCCTCTAGAAAGGGTATTCATGTCCTGAGAAAAATAATCACTGTCAGTTTGAACAGAAGGATTATTGGAAGATTTAGTTTTTTAGAAGATGGACATGGTAGAATTTAAAAAAATTAATTGTGAGCACAGGCTTTAATCTGTTTCCATGGAAAAATTACTATTACAGTCAATAATATAAAAAAAATCCAAATTAAATCCAGATTTCAATATGCCATTTAAAAAAAAACTCATGCAACAATCTCTGAATCCTTCTCCCAAATCCCTGAGCAATCCTATTGCCCAGAGCCACTTCACTGGGATGTTGAGAAGTCAGTTTCAGGCAGATTCCTGGTTTTGTTTTACTGGATTGTGCCAAATTGTTTAGAAAAATTTGATAGCAATTCATTAAATGGGAGCAGCTTCATTTTGAGAGTGGGTTTTATAGCACAGTATTGCATTGGACTGCAAAGATAGATTAGCTTGAAATTTGTTCTGTAATTAATTCCCTGGAGAGAAATCCATTTGCATGCAAAAAGAAGGGGACTTAATTAATGGCCAAATATATTTAAATTGATATATCAGCTCCTCACAGACAATTGGAGCTTCATTCCTTATTGAAAGCCAGCAAAGCACCGAGGAGCTTTTGTACAATGGCAAAGGAAGAAAAGTGAGTAAAGACTGAGCCTTTTGTTGGGATTCCAGTAATTCGCTGGATGTGGAATAATTGAGATTGATACTGATTATAATGGAAATTGGATTGGATGGGGCTTGGAGCAACCTGGTCCAGTGCAACATTTCCCTGCCCATGGAGGGGGTTGGATCAAGGTGATTTTTAAGGTCCCTTCCAACCCAAACCATTCCAGGATTCCATGATTTTCAGTAATTACCCAGTCACAGAAGGAAGACATACATTATTATTAATTTTTAATCTATGGTAAAGACACAAAAAGGTAAATTCAGGTGGGTGGAGTTGAACTGTTTACTACTAGAGCTTGTAAATGCAAGGAATCAGCAATCCAGCCAGGGAATCTTCTCATCTCCCACTGTACTCTGTACAAACTCAAATTTGGGGATTTAGGAGACAAGGAATCAGCAATCCAACCAGAAGGAATCAGCAATCCAACCAGAAGGAATCTTCTCATCTCCCACTGCACTCTGTACAAACCCAGATTTGGGGATTTAGGGGACAAGGAATCAGCAATCCAACCAGGGAATCTTCTCATCTCCCACTGCATTCAGTACAAACTCAAATTTGGGGATTCAGGGATGTCCCTGAGACAGCCACAGATGGCAATGCCCCATGGCAGACTCTGGTATTCACACAATACCCAGGAGCTGTAAAAGTTTTAGGACTGACAAATGTGGGATTTGGGGATATCAAAAAAGATATGGAGGCCCTTCCATGAATGGCATTCCAAACACAGCTGGGAGATAAAACCCCTGACAGAGCCCAAGTGCACACAGCGGCTTCCAAGCCATGGAAAAATTGGTGTGGAAAAAGCTTTTCCTGGCACAGCCTGTGCTCGAGGCTGAGAAAATCCAGCATTTCATTCTCCTGGGTCAGCCTGGAGCCTCTGGGAAACCTTATTTGCATTGAAATAAATGAAAAGCATCACCTCGAAACCCACAAGGTTTCTGTGGCTGTAATAAATCTCTCACATCTGCTAAAATTCCTCTGGATGACAGGAACCAGGGTATGTTGCACCGCTTCAGCTTAATATTTAAATATCTCCAAACCCTGCACCATCCATTTTTCTGGATATCTATAAATCAATATCACTAGGGCAGGCAGCAGAAAAGATAACACTGCCTCACACTTCCCTAAAAATTATCAGTGTGGGAAGTTACAGACACATATTTTTTATAAAAATTTTTATTGCCTCTACAAGTGCAATAAAATAGCAACAATGGATGCCCAGGAGACCAAACATCTGGGTTTGTTCCCTTTTTTAAAGAGCCAGTGACTAAAAAAGTGCATTTGAGTCATAAACACGTAGAATTTCTATTTAGGGATATAGAAACACACAAGAATGAAGAATAAAGGGACTTCAATTCCTTGAAAAACTCAAAATAAATCAAATTATCAGGTTGCTTTTGGAGAGAAAAACCACACAAATTCCGGCACTTGCATTAGTGGGCTTCTATAAAAAATATCTGTATTTATAGCTCCTAGGACAATCAAAAATACTGATTTAGTTCTAATATTCAGGAAGAAAATTCAGGAAGAAAAACTGACAGTGAATCTTGATAAAAATTTCTGTAGAGGAATTTTTCATCGCTTTCATTCGGCAATGAAAACTGCTTAATTAGAAAACACAAAGTAAATATTCAGGCTAATTTTGCACAGTGCCACCCCTCAATCAATTTTCCATATAAATCCTATAGAATTTACATTATTATCACACACACTGCTATCTTGTGAGTGGCCTTGATGACGATATTGATGTTTATCACTGAACACCAGCAGATAAAAGAAGTTATATTTTGAAATTAAAGCAGAAAATTACTTGACATGGCCTCGATATTTCTACAATTGTTGAGAACCAGGCTTCAAACCACAACAAGCACAAAAACAAATCAAATTAGGGGAACAAATTCACTCAAAGCACTGAGGCAGAAAAGAAATGAGTTTGAAAATCACATTCCCTATGGCATCTCCCCCTGTTCCTGATATTGTTGTATTCCTACAAGAGCCTGAAAGTGTTCTCATGTCCAGTGGATGTTTCCTTCCCTGGAAGACACAATTTTGTCTTTGCCACAGAGCAGGCTGACATAAAAGATGCTACAGGTTGTGTCAGGGAGGAGCTGTAGTGGTGAGAGGGGAGATTTTCAAATAAGTTCAAAAAAAAAGGAGCTGTAAGAGTAAGGAGTTGGGAATCCTGCCATAGGAGATCTCCCTGCTCTGATTTTTTTATTATTTCTGGGAATATTGCAGCCTGATGGAACTAAAAAAGGTATGAAACTTTAACAGCATAGTAGCACATAGAATTCTTTGTAAAGAATTCTAATAGCAGCTGATAAGACCTTTGAAACAAAAGCTTCTTTCTTTATCATTGCACAAATTTGGAAAGGATTGGGGAGGTTAGCTCACTCCTGTGTTTCCATGAGGATTCCCACTGAAACCTGGTGATGAACACCCTCAGACCAGCTGGGAGGAGAGCCCAAACTCCAGTATTTATAAATGTAGCACAGAGCCTGACCTCAGAGGGGTGAATTTTTTAGGACTTTGGTCTGGAGACAAAGAGAGAGCTAGGGCTGTCCAGCCTGGAAAAGAGAAGAATCCAAGGATCTCTTAATGCAGCCTCCAGGGTCTGAACAGGGCTTGTAAAAAAAGAAAGAAAGACTTTCCCATGAGACAGTGATAGGAAAGAGGAACATTTTTAAAATAATGAGGATTTAGGTTGGATCTTTTGAAGGAATTCTTCCCTGTGAGGGAGGTGAGGGGCTGGGATGGAATTCCCGGAGATGCTGTGGCCAGCCTGGATCCCTGGAAGTGTCCCAGGCCAGGCTGGACAGGTCTTGGAACAGCCTGGGACAGTGGAACCACAGCAGGGGGGTTGGAATGAGCACAACTTCCAGAGTTAAACATTTCCCAGAGCTTCCCCCAAGTCTCCTTCTCCTCCCCACAGGGCCAGAGGCATTCATCCAGTCTGTCACTGGGAATGTCTCTCTTCAATAATTAACACAAATACTTAACTTCCAAAGATGTTTGCACGTCATTCCTTGTCACATGAATTGCAGAGTGAGGTGCTTGCAGGGGTGTGTTTGAAGGCTGCTGCTGAGCAGCCATGAATAAGAGATGGGAGCTTTCATATTCCATTAAATATCGGCAGGGGCTGCATCCCTGCCAAGGGAGGCTGCTCAGTGGCTGCTCCTAAAGTCAGAGCTCACTTTGGACAGGATTTGAAGGCAACTGGGCTGAGACAGCAGAGGCCAGGGTCTGTCTGGGCAGCCTCATCCACAGGGAGCACAGAGAAACATCCAGCTTGGAAAAGATCTCCCAGATTGACTCCAAGCTGGGATTGATCCCCACCAGAGCCCTGAGTGCCACCTCCAGGGATGGGCACTCCAACCCTCCCTGGGCAGTCTGTCCCAATGTTTATTCACCTTTCCATGGGGAAATTCCTGCTGATCTCCAGCTGAGCCTGCCCAGCCCAGCGCCGTTCCCTCTGCTCCTGTCCCTTCTTCCTGGGATAAGATCCCAAATCCCCCCGGCTGTCCCCTCCTGCCAGGAGCTGTGCAGAGCCACAAGGTCCCCCCTGATCCCCCTTTTCTCCAGGCTGAGCCCCTTCCCAGCTCCCTCCAGAGGCTCCAGACCCTTCCCAGCTCCCTCATCCCCTCCTGGGGCTCCAGACCCTTCCCAGCTCCATTCTCTTCCCTGGATGCTCTCCAACCATAATAACCACCTAAATTATAAAGCTCTTTTTTTGTGTGTGTGTTAATCTAAGCTGAAGGCTTTTGTTGACCTAGAGTCAGACATAAACCCTGCCTGTGCTCTGCTACTGAATAAACCAACTTAAAATGAGATTAATGCAGAAATTTGTATCACACATTTCCTTTAACAGCAGCTATAAAATTAGTACTTGTTGTCAGACCAAGGGGCTGCTTTTAATCTGATCACTGCACTTTGTGCATCCCTTCCCACTCTCCAAGGAGCCATCCCCTGGTTTACATTCCAGTGAACCCCTGCACTACACAAGGCCTGTAAAACTCAGTGCTGTGGGCTCTGTCCATGCTCCCTGCAGCCCCAGAGCTCCTGGATGCCCACCTGGATGTGCCTGGCTCTGTGATTCCACCTCCTCTCTGCCTCAGGGTGGGTTTGATTCTCTTGGTACCTCTGGTGTTTACGAGCTGGCATTTGGCCACTCCTTGCACTTCCAGCTGGAGCAAAATGAGAAAAGTTTTCCAGCTCTTTGTGCAGTTCCAGCTTGAGCTAAATGGGAAAAGTTTCCCTTCCACAGAGACTGCTGTGGGGTTGATCTCCTTGGAAAACCCAAGTTTCCAGTCTCAGATGGAAAATGGTACCAGGATTCAGGTTTCTGTAAAATCCAGAGACCCAACACATCCAGTCTGTACCAGGGGCATGCCACAGCACAGCAGGGACATTTGGACAGGACAAAGGGAATTTTCAGGCATGTTTGCATTGACACATCCACGTAATTTCCCCAGCAGTGAGCACACAGTGAGCTCAGGTGTGTAGAAACAGAGTAAGGAGAAAAATGCTTGCACTGAACATCTGAGGACACTGGGAAGAGGGAGGTGGATACTCCAGGATGCTGTGCTTGCATCCATGGATACAGCAGGTCCTCCTGAGGACTTGAGTATTGGCTTTTCTATGTTTCAGGTTCTGTGCTGCTTTAGTGTGCAGGTCTGGGTTTCACATCAGGGGATGCTGAGCTCTGTGCACAGAGCAGGGAGACAAAACAATTCCTGCTCCAGCTGGGCACCAAGGACAAATGAGCCAAATCTCAGGCCAGGAGCACAAACCCCGTGGGCTGGAGAGAGAAAAACAAGCAGGGTGGGACTGCAGGGGCTGAAGCTGGGATGGGACAATGAACTGCAAGGTGCAAATGGAGCAGAGCTGATCCCAGGGAGAGACCCCGGCAGCGCTCGGGGATTTTGGGGCCATTTTGGGTCATCTTGGGTGCAGCCCTGGCTGGGCTCTGGTGCTGCCCCAGGTGGATCCATGGAGGAGATCCTTTGGATAAATCCCTGCTTTATTCTGGGACTCTGCTCCAGGGCAGCCTGCACAGGGCATCAATCCCATTCCTTCCCTCTGTCCCTGATCTTCCAGACATCACCTCCAACTGGGATCTGCGGTGGGATCAGCCAGACCTGGCCCCCACTGTCCCTAAAGAATCCCATCCCCGTTCTCACATCCCTCTCCCACTTCCCAGAAAAGCTTCTTTGTCTCTTCTCATGAACTTTCTAGCCAGCATTTGGTAATCTTTAATTAGCAAAAGCCCAGACCATGGAGCTCAGCTTTTCCTCCAGGCACATCTGCCCTGCAAATTGCAGAGTAAAAAGAAGTGAAAAGCTGGAAAGATGCAATTATTCACCAGGGAAGTGTTTGAAGCCAAAAAGATCTGGATGCACGTTGGTTTGATATCACCAAATGACGAGGCAATTTTTAATATGAATTGTGAATCATCCTCACATGGGCCTCCTGACTTAATTTCTCTTTTGTTTAAGCAATGCTCATTTCAAGCAAGTGAGTCATGAGGTGAGGTCTGGCTTTGAGGCAGGAGAAAATTCCCCACTGCAGCTCCTATCCTCAGGATCAAAGGGAAGGATGTGCTTTCCTGGTTAACTCAAGGCTGAACAGAATTTTTTTGTATGCAATTAAGTGGATGATAAATTGCTACTGATCTGTGAAGAGGCAAAAGACAAAGGTCTATTATCATAATTGACAGTGGAAGAAACTAGTTTTGATTTCTAAGTCTTAGCTGCCCAATGGAAGCTTGAAATGGAGGGGAAATGCCTCCTATTAATTGATGGACAGGGGAATTATCATTTATCTGCATGATTTACCTGCATCAGCGCCCTGTGCCTGGCTGGGCCATGCTCCACCTGCTTTACCCTAAAAAAAAAAAACCACTAATTTTTCTCAATGCCTTCCATTTCCATCTGATACAGCCTAATAGAGGATCTGCTGGAATGAAATGTAGCATCCAAGTGTGGAATTCTGCACGTTCTCAGACAGAAAAGAAAAAACACTTCCCTCAGTACAAGGGGAGGTTTTTCTTTGCAACTTTTAAAGCAGAATGAGCATTAAGAAAAGGAAACACGACTTCCTCTTTCGGCCAAAATAATGTAAAATCCGAATATTCAATAGCATCTGGTGAAAAAAATCAAAATCTGAAAAAAACCAAAAAAATAAGTTTAAAAATCCTCTGATTAACACAGAAAGCAGCTCTGAAAAGTCCATTTTCCACACACAGTCACACACCCACCCCTCAGCCCCTCCAGCTGCCAATCCTCAGCTCTTTGACTGCTCTCTCTGCTCTCAGGAGGCAGCAGCCAGATGGCCAGGACTGAGTCTCCCTGCCAGCAGGGAGGGAGGATGGCAGTACCTGCTCCCCAGGCAGCCCACCCAGAGCTGCAGGCTGGCAGCAGATGCTGCCTGTCACAGAGCTGCAGCCCCAGCTAGCAGAAATCTTGGAGGACAGCACGGGATAACTGGGAAGAGGTGGCATTTTGCTGAAGAAAATTCAAAGGCACCCTGTTTTTCTTGCACTCTCCTGATAGCACCGTGAAATCAAACACATCAATATTTAGCTCATGAGGCAGAGCCCAAGGGGAAATTAAAGATGGGAATTACAGTTTTGGGCCAAATTCCACAGGAAAAAATTAATTGGGCTGGACAATATTTTTATTATTGTTATTAATAATAATAACAACAACAACAACAATAAATTTTACAATCTCCTCCTTCAGGGGCAGCACTCCCAGAACTCATTCCTACCCCCTTCCCTCACTACCCTGCCCTATCCAAATCAGAGGTAAATTCAGCCATTTTTGGGGAATTCACCTGCAATTCCTTCAAAGACAAATCCTTGGAGAAACAATTTAGGAGCTGGTGACAGGACAGGAATGCGTTTGCCAAGGCATTTCTCCTGCTAAAGGAGGCAGAATCCATCATAATTCCAGAGTCTGCATCAGCTCCATCCATCCCTGCTCCTGCTCATCCCACAGCCCATCCCTGCCAATCCCATTTTCCCCCAAAGTCTCCCATTGCAGGTGGCAAAAGGGGCAGGTGGGGGTAAAATTAGTTCCCAGCACCAGCAGGGCTGGAAGTTCCCACTCTCCACGGAAATTTACGGCTGCTCTACCCACGAGGAAGGAATTCAATGGCACAAATGTCCCTGCATTGGTACCAAGCAGCCCAGATTGGTTTAATTCTGCACTTTTGCACACTTCAGTGGCGTCTGTCGGACTGCCAGGCTCCCCGACCTCCTCCTGCCCGCATCCCCCGCAGTCAGGTGCCGGTTTTGAAGCTGAATAGTTCATCCAAAGCTTTGGTAGCCAAACCCTGCTCCAGATGTTCATGTTTTCTTTGGGAACACCCCCAGAATTTTGGAGCCATTTCGTGGAGAAAGGTCTCTCTGCATCTGCACACCAGCCAGAGCAATTAGGGACGCAGAGCCACCGCCGCATTAAAATGAAAGATTGTAATTAAACAAATGGGTTT
Source organism: Fringilla coelebs (assembly GCF_963513975.1). Classification (NCBI taxonomy): domain Eukaryota; kingdom Metazoa; phylum Chordata; class Aves; order Passeriformes; family Fringillidae; genus Fringilla; species Fringilla coelebs. Next base: position 23,441,174 of record NC_140036.1, read on the forward strand.
CAGCCCTCAGGAAACTCAATTACCATGGAGACAGACAACAGGAAAACAAACCTCCAGCAGCCCCTTCTGCAGATGGGCACTGGTATTTTATCAGTTGGTGCAAAATGCTTTGGAGGCTCTCAGCAATGTTACTTTTGTTCCAGTAATAACGTTATCACGTAGGATTGTCACCCCCAAGTTTTCCTTCTCCATCCATCATTAATCTTTGAACCCTCCCCATCACTTTCCTTCTCTGGTACAGCCCCAAAGCTCTGCCCTCTCTCCAGCACCACCTCGTCTTCTGCAGCCTTTGGGGCCCAAAGCCACCAAGGACCTTCTGATGTTCTGATTTTCCTCTTGTCCTCACTGAAACCACGGCCACCAACACCAAGATTATCCTTGGAAAGGCTTGGAAGAGCCACCCTCAGCCTCCTCATCCTTTGGGATTGTCCTCTGTGGGTGTTTGGAGTCAGCAGCTCTGACTAATCTGAAATACAGGGAAAAACCCCGAAATTTGGGATTTACATGACAACGGCTGCCAGGCAATGACAACCAACTTTGGAGGAGCACTTTGAGGACATTCACCCCTTCTCTTGAGGAAAACCTGCTCAGATCACCTCACAACAAAGTTAATTAACTACAAACATCTACCACACAGCACATAACTACATAAATATTCCAAACCTGAACACTTGGGGCAAAACACTGACCTGCCAAACCCCCCAACACAGCCACTCTTCCACTCCAGCCTGTTGTCATGGGCTGATTAACTTTTCAAGGAGGTATTAATGGTCCAGCCTCTTGATTTTTCACTTTTCAGCTCTGTTGCCTCTCAGCCTTGTAAGCCTATTATTGGATTGCTTCAAAACCTATTTACCTCTGAAGCCTCAAAATCCCAGCTGTCAGGCAGGAAAAGACATTTAGCAATTAATTTAATCCTGGCCAAGACATCTGTCGAGGCAAAGGGCAGAATATAGAGATGTTTAATATTCCTATTCTGGCATTATCAGAAATACAAAATACAGGTTGCAACGCTGAAGTTATCAGTCTAAATACATTCAGCATTTAATGAAGGCTGTGCCAGGCACAGCTTCCAAAGGTTCTCCTCCACTCTATTAAAAACAGTGGTTTTCCACCCAGAGGGAAATACCTTGTTTGATACGTTGGTGTACAGGAGAGGCTCAGCCCAAACCAACATTCTCTTGTGTTGTTTTAACCAGCAGCACTCAGACTTGCAGTGCTCTTTGACAAAGAACCACAAGGCTGTGCCTTTACAGCATTTCCAGGCTCTGAAATAACTCACTTTCATCACTTCCCCAATTTTAGGCAATCCCAACAAACCCTAGCACCGGCAGCCATCAGAGCAAGAGGCAAGGCCACCTCTCTGGATTTTTGGCATTGAGCTGGACTTTCCTCTCCAGCCTTTGAAATTTCAAGGCTGGAAATTCACAGCAATCCCCTTGCAACTGCCCTGAAAGCATCACATCCCAGCTCTGTGCTTGGAACTCTTTGATTTCTGTCTCCTGCCCCAGCCCTGGAGCTGGTGAGCTCTGTCAGATCTGCTATTCCTGATCTCACATTAAACACCAGCACAATTAATCTGGACTTGCCTGGCTCCAGACAGGACTGAGGCAGAGCAGGTGGTCCCTCCACGCTCCTGCCTGTCCTTTTCCAGCCCCAGTGTGCATCTGACCATGCCCTGCACGAAACTCAGCTTGGGAGAGGAGTTTGGAGGAAGGCTGTTTCATTTCCCAGCCAGCGCTGCAGGAGTGACCCAGTGTTCCAGTGAGGAATCACAGCTTCCCTCTGATACACTTGGAGGGGCAAAGCAGAAATGAAATTTAGGGTCTGGCTTAAACCAGTATTGAAACTTTGGTCAGTGTTTGCTTTAAACATCTTTTTGTGCTGTAAAAATCCTGTTATTACATAACTTATATTCACTTATTCAATGGCCTTGGGATGTTATATTTGTGAATATTTAAATTTGTGAATATTTAAATTTGTGAATATTTGTGAATATTTAATTTTAAAGTGAGAGATGGACTGAAGTGTCCCTGCCTCCATTGGTGACTTTCCTCTGTGGTGACACTGTCGAGGAAAGAGGAGGACTCCACACTCATCAGCTTGAAAAAAATTGAGGAGTTCCACTGTGGGATTTTCTGAGACCCCCACTGAAGGGAGGAAATGATGAATCTGACTCTGTGTTCTCAGAAAGCTGATTTATTATTTTATGATATTCTATTTTATTGAAGAATGCTATACTAAACTATACTAAAGAATAGAGAAAGGATACAGACAGAAGGCTAAAAAATAATAATGAAAACTCGTGACTCTCTCCAGAGCCCTGACACAGCTGGAGGGTGCTTGGTCATTGAGTAAAAACAATTCACATGAAACAATCACCTACCACATTCCAAAGCAGCAAAACACAGCAGAAGCAAATCAGATAATTATTGTTTTCCTTTTTTTCTGAGGCTTCTCAGCTTCCCAGGAGAGAAATCCTGGCTAAGGGATTTTTCCAGAAAATGTGACAGTGACATTCCACCCCTCAAGCTCAGCTCTTAAGCCACAGCAGCTCCTCTCCCATCCCTCTTTTTGCCCCAAGAAAACCAGTTCAGGAAAAGACCCAGCCTCAGCAGTGGCCACATTCAGCTTTGCCATTACAGAACATCCAGGGGTTTTCCTGGGAATGGGACCCTGGAGAGCCCCGAGCCCCCAGCAGGATCCAGCCCAGGGCTCCATCCATCAGCCCCACGTGCTGCCCCAGGGCTGCAGGGACAAATGGAGCTGCCAGGGGCTCTCTGGGCCCTCAGAGGGGAGCAGGACCTTGCCAGCAGCTGCCTTTTTGAGTGCTCAGCTAAATTCAGTTTGGTTTGGGTTTTTTTCCATGCTGTGTAATACACTCTTTAGTTTCCTGCCACAGATGTCACTCCTTGAGAAGGAGCACACAAAGGACAGGAGCTGGCAGGAGCAGGAGGGTAAAGTTTGCTCTGAAAGGATGTTTTCAAGTCTCATTACCTAAAAAAACCTTTATTCATTCAAAAACCACCTTCAAAAGCACCACTACTGAAAATATTATACACCTGCATTGCTAGCCCAGAAAACAGTGGGGTTTGTACTGAAAGCAGCTGCAATTTCTGTCAGTATTTTCCTGTGCCACAATCACAGGGGTTTTCCAACACTGACCCACCCACTGTCACCTCAGCCTTGCCCAGTCACAAAATGCTTTGGGCTGGATGGAGCTGTCACATCACCCTGTCCAAGCAGGACTGGGAAAGAGCCAGAGGGATGGGGATGGGATCCAGGTGTGGGACACCTCCAGGAAGTGAAGGCTGCAGTCACAACTCCTTTTCCTGCCTTTCCAAGGGAGTTTCCTCCATTTAGTCCTTCAGACGTGGCTGCAGAATTGTCCCTCCTGTTGTAGTCCTGCTCAGTGAGTTCATTTTGCTGGAATTTGGGAATGTTTCCTATTAGTCATGTCTATTTATCTCAGACCACTGGAAGCCATAACACACACACAGATATTTCCATGAAGGCATTTCACCCTTCTCAATTTCATCTCTATTTTATGGTGCTGTTTATAGCAAAACCAGAAATCAATTCCATCCTAGCTCACTTTTTACATTAGAGATATGAGCTGGCCTTACAGTGGAATTAATCTGGATTTTCACTAAAAATAAAACCCTTCCCATTCCTGCACTTCCCAGGAAAGAAATATGCTCACCTGCAAATCCACCAGATGCAGAGGAAAGAGAGATAAGGCACAACTCAATCTTAATTTTGATGAAAGATTCAGATTTGCTCTGCATTTCATAAACAGAAGGCCCTGGGAAATCCTAGCAGCGCTCCAGATTAGGGAGGAGAGGAGCAGAGGGGAAAGTACAAGCTCAGGCTGGGCTCTGAAAATATGAACATCAAAATCAAATTCTCTCCCAGAAAGTGATGCTTCAAGGATGACAGAGAATCTTCAAAAGCCATCAAATTGCTCCACAAAATTACACCAAGCTAAGTCATTCTTTGTTCATTTTCCACGCAGAAAATTCTCTCCCTGGCACCAAGAACAACAAATCTCACTTGTCCAACCACAGCAGAGCTCAAAAAGTGGGAGGGCAACAAACCCCTTGTGTTTGGTCAGAATGAGCAGGCACAAGGATTTATAAATCAGCACCAGGAAGGTTTTTAGTTCTGCATTTCCAGATGTGTTTGCTGTCAGAACAGGTTGGAATTCACAGTGCTCAGCCCTGACCCGGCTGGGAAAGGGAATATGGTTTATTATAAGAAATCTAAGTGTAGAAATATGTAGAAAAGTGCAACATTTTCATCTTCACCCACTATTTCTTCACTTGGACCTTCGCCCTGTACATTTTTCTGGCTGGCTCCACAGGTTCATGTTCCTTTTTTGCTGCAGGAGATGCAACACCCACAGGCTCCACTATTCCCACACTCCAAACCAGCAACACTTTCACAAATGACTCCATCTGGGAGATCATTTCTTATTTTGAAACCAATTCTGAAGCCAGCATTGGAAAAATCTTTCAAGAGCAGATTCTGTCGAGGCATTTATTGGTGAAATTAAATAATGACACTCTGTTCATCTCACAGTGTTTTGATTAATTGTATACCTGGGTAATTGCATGTTTGGATGATTGATATCAATCATCATTGAAAAGATTAAAAGTATTTTCCTGTCTCTATCAAACCTACAGAAAATACATTGCTACCAATGAAAATACATTGCTACCAATTTCCAGCCCAACTTCTATTATCCATAATAGTGATTTTTTTACCTCTTTCTGTCCTAAAACCAAAGCACATTTATTTTATTTATGTATCTCTGAATTACTTTTACATCTTTAAAGGCAAAAAGGAGAATTTTATTCCCCTGTGCCCTAACTGGCGATTCCAGCTCTGCTTTCCTGCCTCAAAAACTCACACAGCTCATCCTGCTCTGTACATGGGTGTGGGTCAGGCACTGTAAGCTCCATTTCCTGTCTTAATTCACCCCAAAATTAATTGTCAATACTTCACATCAATTCCTGATATCTCCCTGGAACCTCAGGAGAGGGGCTCAGAGGGATTCACAGCATCCATTCCCACACAAGGATCTCCCCAGGGGTACAGAGATGCACAAACAAAAAACTCTGGGTGACCTGAATTCTCCTCTCCTGGCTGGAATTCACACCGGTTCGGAGAGTGCTGAAAACCCCAGGAATTTACAAGCCAAATTAGTATTCCTGTGAAGGTGGTGGGCAGCAGTTTTAATGGGCTGCCTGATTTTCCCAAAATGAGACCAATTATTTTCAGAGGTATCTTTCATCACAATCTACCCAAGCTAATAAATCCCCACTTCCCAACCAAACTCACCTTTCATTTACCACAGCTTCTGAAGGGCTCTCTATCTATTTTTATTTGAAACTATGATTTCTATTATTTTCAAGACCCATCATTTGTTTAAGGCGTTTTCCTTTCAGGCAATTATTTCAATTTGATTCTTGATGTAAAATGTTAACATTCAATATCACCTTTCCTAAATGGGTAATTTATGCTGCTTTATTCAGTTTGTAAAGCTGTACAGAAGCTGAGGAAAATGTCATTTATATAAAGTGGCAAAATTTAGGCTGATGTTAGCAGGAGGTTATGGAGCAAATAAATCTTTTAAAAATCCTAAAAAAAAAATCTAAAAACCACATTTCTGGAATTCACAGAAATCAAGAGGCTGGATTTAAAAGGAAAATGACAGATGTAATTTTGTAATGCTCCAAGAAATTTCTAGTGAACAGGACTATGGAAACAACATACAGTTCATTAAGAAGGGTGGGAATTACTCTGCTGTCCCAATTTTCTGGAAAAAAAATTAACAAAAACTGAGTTATCAGTTGGGCTGGGCTGTGGAAGTTTTTGTGGCTTGTTTCCTTCTGGCTTTTCAATCCTACTGAGAAATCCCCAGGGAGAAGAGGAAAACTGTGACACCACAACGTCTCCATTCAGGAGAGCATCCTTCAACAAGGAATATTCTGATTTACTGGCACAGCCCCAAAATCCTACAGCTGGCAGGAACAGGGATATTGCAGTTGTCACGTTTGGAAACATACCCGTGTTTTGGGAGAGCAAATTGGGCATAATTAGCATTAAAAATATCGTGAGGTGATGCTAACATCAGGCAATTATCCCTTTGAACAGCTGTTAAATAGTGTTAATTGGCTGCTGTGGACTCCAGCTTCCCGGGTTTTCCAAACCAACGCTTCCATAAACACGCAGCAATTACCCAAAAACTGACACCGGGAGGAAGGGAAATGTCAAAAACACTGCTTGGAACCAGGGCTTGGATTGAGATTTCAGAATGCGGCTGTAAAACTGATTTGGTTCTGCCAGCTGAGCCAAGGTAAGGGGGAATAATAATAATAATAGGGAAGCACTTCCCCATGACGCTAAAAAAACCTTGGAAAGCCTCAGGATGGCTGGCAGGTCCTTGTATCCCATAAATCTGTCATCACTCCTGACACATATTTGAGGAAAAAGTCAGGAACACAAACAAAAATTGATTTGTTGGACACAGAGGCACCACAGATTGTTTAAGTGCTGAAGTTTCTGGAATAATGGCTAAAAAAACCCAACAAAACAGGGAGAGTCAAGACCAGAGGTTGGTGCTTCCCAATTCAGCTCATTCCCATGGAATTTACTCCACTTCCTACCCCCAAACTTTCACTTCACAGATATTTAGATACCAATTGCAAACCCTGAGTGCAGCCCAGCATTTAAAATCAAATTGAGCTGCATTAAGACTTTCCAGATCTCCAGAAAGCAACTAGAATTTGAATATTTTCATAAGGACAAAGCAAGTGGAAAAGCAAGAAAAACTTCCAAAGAAAAAGAAAAGGAGCAGAAGGAGCTTGGCTGTAAAAACCCATTTTTGTCTGGCTCATTTAAGGTAATTTCAGTACAATCAGCATTTCTGCTGCAATTCAGACACTTCCAGCAAATTAATCCTCCAAAGCCCAAATGAAATAACATACAGAGAAATAATATCACTCCAATTAATAGCAAGGGGATTTTAAAAATAATTTCTATGTGGACTTTATGACTCATTACTGCAGCCAGGTGTGGAACCCTGTTTGCTGTAGCAAAACTTCTTTTTAGTGCTGCCAAAAGCTGCACGGTGACCACAAAAGTAAATACACAAAAATTTTGAATTTTAACCAGATATCCCAAGAAATTATAATGTAAAAGGAAAAAGCAATTGAATCCTCATTCATAAACTTATTTTTCTTACTTTGTTTTTTGCCTAAAATCATGAAATATTAGCCAGAACAAGCTACAGGCCCAGAGGAAACCTTCTGGCTTTGGGCTTGTGTCTTCAGTTGGATTGTGATGCCATTGATGAATTGATTTTGAGATTAATTTTATTGTTCATGGATGACAGGACACAGGGAATGGCTCCCACTGCCAGAGGACGGGGATTGATGGGATATTGGGAAGAAATTCCCCCCTGTGAGGATGCCCAGAGAAGCTGCCCCATCCTTGGAAGAGTCCAAGTGCCCAATCCCTGATTTATTGCCCCTGAAATCCCCATCAGATCAAGCAGTCCAGCACCCAGAGATGAGCTCTGCAGCTCCATTTTCTATTTACCAACGATCCCTCCATGGTTTTTGTGGAGCCAGTGCCCTCTCACAAATATTTGCAGCATTTCCCCCAAATCGCTGCTCCTATCAGGTCCTTACAGCTACTGATGGGTTTGGGATTGCTTTTCCAGCAGCCAGAGCTGAATTTTAAGCAGGAATTAGTGGAAAAAGCCACAAACAAAGCCACGGCAATAAAGGCTTGTGTATACTCATTTTTTACCCGCGTGTCTCTGATTTATGAGCAACCAACGTGATTTAACCTAATACCAATTTTGCAAGGCAGTATCAGACAATAAAGCTTTGCCATTCCACTCTGCCCTGATGTATAATCCAGTAACAATCACTGGAGACTCGAAATCACCTTTTCACCCAGCAATTTCAATACAAGCCGGGAGATTTGCCTGTGACTGATGTCCCACACAGCAGGAATTCCTCATGAGGACACTCTTAATAGCTGGGGGAACATATTTTGTTGGAAATAAGCCTTCAGCCCCTGACTAATTCAGTCGTGGTGCCATTTGAGTAAAGCACTTCATTTCTCCCCCCTCCATTGATGGATTTCTTCTCACATTCTGCTTTCTCCCCTTGTTTCTAGAAAAGCTTTTCCATCACCATGAAATCTGCATGAACATCTTCACCTCTGCTGGTCATTTCTGCCCCCCTTCCTGAAGGTTTCGTGGAGATGAATGACTTGTGCAAGGGAAATGTTTTATTCATGTTTGAGAATGACCCAGATGGAACCTAAAATAATAATTCAGCCCTCTCTGTTTTTAAGGAGGAGGTTATAACTTGGATTTAACTGGGAAGTTTTTAATAATTGCTGGTGACAAATCATTTGCTCGCTGGAACCTATTTATAACTTGTCTATAGATAGGGCTGGACTCGAATGCTCTTATTTTAATAGCCATGAAGGTGTAAGAAATGTCATTTTTGAGCTTTCTCCCGAAGTCTTCATTCTCCTTGAATCTATATGCACATAAAATCTACGTGTACATAAGGCAGGGAAATGGATTAACAGTTTCTCTGCTGTAAAATCAGTGATTACTGCTCCTGGGAGGCACCCAAAAATGTGAGTGACATCAGCCAGACTGGCCCAAGGAGGAATCTCCACAATGCCAACCATGGGAAGGACTTAAAGTCATCCACAAGATGATTTTCTTTCCAGTCATTCCATTATCTTTTCCAGCTTTTTATGTACAACTGCCCTGTACAATGAAAAACCAATAGCCTTGGTGCAGAACTAGAAAATAATTACAAAATATTAACAAGGAACCTCTTTTCCCTCTGTTAGCAACATATTCAAGAGCAGAGCTAAGCAGGAAAACAGAACTTCCCACATTTTTAGTGGAGGAATTTACCCAGAGTTCCCAACACTATCTTCCCTTTAAAGCAAATATTAACATAAACATTGCTGGTCTTTTTGGGTCAGTACTTTCTTAGTTCTAAGAGATTCAGATTCTAAATTTAATCTTGGATTATTGGGGGGATTTTTTTAACGAAAAAAGCTCCTTCTTACTTAATAATTGCTTTGGTGTAAAAATCTCACATGAAACACACAAGACTCAGACCACAGATAAGAAAAACACCCTCCTAAAACCATTTTATAAGAAAACGTTTCTAACAAATGTATTGGCAAAATGGGACAAAATATGTCGGTCACACTTCATTTCCCTTTGGAAGGAAACAAAAATATTAAGACTTTTGGATTGCTGCTTGCATTCTGATGAAAAACTGCATTTTCTTACATTCCTGGTGATAGAGGCAAAGAAGGAACTCCCTACCTATGGAAAAGCTGCTGGGATCAGATCAAATTTGAGTTCCTGTTACCCTCACAGGCACTTCCACACTTAGGGAAGATGCTGGACAGTTTTCATAATGCCCAATTATTGTCCTATCAATAAAGTCACTCCTACATATTCACACATCAAAGACTAAGCTGATGTTCCAGCTTCTTCAGAGTAGCATAATTATCCCAAGATTGATTTCATTGTGACATCCAAAAAGCCCCCAGAAGTCCCACTATTTATAGCAGTGCATCCATTACCACCAGACATGGGGCCTATTTTCAGACTCATCTTTTATTGTGACGTCCCTTGGAGAAAACAAACAACAACCAGAAAAAAAATTTAAAAATGCACCACAGAAATGCAGCAAATAACTCAATCAGAGCAGCCTCTCTGTAAATGATCTCTCCAGAAACATTTGCTACTCACTCATAAAAATATCTCTGCAATCAACAGCTCAGTATTTGTCAGAAGTCTGTAAACATTCCCATTCCAGCGTTTTTAGAGGCTCCTGGTTGATGGGCTTCAGTTTGGATAAGCTACATTAAAAAATCAGGCTGAATCCTACTCAATAATGAAGTTCATTATGTGGAAAAAAAAAGGCTAAGAATTGAAATAAAAATATAGTTGGGTGTGAAGGAAATTCCAATATAATATCAAAAAAGTGGCAGTAATTAATGAAAGGGTAACAACTAAATCTTCTAAACCCAGAATATCAACACCCAGAAATTCTTGAGCCATAGCTCAGTTTCCTTCATTTAATTTTGTTCAGACTGCAGCAGCTCAGTTACTCAGGTGATAACAGCAGTAGGAAATATTTAAGATGTGAAGTTTATTCCAAGATATTGAAGTCCTGTTTGTCTAAATTTAGGAAAATCGCCAAATTTATCACACCTTAAGAGACTGTGCCAAAGTCAAACAGCTTCATCCTGAAATTGCCACAAATTCATCTTGAGCTGCAAAAAGATTTGACTCTAAATTTCTCTTCTCGTGATTAATGGTGGAGAACAGAGCTCCCAAACTGTTCCACTGCAGAGATGTTGGAATTTCAAAGGAACACAAGAGCCAGCCAAACCCACAGGAGCCATCTCACGTCCTTGAGCTCCCTCTCCTCCCTTCCACCTGAAACCCAGGGAAAACAGCTCTTCCCAATTCACCCCCAAAGATCAAGTGGGAAGGGGATTGGCAAGATTTTCTTGGGCTCCCAGCTGATATTCCAGGGAGGAAATGTCACTTGGATAAATCTGAGCACGTGCTGCTCACCAGGGGAGGAAAAACATCCCTCAAAAGTGCTTTTATAGGAGTTGAAGTGTGAGCTGAGCTTTTCTCTCCAGCTTTTCAGACCACTCCTCTCCACCAGAGTGGTTTCCAAACGTGTTTTAAACTGTTCCTCAAGGTGTGTTATTTATAAAGTTCTGTCAGATGTTTCTCCGGGGATGTTTGTAAAGTTTTGCACATGAGGCAAAAAAAAAAAAAATCTCTGAATGTGCAAAGCCAGTTTTTTTTAAATTAAAAGTTAATTTAAATTTAAATTAAATTTAAATTATATTAAATTAAAAATTTAAATTGAAATTTAAAAATGTTCAGGGTCCCAGTAAAATCTTACAATTTGCCTGACAAAGGGAAAGCTTGTTCCAGAGAAAAGAAAAATTTTCAAGATCAGCCCCTGAAAAATCAATTGATTGGAAATTAGCAATTAAAATTAGTCATCCAAATATTTGCCTATTCCAGCAAGAGGGAAAACCCCTGGATTTCAGCAAAGTGGTATCATTCCATTGAGATGCACAACAAAATTCCCCTTTATCCCCACAAAAAGCTCTTTTTAACATGGGTTTTGTATCAGGGTTTGTCAGCACAGAGACACTGAGATATAAATCCAAATTAACTGGAAATATCAAGTTAAAGGGGATTAGTTAAAATTGCCTTAACAGGTATGAAGCCTCTCAGACATTCAGAATTAACAAAGCTTTATTTCAGTTTTGCTTAATTCATTTCTAAGGCCAATTTAAGACTTGGATTCTCAGCCTCTGGTTGTCTACAATTCAAAACTCAATTCAAATGACCCATTTGAAAAATCCACTTGGATTATTTTTCCCTGCTATGCCCACAAAACAAAGCCTAAGAAGCCCTGATAAATTCCTTGGAAGGCTGCTAAATAGGAATCACTGCTCCTCATTTCAATCCCCTCAGTCTCACCATCACTGAAAAAATTCGTTATTATAATTAGATTTAGCACTAAAATTCCATGGCAAAATACACCAAATGCCCTCTGACAGCTCTTATGTCTCCTCTACTGCTTCACAGGAACAGATAATTACCTTTTTTAATGTAAAAATGATAGTTTCTGTGAATACAGCGCTAATACCAGACTCAACTGCTGTAATTTCTGTTAATTAGATTTCCCTTGACCTAAATGAAACCACAGCAGAAATCCATCTGTTCCTCTGCTCCAACGCCACAAAATTCCCATTTTGGCCTTTTTTACCTTTCTAAATATTTATTGACACCCAAAAGCCAGCGTGAGCCCAGTCTGGTGACTTCAGGTGGTGACAGCTTTTTATCAGACAGATCTAAACTGATACCAAAAGTAAGGGGGAAGGAGAGATAAGGATGTTCCCTCTCCCTGTGTCCTTGGGGAGTCATCACCTGGAGCACTGAGCTGCATTTTGGGCATCCCAATTTGTTAAAATACGGAGTGGGTGGAGAAAAACCTGAGGAAAGCCACCCAAAATTGGGTGGAGAAGGAGTGGTGGCAGTGGGGGACACAGGTGGGCAGTGCTGGGCTGAGGGCTGGGCTTTTCCAGCCTCAAGAGTTCTGGAATTCCAGGACTTCTGGCTCTAGAGAGCAGACACCTGAGTGAAAACACAGGAGTTTGCTGTTTTCAAAAAGGCAAAGTTTTCCAAAATGGCAAAGAGATGCAAGGATGGAGACAAAATAAAATATAATTTAGAAACTCCAATAAAATTAAAAAAAAAATTTAAAAAGGGGGAAAAAAATAAAAGGAAAGTGACCTAAACCATCTCCTTTGCATCCTGTGGTTGAGAGAAGAATTTTGTATGGCTCAGTCTGGAAAACAAATTCCATTTTGCCACACAGAGATCCTGGACTTTACTTCCTTTTAAATAACCAAACGTGAATTGCTACTGCAAGCTTTTAAATCTTCTTTCCCTCCAAAATTCTTCCTTTCCCAACACCCCTGTAGGGATTTCAGAGCCCCCTGGGTGTGGCACTTGGGGATGTGGGGCCCTGGTGGGATTGGCAGGGCTGGGGAAGGGTTCAGCTCCAAAATCTTGGACTTTTCCAACCTGAACGATTCCATGATTCAGGAATCAAGGAGAAGTTTCTGGTGGCCCAGCAAGGCCCTGAGCTGACCCCAAGAACTCTCTCCCAGCCTGGAAGGAAGATCCCACCCTCCAGCAGCTGCTTCCTTTCATTGCTGTGATTTCTCTTCTGCACATCTGGCAAATTCTTCACCCCCTGCCCAGATTTTTCCTTAGTTTTATCCGCCTTTTTTTTTTTTAATTTTTATTTTTTTAGATGTATCATTTTGCAGTCATTCTTTGAATTTATGGAGAGCACCAAGGGCTCACATCTGTGTTCACAGAAGGCAGTCAATGAATTACAGCAGGAACTGCAGTTACTCTATGCAAATTCTCCAATAGATGCAAAATGTCAAATTTTTGACATCTTTTCGTTTTTCAGGAGTGTTCCAGGAAAGGAAATGGGGATCATGTAAGCCCATTTTTGGGGGAATATGTATTCTACCCAGTCAAACAATTCCTCAAACAGTAAATAATCTGATTTTTTCTCCCCATTTAAAACATGTTTGAGCCATACATGTCCAAGTGTACAGTGTGTTTACACATCCCAGTTCTGGCTGCTGGAAAACCAGCTTGTTTCTCCATCAGAAAAGCTCCCTCCAGTTGTTTTACCCCATTTGATCACAAGAAAACCATTAGCAAGTTCAAAACCTCCTGAAAACACACAAATCGTGTATTTCACCTGAACAGAAGTGTAACAGAAAATGTGTATCAAACTTTAATTTCCCAGAACCATGGAATCATTAAGATTGGGATTAAATCCAACCACTAAACCAGCACTGCTGAATTATGTCCAAAATCGCCACATCCACACCCGTCTTTGAACCCTTTCAGGGATGGTGACTCCTCTGCTGCCCTGGCATTCTGTTCCAGTGCTTGACAACCCATTTGGTAAAGGAATATTCCCTAATATCCAGTGTATTCCTGGTCCAAGAAAGAAAGATGGCTTCATTGGATGGGATTGGGTCTGTTTTACTTCACTGCTATCACAGAATTCCAGAAATATTTCAGTTGGAAAAGCCCTCCAGGACCACTGAGTCCAACCTGTTCCCCATCCCCTCCTTGTCCCCAGCCCAGAACCCTGAGTGCCACCTCCAGGGATGGGCACTCCAACCCTCCCTGGGCAGCCCCTTCCCGTGTTTAACACCCCTTTCCATGGGGAAATTCCTCCTGAAAACCATGACCTGGTCTAGTGGAAGGTGTCCCTGCCCACGGCAGGGTGTTGGAATGAGATGAATTTTCAAGTCCCATTCCAACCCAAATTATTCCACAACAATTCTATGGATTCTAGGGTGAAACCTCACACAAAAATGTGTCATCAAAAAGTTGCTTTGACCTACAGAAACAAAATTTGAAGAAAAATCCAGGAAATAAATTGATTTTTGAATATTTTCCCACTCAATCCCGTTTTTCCAGCTATGAAACCCTTGTTCCACTGAATGGATTTCAGTCAGAGTTTGTTCTGTCCAAACAGCTCCAGAAGAAAATGTCAATCCAACGTTCCCACCACCACACAGGGGGATTTTGCTGGAGTTCTGATGACTGCAGGGAGGTTTGCTGGGAGGGAAGCCAACACTTGCACACCCCATCCAGCTGCACTGTGGGGGAATTTCAGGACTTTTCACCTACAAACTCTGGTCTGGCTGGCCAGGTGAGGATCAGCCACAGGTTGGACTCCTCTTTGGAGATAGAAATGAAACAAAACTCCCATGATAGAAATGAAACAAAAAAGACACGGATCAAAGCCTCAGATCTTGCCCTGGAAGAGCTGCAGGTGAGCACAAGTTCCAGTGAAATCCAAGCTCCTCTTCCATCAACAGGAGCCTGCTTGACCACAGCTCCTTCAGTTCTGAGTGACTGCCAAGATACAATTCCCTGTGTCCCCATAAGGTGCAAGACTGACACATGACATCATAAATCTTCTCTTTAAAACTCCCCATAGCTCAAGGACTTGAAGCTTTTTGCATTTCCTTCCCCAGCACAAAGCAAAACCCCATCTTCCATCTTAACATTCAAAATCTATTCCCGGCGAGAAAACAACTTATTAGTAAACAACCAACATTTCCCACAGCGAAAACAATTTATTTCCCACCGAGAAAACAACTTGTGAGCAGAAAGCAGACTGGAAAGGCAATCTGGGTTCTGCAGAGCTGCAGCTCATCAATAACCCCACTTCCAAAACGGGCTCTGTAACGACCCCTATTAGAGCCAGCACGGGGTGGGGCGTTGCATCAAATGCCTAAAATTGCTGGGACTCCCATCCTGACAGGAAAAACATTTTAAGCCTCCTAATGCTCCATGTGTAATCCTGACACACCTGGAAGTCTCACTTTAGAACCTGGGAAGTGAAGCCTGGCGTGTTTACATCTCCCCGGGAAATGGAGCCATCAAGGACAAATAACAATTTCCATTTTTTATTCCACCGAGATTGCCTGAATAATATAAAGGCTGCTCTCAGTGCATGATTAAAATTAAGGTGTGGAGCAAAGAGGCGTCCCAAGGTGTGCTATAAAAAGGAGAAATGAAAAGGAGAAAATTAAAGGTGTCGTGCTAACCATGAGTCTCCCTTTCAGTGGGCTAAAAAGGAGTGAAATTAATCTTACAAAACAAATAAAATCATGAAAAAAAAGCATCAAAGCAGGCATGGTTTTAAGTTAGAATTCAATGCTAGAAATTCAAACATGTTTTGAAATTTAAAAAATTACTGAAATTGTCTTTTTGCTCACACATCCACACCCTGCACTGCCCCAGCTCCAAGGAGCTCCTGGCTCTCCTCCATGGAGGCAACCCATGAGCGTTTCCATGTTTGTGCACCATGATCAGGGATGTTTACAGAACCATTCATCATTTCATTCCATCCTGTCCAGACTCACTGAGTGCTCCTTGAAGCAAAGCAGCTTCAAGAAAGATTTCAAACCAGAGGAATTAAACTTGCAATGCACTGGTACCTTAAAGTAAAGTCATTCAAGAGAGTGGTTGTGATTCATCAAACACAACATGTTTTCAAAACTCCAAGTCTGTTTTCTCCTACTATTTTTTTGGTTTTTAAGAGGAAGGGAAGGGCTCCTCTTCCACCCTTAATTCACATTTTGTAGGTCTTGTACCGTTGACTTTCTGATGTCCAACAACTGCAAAAGCGCTACCAACAAATTTGAATTATTTTCCACGTTTTTGTTTACTACCTTTCATAACCACATTAACCAGTGGTCCCTTCATTAGGCATCCCAGTCATCAGCAAACTAAACTAGGACCTCCAAATTTAACCCCAGAAATCCCACCACAGCACAGAAACCGTGGTATTCCTTGATCAGGGAAAGGGACACGCAGTTCTCTGGATGTGGATGACATGCAGTGACATGGAATCTGTTTGCTCACTTGGAAGCAGTTAATAAAAATAAATAAAACAATGAAATCAACACTGCCACTTTTTCCAAGTGCCTGGGGATGGGCACATTCCAACCCTGGGATCACCCAGCAACACAAGGCATTGCCCCCACGGTCTGAGCAGACCCAGATCCCACAGTCCCACCATTCCCAGCCTGTTTGGCAGGGAAAAGCCAAAAAAAGTCCCAGCACTAAAGCCAAGCTCCTTCCAGAGCCGTGCCAAGAGCTGGGAAGCTTTCAGGCAGGGATGAGGCAGGAGAAGCAGGAGTGAGGAGCTGGTGCTGCTCCGAGCTGTGATTTATTTCAGGCTGGCAGCTCCTGTTTTCCTCCAACCTGTTCCCTTGATGGATGGGGCCCGGCAGCAGCGGCCAGGGGAGCTCTGGAGGTGACAGCAGCCTGCCCTCAGGGCACGTCTGGGTGATGAACCAGAAGGACCCGAGCAGCCTCTGAGCAGAGGGAGGGAGGCTGACTGCAGGGAGGGGAGAGAAATCCGAGAAACAAACTGCTTTTACCACGGAGAGCGAATCCACGGCAATTTCCCACTCCCCATCGCTTTAAAATTGATGCTGGGCAGGATCAGAAGGAGGCCCTTTACAATTTCACCTTTTCCCCATGGCATTTTGTGTTGTGGAGGCTGAGTTTTATCCTTTGGAATCTCTTAGTGGGGCCTCATGCTGCCATTAGTGTCACAAGGAGTTTCTGTCCCCCTGCTCCTGGAGGGCAGAGCAGCTCCCCTGGGACAGGGCTCCTTCCAGAGAAAAACCTCCCAGAACTATGGAGCAAAAACACTTGGAATTTTAAAGCCCTCCAGGCAATGATTATAGCCCTGCTGGTCCTTCAGAGGAGCACAAAGGGCTCCATTCTATAAAATAATATTAGTATTTGATAGCTGGCAGGAAGGAGAAGGAGAGGAGACCCAAGCTCCACTTCAAACAAGAGCAGGAGCAGGTGGCTCCTTGGCTGGGCTGCCTCCGCCTTGCTGGGCCAGAAATGTTTGTTTTGAAAAGCCTGGAGCTCTCCATTTCCACCCACGCTGAGAAGCTGAGTGCTGAGGGCTTTTATCCCCGCAGCAGGACCCTTCCTGGGGCTGCTCCCAGCACGGAGGCTCTCCACTGCTAAGTGGAGCACTTGACCCAGGCCAGCTTGGAGCAGCAGCAGCAGGAAGGAGAGCTCTGCACTAAAGTGGAAATCACCTTCCCAGTGCTATTTTGGCCAGGGCTCAGCTCTTCCCAGCACTTCTCCCATGGATGGGGCAGGTTTCTCTCCCAGGGGTGGGAGGGTGGGCAGGAGGGCAGGAGGGGGATGGAGAGTTTATTACAGGGACACGAGGTAAAACTCCCTCTTTCCACAGAGAACAAGGATCCAGAGCTCTCAGTGGCCCTGGAGAGGTGGTGACACCACCTCCTGGGTAAATCACAGCCTGGCCTGTTGTCATGAAAACATTTCCATAGGGATAATTGTGAGTTTCAGTACTGACAGCTGAAGGGGTGAGTTAAAATACATCAGCACTAGGAACCAATTTCCCCACACTACAGTGGTGGGAAGAACTTTGCTTGTCCCTTCCTCTGAAAAAGAAAACAAATCATGTCCCAGCCAATCCAACACAGCCATCTAATAAACTTGGCAGCAGCACTTACTTATCCCCCATTCCCATTGTCCCTGTGCTTTCCCTTCTGGAGCTTTTTTCCTCTACAGCACACAAGCATCAATCTCTGTCCCAGCCAGAGTGGGAACTGTCATTTTGGCCAGTGGTGCTGCCAGGGAGAACAGGCTTTGCTCTGTTTCATTAACCCAGAACTTAAATTTTAAGGAGATTGCTGCAAGCAGAGTGATCAGGGGAGGCAGCAGCACCCCTGGCAGAGCCTGGCTGCCTGTCCTAGCAGGTGAAACTCTGGAAGGATTTGTGCTGGAGCCTTATGGAAGATCTACAAAAGTGTGTTGGGACAGCTCTGGTGTAATTACAGCCGAGCTCACACACCCAAACCACACTCAGGATCCAACCCCGGCTCAGCAGCAGCTGGAGGCAGCTCCAGCCTCGAGGAGATCCCACCCTTGAATCAGAGACCCCAGGGGCTCACAGACAAAAGGCAAGAGGAGCAGGTGATGTGGAAAAGCCCTAAAATACAACACAAACATATCTGAAAAGAAATACTGAGATTGTGGATGGCTGCTGGCTCTGACAAGCGCAGGCAGCCTGGCAGGCAATCACCCTCTCCCCAAGCACTCAAACCCAGCAAGTGTCCCCAAACCTGGGCTGAAAAATGGAGCAGAGAGGATGGCCAGGGTTCAAATTCACTTGTGGAAAGGCAGAGGACAGGTTTGCAGTCAGGGAGAGATGTTCTGGGCTGTGTATTACAACGCAAATAGATTGCAAACAACTTCCTAATCTCGGCACGGTTCAGAATAAACCTGAGTTAATTAAAGCTGGCAGGACCTCTGAAGGAAATTCAGCAGCCACCATCAACAAGTATTTGCTGCAGTCACACATACAGAAATCTTGTTTATTATTCTGCAAGTCTGCCTGCTGAAGCAGACCATGACAGTTTTGGCCAGTGACACAAAGTGCTGTCTGAGACAGATGCACCGTGCACTGAAACAATTGCCCTGGAATAACACACCCCTGGTTTTTCCTCATGGATCCCTCCCAGCAGAGCCCAGTTAACCAGTTCTGTCTGTGGATTTGGAGATCAAGTATTTGTAAAAAAATGCTGTGTGTTGCTGTGCCTTGAAAAGTTGTTTAGCAGAGTGCATGGATGCACCTGATGCTTTGCAGGGAGAGGAGGAAATATTCCCCCTATTTTCTTGCCATACAGCTGCTCAGAGTCAAGATTTAAATCAGTGTATTCCATGTTTTGGATTGTAAACCTGTCCTAGAAGTGGTTTACTGTTATCCTTGAAATTGTTTTTTTTTTAGGAATATTTTCCTTAGGAATTTGCACAGTGTAGATACTGCACCACACGTCAATTTACACATATTTGGTAGCTCAATTCAGCATCATTTCTTTTCCAGTAACTTCTCCAGCTCATTTTAACCACTTTCATTGCCATGACACAGACACTGATCTGGGGAATCATGGAATATCCTGAGTTGGGACCCACAAAGTTCAAACTCCAACTCCTGATCCTGCTCAGGACAGCTCTAAAACCACTCCCCATGCCTGAGAGTGATGTAGAAACGAATCCAGGGACTTTTGTGCACCCAGATCACAGCCAAAAAAATCCAAACCCATCTTTCCTGAGCCCTTTCTGTGTGGTGGGACTGAGGGGCAGAGGAAAAGCAGGTCCTCCCTCTTCCCACACAACACCCACAATTGTCCCCCCACACACGAGCATCACTGTGGGGCAGAACAGAGATCTATAAAACCTTTTCATCCTTCACTAGATGGTTGCAGTGAGCTCTTGAGAGCTGTTTTCACACCAGCCTGGACAGAAACTCTTGACCCTGATTTAGCCCATTTATTTTTAGCTAAAAAAACCCCAAAAACCTTAGGAAACAAGGACAATTCAAAAGCTTATTTCAAAGTTTCCCACCTGCAGCACACAGACCAAGAGCTCGACCGTGTCCTCCTGCCAGGCTCTTCTCTTAGGAAGCCATGATATGAAATATATTTGCTATTTTACTCAATGCTAGACTTGAATTATAAAACCCTGCCCAGTTTCACAGGTGATTTTGAACTCTGAAAATCTCTGGGCACTTGGTTTAGTAGCAGCTCAGTTCCCAGAGGTGCCTTTCTCCTCTTGGACAAGGTGGAAAAGGAAGAATATCTGACATTGCCAGGGAGGAAAGTGTTTTGAATACGTGGACAACCACCAAGCTGATGTAAAAATACCTTTTATTAACCTGGAGAATAGTGAGAATCGGGGTAAGATTCTGTACTTTGTTGTTAGCCCCTGCCCATGCTTTCTGAGAAATGCTATTGATGTGCTTTAATTACTTCTTTTGTGTTAACCATGCACTACTGAAAGGACTGGGCTTGTTTATAGGATCTCCAGCTCAAATATGAATGTAATTGACATTTCTCCTGATCAAAGGAAGCGAATTTTTGCTGTGCTGAGCTCAAAAGGAGCTTTCCTGTAACAACAATGCAGCTCTGAAAACTCTCATTACCATCGTGTAATCAGGTCTTTACAGGAATGGCATCAAATGCACCTTTGCACACTCAGATATCCAGGGGATGGTAATTATCCTGCATGACTCCATTTCCTTTCAGGCCACGCTGGTTTTGGGAAGCTGTGTGGGGTTTTTTGGACAAACCAGATTGCTCATTTGGGTGCTACCCTCAGCTGTTGCAAACAGCTGCTTGCCCTTGGAAGGGGGTTAAGAAATTGGGAATGTTTAGAGCTAGAAATTGTCCCCTGAATATCTTCCCCAGAGAGCAAGAAGTGTCTTGAGTGTGAGCAGTGAAAATAAGAGGAGGGTTCTGCCCCAAGGAGAGGTTTGTGTTGAGCCACAGGGAGTGGGGCACAAAGGCAGCAAAAAGGTCAGGAACCAAAAGTGTGCAGCACTTTGCCAGGCTTCAGATTTCAAATTCTGCATCAGACAGACCCCTGAGCAGTCTGGGATTGTTCTCAGGCAGCAGAGATTAAACCAGTGTCTCTGTGTGAACAAACAGCTTTTTTGGGGGTAAGTGAGATGAGAAGTGAAGAAACTTCTAACCACGGTCACAAGAGCAAATTCACCAGAAATAAAGGATTCAGGCTTGTGCACAGAAGTGCTGCAACAAAAAATAGTGATAAAATCAAACTTCAGCTCACACGGCCAAGGTTCACAGAATAGATGGGGTGCATTCCTGGGCAGCAGGAATCATCATTCCCTACACCACCACCCAGCTGTCCCTGGCATTTCCACGCTCTTGCAGAGGAGGACAGTCCCTAAATGTGCCAGGGGAGAGTTTGATGGGACTCTGAGTGCCCCAGCACCCAGCCTTGGGCTGGGGAGGTGGGGGGCTGCCTGTGATCACTTTGGTGAGGGCTGAATCAAGCTGGTCAACCTTCACCACTGCATTTGTATAATTCTGAAGCAAGCTCTGGCTCCTTCAGAGCAGGAAGGGGCCAAGGACAGGAAACTGTGCCTGGAACAAGGAGGGATGGACTCAGGAGCCTGGGCTGAGGGTCTGGAACCATCCACATCAACAGAGCCAGCAGCAAGAGGGCAACGTGACAGGAGCTGACACCGGGGAGAAAACAAAGAGAATGTCCTCAGAAATAAAAATAAAAGTTTATCTTGATGCAGGAGGAAGAAAGGGGACCAGTGAAGGGATGGAGAATTGATGGGGCTGTCAGTGCCAGAGACAACAGCAACGATCCAGCAGCTTCCAAGAGGACTGGAAGGGATAAGAGATAAAGGATGGGAGATGAAGCCCCAACAGCCTCGATGGCAGATAAGATGCTGGGCATTTGTTTAGAAAGGGCAGGATTTCAGAAACATTGCTGAGGAAAAATTGACAAACTTAAAATCTTCAAGATAACTCCAAGGAGCTGGGATGAGGAGGGACAGTCTCTAAACTTGAGTTAATCAGTATTTTGTTTCATAACCACAGAGTCACTGCAAAAATAATTTAAAAAAATACTTCCTCTGAAGTTTAGGGTTTTCAAAGAGAAAAATGACTTCCTGAGCTCCTTTGAAAATTCAGGGCTGAGCACTGACATCCATTTGTTCTAGTTAAGGTATGCAAATATAGATGTGTTCTTGCCCAAATGCAGAACCTTTCAATGCCTGCTGCCTCCAATTAATAAATGAAACCCGTTGCTGCTGGAGCTCAGCCTGTCACAGACAGGGGCTGGCTCAAGAAGCTACACAAGGAAATGAAATTTGAAAACGCTGCTTCCTAATTCTGGAATAAATTCCAAGATAATGAAATAGCTACCATGCTGTTCCACTTGAAATTTAATTCCACAGCAATTGAAATGCACAGTGCTGATTACTCTTGTCATTTTGGGGGAAAAGAAAAACCCCAAACCGAGGAGATTTCAACTCCAACAAAACTGAAAACTGCATCTGTATCCCTACCAAAAGCAGAGGAAGGGAAATAACTTTAATAATACCAATTCTTGAGTTTCCAGACACGGCAGCCTTGTACATAAACACTCCAAAATCAAACTTGTACTGCTCCAAATCCAGGAGACACAAAGGCTGGAGGCGCTCGGCTGCTCGAATCCACCGCAGGCACCAGCCCTGCGTGAGCAGGAGCAGTTTCTGATACAGCCATCAAGCATCTGAAGCAGCTTTGAAACAGAACTCCTGTCTCCAGCTCCTCAAGCAGAAGCCTGAGGGTGTCTGTTTTTAGAAAACTGCACTTTTAAACTCCTTAAACATTTTAATGTAGGGAAAACCACATCGCAAGCGACGCCGAACCGCCTTTACCCCGAGGCTTGGAACAACATTTGACTGTGGGGAGGGGTGGGAGGAGAGCAGAATCCTCCTGTGCTGCAGAACTTTGCAGTGGGAGGCCCCAGAGCAGAGTCCTGTGGGCTGCTGGAGACCCCAGACTGCAGGAGCCATGGGGATCACTTTGTCCATCACATCCACCTGGCTCCTACCCCATCCAGGTCCCTGTCCAGCCATCAGCATCTCAGCAACAACAGCCCTGCACCTCCCTGGAAAATTTACTCCACTGGTTAACAGTTCTTTCCTTCTCTTTTTTTCTCCTTTCTCCTCCTTCTTGTAAGCACTCAGATTTTTCTCTGAACCAGGCTGTAGCTGGTGCCTCTGATTCAAATCCTTACCGAGGAACAAACTTCATTTCCCTCTCTGTTACTACAAAGATAAACTTCTTGAGCCAACTCCTTAAATCTTTATTCATGTGTCAAGTTCCCAAACTCTCTGATCATCCTGATATCCCTCCTCTGGCTCTCCTGCAGATTTTCCTCTCTTGAACAGCAGAGGAGCAGAGCTGGACAGAGGATCCTGGTATGGATAGGACAGGGGGAATTGGCTTTGCACGGACAGGGGAGGGGTTTGGGTGGGATTTTGGGAGGGAACTGTTCCCTGGGAGGGTGGGGGAGCGGTGGCACAGATTCCCAGAGCTGCCCCTGGATCCCTGGCAGTGCCCAAGGCCAGGCTGGACAGGGTTTGGAGCAGCCTGGGATGGTGGAAGTGTCCCTGCCATGGCAGGGTGGATGGTGCTGAAGGCTCCCTCCATCCCAAACCATTCTGGGACCCTACACTGATCCTTCAGCCATCCTGCTGAAAGGTCCCTACCAGTGACTGTCCTGAAACTAACTGGGAAGAGGAGTCCCTGCTCCTTTCCCTGCCTTTACAGTGAAGCTTATCCCATTCCCAATCATTTCTCCTCACTCTGTTCCTTTAAATACATCTTTAACCCTTACAGTAGGAACAACCCTTCAAATCCTGCTCCTGTGCACCTTCCCCAAGCACCTACACCCTCCCCAGACCTGCAACTGGCCCAAACCAAAACAAAATTAACAGTACCTCACATCTGTAATGAAAATAATAAAATAGAATTGAAAAGGGGAGGAAGGAAGAGTTTTTTACTTTCTGGGAGACGCAATTCTTCTATCAAAGGAGTTTTATAGCAAAATTTTATGTGAAGCAGTGCCTACAGAACAGATATTTCCACATGTTTTTCCCACTGGAAAGTCCTTCCAGCCTGCTTGAATTCCTCCATCCATCCTGCATTTCCTTGGAGCCAGTGATAAGCAGAGCCATCTGTAAGGATCATGTTTTTCCATTTCAGCTGAGAGCTGTCTGAAGGTCGCAGCATAAATTACATTTCCAACAACAAATTTTGATGGGCTGAATCAATAGCCATGATCAAGTACCCCAGGCTGGCTCCCAACAAGGACAGATCCCCATTCCTGTCAGGAATTCCTCCTGTTCTTTAAATCATGGCTATCTCCATTATTCCTCTGTCAAAATAACCCTGGGCTTGGGACAATACAACAAAACATATCCTGCAGAGGATGACATTCCTCTCCCAACTCAGTTTAATGAATTCCCTTGGGATTTGTCCACAAAGGTGACAGCAAATAAAAATCTGTAGAAAAATTACCAAATTCAGATCTATTTAAAAAAAAAATCCTTGCACTGTTAGGGAATTATAGAATTAATTTGTTGAAATGTTCAACTACATTCACAGTCCTGTGATGGAATCCCAACACTCCATGAAGTGCTCTGGATGTTTTGGGGATTAAAAATGTACAGAATGAACCCACATGCACCCATGTGCCTCTGGGAGGCACCACTTCCAATAATCAGGCTTAAATGTTCTTATTTTGCCAAATAGGTTTGGGTTTTCGTGGCTGTGGAAGGTGCATTTCAAGCTCTCCATCACCCACCTGGAGTGGGGTTTTGGTTTTGCACTTTCCAGGTCATTCTTGGGGGGGAATCACTCAATGTCAGGAGTCTGAAATACCATTTCTGGAGGGCAGCTCCCATTTACCACTGCTCTGTGCACTGGCAGGTGACTGTTAGAAATGACTCCAAACCCACTCATCCCCAAAAACCCAACCATTTATTGAAATGTGGGGGGAAACTCCCCAAAAACCCCAAAACCACCAAGAGAAAAACTGCAAAAACACACAAATAACCCCAAACACCAAACCACCCACCCCCATCACCTGGGAATGCTTTCAACAACACCTAAAACAAGTAAATTTAACATTTTCCAGTTTTGGCCAAGTTGTGTTTAGTCCCACCACCACTGGTCAAGGAAAAGAGATTCCCTCTGCAGAAATGCCCTACATTTTCTTCTTGTTTCTCCCTTCCAACCTCCCCTCTCAATCAGGCACCTGACTTCAAAAATACAGAATATTTCTGCAAAAAAACACTTAAAAAGTTGTCCAAGCAGACATGGATAGCCCTGGATTTGATTGAAGTGCTTCCCTGAGTGCGTGTGCATCACTCCAGAACTGATTCCAAGAGCTCTGAATAATTAACCTGAAGCTGGACCTGGGATTAAAGATTATGATTAAAGATCTGGCACTTCATTTATCAGCAGGAACTGGCTGCACAACTGCCTGCACACCCACATTTGCTCTCCAAAGGCTTCCTGGTGATCCCTGTCAGCCAAGGGGTTTAGGATCTATTTATTAGGGGGGAATTTGCAGCACCATTCCTTCCCTGGGATATGGGTTGGTCCAGAGAACTCCAGGAAGGGATTTTGCCACAACCACAGCTGTCACATGCTCAAAAAAAAATGAACAGCAAGGTAATATCTGAATTGTATAATTCATTTAAAAGTCACAGACATTACTGAAATACCATTCAAGGACCAAATCTCATCCTTTAAGTCGCTGAAATAAGTTGGATTTTTAGGACAAGGTTTTGAGGACGCCTTGTCTAACGCTGGGACATGGGGAGCTGAAAGTTTAAAGGCATAAAATTATTGATAATAGAGTGTTTCCCTGATAAATCAATGATTTTATTACAAGTGGAATTGTAGTTGGAAAAATAAGGCCTAATTAGTGCCTTCCATCCCATCCAAGCCATCCTGGGATTCTGTGATTTTAACATATAAAAATATATAAAGATTAAAGAATAAAAATATATAAAAATGCAAAATATCTATATAAAAAGAAATATATTTTAAAAATAAAAAAATTAAAAATAAATATATAAAAATATAAAAATAAAAATATCTTTAAAATTAAATTTTTAAAAATATAGAAATATATAGATTATACCTATATAAATAATTACAAATAATAACAAATATTTTTAAAATATCTGGTCAAAAGCCATCTGAAAAGGAGCTGTTTCTTTCCTGGAGATGCAGGTGCATATTTCAAAGATGAATTGGAGTTAAATCATTTAGTTCCCAGCAGTTCACAAGACTTGATCACTGACCATTTATTCCCCCCAGCCAGAACAGGCACCAGAGGACTGGGGAACATCCCTGCAAGGATCAGCTTCCACATCCCTGCCCTCCAAACAATTACTCCAGAGCCAACTAAATTATTCCTCACACAATCAAGTGACCTCTCCTAATTACACAGGACCAGGGAAGCTGCACTGAAAACCCCTCAGGGCTCCTTTCCTGACTCTTGCTGCCACCCAGCTTCACCTTTCCCTCCCTTAATTCTCTTATCTATGACAAAGGGGTGAGAAAATATCATTGCCTTGAGCTGCTGGATCAGGGCTGGGCATTGTGCTGAGGGTTATTAAATAAAACTTAACAGACCCTAACTCACTGCTCAAGGATTATTTCAGCTCACCTAGGTTTGTAAAAGAAGCAATCCTAGATAAATCTCATCTCTCCTCTACTTCTGGAACGTGATGTTTTCACCCTGGGCTTTAGGGGGTTTTTTTTGGTTGGGTTTTTGGTGGTGTGGGGTTTTTTGGAGTTGGGTTTGGGGTTTTTTTGTGGGTTTTTTTTTTTGGTTGGTGTTTTTTTTTTTAATTGGGGTTTTTTTTGGTTATTTGATGGAGGTTTTTTTTTGGTTGGTTTTTTTTTTTTTGGTTTTTTGGTTGGTTGTCTTTTTTTTCTTTGGTTTTATCCTCCCCACTGTGAAAGCTCTGGAGTAAATCCCACCCTTCCCTTCCTTTTTTCCCCTGGAGTGGAATGTCAGCTGTCTCTCAGCATTCAGAAACCAGCCTGATCTCCCAGGCTCTGTGCTCCAGAATTTGGAGTGACAAATGATTCTGCCTCACCCCCAGGAATTTCAGCTGTTTGTCTTTGGGGTTTGCAGGGATGAGTGACTGAAGGAAAGAATGCATTTTTCTTCCCAGCTTTGCATTGTATGAAAAGATTCTGAGATAAAAGTGGCACTGATAGCAGCAATGATTCTCAATAAAAGAGCTGCTCACAGGAATTATACAGGAGATGATACAGCTTCAAATGAGGGTATAAATTATGTGTTAAACCCCAAGTTAAAATCATCACTTATTTCTTCCTTTTATTCTTCATTTTTCAACACAGTCACCGTTTTTCAGGAAATAAACAATTGTCTGAATTGCAGATCCAAAACAAAATCACTGCCTGCTCTACCATCTTCTACTCCACTCAGAGATATCAGTACCAAAATGAAATCTTTTCCAGCTGCACTTTGTGGGGATAACTTCTCAGCCTTGAACACCAAGGAACAATGAGTGCTCCAGGGATGAACTCCCTGGCTTTGGAATATCCATCCACCCAGAAGAGGCCAGCCCAGAAAAATTTGAATTTCTGTGTTATTTCCACCAGAATCACCTTTTGTGCTCTGTTCAAGATCATCTAGCACCAAAATACAAAATACAAAATGCATTGCTGTATTGATATGCAAATATCTCATGGGATGGGCATGAAATAAATTATGGTCAGAGTAAAATATCAACATGGGGCTTTCCCCAACATTTCCCCAGTGTAGGGCAGATCAGTATTTTAAAAACCACCAATTCTTATTTTCCTGCAGTGCTGCAGGAGAAAAGCCAAGGTATGTGATGGATGCACACAGGATCCTTCCTGCTGGGCTGCACAACTCGTGGAGAACAGGTTGGGAATATGAAAGCCATGGAATTCAAGTGCTTTCATTCCAGTTTTTATGTGAATGACCAGCACCATATTTATGGTGACCTGCACTGCCCTCACTGAATATATTAGGAGGGAAAGTCTGTGTGTCTCCCACCAAATTAAAATCTTAATTAATATCCTCCTTCTGTATTTCCTTCTCCCCACATCCTCCCAGTTAGGTTTATGAACCTGGAATTCAGAAAGCACAGGGCACCTCAGAAGCTGAATTCCAGACAAAAATCACCAGTTCCCCCAGCAGCCAGACTCCCACTGTGCCACCCACTCCTGGTTATAAAACCCAGGATTAAACAAACACACCTGGCCTCAGCTGAGAGGTTTCACAAGCAGGGGAAGCAGCAACTCCATGACCACAGTAAATGTGAACATTTCAACACCAGCTCTGGGAGGCTGAAGCAGTAAAGTGATGGATTGCAGCTGGAGCTTTCCAGTGCACCCAGGTGAGCAGGAATTTGGAATTGCCAGGGACATCAAGAAGTCTCATTTAAGGAATATTGTCCTGGCTCTGCAGGAGGAGTTGCTCTGCCAACACATGCTCGATTATTTTTAATATTAAAAAACCTTACTGGATATGAATAGATCTTGATGTCTGTTTAGAATTAAGCATTTCATTTAAAAGCAGGATTTCCCTACTGGTCCAAGGATGGTCCAATGGGGGAGATCACTGGCAGAGAGAAAATATTCCGATGTATGATAAACATGAAGATAAACAGTGACAGAAAAAAACCCCAAATTAAAGTAAGACCAATCCCTATTTTTACACCTTCTCAAAAACTGCTCTAAAAAAGCTTCTATGATGATCAAAGCGTGATAAAATTGGAGGGGAAACAGGAAAATAAAAAAACTCCTAATTTTTTCTAGGCTATACAGACCTCAGATGGACAGAGCATGGAATGGATTAGGGGTTATGGATGGAATGGCTTCCAACTGAAAGAATCTGAATTTAGGTTAGATTTTAAGAAAAAACTTCCATGTGAGGGAGGTGAAGCCCTGGCATAGGCTGGGGTGAGATGATCCCTACAGCCTCTCCCAACCCAAATCATTCCATGATAACATGATCACCCTTTCTTTTATCTAATGGTGTGCTGTCATTTCAAACCTCCCACAATAAAACCCAGCCAGCATGTTTGAACACTGTTTTAATATTATCCCCTTTAAAAACACCCCTGAAACCTTATTAATATAACAGGAGTGTGAGCTGGATCTCAGCTTTTTCCTGCAGAAACTCTTTGCTTCTCTAAAACACATTGGAATTTGAAGCCATTCATCCAGCACCCTCCTGAAAGGCTGAACTGGCTTTTCCTTGCCACTCTGCCCTCCTCCAAAAGCTGCATTCCCTTATTTTCTTGGGAATTTGGAACAGCTAACTCTCTGAAAGGAAGCAACGCTTCAGAGGAGCATCATGTTGATACAAATAGGTTTGATTTCCTCTCCTGATACCAAAATCTGGATTTTGTAGCGTTCAGGGTAATCTGGGGCTTTGCTTGTTCCTTTGTTAACTCCAGAGCTGGGCTTTCCTTCCAAGGGTGATCAAACTCCCAAAGCCTGTCAGAAGTCCCACGGATACCGTGGATATATTTTTTCAAAGGATTTGTTGATCCTGCTGCCTACAACAGAGAGGAGATGTGAGAGATGTGATGCCTTTTTGGAGCTCTTAGTGGCATCTGCACCCCGCTGTTCTCGTGACAAGCGCGCACAGAAACAGCCCAGACTCCAAAGTTTCCTCCTGTCCCTTGATCTTCCCGTGATGTTGGAGTTTAGCATTGTCACCGAGTTGCCTGAAGCATATCCAGCAGCAGGAAAACAGAAAATATCAATGAAATGGGGTCTCTATCAAAAATCTGTCTGAATCACCTCGGGGGGATTGCAGGCATTTGGCCAAACTGGGAGCTGTCACATTCCTTGGAATGACACAGCAGCTCCTTCACCTGAAGGAATCACAAATATCCCCAGCTCCAAGAAACAACAGCCACTGGCACACAGATCAGTGCTCCTTTCATCACCCAGTTTTCTCCTCCTGAAGGCAATTAGCCAAGATTTCCTCATTTTCCCACCACAGCATCCAAAAAACACCAGGGACAGTCAGTGCAGCCATCACTGGCTCTCAGAGGGGTTTGAATCCAAAACACAAAAATGGTGTCAGTGAGGGGGCAATAATTCATCAAACACGGGTGGGGAGAGCACGGTGGAAAACATGGGGGAAAGTTGGTGATCACTCCTCAAGAGAGCAGATTTCAGCAGTGAGGTTTGAATCCCAGTTTGCTGAAATCCCCACTGCTCCCTGCAGAAAACCCCAGCATAACTGCATCACATTTAGAACTAAAGAGAAGATGGAACAGCATATTGGATGGGACAGAAGGGAATGGCTCCAAACTGGGAAAAAATTCCAGGAGATGAGGGTGGGCAGCCCTGGCACAGGGTGGAATTCCCAGAGCAGCTGGGGCTGCCCCTGGATCCCAAGGCCAGGTTGGGGCTGGGAGCAGCCTGGGACAGCAGGAGGTGTCCCAGTGGAATTTGATGATTTTTCAGACCTCTTCCAACCCCAAATCCACAACTCCGTGACTGCACTTGCTATGAAGGAGCGTGGGCTGGCCACAGGATTTGATTTGTTTGGATTTGGTTTATTTTTTCCTCATTTTTTTCCTCTTTCCTTCCCAGTGGCAGCCAACACCAGCTGAGGACAGCAGGGGCAGCATCCCACGGGAGCAGCAAAATTTGGGCATGCAGGAGAGGAGGATCAACGAGCAGCACCCTCAGAAGGGACAGTAAAACCAGCAGGTCCCGTTTAAGGACCTAAAATTGTGGTGGGATTGTACAGGCAGGAATTCCCCCTTGACATGAGGCAGAGCAGGTCTCTGTTGCCACTGGGGACAGGGAGAGTAGGAGCTTGGCTGCTGCCATTCCAAACTCTCCAAGAGCTCATTTGGTGTCTGATTCCAAGTGGATTCCTTAGATTTATAGAACATAAATAATATAAGGCGCCACTAGGAAGGCGTTTGTGACGGTGAACAAAAAAAATTTGAATTTCGCTGGTGCCTGAGAGCTGTTAGGTGGCTGTAACACTCACATTAAATATCAGTAATATTAAAAAAATTATTTAAAAGAAAGAAACCAGATATGTTTTAGCAGCAAACATCCCACCCAGCCAGGAGCTGTGCCACACACATCTGCTCCCAGCTGATTGCTCAGCTCCTGTCCCTTGCACCGGGGCGAGCGAGCTGCCTGTCCCTGAGTGTCTGCAGGAATTAACCCAGCCCAGGCACATTCCCACTCCCAGCGTGCCATCTAGTGATGGATGGGAGCTGGGAGACTCCATCCCCTGCTCTCAGCTCACACACAGCCCAAAGGCAGCTCCAGAGCATCCCGGACCATGCTCGGTCCCTGTCTCACACCCTGACCCCATAAACAAAAGCTGCTCCCCAAAAGTGTCTCCTCCAGGCAAAGCCATTGGTAAAAATGGATGGCAAAGGCAAGAATGTGTGTGGAAAAATAAGGAACAAATCAAAACTGAACCGTGCAGGGATTTTTTTTTTCTGGGAATTTAATGATAGAAGAGGCGCCGGGGGCCAACACAGGTTTTGTCACACCGTGCCACAGCCTGTGGTGGCACTGCTGAGAGGTGGGAGATGCAGTCAGCAGGAAAACAGGGCTCCCAGAGGATTAAAAAATTATGTGAACACATGCACAAATGCATTTCACTTCCCTTAGGACTGACAGCTCCCTGGAATCATGCAGAGTAGCCAGCAATTTCCATTTCTTTGCAGAAAACTGCAGCATTCCAATGGGAACAAATGTGATTGCAACCCATCCCAAACAAACCCTGGCAGCCCCAAGTTAGTCTTCAGCCTGAACTCTGGTTTAGTTTTGTTTATAAGTGAGGTTTAGCACTTGCATGTGGCTTGGAATAACATCCTGGATGAATCTGAGGAGGAACTCTAAGCCAAACTGAATTTCCAGGCAATATTCCTTAAAGCACATGGAGCCAAACACCTTCAGCCCCAAATAGCAAACAGAAAATAATTTATTAAGCCCATAAATCCTTCTAATGACACCTTTCATTTGTGTTGTTATCAAGAGAAAATAAGGGATTTCTTTTTTTTTGTCTTGGAGCCATCTTTACACCTAAAACATTCTGCCTGTCTGCCATAGAAACAGCCTGTCCTTATTAATGGTGTCATAGTAACCAACACCCAGGCAGAGGCTTAATAATACCCTCATCTCCAGAGAGAACCACCAAAAATCCCAGAAAAATCCAACCTTCCACACCAGTTAACTCCTAATTAACATTCCTGGAAACCAGGAGCACAGGGAACAAGTTTTAGTTGACTTCAAGCTGTCACAACTCCATTGCAGTGGCTGTATTTTGGAATTATTTTCCTCAAAAATATCAGAATTCCCTGCTTATCAGTATTACAGCACCAAGATTGCTCCAGAAAGCCTCAACTTCTGCTTTGCTGCCTGATATATTTTTTCTGTCCCTTTTAGTGGTGCCTGGGCACAGAAAACCAAGTCCTTGAATCATCCCAGTGTTGAGCAAAGCTCTCCCATAAATGCTCATTTTTACTAAAAGTTTCCTCCCTGATTTTCCAACAGATTTGAGACCAAGGAATGCAAATCCCAAAAAGCCCCACTAATTCCTGTGCAGGCAGGGAGGTCAAGCCCTGGGGTGGAATTACCCCAAACAGGTTCACCCAAAGAGAGCTGGCTCTCGTGCTCACACATCACAAATATTTACAACCCAACCACCTCCTGCACCACCCAATTCAGTCCCAAAATTCATGAATCCAGCAGGTTCTGGCTGAACCCACAACACCAATTTTTTACTATTTTTTAGCAGCACTGTCTGAACCTTCTCACCCTGAATTTTACACCAAAGCTAGATGTACAACTTTTTTTTTTTTTCTATGAAACAATAAATTGAATCTGACAAATTAATTATCAAAGGGCACTTCATCAGCCAGAGTACCTAATAAACAGCTCCTCTGAACATATTTGGGCCAAAACACGGTCGAAAACACAAATTCTGCTCATTTTAACACCTTAAAAGAACATTGCCAAAGCTGAAGCTTCTACCCAGAACCTCTGTGACACAAAAGGGGACAAATGCTCATTAACACAAATACAAAAAAGGACAAAAAGCCATAAAAAGTATTATTGTAACCATCATGAACATGACAATCAAGAACACCCCTTCCCTACCTTCTCCAGGAGGTGTGGCACTCAGGGACACGGTTGAGTGAAAGGCTCAGCAGTACCAGAACTGTTGGACTGGGATATCTTAGAGATCTTTCCCAACCTAAATGATTGTGTGAAAGCAAAACCCAAACCACTCCTCCTCCCTCTTAAATCTAAGCTTAAACCTAAACCCACCCTAAACCCAGCTGGGCTGGGGCCCTCCCTCTGGCCCTCAAATCCACACCAGGACTGGGTTATCCCAGCTGATTGACCTCACCTCTTGTCTTGCAGACTGGTACCATGCCCACTGCATTTTTGGGAACCTCACCAGTGCTACAGTGATGCCCCAGGTTTAGCTTTTATGTTTTCCAGGTTCTGTGCTGCTTTAGTGTGCAGTTCTGAGCTCCACATTTTGGGATGCTGAGCTCTGCACAGAGCAGGGAGACAAAACAATTCCTGCTCCAGCTGGGCACCAAGGACAAATGAGCCAAATCTCAGCCAGGAGCACAAACCCCGTGGGCTGCAGAGAGAAAAACAAGCAGGGTGGGACTGCAGGGGCTGAAGCTGGGATGGGATAATGAACTGCAAGGTGCAAATGGAGCAGAGCTGATCCCAGGGAGAGACCCCGGCAGCGCTCGGGGATTTTGGGGCCATTTTGGTTCATCTTGGGTGCAGCCCTGGCTGGGCTCTGGTGCTGCCCCAGGTGGATCCATGGAGGAGATCCTTGGGATAAATCCCTGCTTTATTCTGGGACTCTGCCCAGCCCCTGCTCCAGGGCAGCCTGCACAGGGCATCACCAGGAGCCTCTCCTGCACCAACACCCCCCTATTCCTCCATCAGAACTTTTCCTGGATATTTTGTAAAATTGGGGTGAATCAGAACCTTTTGTGCCACTGAATTATTCTCAGCTCAAAGCTTGGGTTCAGCTGTAGACAGAAATGAGGAATTGTTTGTTGTCCAACCTCCAGATTCCCTGATCAATCTGCCAGTCCCCAGTGTATCAAACTTTTAGTGTGCTCTAAAAATGAAGAACTGGATGTGTGTCTGCATTTTAACGGGTGTTTGTCATCCCCCAGAGAACAATTATTTCAGTATTTGTCTGCTGACAGCAAAGCATTTCTTTAAACATGAACCCTCTAGAATTTAAAAGACTAGGCTGGAAGATTTCTGGTTTATATCACACAATACTTTTGCTCAAAAAACTCCACTTTTCAATCCAAAGCCTGACCCAAAGTCCCCCTAAAGTTAGAGGCTGGCAGATATGAGGATGTTGACGTGCAAATTCGTTCCTCCAAGACTTGTCTCTAGCATTATTTTGCTATTTCAAAACGAAAAATTCGGTTTCCCAATGGAAAGCTCTGACAGGATCATGACTATCTGTCATTTAAAATGAAAATGTACTATTAGATTTTATTGTAGGAGAGATCAAGAACTCTCAAAAGAAAGAACAGATCATCTGTGTTTTATAAATCCCTGGGGAGGAGCTTCCCAGAGCAGTGTGGGTGCCTGATCCCCCCCTAGATGTGGGATCCTTTTAAACCCTCATTAGACCCAAATTCCAGCCTGGACATGAAAAGGTTCGAGGCTCAGTGTGGTTATTAAAACACTGCATTGTTTCATAATTTCCAAATACTTTTAATAATTTACTCAGAGATTTTTTTGCTGCAATATTTTTGCAGCCTCTTCAGATGCTCCACTTACCCTTCATATGTTCATGTGCTTTTAAGCAAATTTCTCTATGAAACATTAATGTACCATCATGTAGCCATACTCTGGCCAGAATGAAAGTCAATTTTGATTTAATGTGATCACCATTTTTTATTTTTTTCCCCCTTCAAGAGCCAATTTTTTTTAATTTGACTTCTTCACTGCCAGGATATTTCCAAGCTGCTGAGACCCTGTGTGAGAAATCCCAGGTCAATAACACCACCAAACCCACATTCCCTACTCCAGCTTTCCAGTCATTATTTGAAATAATGAAAAATCCACTTTGCATCTTTTTCATTGTCTATCAGGTCTTCACCTGCTTTTTGTTCTCTGTTTATTTGATCAAATATAACCTGGAGGAGTTTTTTGTTTATTTATCTTGTTCCTAATTTGCTAACTCAGGCTGAGTAGCAGCTTAACCACTCCACTTTTAATTTTCTTGCTGTGTCCTCCTGCCCACCCGAGCTGCTGGAATTTTAAGTGCAGAAATAACTTCCAGGCAGCCAACATCTCACTCTTCCACAGAACTTTATTTTTCCTAATCACCTCTAATGTCTCACGGGCCATTACTTCTCCTGCTTTACACAACGAGGCAATTAGCTCGTGGTAGAACCTGCAGCAATTAGGAGCAGCAGCCATCTGCAGCCAGGTGGGTTTTGGGGACAGCAGCACCCAAGGAGAGCTCAGCAGAATTTGGAACAGCGTTTTTTCCTTCCCCAGTGGAGATCTGAAATCAGGATGCTCTAATGAACGCCTTTATTTGGGTGAGAGGAGCAAATCGTGCTCGGGGAATGTTCTGGATGTTGGAAAGGAGAAAAGCTTTGAAACCATCAAGGTGGAGCAGCCTGGTCTGGGGGAAGTGCCCTTCCCTTGCAGGGGGCTGGAAATGGATGAAGTTTTAAATTCTTTCCCAACCCAAACCATTCCATGATTCCAAGATGGAACTATAAAAGCAAATGGCCCCAAAATGCTGAGTTTGGGATGAGTCCCCCAGGAGCAGAAATGGAGCAGGACAGTTCTTCTCTTTGCAGGAAAAAGGGTCAGTCTGCAAGGCTGGGATCTATGGAAGGGAATTTTACCAGCTTTTTTTAAAGCCAGGAGATTCCCTACTTTTCAAACAGAAGGAAATCTGAACAAGAAAACCATGGTAAAGAGCAGGCTGTGGGATATTTGGTGAACCATCAATTATCTTTTAATTATCCCACTGAAGAAATCCACCTTGATAAAAATAACCTTTCAGCGGCCAGAAAAAAATGCCAAAATGCACTGAAATATTATTTTTTATTCCCTAAAATCTTTTTATTTTCTTTGCAGTTCAAACAACACAGTGAGGAGTTGGGGACAAAGGAAGAATCAAGCAAATGAAATTCCTTTCTCTGAGAAAAAGTGTGCTTCAAAGTATCCCCTTTGATTTTCTTCTAATTAAGCCTTAATTAGAATAGTCACTGTGATGACAAGAGAGTTATTTTTTATTGCTACTTAAAATTGTGTATGGCAATTTTATTTCCAATGAGGGAGAAGGGAAAGGTGGGGAATTCAGCCCAGGACAGGATTTCCAGCTGTGCCTTCCCATCTTTGGAAAGCAGAGGGAAAAGCGACGTCCCTGGAAAGCTCAGGATGGAAGAGAGATGGGTTGGGTGTCTTCACTGGCTTGGAAAATGTCCCAAACTTGTGTGACCAAGGCTCTGAGCAGCTTGGCCCAACTCTGAAGTTAAATCTGACTTTGCTTCAGTCCTGGCTTGAGCAGAAGGTTTAGCCAGATGTTCTCCAGAGGTGCCTTCAGCAGAAATTTTCTGAGCATCAGGGAGCACTTACAGCACCAAGGCTCGAGCTGTTAATGGCTCTCGTGGGTTTTATTGAGTAAAATCAGTGTTACTGTGATGGAATGAGATTGTTTAGCTGAATAAACTAACCCAGAGTTCAGGCTTTGTTCTCTGCTCTTCTTTGTTTCTGTTTTGATGCAGCCCCAGCAAGTCAAAGATTACCAGAGCCCTTACAACCCTTCCACAAAAGGACTACATCAAAATATAAACCGTGCCTGTGCCAAGGAAAAGTTAATGAGTGGGATCTGGAAAGTTGAAATAAAAATACATATAATTACAGCTTGCTGCTGACAAGAAATTGTGACCCTTCATCCTCTAAAACACTAAAGTGGAATGAAAGCAGATATTCAGTCCTGCAGACACAATAGGACCTGGAGACCTGTGATTGTATCAACCAGCAATAAATTGAACACAGCTCTGCATTCCCTCAGTCAGTTCTGTATTCCTTCCTTCTAGGTGGATGGACAGACCTCAGTCAGAAATGTGCTGGGAAAACTGGAATTTCATAATTCCATTGAAAAATCACTTCATTTCCACTGCAAAAAATCTAAGCTCAAAATTGAAGGAATAAAACCCTTAAAATCTGAGCCCAAAGAATAAATCTGTTTTCATTCATAGGCAGGACTGAAAAAATGTGTTTGGGAAAAGAATTATTTAAATGCTCTAGATTACATTTGATTGGAGGGGAAAAATTCATTTCTTCCCCTGAAGGGAAAAAACTAATATGTTCCAAAGTGCAGTAAAAACAGAGCCATTCCGAGCTGTCATTTGCAATTAAAAAGAGAAAATATTTAATGGGAGCTGGTGAATACTTTGCAATGGCAAAATTGCTTTTAGCCCTTAAAAATTTTCCCCTTTATTAGAAACTCTACAGTCTTTGTGTTGCATGTAAAGTGAACACTGGGAAATAAGGATGGACTGGCCCAAGCAGAGTTTGAAGATGCTGGAATTTGGCAGCAGGGAATGGATTTTCCAGAGAAGCTGTGGCTGCCCCTGGATCCCTGGAAGTGTCCAAGATCAGCTTGGAAGGGGCTTGGAGCAGCTTGGGACAGTGGAAGGTGTCCCTGCCAAGGTAGAGGGTGGTTATTTATTAAGATTATGGGGTTTTTTTCTACTTAAAATGTATAATTAATGATTTTTTTAAAATCAATTATTTTTAAAAAATTAATGATTTTTAAAACTATTTCTACAGCTTCTACATTTGTGTCCCCACAACAGCCTCATGAACTTCAACTGAGCACACAAGTGTTGGAGGAAAACAGGGCATGAAAAGGGGAAAAAAAAATCAATGAAAATATTTAAAATTTGAGTAAATCTTAATGAGGGCTGAAAACCTGAATGCATTTCACAGCCTCTGTTCACCAGAATATGAACGTGAAACCAGGTGAAACAATCCCCACTCTGCCTGCAGGGCACTGATGGATTTATGGGGATTTTTTTCCCCCTAAAGGGGTGGGGAACATGCAAACCCACCAATATTTATTCATTTTTTAAATTTTTCTCTCTTCTTTTCCATTCTGGTAACGCCATAAATCTTCGTCAACCCCCTTTATTGAACTCCCCATGTCCTGATTAACAATCTAATGGTTCTGAGAGATGAAACTCATTAATTTTGATTATAGGCCCTTAAAGCAGGCACTAACTCTTCCTTTAATTCTGATGGAATTGCCTGAATGAGGCAAAGGTGCCTGAAAACTGAGGCCACCTCAGTGCAAGCTGCTCATACTCGGGGTGGTTGTAGTAACTCCCCACTCCTGCTGCTACTCAGGGCAGTAACTCCTCACTCTGCTGCTCTTCAGAGCAGGAATTTCTCATTTCTGCTGCTTTCCAGGGCAGGAATTCCCAGCTCCTGCTGCTTTCCAGAGCTGGGTGCCTCTCAAGGACTCCCCAGGTCATGCTGGTGGCAGGAGGGGGACGTGACAGCTCGACTGATGGATATTCCTGAAAATTCAGATTAACAGGAGGAGTAAAAAATATTAAAAAAAGACCCCCAAACCAAAATAAAACAAAAAAATTAACCAAGCAAACAAAAAAAGCTCAAAAAACAAAAAAAAAAATTAAACCAACCAACCAAAGACAAAAAATCACAAACCTAAACAAAAAAAAAAAATACCACCAAAAACCAAACCAAACCAAAAAAAAAACCCCAAAATCAAAGCCAAAAAGTGTGTGGAAACTTAAGAACAATTTTATTGTCAGAAACTGAGCTGAGAAAAATATATATACTCCGGTGATGAGGCTCAGAGATGCAGATCCACTGGCTGGAACCTGGCAGAACTCCCCTGTCCACTCCTGTGCATTCCCACACCACCACTTCTCTTCCTATACACAATAAAACAGGATTTTAATAAAATGTCAGGCCAGTAATAAAAGACCATTCTCATCTGACCTTTCAGGAGAAGGTGACTGAATTTGTAGTGAAATAAATCTGCAGGTTGAGTAGAGCTGTGCAAGAAATGGGTTTATTGTAGTGATGTTTGGGATATTTTTTCCCCCCAAGTTACGATTAAGAGTAAAAATCTATCAATTTCTCAAAAGATGATTCTCAATAAACAGATTTACAGCATTTTGGCAAAATATTTCCTTCCCTTCTCTTCCAAGCCGATTCAGGGTTGAAATGCCTGAAAGAAAAACTGAAGTTCCATGTTTTCCAGGAGCTGATTTGAACTTCTAAACCCCAATTCCACATTTTCTAAGAGTTTGACCTTTTAAACCCCAGTTCCATGTTTTCCAGGAGTAAGTTTGAACTTTTAAAATCCAATTCCACGTTTTCCAAGAGCTGGTTTGAATTTCTAAACCCCAGTTCCACATTTTCCAAGAGCTGGTTTGAACTTCTAAACCCCAATTCCATGTTTTCTACAAGTTGGTTTAAACTTTTAAACCCCAGTTCCATGTTTTCCAGGAGCTGGTTTGAACTTTTAAACCCCAATTCCACATTTTCTAAGAGCTGGTTTGAACTTTTAAACCCCAATTCCACGTTTTCCAGGAGTTGGTTTGAACTTTTAAACCCCAATTCCATGTTTTCCAGGAGCTGATTTGAACTTCTAAACCCCAATTCCACATTTTCCAAGAGTTGGTTTGAACTTTTAAACCCCAATTCCGTGTTTTCCATGAGCTGGTTTGAACTTCTAAACCCCAATTCCACATTTTCCAAGGGTTGGTTTGAACTTTTAACCCCAATTCCGTGTTTTCCATGAGCTGGTTTGAACTTCTAAACCCCAATTCCACGTTTTGCTGTTGGATGGGGGCACTCACACCCTGGATGCCAGCAGATCCGTGGAGTGCAGCTCCTCCAGCAGCTGACAGATGTGACAAGAGGGCTCCCAACACCACACAAAAGCCACACGTGATCTGGCTCTGCCACTTTGGCCTTCCAGATCTACAGCCCCAAGCCAAGAAATGGGTAAAGGCCTCGTTTGATCCTGAAATATTCCCCATTTTCATGGTAATTTGTGAGTCAGAGATTTGAAATGTTAACCGAGTCACACTGTTTATATAATTTCCAGCATTGTGTGCAACACCAGCAGCAATTGCCAGGTCACAATACGAGTCTTTGAAATATTCCTGATTCCAAAGCCTGTTTAAATCTTCTGCTTTGAAACTGTAATTAAAGCTTTCAGGGAAATCCTGTCTTACTCCCTTTATATTACCCAAGCCCTCCTCTCACTCCTCAGTTGCCTACACCAGATCCCACATAGGAACCTGAAATATGGATTTGTCTCCTACACCTGCCACATAATATGGGCCTGGTAATTGAATTAAAGTTCTCCAAAATAAATTAATTTCACGTAGCAGATGGCCAGCATGGATTTCAGCTTGCTGTGTGGCAGCCAAATTGATTTAAATCAACTCGAGGAGAGGTAGGCTTTAATCAGGTCAGCTGACAGCTATTAGAGCAATCCTGATTGAAATTCAGAAATTTAGGGAAAATAAATCCGCCACCAACCCAACATTCCCCTCCCACAGGGACCCAACAGATAAAACTTTTAAAACATTCAAATGATTCTGGTTTGGGTAATAAGATTTAGTAGAGCATGGCAGGCTTTTATTTTGCTGTTTAGTCTCCTCTGTGCCTTTTTAGTGGAAAAGGTGCCACATAAAACCAAGCACCACGGAACAGGAGAAGAGGGAAAAGGTCCAATTCTTGGCTGCCTTCAATCAATTTTTAAAACCGTTCAAACGAGACGTGAAATACTACAAAGTCAAAAAGCTGCGTTTTATACTCAGCTCGCGCGGCTGTAAATGAAAATAAAGCTGAAAGCTGAGAATTTGTGCAGCAAATATTTCCTTTTTTTACGTCCTAACATTGCTTTTAACAATTTTTTCCAGAAAAATCTCTTTGCTATGCATAGAGATAAGATACAGGTGAGTTTGTTTGTGCCATCTGAGATGCCTCATTAGTGGTTTTTAATAATTATATTTCTCACGGCTCTGGAACAGCTGGGCTTTATCCTCCAGGTAGGAATGAGGTTTCCATCCTGCTTTCTCTCTTATTTTGAGCATCTTGTGCACTAAGCTGGTTCAGAAATTGATTTTCCAGCTTGTTGGCCAAACCCTTAATATTTATTTTCACCTCAAAATCCTGATGAAAGGAACACTTCAGAAGTGTTTTGGGGAAATACATATTCAAGAAAGAGACTGACTAGGAAATAATGAATTTTTTCAGCCAAATTGGATATTTTAACACTTTCCATATTAAAGAAGAACGACCTGAGACTCAGCTTCATGTCCCCACCAGCAATTTCTCAATGTGGCATGGAAGGTGTGTGTGGCATGGATAAATACATCTGAAACCCAGGAATCATTAAAAGCCACCAAGAACTGACAAGCTGATAACAGATCCAACTGGACCAACCTTGTTCTTCTCCCAAACAAGACAGAAAACACCTGCAGTGTTGCTTTAATTTAGTGGCAGGATTGTTTTTAAATTTTATTTCTTACCTGCAGACTTTGCTTCATAAATCACAGAACAACTCAAGTTGCAATGGACACGTGGCATCATCAAGTTCCACTTCCATATTTTTGTACGTAGGATGTTCTGTGTATTTTTCCTGTGTAGGATGTTGTTAGAAAATCAAGTGAGGTTGGAATGGATTCACTCATTAGTGCTGGAGGTGAATCTGCCACTTCTCTTGAGGCAGATTAGGCTAAAAAAAAAAGTTGTTTACATTTGATTTGGCTCATTCTTGCATGCCCTTATTAAAAACACTTTCCCAGGATCAGTTCCTGTTGCGAGCTGCCATCAAACCCCACTTCCAAACCTCCCTGTTTAGACAGAAAAGAGCAAAATAATATACAATTGTAGGGTGTGGCATTGATCAGGAGGAGATTTTTCTCTTTTTATTTTATTATCAGCACCAAGCAAGGACCTGTGTGTGCTCCTCATGCTCTTCAAGGTCACCTCACCTCCCCTTGCTCTGCATGGACTGAAATTGCTGGATTTGGATGAGCTACAAAATCCGTATTTTGGCAAGTCTGTGGATGCAGGTGCTGCGGTCAGACTCTGCCCCAAACACCCCAAAATCCCTGAGCATGGAGCATCCAAAACCCACAGGGGCAGCATTTGGCAAACCTGGGTTACCCTACAAACTCCCATGTAAAATATCAGCGGATTGTTGGGAACCCCAACGCTCTCCCCTCCTGCCATTGCGTGCCCAGAGCTGGGACAGGGGAGAGAGAACCCAACACTCTTTTTTATCTATTTGCTTCTCTTTCCCCATTTAGCTGCTCCCCCACTTGTGATTCACCAC
Source organism: Fringilla coelebs (assembly GCF_963513975.1). Taxonomy (NCBI): domain Eukaryota; kingdom Metazoa; phylum Chordata; class Aves; order Passeriformes; family Fringillidae; genus Fringilla; species Fringilla coelebs. Next base: position 23,483,184 of record NC_140036.1, read on the forward strand.
GTTCCAGCCACTTGGGAGTCAAAGGGAGCCGAAAATCGCGGCACAAAAAAACAACTCGCACAATCAAATGCTTCGAGTGGGTCTTGATCATCAGATTACATTGAACTTCAGACTATTCATATGCAGAAAAGATTGCAAAATCCCAGCTTCAGATGGCTTTGCTTCATTAATGGCTTGAGCAGCCACAATTATCAGGCTGTTGTTTCCAACAACGAGCTTAGAAATACAGGGAAACGGTCACAATATCTTGATTTATTGGGTTGGATCTTTGAAATGTCATCTCTGAGGCAACCTTTTTTCCAGGCAGCTCAAAAAAAAATCTGTTCTCAAGTTTTTGGGGGAGAAAAATAAAAGTCACACCAAAAAAAATCGAGCTATTTTTGTGCTGACATGAATGACAAATACATATCCAGAAAAATTCAGCAAGTGGGTTATTTTTATATTTCCTTAATTCAATAAGGCTGAATAAGGTGAATAGGAATAAAGTGAGCCAAGAGATTATTTGTTACAATTGATATCTCTGTGTGAATGGGATTTCCAAGTCCTAGAAAGTCCAATTTCAGGTTGACAGTGCTGTAATAATGTAAAATTCCTTCTGGGATGTTTGCTCTGAACCACTCTCTGTCCTGGAATACAACAGGCAGCCACTTTTCCTGTCAAAGGTGCAAATTAAATCCAGTGATATCCATCCACAATGCACCATTTTCATGATGAGTTCACTCAGAAAAAGGTCCTGAAATCTGGCAGAAAATAAATCTGGGTTTTGTGCTGAATATTCCTTACGTGCCACCCAAAAATCACAGAATCAAAAAATCAATCAGCTTGGAAAAACCTTCTGAGGTCATCAAATTCAACCCTTAACCTCAGTTTTTAATACCAAAACCTGAAAACTCTTAAAACAATCCCAAAACTCCAAGCCAGGGGCCTCCTGCAGTGGGGATCTCTGGTTCTGCAGAGTTTCTTTGGCAGCTCCAGGAATTCTTTGATTTCCTGTCAATTCCGTTGCTTACGGGGTGTTCTCGGTGTCGAGGATTTGCATACATCTCCATATATAAATAAAGCACTTATAGAAAGAAACGAGGTTGGCAGGAGGGTATCAGCTGCTCTGGTCCGCCCAAAATGGTTGCTCATTTTTTCATGGATTTTAAAAAAAAACCTCAGCACTTCCATTTTTTTCCTGGAAAGTTTGATTCCCACAAATCCCCATGCAGGGAATCATCCTTCCTAATGGATCTTTTTTGTGAGACCTTTCAGGTTCTTTACAAAGAGCACAGGAGAAATGTTTTGTCCCAGCTCTGATTTTTCATGTATTTAATATTTCTGTCAGAAGGGGAAAAGTGATTTTTCTCATTTTTGCTTTTCAGGTCCTGCTTGTAAAAGCAAAAAGAAAGATTATTTTAACTTATTAAATGGTTTAAAAATTAATTGTATCAAATACATAAAGTATCATAGGATGGATTTCCCTGTCCTCACCACAAAAACTTCCTCAAAGGGATTTCTCTATCCCCACCAACCTAAAAATTTCCTCAAATATTCTGCTTTGCCTATGAATCAGAATCTCTACATTTTACAAATATTTCTTTGCACAGAAATAATTTTTTATCTTTTAGTCAGAGCAATTTCAAGGTAGAAGTAAAAGGGAATCTCACCTTTGCATTGTGTTGTGAATCCAATGAATGAAATTTAAGAGGAAAGATTCTTGCACCCCAAAATGCTTTTAAAAAAATCCTTAAAAATACACAAGTAGACCAACAAACCAAAGAAATCAATGTGATTTTGGGGTCTAGAAATTATCAATTGCAGGCAAAATGTAGTCAAGCAGAAACAAAAGCAAGCAGGAGGATATCATTGCCCAAACTTAATTGCTTAAATTCCTTAAATTTCTGGAGTGAAAGGAATCTAATTAGATATTGATTTAAATAAATGCAGCCTCCTGGTGGCTAAGCACTGGTTATTAAGGGTTCTTGTAGAAATTAAAGGCCACAAGGAAAAAAAATGAATATTTTTGTAGCCCTGGTTCTAAGAAAGGCTAAAATCAAAGTCTCAATCAGCCAGAAGTTGCATTATTTGGAAGCCTGCTCCTGTTATTGCGCCAAGAACCTCATGAAATTCAGAGGGAAATGGAGCCAGGGGTTGTAAACATCCAGGCTGGAGTCTAAGTATCAGTTACAGGATTTCATAGCATCAAATCCACCAAATTTAAGAATTTACACTTCCTTGAAATGGTGGCAACAAAATTAAAGAGTGCCGAAAGAGTGAAGTGCAATTTCCTGGGAAAGAGAAGAAAGATCCTGTGATTCTGTTGGCTGGAAATTGGGAATACCACTGGCAGAAGGGTCCAGCTCCCAGCCATCCCTGGCACAGGGACCACGAGCATCCGCTTACTCTCAGAGCTGAGGGGTGAAGTTGTTATTCAGAGCAATGAGGAGGGACTGGGAATGTTAATCTGAAATTCAGAGCAGCCTTTGGATTGACTTCCAGCAGTCATTAGCAGTGCTCTTCCCTGATTTAAGGCTCCCCACAGACCTTAGCCAATGTTGTGGTCCTTGCTGACACCGCTCTGTGAACTACGACTCATTAAATTAGACAGGAGTTTGGGGGAGATTAATCACCTTGGGAGGTGCTTGACATTCCCCATCTGGAGCAGAGCTTCTGGATGGAACCATTCCATCCATGGAAAGGCCCTTCATTGCCAGGTTTAGCTGCTCCCACAAGGACTAAATGATGGCTCTGGATTGCATCCTGTGCACTCCCCTGCAGGGCAGGGGCATGAACCATTCCACCCATGGAAAACCATTTCCAGAACACACCATTCCCAGATTTACCATTTAACCCCACAAGGGTTAAATGGTGTTCCATTACCATGAAGGACATGGGGATGAACCATTCCACCCATGGAAAACCATTTCCAGAACACACCATTCCCAGATTTACCATTTAACCCCACAAGGGTTAAATGGTGTTCCATTACCATGAAGGACAGGGGCATGAACCATTCCACCCATGGAAAACCATTTCCAGAACACACCATTCCCAGATTTACCATTTAACACCACAAGGGTTAAATGGTGTTCCATTACCATGAAGGACATGGGGATGAACCATTCCACCCATGGAAAACCATTTCCAGAACACACCATTCCCAGATTTACCTGTTCCCACAAGGTTAAATGGCGTTCCATTACCATGAAGGACAGGGGGATGAACCATTCCAGCCATGGAAAACCTCTTCATTCCTGGAACGCGTCACTCCCAGATTTACTTGTCCCCACAAGGGCTCAGTGATGACCCTGGATTGCATCCTGTGCACTCCCCTGGAGGACAGGGGGATGAACCCTTCCATCCATGGAAAACCACTTCATTCCTGGAACACATAATTCCATTTAACAAGAGTTAAATGTGATGTCTCTGGATTGCATCCTGCACACCAATGTTTCCCTGAAGGAGAGAGGGATGGATGAAGCAGTCCATCCATGGAAAGGCACTTCATTCCTGAACATATCATTCCCAGATTTACTTGTTCCCACAAGAGTTAAATGATGCTCCTGGATTGCATCCTGTGCACCAATGTTTCCCTGAAGGAGGGAGGGATGGATGAAGCAGTCCATCCATGGAAAGGCACTTCATTCCTGAACATATCATTCCCAGATTTAGTTTCTTCCACAAAGGCTTGATGATGCTCCTGGATTGGGTCCTGTGCATTCCCCTGGAGGACAGGGGGATGAACCATTCCGCCCATGGAAAACCATTTCCAGAACACATCATTCCCAGATTTACCTGTTCCCACACGGGTTAAATGGTGCTCCAGGATTGCATCCTGTGCACCCTGACTCCGCTGAAGGACAGGGAATGACAGGATGGCCATGACATGGATCTGTGGCAGCATCTGAGGAGCATTTCAATTCTGTTGTTTCCTCCCCCAGTGTTAAAAGTGAATCCTCAAAATCCCATTAAAATGATCTAAAACTCCCTCCAAACACCTGGCATCCACAGCCAGGAATTCCTTATTGATGTGATCAACAAGCATCACATGAACACAGTGAAATCAGAAAATAGAAAATACAGATTGATCCTTTTTGTCTGTAATCTTCAAAAGAACAAATAAAAAATTTAAAAAAGAAGCCCACAAAGCCAATATCATTCTATGGTCTCAGCAATGTGTTAGTTTTTAAACCTGATTATACTCACATTTCACGTTAGAAGAACAATTGGATTTTCTCCTGGTGGATTTTTCCAGAATCAGACATTCCAGGGCCATCAGAAATATTGTGAACATTTTTCCTGTGCCACAGATTGGGATTTTATTTCTTGGTGCCTTCATCTAACCCAATAACTCGTGCTGAAATTAGATCAGGCATTTTAGGAGGGGATTCAATCTTATTTTAAGACTCCTCATATCTGATGCTGCATGAACCACATTCATTAATAATCTGTTCCAGTGCTTAATTACCCTTGTTAAGAATACAATTAAGAAATTGTCTGCTTTTTGTTTCACCTTTTTCTGTGTTCAATTTTCCTTCCAGTTCTATCAAAATTTTCTGATCATGTTTCTTCCAGATTCTCTCATAAATAGCCCTGCTCGTACATAAATCTATTTAAAATACAAGCTCTCCTCTTCCTTGTCTAGAGTAAAAGTAGCTTATGTAGACTTGAAAAAAAAATAAAAAAGGAAGAACAGAAAGAACAACGAAACATAAAATAAATTATTTTTAAAAGTGGGTGATTTATTAAAAAGAAACTGAGTGGCTCATCTTGCACCGTGGCTATTTTTAGACAAAAGTTCAGCATTTAAGGATCAAATCCAAGGTGTTTGCTGATGCCCAGAATTTATTGCAGCAGCTCAACTGCTAAATCCATCATCCCTTGGCTGTGATGCTCTCCATGGAAATATGGGGAGGAATAAAGGGGTTGGAGCATGTGCAGGGAAGGGATTGGAGCTGGGAAGGGGCTGAGCCTGGAGAAAAGGGGGATCACGGGGGACCCTGTGGCTCTGCACAGCTCCTGCCAGGAGGGGACAGCCGGGGGGGATTTGGGATCTTATCCCAGGAACAGGGACAGGAGCAGAGGGAACGGCCCCAGGCTGGGCTGGGCAGGCTCAGCTGGAGATCAGCAGGAATTTCCCCATGGAAAGGTGAATAAACATTGGGACAGACTGCCCAGGGAGGGTTGGAGTGCCCATCCCTGGAGGTGTCCCAGGAATGCTCTGGATGTGGCACTCAGGGCTGGGGACAAGGTGGGGATCCATCACTTGATGACCTTGGAGGGCTTTTCCAACCTCAGTGACTCCGGGGTTGTGGGGTTCTCTGATCCCATCAGAGCCTTTGAGGCCTCCCCCAGCTCTCTGGGATCCCCCCAGCTGCCCTTCAAGCCAAGAGCAGAGTCTGCTGCTGACCCCAGTGAGGACTGTGGCGTTATTTGGGATTATTGACCCCTCCCCACACTCACATTCACTCCACACACAAAAACCCCAAAGCCTTTCTGACACCACCCAGGTGACAGCCAGAGCACACTTTTTTGGGTGTGTTTGTATCCCCCTGACTCCCACACAGAGTTTCCATGGGAAAACTGCAGAATGCCCCCACGTGGGAATTTTTAGTGCAGCTCCCAAAGCTATCATCTCCCCAAAAAATGTCCTTTTATAGCCTTGTCAATCAGTGTATAATTAGCTGGATTTACATGCAGAACAGATGGGAATTTTGGAAATGTAGCTTTTGCTAAATGCATATGAGGAGTTAAAAAAAAAAAAAAAAGAACCATGACTTAGGGATTTAATATATTTGTATTCCTAATGTGAGGTTGAATTAAATTCAGTTCTATAAATATAGCCAGTAAAAAGTGCAGCAAAAATGCCAAGAATTATTAATTACTAACAGCAACAACAAAGTTCTCTGGTATTTAGAGGAGAAAGTAAGAAAATACCACATTTCATTGTGAAAAATAAACATCAGGTTCATGCAGGTGACTTCAGATGTCCTCTTTAAGGGGAATTTCCCAAGTTTTAGGGACATGAAATTCTGTCATTTTGGGGTAAGAGTTTCCCTACCCCCTTCATGATGCCACCACAATTCATCAGCACTCAGCTATTTAATATTTCTGATTGACTGTATAGAATATATAGATAATTTGACTCTTATCCACCAAAATATCACATTTCATAGCTATTTACTCTTTTCCTTATTTTATTGTGTTGTTTTTAAATGTATGTTCTCCCTGTTGAAGTCCTGGGTCAGACTGAGTCTCCTGGTAAATTAAGGAATAAAAGAACACCAAAATGTGACTTTTTTCCCTTCTCCCTGCACACCTCCCAGACACTACACTGCTTTTTGACAGCTCAGTTTAGAACAGGAAGAGAAAAGAGAATGCCAAATTAAAAAGGAATAAAATGAATAAAATTTCTCTGGATGGAAATGGGACCAATAGTCACCATTTTGAACAAAAAACATCTCTTCAGTCCCTGTAAAACTAAAATTACTCACAAACTTCCCTGGAATTGCTAAAATAGAGCAGGCAGTTGCAGCAGGAGCTGCTGGCAATGGCATTTTTGCTCTGCCATTGCCCACAAAGTTTGAGACTCTCAGATAAAGAGCTGAAATTCAGGTTCCCAAGCAAGTAAAAAAGTGTGGCATGAACTGGACCAAGAATCATGCAGATTTTGTTGCCCTGTGCTGAAATTCTGCATCAAAAAGCACTTTAAAAGACATAAAATTGAGGTTTTCTTTTAGAACAGAGCCAATTTCTGGGCATTCTATTTTGCATTTTACTATTTCAGTGGACACCCACCTCCCTCCCAACCAGCTATGGTGGGAGCACCAAAATCAGGCCCTTTGCAGTCAGAATTACCATCCTAAAAAGTGGCTGTGATATGATCAGTGCCAGAATTAGATTTATTATGTTCAAGAAGGAAATGAAGGGCAAAGAATCCAGGTTTTTTTGCCATGGGTATTGGAATAAACACAATAAGATGCCCAAAAATAATGCACTGAAGTGCTAGAACATCACACTGATGAGTGCTCAGTTTTTCCTCCTTGGGGCACAAACCATAAATTAATTATACCTTGGAAGGCAGCTTGGCTGCAGGGGCTGGGGAGATGAGGGGAAGTAGATGGAAAAGACTTTCTTGGCTGTTGGGAATATCCAAGGATGACAGAGGGATTATTTTTATTTCCAATATAAACAAGTAGCCCACAGTTAAATTAAAAAAAAAAGATAATTAAGACAAATTATCAGGAAAACTGGACCTCCTGGCTTATCACATCTAATGATTTGTTCTTCTGGGCATATTTCTCAGTTTTTTTTCCCTCAGAAAGGCATCAAGCCCCATCAGCCTAATTGTGAAAAATAGTTAGGCTCAGATTTTAACACATTTAGGTAATTCCTAAAGATAGAGAGCAGGACATATTTCCTTCCAAGCAATATCTTGTTGTTGAAATAAATTGGATCAGATCTACAGAATATAACCATGAACTTATCTGGGGAGTTGAACACAAGGGAATGTGAAGGACACAGCAACTTTTTAAGTCAATAACGCTGCCAAAGCCTGCGTATCACAAACCTTCAGGTACTGCCACGACAGGCAGAATGCAGAGATAATATTCAATAAATAGAGGGAGAGAAAAAGGATCTGTCAATTGGAAACAGCCAAACATGCAACGTTAAACTCTTGAGTCTATTTTCAGAAATGACAGAAGTTTCTGCTTTAAGCCTGAACTTTTGATTTATCGTTTCAGACAAGAGCTGAAGTTTTATCTCAGGGAATCACGGAATACCAGAAGGGTTTGGGTGGAAGGGATCTTAAACCCCGTCCCATCCCACTCCTGCCATGGCAGGGACACCTCCCACTGTCCCAGGGTCCAGCCTGGCCTTGGGCACTGCCAGGGATCCAAGGGCAGTCCCAGCTGCTCTGGGAATTCCATCCCAGCCCCTCCTCAGCCTCCCAGGGAACAATTCCATCCAAGATCCCATCCAGCCCGGCCCCCTGGCCAGGGGAAGCCATTCCCCCTGGTCCTGTACCTCCAGCCCTTGTAGGAATTCCATGAGTCAGTTTGAGGTGATGTTCATACTCACAAGGATGCAGCTTCAGAATAAAACCCAAGATCCATTTCTGCCCAAACTCAGCCGTGGTTTCCTACATGGAAAAATGAGATTAGCAGGTAAATCCTGGCTGGAAAGCAAAGTCTGTATTCCATCAATAGAGACTCTCATCAAATTCAATTGTATTTATATTTCTTTGAGTTACCAAAACTCAAAAGCATGAGCTTTCAATAACAGCTGAGAGATTAATCTTTGTAACATGTTAAATAATAACTTTCAAATGAATCTAGCATTTGTTTTCCTGAAGAGACGGTAGCAGTTCGAGGCTTAAGACTTTGATTCAAAAAATTATCATATCTTTATTGAGACAGAGGGAAAAAAATTAAACTTTCTGTATGAATTACTCTGTACATATTTAATTTGTCTAAGTCAACAGGCTTTCCTCTACTTGTTCACATTTTTTTGTATTTAAACAGACCAAAGCAAAGAAAAAAAAAAACAACTATCCAAAATGAGCAGAAATGTTATTTTGTGTCTAATGAAAAATATGGGATTATGAGAGAAATGCACTTGTGAAATGTAATTAAAGTTTACACCACTCATCCCCAGAATTCAGGTGCCTATTTAAAATGGAATATTTATGTCTGCATTACGGGGAGTTATTGTATCTGTAAGGACAAATGTTAATTATGGAGGCATTACCAAGACAGCCACAGAATTATTATCATGACTTGCTCAGAGTTCTCTCACTCTAGAATTCTGGAGAGGAATTGCAGTGAGAGTGGAACAACAAAGTGGAGATGAACAAATGTTCTTCACATCCTACCAAAGCTTTGCTGGGGTGCTGGAGAAGCCTGGGAGGAAATACCCAATTCCAGAATTCCATCTACAGTGCCTGGTCCTGCCCTGAGGGGGTTCAGGAGGAGTCCTCGTGTCTGTCACATCCTCACACCCCTCTCCTGTCCCTCTCCAGGGATGCTGTGACAGCCTGTCAGGGTGGGATGCCCTCCAGCCTGCAGACATCTCAGGGCTATCAGAGAGCTGTTCCAGAGGAGCAGCACTGGGGACTGAACATCAACAGTGATCCAGGCTGGCACATCCCATCCTGCACAGCCAGCTCTGCCCAGACCAACAACAGGCAGAAAAACCTGGGAATGATCCACCCTTGGAGTTTAACAAACAGCCAGCTCTGTGCAGTCAGAACACAAATCATCCCCATTCTTCCCCTCCAACTTGTTAACCCAGCTTCAGATTGAAAATCAATGTCAGCATCGTGCCCTTTGGCTTCTGATGGCTACAAGTTGGCTTCTGAGGGTTAAAGGTTGGCTTCTGATAGTTAGAAGTTGTTTTCTGATGGTTAAAAGTTGTCTTCAAGCTGTACCCAACAGAACCCACATCTCCTATTTTCCCAGGAACAAAACGTATTTCTCCGTTCTTTCCACCCTCCAATTTGTTAATCAGTTTCAGATTGAAAATCAACATCAGCATGGTGTCCTTTGCCTTCTGATAGTTAAATAGTTGGCTTCTGAGGGTTAAAAATTAGCTTCTGATAATTCAAAGTTGTTTTCTGATGGTTAAAATTTGTCTTCAAGCTGTACCCAACAGTACCCAGTGTCTCCCGTCTATTTTTCCAGGAACAGAATGTGTATCCAGTTCTGCTGGGGGTCAGGCATGCTGACAGCAGCTAAACACTTAAAAACAGTGTTTTACTGGAATTATGCTCATTTGTACCACAGAGAGATGCAGGTTTTTTGTTAGCACTAAGTTTTGTTTATAAAAATTGCCTTTCCACTCACCAGGTAAAATGACACTATAAAAACTACGTATGTGCACATGAAATCAGATTTAAAAAAACCCAGCATGGCAGGAGAGTGGAAAAGAAATAATAAAGAGTGTTTTGCTATAAACACTTATTTTTACATGGAATATTTACCCATCCAAACCCACACAGAGAGTGCTTTGCACAGCTCAGGTTTCAACAGTGGACGATAGCACCGAGAATTATTTTAGCTCGGAGCACACCTGCAAAATGCAGAGTTGCTTTTAATCTGTCAGCTTCTATTTTTGTTAGTGTTGTCTGGAAACACCTTTAACTAAATGGCTGAGCATGGAAAATCAAATGTTCTCCAGATACAGAAGGTTTATGGGTCTTCATCTGAAGCCTGCAACAGCTGTGGAAAGGCAGAGGCACCTCTGGCCTGGGCTCCTCAATGGATGTGGAGATTTTCTGTTGGTATTGGACCAAGCCCAGCAGGAACAGTGCTGCAAAGAGTTCCCTACTCTCCTTTAAAAAGGAAAAGTGGCAAAATATTCCTGTCATACTTCTCTGGACATGCCTCAGCACAGCAAGTGGAGTTCTCCATTACATTTGGCACATGTCTACCAAGGAAAACTGATTTTTGTCCGTGCCCTTCTTTTGGCTTCAGGAACCCCTACCCACACAGGTACCCAGAGAGGTTCCAGACCTGCAGGTGCTCCTGCACAATCAGATATTTAATCCTTTTGAAGGAGCTTGAAAGAACCATTCCTGATTCCCTTTGGGTCCTGTGCGTGCTGAAGTCCTCCGAAGAGGCGCAGTAATTCCCGAGGAGGTGGGGAGGAGATGGGAGGCCGTGGTTCTAATGGGAAACCTTCAGGCTATCAAAGTGCTCCGTGAAATCACCAGGGATGAAATCCATATTTCCCCACTGAGCTAAACACGACCTGACAATGCCAATGAACTTGCAGAGAACTGACAGACAAATTACAGCGTGCGTGCGCTAAGCCACGTCGAAACCTTCATTCCTAAAAGCCATCCTGTCAGGAGCTGTAAACGCTGATAACACCAAGGATTCTCTTCCTCCCTCCCGTGGCACGTCCCTCCTGCACACAGACTGCTTCCAGACCTGCAGATGATTCAGTTGATTGCAAATTAAAGTCGTTTTGACCTGGAAGAAAGCGAGGAACGCCGAGGTGTTTCTGGCCACGGTCAGGAAAGGTTTGTTGTTTGTCTCTGAAGGTCTCCACCAAGAATCTGGCCCTTCCCACACTGTCCCAAGTTATTCCTCCACATATTCTACATTTGAGGAGTTGGTTTGTGGAGTTCTGTGCATTTAATTATTTATTGCCTTTAGCTCTTGTTCCCTGAAAGTTATGAGAAAACCAAGGCAGCCCACAATCTATGAGTTCACACACACATCAGGAGGAATTTCTCCATGGAACAAAACCAGTGGTCAGGCATTGGAATGGGCTTCCCAAGCAGGTTTGGAGTCCTCAGCCCTGGAAGTGTCCATGGAAGACCTGCCTGTGGCACTCTGGGCTGGTGACAAGCTGGGGATCAGTCACAGGCTGGACTCAGAGGGCTTTTCCAACCTGAACAATTCCAGGATTCTGGATGAAGGACGCTGGGATAGGATGCATGGCTACGACAGGATTTGGCTGGATCCCTCTTAAGCTGAAGCTGCAGGGCTGGGTTTTGCTAACTCCTTCCACACAGTCCAGTGCTATCCCTGGGGGGAGAAGAAATGAGAAATGTTGGTGACCAGTCCCTAAAACACCTTTTAATATCTGTTTCACCCCTTTTCCTGCCAATATTCATCCTCCCTGCCCAGCTCCTGTCCCTATTTTCCATCCTATCATTGCCCATTTCACCTCCTGCTGAAACACCCCAACCTCAAGTGGGAACACTTGAAATTTGGAATTCCCAGCCCTGAGCCAGCTCCAAGACAGCTCACTTCAGACAATGCTGCAAAATGAACATGAAATTGCAAAATGAACAATATTTGCCCTCTTATTTTTTTATTTATTCCTACCTCAAACCAGCTCTGTGCAGAACATCAGATTCTGCAACCATTACTCATGTCCCAGGTTGTCTTATTCACATGCCGAGCTCCTGTCAGACCAAATCAGACAATTCCAAAGAAAAAAAGCCTTTTTGGGAACAAAGAGCAGGGAACTGGGCTCACAGTACCTCGTGCAACATTTGTCCTGGCTGGCTGACACGGCACTTGGCTGGGAAGCATCAGAAATGGGTTTGGTTTTTGGGAAAAAGTTTCCTGGATTCATTGTTTCTCCAGGAAAGTGAGAAATCCTCCTGGGAAAAATTACAATCACCCAAAGTGAACAAGAAAAATGTGATGATTTTCTGCAAGGAAAAAAAAAAAAAGAGATTTATTTTCAGATCAAATTTTTTGCTGTTGTTGCTGTACTTTTGGTGGCGAGAAAGCTTTATTTAGTCACCAACCCAATTTCCAGGGTGTTTCAAAAAAGAGCTCTGGTTTGGCTGTCCCTCTTGCCTTTCCCCTCCTTTCACCATATGCTGATCTGACATTCCAATCCATCACAGAGCAAGGCTGTCAGATCCTCCCTCTGGAGTTCTTCCTAAACACTCCTGAAAACAACCACACAGCTCTATCGATCTTACAGCAAATAATTAAAAAAAAAATAAATAAAATAGGAATTGCAGCCAAGCCAACAAGATTCCAGGGGAGACCTTGCAATCTTTGCTCTTTAATGTTCCAATAATCTGTGTTATTAACAGCCCTGATGTCAGTGTCACATCACTGATATATTGAGGTCAGCTCAAATTTGGGCCTGACGGAGGAGGAGTCAAACATCTGCAGGGAAAATATTGTGCTTGAGGTGGGGATGAATGGGTGCAATTCCACGGCCTGTGTTCTGCAGGAGATCACACAAGATGATCATAGTGGTGCCATCTGGCCTTGAACATCTATGAATCTGCATGGAAATTCTCACTTGAACTTAGCTGACCTCTCCCCGAGCCCATCTGTAGGTTGAATGCTCCCATTAAAATGCAAGCCAGGCACACTTCACCAGCCTCAATCAGCTTCATTTGATGGAGCCACTGATGCTGGATTTTGGCAATGAAAAACCCAAGAAAACACAAGGAGAAAAAAAAAAACAAAAAAACAAAGGCAAGCGTTTCTAGCTATAAATGCAACCAGCAGAAAAAACTATAAATTTATAAATTAACAGCCCCTAGAGCCACCAGAACATCTTAGGGACTGCCACCCTGAGGAACTGCTGGCACTGAGTTCTAAGAACAGCCTGGATAAGCCAGTGCTGATGTTTGCATGGGAAATATCCCAGGAATTAACTTGGTTGAGGTGGCAGAGGAAGACCTGAACAGAAAGTGGTTGGGACCACAGGAAGCTCAAGAGGGGCAACCACAGAGGTTTGAAGTGAGAAACGTGTAAAGGAGCACAGAAGGGTAAAAATCTTCTGCTTCAAGTTGCAAAGATTTCTTTTTTTTCTGTAAGAATCGTTCACCCAAGGCCCGGTTTGAAATCAGGAATTAAAAATCCAGCAGAATGGAGTTTTTTAAATGTTGGAGTAGCAGAGTGAGGTGGAAATCCTCCCCCAAGGCTTCCTGGTGTAGGCTCCCCTCTCCTGGGGCCAACCAGACTTCCAAAAACTTCTCCTGTGTTTTACTCTTAATAACCTACAATAAATATCCTGCCAAAAATTTGGAACAAATATTTTTGATGCTTGTACAGGAACAGTGGGAGCCTGATCCTGAATTTATTGCTGTCTACTTTGCATTTAGATATAACTGAGAGTGAAGGGAAGGAAAAAAGGGAAAAACAGGGTATCAGCAGGAACTTTTGTTCCTGAGGGTTGGGTTTGCTGGGGGGGGAAAGGTTGCTTTTTACTTTATTTGGTTTTTATAAATATGCATTTTGGATCCAGTGTTCTTCACTCAGCTGGATTTGGGTCCCCATGAAAGCATTTTGTGTAGGATCAAATGTGGGCTATTTCCAGCGAGTTACTCGGGGAAATACATTCAGAAAGAGACCGGATCCCGCTGATGGAAAACAAAAACAAACAAAGAGACAGGCCAAGAAGGAGATCTGAAGAGAAGGAAGTAATGAAAGGAGCATTTGGGGGCCTGCTATTATTACAGCATGTCCATCCCCTTCTCCCTCACTCCCAGCACTGTGGGTTTTAATTGTCCCCTGAAGAAACAGTTCTGTGGAGAAACCCACGGGGAGCAAAGGCTCTGTCAGGGACAACCAAATTAATTTCTCTGTTGGAAGCACGAATGTGACTTCAAACCCCAGAACAATGTATTTTTAGCAGCTTGGGCCATCCTTCTTTACAGCAGCTCTTGTCCTTTATCCTTTGGAGGCTGAGCCCTGGGAGCAAACACCTATTTAGGGACACCCCAGCCGTGAGGTCTGGCTGCAGCTTTGTCAAATCAGGGTAAATCCCATTAGGATGCTTTGGAGGTGGCCTAACCAGCATGAAAAAGGAAGGGATTTCTGCTCATCCCAACCCTCCCATCCCACTGTGCAGGGGGATAACGAGGCAGACTCTGCAGCAGGGATGCCCACTGAGGGCTGTCAGGGGCTCCAGAAAATCCTTAAACAGCAGATTATTGGAGAGGATATCCAGAGGAATTCTCTCTCAGAGTTGTTAAATCCTGGCCCTGGACATAGGACACAATGGCAGATGGTCCCAGGGCTGTCCCCCCACTCTGCCCTGAGTGCTGCTCTGGCTCATTTGGAGCAAAAAAGCTGAGAAAAACACAAAAACCCCCGCCTAGTGTCGTATATTAATATGTGTTCAGCAAAAAAAAAAGCCCTTTGAGAACTCCCTCCTCCCACAGCTGAATACAGAAATGCAGCAAAGAGGCAGCCTCACTGCCCCATATCAAGGATGTTCTTCTTAGATCAGGAAAACTTGCTGTTTTTCAAAAAAAAACCTCATAAATCTTCACTTTTTACAGAAATTCCCGTGCAAAGGGCTCAGCCCTATGGACAAGGGTCCCCACCCCAAATTTTCCTGGGTTCCCCAGCAGCTGAGCTCCTCAGGGATATTTGAGATCCCTTTTCCAAGACCTCAAAAGCCCCCAAAACTGTTAAATGTCCAAATGTGCTCTGGCAGGTAACAGCAGGAAGAGATGTGAAGAACCCTTAGTGATAATTCCACCAGAAAAGAGCTGAAACCACCTTTCCTGTCAGAAGAAATACCTGCACCTCTCTCTACAGGATTCTTTCCCATAAAAGATCTTTTCCCAAAAATATTAGTGAGAAAACACAGCAAGGCAAGTCCAGCTGCCTGGCATCTGAATCTATTTTCTTCTTAGTTCTAGATATTCCTTAATTATGAAAATGTTCTCCTTTGTACTGGATACATGGGACTAATTAACATTTTCAACAGCATTTTAGATGCATCACACTGATTCCCCAAAGACCCTACATTTGTACCACACATTTTTCAAAAGCTCTTTTGTGCAACTTCTGTTTATTCTACTTTAAATTGTATTCTTAAAAAAAAAAAAAAATTAAGAAAAAAAAATATCTATAAAATCCCTCATAAAAATGAGGGGAAAACTAATCCTTCATGCCCTCAGATTTTGCTGAATTGTCCAGGGCAATTTGGGAAGTCAGAGAACAAAGTTTGGCTTTGCCTGTCACCCCCATGTCTAAAAAAGCTCTTATGTTTAAAACAATATCAGCGACTTCAGGGCACTCAGAAAATCACAATTCCTGACAAAAGTTTCAGTTTGGTTGGCACAAACCTATTAACTGTGCTGAAAAGAGTGACAGTAATTGCAACTGGCTAAGGGTTGATAAGAAAACTCGGGCTGCTAATTTGAAAGAAAATTTACAGACTGGCAAAGCCGTGTCAGACAAGGGAACCAAAGATAGCTGCACTTGGTGGGTTTTAATTCAAGGCAAAAAAAAAAAGGAATGAATTCATAATATTTGTATTCTAACAAGAGACTTTTTCAAAGTGATAACTTTATCACCTTTTGTATCTCAGTCCATCAAAGTCTGCTCACAGAGAAACGACCTTTGCCACAGACCAAACCTGACCCTTCTTGCTCAGTTATAAAATAAACATAAATAGAGGACAGCAGATCTGACCTAGTAACACTGGCAGAGATTTTGTGCTGCAGGCCCTGCAGCCGTGGCTCATAAAGGAATTGAGGTTTGTGATTCGAGAGAGAGAAGAATTGAACTCTGCAAACAGAAAATAAAACTCTGCTCCTTGGCCTCAGGGGGTTTGAGCAGGAGAAGGCACCAAGTGCCCCCTCCCAGCAGGGCTGGCAGAGCTTTGCTGCCCAAATTAACCAAAAATAAATAAAAAATCAAGTCCGTAAAGCTGCAATTTCCTTCAGGTGAGGCTTTGGATCACCCTGGAGTGGGATGTCCTTTCTCAGCATCTCCATGTCCACACAGTCTCCCCCACCATCACCATCCCATCCCTTTCTCTTGTGCCCTTCTCCTGCAGCTCAAAAACTTCCTGAGGGCAGGGAAGGCTCCATGTGGACTCCCCGGGTTTGTAGGATTGAATTAAAGCATCTGTGGCTCCTCTGTAATGGGATTATCACTGTTCTTTTATCTGAGTTTCAAAGCAGCTCGGCAGAGCGACCTTTCCTCAAGTATTTCCCTCTGATTCTTTCTGATCTGCATTTTTTTGTAAGAGGAAGAACTAAAAGATGCAGCAGAAACCCCCTGGATGTGGCAGGGGTTTCTGGATCCCTGAAAGTGCCCAAGGCCAGGTGGAGCACAGGGACAGTGGGAGGTGTCCCTGCCCATGGCAGGGGTGGCGCTGGATGAGCTTTAAATTCCCTTCCAACCCAAACCATTCTGGGATTCAAACCCCTGTAGGTGACCACAGCACGGGAGAGCTGCAGCTCCTATAAAATCTTCTGGAAATTTCTGGGAGTTATCTCTGCCATGAATATGAAACACAGCCTCTGCTTATCCTTGACCAGACACAACTCTGCATTTTAATGCTCCCGAAGCGTTCGGTGGCTGGCGGAGAAGAGCACTTTTGTAATAAGGTTTGATAAAACATCACCCTTGGGAGAGCTCGTACATAAACACCTCCAAAGAGTTATGCAAGCCCAGCATGCAGCTCTCATGACAACACATCCATCCAGCATCAACCTAGGGCTGGAAAAGGTTCCACCTCTGCATAGCAATGAGCTTCCCCTCGGAGTAATCCTCGTTCTCAACCGGGAATGCAAAGGGAAGCGCAGAAGGGCCCCTCCCTCTCCGAAATCTCGACTGAAATTATTGTTTTCGGGATGAGGATTAAAGCCAAGAGTTTTGCCAGCAATAGCAAACACGTTGTTTGCACAAGAATCACCTCCCCCAAAAGCCAGCTCGGTGTCATCTCAGATTTTTATGATGCCAGCTGACAGCCAGGGTTTCTAAGGAAACACCGATATTGGGGGAGCTGCAAGGAGAGAAAGAAAAGGACAGAACCTAAAAATAAGTGTCACACGCCTCTTCCAGACATGAAAACCACCTGATAAAGAAATTGTAAACATCTTGGGACGGTAACATTTCTAAGACACCCACAAGGCTCCACCCAAGCAGGATCATCTTGCACCGAACAATATTTTGCTCGGAGGGAGCTCTGCTTTAGAAATCACCTTCGTTTAAATAGATTTAAATACGCTGACTGCATTAATTCTGAAATTATCCAGAATAAATGGGATCGTTTTCGTTTTTGTGCCACTGCAGCTCCCATTAGGACTCGAAGTTTTAAGTGGAGCATGAATAGGAATTTCCCTGATTTTGAGTATCGATGGTTTTCATGCTGGAAATATAAGCTGGTTTTCTTTAATTAAACCAGAATGGGTTTGGGGAGGGAAAAGAATACCCCTCTCCTGGAGCATTGACAGGCCATGCTGGAATCAGACACCCAGAACACTCCAAACTGCACTAAAAATTCCTAAAGAAATGACATTTCAGCACAGCAAGTTAAACACTTTTTAGGTCAAGCTGTGGAAGCAAAATATCCTCAGAATGTTTTTGGAATGGCCAAACCCTCTAATTTTTCAAAATGTCATTGTTTGTCCAATTAACCCAGGAAATCTCCTCTCAGAGGGGGATGATCAGAGAGATTTCCTCATCTCTGCTGCAATGAGAGCTGTGCTCTAAAAAGGGGCTCCAGCCGGGTCTGTAACGACACCAAAGACAAATTCCTGCTGAAATAACTCTGACACAAAGCTCACTAGAAGCACTTAAGTACTTCACCATCTCTCCCAATTATGTGGGCAACCACAACCAGCGCACAGTTACGAGGTGATTTCACTGAATGTGACTACTGGGCTTTAGGCTACGGATAAATATTCAAGGTTTTACTCCCAGACAGTCACTAATGAACTCCATGTACACATCAGGAGAGAAATATTTGTAGAACTGAAGTCAGAATGCTTCAGTGGGTTTTTAGAAGCAGCAGCCAGACCGTTTTTTGGGGGTATAACTTTGATGATTTGTGCTGTTAGTGTTTAGGCTGGGATGAGGAGGACGTTGATTTTTAACCCTTCACTCTGAGCACCACGATTTACCCTGAAAACTCTCTCTGCACCAGGGTTCCAGTAGCTCTTATGCTGATATTCCAGGTTTCCCAAAGCAGCTGTGGCTGCCCCTGGATCCCTGGAAGTGTCCAAGGCCAGGCTTGGAGCAGCCTGTGAAAGGGGAAGGCGTCCCTGCCATGGCAGGAGTGGGATGGGATGAACTTTAAGTTCCCTTCCAACGCAAACCATTCTGGGATTCTGTGAAATCAGAGAGGAATGAGCATGTGGAATCACCAAATCTTATTCTCAGAGGAGTCCAGGGATCTACCCCAAGGAGCTGCTGTAGGGAGGAGATTGGTGGCTCCTTTTTCCAGCCTGCCTGCCTTCCTGCTCTTCCACCAGGCTGGCAGAGCGTTCTAACATGTGGAAACTCATTTGTAAGTGCTCCCATGGATCGTGTGCAATGAAAGGACTCATCTGCTGTCTGAGGCAGGTTAAAGCTTTACAAATCCGAGCAGACATTACCTTGGCTCCCCCTGCTCCTGTCTGGAACAGCTCCAGCTGGAGCCCAGGAGATGGGTTTCAATTAGCAGCACACACTCAGCTGAAATGGAAAGCAGGATAAAAAAGGCCCCCCTTGCTTTTTGTCTCTCTCCTTACAGCCAGAACCACACAAATTGATTTGCGCCGCTCCCGAGTTTGGTCCTTTCCAGGTTTGATTCATGATGATAAAGCAACAGAAAATAAATCTTCGTGCCTGCCTTAGCAAGTGGGCAGGACAGCCCCCAGCCTGACTAACCACCCTGAACTTTGAAATGCTGGATCTCTGTGCCCATTCCCCTCCTTCCAGGCTGCTGAGGCTGTGGAGGGGAGAATCTCCAGTCCACCCCATCACAGAATGCTCCAAAGGTTGAGGAGATGGAGCGGTGGCCATTTGAGATGTGATCATGGTGGATTAAACTCTTCATTTCTGGGACAAAATCTTGATAAAGGGCAGGAAACGACTCTGAGGAAGTTTAGAAATATCTGCAATTGCTTGGGGATTCTTGGCAAATAAAAAGGGAAGGAGAAAACATGAGAGGATGAAGAAGAGGAAAATTTTCAGTCATGTTATGAAGCACTCACCAGATCTCCAAGCCTTCCCCAGGATTCTCCTTCCAGGGACACTTTGGGACCTTGGACAGCAAAGAGGAGAAGTTCCACAGCAGTTCATATCAACTCCTCTTGGCTCCAGTGGCACCTTCACCTCCTTACTTCATAGAATCATTAACTCTAAGATCATCAATTCCAATCATTAATCATGAGACTCTTCATTAGGAACCCAGAACTCTTTTAAAATTAAAATACAGTAGACCCATAAATATGAAACCTTGTCCTAATTTCTAAATAACCAAATTTTTGTGATTGATGTACATATTTCACTTTAAATTCTAAATAATGGGAAACATCTTTAGAAATTTTAGAATGAGAATTCACATTCTCTTCTCCCTTCTCATTTTCCTGGTAAATTTTTGCACATCTCCTGGTCTCTAAAAATCCCTTCCATGTTTCTCCACACAAAATAAGAAATATGACTCCTTTTATCTCTGAGCACATTTCCCAGTGGAGCAGTTTCAGCTCCAGCCTCAGCTCGCTGGCCACAGCGCCTGCAAATTGATTTATCCTTCATAATGGTCAAACTTTGTCATCCAAATGCTGGGAAACGCCGTAATTCAATCTTTGCATGTCCTTTAACTTTCTTTTATCTCTCTGGCTGCTTTAACAACTGCTAAAATGTTCAAGGCAAGCTTTCATGTATTTATGAAGCAGCCAAGAGCAAGGCAAGAGATTAGAAGGAAGCTGGATGTGTTACTTAAAGCAGCAAATATGAAAAACAATATTTTTATTTGAGTTTTGAAGATTAACAATGAAGCAGCAACAGAATCCCTCAAAATATCACTAAAAAAACCCTTTGGTTAAAACCATGGTCCAACTAAAGCCTTTAAAACCCAAAAATTCAGTGTTTATTTCTCTTTTTTCTGTCTAATGAGTTGAGTTTGGGGGTTTTTTTTGTCCTTATACAAACGTATTTGTGCATGGATGTAACAAATACATGAATTTCTTGCCCATCTGTGCTGCAGATTTCGAAATGCACAGGGACAAACATCCCTGACCTGTACATGCTCAACAAAATCCCTCTTTTTAACTGTAAAATGTTGCTAAGCATTTGTTCATGTTTTATGGAACACACCAACTTGTCTTGCACTTTTTTCTATTCCCAGTTCTCCTCACTTATATTTATTTAATGTTCTGCTCTCCACTTGTGGCTTCGTTTCTTCCTCTGAAAATCATATTCAGCAAAACCTGCTTTTCTCAAAGCTTTGTCATTATTTCCTGAATTTTAAGATCATTAATCAACTTTTCCACTTTGATACTGACTTTTAGACCTCAAGTTTTAACCTGTGATTCCCCTGCCTTGTAGTGGTGACAATATCTGGTTTTATGGGGGTTTTTTTTGTTATGTTGTCATGGAAAAAGTGTTTTTACTGAGATTTAAGGAAGGAATGGATTTGGTATTGTTGGCTTCAATAAAATATAAATTCCTATTTCTGTTTTAATTTAGTATAGTTTTACTGCCAGAACCAGCTATTGGAATATCTATATTTTCCACACACAAGTAATTATATTATATTATAATTTAATACACATACTTTACTAAGCAAGATCCACTCCCAAAGAGTCCCAAAGTGTTAATTTCTCTTGTTTATTTCCTTCTGAAAAATATCAAATTACCAAAAAGACCATCTGGATTGATTCTGGGGTTTCATTATTTAATTATGCTTTAGTTACAGGGATAGAGGTTTCAGAAGCACTTCAGGACAAATTATATTTCATAAATTATTTCCCTGAATAGGGACTTTTAGTCTGGGTTTGAGACAGGGCTAACTTAAGGGTATAAACTCAGTTTTGATTCATTCAGTAGCACATCTGTGAGAGGAATATTAGAGCAGCCTTAAAGCATCTAAGTGTTCCAGGGCAGAGATGTTTATTAGGGATTTCATAGCCCATCCTTCAAAGCAAACCTTAACCAAATTCCCCAAGCTGACAGAAATAATAAAGTTCCAGGGATTCTTACTGAAACACTTTAATATCCAAAGATGAGCCTACCTCTCCTTTCTGAGATCATTTCAGTAAATTAGTATTGAGTTATACAACCTAATGAGGGAAATTAATTTCCTTAAATTACCTTCCATGAGTGAAAACAGGCATAAGGAAAATAATCAGATTTTTTTTTTTTTTTTTTTGCAGAGGAAAGAGAACCACAGTGAACGGAACAAACTGGGATGTCTGGGATGGAAAAGCACTTCATTTTCCTTCCAAAACAATTTTACATAATAATTCTATTTTTATCCTCCCACTGACTTCTATCCAATCTCTCTTCACTTCAAAAAGATCTGATGATTGCTTTTTAGCAATGAGATAAAGATTTTTAGTTTCTTAGGTATCAACTCCATACAACCAACAATAAATCTAAATATTACCTATTTATGATTTCTTCCAGGGTCTTTGAATTTTCTCAGAAATATTTCTTCAGATAGGAGCTTTCGATATAAATAAAGTGGGACAGATTTTACTCCTTCTGTATTATTAACAACTCTTCCAAAAGTGCAGCTTTCTGGTTTTATTTTAGGAGGCATCTCCAAATCCAGGCTTAAGCATTAATATTAACAGCCAGAATATGACCCTGTTGCATTCAATTCCTGAAGCATCCTTCTATGAATTCATGAAAAGAGATTTGATGGTTTTGAGAGAAGAGAGACAGTTTGAAATTTAAAAAATAAAAAAAATTAAAATTAAAAAAAAAAAGGCAACACAATGACAACAGCAACCCCCCAAAATGCAAATAAAGCAGCCCCAAAACCCAGCAGAATGTCTTTCCCACTGGACAAGTCTGTCCTGACATCTTCTTTCCCGACAAAGAATGGGGAGTGCTGCAGCATGGATGCCATGCTGGGCATGCCTCCATGGGGATGGATCAGCTCAGCTTCTCTGGACTCTGCCCCAGAGGACATCCCAGCTCTCTCAGGTCGCCATGGAATCACCTTCCATCGACTGAGATCTTCCAGCCTCACCCAGCCTGGGATGGGGCAGGGATCCAGGGGCAGCCACAGCTCCTCTGGGCTCCCAGCACCCTCCCAGGGAAGAATTCCCTCCCATATCCCACCTGCAGCTCCTGTCTGCCAGCCCGAGGCCATCCCTGTGTCCTGGCGTTCCAGAGCTCTGGGAATCACCTGCAGCAGGTCCCACAGAGCTCCAGGCAGGGCAGAGAGGGCCACGGGCTCCCGGCATTCCTGGAAGGACACGGCAGTCCTGTGTCATGGACAGATTTTATGTAAAATCCTCTGGTTAGGATCTTTCCTCCTGAGAAGCTGAGAGGCCTCAGGAACAAAATGTGAACAATGATTCTCTGCTGCTGTGGGATGCAGCAGGTGGATCTGGGATGGGTCTCATGTGGTTGTTTCTAATTAATGGCCAATCCCAGCCCAGCTGTCCAGACTGTCTGGTCAGTCACAAGATTTTATTATCATTTATTCCCTTCTATTCCTTCTGATGAAATCCTTTCCTCTACTCTTTTAGTATAGTTTAAAAATATCATTCTCTTTTAATATAATATCTATCATACAATAATCAATCAGCCTTCTTAGACATAGAGCCAACATTCTCATCTCTTCCCTCATCCTGGGACCCTGCAAACACCACCACAGTCCTGGAGCCTCGTTCCATGGGTTTCAGCAGCTCATGAGAGACCTCAGGCAGAGCAATTCCTGCTCCTTCCTGGGGAAGCCTGCCAGCTGTGTTTCCAGGCCAATTATTGCTTCCACAAAGCGCTCTAAATCTGTCAGCAAGCACGAGTGTGAAGTGCAGAATAAAAACACCGTGAGGATTGTGAGCCACTTGTTACAAGAGGAGTTTCTCCTTGCAGAGGGAGCGCTGAGAGTTGGCTTCCCAACAGCAGCATCGCTGCCAAACTCAGGTGTTAAATGCTATTAACACACACCAATATGTTTGCACTGGTTTTTTTTTAATTGGAAAATAGATGTTTATTCTCTGACACATCTGTGAGATAAATGCTTTGCAAGCTACCGTGGGAAATCCGGGAAGATTCCAAGGATTTCTCCCTGGGAGTAAGAGCAAAGGGAGGTAATGCATTTTATCTATGGGAGTTGCAGTGGATGTGGATGCATAAAAGTAAATTAATGAAAGAGTTGCAATGATTTTCCCAAATGCACAAATACCCACAACTTCTCTCATCTTTGACATTATTGCTGGGTATGGAATTA
This sequence comes from Fringilla coelebs, assembly GCF_963513975.1. Taxonomy (NCBI): domain Eukaryota; kingdom Metazoa; phylum Chordata; class Aves; order Passeriformes; family Fringillidae; genus Fringilla; species Fringilla coelebs. The sequence continues at coordinate 23,506,797 of NC_140036.1, forward strand.
TGGAATTATTTAGGCTGGAAAAGTCCTCCAGGATCACGGAGTCCAACCTGTGACTGGTCCCTGAGTACCACATCCAGGCATTGCTTGGGCAGTGCCAGGGATGGAGGCTACAGCCCCATTTCCAATGCCTGACCACCTTTTCCATGAATAAATTCTTCCTGATCTCCAGCCTGAACCTCCCCTGGCACAGCTTGGGGCCAACCTTCTCTTATCTCACCAGCACTAAATTGTTTTGCTGAAAGGTGAGAATGCACACATGAAGAATCCAAATGAAGAGGCTATCTCCCACCTGTCTGACCTAGAACACATCAAAAATTCTGTTCCAAGGGGATTCCTTCTCCTCAGACCTGTGATTAAAGGCTCTGTGATGTCACCCAGTCCCCCAGAGCTGTTCCACCACTGCAGGTGCTTTGGCTGGGCTTGGCTCCCTGGGTGAGATTGATTCCCATCCGAAGCTTCCAGTTTTAACTCTCCTACAAAACCAGCCCTGACCCAGGCTGAAAGCTCTCCCAGCCTGTCAATATTCTCCATATTCCCCACGTTTTGGCTGCAGGCTCAGTCTCAGGGCTGGGTGCTCACCCCCAATGGCTGGAGAGCTGCAATTGCCAAAGATCTGCTTGGAGATTCCTCAGGAGCCTCCTGTTTCATGGGGTGCAGCTTGGGAAGATGTCGTGTGGGAAAAGGAGACAAGGTTTTATAATAGCTGAAAAAAATGACAGGATTGATGGTGACTGTCAAGCTAATTATGGAATGAATCATGTCTGGTTCTGCAGTTATTAGTCAAAGTAATTCATTATTTGCTTAAAAATAACATTAAAATTTAACCAATAAAACCATTTATTGATGGCTGGTCTGACTTTTTTTTTCCCTTTCCCTTGTCTAAATGTCATCCTGGTTAAGAAAACGTGAAAGGAAAAGTCACTAAATCATCTTAGTCATAAAAAAGCCATCTTTCATCATTTAAATAAATAGAAAAGTGAGACGTTATCTGACAGAGATTTGGGCTTATCAGTTATGCAATGAAATATGAGAGGCTTTCTGCAAGGGACTCACAACTAAATGAAACATTATTTTTACTTAAATATTGTTATTATTTAAAGGTAAATAATATAAATAAAGGTAAATAAATATCTGGAAATGTGAACTCTCCCCATTTCCATACCTCAGCCTTCTCTCCATCCCTGTAACGATTCCTACCCAGACAAAAGTTCCTGGATTTTTTTTCCTGTTGAACTGCCTTGGTTGTTTGGCAATCCCTGCCTTTCCTGAAGAAGTGAGCAGGATTCCAATGCACCTGGCATGGGATTCAGGAGGGTGACCCCATCTGCACGCCCAGTCCCCCAAAGCTTGCTCCTGTTGCTTTGTCTCGCCTTGGCTTCTCCTCAGCAAACCTGCCAGGAGTCCTGGACAAAACATCTGGATCTGGGGTAGGGTGGAGAAAATACCAGAAGGGGAAGCCAGAAAAACAATGGGAAAGGCAATCAGAAAGTTTGGCAATCCTTCCAGCCTGGATCCAGGGGGATTTGTGGTGCAGTATCGATCATGGCAGTGCCCTGAAACACAAGGTTAGGAAGAGAAACAGATTTTTTTTTTTCTCCAAAGTTAAACTGGGGAAAATAAACCAGAAGAGAAGGAAAAAGAGGGGAAAGTACCAGGCTGGTGCATGGTAGCCCAAAAGATTCCAGTGGCAGGGCTGGAGCTCGGTGTGGTTGGATGGATTTTGGCTCGGTTTGCACTCGTCCGTCCGACACCTTTACTCAGGAGCGAGCAGAGCCTTCGATTGCTCCCCAGAAAATAAATAAGCTCTGCCTCCAAATGAGTTAAATGGCTCGAAAACTGAGCTCCTCAGATTTCATTAGGGCTTGAAGAGCTCCAGGTGTCCCTAAGCCAAAATCAATGGGAAGATTAGCTGCAGGAGTCTGCCAAGAGATTAGGGACAAGGCGGGCATCGAACGGGGGCTGATGGATCCAGAGCCTGAGCACCGTCCCTTGGGATGGGAATGAGCTGCACAGGAGCTGATTCCCACCTTCCACCCAGCTGGAATTCCACCCTGAGCACCACCAACCACCCACGGCACAGGGCTGGAACGAGATGAGCTTTAAGGTCTCTTCAGACCCAAATTTTTCCATGGTTCATTAGGAGAAATTCATTAATCTAAAGCTTTTGCATTAGAGATCCCTTTGTCACACACCAGATCATTCAAACCTGATAAATTCCCTAAGAACTTCACAAAATCTCATCATAAATCCCAGAATTATTTGGGTTTGAAGGAACTTAAAGCCCACTCAGTTCTACCCATGCCATGGGACCTTCCACAGGCCAGCCTGCCCCCGAACACTTTCAGCAATATTTCCAAAAAATATAATTCCTGACAAAATCCACTGAGCAATACCTTTGCCAAGGCTGCATTTTCACTCTTGCTGTAGCTTTGGGCACGAGCAAACCTGCAGCCTCTGCACCTCTGTCTCCCTAAGGGGATTTTTGTGCACCTCCATTGAAATACTTCTACAATTCCCACAAGAAATTCAATTACAATTCCCAGGGATGGCAGAAGTTGCAGCCTGCCATTCCATTTGATTTAATATTGATATTTTTCCTTCACTTGCGTGTCAGTCAATGCCCCACATTAGGATGCAAAACTCCCTGAGCATTTTTAGCTATGTAACAGCTTTTTGATGTATTTTTCAGCACGTTACAAGTCTCGTATTTTCAGATGAAATTGAATTTTTGCCTGTTTTTAATGATCTTATTAATGGCTTGTCAGGTACCTGTGTTTCCAGCAGCAGTTTTGCACCTCTCCAGTCCCATCATCCCAGACATTTCCTGTTGGTATTGTTTTGTGAAGGCTAATGAGGCTTCACCTCGGAGCAGGAACGATGTGATGCCACACAAACTGAGAAGAGCTTGAGCTGACAGATTTGGATGCAGCAGGAAGGTGCTGAAAATAGTAATTTGTAAATGTGTCTGAACTTGTGAAAGGAGTTAAAGCTTCTGTGCTGGCTTTTCCCTCTCTTTCAGAATCACCTCGGCTGTATCACCGCTGTCCTGGACCTCAGCCTCTCCAGCAGAGATTAAATTCAAGTATTCATAGAGCAACAATTAAACTCAAGGAATTAAAAACACCATTTTAAAGCCAGTTCCGTGTGAAAATGAATCTTAAAACTTAATATAAGTTTTCACTTCATATAAAGAAAAAATATCAATGTGTTCTTTCTCCTCGTGATTAGACACATTTAAAATAAAATATAAGAAATTCATTAATCATTTCTTCATACTCATAAAGCATTTCTCTGCTTGTTAAATGTAACAGAGCTGGACCTTTGTTTTATCTTTGCCAGGAGGAATTTCTAAGATGATTTCAAAAAATACTTTGCATTAGATAAAAGGAAATATATAGAGAAACCAGACTTCCTCCTGTCAGTGAAATCAGTTTGTGCTTACAGTAACCATTAACATTACTCTAAAGAATTCTAGGTAAAGTTAAGATTTCAAATTAAATTCCAGAGATGGCACAGCCAGACCTATGTAAGGCTCCTGGATGAGTATCCCTGCATTATCCATAGGTTATTTCACCGACATCCTTGTGTTCACTCCATGATCAGACTATAATTTAATCATGATTCAAAGATAAAATATTTGAAAAAACCTCAAACTTCTTCTTACAATGACGGACTCCAGAAAAAAAAAAAAAAGCATTTTAGAGCTGCCTCATCTGGGGGCACTCACAGCATCCCTGCTTTTATCAAACATCTGAGATGTGGAATTTTGTGACAAGAACCCTCCACTGTGGGGGGTGTAAAAGTGAAGCATCTCCACAGCAATATTCCAAGACAGGATTTCTGTTCACCCATCGAGGATCTGAGAACTCCCCAAATTAACTCCACAAAGCAACGTGCCCTATCAGGGCTCTGCTTTGTTTTCAGCATTTAAAACAATGTCCCAGGGTTTTGTTTGAAGGATTCACACTCCCAAAGTGAGCAGCTCTGCTCCTGTGTCTGCCCCAGACTCCCATCAGACATCAAAGGCAGGGTGGCTTTGTTCAGAATGGAGGTGTTTTCACAGGGTTAAAGAGAGGAAACAAACTCCTCCTGTGCTGATCCTCTCCAAAAATTTCATCCACTCTGAAGATCACAAACACTTAAAAAAGGAGGGAATAACAAGATGGAAAAGGAATATTCAGCACCCTTCTTCAATGGCTTCTCCAAAACCTTATGGTGGCCATATCTCCATATGGAAGTTCAAACATCCCAATCCTAAAAACTGGAGCCTGACATGGCTCCTTCTCCAACACAGCTCCTGTCACAGCCCCATCCCTGTCCCAGCCCCATCCCTATCCCTGCTCCATCCCTGTCACAGCCCCATTCCTGTCCCAGCCCCATCCCTGTCCCTGCTCCATCCCTGTATGTTCCCATCCCTGTCCCTGCTCCATCCCTGTATGTTCCCATCCCTGTCCCTGCTCCATCCCTGTATGTTCCCATCCCTGTCCCTGCCCCATCCCTGTATGTTCCCATCCCTGTCCCTGCCCCATCCCTAACTCAGCCCCATCCCTGTCACAGCCCCATCCCTGTCCCTGCCCCATCCCTGTCACAGCCCCATCCCTGTCCCTGCTCCAACCCTGCCCCATCCCTGTCCCTGCCCCATCCCATCCCCATCCCCGTCCCATCCCTGTCCCTGTCCCTGCCCCATCCCTGCCCCTGCTCCATCCCTGCCCCATGCCTGTCCCAGCCCCATCCCTGTCCCATCCCTGCTGGCTGTGGTTGCTTTCCCCCCTCCAAGGCCCTCACTCTGCTGCAGTGCCCTACTTTCCTCTTCTGCTTTGCTGAAGTTTAGGTAAAAAACCCACCCAGCCAAAACCCCCAAGTGCCTCAACAACAAACCCATGAACAAAGTGACTACTTTTCAACAGGGGATTGAATGTTCTTAAGCACTTCTGGAAAATAAATAAGACTCAAATCCTGTAATTCATTCGTCTATATCTAAGGCAATACAATGTGCATTTTTTGTAGCTTGGCTTTTTGCTTCCAATAGCTTTGTAATAGTCTTATCCAAAAGATGAACTGCAAATGATTTTTCTTTTTTTCTTTTTTTCTTTTTTTTTCTGACATAAGGTTCTTTTCTCTCTTGGAAACAAAGATTTAAAGAACAGAGATTTTGTTTTAAGATCTACAGCAAATAGGCCTTAGGTTTGATTATTTACATTTGAATATTAGAAGACTTTAAATAATCTGCCTGTGAAAGACAAATAAATTAAGTCTTCAGAACTGAGAGAACAGAGTTTTAATCGTGTTTTCTGAGAGGAAAAGGATAAACTCTGAAATGTAGGTTATTACTGCTCTCTGAAATTTCACTGCAGTTGCAGAGTGAGAAGATAGAATGATCTGAAAACTGTTTGGGCATTTGAAAAAAAAAAAAAGTTAAAAATATTTAAAGTACCAGAAAAACTGAAGGTTTGTAATAAACACAGCATGCTGTGGGGAGAAAGGATGCTATAATTGTTGGGATGAGTCCCATAATTATAGGACATGGCCATAACAGGCAACAGAGGGAGTAAAACCAGTTCAACACAGATTATTTGGATTATGCAGGTTTAATATTCACAGATATACTGGTTTTGTACATTGTCCTAAACTAGTAGGAAACTGTAGGCCAAAAAAACATTACATCCTTTGAATCCAAAATTCAATCCTGACCATCCAAGCAGTTGCTTTAGCTCACTGGTTATGGATATTGCTCTACCACGGGTCCAATTCCCACATCCCACATGGAGAACTTCACCAGTTTTAGTGGCTTTGCATCAGTGTAGGATGAAAATCCACCCACAAACCAAGGCAGTGGGAACAGTTCCAATCACAGGACATCTGGATCATCTCTGCATAACAGCATTTCCCACTGCCTCAGTGCTGACCAGCTGCACAGAGGTGATTTTGGGGTTGTCAGGGCTCCAGGATTCACTCCTGCTCTCCACTCTCACCCTGTGCTTGGTCAGCCTGGCTGGGATTTCATGGCAGTTCTTCCTGCAGCACCAGAGAACCCAATTATGCAAAATGAAGCTGTTGGTAACTGGGCCATTCCTCCATGGGAAGCCTCGATTTTATGGACTGGAAATGGAGATGGAGGAATGGTAAAATCTTATTTACAGAGCAGATCCCTCCCTGGGCAGTTAGAGCAGCAGAGTCTTCCAAGAGTGGCTGCAAACTGATTATCCCAACAGTTTTCCAAGGATTTATTAACTACTTCAATCAGGGAGTCCAATATTCTGTCAAAATAACTTTTTGCTGTTGCATTGGGATGTCTTAAATCATGATCATCATGGCTTTAAAAACCATTTTTTCTCTTGAAATAACTGACAAAACTATTTGTGGCTAGAACAGCCTGAGATATCCAAGATTTCCATGCACTCAAGAGTTCAAAATTAGTTATCTGCTATCCCTACTTAACAAAATCTCCCAGAGTTTGTTAATAAGGAAAGATTTCAGGACAAAGTATCCAAGAATCCAAATACTCGTAATGCTCTCAGTTGTGACCAGAAAAGGAGATGAAAACCTTGACAAATCCTACCTCAGAGGAATCCATCATGTTCCAGCAGAAACAATACCCAGAGATCAGAAAAGTTGTTTGACATTATTCCATGAAGAAAAGGACATTTGTAAAGGGATTCATGAGAATTAGAACCAAAATCTGAAAAACAAATAGGATTTGATGATGAAGCTCCCATACAGAAGTTACAAAATGCTCCCCCAGCTTAAATCTGTTAGAATGCATTATATAAGGACATATATAATCAGCTATAATCTGTATAAATACAGTGCCTGCAGCTTTGTTCATGGAGTAGGGACATGAGGAATTACATCTCTTCCTAGGGAAGTTCCCCAGCCAGGAATTTGCCTGCAAAATTGAAGACAAAATACGTGATAGGAGTACAGAAAGCAAGAAAATAAAGGCCAGAAGGATGATGAAGTGCTCAGAGTCCATCAGCACCCTGGCTCCTATTTTACATGTAAATATTGTAGCAAAAACAGATTTTAAGAGTTTTGGGAGAAGTTAAAAAAGTAGACTTGCACATGAGCAAAGATGACTGATTTAATGACTGAGTATTTTTTAGCTGCACATGGGAGCTGTTGTCCCAGCGTGATCCTGGCAGGAGTCAGGCCTGGAAGAACAAATGACAAAAATAAGATTTCAGAGATGTACCAGCTGTTAACAGCACTAGAAACAAATCAACCTACAGCTGAAACAATTTAAAATAGAAAACCTTCCAGAGAAATTCATAGGACTAAATTCCATGCTCCATAAAATGGACTTGGCAAGGTATTATCAGCTGGTTTTTCAGCAGGTAAGATAGCCCTTATCACAAAAGATGTGATATGGACAAGACTTATGTGTGGAAGCACATATCAGAAACCTACCATGGAATCAGCAAGTGAAGCCTGAATACCAGAAAAGTTTTATTAATGTCTCTTTTTACTGTTCCTCCATCTTTGCATTCCATTTCTGAATTAAAATATTTTGATTTCTGCCAGCACTGACACTGAACTTTACCTTGCAAGAAATCTCTGCGGCTCAAAGGTATCCCAACATCCTTTTAGCACATTCCCACTTTCCCTGGAAACCCCAGGAATTGTTCCATTGATTCTAAGAGCTCTCAGATCAGCCCCAACATCCTTTTAGCACATTCCCACTTTCCCTGGAAACCCCAGGGATTGTTCCATTGATTCCAAGACCTCTCGGATCAGCCCCGTGGGACTGGGAGATAAATGTGCTGCACATTCTAGAACCAATCCTCAAAAAGAGGCTGCAGGAAGATGAATGCCTTCACAGGCATTGTTTCCACAGTGCCAATAAAAAATGGGAAGGAGAAGGGATTTCGACTCCTGACAATCTATCCTTAAAAAAAAAATCTCTGGGAAAGTGCTGCACTCTTCTTAGTGGCATGTGTGGAAGAAGAGGTTTTACAGTGACTTCTGTGAGCAAGTTTGATAAGGGGATCCATGTTTGATAAGGGGATCCATGTTTGATAAGGGGATCCGTGTTTGATAAGGGGATCCGTGTTTGATAAGGGGATCCATGTTTGATAAGGGGATGCATGTTTGATAAGGGGATCCGTGTTTGATAAGGGGATCCGTGTTTGATAAGGGGATCCCTGTTTGATAAGGGGATCCCTGTTTGATAAGGGGATCCCTGTTTGATAAGGGGATCCCTGTTTGATAAGGGGATCCATGTTTGATAGGGGGATCCATGTTTGATAAGGGGATCCATGTTTGATAAGGGGATCCATGTTTGCCCCTGAAAGAATTTTTCTGCCAAGGTTGTTGACCCAGAAACCAAGAAAGAAAGAAGGATAAACAAGAGAAACCTGCAGCTGCCTGTTCCAATGAGCATTTTGTCTTTCCTGACCAATAAGTGTAAACTAAAGAGCTTTGTAAGAATGAATAAAAAGCATGCATGCTAAAATAGAAACAGTTTGAGGCCTTCTGCAAATGGAGTGTGTTGCTCTGTGTTGTCTCCATCTCAGCTGGGACATGTGTGGATATTTCTTCCAGTCAAGGAAATGTGATTGGATCAGGGAGGGTGTGGTTGTCCCACCCTTGGAAGTGTCCAAGGCCAGCTTGGAGCAGCCTGGTCTCTGGGATGGGTTTTAACCTCCCTTCCAACCCAAACCAGCCTGGAATTCTATTTTTTTTTAAGGCTTTTTCATCAAGGTTTTGCTGCTGATCCAATCAGGCAGCACAAGGTGACTCAGAGCTGGCAGGTCACAAAGAAGCAGCAGAGCACAAATAGCAAGTGTTTATTTCAAATTAGTTCTGGTCAATAGAAGGACTTAAAGATTTACCCAAGACAATTGTCAGATAATTTCAAATAATGGGGGTATCTGAGAAAACTGGTCTCTGCTGGTGGATGTTCTCTGAAATCACATTGATCCAATGACTTATGAATTATTTATTCAGCTGTGCCCTTAACCTGAAAAGTGGGAATTATTGATTTTGCTTCATATATCATATCATAGAATCCAAATAAAGGGGAAAATACCATGAAAAAATGGCAGGGAAACAGCCCCTCAGCCTGTGTTTATCTGTCCTGTAACAGAGAAAGCTGGGGAGTTTGCAACAGCAAATTTAGGGAGTGATTCTGACTTCAGTGGCATCTGCAAAACACCACAAAGAGGATTTTTCTTTAGATTTTGAACAGCAGAAAAATGCTTTTTGATTCAGATTGAAAATAAAAATATTTGACTCTGATTTCAAACAGAACCACTGTTTTTAAACTAAAATTTCAGCATCCAAGGAGACCAATGAAGGGTTTGTGTCACAGGATCAACAGGCGCGGTCTGGGAAAAAGCAATCAAGCTTTAAAGAGAATTTCTGAGGAAGAGCTGCACATGTTTGTTTTTAGCACTGGCTTCCACAAAGAACAGTAGAAAGGACAGGAAGAAACAATAATATCATAAGTTACAGTCAAAAAAAAAATTAATATGAATTCCTTCTCGTTAATACATAATGACAAAGAAAACACCGTGGGGTGGTGGACACCACCTTGGTGAGGAGGTGCAGAATGAGCTTCAAGCCCTTGGAATAAAACAGACAAAGATTCCCATGGGATTCCTGGTCCATCCACCCTTCCCTGCTCAACCCACCCAGATTTTTCATGTCTTCCTTGCATGGGAAGCTCACGAGGCTCTGAAGTTGTGTCGTTAAGAAATGGATTACAAGGACAAAGCTTGCCATCACTGTGCCCTGAACAGCTTAAGGTCACAACAGTTTCCAAAAAAATTCTGGTTTCAAAACCCTATTCCCACATCCCACAAAGGAAAATACTCACTTTTAGTTATGTGACATCTTTTGACTCCAGTGAGAATCACAAAATCTGTGAGAAACACCTTGACTTTGATTTTTCATGGCTTCATGCAGCAAAATGTGGGAATCACCACTCCAAAAGTGTCTGCAGCTGTTGGAAAACACAGGAAAAAGAAATTAAGGAAAAGCATTATTCAGTATTTTGGGGTTTTTTGACGAATATTTTCATTGTGTTGTAAATTAATACCTTTATTCATTCAAATAAACCCTCAAAGTCCTGAAGGGAGGAGTCAGTTTTGAGCATAACTTGCCAAAATTTGTTAAATTCCTCATAAATTTAGTGTTTATTAAAAGACAGTGCATAAGCTGCAATATATATACAGGGTTTAATAATAAATCATTTGGGGGTGCATGGGGATGTCACATCTATGGAATGGAACATCTCTTTCTACAGGGAATTTCAATGAACTATGGGAGAAGAACTGAGTATTTTTTTCCCTGTCCCCTTCCCTGCTCTGGAGTAAAATCCATCCTGCAAGGGCCAAAAATAAAAAAAAAAACTAAAAAAAAAATCAATATATATATATATATATTTCTTCTTTCAAATCACAGTTGGCAAATGAGATCCACATTTCTTTGGGAGAAATTGCTTTAGCACAAATCATCTCTATCAAATGAGATTTCAAACATCTCGTGTTTCCAAGGCTTTCGTGGATGCTTATATAATGCAGTTACTCTATAGGAAGAGTTATCTCTGTCCTGGATTTGTTGACATAATCTCAGCATCATATTTCACATTTTGGGAGATATTTTGTCTGCACGGGGACTTCTGAGGTTGGGTTTGCCATGGAAACACCGTTGAGTGATGGCCAAATTTTCCAAAGAGAGGCACAGAGATAATTCCATTTTCCACAGCTGATGGACAGCAGGACAGGAGGGATTTTAACTCTGTGGAGGTGGACAGGTCAGGAAACCACTGGGAAAATGCTGATTATTTCACCTGACAGAGAACATTTGGATCCCTGGCAGTGCCCAAGGCCAGGCTGGACACTGGGGATGGAGCAGCCTGGGGTGGTGGGATCTGTCCCTGCCATGGCAGGCAGGGAAAGGAGGTGACATTTAAGGTCCTCTCCCACCCAAACCATTCTGGGATTCTGGGAAGAAAACCACAAACTTTGCAGTTTCAGTCCCACTCCAGAGTTTGTGGATCCCTCTGGGCTGTGCCAGAGTTTCTCACTTCCAGTTTTTCCCTCAAAGACCTGGAATATCCAAGTGCCAGCTGAAGGCTCCATAGCTATGTGCTGTTGGGACAAAGCAGCAGGATAGGCACTGAAAATTCAAATTTTAATATTTTACCATTTATTTTCTTTTTGTGAAGAAATGAAATTTCACAGAATTGCAAATTAATGGAATTTGGTCTGCAAAAAGACAGCAGGATTTGATTTCCTCCCCCCCCCAGATTGTCAGAAACAGAAAAGAAAGCCTTTTTCTCCTAAAACAGGAATTTACCACTGAGCAGAAATAAACACATTTTACAATTTATGATGCACCAGCATTCAAGCTTCTGAATCAAAACATTGCTGTTTGGAGCTGTGCCTTCCTTCACCTCCTTTTAAATCTCTTTTGTAGCACAAATTCCTTTCTTTTCTCTCTTACAGGTAGAACAGGGGCTGATAGCAAAAAATTAATCTATTCAACAGCAGCAGAATTTGTCAAAGCTTGATCTATGGCTCACTCTGCCTCCAAAAAACAGCTTTTCATAGAAAGTTGATGTGTTTTTTTCATTACTGAGGCAGCTCTCTATTTAATAACAGCGTTCCAACACGTGCTATTGATCCGTGTATTGGAACAATTCTTACAGTTCAGGCTGGCCTCTGGGTTTATTAAACATTTACTGGCATTTTCTCCAAGGTCAAGGCCATGCACGTGCCTGGGTGAAGCCAATGAAACACAAGGGGCGGGTTCTGTATGGTTGTATGCTATTTAAAACTGAGAAGCACTTGAAGCACAAAAAATACAGATTTAGAGAGCAAACTGATTCATTTAAAGCGCATTTCGTTTGGGATGTGTTTATGCAATGAATCTGGACTTAAATTCAGATGTAGGACTTGAAGACCAAATAAATCTGAAATATCTGATTGACCTCAGCTAAACTGGATCCAGCCACGCTGCTGAGAGGAGAATCTCCCCAGCTGAAGGCAATTCCACACCCAGTGAAAGATTTAAGGGTCAAATTGACACCAAATATGATGGGAGCTCTGGGAACCAAAACTCCTCCCTGAAGGGCAGAGAATCACAAAACCACAGAAGGTTTGGGCTGGAAAGAACCTTAAAATCATCCAATTCCACCTCCTGCCATGGCAGGGACAATTTCCACTGTCCCAAGATGCTCCAAGCCCTGTCCAGCCTGGCCTTGGGCACTGCCAGGGATCCAGGGGCAGCCACAGCTGCTCTGGGAATTCTATTCCAGGATTTTCCCACCCTCACAGGGAGGAATTTCTTCCCAAAATCCAATCACAATTTCCCCTCCTTTATCCTAAGGCCATTTCCCCCTTTGGAGCACCTTCTGTGTCCTCTCCTGTGAGCTCTGGATGTTCCTGGGCTCATTTCTGGCAATCTCATTCCCTGCTGAGCATCCCAGTCCTTTCCTGGGCTGTGCAGTCAGTCCATAAATCTGGTCTGGTTTTATTGACAGCACCTGCAAAGCAGGAACACAGAGATTGTTCAAAGCCACCTTCCACCCACCCCATCCTGAACATGGAATGATTTTCATAGGGGAAAAAAACCTCCTCAGGATTTCACAGAGCAGCCTGGCAGCGGTTCCTTGTTCTTGTGAACAATTTTTGAGGGGTGTGAAGAGCTGCAAATGGCTGTGCTGTGAATCGATGCCTCTCAGGTACAAAAGGAGGCATTGTCACAGATAATAGCTCTGCTTTCCCCCTGCTTTTTTTTCAATACCGGCAAAACAAATGCTCGGCTTGAAAATAATTCTCACAATATTTTGGATTGCCGCTCGCTGGACAAATGTGAGCGAGTGAAAATGAGAGGGAATTTGGGGCTGGGCTCGATGATCTTGAAGGTCTCTTCCAATCCTGTGATTCTGTGAAAACACCTTGTGATGTTGATGGAACTGAAGAGGGATCAATATCCCAAAGCTTTGTTACAGGACTCTGTTTCCTGCAATGACTCAAAGTCCTTCCCCCCAATTTCCCAGGCAGTCTGGAGCCCACTGTCCCTTTGGCACGGCTCTTCCAGAGGGAATTCACAGGCTCTGCTTCTTCCACTGCCTTTTTTCCCAAAATTTATGTTTCATTTGGGTCTATCAGTTTTCCTTGTCCTGTAACTCCTACCAAGAGGGAACAGATTACTTCAAAATCAAAGTGCAATCTAAGAGTTCAGTCCGCTGCACTAAATCACATTGCCCACAAAGAAAGTTGATGGCCTTTCAGGATTAATAAATTAATTGGGAAAACAAACAAAAAAGCCAAGAAAAAGGGATGCAAGTCTCAGAGTTTGGATTATTTAACCATGAGGGGTAACAAGGAACCAAAGCAGGAAGCGTAATAATGTAGAAAATGGGAATTATATTGCTGTAAGAAGTCTCAGATATTAAAATATTTTTGAATTTTCCTTTAGTGCAAAAGCAATGCAAAGAAAATACTTAACTGAATTCATCTGCACAGGGTCATTTCTTGAAATGGTTTAAAAACGTTATTAAAACAGAGAAACCCGGGCACAAAAGAATGTCTGTAATTTTAGCAGATGATTACTAACTGCACTAATTAAGTAGCTTTAATTGACTCAATCCAAGTCAAGAGACAATTCATGTGAATATTGCTGCAAGACTCAGCAATCATCATTTCCACAAAGTAACTTTTAAATGAGTTATCCTGCAGCTTTTATTGCTCCCAGTCCATGATTTACAGATCCCCAGGGCCATGCATCACTGCTGAGGCACTGGAGGCAACCAGGAGAAGTTTGGTCACTGTTCCTACACCTTCCCTGGAAACTTCAGAGGGTCCCAGAATTGTGGAAAATAAAGAAAATAAATGGGAACAGAGGGAATATATTTTCTGCTTTATTACTTCATTAAGCTTTCTAAATTTTTGAGCACTTTTAAAATATCAAACCATATCTTCCTGCTTTCCCCTGAAGAATTCCTTTTTTTTCTGCCCTTCTTAATTAAGAGATGGAATATTAAAATTCCATTTAAAGGCACAAAATCAAAATATTTTAATTTCTGCAACCACTGCTTCTAAAAAATAATTTCTGTACCTTGAAACTTGACCTAATCTTATTACTGAAAGTGGACAGCTTAAAATCATGGAATGGGTGGGATTGGAAGGGATGTTAAGGATCACCCAGTGCCACTCCTGCCATGTGTAGGGACAAATTCCACTGTCCTAGGTTGCTCCAAACCCTGTCCAGGCTGGCCTTGGGCACTTCGAGCAGTCCTGGGGCAGCCACAGCTTCTCTAAGGATTCTATTCCAGGGCCTCTCCACCCTCACAAGGAGGAATTCCTTCCCAATATCCCATCAATCCCTGCCCTCTGGAAGGGGGAATCCAATTCCACTTGTCCATGAACAATAAAACTCCATCAAAAATCAATTAACCAACAGCATCCCCACCCACCCCACTCTGCCTGAGTGGAGGCACAGCTCCAGAGCAGGAAGCATCGAGGTTCCTCCTTTCCTGCTGTCTCACGGTCCAGTGGAATTCCCTGGGATATTGGGAAGGAATTCCTGGCTGGGAGGGTGGGGAGTGCCCAGAGCAGCTGGGGCTGCCCCTGGATCCCTGGCAGTGCCCAAGGCCAGGCTGGACAGGGCTTGGAGCACCAGGGACAGTGGAAATTGTCCCTGCCATGGCAGGGATGGAATTTGCTGAGCTTTAATGTCCCTCCCAACCCAAACTAGTCTGGGATTCTGGGATCCATCCCCACAACACCTTCATTTCCATTTGAAGCCTGACAGGAACAATTAGTCCCTCTACTTGCCATGAAATCCCTGCATGGATTTGCAGCCTGGTGTTTTATTGTTGTTCCTTCCCTCCGACCTGAATGCATTCAGCATTCCTGGCAGGCAGCAGCATAAACCTCTCACTCTTTTATTTGCACTCCCCTGCTCTCTTATTTATCTTTCTTTTTAGAAATTTCAGGCTCAGAAGTTTAACAGAGCATTATAAAGTTCCCTTCCCAGGTCACCATTGAAAGGACCATATTTTCTCATTTATAGCCAGTGTTTTACAAGGGATCAAAACCTTCAAATTGAGAAGATAAAGATCTTACCTAAAGACATTTAAAAAGCTTTGTACTAAAGGAACAACTTTAAGGCTATTTTAACTCAAACAAATGAAAAATCTGGACTAAAAGTGCAAATATGTAAAAGCAGCTCAGTTATTTCTGAATCTCTGAACTTTAACTGTGACTGCCCTAGAAATTGTTTAAACATATTTATTTCTGGTGCAGTCTTCTCTAATAGATAGAAAAACTAAACTTTTGTTATCATTTGTTCTCACTTACTTTTTAAATTCTTTTCTTTTTTCCTGAAGATTTCCCAGAAAAAATGTTTTGTGGCCAACATTCCGTGGTAGGTTTAATTCATCCTCTTCTAAATAAATAAAATGAGGGAAGAAATTAATCTGAAATCTACATGTCCATCCCTGAGGAATGTTCTTCTGTTCAGCCCCACAACGTTCTTTCTCCTCAACTCTCTCTGTGGGGGAAAACAAAAATATGAAATTAAACTCACTATTTTTAACATAAAGACCTGCATCCCTCTTGGTTTTTCCTTTAATTATGGTGTTAAAATTTACAAGAGACAAGCCTGACAGTGCTGACACCACATTCTCCTTTTTATTTACTGGTTTTGGGGAAGGGAAAGTCACAGTTTGGTCAGCTGGGAGCTTGGCAGGGCAGTTTCTGGTTGGAAAATCAACACATAAATAAGTAAATAAATCAAAGCACTGTCCAGGTTTGAAATCCAGCTGTCAGGGGTGATGTTTTAGCACCCCACCTGTGAAGTTTTACAACCTTTCCCTTTCTTTAACCTTATTTCTCCCCGTTCAGCCCGGGTGAGCGAGCACAGAGCAGCAGGTGATGCTTTTCTCAGCACGAGGAGCTGCACAGAAAAGAGAAGAAAAAACCCCAAAACCACAGGGAACAACT
The DNA here is from genome assembly GCF_963513975.1 of Fringilla coelebs. Taxonomy (NCBI): domain Eukaryota; kingdom Metazoa; phylum Chordata; class Aves; order Passeriformes; family Fringillidae; genus Fringilla; species Fringilla coelebs. Next base: position 23,522,753 of record NC_140036.1, read on the forward strand.
GCAACACAAAACTGACCCGAGGCAGAGCCAGCCAGGAAAACCACTGCAACAACAAGAATGCCCAACATTTGCAAGGAGGAATAAAGAGGGATAAATAAATACACAATGCCAGAGGTTTAGAGTTCTAATGAGGGGAAAATTGATTTTTCCCTCTGTGCTGTTTTTGATGTGAATTCCAGCCATTTGTTCCCTCTGTTGTGTATGAAAGGAAATTGTTATATTTGAGGAGAAGGTCAGAGCCTTTGCTTAGAGGGCTGGGCTCTGCAGTGGGATGGGTTTGGCACCTTGGGGATGGTGGCAAACCCCAAAGTCTCGGGCTGCTGCAGGGTTTGAAAGGTGCCAGGAGGAGCTGGAGGCTGGAGAAGGCTCCAGGAGCTGTTGGATTCTGGCAGAGGTAAAAAATGTGGAATGACACTGGTGAGAAGGGAAACCCAGCAAAGAGACAACACCTGTGGGAGAAAGAGTCTCCCTTTGCCTGAAAAATGAAGATGTTACACAGCCCCATCATGGACTTTCCAGCTCTTTCTACCAGATATTCTTAGGGAATTATTAAAACTGCCTCACGCCTGAAAAAATATGATTTCAAATCAGAAAGAACTGACAGAAACTCCCTCCCTCCATCCCCAGAGACTCAGGCTGGGGTTTCAGCAACACATCCAACGCTGGCCCACACACCACTCCCCCCAAACACTTGTTCCCAGCCAGGAATAAAGATTTGCAGAGTTCCAAAGAAATCACATTTTCCCTTTCCTGAGCACACCCCAGAGCAGCAGAGCTGAGGGTTGGACATGCCTCAGCTGCACAGGAGTCCCTCTGGCTCAAGAGCAGGAACAATATCAATAAACTGGGCTGCTCAGCATGAATAATATCAATAAACTGGGCAGCTCATTGTGAATAATATCAATAAATTGGGCTGCTCAGCACGGCCCTGTGGCAGCTCACATGCTGCTGGGGTCAATAACAAAGATTTCCTCTAATAGGGCTGGGACAGGGCAGGAGCACAGAGCCAGAGCAGAGGATTCACACCAGCAGAGCCCTTGGAGCTGCTCTGAAGTAACAAAGTGCAGAATGGGTCTGTTTTCCCAAGGGGAGAAAAAGGAATGCAGAAATGTTAATTCAAAGATGAATTAACAATGAATAATCAGAAAAAAACGGTGATTATTGTTGTTTTCTGGTTGGCCTTGATGCATTCTCTCAAAGCAGCACCAGTTCTCTTTACCATCCACGTGCCCATGCACACCTGTACTCAGAAATCCATATTTACAAACTTTTTGGGTTCTGCCTCACAGACCAGAATTATTCTTCTGCCTCTCCAATAACAAGAGAACAAAGGAAACAGGATTTTGCCAAGGCACAGCAATTCTGGCCCGCTGCTCTTTGCTGCTTTTCAGCTGGATGTCACTTCAGATTAGCAACTTCTGCCCAAAGTGCAGCACAAGCCCAACAGAGCAATTTCTGTACTCTTTTTCATAATTCTCCATGCACTGACACTGGATAAATAAGACAGGTAATGTTCTAATACAGTTACGGTGGCATAAATCAGAAAAAATTAATCTTTCTTCTTCACTAGCAATCAAATCCCATTCTGAGCTGCAATAAACCTTTAGGGGAAATACTTGAAGACTGAAGGATGAGTTAAGGGTGTAAAATTTGGCTAAGTAACGAGTAAATAGGTGCACAAACTGCATATAAGTGTTTGATGAATGAGCTGAAAAAGGGGAAAATTATGTAGGGTAACGAAAGGGAGCACAGCTTAAAGGGAAATATCTCCCTGACAGTGACATATTAGATTGTGAAATTATGTTATAATATGGGATTGTCTCTCAAAGGAAGAAAGAAAAACATTATCATTTAGATAACTTAAGATATGATTGGAGAAAATACCCCAAAAGCTCAAACATGCAGCAAATATCCCAGGATTTGGGGGGACAACCTGGAAAATAAATGGTGGCAGAGTCCTGTCTCTAATTTCCCAGTTTACCTGCCATGGACACCAAGGGGATGATACAAATAGAGGATACATCTCCATTTTAAATATCTAATTTATACAATAATCTATATAAATATAAATAACTCTGTGCAGAGAAAGGCTCCTCAAGCCAAGCTTATTGAGATTCCAAGAGCACCAGGCCTCTTTCTCCTCACAGGAACAAGAATATTTTGAGGCCAATTTGCATTTCATGGCCAGGGGCATCATTTGCAGGTGACTGAACAATCAATTAAAACAGCTCGAGAAGGTTTTTCTGTACAGTTGTTTTTTGGGGTTTTTTTCATGGAACCAGGTCATTGCTGCTCATTCACATGGTTTGGGGCATTTCAGACATTATTAACACCAAGTTCTGCTCAAGATTTCTGGTGCTGACATCTGGATTTACATTTTATTTTCCCCAAGCTGGTGGGGAGCTGAGCCCACCCCTTCCAGCAGCCCCAGACATCGATCAGCCTCAGCAGGGTTATGGATCTGTGCTGCTGCAACTGCTCTTAGCTTCACTAATTAACATTTATCATTTCAGTGCAGACCAGAAAGCCATCACAAAAAACACCAGTGGTGACTCCATTGCCCTGGCTTTGGATAAAATAAAAATCAAGTCTTTGAGGGTGAGGAAAAAAATGGGAAAAAACCTTTCTGGTTTTCCCAGGAAGGGCAGGGATGCCCCAGTCCTGGAAATATTCAAGGCCAGGCTGGATGGGGCTTGGAGCAGCCTGGGCTAGTGGGAAATGTCCCTACCCAAGGAGGGAGTGGAATGGGATGGGCTTTAATTGTCCCTTCCACCCAAAGCATCCCAGGATTCTGAGGCACTGAACAGAATGGATTTGGAAGTCTGAAAGGATTTTGGGATAACCCTGTTTACCTGGTTCAAAAGCAGTCAGCTCTTGGCCCACCTGTTTTTTATAAAAATTTTCACAAATTTTCTCTCATTTTGTGTTTTGATCAAGTCCAGCCTCATTCCAGGAACATTGTCAGCCCTCCGAATTTTGTCATTTTTGATTTGAATTTAATAATTAAATTTAATTTGAATTTTATTAATTAAAGCCTCATCCTTGCATTTACAAAATATAAACATTTAAAGCCTCATTATTTAATGATGTCATCTATTGCTCTGGTAAAGCAATCAAGGCAATGGTTGCCCACTCAGATATGTAAGGAATGTCCAAAACTACTCCTTTTACAGTTCATGAGGGGCAAAAAAAAGCTGGGGCTAAGAACATTTTGGCAAATCAAACATCTCAGTTAAAAATGTCACTCTGTATCAACTGATACATTTTATTCTGGATTTGACAAGTTTAAGTAAGATTTGTATGTCTGTTGAGTCATGTTTGAAACCCAAATCAATTTGGAAGCAGCAAAAAATCCAATTGCTGTCCTTTGCAGAATGTCAGAGTATCACCCTTCTGCAACTGTGCTGCCAAGAAAAATAAGGGAGAAAAGGTAAAGAAATGGAAATTGCCAATGGTCCATAGATATTTTTTTTTTCCACATGACAGGATAAGTAAGAATGGCTTCAAGCCAAAAGAGAGCAGAGTTGGATGGGATATTAGGAAGAAATTGTTCCCTGTGAGGGTGGGGAGGGACTGGCACAAGGTGCCCAGCCCTGGAAGTGTCCAAGGCCAGCTTGGATGGGGCTTGGAGCAGCCTGGAGGGTGGGAGGTGCTCCTGCCCATGGCAGGGGGTGGGTTTTTATTCAGATTATGGGGGGTTTTTTCTGCTTAAAATGTATAATTAATGATTTTTATAATTTCTACAGCTTCCACATTTGTATCCTCACAACAGCCCCATGAACTTCAACTGAGCACACAAGTCTAGGAGAAAACAGGGTGTGAAAAAGAGGGAAAAAATCCATGAAACTATTTAAAATTTGAGTACATCTTAATGAGGGCTGAAAACCTGAATGCATTTCACAGCCTCTGTTCACCAGAATACGAATGGGTTCATCAGAAACGTGAAACCAGGTGAAGGAAATCCTGGCAGGAGGTTGGGGTGAGACCTTTAACATCCCTGCCAACCCAAACCATTCCATGATTTGGATTTTTAAATCAAAAGAGGGACTGTTTGGTGTGTTTCTCCGGATCTATAATGCTATTTTATAAAGATTCCGAGTGCTGCTGCTTCTCTGTGAGTTGTGGAGCTCCACAAAGTGAAAACCAACCAAAATGAGGGCTCTGAGGTGCCTCAGGCAGCTCCACATCAGGGAGGGAGGAAGGAAAGGAAGGAAAAAGGAAGGAAGGAAAGGAAGGAAAAAGGAAGGAAGAAGGAAGGAAGAAGGAAAGAAGAAGGAAAGAAGAAGGAAAGAAGAAGGAAGGAAGAAGGAAGGAAAAGGGAAGGAAAAGGGAAGGAAAAGGGAAGGAAGAAGGAAGGAAAAAGGAAGGAAAAAGGAAGGAAAAAGGAAGGAAGAAGGAAGGAAAAAGGAAGGAAAAAGGAAGGAAAAAGGAAGGAAAAAGGAAGGAAAAAGGAAGGAAGAAGGAAGGAAAAGGGAAGGAAGAAGGAAGAAGGAAGGAAGGAAGAAGGAAGGAAGAAGGAAAAAGGAAGAAGGAAGGAAAAAGGAAGGAAGAAGGAAGAAGGAAGGAAAAAGGAAGGAAGAAGGAAGAAGGAAGAAGGAAGAAGGAAGAAGGAAGAAGGAAGAAGGAAGAAGGAAGAAGGAAGAAGGAAGAAGGAAGAAGGAAGAAGGAAGAAGGAAGAAGGAAGAAGGAAGAAGGAAGAAGGAAGAAGGAAGAAGGAAGAAGGAAGAAGGAAGAAGGAAGGAAAAAGGAAGGAAGAAGGAAGGAAGAAGGAAGGAAGAAGGAAGGAAGAAGGAAGGAAGAAGGAAGGAAGAAGGAAGGAAGAAGGAAAGGAAAGAAGAAGGAAAGGAGAAGGAAGGAAGAAGGAAGGAAGAAGGAAGGAAAAAGGAAGGAAAAAGGAAGGAAAAAGGGGAGGAAAAAGGGGAGGAAAAGGGGAGGAAAAGGGGAGGAAAAGGGGAGGAAAAAGGAAGGAAAAAGGAAGGAAAAAGGAAGGAAAAAGGAAGGAGAAAATCTTCAGAGGTGAAGTTTTAATTTTTATAATGAATTTTCTGTGTGTGCACTTTAGCCACACAGTCTGTTTGTCATTGAAGGGGATCATTTGCTCTCTGAGCAGCCCAAGAAGAGGCTGGGGCCATTGCAGAGCAATCCTGACGAGAAAGCAGAAAAATCGGCGCCGCTGCAAACCCTCCCCTCGCCCCCAGCCCTTTCTTCCAGCTGAGCTGGAAAAGAACTTCCCATCAAAGCCAGGAGAAAACCATCCACAATTTGCAACCTCCAGCTGACCTCTTGTTTCCAAAGGGCTGTGCCTTGAACCTCTGGGCGCTCCCAGCTGCCTTTGTTCCTCTCAGAAGTTCCCTTCCAGGCGCTCCCTCCCGCTCTGCCGGGACACCAGCGGCTCCCTGACCTTCCCTTCAAACAAAAACACACCAAAGGGAAAGGATGAAACCAAACTGCAGCAAGAGGAACGCTGGGAGAGGGCAGTGAGGGGTTCAGAGAGGCAGCAGAACTCCCTGGCTTGAAGGATGTTAAGCCCGGCTCTGCAGAGGAGGTTCAGTCCTCGCTAGCGCAAATAATAACTCACCTACAAAATATTTCTGCTGGGAATATTTTACAGGGATGTAAAATATCCCCCTGTACCTGGGGAAAACTCCATATCCTGAGGAAGCCTTGGGGTCATTCAGCCTTCAGTGCACTTAGTCCTGGCTGTGCCTTAGAATTTTGTATCCTCAGGTGGGTAAGCCCAGGCAAAACCATGCTGGGACAGAGAGAAAAGCAACCAAAATCACACTTCAGGGTCTGTTAACAAGGTGTGGGTGTCTAAATAAGGAGGGAAACAACCTCAGAAAGACAGGTTTGCTACAAGTGCTGCTGGAAAAAAAATCAGGATAATTTTCATAGCTATTCAGCATTATTGCAGCAGCCAGATGACAAATTTTTGAGCTGCTCTTGAAAAGATAAAGCTTGGAAAAAAGGGCAAAATTTAAGTATCAACTACAATATTAAAAGTAATTTTTGACATGGAAGCATCACAGAAAATACAGGAAAAATGAAAGTGCTATGAATAAAACTCTTAATAATAATATTTAAGCATAATAAGAGGGTTAGTGAGTTGTTGTGGGGATACAGACGCTGCAGTGTCTCCTAAAATGAATCCACTTTAAGAGCACAGGCTTTTGGAGAGGTTCAGAACTCACATTTTGCATCTTACTCCTTGCTAATGTTCAAATGTGAGCATAATAGCCCAGCTCCCAGGGCTGTGTTCTCCCTGCTGCTGCCTTTTCATTTTACAGCCCCAGTTAAGCACCATTTCTGGGAGCTGAATGGAGCTCGGTGCCTCCTCTGCAGAGATTCTTCCCACAGCAATAATCCACGTTTTCCATTTGCAACATCAGCCCATTGCCGATGGGGGAACGTAACCAAAAATTAGCATTTGTGAGGGGGAATTTTAGTTTTCCCTCTATTTGTTTTTGCTTTTAATTTCTCAGACATTTGTCAGGAGAGAAGATTTCTGAGGGGGAACAGGTTTTTTCTGTCGTGTAGGGGTTTTGAATGGGGTTGCTTTGAGTTCTGCAGTTTTCACCCCATCCTTTGACTCATCACAGCCATAATTTGATGTCCAGAGTCACTCTGCTTCATTTTTTTAGCTCACATGGCTTGAATTGGAGGTAGTACCAAGTCTGGGGTGCATGGTGCCAGAAGAACAAACATTGGCATCATGAGGAGCCCTGAGAAGGGTGAAAGGTCCTTTTAAACCAACAGGAGCCTTGTTTTGAGCTAATATCAGGACTTAAAACTACATCTTCTCCTTTTAGGGCTTTTATTGAAAAGTAAGAAACCATTCAGGGAGAAAAAGAGCCCAAGATCAACCAAATAAACTCATCAGAGGGAGAAGTTATTGAGGTTGTGGAGCATGCAAACGTTCAGTGAAAGTTTTCCAACCTCCTTGAAGGCTGACCTTGGAAATTCCACGGAAGCATCTGCTCCTGGAATCTGGATAATCTCGGGATCAGGGAATATCAATTTCCTAAGGGCCGGATTCCTGGGGGAAGCAGAGCCAGGGAAGCATGGCCAACAATTTCCCAGCCTGGAAATCTCTGGAGTTATCAGCATGGATAGAGAGGGGAGGCTTTATGATGTGCAGGGCAGAGCTGATTACAAAACTCACTTGAAATGGATGATAAAACAGGGAGAGACGGAGCTTGGCTGGCACTCAAAATTTAAATAGAGCATAAAAAGCTGTTACTTTATTATTTCACGAGGAACTAAAGGAAAGTAATCAAGAATACTTGTATACAACTTATTGTAGTAAAAAAAAAAAAACCAGAGGGACTGTAATTCAGGTTTTGGAATCCAGCAGCTTTATGAACTAAAGCGGCAATAAATCGAAAAATAACAAAATGAAATAGAATTTAGGAAGCTATTTAAGGACAATTTGAATTAAACAGTGTATTAGCGAGCATTTGAGTGAATCTATGTATTTTTATATCACTCCAGCTCTTGGTTGGGTATAAACAGCAGGCTAAAATAGGAAAGTTAAACTCCTGGAAATCACAATTACTGCATTTTATAATGGCAATTTATATTTACAGTGTTCACTGCTCAAAGCTGAAATTGTGGCAGCTCTGTCTCTTTGAAACCTGTTTACTACAAGACACATTTCCTGAAGGTTTCAGGAAAACTCAATCTCCCATAAACAAATCCCTCGTGGATGGCCCCAAGGCTTCCTCAGGACACACAGTTTCCCCCAGATATTTTACATCCCTGCTTCTGGTTCAATTCCAAGCAGAAATATTTTGTAGATGAGTTATAATTTGTGATTTCACAGGAGGGCAGAGTGGTTCAATGAAAGGCCCCTCCTGGAGGAATGGATGAGCTGGAATCTCAAGGTTCCTGGACCTTTAACCCTCACAAAGAGGAAATCTCCCCATGGAATTGGGGTGCTGATCACAGGTTAGAGAGGGAGCAGGGGGAAGGAATGCAGGGAAGGACAAAGCAGAGGGAAAGGGAATTTCAGTGAACACCATGTCAGCAACACCAGGGTTGTGAGTCCTCTAAAGAAACAGATCATAGAATCATAACATTAAATGAAATTAAGCTGGGAAAGGCCTCCAAGATCAAGCCCAACCTTTGACTGATCAGTACCCTGCCCTAAACCAGACTGAAAAGCTGCCACCTCTTGAACTTCCCTGGGGATGGGGACTTCCAAAGCTTAACCACTCTTCCAGTGCAAAAAAACCTTCCTAATATACAGCCTGAATTTCCTCTGACACAACCTGAGGCCATTTCCCACTGTCCAGTCACTGGTTTACTGGGAGAAGAGGCCGAGCCCTGCCTCACCACCACCTCCTTTCAGGGAGATCATTGCAGAAGTTTTATACAATATAATATTTTTTTTAATTAGTGAAAAAAATATGAAGTTTACCTTAAGCATCAAGGTTTTCTCTTCCCCGAGAATAAAAAGATTGATCAGAGCTGTTATTGAACTAAAATTGCAAATACCTTCAAGTAAAAGCTGTGTGGGCACCTGACCTAAGGTCAGAAGGGACTTGGAACAGGACAAAATGTACAAACTTTATAAAAGCAGCGCCTCAAAGCAAGGAGGGCAGTGATGCCTTGTGCAGGCTGCCCTGGAGCAGGGGCTGGGCAGAGCCCCAGAATAAAGCAGGGATTTATCCCAAGGATCTCCTCCATGGATCCACCTGGGGCAGCACCAGAGCCCAGCCAGGGCTGCACCCAAGATGAACCAAAATGGCCCCAAAATCCCCGAGCGCTGCCGGGGTCTCTCCCTGGGATCAGCTCTGCTCCATTTGCACCTTGCAGTTCATTGTCCCATCCCAGCTTCAGCCCCTGCAGTCCCACCCTGCTTGTTTTTCTCTCTCCAGCCCACGGGGTTTGTGCTCCTGGCTGAGATTTGGCTCATTTGTCCTTGGTGCCCAGCTGGAGCAGGAATTGTTTTGTCTCCCTGCTCTGTGCACAGAGCTCAGCATCCCCTGATGTGAACCCAGACCCACCCACTAAAGCAGCACAGAACCTGGAAAATATAAAATCTCAAACCTGGGGCATCAGCACCACCAGTGCACTGCTCCACTCTCGTATTTCACCTGGAAAGCTTCCCAGAGATAAACAGGCAGGGAGAGAGGGAGGGATTAGGATGTCTTGCACCTCTGGCAGCCACTTCAGTCGGCGCAGGGAAGGTGTGAGACATCAAAGCAAACTCTCCTCTGATGGCGGTGGTGGCAGCCCACACCTCGTTTGACATCTGTAATTAGTGTCTGGAGGTGCCAGGGAGTGAGGGCTCTCACTGCAGCCTTTGTCAGAGACAACAAAGAGCCGCAGAGACGCTTCTGTTTAGCCTTGATGTACTTTGGGTTTTTAAAGCAAACACAAGTGTTAAATACAGAGCTGTGAATAGACTGGGGAAGAGGGAGACCAAGCAGAGCTAAGGCTGGAGCCAAAGGACTGCAAGAGAGACTGAGAAATTTCTTTTGTGCTTTGATTTCTTCCCCCCCTCTCTCTCTCAGCGCTCATTAACCTGTTCCTGCCTCAGAGCAGCCACATCTCCGCGGTTCCTGTGGCTTCCCACACCCATCATCTGCCTGAAGCAGCTCTGCTCCTCCCCAGAGGGACTCAGGGCCGTTCCTACAGCTCCCTTTTCCAGGAGGATCCGTGCTGATCCCTCCCAGCCTGGTCAGAGCCTGTCTCTGTGGTCTGACAGCTGCCAGCCCCGTGAGTGACACTGAGAGGAGCGAGCAGAATGGCCCAAAACGCTTCTGCACTTCTGCATCACATCATGGAACCTGCTGAAACTAGTGACAGCCCATGTTTGTCACACACAACCAGAAAAAGGAACCCTACAAAACCCACAGAGAAGCCAGCAGTTGTCAGATGGATTTCTCTCCCATTCCTCAGCCAGAGACTGCCTCAGAGCAATCCAAGGGCCACCAGGAGCATCAGCCTGCTCTTTTCTCCAGCAATCTTATGTTTCATACCCAGATTTATCCTGTCTAAAGATTTAGAAGTCAAAATTTACACAAAGCTTCCTCAATTTGTTATTTCCACAGAAAGATTATTCTCTCTGAGTGTGAAAGGTGTGTCATTCTCTACTTTTGGGCTGCAAGAAAATAGAAATGGGAGAAGGGAGGGGAAAAATGAAATGAGGAAAACAAAAATTTGGGATGGATAACAGGAGAAGGCTTCTATTTTCTAACAGACAGATACAATAAACTTCAAAATAACAAATTGGTCAAAACACCAGAAATAAACTACAGAGAACAGCTCCTGCCCTGGCAGGAGATGAACTTGTTTAGCAAGTTCATCTCCTGGACAAGAGCAGCTTTTATCCATCCCCAATTTTAGATTGCACCAATAGAAGGAGAAGAGGGTATGGATACCAACAGAAATATCTTTGGGGAATTCAGGCTCACCACTGGCTCTCTGTCCTCAGGGACTGGTTTTGAAATTAAAAACATCTCCTCGAGCTGCCATGATGGTAAAATAAAGGGGAAATTCCAGATTGGGAGATAATGTTTGTGAGAGAGGGGGAGACAATAACAGAGGAAAGTCAGATTTTCCCAGCTAGAAATGGCTCTGCTGTGACTGGGCCAGCAGGAACCTGGGAGAAGCAAGAAATCTTTGTTTAGGGATGAATTGGCGCCTTTCAGCAGCACAGGGCTCCCATCTGGGGGCAGCCTGAAGGGAGAGATTTTTTGAAAGGTAACTTTATCCTCACAATGTCCCAGTGCCTTCAGAAAGGGATTTGGGGCCTCTTAAAAGAGAAGGATCCCCCCTAAGTGCCACCCATTTATCCACTTCTGTTGAAGGGCTGTCATTAGAATATAGGGATATTTATTTCATACAGAAAATCAAAACCAGGAGACTTCTAAGAGCTTACCTGGGGAAAAAAAAAAGGAACTCAGTTTTTCCAGAGGGGAAAAGCAGTGTTAAAGTGCATCCTAAAATATGCTGCTGTTTGGGGAAATGCAGGAAATTGCTGAGGAGATGTTCTGAACATCTTCGGGGTGTTCTGTTTTCCCTCTCTTTCTCAGAATTAGTTTGTACTCCCTGGGGACAGATCTTAGTCAGGGCTGACACAAATTTCCCCAGATTTCCAATAAAGTCTCACAACACCAACGCCTCTGCAACAACAGCCAGGTCTCCTCACTGTGTCAGCACAATTTTCCATGTCTGTGTTCCCGGGGAAACAGATCCTGAAGTGGCAGAACAGCAGGAACAACCTTTCCTGCAAAATGGAAAACCCAGAAAAATATTGCTTTCCTTCATAATCCCCCCATTTTGAGGAACAGAGCTCCCACAGAGGAGGTGCAGACAACAGGAGCTTCAAACGTAATTTCTTAAAGCCAGAAAGCTCAAAGTTAAAGAACTCACCAGAGAGGAAATGTATTTTTAGCACTTTACAGATGGATCGTTTCATTTAGAATATCCCCTCCTGAAACGTCGCCGAGATTTCTCCGAAGAAGTGAAGTCACCTGGGCATCCAGGGAATTTCACATCAATAAAACAAGTCATGCCTCTCCTGCAACTTTTATGACTACAACCAGCTCCTTTCCCCCTTCTTCTTTATTCCTTTCTGCTCCTCCAGCGACCTCAGCTCTGGAATTGCTTCAGGAAGAAGGAAAAAAATGAGGATTATTGAGGTCTGAGCTGCACAAACTGCTCTTCCTTCTCCTGCTCCCCCAATATTCCTGCTGCTGGGATCTCCACTCCTCAGAATATTCTTTGGATGGAATCTAAGGGTCCATTGTGCCACATTCCCAGACTTCTAACCAAAAGAGGGCAGGGTTAGATGGGATATTGGGAAGGAATTCCTGGCTGGGAGGGTGGGCAGGGGCTGGGATGGGATTCCCAGAGGATCTGTGGCTGCTCCTGGATCCCTGGCAGTGCCCAAGGCCAGGTTGGACGGGGCTGGGAGCACCTGGGACAGTGGGAGGTGTCCCTGCCATGGCAGGGAGTGAAACTCGATGGTTTTAATGTCCCTCCAGCCCAAACCATTCCATGACCATGCTGAGACCCTGTCTGTTGGGCTGGGATCAGTCAGATCCCACCTCACCCCTTCCCATTTAAGTCCCTCAATCCCCTTTCCACACACATTCCCTGCTGGAATGAAGGACAGGATAAAAGTGCAGTCTGGATACTCCTGCCAAGAGCTGCAGGACCACCAACCCATCCCACATCCCCACCTGGGCAGGGCCACCTCCCAGGGACAGCAGGGCTGCAGAGAGCCCCGGCCCTCAGGTGATTTATTTGGCTTTAGACCCCCTTATGCAGACCCAGAATGGATTTTTAAGCTCAGAATTCAATACCTCCCAACACTCCATTTCCTGTTTCCCAGGCCCACAAGGATCTGATCTGCAGCTCATACTCCAGGAGCTCATTCTGTGACCCAATTTGATGAGTTTTACACATCCCCAAATTGAACCAAAGGCTGAAACCCGATGGCTTTTTCCCATCCTGTTGCCTGTGAAGCTGAACTTTTCCATTAACATAATCCCAAATGGAAATCCCATATTTGAAGGTGATATACATTTATATAAATCGGGAAATACTAAAAGCCAATTTGTTCAGCACGTTGAAATCCTGCTTTTAGCAGTCAGAGGCAATCAGTTTGTCATTCCACAAAAAGCCAATGTGCCTGGAATGAAGGAGCTATTCCATTCTTCTCCTCTCCCATCTAAAAAAACATTCTGGGATCATGCATGAGGGCTCCTGGTACAAGTGATGGGATCCTTCCAAGCATTACACGGCATTTCAAGAAGCATTAAACTCTTACCCTCCCACTTTTAGTTCTTACATGTTTCATCAAAATCCTGATTTAGAGCAAAGCAGGGAACAACAGGGTTCTAACAAAAGAAAGTTTTCAAAAATAGGCAGTGAAAAACCCAAAGCAGAAGATACAAACCACAAAAACTGTGAAATATTGATTGTGTTTTAAAAATATGGAGCAATGAGGCAGTAATTTACAATTAAATACCACATTTAGCATGCTGGGTGCTCAGAATACAATTCAATAATATAATTCATTAATAACTCAATAATATAAGAACCAATATTCCAGGGAAATTCATGTTAATATTTAGCCTGTTTATTAATGGCTAAAAATGAAGCTGCTATAAATTTCCACTGGGGTAGTCAGTAATGATGCATTACTCTTATTATTTCCCATTTAAAAATTCATTTTTTTGTGCATTGTACCTGAAGTTCCCCGAGGTACAGTTTTGTCCTCAAATGTATGGATAGAAATTTCTGGCAAAATAAACCAAAGGAAACAAATAACCAAGGAAAGCCACCAATCATTGCTGTGTTCTGAATTCATACTCTGCAATGATTTGCTTTAGGAAGAAATTATTTCCAGAGCTGTTCATCATTTCCATGTGAACCAATTATTCAAAATAATTCTCTTTCTGCTCCCACCTCCCAAAGCCTCACTGGGCCCAAATTTGGGATGAAATTCCCAAAAAGTCCTTTGGAAAGCATTTTATTAAAGGGTTTAAATTTCTGTTGCTGTTTTATACCCTCACACCTGTCAAAAAGAGATTTTTCTCATGGCTGGAATCCATCCAGGGCTGTTTTACCTCACAGAATGGGAATCATTAAGGTGGGAAAAGCCCTCTGAGATCACCAAGTGAACCAGAACTGCCAAGGCCACCCCTAACCCACACTGCCACAACTTTCAAATCCCTCCAGGGATGGGCACTCCATCCCTGCCCTGGCCTTGAGAATTTTTCCTGAACAAATTCCTGCAGGAATTTCAATCTAAACCTCTCCACGTGGGAATCTTTGCTTCCACAGCTTGTGGCAGCTGTGATATTTGTGGAGTTTGGTGTGGAAGCTGTGTTTTGGTCTGAGAGGAGCAACTGTTGGGTTTTGCAGGCATTTCCCAGCCCTGTTTCTCCGTGTGGATGTTTCACATCCCATTTCCTGCAGCTCTCCCTGCCCACTCCCATCCAACTGCAAACACATTGACTCATCCATCCCAGCCCAGGGCTGAGAGAAATCCTCTAAAAGATCCCACTGATGGAAAGGGAGAAAATTCACACCCAAAAGGCTTTTCTGACCACGGAATACAAATTATTTGAAAGGTACACTTACACTCTCATTAATCCTGCAATTATTCCTGAGGCCAACAAAGTTTTCCCAGTCTAGTTTTTGTCCATTGGAGAGTTTAAGGGATGTTTTGAGGGGGCAGGGAGGGATAATGTGGATTTAGTTTTTCTACACCTGAGGTTTTCATCTTTGCTATTCTAATTTTTATTCTAATTTTCCCCTAAATTTTGGAGATGAGTTGTTACCTTAAACTCCTGAAGGGCGCAGTGGGAATTAAAAGCAGAGGTGCAGAACTGAAGGAAATATTCTATGGCACCAGCAAGGGATCCACTGCAAATTTCAAGATATCCTTTGTGTCCATTTAAGAAATGGGAATTTCAGGAAAACCTCCTCTTTGAACCAAGCAGGGTGACCACCTCTCCTCCCATTCCTTGTTTGCACCAGATTAGGGACTGCCACAAACAATTTGGTGTTAAAAAATACAGTCTGAATTTTACACCCTGGGCATTTTGGAATAGGAAGGATCCAAGTGCTCATTCCCTGAGTTATCCCTGCTTTGAGTTTGCTCCAGATCACCTCGTGCCCTTCAGCTGAGACGCGTGAAAATCAGGCACGAGGCTGCCCTGCCACATTTCCTCCAGCTCCTGGGAATTAAAACCTCTCCTCTGGTGTTGTTGGTTAACATTTTGTGCAGCTGTAAATTTACTCCTTAGGCAGGAAGTGGAATGGAACCTGAAAGCAGAATTTTTGGCCTCTAGACTGATTCATTCCATCAAAACACAGAAACCACGGGCTGCAGCTAACAAGGGAAACACCTGTACCACCAAAATGAGAAGTTTTCCACAATATGAGATTCTGGGAGCAAAATGCTCCAAGTGGAGCAAATCCTAAATTGAATTTAGTACAGAGACAGTAAGTTCAATGGAAGCTGCCAACAAGAGCACTTTTTCTGTTATTATGTTGTGTCCTGAAATTACATGAAATGAATAAATACAAGGATATCAAGAACTTCAATTGAAAAGAATATCTACTGAAAACCTGGCTTATTTTGCTTGATCTAAGGTGAAACTGAAGAGCTGATTGTAAAGATAAACATAACTAATTATTTCAGCCACTGGGAATGAAACCCTTACCTTTGCTTTCAATCCAAGCTTCTCCCTGCCCCAATCCTCTCCCCTCCAGTTTTTTCTTCCCAAGTCAGGATGAAGGAGATCTTCATGGATGTCCAGTTATTCCCAGAGCCAGGTCCTGTGGGACAGAGGCCTCGTGGTGCCAGGACTGAGCAGAAGAAAGGAATATGGGACAAAGGAACACAAAATTTGGGGAAGGTTGGGACAACACATGAAGGGAAGAGAAAGCTTCCAAGGAATGTTTGTGGGTGTGTGTGGGGGTCACAGCAACCTCAAAACATAAACCAACAAACAGAAAAGGAAAGCAAAGGACTTTGTTTGATATATGGCAGCTCCTGTTTTGTCACAGCACAACAATTTCTTGCCTCTTTCTGAAAAATGACTCCAAAGAGAGAAAAAATACATGCAACGACTGTCCTGAAAAGCAAAATTTACTTGTTTTAACACAAGTTTCTCAGAGTTCTGAACCATTGGCCTCAATCAGACCACAATCACCGACCTGCAAGTGACTCCCTTGCCTTGGCCATGGCACCTTGTGTTGTAGTAAGATAGAAAAATTATAAAGAAAAAAAATTATAAAATCATAAAACCAGGCCTGCTCTGGCTGGCCTGTCATTTCAAGGCAGCCCTCTGCAAGTTCCCATGTGGAAGCAATCCTGGTGGGAGCAGTTCATTAACACAACAATCTATTCCTGGGCAAAAACAGCCAGCACCTGGACAAACTGTTTTTACACCCTGAGAAAAATGAAAACTGTCTCTCACAAACACCTTTTCAGCAGGTACACACCTGGGTTTGAGTGACCAATAAATACAGAATAACAACTTGTTACTGACCAATGAAGGGACTGGCAAGAGAGCTCCTGAGCCCTGGGAGTCACACACAGCTCTGTAAAACTGGATTGAAAGGAGTTAAGTGAGTAAAGAAGGGGCTTTTCCTCCCTGAAGAAAATGGAGTCCGTGTGATTTATTCCCATAACCTTGAGCTCACCCTGCAGCTTCACCTCCCTGCCAGTGCCACCCCCAGAAGGCCACATCCACCCTCTCCTTTACCAGCAAAGTGCTGCATTTGGTATTTCTGCAAGCACCTGGGCTGAACCCCCACATTTCCCACAAGTTTCTGCAGCAGCAATCCTGATTTATTTCCATGAGCCCATTCAAATTCCGCTTCCATGGCCTCTGTGCAAATAAACCCCTCAGATTATTCCACTGCAACAGCCTCACCCTTCCATCCCTCGCCTCCCTTCTGCACAGAGGGAAGC
Source organism: Fringilla coelebs (assembly GCF_963513975.1). Lineage (NCBI taxonomy): Eukaryota > Metazoa > Chordata > Aves > Passeriformes > Fringillidae > Fringilla > Fringilla coelebs. Next base: position 23,539,200 of record NC_140036.1, read on the forward strand.
ACTTAGAATCCAACCTTTACATTTTTATTGCCACAAACGCTTTTTCCTTTGCTGAGCGTGTCATTCCAGCCCTGCCAGCTCCCTGCAGCTGCCAATATCCACCTTTTTCAGTGAGGGATACAATAATTTTTACAGGGCATGGCTCCTGTACAAATAACCAAGCACAGCCTCCAAGATAACGATGTTTTCCTCCTGCCATTTCCCACCTGGGGTGAAGGTGAGCATGTAAACCAGATGTTTCGGGCAAAAAAAGCAAATTCCTAAACTCATGACCCAGAAAAAGCCTTTTCTGGGTGGCTCAGGAGCTGGAGGAGCATCCTGCATGATTTATAGCAGCAGGCACAGAGCAAAAAACAGAACATTATACAGGAAAACAGGGTACTGCTCATATATTATTATTATTATTTATTAATACCTATGCAAGATTCACAAGTGTTTCTCCATCTAGTCAAAATAATAAATCCTTTTTTTTTTTTTTAATTCAGGCATGCTTTAAAATTCAGTTTGGTTTTGGGAATCGAGGAGGGGAGAAGGCAAACAGATAAACAGGGATTTTTAATGTGTTCTTTATTCAAATACATGGGACTGAGCAATAGATTTGCTGTTCCCAGCCAGTGCCTGATCCTTGCTGTAAGAATGGAGGGGAAATGCTGGGAAATGCTTGTTTATCCCTCTCTTATCTGCAAGTCAGATCAAAGCACCAGCTGCTTAAAGAAGTTGACTTCACCAAAGGAATGAGCTCTGGTGTTCCTGAGCCCTGCTAAAATATAGGGGATTTTTATATGGAAGTAAAACTTCAGGGCAAGGAAAAACACTGCCCATTAAAGGATTGGGGTAATCTCTTCCAACATGCCCTGGGATTAGAAGGGAAAAGATGAAAATCCCCTCAGTTCTCCCTTTCCCACAGAGGAAAGTAAGGAAGCATCACTGGGACAACGAGGCCAACACAAGTCCTGGGGGCTCTGATTTGTGCTTGGCCAAAATAATTTTTTTTCCCTTTCATTTTTTTTTCCTTTTCATTTTTTTTTTCCCAGCACAATTCTGTCTCTTGTTCCTCTTGTTCAGGCCACTTAGAGAATTTGGTTCTGTTTTTTTCAGGACATTGTAAAGAATGGAAGCAATTTTCAGCAATAATATTAAACTGAATTTAGCATTTATCGTTTCAGGTCTTTATCATATGAGACTAAACACACATAAATAACTTGTATTTTAAATCACTGGAGATCACCAGGTGAGAAATCAGTTTGGAGGTTAAAAGTTTTAAGGAATTGTGGTGGCCACCATCCAATGTGTCCAGGAGAGTCCATGGATTTACAGGAGCTAAAGCAGAAGTTGGTCCTTAAGAATAATGTTTTATGATTGTCATCATTTACCTACAGAATAGTTTTTTGAAGATTGCACAAACATGTGCAACCAGAAAGGGAGGTGGCCACGAAGGAAATCCATGGAAATTATATTAGATGCAATTTTAAATCACTAATAAATACAACTTGTACTTCCTAGGAGAAGCAACTCCAGCCCAGCAGCAGAGAGAACCCAACAAACAGAAAAACTCTGCCTAAAGATGTTTCCAAAGCAAAATAAAAGGTTCTAAGTGATGAGCAGCTCTTACTTAACAAAAATCTGAGTCTTGCATGGTGGAGGGAAGGCAAAGAGTCTTGGGGGTGCCAGGGGACAGCCAGAGGTTGTCATTGATTTTCTCCTCCACGCCCATTACAGAAATCGCAGCCCTAGGCAGGGCTTGTCCATTGTGATCTCCACTGGCAGTGGAAGGGGGCTCTGAAAGGCTCCACAAGCCTTGATCTAATTCTCAGGATGGGCTCTGATACTCACAAAGGTCCAATTCTTGCCTGGAACATCAAACCCACCAAGGAGAAGCAACCTCAAAGTTGTGCAGACCAGGACATCGATTGTTTTTTTTTTTTAATTTCAGAAAATAATCAGAGAGCCAAACGTCAAAAGGGAGCCTTGACAGAAATGAGGGGAGGAAGAATTTTTACCCATCATCTTAATACATTTCTTAGGGCTGTTTTGCCTGAAACCTAACTGTATTCAAAGCACTTCTATTCTTTTAGGGTTTCAGGACAGTTCTGCTCACAAAAGACAAGAAATGCACCTTAATTTTCAAGAAACACAAGGCTACAGAGAAGATTATATCCCTTTTCTAGATTATATCCCTATTTTCTGGATTATATCCCTTATTTTCTAGAAAGATGCCTCAATTCCAGAAGAGATCCAGCCCCACACAGTTCAGCAAATATTCCAAAAATTCTGTCCCCTGATTTCTGTTTTTATTCAAATGATGCAGGGAACAGCTTCCCAATAATTAAACCACACCAAACTTGGAGGCTTTAAGCTCTGTTTTCCACCCTTCAGAGAAGATGAAGTGTTGCCTCACTTCTGTGGCTCCAGAACAGGGATGATGAACTATCAGCTGAGTCCTGGCAGCTGCAACAACAAAGGTTCTTCAGGAGCATCTGACAGCAACAACATGGGACAATTGAAATTCAGCTTTTTGTCAGGTGTGTTCCTTTGCCATGGACAGGATGAATGACTGACACGTGAAAGGGTCAAAAATGCTTCTTTTTACGCAGCTAAATTCTTGCCTTCACCCTTTGGGCTCCTCTCCCTCAGCCTGCTGATGTCCCAGATGTGGGTGACAAGCCCTCAGAGCCCCTGGTTCCCTGTCAGGCTTTGAGAGTTACAGGAATTCAATGAGGAATGCACATTTTAAAGGAGCATTTCAAAGACAATGTGCGCGGAACTGGAAAATCCAGAGGAGAGGTTTATGCTTTCCTCTGGTTCTTGCTGCGTTGTGCCTGACTGTATTTATAGCAATTTTCAAGAGTTTATGAAGCCAGAAAGCAGAAAACCAAACAAATTGCATTCAGGGCATCAGTTTTCATCATTCCCAAGCCCCCCTGAAAGCCCAGACAGATTTGTGCCCGAGTTCAGGAGCACCACACTCTGCTAAATATAACTCAGTGAGTTGATTTAGCTGGGAGGAGGCACCACAATGAAATTTCTTCCACAGTTTTACATCCCTCCCGAAACACAGGATGTCTTTGAATGGAAACTCAGAGATTCAGTGGAATAAATCAGATTAATCCCTTTGGAAAGGCAGCTCAAGAGCAAAGACTCTCAGGATTTTATGTCATGGATATCTTAGAGATTGGATGGGCAAGGGGCAGGTGAAACTCCAAGTGTCATTATTTCATTGTTTATATTAAGTTTTCAAATCCTCCAAAGGGATAAAAGACTTAGATTTGTTCCATTACACAATAGAAACCCTCTGAATCCATCCCCACAGTCAGAACCCTGCAGGTGGAGTCATATTCCCAAGGGATCTGCTGGGATACAGGACAGTACCACCCAAATTTTTAATGCATTGATTGAAAATCCTTAGAATTTGGTTGGCAAAAAATAGGAGAAAAGAAGCCAAGGAGAACATAATCGGTGGCAGAAGTTTTAGTGTATATCCATTTCTTTCCCTTATTCTAAAATCAGGTGATTCTGCAAAAAAGAATTAAAGCCACCAAGAGAAAACTCCACATAACAATCAAGTTTTTATAACAGCTGCTCCCTTAGGAAAAATACCAGGGGTGTGTAAAACGACCTAAAATTTTACCAAAATTAAAGAATATTCACTCAACCCAGTCAAAATTACAACAAAATGATCTGAACAAGAGCTGTCACTGAGAAGCAAATCATACCCAGTGTATGAAATGTAGCTTTTCCTGATGCTGACAGATAAACTTTGGGGTTTGAAACACTTCTAGTCTGCATTTATAAAGAGCACAGTGGCATTTTCCACATTTGCTTTCCCAAGTCTCTAGGGAGGGTTCAGGATGAAGCATAAAAACTTGGAGAAGAGACTGAAAATAGCAGCTGAAGGCACTGTCAGATCTCAGCCTGCTGTGTTTCAGAAAAAGCATTTTTCTCTTTGAGTTTAAACCCGATTTCTTTCAAGGGTTGATCTCAAATAGCGAAGCTCAACCCCAACCACTCCAAGAAATGGCTTTGGAAAAAGCCAATTTTTAAATGCAGCGTGAGAAATGACAGCTCTGAAAGAGCAGAAAATACCCAGGCACGAGCCAGGACTTATTGATTGGTAAGTCTGGAAGCCAGGTAAGCAAAACCACGCAGAATTGTCCACAAGAGCTGTCAGGGAGCCTTCAGAAATCATGGAGTCTCCTTTTCCATTATTGCCAGCTCACCAGAGGAGCAATCCCACCACAGGATCAATTCCCATCCCTGGAATAGATGGAGCAGATGAAGAAATGTGATCTCTTTGCTTTCTCATCAGAATAATCATCTTTAAAAAAAAAAATATTATGAATTGGGTAAAAAATGCCCACACCTACAGCAGATATAACCACGTGACTTCATGGAGGAGCTTGATCCAATGGGGATCCCTCCCAAATCAGCTCCAGACTGAGTTGAAGATTTTAGATTGAATATCAGGACAAACTTCTCCACTAGAAGGTTGCTCAGGTGTGGGAGCAGGTGGAATGCCCATCCCTGGCTCTTGGGGACAGGCTTTGGTGGTGAGCTGGGCTCGGTTTTAGGGCCCTTCTCCAACCTTCCATGAACTGAATTCCAAAAAAACCTGCTGCAGGTGGAAAGCACAGGTCAGGATGCTGGGGCAGCTCCTGGAAGAGATGGATGAGATCAGAAAATGAGGAGAAAGGAGCCCTTTCCTGACTCTTTGTGATCCCAGGAATATTTGCTGCTTCAAGATTCAAGGGAGGGTTTTAAACACTGGAATTCCAAATCTTCCTCCAACCTAAATCTGGGAAATCTCCCACAAGGATATCCTTGAATCAATTCTACTTTTCCTGATTCCTAAAATATGGAAAACAACAAATACAAGAAATTTCTTTGTGCCACAGACATCACTAAAAACAATTTTTCAGTTATTTTGGATTTCAACAGCTCCTCTCATGGATTCCCAAATAATAATTGAGGTATTATTTCCATCCTCTAATTTAAAACCACTTAATCCTTTGTTTGTTTTTTCCAAGCAGCACTAAAATAGGCAAAAATCCTTGTTTGGTTTTGTATCCAGCACTGTCAAATAATTTTTTCCTTTCCAAATCCATTAACTCTTTGCTAACCTCAATAATCCTTCCTGTTTTAACTTGGATTTTCCTACCATTTCATGTAGTTTCCTATAGATCAAGCCAACAACTTTTCCTGTTCAGTCAAAAAAACCTGAATTAATTTATAAAATCTGCCTCTTATTATTTTTGTCCCTGAATAATTTTATAATACCTGCCTCTTTTTACTCCAAAATTTTACAAGATCTCCCTCTTTTTGCTCTTAAAACTTATAAAATCTGCTCTTTTTTGTGCTGTTGTTTAGCACTTCCCTTGACTCATTAAAAACCCATTTCAACCCAGTCACCCTGGAACAAAACTGGAGGCTGAGAAACCTTCACCACACAGAAAAATGATCCCTTCATCCCAAACTTGTTCTGTCTTTCAGCACTTTTGGAATCAATAATGTTCTTTAACCACCTCTGACACTTTGCAGTGCTCAACTGAAACCTTGGCTGAAAACAACAAATAAATGAGGCAGAACAAAAAGAAAAACAGATTTTTGAGCCTTCCAAGCACGCTTTTGCTGCAGAAAAAACATGGATTTTGTTTTTTATAATCAACCCAAATGGATATTTAAGGAGAGTTGAATCACATGTTAATATTTCCTGTGAGTAATTTGAAATAAATGGCTTTTAATATGAAAAATATGAAATATTGCTTGCATTTACTTGGCTGTGGTGGTGATTTTCATCTTTAATTCTTTTTACTTTGTTTTTGGGTTGTTTTTTTTTTTTTAGGTATTCCAGCATTTATATTTTTTAACCTTTCCTTCATTATTGTCAATGAAAAAGACATTAATTACCTGTCCAGGTCAAGGTTTAATTGACTTAAATGTAGCTCTGCCACAGTTCTCTATGGCTGACACCACATTCCTCATGAATATTCCATGTTTTACCTGGAGCTGGCTTGAAAACTTGGAGCTGAAAATGAAAAAATGAAGGGAAAATTATTGCACAAAGAATTTAATCCTGATCTGGTGAATAGAGCAGAATTTCTGCTCAGAATTAATAATAATGAGATTAATTAGAATGATGATAGTAGAATAATAATAAAATAACAATGAAAAATAGGAAAAAATTATTAATAAAATTAAATATAGTAATGGTAACAATAAAAATAATAATTAAAAAGACAACAGCATTGGGTACAAATAAAATCCACCAGCCTTTTTTTCACAGAGCTTGATTTGTGCCACTCACCCAATTAATCCCATTTTCTCTGGTCTCTTGTGGTCCTTCCCAAGGTTGGAGCCTCAAAACCTGTAGGAAAAACTGGAACACTTTAAAACCAGCCAAAAACTGTCATTTAGGATGTAAGAGTCCCTATAATTTATTCATCCATGGAAAGTACCCATAAAATAAACATGAAATGGAGGAGAAGACAATTTTCCTGCTATTCCTCCATGGATTCTGGTGGCTTTTTCAACTTTCAGTGTTTTAAAAGAGGCATTTTTCCATCTCAGAGTAACCAGAAGTTTGGATAAATCCCTTCTGTTTGCTCCTTCTTCCCCAGTTGCTTTAAAGCTAAGACTGAGCTTAATTATCTCTCGAAGCACAGGTCAGAGTTTGGGGTGAAAATCTGAAATATCCTATAAAAACCTACATGCTGTGATTAGAAAGTACTTCTGAAATTAGGATTTTCACTGAGACCTTTTCCTCTGAGCCAGCAGATGCTGAAAGTCCTCGAGAGCAGAATTTGATGAAGAAAAGCTGCTTAATTGGAAAGCCTGCAAAACAAGCATCACTTCCCAGGCCATGGATAGTGCCAAAAGCTTCAGAGGTAAAATAAAAAACCAGGCTGGAGGCAAACAAAACTCTCTATATTTTTTTTTTACTTAATAGTTGTAAGTTTTTTACCACATTCCTCACACAGAGGGAAGTGAAATTACTTTCCAGAAGAGAGAAAGGAGTTTACAGCGCAATAAAATCAGATTAAAAAAGCTAAACTAGCAATAGCAGCTGCAAAAAGAAGTTTAACACAGGCACACACACTCACAAATCCAAGCTGGACAGACAAGGCAAAGCCTTCCAGGAATTTTATGGGGTGAGTCCAGCACAGAATATTATGGGATAAGTTCAGCACTTCCATGCTAGTGATCCAGCCCTGTAAATCTTGTTTTAAGAGAATTTGAGTAGGCCTGTGTTGGAACCCTGGGCACTGGGAATTCCAGATTTTCTGTGCTGACAGGCACTGACCCTCAGAGAACACTGCACTGACCTGGGGCTGTGGAGAAGCTTCCAGAATGGAATGATGGAACTGGGATTGTGGGTGTGGAGTTTGGGTAGAAGTGTGTGATGTCACTGGGTGGGAAACTCAGAGTTTAAGGGTTTAGAATATAGTAATGGATAGAAAGCAAGGTGGAGGTTTTGGGGCAGAGGCTGGACCTTCTTCTCCTCCACCTCCTTCTCCCTGGGTTTGGGTGGTTTTGTGTAATTGGATAAAAAGTCCCCATTGCAGCCATGGCTGGTTGGTTATTGGGTTAACAGTAAAAATAATTGAGGTGTCATTTCTTAATTGGACAGTTTATCCTTCAAAGGCCTTGGAGAGAGAGACGAGGCTCCATTTTTGGCCTGTTAAAGTCAAATACTACAGAACTCACAACTTATGAGTCTGTAACATAGATAAAAGCTAAGAAAAATCTGAGTCCAAACATTTAATTTCTTTTAATCCCAACCCTGGCAAAAAAGGAGCAAAGACTGCACAGGCCCAAACTTTTATCCATTCCTTGAACATCAGCACATGCAGAACTTGCACAGATGTTAAGGCTAAATTCCCATCTCACCTGGATTGATGTATAAACTTTTTTAATGGGAGAGCAGCAGCCAGGCTTTCCTGCTGCTGTAAAAGGAGGAGAGGAAGAGCTGTTGGGATAAAGCAAATTCCATGAGATAAAAGTCCATCAGTGGAGGCAGGCAGCACTGAGCTGCTGACTGACAAGCACAAGGTGTGCAGATTATCACAACCTCAGCACCAGAATGTGCTAAAACATCGAGCAGGGAGTTGCTATCTGGTGGAATATGACAAAGCTGGTGAAACTTGGAAATTGGGGGATAATCAGAAAGGAACAGTGAGCACTGGTATCTGAGCTGGGGTGGGTTTGCTGATAAAGTAGGAAATATCTGGATATCAAACTCAGCATCAGAGGCCTTGCAAAGCACCTCAGTGTTTTATCAGGGGTGTGGAAGGCACTGTGTGGAATCAGAGCAGCAGTGGGAAAGACCCAGCGTGGAAACAGCCCCTGAGTAACCAGGAGGGTACTGGGAATTACTGGGGAATCATGCAGCAGAAATTCACGTGACAATTATACTCAAAGAGAACTCTCTCATCCTACTACACCATCCTCATTGCCCTCTAGATAGGATTTCCCCTGCACTCAGGAAAATCCCTCAGGACAGCTCTGTTGCTCTGTTGAGGGTCTCTCCCTTCGCAGTCACGACCCCTGTCTGAAGATCACATCAATCCTGACATTTTTAGTGCAATTCCCAACACCATGAGTCCCAAAATATGAATTTCTGCAGGTGAGGGAGATCACTGGTGCAGAGGAGCTGATTCCCAGCTCGTTTCCAGCTCTTTGCTCTGCTGCTCTAATTAGCAGACACGTCCACGCCTCATTTCAGCCTTCATGCTATGCTTGTTCTTGAAGAGATCCTAAAGCATATGCTCAGCTGCACATTATGGATGGGAAGGAGAGCTGGAGGCATTCCAAAATGCAGGCCTGACCAAGTTGTCTGGGGGAAAAAGGCACTGCATGAGAAGCTGCAAAGATAATTAAGTCGAGTGTCAGCTGGAGTAGATCCTTGCCTCAGAGCTGAAGCTCAGCCAGGATCTGCTGTGAGAGGACACTGAGACCTGCCTGAAACCAGGGAGAGAAATGGGATCAACTCCATGGGGGAACATTGCCTCAGGTCAGGAATTGCTGGGATTTGCACAGGTGGTGTCAGAGGAAAGCACATCCCATAGATGTGGGGTCAGATCATTCTGATCTACTGGGAAACGGGAAGTGTTTCTATTGGATTCCAAATGGTGTCACTGTTAATGCCAGAATGTGTAAAACTTCCCAGACTATTCCCATTTCACAGCTCTCAGGCACAGGGGGGGATTTTTGGGGTGTCCTGTGCAGGGCCAGAACTTGGGCTGGATGATCTCTGTGGGGCCCTTCCCACCCAGGATATTCTGGGGTTCTGTGGTTCTTACTAAGGGAACAGCTCCTCGTGTGTGCAGGATTACTCAGTGGATACTCACAGCCACTATCAGCTCATTAATCAGAAATATTTTACAGAATGAAAGTCAGCTATTGTTTTCTATTGTCTTTCAGGCATTCAGTTATTAATTCCCTCGCTGCAGCCAATCCCCAACAAATTATCTGGGTTTTCTTTTTCTTTTTTTGGATCGTGATCCTCAAGCTTGCCCTTAGAGGCCAATTAGCTGTTTGTAATTAATGACTGGTTGCTGCTTGTCAGAGCAGTGCCCCTTGTCCTGAGAGGAGCACCTGGGTGCCCCCAGTGCTCTGCAGACACTCCCCTGCTCATTTTGATGCCTCTCAAAACCTGGCATAGACACTGATACCATTTTCTGTCCTGGTAAAATTAGAATTCACGGTCCAGTTGTCAAAGGACAAAATGGGAATCTGTGCAAAGACCTGTCACTGTGGGAATTCCCTGTGACTGGCACAGATGACAAGTGTTAATTAATGTTTTTTTCTGAAGGGACTGTCATGAATGAACCCTTTTCCTGTCAGCTGGGAAAGAAAACCCTTTTCATTCCTGACAGGGCACTCAGAGACTTCAGCTCTTTCTTGGGCTCCTGGAGTCCTCAAGCTCCATCTTCAAAGAGAAATTATATATAAATTTTTTTTTAAAGCAATTCAGTGTCTCTCTGTGAGAGGTATTAGCAGGGAAACAATTCCCATGACCAATGAGATGTGTAAGAGTTGCAAGGATTAAGGACATTGCAATTACAAAGATGTGCTGATCCCACCTAAAAGGGTCTGATCCCAACTGTCCAACTGATTCCAAAGTCCAGCTGAACTGCAGGAGCAGAGAACCTGTAGGGGACCCTCATAACAATAACAGCCCCCCCCCCAGAAATGCAAAAGGGCTGCTTCAACCTTTGGTATTAAATATAAAGAGGAAAACTGACTCTGCACCCCGTGCATGGGACAGCTGAATTTACACACCTTCAATCCCTGCAGGGCCAAAATTCCAGCAGCAGGGAATTCAGGGCCAAAAAAAAAGATGCAACAGAGGAAAAAACCAGGGAGAAATGCTATGGGAAAGGGCCTGCACACTCCCTAATGTTGGAAGTGGACAATACAAAATTCATGAGCAAAATTGGCAGAGAAGCCTTAAACCCACTGAAGACAAGAGGCAACAAAAACAACAAGATGCTGTCTTAACAAGATGCCCTTAAATGAAAGGATTTGTCATGGTAATAAAAAGTATCAGCAAAAATAGATACAGCTTCAAACTGCAGCCAAAAGGAGCAATTCTTCCCCAGCAAAATGAGATCAATGCAGGCTCGGAAGTAAAGACACACACAATGAGTCTAAATGGCAAAGAGAACAACAAAATGAAGGAAAACAAGGAGATTAGCTCAGGAAAACAATAGGCAAGAAAATAAAACCAGATATAACAACTCTCTTGGGGAAAAGAATATAAAATATTATAAAATCCAAACACAGGGAAGAGCCTGACCAAGTACAAACAAATGACAATGGATGAAAGAAAAATATAATTACAAAAAGGGACTCAAAATGTTGAAACACTACAGATTTAAATAACCACCCAGTCAATACCACTCCAAGAGAAGATGTGATTTTGCAGGAATAAATACAAGAACAGAGCATGCCCCTCTCTAACAATATAAAAGTTTTCCAGTTCCTGTGTCCTTTCCCAAACTTTCTAAGGAGATTTGAATGCACAGCTTTACTTCCCAGACATCATCATTTGCTCTGGGTTCCCATCAATACCATTACTCACAAGGCTTTTGTATTTTCCACAGCATTTTGTGAGTCAGCCAAGACAGGCCAGGGATAATTGACAGGAGTCACTCAGAGGGAACATTCCAGAGCCAAAGCAGAGCAGGGAGATAAGTGCAGACGTTCTGTTCTACCCCTTGAAATGACATCACAACAAGAGTGACTTTGTATTTAAGAACAGGTCATTGCTTTTTGCCTGAAACAACTGGGAGAGTTGGTTTCTGATGGGAAAGGCTGAGTTAAATCCACTATCTATTGAAATCAACAGGGAAAAAATGGCAAGCAGCACTTTTGTGTTGATTTCAGGCCTGGGAATCCCTTTCCAACACAGAAAGCCCAACAGAAATGAGGTTTCTGTGTGGTATTAATTCTTGTAAAGAGCCAGACAAGAAGCTGAGTTCCAACATAAACTTGAAAAAAAGTTTCTCCCTTGCCTAACCAAAAATAGGGCTCATGAATTAGTGGAGGTGACCAAAACCAAATGACACTTTGTGCCAATCCTTATTTCTGGAGCAAAAACTGATTTTTTTTTCAATGCTTGATCTGAAATATTTTCATAGAATTGTAAAATCACGGAATTGGTAATTTTGGACACGACCTTTAAGATCTTTAAGCCCAACCATCAGCCCACCACTAAACCATGCCCTCAAGTGCCACCCCCCATGTTTTTGGAATATATCCAGGGATGGTGACTCCACCATTCCCTGACAGCCTGAGCCAATGTTTTACAGCCCTGTCCACAAAGAAATTTTTCCTGGATTTCCAAGATTTTGCCCACATGGAGCCATCCATGGAAGTGGCTGCTACAAAGCCTGGCAGAGGATGAGCCCTTTGTTCCTCTCTGCAGCCACTTCTGCTCCTTTCACTCTTTGTGCAAATCTTGGGGTTTTCTGGGTATTCCTACTGCTGGCTACAATGGCAAAAAGTGGAAGTATCCAAAACTTAAAGCATTTCCAGGAGCTGAATTGAGGTGTAATAAACTAATCAATAAAAATACCAAACAAAAAAAAAAATTCTGAGAGTAGGTGAAAACCTCTCTTGATTCTCTAGATAGCTTTGAATTTTGACTGTAATTTGGGAAAGAAAAAGGACATAGGTTAGCAAAGAGAGTTGGTGAACCCTTTATTCCCCTTCTGACCTTTGGATGGGGAAGGAAATGATGGAAAAGTCCACCTGGGAATGGGGCTGTGAGGGACATCCCAACTGCCTCATGCTTTGCCTTTAACAGTTAATCCTTGTTTACAGCACACAACCATGGCTTTGGTGTGTTTGGCATGTTTTTATAAGGTTTTTTTTCTCCAAAGTGGGCATTATTTAAAGAAACTCATAGGGCACAGGTTTTGCTGACATCCAACAAGTCCATCTCTTTAAAATTCAGGAGTTATTTACTTCTCACAGTTCTCTCTTCCCCCTTTGCAAAAGACATAAAAAACACACAGAAAACTCTCCATTCTTTCTGGTTATTGATTGAGTGGGTTCTGTGTGGAGTAGATGCAGATCCCACGTGTGCAGTCCACTGAGATTGTCTCTTTTCTGTTACATGGTAAAAAATATATCAATTTTTCAAAGACCAATGCTTCTGAAAGTGGTTTAGGCCATAAAAAGAAACGTGCACTTATCAGAACTAACATCAGGCAAGAGACAGGGAGGAGCTGGGTTATCTTTGGAGTGATAACAGCAATGGGAAAGCAGTATCTGTTGAATTTCCAAACTGCAGCAGGCATTCTCCATGCACTGGAAAAGCCTCAGGCACTTCTAAATATGCTGGCTTTATTCTGTCCCATGATGGTCTCAGAGGCTGAGCTAAAATTAGCTTTTTCTTGCCCTTTTTTTTTTTCAGTTTAGTTGTTCAGGACCTTTCTCAGGTGTGGTGAGCACAGGTTTGCAGTAACTGAGTGTTTCAGGGTTTAAGCCTCCAGCAGATCCATGGGAACATCTCCCAGTCCAGCCCATTCTCTCCCTGCTCTCTTCCAGGGGGAGGGAATATCTGTCTTGGCAAACAGCCCTGGTTTAATGGTTATCACTGCCATAACCTCAATTCTCTCTCACCTGCTCTGCAGCTCCCCAAATCCATCCCAACAGCCAAACCCCTCTCTGCCAGTAACAATTTTGTTGATGGCACCCAGTTCCTTGCATTGCCCCAAACTGCAGCTCCCAATGACAGCAATTCCAAGTGTCTGCATTCCCAACCTCTTTTACAGGCAGCCCAAAACAAGGAAAGGAAAAACCTGCTGGTTGACCTAATTGGGTACTGCCAGGTTGTGCCTCTGCTCCACCTCCCATGACCCATTAAGCTACAGGGCATCATTTCCTGTTAATTAATAGGCTCAATTAGAGTGCTTTGAGCTGCACCTCCTTCAACTGTGTTACAACCAAGCAAAACCCACAGACAGCTCCAAACAAATGAAATGGTGAAAAATGACAGTGAAATGGTGATCATCAGTTTAACCTCCTCCATAACCTCTTCTTCTGCTTCTCACCTTGGGATTTCCTCCCACAAAAAACTGAGCGCAGAACTGCTCAGTCAACACATTTCTTACTTCCCACAGCACCAATTCCTCATTAAATTAACGAAGCAAGGAAACAGTCAGCCAGAAACTGGAAATGCAAACAGCAAAATAAACCCTTAAAGACCGTTAAGCAAACTATATTGAAGATTCACTTTGATGGGTCTTCATTTTGTTGACCATGAGGGCTGGGTTGAGGCCTACCTTAATTTATTTGTTATTGACAGCACTGAGACAACCTTAAAAAAAACATCCAACCAAAACCCAGCTCCTAAAGCAGAGCTTTCACTTTCCAGAGCTGTTTTGGGTACTCTTGTCTCTGCATGCACAGCCTTGATTTGTCTCCTTTCCCTGGTGCCCCCTTTCCTTCAATCCAAAGCCTGAGAGCTGTTGAGCCAGGCCTAAGAACAAGCTGCAATTAAACCCTGAGGATGCTCTACCCAAACACAATTCTTCAGGACAAAGAGGAGGCTGCCACATTCCAGGGACAGCACTCTCAGGGGAAATTACCCATCAGTGAATCAGCGCAAGAGCAGGCGCTCACTTCTTTGCCATGGAAACAGGTGAGGGGACACGTTACAGAAGGAATTGTTTCAGTGGAGAGCTTTCAAGAGCAGCAGCCTGCTTGGGAAACTGAAGGTGAGAAAAGTGGCATGTTTTGAATAAGTCCCATGCAGCAGACAGAAGATGGCACCTCCCCGAGTAGCTCTTGTCTGAAGCACCCACAGATGCTCAGGCTGCACCATTGTGTGCAGAAATCAAAGCGTGAGGTCCTTTACTGAAACAAAACCTTGTGGTGAGGAATGGAGCTGTGAACAGCCTGATCCCAACAGGTTTTTATCCTTGGCTTCCCCCTGCCATCCCTACAGGAGTTTCACAGGCAGAAGAACTGTCCCTGAGATTCAGCAAACCTTCAGATGCTCGTGGTCCATCCCACCAGGGTGTTACTGAGAGCTTTGATGGGTTTGATCCCTGTGCCCACAGCCATCCCCAGCTGGAGCTGCTGGGTACTGCCATCAATCCCACTGACTGAAGGCCACGCACACAACACCTGGAGAAGGGAATCAGAAGGAAAGAGCATCCCTGGAATAATTCAATCTGCATAAAACACCTTTCCTGCAACTGCACCATTCCCACTTGTCATTAATTATGACATTTCCAGCAATTTCTTAATTGATTTGAAGGAGGGCATCGTGCCTTTGGGGTTCTCACTCAATTCTTCTCCTCTCGGTACATTTAACTGCTGCAGAGTTTTCCACAGCTATTTTGTTCTTCACAGCTCCTTGAAAAACACCTCAGCCTCCAATTTATTCCCAGTCATTAAAGCAAAATCTTTCAAATGGACAATATGATTTATAAAGTGGGAGAGATACTTTTATGCACTGCTTTATGAATTCTAAGCCTTCAATATTTGTTACAGCTCTTTATTCATTTGGTCTGAAAAGCCAGGAAAAAAAAAAAGCTCACCGCTGAATAAAGAGGAGAACGATTCTCAGCTTTCAAACAATGAGCACATCAAATTAAAAAATCATTTATTTCAGCGCCTGCTCTGTCTCAACGGCACAGAATTGTGGAGCCTTCAGCTGGCACAGGGCTATTCCGGGGCTTTGGGGGAAAAACTGGAAGTGAGCAACTCTGGTAGAGCCCAGAGGGATCCACAAACTCTGGAGTGGGACTGAAATGGCAAAGTTGCTGTTTTTCTTCCTAGAATCATAAATGGTTTGGGGTGGAAGTGTCCTTAAAGATCATTTTTTTCCAGCACCCAGCCATGGCAGGGACACCTTCCACTGTCCCAGGTGCTCCCTGCCCTGTCCAGCCTGGCCTTGGGCACTGCCAGGGATCCAGGGGCCTCCTCACCCTCACAGGGAACAATTCCTTCCTAATATTTTATCCAAACCGACTCTCTGCCAGTTTGAAGCAATTCCCTCTTTCCCTGTCATTACCTGCTTCTCCAAAGTCTCTCTCCATCTTTCTTGTAGCTCCCTTCAGGCCACAACTAGTTCCCCCTGAAACCTTCTCCTCTCCAGGCTGAGCAATCCCAGCTCTCCAGCCTTTCCCCACAGCAGAGCTGCTCCATCCCTCTGCTCATCCTGGTGCCTCTTCTGGACTCGCTCCCAACAAGTCCATGACTCTGGAGCCAAGGTATTCCAACATCTCCAAAATGCTGAACCACATCCAGCTTCTCTGGGAAAGGGAGCACCGCTGCCCTGGTGCACAAACCCCTCTCCTCACAGTCCCAAACACCCCAGCCACATCCATATTTCTCCAGAGAGCTGGAACAACCTGTTCAGCTGTCCCAGGCTGAAGCTCTTCATCCTCCCCTCCTCCTGGCTGCTGTGCCAGCCTCATGCCCAGTCCAGGAGGATCTTTGCCATTCATCCTGAATCCTGTTCCTGCCTTTTCATTTCCCAGATAACTCTCACTCATCCCTTTTCATCCAGCCATGCCTTTTCCAGTGTTTTCTGTCTCAGCTGTTTTAATCTAATCTTTCCTGCTGGCTCAGGATGGCTCTGCTTTCAGCCCTCATTTATCACATAACTACATGGCAGCTTTACCTGATTTCTGGGAAGTATTTAAATTTTCTCTTTATTGTTTTAAAAATCTATTATGAACCTCTTGACTCTGCTGCATTGTGCAAAGGAAAATAATTATAAAAATACCCACTCTCTTTAATACCAATAATTTGTCATCTACTGAGAATTTTTTTCTAGGTATAATAGTAGTTTAACTCATTAACTTTATGCTAAGTACAGCAATTTCGCTGTCTCCTACCCAAATATTTCTAATATTAATGATAGAGCTTAGATAAAGTGATTTAAGTAGTTGTACATACAGTGTGCTTATGCAATGATAATTAATTACCTCCAAGATTGAACTCCAATCTTTCACTTCCAATTATGCTTTCATATTTCTGATGATCACCCTGCAAGAGTTCTTCTTCAATTCCATAATCCAGTTTGACATTAAGCCACAACTGACTGGGAGGGAGGAGGAAAGGATCATGTGCCTGGGATGGCTTTTGGGGCTACCTAAAAACAAAGGGCAGACAAAATTAAAGGAATAAGAAGCAGTTCTGTTGGTTGAGGGCCCTTCAGGTGCATCCAGGGCAGCCCAAGCCCCCCAGGGGCTGCCCCCAAAATGCTCCACAGCTCACGGGTTCCACACTTGGATCACTTTGGGCCATTGGCACTTTGGGGGTTCACCCTCCAATCCCAGCTCCAGGCAATGAAGGCACTGACCCCCAGTTTGCTCCCCCAGCTCACTTCAAGGTTTTGGCTCCATGGGATAATACCTATGAAATTCTACATTATAGCCCATCCCTGGAAATGTCCAAGGCCAGGCTTGGAGCAGCCTGGGATGGTTAGAAATGGGCTGGGCTTTAAAATCCCTTCCAAGCCAAACCATTCTGATCACAAAAAATAAGAAACAAGGCCTGCTTGTGGTGTGATCCAAACACAGCTAAAACCAGGACATCCCCTTTGCCTCCCCTGAAAACTGGTCAGGAACTTGGGCAGCTTTTCCTTCTTTACTGAAACTGTGGGAGCCTCCCTTGCAAAGATGAGCCTGGAGCTGTTTGCTCACGTGGGAAAGGTGTTCAGGACACCCAGAGAAGCACCTGGACATGATCATCTTCACCTCGGTCAGGGAAAGCTGCTTTGACTTCTTTGCCAAATCTTTATGGCCATCTTGATAGCAACGAGAAAAAAAGGCTCCAAAACCCTTGACAACTCATTCTCCTGGAAAAAAAAAAAAAAAGGGCAAAAGAAATTTAAAAATTGTATTAACACATTGTGCTTAAATTCCCTGAAATTGTCTTAAACACACACAAAATGAAAACTTTCAGGAGAAAATCACCACAGACTGCAATTCCAAGCAGGGCTGTCTCCAATAACTCTCCCACACATATTCCCAACAGCTGAAACAAACCAGGACAACTGCACAGTATTCAGAAGTTATTCCAGACTTGACTCTCTGGATTCTTTTTAAAACAATCCATTTTGCATATGAATTAAAATTTTAAAAGCACTAATAACTGCAGATGATGAGCACTAATCTTGGTCCTCAGCATCCGTGGAAGTCTTTCCCTCCTGCCTGAGCACCACATGTTCAGAATAAATCCAATTTTTCCATCTTTTATTTGCACAGGTAGGGATTATTCAGTTTATTCAAGCCAATTATCTCAGCGTGATTCATCATCATGATGCTCCAAAATAAAAGCAATCATGCTAGATTGGTGCAATTAAAAAGGTATTTTTATTTTTGGAGAAAAAAAATTTACCTGTTGAACTGGGAACTTTTCTCCAAACAACATCAGGGTACTTGCTGAACTTGTGTGAAACATTTCTTCCTCTCCCTGAAGCTCAAACGCAGAGCTCTGAGCTTTCCCTTGGTTAAATATCTGTAAAAATAAAGCTGAGCTTTGTAAGCTGAGCTAAAATAAAATTTTCTTGGCCCATTTTAATCACTAGAAATCTCCTGTTTTTCAGGAGCACCAGGCAGAGCTCACACAGCACTGCAGGGAGGGCACTGAAGGAATCAGAGACCCAGAAACCACTCCAGGGAAGGACAAGGGAAAAGCTTTCATTCCATGAGGCTTTTCTCTCTGTCATGCACTTCCATCTGCTAATTAAATATCATTTAATTGACATTCCCAGCTTCTCTGGGCAACCTGTTCCACTGTTTGAGCACCCTCTGTAAAGGATTCCTTCCTAACATTTAATCTGCCTCTCTTCATTTTCAAATCCCTGTCTGTCCTTTTTATAAGCATCCTTAAGGCACTGGAAGGGTTCAGATCTTGCACAAGAAATATAAAGTATTAACTGATTACTGCCAATCCCTGATCAGAGCACACAGAAATAATGATAAAGGAACCACAGAAATAAGGGACAGCAAGTTTTAGAGCTTACACTCATAGCAATTCACCTCATCTTCTTTCTTAGGGATGGGAAAGGAATTCTCTGGATATAAAATCATTTATTATCTACCCCAGCTACCTGACCAGAAGTTTAAGCCCATTGAGGGCACTCTCCAAACCCTTTTCAAACACCAACAGGCTGGAGCATCCCTCTCCTTTCTGGACAGCCCGATCTGGGTTAAGATTTCTCAGTCAAGGTCTCAGTTTAAGGTTTCTCAGTAAAGAAATGCTTCCTGCTGCCCATTGTAAACCTTCAGAAGAGTTCTGAACCATTCCCACCAGTCTATCACTGGATCCCAGGGGGAAGGGTTCAGTTTAGGTGGTTTTGTGCACATATAAACACAGGCACACGTGTCAGTAGCTCTGCATTCCTCACAGAAAAACCTTTGCAAGTGCAAAAGTCACAGAGAGGGCCACAAACCTCGAGGATGTCAACAGAATAAGAAAATTAATTGCTTCAGTCCCCCTTTGATTTGCAGGGAAAGCAATTTGTGGAGGCAGTGGGCAGAAGGAAATGCAGAGAGGAGCTTGCCCGAACCAGAACAGCAGCCTCTGACTACAGAGCAGCACAAAACCCCAGCAAATCTGGAAAATTCCTGCACATTTCTGCACAGACAATAGGCTTCAAACAGGAGCTGATGCTCTGCTCACAACCAAACGGGGCTGTGGCCGAAGCACACGGCAGCTGCACCATCTGGAAATACCTGAAATGTTCAGAGATCTGGGGTTTTTTGAAGTCTCTCTCCACCTTTGATGGTGGCAGAATCTGAAACTCATTATTGTCCCCACAACTGATTCACCCTGTTCTTTAAAAGTCCTGTGCTCTGGCAGGGCTGCAAGAACTTTGAGAACAGATAAAAGCCTGGGTTTTTCAGGCTGCTGGAACGTGACAGAGCAGCTCCAGCAATGCCTTACCTGGCACTTATCGGGGCACATTGAGAGGGGCTGGGATTTGGGGTGGAATTATCCTCCATCCAGTCTGGAGCCCCAGCCTCAAATCCCCATTCTGACACTGAGGTGAAAACTTAGCTCAACTGATCTGGAAGCATTTGCCTGGCTGCCAACCCCATAAAACTGGAAAACTTTCCATGGGGTGGGTTCGTTTCCCATATCCCTCCCTTTGGTTTTGGGGATGCTCATTTGGGTATCCCTCGAGGCCCAGTCCTTAGTCTGTGTGAATTCCTTCAACCCCTAATAATTGTTTATTTTGCTAAATTTAATATAATTGGTTTGATATCCCAAACTATCCTATCTTATACTATAATCAAGATTTTAGCTTTCATACCCTTCCATCAACCTCTAATAATTGTTTCTTTTTGCTAAGCAATAGAATTGCATTAATATTATTAACTAGAATTAATTGACATTGCTTTAATATTATTTTTAACAGCAGCAATATCATTGCTTTAATATTATTAATGATAATTCATTAACATTGCTTTAAAATTATTATTTTTAACAGCAGCAATATCATTGCTTTAATATTATTTGCTATAGTGCACTATCCTATACTATAACAACAATTTTAGCTTTTATACCTTTCCATCAACTTCTAATAATTGTTTCTTTTTGCTAAGAAATATAATTGCTTTAATATTAACTACAATCAACATTGCTTTAAAATTACTATTTTTAACTAAAGCAATATCATTGCTTTAATATTAATATTAAATACAATTAATTAACATTGCTTTAATATTATTTTAACTAAAGCAATATCATTGCTTTAATATTAATATTAAATACAATTAATTAACATTGCTTTAATATTATTATTTTCAACTAAAGCAATATTATTGCTTTAATATTATTTGCTATAGTAAATGATCCTATCTTTTGCAATAATAATAATTGTAGCTTTTTTACCCTGTGTAAATAATTATGGTTGAGTCCTTTTTGGCTAATCATTTATCAGAATAAATAATTCCCAGCCTCCTCTCTCCAAGAAGGAGTTCAGAAAGCCACTCTGACAGAGTTAACAGCAATAAATGGCCTTTAAAAGTTTAACAAGGTTCCAGAAATCACTTCTTTGTGACTTCAGCACAGGAAGGACAGGGAGAGCTTCCCAATTTTTCAATGGCTGCAAGGATGGTTTGCAGTAATTATTGACTGCATTAATTGATTATTTATTGATTGGTTCTTTATGGCCCTGGTGAAAAGACCAATATCCCTGCTCCAATCAAACCAAATCACAGGAATTTGTCTGGACCCCAGAAATTTGCTCAGGAAATTTACCTGAGCCTGCCTTTCCACCCCCTGTTCCAGGAGAATTCCATTTCAAACCCTCCTTTTAATTGCCTGGATCTCATTTGAAATCAATCCTCCACTTCCCCCTTCCGTGTTTCTAATATTGTTGCTGAAGGATCGGGACAATTTCGAATAATTATCTTTTAATTAAGGCTGATTTTCAGTGGAAGTCAAGCACAGGCACTTAACAACTTCCCCATCAGTCCCCAAATAAGTTCCCTGTGATTATCTGGAGCCTCAAAAGCAGCAAGAAGGAGGCATTGGTGTCACCCCTGGTGAGTTCTTTACAAAAAGAGTAAAAAACTTATTTCTGAATCACTGAAATGAGGAAACTCAGGACAGGCAGCAAAAAAAAAAAAAAAAACAAAGCCAAAACTAGAATTCACCACAGTCTAAAACAGCTGTTTTAAGTAAATTTTATCAATTTTGGTGAGAAATAACAACATTTTACAGGGTGACAAAATACAGTCTAACAAGTATTTCAGTTCTCTTTGTATATTTCCTTTTAAGGGTGCTGGTTAAGGTTTGATTTTCATTTCCCAGCAGTTATTCCAAGGATTTACCTGTTCAATACCTTCTTTTTTCGACCTTGTTACTATTTTTTTGCATATCAGCCATAGGGGTCTAAAGCACAGTGAGGTTCCTCACTGAGGCAGAAAAAGTGGATTCCAAAAAAAGTGGAATCTGGAACAATGAGTGGCTCCAAGGAAACACCAGCACTGCCAGATTTTCTGGAGATCACTCTGAAAATTCAGGAAATACTCCTGGAAATTCTTTTCCTAGCTGCTGTGGGTGCCCCAAATCCCCATTCCCAGCAGCTGTTCCTCAAAAATCAGCATTTCCAGCCCAAAATCCCATTGCTTTGCTCCTTTGAAGTGCTTTTTTAAGGAGGGATCCCAAAGATCCCTGCTAAAGATCCCATTTTTATCTTTCCTTGGATATCTCTCCATTCATTTCACGGGTGCAGAGGTGCTGAGATTCACTGGAAATGAAAATCAAACATCTTAATGAATCCCACAGCCCACTAATCACTTGATTATCTGCATTTCCTGAAACCAAAATCATTTCATTTCAAGTTTTGGGGGAATTTGTGCCCAGCAGGATATGAGCTTGAATTAGAACATAGAGTTCCTAAGGAGGAACACAGATTTTCCTGGAAAACTTTTGTTTGGAATAAAAGGATGTAAAAACCCCATATCCTGAATGATGGAAGTGTTCTTGCATCCATAAGGAAGAACATTCCTGTGGCTCCTGGGTCAAAACTGCCTGTAATCCTTAATTTTTTCAGGAACAGTGGGCACGTGGCATTATTCCTCAAGGGAATATCCCTGGAAGCAGCTTGCCAAGGTTTGGAATTGTGCTTGGCACAAAGACAGAGCACGTGGCATTTAATGCAAGCAAATTAAACAGCTCTTCCTGGAGACACCCTACTGCAGCCATCCCAAGAATTCCCTCTGGATTTGCACCTGGCTTGAATATTTCCATGTTAAATTGCAGCCAGGGGCATAGGAATGATGGATTCCAGGTAAAATTGGCATGGAAAATTTCACTAATTCAGAGTTTCTGTTCCCAATCTCAGTGTGTCCATCACCCACATGTGGTCACCTGTCCCCTTTCCCATCATTGCTGGGGTTTCTATTTTTTTTTTAATCTCAGTTCTACAGGTTTGAATTATTAATTATAATATTATTTATTAATTAATAAATATTAAATTTTTATATATAAATATCCAGGCGATTTCTGCCTGAATCCAGAAGGGTTTCCAGATGTTCCAAAGCTCTCTCATCCTGGAGATCATTCCCAGGTTCTGCTGTCCATGCCCCCTGATAAAAAAGTTCTCCAAGTAGTGGTCCCAAATAAATAACAAAGAAATAAATACTAATTAATCCTATTAATTAATATTAATTTGAATTATTCTCTTTCAAATGTACCAGGAAGTACCTACAGAGCAGCATTTACAATTCCAAACCAAGAGGAGTTTAGAAAAGGGTTGGGACCTTAAGGGGCCTTCCAATCTAAACCATTCCAGGATTCAAAGATCAGTCAGAGCTTGGATCCCATCAAAGTTGAGGTTTTCCCTGAGTTCCCAGCTGGTATTTCCTGGGAGTCCAAGCCCTGCAGGCCCTGCTCCACAGCTGAAAGGATTTTCCATGCCCTGGACACCTCCCAGATTGCAGACAGGGGATGCTTTGCTCTGAGCCCAGCCCAGCTCTTCGCTTCAACAACATCCCCATCCTGCAGCTTCACTTCTTCCCCCACTAAAACAAAACCAAAAAAAATTCATCATCCTGCAATTTTTCAACCTTTGGATTTCCTTCACCTCTTTATTCCAACTCCACCAGGCAGAGCCAACCACCCAAACTGAATTTCCTGTGGAACAACGTTGGGATCCCTGAACCTCTGGCTCCACCACGTTTATCAGACCTGGCTCCTCTCCCAGGATGAAACCCAAAAATTCCCAGCTCAGGAGCCTGAACAGGGAGATCATTTTGCTTCACCTCCAGAAATACTTGAAATTATTCTGAAACTCTTCCTGCAGTCCTTGCCAATGGAGGAAATGATCCCAAAATCAACGTTTTTGGCTTCTAACGCAGAATTCAAACATCTCCATTGTCTATAATTCACTCTTCCTTTTAGACCTAGAAACACCCAACCCATTGGTGGAAATTTAAATTAGGATTTTCCTTTGAGCTCATCTTTGATGCAACAAGCAAACTTTCACCTTCCAATTTGCAGAGAATCCAGGGTTAATTATTTCAAATTAGAGATAAATTCGTATTACAACATTCTTTTCAACTCATCTTTGATTTAACAAGATAAGTTCCGTTTCCAATTTGTGGAAAAGTTGCCTTTAATTATCTCAAATTAGAGACAAATTGTTTTACCTTCCCATATTTTATCCTGTGGTTTTTGTGGTTGGAATGAGGGATTTATTTCCATACTTCAGCTTAAAAGAGAGATGTTATGAACCACGGGCTCGGAATCAGTGTCAAAATGTTTCAGCTATTTTTATGCTAAACATCATCTCTATGGAAACGCCACAGTTAAATTTAATGTGAATTTTCAGGGATTTTTCTTGCAGTACAGAGCAGCAGTAGAGTCCAGGCTGGGTTTAATGGGGAAAAAAAATTAGGATTTTAGGTTCTGCACTGACTTAAAAATTGTTTTGGTTAAATATTTTCTATCTCTGTGGTTTTAACCACACCCAGACAAGTCACTCCCATCACACCAGTAAAAATTATGGCAAAATGGACAAAACCCACTGAAATTCCCTTAAAATTGAAACACCAGCCAGGTTCAGCTTTTTCCAGAAAAAAATTGGATTTTTGGCCCTTATTTTGACAGAATAACTTGAATTTCAAGGCTTTGTTCTCATGGAGCACAGGGAAAAATGGTGAGCTGAGCATCTCTGGCCCATCCTGGGGGAATTTCTGTTTTTCCAGGATAATCAGAGTCTTCCCTGCCCTGATTGGATCATTGGGAATGTTCTACAGGGCCAGGCAGTTCTCAGAACTGAGAGCAAATCAAACCAGGGAGCTCAAGATTAGGAAGATCTGCCCAGGGTCAAAATTCCAGCAGTGACAGCAAAAGTGTTGTAGGTTGTGAAAGTATCAACCATGTGGGTCAGGGGAGTAAAATAAAATTTTTAAAAAACAAATTAAAACTAAAAATTAACATGAAAAGAGATTTTAAAATTAAAAACAATTAAAAATAAAATAAAATAAAGAATAGAATAAAATAAAATTTTTTTAAAAAATTTCAAAATAAAAAATAAAATGTAAAATAAAATTTCAAAATAAATAAAGAATTAAAATATATAAAATAAATAGAATAAGAATAGAATTAAAATAGAATAAAAATAGAATAAAAATAGAATAAAAATAGAATAAAAATAGAATAAAAATAGAATAAAAAATAAAATAAATTTTTTGAGCATTTCAATGGGTTTTGTACATTTTGGAACAATTTTTACCTGATGGGCGTGGCTTGTCTGGGTGTGGGCGCTTAAAAGCACAGAGATAAAATTGGTTATGGGTAAGATATCTCCTAAGAAATCCTGTTCTTTTCCCCCATTAATCCTCCAGGAGAAGAGAGCATTTGGAACATCTGGAAACCCTTCTGGCTCCAGGCAGAAATTGCAGGGAAATCTTCATTAATGGAGGCAAAGAGACCTCAGAGCCCTTTCCAGTGCCTAAATAGACCCCAGGAGCGCTGGGGAGGGATTTGGGACAAGGGGACGGAGGGACAGGACACAGGGAATGTGTCTAGTGGAGAGCACCGAGCATTTCCTCCCCTAAATTCACAATTCTCTGCATTTGCTGTAGTTACAAGATCAAAAACAACCAACAAACAGGTGGAAAACCACTCCAGCTCCCTGAAATCTTGTACTCACATCAACTACATGCTCTGGGAAATATTTTATACAGTTTAGGGGCTCGGCTGGTGGGGAAAAAAAAGCAGCTCTCCTCCCTCCAGGACCATTCTTTGGAGATGTTATTTTTAAAATCTCTGTTCCTACTCACCTAAGACAACACCTACACCCCCAGCTCATGCCTGGTGACACGAGATTATCACATTTTCATACAAGGCTCCTCATGTTTCATTTATAGGAGCTGTGCTTCCTGCTGGTTTTTGCATCCTTGGAGCTCAGTTCCAGCTGATCCTTTTGTCTTTTTTTCAATCTCTCCGGTGAAGGTGAAAGCAAAGCCAATATTCCCTCCACAACCCCAGCCTTGGAATGGGGTGAGCCCAATTTCCCTGAAAACTGGGGAATCAAGGAAATTGGAATTGAGGATCAAGTGGGAGGTGGGAATCAGCTCCCCTCTCTAATTCCCCAACCCTTCCACGCTTTTCCTTTCCTTGGAAAAGGAAAATATGGATTTTCCAGGCTCAAGGGCAAAGCTGAGGTGCCACATGATGAGACCTTCCCCATAAAGAGCAGCCTGGCTGTGTGTGCCATAAAACTCCCCATCTTGCCTTGATTTGATTGCTTCTTCCCTACAAAAATTGCCTTTTTCCCCACCCATGGCAGTATTTGGGGTATAAATTCAATATTAAAAATCTTGATTTTTTTTCAGAGGGAAAAATTTCCTCCCTGCTTATGCTCTCACTCACAGCTGAGAAAGTTGGCGAAGCAAAGGATCAAATATTTAAGATTCCAAATCTTCCCTCCAAGTTCTGCCTTCAGTTTGCAGCCTGTGGATACAAAGGCTCATGTGGAAAATAGAGGGGAAGGAACCCCTTGGGCACTGCCAGGGATCCAGGGGCAGCCACAGCTGCTCTGGGAATCCCATCCCAGCCAGGAATTCCTTCCCAAGATCCCAGCCCAGTCTCCCCTGTCCCAGTTCAAAGCCATTCCCTGTGTCCTGTCCCTCCAGCCCTTGTCCCCAGTCCCTCTCCTGGAGCCCCTTCAGGCCCTGGCAGGGCTCTGAGCTCTCCTTGCCTGTGTCACACTTCCATTTATGAACATTTTCCTGCAATTTCTACCTGGACCCAAAAGGGTTTCCAGATGTTCCAAAGCTCTCTGCTCCTGGAGATCATCCCCAGGTTGTGCTGCCCGTGCTCCCTGAGAACAAAAGTTCTCCAAGACCTCCAAGAAATGTTCTTGGAGAAATTTTATCACAAGCCATTACCTGAAAATGAAAGGAAATATATTTCCTTTTCCTCCTAAAAATTTAACTTAAGGGACGATGATTCAGCTATTTAGCTTGGGCAAGTCTGGGGGAATCCTAAAAACCCATCCCCTCATGCCACATTTCCAGGCCTCCTGTATTTTGTGTCCCTTAAAAGTTCCTCATATTGCTGATAATAAGAAAGGTTTTGTCAAGTTCTTTGCACAAAATATCTCAGGAGCAAACAGAGTTTAGAAAAACCTTTTTCCTTTCCAGTAATTTTTTTTTCTTTCAATTTTCATTCTTTTTTAGCATCTGGACAGGATAAATAATTTCTAAGCATCCCAAGGACGTCCATATAGGAAAAGGTTTTTGGGGGGTTTCTCTCTTTTTTTTGAAACCAGGTGTTCTCATGAGAGCATTTGTACAAACTGGTGTTAGACACGGTGCTGTAGGAGGCCTGGAAGAAAGTTTCTATTTGGAAATGCACTTTGCATATCAGCAATGAATAAAACATAGCCCTTTGTGTGCACATTATATCATGGAGCATGACTAATCCGGGGATACATTCTGCCTTCTCTCAATTCCAAAAAAAAAAAATCAGCAGATTAGCTGGAGTTGCCATTAATAAAAGCAAGATTGTCACCTTAAGACTCAGTTAAAAATGAAATAAAACACAGGGGCTGCTGAAGGCTGTTCCTGTTGGCTGCCCAGCCCGTCAGGATTAATATTTCTGTAAACCTGAGGCCTTCATTCTACCTGACTTTTTTCTTTTTTTTTCCATTATCATTTATCATTATCCTCATTGGTAGGCAAAGGAAAAAGTTATTCAGACCTTCCTGAAGACTTTTTAAAAATTCCTCAAGTAATGATGATAATGCTTAGCTAAAAAAGGATCATTTTTAAAGGGTATGGGCTTGAAGCTTTCTTTTCTTTTTGGAAAGTTTAAGGCCAGGTTGGCTGGAGCTTTGGATGATCTGGGATAGTGGAAATTGTCCCTGCCCACGGCAGGGGGTGGAACAAGGTGAATTTAAGATCCCTCCCAACCCAAACCTGTGATTCCACGAATCAAACACAGTTTGGCTTTAGCACCTGCAGAGGCTGAGAATGTCCCCAAAGCCACTTTGCAAAGCCCTGGGAAGGGGCAGCACTTTCCAGGAGTCCCCCTGGGGCTCCAGGGAACGACAGACCAGGCTGGAGGAGCAGCACCACGTCCCGCGTGAGCCACAAATGAAAAACCAGAGCAAACTCTGCTCTCCCAGCAGCTAGCAGTGCAAACACCGCAGTTTAGTTGCCAAGCAACCCACTCATCCTCCAAAATTCCTGTTCGAGCAGCAATAAAATCACTTGTTCAAAGGGACTGGGAAACAAAAGCGAGTTGTGGCTCTGCCGCCCTGATTCGCTCGGTGAGGCGAAGGAGAAGCAGGATCTCAGCCCCATCCAAGGTTTATCTGACACAAATGGAAACCACATTATGAAATTCCAGATGCCAAAGACATGATTTCCTCAGCACACCAGCAAGAAGAGCAGGGCTGCAGGGATTAGTGTTCCAAAACCTGCTTGGGGAAGGGGGAGAGCTCCCGAGCAGCCCTGAGGCGGGCCCAGCCCTGCTCCGGCAGGCCGGGCCCTCCTGACCCGCTCCAGAGCTGTGGGACAGGAATCCCAGGACATTTTGGCAAAGCTGAGGGATTACATCAAACATCTAAAGGTATTTCTGATCCCAGAATTAAGGGATTATTAAATTAAGGGACATTAAAAACACCCAGTGCCACCCCTGCCACTGTCCCAGGCTGCTCCATGCCCCAATGTCCAACCTGGCCTTGAGCATTGCCGGCTGCTCTGGGAATCCCATCCCAGCCAGGAATTCCTTCCCAAAGTCCCATCCAGCCCTGATTTCTGTTCATCTGAAGCCATTCCCTGTGTGCTGTCCCTCCATCCCCTGTCAATTGTCTCTCTCCATCTCCTCAGCTCCCTCAGGCACTGCAAGGATAGAAATTTCTAGAAATTGTCCAGGCTTGGAGCAGCCTGGGATAGTGAGAGGTGTCCCTAGGAGGGTTTTTAATGTCCCTTCCAACCCAAACCATTTATTACCCAAGTAATTAATCCTCCTCAATGTTTTAATGAGCGTTTTTTCCACGGGAAAAATTCAGTTGTTGCTATTTCTGTCCATGCCTGCGACCCTCCCAACTCATCCTCGTGTGATGGCAACAGGAATTCACAGATGGAAAACAAATTTGGCATTAACCTGCATTTTCTGGATGGCAGAAGTTCTCTCTGGTGCTCCCCACCACCATTTGCCAAGAGCAAGGACCATCAAGGATTTCCAAAACCCCAAATGTCTCCAGCACAAGGTTTGGAACCATATGGCACAATCAGATTTCTTGTCAGCTCCTTTCTCCACGTGTCTGACAATTATCTCTGAAAAAAATGGAGCAAAGCATATGTTAGACAAAGAAATAAGGAATGAATAATAACCCTACATTAAATACATTTCAAGAAAACAGACCAAGAATTTTGCCACACAACACAAATTAGGAAAATAAAGTCCCGTCCATAACTCCATGGGATGTCAGCAAAACCTTCTTGATTATTCTGTTTATTTGTTCAGATTGGTGGAGATGCAGGACTTTAAAAAAAAGACTTAATAAAGGTTTGGATGCAACCTTTCCATAGCAAAAATAAGATTTTGAGGAAATAAATAAATCTTTATCCAACGCTACATTAAGGGAAAACAAACAGCAAAGCCTAATAGAATCAAATAATGCAAAAATCAATGGAAATTCGGTGCCTGGTTGAAAATTCTGCCTTTTTTTTCAGATATAAAAAGGTCAGTTAATATTTCCAGCATTTCACAAACATGTGAAGGGATGAAAACAGAGGAAGGGGAATCACATTCCAGACTTGGGATGTTTTCAGGGGCACCCAAGAAAAATACCAAGAATTCTGCTTTGATTTCCACAATTAGCACCTCTCTGTGGCATCAATTTCAGAACTGAACCGTGCACACGCAGGAATTATTTCAATCCTGGGACAGGGATAACCAAACACACACAGCAGTTACTCAAACCCTGGGACAGGGATTAAAAAGGCCCAAAAGGACAGGTTTAAAAAACCCCCCAAAAAAAAATCAACAACCCAACTTATCAAAGCACTGAAATTCTCTAAGTCATTATTCAAAAATAAAAAGTAGATGAAAGAAATTCTTCAATTACATCTCCTTTAGTTTGGGATAAAATTCCTCAATCTGCTGGAGCAGTCTGGAGCCTTTCAGGCCCAGATCCACGCTTGGCCAGGATTGTAGCCAGAGAAGGAAAAAAATCCCTAGAAATTCTCCAGGAAAACAAACAATTCCAGTGCTCTTTTTGCTGCCTGCATCCTTCATTCTTCATGATCTAATCAAATGTTTATCCTGACATCACCTGGTAAAAACTGAACTTCAGCAAGGTTTAAACCAATTTAAATGTCAATTCCTTTGATTTAGCAGAGGGAGCAGATGCATGAGAAAGCAGAATTACCTCATCCCCTCCACCTCAGAGCCACCTTAAAAGCTAAAAATACAATTTTATTTTTGTGCTAAGAGATGAGGGGGAAAAAAAGGAAAAATTTAGGAAAAGGAAAAAGAAAAAAATTCAGAAAAAAAATAAAATTAAGCTCTTAATTTTTTGTTAAGAGCTGAGACGAAGCTCAGGTTTTCTTTGCCATCCAAAGGAGGTCCAGCCCTTCCTGGGGATCCCATCTGGATATTTGGATTATTTGCTGACCTACCTGAAGCATCAGCTCTGTAGCAAAGGGATTTCTGGTTGCCAGAGCTCAGGAAAGGCATTCAAATACAATAAAATGAAAAGGGATTCACAGGTAAAATAAGGAAAAGCCCAATATAGGTCAGGAAATGAGTATGGGAAAAATGTCAATATGCATCCTGTGCCATGGCAAGGCTGAATTATATTTTGTGTATAAATATAAATAATAAATCTTTATTTAGATCAACACTGCTTTCAAAATGACCTGATTTATTCTGAAAATTAAGGAAAAGTGCCTGAAAAACATGGGGGAAAAAAATCCAATCAAAGAGTTCTTGAGCTGCAAGTTCCCTACCACACTGTTTTCCCATCAAACTCCTCATGGAGTTCGATGTCTCTCAGAAATATAAATGGTCCAATTAAGAATTGTTAATTATTTTTGTTATTAATTATCTGGGGTCTGTATCTGCTCCCAGTGATCCAGGGGAGTTTTATCCACAGGAGGGACTGGAATTTACGTGAGGAACAGGGAGAGGAGGGACATGAGGAAAAGGAGCAATAGAAATATTAACTAAGGGAAATAATAGAAATATTAAGTAAGGGCAGGGACATTTTGCACTATCCCAGATCATCCAAAGCTCCAGCCAACCTGGCCTTAAACTTTCCAAAAAGAAAAGAAATATCTAAGCCCTTTAAAAATTATTCTTTTTAAGCTATGCATTATTATCATTATTTAATGAGTTTTTAAAAAGCCTTCAGGAAGGTCTGAATGACTGAGGATAATGGTAAATGATAATGGAAAAATAAAAAAGTCAGGTAGAATGAAGGCCTCAAGTTTACAGAAATGTTAATCCTGATGGGCTGGGCAACCAACAGGAACAGCCTGTTGGAGCAATATATATATTTAGTAAAGGAAAATACAAATATTAAGTAAGGGAATTGAAATTCTTGATTTCAGTTAAGAAATTGGGATTTATTACAGCTTTTCCAGCACCTGCAGCTCAACTTCCACCTGCTCAAGGAATTCCCAATCCCATAAAGAGCCCGAGGGACCTGGCCAGCCCCACCTGGGTCCACTCAGAGCAAACACCTGGACAAAGCCAGGGATTTGCAGGAATAAATCTTCCAAAGGGCTCAGAATATCCAGCACTGTCAACAGGAGGGAAGAGGAAGAGTTTTCCTTCTCCCTCAAGTGTTTCCAGGGACAAACCCTCTTCAAGCCATAAAAATTCCCCAAGGCAAAGAGAGGAACAAAACCTGGGTCTTCAATAACCCAGGCAAGTGTGAAAGCTCATTCCAGAAGTTATTCCATACCTAAACTCACAAATAAAATAACAAAATTATTGGAATATCCCAACGTGACCCCAGCAGTTCCCCACACCTTACTGGGACATGGGAACAGGTTGTTAGCTTTTAATCAAAATTATGTAAGAAATAATAAAATTCAGATAAAATAAGGGATCATTTATCCGTGACCATAATTTAAAAATAGCAATAAGAGCCATTTTAGCACCTCACTGACCTAAATAATTTTCAGGGAAGTTCAGGGCAGGAAGGGAAAATGAAGATTTACAACCTCAGTCCTGTCTCTGGTTTTACTCTGTTGTCATTCCAGGGTTGAGTTGGAGTTAAAAGCTGTGGTCATACATAGAAACCCTTTTCCTGCCATGTCAGGAATGTTTATTCCCAGGGAAAAGGAAAAGGGGATTGAGGCAGGAGGCACCGAGTGGGATTTTTGGGAGCTGGACCGAAAGGGAGAGAGGGAAAAAACTCATCTGTGAGGCAGAAGTGCCACCTTGTGATTGAACACTGCAGTCCAGAAAGGGGCTGGGGACACAATATTTGAATTATCTCTCCCTCCCAAAACATCTTCAACTCTGGGAAAAAAATATTTGAAGGAAATCAGTTGAAAATCCATGGATTTTCACACGTGAGTGGCGCAAGTTTGCAAATCAAACAAAAATCCCATAAATGTTTCTGGCCCTCAGGATTCCTGTGTTTAATCCAACTTCTAAATGAGAATTCAATTTCCTACTTCACTGTCCTATCATTCATCAAATAGTTGTTCATTATCAGCTATAAAAAATTTACATCTTCCAGAAAATTACTTTCCTTAAACAATTTCTGGGATTATCCACAAATATCACGTGGGAAGGAATATTGCACTTCCAAATGAGAGTGTTAAAAGGATGTTGATGGGGTCAAACATAAAATTAAAGATTATATTCCTTGCACAGATTATGAGAGATTTTACCAAAAATTTAGCAAAGTTCTCTCTGTGTATTGGAAATTTCCTTTTCACATGCAGGCCTTGAAATCCCCAAAAGGCATTAAATTATTGTGAGTGAGATTGAGATCCTGAAGAACTTCTCACATAAACAATATTTTTATTAAAGATTTACATAAGAATATGCTCAGCACATCTGATTTTCCCATTTTTTTGTAGACACATCAAGTCAACCATTCCTGTTGCCCAATTTCAAATATATTTCAAATATATTCAAATATTTCACTCTGGATGTTATCAGTCTATACAAAAATAATCATAATATGGCAAGAGAAGGGGATTAAGATAAATAATAAAAATTTGATGAAAGAAAAATTATTGAAAATTTTGTTCCTATTTTTAATGCAATTTTTCTTGCCCAAGAATATGCCCAAGAAAAAGTCTCATGTTAAGATTTATATAATAAGATAATAGAAGAGTAAATTCAGGGTGATAAAAGAACACTTAGTATGAAATAATAAATGTATCAAGAGGACACCATTCAACAAAGAAGAAGTAAAAAATAATGGATTAAAAATACAAGGTAAATTTAGTAAAACTTCAATTATTTTAATAAATTTGCTCATTCAACCCACCTGGACCTTCTGGTTGGTGAATACAGGATTTGGTTTGAATTATCTCAGTAAAAAGAGATATTTTTGGTGAAAAGTCTTAATTTAGGGTCATGAATCCTTGACCAACCTTTCAATGAAGAAACTTTCCCTAATATCCAACCTAAACCTCCCCTGGTACAACTTGAGGCTCTTTCCTCTCATCCTGCCCCTTGCTGCTGGGGAAAAAAAAGATCCAAACAGGCTCAGGAGTGGATCCAAATCAACTTTTCCCAAAGGAAGAGTCAAGGAGCGAGGAGCACCACGACCTCAGTGGTGCAACCTTGGTGGCAAATCACCTGGGTGCTTTAAAAAGTAAAATATTGAAGGTTATTTCTATCCAATAAAGCCATTGCTAATTTGATCCATCAGCTCTGTGGAATCCAAATTACAGACCTGTCCCAGCCCAGGAAAATTCAAAGTAATGCAATTATCCTTTTAGACTATATAAAGCCTCCCATCACCATGGCATCCAGATTTATCCTTTCTTAAATAGACACCTTCACCTCAGATGTGCATCAGAGAGAAACTTCTGCACTTGACTTTCTCAAAATTACTCCCTGGAAATATTTTTGAAATTTCATGTGTGGCTGGGTAGGTTTCATTGG
This sequence comes from Fringilla coelebs, assembly GCF_963513975.1. Classification (NCBI taxonomy): domain Eukaryota; kingdom Metazoa; phylum Chordata; class Aves; order Passeriformes; family Fringillidae; genus Fringilla; species Fringilla coelebs. The sequence goes on from NC_140036.1 coordinate 23,572,785, forward strand.
CACCTTCATTTCTAAAGATTAAAAAACCCAAATTAACAAACCCCAAAGGAATTTTATTTGGTTTTGAGGGTTTTTAGACACAGAAGAAGCAGGAATTACATGGCCAAATCTACATCAAAAGTGAATAAATTTTCCATGATGTCCAATCTAAATCTCCCTGGCACAATTTCCTCTCATCCAGTCTCTGGTACCTGGGAGAAGGGGTCAGCCCCCAGCTGGCTACAACCTCCTTTTGGGAACTGTAGGGAGCAAATGTCAGTAGAAGTATTGAAAACAATCCCACAGCCTTCTGTAGCCAAGGAGATGTTATATCAGCTCCAAAATCAGTTCTGTAATCATAAATATAGAATAAATTTTATGCTTCCTATATATTTTATATATATTAATATCTATAATGTAATTTAAAAATAATTTAAAATAATTTAAATAAAATTTATAAATATATCAATTTTGGATCCATTATCAGCACCATTCTCTAAATGATGCCTAAAGTTTAAGCCACTTTTATGAGAATATTAAAAAAACCATCACACAGCAAAATTCCAACTCGGGAATGGACACGTGGACGCTTTGGAATAGAATATGGAATGGAATATGTGGACATTTTTGTTCAGGGATTCAGGACAATAATAAAGATATATTTTGATATTTGAATACAACAAGATCATAGGATGGCTTGGGATTGGGAGATCTTAAAGACCACTTAATTCCAACCCATTCCATGGGCAGGGACACCTTCCACTATCCCAGTGTGCTCCAAGCTCCATCCAGCCTGGCCTTGGGCACTTCCAAGGATGGAAAAAATATTGTTTTAATTCAACAAAGACATCCTGAAAACCAAAAAGTACATTTGAGTACCAAACATGGTATAATTAAACAGGGTAAAGATGGACAAATATTAATCCTTTTCTTATCCTACTCCATCCACAATGGTTTTCCTTAATCCCTGGACTAAAACTGGTTTTAATGCAGATATTCAGGTGCTGCTGGTAAGAATAATACCATCAAAAACATTTCCACGTGGTATTCAGAGCTAAACAGTTTTGGGTCAAAAAATACCGAGAATGAAGACAACAATTATCCCAAAGATCCAACTGGAAATGAAGTTCCCTAAAAATCCAGAGGTGGCAGTTTGCTCTTGCTGATAAGAGTGGAGCACGTGGCTGGAAAAACTCTGCAGTGCAAAAGCCACATCATAACGAGAGGTGTTTGGCAGAGGATGAGAAGCCTCTTTCCCCCATCCTGGAAAAAAATTTAAAAAGCAAAACATTCCCAAAAATATCCTCATGTGAGCTGTGCCTGGTCTGGATTGCTGAGTGCAGCTGCAGTGCCGTGAGGTTCAATTCTGACAAGAAAAATAACCAAAAAAATGGACTAATACAGGTAATTTTTATGTTTATACCTGTGCGAGTTTAGGCCACCTCAGAACTCCCTGGTTAAAAGGTACAAAAGAGCTGCTAATTTAATGTGGGTCCATGGGATCCAGACAGCCCCAGAACCACAGCTCCTCTCAAGCTGGGTTTAAGGATAAATCAGCAACTCTTCTTAACCTTCAGTATTTATTTGCAAAGCTTGCTGGAGTGTAAAATGGATAAAGATGAAGCTCCCATAAAACTTGTGAGTTGAAGAAAGGGAGAATCAGGAAAATAATTGGCTATAAATATGCCATATGGATTTTTTCCTCTTTCCTGGAGGATTTTTATGGGTTTGGATGAGCTCATGACAGATAAAATTGAGAAATATTCCCCTCACACTTACTTGAGGGGAGAAAAAAAAAATCAACCCAAAAAATTGTTCAAGGAGTAAATAGAAGCAATCCCCAAAAGCCATAACAGCAGAAGGATTGCTTAATAACCTCCATGGATTTTAGATCTTTCCACATCACTTTGCCAGGCAGCACAATCCCCAGCCTTGCTGGTATTTCAGGATGCATCTCCTCAGTGGAGCCAGTGGTTCAGAGGAAATTTTGGGGGCAGGAGAAGTTTGCATGTCCAGTTTTCCTGTGCAGGGGAGGCACAGCTGGAGGAATCCCTGCTCTTCATGATCCTCAGCTCCTCACCTACTGCACCCCAAAGGGAATTTAAATAAATTAAAACAACCTCAGTGGTGCAACCTTAGTGGCAAATCATGAGGGTGCTTTAAAAAGTAAAATATTGAAGGTTATTTCTATCCAATAAAGCCATTGCTAATTTGATCCGTCAGCTCTGTGGAATCCAAATTACAGACCTGTCCCAGCCCAGGAAAATTCAAAGTAATGCAATTATGTTTTAATTTAAACAGTTAAAAATCCTAATTGCAAGGAAATCTCAGTTTTTAGTTCAATCTAACCCTACTGATCTGAGTGATCCTAGGTTTAAGCCAGGAAATCCTTATTGATCAACCCCCTGGCAAGGTGAAGAATTTCCACACAGGGAAATGTCCCAAATCCTCTGTCAGCACCACAGAGGAGATGCCAGGTGCTGGGATGAGTTTGGGAGTGGCAGCATAAAGAAATACCCAAAATCTTCCAGCCTTGTGAAATACCCAAAAGGAAACACATGATAAACCCAGAATCATGCTTAATTAGCAACCAGATTAATCTATAATTCTTTCATCCAATTAGATCATTGTATAGAGAAAAAAAAAGTTCAATTTCTGCAATTATTAGGGAAAAAAAAGTCACATTTCTGCAAGTCAAAGAGTGAAGGCAAAAATTCTTGCAGGATTTCCAGTCCCTCCAAAAAGACGCTAAAATTATCTGACTTTCAATTAACAATTTTACAGGAATCCAATCCAAGACCTGGGACCTTGGGAGAGATGATTGCTCCTGGTTTTCACTGAGGTTCCTTAAATAGTCCCCTCAAAACTAAACCAAAATCGAGATATAATAAAAACTATTATAATAATAAAGCTGGGATATTTGGAATTGCATCATTTGAATGCAGCAGTTACCACTTGAGCAGGTCCAATATTAAATAAATAAATAGGGGGGAAATTCCCTCACAGATTGATCCCCATCCCAATCAGCTTTGAGAATGGCAAACTGGGGAAACTGGTGGAGATTTAAACACTGGGGGATCATGGAATTACAGAATGGATTGGGTTGGAAGGGACCTTAAAGCTCTTCTCATCCCAACTGCTCAATGTTTCCTTGTCAATCCATAAAAATCTCTGCAAGAGTGGCCAGGAAAAGGTTGGAATATCAGTGTTTCCACAGAAAAGAGGGAAAAGAGAAATAAAAATCAGCAACAACTAAAAAACTTTGCCAGAATATTTCATTTCATAGAGGTTTTCCCCTTTTTTTCATGGTAAATTAAATATTTTCATCCTCTAAAGTTGCAGTTCCCATTATTCATGAGGGGGTTTCTTCCTGCTTTTCCGACTTTGATTGTCTTTTTTGGCTCAGAAAATTAAATTTCATGGAGTTGGTCCTTATAGATTGAATGCTTTGTGCTAAACAAATGGTTCTAGTATTTGCTGGTGCTTTCAATAAATTAGAATTTGATGCTCAAGCCAATATTGAGCTGACACAAATTAGATTTACCAAGCAAATTTTTCCCCCAAATATCATCTTATCGAACAAGGGCTGTATTTTGCACCTGTCAGAAAATGTTTATTGCTTTATTTCATTAGCATGGCCTGTCAAGCTTTAATTTTAAATTGCCTGGCAGAACAGAAAAGACATTTTGCTAAGAGAGAACTCACTTTTCACAGTAAGAAACATCAGTTAATAGGGAATGAAGCATCACTGGGTCTTCAGGGTAAATTTTTTATTTTTTAGCTACTTGGACCACAATTTTGCCCAATTATTTAAGTGCTTAAAATCCAAGTGGAGGCAGGTTTGTGTGACAGAACTTGTCAAGTCTAAATCATAATAATATAATTAATAATTATCATCACCTCTTTTAAACCAGACAGATTTTTCTGTTCTTGCTGTGTTGGAAACATTTTCCTCCAGAAGTCGGGGGTTTGCTGATATAAAGGAAAGATCAAAACAAACATGGGAACAAATTTGTAGATGCTGCTGCTACAGGAAATTTTTCATTTTAATAGATGAACAAAAATGCCTTTAAAATCAATTTAAAATAGCAGAAGCTTCACAACATATCTGCACAACTCATCACGTCCAAGAGGGAACGCCAGATTTTCAGTGTTCAAGAAGTCTGCTTTTGGGAAAGCTCAAATTTCTTATTCCTGCTGCCTGAAATCCACCTTTTCCATTATTTTTGAGGTCTTCTGCAAAGAGCAGAGCAAAGGGATTATTCACAGGGAGCATCCCACCAGGTCAGGAGCCTCCTGGGACCTTTGCCACCTGTAGGGGATTTCTGGCACCACCAACACCTACACAGCTTTGAGCTGAGCCTAAAGTATCCCTGTAACACCCCAAGGGGCTGAAAACTTAATTTGAATTTTAGCATTCCTGGTCAAAAGCCCCATGTGTGCCCTAGAAGGGAAATGCAGCTCTCCAGCACGGTGTTATCAACTTCGGGAATTTACACAGGCCAAAGTCACAGCTCCTCTCAGGGTGCAAAAATAGAAAAATTTGGGTTTCAGCAACCAAAATACCTGAAATTATCTGAGTATTTTAGACCACAAGGTCTCATTTCCATGAATTGATGATGGTTGATCACTAAAAAACAAAATCTATTCTCCATAAATGTTACACTTGATGGGAACACCACCAAAAGCCGTCATTAACTCGCGAGGTTTTGATTTCACCCCCAGCACCGCGCCAGGCGAGTTTGACTTTTTGCTGCTAATTTTAATTTCTGCCTGTTTGCATCTCTTTAAAGCCCAGCCAGATCTGCCTCAGACACAGCATTCTCCAGGCTGCCAGTCATTCCCTGCTCCTAAAGCTAATTGGCAGCGCTTTTTGGAAGAGAAATGCTCCTCAGAAACACCCTTCAGATATTTGTTCTTCAGAGCTCATCACCAGCTTTATACTCATCAAGTACCAGAGATTTGGGTATAAATTAAATGAAATTGCAGCCCTAAAAGGCTGCTTAGACCACACCAAGCTCACATGCAAAGATCAAATTAGATCATGCTCTTCCTGTGTTTTCCAGCCTTGAAAACCCAAAATCTGGTCAAAATTTTTAGGGGAGAGGCAAAAAAAGATAAAAATACTCCTCAAGCTGAGGAAATATGGCCAAATTCTTCCTCCAATATAGTTGACTTGCTTATTATTTTTTTTAAATTCATCTGCACATGGACAGCAATGCCCAAAATCAGGACCCCCTCAGCCCCATTGCATTATTATGTAAAATTTTTAATGAAAAATTTATTACGAAAATAATCTCTATTTTGTATCCTGCACATCTCAACGTGCAAAAACCTCTTCTAAAAATACATTGATGTTATTTACTAGTGTTTCTAAAGTTTAATCAACCAACCAGCAAACAGTGGTGTTCACGTTTTAATAATGAAGGCAAATAATTTCTTTTTACTCCCAAATCCTTAAGGATCCCCAGATTCCAGGCTGTGCCACCCTGCTGCTGTCCACTTATTTTTATTTTTTTGCTAAACCCAAGATTTTCATTAGATCTGCTTGCAGGGAGGCAGGGCAGGAAAAAAAAGGATATTTACAAGGAGCACAAGCATTTTATCATTTTTCTGATCCCACTTTTTATATTAAATTCTAAAGCTGGGCTTGCCCTGCCAGGTGGGCTGGGGCTGGAGCGTTTTGCTGGCAGTGTTGGAGGTGATAAGAGAATCCTGGGGTTTAATCTGGATCTGATCCCCACACTTCTCCTGGCAGTGTCCAGGCTGATAAGGACTGATAGGAAAAGGAGGTTTCAGCAGGATCTCCTGGCTGTTGACTGCGTTTGCTCCCAGCCTCCATCAAATTCCCATCAAATTCCCATCAAATTCCCATCACATTCCCCCTTAGCGCTGTCAAACCGCGACCGCCCGAGGCGGGAGCCGCCACCTCCTCAGCGAGTGCCACCACTTATCCCAAGACCTGTGACATGGAGCTAACTCTACCTGCAGGAACAACATCCTCCTAAATCTGTCACTTTGCTGTGGATACACCCAAGTGGCCAATGATGGAGTGGGGAACCAACAGGAAAGGCAAAGGCGTTTCCCTCCAGAGGGAGCAAAAGATTCGCTGCCGGCCCCTTCCAACCCTCCTCGGAGCTCTGGGGAAGCAAGATTGCTTAATTCAATGATCAAACAAATGATCCCATTGGAAAGGGCTCCCTGTGCTCTGATAAGACTGGCCCAGAAATTTAATTCCCTAATTCGATCAGGTGGCGCCTCGGCCGCCGCGGTTTTCGGGGACGGATTTAGAGGGCACCTCGTTTGAGGGCAATTTGAGAGAAGCAGAGTTGACACGGTGTCAATCTCTTGCCAGGCTGAGTGGCATCTCCCAGGAAAACAATTGAATTTAGGGATGCAGCCTGCTTGTTTTAATCTCCTCTCTCTCACCAGGCTAAAATGCTCTTTTACATAAGCAGCAAATACATTCAATATTTGATGATGTGCAACTGAAAATTTGTCCTTCCCCAAGGAAAATAACTCCAGGCTTTTTAAAAAATGAGGACTGGAAGCTCAACCATTTTCCCCAAATGAAAGGTCATACCAGCCACTGCTATCCTAAATTTGATTTATCTCCTCGATTTTATAAAAACCCTTAACTTCACAAAACCTTTTAGGGTAGGACACAGAGATTTGAACAGAGAGATTCCTCAGAGATAGAAAATCCCTCACTTTCAGATGCTTCCCACAGGAAGAATGGTCTGTGCCATGTTCTTTCCTGATGAGCTTTGTAAATTGTGCAGTCAGTGCTTCAGGAGACTTTCAGAGTAGAAATTAACTCCTAAAATAAGTTGGATATATATATATATATAAATTAAATCTTTATACAGCTGCAAGGATTGACTGAAAGAACAAATAGTCCTATTATTTTATATATATCTATATATATATATAAGTGTATATATAGATAGATATATATACACATGAATGTGACTAACAGGAATAATCCAGACCTATGGGAAGGATATATAGGAACACTCAATTTCCAAATCTCCTGACATCCATACAGCTTAAGTATATTTATTTAACATCATAGTCATGATGCACAATCACAGCTGAATGCCTTCTGCTGTAGTACAACACCGACTTGAATTCATTCATTAACTTTATAGAAGGTGCAAAAATATTAAATAAATTTCCCTTTTTTAGGCTGAGCTGTTATATAAGGACTGCAGCCTGACCTGACTAAAATAAATTATACATCTAGCAGGAAATGACTGTCCATACCATGAAGCCCTTGGATTTTGCTCACTGTGAGGACCCTGGGCTCAGCAGCCTGTGATGTTAAATGTTCAGACAGACTGATGGGACAGTTTGTGGCTCATCATTTCCATGTCAGGGGACATGTTCAAGTGCAGGTGTGGAGACAAATGACACTTGGAACTCCCAGCAGAGAGGCCACACCATGTCCTTTAAGAGTCTGCCAAGAAATCCGAGGTGTCACCTGTTTGCCATTTCTAGAAGGAATTTCTAGTTTAAATATCAAATATCCCCACGGCTCCTACAAAATTCCTGGAGAAGCTGTGATTATCTCCAGAAAAAAAAAATGAAATATTTCCTTGCAGAAGGTGCATTTGGGTAGTTTCAGAAGGCTGATGGTGGCACTGAGGAGGGTTCCAAGGTGGTTTTCAGCTGTTGGACACCTGGACACTGGTACAGGTACGTGGAGGAGAAAGGCAAAAATCAGTGAAAAGCAGCTCCTGCCTGCATTTTTCCACAGAGCAGCTTTGAGCCGGGTTTGGAAAGTTGGTAAAAGTAATTTTTTACTTGTTTTTCTCTCCCTTTTTAAGCAGCAAGGAGGCCAGGCCCATTTAAATTCTGCTTCTGGCTTGCAGCGTGTCTGAACACAGAGAGGTCATGGCTTGATGCTGCTACTTTGATGATGGAAGAGAATTTTATATTTTGCTCCTCCAGGTTTTCCTCCATCTTCTGCCTCTGCAAGTCGATGAGTTGATATTTCTAAGTGCACAAACACATGATTAGCATCGTTTTCTGTTCTCAGAGGCCTTTGATGCACCACAAATAAGGAATTTTGTACAAAGTTCAGCACCCAGGATCCTGCCTGACAAAACCCTCACGCCTGGCTCAGTCACACAGAGGGCTCACATGAGCAAGGAGTGGCTGGAGAGGGTGGTCAGAGGTTCACTTCTTCCACCTCCTTGGAAGAGAAGTTTTCCAGGCCCTGGGGAGTTCTACAGCAGAAGGTTTAACTTCAGCCAAGCATTAATTGAAGGTTGGATTTCAGGCTCTCTAATACAGACAGGTTCATCTGACAAGGAGTTGTGCACCAGCCTGAAAAGGTTAAGAGAGACCTTCTCAGACTTTCAGCTCCTTCCCTCCTGCTTCTGACCCCCCTTATTGTTAATATTATCTTGTCATATTTAGGAACTGTGACTCAGCCTTCCCAGAACGAAGCAGCATCCCTGAGGCTGCTGAGTAGCCACGTGGTTTGTATCCTAAACCCAAAAATCTTCACAGAAAATAAGTGGATTCTACTCAAAAAGGACCCTGAGCTTTTATTCCAGCACTGAGGGTGCAGAACTCCAGTAAAGCCTCCTCTGAGTACAGATGTGCCAAGCACCTCTCAGTTCCTCCCTCAGAGGAGCAGAGAGTCCCTGATCCTCTCAGATGTCCTTGGAAGAGGCAGGGATGACCTTTCCCAAGTTCTGGAGCAGAGCCAGGCCGAGCTGGTGGCACAGAGCTCTCCTCAGAGTGACAGGGGACAAGCAGCAGGGCTGGGACAAAAGGGACAAGGCACCTCCATCTGCTCCAGCTCGTGCTGTGCTGCTTGAAATGGATGAGGGGAGAGAAGATATTAATGCTAAGAGCCCTGGGAGACGGGGTGCATCCCAAATCCCCACACCACAGCACACATCACACATTGTTTCCAGCACTGTAATTATCTGATAAAGCTGTTAAGCAGCCCCCTGAGGTGCCATAAAGAATTCATACTTCCCACCAAAGCAATCGCAGATATTAGTCAGCAACTGGATGCTGCTTTGGGGGGAGGGGGGAAATAATATCAGGAGAGTCATTTCCTTTTATTTCTGAGAAACTTAAGGTTTGTGATGGCAGGATGAGCTGGCTGCACTCAGCTCTGCTTCAGAAATACACAACTTAGGGTGAAGAGAGAGGACCAAACATTTCACATGTGCACAAGGGTGGGGGTCTCACATTTGCCTGCACCCCACACTGAAACCTTATTAAGTGAAAGAGAATCAAGTTTCTATGGATTGACCCCAAAAGTGAATTTAGAGTTCAAGACCAGGCTGCACAGGGCTTGGAGCAACCTGGGATGCTGGAAGGTGTCCCTGCCCATGGTAGGGGTGGCACTGGATGGGCTTTAAGGACCCTTCCAACCCAAATCATTCCATGATTCTGTGAGTACAGAAGTCCAAGTGTAGACATAAGATCCCCAAACCTCAACTGCTTTGTCAGTTAAAGAAATAATGGGAAATGAATAATGAGACAAAGGAAAAATTGCAATTACAGCTACTTCAGACTGGAACAAACCCACCCTAGAGAATAAACCAACTGCACTTTGAGGAAATTCCTGTCTGAGGGAGCTTGCAAGGCACCACCCAGGCACTGCTCATGGAGGGTGCTGCAGCACCTTCCTGACCTGCTTTGTCCAAGCAGCAGCACAGCTCCAAGCAGAGCTTCCCTGGGGCTGCTGCCTGGGAAAAGAGGGATGGACTGTTTCAAACCTGGATCTGGAACAGTTCCCAGCTCAGGGATGGGTTTCTGGACCAAATTTCTCCCTGAAGCACCGTAATGAACCTCAAGAATTAGAAATTTTTGACCCAGGAAAATCAAATATCTTGCAAAAATCCATTTTCACTGAGCCAAAGATTCCCAATTCTTGAGGTCAGAGTCTGTCAGCAAGCAAGTCTAAAATTCTCAGCACCCAGGGCTCCCACACCCAGGTTGCACATCTGCCCCTGTGATGAGGCTGCTCCAGGAGGTGTTGGGACACGCTCGTGGATCTGCACTGGGATCATTGCTGTGTGCCAGGGAAACACCCACCCCAGGTGAGCCCTTCCCAAAACTGCTCAGCAGCCCAGCTGGACACCCAGAGGGACACACCTCCAGCTCAGTTCTGGTTTATCTTCCATTTCTGAAGTGCCAATATTGACACAGCTACAAACACCCATCTCCCTCCTCACCTTCAGCAGGCAGCAAACACAGGGGGTGACTTTGAGCCTTGTTTACCAGGGAGACCAATTTCAATTCTCCTCTCCACTCGTCTTTTATCTCAGTTTCTTCCCTCGTATCCATATTTACCCTTTGCTCTGGCACGACAGAGATGTGTTAATGTATAATTAATGTGCATTAAGCACCGCTCTGCAGGGGCCTCACAACCCACACTGACCCCAAAGGAGCCTTGCTCCCCCTATTTCCAACACCCCCATTGGAATAATAAACCTGGGTTTGATCTTCCTTTCTAATTTTTCTTTTTTTTTGGGACCAGTTTTGATCATTCCAGCAGTCTCTGGTCGTTTTAAAGTGGTTCCTGCACCCAAACACTGTTTTGGCCCCAGCAGAGTAACTGCAGCGTGCTGCAAAAACAGAGCTGCAAAGCAGCACTAAAACATTCTGAGCTATAACATTTACACTTGTATTTTATCATTTCACATATGGAGACATCACCTAATTGTCAATAGACTCACAACAATTCTCATCCAGGGCCTCACCCATAGCTCCTCAGAGTCAGTGAGACCATTCTATTGCCTCCAAATGGCTTTGGATCACCCCCAAAAGGGAAAAAAAACCCACCAAGATAAATTGCAAATTGTCTCATTAACTCCTCCAAATGTCTTTTGAACCATTTCCAGAAAAATAAATGAAGGGGAAAAAAAAAAGTAGTCAAGCACTCCAAGAACACGACTGGAGTAAAAGGAGAAATAAAAATAAAAACGCAGCGCCCAGAGTAGTTTCAAAGTTGTACAAGAGAAAATATAATCACATATTGCAACTGACTGCTGAAAGCCAGGGAGGACAAACCCTGCCACGAGGCTGCCCCTGACCCCTTTCTGTCTCACCCCTCAGCCTCTGCTCGCTGTGGTTGGGGCAGGATCCACAGAGTCATTATCAGCAATAACCGCGCTTCTCCCCATCTGCACCCGCTCCGAGCCGAGCAGGGAAATAAAACAGGAAAAACCCAACAAAACCCCACAAAACAGTTCCATAACAGATGTGAGTTCTCATTGAAACTGCCATTTTTCTGTCCCTAGAAGTCTTTGTTTTACTCGGAGCATGTGGACTCACAAAGTTTTCTTTCACTCAAGTACGTAAAAAAATTCCTTGCAAGCCAAATACAACAACAACAATTAAAATCTATATTAAGTTCCCAATTCCAAAAGTTTTCAGATGGAAGGAGCCTAAAAAAAAAAAAAAGGACTGGATGAGGCACTTGGGGCCAGGGTTTAGTTGAGGTGTTGGGGCTGGGTTGGACTCAATGGTCTTGAAGGTCTCTTCCAACCCAGGGATTCTGTGAATTCTGTGAAATATCTGTAAGAATCCTGCCTTGAGCTTAGAATTCATCATCTGGGGTGCAGCAAATGCTCTGGGTATCTGTGATTTTCCCTTTCTCATATGCCTTGAATTGGTTCATTTGAACCCATCTCAAAGCAAAAATATTAATGCCAAAGTCCTGAATATTTCCTGTTCACTGCTGAAATAAAATCCTCTGCTGGGTGGTGATTATGGGGCCTGATTGCCCTGGTAATTCCAATATCTGCTTCCCTTAATTTCCAATTCTCCCACCAAATAAAGCCCAGGACAAGGGAGGAGATTCATTAGCATTACTAAATTAAAATTATTCCAACAATCCACGGTTGCATCCTGCTGGATTTCCCATCTAACCAAGCTTTGTTCTCCAGCTTTTCCCTGTTTGAGGAACAGATTGTGCCAACCCCACGTCGTGGCTCCCCAGAAGGGGAGTTCAGAGAGAGGATCAGTCCTCATTTGTGACTTCAGAGGTTCTGATAGAAAATTGAGTTTTGTGATTTTGAGGGGGGAGAAGTCTCATAAATGCAGCAAAAAAATTATTCTTAGTTTTCTATATTGTAAAAAGTCTGTAATGTTAAAAATATTGCAGAACAAAAGCATGGAATAGGAAATGCAGCTGTTTACAAAATACAGAGCAATTTCTGATTGCTTGTACTCCATCAAAAAACAAGATATTGTGATGAAAAATCCCCCAGTTTAATCACACATCCTGAGGTGATATCCCTGCATTTTCTGCTGTGTCAGGGTGAATAATTCCATTCCATCCAGATAAGATTTGCAATACAGTTTGAATTTCTCAGCGCATTCTTCCCTTCTCTCCACAATGCTTTAGAGCCCAAAAATAGACATTTACCACAGAGAGCCAAAAAAAGCAGAAAAATACACACCAAGCTGACCAGTTTTGGAAATTAAGCCAAGATATTTTATATTTTCACCTCTTCAAAAATTTATTCCTACATCTGTTACCCACAAAAATACACATCCAAGTTTCACTCCTCAAAAAAAGATAAATAAAGGGAGAATTTTTACATGATGATTAATTCATGCCACAAAAACCCCAGGAATATTCAGGAGGTTCTGGTGTTTCCTTCTCTTCCTGAATAACTGGGGACTTGACCTGATGCATTTCCAAAGGACAGCCTTAGCTCCCACTCCAAGATTCCTGACCAATTCCAATTTCTCCTCCAAGAATTTAGGAAGAAAATCCCATTTTCAAAAGTTATCCTAGAGAAGACTCCAGAGAATGATTTCAGCCATTAGAGAACATAATTACTGCATTTTTTTTAACCCTGTTCTTTGCATGGAGCTTGGCCACAGGCTGGAATTTATAAATTAAGTGTTCATCACCACCATAAATGCACAAAAATAATAATTATTTCTTTTTCCCCTGAGGTGCAGCCAGCTGTCCCTGTGGAAGGGACACAGAGCAAGACCACAGCATCATTGAGAAAACTTGGAAAAAATCTCCCAGACCATCAAATCCAACCATTCCCAGGGCTGCCAAGGCCACCACGGCCCCATGTCCCAGGCACCACACCCTGGTGGATTTTAGATCTCTCCAGGAATGGGAACACTGTCAGCTCTCAATCTTCTTTTTCTGCCTGGGTCAGGGTCGGGATTGAAAGCACTCAAGATGGTATTTCATGTTCAGACTCAGATGTTTATAGTTTATTATCTATATTACAGAATTACAGGTTCTGAGTTCTGCAGCACTTCAACAAACTAAACATGGAGCCCCATCTGTCTCTCTCCAAGGCCTTTTAAGGATAAACTGTCCAATTAAGAAATGACACCTCAATTAGTTTTACTTTTACCCAATAACCAACCAGCCATGGCTGCAATGGGGACTTTTTATCCAATTACACAAAACCACCCAAACCCTGGGAGAAGGTGGAGGAGGAAGGTGGAGGAGGAAGGTGGAGGAGGAAGGTGGAGGAGGAAGGTGGAGGAGGAAGGTGGAGGAGGAAGGTGGAGGAGGAAGGTGGAGGAGGAAGGTGGAGGAGGAAGGTGGAGGAGGAAGGTGGAGGAGGAAGGTGGAGGAGGAAGGTGGAGGAGGAAGGTGGAGGAGGAAGGTGGAGGAGGAAGGTGGAGGAGGAAGGTGGAGGAGGAAGGTGGAGGAGGAAGGTCCAGCCTCTGCCCCAAAACCTCCACCTTGCTTTCTATCCATCACTACATTCTCAACCCTTAAACTCTGAGTTTCCCACCCTGTGACATCACACACTTCTACCCAAACTCCACACCCACAATCCCAGTTCCATCATTCCATTCGGGAAGCTTCTCCACAGCCCCAGGTCAATGCAGTGTTCTCTGGGGGTCAGTGCCTGGCAGCACAGACAGTCTGGAATTCTCAGTGACCAGGGTTCCATCTGAGCACCACTGCCCTGGGCAGCTGGGCCAATGTTGGACACCACTTTTGGTGAGGAAAACTCATATAGAAGTTCCTCCCTCTGCCACATGTTGAGGCCACGCTTGGCACCTCAGCAGCCTTTCCAAACCAAGTGTTTTGTGTGTTTTCCTCTTCTGTGTAAAAGCAGAAAAGCCCAGAAATGCAGGAAATATAAATGGCCAAATAAAAAAAGGAAACCTATTCAGAGTCTGCACTGAACCACACTCCAGGGAACTTGTAACTGCTTCTCAGGAGAGCTGGGTAAAATATCTGTATGGAGCACGTCAGGAGGAATTACCAGCACTTATTTATGGCTATGTCACCCAATCCTAACATTTATCCACTTTATGTCACAGCTTCACTTTTAATTTGATCATCCTCCTGATTTTCTCCACATCCCAAAGGCCCTGGGGGCTCTTTAAAAATAACACATTTATTGAGCCCAATTCACAGGGAAACACCCCAGATAAATCCAGGCCAGCAGTAAATAACCATTGGCTTCTTCCCTCAGATGCTACAACTGCATTTATCCCACTCCCAAAAGTCCCAGGCTGCCTGTCCAATATCTCCATTTTCCACTCCTCAGTCCCAGTGGCTGCATTCCCTTCTACTGGGCTTTATTTTTGCACCATTTTTGCACTAAAATGGCTCAATTCAAAGGCAGGATAATTTGTGCTTCATCAGGATCCCAAAGAACACCAGTTTAAATTTAAAAAAAAAAAAAAAAATCAGTTTTGCCAGTGACAAAGAACAGATGTTCTTCAAAATTTTATCAAAGATTACTCCTGTTTTGAGCAGCTGAGAGAAGGTTTAACAAATAATTTCTGACATCAAATTCCTTGTCAGCACAGGCAATCCCAAAACATGTTTGAGACACTGAGGTAAAGATAAAGATCTGCAAAGTACTCGAACCTCAATTCTCCTCCTTCTTCACACAAGAGGATGTGGGTTTGGGGGGTTTTTTATAGCAAGAAAAAAATGAAATTAAAAATAAAAAATATCAAACAAGACCAAAAATCTGGCGCCAGCTTATTAAATATTCAACCAGTCTGGCCCAGCTGCATGTGTCTAACTCAGTCTGGCAAGTTTGCTACTCTCTGAAGAGAGATTTATTTTTGCATTAAACATGCGCTCAAAAAATTAAGTTCAAGGGTTTGACAGGCGAGTTTGGGGAGTTTAGCAGGGGATTTATTGGCCTGAAGTTGTTGCCACCTGACTTCCATGGAAGTTTCTCACCCATCCTCTCCAGAGGGATTTTTCCACACCTGACCTCCAGTCCCTGGGAATAGAGGCTCTCTCTAGAGCGTGGCTTTTCCCTTTTGTGCAACAAATCTGCCATTGGATTAAAGATTTTTTTAAGGAAAAAAGAGAGAGAAAATTGTATTTTAATGGATTCTTTTCCTTCAACAAGACATATAAAAATAGTTACCTTGAGCATGAAGTGACTATAAAAGCAGCTGCCATCATTTCATTTGCTTTTAGAACCTTCCTCCACACGTGATGTCACATTTTGCACATTAAAATAAAACCTGCTTGTACTGAAACTTCTCAGACAGCTGGGTGGTGTTCTTGGGACAGGGTTGGCTCCCCACATTCCCAAACCCTTGTTTTCTTTGATTTCTCAAGGGCAGCAGAGGTCCTACAATCTCATCATAAAAACCATATGAACTGAGTGAGAATAATAGGAAAAGAATTTCAAATTAAAAACAGTGTTCAGCTTGGATCTTTTTCCTTGGGTGTATTAAGGGATTTTTATTGGGGTTTTTTGGTAGGTTTTGGCCATTTTTATTTTAAATTGAGGATGAGGTGCAAAGCGCTGCTGGTAAGTAATTTACATATCGACACTAAAAACAAAAAATTCTCAAAAACCAGCACAAACCCAACTAATGCCATTAAATCAAGCCTTAATTAAGTGACAAAATCAGGACACCTGGGCCAGCAGAGTGACCCTGAGTCCCCACGCAGCCCCAACACCCCTGGGACAGGAAAATGCCTCATTCCCACTGGGTTTTGCCTGGCAGATGTTGAGTCCTTCCCTTGCCAGGAAAATCAGCATTCCCCCAACAGCTCTGCACAGGGAGAGCAGCATCCCCTGGGCCCCGACAGAACAGACCCCAGCATGGCCATGGAGGGCCCAGGTAGGAGCTCTCCCAACTCAGAAATGTCAAGAAAGTCCCAAAAGTAGTCATTCAACACCTCAAAGCTGTGTCATTACCATGACATCAGAAATAACTCGATTATTCACCATTCACCCACAGCAGCTTCACTGAGACAAATCCATTTCCAAGGCTGGAGTGGGATAGTCTGTCAAAAGATTGGATTTATTCCTCAATAACCTCAGATTAAATGGGTTTACAGCAGTTTATTTGTAACAATTATATTAATTTTATTTCCAAGCCTTAGTTTTTTAATATACTTATATTATATATAAACACAGATATATTTCTATATATGCTAACATACTGAGGAGGAAGATTCAGACATTGTTTTCCTGAGCTTATTCAAACTATCATTTCAAGATTTGCAGGAAATAACCCAAAATTAAGTTCTCTTCTTTCCTCTATTAAACCATACAGGTCATTGCCCAGTAACTCCCAAACCTACTGACTTTACATTGCTCTCCAAAGCTCTGGATGTTGCATGATTTCCCTTAAGAAAGTGGCTTTAAATTTAAATTGCTCTCCAGTGCTCTGGATGTTGTGTGGTTTCACTGCAGACATGAAAAGATGATTTGTTTCCATATATAAAGAAACCCCTTTAAATTATAAAGGGGAATTGTCACTAAGTGCCAAATGCTTTTGGTAATGCTTTACTCTTCCTTTTTTGCTTTACCTTCTTCTTGACTTTATCCTGACACTTCCTTTCTCTTTACCTGCCAGAACTTTGGAATTTCTTGTGTTAGTGAGGCTCAAGTTTAACCAGAGTTAAATGTTGATGTGGTAATGGAGACAAAGGTCCACCAAAGCCCAACCTTGATGAAAGAAGGTGTTGGTGACCAGGAAGGATGGGAGCCCTCAGGGCAGTGGGAATTGATGATTTTTGGCCAAGACAGGTCATCTCCAGCTCACCAAATTCTGAAACTAACGTGGAAGGACATAAAAAATCCTCCTGTGACAGAAGTGTGTTATGCCCTGCTCTGCACATCTCCTGAAGCCCAGACCTGGGCATAATCCAGCTGGAATTAAGTGTTCCTTGGAGCAAAATTTGGATTTGCTGACAGAATCATGGATTCTTTTGGGTGGGAAAAGCCCTCCACAATCACCGAGTCCAAACACCAACCCCTGTCCCCAAGTGCCACATCCTGGTCGCTTTTCCATCCCTCCAGGGATGGGGATTCCACCCCTGCCCTGGGCAGCTGTGCCAGGGCTGGACCAGTGCTGCAGTAAGGCAGAAAAATTATTTTAAAATTATAAAATTACAAAAAATCAAAATGAAAAATTATTTTTAAAATCATAAAATCAAGCCTGCTCTGGAATCACTGTCTGGCCTGTCAAGGTGGCACTGTGCAAGTTCCCATGTGGAAGCAATCCTGGTGGGAGCAGTTCATTAACACAACAATCTATTCCTGGGCAAAAACAACCAGCCCCTGGACAAACTGTTTTTACACTCTGAGAAAAAAGAAAATTGTCTCTCACAAACAACTTTTCAGCAGGTACACACCGGGGTTTGAGTGACCAATAAATACAGAATAACAACTTGTTACTGACCAATGAAGGGACTGGCAAGAGAGCTCCTGACCCATGGGAGTCACACACAGCTCTGTAAAACCGGATAAAAAGGAATTAAGTGAGTAAAGAATGGGAATTTTCTCCAATATGAAGACAAATGGAGTCTGTGTGATTTATTCCAACAGACAAGAGGAATTTTTCCTTCAATCCAACCTCATCTGGTGCAACCTCAGGCTGCTCCCTCTCCTCAGGGGCTTCCATGTGCTCAGGAGACAGGATCAAGGGGGAAACTGTGGTTCCTAAACCATTGCAGGAATATCTCCAAGCCCCCATTCCCAGCAAAGGCTGCAGCTGCTGCCTCCTCTGGAATCCCCATTCCAGCAATAATGGTTCATTGAATTACAGAGGCAGCAGAAAAGGACAATTTGTTACTGCCACCCTGATTTTTTAGTTCAGCTCATCCTGGCAGGTCTCACCAGCCACTGTTGGATGTTCCACGGGGCCACACAAACACCACAATAATTTCCAACAGCATTTTTTCCCCTCTTGCTTTTCTGTGCATAATTGCCAGGTATAAAATACAGCTCATCTTGAGCCAGCAAACCCCAGCACAGGGCTGCAGCTCCATTTATTTCTTCTATAAATAGCATTTCATAGAGTGCTCACCATGGAATTTATACCACTTTAGCAATAAAATGAAAGTGGTGTTTTGGAAACACATAAAAATGCATTTTTAATCATGAAACCTTGTAAACCTTGCCTAGAATAGTGTTAGAGACAACTTTTCCTTGCAAAAACATTGGAAGGATAAATGCTGACCAAGTCACGGGGCAGATGTTGGAATGATTGGGATTCGGAGAATGGCTCCAGACACATTGAGCTGTCTCAGCATTTTAGGGTTGAAGTTAAAAATACAAAGCAATGAATTTTGAATGTGATTATTCCACAGATGCTTCTGGGCACTGCTGGAGAAAAAAATTTTGGGCCCGGTACGGGAGGCTGATGAATGTAATTCCAGGATTTGGGATGAGGAAAACACTGCATTTCAAAGGTGGAGATGGCCTGATAGAGCCTTTCTTGGCCAAAAATCATCAATTCCCACTGCCCTGAGGACACTGATCCTCCCTGGTCACCAACACCTTCTTTCATCAAGGCTGGGCTTTGGTGGGTCTTTGTCTCTGTTACCACATCAACACTTAACTCTTGTTAAAATTGAGCCTAAATATGTTGGCACTAACACAAGAAATTCCAAAGTTCTGGCAGGTAAAGAGAAAGAAAGCAACAGGATAAAGTCAAAAAGAAGGTAAAGCAAAAAAAGGAAGAGTAGAAACCCAAATACATCAAATTCCTTATCATAAAGCCTGTTTGCTACCTATTGCCCACAATTTTCAGGAATCAGCAGAATCATGGCAAGCTGGTTTTCTTCTTTTCCTAACAAGTGAAATAAAACCCAAGGAAAGGATTGAAATGTGATTAAAGTCAAGGAAATTAGTGAGGAATATGACAGGGACAAAAGGAAGACAGGCTGTAATCCTTGGCTTCCAGAGTGCATGAAACTTGAATCCATTGTCTTCATGGGAAGATTGAAAAAACATGATTTTAAATTAAATTCTGAACACCAATGAACTCCTTTGGCCCAGACACCTGCACTTAATGGATGTATTTTTTTAGGGGAAAAAAGAAAAAACCTGAAACCCAAGAAATTTCCATGAGGGAATCCACAGCT
The DNA here is from genome assembly GCF_963513975.1 of Fringilla coelebs. NCBI lineage: Eukaryota > Metazoa > Chordata > Aves > Passeriformes > Fringillidae > Fringilla > Fringilla coelebs. The sequence continues at coordinate 23,592,094 of NC_140036.1, forward strand.
GTTTCCTTTGGAGAACAGAAGATCCAGCAGGAAGGGTCAGGGAGGGGTTATCTCATCCCAGGGTTGGGCTCCAGGAGAGCACTGAAGGACAGACATCCCAAATCCAGAATTCCCACCACACAGATTCCCAGCAGCTCTGCAGTAACTCCTGAGCACTGGAGGCTGGGCTGGCTCAACAAGGGCTGCTATAAATAATTCCATGGCTAATTCCATGGAAGGGCTTGGGGACAGAAGCAAGGGAATGAAGATCCAGAAGGAGCCATTCCCTGAACCTCCTCAGGGCGCCAGACGGAGGAGGTGCTGATCCCACACAAAATCCAAAGGGCAATGCATATTTTAAAGGAAAATCCACTGCAAGCACCAAGGGAAGGCTGGCACTGACTCAGGGAGCTGTGCCTGGAGCACAAAAACCAGGAGAAGCCTCATGGAGCCCGCTGAAGCCGAAGGAATCAGACATGGCCTGGGGAAGGCGACGGGAACATCAAATATTCCAGCTATAAATACCCTGCCTGCCTCTGGCAGCGACCTGGGCCACGCAGGGATAAACAGGACAAACATGGGAAGGCTTCTGGACCTCCCTCTGTGGCACTGAGCACATGGCAGAGACACAGAGCCACCAGCACACACAGGAGGAGCAGCTAAGGTGGGCTTCCCATGGGTGGGAATGTCAGTGCTGCATGGATCCCAAATTCATGGGGGAATTGAGCTGTCCTAAAAACATCACCCCAGTGCTGCAGCAGTAAGGGGAAGGTGTTGGTCTGTAAGGGAATTCTGGGTTTGGATGAGGTTTATGTCCCTTTTTTCTGTTGCACACAGAAAAGTGCACGTGAGGGGATTCCTGAGCCCACAGAATTTCCCTTGTGCTTTCAATCATGATTCCCCTCCCAATTCATTAACAATTGGAACTGCAATTTAAAATGTGCTGCATTTTGCTCAGTCGCTGGAATTTCCTGACCTTTCAGGAAGGGCCAACAGCAGACCTGCACACCTTGAAAAAGTGAGGGAAACCACTTATGCAAACCTGGACAGACCTAAGGAGAACACACCCCACCACCCCAGCTCTGAAATCATCAAAAACTCCTCCCAGATGAAATTTATAAATTAATGAAAAAATCCCTCAGTATCACCACGAGGACTAACAGGAGTTTGGTGAATTATTTACTCACAGAGCAGGAGACAAGGGAAAGCTTGCAGCAACATCAATACTTGACACATTAGTGAGTCTTTCACTTCTGCTTTATCAGCCTGCTCATGTGCTCTCAAGTTTGCTGACCCATATTCTGGGGCTCACTGAAAAGAGCAGCCTTGAAAAGATGTGACAATCTTGTCCATGTAGAATCGAATCTGGAAAGCTGAGATCTCTTTTTAACAAATCTCTTCTGCAGCCACTACAAAGGTGACTCAAAGAACAGCTGGGATTTCCTTCTGGCTCTTCCATGACACGAAGCTGTTCATTCATTCTGGGTCTTAGCCCCAGATAAAGGCATGTTTCAGGAAAATATTAGCATTTTGACATGGTTTCCACTCTAATTTTTTTAATTTATCAATGTTTCATTAACTTTCAGTCAGAGAATGTCGCGCCTCTGATCTCTTCAACAAAGGTTCGTGGAAAAACTAAAGGAGCCAAACTCATCCCTGCTCTCCTAGCAAGGAAAGATACAAAGGAAATAGATCAAACATCTTCCCTCCTCTCCATTCTGCAACACAGGAGGGATGAGGCCACACCAGAGCTTCCATGAAATCAGAAAAAGCTGAAAACGTACAATTTTTCCACAATTTTCCTATTGAAAAAACCCTCTCCCAGCAAGAATTTAGAAGTCCAGAGGGACAAAACAGTGAAAATGGGAATGCTCCCATGGATAACCAACAACCACAGGTTATTTTTCTTCCTATCTTTAAATATGGACAGCATCTCCTTCCAGACCAGCCTCGCTTCAAAGGGACAAAACCTCATTTCATGAAATCTGATGGTTTTATTCGAATTTTTCGTGTATATAGAGAGACAAATGAAAATCAGATTTTGGAGGCAGTTAGAGGAAAAAAATCCTGCATTTTCCTTGAGCCTTTGTCACTCTTTCCTGATTAAACAACTGTCAGGCCCAGCAGGGTTGAACAGTGACCACATCCCTGGTTCAGAGGGAAAAACCCCCACTAAAAAAGGCTGCTGGGGAGGAGGTGCTTGGCCCACAGATCTTTCCTGGAGTAGTTACAGAAAGGAGCCTGCTTGAGCATCTCAGGTCACCAGCAGACAATTGAGGCACAGATGTAGAAAGAACATCGAGCTTTGGGGGATAATCAGATTTATTTTTTTCAATAAGTAGAGCGTATTATTTTCAAGTGGTTAACTGAGAATAACTCTTGCAGAAGTACAATATAACAGTAATTATTCCAAAATCAATGGCACAAAAGGGTTCATTTCAAATCACGTTATGATTGCTGGATTAAAGTAGTTATTATATAATAGGATAGCAATTACTCCACCTTAATAATTTCTGGGTTTCTGAGGGTGAAAGTGATAATACAAGCTACAGCAGGTGTCAAATTTTAGATGTTGTGGAATGAATATTCCAAAGGCTGGAAAGAAACAAACAGATTAGCATATAAAAACCACAGGCATGGAAAGGAGCTAAAAATACCCAACTGCTTCACCCCTCTCCCCCTGAGCAGACATCCAGAAGCAGCTCCCTCCTGACAAAGGGCTCTGAGCACGCAGCTAAAATCACAAGGAGGCTGCAGGTTCTCATCACCCTCCTCTGAAGGAGCTTCGTGGATTCTGGGGTACTCAGCTTTATGGCCTGGGGCTCCTGAGCAGACAAGAGGGACAGGCTGAACTCCCAGATCTGCAGGATGCCCTAAAGGCACAGCCCACACCTCCAGCACAGCTGGAATTACCCTGCTTTGGGGTTCACACCCCTCTAGCACAGCTGGAACTGCTCTGCTGTGGGGTTCACATCCCTCCAGCACAGCTGGAATTGCTCTGCTGTGGGGTTCACATCCCTCCAGCACAGCTGGAATTGCTCTGCTGTGGGGTTCACATCCCTCCAGCACAGCTGGAATTGCTCTGCTTTGGGGTTCACATCCCTCCAGCACAGCTGGATTTTGCTCTGCTGTGGGGTTCACATCCCTCCAGCACAGCTGGAACTGCTCTGCTGTGGGGTTCACATCCCTCCAGCACAGCTGGAACTGCTCTGCTGTGGGGTTCACATCCCTCCAGCACAAATGGAATTGCTCTGCTTTGGGGTTCACATCCCTCCAGCACAAATGGAATTGCTCTGCTTTGGGGTTCACATCCCTCCAGCACAGCTGGAATTGCCCTGGTTTGGGGTTCACATCCCTCCAGCACAGCTGGAATTGCTCTGCTTTGGGGTTCACATCCCTCCAGCACAGCTGGAATTGCCCTGGTTTGGGGTTCACATCCCTCCAGCACAGCTGGAATTACTCTGCTTTGGGTGGAGAACTGTGGTGGTTTTTTTTCCTATTTTCCTTAGAGGAAAGATCCCATCTGTGCCTCAGGGCACCATCAGCTCCCAACAGCTGCAGCACCAAGGTAGAACTAAACACACAACTGCCTGATTAGTCTTGAAAAATCGAGTTCTCTTGGTATTACAAACTAAATGGCAAGTCCAAATGAAGTCCACCTAATTCTTAAAGAACAAATATTTGAGCCCTGTCAAGGAATGTCCCTTTGGCAAGGGAAGCAGGCCCTGAGGTTCAATGTGCAGACTTCAATACAGTTAAAGCAAGGAAATAGGAAAGTCTCTTAAAAAAGGTGAGTTTGTATCGATTGTAAATTCACTAAATGTAGTTCAACACGGGAGTTTTTGCCCAGCCCAGTCAGAACAGGGAAACACAGAGGAAAAGCAGCCCTGGGAACACAACCAGGCATGTACAGCCAGGGGGTCTGAGTGATCAGTTAACACAGGGTAACAACTTGTTATTAACCATAGAGGGATTGGCAAGAGAGCTCCTGAGCCACGGGAGTCACACACAGCTCTGTAAAACTGGATAAAAATGGGAATAAAGAATGGGCTCCTTCCACCATGAAGAAGATGGAGTCTGAGAGCTTTACCCCAATAGACACCCTGGCACATGAGCAAGCAGGGCAGCAAAACCCAGCCCAAGCCTGGGGTTAATTTGTGATCCAGTGTGAGATGTGCTCCTGCTCCCTGCACGGTCCCAGGAGCTCAGCAGGGCTGCACAGAGGTGCCAAATTCCAGCTCTCCCCACGTTCTCCAGGCTCAGGAAAAGCTGCCCTGTCCCTCCCAGCACAGCAAAAACCTCTGTGCTGAAAAGGGTTTCTCAGGGCTTTCAGCAGGGAGATTAAACATTAAAGCAGACAGCAGCGGTACAAAATATTAATGCAGCATAAATAAGCCCCTTATTATCACAAAAGCATATTAACCATTCACCTCAGCAAAATTCTTCTCTCATCTCTCTGCCTGCCTTCATCACAGCAGCTGCTCTGGCTGATATAGGCCAAGGCCTCCCAACTTCATGTGGAATTTGCCCGTGCTAAAACACTGAAAACACAACACAGAAATCTCCAAAGAAATCTCCAAAGTGCTACACAAAGCTGGCAAGTAAAGTGTATTACAGATTATTTCCCCCAGCCTAAACTGAGGTAAAACATCTGCATAAACAAAAGGTGAGGTCAGAAGGACTTCCAGATAAATATTTCTCCACTCACAGAGAAAAGCATCACAACACAACATCCAGTTACTGGGCAGCCTGAGGAAATATATTAAAGATGGTATAGAAATACCCACTCTACTGGAATAGCTTCACAGGGCAAGAGATTTTAGCAGGTCACTCCCAAAAAACAGATTCCCAAAGATCAATGGCAGCAAGAGGCCACAAATTGCCAGTGGCTTTTGAAACATTGAGCCAAGAGCCTTAAAAAAGTCCTCTAATATTGCTCAGAAATTCAAAACACTGAGTTACACTAATTTTTTCCCCTGCTCCTACACTGTTTATAATTAGCAAATTCTTCATTTGTGGGGACAGGAGGCTGATCCTCCAGCAGCTGACAGGCCCAGGGAGTTCAGCCCACCTCTGAGCAAAACACTTCATGTCTGCCCCAGCTCTCCATTTATTAGGGATTCTTCCAGGGCAGAGATGATTTTTGTGATCCCACCAGATGGTCCAGTCCCACTGAATCCAGGAAGAGCAAATGTTTCCCCAGACATCAGAGGGAGAAGTGGGATGCTGTGATGTTCAGCCAGGAGAACTCCCCTGGCCCAGCAGCTATGGCCCAAGCTGAATTTCTGCTTTGAAGCCTCCAAAGCTAAAAGGCTGCTCCACCAGGACTTGGGGAGCTTTAGTTCCCAATTTTTAGGACCTAAAGGAAGGAAATTGTATTGGGAAGGAGTTGATTCTTCTAATTTTCATTACATGGGCAGTGCCTGAAAGCTCCCAGCTGGGGAACAAGTGCAGAAGAAAAAATACAAGCAGTGGTTTTGCTGTTATAGGCATGTTTCTGTGAAAAGGAATCCAGCAAGGGACTGCTCTCCACCTAACTGTGTCCACAGGGGGCTTTTTCCACATCCTAATCATGTTTTTTCCCCTTCATTTTCCTTTCATTGCCTCATCACAAAGACAAGAGCACTGCACTTGCAGGTAACACCTTTTATCACCAGGCCACTGCTCCACCTCCAGCCCCCTTCCTACAGCTCCCTCCAACCCAGGAAAGGCAAAATTTGGTGGAAACCACAAAAGGAAAACCTCCTTCCTACAGCAGAGGAGAAAACAGCTCCCAGCTCCTGCCTGAGAGCTCACACAGAGACCCAGGAGGCTCCAGGATCTCCTGGCACAGATGCTGGGAATGCTGAGAGCCACTGGAGTAACTGAATTCAGCAGCCCCAGGCAGGACATCCCTCCTGCAGCAGCCACCAGACAGGAACATCCCAGAGGGGGGAAAATACATCCTCGAGCTCTCAATCTCCTGCTCAGAAAAACATTTTCTCAGGAAAAAAAATAAAAATAAATAAACAATCCAACAAGCAAAACAAACCAAATCAAAATCCCCCAAAACAAACAAACAAAACACAAAAAACAAATCCAAACTCCTTACCTTGAAAGCAGCAATTGTCCCATTCCCAGGAGAAAGCCAGCAGGAGTCTCCAATCCTTCTGTACCCATCAACCCATGGATTACAGGGATTCCACACCCCAATAAACCACTCTGCTCCATCTTCCTCCCTCCCTCCCTTCCTCCTCTGCTAAATTCCCTTCCCACAGCCCCCCTCCCCACGGGGCAGCAGCTGTCCCTGGTCTGCAGCACAGATCCCACAGGTGCCAGGGATAACAGAGGGAATTCCTCCAGAGTTTGGGAATCCCTGCCACCCCCAGCCCTCCTGGCACTCTGCAGGGAGTGTTCCAGGATAAAGCCTGGGTGAAAGTGAAGTGACAGGGAATTCCATGGGGTCTCAGGGGGCTGAGCAGGAGCTGTGTCCTGCTCTGGGTTCCCACAGGAGGGACATGGCCCTGGTGGAGGGAGCCACCAGTGTTCCAACAATGTTCCAATATTCCAGTAGGTCACAGTTTTTAAAATTGTCTGGTTGTGCTCCTGGCTTTTCTCTGTCTCTGAGTTTTGCTGTATTACAGAATGGCTTTAATATTTCATTATTTCCTTTCCCTCTCTTGCCCCAAACCCCTGATATTTGTGTTATTGATCCACACTTGTGCTCAGCCTCACACCCAACACCTTCTCCTCAGTGCAGAACCTCTCATTTGCTGAGGTCTCCAGCTTCAAACCATTGCCAAACACACCCCAGAGAGCTGATTCCTTAAATAACACCATTGCAGGGGGAAAAAAATGAATTAATTCCCTTTACAAAGCCCTACATGGAGGGCATGTTGAGTCTTTTGAAGGATCCATGACCTGAACTGGCTGCAAATTCCAAAGGTCTTGGGGGCACTGGAAATGCTGATTCCTCTCCCAGAGCAGGAGTGGTTATTGCTAAATTTGGGTCTAAATTTGGAGGGGTTTTCATCTCTCCTCAGCTTCTTCTTTTTCAGATCCTTCCTTTTTTTCATTGTCATGCAGGGAAGTCAAACTCCTGTGCTGTGAAATTGCAAACTGTTTCCATGGAGATGATTAATATGTTCATAAGTCCCCAATAATTCATTCACTGCGGGACCACTGAGGGTGAAATGTTGGCTGGCAAAAGAAGATGCCTTTAAAAACAGATTTTTTCTTTTCCCTTTTGTAATAACCCAAATAAAGAAACTAAACAATTAAATAAGTGCAATGCAAGCAACATGAATATTTGCAATTGTGTCCCATCCCAACAATTTTAACTTTAGTAAATGCTAAGGAATATCTTGTCATCAAACCTTGCAATAATTAAAAGGTGAAGCGATGGCAATTGAGGCGTGTAGATGGTGGATTGTTGTTATTTCCATAATTCCATCCTGTGAGAGGCACTCTGGGCCAGCTGGCTGACAATAATTCCCCTTCAAGAGGAGGATTGTGCCTTTACCAACTGCCCAGGTGTGACAGGAATCATCTCCTGCTTCCACAGCTCCAAGGGGAACTCGTGGCAAACTCTGATTTTTGATGGACACCAGCACTGGATTGAGCCTTTCCAAAAAGTTTAATGGGAACTGGAGCAGCTGTCAGTCCTTTGGAACAGCCCTGTTTTTAAATAAGTCAGAGTTTTACTGAGACTCAAGCACAAACAGAGATACAAAATTAAACATTTTGTGTTTTCACTCCATTTGACCTCAAATTAACAACAAAATTGTTAATAGAGGAAAAAAATGAAGAGTCAATGGTCATACTCAAACAGTCATTAAAGAGGAAAGTAAAAATACCTGAGAGCTTTCACACATTTTGCCTTTTTTCTTGCATCTCCTCATTAATGAATCATTTTCTACTAAAGCTGTGATGCTAAAATTCAGCCAAACATCCTGGGATGTGAGAGACAAGCAGAGCTTCTCCACTTACTTAATATAGACCTCTCTGCTGATGGCAGAGCTGGAAAAACTCACTTCAAAGCACACGAGCAGAGATGAAGGGCTGCATGTGGAAGATGGGGATGCTTATCCTGGTCCAGACCCTCCAAAGAAGCAGAAGCAATTAATTTTAATTAGATTAATTAAAAGTTATTTGAAATTTCGCGCTGCACTTTTGACACCCCGGTTCCTGGTTACCTGGTCTGAACCCCAGGAGATCTCAGGGGTCGGGGCAAAACTCAGGACTGAAGTGGCAAAAAATGAAAATGTTTGTTTCCTCATTTTGGAGGTAGTAAAAAGCATCACAGGGTGACCTCACAAATTCAGTTTATAGGTTGGGTCTGCACAAAAATCTTGTGGTGCCTGTCACAGTTTGAACAGCCAGGTGTCTGCCAAGGAAGGCAGGAGCCTCCCTTGAAATGGAGAATGCAAACCCCCTCCCTGTGAATTATTATAAATTTGAAATTAAGGGGCTCTCAGGCAAAGATGTGGGAGTAGGAATAACAGTTCTTTATTAGGGAAAAAATTAAATTAAAATAAAAATGCAGTGATACAACCCAACCCTGCCAGAGTGAGAGCAGTCCCTGTCCCCTGTGTGTCAGGGTGGGGGCACAGCCCCATCCCAGGGGGGCTCAGCCCTCCTGCAGTGCCAGCTGTGGCTCTGCTGCAGCAGGATCCTGCACAAGGGGGGAGTTTTCCTCTGCAGCTGCAGGGCTGCTGGAGATGGGCCTGCTCTCCCTCTGGGAATGCAGGGCAGGAGAAAGCTGCTCCTCTGGGAATGCAGGGGGCAAAGGCTGCTGTGCTGTTCCAGGGCAGATTGTATCCAGGTAGGAATGTGTGAAATCTCAGATTGTATCCAGGTAGGAATGTGTGAAATCCCAGATTGTATCCAGGTAGGAATGCTTGGCTCCTGCCCTGGGCACAGCATCTCCCCATGGGATGGTGGAATTTGATCAGCCCTGCAGGGACACCCACTGGCCATGGACAGAAGGTAATTAATAATTAATGGCCCATGGACAGAAGGGATCTCCTGGAGGGAGGGTTGGCTGTGGAAGGGATAAAGAAAACTGCCCCATGAGCAGCAGAGAGCTGCCCCAGCTCTGACAGATGGGAATTGAACACACACCCCAGGCACAGCTTGCATTTCCAACCCCAGACTCCCATGGAAGGTTTAAGGGAAACACTCCAGGCAAGGATGGGGCAAATTCCATTCCCTGTCAGAAGAAAGGGCTGGAACCAACACTTCGGGTCCTCTGCATCCAAATCCATCCTGTTTTCTGAAAATCTGAGACTTTGGAAAGGTCAGGTTGTAGGAGAGCTGGGAGAAATTTCTGGGAGAAATTTTTGTATTCTCTAGGAGAAATATGGTGAGCAGCTGAAGGTGGGGTTTTATTTTACAACACAAAGTTCTGCAATTCTGAGGCGTGGCTGGCAAAGCTACACAAACTCTGCCATTCAAATTCTACAGGAACAAACTCCTGCAGAAATTCCAAAATAACATTGACACAGCTCCACAGAGCTGCAGCAGTGCTGGATTTCCCTCCTGTTGGAGTAAATGGAGATTTTTTACAAAAGTAAAATCACTCTGGAGTTGCAGTGCCCTTCCTCTAACAGTGCACATATAAATACATTGCCAGTGTAAGGGCAGTGTAATCAAATTGAAATATATTCCTGTTTGACACTTTCATCTGCTTCCTCCTGTTTCTTTCCACTGGAAAAGGACTTTTTACAAGGGCACACAGTTGTAGGATGAGGGGGAAGGGCTTTAAGATGAAGCAGGGTAGATTTAAATTAAATAATCGGAAGAAATTTTTCCCTGGGAGGGTGGGAAGGGACTGGAATGGAATCCAGGACTGCCCCTGGATCCCTGGCAGTGCCCAAGGCCAGGCTGGATAAGGCTTGGAGCAGCCTGGGACAGTGGGAGGTGTCCCTGCCATGGCAGGGGTGGAATGGGATGAGCTTTAAGGCCCTTCCATTCTGTGACTCAATCATCCCATCAAACCACTGGTCCCATGGAATTTCAATCCACACAGGAAAAGAGTGGCCACACTTGGCAACTTCTCTCTAGCCCTGGGAGCAGATTCCCTATTTCCAAATCTGTTTTCATGCTCCTGCACAGCATTTGCTGCCTGTTAACACAGAGGTTTTGGGAATTATGGGTGGGGAGAGAGATAAATCCAGTGCTGCCCCAAAGTCAGCCAGGGCAGCAGCTGCTCTGGCTCCAGCCCTGATCCTGCTGCAGTGGAGCAGGGCCAGGGAGACTCCTGCTCTGCCCACGGGCTCTCATCCATCAGGTTTGGATGGGAGCTCCTGGCTCATGGGTGAAAGGCAAATCCAAGCTCCAGCTGCAGTTAAATGCTGTGCTGGGTGATCCAGCTGCTGTGCCAGGAGCAGGGAGCAGCCTCCAAAATCCCAGCTCCAGGAGCTCCAAAGCCCAGCTCAGATGGGGCTGCACCTGAGCCAGGCTCATCTGGGAGCATCCCGTGGACTGCACGGGCAGGGAACGGGGCCCTCTGGAAGCACAGGCTTCCAAAACCCAAAGAGGCATCCATTAAACAGCCTGAACTCTCTTTTGAAAGGCTTTTAATTTCTCTCTTCTTTAACCCTTCAAATTTCTCTTTTTTTAAAGACTTTTAATTTCTCTCTTCTTTCACCCTTCAAATTTCTCTTTTTTAAAAGACTTTTAATTTCTCTCTTCTTTAATCCTTCAAATTTAAAGACTTTTAATTTCTCTCTTCTTTCACCCTTCAAATTTCTCTTTTTAAAAAGACTTTTAATTTCTCTCTTCTTTAATCCTTCAAATTTAAAGACTTTTAATTTCTCTCTTCTTTAACCCTTCAAATTTCTCTTCTTTAAGGCTTTTCATTTCTCTCTTCTTTAAGGCTTCAAATTTCTCTCTTTATTGAGGGTTTTAATTTCTCCACCTAGAACCTGACTTCAGTTAAGCCTGTCAGATTTAAGTTTTCCCACCTAAAAATGTTGGGAATCTGCCCTTTATCCTGGAATTACATTCCCAAAACCTCCCATTTGGGTGTGATAAGGACACCCAAATTATGACTATTCTTATTAAGGATACTCCAAATTTAACAGCACTTTTTAAGCAACATTAAGGCCATGCATTAAAATTCTTTAATTCCCAGAAGTTCCTGATCTCCATCCCTCATTGACAGAGCTGAGCTATGGCACAAACCAAAAATGGAAATCGAATTCCTGGCCCTGCTCAGCTGACCTTGGACTATGGAACCACCTCAATGGCAGGGAATTAACAGCAATAAATGCAATTTCTGCTGGGCATTGTTTCCAGGTTCAGGCCTGGGTTATCCACTGTGTGAGGAAAATCTGCAGGACTCCTGAAATAGGCTCCAGCAGCTCAGTGAAGAGGGAAGGCTTTGGAAAACCCTGCCCCAGTTTGGATTGGTTCTTAATTTTACAGCTTTGTGTTCCTCTGAGCTGGGTTGTTTTGTAACTCAAAGTCTTCATTCTCTCAGCTTCAAATGACTTCTTTAAATGTAATTTTAATTGGGCTGGTTGCCTAAGATCTCCTGTTCTGCCTAAATCTGATTTTTGTTGCTAATTCTTTTTTTCCTTGTCTTTTGCAGCTTTTTTCTTGTCTATATTAAAGACCAGCAGCAAACAAACTCAGCTTTAACAGCATGTAAAATTTGGCTTTAATCAAGAGAGACAAGGATGCTGTTGAACCCTTCCAGAAAAGAAAAAAGAAGGGCTGATTTCCCTCCTTAAGTTTCTCAGCAAAACTTAATCAAACCCATGAGGGAAAACCAGCAAAAAGTTTTATGGTATTTAAAAAAAAAGAAAAAATTTCACAAATTCCAGGTAATTTTCCACCTCTTCTCCAGCCTGGTTTCATTTAGGTAGATGGGATTTGCTGGGCCTCCTGCAAAATAAAATACTTCAAGCAATTTTTTATGACAAGATGAAATTCATCCTTAGTGGTACCTCAGCACTTCCTGAGCTGTGGAGAAGTTGTCACTCAGAGAGAGAATTTCAGGTCTAATTACCTCCATTTTCTGAGAAGAAAATGTGTCCTTACAAGCATAAAGGGAGCAGCAAATACATTTATTATAACAAATCACCCAATAACACCGCCAGCACAAGGAGATTGGGTGCTGGGATGACACGATATCATTTCAAAGAGAAAATACAATTCTTATCAACCACCCAGCAGCTTTTAAAACAGATTTACTGATGGGGACAAGCTGTGTGTAAAACAAGGAGCTCGTAGTTGGCTGCTCCTTCCATATTTTATTTATAGACTCCCCAGTTTGCCAGTTAACCACACAATCTGTCTTGGAAATGTTTAATAAAACTGCTGCTCTCTCCTAGTTCATTCTGCTGGCTGAAATTCCTTGAATTGTTGCTCCCAAAATTGGACATTTGGTGATTGATGGGGGTAATGACTGCTCGCTGCTCCCCTCAAACGGGCAGGGAAAATAATTGTTACTCATTTTTATGCTTTCATTTATATTTCCTCTCTTCAAGCACTGTCTCTTAATGTGTCTTAAAAATATGAAATTTTAGGCATGGAAAAAGTTACATTCTCCCATCCAAGGGCTGATGTTGAAATGTTCTGGATGGTCACAGAGGAAGCAAAAGGAATTAAGGATCTGGATCAGCCCTGGATCCTGGGCATGATGGAATTATCCTCTCTGATGCCTTTTAAAACACTAAATGAGGCTGCACCAAAAAAAAAATACAATCTTTTAATCAATGCTTGTCTTTAATGCAGCAGTTCACACTCTCCTTTGTACCGATAAGGAAGGGAATGAAGACAGCACTGGCAGCTCTTCCTGGATCTCCAGGAGTCATTAAAATCCCACATTTAATCCCTTTGATTAAATTAAATCAAAGGAAGAGATTGACCCTCTAATAAAAAATAAAAATAAGCTACCAAAGACAGGGAGAGGACTGTGGCTAGCAGGAGTGGGTTTCTATTTGTGCTCCCACCCCTAAAACTTTATAGACCAATCCTAGACGTGGTTATTTGCTCCCAAAAAAATTCTCAGCTACTGCACTGATCTGCAAAAGGTGGATGAGTTCCCTACATTAAATTCCCATGTAAATTTTCAGGGAAAAACTGGCCTGTAAAAATCTTGGATTTCCTTTCAATATTTTTCCCCTTCAAATCTTAATAGAAGAGTTGGATTGACACAAGACCAGGAGTTGGAAGAGAAAGTAAAATAGAATATGTGGGCCTGAAGCAAGCCAGAAAAAGCCAGAAAAAGCCAGAGAAAGCCAGAGAAAGCCAGAGAAAATAGGGAAAACCATCCCCACAAATCTTCTGGGTGTGATTCATGATCATTTTGAAGGCTTTATTCATCCTGGCAAAGCCACATTTTGTAGACAGTTATATATTGGATTCCTCATCAGAGTAAGCTACCAAATATTCTGTGCCTGGGATTCCTAAAAAGAATCTTAAATATTGATAAAGAATGTCAATATCTGAGAGTATGAGAAGATTTCAAATTTGGTTTGATGGGTTTGGCATTTGAACTTATCTCCTTCCTGCACGTTGCATTTGCTTTTGGAAAATGCCTCACAAAGATCCAATTTTCAGTGGTACTGTTAATAATGGGAACTGCAGTGATGGAGATGAGGCAAGGATTTCATTTCATCACTATATAAAGTACATAAAATAGAAATTTGAGACAGTAAACATTCTTGGATAAAACTGAGCTTGGGATACTCAAAATATTTTAATTCCAAGTAGCAAAAAATTCCGAGTAGCTGCAGTGGAGGAAAGGAAAGGGAGAGAGAGAGGAAAAGGAGCTCAAAAAAATAAAAGAGACTCTTTCAACACCAAAGTATTTAAAGGAAAAAAATCAAACCCAAACGGAGTCAATTGGTGCCATCCATGCCATTCATATTAATTAAAAAATGCTTATCACCAGATTATATTGCTTGTTTGCACCGTCCTTACTTCATTAGCGCTAATTGGAAGTAATTACAACTGATATGTGAAATATTTAATTAAAAGATTTATCTGCTGCTATTGTCATGTTTCTGGAGCATCTGCAGCACTGCCAGGACTCCAATTCCACCTCTGGCCCTTCTGGGAGCCTCCCCAGCCTCCTCTGTTTTCATCACGGGCTGGAGTCCGACCGCCCAGGAAAGGACCCCAACCTCAGACTTCACCTTCCCCTCGAGAATCCCCACCCTGAGGGGAGAACTGATGCCTTCTTCCCCTGATTGCTGAGGAGATGAGAAGCAGGCAGTCCCACAGATATTCCCTGTCTCCCTCCAGCACTCTCCTCTTCCCTTTGGAGTCTTCCACCAGATTCAGCCAAGTTCGACTGACCAGGAAATGCAATTTCCTTCCTCCTGGTTTCACGTGTGGGCACAGGAAAGGGCTGTGCATCGATACCCTCCCTCCTGAGGCCTCAAAATGGGATTCCTGCTTTTACTCCTCAGACCTCTGAATCAAAAAACCCTGGGAGATCCAAGAGCTTCACCCAGAACCCCAGGAGGGGAAGCCAAACTGGTGGCTCAAGAGTCAGGCTCTGCTCTTTCCCAGCTCTTTGCCCCTCGGTAGCACCAAGGATTGACAGGAGCAGAGAAAAACAGGTTCTGCTCCATGACCTCCCCAATCCCTGCTGTTCTCCTCCTGCTCCCAGGAATGTCTGCTGGGAATGTTGGCCCAGCTGCTGAGGGTGAGGACAGCGAGGTGACAGAGCTGAGCCTGTGCCACTTCCGCACAGCCTGGGCACAGGGAGGGCTCCTCTGGCTGCAAGGAACAGCCACGGAGCTCCCGGGCTCTGAGAACTCCTGGAATCACAAAGGCTGGGAAAGATCTCCAAGGTCAAGTCCACACTTGGCCAAACACCCCCTTGTGAATCAATCCACGTCACCAAGTGCCACCCCTGCTTCTTGTTGAGCCCTTCCAGGAGTGGTGGGTCCACCACGGCCCCTTCCAATGCTCAATCACCCATTCAGTGAAGAAATCTTTTCCCAAACTCCAACCTGAACCCTCCCTTGAGGACAATTCCCCCTGTCCTATCACCTGGGAGAAGAGGCCAACCCCCAACTCCATTGTGCTCCATTAAAAGGCTGATGGCAGGTAAGAAACTTCTGTTTTCTGTCCCAATATCCTATAAACTCCATTATTTTACATTAAATGCAGCCTAGTGATTACTCTTCCCATGCTCCTGTCACCCTGTAACCACCAGCACTGTTTTATGGGTGCATTTTGAAAGCTGCACTCTGAAAAGATCCTTTTCATTGTGTTACAACGATTCCTATAAAATTGGCTCTTTTTTGCAAGCCACACCACATAACTTGGTCACAAGGCACTGCCAGGCTTCAGGATCTCTCTCAGGCACGAAATGAATGGTCTGAATCATCCACTGCAGCTTGGCTAAACCCAGCTCTTCACACTGGTGAGGGAAAAGTGCCTTTTATAATCTCATAAACTGGGAGGCTGAAATTATCACTGCAGTTGTCAAGAGCTTTATAGAGATTAAATCTCCTCCATGATAGACTGGCAGCAAAGCTGAGGGTTGGTTTATGAGGGGAGAAAAAGCAACCATAAAGAGAGAATTGGCCTCGTTCGCCCTCCCCAAACCTTGCTTGAAAACTCTTCCTGGCAGTCCTACAACAACAACAACAAAAAAAGCACAAAACCACAAAGAAATGAATGATTTCTTCCTGATTTTGTCCTTCCTGATGAAACACTTGCTACAAGGAGCATCACCTCCTGCAGGATGATATGGCTTCCATGGGAACTGGGAACATTTTCAGGGAAAGAAGTGCACGGTCAGTAGTTGGGCAGTCCTGAGATTAAATCTTTACCCTTGGCTCAAGGGGGAGGCAGTGCCTTGGTGGGGGGGTCTCTTCAGCTGCCACATTTTTAAACAAAAATCTCATGAGAAAATCAATTTTAGGGCAGAGAATGCAGTTTGGATCAGAGAACCACAGGAAGGAGGTTGCTGGAAGGAGAAACCTTGGGAGTAGCAGAAGAGGGGCTGAAAGATTTGCTGGTCAAGGTTTTGCTTTGATCCAGCTCGCTCCACATGGGGAATTACATTTCTTTATTCAGATAATCACTTGGAATTTGTTTCTTATCACTCTCTGGACAAATCCATCAGAAATCAGTCTGGCATCCAGCTGAAGACAAGGGAGCATTGTCCAGTTGGAATTCTTCATCCACATCACAGTGGGGATCAATAAAGGGGGTTGCAATTAACTCAAGATAAAGTGGATGAAAAGCCTTCCCCAAACTCACAGGATGCTTTTAATGGAAAGTTGTGGCTGATTATTTTTGTGAAAGGATGGGGAGATAGTCAAGTAGCCCAAAATCCATACCTCAGGAATTATTTAATGGCAGATATTCCCAGCAGATGCTGAGCACAGCTCTTCCAGAGATAATGAAAGAAAACTAATCAAAGCAAAGCTTTAAAAATGAGAAAAACAGACCTCCCAAACTCCATTCTCAACATCCTTACCCTGTAACACAACTTCTTAAATCAAAGAAACCGAGACTTTTTTGACAGAATCGACACCATCTGTAAATTCATGCAAAAAAAAACCAGTCACTTTCCACCAAAAAGTTCACATTTGGATTACTTTTCCTTCATGTTAACTTTCAAATAAGCCTTCCTCCTGCATCCAGCCAAAGCCTTTACTCTGACATTGCCTTGAGATGCTCTGGCTGTTAGTAATAATAAGGACAAGTGAGAAATTATTAAAAGAGATTTATTGAAAGTGACTGAATGCTCCAGGGTACCATAGGAGGAGGTTCGATCCTCAGAACAATTTTATACAGCATATTGAGGCTCTTCAGACTTTCAACTTGCAAAAAAAAAATAAAATGGAAAGTTTCTCCTGATTCAGAGCTACTTTGACACAGCTTCAAAGCAGCAGCATCTCAAAGCAGCGTTGAAGGAAAAATGGAAGTATTTTACAATGACAGCTCTAATATCTGAACTCAGCCTAAAAGCTGTCAAATAAATTAATAGTGATCCAGCAGCTCTGGTAGGGAACCTTCTCATGTACAAATGGCCTTGGGTTTTAGCCTACTTTTTTAGGACAATGTGTTTGTAGATGAATTTAGGAAATTTTTGTTTGTGCTACCGGTTTGTGGTGCTTGACCACGACAAAGCCACTCAGTGATTGTTGACTACAATGTGACGTGCTGAAAACACTTTAAAAATATGATTATCCAATTTATCTGAGCAGCCTGGTGTAGTGAAAGGTGTCAAGCCTTTACATGTGTAATAATTAACATGGGTAAGTTTAAAATCAACTTGCACAAGGGAAAAATTTAAACATTTGGAAAATTATCTCCAGAATCCATTTCACTTCCAAAAGGACAGAAGGGGAAAATCCTTGCAATTACAGCCTGCAGAAAGTGTCTGTTGCTTGGATTTCTGTTCCAGGACTGCCCTGGATTTAATGCAACTACAAATCAGTTCCCGGGCTTTGACATCCAATGTGAATTTTGTTATATCAAGAATCTGGGGACTCTGCAAGTGAGAAGCTCTGAGGATTATTTGGACATTTTGAAGTTTGTTTTTACCTTCCAACTGCATTCAAGTGAGACAGGCCCACGGAGGCAGATCTCCAAGAGCTCCTGGTGTTTGTTGGGTTCGTGTGGATGTTTCCCCAGCAGAGAAAATTCCCTCCGTGATTTCCACTCAATTCCCACAGCCCAGAGCTCGCTGAACCTCTCAGGAGAAGCTCAGTAATGCCACAGCCAGCAATTCATTTTCTTGGATGCAAATCCTTCCCCACTTGGGATGCTTCTCCCACGAGCCAGAGTCGGATGGGTTCCTGCAGAGGGGTTGGAGCTCAGGTGGGATTTGGAGCTCCCAGCCAAGCCAGCAGCCCAATAAATCTTCATCTCTCTCTATGCTCTCCATTGCCTTAAATTTTATGGGTCACACCAGAGGATTTGGTTTGGTTTTTTATTTTGGAAAAAAATCAATTATTTCAGGATGAAAACGTAGAGAACTGGTTTGGCTTTTAGCAAAAACAACCTCCATCCATGCTAATAACTCATTCCTTGAGGGCTGGATTTTTTTCTTTTGGACCTTCATGTCCACACTCCTTTAGCTTTAGCTTCACTTACCTTACCTGTCTGACTCTTCCCAAATCCAGAGTTCAGCCCAGTTCCAGAGTCAGGGCTTGGAGAGCACAACCATCATCCTCCAGGGGCTACAACAACTCCTCCTTTTCCAATAAAACCTGTGGAGATAACACCTTCCAACAGGCTTCAGTGAGACAAATGAAATCTCCTTGGGTTGTGTTTCACCTCAGTTTAAAAGGAAATTATTCCCCAATAATTTACTGGAATGACCCTCTGGAAACAATATTAGCTGAAAGAACTGCACTTCATTATTTTAATAATAACAACCCACAGAATTCAGGGTGCCTTAAAAGTCTGTTGGACAGCACGACCCTGTGTTGATAATAGTTGTGAAACCAATGTTTTGGGACTCTAGGGAGGAGAATGATTTATTTATAAAGCACCTTTTCTCTCTTAAGTGACACTGAATCACTCCAGGTCACAGGTAATTAAAGCACAGGAAATGAAGGATGGGATTTAAGAGCTGGAGTTTCTTTACTCAGCAAAGAACCCCACAGATCTCAAAATCACAGAGTTATTTAGGTTGGAAAAGACCTCAGAAATCACCAAGTCCAACCTCATAAAAGGTCATGACTCAACTGTGTAAATACAGCAGTCCAAAACTGTCAAATCACTGCAAAAGGCACAAAACTCGGTTATTTTTTAGGAATCCTCCCTGAAAGCTCTTTTTTTAATAAACACACTCCATTTTTCCATAAACACAAATAAATAAATCAAAATGCTCCACAAATTAATATGTACCAGTGAACATCCTGGGAGCACTGCAGCTCTACCAAGTCATGACTCCCAGCAAAAAGAAATTTGGATGTCTTATCTAGACCTGCTTGTTATCACTGATCCTGGGAGTGCCAGAACAGCACAGGCAGTGATCTGAAAACACAGGGGGAAAAAATAAGCCCGCACAGAACCCGAAGCGCTTTTCAGCTGTATTTGAAAAAGATGCAGACAATGAAATTTTTTTCCCTTTACCTGGCGAGGGATGATATTTCAACTATTTGATCTGAGGAAAGGAGGCATCTGCTTGAAAATCCAGCAGCCAACGAGGCTTGTTATACAAGCAAGGTTGTTTTCTTCAGTGGCTTTTGAGAGCAAACTTTCCCCCAACGAAGGCTGATGACAAACGAGCTCCGTGCTTTGACATCTGCTGCACGAGCTGAGTTGGCTAAATTGAATCCCCTTCTGTCTCCTCAAACTGCCTCGATTTGGGAGCAAACAGGGCAAAGAGGCTTTTCTCTGCCTGTTTCAAACCTTGCCCAAAGAGAAGCACGACTGATGGGAAACGCAGTTTGCGAGTTAAAGAGGAAAAGCAGAGTGGGGAAATCACACAAGGAATTTGGGAGGTGAGTTCTCCTCTGGAAATGTTTCTGCACGCATTTCCAGATCGCTCTGGAGCTTCCCCAGCCTTTTCTCTGCCTTTCCCCTTTGCTATATAAGAAAAAGCTGAAATTAAGGGCCACTGCTCATCTACAGCAGATTTGGAGGGGACAGGTGACAGAAGAGTGAGGACACCATGAAGAGGTCTCAGGTGAGAAAGGTTCCCTGCAGAAAAGACAGGACACAAGGAATTCATGCCATCTGCTCACTTCCACATTTCTAAGGGGTTGTGTTGTTTTCTAAGCTGTTTTAATTGTTGTTTTTTTTTTCTCCTTCAAGGACTGCCTAGAGAGGTTTGGAGTTCCCATCCCTGGAGGTGTCCAAGGAGTGACTGGACTGGGCAGGGTGACAAGGTGGGGATTGGGCACAGCTTGGACTCGATGATCCTGGAGGGCTTTTCCAACCAAAATCACCCTGTGATTTCCCAGTTTGTCTTTTGCACTTTTCGCCTCTCTGACTTTTGATCAAATCTGCTCCTATTTCCCTGCCAAAGCACTTTAAGCCTCCAGGAGTGTGGAGAGCACTCAATATTTTTGGTTTATGCTCTTGTGAGAAACTCCACGCCGTCCCTGTGCTCCTTTAGCAGCCTTGTCTCCCAGTTTGAGCTGCACGGCTGTTATCTTCCCTGAGCTACTCTGTCAGGACTTTGACTCATCCTTTTTGGCAATCAGAAAGGATTGTGAAGGATTTCCTCCCCAGCTGGGGCAAGATCTGGAGCCCAGCAAGGAGCCCAAGCCAGCTGGGCTGTGTGAAACCTCCTGTGCACATGAGAGTGAATCCCCTCGAGTTGATTTTTCAATTATTGGAAAATGGGTTTAAATACCAAACAAGGAGCCTGAGATTGTATAAAAAGATCTATTTTGTCCCTTTGGAAATCAATTTATTGCTCAGAGCTGCTATTTAAACTGATGCTTTTCAATCCCATCAAGCAACTGCAGGATACTTGGTGTCCTATCACCCCCAATCTGTGGGATTTTAGGGGTGCTGGGAGGGAGGATTGGAGGGATGCTCAGAGGGAGAATCTGCTGTACAAGATGAAGAATCATATTTAAAAAAAAAAAAAGTAATTTGAAGTGTTTGGGAGGGGCAGGATTGCACAAAACCTGTCCCAGTAATTCCAACCAGCAGCGACTGAGTCCCCCCAGCTCACACCCAGCCACTTTCTGCTTTCTGCTTTTTATGGGGTGACAAAATCCAGAGGCAATTCCAGCTTTTCCGTGGGAATTTGGTGTCACAACGTGGATATTCTGTTCCTTCAGTGGGGTTTCAGGTGAATTTAGATCAGCCCTGGGCACCCAGGCCAGGCTGGATAAATCCAGCCCTGTTTGTGTCAAAGGCACCGACAGCAGCTTGAAAAGGGCTCAATAAACAACTTCTCTCTGAAAGACAAAGTCAGCCCTCAAAGGCAAAGTTTTGCAGGCAGTTCCTTAAGAAAGTTGGCCAGGAAAAACTGACTTTATTAATTATTCAGCTCGTCTATTTGACTCCCAGTTAAATAGCTCCATGCATTCTCTAAGTAGGCAAAAATCACCCGAAAATTCCTTTTAAATTCTGCTTTTCTGCTCAGGAGTGGGGTGTGCTTGATCAACACCTGAAATATAAAAATATATTTTTGAACTAAAAGAATCCAAATACCAGGAATTCATCTGCAATCAACATGGCTTTTCCTATGATACATAAATTAAACAGCAAGAAATATGGACTGAGAATCCAAATTAGTTCTTTGTAGAGAAATGGGGTTGGACCAAACAAATTTATCAGCATTTCCAGTCAAATGACATTCAGATTTTTACATGAACAATGTTTGCTTAGCAGGCTGAGATATATTTTATCCAAAATGAATGTAATTAATCCAAATTTAAGTAATTTCTGTTACAAATACTCACCTACCACTGGTTCTGGTTTATTCCTTTCAATCCCTCCCTGTGCTCATCTCCCAGCTCTCTCTGTCCCCTTCCATTGCTTCCCATAATGTTTTTATCCATGAAACCATATTTATACCCATGAAAACGTTTAAATAATGCTCTAATTTCCAATTTCAGCCAAATTTTGCTGTCCCTTTCACCTTTGCTGAATAAAATCCCTGCCTTCCAGGTGTGCATCCCTCCTTCCATCTGCATCAGAGCCCCAGACATGGATTTGTTCCCTGCTCAGACACTCCACAATCGTCAAACAGAGCAGCCACCTCCTATCGACAAAAAATCTCCACTTGCAACTAAGAATGTCAATTATTCAATATTTCAGGATTCTGTCTTAAGCTGTGCCAGAAGTGTTACTTCCACAAGTGACAGGATCTGGCTTCTCCCCAGCTCCATAAGAGGCAAACACCAAAGGCCACTTTTTGCTGATGCTGTTGGAAGGATTTGGAGCATAATTAAAAAGCCAAAAGGATTTCAGAAAGTTGGAAAGAAAGGTAAGGAGGGTAAAAGCAAAACAATTCAAAAATATAAATCTGGGGGGGGGGGAAGAAGGGAGAATGCAGAGCTTTATATTCTATTTTTTTTAATTCTAGTTGTACCAATAATACAGTTTTCCTCCTCAGATGCTCTCTGGGCATGGATGATCCTGAACAAGGGTTCTGGAATCAGGTGGCTGCTCTCATCCCAAGGCAGGGATTTAACACAATCTGGGGTGGTTTCCATGTTTTATTGTAAGGGACAAGGAGAGTTCATGTGCTGGGTTAACACTGCACAGGAATTTCCATTGAGGAGTCTCAGCTCTCCTGCCTGGGAGAGCATCTCTGGTCTGCCCTGGATCTGGGAAAGCTCTCCCAGATAACCTGGAATGGAAAGCAGCACTTCTGGAAAGGCTGCTCAGTGCATTTCAGACCTTATCTCTTGGTACCTGGTTTTCTGTGGAGAGGTGCAATATTCCTTTTCAAAGGATTATTAAAAAAATCTTACAGGTGGGTAAGAATATTGGGATGAACATCTGAAAGTGCCTGGGGGTGGGAACAGACCTTGGTGTCCTGTTGGGAATGAGCAATGACGGACAGCACCTCACCTGGGGAGAAAAGGCTCCAGGGAGAGCTCAGAGCCCTGCCAGGGCCTGAAGGGGCTCCAGGAGAGCTGCAGAGGGACTGGGGACAAGGGATGGAAGGACAGGACACAGGGCAGAGATGGATGGGATACTGGGAATTAGGAATTGTTCCCTGGGAGGGTGGGGAGACCCTGGCACAGGGTGCCCAGAGCAGCTGTGGCTGCCCCTGGAAGTGTCCAAGGCCAGGTTGGATGAGGCTTGGAGCAACCTGAGATAGTGGAAGGTGTCCAGGGGTTTGGAATGAGATGGTCTTGAAGGTCTCTCCCAACCCAAATCACTCTATAATTCTATTTATCTCACTCACTTAGCAAAAAGAGGATTTTATCATTCTCCCTGTATTCTGCTTTTAAGAATTCAGTTCTTTAACTGGTGCTGGAAATTATCCACAGAAAATCTTAGCCTGATTTTTTAGATCTTTTTTTTTTGAAGCAGGAAAGTTGAGAATTGAGCTGGTTTTTGGTGCCATCAGCATCAATCTGGTTGCGCCATAATCGCTCTTCACCTTCCCCAGAGGTGCATGGAACAAAACAAACACCAAAAAAAACCCCAAAATAAACCAGAAACAATCAAAAAGCAGAATATTGAAGCCTGGACTCTAAGTGTTGTTTGGGAACTGGCACAAAACTGCACAGCACTGATTTGGGAAGCCACAAAAGGTTTGGACACCTTTGGAGAGAGCGCAGGGAAGAGCTTCTCCAATGCCACACCCCTACAGAAGCAGCCAGCCAGGAGACAGCCAAGGTCTGATTCATCTGAACCCCAAACAATCTGATTTTCTGCCAAAGGAATCAGGCAGCAGCAGGAGGATTGATGGCTCTGCTCAGAAAACTCCTCCTCAGCACCATCCCTGCTCCATTCCCTCCCTCCCAGGGGGAATTCCCTGCCTCCTGCTGCATCCCTTGGAACACTTGGAGATGTTCACCAGAGCCACTGCCACCTTCAGAGGGGACAAGCTTGGGCTTGGAGAGGGAGTTTGGGCAGCTGTGCTCACCAAAAGCAGCATTTCCATGAGCATTTCCATGCAAAGATTTGTCACTAAAAGACATCATTTCTCCCGAAGGTGACACTGAGTGACTTCAGAGCTGGAATCTGTCTCTGATACAACAAATCCAGGCTGTCAGCTTCCTTTGATTCCAGCATTAACTCCAAAGAAAAAATAAATTATAAGCAATTAGCCCTTCAATTTTTTAGGAAACCTGGGAATTCTCTGCATTTAACAGAAGGTGACTGCAGTACCTCAAACTGCTTTTGCATCAACTGCAAGGAATTGTGATTTTTCCCTGGCAATGCTGAATTGTTGAAGGTATCTTTCATTTTGGGAACCTCTCAGACATTGATTCAGGAAGGCTGGCACCAATTCCACCTTGGAGAGAAGCGCTGCTGTCCCTTTTTCAGGTGAGCCATGGACACTTTAAGTGCTTTGCTTGAGGCCAGGAGTGAGTCACTGGGAGAGCCAGAACATCTCTCATGCTGCTTCCAGCACCAGCTCACGAAAATAACAGCAATAATTCATGGCAACCTCAGAATTTATGGCAGAATTTAAGGAGTTCATGGTCTGAGCCCATTGGACTAAGAATCCTTCAGCTATAATTGATGTGGTTAATGTTCATAGCCATTCTCATGCGACAACACGGGAAAGAATTCCACAAATTAATTCTTTCTAATGCTAAAATAACCAGATTTCCCCAAAAGACACAAGTGCTGAATTCATTAAAGCCCACTAAGACCCAAGCCACAGTTTGGGATGCCCCACCAGCCACTTTCCATCCCTAAAAGGAAATTGCAAACAGGAAAGGGAATTTACACACAAAAGAGAAGAAGGGCCAAGACTTTTCCAGGGGCCTTCACCAAGCTGGGATTTGTTTTTCGTTCTCCTAAATGAAAATTTCCAATGTACAGCTGTCATTTGTAGGAGAGAGCTGTTTATGGATCATTTCCTAATATTTTGTGTGTTCTCCTCTCCTTTCAGCTATAAAAAGGAAATTGTTGGTTATGATTCATTGGTCAGACCAATGCAAATGCTGCCCTTTAAATATGGCGTGATTAATTTAATACTTTACTTCTGCTGCAGGAAATTATCCCCTGGATAGAAACAAATAATCCAATTCCTCAGGAATTTCACATTGTTTTTACAACACTTCCAGCAATGGTATAAACAACTCAGAAGTCTCTCAGAAACGTTTTGAGGGGTAATTGCCATATGTCACCATAAAAAATTATCTTCATTCTCGCTCAATTACGATAAAATGAAATATTTCCACGGAAATAACACCGGAGTGTTTACCTGGTGGTTTCCCAACCTTTGGATGTTGTGATTCCCAGAGTGACTGGGTTTTTAAATGGCTTTAGAAAAGGGAGGCTGAAATATGCAAATAAGTCCAAGGCACAGAAAGCAGCTCAATTAATTCTCGGGAGGTGCTGAATGGGAGGATTTTGAATAGAACTTGGTTGTAGGGGGAGAAAAAAAAACCAGCATTGCTCAAATCCATCAATCTTCTCACAGGACCAAAACACTCTGTTGTAGCACTCCATATTCATCATCTTTTTGGGGACAAGCCACTCTTTTTGTTCAGTGAGAGGTGTAAAACACCTCGACTGCTGAGCACGGCTTTGTGATGTTCCCAGGGCAGGGATGGCAATTTTTTACATGGAATTGCAATGTTGGAGACATTTGGAGCGTGCAATTAGCCACGGCACTCTGCAATTTGGCTGTCAGCAGGGAGGAGGAGATTCCTCCTCCGAATCCCTCAGGATTTTCCTGCGGTGCCATGAAAATGTCGCCGCATGCCGGTGTTGCAGGTGCCTGATGTGACAAATTCCTGTCCTCACAACCCAGCTGCAACTCCATTTTGGGGCTGGGAAAAAGCTGGAATTTTCCCAAGGTGGCTCCAACTGAACTAAAATCTGCTTCAAAAATCGCACTGGAGGTGACCAACTACATCTAAAGCACTTCAGACTCAATTTATCTGGACAAGGAAGGGCTGGGTGGGGTTTGATCCATTCCAAGAGCAACCCCAAATGTCACAGTGAGTTCTCCAAGGCCAGACCTGCAGAAGACCACCACAGACACCCCCATAAAGTCACACCAGCCACCCCTTTTTGCCAAGATCCCGAGTTCTGTCCAGCCATGTAGAGGATCACCTGC
Source organism: Fringilla coelebs (assembly GCF_963513975.1). Classification (NCBI taxonomy): domain Eukaryota; kingdom Metazoa; phylum Chordata; class Aves; order Passeriformes; family Fringillidae; genus Fringilla; species Fringilla coelebs. The sequence continues at coordinate 23,617,709 of NC_140036.1, forward strand.
AGAACACCAGGCTCACTTTGCCATGGAAAACACCAGGAAAAGCCCAAAGAGTGCTGGAGGTGGTGAGTCCGTCTCTGAAATGGAAGGAATCTCTGCAGGAAGACCTGGATTGGCAACAGGCCATGAGCCCACAGTTCCTGGAAGTCCAAGCTAAGGTCCAATAACAATTTCCCATTCCAGGGAGATTCAGACTGAGCACATCCATCTTTAATGATGGAAGATCCTCTTGGATTTATCAGCTTGGGCTGTTGCTTTTCATTTCAAGCGAGCTCAATTTAATATTTTGAAGAGTAGAACAGGTACAGCAGCAGCCTAAAAAAAAAAAATCAGCGGGGTTTGACTCCTCAGCCCATGATAGGAAGTAAAAAACCAAACCTCACTGTCCTTGCTCACATCTCCTTCTGGAAAAGCTGAGGAAGAAATGACAAAGGAAAGTGCCAGAGCCTGGACTCATCTCGGTGCTGGAGGTCAAACCAACATCTCAACACTGTCATGTTAATCCAGAGCCAGCCTGAGCCTCCCAGTGTCCCCAGGGTCTCCAACATATGGAAGTGCTAACAAAGTCCCCTGGCCACAAAAGGAGGTCACATTAATATTTCAGACCACATTTAAGCACAAGTCCTTCAAGAGAGTTTCCAGCACACTTCTCTGCGTACCTGGAGATCCTCTCTTAAGCTGCTTTCTTACCCAGGCACATGTGGGGCTGTGTCCAGCTGTGCTCTGCAGCTGCAAACATCTGCCTGGAGCTCTGCCACCTGCCTGGGCCAGCTGTGACCACACCATCTGTCACCAGTCAGATGATGAATGACACTGAGGAGTGTTTTGTGGAGGAAATCAGTGACCATCTGGCAGCACAAGGGGACAGAGCCTCAGGCTGAGCAGGGGAGGCTCAGGTTGGACACCAGCAGGAATTTCTCCATGGAAAGTGTGGTCAGGCTTTGGCAGGGGCTGCCCAGGGAGGTTTGGAGTGCCCATCCCTGGAGGTGTCCAAGGAATTCCAGTGCTCTGGGCTGGGGACAGGGTGGGCATCGGGCACAGCTTGGCCTCGATGGTCTTGGAAAGCTTTTCCAACCTTAATGACTCTATAATTAAGCTAAAAAATTAAACCAGCTGAATTTCTTAATGGAAATTATTTTCCCTTTCCCAATCACCTGAGCCCAAAGCCATCCATCCCCTTTTATCAACACTATAGCACAGCAGGGGAGCAAAGCTCGTAGGGAGACCCAGAATCAGCTCTGCAATTGTCTCCAACAATTATGGAAATTGGCCATTTCCATAGATTTTAAACTTCTCAGCATTCCCTGAAGATCTTCCCAAGAAATAAACCTTTTTATGTGATCAATTCATCCAGCACAAACTAGAAATACAGATCTGTATTGCACACATCTCCTGGTCCAGGCAGCTTTCCAAAATACCTTTGCCATGAATTTCAACTAATTAAGTCATTTCCAAGGTACAATATTGCCTGGAAGAAGAAGTTAATGAAATGAGTATATGATCCTTTAGCTAAGCTTCATAGTTTAGTAAAGAATTTGAACCTGTCATCAGGTCAGTCTGAAATTATTCATGTTTAAGGCTAAAATGATTCTGAATTAGCCTTAAGTTAATAATATGCTTGATAAAGGTTTTCATGGAAGGAAACCCTAGGAAAATTCTTGTGGAATTTTTAGGTTAGCTTTTTTTTATGATGGAATTTCCCAGAGGAAAGACAAGCCATTCAAACAGTGCCTTTGATCTGCTAAATTTCATATAAAAATTTGTCATTAGCACTCACAAAAATTAATCTTTCTGCATCCAGAGTGATTTAAGCCATGCATGCTTATGAGATGTACATCTCCACACTATATATGATAAAAAGTGAATTTGATCAACTCCACTCATCCTTCAGCAGCTCTGATCACTTCTGAAGGTACTTTGCCCTCACCAGTTCGTTTTCATCTGAACTATTTCTTATAATCCCCATCTTTGTGCTCCCAGCAGCTGCATAAGAACAAAGCCCTGCTCAAGAAACATTTCCTTGCAGGACATGTAATTATTAAATTGGGTTCTAATTACAGATCAGAAATTACAGACACTTCTTTAGCAAGAAAATACCCAGAATGCCATGGAGAAATTCAATGCCTATTTTGAAGTTAAACTAAGACCATTTTGGTTAAAAAAAAAAAAAAGAAAAATAAAGAAGATATTTAGGGCTCAACTCATGGCTCCTGCATGAATTACATATGATGATATTTCAGATGCTGCTAGGCATTATTGTACACAAATATTACTTCCTATTAAAACATCTAAAAACATATGTCACTTCTGTGTGGCAGCAGCAGCAGAAGAGCCGTGCAGTCGGCATTTTCTGTGGGAAGAGAAAGGAAAGGTGCCTCTGGATATGTTCTTTCTATAGAAAGACAGACATCAGCGTGCTGCCAAAGCCCTCCAGGAAAGCCTGAGCTCCAAGAGGAGCACTCAGCTCCCAAAAAGCATCTGGGAGCCAAGGGAAGATTAAAGAGATTAAAGCAACCAGCAAACGCTTGGTGCAGGCTCCAGCTGAACCTCAGCCCCTCAGCAGGGCCTTGGCAGCGCCCAAAAACTGAGGGCACGGACACCAAAATGCAAAATTCAGCCCTGTTTGAGCAAAGCAAAGGTTGGTGGCTGGAAAGCAGAGGCAATGTGGAGGTAAAAGCCTGAGATTTGTCTCCAGAGGCCCTGGCAGGGAGCCCAGCGCTCGGCAGGGCAATGGCAGCGACCGGGGAGCACCCACACCCCACAGGAGGCCACCCCACAGCCACCCCGACAGGAAAAGCCCATCCCAAGTGACCCCAGCACGGAGACATCACCCAAAACACAGCTGGGGCAGCCAAGGGACACAAACCAGAGCAGGGCCTTCCCCCATGGCCAAGATGTCACCCTCAGGATGTCACAGCGGCCTTGGCCATGGCCCCCGAGCGGAGCCCTCCCAGCTGCAGCAGGGCCCCGGTGGGCTGAGGTGAGATTCCCTATGTCCCAGAGATCCCAGATTCCAGCTGGCAACCTGGAATCCCAGCACGGAGAGATCACCCAAAACACGGCTGGGGCAGTCAAGGGACACAAACCAGGGCAGGGCCTTCCCCCATGGCCAAGATGTCACCCTCAGGATGTCACAGCGGCCTTGGCCATGGCCCCCGAGCGGAGCTCTCCCAGCTGCAGCAGTGCCCCGGTGGGCTGAGAGGAGCTTCCCCGTGTCCCAGGGATCCCAGATCCCAGCTGGCAACCTGGAATCCCAGGCTGGGTCAGGCTGGAAGGGCACACAGGTTGTCACAGGCGCCACCTCCCCGCTCCAGCAGGGCCATCCCAGCGCAGTGGCACAGGGCTGTGTCCAGAGGTGACGCCTCAGGTTTGGCTTTTCTATGTTTCACATTCTGTGCTGCTTTAGTGAGCAGTTTTGAGCTCCTTTTTAGGGCATGGTGAGCTCTGTGCACAGAGCAGGGAGACAAAACAATTCCTGCTCCAGCTGGGCACCAAGGACAAATGAGCCAAATCTCAGCCAGGAGCACAAACCCCGTGGGCTGGAGAGAGAAAAACAAGCAGGGTGGGACTGCAGGGGCTGAAGCTGGGATGGGACAATGAACTGCAAGGTGCAAATGGAGCAGAGCTGATCCCAGGGAGAGACCCCGGCAGCGCTCGGGGATTTTGGGGCCATTTTGGTTCATCTTGGGTGCAGCCCTGGCTGGGCTCTGGTGCTGCCCCAGGTGGATCCATGGAGGAGATCCTTTGGATAAATCCCTGCTTTATTCTGGGACTCTGCCCAGCCCCTGCTCCAGGGCAGCCTGCACAGGGCATCAGAGGGGTCTGGGATATCCCAGTGAGGGACACTCCACACCCTCTCTGTGCCAGTCACCCCCATAGTAAAGATATTTTTCATCATGTTCTGGTGGAATTCCCTGTGCATCCATTTCTGCCCATTGCCTCTCCTCCTACTGCTGGGCCCCACAGAGCAGAGCCTGGCTCCAGGCTAAGGAGATTTTTGGGGTCTGTTTTTCCCATCCAGCATGAAGAGAGTGGCTGTGGAAGCGCCTTTGTAGCAGCTGAAATGTGAATCCTCCCTGTGAAATCCCTCCCTGTGAGATGAAGGGAGGGAGAGGACCCAGCCCATCTGATCTACCTCATCAGGCTCTGTCTGGGGTGGCTGGAGAAGGAAATGGGGTCAAGGCTGGCTCCAGCAGACCCTGCCCAGCATCCCACAGTCCCTGACGATGGAAATGTGTGAGGAGAGCCAGAGCTGCAGTTCACAAGATTTTGCTGCCATCTTCTGATGAAAAGACATCACAAGGGGAGAAAGGCACTGGGCAGCACCACATCCCCTGTGCCCTGGAATGATCCCAGGGGAAACCTGGCTCCTTTGGCTCCCAGCAGCCTCCTGGGATCATTGGGACAAATTATTTAAATCCCTGCTCAAATTCCTGTTCCAAATTTCAGAAAACAACCTTGTGTGTAGTATAGTACCTCCATCACTACTCAGCAGTTAAACACCATCTTATTGTGTTTAATAGCAAATATTTTTTCATTCAAAACCCCTCCATGCTTCAATTTCCAAAAATCAAAGGTTACATCAAAATTACAGCTTTAAATCAGAAGCACAAATAAATTTTTTTTCCAACAGTTAATGGATTTTCTTCAAATTTTACTTTGTTCTCTAAAAATGGGTTAAATATTTCAGTCTCTCACTTCATGGAATATTTCCACATTGGTAGTTCTTGAAAATAAAAAAAGGGACTTTATATAACATGCAGAAAAATCAACCTAGCTTTAAAATAAACTTCTTCTGAGGATAATGATGAACAGCCTACTTCTCTTTTGCATAACAGAGGCACAAGTCCTGCTCCTTTCTCAAAAGTACCACACACAACTTCAGCTAAAACACACAAACCAGTGAAACTGGAGCAGGAACAGTTCCCTTGCAGCGCCTTAAGCTGAAAAGTTTTTGCAGTAACTCAGAATTTGGGTTTTTCTCTGCCACAGTGAAAATCAATCCATGAATTTCTGTTCTGGTGCTGTTTATTTATACTTATTGCAGATGAACTGAAATACTCCTACTGAAAGCCTCTTCTGCTCAATGGAATGTCACAAAGAAACACTTCTGAACATGGAACTGAGCCATTGAGGGGTTTTTCTCCCTTCCTGGAATCCCAGAATGGTTTGGGTGGGAAGGACCTTAAATCCCATCCAGCCCCACCCTGCCATGGCAGGGACACCTCCCACTGTCCCTGGTGCTCCCAGCCCTGTCCAGCCTGGCCTTGGGCACTGCCAGGGATCCAGGGGCAGCCCCAGCTGCCCTGGGAATTCCATCCCAGCCCCTCACAAGGAAGAATTCCTCCCCAATATCCCATCCATCCAGTGGGAGCCATTCCCTGTGTCCTGTCCCTCCATCCTTTTTCCCCAGTCCTTCTCCAGTTCTCTCCCCTTCCTGCACTTCACTGCATGTGGAATAGCCTTTAAATTCCCCTGTAGATACTCCAAAACTCTTAATATTGTGCCTGAATAAGTAATTAAATAGTACAAGTTAAAAATCACCTGTTTGTATTCATTTTTTTCTTCGCTGTTCCTCAGCTTCAGTGGCCACCTACATTTACCCCTGGACAGAGCTGGGAAAAATTCTCTGATTGTGGAAGAGAGTTATTACACCTCAGTTATAAATTTGGGCAGGAGAAAAGCTCTCTCCCAGCCCCATCTCCTGCCAGTCTTTGGAGAGGAGCAGTGCAAGGTGTGTGAGTGTCAGATTGAATCAATCCACAATGTTCTTTGGAAACTGGCACAAATTCCAGGTGTATTTGAGTCCTGCACTTTGTGCCTACCAGGAACACGTCCAGTTTGTCCTGATTCCCTCACCAGATCCTCTGTAAGATGGACCAGGGATTTATCCCAAACTCAGATAACCTCTCATAGAATAAATCCCCAATTTCTCTTCAGCAATGAGCTCCACAGCATCAGACTAAATTTAAATGATGGCAATAATCAGAAATCCATAATATCCCGTGATTATTGCCGAGCTTTGTTTACTTCTACAGACCTAATGCCATCTGATTAAATTTCACCATGTTTACACATCACACCCTGGAGTTCCTCAAACAGCAGAAAATGAGATTGACTCTTCAACAGAAAGTGATAATGGGATGCAAATCCATCCATTCCCAATGTAGCAGATTGCATTGTTTGTCATGGATGTGGATCTCCAACACTGGCACCAAACACGTCCTGAACTGGCTCACAGCTCATCCAAAGTGCTTTCATTTAATATATTTATCCTCATGCATAATTGATTGAGATTTCTTGCATAATTGTGCCTTTTTTTTATGAGTTTAATGGTTTTAGTTCATCAGTTGGGAATGGTGTGGGAATTGAGGCAGGAAAAGTCACGACCACACAGACACAGAATTGACTGCCAAAAAATCCATGTTCAGCAGAAGAGATTCACTTTCCATGAATTATGTTCACTCTTCACCAATCTGCTGAGAAAGGTCACATCCAGAACATGGAGCAGAATTTTAAAAATAAAATATTTCTATTCAGCTTCTCTCTTCCTGCTGCCTTTCAGGAACACAAACAATCAACAATACCAAAGTGCCCTCCTTAGGGACCATTCCCCTTATCCTTGATCAAACTGAGTTTTCCATCACAGGCTATTTCAATCTCTGCCTGTGCTGTCTTAAAGTACACAAAAACTTCTGTCTAGGCTTCCAAAGAAGCCTAAATCAAGATTCACTGAATAATACAAAGCTGATCAAATCTCCTGCAGTGAATAAATGAGAAGCAGAAATGCTTGCTTCATTTTCTGGAATAAAGCATGGAAAGAAATCTGCTGGGCGTGAAAAGGCCCAATCCAACAGCTCTGTCCCTAAACCACCCCTTTTCCTGTGATGCCTTCAGACTTAGAGGCCAATCCTGGCAGAAAATTCCATGACACCCAAATCCATCCCTACTTAGGATTCCTGCAGTCTTAAATCATCCTAAACACATATTATGATAAATCAGGACTCCCCTAACAGTGCTGAACTATACCAAACACAACAATATTTCTCCTAAATTCACAACTGGCTACTGGAGCCTTCCAGGTCCTCAAAAACCATTTTAAAAATCTATTTTCCTCTTTTTTTTTTTTTTGTTTTTTTTCCCTAAGTTCAGAAAGAGAAGCCTTTCCTAAAATTGCAGTGATACCAGCACAGTGATGATATCACAGTGAAGAAAAACAAGGGACAGAATAAACAGCAGCCAGAGGCTAAAGCAGAATTTTTCATGACCATTCAATGCTGGGCTGCAGAATTATCCCCTCACACAGAGGATTTATAATTTCAGGCAGAAATTCAGGTAATTATGGCTATAGAGAACACTGAGTCTATTGAAAGTTTATAAGACCATAGAAAAATGGCAAATCTTGGGAGAAATCACCTTGGTGACTCACAGAAATGTGTGCATTTATCAGCACCGTGTTCAGAGGTTACCAAAATGTTCTTATTTGCCCAATTTCCTCTCTATTTTCCTGTTATCCATGAGGATCATCACATCCCATTCATTGAGTCAGGCAATGCCAGCATTCCTGGTGAATTTAGTTCACCTGATGTTCATTTTGCTGAAAAATACCTTTTTTCCATATAAAAAAAGATTGTTAATGCATAGGAAATGTAATGATCTTCTAATAGCACAGTTAATTACTGATATTTTCTCCTATTAGTGAAATGTCATTAATGCCTCCCAACACTGAGCTCAGACAAACATTAGGAGACATTTTTAGTTGTCATGTCCAGAATGTTGTGAAGCTAACGATAAATAGAACATTCTCAAGTGTGGAAAAGATAAAAATCTCTTTGTCTTTACTGTTTAGTCCTTAACTATAAGGAGAAAACAAAGTCCTAATGGATTTTGACAGATAATGAAGTTGCAGGGATGAAAAAAAAAAAATGTGTGCTGGTTGTCTTTGATGTATTGTTTCTTGAGGTGGTACCACAGCCTAATTTTGCTGCTAAAATTCCTCCCTGATAAATCACTCGGTCGTGACATTTAAATGAAGGCAAAAAGAAGAGGCTTAAAATTAAGAAGTCTTTATGAATATGTTGTTGCAGTGGATAAATGGATTTATAGCAACAGCACAAGGATCAATAATTCTATTAAAATGGAAAAGTGATTTTCTTCTTCACCCCACAGCCAGTGGGCTGCAAGTTGCTCTGAAAATAAAGAAATGGGATAAATTGAAAAAATATCAGAATTAGGGCACTAAAAGTGGGAGTATTTGGGGTTAGGACACTTTTAATGAGTGCAGCAGTTACTTCTTAGGGTACCAGCAATCCAGCTAAAATAAAGATGGGATTTTGCTGTCTGATGTTAAATCAATTCCCAAAAACGGGAATGAAAATGAAACCAGCTCCTCCACAGAGCTGCTTCGAGCCAGAGCAGCCAAAATCAATGGGAGGAAGGTTTGGAACTGTGCCACAGCCCAGCTCCCCACACCACAAACCAAACAATCCATGGGCACAGGAAAAGTTTGTGTTCCCTGCTGCGAGGGGCCACTGCAGGGACACATCCCCAAAACCACCGGAGCCACCGGGGGGAAACGGGAATTCAAGTGACAGAATTGGTCCCACACTGACTTAAACTTGTGGGGTTTTCTCCTCTGGCTTCTGGCAGGGCTGTGGAGTCAGAGAGGAGAGCTGGGTACGAGCCCATCAAATGTGGGCATTCATTTCAGCTGCCAAAATTGTAGGGAAGGGCATTCAGCCCACGGGATGAGGGGTGTGGGGATGGTCCTGCCCTCCACCCAAGGCTTCATCCCCCTGTGAGAGCTTTGGAAGAGCCTCTCTGCTTAAATGTGGCTCCAGGGGACATGGAAATCACATCTTTTATCCCAACCTGGCTTATCATCCTGCTTCCCACCCCTATGGATAACACCTGCTCCTTACCTGCACAAGAGTCCTGCAGTGGAAGTTCTAACCCAATAAAACCATAGAAAGAATTTAAAAATAAAAACTTCCTCTCTGAACCTGAGCAAAGGACTGTGCAGTGGAGGCAAATCCATTTTCCTGACTGAACTTCTAGAAAAATTATCATTTATTTCCCTGTTTTATACCTCTGACTGCCACAGGGCTCCTTCTCCTGGTCCTCCCTGTCTCCACACCTCCCATCTCCAAGTCTTTTCCCACTTCCTCTGCCTGGAGTTTCCCACTAAGTCCCTTCCCCTCACAGTTCCACTCCACAAAGGTCTGGAGTGACAGGACACAGGGAGTGGCCCTAAAGTGCCAGAGGGCAGGGTTAGATGGGATTTTGGGAAGGAATTCCTGGCTGGGAGGGGTTTTTGGGAAGGAATTCCTGCCTGGGAGGGTGATGAGGACTGGCACAGGCTGCACTCAGCAAGGGTCACCCCTGACAGCATCATCCAACTACTTCTGCCATGACAAAATAAACTTAACTAGGCTGACATTTATTTCTTATCCACCTCTCAGATAAAAATCCTGATCCAGGAAAGTCCATCAATAAGTTTTCCCTAGGTACAAAGGAGCCCATTCCTTTCCATGAGGTCACCCAGGTGGTGAATAATCAGATATTTAGTCCTTGCAGAAGGGATGTGAAAGCCTCCAGGACAAACAGGAGCCCTGAGGGAGCACTGCATCCACGTGAACACGATATTTATCTGTACCTGATGCCTTGAGAAGCTCAGTCACACATCAATAATCAGAGCTAGGGCAGTGTTGAGGTGAGACAACTGCTTTTAACCAGCACAGAGCTGCTAGAGAAATCCTTTCAGCAACAATTTTCTTCATTTGTCCTGCTGATAAATTCTCTGGGCAACAACTTTCTCCATTTTTCCTGCAATCAAGCACATCAGTTTCCTTTCTATTTTAATTTTTGATAATGAAAAGCAGATTCTTTTGTATTATTTAAGTCCCCAGACTAACCCTGGCTTTCAGAGAAGTCTGATTTTTGTATCTGAAGCTCCCAGCCCCATCCACTTGTGCCACCAGTGGAAATCTGAAAGGGAAAGTTCAGCTGCTGACGATCCAAATTAAAATTGTTCCCTCCATTTGAAAGGATGTGGAATTTTCTCCTAGATTGAGTTTGACACTGTATCACTAAAGTGAATATAATTCACTGTGATCTCCTTACCATTTAGAACCAATGGCCCATTCATGTGTAAATGCACAGTTAAAGGGGGGAAAAAAGTACAGCAAAGACAGACCATAATGTCATCTGTATCCAAGCAATCACCTCCATTGTGGTCCTGGAATAAAAGGAGAGGTAAATATTAAACAGAAGGAGGATTGTGGTTTCACAGGCATTCAGGAATGTCCTGTTTTAGAACCAAATCCAGTCCCTCACTGTATTTCTGCTTTAGTCTTCAGACTTGGGAATTAAACTCTGTTTAATACTGAATCCCACCTACTCTGCAGCCAGAAACTGAACATCCCTGCAGGCAATAATCCTGGATCATTTCCCACAAAAAGATCCCTGAGCAGGAACCCTTAGGTGGGAGTGTGACCACCACAGTGAAACAGCATCCTCAGCTGTGGATTCCAGGTGTGTTCTGAACACCAGGGCATGGAGAATGCCTGAAAGACATTTCATTATCTATTCACTAAGCCAGAAGCCAAACCTAGGGTTGAGGGAGTCCTACAGCACTGAGGGAATCAGGAGTGACTGATATAAAGAGTAATTTTAGAATGATAAAGTAGGAAAACAATGAAGGCCAGCCCTCAAATGAAATAATCATCAGGGCACAAATCAGGGGAAATGCCATCCAAGAGACAAAGGCAGGAGCCTCCCCTCTGCCATGATTTTTATGTAAAAGCCACTGATTTGGTGACAGACCCAGGTTCAAAGATTTTTAGACACCACAGTTTCAACCCTCAGTGCTCCTAGGTGAGAACCCTGAGGCTCTTCCTGCAGTGCAAAACCTTCCACAGTGTTGCACTGGTTTGAAAAGTAAAATAGAAATAAATAAATAAGCAAAGGAATCACTAAAATGGGCAGTAAATAATCTTGCCCTTTCTTCAGTGGTCTGTAGGTGAGGGCCCAAGAGTTTTACCCTGCAAGTCCCTCCCAAACTGAGGAACTCAGGAAGGGGCTGGGTAAAAAATTCCATAGGATTTTTTACTGGGGAAAAAAAAAACCAGTCTGAGCTCATCTCCTTTCCAATCTCTCCTTCCCTGTCACCATTTCTGATCTAGATCTGATTTTATGGAAAAGACTGCACTCTCTGAAGGGTCCAAATTGTGGGAATTCACTGCTGGAGGGTTTTGTTCCCGTCCAGCCCTGCCTGGCTCCAACTGCTGCCCACTTTGGTACAGTTGTAGATGATTACAAGAGTCATTAAGCAGCATAAAATCATGCATGCTGGCTAATTAATGTGGAATTGATTCTCCTTTTAGTTTCATATTTTATGCCTGTTGAACTCCACTGGAATCAATAAAGGCGAGCTCAGTAAAGATTGCAGTAAAATTGATGTAAGTGAAGGACGTCGGGTTGGAGTTTAATGAGTTATAAAATCCAAAGAAACAAAGAGAAAATCAAACTTGCAGCTCCATCCATGTATTTATTGTAATTGTACGTGACCAGGAGCGGTTGAGAAATTTCCCTCAATATCAGAGTCCATGGGATGCATTGGAGGCTCAGTAGAGGAGGAATTAAAGCTCTCAGAGTGGTGTAAGAAGGGATGAAAACCCCAGAAACTTCAAGCTGAGGCTCTGGAAGTTTCCATTCTTTACTCCCACCTCAAACCCTCTCCAGATTTACAGAGAATCTTGCCAAACTTTCCTCCCATTTGCCAAGGGTTGCTATCTTCATCTCCTTTCATTGCCCACCTTCAGTGTCCAACCCAGTCTCTGTCCTTACAGATCTCCAGTCTAAGTCAGGAAGTCCTAACCCAACTTAAACCACAGAAAGAATTTAAAAATTAAAACTTCACCTCTGCACCCTGCTATTAAAACTTGAACCAACCAACAGTTCCTTGGGTTCCCTCATTTCACACTGCCCCTCCCAGAGCAGAGTTTCTCTAACTTTGGTTAAACACAACATTTTCAGGAGTGTCACCGTGCTGTGACACATGAAATGGGGCTGTCATGTCACATTATGGGATGTGACACAACACAATTTGATGGGCAAACCTGATCTGACACTGACACCTCAGGTTTGAGCTTTTATATTTTTTAGATTCTGCGCTGCTTTAGTGTGTGGGTCTGGGCTTCACATTATGGGATGGTGAGCTCTGTGCACAGAGCAGGGAGACAAAACAATTCCTGCTCCAGCTGGGCACCAAGGACAAATGAGCCAAATCTCAGCCAGGAGCACAAACCCCGTGGGCTGCAGAGAGAAAAACAAGCAGGGTGGGACTGCAGGGGCTGAAGCTGGGATGGGACAATGAACTGCAAGGTGCAAATGGAGCAGAGCTGATCCCAGGGAGAGACCCCGGCAGCGCTCGGGGATTTTGGGGCCATTTTGGTTCATCTTGGGTGCAGCCCTGGCTGGGCTCTGGTGCTGCCCCAGGTGGATCCATGGAGGAGATCCTTGGGATAAATCCCTGCTTTATTCTGGGACTCTGCCCAGCCCCTGCTCCAGGGCAGCCTGCACAAGGCATCACCACCACAACTCCCAGAGATTTGTGTTTATCCAACCACGAGTTCATGTCACTCTCTCTATGAGAGATACACACTAAATATTTGCTATTTATCCATTTCTTTTTTAGCTGTAGATTCAGCCCTTGACCTTTCAGGGCTGGCTGGAAATGAGCAGTGCCAGATTTGCCTGCCGTGAATGTTTTGACAACAATTTTGCTGATGAGAGGGTCAAGTTGCTGCTGTGCTCAAAACCAACCTGCTCTGTACAAAAAATGAAGAGTTTGCTTAAAAAATAGTTGTATTTTACAGCCTTAACGATATTACAGCTGGATGGAGCACAGCTTTCTTTCCCATTCCTTCACAATTTTGGAAAACCAAATTAGAAAAAACTTCAGAAATTGTTGATTCCTCGCAGAAAGCAAATAAATAAATAGTCAAATTTCTAAAGTCTGTGCTTAGGTTTTTTGCCCTCTGAGGCATTTTCTGTGGATATTTCATGGCAGCTTTGGCTCAGATTCCCATCAAAAGTTAGCTCCAGCAATTAGGCAGAAATACAGGGATATTTCTGTCAGACACATTCCATGATAACCGCAGCAACACATCCCGGCAGCCTCTCCTCGGGGCACATCTATTTTTTAAATGGAAATACACCCAGAATGAGCTGAATTTTCTTCAGCCTCCCAGCCCAGAGAAGGTGCAGGAAGGGGTTTTTAATCCAGCCTTACTCACCTATGACAGCACCATCAACTGTATTTGTCCAAAGGAGTCATCTGGAATTTGTAACAGGCCAAAAATGGAGCCTGGGTAATTGGTCTAAAGAGGCTTCTTATTTATTCTCCCCATTTTTATGTTTAATATGAATTATCCAATGCCAATATCTCCAAATCACACAGGAGATGTTTAAATATCAATTTTTCCCTCATCCCTGGTAGTCAATGGGATTATTTTACCTCTGATGGCCATTTTGTCAGGGAGGTTTGAACCAGATTCCTGCTTATTCCTCCAGACAAATTACATGGATCCATCCCACTGGAATATCTGCAGCATCAAGGAGTGCCTAAATCACCCACCAAGGTGTGTGCAGAGCTCAGCCTTCCCTAAATTCTGCTGTAGGACCTTATTCCCTGGGATATATCCTCTGTCTGCTTGCATCAGTGGGGAATTCCTCAGTGCAAGCAGCTGGATTTGCATCCCACAGAACAATACCCACTCATTCAAGAGTTTTGCCAAAAAAAAAAAAAACCAACAAAAATTGCCTCATGCTTTAGATTTACTCGATATGGAAAAATGACCAGAATTAATTCTAATATATTTTTAAAGATCACGATCCAAGTCAGTGTTCAAAGGGGATTCTCTCAGAGGGGTTTTTTTCCTCCCCACCAGCAGCTGCTGACTCACTCAGCTCTTAGTTGCCAAAATTTATGACAACAATAAAATGTTGAAGTCAACCTTCCTTGGAGGATGGAGCTTGGGCTGGAGAGCGCGCGGTGAAGATCCAGGGGAGCGGCACAGGGAGAGGGGCCCTGGGATGGTCCCAGCCTTTCATCCCAACCACATCTGCCTGCATTATTCCTCCTGGCCTGCTCCAGGTGGTGCCAGGCTCAGGGAGCTGAATCCCGAGGGTTTGGGCTCATCTGCAGCTCTGAGGGGAGAACAGACCGAGCAGGAGGCAGGAAACCGCTCAGAAAGGGCTCCTGGAAATAGCCTGAATAATTGGAAGGGATCCACATGGATCCAACTCCTAACCCTGCACAGGTCCCTGAGGTGGGAGTGGGGGTTGGAAATTGGCGTGGGGCTGCTCTTCACTGCAGTTACCAAACTCGGGAAAATCACATTTTCCCTGGAAAATCCTATGGAATCTGAGCTTGGTTCAAGCATCTCCAACAAACAGAGCCCAGAGCCACTCACAACACCTGGGTGGTTCATCCACTCTCTTCACAGCCCTTCCTGTCTCTGGCCTCTTCATGTCTGATTAATTTGATTTACACTGATTGCATTGGTTATTAGGCAAAAAAGGTGTGAGCTGAATAAATATAATAATAAAAATATAGTCATGACAAATATAATGATAAAACTAATTAGGGTAAATATAATAAAATAATGATAAATAGAATAAACTAGTAATGATAAATAGAATAATAATGATAAATAGAATAAACTAATAAGGATGAATAGAATAATAATGTTAAATAGAATAAAATAATAAGGATAAATATAATAATAAGGATAAATAGAATAAAATAATAATGATAAATAGAATAATAATGATAAATAGAATAAAATAATAAGGATAAATAGAATAATAATGATAAATAGAATAAACTAATAATGATTATGGTAAAGATAGATATTGTAAAGATGATATGGTAAAGATATGGTAGATAGATATAACGACAGATATAATGATAGATATAATGATAGATAAATATAATGATAGATTAGATAAATATAACGATAGATAAATATAATGATAGATAAATAAATTATAGCCCTGCACTTGGCAGGTCAAGCACCACATACCAAGCTTATCCCTACCAGTAAATTCAAATAAAATCACAACCATTTGGTGAAAGATTTTGATTAAACAGTGGGAAGGAATTGTGAGGAAGGTGGCCCAGAGTGGCTGTAGCAGCCCCTGGATCCCTGGCAGAGCCCAGGGCCAGGCTGGAACAGCCTGGGACATGGAAGGGGTGGAATTTGATGAGTTGTAAAGGTCTCTGTTAATGCAAACCTTTGGGATTTGATGGCAATGGTCCCCACTCTGTCAGTGGGGAGACATGAACAATTGAAGGGCAGCCTGGCCAGGAGGCAGAGAGGGCAGGGATGAAGTGCTGAGCCCTGGCTGTTTCACTGTGTGACGGGTCAGACAGTGACTCAGGCTCTGAGTCAGCCCAGGCTGCTGGGGCCTGCCAGAGCCACCTCACCCAAGCTGGAAATTTCACTTCATTTAGCAGCCCACACCCCCTGACTGGTGCTGGTTTATTCTGTGCCTCAGCCTCTCGGGTCACCTCATGCTCTGCAGAGCATCTAAAACATCAGAGTCATTCCATCCTCCAGGAACAAACGTTGCAGGGCTGTTTTTACTGCACATTTCCAGGGGAGTGGGACATCACTGAGGTGTTTAATTAACTCCAGGTTACTTTTCTGACTGTTTAGTTGGCCTGGGAGGAATTTCCAGTGCTGTGGAATTATCCAAAGGAGTAGCAACAGGAAAAGTGGGATTTCTATTTCAGGAAGCCAATCCCCAATGCACAGGCACCTGCCTGAGCTGTTCTTCCTTTAATGAAGACACACTGATCGTCTGCAGGAGCTTCTGCAAAACAGTTCTGTGTTCTTGTGGCATCAGACGGGGAAAATCTGCCTGGAAAGTGGTGGAGCCCCCATTTCTGGAGAGATGGAAAAGCCATGGAGATGCTGCACTTGGGGACAGGATTCAGTGGGGAAGATGCCAGAGCTGGGTGAGAGGTTGGACCCAGTCCTAGAGTGTCACAGACATATTTTATGGAAAATCCTTTCACTAGGATCTTTTCTCCTGAGAAGCTGGGAAGCTTCAGCTTCTCCATGTCTTGCTGCTTTGGAATGGGATTTGGAGAATTGTTTACCCAGCATGTGAATTGGTTTTACTTGATGACCAATGACAGCCACCTGTGTTGAGGCTGTGAGCAGTCACAAGATTTTATTGTCATTCATTCCTTGCCAGCCTTTCTTCTATTCTTTTAGTATAGTTCTAATATATCATTCTCTTTTAATATAATATATATCATAAAATAATCAACCAGCCTTCTGAGACATGGAGTCAAGATTCTCATCCCTTCCCTCATCCTGGGACCCTGCAAACACGACCACACCAGAGGACTTTTCCAACCTGAAATTCCACAGTTCTGTGACTCCTGAGACTGCAGGACACAGCACACTGTGAAACACTTCTGGAGGAGCTTCTGCTCCCCAATCCCAGCCCTGTGATCCCCCGGGGTACTGGAAGCAGCTCCCAAGGCAGGAATCCCCTGCATTAATCCAAATCCACACTCCTGGCTCCTTTAACTGCCTCCAACTGTTGATACAAGCCTAACACTCTTGTTTAGGTATTTATAAACCATTAATAAATCATTAAACACTAATTATATTTCTTTCTTTCCCCTTCCATTCTAGCTGCTCCTCTTGCTGGCCCTCACTGCCATGAATATTTCCAGCCCCCATTCCAAGGAACTATTCCATGAAGGATGGCTTTTAAATCATTTACCACTAACAAATGCTCTCAGCCATCCTAGCAGACAGCATCTGTTTGTTTAAACGATCTGAGAGGACTCATTAATCCAGAGCACACAATAAAATTGTCACTTTGGGTCAGGAAATGCTGTTTCCAACCTTGACAAGGCCCAAGGAAGATCATATCTTGTGCTTTTAAGGATTTATCCAGAGAAGTTGGATCAAAGCGGGACAGACACAAAAGCCTGCCCACCTCTCAGAGCCAGACAAGCCCCAGCTCCTGCCCTGCTGAACTGTGAACTGTTTAACTCAGTGAAACCCACACCCAGCATGGAATAAAACCCATCACTTTTACTCCCATCCATAATTTAGAACAACCTTCAGGCATTTGCAACGGCTGAAATTAAATAGGAAATTAAACTATTCCCCCAAGGTGGTGCATTGGAGGCAAAAAATGCACTTAGAAATAAGCACACAAGTAGTTCATGCTGCTTTTGTGGGGATTACTCAGCACAACTCCTCAGCAGTCCCCTGACATGTTTTTTAGGATATTCCCTGAAGCACCCTGATTTTCAGCTGCCTTAATGCCTCCAGCACGCTCCCAGCTCCCCCTTCCAAGGGCATTCTCAGCCTGGAAAATTGTTTTTCACCCATTGTAAATCCATAAAAACCACACCAGGCTTCTCCAAGGATGGAAGGCCGGGTTAAAGTGCATGCTCCCTCCTTTTTTGGGGGTTTTAAATTAGTAGAGAAAGGAAATTTGCTGTTATTGTAGAGTATAAATGAAGATATTCCCTTTCCATCGGGCCCTGCCTCAGGTAACCCTCAGACTTTTAAAAGTGCTGATGCTCCCAAATCTCAGCCTGAGCTGAGACAAACATTTCCTTTTGCAAAGAAATAAAACCTGGAAAATATTAAACCTGGAAAAAGTTAAACCTGGAGTCAGGAAAGGACAGGGCACCTGCAGAGCCTGTGGGATACTGGGAATGCCCCAAACTTTTCATCCCACAAAAGTGACAAAATGGGAATTCGAGAAGTGGAAAAAAACCCCAATTTCTGTGCAAGGTTTAAAATCCTTCCCTTCCTGTTGGAATAAACTGACATTTTAGGAGGGCTGCATTTATTTCAATGCCACCCTGGCATGTAAATATTTGATTCCATAATGATTATTGGCAGTCGTGATAAAACAGCTCACGAGTTCACCCCGTGAGTTTGTTTATTGCATGAAAGGATTTGCCCAGAAGCAAATTTCGGTGGTGATGAGAGCTTGTATTGACACAGAAAAAATTAAATGGGAATTTCATTGTCATAAAATATCAGGATTAAGCTAATCATACCCCAGCTGTCAGCGACAGAGAGAGGTTTATCAAAATATTGCAAAATTACAAGGTCGTGGAGCGGGGTTGGCTTTGGATTTTTTTTTTCTGTATCATTTTGATATTAGATTAGACAAAAGTCTATCTCAACAGTGCACTTAGTTGCAATATTTAACAGTTAACTGGGAAAATTCAGCTTTATGAACAGAATATCAGTCATTAATCATTAATTATAAAACCTGAAGTGACAAAACCATCAGGCTGACATTTAATACTGAGAGGAGAGCCATGAAACCACGGTGTGCACAATAAGTAGCCCTAATTATTGAAGGAGTTGCTCGATGGGGGGGTTGATCTGTTCAGGCAGTGCCACAGGAATCAGATTTGGAGCTGGTTGGAAGGAAAACGGGGCTCTGACAGCCAGGAGGGTGGGAAGGAGCTGGGAACAGCTGGAATGTGGGGCATGGCATCCCAAAGCCACAATCCCAGGAATGTTTGGGTTGGAAGGACCTTAAATCCAATCCCATCCTGATGCCTCAGGATTTGAGCTTTATATTTCCATATATTTGTAACCCTGCAGTTCTTTGGTGTGTAACTCTGCACTCCACAGCCAGGGCCAGCTGCTGCTGCTGTCCCATTTTGGGCAGACACAACAATTCCTCTCCAGGCCTGGCAGCCAAGGACACCTCACTGCCCCAGGGCCAGAGATGGAAACAAAAATGAGCTGGGGGAGCAAACTGGGGGTCAGTGCCTTCATTGCCTGGAGCTGGGATTGGAGGGTGAACCCCCAAAGTGCCAATGGCCCCAAGTGATCCAAGTGTGGAACCCGTGAGCCCTGGAGCATTTTGGGGGCAGCCCCTGGGGGGCTTGGGCTGCCCTGGATGCACCTGAAGGGTCCTCAACCAACAGAACTGCTTCTTATTCCCTTAATTAATTCTTATTCTTAATTAATTTTGTCTGCCCTCTGTGTTTAGGCAGCCCCAGAAGGCATCAATCCCAGCCCAGCCATGGCAGGGACACCTCCCACTGTCCCTGGTGTTCCAAGCCCTGTCCAGCCTGGCCTTGGGCACTGCCAGGGATCCAGGGGCAGCCACAGCTGCTCTGGGAATCCCATCCCAGCTCCTCCCCACCCTCCCAGCCAGGAATTCCTTCCCAAATCCCATCCAGCCCTGCTCCCTGTCCATGTGAAGCCATTCCCTGTGTGCTGTCCCTCCAGCCCCTCTCCAAAGTCTCTCTCCATCTTTCCTGCAGCTCCTCCAGGTCACTCTGAGCTCACCCCAAAGCTTCTCCTCTCCAGGCTGGACAATCCCAGCTCTCCAGCCTTTCCTCCCAGCAGAGCTGCTCCATCCCTCTGACCATCCTGGAGCCTCCTCTGGAGTTGTTCTTCAAACATTTCCATGAAAAACTCCCAAAAGCCCCATTTTCTCATGGAAACCACATTGCAGTTGGTCACTTTTAAAGCGATTCCCATTTGTCCTAAGACACAACATTCCCAACACCATCCTGTTCCACATCTTCATAACACACAAAGTTCCTGCTGGGGGTACCTGGGAGAGGTCCTGCCCCACCTCCCTCCTCAATCCACATCCAGAACCTTCCTTTCTGTCCCACCCATGCCAAGGCAAGGCTTGTCCTCTGAAGGAGAAAAAAATAAATTAAGGGAATTGAAGGAAAAAAAAAAATCCACCCTCAGATAGGAAAATGTCTTTCATGCTCTGGAAGCAGAATTTAGAGACTTCCTTTATCTGGCGTTTTTTGTCCATCCCAAAGTCTCAATTTGTTCTTCCCTGATTGTTTTCTAACTTTTCCAATTATCTCAGGGGGGCATCAATTTGTTTTCAAAGTCAGGCATTAATTTAAAACAACACTTTGAGCAATCCTGCTTGTTTCTTTCTGAAGGTCTTTTTAATGGCACAAGCATCTGCATAGCCCATCAGTCTTCCCTCCTGGATATCTGGAGAGCCATCTCTGTCCTCACAGAAAGGCTGCTCCAGGAGTATTTATTAAATTCCAACAGATTCTGATATCTCATTATGCCTTACCTGGAGAGCCTCTTGCTGGCTGGGGACACATGGGGAAAGTTTTGCTGCAAATTGTCTCCAACTTGACTTTTTTCTCCCTCCAGAAATACCCCAGAAAGCCACAGATTTAATGGAAATAATTGTCAAAAATGCTGATTAGCAGTAATATCATTTTAGTGGGCCTAAAGTGTCTTGGGAGGGAATATAGAGCTGGGGTCTCCTTTAGGGATAAGGAGAATAATTTCTTTGTGTTTGTACCCTGTGAAATCCTACAGTGCTTTTTTCAGATATTAATTAGGATTAGCCAGGCAATTCTCCATACTGGCCTTAACTGGTGCTAACTGAGTTTGTTCCTGAGCAAAGATTTGCTGGGACAAGTGGAAAAATGGGATGAACAGCTTTTAACCCCCTCCAAGGGATGGACTTGGCTGCTCTCCTCCCATTCCCTTCTCTCAGCCCAGCAAAAAATCCAATATCTCCACACCTTTTCTATCCTTTTTTACCAAAATTTGAGAATTGAGACTTTAAAATCAGCACCCTGAACAACCCAAAGTTTTCCAAATGCTTCCAGGGAGACTCTTCTGTTTCCCTGAAAATATCCACTGCATTTTTCTGGAATTAATCTTTTAGAGAACCACAACTTCCTAAAGGAAAAACGTCACTGAATGCTTGGGATATTTTGGATCTGAAATTAATCTCTCCAGAAATTACAGACAACTCCTTAAAATTATTGTGGAAAAGGAATCCCAGAGCTCTTGCAGAGTCCACCCCAACTACACCATCTCCTCAAGCCCTAAATGAAACAGCTCATTGCCAACTCAATAATTAATTACAATATTTTCTAAGACTTTCCTCTTATAGCATTAAGGAAATAAACAGAACAAGAAGGAGGAGAGGAAAATCATTTCCACCATCCCCTTATTAAAGTTTCTACTGCAACACTGCAGGTGTTATTAAAATACAATAAAAATGCAAAAGGTCAGATGTGAGAAGGAAATATGGAAGGATTGTACTTGAAAAACCAAAATATTAAGCAGCTGATGCAGGAGATGAGCCAGAACCCTGAATAAACTTAAATTGTGTATTGGGAGGGCAACACCCCCATTTTTTATCTTAATTGAGCCTCAGGATTATTATTTAAATTTGGGGTCTTGTTCTTTATGATAAAAGTAGTGAAAACCCCCATTTTCCATGGGAATTATGCAGAGTGTTGCCAGGAGCCAGGAAATCAAAGGGACATTTCCTGCTTGGTTTCCCACATTGGTTTCTCTGTTTCAGGTCAATAAGTGAGCTCCAAACTGAAAATGAGCATTCAAAATCTGTTTACAATCGTACTTTAATTAAAGAAAGCACCTTACAGGTGATTAAATGTAATTAATCACAATTTGTGGTTCCAAGGAAATCCTCACTCAGGAAAAATCAGTGAGCTTTGTATGTTTTATAAAAGGTTCCAGATTCCTTTCTAAGCCAGGTCCAGACACAAACCCCAATTTTGTGGCCTTCCCACAAGAGTCATTATCCCTCAGAGGAGAAGTCCTGGGTTAATAAGGCACCAGATTTGGGATAAAAGGATTAATATTGCAATTCCCATGGGATAGGCTGAATTGTAGAATCACAACATTTTTAAATGGCACATTTAAATAATAGTTGAACTATAAACAAGATGCTTAAAACAGCTCCGCTTTGAAAGGTGATAAATATACACATTAACAAAAAAGATTGTTTTAAAAACATTTCTAATCTATAATATAATTGATTATCAAAATAATATAAATATTATTTTATATATAGTATTATATATTATAAAATTACAAATAGAATTTATATAATATTTATATAATATATTATATTATTATACATTCTATATTATAATGTGTATAATATTAAATACAATAAATTTATATAGCTTATTTCTATTTTATAATATAAACATTAGAAATCATTTTATAAAAATATAAATATATTTGAGAAGTAATAAATATACACATGCTAATAAATGGACACATTGACCAAGTTTCTCATGGGATACTCCAAAAGTGCTGGAAAATGATCGCAACTTACCCTCCTGGACCAGGCCAAAAGCTGGCATTTCTCTAAGTGAAATAATTCACTTTTCACATCTCTGCCACTTTTTAACCCTAAAACACCAGCTGAGAGTTGGGGCTGGAAGCTCCAAACTCTTCCTGCCTTTAGCTCAAACTCCACCTCACACCAAAAGCTGCTAATGAGGCTTCCCTTTAACTCCTGGCTGTATTACAGAAATGTAATTAGGCCACAGTTGCAGAAAATGCAGAAAATGCCTTTCTCACCTGCATTAAATCCCACTTCTGTTGCTTTAATGGTGAGAGGTCCCTGAGTTGCATTTCTTGGCTGAATCAGCCCAGGGACATTAGCACCAGGTTGATCTCAGCTAATCTGGGGACACATTCTGCTCCCCATGACAGGGAGGAGAGCAGCACAACGTCCCTGGATTTCCCTGGGAATCTTGCTCTTATTCCTGGCATGTGAAGTGCCACCACTCAGGTGCTTCCTCAGCACCTGGGGAACACAGAGCAAGTGAAAGGGACTCAAACTTCCTCAGAAATCTGAGTGGTTTTCCTGTTTCAGGGAAATAATCTCATTTCTGATAATGAATTTCAACCAATCTCAGGAAAATTGTTAATTAAATATGCAGGGGGGATAAGCATGGTGAGCTTAATCAGAGAATTCCTCCTGATTGTTTGAAAAGCTGCTTTTTTTTGTTTGCTGCTTTGCAACTGTTACACTTCCAAAAGAAAATTATTGCAGCTTTGAGGGGGAGAAATCTTTCCAATGGGAAATCTCCAGAACCAGATTTCAATTGGATCTTGGGAAGGAATTGAGGAGGGGCTGGGATGGGATTCCCAGAGCAGCTGTGGCTGCCCCTGGATCCCTGGCAGTGCCCAAGGCCAGGCTGGACACTGGGACAGTGGAAGGTGTCCCTGCCATGGCAGGGTGGGGCTGGATGGGATTTAAGGTCCTTCCCACCCAAACAATTCCATAAAATGTAGAAATATCAGAGAAAGTATGAACCTGCCCTTGTAGAAACCAACATAATACAAAATCTTAGTATTATTTTGATTTATCTGAGCACATGGATGGCTCCTGACCCAAATTACTTCTTGGAACAAAATAAAACACAACTTCCCATGGCATTAAGAACAACCATCACAAAGATAAGAAGAGGAAAAGTTATTTTTTCTTGTTAAAATGCGGATGTAATTTTACATTCTCTCATAACTGAAGCCTGAGTCCATTTCCTAGGAGTATTTTTTATTCCATTAAAGCTCTCCCTCTGCCTGCACACACTGATGCATGAAAGCAGTGGTTTGGGATGTTATTACATTCCAACAGCTGCTTGCTACTTTTCATTAAAAAGGGACAGGCAGTGGAAATAACATTTTTAGGGGAGAAAAACCCAAACCTGGAGAATATGTTGATAACTTTGGTTATCAGGTATTTTACCTCTGGAAGTGAAAGGGGTTTTCACAAAGAAGCACAGGGGAATTGTGAGGGCATTGGGATGACATGTTGGGAAATTCAATCTTTGTCTGGGCAGGAGGGTTGGGAAAAATGTCAAATTGAAAGGCTCCAGTTCTGCAAGGTACTGAGAATGACCTAAAATCAGGGATTGGGAGCTTTGCAGCTTCCCAGGCACGTCATGTGCCAAAGATGATGTCACAGTCAGCAAAAATCTGTTCAGACTGCAATGAGATCTGAATGGAACCACTGAAGGAGGAATCCATCCACACCACCCTCCAGCTTCAGGGAAACTCAAGGATTTCAACATCCCTGGAAGTTTCCAAGGCCAGGTTGGAAGTTTTGGGGCAACCTGGGATAATGGAAGGTGTCCCTGTCCCTGGGACTGGATGAACTTTGAGGTCCCTCCCTCAAAGGGAACCCTTCTGGTTTCCATGGTTCCATGGTTCTTCCATGATTCCATGATCCTTGTGCTCCCCCATGCCTGATTTCAGTTGTAACATCAGATATCCTGGCACAACATCCCTCTCCCACCTGGATTTGGTATTTTCAAGGGACATCCCTGCAATCCACACAGGTGAAGTTAAATATTCTTTTTATTTTCATTGTGGATTTGAGGGTAGAACGGCGAAGTTAGGAAGAGAAGCCTGGTCTGATTCCAGGGCTGTATTTTCCTGTTACCAGCAGTATGAGCTCCTTACTCCTCATCCATAATTCCAGCAGGAGGGAGAAGGTAGGAAGCACAAGAACAATCCTGCAAAGTTTCTCTCTGTGAGGAGAATCCATTTCCCCTCCTCTCCCACAGAAAATGTTTGTTCCACAGAAGGCTGAAGGCACTGGCTAAGCAGAAAAAGCTCCCGCTCATCCCAACAATTGGAGTGATGCAAAATGTGGTGTCAGGAAGAAAACTTGCTGGTGTTCTCCTAATTATGCAAAAAGTGCTTCCTCATCACTGTGTTCACTCTGTCAAAAGTCAGTTTGCAGCTCTAATTGTTCCTTTGGGATCCCCAGGGGTGGGGATGCTGCTCCCTCCCTGCCAGCCCAGCTCGGATCCCGCTGTCTGCAGAGGGTGGGAATGTTCCTCACTCGGGGGCACCAAACGTGGGGCTGGTCACAGGGCCCCAGGACGAGGGAAGAGATGAGAATGGTGACTCCATGTTTCAGAAGGCTGATTAATTATTTTATGATATATATTATATTAAAAGAAAATGATATATATGACGGTGATCCCAGGGGTCTCAGGACGAGGGAAGAGGTGAGAATCTTAACTCTGTGTCTCAGAAGGCTTGGTTTATTATTTTATGATATATATTATATTAAAAACTATACTAAAAGAATAGAAGGAAGGATTTCATCAGAAGGCGGCTAAGAATAGAAAAGGAATGAGTGACAAAGGTTTGTCTATGACTGAGACAGTCTGGACAGCTGGACTGTGCTTGGCCATTAATGAGAAACAACCACATGAGACCAATCCCAGATCCACCTGTTGCATCCCACAGCAGCAGACAATCATTGTTTGCATTTTGTTCCTGAGGCCTCTCAGCTTCTCAGGAGGAAAACTCCTAAGGAAAGGATTTTTCATAAAACATGTTGGTGACAGATATATTAAAACTATACTAAAAGAATAGAAGAAAGGATTTTATCAGAAGGCTGGCAAGGAATGGAAAGGAATGAATGACAATAAAATCTTGTGGCTGCTCACAGCCTCGACACAGGTGGCTGCCATTGGACATCAAATAAAAACAATTCACATGCTGGGTAAACAATTCTCCAAATCACATTCCAAAGCAGCAAAACATGGAGAAGCTGAAGCTTCCCAGCTTCTCAGGAGAAAAGATCCTAGTGAAAGGATCTTTCATAAAATATGTTGATGAGATGCAGAGGAACTTCCAGGCTGTTCTGCAGTCAGGGAAGGTGGCAGTGGGCAGGAGCTCTACCCTGGGTCCCCACACCCTCACACTCCTTCACCTTCCTGGGGAGGAGCAGCAGCACAAAGGGAATGATCATTTTCTAAATCAGACTTGCAAGGGGAGGGGATAAACAAATCCAAATCTGCAATTTTTTAGTGAGAGGAAGGAAAGTTGTAAAAGATTCTGAATTATCAGAGCATCTGAGGCTGGACAGCAACAGATAAAACAAACTGAGAGCCCAACCCCAGCTTGGTGCCCATTCCCTGACCCCCAGCATGGATTGTGCTGCCTGATTGGGATGCTGGAATAAACCAGGACATTTTTATCCATGTGCTCCCTTCATGAATTTGGAGCATTGTGGAGGAAACCTCTTGTCCATGACAAACAGTGGGAGCTGGGCTGACTGAGGGCTGGCCATGGAAATAAATGTATTTTTACCCTGCTGCTGGCTCAGGCTCAGGCTTTGCCATCTGGAGCAGCAAATATTTCATGTGAAGAGGGCTCTTGACCAGGCTTGGATCATCGAGGATTAGACTGGAAAGGTTTGGCAGCAAATCTCCACGAGGCTGCTCCCAGCAATGACTTCAGCAGGCCTGGGGAGAAGGGATGGGGACACAGCACCCCCAGGACTCCCAATCTGCCAGGGATACCCGTGGCCAGAGAGAGGGAAAAGTGCTGCTATTCCAGCTAAATTTGGGGTTTTAAAATGGAGGCTGTAATTGAAAGAACGGCTCTTTATATTCCTGATCATATCGGTGGCACCCAGCTCGGGGCTGGAAGAGAAGAGCTGCAGCTCACCCAGGGAGGGCCCTGCTCAGCATTCCCTGCTGCCAGAAATCCCCATTGTCTCCAGCAGGAGCTTTGCCTGCCTCAGACAAAAGGAATTCTGAATAGGGACAGAAATAACCCAGCACAATCCCAGGCTCTCCATCATTCCCCGCTCCCTGAGGCCGCGGGCACAACCTGCCCTGTTCTGGGAATTCCTGCAGATATCCCACCTGTATCCCGGGTTTCCCAATCCCCATCACCTCCAGCTCCAAGGGAACACCCAAGGGGAATGATCTGGGATCTCAATTTGGGCCAAAATTGTTATTTGGGGTAATATCATAATGGAATATTATTATTGACGCATCCAAGGCCAGGTTGGAAGGGCTTGGAGCAAGCTGGGCTAGTGGAAAGTTCCTGCCCATGGAACTGGAATTTTTTAAGGCCCTTTCCTGTTGCAGTAAGGTAGAAAAATTATTTTTAAAAGCCTTATAAAACCAGGCCTGCTCTGGCTGGCCTGTCATTTCTGCTAAACCAAGGCAGCCCTGTGCAAGTTCCCATGTGGAAGCAATCCTGGTGGGAGCAGTTCATTAACACAACAATCTATTCCTGGGAAAAAACAGCCAGCACCTGTAAAAAAAAAAAAAAAACAAACTGTTTTTACACCCTGAGAAAAATGAAAACTGTCTCTCACAAACAACTTTTCAGCAGGTACACACCAGGGTTGGAGTGACCAATAAATACAGAATAACAACTTGTTACTGACCAATGAAGGGATTGGCAAGAGAGCTCCTGAGCCATGGGAGTCACACACAGCTCTGTAAAACTGGATTAAAATGTGAATAAAGAATGGGCTCCTTCCACCATGAAGAAAATGGACTCTGTGTGATTTATTCCCATACTCATCCATGGAATATTTGGCATTTTCCAGGAGTTTGCCTCCCATTCTGGGTGTTCCTGTGTCAGTCGCAGCCAGGGTTTGAGTGCCCAATAAATACAAAATAACAACTTGTTACTGACCAATAAAATAATTTACAAGAAATGTGCTGACCACTAGGAGTCACACACAAGCTTTGTAAAACTGCATAAAAGGAGTTATGTGAATAAAGAAGGGGCTTTTTTTTTTTTTGTCCACCCTGAAGAAAATGGAGTCCTGTGTGATTTATTCCCATACTTTCCAACCCAAACTTTTCCATGGCTCCATATAACAATGACACATTCCAAAGAGTATGAAGCTGGTGAGGAGAAGAGGAGGAAAAGCTGGAGAGAGAAATGATGGCAGGGTTTGCCTTTCCCTGTGTCAGCAGCTGCAGCGTGTACAAATCCCACGGGAATTTTTAAAAAAATGAAAAGGAAAATTGCTGGCAGTGAGATCATAATCTGGAAACATCTCTGAGCTGAGAACAATCCATACAAATGTTGTGTTTGATCAAGCAGCCAGAGGTCCTTCTCTTGATGGAAATCATCCCCAAACAGGGGCTGGGTCATCCCAGCTCTCCCAGGGAAGAGCCCAGTGGGGATTTCTCATCCTCAGCCCCGTGGCACAGGCAGAGATGCTTTTAATATCTGCTTCCCAAACTGGGTGGGATTTCCTTGGAAGCTGCAGGTGAGAACAGGATTCAGTTATCCTCTGGGAATGGAGGAAACAAGAAAAACTATTAAAAAATAGCTGCCTGATTCCCCCAGGATTTGTCTTTCTTTTCTTTAAGCCATTCTAATGCTTAAAAAAATCCATATTCTATAAAAAGTCATTCCGTGAGTCTTTATCTTATTGTTTTGAGTCATTCTCTTTCAAAATAACATTTTTATTAAAGCCAAATGTTCTGGTTCCAATTCAAGGGCCCATTTAAAAAATGGGAGTTTTTATTATTTTTAAATAGGAAAGAGAGAAGGAGAAAATAGAAGGAAAAGGAGAAGGGAAAGGAAAAGGAAGTTTTCTTCCCCTTTTCCCCAATTCCCTAAATTTTATCACTGTAAATGAATGTTAAGGTCTTACACTGAAAATCAAGGTAGGATTTAATGCAGAATTAATGGGATTTATGGTTAACTTTCTGCCTTCAGGAAAAACAATTCCCAATTCTTTGCCTATTTTTTACTTCTCATTCATTTTAATTCTGCCATTCTGCAATTATAAAATTGGTGCTGAGATTTGTAACAATTTTGGGAATGAATTAATAGGCCTGGGATTTGAATTTTTGTGGGGGTGCTGATGATTGAGAATATATATATTTATCTACACATGTATAGATATAAATATATATAATACATTGCATAATATAATAATATATTACATGAGATATATATAAGTATACATATATAGAGTATATTGCATAATATAATTATATATAATCATAATTTCACATCAGATTTTTACCCTGACAAGAAGAGCTTTTGTAGTACAGAGCATTCCTTTTTTAATTTTTTCCCCTTTTTTCCTCTTTTTCCCCCTTTCTCCTCAGTTTTTCCTTTTTTCTTTCCCTTTTGTCCAGGACATTAATTAGGATAAGGATAATCACTGTTTTCCCCTATGGTGAGAAGTTTCAGGATCTTTACCACGTTTCCTTCTCCCTCATAACTCAGCAATAAATCCCCCATCATTGACAAGGCCCAATAAAAATGCAGAACTCTTTTCAGAATTGTTGGGAAGTTACAGCCTGATCAAATTTCCAGCACAGTCCCAGCAATTTTGGAACTCTTTTTTTTTTTTTCCCATTTCCCATCATTTCCTGTTTTTTTATTGTAATGAGGGAGCGTGGCATAACTCAATGCTGATGTGAAAGCACCACTGTTGACTTTTCCTCTTTTACTGGGAATTAAAATTTTGTTTGAGATCAAATTGTAACTGTATTATTCAAATCCTGCCACTTTGAATGGGAAGAGGTGAATATTTGCCTTTTTTGTCCTACATTTCCCAGGAAATTTAGGATTTTCCCGTGTTAACTTCCCAGCGTTTTGCCTTGTTTATTTTCAAGGAGAGAGATTCTAAATTTACCTTAAAAAATATTCTGGAGCTACATTTCCCCTTCCAAGCAGTTTCAGTTCCCAGCTCACTCAAGTTCTGTAGTTTATATTAAATCCTTCAACTCAGACAAGATGGGCCCTTGTTTCTGGAAGGTTTCTCCTGCTTTTTCCAAAATAAATACAAATAAAATGCTGCTGTAGGGTCGGGAATGTCCCGGGCTGTCGGTCCTTGGGGTCCAAGTGCCATCTTGTGTTCACACACTGCATTTCAGGAATTCTTCCCCTCAAATTCCTCAACACTGCAGCTCCTGCTCGCCATGGAAATGCTTGGAGTGGTGTTTGCATCGTTCAACACTGAATTATTGGCAAATTGAAACACCAGCAAAGCCATTTCATAATAAATGAAGCTGGAGATTTATAAATGTGAGCTGCTCACACAACAAATTCTTGGGGTGTGGTATTTTTGGGGTCCCCAGGACAAAGGAGGATTTGAGAATCTGACTCCATGTTCTCAGAGGGCTAATTTATATTAATTATATTATATATTATTATAATATAATATAATATAATATAATATAATATAATATAATATAATATAATATAATATAATATAATATAATATAATATAATATAATTATATTGCATTATATTATATTATATTATATTATATTATATTATATTATATTATATTATATTATATTTATTATATTATATTATATTATATTATATTATATTATATTATATTATATTATATTATATTATATTATATTATATTATATTATATTATATTATATTATATTATATTTATTATATTATATTATATTATATTATATTATATTATATTATATTATATTATATTATATTATATTATATTTATTATATTATATTATATTATATTATATTATATTATATTATATTATATTAATCTGTAATAAACTATACTAAAGAATAGAGGAAGGATACAGACAGAAGGCTGGCAAGATAATAATGAAAAACTCGTGACCTCTTCCAGTCTGACACAGCTGGACCATGATTGGTCATTAAGTAAAAACAATTCCCATGTTGGATAAACAATCTCCAACCACATTCCAAAGCAGCAAAACACAGCAGAAGCAAATCAGATAATTCTTGTTTTCCTTTTTCTCTGAGGCTTCTCAGCTTCCCAGAGAAGAAATCCTGGCGAAGGGATTTTTCTAGAAAATATGACAGTGACATTGGGGTTCACTGCAAATTCCACTTCCAGTTCCTCCAGTGGGATGCAGGTCTGGCTGTGCCATCATCCTCCTCATCCCTCTCCCATCAGGATGAATTTCGGGGGAAGTAGAGATGCTCAAATTGAGCAACAGCTGCAGCAGAGCCACAGCTGGCACTGCAGGAGGGCTGAGCCCCCCTGGGATGGGGCTGTGCCCCCACCCTGGCACACAGGGGACAGGGACTGCCCTCACTCTGGCAGGGTTGGTTTGCATTTTTATTTTAATTTTCCTAATAAAGAACTGTTATTCCTACTCCCATATCTTTGCCTGAGAGCCCCTTAATTTCAAATTTATAATAATTCAGAGGGAGGGGGTTTGCATTTTCCATTTCAGGGGAGGCTCCTGCCTTCCTTGGCAGACACCTGGCTTTCCAAACCCAAACACCCAGATTTGTTCCATCCCCTTTTCCTGCTCAGTGCTGCCAAAATGCAGGTCCACATTCCCTGCCCTGAGCTGCAGGGACAGACTGACAGGTGCTGGCAGCGAGGGGCCAGAGACAGCAGGACAGCTTTGGCTCCTCATGGAAGCCACAAAAGCAAGGCAGAGCAGCAGCACGTGCAGCCCCAGGAGGCCTTTGGCAAAGCAGCCCTTGAAAATGCACAATTCCAGAATGTTTGATGGGGAAACGATGAGATTTGTCCAAAGAGTTGGTTGTAATTTGCCATCACAGACCTGGATATTCTCACTGCTTGGGAAATGGGCACTACCAAACCTTCACCTTGTGCTTCGTGTGAGGTTTGGGGTTATTGAGAGTTTGTGGTTTATTGAGAGTTTGTGATTTATTGTAATCTTGGAGTTTATTGAGAGTTTGTGGTTTATTGTAATTTTGGAGTTTATTGAGAGTTTGTGGTTTATTGAGAGTTTGTGGTTTATTGTGAGGTTTGTGGTTTATGGTGAGTTTGTGGTTTATTGAGAGTTTGTGGTTTATTGTGAGTTTGGAGTTTACTGAGAGTTTGGAGTTTATTGTGAATTTGGAGTTTATTGTGAGTTTGTGGTTTATTGTGAGGTTTGTGGTTTATTGTGAGATTGGAGTTTACTGAGAGTTTGGAGTTTATCGTGAATTTGGAGTTTATTGTGAGTTTGTGGTTTATGGTTTATGGTGAGTTTGTGGTTTATTGAGAGTTTGTGGTTTATTGTGAGGTTTCTGGTTTATTGAGAGTTTGTGGTTTATTGAGAGTTTGTGGTTTATTGTAATTTTGGAGTTTATTGAGAGTTTGTGGTTTATTGCGAAGTTTGTGGTTTATTGTAATTTTGGAGTTTATTGAGAGTTTCTGGTTTATTGTGAGGTTTGTGGTTTATTGTGAGTTTGGAGTTTATTGTGAATTTGGAGTTTATTGTAAGTTTGTGGCTTATTGTGAGGTTTGTGGTTTATTGAGAGTTTGTGGTTTACTGTAAGGTTTGGAGTCTATTGTGAGCTTTGTGGTTTGTTGTGAGGTTTGTGGTTTGCTGTGAGGTTTGGAGTTCATTCTGAGTTTGTGGTTTATTGTGCTCAGCAATCTGAACCCTACAACCTCCTGCAAGTTAAAATGGGGTAAAAAAATAATTTAGCCGCTTTAGTACAAAGCTGTGCCTTAGCATCTACTGCCACTTCATTTAAGTGTTTGTTTGCACACAGAAAATGCTGAATAAAAGGTGATAACTCCTTCCAGAGCTCAGAGAAACATCGTGGGGTTGGACTGGAAGGGCAGTGCCACCCTGCCATGGCAGGGACACCTCCCGCTGTCCCAGGTGGTTCCAAGCCCTGTCCAGCCTGGCCTTGGACACTTCCAGGGATCCACAGCTGCTCTGGGAATCCCCCTCCAGTCCCTCCCCACCCTCCCAGGATGGAATTCCTTCCTTTTTCTCTTCCAGCCCTGTCCCCTGCCAGTTTGAAGCCGTTCCCCTTGTCCTGTCACTCCAGAGTCCCTCTGTGTCAGCCAGGCTGTGAAACACCGATGCTGGGACCCTCCCTGGCTGAATCCTGCTGGGATTCACTGCTCCTGAGCTTGGAGGAGCTAATCCTTGAATATTATCCAGCTTTCCTCCCTGCAGGCCTTAATCCCAGGCTGCTGAACCAAGCAGATCAGTTTATCAGCTCAGTTATTATCAAAAGCCATAAACAATGCTGTTTGCACTGCAAATAGAGGAGAAAAAGCAGCAGATAACAAAATCTCCTGCTTGAAAATAAGAGAAAACTAAATTACAATTGTTCCTGCACAGTCCTGATCCTCTCAGGGCTAATGAAGCCCCAGCCATTCCAAAAGTGCCAAAGTCCAGCAGAGATTCCCACGCCTGGAGCTCAGCCACGCAGGCAGAGGTTCAGGACATGGTGGCACAAGCATTTAACAGCACATTCTCCCCTTATCTGTTGCTTTTTGTGTCTTTTTTTTTTCCCCATAAAATTCACATTTCAACTCCAGTCAGCTGCTTCTCCCCTAGGGGTGAGCAGGAATCAGCAGCCTCCCAGTGAAAGGAACCTGTTCCCTGGGAAATCAGCATATTCTCTGAGGGAGGAAATGGATGAGAAGGAGAAATCCTCACAAGAGATGGCAAAGAAAATCCTTGTTATTCCTCATACCTCGCAGTCCTGGTTCAGTCTCTCCTGGATGAAAAGTTAAACCTGACCTTTGTGTTCCTGCCAAGGTCAGCAAGCGCTGCTCCCGCAGCTCAGACTTGCCTGGGGCCTGCTTTACCTCACACTGCAAAAAAAAATTCACATAAAGAGTCTCAAAACTCCAAGAAAAGGAGGTCAAATTGAAAAGTCTGGGCCTGTTTTCCATAATTCCCATTTCTCCCTGCTCTTCCATCCATCTGGTGGGAATCCTCTGTTTGCAGTGCTGGGAATGTGGCTTTGGGGAGGCTGTGGTGGATGTTTCCCAAGAATTCTGCTCCAAACCCGCCCTGTCCTCCATCACCCTCCAGAATTTATCCCTCTGGATGTGTTATCCTCGTTGTTTTTAGTCCAAAACACAGAAAATTGGGTTACATCCCATCCTCCCAAGCAGCTTCCAATGGGTTACATCAGCCAGTGCATGCCTGAGTTTAAAAGTGAATTTCTGTAGCCAAAGCAGGACACAAAAACATTCCCATGCTGAGCTGCAGGCAGGAAAAACACAGCCCAAGGAACTTTAATAAAGAGCTGCACTCCAAAACCATTATTTTTATATTTAACTAGGGCTTCATAATGTCATTAAAAATTTAGGTCAAGCACACGATGTCCAAAGGTTCTCAAGGAACACGAGGATGAAATTATCTGCCAGGAATTGATGTCCACTGTTGGGCAGCAGCAGGTAGCAGTTAATTGAAAAGTGCCTTATCTCTAATTATTCTCCTCCATCCTCCTTAGCAGCCCCATTAGAGTGAATACACAGGAAACAGCCTTAAATACTCTCGAGCCTGATGTAAAAAAGAATATTAGGGGATGGTGATACTCTTATTTTAATCCATGTTTTCCAGAGGCTGCTCTGCAAAGCCTTTTCTTTAGGCTGCATCCCTGATGTTTTCTGAGGCAGGCCTACACATTCCACAACTATAAAATTTAATTTCACTTTAGCTTGTTTTGGGGTTTTTTTTGCCTCTGGAAGCCATGTGGTCTGGGGGTCTCCCAAATAAAACCAAAATAAAATAAAACAATTTTTTATTTCATTTATTCCAGCAGAATAAACAGATTTTTCCAATCTATCCACCTATCTATAAATGTTTATCAGGATCTCTCATGATTTGTATCCTGATATGGATTGAGAGCTGAGGGTAAAACAGCCCCAGCCATTTAAAGTGAGATTATTCTGAAATTAAAACCCCACTTTAGCACGGGGATCATTCTCCCAGCTCTGCCCTAACAAAACTTTGTGGCAGTGACAGAGAGGGAAAACTTGGAGGCTGGAAAACAAGATCATGGAATGATGCTGAGTTAGCGAGAGCATAAAGCAAAGCACGATAACTGATTTTCCAATTGCATTTAATTTGGGGAGTTTAAGACTCAAATAAAGAGAAAATCGTGGAAACTTCTCAGAGCCAGAAGCCATTAGCAGACTCTAACTCTATATTAGTTTAAAGGGATTCTGTCAAGTGCATTTTGAGCCTTTTAAATTTTTTTTTCCATGTAATTAATGTCCCTGCAACATTAGTTCCAGTGGCTTTGAAGCTGGAAAATGGTGTTTGCTTCCTTCTCTTCCCTGACATTGCACCTCCCCTCACAGCTCCTGTGGAGACTCATTCCAGCTCTACTTGGAGTTATTGATTTGGCCCCAATGATATTCCTGATCCCTGCTTTCCCACACATCCTCTTCTGGCCTTTGGGACGCTGACAAACTCATCTGGTGCCACTTAGAAATGTGAAACAACATTTTGGGGTTCTGTTTGGGCCAAGTCCCTTTTAGAACTGTTGGGGAAAGTATTCATACTGACAAATTTAAGTAAAACTTATGGATTGATTGATTGATGGATCCTTATTTTCCTTTCATTAAGCTGACCAGCACTGCAGTTGGTGGGATACAGAGAATTAAGGAGCAGCTTTAAGTTCCATAAGTTCCCTGGCAAAATTCCTTCACCTGGGGAAATTCTGCAGAAAAACCTGCTGAAATTCCAACTGATGCCCTCAGATGTGTCCAAGCAGCAAACCCAGCTACTTTTCCAGAGTTAAGGACCAAGCTTGGAAGTCAACTCTGGATATAAATAAGTTTTGCAGTAATTAGCATTCCAAATGCTCTGTGGCAATTCTGCCTGGAACATTGTGTTATCACTCTCCTGCTTTTAACATGGCTTTGGGGGAAAATAAACACCTCCAAAATGTGGAGACTGAGCTTAAATTCCTTATTTTTGCCATGGATATGGAGGCCCCTTCAGCAGAGGATTTTGCTGCCTCTGTGAGAGAAGTGCAGAATTGTGTTAACAGAAGTTTTCCTTTCCTGAGCATCTTCCTTCCCATCAGTATTTCAGTTCTTGCTCTGGGATCAGTGCAGATTCCAGCTGTCAGGAAACACAGGAATAACCCGTGTTTACATCACCAAATTGAATTATTCAGACAGCAAAACAACCTGGAAAAGCCATAAAAAGCAGAAATTCCTTGGTGCCCTGGGTGTGCTGATCCCTTTGGAAGGAGAAGGGCCCAGTTAGAATATCAAGAATGATCCGGGAAAATTACAATCCTATTTAGACTTCTGATGCTTTTATGGTACTTAAAGAATAAAAAAAAATGCTGTGCCCTAAGTTAACACAATTTATCTGCCACAGATTCCATATAATTTGTTTTCTAACATCAATTCACACGGAAATCTCTCTCAGGCAAAATTGCTTTGAATAATTTCAAACCGCGTGATTTTTCTGGCCATAGTTTATTAACCACAGCCCTTTTGTTTAAAAGCCCTCTCAATTAGAGCTTGTTTCATATGAAACACTCACAATATTTCTGAAGATCTTATAGAACCAGCCCCACTGCAGCCACTCTTTCCATCCAGGCAGGAACCACTGGGCTCCAGATGGGCTCTGACCTAAAATCCTTCAGCGGTCAAACTCCCAGGGCTGTTTCTGAGTCCTCCTCAAAGTCCCTTTGTAAACACCCTGGTGCTCCAAGGAGCATCTGAAGGGACATTTTCCACAGGGTCACCAGTGGCCTGAGCCTTTGCTTGAAGCCAGAACTTGGCATGTGAGATTTCTTCAGCAGAGAAGATTTTTTTTCCCCCGCCAAGCTCCGACCCCTCCTTCCCCTGGTGCCCAGAATTGATGTTGGCAGTTTTGTGCTCCGAGTCAGAAGCAGAGTTTATCAGTTTAAGTGACTTCAAAAAGCTGGGATGAGCATCTTTGATAACACACAAACACTACCAGGCTGCTCAGCGCTGACAGGCTCAAATTTGCAGCCACCCAGAGAAAATTCCCAGCTCTTCCACATTCATATTTTATTCCTCCCCAAACCTGGAGCCTCCTAAACCTCTCCTCAAATTCCTGCTCCACCTAAGGGCAACAATTCCCACTGCACATTCCAGGTCCTGCAGGGATTTGCAAGGAATAAAAGACCCAAACAGCCAACCCTGAGCTGGTTCTGGTGTCAAAGCCAAGCAAGGAGCAGCTCCAAAGAGAAAAATCCCAAAAGTAATAAAATGAAACATAAAATAGATAATAAATAAATAAATAATTTAAAATCATATATCTATTTTTATATTATATTACATATTATACATTATAGCTTATATATTATCTA
The DNA here is from genome assembly GCF_963513975.1 of Fringilla coelebs. Lineage (NCBI taxonomy): Eukaryota > Metazoa > Chordata > Aves > Passeriformes > Fringillidae > Fringilla > Fringilla coelebs. Next base: position 23,654,380 of record NC_140036.1, read on the forward strand.
TTTTATATTTTATATTATTAATAGAATGGAATGGAATGGAATGGAATGGAAGGGAATAGAATAGAATAGAATAGAATAGAATAGAATAGAATAGAATAGAATAGAATAGAAAATAGATATAAAATATATTAAAAATAAAATTAAATTAAAAAAATAAAATAAAATAAAATAAAATAAAATAAAATAAAATAAAATAAAATAAAATAAAATAAAATAAAATAAAATAAAATAAAATAAAATAAAATAAAAGCAGGTTTTTGGCAAAGAGAAGGCACCAAGTCCCACCTGTGTCTGAGGGAAAGATCTGCTCCCAGCCATTTAAATTACCTTAATGATAATCTCAATGCAAATTCACTGCTGCTGAGCTGTTCTACACCAGGCAGCAAAGACTCATTTGTTTAAAACTAATCTGCAGTTTCTTTCTGAAAGTTCCTAAGGTTTTGGGCTGGTAAACCTTCAAATAAAAATAAAAATTCAGTAAAATTCAGCTGCATCAGCCCATGGGGGTTGTTGAGAGCCTGGCAACTCCAGGGCACCTCAAGCCTGAGCTTGCATTAAAAGAAGTGACTGGAAAAGTTGGAAGAAAATAAACAATTTTTAAAAAAACAGCTGTTTTGTCATTTTTTTTCAGTCTTGGGTAAACACAGAAGGTGCCAAACTGCAGCAGATTGCAAATACCCAAAGCTTGGCTTTTTCTGCACCATTGCCACCCGAGCTGATCATGGGAAAGAATTAATAATTAAGGGTAATTATCTGAGTGGACACTTTTTAATATGCTGAACTCAGGCTGGTGTTGGTTATGGGAAGGGGGGGAGAGAGGCCAGGGAATTCTGGAAATGCCAACCTCATCATCTGGAATTATTTTGACTGGGTATTTCATCTCCCCTCTCATGACCACCACGTTCTCCTTGTCCATATCCCCTTTCCCTCGAGTGCCAGAGGTGACAGGAATGGGAAATACCCCTCCTCATTCAAGGGTCAAATTGTGCTGGAATTTCACTGCCCTGCTTCTTTCCTTCCTCTGCCTAGAAGGAGTTTTGCTAAGGAAAAGCTCAACAAAGGAATGACAAAGCTGTTGAAACACAATTTGGATTTGTGATCTTAATACTGAAAAGATTCCCCCTCTTTCCAACTTTGCTGTTAAAAAATATGGGCTGGGAAAGGTTCATTGGAATTTGACAGCTGGAATAGAGAAATATCTCAGGATGAGCCAGGGACAGAGATCCCCAATTCCTGACAGAGATCCCTGATCCCTGACATAGATCCCTGATTCCTGACACAGATCCCTCATTCCTGACACACATCCCTCATTCCTGACACAGACCCCTCATTCCTGACCCCATTTTCCGCACCAGCTTTTTCAGAGCTGCTGCAACTTTGCGGCTGTCGCTGACAAAATCCCAAATTCCCTTTTTCCTAAATTCCCACCCAGCTTTAGCAGCACCCAGGACTTTGCCACTGCCTCTCAGGCCTCACTTTCCTCATCCTGAGCCACAAAACCCCCTGAAAACAGCCAGGTGGAATTCTGTGTGCTCCTGGCACTGCAGCTGGCACCTCACCTTTGTGGGCAAATCTTTCCTAAAGCATGGATGGGATGTGGGAATGTTTGAGCCCTGACAAATCCCTTCCCACCCATCACGTGCTGCCTCAATCCCTTCTCTGCCTCCTCTCACTTTCCTGACCATTTTTCTCTTCACCTTTGCAGCCAATCAATTTAAATGTGACCCTTCTGTCTCTGGCCCAGCATCCTGGGTTCTGCTGTTAAAGGGTTTGTACACATCAAAACAAAGTCAGTTATTATTTCTAAAATACCTTTAAACATGTAAAATACAATTGAAATTAATATATTGCAACAAGTCACAAAACCCAGCTTCAATTTAATTTACTGACATATGGCATTTATACTTTCTATTAAATAACAAATATTTTAAATGACAAATATTTTCAATGACAAATATTTTCAATGACAAATCTTTTAAATGACAAATCTTTTAAATGACAAATCTTTTAAACAAATCTTTTAAACAAACCTTTTAAATAAAAGGGAAAATCAAGAACTGAAGGAAAAACAACCTCAGCTCTTGTTGCCTCTCCACTTTGCTTCCTGCACGGAGAATTTCCAATATGCAAGCAATCACTCCAGACCAAATGGGAGCACTGGGGTCACCAATCCTCTTTAAGAGGCACCTTTCCCCAGGAGGGGGCAGCAGGTTTTTATTCCTGTGTCTCTGCCTAAACGCTGGATAAATGATGTGCTAAAAGCAGATGGTAAAACTCTTCCCAGATATGGTTGGGAAAATTGGACTTGCTCGGAGTAGTCCCAGGGGCCTTTTCTCAGAGCGCTCCTGTACAAGGAGAAACAATTATTTTCCTTTTGGCTGCTGCTGTGTCCTGCTGAGGGAATGCTGCTCTGGAATGATGAACTCTGTCAAGGGTGAAATGAGGGCTGCTGCTGCTTCCCATCCTCGCTGCTGAAGAGTTTGGGCTCCCACGGACCTGGCAGGGCTTTTGTGGCTGCAATCACTCGAGTTTGGTTCAAAGTGGTGTTTTCTGGGGTCACCAGGGCAAGGAGCTGGTCCTTGGTGGGGTGTTCAGCACATTGCTGTGATGCCTTAAATTTTAACTTTTGTATTTCCCAGCCTCTGCACTGCACTCCAGCAGTGTGTGACTCTGAGCTCCACAGCCAGTGCCAGCAGCTCTCCTCACAGCCCAGGCACACACAGCAATCCCTGCCCAGCCCCAGAGCCCAGGACAGCGCTGCAGCTTCAGCCCAGAAAGTGCAAACAGCAGGGGATGGAGGAGAGCAGCTGGGAGGGTGGGACTGCACAGCCTGGGCTGCAACTGGGCAATGGACCCAGCATGGAAAGGGACCAAAACCTGTAAAAGGGTGAAAACTTGTGGCTTGGAGTCATCTGGGTCCATCTTGGGTGCAGCCTTGGCCGGGCTCTTGTGCTGCCCAAGGTGTGTCCTTTGAGGTAATTTAATAAATAAATCCCTGCGTGATTCCTTCAACTCTGCCCAGCCTCTGTTCCAGGTGCCATCAGCTTCCCCTCACAATTCATTCCCTGCCCTTTATCAATAAATTGCTTTTCCTGGAGCTGAGCTAAGTTAGGAACCCTCAGGCCCCACTGACTGAGTTTAGCACCACATCTGCCCAGCCCACCCATGGATCTGCCCATCAATTTTCCAGTAACAACCTCGTGTCCTCAACACGCACAGGATGGAGGAAAGACCCAAAAAACCACAGCACAGAAAGCATCAGCCTCCCAAAAATCACTCACTCAGCTTCCTGGGAAGGAGAAAAACAAGGCTGGCATCCCTAAAAACCTGCTTAAGCTTTTGTCAGGCTTGCCATGATCTCGACTGCCAGGAAAACAAATCCTTTCTGAGCTCGTAGCCCTCAGTTACCATCTCAGTGATTTAATTAAAAAGGAAAAGTTTCCTCCTACAGCCAGCAGGCACCTGGAAGTATTGGACAGTTGGAAAGAAGAGCAAAACAGCTCAGGGATATTGTTAAAAACATCTGAGTATGAAAGAATCTTCATAATTTAACAAGTTGTATGGACCAAATTCTGAATTTTAAACTGGGCTCAAACCAGAAACTCATTTCCTTGAATTTAACCTGGGCTTCAGAGGCTGCAGTCCCCACCTCCAAAACAGCATTTTCAGCATCCCTGCATGCAAAATGTGCATTATTCTTAGGAGAAACAGCCCATCCTTGCGGATCCAAAGCCAGGATTTTGGGCTCACCCAGCTCAAACTCTTCAGACTTATCAGGAGCAAACAGAACCACCTGGAGCCTCTCACGAAGGTAAACAAAATCCAACATTACATCCCAGAGCTTTTGTCCTTCTCACTGCACCAGGGGGGGAAATGGAGTTGACAGCTCTGCTGGAGAATTCCAGAGAAACATCCCGAGCCAAATTCCATGGGAGAGCCCTCCCTGAGCCTGTGCCCGGCTCCTGTGTCCAACAGGGACCTCTTCTCCTTCCCCAGATGGGAAATGAAGAGCTCAGCTCCAGTGGGATCCAGCTGAAGGAATGAACTCTTGTTTTCCCTGGAGCTGGGTGTAAGAGCCGAAATGAGGGATGTGGGACTCCAGGGGCTCTCCAAAATGCAGTTTATTGGATCCAAGGTGTCCCAGCAGTGCAGGGTGGTGGGTGACACAGCTGTGCCCACAGCTGGCAGCTCCCTTTGGTTTAGGTTCCATTGCAATATAGACTTTTCTTTGCTGAGCATCTTCACACAGTAGAACCAATCTATGCCTTAACTTTTACCTATAGCCTATCATAACTGCTATAGTTACCATATTCATGTTACTGCTCTCCAGTCACTCAAAGTCAGTGCATTATAGTTTAAGCCAGAAGTTGTTTTTCAGTTTTCTTGCAGTGGAAAATTCTGAGACCTTTTTTCTCCTTGCCACATGGGCAGCCTTGTTTGCCTGTGCTCTCTTCCTGCTTGGTAAAAACATCTTCTTGTTTGGGGTGGGTTTATCCTTTGCTCTGAGCCATAAAACCCCTTCTAACCAACACACCCTTTTCCTCCTTGGTTACCCAGTCAGACTGGCTCAGCAATTCTTCTATATCAAAACTTGCTTCCAACTCTATTCCTTCATCAGACTCCACATTTAAAAACCTTTCTGCTAAGCACACACACCTGTGAGACTTCCTTGTCAGACTTTCATCCTTCCCAACATCTGGGGCAGCTGTCTTTGTGTCGGGGTGAATTCAGAACTCAAATCAAGCCTGGAGTACACTCCTTGCTCTTTGTGAATGCTCAAAAATCACAGGAGGAAATCTGCTTTTTACCTTTGGTAGCGACAGCCTCGTCTCACCAGTGATTTCTCCAAAAGCCTAAAGGAAAGAGATTTTCATGGATTCGGGAAAGAGACCTTGGGAACTGCTCCATTCCTGAATTCACTCATTTCCTTTGAACCCCAAATGCTAATAACAAATCACCATTTTTTAGATTTGTGGTAGTTTTTTCTAGAAAGCACTGGAAGCCTTCCAGCTCCAGAGCAGATTACTTAAGGAGAACGGAAGCAAAAACATTTCTGTCAAACAGAGATTTTATATAAAGAGCTTTTATTTTTTTGGTAAAACATCATTTTTTTAAGCATCAGCAGACAAGTTTTTCTCACAGTCGTTTTGCCCCTTTTTAACTTACAGCACTTTTAGAGAATTCATTCCTATTTTCACCTTGGATGTCCCAAGAAGCCTCTTTTTGGCTGGAACGGCTCCTGCTTTTTCTACCCTGAGAAAAATACCTCAAGCTCGATTATTTTTTTAAATGCCATTTTTATTCAGCCCTTGGCACCGGTGCCAAACCCCAGAACGCTGCAGAATTTTACTTTTAAAGAGGTGTTTTTATCAAGCAGCCATTCTCATCCTGCTGTAATATCTCATTTTCCCAGCAGTTGATTAAAATCCATCCCGTTTCACTGGGATACACCCAGTGACACTCCCCTGCTACAGAGATACACAGAGGAGATAAAAGAAAATAATATATCACTGGCAGAGCTCGGAACATTGGTAAAACCAGATATTCAGCACCTACTTATCTTTTATGTATACAGATATCCGTGGTGACAAATAGCCTATTATGGTCTGTGATTGACTGAAAATTGGGAGCAGAAGCTGGAAAAGAATCCTGAATAACTCTGAGGAGCAGTTCCTGCTGATATTTCACATTATGCACTCGCAGATTGCCCGCAGGGAAAGGGAAATAGGAAAGAAAACAATTTAGTTGGAGTGTGGCTCCGGCTAAAACTGGAGATGGTTGTGGATTCTTCCAGTAATTAATCCAATTTACAGGATTTGGGTTTGGCACTGGATGAAATTCCAGCATTTCCAGGTATTTCTCCAGCAGGATCAGGAGGCCTTGACCCTACAGGGCTCATCAGAAAAGAGGGTGAGGACTGCAGCAGAACTCGTTAAATAATTAAAAAGTCACAAATACATCAGAGGTTTTTGTCTCTGAGCTCAAGGACTCTTGTGCCCAACACCTTCAGTCAGATTCTCACAGCTGGCAGGCAAAAATCCTTGAGCTCCTTCTTGGTTTTCTTAGTTTTCATGGAGATGGGGTAACTGAGAGGTGTTTTAAAAGATTTCATTTTATTATCAGTCTCGATGAATAGTGAGGCACAAGAGATGTAAAACTTAATGCTATTTCATCAGAAGTTAACTTATTTCTTGGTTATAAAACTTGATAAATGTTTCACAGGTTATTAGCTGGGAAAAAAAAAAAAATCCATTTCCCACACTCCTTCTTGGGTTTCTGCTCACTTTCCACTTGGGCAAATTCCCATTTTATTTTTCAGGGAGTGCAACCCTCAGTGGTGTCCCTGGGAGTTCTGATGTTGATTTCTAAGGATCCAAATGTCACAATTCAGAGACAGAAACTGAAATTTTGGCACCCAAAATCCATTTTGGTGCAAATCCCAAGCGGGCTGTGGTCCCACTGTGTGTACTGGAATGTTTTACAGCACATTCCCAGCAGCTGTATCCCAAATCTGTCAGAGCTGGGCAACAAAGCCCAAAAATTCCCAGCTAGATCTGGTGACTTAACCAAGGATTCTGCAGCCACACAAACCTTAGCAAACCTTTTCTAAAAGTTACTTTTGTCCTAATTACTTTCCACCTTCCCATCCATAGACTTAAAGCTATAAACTCCTCTCCTCAGACAGATAAATCCATAATTATCCAACAGAGATTTCTCTGCCTTGGTTTTTTTTGTGAGCATCAGCTGCCAGCCAGGAGATGCTGCTGCCATCCTGCTGATCTCATCCAAAATCTCAGCTCCTGCTGCCCCAGCAGATCATCACTCTTTTCATCCTCTCCCCTCATTCCTCCCAATCCATCACTGGCTCGGGAGAGCTCCTGGAATGGTTGGGATCCATCATTTACATGGGCAAAAAATTCAGATTTAAGCTCCCTTAATAATTCTCCACCCATCAATCTCTTCAGTCCCTCCATCATTTTTGTGGCTCTGCTGGGAATCCCTTCCTGCTTTTCCCAGACTTTCCAGCCTGGAGTGCTCAGCTGGGAATGCAGCATTTCACCTGCCCTCCCACAGGAGCTCCATCCACAAAAACAAACTCCTCCTCTCTTACCAAGTATCCAAAATCAGAATTACTTTATTTGCCACTTTTTTTAGTTCAAATTCCAGCACATAAAATTTGAAAATCACTGAATCAGCTTTGCAGATGGTTAGGGATTATTTTGATTATTTTCTTCTCCATTAATTTTTTTTTTTTTTCAGGGAGTTCAGGTTTGAAAAAAGCTGGAAACACCAAACTTCATTGAATTGGCTGCATTTTATCTCAAAAAAAAAAAAAAAAGAGAAAGATAAAAGCAATTTGATTGCCACACAGACAGCAAAAACCATGATTGGATTTCTGATTCCTGTTGAATATTTTTGCTAAGGTCCTTGCAATTCTCATTCAACCAGATGCTCCAAGGACTCCTCATTCAGGCTGTGACCAGATCCAGAGCAGATTTCTCATGGACACAAACTCATTTAGGCTCACCTGAAGCTTTCAAAAACATTTTTGGAGGGAAGCTCTGGAGCTCCCTTCTGTCTTTTTGACGCTCCTGAATCCTTCCTCTTCCCAGGCCTGGGGTTTTCCATGGGAACACTGAATTTTGAGGTGAAAAATCACCTTTAAAAGGCTCACCAGGGAGGTCAGGAGCAGCTTCGATGCTTTTCAAGCTGAATAAACACCAACAACCCCCGGAAACCCAACTTTCCCCAGCGCCCAGCCGAGCTCCTGAAACAACACTTTGAACCCTGCTCTCATTTCAAGCTGTTAAAAATCACCTCATCCCTTCCACTCAATAATTTTCTGATTTATTACAGAAAGGTGAGAGGTCCTCCCTGCCCTCCCCAATTACCTGAGCCCCGGGTGCTCTCTGATGTGTCTTTGCATGAATAACTTTGTTTTCAGACTTCCTCGTCCTTCTCTAACTTGAATTATTTGTCAAACAGGAGCAATTTTCCCCTGGCAGAAGGCAGCTAATTAGCGTGGCAGGCTGTCACTTTGTCACACCGTGCTGACAAACAATGCAGGAGATTAAAGAGTTGTTAATTGGCTGATACTTTTAGTAGCAATTTCAGCCTGTTAATGCAGCAAGAAAACATCGAAAAGTTGTTTTGATCAGGAGGGGAAAAAAAAAAATTCAACAAAATCTGCTTTTTCAAGAGGAAGAGTGTTGTCCCACAGGAGAAATCCCAAAGGCAGGAAGCCCTTCCAATATGGGATTAAGGAAAATTATTGCTGCAGGAATGTTCTGCCAGAAGAAAGTTTATTAGAAATTATTCTTGGATTTAGGGCCTTTATTAAAGACCTGCATTTGCAGATCACAGAGTGCTTTCTAAATGGACATTCAACAATAAAGACTAAAGGGATTTGGGGATATTTTTTGGGGGTGGTTTTTTTGCATGTTAAAAGGATGATGGAATCACAGAATTATTTGGTTTGGAAGGGACCTTAGAAATTATTTTATTCCACCCCCTGCTATGGGCAGGGACACTTCCACTGTCCCAGGCTGCTCCAAGCCCAGTCCAGCCTTGGGCACTGCCAGGAGCTTTTCTGGGAATTCCATCCCAGCCTCTCCATCTTCCTCAGAGTTTCCTTCAGATCCAAGGAATTCTGAACTACTCCAACATGAAACTCTGACCAAAAATAAATAAATAAATAAATAAATGCCCAGATTGCTCCAAAATAATTCAAAACTTCTCCACAGTCACCGAGGATGAGTTGGGATAAAATGGCCTTTCAGTTACCAGCAATTAAGCAGCACGAGACAAGATAATCAGGGTAATTAACAACATCTAGACAAAGTTATAAAAGCCCACAGCGTTAATTTGGTGGCTCTGGGTGAAGGCAGAGATTTGCAGTGGGTGGGAGCAGGGAGCTCAGTGCTCAGGGCTCATCCCCACAGCTGCCAGAGCCCCGAGGAAAATCAAACTTGAACCAGCTGAAAACACATCAGAGAATTGTCCTGAACCTCTCCCTCCTCCTGGGGAGGGAAATCAGGGAGGCACAAACATTTAGAAACACAAAGTGTGCTCACAGTTTGGGGAATATTGGGGTGCAAAAACCTGGATGAGCTTCAGTCCTGTTTTCCATGGCCAAGCCCTTGCTGAATATTCATATTTCTTAGGAGATCCTGGAGTGGAGCTGGTAAATAACCCCACTTGGGGAGGTGCTGCCTCCTACCCTGTCCTGAGCAGCTCAGAGCTGCTCTTTCACTTCAGCTGCTTCCACCTGGGATTTCCTGGTTCCTGCAAGGAAAACAAGGAGAGGAAATAAAGCATGAGAGGAAATAAAAGCACCTCCACTTCGTGATAAACAGTGCAAGGCTGAGGCAGCCTCCCCGAAATGCAAAAATTCAGAATTTTTTAGATATCCTAAAGGGCTCAGGCAGGGATCTGCCATCCTCTGGAGAGGACTTTTAATTAGGAAAGCATCCCAGCAAAAATGGGCAAGCAGGGATGTCAGAAAATCCCAAAAATACCAATTATTGCTGGGGAACAGAGCTGGGAGCTCATTTTTATCAACAGAATCATTGAAAGGCAAATAAAACCCCGCAGGAAATAATGGAAGTTTCTTTCCTGGCTCTCTGCTCCAAGTTCTCCCCTCCAGGAGCTGAGCCCTCCACAATGACAGAAGAGGGAATTTGGAAATGTGGCAGGTCCAGGGTCCCACCTGGCCCAGCCATTCCCTGGATAATCAGCAGGGACAGGACCCCTTGGCCAGAGAAAAGAAGAAATTAGTGAGGTTTCTGCTGGCAAAGTGTTGCTTTTTGGCACCTTCAGCTCAAGACAGGGCCACTGCTGGTTTTATTCCCCCTTAAAAAGCCCAGAACCTTCTCCTGAAGGGATCCAGGAAAAAAATAAATAGAAAGTTTATATGTTTTGAGGGATCCAAATGTTCCCACTCTGTGTTTTCCCTCTATTTTCCTGATTAAGCTCAACATAACCACTGACACATCATCATTACTCATTAAAGGAGGAAAAGAATCCCACAGAAGAATCACTAAAGGAGGAAAAGAATTTCACAGAAGAATCCCACAGAACAAATTCCAGCTCCAAGAAAGCTCCCAATTTCTTTCCAGGTCCTTCCCAATTTCAGGCACTAATTAAAACCACTCTGCTCCTTGCATCAACAAGTGCAGGGTAATTATGTTGTTCCCCCCACCTTGTGCTCACAGATTGCATTGATCTTCATTATATTCATAAATCCAATGGTTCCTTCCTTTCTGCTGGCTGTGGAAGCAGGGAATTACCCAGGAATGGATAAACTGGGATGCTGGGCATTGAATAAATCCCTTTTTTCCCCCTCTTGCTTGTTTACCATTAATGGTTGTACTTCATCTGCTGCTTAACACCATTAGTGCCTAAATGGGGTGATATTAATTCAGGATAATTACAGAATCTCCAAGGCAAAGCCTGCAGAACTCAGACCAAATTCCAGAGGATAAATTTTTCCTGCAGGCTCTGGGGTGCAGATTCCACTCCTTGCTCCACACCTGCCCTGGAAATGCAATAAAAACTGAGAATTCCTGCTGGAGTGAAGAATCTGGGAATTCTCAAGCATCCCTGTTTCTTGCTAAATCCCCCTGAGTGCCTGAGCTCACCCCATAACCAATCTGTCTGGAAAAAAAGGAGAATATTTCAGGAAGAACTCGCTGCCTGTATTTAACTCAGTGCCCTCCCAACCTGGAATTCATCACTTTTTACCCTCCTCCATTCCCAAAAAATTTTCCAGGAGAGAGAGAGAGAGAGCAGAGAGCTCAAAAATATAACTGTGAAGAAGCAGAGGGGAGGAAAAAAAAGCATTTAAACTTTGCTCCAGCCTCATGCAGCTATTTTAGATGCTGCATGTGCAAGAAATTCTGCACAAAATTGGCTTTTCCCCCATGCTAGGAACTGATTTTGTTTTAAAAATGTAAATGTACAAAATCCTCCCTTTTTTAAAGCAAATTTTAAAAGTTACCTGTGAGCCTGCAATGTTTTATAAACACAAATTCTAACACAGGAGGAATTAATCCAACAGGATAGGAATCCTACATGAACAAAAATCTTGCTTTATGCATAGTTTTGTTTCTTTTGTGTTCAAATCTCATTTTTAGGGTGGTTGAATAACCAGAAAAAAACGTGGAGAAAAAGAACTGGTGGTTGAATAACCAGAAAAAAAGTGGAGAAAAAGAACTGGTGGTTGAATAACCCCAAAAAAAGTGGGGGAAAAAGAACTTACAGAGAACAAAACAGGTTTTTTAAGTATTCTACCCATGATAATCCAATGTAATCTGCTGGAAATTTAACCTCTTATTAATGGGAAGGAGAAATATGAAAAGAGTCTAAGAGAGCTGCTAATGAGGTTAATTTAGCACAGATTTTAATTACACCAACCCAGCCATTCTGAGCTGTTCTGCTGAGGTCTGAGCAGAGTTTATCCCCCCATGCACAACCTAAAGGGTAAAAAAATGAGAAATAAAACAATGTGCCATCTTCTTAAACGACAAACAGGACATTTTCATGACATATTAAACATTAAATAATGAACCTGGCAGAATATTAAATCCTTCAAGCCTCATTTGAGATCTTCATGGCTGGGCCAACCACGCTGGGAATGTCCCTCATGGAGGAGAGTTGGATCAATCCATGAAACCTTTAATTCTCAGCCATTAACTCTTTCTCAATGCCATTTTTCCCAGTACAATAATGAAGTTTGGGGTGTTTTTTTTTTCTTTTTTTTCAAATATTTCCAAGTAGCTTTACCAGAATAAATCCCAGCTTTGTTTTCAGAAGCAGCAAATGAGATCCATTTATTTTCCCAGATTCCACATCAGGCAGGATCAGGAACCTCCCTCTGGACACAGCCAAACCTGCTCCTCTGAATCTGCTTCCCTATTTATTTTTTCAGGGAAATTTCAACCTTTTGGTTAACCTGAGCTATCACACTTTTCCATTTGATTTTTCACATCATTTGTAAGAACTGCTGAGACTGTTGGGTCAAGCTCTGCAGCCATGGACCTTGAGCATGATTTGTGCTGAATAATTCATTGGCAGAGACTTCTGCCTTTGCATCCCAGCCTGGAAAAACCTGAAGGAACCTGGAAAAACCTGAAGGAACCTGGAAAAGCCTAAAGGAACCTGGAAAAGCCTAAAGGAACCTGGAAAATCCTAAAGGAAAAGCCTGAAGGAATATGGAAAAACCTAAAGAAACCTGGAAAAGCCTGAAGGAACCTGGAAAAAATCAAAGGAACCTTGAAAAACTTAAAGGAACCTGGAAGAGCCTGAAGTAACATGGGAAAACCTAAAGGAACCTGGAAAAGCCTAAAGGAACCTGAAAAAAACTAAAGGAACCTGAAAAAGCCTGAAGGAACCTGGAAAAAACCTAAAGGAACCTGAAAAAAACCTAAAGGAACCTGGAAAAGCCTAAAGGAACCTGGAAAAGCCTAAAGGAAAAGCATGAAGGAATATGGAAAAACCTAAAGGAACCTGGAAAAGCCTGAAGGAACCTGGAAAAAATCAAAGGAACCTTGAAAAACTTAAAGGAACCTGGAAAAAAAAATCAAAGGAACCTGGAAAAACTTAAAGGAACCTGAAAGAGCCTGAAGGAACCTGGAAAAAATCAAAGGAACCTGGAAAAACTGAAAGGAACCTGGAAAAGCCTGAAGGAACGTGGAAAAAACTGAAAGAACCTAGAAAAGCCTGAAGGAACATGGAAAAGCCAGAAGTAACCTGGAAAAACTTGAAGGAACCTGAAAAACCTGAAGGAACCCAGAAAAGCCTAATGGAGAAGCATGAAGGAACCTGGAAAAAACCTAAAGGAACCTGGAAAATCCTGAAGGAACATGGAAAATCCTGAAGGAACCCAGAAAAGCTTGAAGGAAGCACAAACTCTGCATCCCAAGAGAAAAGGAGGCCCAGAAGGGAATTTATTTCTCTCTACCATCACCTGAAGGGAGGTTGGGGTCGGTTTTTCCCCAGGAATCAGTGACAGGACAAGAGGAAGCTCAAGTTCCTTGGGAGGCTCCAACCTGGGACTTGATCCCCCTGCCTGGGGAGGTTTAGGTTGGATATTACAGAACATTTCTCCCCAGAAAGGGCTGTCCAAGCCTGGCACAGCTTCCCAGGGCAGGGATGGAGTCCCCATCCCTGCAGGGATTTGAAAGCAATCTGGATGTGGCACTGCAGGGATCCCTTCCTAAAGAATTCTGTGATTCCACAAAAAAAGAATCAACTTTCCCAAATTTGAAGGAAAAAGGAAGGGTGCTGCATCCCATTCCAGCAGAGTGCCTGACCTTGCAGGCTACAAAATCCAAAATCCTCGGGAGTGTGTGGTGAATAAACTGCTCGAGGCTGCCACGGTGGGGATGGGAGCAGGGATATTCATAGAGCATCAAGCTGTCATTCCCACAAAATGATGTTTTTTTTAAACTAGAAAGTGCCTTAAAACACAGCAATCCTTCAGACAATTTTCTCATGTTATAAAGTCCCGAAGGAGAAGGGATGAGGGCTGTGCTAAAGGACAGGAAAAAAAGGGACATTTGGAAAATCTGCAGTGCTGTAATTACCAACGTGACAATTGCTGTTGGTAAAAGCCTGGAAACAAAGGATGGGGAATTTAGGAGCTCCAGGAATGTTCGCTGCATTTCAACCTCCCCACCTCGAAGCTTTGGTTCAGCTGCTTTCAAGTTTTATTCATTTAAACAACCCTTAAAAGTGGTGCTGAAGTCCTACCCACAGATAATAAACCCCAGTTGTATCACCAATAATTGTGTTATTAAAATTGATACTTTCAGTCACTAATGATTATCTGTGGGTAGGGCTTCAGCACCACTTTTAAAATTTATGCTCGTGCCTGGAAAATCTCCATCATTTCCTAATTAACATGCAGGATATTTAACAAATTTCAGCTTTTCAAGCTAATATTTTATGAAAGAGCAAGAGGAGAGAGTGTCCCACGAAATATAAATGAATTATTTAAATAATTTTAAAATTACACCATTCTTTTTAAGTAAAATAAATCTGGAAGATTCAATGGGAAATCAGAGAATATCCTGGAAAAATCATTTTCATGGAAGATGAAAGCAATTAAAACCATCTTTTGGCATTATTATTTTACACCAATTTATTTGCAGCTTGTACTGATTACTCCAGTCAGTGCATCCAGTAATGCAACAATATTATCAGCAAAATCATTATAAATATTCACTTTTTTAAACTTTATCAACTCATTTTACCTTTTTCTTGTATTTCCTACAACGATTTTTGCATTTCTTAATTTAAAATATTTTTAAATGCCATTAGTCCCTCATGAAAAAAAAAAATAATGATGACAAAGTAGTGAGATTTCAAGAAAAAAACCCAAATATGTCCCGAGGGCTGTCTGGTCAGTGCTGCTGCTCCTCTTTATCTCAACCCAGCAAGGAACAAACCCCTGGCACTGTGATTTTCCACACGTTCTCTGAGTGTTCCTTGCAGCTCCAGCCTCATCCCCTGGCCCGGAGCAATCCTGGCTGTGACTGATACAGGAACACCCAGAATGGGAGGCAAACTCCTGGAAAACACCAAATATTCCATGGATGAGTGTGGGAATAAATCACACAGAGCCCATTTTCTTCATGGTGGAAGGAGCCCATTCTTTATTCAGGTTTTTATCCAGTTTTACAGAGCTGTGTGTGACTCCCAGGGGTCAGGAGCTCTCTTGCCAATCCCTTCATTGGTCAGTAACAAGTTGTTATTCTGTATTTATTGGGCACTCCAAGCCTGGTGTGTACCTGCTGAAAAGTTGTTTGTGAGAGACAGTTTTCATTTTTCTATTTTCATTTTTCTATTTTCATTTTTCTATTTTCATTTTTCTATTTTCATTTTTCTATTTTCATTTTTCTAAAAACAGTTTATCCAGGTGCTGGCTGGTTTTGCCCAGGAATAGATTGTTGTGTTAATGAACTGCTCCCACCAGGATTGCTTCCACATGGGAACTTGCAAAATGCTGGATTTCACCAGGCCAGCCACTGATTCCTCGATTTTATGAAGCCTTTTCTTTATGATTTTTCTACCTTACTGCAACAGACAAGGGTCCCACAGGGTTTGTTTGCCCTCTGGAGGTGTCCTGAGGGCTTCAAAGGATGTTCTGCTGCACCCACAGCCACTCCCTTCAGGGTTCTCACACCTTTCCCCCTTCCCTTTCCCCCCAGAACACCCCAAATTTAAGGTGAAAATACAGAAATGGCTCGAGCACATAAATGTGCAGAAAGTTTTCCAACGCCCAAAATCAAAAATTTTAAATTGAAATAACTAACTGGTTTGGGGACACTCTTTTCTCTTGCTCCTTCATGAAATTTTAGCTTTAAAAGATTAAATTTGTTTCAGCTCCTACATGTTTATTAGAAAATTATGAAGATGGTTCATGGCTTCTCCCCCTTTTTTATGAGCTTTTGTTGGGTCTGACCTCACCCATCACTGACCATTAATTCATTTAAAATTTCAGCAATAGCAGATCCATTTCCCAAAGTCTGGGGATTGATGGTTTTTATTTTAGTGGATCCAGGCACATAATACAGCTGGGAGCAGTTAATCCAATTGTCTTCTCCTCCAAGGTTTGCTGATCCCCAAATATTTTGGGAGATGTGGAAAAACTGAGCAGTGAGCTGCACACACAAGCACCAACCTCATCCCATCACACTTCCCTTCCCAGGAAACCACAAAACCTCCTGGTGGGACTCAGAATTTGAGGCTTTTTGGGATATCTACCCCAAATTTTGTTAAAGGAGCCGATCCCTCCAAACTGAAATATTTCAGTCCAACACAAAAGTTGCCTTAATTATTTTCACCACCCCTCTAAAAGGTCATTTCCACCTCTGGGGAGCTGCTCAGGAAAAGTGGGAGCAGGACATTTAGCACACCAGGAATGTGCCACCTTTTCCAGCTGAAACATCCAGTTGAATTTACCACTGGCAACTCCCATAAACAAAATAATTTCATATGGGGAAGGAAACGTTGCAGCAGAACAAAATGAAACTGGAGCTTGACCCAATTTCACATTCCCTCAGTGAAGTTTAGAGGGTAAAAAACAAAGAATCTTCTTTTGAAGCCGAAAAAATAATGCAGAAAGTTAACAGGAAGCATTTAAATTAAAGTGGAATTAAATGGGAGATTTGGAACTGTGCAAAAAAGCAGCTCAGCTCTTTAGGGTAATGGTGAAACATTGTCCCTCCAGGTGCTCTTAAAGGAATAAAGGCAGGAATGGAGCCATGAATCAGCCACCAAAACAACCCAGCTCAGAGCAGGGACAGCAGGGATGGAAAAGCAGCCAAATCCCAAAAACTCAATCATGCACTGCCTTTGTATTCATTAAATTTTTATGATTTAATTATTTATTAAATTTAGGGGTGGGAAACGGAGGTAGTGTTTCATGAAAGAAGAAAATTCAAGATGTTTTGGTGTCCCCCAAAAGGCAAAATCCTGGGGGAGGGAAGGAAAAGGGAAAGGAAAGAGAGGAAGGAAGGAAAGAGAGGAAAGAGAGGAAGGAAGGAGAGGAAAGAGAGGAAAGAGAGGAAAGAGAGGAAAGAGAGGAAAGAGAGGAAAGAGAGGAAAGAGAGGAAAGAGAGGAAAGAGAGGAAAGAGAGGAAAGAGAGGAAAGAGAGGAAAGAGAGGAAAGAGAGGAAAGAGAGGAAAGAGAGGAAAGAGAGGAAAGAGAGGAAAGAGAGGAAAGAGAGGAAAGAGAGGAAAGAGAGGAAAGAGAGGAAAGAGAGGAAAGAGAGGAAAGAGAGGAAAGAGAGGAAAGAGAGGAAAGAGAGGAAAGAGAGGAAGGAAGGAAGGAAGGAAGGAAGGAAGGAAGGAAGGAAGGAAGGAAGGAAGGAAGGAAGGAAGGAAGGAAGGAAGGAAGGAAGGAAGGACATAAATTCATCTGACTTAGCTACCAAACTGGGCCCTAAAAACAAATATTCTTCAAAGTTTGACTGAAATCCATTCAGAAGAGAAAAAACCAACCAGAGCAGGTGCACAAAACCTTGTAAGGCAAACCCAGCCTCGGTTTCTTTGCTGTTCTTCGGAATTCAAAATGTGAGAAGCTGAGTAAGCAGAACAAAAAATAAATAGTTAGTGCAATGCAGGAGGAAATGTGGTCAGCAGACCACTGAAGCAGCATTATTCACCTGGACTTTGACTATTTAGCTCAGTTAAATTCATGATCCATAAAACAGAGAGCAATAAAATCCATTTTTTTCGTTGTTGTTGCAGTGCTGAATTAAAGCATCGCTAATGCTTGAGAAAACATTGCTCTCACCCAGCCACTGCTGTGGGTTTTTTAATCAGGAAGCTGAGCAATTGCAGGTTGTTATTTCCCCTTGACAAGTTTCAACCCCAGCCTCTTTCAATGCCCTGGCACCTCAAAGACTCCCCTGAGTGCAGGAGGGCGAGCTCCAGCACTGAGACAGAGCTCCAAACTATGACACAACGAATTTCCAGGGTTTTAAGTAAAGTTTGTTGGGTTTCAGCCCAAAAGTGGGGCTGCAAGTGATGAAGGCAATCCCTGCACCGCTGGACACTGGGGCTGGAGCAGCCTGGGACAGTGGGAGGTGTCCCTGCCATAGGATGGGATGAGCTTTAAGGTCTCTTCCTGGCCAAAACCATTCTGTGATTCCATGATCCTTTTAACATGCAAAAAACCCACCCAAAAAAATCCCAAAATCTCTCCAATCTTCCCCCCTCAATGCCCCTTTAGCAAGCACCGATCACTCTGTGATCTGGAAATGCAGGTCTTTAATAAAGCCCCAATTCCTCCCAAGAAATATCCTTTAAATCTGATTTTGGCCTCCTGCCTCTCCATCTCCAAAGCTGCTCCTGTAGCTCCATGAACCCCAGGGCTCATTTCTGCATTAACTCCAGTGATTCTCTGAGCTGACTCCAGCCTTTCCCCTGTGGAGCCCAAATGGAAGGGAACTCCTTATCCCTGAGAGCTGAATTGCAAATGAGGGTGATTGAGGCAGGGCCAGGCCAGGTGAAGTGGGTTTGAGCTACAGGTGTCTGACAAGAGCTCTTTTGCTTTTCCTCCCACAGCTTCAAAGTCAAAATTCATCCATTTCATCCCCCAGTAAAATTCACCTGGCTGCCTCATTCCTGGAGCTTTGGGAAGTGCAGGCTGGGATGGGTTTCCAAAGTAAATATCTGGAAAAAAATAGAAATAAAAATCAGTTTTTACTCAGCCTCTCCAGCAGAACTTTGTTATAGCGACAATTCCGCCACGTGCAGGAGCAGTTTGGAGCTCACAAAGCTTTGCTCTTTGCTCTCCTTGGTTTTTCCAATTGGAAATTCCCTCTCTGGAGTCATTCCAGCCCCACCTGGATGTGCTCCTGTGTGAGATGCTCTGGATGCAGAGGGGCTGGAGCAGAGGAGCTCCAGAGATCAAATCCTTCTGTGATTCCATGGCTGGCATGGGATTGAGCCAGCATTCCTTGCTCCCAGATCCATCAGCTGGGATGAAACCTTTAAGGTCCCTTTCCCACCCAAACCAGTCTGGAATGAAACCTTTAAGATCCCTTTCCCACCCAAACCAGTCTGGAATGAAACCTTTAAGGTCCCTTTCCCACCCAAACCAGTCTGGAATGAAACCTTTAAGGTCCCTTTCCCACCCAAACCAGTCTGGAATGAAACCTTTAAGATCCCTTTCCCACCCAAAAACTCATCATCCCGTTAATAAGATAAACAGGAATTTTTCAGGGCACAACTACTGCCAAAATACCTTAATTTTATCCATTAAGTTGCAGCTGGATTTAGAAACTTGATGTTTGCCATTAGGATCTTGATGGATTCTACTGGTGGAAGAAACTTTGATTCCACCAAATGAGGAACTTTAGTGGCACAGAGGTTGCATAAATAAATATTACACTGGTCCCTAGCTAGGAACAGTCTGTTAGCTTTAATGCCTACCTGGCCCTTCACTGAAAACCTCAGTAAAACAGGCAAAAATATCATTAAAATAAATACTTTCAGAATGAATAAAAAAATGACTCAGCCACTTCAGAATCCCAATGAGGATAAATGACCTGTAAGTGTCATCTGCTGGCTGATAAAAGCAATTGAGCCAAAGTCAACGGAGCAAAGTGAGATGTAATTTAGTTTTAGCATTTTTAGCATTCCTAGGCCATCCCAGCAGCAAGGAAAACACACAAATAAGGCTGTCATATCTCAAAAGCCAAAGAAATTAATTAATGAGTCCTTAAAAGACACCTTGAGATCATTTTTAAAGGATTTCTTATCATTAAATCCACTTAAATGGAAATGAAACAGCAAAGCCGTGAAAATGGAGAAACTTCAAACTATTTAATCCAGCTATCATTTCAAAATGCATCTAAAACTTACCCCACATGTCTTGAACAATAAAGCAAAAATTCACTCTGGAAATTCTCTGTGAATCAGATTAATTCTGAGATTTCCACCTTTTAGTATAAGGAAAAAGAATGTCAGTCCTTTCAGGCAAGCTTCCCTGTCCCAAAATCCCAAAGGAAACCAACATTTCCCATAAATTTCTCCTTTTAACCATAAGATTTGAGGATTTTACTACAGCTCAGCACAGGAGCCACCACTGTGTGGATTCCCTGTTAGGATCATATTTAAAATAACATTTTTTTCAGAGGGATTCAGGCACAGAATCCCTGAGGAGCTCATCCACAGACCCCAGGGATGTGGGATTTGGGCTGGATCAGCTCATCCCAGCAGGAACCACTTCAGGTGCTCAGCCCATCCTTACCCTGAGTGCTGGCACTTCAATATTTTACAGGATAATGGTTTATTAGATGAGAGCTGCAAGAGCTGTGGAATCATTTCCTTTTATTTTATTTTATTTTATTTTACTTATTTTATTTTATTTTATTTTATTTTATTTTATTTTATTTTATTTTATTTTATTTTATTTTATTTTATTTTATATTTTAATTTTATTTTCCTCCTTGAATATTGAAGGAAATGTTAAATAACCAAGGAACCCTGTGGGCAGTGGAGCCCTGCCCCTGACAGATGAACCCATCAAGGGGGAAGTTTGCTTTAATGAAGAAGGAGAGATTTTCAGGATAATTTTCAGGATAATTTTCAGGATAATTTTTAGGATAATTTTTAGGATAATTTTCAGGATAATTTAGGTATTCTGGTGAAGTGTTTTCCAGCAGGGTTTGGGAATCAGAGAGCCAGAGCTCCTTTTTCTGCACACCAACCCTTCAGGACGAGGCATTTGCTGTTTCCCAGCTCCCATTTAGCTCCAGCATATGTTCAGGTATTCCCTGCTGTGTTTTTACAGCCACAAACAGCCAACTACCCAAAGCCCTGAGGAGCAGAGGAGCAGCCTGTGGGTTGTGCTGCATCCCAGAAATCACAGGCAACATAAATTAGTGAAGTCATCTGTGCCATTTATCCCCCTAATTGGGCTTCCCAAAAGGAAGCATCTTCCCTTTCCTGCTTTTAAGCCCCCCTGGGTTTGGATGCAGACACTTCATCCCTTGAGGAAGAATAATAAACCCCATCAATCAGATCTGCACTAAAATGTCAGGAATAAAACCCTGACTGATGGTGGTTCTGTCCTTCCAGGCTGAGGAGCCAACATCCCACCCCCAAATTCCCATCTGGAATAATCCACACTTCTGCAAATCTCCTTGGATCCTTCCCTGGCACTTTGAGTGCAGCCTAAGGCCTTGGTGGTGTTGTGCAGGATTGGCTCAGGATCCCAAAAAACCATCAAGAGCTCTTGGAATCACTTCCCTGAGCATCTGTCAAAGGGAAGGAAAAGCCTTTGCCATGATCTGTCAAAACTGCCTCTCTCAGGTTCCTCCAGCAGCAAATGATCACAGCAAACTGCTGCAGAATTATTCCATGGGAGCTCTGGGGCTGCACTCAAACACTTTGTAAAGCACAAAGGTTTTCATTCAATATTTTCTAAAGGTTTTTATTGAATATTTTCTCTTTTTTTTTTTCATTTCTGCCAAGGCAGAACCAGGCCCACCAAGGTCTGTGAGTTTGTTTAAGCACCACTGCTTCTGCAATAAAGCTTTAATGGGCCCCACACCCCAGCTCTGACAAGGCAGGCTTGGATTATTTGGAGTTGAGTGGTTTCTTTGTTCTCTCTTAGTAAGAGATGTCACAGCCATCACAGCCTGGCTTGCATTAAACAGGGGAAAAATCTGCACTTTTTATTCAGCTATTTAGAAAGATTTTTGATGGATGGAGGATTGGGAATGAAATAGAAAGAGCAGTAAAATAAAGGTAAGAGATAAGCCAGTAATTAAGACAGACACAAAAGAGGATTTCTTTACAGAAGTTGTTAAAAATGTATTTCTACACCAACTATAAAGCAATTTTAAAATGACCAGGAGGAGGGATCTGAAAACACAACTGCAGAAATTCCTTTTTCTCAATGACTAAGAAACCTATTCAGGTGAAATAGGATCCTGTTCTTCTCTCATTTCAAACAAAATAAATAATTCCAAAGGACACCCAGAAGAAGCAAATTCACCCTAGGATGTAACAGTAAGGCAGAGGAGGATGAGCAGGGCTGGACATTTCACCAAACAAAAAGCTGCCAATTTGTGAGTTATGTCCCCAAAGCTCTGGGACCCCAGGCACTCACAGCCCCTGCAAGATGAAGCTTTGATCAGTGGAAATTTGTAGAATTTAAACTCCTCAAACTGGGGTTTAACACTGTGATACAGCCAAGGAGGAGCCCATGGCCCCCAGAACAAAATGAAAACAAAACTGAAAAATGCTTACAGAAGTTAAAAACGGCCTCAGAAATAAAAAATGTCCTCCCTGGAAATGCCATTTTCCACTGAATATTCAGGAAGTCGCCTCGTGGTGCATGGGAACTGCATCAGAATTATTCCTACATGGAATGAGTTTCTCCTTGGGTATTTTTGAGGAGCGCTGATAAAGCCCTTCAAGGAGCCACGGGCTGTCGTGCTTTCCCTCCCTCCTCAACACCAGCAGCATTCCAACAGCTGGAGAAGGGCAGGAAATGCCAATATTTTTATTTTTATTTTTATTTTTATTTTTATTTTTATTTTTATTTTTTATTTTTTATTTTTATTTTTATTTTTAGTTGTCACTTCTATCTCTGCCTGGGATTAAGGAAATTTCTCCTTCTTCTTAGAAAAATGAAAGTAGCAGGAATAAAACTGCAGAATCAACAACCAACACCAGCTCAGGGAATATTACAGAGAGATTCCATTTCCCAGAGGGATTAACAACAGCAAAAAGCAGGGATCAATGTTGACAGAGCCAAATTATCCACATGCATGCATTCACTCATTTGCTGCTCCTGCAGATTAATTTTAAAACTTAATTAATAGAATTCCTCATCACCAAATGTCTGATGTGGATGGGCATCTTTCTAACTTCATCAAGAAAGGAATTTGAATGTGGCTCGTCCAAGCTTTAAAATTTTATTTTCAAGGATATTGTGGAAGATTTAGCAAATTATTTTGAAATTTGATTTTGTGTTTCTGAACGCATCAACAATCTTCATGGGCTGGGAAATCAAAAAAAGTCGAATTTATTAAAATCTAGCAGCACTTATTTAAAAAAGAACAGATTCAAATCTCAAAGTCAGAAACCTAAATCCCAATGGTTCCATTTTTGTCCCAATCAGGCCTCTAAACCAGAAAGAAGTTTATGTTCCAGGATAATCTTAATTTAAGGATTTTCCTACCACTTTTTGCCCTCACAAACTACTTTAAAAATACTGTGGAATTTATGGGTTGTTGATTGCACTTCTATTTACCTGAGGATGGTGATGCTTCCCAATTTAAAGAGCAAATTAACTAAATTAACTGAATTTTGTTCCCCAGATTTTTTTGCTCCCATTTAATTATAGCTAGATTGTATCATTACTAAATTAAAGCCAAGCCAAATTACTTCTCCAATTCTTGCTCCAGGAATTAATATTCTTTGCCTTCCAGGAGCACTAAAATACATAAAGTGCTTGAAATTAAAGCTTTTTTAAAGTGGTCTTTACCTACTTCTAATTAAAACCATTCATCACTGGAATAACTTTTGGGTTTTCTTGGGTTTGGGGTTTGGTTTTTTGGGTTGGTTTTTTTTTTTGTTATTATTCTAATAAACATTCCAGACTAAGCCTAATCTACTTAATTTTTAGCAAGTCAGGGCCTTGTTTTCCTGGGATGAACCCATAATATTTCCTAAATCAGGGCTGATCCCAACTCCTGGAAAAAAAGACTCTGGAATCTTGACCCACACCTCAGCACCTCAATTTCCAGAGCTGGTTTTGCTGCCTCACAGTTCAGTGTTTTCAGTGTAAATGACCTTATATTTATTTTTTAATTGAATTTAATTTTGCATTTTAACTTTCATGCCCTTTAAAAGCCGAGTCTGCATTGCACAAAATGCTTCAGCAGCCATTTCCTGAAGGGAAAATTGGTTTAAAACTGAGATTAAGCCTGGTGAAACAGCACTGGGATACCTTGACAGGCCCCTCTCCATTTTCAGCTCCCTGGGGAATGAATTCCTTAGAGGAAAAGTGGCAAATCTGATTTAAAAAAAAAAAATAAATTAAAAATCAGATCATTACAAGCTAGAAAAAGTGAGAGTGGAAACATTTCTCACCTCTCCCAGCCTTTCCAGATATCCCTTCATCAAAATTCCATGCTTCTCCTGGCTTTGAGGGAGATGAAAGCTCCTCAGGCTTTTAGTAATCTCCATTTATTTTTTTTTTTACATTCCTGCTTTTCAACTCCTTTTCCCCAATTCAGCCATTAGCAAGGAGCACCATGGTTTTCAGGAGGGGGTTTGCATGGGTTTAGCTGGGAAGAGCCTTTGAGGACAGGTCTGGGAGGGACATCCTGTGGGTCTGGTTCCAGAGGTTTCCAACATTCCCACTCTTCCTCCAGCAAGGGAATTGCCAGCTCAGGGCCAGCAGGCAGAAACTGAATTTGTTTTAAAAAGTGGTGAAACCACATCAAGGTTCACCTCCTTTCCTAATAAAAGGCATTATATTTTCCAAAATATCCTATTTTGGAACAAATTCCAAAACACGAGTTCCATGTTTTCCCCCTTGTGGTTTCTATGATGAAGGAAGATGAACCAAATTCTTAGAAGAATTATACAAGTTCCTACAGTCCTTTTTCCCCTTTTAACACCCAACAAGGAGCCACAAACCACTCCCAAAGGAAGCTGAGCCCTGGAGCTGCCCTCTGAGTGTGGTACCACCATCAACCCCTGCTCCCACCTCTGCCTTGGCAGGAGAGGCTGAGATGGAACTGCAGAAACCAGGAACACTTCAAAGCTCACTTTCAAGATGCAAAAATAAAGAGAAAAAATCATGTTGTTCATGTAGTGGCTAAATGAAACGGGCTCACATGAGGAGAAATATTTGGGATCACCGCTTTCACTGGGGTGTTGCTTCTTTATGGAATCACAGACTGGTTTGGGTGGGAAGGGAGCTGAAATCCCATCCATCCCACCCAGCCATGGTGACACCTCCCACTGTCCCAGGTGCTCCCAGCCCTGTCCAGCACTGCCAGGGATCCAGGGGCAGCCCCAGCTGCTCTGGGAATCCCACCCCAGCCCCTCCTGCCCTCCCAGGGAGGAATTCCCTCCATCACACAGGGGTAATCATAATCACAGCTGTAATTACAACAACCCACCACAGAGTGTAACAAAATGCAAATTTCACCCCAGGCCAGGCAGAGAGGAGAAGAAGAACTTTGAGAGAAACCAAATTCCACCAGGCTGGACCCTCCCAGCTCCACTTCTGCCCTGCAACCTCCGCAGCATTTCCACAAGGACGTGGTGGTGACTGGTGAGAAATATGGATTTAACTGCAAACACAAACCCCACAGTTGGCCTCTGTGTTAAAACAGCCTTGATGGCACAGCCCAGGGGGTTAAAATGCCAATAAAAACCTGTTGGAAGTGGCTGAGTGCCACTGCTGTGCCACACTGTGCTCAGGGAGAGCTCCAAAGGCAGGGAAACCCTCCCTGGAAACCCTGAATTGAAAACAAACAATATTATTCACCAAATTATCATCTGTTTGGGAAGCTGCAGCCATTAATTGCTTCTGTGGCTTTGTGGGTTTAGGTTTTTAAACACAGCAGCAGAGTGCTTAAAGATCCTCCTGATTAAATAATTCAAAATGTTTGCACTATATAACATGTTTGAAGGGGAGAGAAAATTCTGCTAAACACTTTGAATTCACGAGCAGGCACCTCATTAACATGCCCTGAAATCAAATATTTATTACCTTCCCCACTGTAATGAGCTCATTTAAGACAAATGTGAGAAAACCCCGTCCTGTATTAAAGTTGGCAATGTTTTATTTATGGGCACTCTAATATTCACTTTAGGCCACACCAAAATATAAACACCTAATTAATATTTCATTAAGGAGAAAACAAAATCTATTTCTCCAGCTTGGGCAGGAAGAGGACAGAGCAGGTTTTGCGCATGTGATGCTGCACCCACGTTGCTCTGAAGTGGGAACAATTGATAATCAGCTATTAAAATTATCTTTTTTCCTCCCTGTTCCAACCCTTGGCCACCTCCACTGGCCTCCTCTGGATGCTCTCTAACAGCTGGATCTCTTTCTTCCATGGCAGAGCCCCAAACTGCTCACAAGATCCCAGCTGAGTTCACCCCAGCACCCCCCTGTCCACGGCTCTCCTCCAGATAAAACCCTGCATTTGCTTTTTTCCACATGGATTTGCTCTTTTCCACATTTCCTGTTTTTTCCAAGCAGGAGTGGGTTTGGGGCAGAGCTCTGAGCTGCAGGGCTCATCACACACCAGGCAATATTTCCCAAACTGGGCAGCAGATGAGCTGAAAGTTGTTCCCAAAAGCAGCACTGCTCACTCATCCCAAATTCCCGCAGTTTTCCTACACTCGTTTTTCCTTCCAGCAGCAATATCAGTAACTCCTGGCTCTGTCCTGTGGCCAGATAAGCACTCACCACCACTTATCTACCCAGAATTGAATAGGAAACCTCATGTAAATGCAAATTTTTCAGCCCTCTCCTCCCGGGGATGTTGCTGGCAGCAGAGTTCGGGGTCAAGGAGCCTCTTCCCATTCTCCCACCAGTCTTGGCAGGTGCATCCCAAACAGAGGGAATAAAATCCTCTCAGCTGCTGGGGTGTGACCCAAGCCCCTCTGGAACAAGCTGTGATCTCCAGCTGATTTCAACAAGCTCCTGTTGGGCACCCCAGCATCAATTAACCCCCGAGTGCCCTGGGAGTCCCTGGGCACGGAGCAGGGCCAAGCTCTGAGGTGCCCCCTCCACCCCAGGCTGCTGGCACCCCTGCAACAGCAAAACCTCTGGAGTGTGAGGGTTGCTGAAGGAATTTTGAATGAGTCAGAGAGGGGATTTCTGAGTTAGTTTAGATGCTGTGATTTGGTTTTGTTATTTTTTATATAGGTAGGAATCACATCCTCACTACACGGTTCAGAAGGTCTTGAGATTTTTAGTTATAAGATTTTTTAAGGATTTATTAACTAATTAAATGCTTTTTAAAAGGATATTTATAGTTTTGGCTTAATCTTTAAATATTTTGTTCAGCTGTCTGATTGCTGGATTTTTTGGGTCCAGTCTCAGGGCTGCCCTTTTCCATCACAAGTGGAATCAATAAATCCTGGAAGATTTGCAATGGGCAGGGACACCTCCCACTGTCCCAGCTGCTCCCAGCCCCAGTGTCCAGGTGGCCTTGGGCACTGCCAGGGATCCAGGGGCAGCCCCAGCTGCTCTGGGAATCCCATCCCAGCCCTCCCACCCTGCCAGGGAGGAATTTCATCCCAAAATCCACCATAAATGCGCTCAGAGTTTGCAGCCCTGCCTCTGGCCGCAGTGGGATCTCCTCAGCCAGCTGCTCCAGTGGCTCAGGTGAAGTTTCCCACTGGGAATCCCCAGCAGTTCTCTGGATAATGGGGCAGCACGGCAGGAACAGCAGCAGCAATGTCAGCCCAGAAGGTGCTGGAGAACAATTCCAGCCCTGAGTGCAGAGCCAGGCTCAGAGGGGCTGAGGGGCAGCACCCACGGAGGGGTTTGGCTGGGAAAAGCCGCCCAAGGCTGAGCCCAACCATCAGCCCAGCCAAGGGCAGCCCTGGCCCGTGTCCCATGGGAGCAGGAGAGCACAGGGGGACACCAGGGTCCCCGTCCTGCTGCTGCTGCTCCCCACACACCACCCCCAGCCTGGAGTTTCCCCGGGGGTGTGTGCCCATCCCGGAGGGCAGGAGCGGTGCAGGGATTGCCTTCATCACTTGCAGCCCCACTTTTGGGCTGAAACCCAACAAACTTTGCTTAAAACCCTGGAATTACATTAAATTCTTTGTGTATTCCTTCCCAATACCCCATCCAACCCTGCCCTCTCTCCATGGGAGCCCATTCCCCCTGCAGGGAAATCTGAGTCCCCCTTGCAGACGAGCAGGAATCTTGCTGTGATTCCCAGGTTTCTCAAGAAATGTTTGCATCTTCCATTGCTGAAATGTGAATCTGTTCTTTGACCCAACCAGGGCACAGCTTTTCAGCCAGACAAAAACCTGCATCACCATTAAAGCAAAATGTCAGAATCCTGCCCATCACTCACTCGGCGTAGATGCAGGTAAAGGGGGGAAAAATATGGAAAAAAAAATCCTAAAGACAGTTTGGACAGGATAAAAGCCTCTTGGCTTTGGAAATAAATGTCTGTGCTTCACCTCAATGCTTATTTCTGATGAATGTCCCAGCTTTCCCCCCACAGCACCCAGGGCAGGGCCATTATCCCCTGACAGGGTCCCATTCTGTTGGCATTATCTTAGCAGGGACAATCTGATCCTTCTGAAAGAACCAAAATGCACAATTTTAACGTGAACATGACGAATACATGGCAAAAGCAGCACCCCCAGTGCAGCCCAGGGTGCAGTTTAACAATTCCAGGGTACAAGGCTCACAAAACTGGGTGTAATTAGCTGCAATATTTTTTGATGAGGTTCTTGCACACAAACAAGCGCTGCCACAATTCTTTGAAATGGAATTTTTCCCCCCTCAGGTTCCTCAAATCAAACCAGTGGCTTTACACCCATTATATTAACATAATGGTTTTTAATCACAATTATGCATAATCACAGAGTTTCTATTGCCTGGGAAAATGTTTAGCACAGGTCTGCATCAGCTTTTGGCAAGAGAGGAAGGAAATGCATTTAGTGTAGCAAATGCAGCTAAAAATGCATTTTTATGCATGAATCAGTCCAACAGGATGCATGGTTTGGTGATCAGGCATGGTTTTAAGCTGGAGGAAAAAAAAAAATCAACATTTAAAACCCAATGAAAAATTCATTGTCCTTCAGGGTACGTTTGACCATGGAACAATCTTCCTGAGGAGAGCTGGCAATTCAAGCTCTGAGGTCCTGAGAAAATCCTGGGAAGGATCTCTCTGAGCAAGTTCTGAGCAGGGTGTTTATTATTATGATTCTATCCCTTTTTATTCTAACACCAAGCCATTGCTCCAAATAGAACAAAAATGCCCTTTTGACCTAAAAAATATGAGGAGGGTGGGGAGGAAGCTAAAAATTCCATAAAGTCCTCTAGACCCTCAGGTGTTGCCGCAGATTTATATAAAAAGTTCATAAATAGGAAAAAATATTAAATCCTTAAACTAATTAGAGAAGTGCCCTGCAGTTCATCTCCATCTCAACACCCACCACGCTGCCCCTTTCATCCTCTCCTAATTCTCCTCACAGGCTCTCAAGGTCTCTCTTCAGAAGCTGATGGGATCTGTTCTCTCCTTTGAGCTGGGTTTTGTTTCAGGAAGGTGTGAATTAAAATCAAAAGCCTCCAGGTAAGCAGGTTGCACATTGCCACACCTGCTGGAGCTGCTGGAATAACCCTCAAATTCTCTTCTGAGTCTGCATCCAAATCCATCTGCAGCCATCAGACCCCCAAATCCATCAGATACACAGGCTGGAGAATTCCTCTAACTTTAATGGTGGAGGTTTTTGGAAGGCAAAAATCCCTCTTTTCTGGCCACAGCAAACATCCCCCTCTGGAGAAGGCTGAGGGTCGAGTGAAGAGCAGCACCAACAACCCCAAATCCAAAGAATCTCTAATTCCTGCCCACCAAGAACCATCACAGAACCAGAGCAGGGTTGGAGTCCAGCAGCCCCCCTGGTTTTCCTCAGGAAAGAGTGAGGAATGCAACAGCAAAGACTGGGATTGGGAACAGCCCAGGCTGGGAAGGACTGGGCACTGCAGAGCATCCAAACCACTCAAGGGGTGCAGAGAGCTGACAGAGGACCCTGCAGCTCAAACTGAGCAGGAAAAACGCCTTGAATCCCTTAAAAATCCCCTTTTATTTCCCTTGGAAACCTTCCTGAGACCTGCACAGCGACACCTCCCATCCTCCAACGAGGGACCACCATCTGTGGGTCTTCTGCTGAGCAATATTTCCTTATGTAAGAGGCACAGCCACATTCAAATTTAATCAGAGAGAGAGCAAATCAAGCAACAAACCAAATAAAGTCTGCAGCTTCTGTGGAAATAGCACATCCTGCCCATTTTTGAGTGTAGCAATGTAAAGAGTTATTTCAAGTTAATTCCATTTGCTCTTCCGAGACTGCAAATCACAAACTCTCTCCCCATTTTTGTACTTTATCATCGTTTTGCTGCTCTTAAAATGACAGCAGTAATCCTTTCAATGTAATTAGTTACTGTTCAGAAAGAGCAGCCATAAAAACGTTGCTTTGCAAGAATTTCAATCAGAACACCAAAATAATATGAAATATTTTAGAAGAGTCGCCTTGGATGTCAGGCCTCATTCAGAAATTGTTTTGAAAAATTCTGTTTGCTCACGTAGATTCAATAAAATCTTTCCTTTTATCATTTTAGCATAATGTCTGTGAAAGAAAAGTGGAATTTACCATTCAACCACCACAAAGGAGAACCCAACCAGCTCCTCTGTTCAAGGAGGAGCCTAGGTCTCACACCAAAATATTTTTGAGTCAAGAAAAATAAAACCAACTCTTCTTTTGGGATCCTTCCCTCATCCAATCCCTTGAAAAAAATTCTGTCTATCAATCTCTCACCATCATTGCCCAGAGCAGCTGGGGCTGCCCCTGGATCCCTGGAAGTGTCCAAGGCCAGGTTGGACAATGGGCCTTGGAGCACCTGGGACGGTGCAGGTGGAACTGGATGAGTTTTAGGGTCCCTTCCAACCCAAACCATTCCATGGTTCCCCAAACAATTTGCTGGATTATTCCTTGCTGGAGGATATTTTACTTAAATTAACACAATGCTATGACAGAACTTGATGAGCTTTCAGGTCCCTTCCAACCCAAACCAGTCATTCCAGGATTCTTCAAACATTTTGCTGGATTATTCCTGGCTGGAGGTGTGGCCCTCAGGACTAACTCCTGGATTCTAAGGCCACATCTGGAATTACAGCCCACATCTGGAAGGGAACTGACCACACTCTATGGGATAAAGATGAGTCTTCCCACCCCCCTTCTATCCCGAAGGCACATTCCCATTTTCTGGTCCCTCTGGGGAATCCCTGGAAGAAGAAGTACAAAGGATATTGCCAGACGTGACTGGCAAGCAGCTCTCATTCCTAAAATATAAAATTCCAAAGTCTGCAAAATCTGGGTTTATTCTAACCTGAATGAAAAGGTTTTATTTTCTACATTCTGGTGATCCCAGAATGTGGGTTCAGAAATTCAACATTTATTGACAGAAGAGTAAATTCTACCTTTAGCCACAATTTAAGAGCAGGGGAAACCCAAACTGAGCCTCTGAGAAGAATAATTTCTTTTATTGCCAAATTTTCACTTTGTCCCTAGATTTCTTTTTCCCTGAATCCCTGTTTAGCTTCCCTTGGAAACAGCTCCAACATTCCCATTTGGAGCAGGCAGAGATGCTCACTGCCAACACCCTCTCTCCCAAATTTCCAACTTTTAGTAGAGATGCAACCATCAGAATAACTGTCCCCATTGGAAAGTGACATCAGCAACAAAATTGTGCTTCAAGAGCACTTCAAACCTTGGCCATATGTTTAAATATTTGGTTTTGCAAAATCTCCTCGAGCAGCACAAAAAAAAAGATGCAGAATTTCAGAGCTGCTTCAGCTGGAAATGTGTCTCAGCACTCAGAACCTGCTTACATACAGCTCTGATTTTGTGTTTATTTAGACAAAAAATCTGATTTTCTCATTAGCACTGGGAGAAATGTAGAGCAAACTGGATGCTGCCCAGCCAGTATTTAGATTATTGAAAGTTTACTGGATTCATTTGGGAATTTTTTCCCTCAGAAAAGGCTCTTGAAGAAATGAAACCTCCAACTTGCCACAAGGTTCATCGCAATACCTTCATAATGAAAAGCTCCTTTTATTGCTCTGCTTAATGAAATCCAGCTATGAAATGTATAATTCCACCAAACTTATAGCAGGTGTTAATTATCTAGTGGACAAAATTAAAGGAAAAAAATAAAAACACTTGAAGAAATAAATAATAATCCCTAATCCAAAAGGCTTCAGTAAAATAAGACCCACAGAGATTTTAAATTCCGTGCTAATTCAAATATTATCACAGCACATTTCTGTTGACATACATTTAGTAGTTAATATTTTTTCTCATTAAAAGTGGCCAAATCCTAATTTCCAAAGAAGTATCTGGAGTATTTGAAAAGGGGTGGAGGCAGACTGAAATTCGTGTTGTGGATAATGGATGCACACAGGACACAACATTGAAAATAACCAAGCAGATTTCTTCATTCTCCACTCTGCTGGAATTTCCTTTTCTTGATTTTCTACTCCCTCTACCAAAACTCTTTTTTGCCAGGCTATAAATTAATTTTTAAGTCACTTTTCTGTAACTGTCAAGCCTTTCTAGAAGACTTTAACAAGCTTTTTTTTTTTTTTTTTTTTGGTGTCAAACTCCTTCAGAACATTTTGTGTTCACCACTGGACGGGAGAGGAACCAGGTCAGGATTGCTCAGGGAAACCAAGAGCACATGGGAAGAGAAGTGCTCAGTGTCCACCTACATCCCAAGCACCAGAATTTGGAAAGTTGGGACGTTCAGAACACACTCAGCAGCATTTTCCATGACCAGAAATAGAAAATGTTGGTGAAGGTTTATCAGCTCACAGTGATGCCACAAGTGCAGGGCTCTGTGTCACATTCAGGAGATGCAGTGAAATAAAGAGGGGCAGATTCCCACCAAATCCATCAGCTGAGAGAGGAGTGGATTCTCTGATGTCAGTTCAGAACCTAAAATACCTCAGAATTAAGATTTGAGCATTGGAAGAAAACCTTCCCCCTTTGAGCCGGTCCTTGCAGGGTCATTAAATGGATTATTACAGCTGACATTAAAGTGCTAAACTCAATTAAAGCCTATAAAAGATGAGGAGAAATCAGGTGGATTAATAACCTTGGAGAAGCAGGAACCCCCAAAAGGTGACAGAATTCTGAAATAAAGAGAATTGGGAAAATTAAATCTCATTCTTAAAAAAAAAAAAAAAAAAAAAAAGAAGAAGAAATCTAAATTCATTATCAAAACATCCACCAAGCCATGTGTTTTCTCCTTGAAGTTCAGAGTCTGAAAGGGGAAATGCAG
This sequence comes from Fringilla coelebs, assembly GCF_963513975.1. NCBI lineage: Eukaryota > Metazoa > Chordata > Aves > Passeriformes > Fringillidae > Fringilla > Fringilla coelebs. The sequence goes on from NC_140036.1 coordinate 23,686,967, forward strand.
CTTTATTTGGAGTAACAACTCCACCAAATCCCATTTGTGTCCAGGGAACGGGGGGGATGCAGCAGAGCCCAGCACAGGCAGGCACAGGAGGGAAAAGGGAAAGCAGAGCCCTGCACCCCAGTCACTGTCCTTCACCTCTCACCACGTCCAGTTTTCCTTCCTCTGCTTTGAAATTTGACATCTGCAGTGACACCAGCAGTGCTTGTCAGGCCACACCTCGCTTGTCTTCACACAAACCCCATCTGGGCATGGCTTAAATCTAAATATTATTGCTTGTTATTTAAATGTCATGGTATTAAATTCCATATTATACCAATAATAACAACGTTATTGTGGTTATTATTTCAACATTACTGATTTCTCCTTGCAGATTGCTGTTATTTTTGTTTCCACCAAACAAGGAGAGGCTGGGTGTGCTGTGGCTCTTTGTTTTGAGCAGACATCACCTGCCTGCTGATATTTTGGGCTGACAAAACCCCACTCATGCCTTCCCACGTGTCACCACGGCAGACACATCCCTCACTCCTTGCCCACAGGTCCCATGGAGCTGTTGGCCAGTGGATAAATGTCCTGGGCACAGAGTTCCAGTGTCTGTCTGTCCTGGTGCCACGGGATTGGGGCTCTATTCCCCTGGAGGAAACTCCTTCTCCTGCAGCAAATGGCTCTGGGATGACAATAAATGCTGGAGCCATCTGGAACTGGGAGATGCTTTTCCTCAAGAGGATTTTTAAACTGCTTTGGAGCGGGGTTTGTTGTTACAGACTTCAAAAACTGCATTGCTCGTCTTCCGAAATATGAACGGGCAGCGGGAAGTTGGTGGGATCTTAAAAAAAAATATCAAAGGTATTTTTGTTTAAAAAAAAGGAAATAGAAAGGATGTTTCATTTAAAAGGGCATCACCTGTAATTCCTGCTCCATGTAAGAAAAAAAAAAACAATATCTAGCTTTAAAAATAAATGTATGTCAGCTCAGAGCTGCACAGGGCAGGGGGAGATGAGCAAAATGGAATTGGAGCACGTGGGGTAAGAAAAATATCCTTTCATTAAGGGACTAAAGGTGGCACAGGTGGCACAGGTGCCCCTGGATCCCTGGAAGTGTCCTGGGCCAGGCTGGACAGGGCTTGGAGCAGCCTGGGACAGAGGAAGGTGTCCCAGGAATGAGATCTTCAAGGTCCCTCCCAGCCCAAGGATCCTGTGGTTGCCTCTGGAATTTGTTGTTTGCAGGGTGGCTCTTCCCACACCAGCAGGAGAGATTTTCATGGCCAGAAATCCCAAAAATTCCCAACTCACCCAGGGCACTTGGGGATGAAGGGGGCTCCCACAGGATTTTGGGGCACAGTGCCAGGGCTGGGGGGTCCCTGCAGCTTCTCCCCATCCTGGCTGGCTCCGGGAGGCTCCCACAGCCTGAACCCCGGCGTGCCTCAGGGCTTTTCCCAGATCCTGCAGGGCTGGGCTTGGAAGGAAAAGCAGCATTCCCAGAGCTGTGTGTGAGAGCTGTCCTGTCACTGCAGGACACGAAACAACACCAGGCATTAATGCAGCTTTCTGATGGTAAAAAGAGAACTTTTCATTTCTGACTCTAACATTTCTAGATTTCCAAAAGTGACAGTGAGTTGGAGGGTGACAGTGCCACCTCTCCAATGACACTGGACAAACCAGCAGTCTATCAAATTCCTTTTCTTCTAAATTCCTTTTCATTCTAAAAAGAATGTAAAACAATAAGTTATTTATATAAAGCGTGTGAGAAAGTTCTTTGCAAGAATGGAAACATCAGAAGGCTCAGAAAAACTTTAAAAAACCAGGGAGACACAGTCCCAGTGCTGGCACAGCCCCTGCCCTCCACACTGACCACAAACTCCTGGAGCCTCCAGGAGCTCGCTCTGCTCTGAAGGGCAGGAGAAAGCAAGGCAAGGTCAGCACAGACAATGACATTTCCAAACTGAAAATGTAATTGCAGTTTCCCTCTGAGGCTGGTAAATACGCTCCCAGCTATAAATAGGCCCTTTCCATCGCTTTCAGAAGGAGCTTAATTAATTTATCAGTGATCACAGCAAATGCAGCTTCAGAACTCTGAGGCACACTCAGCACTGTCTCCTTGAGGCGTCCAGGGCCACGTCTCACCTGCCAAACAGGGACAGGGGCAAGGCAGAGCCTCCTCTCCACCAAATCTCATTTTCCCTGCAATTTAATAACCACTGCTAAGCTGTTTAATATGCACAGGTGGCTCTCCAGGTCCCCAGGAAAGATCTTCCCTGTGCAGGTACAGGATGCATTTTTTTTTGCTGCTGGCTGACACAGCAGCAATAAAAGGTTGTTGGCATTCCAAGGATGCACTGGAGCCACTGGAGAAAAGATGGATACTGGGCAGGCCAGTCAGAGCTGGTTATGCAGAAGCAATTTCATGGGTGAGGAAAAGCAGAAGGGGCTTTAAGAATATTCTTAGGAATGCAATGAGCCGAGGACTTTGAGTTCAGAGCAGGTGCTGCTTTCTCAGCTCCTTGCTCCTTTCCTGGGAGCTGCTTTTCCCCAGTGGGATGCAGAGTGGGGAATGTGGGATGCTGCTGGTGCCATTCCCAAGGGAAAAATGCTGTGCCTTGAAACAGGGTGAGGCTGTAAAACACCTTGGGTTGTGCTTAAATCTCCTCCCTTTACCATGTTTGCTCTGAAATTCCATGGAAACTGTGAGCAAAGGGGGAAAAAATTCACTCTGTCTCAAAATTCTGCATTTTCATTAAATCCCCATTAAGCATCTTCCATTTAAAGAAACAGCACTTGTATTTTAAAAAATCACTGATTATTTTGCTTGTGGATCTCTTTTGGTTTTCCATGGAATATAAAAGCAATACAAAAACAAGCTGGGTGGGAAGAACTGGTAAAAATATAAAATGGCATTTATAAAGAGTGCAGTAAACAACACTTGATTAATAACAGGTAATACACCCATTAATTGGTGAAGAGTGTTATGATTAATAATCCCCTCCAATTCTTAACAGAGAGGCTGGGAAATTAATCTTAGGAAAGATTGAATGGAATAGATGAAAACCAGCTGGGAAAGAAGCTTTGGAAAACTTTACCTGGGAGAAGCTGGGAGGTCACAGGAGGCCAGGGAGGAGAGCCCAGACCCCAAAGGGGCTGGAGACCTCAAGAGCTTCCAGAGGGGCTGGGGCTGCCCCAACCAGGGGGAAATTCCCCTTTTGGCCTTTCTCCTTTCCTCCCCTCTCCTGTCTGTTAATCATGTTTGACTTTGCCAAGTTCTCAGCAAAACTGGGATGGGTCCGCCCCACTGTGAGGCACAACCGAGTTCGACCATCAAATCTTCAATGAATCTTTGGAGAAAACTGCTCAGCCACTGCCCCAGCCCTCTCCAGGTCAATAAAATCCCTGCCCAGGTGCTAAAGGATGGATTTGAGCACACCTGAGCAGCGGATCCCTGTTAAATCCCCACCAAACATCGTGTTTGCCGGTTCAAACCGCATCTTCCCCAAAAAGAAGCAGCCAGGGTGAAGTTTACCCGCAGGCACGAGGCTCCATTCACTTGAGCTCGGCTTAAGGCTGGCTTTGATGGTTTAACAGGGATTTCCTGGGCTGACACAGGGAAGATTTCACCCTCTCTGCACTTCAAAGGCGCAGCTCTCCCATCCCGTTGTGCTCCCAACTCCTCATCCCTCCAAATCCCACCGTGCTGCTTTAATCATCAGCCCCTGGCCAGCAGGGACCTGGAAGCGGCTGGAAAAGTGGGATAGCTCCAAGGGGACATCAAGGGAACGTCCTGCACAGCCTCCAGGGCTGCACCTTCCCCCTTTGAGTTGTTTTGAAGGGAAAAAATAAAAACAAAAAAAGAGGAAAACTTTCGAAGCTGACGCCGTGCTCTCGCTGCTGGATCCACACCAACCAAAGCTTTCACCACAGCCAAGATAATTGGGAATTTTGCAGCTGGTTGCACCCACTGAAGGCAGCTTTGCAATCCCAGCTTGTGAGAAATGGATTTGTAAAGAATTTTCCAGACTTGATAGAAAGCTCACACGGTTTTGTACATCTGTAATGGCGTTGAGGTTTACATCCCTTATGTCTCACTCATCATCAAGACTGATAATTAAATAAAACCTTTAAAATATCTCTCAGTTGCCCCATCTCTGTGAAAACTAAGAAAACCAACACTAGCTCCCTGAGAATTCCAGAGCTCCTGCCTGTTCCCAAAGCTGGGCTCAGGTAGTCTCAGCCCAGGGAAAACAGCTCCTGGAAATGCCAGGCTGTGGGGGGAAAAGCATCTGCTGCCACTTGGGGGTTTTAGGCAGGAACCAAAGTGAGGCAGGAAAAATTGGGGAAGGGAAAATGAAGGATTGGATGGAAGGAATTGGGTGATATTTTAAGAAGTGTAATAAATAGGAAGGGGGTAACAGGGAAGGGGCAAGAAGAAGATAAAACAGATGTGCCCGGTTCTCCCCAACACCAAGGCAGACATTCCTGAAAACAAAAACCCCATTATTTCTCCCTGAACCAAGGAAAAAAGATCTGGATCTTCTCAGAGACCCCTCATGAGGAAATCCCTGGCCACCTCCCAGCACTGTCCCCTCTGGAATTCCATGGCAGTGGCCACGGACCATTCCCCATCAGCCAGCTCCAGAAGGAACCACAGACTCCAAAAACCCCTCTGGAATATCAAGGTGTCACCCCACACTGGACACAGGAGGAGGGACACAGTGTTAGTTGATTTTCTCTAAGTTTTTGCTATTAATCACTTATTTTGCATATATTTATATGTGCAAACAGGGAATGGCTGCCTTTTCCTGGGATTTTGCTGGGTCAGGAAATAATGGATGGGTTTCACAGCCCCAAATACAGGCAATTTTTACAGGTAATTATTACAGGTAATAAACACTTTGCTATCTTTCAAGGATATTTTAACAGCTTTCTCGCATATCCTCTGGCTGAGTGGCAAATTATTTATTCAATAATTTTCCTGAATAGCATCATGTACTTCTAATATATCTTTTTTAGTCAAAGTTTGAGAGACAAGAAACCATCAGCTCTTTTAAAGACTCATTCAGTGTGTTAGAATTTTTTCCAGACCCAGTGAAGAGGTTGGGCAGGAGAATATTTGGGGTTTTTCCTCCTGCTAGGAAGGGCCCCGACAACCAAACCCAAAATAAGTCAAACAGCCCACGGCACGAATCAATCTTAATTGCTTCCTACATTTTCCAGGAGCAAGGAGAAGAGCCTTGACCCTAGCAGGCAAAAGTGGCAGGAAAATAAAACTCCTCCTGAGAGGCAGCTGACCTCCAGCCCTGCCCTTCCAGCAGCTGCCCCAGCCCCAGGCAGGGACACTCCTCAGTCACAGAGGGGGAAAGGAAATGAATCTGTCAGAGCAGTGACAGTGCTCAAATTAGAGCCAGAAGTGGCATTTGTTCATCTGCCCTGCACCTCTCCCTTTCAGGGCTGGAGGATTTATCAAAATGCATATTTGACCCAAGAGACAAAGTGTTTAAGCCTTGCCCAAACCCCCACTTTTGCAATAAAGATTGGAGCTGGGATTTATTCTCGCTTCTGTGAGAGCCTTTCCAGGGGACCTGAGCGTCCCAAGACCTTTGGGGGCTTCAATTTTCCTTTCCATGCAGCAAGGCCAATATCTCATTTCAGGGAGATGGTGCCACTTCAGCTTTCAAACTGCAGAAAAAACTTCACATACAAGCTGGAGGAATCCTTTCAAAATCCATTTTGAAGTGCTGGCCCTTTGCTTTTGCCATTTAGCCCCGTTTAAAGAACATTTCCATTGAATTTAAAAGGAACAAGAGGTTTTGTTATCACTTTCCTCAATTTCACCCCTCATTTTGCAGTCTGAAGGATGGGCAAAAATTCCAAAAAAAAAGTGAGAAGTCCCAACAGTGACAAGCCCAAGACATAAATTCCAGGTGGGGAGCTCCAGTGGAACACCCTTTCCACTGGATAAATTGTGCATTGCACAAGAACATCCAAGAATTCCCCCCCTGACACTCAGCTGGAACAAAAAGTTTCTGTTCAAAGTAACCAGAAGCAGAATCCTGACAAAAATGAGTCTCCAGCCTTGCACATCTTGCAGAGAAATTAATGCATTATTCAAAGTGTGAGGCTCAGGCTTGGCTCCATCACTCAGAGCAGCAGCACGGGAGAAAAGGGGATGCAGGAGAAAACATTTAAAGGTTTTATTGCTTCATTTAAAAGTAAAAAATTCCAAATCTAAATAAAATACGATTCCACCAGAAAAAAAAAAAAAAAGAAAAGAAGAAAAGAAAAAAGCTATTTCTGCCACTGGCAGGTTTTGAAACAAATCTTTCAGCTGCTTAATTCACCTTCACCTGGAGAAGTTAATTATTGGTCAGGTACTGATGCTGGTGATTATTTAGAAATCTGGGAAATATTAGTAGCAAAAAATGGAAAAACACTCCCACATCAGGTTCTGACCTTCTCCTTCTGTTTTCATTACAAAATCCTTCAAGCACAGACAGATTTTTCTCCTTTTCTAACAGGAATGAGCCTCATTTTCATGCCAGGCAGGGCTAATTCCTGAGCAAACGCCTAAAAACTTTCAGAACAAAAATGTTCATGCATAAAACCCAAACTCTTTGCACTCCTGTTTTGCATATGTTAGAATTAAATCCACACTAATGGCTGGTTACCTGAATACGAATATCTCCAGGAAAAAGAAACAAAATTCCTTTGCAGTTTCATACCCTGAAATGCATTGGCAAAAATATAGAAAATAATTTACTTTAGTGGGCAGATATTTTGGCATCTTCACATTGAGTACCAAGTCAGAGCTGAGGTAATTATTTTTCTTTATATAAACTGCACATTTAATCAATAAAAGGCCTTTTTTAATCCAAGATTCAGTACCAGTTCTCAGAACTCCTTTGTATCATGCAGGTATTTTTCTGTACACGGTGTCAGCAACTCCTGCAGATTCATGGGGTTTTAATTTATCCAACTGAAGGAATTTCAAAATTAATTTCACTTTGACCTAAGAAAGTTTTATTCTTATCTTTGACAGTAATAGAGAAGAACTCAGAGGGCCCAAATACAAAAGGGCAAGGAGGGTGGACTCCATATGAATTTTAATCATCTCACCCTCCTAGCTCATGACTTTAGGGATTATTCATAAATTTTTCAAGTTTAATGTTTGTGGACAAAGACAGATGATTCAGGTAATCAAGCTAACTCTGGCCCAGCCCTACTTAAAAAAAAAAAAAAAGTAAAAATTAACTTGATTCAGCCTCTAATGTTAAATAAACCCCTAAGTACATTATAGGCATTCAACTCCCTGATTTTCAGATATCAGACATTTCAAAGTAATAAAACAATTCTGCAAACTTGCACCCAGTTACTTGCAACTGTAAAATTGGGGCTCTCTTTTCGTTCTTCAAGAGCTTGAAACGAATATCACATTTCAGATCTTCATAGCAAGAATTGAAATGCAGGATGACAAAAATGGCTTTTCAAAGCAAGGGAGAGAAGCAGGGTCTGAGTTCGAAGTGGGTTTATGTGATTGCAAGAGAGGAAATCACATAAATCACACTGCAGGATGAGGCCAACTAAGAAAGTAACGTGAAGAAGATGTAAAAATGGCCTAAGAAAAAAAACTAGGAAATAAGTCCTTTTTTCCTCACTAATGGAACAATATCCTAACCTGTAAAGAGGGATAATGTAATCAGCCCATAACTCCATTAAATGATGTTGGTAGCACTAAAATATTGAGCCGGAGTCTTTAAGAAGCAAACAGCTCGCGAAGTTGCGAGCAGCCACTCAAAGGCTTTGCTCCCCGCTCCGTTCCCTCCACATTTCCTTCCCCTCTCTCTGTAAATACTTTTGAGCACAGACTCCTTAACACATTCCAGGAGAGTCTGCACTTTTGCATAAAACATGGAATTGCCAGGCGCGGGGGCCCGCACGGTTCAGCGCGGCCGGCAGGAGCCGTCGATTCCCACATTCATTTCCTCCCCACCCCAAACCCCTTCCTCACGCTGCCTGTCACCCAGGGCTGACACGTGTCACAGCCTGCCATTATCCACCCTGGCAACTCAAATGCCACCTGAAAGAGAGGAGAATATTGGAAATACTCCTGACACTCGGCTTGTTTCGTTCGCCGCGGCCTCCTCGCGGCCCGGAGCCAGCAGCGGCGAAAATGACTCCGGGAATACAAAATTACTCTTCTGTTAAAGATGAGGGAAACGGAGCTGAGGTCAACAAGCAGCAGCAGCATGATGAATCTCCACAGCTTGTTTTACACATCACTAGGTTTACTGCAGAATTTGGAGTTTGCTGCAGTTTTTATTTTAGCTGGGGAAAAAGAAGCAAAACCTCTTTTCCTCCCGCTAAAAAAGGGGGAGTCGGTGTCATGGCCTGGTTAGGAAATCCTGGATGCCATTATCCACCCTGGCAACTCAAATGCCATTACCCACTCTGGCATCTCAAATGCCACCTGAAAGAGAGGAAAATATTGGAAATACTCCTGTTCACGGCTTGTTTCGTTCGCCGCGGCCTCCTCGCGGCCCAGCAGTGGCGAAAACGACTCCGGGAGTACAAAATCACTCTGCTATTAAAGATAAGGGAAACGGAGCTGAGGTCAACAAGCAGCAGCAGCATGATGAATCTCCACAGCTTGTTTTACACATCACTAGGTTTACTGCAGAATTCGGAGTTTGCTGCAATTTTTTTTTAGCGGGGGAAAAAGAAGCGAAACCGCTTTTCCTCCCGCTAAAAAAGGGGGAGTCGGTGTCATGGCCTGGTTAGGAAATCCTGGATCCTCTGCTTTTGGTTTTGGTGCTGCCATCATGGAAAAAAATGGAATAGATTTCACTCACCACATCTTGGGTGGAAATAGTAAAATAATTGTGTTTTCACTCTGCTTGCAGCAATGCTTTAAATTGCCCTCATGGGCTCGGGTATCCTCAGGCTGCCAAAAATCTCCAGTGAATCTGCAGCCCCAAATGTTGATCACCATTAACAGAAGTTTGGGGCTGCACAGTGACAAAACTAGAGGGGTGACAGGGCCAGAAAACTGAAATAGAAAATAGCAAATAAATTCTCATTATCTCATAATCCCATTGAAGCCTGATCCATGAGAAGTTTGGTCTTGTCTGTTCCCAACACCATCCAAAGGACTGGGAACAAACAGCAAACCTAAAATGTTCCTTTTTCAGGTGGATTTGGGTATGGTGGGTGGCTCTGCCCCACAGTTTGGAGCCCCTTCCTTTGCAGCTGAAAGCGCTGACGAAACCCTCGCTGACCTCAGGAAGGTTTCAAAGCTGAGAAATAACCCAGAAATTCCTTTTATCAGCTTTGTTCTTCTGATCCCACCGCTCTTTAAAGTTTTTATGTTCCTATCAGCTGAAATGATGGCTGTAAGTTCTGACCCGAATTTGCTCCTTCCTTTTAGTATACAATTAAGTTGATAATAATACGAGACTCGGTACCCACACTTTTTAAAATTCATCATCTTTTTTCTTCCTTGATGGGGTTTTATATCTCCAAAACTGTCTGGGACATAAAACTCCTGGCACAGCTACTCTGAAATGTGTTGGCTGATCAGCATCCCACAGGTATTTTTCCAGAATTTCCACGCACTCTTTCTGGCTCATGAATCCCCAGCTGGTTTGGGATGGAAGGGACTCAAAACCCACCCACTTCCACCCCCTGCCCTGTGCCACAGAACACAATTTTTCCAGAGACTCCCAGCCCCTTTCTCCTCGCTGCACAAGGAGCTTTTACTCAACCAGGGCTGATAAAAAATTAAATCATCGTTCTCCAAAGAATTAATAATCTGATTGGATTAGTCTGAGCAGTTACTGAGGTCTCAGTGCTGCCACTGAGTCAACAAGAATCATTTGATAAGATTCAATATGAGCTGAACATGGCTTTTGCCCCAAAATGATTACTAACTATCAGAATATTTATCACAGTTTATCTGCCCAGAATATTAAATCTGCCAGAGGGAAGGAATGACTGCAGGAGTCACTGTATGAATGAAAGCAACACATTTTTCGGTGTTTTTTTTTTTAATTCAGTGTCAGCCACTGAATGTCACAAGTCTCCATGATGTCCCTGACTCCTGCTCTTTGCATTTGAATTGCCAAAAAATAAATAAAGAAAGCGTGAACTCATCCAGCTCCGACAGCTCCGTATTGAGCACCCATCAGAGCTGAGCTCTGTGCTGTTTATTCCAGCATGTGTTTGGAATAGATTTGGCTCCTGATAAACCAGTGACAGGACTGTGTGGAAAACAAGCTCAAGGAAAGTGAAACTTCTTTCCTCTAGTTAAACAATTTTGCGTCTCTTTGTCTTCCAGCACTGGTCTGTAACCTTGGGAAGGACAGCAACGTCCCAGCACAGCTCTCAGAGCACAGAGTCCCTCTTTAATGTGACACAGAGCTGGATCTGAGATGAAAATGAAAAGTAAAAAGGCATTGCATTATCATTCCTGCCCTGATATCCCAAACATTCCATCTTGTGATCTCGGCTGCGTGCCTGTGATATTCCCAGAATGCAGATCACAGGACAGAAAAGACTGAGAAAATATGGAAAAATGGTCTCAGCTTAATCTTCCAGGGCTGGTTAAAAAATTTAGGTTTAGGAAAATTTAGAAAAAATTTGGAATAGATATTTTTTTCTTCTTTCTTATCCTCTCTTTACCTGTTAGGGGAGTGCAACAGCTCATCCCTGAGGATGGAGAGGTGCCAGGCAGTGCTGCTCAGCCATCCAGGGCTTGGCCTGCCCTTCCACACCTTCTACACCCAGAGAAATCTCTTTCCCTTGAGCTCCCAAAATCACCATGCTTGAACAGAAAACTCCACCTCCACCCAGCTCCATCCTTTTCTCACTGAATATGGACACCCAGCCCCAAGAGCTCAGAGGCCAGGTTCTTCTATAACCTGATGAAACATCCACAGAATCGCCTAAAGGAGAATATTCACGTCCCTATATTGATATGAATTTACTGGGAGGGTGGGCAGGGGCTGGGATGGAATTCCCAGAGCAGCTGTGGCTGCCCCTGGATCCCTGGAATGTCCCAGGCCAGGTTGGACACTGGGGTTTGGAGCAGCCTGGGACAGTGGGAGGCATCCCAATCCCCTTGGGAATTGGATTGGATTCAGGGTCCTTCCAGACTCAGCCTCTCTCGTCCTCCTGGAGGCTTTGTCCTCAATGCCAGACTCAGCCCAGGACTGGAGCTGCCTCTGTTTTGTGGCTTTTCCTCCCTTCCAGCACAGCCCACGGTGACCTTGCACAATCACCTCACCACGGCTGCTCAGCTCAGCTGACAATTAAAACAAGGGCTCCTGAAGAGAAGCCACGAAAGAAACCCTCAAAGGAAGTCAATCATACCCCAAGAAATGACTCAAACTGCAGCTCATCCTAACCCAATCTTATCCCGCTGTGTCTGCCCATTAAGGACATTTCACACTGCCTATGACTGCAGCTAGCAAAGGAATCTTTCTTATCCCTCCTCTCCTCCTCGGGGTTACCTCTGTTGTTGTGGTGAGGGGTTTTTATTTGCACACATGGGGTTTGCTGTTGACCTGGCCCAGCCAGAATTTTGAGTGTTTGATATGAAAATTACACTTTCAGAGGCTCCTCACAAAGGAAACCTCCAGGAAAAGGCAAGGTGGGGATGTGGGGAGCAGAACTGCTGGGGCACCACAAATCAGCCTGGAGATGAGAAAATTTGGGGTGACCTAATTGTGACCTTGCTGAGGGAGTTACAGGAAAGATGGAGAGAGACAATTCACAAGGGATGGAGTGCCAGGACAGGGGGAATGGCTTCACATGGACAGAAGGCAGGGATAGATGGGAGATTGGGAATTAGGAATTGTTCCCTGGCAGGGTGGGCAGGCCCTGGCACAGGGTGCCCAGAGCAGCTGGGGCTGCCCCTGGATCCCTGGCAGTGCCAAAGGACAGGCTGGACACTGGGGCTGGGAGCACCTGGATGGAATGGGATGGGATTTAAGGTCCCTTCCCCCCCAAACCACTCCATGATTCCCTAAAGATGTAACACCCCACTAAAAGTGGCCATCCCAAATATTTCCCCTCGTGTGAGCTGATCCTTAAGATCCTTTCCAACTCAAACCATTCCATAATTCCATGAGTCAATCCCTGGTCCCATTTGCTGTGTCCAGGCCAAGGATCTGAAAAGTGATGTGATTTTAACTCTTCATCCAAAGGTAAGGTCCTGGTTGACAATCAGCTCCCAGTTCTCTCATGTAAAAAGTAGAAAAGACCCAGGTTTGATAAAAAGGGTTTACTTGGGTTTGAGAAACAGAAGCTGCACAGGGAAAGTGGATCAAAGAGCAGGGCAGAGCCCTGCAAATGGGATATCCAAGGGAAGCCAGCCCCTAAAATGCACACACAAATAGTTCCTACCACACAGAAATCAATTTATGGACAACTGGAAGTTTGATTTTAGTTATAAAGCTGAATCCACTAATCTGAGAGTTTAGGAACAGAAACAGGATCCATGTTATCATCGCTGAAAAATAAACATTTACAACAGGGATGCTTCCTGAAGCTGTGGAACTATGGCTAAAATATCTTTATTTTTTGCCAGAAAGAAGTTTCAAATGTTTGAGAAAACCATTGTCTTCCCAGTTGGTTCCCTTAAACTCTCCCTAAGTAACAGTCCCACAGAGGGAGCATTTGGGGAAAAATCCTGTGGAATTGGCTCTCACAGGGGTACTGGGTGATGTGGTTTGGTGGGAATTGTGGTATTTGGTCAAAGGCTGGACTTCTCTTGGAGGACCTTTCCAACCAAAATGACTCCATGATCCTATGGCTGCTGCATTCCCACTCCCCTGCACAATCCTGCCCCTCACTTTGGAAGGGTTTTCCCTTGCCAAGGGAAAGATTTGGAATCCTCCTTCCAGATCCTCCTCCATTCTGTTTAGTGGCTGGAAATTTGGGAGTGCAAACAGAAAACACCCATATTTCCTATAAATAACCCTTCTGCTACCTGAAAAAAAAAAAAAGAAAAAAACACAAACAAACAAAACCAAACCACATTCTCCAGGGAAAACTAATAAAAAGGAGCTGGAGCAGCAGCTCTGCCTCAGTGCCCCAGGCTTGAGCAGGGAGCTCATATTTAACTCCAGATGGTGTTGGTGTCAGCCACAGCAGCAGCAGAAACCACTGCAGGAGTTATCAGGAGAGCTCCCTGCTCTTATCATCATCCTCAGGCTCTGCAGGATGGATCCCAGGCAGAACGTGCACGGGGAAAGGCAGCGTCCCAAATCCCAATTTATCTCCCACATCAGCACACAGAGGGAGGCTGCTCGGGCAGCCAGCACTGAGTTTAAAGGCTGACCAAGAATGCCATCTGCAGGCCTTTATTACACATTTTTTTTTCCCAGCTAAATAAGTCCCAGCAGTAGAAAGAAACCTAAAGTGAGTGCTCAGCACAGTGGATGTTAATATGACTTTCATATGCTAATGGGGAAGTTCATTAAAAATAAACAAATACAAAAGGAAAATCCTTGGAACTCCTTACCAAAAAAAAAAAAGAAAGAAAACTCAAAATCAAAGCCTACAGACCCTAAAACACTGAATTTTTTATGGAATAACCTAGAGAGGATCATTATCATCACAGCTCTGTGTTCTGCATGCATATTTTATGAAGAAACTTTGTGCACAGACTGGGGAGGTTAGCAGCGCATTGCATTTTGTCTGCTGCTTGATTGAACCCAATGCAATGCCCTGAGGCATTGATTAAAATCAGGAAAGAGAGAAAAGCTACTCCAGTTAACCTCAGACTGCAACACTCCCAGGCTTTCCTAAAGAGCAGCCAGCAGGATTTTAGTCCTACTCACTGAACTGTTGGATGCCAACATCCAAATAGTCAGGAGTGAATAATTCTAACTTTTGGCCTGGTGATATTGTAAATCTTGGTGTCAGTAAACAAAACTTGAGGAAAATGTTGAGTTTTGCCAGTTTTAAGTAGAGCAAATGGAAAAAAAATGCCAAATAAAAGAAGCGAGAAATAAAAACTCCGATTGTGAGAAATTCCCATGTTTTCCAGCAAAATTCCAAAGTGATTCCTCATAGGATCCTCTGGAGGGTGTGGCTGCTGTGGGCACACACAAAGTGCCCCAGTCTGGAGGGGATTTGGACTGCATGAAATGCAAGCAGAGAAAAACAGCCCTGGAAAACTGGGAGCAATAATCCAGGTGGGAATTGGTGCACGTGTGGGGCTCCAGAGAAACCCCAGTGCCTCCCTTGCTAAGCCTGGATAAGAAGAAAATTCCAGATATTTGCATTTATCTGGAGGAAGATGACATAAAAACCAGCACACACTGAAACCTCGGGGTGTGCAGTGTCCTGGCTTTTCACAGTGGTCACAACCCAAAATACCCAGAAATAATCATATTTTATACCATAAAGCTTTACCAATCACTCAATTTCCACTTGTTCTCCTCAAAAAGGGGGAGGAATGAAAAACCTTCTCAGAGTTCCAGGGGTGCAGCTCATCCCTCACTGCTCCCCCTTCCCCTCTGCCAAGGAACACCAAAAATGTAAAACAGAAATTCCAGATCTCCCAGAGAAGAAAAACCCTTCATCACCACATTCTGCCTAAAACTAGGAGATGAGCAGGGAACCACTGCAAAGAATTAAAAACCCACACACCTGTAACCTCATGCAGCTCATCCTGCAGGAATACTCTGATTTAAGCTGGGATTTAATTTAAAATATTGGTTTGTTCCTTTCCTCTTCCTCCCTCCACGTTCTCTCTTCCAATCTCAAATTATTGGAAATTATAATTATTCAAATTATTCCCAGCCAAATAACTACAAAGTCATGCTTTTTTCATTTGATTATTCACTTTGTACTGAATAATGCAAACACTATATTATATATAATTATATATATAATTATATATACTATTTGCATAATATTATATATATATATTCTATATACACTCATCATATTTTATAGATAAATATATTTAATACAAAACAAAAATAACATTCTTGTCAAACAAATTAATTCCCTCCAATTTGTTTGGGCTGGGTTTTTTTTTTGACTGTGTGGATTTATTAATTCTTTGAATTGCAGGCACTGCTGTTGGCTTAATTTGGTAAATAGTATTCTGTGATTACTCAGTCTTGTCATTCCACAAATAAAACAAAATGGCAAACTTATTATTGGAGAACAATTTCCATATTTTCCCCCCTGGGAACTTAAAAATGACAGAAATATTTTATTACACAGAAAAAAAATCACTTTATTATTTTTATATATGCCATGTTTTCTGGAAAACGTGGCATGAGAACATTTCCTACATAAAATGCTCATCCCAGATTCCACTTGGCTTCCTAAAACTCAAAAATAATATCAAATAAGCACTGGTTTTTGGTGTTTAGCCTGAAAAAAATTGTCTTCTAGATGAATGTTTAGTACTTAAAATTTGGCTGTTTTGTCCTCTCACATCTTGATGGCAATCTCAGAGCTGTCTCCTATGGGAACATCCAGCCAAGGATGAGATTCCAGATTTACCATTAAAAACCCCAAAACTCAGCCTCCTTCTGAAGGGATTAACAAAGCAGGGAATTGCAGAGGGGATTTCTCAGCACCAGGAAAGAAACAGGGAGAAAAAGGCACCTCCAGCTGCCCTGAGCTGACTTCCCTGCCAAATTCCCAAATTCAGGAATTCCTGCTCACCCCCAGAGCCAGGCCACTTCCCCCATGGAATTTAACCGAAGTCTTTTCTCCCAGAATGGATCATCCCAAATCTTATTGCAGGAATTCCAAATCTTATTGCAGGAATTCCAAATCTTATTGCAGGAATTCCTGGCCAAATCCAAGCCACTTCCCCCATGGAATTTAACCAAAGCCTTTTCTCCCAGAATGGATCATCCCAAATTTTATTGCTGGAATTTCTGCTCACCCCCCAGACCCAGGCCCCTTTCCCCCATGGAATTTAACCAAAGTCTTTTCTCCCAGAATGGATCATCCCAAATCTTATTGCAGGAATTCCTGCTCACCCCCCAGAGCCAGGCCCCTTTCCCCATGGAATTTAAGGAAAGTCTTTTCTCCCAGAATGGATAATCCCAAATTTTATTGCAGGAATTTCTGCTTATCCCCCAGATTCAGGCCCCTTTCCCCCATGGAATTTAGCCAAAGCCCTTTCTCCCAGAATGGATCATGCCACTTCTCAGCTGCAGGAATTGATGATGCAGATGGAGCTGTTGGACACAAGACATCAAAGCCAGAGCAGGTCACTCCAGAGTGGGGAAAGCGGAGTTTTCCCAGGAAAGGGCAGCAGAGCTGAACCAGACCCTGCAGGGGGATGCCCACGTTGGCCATGAGGATTCCCAGGCTTGCACCACATCCCAAATCCTCCCAATTTTCCCCATTTATTTCAAGGCTGGGGCAAGAGGTAAATCTCAAGGTGCACAAAACAACTGGGATTTACTGTCAGGTCCCAAATAACCTTGGGATCATTCCTCACCTTGCCCAGAGGGTGTTTTATCCCCACTCTGCTCTCCCCCCAAGAGATGGTGGCACTTTGGGGGCTTCTGCTGCCACACAAAGCCTAAACTGGGGGAACACCTGCATTAATTGATGTGAAGAGAGCACAGGAGCAGCACACTCACTGCAGGTGAGGCATCTCCTAACAGGACTGTGATCATGAGGAGCTGATCTGATCCTTTCCCAGTTTTCCTGGCCCAATCCCAGCTCAAACCCTCAGCCACAAGCCAGGGGAGGAGGATTCTGCTCCAGCAGAGGAGCCCAAGCATTCCCCATTTCACAGTGCTCCCTAAGGGTGACTGAATAATTTGTTTGAAATAATCTGCAGGATTAAATTTACCATTTTTACATGTATAATTAAGCAAGGAATCATTCCCTCCTCTTCTAAAGTTATTCTCCTGACAAGTTGTTTTTTTTTTTCTGGGCGGTAAACACAAGTCCTGATAGTTGCCAGCACAGTCCTACTTAAAAACTTAATCCATTCCTCTTTGAAGGTTAAGAAAATGCTAAGGAAAATAAGATATGAGGGCTTAGGTAAAGTGGGAGGTTCCAAATCACTGGAGCTCTGTTTCCTACAGAGCTGGGCTCCTCCTGCAGCAGGAAAAAACACAGATTTACCTGGGAGAGGCCAGGCACAGATCCTGTTTAAATTTTGAACTGTACATGTAATTTATCTCCAGCTGCCCCTTTGGTCACTTGAAGAGCAGGCAGCTAGCTAATTTCTTATTTCCTGATGTGTCCAGATAGAGAATAAAACTCTAAAGAAAAAAAGTTTAAATGCAGTCAAACAACTGCAGACTTCAAAACAGAGATCACAGTAGAAGAGGTGAAATATTCCATTCCTCTGAGGTGTTTGACTCAATTCCTACCAAATTTTCTCTCTTTGCAGAACTCAGTTCCATCCATTATCCCTCTTTTTTGTAAAGTCTTATTTTTTGGAACACTTTCCCAAACTAGAGCTTAATATTAGCGAGATGCTCTCAGCTGCAGGCTGAGATAACTCTGTCATTTCTTGCAAAATGCACAAATTCTGAGCACGCCAGGAAGCAAAAGCACTCAGGCTATTGTCACCCTTGGACATGAAATCAGCAGAAATTGGAGATTTACTTCACATTGAAGGGTCTGAAGACCTTCTACTTCATTGGTGATGGTGGCACCACGTCAAGGGGAGCAAAGGGCTGAATGTGTCAAAATATTCAAGTTTTTTAGTTCCCTAAGCAGGTCCTGCACTTGGAGAGAAGAAAATAGAACAAAATCCTCATTGAGTAAGAAGCACTAAAGAAAATCCTTCAGACAACTTTCTCCTGGCTCTGAATGCCTCAAGAATGTCTCTTGTAGGAGTCATTATATTTAAATTTTCAGACCACTAGTGGCCATCTCACCTCAAAGTGCAAAAAAAAAAAAAAAAAAAGCTTAATTACCAAATTATTTTATTAGCCTGCAGTAAAACCACACAAAAAGGCAGTCTGCTCCTGAGATTTGCTGTGCCAAACCTCTCCAAGTTATTTATTCTGAACTACCCCAAAATTTATGAGGAAGAACAACCCTATTATTTATTTTTATCTTTCCTTGCAGAAGTTATATTTTATTTCCTAGCATCCATCAGTCAAACCAGTCAAAAATGTTACTTGTTCTTTTTCATCTGACTGAAATACACTGGAGTTATGGGAACTAATAATAATTATTTTATTTTCACAGGATCAGAATCAGACATGCTGGGGAATAAAGAGCCAAACTCCAGTTCCTGAGTCCCTGAGTTAATGACACCAAGGACTTGGGTGAGATAAATTTTCTTTCCTCCTGCAGCTGAGATGCTCAAATCTGCCCAAGTGTTCCACGTGCCCAGATCCCTTCATTCCAGCACACATTTCCCAAATCCTACTTTGGACTAAAACTTTAATACAAGCTCTGCAAAACCTCCTCAATTATATTTAAAGAACCATTTCTTCTGTTCCTGAAAAAAACCCTTGGATGGCAAGGAGAGAATTGTACCTGGCCAGACCCTTCCCTGGTCAGCTCCTGTGCAAGGAGAGGGATCTTCCCTGAAAACCAGACCACACCTTCCTCAGGGATATTTTTTCTGGGAAAGAGGAGCCATGAGCACCAGCTGTAATTCTAAAGATAGGTAAACGTCCATATATAAACTATGGAAAGGCAGGAAAGTCTCAGTGATGACCCAGGATTTAGGGAAGAGCTTTCTCTACCTCCAAACTACAGAGAGCCATTCCAAATATCCCCTTGTCTGGGGTTGGAAATGCAAGCTGTGCCTGGGGTGTGTGTTCAATTCCCATCTGTCAGAGCTGGGGCAGCTCTCTGCTGTTCTTTGGGCAGTTTTCTTTATCTCTCCCACAGCCAATCCTCCCTCCAGGAGGTCCCTTCTGTCCATGGGTCATTAACCATCATCCCATGGGGAGATGCTGTGCCCAGGGCAGGAGCCAAGCATTCCTACCTGGATACAATCTGAGATTTCACACATTCCTACCTGGATACAATCTGAGATTTCACACATTCCTACCTGGATACAATCTGAGATTTCACACATTCCTACCTGGATACAATCTGAGATTTCACACATTCCTACCTGGATCCAATCTGCCCTGGAACAGCACAGCAGCCTTTGCCCCCTGCATTCCCAGAGGAGCAGCTTTCTCCTGCCCTGCATTCCCAGAGGGAGAGCAGGCCCATCTCCAGCAGCCCTGCAGCTGCAGAGGAAAACTCCCCCCTTGTGCAGGATCCTGCTGCAGCAGAGCCACAGCTGGCACTGCAGGAGGGCTGAGCCCCCCTGGGATGGGGCTGTGCCCCCACCCTGATTCTGGCAGGGTTGGGTTGTATTGCTGCATTTTTATTTTTATTTTTCCTAATAAAGAGCTGTTATTCCTACTCCCATATCTTTGCCTGAGAGCCCCTTAATTTCAAAATTATAATAATTCAGGGAGATGGGATTCACATTTTCCATTTCAAGAGAGGCTCCTGCCTTCCTTAGCAGACACCTGGCTGTTCAAACCCAGACCCCCCTCAAATGCACAGCCATGGGAAAATTTCATTCCAACTCACCAGGACCTGTCCTGCAGGGTCCATGCCCTTCTCCAGCAGGTTTGTCTGGATCATTTTGGGTGGGGTGAGGGCAGAAAGTGGCTGGAGGCTGATCCAGCCTCAGCTCCCCACAGCCTTCACCCACCTGCTCGTTTGGAAGTGCTCTTGTATCAAATTAATTGCCAGAACAATTAAGCAGAGCCCAGAGTGCTCGTTCTTGGAGGGGAATGGATATTTAGGCTCTGCTATTAATGAGCTCTTGGAAAATTTCCCATAAGATTTCTCAGGACAGGGATGCAAGATCTGTTCCCTCCCAAAAACACAATAGCTGCAGCTGTGTTAACATGCTCAGAGGCACATTAATGACACTCCATTATTAAACAAGTTCAAAAAAAGAGGAAACTGTGCCAAAATCCCTTGGATTTCAGACTCCCTGCAGAACCCCAGCTTTCTTCTGGCTGATGGCACCAGCTCTGAACCTCCCTGCCCTTTCCCACAGCCTGATTTCCATCAGGAACTCTCTTTTTTTTTTTCATCATGAAGGTCCCACAACATCTCCAATCCTGTTCAGTGCAGAATCCATGTCCTGCCCTGAAAATAGTCATGCAAGGTGATGAAGATGCTGGGAAAAGTGAAAGGATTACCCAAAAAGCAGCACAGAGGTCACCATGGGGGATGCCATGAGCTGGACAGAGGAGTTTGGGAATTTGATTCTCTCCAAGGAAGGGGGTGAGATGCAGAGTGGAATAATGAGCTCAGACAGCACTGAGGGACACCCAGAATATTTAATGCTATCCCTGGGAAAGCACAAAAATTCCAGCAGGACCAAAAGCCCTTTCCAAGATCCCCCATTACCACAGAATCACTGAGGTTGGAAAAGTCCTCCAAGATCACCAGGTCCAACCATTCCCCAGCACTGCCAAGGCCACGTCCCCAAGTGCCACAGCTGCACATTTTTTTAATTCCTCCAGGGACAGCGATTCCATCAATTCCCTGGACAGCCTCCTCCAAGGTTTTATTATTATTTATTTACTTATTGTCTCAGAAATTCTGGGTCACATCACACCAGAGTGATCCTGAATCATAGGAGAGCCCTAAACAGGGACATTAAACCCCAGGAATTTTTGGCTCCCACACCCACAACCTGATTTTTCCCAGAATGATCCCAATACAAAAAGTCCCATCAGAGAGTGAAGCAGGTTGGTAATGCCCAACCATAAAACTCCATGTGGGAAGTGGGATGCCTCATCAACACCAGGCTCACAATCAAACAAATCAAAACAAACCCCAAACCATTTTATTTATAGTCCAGGAGAACAAACCCATTGACAGATGGCCATCCCAAGCACCAGGGTTTATCTCCATCCATCATGAAAAATATATGAACCTTCTGCTGCACGGCAGAGGAGACAGGCTGCAGCACCTGCTCCAAATTAGGAGGAGACTGCAAACATTCCTGGGGACTGGAAAGGCGAAGGGAAGGGAGAGGTGCCACAGGCAGCTGCGGTAAATCGAGCAGGGAGAGAGAGAATTATGTGATAAGCACTGGCACGGGGCTGATAAGGAAACAGAGTGGGCACAAAGCTGAAGCCCAGCAATGCTGTCAGGTGGTGCCTCACAGACATCAATTAGCCCTGGAAATTTTGCTTCCCACTGCACTTCCAACGTTTGCCATTCAGGCTCGGCGTTTTCCACAGCAAAATGGATCGTTGGGATGGGCCAGTGAGGAGAAACATGGGCAAGGTTTGGCCAAAAATGCTCATCCAAGATGTACCAGAGGCTCCCTGAATTGGATTTGAACCTCAGGGCTGTGTGTTGTTGCAATTCCAGCATCCTTCCAAGCCCATTCCAGGGATGGATCCAAGCTCACATCAGCAGCCAATAAAGCTGTCAGTGCCTTTTGCTGATTCCTCCCAGAAAAGCATCTGGAGCTGCTCAGGGCTCTCCTAACAAAGTGCTGACAAACTCTGTGGGATTCCACGTCCAAGAGTTTTCCAAGAAAAATATATTCCAGTGGCAATCCCATAAAATAGGATCCACACTGCCAGCAGGCCTCTCTCACTCTTGCATAATCCAGGTTATTAAATCTGGATTTAATAATGTCCCTGCAAACTAGAACAGGAAAATCCAGGGAATTCCATGGGCTTGTGCACTCTTCTCATTACTCAAAGGGGAAAATAAAATATTTTCTTATATCTAATATAAATATATTTTATAAATATATATCTAAAATTATACATATATATAAAATATATAATTATATAATAAAAATATGTAGTTATATATAAATGCAATAGAAAAGAG
Organism: Fringilla coelebs; assembly: GCF_963513975.1. NCBI lineage: Eukaryota > Metazoa > Chordata > Aves > Passeriformes > Fringillidae > Fringilla > Fringilla coelebs. The sequence continues at coordinate 23,708,788 of NC_140036.1, forward strand.
AGCTCTGGCTGAAGGCCCAGTTCCAACTCTCAGCAGTGGAAATGCCAGAGAAAAAGGTGAGAGAAGCTCTGGGGGTGTTAAGAACAAGGATGGGGATGAGCATCCCTGGGGCTGGGTCCATGGGGGGACAACCAGGGCAGGAGGAGGCTGCTGCATCCTCACCCCCTCACAAAAGACCCACACACCCTTGCCAAGCTTCTGAGATCATTTTTTGGTGGCCACCACCCCAAAATTGCAATAAAAAATGAATAAATCTTTTAATCTTGAGCTGGTTTTCTCCAAACAGCCATAATTCCATTTCCAGGAGATATTTTGCTGTACAATGCACATTTTTTTCTGTGGATTTATATTATTAGATTCATGTTTGGTTTAATATTTCCACTACTACCAGAGCTCTCCTCAACCAGCTCCAGGAAACAGCAACTCAGCTCCTGGTTTTTGATTGTAACCAGGGAATAATGACAGGAAAAAAGCAAACTCGAGCTCAGATAAAACCAGTCATTTAAAATAACTCTAAAACTCTTCAAGGCCAGCCTGGAACAGCCTGGGACAGTGGGAGGTGTCCCCACCCATGGCAGGGGTGGAACTGGATGAGCTTTAAGGTCCTTTCCAACCCAAACCATTCCATTATTCCAAAGTTTTAACTCTGAATTTCAGTTTTCACCAGCTCGAGTTGAGGCCAACAACGTGAGTTTAAAAAAAAAAAATCATCTCCAACACAAACCTGCAGCTCCTTGGCTAAATTCCTAAATTCCCCAGCCTGGCTCTTCAAAGTCATTTAAAAATCCTTGGCTTTCTATTTTATGAACAAAAATTAATCTCAAAGACCTACTTTTCCAGCAGGAACATCAATATTTTATATTCTCCCTTCTCTGGAAAGATCCCAGACTGATTTAGATGTTGTTTAGAGAAAAGTACCCAGCCTGTATTATACAATCTAAAATACCACCTTTGTCTCCAAGGGAACATCCCAGCTTAATCCAGAGCTCCAGAAAGAGTCTGGGAATTAAAAAGTTCCAACAAAACCCACCGTGGACAAAGCATTAAAATAAGAATAAATTCTGTTCCTCTGATTTTCATTTAAATTTTGGTGTTTCCTGCACACCACACACCCTCAAGGGGCCAAGAAAGGCCTTGAGACAGATAAAATTCCTGCAAAAAAGGAGAGAGGACAAATCCATGGGGAATGGTACAAGAAAAATGGGCCTGAAGAGAAGCAGAGGAGATTTAAGCAGGAAATTTGGAATTTTTTCTCCTATCTCTGAGTAGAGCTGATCAGAGGAACAGATTACTCAGGGATCTCCATCAGGAGAGGTTTCAGGACGGGTTAGACAAACGTCAGGAAATCCCTCAGTTGTTGGGAAGAAGGGAAAAAATCCCTTTTGAGATTTTCCAAGCGTTTAATTCCACAACTTGCTTAAATCACTTGCGTATTGTGACTATTTTAGCCAAAAATTAAAGAGGCCAAGTGACCCTACTGCTGCAGAGGACTAAAAAAATGGGATTATAAACTCAGGAATTTGGGATTCCAGGCCTCCTATCCTTTGCAGCAGCCCCACTGGGTTTATTCCTATTCACACACAAAATATTCCCCTCAGCAGCACAAAAACTTCCCCTTAATCCCCAAGAAATTCAGGAATTTCCCTCCTGGCCTTGCCAGTGCTTTCTCCTTCATCTCCAAGTGAATGCTACACGATATTTTCTGCATTATATTTTTACCCACCTTTAATCTCTCCTCCTTTTTAAGTTTTATTTAATAGCAAACAGCTTGTCTCCTTAACAGCAAAGAGCAAAGTGACAGAAAACAAATTAGTTTCTAAATTTAAAAACTGTCCCATTGCCATGACAACCAAAGCTCTACAATTACATCAAGCAAATAATACCTACTCGGAAGAGCAGAGCCAAAACTCCTTCTGGAAATGTAATTACACTGAAATAATCAACTAATCATTGCAAAGCACTCCAGAAAAACAGGCTTGGAGTGCCTTTATTTGGGAAAGGCCAAGACTCGTGGGTTTTCCTCAGGAAACACAACCCAAGCAGGCAAATCTGCATTTCACTCATTATTGAAGGGTCATCCTTTCATCACAATAATATCCTTTAATCCTTTATCCCCTCGCTCCTGACACCACCTCAGCAGCCCAAAATCTCATTTTCTGAGGTAAACAAACTGAAGAGTTTGGAGTTTCCTGCCCAGCATTCCCAGCCCACTGCAGCTCTGAGCCTCCCATTAATTTCCAGCCTCGATCCATTCAAACCTGCCTCCCACCCCACAAAAAAAAAAAAATATATATATATATTCTGAGCAGCTTCCCCTCCTTATTTACACCCCAATGTCCTGATGGGGAGCAGCCACCTCCCTTCTGCTGTGGAGGTGACCCTGAGGTGTTGGAAAGTCTCTTTTTCCCAGCCCCAAGACCACAGAAGAAGTCAGGATTCCTCAGCTCTGATTCTCAAGGTTGTTTTTTATTTTTTATCCATGACATTCCTTCTCTGACCCACTGAGATCTGCCCAGGTTGGGTTGTGGCACAGTCCCTGCCCTCGGGGTGCTGTTGGCATTTTATGCTAAGAACTGCCTGTGCTTTATTGACAATAATTTCCCAATCCCCATCACCTGTGTCAGACAGTCTGTCCCTGCTCTAAACCAATCCAGAAATTACAATAATTTTCCAATCCCCATCACCTGTGTCAGACAGTCTGTCCCTGCTCTAAACCAATCCAGCAGTGTCCCCATCACACAGGAGATGGAGGACAAGAAGAAGGAGAAGGAGGACAGGACACAGCCAGATTCCTCCATCCTGCCTCCTGAACCCCCATTCTAACTGCCCAAAATTCTTCATTTTCACCCTGTGACAGATTCACTGTCATTCTACTCAAACCCTTGTGGTTTGTAACTCCTCACACAGAGTTGGGAATTGTTCCCATGGGCTGAAATCACAGGTACAGGGGTTTGTGACTCTGGGCCAAGGTCTCTGAGCCCCCTGTGTAAGAGCTGAAATGAGGGATGTGGGACCCCAGGGGCAGGGCAGGAACAGGCAAAGCCAATTTCACCTCCCCACGCTGAATCCTGGAGCAGAGCTTCTGTGGAGCCAATTATTAGTTAAACAGGGGATAATTGGATTTATCAGGACAACTCTGCAGGGCCTCAGGAGCAGAGCAAAGAGCTGAGAACAATGGGCAGTGTGGGGAGAGGGCAGCTTCCAGTGCAGCTCTCAGGGACTGGGGTTGGACCAATATTATTTCATATTTCCCTTAATGACTTTGGCACCAGAAGTCAAAATGTGCAAATGAAATTTGCTGATGACACAAAACTGGGAGTCAGCCTTGACAGCGAGGAGGATTGGATTAATTAGGCAGGATTAGGTGACCTCCAAGCCTGCAATAATAGAATTAGGGGGAAATTGAGGAGTGCAAGAGCAGGGTCGTGTCCTGGAGAACAATGAGCCGAATTCCAGCAGGATGAGCAGGAGTTGAGGGCTTTTCCTGGATCACAGGAAGCTTTTGACCCCTTTAATGGTGAGAGAGGCTGCCAGAATGTGAGATTGTGGCTCCCTGTGCTCAGCTGGACTGGAAGGGAGGGATGGAGAAGCTCCTGGGCTGGTCCCTGGGGAGGCTGGAGCAGCTCTGAGCGGGAGCTGAGCAAAGGCAGCCTGCAGAAGGAACCCAGGACACGGCTCTGGCTGCCCTGGAGGGTGGGAAGGATGAAGAAAGTCTCACAGATATGGGTGCTTAGCAGAAAGATTTTTAAATATAGAGTCTAATGAAGGAATAGAGATGGAAACAAGGGTGGAAAAGCTGCCCTGGCATCATTTAGGTGAGTAGGAGCACAGTTTGAGGTGAAAAGTCCTGATTTATGCCATCCAGAGGGAAAAAATTGGCTGTGGGGGGACACTGACACTTTTGTGCTGAAATTTTTTGGGAGTTTTAGCTCCAAGGGTGCTCTAAAGTCTCCAATTCTTTGATGGAGGAACACATTTCTCAGTTATTGGGGGTTTTAAATCAAATAATGGGATCTTAATCACCCATCCAGTGCCACCCCCTGCCATGGGCAGGGACACTTCCACTGTCCCAATCCCAATCCAGCCTGGCCTTGGACATTTCCAGGGATGCAGGAGCAGCCACAGCTTCTCTGGGCACCTGTGCCAGGGCCTGCCCACCCTCCCAGCCAGGAATTCCACCCCAATACCAATCCAAATCTACTAAATCCCTTTTATTTAAAGAAATTTAAATCATTTTTAATAAAAAGATGAACCCAACCAAAAAGAACCCAACCAAATAATCAACAACATTCCTACAGCAAAATTCCCACTACTAAAATATGCTTATGAGACATTTCCCAGCAGACTCCCCTGGGCAAAACAGGCATTCCCAAATGGATATTTCCAGGATTTCCTTTTCCAGAAGGGGCTCTGACTTCACTGAGGCACCACCATGGATTCATTTCCCCCCTCTCTCTGAGACACTCCACACAAATCAACATTTCCTGGGTCTGGAGCTGTGAATTCCTGCTCCAATAATTAAAACACTCAGCAGGGAGCCCATTCCAAAGGTCATCTTTTAACAAAAATTAATTCATTTCATCCCCTGCCCATAAAGTTTGAGACAAAGTAACAAAGCAATGGATTAACCAGCGCCTCTCTGCTGTTAGCACTAGAAAATGCTGTTTATTTTACCAAGGAAATTACAGCAGCACCTTCAGCTCATATTTCATGGGAAATTAATGCAGGACATCACAGTGCTGCTCCCTCAGTGAAGGGAAAATAAGAATTTTACCTATTTATTTGTAAGCAAATCTATGGGAATGAAAGTAGATTTGTGTTGCAGCAAATTTAAATTCTGCATTTCCCCTGGTGCAGAGGCAGGATTGTGTGGCCTTGTTTTTCCTGAGGATTTTGGAGGAATCCAGATTTTAAAGGAAGGGAAATCCCTTCTCACACAGTTCCACACTGTGCAGCAGTAAAATTTCCTTCATTTCTCTTTCCTAAATATTTCCTGGCCAAGCAGGGCATGGATGACACCTAAAAATTAATTCAGGAAGAGGCCAAATCATCCCTGAATGCAACTGGAATGAGAGTCAGCCCTCAGCCCAAATGGAATCCAAGCCTGGATGCTGCTCCTGGGGCAGCCAGGAAAAGGAGAAAATTCAGGTTTATTTGCCAGGTTTATTTATGATCAGTGCCTCAATCACTGCCTGCCATCCTTCAGGAGGGAGACATCTCCCAATTACACAGTGCAGATAAACTGATTTATTTGGGCTGAGCCTTGGCATTTGTCATTGTGGGCTTCATTTCACCACGGAGCAGGCAGGAACTGATGGCTGGAAAAAAAAAAAAATCACTGCAAGGAAAAAGTGCAGAATTCTGGAAGGAGGTTTTATTTTTTTTCCCCCTAAGACCTCAATTTCCAGGAGTTTTATTTCTCTTTTCTCTGCAGAGGCAAAGCCATGCTTGGAAAAATTGGCAAGATTTGGACTTCTAAAAGGAAGAGCCCCACTAAAAACAAAGTAAAACAGGCAAAACTCGAGATTTTTGAGCCATTTTGTGGTTATATTACAATTTTCCACTGAAAAAAACATTTAATCTATATCCAACCTATCCAACAATAAAACCCTGGTGCCTTGTTCCAACTCTTCCTGCATAGTTTGGAAAATAATTCAGATATTCTGGGCAGGAATTTGTCTGTGGAGATACAAGGTTAAGGGGGTTCTGCTGTGTCTAAATGAAAGCAGAACTGTAAAAGCAGGATAAATTTTAGCCTTAGATTTGCTTTGTTTAATTCTGCCCTGGGGGTTGAGTTACAGCATCCCTATGGATGGAAGGCAAGGCTCACCTCAATATTAAACAGGAAAAATCAATATTATTATGGCAAAGCCTAATCCTGCAGCTCCAGGACAGCAGCTTTGAGTGACATCTTCTGGCACAGACCTCCCCCAGCAAAGGATTTGTTATGCATGGGCCACATATCCCAGCAGCATTTCACAAGTATTTTTATCTCATTGGCTTAATTTTTGAATGCTTTGTTTTTAAAATAAGGCCAAAAAGAGCATAATTGCACCCACCTATGGCCATGTGTTAGAGAAAAGGCAGATGGTTTATTGTAAATATGGGATCAAGCACAGAAGTCAGGTAAAAACCCCACTCTGCATTTCACTCACCACATCAGCTCAGCTGCTGGGGAGCCCTGAGATCTTTTCATTTATCCTCATTTCCCTGAGCACAGAGCAAACTCTGTCCTCCCCTGCCTTCTCCTGGGCTCATCCACCACGATGGACAGGGAAACAGAATTCCTGCTCCAGACACCAATCCAAACCAAACAGGGTGACAAAAGACAACAGAACTTCAAAAAGAAGATTATATATATTTATTTTATTTTTTTTTAATGGAACTGAGCACACAGGCAGTGCCTCCCAACTCCTGGAACCCAGCCCAGCCCTGGGGCTGCCCCAGGGGAATTTTGGACTCTCAGGGCTCTGACCCCCAACTGCAGCCAAGCCCTGCCCTGCAAACCCAGCACTAGGAAGTTTAATTAATTCATTTATTACAGCCTTGATTAAGGGCAGAATCAAGGTCAGGTTGTTTGGGTTCTTTTCAAATCCCTACTCATTGTAGGGGAAGCTGAGCAAGAGGATCTTTAAAGGTCCTCTCCAAACCAAACTACTTTTTAATTAATAATTTATTTCATTCCTGCTCCTCATCAGCTTGAATACACACAGAAAAAAAAAATAAAATATATATATACACACCAATATCCAAAAGCTGAAAGTATTAATACCATATATCCACTGCCTGCCATATTTATTCACACACTTCAAGCCTGACAAACAGAATTATGAGGTTATTTTATTGCCTCATGAAAAATATATTTCAAAATCTATCTTGGTTACAACTCGCACCGACACAGTGTAGAAAGCTCCAACATACTTTAAATAATTTAAACCCCTGGTCTTATGGAGCATTAGGTTGGATGCTAAGATAAAAAATAAAAAAAAATTAAAAAGAAAAATCAGTTTAACCAGTTCCAGGGAGGTGGGAAGGGAAGATTTCCATCATTAACCCATAGGAAGGAGATGAAGCAGAGACATAAAAGTGAAAAAACAGAAAAATTCCAAATTTTTGAGTGAATTCATCCCCAATGACAAAGTCAAAGAAGAAAAGGACATAGGGGAGATACTAAGAGGGTCATGAAGTATTTTTAAAGCATTTCAGATCATTTAGAAGCCAGTAATTCATTAAAAAAATAAAATAAATAATATATAATATACTGTTTATGTTATAATATAATATACAATAAAATATATAAACTATATAAAATATATAGTTTAATATAATAATAATAAACTATAAATATATAATAATATAAAACTATAAATATAAAGTATATATAAAACTATAAATATATAATATATAATAGTATAAAACTATAAATAAATAATAAACTATATAAAATATATAGTTTATATATAAATATATAAACTATAAGGGCAAATGTAAATAAAAATAATTGTATACATAATTATTGGATAATTAAAATAAAAATAATAATTATAAATAAAAAATAAAGGGAAGCCTCTTCCCCTTTTATCTGCTGGGATGAAGGCAGCAACAACTGGGACCAACACCAGTCCAAGGCATTCAACCCCTGCCACCACAGCCCTCAGAACATGGCTCAAAAGCAGTTTTTATTCCATATTTTTAATAAATGTTGCTGTAAATTAGCCATCATCTGCCAAACAGCATCTTTTTGCACAGAATATTGGGAAATGTGGCTAAAATTAAAGCCACATCCCTGAGTTCAGTGTCTGGGGAAGCAACTGACACCCAAAAAAACCCCAAAATTCCCTTGTTCCCATCTCAAGAGAGCAGCAGCCAGAACCACTGTGCACTCAGTAAAAATGAAGCAAATCACTGTTTCACGAGACTAAATCATGTTATGAGAGAAAAAACTCCTTTCCATTATTGGTTGCCCCATAAATAAGGAAAGAACAATTATTCCTCCCAGCTCTCTGCTTGTCTGAAGTTTTATTTCTGTCAGAAGTGCAATTGGAATGACTCTGCCTGACACTCCAGCTCCATTATCTGGGAATTCATGGCTTTTACCAAAGGATAGCTAAAAATATTCCCCATTTTGCATGTTATCTCTGCACACCCAGGGACACAGATGAGGCTGGAGATGAGTTAAAGTGTGGGAATGTCACCCTGCCCAGCCAGGTTGGCATGGATAACAAAATTATTCCACATTAGTTGAGCCAAATTAAAGATAAAGGATTAAAGAAACATCACTCTGGATGGTGGCACCCTCGAAACGTTCCCCTCGTGCAGCTGTTCTGAAATGTTGACTTTGTGAGGGCATCACCATCACTTTTTCAAGCTGAATTAATTCTCTTTGAGCCCACAGGAAGCAGAGAAGGGAGACACCCTCAAGGAAATATCAATTATTTCTCTGAAAGGCAAAGCAGGATTAGGTTCCTGCAGCTGTTTGGGGACAGACACCTGAGCTACAACATCTCAAAAAAACCCAGAGGAGCAGAGAGGGATAAGCACAAGATCAGAGAGATGCATGGTTTTAATGGTTTTTCTTGAAACAATGGACAGTGGGACAAGTTTTCAGGAGAGTTTAAAGGAAATTGTCTCCAAAGTTGCTTCAAAATCCAGGATCTTTTGGAGGTGTCCCCATCATTGACAGCAGGAACTCCTGCTGGCCAGAAACAGGGTGGAAATCAAGGTGTGCATGGCAAAAACTGATGGGGGGAATAGGAAAAGGGGGAGAAAAAAGTCAAAACCCCCTCAGTTTTCAGTGATTTCTGTTTGAGGTTGGGCATCAAGCACAGAGGGGACCCAAGAACTGAGGCTCCCCATTTACCAGATTCCTGTTTTGTCTTCCCCTATGAAATGTTGACTTGTTTCTCATTTAGACTGCAAATGATGGATATTTTATGAGGCTGTTCCACGGGTTTTGCCTCCAAAGCTCAAACACCCTCCTGAGCTCAGAGGTGACCCCCAGGTCCCTCTCCCTGTCACTCCTCAGAGCCAAGACCTTCCCAAACCCCTGTGCCGTGAAAATGCATCATCAAAACTTCTGAACAAGTCCAATTTCTTCTAAAATTAGAGCTGCTGGAGCAGGAGGAAGTATGAATATGAATAAAGGCCTCCTGCCCTGGTTTTAAGGTCGGGATCAGAGCAGTGGCATCATCCCAGGTCACAGCCTGGCTGTCACTGCCACCTCCTGCTCGGCCACAAAAGGCAAAACACTCCCAGAAAACAGAGCAATTAAGGGAGGATAAATAACCCAGCCTTGTCTTCTGGGCCAGAAATAAATTACAGCAGAAAAAGAAATTAAAATATGCAGTGGCTGTGGAATTGGAGGTGTCTGCAAGCTCCGAGGGCTGGGAAAATAGGACACAACATTGCACAACAGAAGGGCACCTGAAATCCCCTGGCAACACTCCCTGAGCCTGTCCTTGAACTAAATCAGTGCTCAAAAAGTGGGATTTTGGGCAAATCTCACCATGGGAAGGGCCAGCTGCCAGGGCAGGGGTGAGTCCAGAATTTTGGCATTGCCAGGGGGATCCCACCTGGCTGGGACGTGGGAGCAGAGGATGGAGAGCCAGGGAGCAGGGCAGGATCCCAAAAATATTAAAAATATTACACAGGGGAGGGAGAAGGGCTTGGATCAGGAGGTGAAAACAGGAGCAACAAAGGAGGAAATCCTCCCTAACAACAAAAAAGGGAAAAAAAGGAAAAAAAGGGGGAAAAAAAGGAAAAAAAAGGGAAAAAAAGGGCAGTGGGAATGAGAAAGTGCCTTGAAGAGCCTGCCTGCTTAAAGCAGCGCCATGGGAGAGCTCTGGAGAAAATCCCAATGGTTCTGTGCTCCCAGAGAACTCATCCCGCTCCCCCAGGCAGCCCCAGCACAGAAATCAGCTGCACCAAGAGGCAGCAACATTTTGGGATCATCCATCCTGCACTGCTCCTCACCATCAGTGCCTGAAGGGGTAAAATTCACCCAGGGAGAGAAACCCCATCCTCTGGGACGGGCTGTGCTGCTGCCAGGCTCAGACTGAGGTGGTTCTGAGAGGAAGATCATCCTTCATGCTCCCTGTGGTTCCTCAGCCTTGCCAAATACTCGGGAGAGTTTAAAGGAAATCCAAAGTTTCTCCCCTTAGGAGCAGCTTCAGAGCAGCCTTCAGCTGGTGGGAACCAACAGCTGCCAGCTCTGGGGCTGATCTCCAGTGGAAAAGTGGAAATGTCAATAAAAAGCAGGTGTCAAGTCTGTCCTCTGAGCCTCAGCCCTGGGTTACATTTACCACAGGTGCAAGCTCAGCTCCTGATGCTCCCACCCTGCCCCTCCCCAGCATTGCTTTGAAATCGTCCTAATCTCAAGCCCAACCCAACTCAGTATTTGGTAAAAAATAAAGAGGAACTACAGACTGAAACAGCACATTGAATTACACACTGAAATCATCTTTATATTTAATATTTCTCTCACAGGAAACACTGACAGGTTCCACTACTTAAAAATTGTTAATTTTTTTTTCCCCAGAATAATTCAGCTGCCTTGAGTCTCACTGTAAAAGAACATTATCCCTACAGCACTTTGCTCAGGAAGTCGATATTGATGAGCCTGAATTCCCTCGGAATTTCAGCACCATGGAAAGCAGGAGCGTCCCTTGGCTTTCCTGGCTCCACATAAACCAGCCCTGACCCTCAACAACCCAGACACTCCCACAGCTGAGGGATTTCACATTTCCAGGCTGAAACAACTCCAGCTTCCCAGGAAAATTCCAAAGGCACCATCCCAATGCTATTTAATGCCAGAGCAGCTACCAAGGTATGAAGAGCTGAGTCAATGCTCCAATATTTGGGTTTTTTTAATACTTATCAGAATTTATTTCAGTGATTCATCCCTATCTGTACCTGAAGCTGCTTATGAGGATGAGTTTCCATCTGGGATGCCTGTGTTGGGTCAGTTTAGGGGCACAGATTTAATAAACTTTTTCATTTCTGCCTTTAACGTGACATGAACAGAAATTCAAGAGTCCTGTTGAGGAACTGGATGTGAGAGCCAGAACAGAGCTTCTTTTTCCAAGTGCTTTTCAAACCCCTTGTAAATGCTGATAGGTAAAATGAGGGGAATTTATGACAGCATAAAATAAAACCACCCTCCCTATAAAACTTGATTAGATTTATTGATTATCTAATAAAAACCCAGAGCTGGGCTTTAATAAGCTACAAATGGTGGGTCCAAACTGAGAAGCATTTGGAGCTCCTCTCCTTCTGTAATCCTGCTCAAAACAGGATTGAAAAGCAAAAATCAAGCCAGACCTTGAATGTTCCTGGGTTTTCCAGTGATTATTGGAAGAACCCTCAGCCCTGGCTCTGGGTGATGTCCCAAGCAGAGCTCAGGGATAAATCCAGCCTGGGGGTGGGATCCATTCCCTGGTTTCAAACACAAAAAACCCACAGGTGAGGATGGGTTTGCAGAATGTTCTCAAAGCTGACACTGACCTCCAAAGGAGCTCCATCTCAAGGAAAAAGTGATTCCCAGCAATCCCAGGTGCTAAGAATCCCTTGGGAATGCCCAGCAGTGGCTCCAGCACCCCAATCCCACTCCCATCTGCTCCAGCAAAGCAGCACAGAAAGAAAAAAACCATAATTTTCCCAAAGGATAAATTCTTTCAGCCCCACTGAAGCTTTCCATGTTCCCAGCAGTGCTGATTTATTGGGATGCTCTAGGAAGCATCTCCAGCTGCAAACTCCCTGCATCTGACCAATGGGAACGATTTTTCCCTTCAGGATGGAAGTGTTTGGGGATTTTTCAGCAGGCCTGGGAGCCCCCAAAGTGCTTTCTGTGAATTCATAGAATTCCAGCTATTGCTTGTGAGGTCATTTCAACCCTGGAGTTGTTGATATCCCTGTATTTACAATTATATCTTGTTTGCTCAGAATAAACTCACTAAAACTCATTTTATTTTCACTCACTTTTTGCTCAAGTGCTTCATTTTAGTTTTAAAATAACTTTTCAGGGCCTGGGCTGGGTTGAGTTTTTCTCCTTGATTACTCTTTTGGGCTGCCAAGAGATTCTGTAATTCCAATTATGTCACAGATGAATTTGGGCTCTGTTGGGAACAGCAGCTCGTAATTTGGATTTATCTTTTTCTCTTCATTTTAGGAACGTTTCATGAGGGGAAAAAAAAAAAGTATATTTAGGCACTTTTTTTTTTCCAAGTTATTTTCCTTAAAGTAACTGAGTCAATTAGAACCAATTGAGTGGAAAGATTTCAGCTGGAGGTAAACAGGGATAACAACGGTGATGAAGGAATGGGAAGATAAATTTGGAAAAAGCTGTGGTGTGGCTGTTCAGAACCCTGATTACTGCTCCAAGAGCCTGGAGCTTAAAACACCTGAATATTGAGACTTTCTGCAGTTTTTGTGGCATTTTTGTGTCCACAGCAGGATCTGGAATATCCAATCCTATGGAAACAATCCATCTATCCAGCCCATACTATGGAAACAATCCATCCACCCATCCCACCCTGTGGAAATAATCCATCCATCCCACCCTATGGAAAACACCCATCCATCCATCCATCCATCCCACCCTATGGAAATAACAATCCATCCATCCCACCCTATGGAAATAACAATCCATCCATCCATCCCACCCTATGGAAGCAACAATCCATCCATCCATCCCACCCTATGGAAATAACAATCCATCCATCCCACCCTATGGAAAAAACAATCCATCCATCCATCCATCCATCCCACCCTATGGAAATAACAATCCATCCATCTATCCTATGGAAACCACCCACCCATCTATCCATCCATCCCTCCATCCCACACCCACCCACCCATCCCACCCTACGGAAGCAACAATCGATCCATCCATCTATCCACCCATCCCACCCTATAGAAATTACAATCCCCATCCATCCATCCCACCCTATGGAAGCCATCCATCCATCCATCCATCCATCCATCCATCCATCCATCCATCCATCCATCCATCCATCCATCCATCCATCCATCCATCCATCCCTCCATCCATCCACCCATCCCCGCCCAAGCCCCGTGCCCATCCCCAGGGCCGGCTCCTCCCCTCCCGGCAGCGCTGCTCTCGTTTCCCGAGGAATTCCCGTGCCCGCTCCCGGCTCGGTCGGTTCGCAGTGCCACATTGCCACCTGCTGTCCCCGCCGCGTCCCCAGAACCCGCGGGGAGCAGAGCCCGGCCGGGCTGCGCTGCTCGGAGCTCAAACAGGTCCCCGGGACGGCGCTTTGCACACAAAGGGTTTGATTAATTAATTAACAGCTACAGGAGATGAGCTCCGTGCAGCGCTAGAGCTGCTCCATCACTCCCTGCTCAGAGGGAAAACCCGGGAAATGTTTGGGGTGAGGGAAGGACAGGGAGGGGTCACAGGCAGGGCAGAGTCCCTGTGGGGAGGTTAATTGATCACCAGAGATGGGTGATGAGAAATAAAACCGATAATAATAGGAATAAAGCTATTCCTCCCTTCTTCCTGGGCTCAGCCTCACTCCCAGCAGAGGGATCAGGGAATGGGGGCTGCACTCAGCTCATCCCAGGTTTTCCCTCCTCCCTCCTCAGGGAGAGGGGTTCTCACTCCTCCCTGCTCCAGTGTGGGGCCTCTTCCCACGGGACACACAGAGCTGATCCAGGGTGGATTCCCACGGGATCAGAGAGCTGATCCAGCAGGGAATTCCCATGGGATCCCACAGAGCTGATCCAGCCTGGGCTTCCCAAGGGATCCCAGCCTCTGCCCTGCTGTGCTGTGGGGTCCTCCCAGGGCAGCAGAAGGATTTGTGCTCCTCCATGGACTGGATTCCAAAGGGATCTCAGCTCCTGCCCCTCCTTCTGGGGCTGCTGCTCCCACAAATTCACACTCCTCTCTGCAGCTCCATTGTTTCCCCCCAGAATTCCCAAAACCTTTATCCCAGACACCCAGCCTCATCCAACAGCAGGTCCAGTGCCATTGGCTCCATGGGACACAGGGAAGATGCTGGCAGAGAAGCCCCTGTAGCCCCCCACTCCCAAATCCTTGCCCCACAGGGACTCAGTCAGATGCAGAGTCCCAAAAACCAGCCCAGGAATTAATCCTGGCCCATCAGGTGAGCTGTGCATGGCTGCACCGCTGCTCAAACAGCTCCTTCCACTCCAGCAGCTCAGTCCTGCCCCATAAATCCCAGCCCTGCAGCTCATAACATCTTATTTTATCAGCTCCTGGGGCGCTGCCCTGAGCTCTCTGCAGCAGATTCACCCTTCTGCTGACACCCTGCAAGCACAGCCCAGCACCTCCTGTGCCAACATCCCCACAGCTCTTCCTGAAAAACCTGCAAAAAGTCCAAACACAGGTTGAAGGTGGGATGAAGCCAGCTGGAACCTGGCTCTTAATGATTGTGTGGAAAAAAAAAATATTCTTGTAAAACCCCACCAAGTTCCCTAAGCATGGAAAGAGAAAAACAAAATAATTAAAAATCCATCTAAGCCTTTTTTCTTTCCTCAGGAGCACCGACAGGAACATGGGGAAAGCAAAGCATGAGGCTGTCCTTGCTAATCCAGGCCTAACTCACAGCCTGCTCCACAAACATTAATCCTCCCTGCAGCTCCCAGCACCAGCTCAGGAGGGAGCAGACAGATGGACAATGACTTATCATTGGAGAGACTTGGATCAGCAAGTTAGAAATTCAGATTTCTACAGGAAAAGCAAGTTAGTCATCCAAACAAATGGATATGCCCTGGGGAGATGAAAAATCTGGATAGCAATGGAGCTAAAATAAAACCTTAAGAAAAATAAAGGCTGTGACTTTGCAGAGAGGAGAAAAAGTGAATATGAGGAGAAAAACTCCACACAAAGCACAGACAACTCTGCTAAATGCTCTTTTTTTTTGTGGGGCCACATTTATAACACAAGGAAATAAAGATTGCTCTTACAAGCACTGAGAGGATTTGTCTCTGTAACATCTAGGGCCGTGTATTTGTGTTTTCCCCAATATTTTACCATTTCCTGGCTCCAAGTGCTGCAGAGGAATACTGAGGCTGCCAGCTGGGATAGGATATTCAGGATAAATTCCATTTCAGGATTTTGGATTCAAATGATTGTGGGTGGGAGCTCACAGAGCAGGACCTGAGAGCTTTCCTGAAGCAATTCCTCAAATATTCCAGAGGGAGCAGCTGTGCCAAGGCAAGGATGAGCTCCTCACCCCTCTCTTGGGGGACATTCCAGGTGACACAGGACAGGCACAGCAGGGGAACCTCCTGATCCCTCTGCCCAGAAATCCTCTGCCAGATCCATGATGCAAATCCCAGCGAGATGGAAGCTCCCTCCAGCAGCAGGATCAAGGGATGAGGGGCAGCTGGGATTCTCCTTTCAGAGGGAAAATTGGGGGAAAAAGCAGCACATGGAATTAGGAATTCCCTGCAGGAGCCTGTCTGACATCTGGGTTACCCCTGGCTGCTAAACTGATCCCTGCCCTGCTTCCAGCTCCTTTAGAAATCTCCTTTTTGCTCCTGCTTCCACCTCCCTGCACAGCCACAGCACCCAGACAGCAGAGCTGGCTCTGCCTGGGACACAGCCCAGCCCCAAACCATTAAAGCAGCAAAGAGTTAAAGGCTTTGCCTTCAGGTATTTCCAGCTGGAAGGTGTTAATATTCATGTTAATAGTCGAGAATTCAGTAATTAAAAAAAAATAAACGCTTCCAGAGTGCATCAGAAGGGGAGAAAGAGGAATAAGTCATCCTAAAACTCAGATATCTGTGATTTATTTTTTAATTGATGTTTTAAGGGTTTGCTGGGAGACAGATCATTTGAAAAGAGGTTTTATTTTTATTTTCTCTGTGAAGGAATTGGGGTGTGGGATCTTGAGCATCAGGTAAATGCCTGGGAGAGGGGAGAAAACAGAAAACCACCAAGAGCTGCTTTTTTTCTGGGTTTTTTGGGGCCTTTTGTTTGTTTGTTTGTTTTGGTTTTGTTTGTTTTGGTTTGGTTTGGTTTGGTTTGGTTGGTTTGTTTCCCCTGATGGAAGATCAGTGTAATTAACCACCCCCAGCCCTCAGGCTGTACAGGTGGGATTTGTTCTGGGGCACACCCAGCTCAGCTGGGGCCATTCCTGATAGCAGCAGTGGCTTGGGGACACGAACATCCATTGTCATTCTGCCACAGTGTGAAAAAGGAGGAAAAACAGCTCAAAATGAGGGATTTTAAAAATGTACTTCAATATTTTTAAGGTGTAAACCAGCTTGGATTAAGGTTTTCTGCTCAAATGGTCTTCAGGAGGCTTTTTAAACATTCCCACAAATCCTCTGAGCCATCACAACACCTCGAGGGAGTTCCAAAGTCTGTTCTTGGCTGCCTCCTCCTCCCCCCAGCAGCCCAAGAATGAGCCCTCAGCATCAGAGGCTCAGAAATCGGGGATCTGAGTGGAGCAATAAACTCAAATATTCATCTCCCAGCTACTATTGAAAGTTTCAGATTTATTTTTGTTTAAGATCAAGATTTAGGAGGGTTTTTTACACTGATTGAATACTCTTTTAAACAATTTTTTATATAATTGATGACCAAAACTAAAGCACTAAATAATACTGGTTCAAGGATAAAAGAGCTTTAGATCTTTTCAGGTGATTTCAAGGAACCTACTGCTCGTGTTCCCATCTGGCTGATCCCAGGCATCAGATGAGGATGATCCCAAGGATGATCCCACAGCATCAGAAGCTCAGAACCTGGTGGTCTGAGTAGGCCAATAAAATAAAATTCACCTCTCAGCTACAGATTCATTTTTGTTTAAGAACAAGATTCAGGAGGATTTTTTACGCTGTTCTAATGTTCTTTTAGACCAAGACTAAAGCACTAAATAATACTGATTCAAGGATAAAAGAGCTTTAAATCTTTCCAGGTGATTTCAAGGAACCTACTGCTCGTGTTCCCATCTGGCTGAGCTCTATAAATCAAACCCTGGCATTTTTATCAAAATCAGAGGTGATCAGAACTGATTCCTAGAGGGAGTTTCGGCCATGCAAGGACTGCAGGAGTTGGGAAGAAGTTTCATTCCACGATTTGAATATTCTAATTACAAACTGTGCTGGGAAATGCCCTCCCCAAGCTGCTCCTGTTGGTGCTTGGTCAACGGGCAAAGGACGCGTGACTTCTATTAATCCGTGCCTTGCAAATATCAGCATTTTTGCTAAAACCTCACAAAAACACCACCTAAACCACGGTGCCGCCCTTTTCTCCTCTCACACCCAGAGGGAAAAGCTGTTCCCCGGGGTTCCAAACTCACAGAAGGACCTCAAAACCATCGGGGTACAGCAGGAACCCCGTGAAGACGCTGTCGTCCTCCGCGCCGGCGTAGAGCCCGTTCCAGTCCTTGCCCACCTCCAGCCACACTTGGTCACCCGCCCTGAGCTTGAGGATGGTCAGGAAGGAGGCCTGGTCGATGTCCTGGCCAT
Source organism: Fringilla coelebs (assembly GCF_963513975.1). Classification (NCBI taxonomy): domain Eukaryota; kingdom Metazoa; phylum Chordata; class Aves; order Passeriformes; family Fringillidae; genus Fringilla; species Fringilla coelebs. Next base: position 23,726,245 of record NC_140036.1, read on the forward strand.
GGAGGGTGTCCCTGGCCTTGGCCACCCTCCTGCTGCCGGCCACGAGGCTGAGGCGCGCGGGGCGGCCGCGCACGGTGACGTGGTAGGAGAAGACGTAGGCGCCGGGCACGCTGCAGTTGAACTTGCCCGTGGCGGGGTCGTAGTCGCGGCGCTCGTCGAACCACACGCGGTCGAAGCGGATGGGCACGTTGGGAGGCGGGAAGGGCCGCGACAGCCCCGCGCTGAAGGCCGAGCGCGGGGCCCTGGGCGCGGCCCCTCTGGCGCCCTTGGGCCCGCGGGAGCCTTTCCTGCCCGGGGCGCCGCGGCCGCCCTTGGCGCCAGGCTCGCCCTTGGGCCCGCCGGGGCCCGCCGTGCCCTCGTCCCCCTTGTCACCCTTGTCACCCCGCTCGCCCTTCTCTCCCTGCCCGCCGGCCGCCCCCCGCGGGCCCTCGCTGCCCGTGTCCCCCTTGCTGCCCTTCTCGCCCTTGGGGCCCCCTTCCCCTCTGTCCCCCTTGGCCCCTCTGCCCCCCGGCTCCCCACAGTAGCCCTTCTCCCCCGTGTCCCCCTTTTCTCCCTTGTGCCCCTGCTCTCCGCCCGCTCCCGGCTCTCCGGGATCCCCCCTGTCCCCTTTGTCTCCTTTGGTGCCGTTGTCACAGGTGTCCCCTTTAGCCCCCTTTTGTCCCTTCAGCCCAGGGAAGCCGTAGCTGCCCTTATTGCCTTTGGCTCCAGCTTCACCTGGGGGGAAAAAGGAAGATTAAAACCAATCAAAAAGAAGGTTAAAACCAATAAAATTGGATTGCTCTGGAGGTGGAAGGACCATCCAAAGGGCTTGGTCCTTCCATGCTGTTGTAAAACCCAGAGCAGAGGGAAAGGTCAGAGCAATCCTGGATTTTCCAGAGCAATCCTGGATTTTCCAGAACAATCCTGGATTTTCCAGAGCAATCCTGGATTTTCCAGAGCAATCCTGGATTTTCCAGAACAATCCCAGATTTTCCAGAGCAATCCCGGATTTTCCAGAGCGATCCCGGATTTTCCAGAACAATCCCAGATTTTCCAGAGCAATCCTGGATTTTCCAGAGCAATCCTGGATTTTCCAGACCTACCTTGCAGCCCAGGTTTCCCTGGATAACCGGGGCTTCCACTGGCTCCTCGCTCCCCTTGCTCCCCTTTTCCTCCTAGGACATTGCAGAACTGATTAATTGATTCATTGGTGCTGGTGTGTGCAGCACAGCAAACACCACACCCTGCTGGGCCCGTGTGTCCCTCACTTTGTTAATAAATGAGACGAGAGCAATGTGGGTTTTGAGGGAACACCTCCAGGAGCCTGAGCTGGATCCCACAGCCCCCAGCACCACCTCACTCCCGGATTCCTGCCCCTCTGCCAGGCAGCTGCTGCTGCTTGATGGAAGGTGGAGAAGGTGGCAGCTCTGCTTTCCTCACTCCAGGCTGGCCAAAAAGCTTTCCCCAGGAGTAAATCGCTGCCTGAGGGGCTGCAGGGACTGCACAGCCCCACACTCTGCTCCTGGGAGCCCGGGTGATTCCCCAGAGGCAGCAGCAGGATCCTGCCTGGATAAAGCTGCTCCAAGCCCCGGATGAAGGGCAGGGTTTCCTTTCAGGAATACTGATGGATAATGACTGCTCAGCATCTGAACTGAAGCTCTTTTGCCTGAGAGATTGAAACTGAAATGCAGATTTTACACCTGCACACAGCTTCCATGGGGGCTTTTTCCTACTGCTGTCCTTCATCCAAAGCAAACTGAGCCCAGATTTTGAACTCCTGTTCAGAACAAGAATTTTTGAGTGAGATCTTTATGAGCAGCTGCTCCTATTCCACCTGAACAAACACTGCCACCACCTGAGTTCCTGTCCCTGCACTGATGCCAGCTAAACCTCTCCAGGGCTCAATCCCTAGCAGAAATCTTCTTTTGCTTTGAATAACACGGATTTTTTAATAACTTTGTGGTATTTTATGAGGACAGCAGCATTTCCCATTGGTCTGGTTTACCTCTTTCTCCTTTAGAGCCTTTTGGCCCTTGAGGGCCAGGAGTTCCCGGTGGCCCTGGCAGCCCAGCATCTCCCTTCTCCCCCTTGGGACCTGTAAAATCAACAAAATTATCTCAGTAACTCCAAGGTTTAACTTCTAAATAACAGTTTCATCAGTACCTGAGCAGTGTGGCATTGAGGAGCATATATGAGGTGATTCCATCATCTTGGGAAGGGCTGCTTGTTTTATTTGACATCATCAAATCTCACAGCTTTGCCTTTCACTCTGGGCCATAGTTAAAGACTTTTTAAAACCAACTTTGAGCTGCCTCAGAGCCACAGGAGCTCAGAAGTTCATAAAACATCAGAAATTAATCTGTCTTTAATATCTGAGGAGCTGCCACAGCTTTGAAATTGTCCCTTATGGAGAATTAATTCTGCAAATATAGAAGGGGAACCTGGCTGAGAGCTGCAGAATCTCTGCAGAAAGGAGGGATTGAAATCTTTCCCTTTTCCATCCCCTTGGGAATCCAGAGATCCCTGTCTGGGATCAGATTCTGGCACCTTCAATCACCACAAGGACTTTTCCATCAAGAGATGAGAGATCAAACTCCCTTTACAGCCACCGCAATTTCCATGAGCCAACCGTTCCCAAGCCATGGGAAGTGAAAATCCCTGGAGTGCATTGGATTAAAGGAGAATTATTTCATGATTTTCCCACCTTTCCTGTCTCCAATATTAGTGCAATTGAAGTGAACTTTTGCAGGCTAATGCACTATTCATTAGAGCAGGAGCAGAATTAGGTGCTCTGTGTACGTGCATTTTGGCAGTAGAAAGAAGACACAAAGTGTATTTTATTAAATATTTAGGTCCTTTATGGAGAGCAGCTTATTGTGCCTCATTTATTTATTTTTAAAATTGAACCAATTTTTTTTTAATTTCTTTTTTGCAATGGGAAAAAATCAAAAAATAAAAAATAAAAAATAAAAAAAAAGAAGCCTTCAGAAAAGATGCAAAACTGCTTGAAGGTAGTTTTAGGGGTCATAAAGCCATGGTTGAAGTGAAGGTGGAATTAAAGCTCAGGGCAGGGACAGAGAATTGAGGAGCGTGGGAATTGAGGAGCGTGGCCTCCTGCCAGCAGGGATTTGGGGGAATTCCCAAACTCACACTGGTGGTTTGTCACTTCCAGGATGTGTCTGACATTCACTGTTCTGCTCTGGATTTACACAAATCAGGATCACATCCCACATTTCATAGAATTACAGAATCACAGAATATCCTCAGCTGGAAGGGACCCACCAGGATCATCCAGTCCTGCCCCTGGCCCTGCCAGACACCCCAAAATCCCGCCCTGGCAGCGTTATCCAAATGCTCCTGGAGCTCTGGCAGGTTTGGGAATGTGTCCATTTATTCCATGGGGAGCCTGGGCAGTGCCCAGCACCCTCTGGGGGAAGAACCTTCCCCTAAAATCCAAAACCCACCCCAAACCTGCCCTGGAACAGCTCCAGCCCTTCCCTGGCTGCTGTCCCTGTCCCAGGGAGCAGCGATCGGAGCTGCCCCTCGGGAAGAGCTGGGGCAGGAGATTGTCACAGACATGCTTTATGAAAAATCCTTTCCTTAGGATTTTTCCTCCTGAGAAGCTGAGAGGCCTCAGGAACAAAATGCAAACAATGATTGTCTGCTGCTGTGGGATGCAACAGGTGGGTCTGGGATGGGTCTCATGTGGTTGTTTCTAATTAATGGCCAATCACAGTCCAGCTGTCCAGACTCTCTCTGTCACAGACAAACCTTTGTTACTCATTCCTTTTCTATTCTTAGCTGCCTTCTGATGAAATCCTTCCTTCTATTCTTTTAGTAGAGTTTTTAATACAATATATATCATAAAATAATAAACCAAGCCTTCTGAACATGGAGTCAGCATTCTCATCTCTTCCCTCATCCTGGGACCCCTGTGAACACCATCACAGGAGATTTAGGGGTTAAAGAGAGATTGATTAGGGCTAGCTGACTACACACTGCGGATCACTTATCATTTACTGTGCTTGCAGGAGTCAGAGGAGAGAATGCAAGGCTGCTGTGATAGGAAAGAGAAGAACTCAGGGCTGTTGTGATGAGGAGGTCTGTTCGGACCCCAAGCCAGCCAAAACCCCCCAGCATCACAGCTGCAGATGGCCAAGATCTCCCCCACGAGCTGCACAAACCCTCCCAACGATTTCCCGAGGGAAAGGCCGCTGGATTTGGCGTTCCCAGCCCAGCAGAGAGGGCTCAGCACACCTGGGGGTCCCGGGGGGCCCGGCCAGCCCCGAGGCCCCACCGCGGGCGGGCAGCAGTCGCAGCAGTTGAAGAAGAACTCGGCCGAGTCCAGCGTGGAGTTCTCCAAGGGGAAAAGCGTGGGGAGCTCAGCTCTGCCCGGCGCTGCTGGGAGTGGGATTTTCCCCGGGACAGACGGGGGAGCTGCCGGAGGCTGGGAAGGTCTGGGCTTGGTGTAGAGCACGGCCGGGGTCACCTTCAGCGCCGCCAGCGCGGGCACGGCGGCGAGCGCCAGCAGCAGCGGGACGGGCCGCGGGCAGCTGGGCATGGCAGCGGCTGTGGGAGACAGGACAGGCGGTGTAAATGTTCCAGCAGCAATCAATTTATTAATTAATATGGTAAAGTACGAGCAACACAGCGCTGGGTACAGCGGGGGAAGTTTTCCCTCCAACTGCACGTCGATATTTGGGGCTTACAGGTATTTATAGGGATACTCAGAAGCTTTCTCAGCAGTTTCTATTCCCTATTTACTCATCAGCTGTTTCTATTCCCAATTTTTACGTCATAATTCCATACACTATCGTGATTTAGTTTTTCTCAGGATGTATCCCAGAAAAGGAGTATCCCAGGTGGCAGTGTGTCGCTATGGAACACGAAAGAACACAGGCACACACCGCTGCTCTCAAGGTGAACAGCTGCTCTGGGAATCCATCCCAGCCCCTCCCAGGCAGGAATTCCTTCCCAAAATCCCACCCAACCCTGCCCTTCTCCAACTCCATATCCCATTACTCCATTCCTTTAGGGAAAAATTTTCTCTCCAGCTCTCTTGTAACCCCCCTTTGGTCCTGGAAGGATATGGAGAAAATTCCAGAATGATTTCAAAGTCCAACACAACTACACACAATAAAGAGCTTTTCTCTAAAAAAATAAATGGAAACAAAGTGAAACAAGTTTTCCAAACTCAGGTAGTTTGGAATCAAAAGCATCAAGTGTACCAAAATTTTTATCTTGATTTTTTTTGTTGTTGTTTCTGCCTGATTTTCTGGATTTTTTTAGTGCAACCTTTCACATCTGCTCTTTTTATCTTTAAAGTGTTGATTCAGCTGACCCAGGAAGAAAGGACAAAGGCAGAAGGCCCTGATTTTTCCTATAGGCCAGGTGCTGCCTCTCAGGTGACCCGTCACAAAAAGCACCTTTGTTCCTTTTTTAAAGCAGGGTGCCCACCTGTAAATGCAGATGGAACAGAGCCCCTTTCTGCTGGGGCTGAAACCCAACCTTCCTGAGGAGCCACAGTGTTCCACAGCCTGGGAAACCTCCAGGAGAGACCTCCCAGCCCTGTCAGCCAGAGGGCAGAAGGAGATCCAGCTCCACACCAGGCATCAGCACCTTTCCATCTTTACCAATTCCAGTTCAGAAAAAAGAGAATTTAATTTTTTTTTTCCCTCGCCTTTTCCAAACAAAATAAAATCATTTAATGGAAAATTAATTCCCCACATAAAACCCCCAGTGGTCACTGCTGGATGTTGGAATCTGCTGAGAATTTTAGAATTTAGCACTGACCCCCAGGAGAACACTGCTTTTAACCTGAGGCTGTAGGAGAAAACCTCCAAAATTAAATGATAAAACTAAGATTATAAATATGTCGTTTAAATAAAAGTGTGGAATATTATATAGTAAAAAAAAACCTTAAAGTTTTAGAATATAATAATATATATAAAAATTTTAAGGCAGAAGAGAGTACTTCTTCACCTTCTTCATTAAAGTAGTATTGTATAATTAAATTTAAAAATCCACATTACAAGCTGCAGTTAGTTATTAAATTAAAAATAAAAATAATTTGTGTCATTTGTTAATTAAACAGTTTATCCTTAAAAAACCTTATAAAAAGAAAGATACAACTCTATTTTTAATTGTTAGAGTAAAATACTATAAAACTCCTAATTTGTGAAACTATAATATAAATAAAAACAAATAAACACCTAAATCCAAATAAAAACCACCATCTCACACATTTAATCCCAACCCTAACAAAAAAGAAAATAAAACTCAGCAGTTGCCCCCTGGACCATTCAATCCATAAGGATAAATTATCCCTTCTCCATCAGTGAGTTTCATTAGAATGGGGTTCCATGGCCAGCTTTTTGTCCAAAACTGGGATTTTTTTTCCCTTACCATGAAGAGTTTTCCTGGGAAGTTGGTGTGGAGGGAGATGCTCAGCACGGGCAGGCAGGGAGCAGCCAGAGCCTGCAGCTGCAGCCACAGAGAAAAAGGAGAAAAAAAAAGGAGAAAAAGGAGAAAAAAAAGGAGAAAAACTATCATCTACTGCCTGGAAAAAGGGAAAAAACCCCAATTTCTCCTTTTGAACAATATCCTCACACAGGAGCATCCTGTACCAGCTGGAGATAAGTAAATAAACCCATTATTTACACACAAAACCCACCAGGGATTTTAGGGATTTAATAACTTTATGGGGAAATCTTAAATCAGCTCTCAAATCCAAACCATTCCTGAGTTTCCCTGTCACACATCACAAGCACCAAACCCAGCCAGATTGATTTATTGCTGTCAAACACTGGAAAAACATAATTAACAAACAAATTTTACCTCAACAGCCTAAAAAAATTAAATCCTCAGAGCAAGGAATCACTACACAGATTTTCATTTTAATGGGCAAGACTGTTCCTATATTAATTATTCTAAAATAATTATTTTAGGATGTTTTTTTTTTACATGCCAGGAGATTGGAACAAGATGATTTTTAAGGTCTCTTCCAACCCAAACCAGTCTGTGATTCTAAATAAATGCACTTAAATAAAACTGAAATTTTGGACTTCTTCATTACATTAATTCACCACCACTGAATATAAAATCATTTGTTGGAATCCCCCCACTAAAATTATAATTCACAGTGAACACAAAATAGGAAGAATTAAACTTTGCTGCAGTGCCATATAATTCATACATTAATCTACATTTAATTTAATCTAAATATTTACTAATTATTAACATATTTCCCATAATAAGATGCAATAATACACTTTTTTTTGTGTGTATGTGCTTCCTAAAATTCCAGATATTCCAGTTCACAACAGGAATTTAACCCCAACCCATCAGTTTTAAATATCAGGGAGATGACTTCCCTTCATCTTATTTAATTATTTCTAATTCTTAGATGTGTGAGGAAAGAAAAACCCTAATCCCCACGCAGTTACACACTGGTTATAGGCAGGAATTTTTCTGCAGAAAAATCCTATTATTTTAAATTTTTTCCACTGTCTCCTACCTTATAAACACTCCTGCTCCCAGGAGGACTCCCCCTCCATGGCACCTGCAAAAAGGGGATTTATTTGGGGAGAGAATCTCATTTATTTGGTCCCAGCTGCTGCTGTGGCCAATGAGAGCCTGCAGGGGGGACAGGAGGGATTGGCAAAGTCCCTGCAAGGAGCAGGGGGACACTGAAATCCCAGAAATCCAACCCTGGCATTGGCAAAGTCCCTGCAAGGAGCAGGGGACACTGAAATCCCAGAAATCCAACCCTGGCATTGGCAAAGTCCCTGCAAGGAGTGAGATGAAATCCCAGAAATCCAACCCTGGCATTGGCAAAATCCACTGCAAGGAGTGAGGGGACACTCAAATCCCAGAAATTCAACCCTGGCATTGGCAAAATCCACTGCAAGGAGTGAGGGGACACTCAAATCCCAGAAATTCAACCCTGGGAATGGCAAAATCCACTGCAAGGAGTGAGGGGACACTCAAATCCCAGGAATCCAACCCTTCCCTCAAAGCCTGGGATGCTGCTGGGGTGTTTTGCTCTACCCCAAAGATTTTTGGGGATTTTAGGGATGCTCCTCCTCCATCTCATTGGGTACCACCAGACTCAGCAGGAATTTGTCTGGACAGTTTTGAGGAGAGTTTTGACGTTTGAGGACCCAAAGGAGAAGGAATTTGTCCATTTATTTCTGCAAGGTCCAGGTTGCCCTCTGTATTTAAAATGCAGAATTTTGGCATCACAATTCCATCCCTGAGCTGGGAGTGTGGAAAGGGCTGAAAGAAAAATAAAAAAGCTCTATGGGATCATGAAAGCAACACATGTTAAATTCCCTTTACTAAAAGCAAATTTGGATGGCAATCTGCTTTTTTTTTTCCCCTCCAAATGATCAAATTGTGAATTAAATACTTGAGAGAAATACAACCTGAAAATGAAAGAGAAAATAATCTTTGGGTTTTGCCTTTATAGTTGTTCTGTTTTCAGCTTAAATTTGGGAGTAAAGAGGATTCATTTGTGATGAGAACTTTAAATGCAGCATGGGGTAAAAATTATTTCATTTACATAGACAAAGAGCAATGGTTTGTGTAGGATTTTAAATGCTTGACTAGAGAAAATACATAGAAAAATAGAAAATACATACTAGAGAGAATATTCCCCTCTATAGGGATTTCCATTGGATTCAGAGGAATAAAATGATCTCCCTGTAAATTCAGTCTTGTTACATTTGGTGTTACTAAAATTCAGATATCAGGGGGAAGATGAGATGGGGAAAACCTGCATCAGTCTGTGCCAGTGCATCCCACAGCCCCTGCACCAAACATTGGTCCAAACCCCCTAAATCAGCAGCACCTAAACAGGGATTTACTGCCCTTTAAACTTACTGGCTAGGAGATCCAAAAGCTTCTATTTCCCAAAAATAACCATTTGGGGAGTTATTTGAGAACCTCCTGGAGTCAATTCCTCTGAGAGTCCCGACATGCAGATTAAGAGCAGCAGAAACACGCAGTTATTTATGGGAGACACCAGAATTACAGCTCAGGAATTATTCTGGGCTCAACTCCCACACCGGGGCTGGGTTTTAGAGCCTTTTGGGATGTAAAACATATTCCCCCAGGGGTTATCCCAAACCCTGCCGCGGGATTTCCTTTGTCGGGAGGTCTGGGCTGAGAAAAGCATCCATTGTCTCCTCTGGAAACTGGAGACAGCCGAAGGGAAAAGGGATAAAATTCCCTGGCTCCCCTTTTCACCGGGGGGTCCCTTTGTGAGGCAGCCCCAGGATGTCATGGACACCTTTTATTCCCAGGAAATGTTGTTTTCCTTGTGTGTTTGAGAAATAAAACCCTCCTCAAGAGCTCTTTTTGGCATTGTTGCCCTCCTTGTGGCAGATTTCAGGGGAAATGAGGGGGGCTGGAATTCCAAGCTGGAGGTTCCTTTGGGGCAGGGCTGTCATTCCCTCCCCCAGCCCCAGCAGAGCCTCTGGAATCATCATTTAATCCTGGCAAATCCATCCAGCACCCAGCTCCCCACATCAATCAGCATTTTATGACACAAAGGGCTTGGAGATTTAATTCAGGGGAGGATCCTGTGGCACAGAGTCCCTTTGCAGGTGATTTCAGCCCAGCAGGTCTTGCAACACTCCTTGGAAATAAGGAAATGGAAAGCTCTGGTTTTCTTTCACCTAAATTCTTCTTGGCTCTGGCAAATCTGGGCTGTGTAATAAAATCCAGGGTTCCAGCACAGGGCAGAGTGCTGCAGCACCTTCAAATCACAGCAGGAAGCAAAAATCTGGGAATAAAACTGTCTCTGTGTGCTGGACTCAAAGAATCCAGGGAAGTTATGGTATTTAGGGAATTTAAAGGCAAAGGAGAGTGAGAATTTTATTTTTTCTGATCAACAAACTTGCTGCAAGAGCTTTGGATCTGCATTAAATTCAGAGGGAAAATTCCCATTGATTTCTTTGGAAGAGATGCCTTAAACTCTTCACCTCCTCTGCAACTCTCCCAGAAACAGCAAAATATTTCCAAAAAATAAACAGGGGGATGTAAAACAGTAATAAATTATAAATAATTGTAAAATATATTGCATTTTTTTAGATCTCCTGACTCAAATCATATCCTGAGTTGGAGCAGATCATTAAAGTCCAACTGCTGGCTCTGCACAGGACATCCCACCAGGAATCCCACCAGGATTAGGGCAGGAGCAGAGTGACTTCATTTCCAGCTCTTATTTTTCATTTCCAGCTCTCATTTTTCCCTTGGAAAGGGAGAAGAAGCAAGAAGTGCTGATGTGGGAAGGATTGCTCTGCTTCCATGGAGGTGACAGCTGTGCCAGATGTCACCTGGTGCTGGAACTGGGGACAACAGAAGGGTCCCAGGCTGGCAGGTGGAGCAGGGGAGGAGCAGGGATGGAGAAGGAAGAGCCAGGAGGTTTTAGGAAACACAGAAATTGCTGCTCCAGGTGAGGCTCGGCACAAGAGGGAGCTCCAGGAGCTCCCAACAGCTCGGCCAAGGACGGGTTTGCAGCTGAAGCACAAAAATCAGGGAATATCCCGGTTGGGATGGCCCCACAGTCCAGCTCCTGGACAGGACACCCCAACAATCCCACCCTGTCCAACATCCCAGCCCTAAGAATTAACGACCCCACACACCCTGAGCCATCCTGATCCAACCAGGACGAGCACAAAGCTCCAAACCAAACATTTTCCTGGGATAACTTCCCAAAATGGAATTTTTGGAACACAAAAATCAAGTTTCTGAGAGACCTGCACTGCTCAAACCTGTGCAGTAAGCTATATAGAGGAAATGGGAGGAATTCCTCATTTTAAGAAAATTTCCTATGGATAACTGGTATTAGAATAAATAGGATTGATCTCAAAGCTGAGCCTTCTGAGGTGAAAATCTTCTCCAGCCCCAGGGTGGGATGTGCTCAATGGGTGATTCCTCCCTCTGCCTTCTCCAGAGGGAAACCTGAACCTCCCAAAGCAACTGGATTTTCCTCTGGAACGCTTGGGAAGCAGTGATGGGAGTAACCCAGGCATTCCCTGGCGTGGAGTGGGGATCCCCACCTGCTGTCCCAGTGAGGGTGGCAGCACGGACACGCTGGGATCTGCAGGACAAGAACAAATCCCAGTTATCCCAGTTATCCCAGTTATCCCAGCAGGTCCCACACTTTGCTCATCCAGAGCCCAGCCTGGCTGCAGCAATTCAGTGTTGGCCAAGGGGCACAGCAGGAAGCAGAGATGTGAGAATGTGACTCACCCAGGACTGGAGATCCTGCCCAGCCCTTGTTCTGATTATTCCTTTACCTTCTAATTACTTGTTCCTGATCCCAGAATTCCAGCCAGCCCCTCCCCCAGCTGGGTGCAGGCCAATTAACCCAGAACATCGATTGATATTGATATCGATTTATTGATATTGAGGAGGACAAGGCTGCTGATAAATAATCCCAATTCCACATAAACAGATTCCCATAAAACAGAATTTCTCAGAAGGAACCACAGAACTCATCTGGCACAAAGTTCCCAAGGAAATCACAGCACAAGGGAGGGCCAGACCCGGCCGCTGCTGCCACCAGTGTCCCACTGAGCAGTGCCACCAAAACAGGAGCTGTGGTGGCAGCTGGAGCAGGTGGAGAGATGATCACCCCCCGAGGGCTGTCACCACACCCCACAGCGCTGATGGCTTTGTCCTGCCTGCCCTGTCATTAGATAAAAGGGTTGTTCTCTAATTTGTCAGGAGAGGGTGGCTGTCAACAGGATCACCGCACACCAAATTAGTTGGGAGCACAATTAGCAACACGATAATCTCAGGTTCAGCCAGAGCAGCACCTCAGCCCAGAATGTTCTGCAAACTCTGCCAGATTTCCTTGCTGACCCTGGAAGTTTCCTTTCCATTAATCAGGACAGCCTCACAAAATCTGAACAGACACATCCAGATCTCCCACTGCTGGAAAATTAAGAGTTTGGGCTGTTGCTTTGTTGGGTTTGCAGGAACATCCTCAAGTCTGCTGAGGTGGAGGTTTAGGTCAGATCTTGGGGAGAAATTCCTCCCTGAGAAGGTGGGGAGGGTACCCAGAGCAGCTGTGGATCCCTGGAAACCCTGGAAGTGCTCAAGGCCAGCTTGGAGTGACCTGGCACAGTGGAAGGTGGGATGTCCCAGGTGGGATGATTTTAAGATCCCTTCCAACCCAAACCATTCTGGGAGTCTGTGATATTGGATTTTCTGGGAAATCCTCTGGTGATCCAGGCTGGGAAGAGCCTGGCCTGCTGTAAAATGTTCCTGGGACAGCCCAAAGGCTCAGGAAATACCCCCAGACTCTACAAATGCCACGTTGGCTTTCTGGCAGGGCAGGGATTTTATTCCTGTCTCCAGGGGCTGAGCTGGATGTTTCCTGCAGGAGCCAAAGCCAGGCTGGAGTCCCCAGCAATAATTAACACAAATCCCCAGGGGCCAGACCAGAAAGGGATCAGATCTCCCAGAGCAGCAGCGCCTGGGGAGACAAGGAAACAAACTCCTGTATTTTTATCTACTTTTTGCAGGTAATTTGGTCTGATTTTTACCATGACAAGCACAGGGCTTTTAGGGAAGGCTGAGGTTCAGGCAGGTCTGGAGCAGGAGGATGGTAACCCTGAGGAAGTTGGCAATTAAATGTGGTTGTGTTCCTCATCTTTTATTTTATGGGCCTGATTTCAAAGCATTGGGAGGTTTTGGGGCTCCTTTGCTCAGTGCAGAAGGGTCAGCCTGCAGCTGGTAAATGCAAGGGTTAGGCTTATAAATAAAGTTTTTTACCCACATGAAGTTTCTCCTTTTCAAACCCTGCTCTAATAGAAAATTAATTCAAAAGCTAATTCTTCGTTTCCCTTTTTTTTTTTCTTTTTTGGTTCACTTTTTGATCCTGTTTAGTTAATTTGCTTTTCATTCCTTGCAAGGGACAAGCCAGAGGCTTCTCCTGAGTCAGGGGAGGAAGGAGCAGGAGCAGGAAGTTTAGGAGGAAGCAGAGCCTATCAGCAGCAGGGCCTGATAAATCAAACCACAGCCTCCTTTGGATTAAACCCTGTCCTACTTCTCAGAACAGAGCTGTTCATCCTGAGACAGAGCTGTTCATCCTGAATTCAGTCAGCTCTGCCTCTGGAGGTCCTTCCTTCTGGAAACACCAGCAGGGCCTGGCAGGGCCCCTCAGCCCTGACTTGTCTCAAGGCAAACAAAACTCAATTATCAGCAAATCTGAGATTTATTGGGAGGCAAATCCTTCTCTGTTTGATAAGCCAGAGTGTGCCAAAGGCAAACTGAGGCATTTATACAGCACAGAACCTTCCTCTGCAGCCACTGCTGAGTTCACCTGGGGGTGAAGGGGCTGGAGCCCCAGGAGAGGCTGAGGGAGCTGGGAAGGGGCTCAGCCTGGAGAAAAGGGGGATCAGGGGGGATCCTGCGGCTCTGCACAGCTCCTGCCAGGAGGGGACAGCCGGGGGGGTCGGGCTCTGCTCCAGGGATGAGGGAACCCACCCCGAGTCGTGCCCAGACACAGCACAGAGCTCCGGGACAGGCAGAGCTCTGCTCCGGGCTAGAAAGGGACACAACCATCTGTCAATTTTGAACAAAGCCTTTGCACGTGAATATTTTCATATCAAAGGCTAAGCAAGCATCAGTTCCACAGTCAACATCCATAAAAATAGCAGCGGCAGAAAGAGGCACTGTTGGGTCGGGAATGAAAGCGTCACATCCTGATGGCCCCTTTGTCACCTGCGCAGCTCTGTTTGAGCAAGCGCCTCTTAAAGGTGTTCGCCGTGGAAAGAGCAGTTTTAAAGCATCGTTAAAATGTGTTCAAACAGGAAAAGAACAGCTTTAACCCCAGCTGTTACATCTGGCCCTGAAAAGGTTTGCATTCCTCTGAGGTCGGAAGGCACCGGCGGGTGCCAGAGCAGCGACGCTTTGTTTGGTGAGGGAGATCGAGCCTGGAATCCGGCTGCTCCAGGGGAAAATCGGGGGAAAAGCACTTCTGACACTTTTATTCCTCACATAAACTGCAAAGTTATGTGCTGAAGTAGATGTTTGGGAGCGAGCAGGACACTACATTAAGGTTTTTTTATCTCTGGGACAGAAGAAACTACACAAAGCTGAGCCTCCTGATTGGCAGGGTCGTGCTGTGTTCCACGGCATTTCAGATCGAGTTTTGGGAATACCTGTCCATCCCTGTCTCTCCTTTCTGCAGATCCCTCACCTGACACCTGGGGCTCCTGATCATTGTGAAATCATCCCGAACCCCCTTTCCTCCCCCGGCAACACCGCGCTGCAGCTCCGGCTCCTTCCCTCATCCCCTTGGAGCCGGGATGCTCGCAGGCACCTGCCGGCACCCTTGGCACGATAACCGCGTTGCAGGGGCGTCTGTCGCGATGGAGGGCTGCGATATGAAGGGTGTCTGTCGCGACAGAGGGCTTCGATAAGAAGCCGCTCCGTGCGGGGCAGCTTCTGGCGCATCCCGCAGCGCGGCCGCGGAGCGCATGACGCCAGCGCCGGGAAAAGCCAGGGAAGCACGGCGCTCCAGGGAAACAGCTGGCGTCCCGAAGGTGCCAGCCAGCTCCATCCCACGGGTTTCCCCGAGCCCGGCTCCGCCGCTCCTCCTCCCCCGCTCCCCGGCGCCGCAAACCCGAGCGCAGCGGCTGCGGCAGCGGGCGGGGCGGAGGGACCAGCCCGGGGCCGCGGCCGCCGAGAGAGCGGGCGGGAGGTGAGGAGCGGGGAGGAGGGAAGGAGGAGGAGGAGGGAGGGAGGAAGGGAGGGGGGAAAGGTGGGGATTTAAGCGTGGGCAGTGCCGGGCTGAGGAGCTGCGGGGCGCGGAGCGGAGGTGAGGGAGGCGCGGGGCCGCGGTGCGCTGCATCCCGGTGCGCTGCATCCCGGTGCGTTGCATCCCGGTGCGCTGCATCCCGGTGCGCTGCATCCCGGTGTTCTGCATCCCGGTGTTCTGCATCCCGGTGCGCTGCATCCCGGTGCTCCCGCAGCCCGGTGCTCCCGCAGCCCGGTGTTCTGCATCCCGGCGTTTCCGCAGCCCGGCGCTCCCGGTGCCGGCGCTCATTCCCCGCTCAGCTCGGCTCGCCCAAGGGCACCGCGGCGGAGGCGCGTCCCGGAGCATCCCCCAGCCGGGGCCGGTGACCTTGGCGAGCGCGGCCGCGGCCACGGCGAGTCCCCGGCGGCTCGGTAAGGAGCGGGGGGAAGGCCCGGGAGCGGGGGTTGCTGTGCCTCCCTCCAGGGAGCTGCCGGCGTTCCTGCCGCGCCCGCAGCCTCCAGAGAGAGCTCCGGGCTCGGGGCGTCCCTGCCCGCGGCAGGGCTGCAGGGAGAGGGGCTCCAAGGTCCCTGCCAAGCCAGACCATGCCGTGATTCTGGGACTTGTTGCTGCAGCCCTGCAGCCGGGGGTTTATTTCCAGGTGGCAGGAAGATGGTTTGCCTTCGGGATTCCCTAAAGAGGAGTCAAACACCCAGGAGTGGGAAGGTCGCGCCGGGTGGGGGGGATGGAGGAGGCTGTGCTGCTCACACCGTTGTGCTGGGAGTGCTCATCGCTGGCAGATTTTTCTTCTCACCTTTTCTTAGAGTTGCCTTCAGTGGGAAGCAGGTGCAAGTCCTGCCTTCCCTGTTGGATAAACCCTGGATAATATGGAGGAGAATCCCTGCAATAAATGCTTCGGCTCTGCTTAGTCAGCACAAGGCACTTTGGGGGATTTTAATGTGGATTTTAATGCTTTAGGGATTGGGATGCTGGGTTTTCTTTCTCTGATGAATATCACGAGTATGGTACAAATAACTGCAATTCCAGGAGTGCTTGGAGTGATTTCTGGTGCAGGTTTGGTGGGGAGAAGCAGGGAAGCTGTGCATGGAGCATGGATGTTATTCCAAGATTCCAGCTGGAATATGGGAGATGCTGAAACGCTGCCTGGGGAACAGCCTGGGCCCATGGCAATGCCTGTGCCACCCCTCTGTGCCCAGAAAGCACCCCCAGCACCAGGACACAGAGCTGCAGCTGGCTGGGAGGCAGCCAGGGCTCTGCTCTGGGTCCTGCCAAGCCACATTTTATGGAGCTTTTCATTTGTTTTATGGAGGATACCAACAGCTTTGTGTGTCCAAACCTGTTTGCTCACAGCGAGGAAGTGCCTGCAAAGGAAGCTCTTCCTCACTGCATAGATGGGGTTAAATCTGTGGAAAAAGCGCATTTCCCTTCTTATTTCTTATCTGCTGCAAGCATCTCACTCCATTTTTGCTTTTCCCCTCTGGAGCAGTGACTGGAGTGGTGCAACTCTGCTTCCTTTGATGAGATCTCAGGGAGATGCACTTGCACAAGACTTTGGTCCCATTTTCCACCAATACCTGTCATAGCTGTGACAATATTCACCTCCTCACGTTGCACACAACCCAACCTTCTACTTTCAGCTGCCTCAGAAATGACTCAGAGCAAAGCAAAGAAGTCTGAATAAAATAAGGGCTACAACTGAAAGTAGATCTTGTTTTAGAGCCCAGACATCTCAGTTATTTTGTTTATGTGTTTACACAACCTCCTGAACTTGGAAGCCTTCAAAGGATGTAGATGATGTCCCAGATCTCACAAGGAACTGAGGTTTGTCACCAGGAGCAAATGCAAAACCCCTCTGAGATATTCCTGGAACAGTTCTTTAAGAACTCTCATTTTTTAAACATTTGCAATTTAAACCTGGTGCTGGTCTCTAGTCCCAAATTTGAGGTTTTGGTTGGGAATAGTTCTGTTCAAAACCATGTTCCTAAATTATACTTACACGCAAAATGGAGGGAAAGGTTTCCCTTTCCCTGGGATTCAATTTGCCATTTTCCCATCTCCTCTGGCAGAGCTGCTCACCTGTTCTGCCCCAAGGTACAAATCCTGGCACAGGGGGAAGACCCAGAGCCCAAACCATGCCCAGCCCAGGAAAGCTGGAAAGGAAGGGATCTGTACCTAAACTGCAAAGAGCAGTTATGTAAGGAAACAACTGAGGAAATTTCAGGGGAGGGAAGAACAGGAAAATTGTTGAAAAATTAATTTAGCCTTGGAAGAAAATGGGACAGAGCTGCTCCGGGAATGCTGTTGGTACAGAGAAGCTGCATCTTCTTTCCCTGTGCCTGAGTAAGGATGGGATTGGGCACTGACAAATCAGCCAGGCTGCAAAGTCAGGGGCAGCTGAGTTATTCAGAGCTGTGCCTTTGCTGGGAGCAGCCTCCAGCCGTCAGGGGACAGGTAAGGCATGAAATCAGCCCCAGCTTCAGCTGCCTTCAGCTGCTGGGCTGGTATTGAATGGTCAGAAGCCTCTCTCCAAAGGAGACCCCTGTGGGTGCTGCAGAGCAACCTCTGCTTTCCTGAGGGTCAAAAATTCATGGATGTCATTTGAAAGGACTTTTCCACATGGCTGTAGGTCAGCATAAACTCCATCTGCACACTCAACTCAGCTGAAGGAGAAAATTCAGCAATTCTCTGCCTGTTGTCCTGTGCAGCTGGCAAGTCAGGCTGACAGGAACCCTCTGCTCCAGGCAGAGATGCAGCTGAATTCCAGCCCCACACCCCAGTTTGGGAGCCCAGAATCGCAGCAGGAGGAGCACACACACAGATCAGGGTCCAGGTAGAGACGAGGAAGTCGGCTCAGACTTTGTGCAGGTGTGGCACTGCCGCTCTGGGAGGGGTCTGAGGTTCCCAGGGGTAACAGGAAGTCTTCCTGGACAGGGAAAGCTCCTGGGCTTGGTGTGCACTACATAACACATGATAGAACCAAAATAGCACCTGTGTGCTGCCACTGAGGCCAGCAGGAAGGAAGCTGGGGTTAAAGATTAGGAAGATGCTGGAATTCACTCTCCTGAGCCAAGTCAGACAGAAACAGGGCTGAAAAGACCATTGCTCTTTCTGCCTTACCCCTTCCACTCCTGGAAGATTTTATTTCCAGCAAAGCCCACAGGCTCAGCCAAGCCATGCTCACCCACGTGCAGAACGGCTGAGTCATGTGCAGCACCAGCATTTCCCCAGCTCAGCCCCTCACCCTGGTGTTGCACAGGACATATGGAAGGGATTTACATTTCCTGGAGCTCTGCAATGGATGGCCAAGGGTGCTGAGGGAGAGAAACCAGGATTGCTTCACTCTGCCATGCACTCCAGAGTTCCAGGGGTGATTATTTATCCAAATCTGCCAGACAAGGTGCTTTTTGAGGGGCAGCCTTGTCTTTTAGCCTTACCCCTTCCACTCCTGGAAGATATATCTATTTTTTCCAGCAATCCCCACAGGCTCTGCTGTGCACTCCAGGATTCCAGGGAGGGTTATTTATTCAGATCTGCCAGTCAAGGTGGTTTTTGAGGTGCATTCTTGGAGCTGTGCTGGGATTGTTGCTGCTCTTCTCATTCCTGGGGTTTCCTCCCTGGGAGAACAAACTGGAGGCTAAATTTACAGATCCATGTGGGAGTACTGCAGGAACCTGAGGGGAAGGCAGATCTCCAGGCTGAGCTGCTGCTCCATGGACATGTTCCGTGCGGGATTGGAGCCACAGGGATGCAACAGAGCATGCTGAGGTGGCATTCCCAGGAAATTCTGGGATGTGGATTTCCCAGAGCAGGCTGAGGTGGTGTTCCCAGGAAATTCTGGGATTTGGATTTCCCAGAACAGGCTGAGGTGATGCTCCCAGGAAATTCTAGGATTTGGATTTCCCAGAACAGGCTGAGGTGATGCTCCCAGGAAATTCTGGGATTTGGATTTCCCAAAACAGGCTGAGGTGATGCTCCCAGGAAATTCTGGGATTTGCATTTCCTGGAACAGGCTGAAGCGGTATTCCCAGAAAAATGCTGGGATTTGGATTTTCCAGAACAGGCTGAAGTGGCATTTCCATCAAATTCTGGGATGTGGATTTCCTAGAACAGGGCTGAGGTGCTGTTCCCAGGAAATGCTGGGGTTTGGATTTCCCAAAACAGGCTGAGATGATGTTCCCAGGAAATTCTGGGAAGTGGAATTCCCTGGAATCTGCTGCCTCATTTCAATTTCTGCCCAACTGCTGCTCATTTCATCCCTTGTGCGCCGTGCTTGGTGCCCACTGAATAAAACAGGAATGGAAATGCCTGGGAATGGGAATGGGGATGCACAAAATCCCTGGGCTCATCCCAGGATTATGTCAGCATCAAGAGGGACAAAACTGAAGCCTTGGATAAATCAGGATATTCAGCAGGACAAACCCATGGAACACAGTGAAGTTACAAATGAGAACAGCTCCACATCCATAACTTGCAGATTGGATTTCTATTCCAATCCCAAGGAGGTGATTGCCCATTTAGCTTCTAATATCCAAAATTATTTACAGATCAGACAACTTGAAATTCAGTCTGGCACCTTGCCTGGCTGCCCCTGCCCACACGTGGGTGCTCAGGGCTGCTGGGACTGGAACCCCCTCAGGAGGAATTTTCTGGAAGCTCCAGCAGGAGAGGATTCCCTCAGGATGCTGCAAACCCCATCCACTCTTGCTGCTGGGCTATCCCAGCAATTATTCAGCAAACAATCACTTTTAGCCAATTCAATATTTGTATTTTGGGGATGGATTGATTGTTTGCTGCTTTTATTTCTCATCTCATCCCTATTTTCCATTTAAAGCAGCAGAGTCACCTGTTGAATGATCATGAGGCCATTTCCAGCTCCAGGCTTTCTTTTTGCCCACTCCAGATGAACTTTTCCTGAATATATATTGGAAACCCTTTTTCCCTGGATGTGTGACTTAACCAACCTCTCCTGCTGAGGGCATCAGGTGTTTTTTAGGCATTCTTTGGAAACCAGTCTCTCCCAGCTCCCCTGCAAGAATGTTTCTTTCCACAGGAATTTCCCAGCAGGAGCTGTCCGGCCATGGGTCAGAGCTGCAGATTGAAAATGTGACCAAAATTCCCCAAATCCCAGCTGCTCAAAGCAGAAATTATACATTAAAGGACCTACCACTGGCATCTTCTAACTCCCAACTAGCTCTGACTCCACAAAATAAGATCATTAATAATGAAATCTGGGAGACTAGGCATGCTCTGAAATGAAACCTTGATATTTGGATGATGATTTATCTTTTCAGCTGCCCTAATCAGAGACATGTATCAACAAGCAAGAAAATCAGGCAGCCACTTAAAACACTAAAAGCTGCTTTACAGGTTTCTCTTCTTGCATTTTTTTTTTCTCCTGGAGGTGCAAGTGCTGAAAATAATCTGAATATTGCTTAAGAGGAGCTGAATTCTCTTCATTTCACTCATAGCTGGCTGTAACAATCCCATGGCCTCTAAACAGGAAGGCATTTCCCCAGCACCTCTGGATGTTTCAATCCAAATTTGTAGACAAATGAATGTTGAGTTAAAATTGCATAAGAACAAATTATCTCCTGCTCTGGAATAGTGGGAACTGATGAGTGAATAACTCAGGGCCCTTTCAAGTGGGAATGCCAGCTGGAATAGAATAAAGCACAGACATGGAAGTGAAGCCTCTCTAGGATGAATCCTGTTTAAAATACAGATTTTTAGCCTCTGAAGTTTGCCTAGTAATCTGCTATTCCCTTTGATTGCTGCTACAATTAATTTGGGTGGTAAAGCTGCCACAGACCTCTGGAGGTGTGGGGTTTTGGGCTACTCCTGATTCCTCATAAGGGCCCAGAGGGATGCAAATTGTCCCTTCCCCAAGGGATCTGTGTGACAGTGCCACGGGGGAGCCTCATCTCCCGTTGCCTCAGCAGCTGCTTTCAAATGGCTTTTTTCCCCTCCTGTGTTTTCCTTTATAAATTATGCAGCTGGAGTTGTGTTATCCCTGCACAGCTCCCTGCTCTCAGGCTGCATGAAATGCTGAAGTGTGTCTGTGGTGAGGGCACAGACTGTAACTTGCTTTTGCCTTTTACTTATCCCAACCTCCAGCATTCATTAGGAGACCACAGAGCATGAAGGCAGCTCGTGTTCCTCCTGGAATTCCAGAGTGCCTGGGGATGGAATTACTGCCCTGCACTGGGAGCTGGGAGAGCCAGAGAAAGCCAGGCTGTGCTGGGGCTGCAGGGAAATGCAATCCCCAGGCTGGAAAAAAGGTGCCAAGGGCTTTGGTTAAATCCAAAGGGCTGCTCATCATTTTAACTGCCTCATCCTTTATTTATGCGGCCCTCCAAGTGCTGATGGTGAGGCTGCAGCCTGGAACATCAGCCTGGGGGATGTTTTCCCTGCCTGTGGCTGTCCTTAAGCAGCTCTGGATGGAGATGCACAGGGGTGTGAGCAGCTCTGGGTACCCAGACCCCCCCAGCAGTGTTCCAGCCTTGCAGCTTCTCCAGGCAGGGGTCGGGATCAGCAGGGATGTACCCACGGAAGGGATGAGTTTAACCAGCACAGCCCTAACCCCAGTGTAAACCCCATCATCCTGGGAGTGTGAGAGGGCTTTCCTCCTTCTCCTTCTCCTTCTCCTCCTCCTTCTCCTTCTCCTTCTCCTTCTCCTTCTCCTTCTCCTTCTCCTTCTCCTTCTCCTTCTCCTTCTCCTTCTCCTTCTCCTTCTCCTCCTCCTCCTTCTCCTCCTCCTCCTCCCCACTGTACAGGAAAGTGCTTCCCCCCCTCAGTGGACAACGCTGCTCTTTTTGCAGAAAGTCTGAACAGAGACACTTTTGGCTCCCAGGGAGTCCCACTTTGCCAGCTGGGCCACTTTCATTGAAGGCTCTGCAATATTTCCAAGGCTTTAAGGCCTCTCTCTCTGGAGTTCTGCCTTCCAATAAATGATCTGAAAGGAATCAGCTTCCATTCATGCCTGGCCAGAGAGCAGCAGTGCCTTTCTCCCCAGCCTGAACCCCTGCAAGAAAAGCTGGTCACAGAGACAGCCATTGCTACATTTAAAATGTTGATCTGTCCCCAAAAGTGTTGTGGAACTTTCTTGCTCTAGGAAATATGGGAAGATGGAAGTGAACGAAACACTTTGGGAGAATTAGTGAGGAAAACTTCCCTTTGGTAAATCCCACATCCCCCCAGAACAGAGCAGGAAGACACTGAATATTGGAATATTTTTGACATATAGCAGTGGCCCATCCTTATTTTAATCCCAGGCTGCAATTTCCCAGTGCTGCTTTAGGATCTGCTGCTCTGAGGGACAGCAAAGTTCTGCTGCCCCAAACTCACTGTGAACACCAGACTGCAGGGATGTGATGTCTCCAGGCCTCTTTGTTCTGGCATTTTAGGCAGCACAAGTGTAAAAGGAAATGGGACATTGGGAGGTTTCCCAGCAGGGAATCTGCTGAATTCCCTGTGGATGGATCTGCTTGGAATGTCCTTAAACCCCAAAATAACAGAATCCCTCTGTAAAGCCTTGGACACTTTCTGATCATTCTGTTTTCTCTAAATAGATGCTTTTAGCCTGCATTTAAAGATTGTTTCAAATGCCAAAATGCACATTTAACAATGAGCAGTGGAAGCAAACCCTATTTCCTGTTTCATTCTTGCTCAGCCACTCTCTTTCCCAAGTGGA
Source organism: Fringilla coelebs (assembly GCF_963513975.1). Taxonomy (NCBI): domain Eukaryota; kingdom Metazoa; phylum Chordata; class Aves; order Passeriformes; family Fringillidae; genus Fringilla; species Fringilla coelebs. Next base: position 23,748,690 of record NC_140036.1, read on the forward strand.
GCTGGGAACAATGAATGCATAAAAGCATTACCCAAGAGGAAAATCTTTCCTAGACTTGTAATTTCCATTAAATATTCTTTTAATCTGTAAAGTTTTTCATTTCTTTGGAATGAGCTGCAAAAAAAAAATCCTTCTGCAATCAGAGATTACTTTTTTCTCCCTCTGTCTTTCATAACTTCGCTTTTCTTTATTCCCAGCAATTGCAGAGCCATAAAAACGATTATCAAAAGTAAGTGGAGGAGTTCTTACAGGGCAGTTGTTTTAATCTTATCTTTATTCCGGAGCATGCATGGAACTTATGGAACATTTGTGGAATTTATGGAACATTCATGGAATTTATGGAACATTTCTGGAAGCTGGCCCAAAGCCTTTCTTTTTAAGTGGCTATTTCCCTGATTTCCACGAGGAACAGGATAGGAAAACACACTTGGAATGTGGGAAGTGATAGATTCACAGGAAGGTTTGGGTTGGAAGGGAGTTTAATCATCCAGTCCCACACCTGCCATGGGCAGGGAAACCTTCCACTGTCCCAGCTCGCTTCAACCTGGCCTTGGACACTTCCAGGGATGGATCAGCCCCAGCTTTTCTGGGAATGCCCAACTGATGCAGCTCCAATAACTGAGCAGCAGCTGCAGAACCCATCCATCCCCTTTGGCCAGGGGAGCTGGTGGCACCAACACCTCAGAGAACGAGTTTGTGCAGTGCTTCCACAGGACACCCCTCTGTAATCCCAATTTCCCTGTCATTCCAGGCGCTCTCCAACCCCCCTGGAGCTGAAGATGGACGTGAAGAGGGTGAAGGACTACCTGTACTGGCTGTACTACCAGTACCAGCTGGTGACGTGCAGCTATGTGCTGGAGCCCTGGGAGCAGTCCATGTTCCACACCATCACGGTGACCGTGCTGGCCATGGTGGTGTACACCGCCTACGTCTTCGTGCCCATCCACGTCCGCCTGGCCCTGCAGTTCTTCTCCCAGATCTTCGGGGCCCAGCCCGAGGGCGCCGTGCTGAACTGAGCCGGGCCCAGCAGGGCCCAGCAGCTCTGGCAGCTCTGGGAAATGGGGCACAAATGGTTCCTGCTGAGGTTTGGCTCTTGGGAAAGCCCTGCTTGCTTCAGCTCCGGGGCTGGAGAGCAGAGCGAGGCACCGGGCGCGGCCCCTCTTCCATGAACACTCTGGGAATGGCACAGGATCCACACAGCTCCCACCTCCTGCAGCAAACCCCACCTCCTATTGCATCCTCGCTCAGCCATTCTCCTTCCCAGTGCTGCTTTAGGATCTGCTGCTCTGAGGGACAGCAAAGTTCTGCTGCCCCAAACTCACTGTGAACACCAGACTGCAGGGATGTGATGTGTCCAGGCCTCTTTGTTCTGGCATTTTAGACAGCACAAGTGTAGAAGAAAATGGGACATTGGGAGGTTTTCCAGCAGGGAATCTGCTGAATTCCCTGTGGATGGATCTGCTTGGAATGTCCTTAAATCCCAAAATAACAGAATCCCTCTGTAAAGCCTTGGATGCTTTCTGACCATTCTGTTTTCTCTAAATAGATGCTTTTAGCCTGCATTTAAAGATTGTTTCAAATGCCAAAATGCACATTTAGCAATGAGCAGTGGAAGCAAACCCTATTTCCTGTTTCATTCTTGCTCAGCCATTCTTTTTCCCAAGTGGAGCCAGGAGCAATGAATGCATAAAGGCATTACCCAAGAGGAAAATCTTTCCTAGATTCGTAATTTCCATTAATTATTCTTTTAATCTGCAACATTTTTCATTTTTTTGGAAATGAGCTGCATCCAACTGCTCTGGCAGAGGCTGTTTTGGTGGCTCCTCACATCCAAAGTTCTACCAACACAGTGCAGGGGCCAGGTTAGAGGAGGTAAAGAATGAGGATATCCAGAATATCCAGGATATCCAGGATATCCAGGATTGGAGTGCTCATGTCTGGCTGGTTGGTGACTTCCAGGCTTCAATGGATGGGAGAGGAACTTGGAAGAGAAAGCAACAGGAGGATGAACTCAAATCCTGCTTTTTTCCCATGTCTGACTTCAGATGGTCTAAAATATTTTCTTTTTGGAAAAAAATTCTCCACCTCATCTTGCAGCTTAGGGAGGAAGACAGGAAGAAGCAGCCCTGCTCTGTCTCAGTGCCCTCCTGCCTTCTGTGATGAAAATCAAAATCTTTTCTTGCTGCTCCCACACACCAAGGTAGCAAAGTGCAAATCAGCACCAGGGGAAGAGGATCCAGAGTGGAAATAATATCTTCATACCTGCAGGGAAGGCTTAAAGAGATTTCCTTTACAAAGAAGAAATTAGATTTATTACCATTGCCTGTGGGGAGGTTTTGGAACAATGGGAGGCTTGTTTGGTTTTCACTCTACACAAATCAAACGTGGGTGCCAAATCATAAATTACAGCTGCACTCTGCACGTCTCTACCAGCTGATGCTCCTGTTAGTAGAAGTGAGAGGTGCAAAATGTAAATAGCTTTCAAATGATGTTTGCACAGTTCTAGATTAAAAGGAAAAACCCTCTTAACTCCTTTCTCAAGCTGCAGTGAGCTCCTGCATGCTTCAGAGCACAGATTGGTTTGGAAACGAAGACATGTGGTGAAGGTTGCCCAGATCTGAACATGTGTATGCAGTTTTTTCAGCCAAAAAAAATAAAATTTTATTCTTCACAAATGACCTCTGGCTGCATGACTCAGCTCTTCTGTGTTTTCCACTCATTCATAAATATTCTGGATGTGTGTGGGCCAGGCTGGCACTGTGGCAGAAGGATTATTTTGTGGTGAATGTTTTGGGGAGAGGTTTGAAAATCCTTTAAATGGATCTGGGGTGAACTCCAGCCCAAGAACTCTCCTGTTTCTGGAGGGAAAAGACCTTCTGATCTGCTTCAAATTAAGGCATTATCAAATACCTGAGTGTGCTGAGGGCTCAGCTGAGAGCTTTGGGCTCCAACAGGAGCTGTCCTGACAGTTTATCACAGTTGGGAACCTGCAAACACAAGGTGCCAAGCTGTAATCACACCTCAAGGAGATGAAAAATGCCAAAACCCGTGACAATTCCTCTTGAAAGTGTCTGTAAAATAGACTAAAAGTTATAATCCCAACGTTGGAGGTGAAAAGTGAGAATATTTACTTAGCAAGTTGGTATAAATTCTGTCTCCAAGTGGGTTTAAGTTCTATCTCCAAAGATTCTGAAAATATGATGGTGTGAGTGCCAGGGCTCCTCCTCATCAGTCCTGTTCCCACTGATCTTTAATTCCTTCAAAAGTGGATTTCTTCCCCATGCCATCCAACTCAACTTTCAGAGCACAGGGAACAGTTTTTGTCCAGGAATGCGAAGGTTGGAGCTCCTATCTGCAGGAGCACACACCCGATGGAATATTGCTCTTTAAACATTTCATTTGGCAAACAGAACGGGGAGAGGACTTTGTTCAGGATTTCCATTGCCCTCCCATGGTGGGATCCATGCAAAGCACTTTCCTTCCTTATTGTGCCTGCTCCCTGTGTTTGGCTTTGGGAGGTGCTGGGAGCGGCAGGGAAAGAGCAGCAGGTGCTTTTTGGGAGGGTCCCTGCAGTTATAACCAAGTAAAAACTCATTTTTTATGTGAATTCTTCACCTTCTTTACTAAATTTTAAAGGGTTTTGGCAAGAAGCATTTACTAGGAAGGAAAGAAGCTGCTGAAAACAATCTCTGCTAAAAAACCTTCTGAGATTTCCTCAGCCCTTTTCACTTCTCCTTGCGTGCAGAAAAGCTGGAATAACCCTCCCTACGTAATATTCCGAATCACTGGGTTCCAGCAGGAGACTTCAAAGCATTTCTGGCACCCAGCAGGGAACAGAAGCATTTTTTTTCCCCAGCTGAAAGAGAGAGGAGGTGAGATAACACTTTTGACAGCTTGAGACCACACCACAGCTTAGGAAACTCTTCCAGCTCTGAAATCCTTTTCCCTGGGAAAAAAAAAAACATTCCTGGACAATGGGAAGAAGTTTCTATGGGATCCCAGTTGCACACTAAGGTGGGAGGGTGGAATTTTGGAGCTCCCAGTAACACCAGTATGCCCAGTGCGTGGGTGACAGCTCTCTTGTGAGGGTTATGATGTCAGGAGTCTCTTTTCTCCTGCTTCGTTATAGTTCCATGTTAATTGTAGTTAATTGCTTCACTGGGCTAATTGTAGCACAGCAGCTGGAAGTGTTCACACCAAAAATAATCCAAATAAAAGGAGCAAACAGAACCAATAATCCAGCAGTGGAAAAAGGAACAAAAGCAGAACAGATGATCCAACTCCAGCTGCATTGACCCTGAAAGTACAAATGCCCCATTAATTTAAGGAATGAGAAATGTTGGGGCTCAGCTGGCCAGCACCATACACCTCTTGTTTAAAACTCATTTTCTTAATTTCATCACATCAGAATTCTCATTTATCCTGCCATAAAGGTTTCCTGGCCAATTTCATGGATCACCTCCCAGATCCATTACTGAGGGCCACAACACACCAGACCATGAACCTCCAGAGCCTTTTCCCGAGGCCCCTGCGGGCAGCTTTTACCCAAAACTATCAAAAACAGCTTCCCAAGGACCTTTTCCTTCGTGCAGCTCCCCAGGGAACACAGGGATCAGGATCACCACCAGCGCCCCTGCATCTCTGAGTGTCCAATTGACTCAGAATTCCAGGGAAAATTCCTGTGCTTATGGAATTTTGAACTCTCAAACAAGCTGGTGTTTTGGTGGTTTTGTTTTGGGGGTTTTTTTGGTTGGTTTTTGTTGTTTTGTTTTGTTTTTTGGTCTTTTTTTCTAAGGTTTTCTCATCATTTTGATTCAGCCAACATCTAAAATTCTTACTTTGGATGCTCCAGTCCTAAATTTAATTCCCTGATTATTTGGAAGTTAGGGAAAAAATGCACACAACTACTTAAGCCATGGTAAAAGAAGCCCAGCAGGTGTGGGAGAGTCAGCAGAACCACACAAACAGCAAATTACAGTCATGCAGCACCAGTGAGAGCCAAAATTGGGACAACTCTCCCAGATGAATTGCTGCACCCCAGGGCACAGACGTGGACAAGTGGCCACGTGCCAGGCTGAGCACTGAAATTAAAGCAGAACAGGCAGATTTGCAAATGAAACATCACAGAACGTGGAATAATTAACTTTCTCTCAGTCACACACAATGATCAATATTCATGCAGCAAAAGCAGCCCTGTCCTCTAACCCCTACCCAAATAATTCCAGTTATTTTTCCCTCAAACACCAAACAACAGCTGAATATCCTGAAATCTTTCCACAAACTGAAAACCTGGGAGGTCAGGAGCAAAGCTGGACTCAAAGTGCAGATTCTCAGATCAACATCAAACCACCCAAAGCAGCCCTGCTGCAAACTTGTAGTCAAGGGAATCAAGGAGCTGAAACTAATGAAATGTTTAAGGAAAAAAAATCTCAGGAAATTGAGAATTCAGGGTTTGTGAGCTGACAAAGAAGGTCTGATGCCTCCTGAGGTGCTCCAAAGGCTGGATCTGGGCTTGTCCCACGACTCCACCAGGAACAGATAAAAGGAAATGGGCTCTTCTTGCCTCTGTCCTCACACCCAGCAAGGAAAACCCAGCCTGCACCAAACAAAGCCCCTTGCTTCAGCAACTTTGTCCTTCATATTCCTTCCAATAAGCAATCTTTTGTCTGAATTGGAGGAGCCCAAATCCTGAGAATATCTCCAGGCAACTTCCATGGGAACTCCCTGGCTGGAAGGCTCTGATTCACAGGCGGAGGTCAGAATTAACTCCGAGAATTCCCACTTGTCATCATCCCTGCCTGCTCCACCCTCATTTCAGCAGTTGCTCCATCAGGACAGGTAAGAGCTGATAAACTCTGCTGATCCTGGGGTTTCAGGACAGACAGGACAACCAAGGCCTCCTTTTTATTGGAATAAGGAGGTCCAAGCTCAAAATAGGCTATGGAAATTGTTTTATGTGGCCTGATGTAAGTTACAGCCCTCCTCAATTACCAACAGGCATTAGTCTGGGTTTGAAAGTGAAATTAAAACCATGCACCCTCTGCCTCAAAATAAGAATCTCAGTGCTGGAATTTGATCAGGCAAGAGGAAAAAGTCAGGAAACAGGTCGAAGAGGAGAGAGGAAATATCCACATGACAGAAAATAGGCTAAATCTGGTAAATCCATATTAAAAAATCAAAAAAACAGATTCTGCTTTTTTTACAATGACTGAGCAAAGAGAGAGGAAATGAAGGTAAATTGTGGGTCAGAAATAGATCCACTGGCAGCCAGGGTGCTGTTCCCGTTATTTTCTCTGGCAGCTCCTATCTTTGCTTTGTTATCATGGAGTAAATCAGAAATATCTCTTTATTTCAAGGTCATACTCAAGGATGAGTTACACTCTGTGAATTTTTTGGAGCTTTAGGTACTTTTTTAAAAAAGAACAGGGGAAGAAAGTGCAGATAAAATGTTCATCATGGGCAATTTGACACAAAACAAGTGAAGCCAGGCTCAGGATAAAGCACCTGGCATGGAAAGGGCTGGGATGGGATTGCAGCACCCTAATTAAAGATGGGGAGCAACAGCCTCACCCATGGGGCTGGCAGAGGAAAGGGCTTCCAGCAGCTCCTTGCATTTCCCACAGCCACAAATTGCACAAGAGAGAAGCCTCACTGAGGCAGTAATTATCTGCCAAATGCACAGAGATTGAGTGATTTATGAAGGAACAGCTCCAAAAAAGATGCTGCAAACTAATTCGGCACATCCAGCTCTGGACATGACGGTGCCTTGATCAGGGGAATTTTGGGACACGTCTGGAATTTCACTCCAGGTAAATAATACATCCCAAGAAGTTTTCTCCACACATTTTTGATTTCTCTTTTCAATATTTCTCCCCACATGGGATTTAAAGGTGAAATCAAGTGGAATCAGACTGGTACTGAGGTGTGGGTACCTACACCCAGCAGTCCGTGCTGCCTCAGGCTTGGTGTGGAGACCATAAAAAAATTCCAAGTGCTTCCAGTGCCCAAACCTTTCACAGCTGACTACAGGTGCCCAATGTGCCATCCAATAATCTGACGTAATTGGTATCCAAATTTTGGCTAATTTTGATGTCTAAAAGCTCTTCCTTATCACAGATGTATTTTAGTGGCACCAAAATACCTCAGAGCCTGACAACCAGGTCAGCATCAGAACTGGATTTTGGGCAGAAATCCTCCCCTGGGAGGGTGGCAGGCCCTGGCACAGGGTGCCCAGAGGAAGGGTGGCTGATCCATCCCTGGCAGTGCCCAAGGCCAGGCTGGACAGGGCTTGGATCAGCCTGGGACAGTGGAAGGTGTCCCCATGGCAGGGGTGGCACTGGATGGTCCCTTCCAACCCAAACCATTCCTCTCCAATCCCCTTCACCCATGCCAGGACTTGGCACTGAAACAGCCCCTTGCAGCACCCTGGCTCCATGGCCTCTTTTCCCCAAGAAATCCTCAGCTGCCAAACGAGCATCACTGGGATCATCTTTCATATAAATGCAGCTACTCCTAAATAAATAATGAGCTGCAGCACCGGGATCAGCTGGGGAAGTTTCCACTCCCTTGGCCACGCAGCGAGCCCTGGTTTTGCAATGCTCAGGCTGAGCAGCACCTGCACAAGCACCTTTTCCCAGGGATGTGTCAGCACTCCGTGTCGTGCCTGTGCCAGCAGGTGGGAGCGGTGGGAAAGGATCCATCCCACGACAATTGCGACATCTCCCCCCGCCGGGAGTTTATCTCGCTGGGTAATTGTAACACGCAAATGCCATCAGAGAGGACTGGAGCAAGCAAAAAGAAACAATGAATAGTTATGAAGAAGGAGCTAATTGTCATTTCATTTAGCAAATTTCATTTATTTCAGCACATCTTAGGTTGACACTGGGAAGATGCTTAATGCTAAAATGTCCCAGTGGTCTGATGAAGCCCTGGGTGGACAGAGAGTCCCTGTCCTAGTCCCACTCCTCCTCCTTTTTCCATGTGTTCCTTCCCTGACTGTTTAAGCAATCTTCATTCACTGAACTGTATTTTTGGCATTTTCCCTGGTTTTGTCTCCCGCCAGACAGAGTGAGGCAAGGAAATTCACAAAAGTGAATCTGGAAATGTCAGCTCTCTCCATAATTTTTATGTGCAGCTTCTGAGCAGGAATAATGTGCAAAATATTTTCACCTGCATATCGCTCTTCTCATGCTCTCTCGTCAGAGAACTCAGAGTGAAAAATAAACTCATTTTCCTGATCACAGAATTACAGAATCATTGAGGTTGGAAAAGATCTCCAAGATCATCAAGTCCAACCTTTGACCCACTAAACCATATCCCAAAGTGCTGTTTGAACACTTCCAGGGATGTGACTCCACCACGACCCTGGTCAGTCCATTCCAATGCTTAACCACTCCTTCAGTGAAGGACTTCTTTCTGATATGCAACTTGAACCTCTCCTGATGTCCACACTTGTCCTCTCCCAGCAGCTCTCAGCTCACCCCACCTCTCACCAGGATTCCTTTCATGGGATGAGATGTTTTAGCTGGCACATGGAAGATCACCAAAGGCAAGTGGAAAGCAAACAGCTCCTGTACAATCATCCTCAGATCCCTCTTGTGTTCTGATGAGCAAATATTTACCTTGTGAAAACAATTTTTTCCTAGTCTGAGGTTCATGCCTAGTGCAGCCTGGTAACAAGCACGCCAGGACTAAAGCAACACCCCCTGGCTCCTGTCCATGCTTTGCCTTAAAGTGAAACCTTGGCCGTGGCTGTCCGTGGTTATCAAGGAAGGGTAAGCCATGATGGTTGAGTTATCACAATTTCACAGAATCACTGAATCCCAGAATGGTTCGGGTTGGAAGGCAAATTAGATCCCATCCCATCCTGCCCCCTGCCATGGGCAGGGACACCTTCCACTGTCCCAGGCTGCTCCAAGTCCCAGTGTCCAGCCTGGCCTTGGACACTCCCAGGGATCCGGGGGCAGCCACAGCTGCTCTGGGCACCCTGTGCCAGGGCCTCACAGGGAACAATTTCTCTCTCATATCTAATCTAAATCCACTTTCATTAATCTGGGATGTCTCCTTGTTTGAGCAGTTCAATACAGTTTGGGTTATTTTGGTTTATAAAGGCTATAAAGAAAAATCCCACTGCTTGTAAGCCCATGACAGGCACAACAGGAGTTTTCAAAAGGCTCCAGGGATTTAGGAAGCAGAGGGTGCTGTTTGTTCCTGACTGCACAAAGCCAGCAGCTCTGCCTCTGAGAATCCAGCTATTCCCAGCTGCCTCAGCAGGGCTGGGAGTTATCCCCCTCTCTGACACAGGGCAGCACTTCCAGAGGTATCCCTGAACTGCATCCAACGTGTTTGACGTGCAAGTTTCACACACACACATGAAAAGAAAGCCAACCCACGTGTATTTGTGCTGTGACAACGCTCATTAAAGCTGGTGATGCAACACAGTTTCACCTCCATCAGCTGGGAGTGGAATGTCACAATATCCCCATCCCTGTCACAAAGCTATTTTAAAGGAGCTCTTCTGGCTCCTTTTGTTCCTGCCTGGAAGTTCAGCAGTGATAATGCTCGTGGCTCGCACTGTAAATTGGATTGCTAATTGGATTCCTCACAAGAACTGAAGAAATAAGCAAGAACTGGAAAATAACTGGAGCATTATCCCAGTAAATGTAGTGCAGGTGAAGGCACACAAGCAGCCCTTCAAGTGCCGTGCCCCGGGGGAATCAGGGAATGTTATTCCTCCCGTTCAGACCACAGGACACACTGAAGCAGCAGCCCTTGCTGAAAATTACCACTTTGCAACTTCCCAGTTGCAGTCCATGAAAAGCAAGGAGAGCCCTGCTTTCCAAAGGAATAGACCACTTGGAGATGTCTGATTACAAACTGGGAGCTGGATCCTGGCTTGGAATAAACCTGGGACTTGCCACCCCACACACAGGCCAGGCACAATCTGTTCCTGCCCAAGAATGTCTCCGGTGGCACTGGGAGCTGAAACAGCTCCTGTAAAAAGAACTGCCTTTCATTCCCCTCTCTGAATCCTGGTGACTCCTCTGTTAATTCCCCTCTCTGAATCCTGACAATTCTTCTGCTGTCAGAATGGAAACTGCTCCATTCCTCTAAATCATGGTTTCCTGCACTAGGAAGAGGAGCAAAATTGTCAGGAATGTGTGAATGCTTGTGAGAAATACATTTGTAAAAAATTCTAGAATAGATTTGTAAAGAAATACCGACTAGGTGTCTCCAGGAACCTCCTCAAAACTAAACTGGGCATCAGTAAAGATCAGAAAGGTGTTTCAGTGTTTTTGCACAGCCCTTCCCATGCTTCCATCTGGATGCTGTTACTGAACTCCTGCAGCTGAATGAGGATGTTTTTATTGTTTGTTATGTGGAGGCGCTGCACACACTGCTCTGAATCCCCAATTTATAATGGGGTGAATAGGGAAAAGTAAATGGAAAACAGTTTGGTTCTGTTGTTGAATTCCTGGAGTTTTATACTGAAATGAGCATGGGTAATGAAAACAGCAGCCCAGAACAAACCTTCCTTGGGAAGCTCAGAGCAGCTCCTCAGGAGGAGAGGTCCAGGAGCTCCTCGGGCACCTCCTTTCCTGGATCCAGTGAATGTGAGGGAATAGTGACCTCAGGTGTCTGTTCAATTAATCACAGGGATATTCCCATGAATTTACCATTCTACTGGACATTCCTACTGAAAATGAAGCTGCTGGGAGCTGCTGTCACCGGCACAAAGTCTCCTGGGTTTTCTGGCCTTGGCACTTGAGTTTTTCCAAAAACACCTACAAGGACTTTCTTCAGGGCCCAGCCACCTGCAAAAAAAGCCTGAGAACAAACCTGTATTGAAACCTGGTTTCAAATAGTGTGAATTTTTTAACATATATTTAAATGTCCTTGCCTATTGCACAGACCCCTTAAATGCTGTGAAAGAATATGGCAGTAGAGGCAGAAAACCCGATATAAAATCAATATAACATTTAATACTCACTGAAAAACACGTAAGAAATCCGTACAAACTGATATGGCTTTCACGAGGGGTGAGATTCAGGCTGCTTTGCTTTTTACCTCATTTTGTGCAAAAATATAAAATCCTTCAGAAGTGGCTGTTACACAGTTTAAAACACAAATTTTCCACAGAAGCCAGAGGACAACCAGAGCTCTGAGGCAACACAAGGTACCTTGATGACTACAAAGAAGCCAGTTTTGATATTCACTGAGGCTCTGCCTTGAGCTGAGGTGGGATTTGGTGTATTAGCACCAAAATTAGGAGTAGAAAATAAAATAAATCTGCAACTGAATTTTTTCCAGCATTATCAGGATCTAGTTCTCCTCCTGGTGACTGCAAAGATGTGACTTCCACAAAGGACAGGCTTTGTCCTACCCCTCTCCCAACGCCACTCTCCAAATGCCAGCCTGAAATGTTTTATTTCCTAAATCAAAGATCGAGTGATTCATCAGGGCTTCAAAGTTAAAACTATGTAACACCCACTGTGCAGCAGAGGTTCTGAAACAAAACTTCAGAGCAGGGAAACATTTTGGTTTTTTATTGTGCTTTTTCCTTTCATTGCTTCAGTAATATGGTCCACAGAGAGTCTCCAGAATGGTCTGAAAGAAACTTAATTTCAAAGGAGCAGAAGTGAGAAACAGTGTGAACACAAGCAGCACACCAAAGAAAAATGTGCTAAAGAATTAAAAACACGGCAGACAGCTCGACAGGCTGTGATTTTCAGTCCTTGAGTGAAAGAACTCTTCATTTCCATCAAGATGTTACCACATTAAATAAATCCCACACAACGTGTTGATGCAATTCAGCTTTATTTTTCTTCAGCACAACTGCGGGAAACAAATGCTGTGTCACAGAATCATCAAGTGACAGAATGCTCCGGGTTGGAAATGACCTTAAAGGTCGTTTAATTCTGACCCCTGCCAAGGCGGTTCCTCCTTTCCATAGGTACATCACAAATGGAATATAAACCGAAAGGACAGTACAGGCTTCTCCTTGTCAATCAAAATATAATTTAATTCCTAATGAATGAATTGCAACAGCGTACGTCCCTCACGGTTCCCGCCCGCTCAATGGCTCCCTCACGCCTCACTCAGGGCTCCTCCATGGCTCCCTCACGGTTCCCTCCCGCTTCTCCGTGGCGCCTCCATCACGGCCCCCTCACGGTTCTCTCACAGCTCCCGCCCGTCTCTCCACGGCCCCGTGACAGCCCTTTCCACGTTCCCTCACAGTTCCGCCATGATCCCCTCACGGCTCCCTCACCGCTTCCCCCGCCTCTCCATGGCCCCTCACGGCCCCTTCCGCGCTCCCTCAGGGCTCCCCCACGGCCCCCTCACGATTCCCGCCTGCCTCTCCATGGCTCCCTGCCGGCCCTTTCCGCCTTCCCTCACGGTTCCCGCCTGCCTCTCCATGGCTCCCTCCCGGCCCTTTCCTCATTCCCTCACGGTTCCAGCTTGCCTCTCCATGGTTCCCTCCCGGCCCTTTCCGCCTTCCCTCACAGTTCCAGCCTGCCTCTCCATGGCTCCCTCCCGGCCCTTTCCGCCTTCCCTCACAGTTCCAGCCTGCTTCTCCATGGCTCCCTCCCGGCTCTTTCCTCATTCCCTCACAGTTCCAGCCTGCTTCTCCATGGCTCCCTCCCGGCTCTTTCCTCGTTCCCTCATTCCTTCACGGTTCCCGCCTGCCTCTCCATGGCTCCCTCATGGCCCCGCTCCCTCGTGGTTCCCGTCTGCCTCTCCGTGTCCCCTCGCTCCACCCTCCCCGGGGCCGGGCAGTGCTCGCCCCGCCGTCTCCTCCCCTTCCTCTGCCGGCCGGAAAGCGCCGCGTGTTCCGCAGCCATGGAGTACCTGCCGGCGCCCGCGGCCCCGGCGCAGGGACACATGTGAGCGGTGGCGGGGGGGACCGGGCTTCCCGGTGCCTGTGACCATGACCGTGACTAACTGTGCTTCTCTCTGTCCCTGTGTCGCAGCCTGTGCTGCCAGTGCGGCGTCCCCATCCCGCCCAACCCGGCCAACATGTGCGTGGGCTGCCTGCGGGCCCAGGTGGACATCACCGAGGGCATCCCCAAGCAGGGCACGGTGCACTTCTGCAAGCAGTGCGAGAGGTGAGGAGCCGCGAAATCGCTGGGGATGGCAGCAAAATGCACTTGGAATGCGCTTAGAATATATTAGTCTCGGGGTTTAGGGAGGCAAAAGCGCACAGGTTTGGTGAGGAGGAGCTGGGGGGGCTCAGCCTGGAGGAAAGGAGGCTCAGGGGGAACCTCTGGCTCTGCACAGCCAGGGAAGGGTTAGTTTGGATATTGGGAAAAATCCTTCGTGGAAAGGGATGTCCAGCCTGGCATAGCTGCCCAGGGCATTGGTGATATCCCCATCCCTGGAGGGGTTTAAAAGCCCCGTGGAGATGGCATTTGGGAATGTGGTTTATTGGTGGCTTTGGCAGTGCTGGGGGAATGAACTCAGCCACCTTAGCCACTTTGCCGTGATTTTCTATGATTCTGAAAGTTGTAGCTGCATTGGTGTTACTAAACTGAAAGCTTTGGAAGTAGCTGCTCGTCCTTGCAGTGATTTAAGGTGCTCAAGCAGCTTTCACGTGCTGTAAAATGCTCCCTGCATCCCAGGTACCTCCAGCCTCCAGGAACCTGGATCCAGTGTGCGCTGGAATCAAGAGAGCTCCTGGCTTTGTGTCTGAAGAAAATCAAAGCTTCCCTGAGCAAGGTGAGAAGCTGATCCTGCTGGGATTTCACAGCCTGGTCGTAATTGTTACTGCAGAGATGGGAGCTGAGCAGAATGAACTGAGTGACATGTGTGTTTTTAGTGTACCTCAATTCAGAGTTTTTTGTACATTTCAGAAATTATGTATGCAATATTTGTTCTCACTGGTTTATGATGCTATGAAAAAGGGTTACAGAGGTCTGTATATAGATTAACTCAAATTCATATGTTTCAGTTGAATAAAGCATCCCTTAGGTTCAGAATATTATTAGAGGGAAGGACCTGAGACTGAGCATCTTGATTTTATGTCAATCGTCCTCCATGTTCTAGCTAAGCACTTTTAATTGGATTTGGGATATTAATATATATATATTTAATTAAGATTATTCACTTTTTCACTATAGACTGTGTTTGTGGAGTTAGACTTGGTTTTACTGAGCCCTTGTGCTTCCCCACGAGCAGGTCCGGCTGATTGATGCAGGATTCATTTGGACAGAACCACATTCCAAGAGGATCAAGCTCAAATTGACTGTTCAGAAAGAGGTACCTGGAGCATAACTTTCTCCCTGTGGCTTTTAAAAAGCTTTTATGGCAAACAACAGGATTTTTTTAAATTATTATTTTTCTTATTATTAGATTTCATCCTGCCTAAGTTTTGTCACTAAAGTGCCATTCATCAGAATGAAGAAAGTTATTGTCTATTGCAGTAAAGATGGGGAAATACTGCAGTTATTTGTGCCCCAAACAGAGCTTAAACCTTGAACACTTTTGTTTTGCAGGTGATAAATGGGGCAGTTCTGCAGCAGGTGTTTGTGGTGGAGTACGTTGTTCAGTCTCAGATGTGTGAAGACTGTCACAGGATTGAAGCCAAGGATTTCTGGAAAGCTGTGGTGCAAGTCAGGCAGAAGGTAGAGGCAAACTGAATTTTTACTTGGTCCTGGCAGAACAATCAGGCAAAGAATCAGGTGGTTTTCTGGGTTTGTCAGACAAAAATGTACTCATACTTAGCCACAGGGATATGGTTTGTGTTCAAGGTTGTTGAATTTTTTCTAACTCAGTTTAGAAAAACTTTCTGCTGTCCAGTATTAACATTCTTTAAAGTGATGCTGGCAGGAGGATCTTGTGTGGATAACTAAATACCCTCCTGTACTTTAAGGCACTTTGGAAACAGTGGGACAAATATTTAATTCTTCTTTAAAGGAAATAGATCTCTCTAGCAACCAGTTACCCAAAAATGAGAAATGGAAGCTTTAAATATTTTGGTATAAGTAGGGACTCTGAAATCTTTTCTTTTACTTGAATGTTCTTTCTCTAAGTGATCTCTTCATATAAATGTTTATTCTTCAGAGATCCTGCTTTGTACTTAATGCTTCTTAAATAACCTTCAGGCTTTTGTATTTGTTTGGCTTTAGACTGTGCACAAGAAGACTTTTTACTATTTGGAGCAGCTGATTTTGAAGCACAGGCTCCATCAAAACACACTAAGGATCAAAGAAATCCACGGTGAGTGGCTCTGGAGACAGAATGACCTGGATTTGTGATGGATGTTTTCACGTGGGGGTGCTGGGAGCTGTGTAGAGAAAAGCTTATGAATTATATTTGATAAAATAGAATAGAAATTTATTTGTTTCCTTGCTTTTCAGATGGCCTGGATTTTTATTACTCTTCCAAGCAACATGCCCAGAAGATGGTGGACTTCCTTCAGTGTACAGTTCCATCCAGGTACAGCTCCCCTGTCCATTGCCTTGAGCACTCAGAACTCTGGGGAACTATCTTAAATCCTTCATTTTAAAAGAATTTTGTAAGTGCAAGTGTAAGGAATCTGTATTTAATCAAAACAGACAAAATCCCTTCTACAAAAGTCCCATGTTTTCCACTTAGCCATGGTAAAATTAACCTCTGTTTCCTTAATATTTCTATTTGTGACACAGACACTTTGTTCCAAGGATCTCCCGTTCCAGGTGATGTCTCTTGTTTCCTGAAAACTTTATTTTTGTGTTTTACAGATCCAAGTCATCCCAACGTTTGATCTCCCACGACATTCACAGCAATGTCTACAACTACAAAAGCACTTTCTCTGTGGAAATTGTTCCCATATGCAAGGTAGCTTCCTCTGCTCCACCTTTAGGGTGTTGTTGGGATTTGGAGATTGTAGGGTTTGGGGGGTAGGGAGGGATCCACACAGGAAATGCAGAAGTTACCAGGGCTATAAAAATAAAAACACAGAGTTTAAAATTTTATTTCAGAAGAATTGGTTGAAAATGGAGGAGATGGGAATGTCAATGGATTGTGTTGGTTTGCAGGACAATGTTGTATGTCTGTCACCCAAGCTGGCCCAGAGTCTGGGGAACATGAGCCAGATCTGTGTGTGCATCAGAGTGACCAGCACCATCCACCTCATCGACCCCAGAACTCTGCAGAGTGAGTGTGGGCTTTTCCCCAGCCCCTGATTGTTCTGCTGGCACAATTACTGTGGGTTTGTTTCCACAAAATCTTGGAATTTTGGACCTTACCATTGTTAAATTTATCTGTACAGTAGAAATTTTCTAGTGAGCTGAGAGTTCTCCAAGCTTGATTCCCATGGGATCCTGGGCAGAATGTGCAGGCTCAGTTTGAGCTCCTGGGTGTTCTGTGTCAGCTTTATTCCCCTACAATTGCATGGCTTCTGGATTCAATTTTCAGCCACTTCAGTACCAGAAATCCTGTGCTTTGCTTGGTGTGTGCTGGTGAGCTTGGGCAGCAGAATCCCTCTAAAAGGATGGATCCAGGGAAGAATTCCTTTGAGTAAAGTGTCACAGATCAGCTGCTCCTGCAGCAATGTGGGTCGTGTCCTAAATAACTGTGTTACAGTGACGAACAAAACGCGTCTGGCAGTTGCCTTCATTTTGGTTAATGGTTCTTTTTTCACAAGAAATTCTCTCCCTGATAATTTTGCAGTTGCTGAAATCGATGGGAACACCTACTGGCGCCACCCCTTCAACAGCCTGTTCCACCCCAAGCAGCTGGAGGAGTTCATCATCATGGACATCAACAGGGTCCATGAGAAGAAAAAAGGTGCCGGGGCAGGGGCTCGGTCCAACAAGGTGAGAATGTCTCTGTTTAATTCGTGTTTTGGGCCTCCTGCTCAGCTGAATTCATGGTCTGGGTGTGCCTGACACAGTCAGACTGCCCTGTTCTGGATCTTGCCACTGGCAGAAGCTTTCCTTGGGACCATTTGGTTTGGAAATGGCACGGGCAGGATGTGAATTCCACTTCCAGGAATTCTGCTTGCAGAGTTGAAACTCTGCTTGTTACTGGGTATTGAAGTATTAACTTTGCAGCTTTAATGACTGAATTGGTTTTGTTGAAGCATTTCTTTTTAATCAGAATTAATGGATCTTCTCAGTTAAAAGCAAAAATAGGTGTTTCTTTATAGAAACAGCCTTTGGGAATTCCTGGGAGTTGCCATGACCATTTCCTTACTTTTATGTAATGGGAAATAAGGAGTAGCAAGGGATACATTGGATGTGATGCAGAAACACAAGTTTAATGACAAGTGAAGTTTAAATCAGTGCAGATGTTGGGGTTAAGCTGGGTTTGGTTAAGGAATTGTTTTATTTTCCATTCTCACAGCACACTCTGGCTGAAGCCTGGGTCAGGAAAACCTCGGAGCTGGACACAGATCACCAATATTTCTGCTGCACTCACCTGGGCCACATCCTGAATCCTGGCGACCTGGTCTTGGGGTCTGTTCTTCTTTTCTGAAACTTTTATTAAATTATTAATGACTGAATTCATGTGCTATCAACTGAATGTTGATAGCACGTGAATGTGTGCTATCAGTGTTGAACTGTTCAACAGTGTTGAACTGTTCTGATTTCAAAATGAAAGCAGCAAAAGGGCTGGAATCATCCTGGTCCTAATCCAGGAAATCTCTTTTCTGGAAGGAGTTTTCATGTAAAAATTGTTAGAAATAAGAGAGCTGATTGCCTTCAGAGTGCAGCTTGGAATCACAACTTAGCCACAAATAAATGGGAAGGTTTTTAAAACACCAATTAATTATTTGTTTGCTAATGAATATCATATACAGTGATAACAAGTGTGAATTCTTTGTAGGATTAGGCAACTTAGGTGATGCTTAAAAAGGTTTAAACATGAATGTTGTGAGCCCAGCAGAACCTCAGTGGATGTTGCAGTTTGGATTCCAGAGCTTGGGAAGTGCCAACAGAGCCGGATTTGGGAACTGCAGCTGCTCAGACTTAGGAGAGCTGCACATTAATGTGGATTTGTTTCCCTTCCTCTGGAAATCTTTCTGTTCCTTAGGAGCTGCACCTTGCCCTGAGCTGCCCTTTAGCACAAACATGATACACTGAGGTCAGGGTTTTTATAAAGTAGAATAAAACCCTGTTTCTGTTCTAGCTTCGACTTGGCCAACTGCAACCTAAATGATGAATTTGCCAACAAGATGAACCCCCAGCACATTCCTGACGTGGTAAGAAAATCCCTTTCTCTGTCCAAAGTTCCTCCATTACCCCAGCTAGGAGGGAGTGTGATTTGATAGTGAACAGTGCCTGAGGGAAGAGAGGATATTAACGGTGAAATCTGAGCAGCATCTGATTTTGAAGGATTATTTCCTTAAATATTTGAGTGATGGTTAAATTATACATTTATTGTTGGGTTTTTTTCCAACTGCCACAGTTAGATAATACATTAATTGTTGTTTTTATTCCAATTCCCAATCCCTGGGTGCTGAATAATAACTCCAGTATGTGCCTGTCCCTTCAGGACCATTTCCCAAGTGTTTGGAGACGTTTAAACCAACAAATCCCTGTAAATTCAATGTAACACTGCTGAGTGCCAGTCCAGCTGGTTCTAGATGCCCAGATGTGGATTTGGGTGCTGATTTGGGATTTTGGGAGGTGGAAAAAGGAGCTGCTTTTCCCTGCAGGTGCTGATCAAGAAGAGCTACGACCGCTCCAAGCGGCAGCGCCGCAGGAACTGGAAGCTGAAGGAGCTGGAGAGGGACAGGGAAGCCTCAGACACAGATGATGAAAGGTTCAGTATCTGCTCTCCTTGTTCAGTGACAAAGCAGCTTCTAAATGACCTCCAGCTGAGAGGAAAAAAGGAGAAAATTAGAGATAAATGAGTTGGGAATTAATAGATGAGGGTAAAACAGTGGCGAGCTGGGGATGCTCTCAGGTCTGCTGGGGTTTTGTTTCTGTGATTTTACTTTGTTGCATGAAATTCCATAAATCCAAAGGAACGGGGAGTAAATACATCCCACATCTTTTACAGACAATACCAGGACTTCCTGGAAGATCTGGAAGAGGATGAGACCATAAGGAAAAATGTCAACATTTACAGAAGTAAGGCCTTTCTAACTCCTTCACTGAGTGTAATTAAGTCATGTTTCAATCGTGTTTGAGGCAAAACAATTTTACTGGAATTCTATATTTGCATTCTCCAAACTCTTCATGCCTGGAGAAATGCTGTAAAATATTTCACAGATGGGTTTCACCTGATGGGTTTTGTTTCCTTGCCTTTAAGTGAAAGAGAACTTTCCTTCTGCACCCAAAATCTCTGCTGGGGGAAGGATTTGGTACAGAATTCAATTTTTTTCCATGAGGGGACTGTTGAGTTTTAGGAGGAATTTTTGGTTTTTTGTTTTTTTTGGTTTTGTGGTTTGTTGGTTGTGTTGGTGGTGTTGGTTTGATTTTTTTTTCCCCCCCCATTTTCCCTTGGGGTTGCTCTGGTGGTTTGGGGTTTGTTTTCTTTGCTTAGCTGTTTTTTGGGGGGGTTTCTGTGTGTTTTTAGATGCAGATATTCCAGTGGAGAGTGACACAGATGATGATGGAGCTCCAAGGATCAGCCTGGCTGAGATGCTGGAAGATCTCCACATTTCCCAGGACGCCACTGGAGGGGAGGGAGCAGAAATGCTGACAGAGTAAGGGCAGTGCCTTACATGCAATAAACATTCTCTTGGGGAGCAAAAACTCCCCAGACCATAATTAACCATCACAAGGCCAGGAAAAGTGACAAAACTCCCACTGCACCCCAAATAATGGCCTGGAATTCATATTTTATGGGTGATATTCCAGAGAATCAGCAATTAAAGTTCAATTTCTGGTGGAAGCATTGCAATATAAATTCCACAAGTTCCTCCCATCCCTGAGGGATCTTTCCATGCAATTTCTGCTGTGGAGAAAATAAGGAAGGCTGTCCAGAGGGAAAGATTTTATTCCAGTTTCCTGGATTTTAGGTAGAGTCTCTACCTACTGTTACAGCTTTAATTTCTCACATGGGGAAGGTTTTCCCCATTTTTTGGCACAATGGTTTGAAGCCTTTTAATGATACTGGTAGATTATTCCATATATCCATATTTGGGGAAGCTCAAGACTAATTTCTGTTCCCTTACACAAAGAAAACTTCCCTGCAAAGCCCTTGATCAGAAAGATTGGAAAATCCTGTGGAGTGTGATGAGTATTGAACTGTATCCCACGTCTGGATCAGTGGATTAAAAGCAACATGCACAGCAATTCATTAATAAACCGGCTATAAAGGATTAAAAACCTCTCGAGAGATTTTGATTCATCATTTTTTAGTTCATTTTCAAACCCAGTGGCACTCTGCAAGTCCAAAGAGAACAGAATAATGAACTCCCTGTTGGTGGCAGGTGATGGGGGGGTAATAAAATCTGGGTTTAAACTCTGCGGTTTTCATTAATCCTTTTCCTTCTCCTTGTTTTCCCTGCTGGACTCTCCCAGGAATGTTGGATATTTGCTGTGCTGTTTATCCCTGGAGATTTCCCTCTTCCTTTCCCCCCTTCCTTGCTCTGCTGCCAGCCTGGAGAAGCTTTCATGGATCTCTCAGCAGATCTTGTGCTGCTGAAGCCTTGAATCCAAGCATTGCCTGGGTTTGTGGGATTTGCTCCCCACAGCCAAAGCTGGGTCTCTTCGTAGGTTCCCAAGTTTCCAGTGCCCCTTTGGGAGCTCAGAGGGGTTTAGGGAGTGTCCAACAAATTAAATATTTGCCAATATTTTCACTGCCACCAGAGTTAACAAAGTATTCATTGTCATGGATAAAAGCTGCCACTGGCCCTGCAGCTCTTCCTGAAAATCTCTGACTTAAGCCACAAAGAGCTCCTTTTATACAACAGCAATCCTGCAGGATTTTAAGCCAGACCTGCTCAATGATGCATTTTCACCCAGATGTTGATGAATTTTGAGTTGGAAGTCATGGGAGAAGCTGTGCAGAACATTGGAATTACATTTTGCTGAGAGAAAATGGTGAAAAAAAGTGTTGTATAAATCAGAGCTTACAGCACAAAAGCTGGATAACTGAGAGAAAAAATGAACAGAAAAGGGGGACTGGGGTGTGAAAACGTTTTTGATTTATTTTTCCCTAGATAAAAGTGCTGTGTGTTGATGATGAAAAGCTTAAGGTGATGATTTCACCTTTAACTGCTTTAAAAATCTGTTAGTGGATGGCCTGATGTAACTCCAGGGGTCCCAGATTTTCCCAGATGGAAATTGCTGAGGTGAAATATTGATGGGAAAACACTTTTAACCTCAGGCCGGGTGCCTGAGCTTGGCTGCACTCCAGGACAGCTCCTGGGCCGACTTTGGGAGCTTGCAAGCTGAGGAATTGAGACACTGATCTGGTGGGGACTTCCAGCATAATCAGTGTTATTACAGTCTCTAACTCCTGGAAGTGGTTTAAAATAGGGAATTTTAAAGGAATATTTTGTCAGGAAGTTTTCCATAAAAAGTTAGATGAGGGTACAGATTCCTTCTGTTGGATTTTTGGGATTTGGAATCATTTCACTGGGATGCCACTGGGAAGAGTCTGGCTCCATTTCCACCCTGGGACTGACAGAGATGGATCCAGTCCCATCTCATTGCTGTTCTCCGTCAGGAGCATCCATGGAAAACCAGGATGTGCCTGTGCTGAACGTGAGAGTCCACCTGGTGTCACTGTTCCTGCATGGCCCCGGGAGCTGCTCCCTGCTCCAGGAAAAGGGGGCTGAAAACTCAGGAAAAACTCTTGATGCCCGTGCAGTTCTTGATATTTAAATTCAAAATAGCACCAAGCTAATGCAGAATGAGACAAAAACTGCTTTGAATTTGGTGTTGGAGGATTTAATGTCAGCAAAGTGCTCCTTGTGCTGATTGATCTCAACTCAGGGCCATTTGTTTCAGCTGCACCTCCCAGAGCAGGTGAAAGGAGTGGTGGGAATTGGAAATCCAGAGGCGTTTGGGAATGCTTCATTCCAGGACATAATCATGGAACAAAGAATCTTGTTGCTGTCAGAATCTCCATTTCCTCCTAAATACAAGAAGGGAACCTGGTTAAGCTAAGTCAGAAAGAGAAAATGAAGTTTAAAACTTGTCAGAGTTGCAGTTCTAAACAAAACCAAAGCCTGATGGTAAAGCAACAAACTGAAGGGGGTTTGTGCAATTTAAATATTCAGCTTCCTAAAATGAAAGCATTTTGGATGACACAAATCCCCAGCCGGGACCGAACAGCCTTGAAAGCCAATTTTAAACTCATCTCTGGTCAGTGAGATCTGTGAGATGGAAGGAAACTCCTGAAGCTGTGAAATATTTGATGTTGTTTGCACACCCTGCTGAGAGTTTGTGCTCTGAGGATGGTGCTTCACACCTCAATCCCTGGAAAAAAGACCTGGAAAAACTCTAAGTAAATCCTATTTCGTATAATATCTCTGCTCATACTGGAAATGCCAGCAGCAGAGGAAAGAGGAGTTTCCTCTCTCGGGGAGACTGGAACTCAACTGTTGCATGAAGCAGTTTCAGCTGAGCAGGGAAGTGAAGCAGAAACTTTCAGCCAAGCAGGACAGAGGAATTTCAGGTCAGCTCTGGAAAAGCAAACAGAGCTGCTGGAAACTCCCCCCTGCTCTGAGCAATCCCTGCAAGATGGAAATGTCCTGTGGGATGCTGAGGCCAGGAAGTGCTGACAGGTTCATTCTCCAAGCAGGATTTTCAGGTCAGGTAATGAAGAGCAAAGATAAGAACTGCAATTACACGTGGCTGGAAATAAAGCAAAGTGCAGCTGTTGGAGTGCAAAACAATGACAGTAACAAGGAGTAAGAAATTATCTTAGAAAGCTTCTAAAAACTCCTGAAGTGATCAGCAGCAGAGGGGCTAAAATTCCACATAGGACACAACCATCTTTAGTGCCTTTAGGAAGTGTAAACTCTGTGGATCAATAAAATTAAAGTTTAATGGGAGATAAGGTGTGAAAGTCTTGCAATAAAATCACTCCTAAGGAGGATGCTGGGAATCCAGCAGGATGTTCTGGCTGGAAACATCAAAGGTTTCCTGGTGAGCAGCACGAGCAGTTTGATTTTAGCAGCTGGTTCTTATTTTGTTCTTTAGTTTCCCTCTTGCTGAACCAGTGTGGGTTAAGTTGTGCAATTTGAATATTTCCTTTTCACGTGGCAGGGATCTGAGAGGTGCTGAATGTTACCCTTGCATTCCTTTCTGCCAGGACAGAAACTTCCCCCAGACAGACACAGCTGACCTTGGCGTGCTCAGGGTAGGGTGTGCAGGGAATATTCCATTTCCCATTCCTCTTGGAACACTTCCTGCTCCAGCCATGCATCCATTCATTCATTCAGGTTTGGAACATTGAGCATCAGGTGGGAAAAACTCAGTGTTGTGGCCACTCGGAGCAGCCTGTGGAGCTGGTTGGAAAAAATCTGGAGAAATGTGGAAAGAGCCTGTTCCACCCCAACAATCCCAGCCTGGGCATCCCTGGAGTGGTGTCCAAACCCTCTTGGAGCTCCAGCAGCCTTGGGCCGTTCCCTGGGGAGCCTGGGCAGTGCTCAGCACCATCCCTACACCTCCCTGGCCCAGCTCCAGCTGTGCCTGATCCTGATCCCAGCTAAGCCTGACCTGACAAATCCAGACCCCCCAGGCTCCCAGTGCTTCCAGCAGGAACCTGCCCAGGCAGTGCTGGGAACTGAAACGGGATGAAATATTTTAAATCCTGGAGGCTTGGGACAGGCAGGGAAAAGGGGGGGGATGAGGAAAATGAATCAGGAACTGCGAGGGGCTCCAGCTGCCACTTGGCCCCTTGTTTCCTGTGCTGGATTTTGGTGCTTTCCTGGCTCTGTGTCCCATTCCCCCAGCACAGCTGGGATCTATAATCCTACACCCAATCCCATCCCAATCCTACCCCAGGTATTGCAAAAGAGGCAGCAGTAACACAACCAGGGCGAAGTTCCTGCTCCTCCAGCCTGCTCTGGGATTCCTGAGAAATGCTCAGGATGTCCTTGTGGAGTCCTGCTGGGACTGAGGGTGACCTGCTCCTGCCCTGGGCTCACTCCCAGGCACAGCTTGAGCAATATTTATTTTCATACTCTTGAGAAATAGAGATTTTGCACCTGTAATGCAAAGTACTGCCTGTATTTCTCTGTATTGGGGACTGACAGGCTGGGGAAAATTCACTGTCTCCATAAACAGTCTAATGATTGATAGAATTAAAAGATTGTGTGCTCCCTCTTGTTCCTTAACATCAGTAAATACAAATTATATTGATAAATATCAGTAAACATAATATGCAGACTAAGCATGAAAGCAAATCTACACTAATTACTACTTCAACCATTAGATTACTTGAATGAAACACTCCATTGGATCCACAGTCGAAAGTACTGAATAGATTTTTTTTTTTTTTTTTTTAATTAGAGATACTTCTTGGGCATTGTTAAAAGACTTGGGAGTTTGAGCACAGCTGTCCTCATTTTCCCAAAGAAATTATTTTCATCTCCTGCTTTATTTCCCCATAATTATAAACTGGGAAAGCAGCTGAGGTGACCAATGACATAATTAATGTCTTCACTTTGTTTTGTTGCCTCCTGCGACCAAGCCTCATTCCCTGATTCCCTGGACTGCCACCTACAGCAACAACCCATCCTCTGGAAGGAGAGAACATCCCAGGAGCTTGGAAAAAATCCCAAAACTCACCTCAGTGTGTGTGGAAAATGTGGATTTGTGTCACCCTGCGTGTCCTGCTCTGCTCCCTTCATCTCCTGAGGATTCCAAACCCTAATTCTCATTGCCAGGCTCATCCCAGTGCAGCTCCTGCCCACTGCAGGGAGCTGACAGCACAGGAATCTGCTGGTTTGAAGGCTAAAAAGTCTTGGGATTTGGAACAAAAGCAGTCCCAGCCAAATCCAGCACGTTATTTGCAGCTCAGGAGTTTGGGGTTCAGGCACTGCTCAACAGGGAGAGTGTGAAAGGTGAAAAAGGAGGGAGGAAAGGGTTAGGGAAAAAGGAGACATTGTATTTTTATATTTTAAGGGGTTTATTTTCAACTGAAACCCTACCCCAAGTGAATCTGCAGTGTTATATTGTCTATATGATGCACATGATTTACTCATCTTCTAAAGTAAGCCAAAAATTATGTGAAAACATAATTAAAAGCCCAAGAATCTGAGAATTTCATCAGAAATTTTCGCAGCAGCACGTCCTCACATTTTAAATGAATCAGTGGCATTGTTTGCATCATGATAACAAGCCAGCCAAGTAATTCATTGTGTAGAACAATCAAGGAGACTGAACAAATCCTGAAATCATTCCATAAAAACACAGCAAGCTCAGGGAAGCAGCTCCCACTCGTCCAGGATTTTTGTGTGCACATCTCTTCTGGCAGACAAGAACAAATTCATGCTGTCTCCTTTCTCCAAATGAAAACTTCCCATATCCAAGCAGCTTTCCCTGGAATAACAAAAACTTCAGGGGGGTTGTTCCTTCCATCTGGAATAACAAAATCTTTGGTAGGATTGTTCCTTTCCCTTGGGATAACAAATTCTTCATCAGGGGTGGTTCCTGTCCCAGTCCCAGCTCTGTAATTCCGGTGGGTCATTAAAACTGAAAGCTCTTGAAGAATCAAACAGTAAAAACAGGGATTGATTGGAGGAATAAATAATTTGCAGTCAGAGCAAAACACAAAGAGAGAATAAAGCAGAGTTTGCTGCTCCTGGACAAAAATGGGATAAGGAAACTCTTTGATCCCAAAGGCAGGTTGAGGTTTTACTTCACCACAGAAAGAGCATTTTCCCGTGGGTTTCCCAGGAAGCTGCAGAGGAGCTGGAAGGCCGAGCTGGCGTGGAAAGCCAGGCACACATAGGTGGTGTAGAGCAGCAGCCCCAGCATGGCCAGGTTGAAGGAGTAGAAGAGCACCTTCTCCCAGGGCTCCATCAGGTAACTGCAGGTGATCAGCTCAAACTGGCAGAAGAGCCAGTACAGGTAGCTCGGGGTGCTCTTCACATCCATCCCCAATCCCAGAGCTCCCTGTGGGAGGAAAGGTGGGGGATTATGGAAATGGGAACCTCAGATTGCACCTGAAGGGTGGGGGAACCTGGAAATGGGAACCTGGAAATGGGGACCTGGAAATGGGAACCTGGAAATGGGGACCTGGAAATGGGGACCTGGAAATGGGAACCTGGAAATGGGGACCTGGAAATGGGGACCTCACATTGCTCCTGAGGGTCATGGAAGCGGAACCCCACACTGCAGCAGCCTCACCAAGGAGGCTCCCTGAGAGCTCATTTCACCCAAGAGATGTGGCAATTCCATTCCCCAGGCCAAGCTCTGCCAGAATTTCACCTTGCACTGGGTTACTCAAGGCTCTGTTGGAGCAGCTTAATTAAAACTCCCTTTAAGCCCTCTCTCCTTCCTCCTCCTCCTCCTCAGCTGTGGATTTCTACACAGAATTTGCTACAAGGCTGATTCCTACTGCTGCAGACTGCATTTTATGGCTCGTGCTCCAGTCACTGCTGGAAGTTCCAGGTGCAAACTGAGAGCATGGAGAGCTCCACACAAACAGAATTCCAATAAAAGGAAACTACATCCAGGTTATCCAGCATTTTCTGCAGCAGGGAATGAATTGACCTGTTGCCAGAATGAAATAATAATACTAATACTACTACTACTAATAATAATAATAATATGTAGTGTATAATATATTATATTGCATATAATATATAATAATGTAAAATATTAATAAACACAAATTTCTTTTAAAGAAGAAATAAATCAATGCTAGTAGTTAGTGAGTGTTGCATTATGGCACCAGCAGGACACAGAACTGGAGAGGAAAAGGGAAAACAGGACTATTTCAGTTATTGACACATTCTGTCCTTTGGTGAATAAGAGGAAACAAACAAAAAACTCTGATTTCCCACTTTTTAATTGGGAAGCAAAGAACTCCTGGTGGTGTCAAAATCTGTGGAAAGAAATTTATCCCTCAGAAACAACATACAATTAACTCCACAGATCCAATCAGAGTGGGATTTTATCCTGAAAAATCCACTTCCCAGAGATTTTAGTGACATTTTGTTTCCCTCTCTCCTCCACCTCTTTTCTTCCTGCCAGGTGAGTGAAACAAATGCCCCTCTAATTTGAAATATTAGCAACTACTCGTGGCAATATCCTCATTAACCACCCCATTTCTGCCCTTACACACGGTTTTTACTAAATCAGGCAACACCTCAGCCTCTTCCCACCAAATGCATCACTTTGAGGAACAATTTGGGATGTAAAAAGCAGAACTCACCTGTCCACGTGCCCCAGCACGGGCGGGCAGGGGATGCTCCGCAGCCTTGCAGGGAGCAGCTCTTGTGTGGATGGAGAGGCAGAGCCCAGGAGTCTGATCCCCAATTACAGAGCGTGTCCTCCACTCCCCGCCCTCCTCCTCGCCCTCTGAAATCTCCCCTGGCCACAGGACTCTGGTTTGTGCAATAATTTATGCTCTGCACCACGCTCAGGACACAGCACCTGGCTCTTGGAGCGAGCCCAAGCTCAAGGACTCTGCAGGGAGGAGCGCACCAGGCAAAAAAAAATATTTACAGTTCGTGCCTTCCCTGATTTCAAACCTCCCAAAACACCTCTGCCCCCGTGGGGCTTTCAGCTCCTCCAAGGGGCAATTTCATGTCTACACAGAATTACGGGGTTAAGCAGCCACAAAAATGTGGCACAGGAAGGCCTGCAGTGAAGGCACCACCTTCTTTTGCAACCCCTGATTGGAATCATTTTCAAACAGCTCCCAATCTCTGCATCTCCCAAACCTCATCCTGAAACCCCAGCGTGGAGGGGATTTGGGGATGAGGTTTCTGTAAGGAAAAGAGGGTGAGTTTTCCTCTGAAAAGCTGCAAAATAAGAGCAGGCCTCAAATGCTGGAGGCATTTTAAGGATCTAATTGGGCAAGTAAACGAGGCAGGAATCTGCATAATAGATGGTGTTCTAAACTGTCTGCCTGCAGCCAGATCATTTCCAAATATGAGTCATGGGGATGATGTGCCACAAGCCATGTCTGAGCCTCACCTTCCCTCCCTCCCGTCCCAAACACAGCCTGAGCTCAGCTGCCAGCAAACCCTGCCCTGCTCCTCAGCCCTCTGCTCTTCCCCCTCGTCTTTGCCAACAAAATCAGGTTTCTGTTGAAGAGCTGGCCCTTTCCCCAGAGAATCCAGCAATGGGGAAGGACTGCCCCAGGCAGCAGCAGCCAAAATGCTCCATTTTCAACCTTTCTACCAAATTCTGCACATCCAACCCTTGTCCCTCAGGAGTTCCTGCTTCCAACCAGACTTGCTCAGCCATGGATTTCTGTGGAGTCTGGAGGGCTGGGGTGGGATGCTGCAGACAGGTGGAGAGATTCGAAAAGGAAAATTAAAATATGGTTTAGGCCCTGCTGCTCTAGCTAAGCTAGCAGCATCTGACTGTGCTTCTCACAGAATCCTGGGATGGTTTGGGCGGAAGTGATGCCCCAGGTTTGGTTTTTCTATGTTTCAGATTCTGTGCTGCTTTAGTGTGTGGGTCTGGGTTTCACATGATGGGATGGTGAGCTCTGTGCACAGAGCAGGGAGACAAAACAATTCCTGCTCCAGCTGGGCACCAAGGACAAATGAGCCAAATCTCAGCCAGGAGCACAAACCCCGTGGGCTGGAGAGAGAAAAACAAGCAGGGTGGGACTGCAGGGGCTGAAGCTGGGATGGGACAATGAACTGCAAGGTGCAAATGGAGCAGAGCTGATCCCAGGGAGAGACCCCGGCAGCGCTCGGGGATTTTGGGGCCATTTTGGTTCATCTTGGGTGCAGCCCTGGCTGGGCTCTGGTGCTGCCCCAGGTGGATCCATGGAGGAGATCCTTGGGATAAATCCCTGCTTTATTCTGGGACTCTGCTCCAGGGCAGCCTGCACAAGGCATCAGAAGCAGGGAAGTGTAGAAGGGGGGAGTTTTCCTCTGCAGCTGCAGGGCTGCTGGAGATGGGCCTGCTCTCCCTCTGGGAATGCAGGGCAGAAGAAAGCTGCTCCTCTGGGAGTGCAGGGGGCAAAGGCTGCTGTGCTGTTCCAGGGCAGATTGTATCCAGGTAGGAATGTGTGAAATCCCAGATTGTATCCAGGTAGGAATGTGTGAAATCTCAGATTGTATCCAGGTAGGAATGCTTGGCTCCTGCCCTGGGCACAGCATCTCCCCATGGGATGGTGGAATTTGATCAGCCATGCAGGGACACTCACAGAAGATAATTAATAATTAATGGTTCATTAACAGAAGAGATCTCCTGGAAGGAGGATTGGCTGTGGAAGAGATAAAGAAAACTGCCCAGAGAGCAGCAGAGAGCTGCCCCAGCTGGTTCTAACAGCCAACATCAACAGAGGATGTCCTCCCAGAGTTATCAGGGATGGGCCATGGAAGGGATCAGGAACACTGCCCCACCTGGATTCAACAGCTGGTGTGGAATGCACACCTCTGGTTCCACCCTGCATTGCAGCCTCAGACAAGGACACCCCACAGGAACTGGATGAGGAATTTCTGGGGCTCGATCAGGGATTTATCTGGGCTGCACTGCCGGGGCTGTCTTGCTGCTGTTTGGGATGCAAATCCCAGAGTTTAATTAGGACATTGCTGCCTGCCAGAGTCACCCCGCTTCCCACAGCTCCCCACACCTGCCAGACCAGTCCAGGAGCTTCCTCAGCTCTGCATCAAGGCAGGTCATTAACCAAGGGAGAGCATGGAGGAATGTGCATGGAATATGCAAGGAATGGGCCCAGAGGATGGGGCACAGCCCATTTCAGCTCGAGGGTGACAATGACAGTGTCACAAATGAGTGTCCCATAAAAGCTGGCCAGGGAATTAGGGCAGCTCTGAAACCCAGAACTGCCCTGAAGGCCTTCAAACAAAGATCCCCTTTCCTATTAGCTCCTTTCTAAAATTATCTCAAGTTTCATTTCCAAGTTGGAGCAAAGACAACACCTGCTCAGCTGGGCTGTGCTTTCTCTGAGCTGGCACCAATATTTAACACCCTCAGTTCTTCCCCTGTGCTGCCCAGGCTAGGGCATCACTAACCTGATACCTGCTGTGCTTTCGGGGGCAAAACAAATTAACTGGGAAGGAAAAGCTGCCTAAAACAGGTTCAAATTCAAAATGGCACAGATACAAAGCCATGAGGGACTGGCAGAGCTGGGACTAAGAGCTTATTAACCCGAGAATTCTTGAGACTGGGCATTCTTCTTTAAGTTCTGACCTTGCTATTCTCTAATTTCTAGGATCCTTCCGTATTTTTACAGGAGTAAAGTAAATATTTTACTCCTTTTTTTAACTCAGGGGTGATACCACCCTTGCAGATCTTCAGCACACATTGTACAAGAACTGACTAAAGCAGTAAGAAAGAAAATTTATTTGCTTCTAGTAAAGAAATAGCAGCACTTTTATAACAGTTTTACACCTGTAGAGGAAATTTTTGTAGTCTTAACAAGCCCAGGTCTGTCAAACGCTATGGGAGATTTTAGTAATAGGATTTTAAAGAGAATAAAGTACACTTGGAAGTGTTCAAGGCCAGGTTGGAACAGCCAGGGATAATGAAAGGTGTCCCTGCCCCTGGCAGGGGATGGAACTGGATGAGCTTTAAGGTCCCTTCAATCCAAACCAGTCTGGGATTCTATTCTGTGATTCCCAACCAGATTATTCCTTCAAATAATGAACTGGGATACTCAAAGATTCTTCTTCCTGCCATTATTCTGCACAAAATTCCTTCAGAACACCCTGCTAAAAGTGACAGCCCAGGATGGGAATAAGGGATTTTCCAGTGCTCAGGGATCTCACAACATCCTCTCTCCCTGCCATTGCCTCTTGTTCCCTCTCCTCTCCTCATTCAGCTTGGGAGTTGTGAACAGTGGGAACAAACACGGTCCAGAAATGCTCCATCCCTTCTCCAGGAGGATTCAGCTGCCTGATCCCATCCCCAGGAATGCTCCATCCCTTCTCCAGAGGATTCAGCTGCCTGATCCCATCCCCAGGAATGCTCCATCCCTCCTCCAGGAGGATTCAGCTGCCTGATCCCATCCCCAGGAATGCTCCATCCCTTCTCCAGGAGGATTCAGCTGTCTGATCCCATCCCCAGGAATGCTCCATCCCTTCTCCAGGAGGATTCAGCTGCCTGATCCCATCCCCAGGAATGCTCCATCCCTTCTCCAGGAGGATTCAGCTGTCTGATCCCATCCCCAGGAATGCTCCATCCCTTCTCCAGGAGGATTCAGCTGCCTGATCCCATCTCCAGGAATGCTCCATCCCTTCTCCAGAGGATTCAGCTGCCTGATCCCATCCCCAGGAATGCTCCATCCCTTCTCCAGGAGGATTCAGCTGCCTGATCCCATCCCCAGGAATGCTCCATCCCTTCTCCAGGAGGATTCAGCTGCCTGATCCCATCCCCAGCACTGAGGGAACCCCAAAGCTGCCACCAAACTCAGCCCAGCTGCAGCAGAGACTGGAAGGGCTCTTGAGAGAGGAGCAAGGAATTTTTAAATCCCTGCAGCACGAAACCTTCCTCCAGCTCATGCTGGGTCCACAGGGAATGCTGCAGAGGGCCTGGAATGTGCAGAGGAACATTCCAGCAGGGAATCATCAAAAGGACATTTTGGAGTTAATAACAACAACATAAATACAAAATAATAACGGGGTGTGCTCACTTCCCCCTCCCAGCTGTGCCAACAACCACAGGCAAGAGCTGAGGATCCACCTGGGCTGTGCAGAAAAAGCCTCTGGGGGAGAAATCAGCATAGGGTGAGGTCCAGGGAGCTGGGTTTAGGAGGAAAGACAGGGAATTGAAATTCAGGCTTTTGAGGAAAATATTCAGTGATTTTTCAATCAGCTCAGTGATTTTTTTAGGCCCCAAAGCAGCCACATCAACCTGCCCTTATTTATCTCAAACCTGCCTCAAAAGAGTATTTATCAATGTGAAGCTATTCGTAAGCTTATTTAAACGAAATTTTCCAGTATCTCCCCACTTTCCAAATTCTGTTTGGATCCCTGGTGCTTTATAACTCTGAGGAGGAAGAAAATTCCACAGAGCTGTAGAAGGAAAATGGGGTGCAGGTGATGGATAACAATGGGGTGGTTGCCAGAAGTTTCTCTTCCACTGAGGAATCAGCCCATGGGGGAGGCTAAAATGCACAGAAATGCATCTTTTACTTAACTATTTCATATTTCTTGCTCTCCAGGCTCCACAAATTTGGAACCTTCAGTTTCTCTCAGGCAGCTCTGGCCGTACTTGGTGGCAACACCTCTCAGAAAAGTGGATCCACTTTCTATTTTATTTCTGGGTGACAAAATTGATTAATTGAGAAAGAGATTCTGAGGCACATTTTTCTTAATCTTGATTAAGAAATTCTTTCTTTTTCTTGTAGAATTTTCTTAATCTTGATGTATTTTCTTGTAGAAAGCAAATCTTCTGCATTTCTGCCCTGCCAACATAATCAGTGCTGCTGCTGCTTTATTCATATTATTTTGACAGAAGTTCAGACCTTTCCCTGGATATGAATCCTCTTTATTTAGATATTTCTTTTACACATGTCCTAGTTTTTCTGGGACTGTGGTCCAGAGAAAGAAACAGGAATTTCTTTCTCTTTCTTATAAGAAACAGGGATTTCTTTTCAGTGTAAAAGTGGGCATTTCTTCTGTGGGGAAATTTTTCCTGGTCAGTTATTTATTCCCATAAAATCCTGCTTTGTGTGAAGTTTCCCAGGTTTTAGTGCTGTCTTCTGGAAGTGTCTTTCCCACTTTCCAAAACAGAGGTTTCTGTTGTGCAGATTTATTTGCAATGGAATCGAGCACTCCCAGAGGGGAGTTATTTCCCTCCACACACCTAAAAAGTGGATTCTTTGTTAAATATGATGCAGTTATTTGGTGAATTAATTGATTAGAAATGGAATTTGGCAGTTTTAATCTTTGTTCTGCCTCAGCCCCCTCAGAGCTGCCACAGGGATCATTTTTAACATTTCTCTTTTCTTTCTCCCTCTTTACATCCTCCTCTTATTAAGAGCCATTTGTCACTGTGGAATTTTCAGAATTTTAGTGCAGAAGTAAAAATATCTTCTTTTGTACATATCCATCTTTATGATTAATAACAGACTGGCCTAAAAAGAGCAATTCCTTTCAGAATTATGAAAGGCTTTCATCCCATCTCCTCATCCCATCTGAAACGAGGACATTTTCTCTCCTGGAAAAAAAAAAACCAAGTGAGGTGTTGCCACTCCTCTAAATCTAAATCTGATCTCCCAGACTCATTAAATCTCCAGAGAGGGGTGGAGATTTCCTGGAAAGTGCAGCCCTAGTGATGGAGTGATGGATAACTTCAGCTCAGGACAGAGATCTGCAGGTGCCAGATTTTATTTCTTTATTTTATTGACTGCCAGCCTCTCCAGTGGAACTCTCCCAGGTCTCAAGTCTTAAATTCTTTTTTGCCAGGTTAAATGTGTGAGATGGTAAAGATCTAAATGAAAGAATAATCCCAGGCCTATTTTAAAACTAAATCCTGAGGCTGTCAGGAGGCAGAGTGAGGTTAAGGAGTTATGTGGGAGCAGTGAGAAAGCAGAGAATTGCAGCCTCTGGAATTCTGGCACTGGGGAAAAATCCAAGATATTTATACCTTTACACCACGTTCTTTTACAACTTTGATGGAGTTAAACACACCAAAATACAGCTCAAGGGGGAAATTACACTATTTATCCTTTAAACACACAGCTATGAATGGGATTAAATAATGGAGCAAATTGCTGTCAAAATATATTCTGTGAGAAGAGCTAGTACTGAACAGCAATGCAGGAGTGTGGAAAGAATTATTAAATTGGATTTTCCTATTTTTTAATTTATGCACTGGGCTGTACAAATTCCACATCCCTCCCAAGCAGCCCCAGTGATTCCCCACACTCAAGAATCCAGAATTGTGTGGAGGAGGACACAGGCTGAAGGTCACTGGGACTATTTCTGCGCTGAAATATTTCCAGAGCAGGGTCCTAGTTAAAAACCTTTCCATTTCAGATTGCTCAGCAGAACTTGGCTGTTTGGAAAGAGCCATTTTAAGCCCCAGCACTTCATTAAATGTCTCCTGGTACCAGAGAGGAATAAGTGAGCCTTAAGGAAGTAATGGAGCAGCTTGAGAAGTGGCAACTTTTTCAAATCTGCATTATTCCACCCCAGTATAACTTGGCCAACGTTTAAAATCTATTTTCATTTAAAATGAGGCTTTCTTGCTCCTTCAGAGAGGTTCTGTCTGACTGACTTTTTTTAAATTGTCCCTTCTGCCTGGATATTTGTCCCTGTGAGACTCCTCAGGCATTTAAGGACCCATTTTATTGGGGTCAGAGGCCCTTCTGAGCTGCCATCAAATTCCCTGGACAGGGACACTTGAATTTCCTCACATCTTCCCAACTCCTGACTCCAGACTGTTTGGGAGGGAGCTCTTTGTGGTGACTCAGAGCTGAAGGTCACACAAGGCAACATTTATTGCCACTGCTGCAGCTCCAGCTCTTGCATTCCATCTTCTCCCTCCACCCCAGCGCTGCAGATGCTCCTGAGAGGGAGAAACTTGGGAAGATAAAGACCCTAAATTCTTACAAATAAAATGTAATAACTGCTAGAGGAACAGAATATCTGTGCATCAGGTGTTGGTTGTATTAATTTCTCTTACAGTATTCATTTCTCTTATAGTATTCATTTCTCTTATTTCTCCTATGTGTTCATTTCTCTTCTCTTGTGTTCATTTCTCTTTAATTCCCAACATTCAGGTTTTTTCCCCATGGTTCTGCATTTCCATGTGTGACTGAAGCAACTCTTGCTGAAGGGAACACTTGAAAAGGCACTGAAGGAGTGGGGTCTTCCTTCTCAGCTGCAGATCCATCTCCCCCCACTTCCAAAGGCTTCTGTGAGTCCAGATTTCTACGAATTTTCAGCTCTAGACAGACCAGACAAAGAAGAACAACCAAAGAGAGATGGGTGAATCTGCAGGCAGCCCCCAGATCCTGCACCCTGTGCTGTGTTTTGCTTTTCTGTCCTCACATACATCAAGTCAGGAATTAATTCCTGTTGCTCCTGCTTGGGAACAGAACCAGCAGAGCCCAAATTTTGGCTGCTGGCCCAGCTCCTCTGACAGAAGCGCCTCAGCCACCTCCTGTTCCGTTACAAATCCACAGCAGCACGTATTTGTTACACACAAAGTGCTGCTCCTTAATGCTCAGCCAAGCTGGGAAATTGTTCCTTGACTCCTTTGCTTTCCTCCTTCACAGGCAGGAGCAGAAAGGAGGAACTGCTCCATGCACACACAGTTCTCAGGTTTAATTCTCAGGATTAATTCTCTCATTAAGGTGTTTCTGCTCAGTTGAGCTGCCTGTTCTCAGGCACATTTCTTATGCTCAGGAGTTGAAGTAGGAAAAAATCCTTCCCTGTGAGAGTGGGGAGGGGCTGGGATGGGATTCCCAGAGGAGCTGTGGCTGCCCCTGGATGCCTGGCAGTGCCCAAGGTTGGAGCTTGGAGCAGCCTGGGATAGAGGGAGATGTCTTTCTGTGGCTTTTTTCACAGAATTCCCAGAATCACTGGGTTGGAAGAGACCTTCAAGATCATTGAGTCCAACCCATGCCCTAACACCTCCACTAAACCCTGGTATGGAGTGCCATATCCAGGCTTTTTTTAAACACTTTTTAGGAAGCAATGACTGATTCTGCCAGCCAGGAAAAGTGCAAATCCCTGCTCCTTATTTGTGGGGCATTACTCATGGATTGGGAATGGGCTGCTGGGAGCCAGAGCCCCGGGATCAGGAGCTGCTGGTGTCAGCAGACGATCAGGTTGCTGCCTGCATGTCCTCACCTCCCTTATGAAGTGAACCTGAGGTGATTTTCTCTCCCCATCCCAGGTTTCCTGGTTGTTTTGGAGAACCCCAGCTCTCCACAGTGACCAGAGTTGATAATAAAGCAAAAAAAATCACGAGGCACAGCATTAACAGCGGCCTCACAACACAACCAGAAGATTTCCCCCCTGTATTTTAAAGTTTCATTTTCTTGGCAGAGCTGCTCTCCTGCCTTCCAATTTGAGCAGGAAGGTCAGCACAGAACAATGTTTTTGAAGAAGTCACGAGCTATAAATAAATCCCTTCATCCAGCAGATAAACAGCAGAGGGATCCATGGAATTACACCCCAGCCCTTCCACTGCTCCTCCTTCTTCTGCTCCTTTTCCACCAGCTGAAGGAGCTGCCAGTCACTGCCCCCTTCCCAAAGGGAAACTGGGAATGTGGAACATTCTGGGAGCTGGGAATGCTGAAAGCTGCCAGGGAGGAAAGGTGCATTTGGGATCACCTTGCTCCCACCAGCTTTTCCCAGGTGCAGAAAGGAGCTGGAAGCAGCAGCAGGGAAGCCCACAGATGTTTGAAGCTCATTCCCACATCTGGTGGCAGCTTCTGGTGCCTCAGGAGACCGGGGAGTGATGTGGGAGCTGGAAATTCAAGCAAAGTCATGAAATTAAACGGCAGTCAGACAATTCCCCCCGTTCAATCCCAGCTCCAATGCAGCAAATCTGCATCCTGAGGAAGCAGATGGTGCTGTGGATGGAGATCTCACCACGTGGGGAGGAGGAGAGACGCTGCTGACAGATGAAGGCTCCAGCCCAGGCAGCTATTTTGGGCCAAAGCACGCCATTCCCATCACACCCAACAGATTGCCCAGGAGAAGCCATTCTACTGCTGCCTCAGGTTTTGGCTTTTCTGTGTTTCAGATTCTGTGCTGATTTACTGTGCAGTTCTGAGCTCCACATTATGGGATGGTGATCTCTGTGCACAGAGCAGGGAGACAAAACAATTCCTGCTCCAGCTGGGCACCAAGGACAAATGAGCCAAATCTCAGGCCAGGAGCACAAACCCCGTGGGCTGGAGAGAGAAAAACAAGCAGGGTGGGACTGCAGGGGCTGAAGCTGGGATGGGACAATGAACTGCAAGGTGCAAATGGAGCAGAGCTGATCCCAGGGAGAGACCCCGGCAGCGCTCGGGGATTTTGGGGCCATTTTGGTTCATCTTGGGGGCAGCCCTGGCTGGGCTCTGGTGCCCGTTCATCTGCCTTGCCCAAGGAAATCTAAATTAACCCAGAGCTGATTTATCTCAATCCTGCCTCAGAAGGCTTCACTTTTTGGGTTTTATCAAGAATTTGGTCATGGGAAGGTGTCAGGGCTGGAATGAACCTCTGGAATAGCCAAGGCACTGAGTGAAATCTGGATTTTACACTCTGCAGTCAGCTGAGGGCAAAGCTTATTTTAGACTCAGAGAAGTCACCAAAAAAGGCACCTGTAACCTCAGCTCCCCTCTCACCTCAGCTTTGGGACAAGCCTGGCCTAAGGATTTAATCCTGAATTTAAGCCTGTCATGTTCTGCGTCCAAAAGTGCCTCAGAGTGAAAATGTGAGGCATTCAAATGTACAAATCAATTTTGCAGCCCTTTGCTTAATGCAAATTAAACAGCCTGCACCACAGACACGAAACAGCTGCTAAACAGAGTAAAAATTAATGAAGAAGAAAATGAAGATTGCTTTGCTGCTGCTTTTTATCAGTTTGTGCCCAGATCTGAGGAAGATTTGTGAGAGCACTGCCGGTTTGCAGAGCCATTCCAGACTGCTGAGCTCCTGTTTCCATTTTCCTGGCGTGTCCTGGAGTTCCCTGGGCAAGGGGGGAGTTTGGGAGGCATTAATTCCCCAGCAGTGCTCCCCAAACACTCCCTGCTGCCTGCAGTGGTCAAACCCAAGATCTCTTCAGGGAGCAGCTCTGGGGCTCAGGAGCGTTTTCCTGCTGGGTGTTCTGGGGGTACCTCGAACATTTCCCAATTTTCAGGGGGTTCACTCCTAAAAACTGACAGGGAAAATCTGTTTGGAATAATCTCTGTCCCCCAAAATATGCCATGCCCTGGCGAGGTGGGCTCCAAATCAATATTTTAGGGATTGTGCTGCCACCAAGCAAAGACTCCCAGCGACTTCAGCGGCCGAATTTTTTGTGGCAATTCCAGAATTGGGGCAATTCAAGGCTCTGTAAGTTGGCAAACTCCAGAATTTTCTTCTGAAATGCATCCCAGGTTAAACTTCTCCATGAAATTAACATTTCCAGGTAGTTTGGCTCTGATATTCAAAGTGAGTAAGAAAATGTAAAGGTTAATCAACAACATCCCGTAGTTTACTTGGGAAACAAGATAAATTATTGTTTTCTTAAAATAATGTTACTTTCAGGTATAAATTACATCCTATAAAATGAAAATTATGTATTTAAAATTAAAATTCTATATTTAGAATTAATATAGAATGAATATGAATATAGAATGAATATATTTAGAATGAATATATAATTCTCCAGAAACCAAGAATTCTATTCCCTGAGTAAGGCAGGTGTGGTATTTCCACCCCAGGTATTTAACCAGGATCTCTTCATATTTATAATTTTTATTTCATAGTTTCACTGCTAATTTATAGATAATAATTTCCCTATTATATATAATAATTTCACAATAGTGAAATAAATATACTCCATAGTATATATTGTGTATATTTAATTGTATTAATTATATATTAATATAAGGTATAATAGTATACTAATATTGTCTATAATATATATAATAATTTCATACACTGCACTGTGAGGGTATTTAACCTGCAGGTATTTAACTAGGATATCTTCATATTTATAATTTATATTTGATAATTTCACTGCTAATTTATAGATAATATTTTCCCTATTATATATAATAATTTCACAATAGTGAAATATATATGCTTCATAGTAATATATTGTGTATATTTAATTGTATTAATTATATATTAATATAAAGTATAATAGTATGCTAATATTGTATATAATATATATAATAATTTCATACACTGCACTGTGAAGGTATTTAACCTGCAGGTATTTAACCAGGATGTCTTCCAGGATATTTATAATTTATATATAAAAATTCCACTGCTAATTTATAGTTAATAATTTCACTATTATATATAATATATAGATATTATATATAATAATTTCACAATAGTGGAATATATATATTTCATTGTATAGGTAATGGCTATTTAATGGTATTCATGATATATTAATATAAAATATAATAATATACGAATATTGTATATAATATATATAATTATTTCACACTGTGTTTTGGTGCACACCATTCCACAGCAGAATAACGTGTTCAATAAAAGATATTTTTAAAATATCTTTTACTTTGAATATATTTAAATGAAACATATTTTAATTTTCTATATTTATAAAAGGTATCAAAGCATCAGTCAGCAATCTCCCTGTGCCTCTGCTCCCCACTGGGGGATTTCTCTGCAGAGCTGGGCCTGGGGCACCTGAACAGCCCAAATCCATTTGTACACCCACCTGCAAAGAAAAACACAACATTTATTTCACTGCCTTGCAGTCCTGACATGGAAAACTCCACTTTTACTGCTGTTATTATTGGTTATTATATGGTTTTTATGCTGATTTTTCTATTCTGATTTATTTACAGCTGTTATTATTGGTTATTATATGGTTATTCTGCTGATTTTTCTATTCTGATTTATTTACAGCTGTTATTATTGGTTATTATATGGTTATTCTGCTGATTTTT
Organism: Fringilla coelebs; assembly: GCF_963513975.1. NCBI lineage: Eukaryota > Metazoa > Chordata > Aves > Passeriformes > Fringillidae > Fringilla > Fringilla coelebs. Next base: position 23,788,311 of record NC_140036.1, read on the forward strand.
CTATTCTGATTTATTTACAGTTGTTACTATTGGTTATTATATTGTTATTATGCTGATTTTGTATCTCAGCAGAGGGAAAGGGAATTGGTTTTGGGGAATATTTGGGGAATATTTTGCTTTCACATTTTCTAATCTTCAACGAGTCACATTCTTGTGCACCTCTCATTTATTCCAATAGAATTATCTAAACCTGGGAAAACCTTTTAGCTGGGCATCAGAATTCAACAAACAGCAACAGCGACATCCCCCAAATTTTAACATCCCAGAGAATGTTATAGTGGGATACCCTACAGATTTTGGGAGTATTTTTACAAGAAAATTTCCAACAAAATAAATGTTTCTTGAAATGATATTTGGTGACCATCAGTGTTGTGTCCTCACTGCTCATCCCCGGGGTGAAATAATGGTAAATTCAGTTTGCAATTACATGAAATGAAAGAGTTTTTCACTGTTATTATTTTTATTTAAGTTATGCTTGTGAGGACATTCACAAAATGAGGTTTCTTCCAATCAGAACTATTGAATTTTATTTAATACAAGCAAGAAGTGACAGAGATAAAAATGTTGGTACTATTCAGGCTAGCAAATGGTGAGAGTTTCTCTATTATCTCGCTCTCTATTTTCATTCTGGGCGCCACAAAAATTGCCTAGAAAAGCTGAATACTGCTTTGGGAAAACCGGGGAGATAATTCCCAGGTTTATTCTGTTTATAACCCGCATCTCCTGAACAGACAACGAATTCCTGTCTGCAGGAGCAGATTATTTGGTTCTGTAGCCAAAACAGAAAAACAATTGATGCCCTGACGCTTTCCCACTGCGGGCGAGCAGGAGGAGGAGCTGTTGAGCAAGGAATGCTTTTCCCAGTTTCCCAGGAGGATAATCCTCCAGTTTGTTCACAAACCTGGCTCAGAAATCTCTTTCCATTCCTCTCACAAGTGACCAAAAACTAAAATTAAACAGCAGCTGTTACCCCGAACATCGGTGGGGGTTTTATTGGTGATTTTTAAAGGAACCTCTGGGTGCTGAAGTTCTGCTGCTCCCCTGGGAGGAGCTGCTGGGGTGCAGAATGAGCTCTGAAATTGGGAAATAATTCCTGCATTTTTATCTTCTTGTTTGGTTTGTGTTAGGGTTGGGATTGAAGTGTTTGAGGTGTATTTTGTGTTTGGCCTTGGATGGTTGTTGTTTCTCATCTATATTGCAGTTTTATAGGTTGTGAGTTCTGTAGTATTTTAACAAAAAGGTCTGCTAAGGTTAAACTGTCTAATTAAGAAATTACACAAATTATTTTTACTTTTAACTTAATAATTAATTGTTTGAAGTCTGCAATGCAAACTTTTCTAACTAATTGTAAAACGCTACTTAAACTTAAGAAAAAAGAAAGTTAAGAAGAAGAACTAGCTACAGCTTTAAAACTTCTATTTTGCTTTATATATAATTACTAGATTTTAAAAATTTGTGGGCTCTGGAACCTCCTCATTTCCCTCCACAATTCCAAACTGCCAACAGGGAAACACAACTTCACAGGAGTCACAGTGACACATTTATATTGCAGTAAAATGACAAATAAATAATGAATTAATTGGTGACAGAGAGCAGCATCTTCCTTATTTTACATTTATTTTATCTCTCCTTAAGTATAAAATTAATAGAATTTAAAAGCCATAATAGAATTTAAAAGCCATAATAATATTATAGAATATCTATATTAATAATATTATTCGAATTACTAGCTTGCAGCTAATTATTAGTTTGTAGCTAATAAACAGTGACACATTTATTTTGCAGTAAAGTGACAAATAAATAACAAATTGGTAGGTGGGAGAGAGCAGCATTCTTCTTGTTTGACATTTATTTTATCTTTCCTAAAGTATAAAATTAATAGATTTTTAAAGCCCTAATAGAGATAGTGATATAATAATATTATAGAATACATATTAATGACATTATTAGAATTATTAGCTTGTAGCTAATAGACAGTGACATATTAATATTGCAGTAAAATGACAAATAAATAGGAAATTGGTTGGTGGGAGAAACCAGCATCCTTCTTATTTTACATTTATTTTATCTTCCCCTAACACAAAACTAATAGAAATTTAAAAGCCATAATAGAGATAGTGATATTAATGATATTATTAGAATTATTAGCTGCACAGTCTGTAGCTAATAGACAGTGACACATTTTTATGTCAGTAAAATGACAAATAATGAATCGGTTGGTGGGAGAGAGCAGCATCCTCCTTATTTTACATTTATTTTATCTTTCCCTAATATAAAATTAATAGAAATTTAAAAGCCATAATAGAGATAGTGTTACTAATAATATCATTGGAATTTTTGGCTACACAGCTTTTTATCAGCTGCACATTTCTGTAGAATTAAAAATAATATTTCTCTCTTTTTATTTGCCTCTGTTCAGCACACTCAGCCTCGGTTTTCCTGGAGTAATCATTAAATACTTTCAGTTAATTAATCAGCCTCATTCCCCAACTCACAGGTGCAGATTTTGGCATTTTGGGTAAAAATAAAATCTGTGGCTGAGCTCAAGCACATGGTGACAGAGGGGAAGATAAAAGGGAGAGACTTTTCTAGGCCTGAAATGTCAAATTTTGGATAAAATGCTAACAGAGCGGTTTGCACCTCTTACACGTAAAGCAGTGTCATGGTTGTAATTAATATTTGTCATTAATTTTGCTGTTTCTCAGAGCTGGATGTAAAAATGGGACCCAGAAAGGCTGAAATTATTGACTTTGGGTTGAGCAGGCTCGGGGTTCCGTCACTTATTTCAGCTGATCTTTGGAAAAAGTGGCAAAACAAAGAATTTACAGCACAGCAACCAAAGTCCAGAGGTGCTGCTGGAAAGGCTGGATTGCTCCTCACTGAAGTTTTTCAGTCAGAATTTCAGATTTGGGGTTTTTGGGTTGGTTAATTCATTCTGGGTCGGAGGTGTTTGATTCTCGTGCTGGCTCCGACGCTCTCTGAGGTTGGCTGATGGATTTTGTGGTTTGTGCCCCACAGCTGGCAGCAAACAGCTCAGGCACGGCGTTTAATTGTTTATGTTTAAATATAAATGTTTATATTGTATATTACTCAGCTCACACACACAGCTCGTGGTTTTCAGTGCTGTCGGTGCAGCAAAATGGCAATTTGCACAAACGGGGCACAGAAAGAAGAGAGATGCTTTGGGTTTTTTTCCAGCAAAATGCTACCCTGCAAAACTCTGCTCTGAGTTTAATAATTGACAAAATCCTGCCTTGTTCCCGTTTTTATTGAGACTTTGTGAAGGGAGCTGGGAAACACACAAGGGTCAATTTCATCCTTTAGAAGAACCCCAGGATGGTTTGTGTTGGAAGGGACTTTAAGGGACATCTCATCCTATGGGCAGGAACACTTCCCGCTATCCCAGGCTGCTCCAACAACACTTTGAATAACTTTGATTAAATAATTTTTAATTACACTTTTAAGTAATTCTGATTTTAAAAAAATTATTAAAGATTAATTTATTTTTATTAAAATCACTTTGATTAAATAATTTTTAATTGCACTTTGATTAAATATTTTTTGTTTCGTTTATTTTAAAAACTTTTTGTTTCGATTTAAATCCCTTTGATTAAATAATTTTTTTCCTTCCCCGGCCGCTCCCAGCCTACAACTCCCAGCATGCCCCACAATCCCCCGGCACCGGCGCGCTCCCGCGGGGGCTGCCGGGATTTGTAGTTCAGCGGCGCGGCGGGGGCGGCGGCCGGGACGCTCCGCCCGGGTGGAAGGAGGGCGGGCCGGCGCCGGGCGCGGGGGACACGGGACGCAGGTACCGCGGGCGGCCCTGGCAGCCACCTCCCGGGCCGAGCCGCGGCGGGCAGCGGCGTTCAGGAGGCATCCGGCGGCGCAGCGCTCGGCGCATCCATCGGCGGGCCCGCGCCCCCGCGGCACGGACGGGGCGCCGCGGGGCCGGGGCGCGGCCGCCGGGAGCAGCGGGAGCGGAGCCGCAACGAGCGGAGCGGAGCAGAACGGAGCAGAACGGAGCGCGGGGCTCGGCGCTGCCCGGCCGGCCGAGCATGCACTGAGCGAGCGGCCCCGGGCTCGGAGCCGCCCCGCTGCATGCTGTGGGGAGACACGGTCGCGATAATAAATGATAGAGGATACAATGACTTTGCTGTCTCTGCTGGGTCGGATCATGCGTTACTTCTTGCTCAGACCGGAGACCCTGTTCTTGCTGTGCATCAGCCTGGCCCTGTGGAGTTATTTCTTCCACACGGATGAGGTGAAAACCATTGTTAAGTCCAGCAGGGATGCGGTGAAGATGGTGAAGGGCAAGGTGGCCGAGATCATGCAGAATGACAGGCTCGGGGGTTTAGACGTGCTGGACGCTGAGTTCTCCAAGACCTGGGAGTTCAAGAGCCACAACGTGGCTGTCTACTCCATCCAAGGCCGCAGGGATCACATGGAGGACAGGTTCGAAGTAATCACCGACCTGGTGAACAAGACTCACCCCTCCATCTTCGGGATATTTGATGGGCACGGAGGAGAGGCAAGTGCTCAACTGGAAAAAAACAATAATTCAACAACACCTAAAAAAAAAGGGGGGGTGCGGGAGGGAGGATGGTCCAAGGCAAGGCGTGGATGTGTTCTCACCCACCAGGTTTGTGTGGTTGTCTTGTACATTGTGGGGAGGGGATTTCCTTGCTGTTTGGAGGGCGATGGATGTCTCGAAAAAAGGGCTGTGTAATCCTCCCTTCCCTTTACCCCTCCTTACCCCTTCCGCGCTCAGCGCGGCACAAATGTGTCCGTACCCCCTTTGCCCTTTGCAGTAGTAGAGGTTTAATTGAAGGAAAGGCTGCTGGAGGTGGCTCTGACGTGCGTGGAATAACGATGATGAGCACAAACTCCCCGGAGTCATCTTTTGTTACAGCCAAGTGTGGTGTGATGTGATTTTGGCAGCGGGCTGGCTTCTCCCCCGGACAGAGCCGGGCTCATCGGCAGAGGTGAAACGGGAGCGCTGCTGGAGGATGCTAAAGTGTGTGTGTGTGTGTGGAAAATGTGCTCTGGGTAATTCCCTGTCCAGGGAACCGAGCAGGAGCGCGGTGCTTGGGAATTGTGTTTGGGAGTTTATGTCATTAAAGCGCGCTGTGCCCGCCCTGGAGGGAAGGCAGCGCAGCCGGCATCGTGGCGCTCGGTGCCGGGCGACCCCGCCGCTCTGCCGGGCACGCTGACGATCGGGATATTCCGATGTGCTTTGCGGATGACAAATGTTGGAACTGCAGCTTCCTCTGCCTTTAGGATGTGGTGCTGCCACGCAGCTTTTGGTGTGGCACAAGGCACGCGTTTCGTAACTGTGGGCAAGGACGAGGAGTTCGTCCTTGTGTGGCAAAGCAGCTCCGGCTGGGTGTGAGGGAACCCGCTGGGGTGATGCGAGAAATGTTGGGAATTTTCTGTGAGGGAGGGTGTTCCTCCAGCTGCTCCCCCAGATCCGAGAGACCCGATCCTTCCTGGAAAAGCTCTGGCAGTGCCCAGACACTCACGGGGCACAGGGGTGGCAGCTGCCGCCCTGCTAAACCTGGAAGGGCTCCTGGAAAATCCAGGCCCTGGGCTCGGCATCGGGACCCGCTGCCAGGCTCGCCAAGGGACCCGGGCTCTCCTCGCAGTGTCGCCTCTTTGGCCCCCTTTAAATGAACGCAAACTCTTTGGGTATTGAGGATTGTCGGCTTCATAAAAAATGCTGAGCCGTGTTTTGGGCTGTTCTGTCTGATTTCAGGCGGGCACAGCAGTGCCAGCTCCTCCGGGCATTCTGGGGCCGGTTCCCCGTCACGGAGGAGCACGGGTGGCAGTGATGTCCGTGTGTCCCAACGCGTTCCTTCCCAGCGTTTCCCGCAGGAACAGGAGCCCCGAGCAGTTCCTCGGGGCCATCAGGCTCCTTTGTGCCCGGCAGGAAGGTGCCGGGGCCGTGCCTTTGTGTGAGCTGAGTTTCCTTGCGGCCCGAACAACCGGGGCAGGATCCCAGTGGTGTTTTCAAACAGAGCGCTCCGAGCTTGTGGGATCCAGGGCGAAAGGGGGGATCTGATTTCTTTCATTAATTTTGTAGCTCTCCCTGCACGAGATGGCGAGCTGAGGGTATTGAATGACCCCCAGCTAACGCAGGGAATGTTGGCATTTAGCTGATGTGCCCCGTGGATATTGCCTGCTTTGTTGGGCATCTTGAAATTCCATCCGTGGCACGCATTCAGGCTGGATCCGCGGAAAACTCATCGGCCTTTTGTATTCCGCTTCCTCAGAACTTGCTCTGATGGATTCAGTGGCAAAGTACAGGCAGGTTTTTAATTTTGAAAGGTTCAGCAGAACTCTCCACAGATCTTTCTAAATTTAGTGGTTTATAAATGTACCCGTCTCGCATCTGTTATTCATAATGGAATCCTAAGTGTTCTTCATGGCCTTTACTCCTACAAAAATAAGTTGAGGACCTAATTAGTTTTGAGTTTTACATTTTAGGTAAAACTGTTCAGAAGAACATGAGCTGTGTGCTGTGCATACAGCAAAGAAAAAATGAAATCATGTGGATTAGGTTTTATTCTAAGCAGGTTTTGTAATTTTGAGTAGAAAACAAGAGAGATGAAATAAAAATTTATGCTCTTATTTAATCCCTAGTACGTAATACTACATTTTAAATCTCTATTTGAATGGGGGGTTTGTATGTCAATTTCTTTTAATTTTTTAAAGACATCAAATACTCTGTGAAACACTTCATCTACTTTGCACTTGGCAAAGCCTTTGTGAAGGTTAAATTTTCCATATGGGCTCCCATTAAATTTCTTTATGTATATTTAAAGAATAAAGAGCAGCTGATCCCTGGGGTTACGTGTGAAACAAACTGTTCTGTATGGGGAGAAATTTGTTTTTCCAAACAGCCAATACCAGAAATGAGATGCCAGATTAATTATTTCCAGCTATATGCAAGGGAGCCTGTCTCCATTAATTACTTCCTGCCATATCCCATTGAAGTGGAAGGATGGAGGAGCATGATTCAAGCAGCTTCAATTACTGTGCACTGCTAATTTATGAAGATTTCTGAGCTTTCATATCACCAACATTTTGCATAAATTCTTCTTTTCTCCTATGTCATTTCCTCTTCCAGTTTTAGCCTGGATAGGTCAGCAGACATTGCTTTGGATTTTGTGGGTGGCTTGAGAAGGGAGTAAGCAAAAATAATTATTAATGCTCTGGTTTGCTGCAGTAACTTCTGAAAGGCAAGAATATTTCAGAGAGAAAATTGGATGTGGGGTGTGTAGTGCAAGCTTTTATTAAAGGTTAGTTTCTTGGAGATACAATGGTGATGATGATGATGATGATGATAATAATAATGCAGAGCAGGTTGAGGTCAAAGAAGACCTTTCTAGCTCTTCCTTTCATCTTTCTAGATTTAGAAAGAATAAAGAAAAGTTGCTGCCTGTTGTCTCACTTAATGACTTTGGCCAAAGGATCATCCTTCAAGGTGATTGAACTTAAAAAAGAAAAAGAATTCTGTTCTCTCATCAGCTTCTTTTTAAGGTTTAAAAATGGCTTGAGTGCTTTTTTTTCCCTTGCCCTTTTCCCTTTATTTAGGAGTTTTGGGGCTGTCCAGGCTGGAAGATGAAGCAGTGTCAAACTGCACAAATCACCAAGTAACAAATGATGAGCTGGAAAGCTGAGCAGAGGAAAGGCTGGCTGCTTAATGAGAGTGATTTCCCTATTTTAACTCCTATTTACTCTCAAATATTTAAGGTTTAAGCACGCAGTTTAATGAGATCTCAGCATTAGACAAGGGCAAAATAGCTCAGCTCCCATCTGCAGTTTTATAGTTATGGCTCTGCTGTAAATCACTGGTTTTTTCCTAACCCTGTGGGGTGAAGGTTTTAAAAATAATTATGGTAATAGATAGTACCTTCCTCTGCCTGGGCTTGTTTGCAGTTGTAAACGGATGTGGGAAATTACAGCTCAGTAACTGTCTCATAAAAAAATGTCTCTTTTTATTTCCCTCCACCTCCTGAACGGGGACATGGCAAGACTTGTCCCTCATGATGTGTAGCTGTGGGTAAGAGCTTTTTCTGCCTGGAATAATTGGGCTCTGGAGCTGCTGAGCCAATGTTTTAGGATGGAAAATACACCTTTTTATTTTTATTTTTTATTCCCAGCACAGGGAAAGGCTGGGGAGCTGGAATGGGGAAGGAGAGAACAGTGTGGAAGTGGCTCCCTGGGGCTCAGGAGCTTGATATCAGCAGCACCAAGTGCTGGCAGAAGTCTCTGGTTACTGATTAACTGAGAAAGACAAAAAAAAAGAAAAAGAAAAGAGAAAAAAAAAAGGGAAAGGTCAGAAGATAATGGTGGAGAGTCCTAAGGAGCCTGGTGTGAGGCTGTGGAAAAGGGAATGCTGAGGTGAGGCCTGGAGGAGAGGGCACTGTGCCAGCTGTGTTTGAATAAACCTGCTGTGCATTCCAGTCCAGCTCTCTGATCTGACAGCAGAAGGTGTTTGTGCTGTGCTGAAAGAAGAGAAAGCTGCCAATTTTACAATTTTAGTTCATTTTTTTGGTGTTTTTTTAATCTGCTAATTCTCATTCCAGCCCCATCCCTGTGATGCTGAACTACTTAAGCAATCTCAGCAATGAAAATTTATCTCTCAGGCTTTTGAGTCAAGGCCATTCAGGATTGATGGCTTGGGATTTTATAAAAGGTAGGAATAAATCAAACACAGGCTTTGGAGTTTCTCTGGATGTTACAGCCCAGTTGTAAGGAGCAGTCTTTGAGGGCTTGCAGTTTTTAAACAGAAACTGCCAGCATGGTTTTCCTTTTATAGTAATTTCCTTTGGTTTCTAATCTACAATCCACTGCAATGTGCCCAAATGTTTGAATAAATATTTACATAGGTGAGGTCATGTTGATAGGCAAGTCCCAAATCTGCTTATGAATTCCCCTCCAGTGGCCTAAAACACAAGTCAAAAATGATCTACAGGAGCATTCCTGTCATTTTGTTCACTTTATCTAAGTTTTATTCTTGCATATCATGCTCCAGGATTATGATTTTTCACCCTACAGCACCATGCTGATTTCATTCAGGGTTAAACTCTACGCTCATTTGCTGTACAAAAATTGATTAAAATGCTGTAAAAAGCTGTAATTGGAAGGAGGAACTTTAATTGCTGCCATTCAGGGCTGTATCATTGGGTGTAGGATTGAGCCTTTTTTCAATTTTGATAAAAATCAAGAAGTCAATTAATTTTTAATGTGTTTTGCCAGCTTTGTTTTAATCGGTGTTTCCCTGTCTGGGCTCTCAGGCTGCCAACAGATTGCCACTGGTTTAATAAATCAATTTTGATTATGAGATGCTTTCAGATTATGAAAGCCATTGAAGTTTTCCCCATCAACTTGAGGAACTCAAGACTCCTCCACGGGACATGTTCCTGTTGGGAATTGCTGGGCATGGGGAGGAAACAATCTTGGAGCAGTGGAATTTTAAACATTTCTGTTCCATAGCTCAGGAGTTTGGATATTTTTACATTTAATAGTGTGAGAGAAAAAAAAATCCACGTCCTCTGTCATGTGGGTTAATTAAACCAGCAGATTGCTCTGCCTCCAATGTGGTGTTTCCAGCAGCTCTTTTGGAGCACAGTAGGATTTCTCCTCCCTCCCTTTTTTGCTAGAAACCCAAATATTTACGGTGTAAATTGTGCCTTAAAGCTGTGATTTGGCTTCTGGCAGTTTCACTTCTGAAACAATCTCCTGGCACGTGGTTGCTGTGTTTTGCTGCTGGCTGGTTTCTGCTGGTGGCTGCGGTTTCCTGCAGCAGTTTTGGCACTGTGGGCATGTCCCATGCTCGTGGCAGGATTCCCATGCGCTGCTTTTGGCACTTCTCAATTTTTTCTTCCTTTTCTCAGGACTTTTCAGCCCTGCCCCTCTTCATCTGGGGTGTTGTGTCTTCCTCTGCCTGCTCTGAAGTGAAATTCCAGCTTTCCCCAGCCCCAGCAGCCTTTGGCCACATTGATCTGCTCAGAAACGAGTGTGATCATGCTGTGAGATCAGCCAGGTTTGGGATCCAGCCCTGGAAGTGTCCAAAGGGTTTGGAGCATCCTGGTCTAGTGGGGGGTGTCCCTGCCCATGGGGTAAGATGGGCTTTGAGGTCCCTTCCACCCCAAACCATTGTAGGAAAGGCAATGCAGAGGTACCTGGCACTCATTTTTCTCAGGTCTCGAGGTTCAGGTCTTGCCCTTCCCTCAGAGCACAGCATAGAAACCCTGACAGATCTGGGAAAAGGAGCAAAATGCTCGTGTGCTCCTCCTGCTTTGAATCTCTGTCCTTGCAGGGAGACTTCCCAAACCTAATTTAAGGGCAGCAGCCGCTCTAATTATGCACACAAAGTCACACGCCTCTTGCTCCAATTTTCCCCTGCAATATTTGGTAAATTCTCCAAGTTTCAGTGAAGTCAGCACCCTTTGGGCCCTGCTGCACCCCCTGCTCTGTGCCCCACACAGACTCCTCACCCCATTCCTCATCCCTGCTGGTCCTGCAGCCACACTTCTGTCCCTCATCCCACAAACCCTCAGGGAATGCTGTGTCCCAGGGAGCTGTGCCCATTCCAGCCCTCCTGGAATGTGCTTTAAAACAGATTTTGGAACTCCAGGTTCCCTCTGGCTGCTCCTCCTGGAGCTCAGGTTCCCCAGATCCCAGCCCAGCTGGCCAGACCAGTTCCTCTGGCTCAACACCAGCCCAGGAGTGCTCCCCTGTAGGAGATGGTCATCAGCATTTAATGACCCTATTTCTTTATGAGCCTGGAGAGTTTCACTTCACCCAGAAGGTCAGCAAACAGCAAAGGCTACAGATGAGACAATCCCAAAAGGAAGTTTTCATCCTGGCAAAAATGTCCATGCTGCATCTCCAGGCTGTTGTCATTTGTGTGTAAAATCAGGAGTTGTAACAAGCTGCAGATTTTTTTTTTTTTCCTCTTTTGGGCTGTTTTATCTGCTTTTACTGCTGTTTTTTTAGCTGGTGTTTAACACTTCAACGTTAAACACTGGTGGTTTTATTAAAGCAGTTTAAAGCTCGTGCCAAAAGTAGGTTTCATTTGAAAGCAGCATAGCTTTGAAAAAATGCAAATTTCATTACAGTTTATGATAGAAGAAAGGTTTGCAGGTGCCAGGATACTGACAAATACTCAGGGTAAGTAAGACTGGTGAGAATGGTAAATTTTAGTTGAAATAATTGCTCATTTATGCCGTGAAATTGATGTTCATATGGCAAATACAGCTCGGACCAGATCAGGCCTGATCCAGGATGGATCAAGGGAAATATTTTGGTCCTGCTAAAAACCAGAAATAACAGAAAGCTGTTGTTAAGAGCAGGCTTTCAGGTCTGGAGTGGTTTGCCATCAAATAATGTGGATGGAGGAGAAATCCACATTTCTTTCTGCTCCTGTGGAAAAGCCATCCCAGAAAAGCAGCTGGTGGTGGATACTGGGATCTTGGGATCGGGGGTTGGGTGAGGAGCAGAGTGGACAGGGGGAAAGAGGGGGGAGAAAAGGGGACAAGGGGAAGGAGGGGGGTGAAAAGGGGAGAAGGGGAAGGAGGGGTGAGCAGAGTGGACAAAGGGAAGGAAGGAGGAAGGATGAGCAGAGTGGACAGAAGGAAGGTGGAATAAGCAAAGTGGACAAAGGGAGGGAAAGATGAGCAAAGGGCTCAAAGGGAGGGAGAGATGAGCAGAGTGGATAAAGGGAAGGAGGGATGAGCAGAGTGAATAAAGGTAAGGAGGGGTGAGCAGAGTGGATAAAGGGAAGGAGGGGTGAGCAGAGTGGATAAAGGGAAGGAGGGGTGAGCAGAGTGGATAAAGGTAAGGAGGGATGAGCAGAGTGGATAAAGGGAAGGAGGGATGAGCAGAGTGGATAAAGGGAAGGAGGGGTGAGCAGAGTGGATAAAGGTAAGGAGGGGTGAGCAGAGTGGACAAGAGTGGACAGAAAGAAGGTGGAATAAGCAAAGTGGACAAAGGGAGGGAGAGATGAGCAGAGTGGACAAGGGGAAGGAGGGATGAGCAAAGGGGACAAAGGGAGGGAAGGATGAGCAGAGGGGACAAGGGCAGGGAGGAAGGAGTGTCATGCTTTGGGTTAAGCCCATCAGCAAGCCCTGAGAGCAGCGTGGCAGCACAAAGGACTGTCCTGCTGCTCCTACAAACTGGCTGTGATGCTGGAACATCTCCTGCTCTCATCATCTGTGACCCTGTCTGCTCCCCAGCTGTGGGAGCAGCTGACATCTCCAGCCACACAATCACAGGAGGTGTTTTCACTGCTGAGCCACATTGCAATTAGGTACAGCTCCTCATGTGGGCAAACCTCAAAGCTCCCCTGGAGAAATGAGCACTTCTTTGCATTTACTTTCAGCACCAAAATGTTATCCCTTGCAGATTTGCTCATTGTCATAAGTGTTGATAAAGCCTTTTTTATTTTTTTTTTTTCCTCTGAATCCCCTTCAGGGGTAAACATTTGATTTTATTAAGTTCTGTTATAATAGCTGAAGCTGTCATACAGCGCTGCTTTCAATCAATATGCTTTTTAATGTAATAAATCTCTTTACTTTTTCATTCTCCTCCCGATAGGAAAATGCTGCAGGGTGTGAAACATTTCTTCTGAGGGAAAAGTGCTTGGTCCATAATACAGCTCTGTGCTGTGCCACTTCTTTAAACTTCATTTTAAATGGGAATGTGATTTATTTCCAGGTAATCTGTGCATGCACTGCATTTTCCCTGCAATGTGTGCTCCCTCCAGACAAACACTGAGGTATTGAAATATCTGATTGTGGTTGGCATGAAATAAAATCTCTGTCCAAAGCTGTGTGCTTCAGGAATGAAGAGTGGGAGTAGGAGGAAGGGGAGAAGGAACATGCTTGTCTCTTTAGTGTTCTTGATGTTTATACCCCTGAGCTTTCATCTGCTTTCGTGCTTTGCAGAGTGAATTGGTTTTTTCTGATTTTTATAGCTTTTTTTTTTATTGCTCAAGTGGTTTTGGAGATGTCTAAGACATTATGTAGGATGTAGAAGGTGCTTTTCTTGCTGGGTTTTTTTTTTAACGTGGGGTATATGTGATGTGGTTCCTGTGGTTTTATTTCTGCTGGGAAGCAGGGAAGTTGGGCAGCAGTCTGGATAATCCCATAAAACAAAACTAATTTGTCATTGGATATTTATTCCTCATTATCTGAAGTTTGGCTGTTTATTGTTGTGGGAGAAAAAGGGAACCACAGCTGAAGTTTGGCCCTTTATTGGTGTGGAAGAAAAGGGAAATCCTGGCTGAAGGTTGGTGAACAAAGGGAAATCACATCTGAAGTTTGGCTCTTTGTTGGAGTGGAAGAAAAGGGGAATTAGACCAGGAGAAGTAGGAAAAACCAGACCCCAACTCCCAAGGAGGAGCCCTGGGAAGGAGACAATCCCAGTTCCCCAGAGTGGAGTTTATTTAGGGATGTGCACTTTGGTGGGAGATGCCAAACTGAGGGGCTGGATTTGTGTGAGGGGTGATTCCTTTGTCAGGATGATCCTGGTTTTATTTGGGGCTGGATTTGTGTGAGGGGTGATTCCTCTGTCAGGATCATCTTGGTTTTATTTGGGGCTGGATTTGTTTGAGGTGATTCCTGGGTCAGAATGATCCTGGTTGACCCTTGGTACTGGATTTGTTTTAGGTGATTCCTGTGCCAGGATGATCCTGGTTTTATTTGGTGAAGGATTTTGATTCCTGGGTCAGGATGATCCTGGTTTTATTTGGTGCTGGATTTGTGTTTGAGGTGATTCCTAGGTAAGGATGATCCTGGTTTTCCCTCAGAGCTGGATTTGTTTTAGGGGATTCCTGTGCCAGGATGATCCTGGTTTTCTTTGGTGCTGGATTTTGATTCCTGTGCCAGGATGGTCCTGGTGTTATTTGGTGCTGGATTTTGATTCCTGTGCCAGGAGGATCCTGGTTTTATTGGTGCTGGATTTTGATTCCTGGGTCAGGATGATCCTGGTTTTCTTTGGTGCTGGATTTTGATTCCTGGGTCAGGATGATCCTGGTTTTCCCTCAGAGCTGGATTTGTTTTAGGGGATTCCTGTGCCAGGATTATCCTGGTTTTATTTGGTGCTGGATTTTGATTCCTGGGTCAGGATGATCCTGGTTTTCTTTGGTGCTGGATTTGTTTGAGGTGATTCCTGGATCAGGATGATCCTGGTTTTCTTTGGTGCTGGATTTTGATTTCTGGGTCAGGATGATCCTGGTTTTCTTTGGTGCTGGATTTTGATTCCTGGGTCAGGATGATCCTGGTTTTCCCTCAGTGCAGGCTGGGGAAGCAGCAAGCCCCCTGTTTTGGCAGCTCTCCTTTGTGGCTCTCCAAGAAGCCCTTCCAGTGCTGTAACCCCGGCTGTTTTGGGCACTCAACTTTGCCCTCTTTGTTTCTGCCACATCTCTGCCTCGCTGGCACAAATTCCAGCTTGAGCTGTTGCTCAGGACAGAGGGAGCAAAGTGTGGGAGCAGCTGCCTGCTCCATGGTGCCAGTTGGATCATCCAGCAGGGGAGAGCCCCAGGCAACCCCCCAAAAATACAAACCCAGAGCTGCAGAGAATCTGGGGTGACCCACCCTCATCTTCCTGAATGTTTGATGCTGTCACATAAAAACCATCCCTGGAGTTTGACTTTTTAAAAGGCTCAGGACTGCAGTCACAGGAGTGGTTTGGGAGTGAAACAATGAGGGAATTCTCAGGGGATGAGCGTTGCATGAGAGATTTGTAATCCCTGGCAATTAGGAAATTGTTGCTGAGGTTAATGGGGATATTATTTTTAACTTTGAGGGCAGGAGCAATCTCCTGCCTCTGGGATAGAATTATTTCAATCAGTGCTTTAAATAAGCACTTTCTGGGATGGTTTAAATTGACAAACATTTAAATCATCAACCTGAATTCTTTTTTAGCTGTTATGTACCCTGATAAATTCCCATTATTTTTATTTTGCATTGAGGCAGAATGGTATTTACTACCAGTGTTTACTTGTGTGAGGTTGGGCTTTTTTCCCTTTTTCTTTTCCTTTTTTGTGGATATCATTACTGTAAATAAAAGCAGAATGAAAAGCTAAATAAGAAACCAAATTCTGTGGTGAGATCAGGAACCTTCTCCTCAGACTCCATTTATAACTGGAATTATAGACAGACAAGAATTGGAGACAATTCCTGCTCAAAGTAACCACACCTTCAAAGGGAATGATGGCAAAATAATAAATTCTTTATAAAAACCACACATTTTTTTTCCTGCTTTGAGGAGAAAGTCCCGGTAGGAGCTGATTCCCACTTCAATAACTCTTTTTCTTTAACCTTCAGAGGCAAACAGGTGCTGTTTGCATCTATAATTCTAATTAAATATCATTTTAGGGTGACAGAGTATATTCTCAGGCTTGGAGAAATAAATTTTGTCGATAGCTTTATTTTTAAACAATTAAAAAAATAGGTAACTTAACATTCATTCTTTCAGGTGTGATGATTTTCAAAATCCCAGGCCATTTGAACCTCTTGGAGTTAGTAAACTTTTTAAATTAGCTGTTTTTAAGGTGATAGAGTGTATTCTCAGGCTTTGAGAAATAATTTTTTGTTAATTTTACTTTTAAACAACTTTTATTTAAAAAAAAAAAGCAACTTCTTTGCCTTTTTGTGCTGTATCACAGCTCTGGGCAGTAGCTGCGCACTGGATCAGGCTGCAGCACTGCATGTGATGAGCAGAAAAATATTCCAAATAAATTTAGGGAATCTCTTGGGTTCTATTGGAGCACTTCAGGCTTTTGAGGTGCCTGAGTTGGAGTTTGTGTGTTCTGAAGTGTCCATGTAAACAATCCCTCTTCCAGGTGTGATGATTTTCAATATCCCAGGCCATGTCAACCTCTTGGAGTTAGCACACTTTTTTAATTAGATATTTTTAAGGTGATAGAGTGTATTCTCTGGCTTTG
Source organism: Fringilla coelebs (assembly GCF_963513975.1). Taxonomy (NCBI): domain Eukaryota; kingdom Metazoa; phylum Chordata; class Aves; order Passeriformes; family Fringillidae; genus Fringilla; species Fringilla coelebs. Next base: position 23,804,266 of record NC_140036.1, read on the forward strand.
AGAAATAATTTTTGTTAATAATTTTACTTTTAAACAACTTTAAAAAAAAAAATAAAAACCACTTCTTTGCCTTTTTGTGTTGTATCACGAGGTTCAGGTTGCAGCACTGCATGTGATGAGTAGAAAAATATTCCAAATAAATTTAGGGAAAAACTTGGGATGTACTGGAGCACTCCAGGCTTTTGAGGTGCCTGAGTTGGAGTTTGTGTGTTCTGAAGTGTCCATGTAGGCATTCACTCTTCCAGGTGTGATGATTTTCAATATCCTGGGCAATTTGAACCTCTTGGAGTTAGTAAACTTTTTTAATTAGATATTTTTAAGGTGATAGAGTGTATTCTCAGGCTTTCAGAAATATTTTTTTATTAATAATTTTACTTTTAAACAAATTAAAAAAAATAAAAAACCACTTCTTTGCCTTTTCATGTTGTATCACGAGGTTCAGGTTGCAGCACCGCATGTGATGAGTAGAAAAATATTCCAAATAAATTTAGGGAAAAACTTGGGATGTACTGGAGCACTCCAGGCTTTTGAGGTGCCTGAGCTGGAGTTTGTGTGTTCTGAAGTGTCCATGAAAACCTTGCACTGAGAGCTGAACTGCACACAGCCTCAGATGCCCCAGCAGAAGAGCCAAGGAAAGAGTTTCCAGCTGCAGATTGGAAGGAGCTGTCTCAAGTGCAGCTTTTAAAAGCTTTTTTGGCACAGTGGTGTCCATCTTATTAAGGAAAAACCTGCCTGGGAGGGAAGATGGTGTGGGTGAAAAACAGGAGAGGCTGTAACCTCAAACCTATTATAGAAAAGAGATATTTTTACTGGAATGTTTTGTTGCTGAGTTTCCCAGCACCTGCAATTGACAGGAGAGCTAAACACAATTCCAGTGGCAAACACCACTCAATTGAGACTTTTTTTTTTTTTTAATACAAAAATTGAAAACTGTGGGGTTTTTTTCTGTCTCAGTGGCTTTAATTGACCTCCCTGGGCATCTGATTCAAAGTCTCTCAAAAGTGGGTCACAAAAACATGTTATACCTCTGTGAACAGGTGTTTCCAGCTCATTTTACAGGCTCAAATTTCTGCTTATGTCTCTTGGCTGCTCTCATACGAGTCAGGAACACAACTGAAAATAGAAATTTGTAGCCCCTCTCTTGTTTTCTCCCAGAGGCAACTGCTCCTTTTTTTATTTTTTTTTTTGTGAGACTCCCCCTGTGTGCCTTCTGTTATTTAATGTGACCCCAGCACCTTCCTGCTGGGCTTTGCAGGCCCCAGGTTCTTCATTTCATGGGATTATTAAGAAATTAATGACACCTAAGACAGGGCAGCAGCAATTCTCATTCCAGGTCGTGGATCTGGGTGGTTTTTTCACACCAAAATGAGAAACCCTGGTTTGAACCTGGCCAAACCCTGAGCTGTTGGGCTGTTTTTAGGTGCATTTTGGTTTGAAGCAGTGGTTTTAGTTTAAAAAAGTGATCTAAATAGCCAGGCAGGGCTGGGGGAGTGGGGCTTTCTTATCCCTGCCTCCCTCTTATTTGCAGAATTTATGGCATTATGAGATAGCACAAAGAGATTGACTTCTTCATTTATCAAAAACTAAACTGAAGGTCTCAGGAGCCAGAGGGAGCTTTGAGGGAAAGTTTAAAAAACAACAGTGAAACAAGAAAGAAAAGTCTTTCCCTTTCTAGAGGTGTGGTGGTTTCAGGAGCCCCAGGAGTGAATGAACCCCAGGAGTGAGGGAGTGAACCCCAGGAGTGAGTGAACCCCAGGAGTGAATGAACACCAGGAGTGAGTGAACCCCAGGAGTGAGTGAACACCAGGAGTGAGTGAACCCCAGGAGTGAGTGAGTGATCCCCAGGAGTGAGTGAACCCCAGGAGTGAGTGAGTGAACCCCAGGAGTGAGTGAACCCCAGAAGTGAGTGAGTGAACCCCAGGAGTGAATGAACACCAGGAGTGAGTGATCCCCAGGAGTGAGTGAACCCCAGGAGTGAATGAACCCCAGAAGTGAGTGAGTGAACCCCAGGAGTGAGTGAACCCCAGGAGTGAGTGAACCCCAGGAGTGAATGAACCCCAGAAGTGAGTGAGTGAACCCCAGAAGGGAGTGATCCCCAGGAGTGAGTGAACCCCAGAAGTGAGTGATCCCCAGGAGTGAGTGAGTGATCCCCAGGAGTGAGTGAACCCCAGGAGTGAGTGAGTGAACCCCAGGAGTGAGTGAACCCCAGGAGTGAGTGAGTGAACCCCAGGAGTGAGTGAACCCCAGAAGTGAGTGATCCCCAGGAGTGAGTGAACCCCAGAAGTGAATTGACCCCAGGAGTGAGTGAACCCCAGGAGTGAGTGAATCCCAAGAGTGAGTGAGTGAACCCCAGGAGTGAGTGAACCCCAGAAGTGAGTGAACCCCAGGAGTGAATGGACCCCTGGAGTGAATGAACCCCAGAAGTGAGTGAGTGAACCCCAGAAGTGAGTGAGTGAACCCCAGGAGTGAGTGAGTGAACCCCAGGAGTGAGTGAGTGATCCCCAGGAGTGAGTGAACCCCAGGAGTGAGTGAACCCCAGAAGTGAATTGACCCCAGAAGTGAGGGAACCCCAGGAGTGAGTGAGTGATCCCCAGGAGTGAGTGAACCCCAGGAGTGAGTGAACCCCAGGAGTGAGTGAGTGAACCCCAGGAGTGAGTGAACCCCAGGAGTGAGTGAACCCCAGAAGTGAATTGACCCCAGAAGTGAGGGAACCCCAGGAGTTCAGCCCTTTCTCTCTGAGAGCATCACCCCTGAGCTCACCTGTTCCCTTGGAAAAGAACTTGGTGTTCCCTCTCCTTGCCAGCAGGAGCCTTTCCATGCCGGCAGGATTTGCACATTTGGAATGATTTGCCCTCTCTGGAGCAGCACAAAGGAGAATCTGCAAGAAATGAAAGTGTTGCCTTTGGCTGAAGGGCTGCAGGTGCTGCAGGGTGGGTTCCTGGGGTTGCACTCTTTATTCTCTCTCATTTTCTGCTTTTGAGACTTAAAAACATGCCCTGGAAAAACTAAAAATCTCCTGGAAGCTTTTGATGCAAGAGCCCAACTCCTCCAAGAGTGGGGATGTGGGCATGGGCAGTGTGCTCTGCTTTAAATAAGGAGAAAAAAAAGTTAAATTAGGGAACATAACAGGGTTTATTCTTCTGGTGAAAATGCCCCAGAAGATCGAGTGAGGTGGTTTTTTGGTTTTCACTTTCAAAGTTACCTTAATAAAGCATTTAATGCCTCCTGATCTGTCTGGAATTCAAGTTGTGTATTGCAAGAAAACTGCTCTGAGCAGTGAGGGGCGTTTCAAGGTGATCAGGGACGAGTTGGGAGCAATAAAAAGAAATTAAATTAATTACATTGTGGCTGAGGTTGCCTGTGTTTTATCCTCCCTCTGTACAGCCACATGAGGAGAGGAAATCAAATGAAGAAAGCTGAACAGGATTTTATTATTGCCTAAAGCTTGGACAACTCCACACCACAGGAAAGAACCTACAGGCATTGTTTTTGTGCAGCAAGAATTGGTGACATGTTAGGGGGGAAAAAAAGAACAAAAAGAGGGAGATAATGAATGGTCAAAAGCAGCAAATATGTAAATATTTTCTAGGGAGAAATAATTAGTGGTAGGAGCGAGCTCCCACTCAGCCCTGGGCTGCCAGAGGATCTCAGCTCCCCAATAATCAGTTTGAAAACACATCAGAGGTGCCTTTTTTCCTGCTCTCATTAAGCTGTTGCAGCCAGGGATGGCAGTATTGAAATGTCAGGGTTCAAGAGCCTGCCAGGAAAGTGTTCAGAGCAGGGAAATGCATCAAAACACTCCAGCAAAGCTTTCTGTGCTCTGGTGTCTGCAGGTGGCACGTCCTGGCAGCACAGCTCCCATCCCTGGCCCTGGGGAGCTGTGGGAGCAGCAAGGGGCAGCTGAAAGTGTGCAAATCTCCCTGTGAAAATGTGCAATACTCACTGTGAAAGTGTGCAATACTCACTGTGAAAGTGTGCAAATCTCCCTGTGAAAGTGTGCAAATCTCCCTGTGAAAGTGTGCAAATCTCATTGTGAAAATGTGCAATTCTCACTGTGAAAATGTGCAATTCTCACTGTGAAAGTGTGCAATTCTCACTGTGAAAATGTGCAATACTCACTGTGAAAGTGTGCAAATCTCACTGTGAAAGTGTGCAGTTCTCACTGTGAAAGTGTGCAATTCTCATTGTGAAAGTGTGCAATTCTCACTGTGAAAGTGTGCAAATCTCCCTGTGAAAGTGTGCAATACTCACTGTGAAAGTGTGCAATTCTCCCTGTGAAAGTGTGCAATTCTCATTGTGAAAGTGTGCAATTCTCACTGTGAAAGTGTGCAGTTCTCACTGTGAAAGTGTGCAATTCTCATTGTGAAAGTGTGCAATTCTCACTGTGAGAGTGTGCAATTCTCATTGTGAAAGTGTGCAATTCTCATTGTGAAAGTGTGCAATTCTCCCTGTGAAAGTGTGCAATTCTCACTGTGAGAGTGTGCAATTCTCATTGTGAAAGTGTGCAATTCTCATTGTGAAAGTGTGCAATTCTCCCTGTGAAAGTGTGCAATTCTCATTGTGAAAGTGTGCAATACTCACTGTGAAAGTGTGCAAATCTCACTGTGAAAGTGTGCAATTCTCCCTGTGAAAGTGTGCAATTCTTCCTGTGAAAGTGTGCAACACTCCCTGTGAAAGTGTGCAATTCTCCCTGTGAAAGTGTGCAGTTCTCCCTGTGAAAATATCCAATTCTCACTGAGCTCTGCCCTCCTGCTCCAGGCCAGTGCTCACTGCACCCACCCAGGGGGGATAATTAGCAATATCCCAGGCCATAGGAACCTCTTGGAGTTAGTAAACATTGTATTTAGAACGATAGAGTATATTCTCAGGCTTTGAGAAATAAGTTTTGTTGATAGTTTTATTTTTAAACAACTTTTCTTTTATAAAAAAGCAACTTCTTTGCCTTTTTGTGCTGTATCACAGCTCTGGGCAGCAGCTGCACACTGGGTCAGGCTGCAGCACTGCATGTGATGAGTAGAAAAATACTCCAGGTAAATTTAGGGAACCTCTTGGGATGTACTGGAGCACTCCAGGCTTTTGAGCTGCCTGAGCTGGAGTTTGTATTCTGTAAACATTCACTCTTTCAGGTGTGATGATTTTCAATATCCCAGGCCATCTGAACCTCTTGGAGTTAGTAAACATTTTATTTAGAATGATAGAGAATATTCTCAGGCTTTGAGAAATAAATTTTTGTTAATAGTTTTACTTTTAAACAACTTTGGTTTGGTTTTTTTTGAAGCTACTTCTTTGCCTTTTTGTGTGGTATCACAAGGGTCAGGCTGCAGCACTGCATGTGATGAGCAGAAAAATACTCCAGGTAAATTTAGGGAATCTCTTGGGATTTACTGGAGCACTCCAGGCTTTTGAGCTGCCTGAGCTGGAGTTTGTATTCTGTAAACATTCACTCTTTCAGGTGGGATGATTTTCAATATTCCAATAACCTCTTGGAGTTAGCAAACATTTCAATTAGATCTTATCTGCATCAACTGGACAAGAGTGGAGCTGTTGTAAATTGCAGCTGGATTCCAAAGGGGCCAAAGCCAGGCTGGGCTGAAGTGCCAGGTGCATTCCTTGGATACCTGGCACTGGAAATGGGGCTTTTTTATCCCTGCCTTCCTCTTTTATTTGCAGAATTTATGGCATTAAGGGACAGAAAACAGCTTGACTTCTTCATTTATCAAAAAATAAACTGAAGATCTCAGCAGTCCAAAGGAGGTTTGAGGGAAAGTTTAAAAACAATACTGAAACAAGTAAAGTCCTTTCTTTTCCTTTTTCTTTCTTTTCCTTTTTCCTTTCTTTTCTTTTTTCCTTCTTTTCCTTTTTCCTTTCTTTTCCTTTTTCCTTTCTTTTCCTTTTTCCTTCTTTTCCTTTTTCCTTTCTCTTCCTTTTCCTTTCTTTTCCTTTTTCCTTTCTTTTCCTCTTCCTTTTTCCTTTCTTTTCCTCTTCCTTTTTCCTTTCCTTTCCTTTCCTTTCCTTTCCTTTCCTTTCCTTTCCTTTCCTTTCCTTTCCTTTCCTTTCCTTTCCTTTCCTTTCCTTTCCTTTCCTTTCCTTTCCTTTCCTTTCCTTTCCTTTCCTTTCCTTTCCTTTCCTTTCCTTTCCTTTCCTTTCCTTTCCTTTCCTTTCCTTTCCTTTCCTTTCCTTTCCTTTCCTTTCCTTTCCTTTCCTTTCCTTTCCTTTCCTTTCCTTTCCTTTCCTTTCCTTTCCTTTCCTTTCCTTTCCTTTCCTTTCCTTTCCTTTCCTTTCCTTTCCTTTCCTTTCCTCTTTCCTTTCCTCTTTCCTTTCTTCCTTTCCCTTCCCCTTTCCCTTTCCTTTTCTTGGATTTCTACCCTGAAAATGCATTTACAGAGGTTTATGAACAGCTGAGAGGGGGCATCTCTAAAGTAAAACCATTCCTTACATCTGGATTGTTTCAGAAACGACCTGAGCAATCTGGGCTAGTGGGATGAGGTGATCTTTAGGATCCCTCCTAACCCAAGCTGTTGTAGGATCAGTGATTTTTAATTTATTTCTTGTTACAGGTATCCAAACTGACTCTAAGGGATGCTTATCCTCCCATCCTTGCTGTGCCAAGGCAGCTGCAGCTGGGAGAGCTTCTTGGAGTAACTTCTTCCTCCCATTTTGTAAAGCTTGCTTGAAGCTTTGCCCTAAAATTGAAATTCATCAATTTTTCAAATTTTCCCATCCAGGGAAAAAAGTGGAGCTTTACCTTGGGTGAATAATGCATGGCTCCCAGGATGTAATCCTGGTGCTGCTTTCCTTGCAGGGCATTGATCTGGAGGAGAGGGAAACAGAACAAAAAAACCCCAAGATTAACCGGGATGTGAGGAGAGCTGAGAAAGGGCAAAAAGAGGCTGAGCCTGCAGCTGGATCCAGCTCATCCCTGCTCTTTTTTGGGATGTCCAGCCCTGTTGCCTGTCCTCTCCTGGTTCTCCCAGCTGGTGTTTGCAGCCCTTGCTTGGCTGACAGAGCTTGAGTGGAATGACAACAATTTCTGATGTCAGGGAACGCCCTGGGACCCGTTCAGAGCCTGCTGAACTCGTGGGTGTCAGTCCAGCAAAACAAAAAATACACGGGGAGAATACAGGGGAAAACCCAGCTAAACAAAGCTTGGTGCCTTGTGGGAAAAAAAGTGGAGATTTCTGTAGAAAAATTAAAAATACTGCAAGGAAACGCTGTGTTAGCTACAAGAGGTCCCACTAAAAGTTATATTTTGAATTTATCAGAGCCAAATGTCAGGAGTTGAAGTCAAAACCACGTAGGAGATGAAGAATCTGTGGGCATTATTGGTGTTCAGGTCTGTTAGTCCAGAGGGGCTGGAAGATTTGGTATTTTAAATTGTTCCAATCCAAAATGGGATTGGCACCTGAGAGGCTGAGCTTTTGCCATGTGTGATGCTCCTGCCTCCAAAATGGGGTGGGGATCCCAAAGCCTCCCCTCACTGGAGCAAACCACTGCTTGCTCTCCAAATATTTTGAGTAGCTGTTGTAAACACCAGCCTTGAAAACCATTTGGGGATTTATTATTTATTTATTTATTTATTGGATAGCGCTTTCCAAACTTCCCTGTTCATGCTTCAAAACCATCTGAATCCAGATTGTTAAATTCCATTCAGAATTATTTATTATTGTTGGATTTATTAGCCCCATCTGGAATTAATCCTGCCTTAAGATAGGAATTCTCTTCAGAGAAATAAAGCAGTTTAATTTTTAAAACGTGGATGTGATCAAATTCATTTTATACTCATTTCATATTCACTTTATACTCATTTCATACTCATTTTACTGTCATACTCTGATCCCAATAAATACCAGGGAAATAAATAACATTTCATGTAATGCTTTAGGGTTGTTTTGAGCTAATGACCATCCTGTGGCAAATACTGATTGCAGAGCTCAGTGCACATTTCCTTTTTGAAAAGTTAACATCTGAACTTGCAATTATTTCCACATTGAAGGAAGGTAGAAAAGAAGAGGAAATTCTGCAGAAGTGTAAAGGCTGTTAACCTCTAAGAACTGCAGGTTGAGTCTCAATTTGCTGTACCAAAACAATGTTTTTATTACTATTTTAAGTTTCTGAACCTAAAATTATTACTATTTTAGTTTCCTATTTTTAATAATAATAGTAATTATTATTATTATTTTACGTTTCTGAGCCACTCTGTAGAAATCATGCAGATGAAACTTTTTCTTCAATTTTTAATTTCATTTTTCTTTAATCAACTGAGCAGCTGTGCTGCAAACAAACATCTCATTGCAAGACCCATGGAAATTTTTGGGAATGACCATCACAGCTGTGATGCAAACTGGAGGAACTTCCTATCAGAGCTGGAGTGCCTGCAAGTTAATCTTTTTTTAAATATATATAGAAATGAAAACAAATTGAAACAAAACCCCTGTGTAATTTGATAATATTTTGACTGGAGGAGCAGTTTCCTTCAGCCCTCAGCGGCCCAATAGAAATAAAACAGCAGAATTGCTCTTCCAGGAGGTGTCTGCAGCAGGATCTCTTTGGGATGAGCTCCTGCTCCTTGTTTTTCCTGGCAGAATTAATGGGATGTTATCCCCCATCTTCTTTTTTTTTTTGTTTTTGCTTTCCCCTACATAAAAAACCTTCATGGTTTAGTGCAGCCCTCATCCTCTGATGGTAATAGGGAGAAAATTCCCATATTCTGGGAGCACCTCCAGTGTCCTGAGTGTGACAACACATCCCAGTGATGGTCACAAATAACCCTTCCCTTGGGCTGCCTTGCCAGGGAGAAAATATTCTTTATGGTGCATAAAACCCACTTGGTATTCTTAAATATGCATGAAATTAAATAGATATTTCTCCTGAGGCAGGGTTGTTATCCAGAGAAAGAAATGCTTTGCAGGAGATGGTCCTTGCTTTCCCTGCTGTGGAGAAAAGCTGCAGCAGGAATGTTGGATTGCAGCACAGGAAAAGTTAATATGTCTGAATTTTGGAGTTCAAATATTAGAAATGATTATGGAAACTTCAGCATGGGTTGTGGTGGATCTTTTGGAGGAGTGAGTTGTAGTTTCTTTAAAAAGGAGAAAAATGATGGAAAAGCATTTCAGTAGAGAACAGGCAGAAAATCCCAGATTGCTGAATTTATATTTGCCTTCATGTGAAAGCAGCCATCCCGTTGGATGTTTGCTCCTTGAAAAGTCAGAGATAATCTAATAATAGCTGGAAGTTTGCTACATGAGGGCCTAAGCAGCACATTTTCTTGTAGAAATAAAGATGTGTTAATTAGTTTTGCTCTCTCTTTGCTCTCCTGGTATAGGTGGGAATCAGCTCTGATCTGATGAGTTTGGGGATCCGAGGGGCTACACCAAATCAATGGTTGGATAATTTATTTATGAAAAGAAATCTGTTTATTTTTAAAGTAATTGTCTAGGCTGGGTGTTTTAAGGTGAATTTTTGTCTATTGAAGTGTGTCTGTCTGCAGTGGAATCAGTCTGGGCAATGATATTTATTTAATGATATTAAAGGCTCCTGATTGCTCTGATAAAAAATTATGACTAAAATCAGGCAGAATGCAACAAAAGGGAAATCTTTTCATAATGATTAAAATAATTAAATAACATCTAAATGATATTCAAATAACTACATCATTAACAAAATAATTAAATCCTTAAAGACAATACAATTAAGATTATTCTATTTGGAAATAACTTCCATGGAGGAGATGATAATTTGTTCTTTATTCATGTGTATGAAAGGGAGTTCAAAAGAACTCAGGTCCTGAGGAGGACCCAAGTTTGCCAAGTGCTTTAAAAGTGCTTTTTGCTGTGGTGTGAGGTGCTCATTCCCTGCAGGGGAGGAATTCCTGGATCAGGAGGAATTCCTGGATCAGGCTCCCAGGGCAACCCTGTTTGGGTCAGACCCAGATTTGTGGTTTTGTCCCAGTGCCAAGAGTCACCCAGGGGCAAGAAAAGCTTCACATCCCACAAATTCACTCAAAAAACAAATGAAGTGACAGAACTGACATCATTTGTTCTCCTTCCTGCACATCTCTCAGAGAAATGTGCTGCTCATCCTGCCAGAGGATCCATCCAAAGGGGAGCAGGGTTTGTTTGTCTGCCTCATCTGCCCCACAAAAAAATCTCTTTGGAGGTTGATTAAAATCAATCCTGACATTTGATTTGAAACCAGGGATGATGCTCCCACAGGAAATTTTGAAGGGGAAAGTTTTTTTTTCTCCAGTTTTATTAAGAAGGGATATTTTAATAACTGTTTTATTAAATCCCACCCCAGCCATGGCAGGGGCACCTCCCCTGTCCCAGGTGCTCCCAGCCCTGTCCAGCCTGGCCCTGGGCAGTGCCAGGGATCCAGGGGCAGCCCCAGCTGCTCTGGAATTCCATCCCATCCCCACCCTGCCAGGAAGGATCCCTCATTCCCAATATCCCAGCCAGCCCTGCCCTCTGTGCCATTCCCCCTGTGCCTTTGGACCTGATTTATCCCTCTGCTGGAAAAGCTGGGTTTGTGTCCCTGGACAGATTTATTGTTTCAGCACTTAGTCCTACAAATGTGCAGCAGAGGTGAAGAACCAGGTCCAAAGTGTGGGTAAATTTTTTCTGTGTATTTCTGCATGAATAAATCCCTTTTTTGTGGGATTTATTTATTTATTCCCTGCACATCTGGGATCTCCTGGTCCTGCCAGTGAGGATTGTCCTGCAGTGCCTCTGGGTGCTCTCCCTCCTCAGCTGGGAGGATCCCTGCTCCTCTGGTGGAATTCCAGACAAATCCACGGCTGAGCACAGCCCCAAGCACCTCCCCAGCACTTGGGAGGGGAGGAGAAGCAAAGAACAATGAGTTGTGTGTGCAGGAGCACAAAACACTGAAAAAAACCCCAAATCTGCCTGCCTGCCTGCCATGGTGTGCTCATAGAAGGGAATTGTTCTTGCAAAGCTTTCCCTCTGTGGTCCCAGGCATCCCCCAGGCCTGCTGTGCTGACAAAAGAGCTTTTATTGCATGGTGGGCACTCAGAAATGGGCTGGATCCTACACACCTGCCCTACAAACTGCTTTAGTGTGGAGGGGACAGCAGTGAATTCATTCATCCTGGTGTCCCTTGTTTGCTCTCATTCCTGTGCTGTGCTAATTACACTCCTGTGGATTTTTTTTTTGGGTTACTTTTGTTAAGGTTGGGGTTAAATGTGTGAGATTTCTTGATGTTTCTTATTTTTAATTTATATTATAGTCTCACAAACAGTGAGGTTTACAGTACAAGCTAAAAATGGAGTTGCATCTCTCTTTCTATAAGGTTTTTTAAGGCTAAACTGTCTAGTTAAGAAATGACACTTAAATTATTTGTATTTTTAACTCACTAACTAACTACTTGTGCCCTGTCATGTGGACTTCTTTATCTAATTACACATTTGTTCTCTTGGCCTCGTGGCTTGCCCTTCCCCCATTCTCACCATCCCATTTATTTTCATTTTTCAATGGAAAATGTTTGCAATTCCAAACGGGCTTTTTGTTTTTTCTGACCTGTTTGGCATCATCTCAGCCAGATTGCTGAATTTATATTTGCCTTCATGTGAAAGCAGCCATCCCATTGGATGTTTGCTCCTTGACTTTTCAAGGAGCAAACATCAAATCAAATTTCCTCCCCTTTTCTCCCCTTCTTTCCTCCTTCTTTTCCCTTTCTTCCTTGTCTCAGGAGCCCCCCTGTTTTGTGGATCACTCCTGGAGTCCCAGCTGGTGCTCCCATGGGAATTGGGCAGCTGGGATCAGGCTCTGCTGTGCCCTTGTTGGTGAAGGAAAATCCACATTTCCTGCTGAATTGTCCTGTTCTGTTTGTATTTCCACATTCCCACTCCAAAACTGAAGGAATTAACTGGCTGGGGATAAATACTGCCAGCTAACATCAATGTGAAAGAAAGAGAATGATGAGATGAATCCCATTTGATGTATTCTCAAAAGTTTGTTTGTCCTTTTTGTAATCTTACAAATGAATGACATCAACCCTTCTCCCTCCTTGATAAACTCTGCAGGAGAATATGGAAATAATTTACAAAAAAAAAAAAAAAAAGGCATTCTGGAAAAATCCTTGCCTTAAAAGCTCTCAGCTTTACAGTCCCAGGAGGAAAACCTTCAGTTGGTAACAGCTTAAAAAATAAATCATGTCCTATAAATGTGTAAAACCCTGTGCTAAGCAGGAACTTTGCAAGTGAGGAGTAAATCTCAACTCAGGCTCCAGAAGCTCTGTCTAAAGAGCTGCCTCTTGTCATTACCTGCTTGCCACTGATTTAGAGGTTTAGTGTTTCACCCTCCTGGAGCTGTTTAAAGTTTAAAATTGTTCCTGGCAGTGCAGGAGCCTGGGAGCAGCCTGTGGTCCTTGCAGGGAGCTGCCCCAGGTGAGCAAACAGAGCTGCAGCCCCTCTTGGCTTTTCCCTGGGCTGCATTTGTGTTTGCCTTGAGCTCAGACATTCCTGGGAGCCTCCCCAGCAACCCCTGCCTTGGGTCAGCACCTCCTGCCCACTGTTAAATTAAACCTTTTCTGACCCAAAAATGGGGCAGCTGAGAGTTGGAAAAGTTGGACAACTTTTAAAAGAGCTAATCAAAGTTTTAACAACTTCTAGTCCATTTTCACATGAAGGATCCCAAATCCTGCTTGGCATCGTGGGTTTCCTTCTTTCCCCTGATTTATCCAGCACTGCCCAGTTAGCTGAACACTGCTTTAATTCTGGGGCCTGAAATGGAGAGAAAATTATTTATTTATTTCAGGTCACACTTCTAACAATGTAAAATTCAAGCACAATTTTTGGTAGGCAGCTTTAAGTTTGTTTTGTTTGAAGGGTTTTTTTTGCTTGGGGTTTTTTTGTGTTTTATTTATTTGTTTTGTTGGTTTTTTACTGTTTGGTGTTTTTGGGGAATTTAAGATTCTTTTTAAATGGTTGAAAAGTTGTTTGACAAGAGCTGCTGTGAATAACTTCCAGAAGCAGCCAAAGTTGCAGCCCTGAGCCTGTTCCAGTGATGTTGAGGGAGCAAAACATGCAGTTTTCCTGATAAACACAGCACTTTTAATTAGCCAGCCTTAATGAACAGCAACTCAGCTTTTCATTTACAAACTGCCAGGGCAGAGCATGTGGGCTTGGTGGAATAATTGTGGCTTTCAGCAGGAAAGAAGAAATGAGGAGAAAATGGCTTTTTGAGCCTGTTCCTGTGGAAGGGCTGTGGCAAACAGCAGTGTGTCAGAAATCCTTTTTGTGCATCTGTGATAGCAACACTCACCTCTCTTTAATTTGAATAATCTGATTTATTAATGCTCACAGAGTTCCTGAAGGCTCAGCAGTGCTGGAGAGATGGCACTTGGCTCTGCTCTCTTCAGTAAAATCCTGAATTTGGTTCATTTCTTTGCCATCCCAGACAAGCATTCCCTGGGCACTCCTGGGTTGGATTTTTTGGCTGTTCAGGTGTGGCAGGGAGTGATGTCCCCAAGCCAGGTGGCTGTGCCTGGAGCCTGTTGGGTGACACAGCCCTGCAGGGCCATTTGCACTATTTATAGAGTGTTCTTTGAGCCAGAAAGTTCTGCTTTAAAAGTTACCATTCCGTCAGTTTTCTCTTTTTCCTGCCTGGCTTCACAGGGAAGGAACCTTTGGGCAATTAGCTGTGATTTAAACCTGACTTTTAAACCCTGACTTTTCTGTGAGTTGAGTTTATCAGGTGAGAAATTCAGTTTAAAAAGGCATTTTTTCTTTCCCAAAGGAAGATGAAATCAGTGCTGGTGGCACTGCCTGGCACATTTTTAACCCTTCCCTCCAGCCTCACCCTCAGAAATTGCCATGGTCCACATGCAAAGAAACTCCTTGTTTAATTAACTTGCTGAATCAAATAGGCTTTATTATATAATTAATCATATTATTCTTATTTCTAACCTGTTTAAATCCATTTTTCAAAGATATTTTGTCTATCTTGACCCAAAACAATTCTTTAGTGTTTATACAACTGCAAAGGAATAAGGTCTGCACCTGGAATTTGTATTTTCCTGGCTGGTTTGATTGGAGTTTATTGAAATCATGTGTTTATCCCTGCTGGTTTTTGGGGAGTCTGGGGCACAAACCCATTTGGGATGTGCTGTTGGCAGCTCCTCCTGCTCAGCTCAACCCCCCCATCCCTCCTGGGTCCAGGATTCTCCCACTCTCCCTGGATTTAGGGTCTGCATTGGCAGCTGGGAACATCCCTGTGAGTTTTGAGTGGAAAACACCCCCTTGGGATCTCCAGGAACACAGATGTGTCAAGTGTTGTATCAATGGGAGAAAATTATCCTGAAAAACAAATTATCTGGCAGCAAAGCAATCCAGGAAAAACGATGCAGGCCTGGCTTTTTTTGGGGCAGAAATTCCCCCAGCTCCCTCTGTGTGTGTCCAAAGTGCAGACTCTGTGTCTCAGCTTGAAAAGGCTCCTCAGCTTCCCTAAACCAAGGAATTATTCATAGCAGAATGTACACCAGAGCTATTTTTAGAATGTGCAGGCTCCAGATTATTCATTTTATATTTACTTGGGGATTTGGGCTCTGTTTCATGCCGGGAAGCACGGAGTTAAAATACCCTGTTAAAATAGAAAATACCCTGTTAAAATTGAAAATACCCTGTTAAAATTGAAAATACCCTGCTAAAATTGAAAATACCCTGTTAAAATAGAAAATACTCTGTTAAAATAGAAAATACCCTGTTAAAATTGAAAATACCCTGTTAAAATAGAAAATACCCTCTTAAAACACCCTGAGCTCTCAGAGAGAGGGAGGGAGCCAACCCTTGAGGGCCTTGAGGGGTGGTTTGTGCATCATTGGAAGATGCTTTGGTCTCCTTAATTAATTTTCTGCTCATTAGAGGAAAGACAGACAGCCTTAAATGAAACACCAGCTCCACAGGAGGCACTGCAGGTGGACAGACACATCCCCACTGCCTTTAGCCCATGTTAAAAGCAGAAATGTCTTATTTGCAAAGAGGTTTTTAACAGAGTTGGGCCCTGGATGAGTTATTTGTGTTTTCTCTGTGTTTTCACACTGGATAAATGGCTGCTGTCCAATATTTTTGAGCCCTGAGCATCCTTTTCTCAGAGCATGGGGTAGCTGGTGGTGCTGTGTTGGAGGGTGAACGCTCAGAGATGAAATCCACCTTGCAAATTCACCCCTCAGAGGGGGCTTTTCTTATCAGCAAAGAAGAAAAAAACCTGCATTTTGCAGTTTCAGGAAAAGTTTCAGGAAAAAAAACTGCATTTTTCTGGCACAGAGCTGCCCTCCCCACACTTGCAGCTCTGCACCAACCCCAAAACCCAATTTTGTACAAGTCTTTAAATGGCACCAAGGAGAAACCCAAGCAAAGCCTAGAAAGTATGGGGGGGAAAAAAACTTTAAAGTGGAAAAAAAACCACTTTAAAGGGTTATTTAGTCTGAAATAGCTGCAGAGGAGTCACTGGAGTGTTCCCTCTGTGCTTGGCCATTAATATTTATCTTGGAGGAGCTGAGAAGGCAGAAAGGGAAATGCTTTGGTGCTGCTCCATTAGGCTGGAGGGGAGACAGGAGATCACATGAAGGTGCTCACTGACCCTGCATGATGAATTTCCTGCAATAATAGAAATATATTCCTATTTTGGGGGCTCCTCAGGGAAGCTTTTGTGTTAATGGCTTTTCCTGGGATAAAGCTGGGACCTGCTCAGCCTTCCCAGGCAGGCTTTGGGAAGGCAAGGCTGGAAAAAGGGGCTGGAAAAAAGGAGATGGGAAAAGGAACTGGAAAAAAGAGATGGGAAAAGGGAGCTGGAAAAAAAGGAGATGGAAAAAGGGAGCTGGGAAAAAGGAGATGGGAAAAGGAACTGGAAAAAAGGGATGGGAAAAGGGAGCTGGGAAAAGGGAGCTGGAAAAAAGGAGATGGAAAAAGGGAGCTGGGAAAAGGAGATGGGAAAAGGGAGGTGGAAAAAAGGAGATGGGAAAAGGGAGCTGGAAAAAAGGAGATGGGAAAAGGAAATGGAAAAAGGAGATGGGAAAAGGGAGCTGGGAAAAAAGGAGATGGGAAAAGGGAGCTGGGAAAAAGGAGATGGGAAAAGGAACTGGAAAAAAGGAGATGGGAAAAGGAAATGGAAAAAAGGGATGGGAAAAGGGAGCTGGGAAAAAGGAGATGGGAAAAGGGAGATGGGAAAAGGGAGATGGGAAAAGGGAGATGGGAAAAGGGAGCTGGGAAAAAGGAGATGGGAAAAGGGAGCTGGGAAAAAGGAGATGGGAAAAGGGAGCTGGGAAAAAGGAGATGGGAAAAGGGAGATGGGAAAAGGGAGCTGGAAAAAAGGAGATGGGAAAAGGGAGCTGGGAAAAAGGAGATGGGAAAAGGGAGCTGGGAAAAGGGAGCTGGGAAAAGGGAGCTGGAAAAAAGGAGATGGGAAAAGGGAGCTGGAAAAAGGGAGCTGGGAAAAGGGAGATGGAAAAAAGGAGCTGGGAAAAGGGAGCTGGAAAAAAGGAGCTGGAAGTTTTTTCCCAGTCCCAAAAGCACCCCCTGAGCCATGTCTGAGACCCTGGGTGACAAATCCAGCCCTGAGTTAAATCTGTGGAAGGATATGTGTATACATATATATAATGTATGTGTATATATATGTATATATAAAAATTATATATATTTGTATCTATATTTTAATCTGTTTATAAGTATATAGATTTTCCTATATTTTCTTATATAATATTATATATAATTATATAATATTATATATAATTATATAATATTTTATATAATTCTATCTATTTATATATAAAATATATTTTTCTTTTGTATATAATAAAATATATTTTATATATATTATCTATATTAAGTATATAAATGTATATCTTTTATATATATGTATGTGTGTGTATATATATATGTGTGTATGTATATATGTATGTGTGTGTGTGCACATATATATGTGTGTGTGTGTATATATATATATATATATATAAAAATTTTGGGGCTTGACCCTATTGATTTGGAGAGGGTACCTAGAACAGAGGCTGGAGATAATTGAAGGAATAAAGTAGGGATTTATTTATAAAATAAATAAATTAAAAGGCCGTTACAGGACACACCTTGGGCAGTGCAGGAGCCTGGTGAGGCTCCACCCAGGATGGACCCTGGGTCAGGAATTTTCACCTTTTACAGGTTTTGGTGCCTTTCCATGCTGGGTTCATGGCCCAGTTCCAGCCCAGGCTGTCCAGGATTGCTTTAGGTCCATCCCATCATTTCTTCTCCTGGCGTGGTTTCCCCAGGTGAGGTGAATTCCTGTTTGCTCTGGGAGGCTCAACGGGCTCCCAAGAGTTCTCTGTCTCCTGTCAGAGGCTGAGGGTGAGAGCAGCTCACCTTGAGGGCTGACTTTGAGTTTCCCCTTCAGTTTGGGGTGGTGAAAGCTGCTCAGGGGTGATGGAAAGCCTGGCTGTGAACAGTTTGCCTTTTATTGTAATTTTCCCTCAGTAATTATTTTCTGTGGTGGACCCACATCAGCACAGCAAAGCCAAGCACCAGGATTCTGAAGCTGATTTAATTTGTGTGCATATTTTGAACAGCAACATCATCAACCCCAATGCCAGGCTTGCCCTGATAAAGAATTGATGAATCAGATCATTTTACTGCAGATTTACCAGGGAGCTGATCCTGTGTACATGAGGTTTGTCACTTCTATATCCAGCACCTGTGTTTAAGTCCATTACTTTGGTTTTGAAAACCTAAAAAAAAAAAAAAGTAAATGCTAAAAATATATTTTAATTTATTTTATAAAAATAAAAGCTAAACATGTAAATGTGTAGATGGAAGGCCATCAGTGCTCACTGTTCCTCTGGGTCCCATCACAGACATAAATCCTGCCAGTTCCTGCATCACCCCCAAAAATTGGGCAAAATGCTGCAAATTCATCTTCTCCTAGTGATGCTGGCAGCAGCAGGAATAAATGCTGCTCTGGGATGACAAACCCTGGCTTCTCTGTGCCACTTCTAGCCTCCAGATTGGCACCAAGGGCTGCAGCACATCGAGTCCCCAAAACACTCCACAGCTCCCACTCCCAAACCAGACCCTCTCCTTTTCCACTTCCACTGTGTCAGAAACAACAAAGCAGCCAGGAGGAGGGAGAACCTCCCTGCATTTCCCTCCCAGCTTTTCTGGCAAGGGCTGCACATCATTTATCTTTAAACAGTTTTGCTTTGCTCTGAGTTGGCTTTGGAGTTCAAAGAGACGACAGCTTTGGGGAGAGGAATTTTGTTGCAGTGTGTGTAAAGCAAGAGGGTGTTTGTGTAGTACTTGCCTGGCACTAAGAGAGGCTGGATTTATTATTTATATGTGTGTTATAATACAGAGGCTGGATTTATTATTTATATGTGTGTTATAATACAGAGAGACAGAGAATGGGTTTGTTGGAGCTTGTGCTGTTCATAGGGAGGTGAACATTCCAAGTGCCCTCAGTGAGGTGTAAGCAGCTTTTTAATGAGGTTTTTGATTGCATTAATGTGGGCAGGGATCCTGGGAGCATCATCAGCTTCCTGTCAGAAACATTTTAACTGCTCTGGGTGCTTGTGCACAGAGAGCAGGAGAAATCCCACTTTTTTGGCAGGAAAACCCCAAACCAGCAGCTTCACCTGGGCTGGTTTTGCCATCCCTGGAGCAGCAGCAATCTCAGGGTGCAGAGGGAAGGGCCATGAACGGGGCTGCTGGATCCATGCCTGGAACCAGCCCAGACCTCTGCTTCTGTTTTCTCTTCCTCCATTCCCAGAGGAGTTTTAGAGAGGGAAAAAATTTAGAGAGGGAAAAATCTCATCTCTGATTTTGAAACATTGCACTGCAAGGCAGCACTGGAGAAGCAGCAGGTTCCAGCAGCAAAAGGTGCAAGTTGTTCCTGTCTTCCTTAATCCAGGAAATCCAGGGCTTTCTAGTTTATTCATTCATTATTAACCATTTATTATAATATATGGTGCTCATATATTCCAAAATGCTCAATTCTGGATTCATACGTGGCTTTGCATTCACATCTGAAGCAAAAATTATCTCTGAAATTCAAACCTTAACTCTGTTACTGCATCCTCAGTTCTCTGCTGAGGTTTTCATTTGGGTTCTGGAATCTATTTGGAAATTGTTTGTGCCATTATAAATTCAGGGAGAAAATCCTGACGTGTGAGTCCCATGGCAGCAGCAATTTGGGCACTTTTGTCAGGAATAAAACCCCCCTGATTAATGATTTTTGAGCCTTGCATGTTATGTGCTCAGGAAACTCTGCAACTGCAGAGGTGCTCACAGTTATAGTGAGAGTAGGAAAATGCCCTTTAATTTGTGCTTTAAATGTTTGAAGAATTAGAAAAGCAGAGTTCACACTCTTAAGGCTGCAATCCCCTACATTTAGAAGTGGAGTTAATTTTCTGCTCTTTGCAGTGTGTCCCACACTTCCCCCACACTCATTCTGTGCTGTTCACACTATTAGATTTCATTTGTAGGGTTTTTTTTTTCTTTTTAAAGATGCTAATTTTGCATTAACAGAGGGAAAAAATCCTTCCAGCTGATTGAATTAAAATGCACGGTGGTGATTTCATCGTGGCTCCGTGCTGGGGATGAGCCCCTGAGGGCAGGGATGGGACAGAGCTGGGAGGGAATCTGTTCCATCACCATCCTCACCAGAACCACCATCACACCCCCACCAACCACGAGGAGCCTCCTCAGCCCAAACTTCAGCTCCTCTTTAACCCCAAACTTCAGCTCCTCTTTAACCCCAAACTTCAGCTCCTCCTCACCCCAAACTTCAGCTTCTCCTTAACCCCAAACTTCAGCTCCTCCTCACCCCAAACTTCAGCTCCTCCTCACCCCAAACTTCAGCTCCTCCTTAACCCCAAACTTCAGCTCCTCCTCACCCCAAACTTCAGCTCCTCCTTAACCCCAAACTTCAGCTCCTCCTCAGCCCCAAACTTCAGCTCCTCCTCACCCCAAACTTCAGCTCCTGCTTAACCCCAAACTTCAGCTCCTCCTCACCCCAAACTTCAGCTCCTCCTTAACCCCAAACTTCAGCTCCTCCTCACCCCAAACTTCAGCTCCTCCTTAACCCCAAACTTCAGCTCCTCTTTAACCCCAAACTTCAGCTCCTCCTCACCCCAAACTTCAGCTCCTCTTTAACCCCAAACTTCAGCTCCTCTTTAACCCCAAACTTCAGCTCCTCCTCACCCCAAACTTCAGCTTCTCCTTAACCCCAAACTTCAGCTCCTCCTCACCCCAAACTTCAGCTCCTCCTCACCCCAAACTTCAGCTCCTCCTTAACCCCAAACTTCAGCTCCTCCTCACCCCAAACTTCAGCTCCTGCTTAACCCCAAACTTCAGCTCCTCTTTAACCCCAAACTTCAGCTCCTCCTTAACCCCAAACTTCAGCTCCTCCTTAACCCCAAACTTCAGCTCCTCCTCACCCCAAACTTCAGCTCCTCCTCACCCCAAACTTCAGCTCCTCTTTAACCCCAAACTTCAGCTTCTCCTCACCCCAAACTTCAGCTCCTCCTTAGCCCCAAACTTCAGCTCCTCCTTAACCCCAAACTTCAGCTCCTCCTCACCCCAAACTTCAGCTCCTCCTCAACCCCAAACTTCAGCTCCTCCTTAACCCCAAACTTCAGCTCCTCCTCAGCCCCAAACTTCAGCTCCTCCTTAGCCCCAAACTTCAGCTCCTCCCCAACCCCAAACTTCAGCTCCTCCTTAACCCCAAACTTCAGCTCCTCCTCACCCCAAACTTCAGCTCCTGCTCAGCCCCAAACTTCAGCTCCTCCTTAGCCCCAAACTTCATCTCCTCCTCACCCCAAACTTCAGCTCCTCCTCAGCCCCAAACTTCAGCTCCTCCTTAACCCCAAACTTCAGCTCCTCCCCAACCCCAAACTTCAGCTCCTCCTTAACCCCAAACTTCAGCTCCTCCTCACCCCAAACTTCAGCTCCTGCTCAGCCCCAAACTTCAGCTCCTCCTTAGCCCCAAACTTCAGCTCCTCCTCACCCCAAACTTCAGCTCCTCCTCAGCCCCAAACTTCAGCTCCTCCTTAACCCCAAACTTCAGCTCCTCCTTAACCCCAAACTTCAGCTCCTCCTTAACCCCAAACTTCAGCTCCTCCTCACCCCAAACTTCAGCTCCTCCTCAACCCCAAACTTCAGCTCCTCTTTAACCCCAAACTTCAGCTCCTGCTTAACCCCAAACTTCAGCTCCTCCTCACCCCAAACTTCAGCTCCTCTTTAACCCCAAACTTCAGCTCCTCCTTAACCCCAAACTTCACCTCCTCCTTAACCCCAAACTTCAGCTCCTCCTCACCCCAAACTTCAGCTCCTGCTTAACCCCAAACTTCAGCTCCTCCTCGAGGTTCCCACCTCCTAAGCAGAGCCCAGGAGCTCAGAATGAAGCAGCTCTTTGGTTTAAACACAAATTTATCCATTTTCTGCAGCCTGCTCATTAAATTTGAACTGCTGCAGTCTTTTCCAGAAGGGCTTGGAGCAGGATTTTCGCTTTGCTGGGAGAAATGACTGCTCTCTGGAGATGTGGGCTGTGGAAGGGTGATGTTGCACAGGTTCTAAAGCTGGCAAACACCATTATATTTATTGAATTAACCTCTGACTTTGCTTGAGAATAGCTCCAAACACCCAACACAGAGCAGACAGCTTTTTTTTTGTTTTATAACCACAGTTTGGGTACAATTTACTTCATTTGTCATCTTCTGTAATTATTTTTCTAATGCTGCATCTAGTGCAGGGACAATATGTGAATTTGAATGAGCTGTGAAAAGCTGCTCATGAGGGGAATGACAATGTGGAAGTGTGGAGGTAGTTACTCACACTCATTCATTTCTTTTTCAAGGAGTTTCTTTATCCTCTTTTACTTTCTCTTTAGCCTTTGTTATTAATGATGTTGTGCCTTGTCCCCACACACTGCAGGGGTGGGAGTTCAGAGTTTTTGGGAGGGCAATTCCTTCCTGTTAACCTGAATTAGCTGAAGTGGTGTCAGATCACCTGAAATGAGGAACAAACTCTGCAGGGAGCTGGGAGGGGATGCAGAGCCTGGCAATAGAGAGCTTTAGTGGTGGAGTCACCCCCCCTGGAATGTTCCAGAATACTTGAGGATGTGATGACAATGGTGCTGGTGAGCTGGACTCAATGGCCTGGAAGATCTTCCCCAAATTTAAGGATTCTCTGATGAATTTGACCCATCCTGGTCATTTCCTGGAGTGTTATTGGATCATTTCCTGCTCATCTTCCACCCTTTCAAACTCTGGGAGGGATCCCACGTGCCCTGCTGTGAGGGAGGCTCCACATCTGACAGGGAAAGGGTTTGAAACTGAAAAAGGAAAGGTTTGGGTTAGGAAAAAATCCCTCCCTGGCACAGCTGCCCCAGCCCTGGAAGTGTCCCAGGCCAGCCTGGACAGGGTGGGAACAGCCTGGGACAGCAGCAGGGTCCCTGCCCCTGGGATGGGATTTAAGGTCACTTCCAGCAGGGTCTCTGCCCCTGGGATGGGATTTAAGGTCACCTCCAGCAGGGTCCCTGCCCCTGGGATGGGTGGGATTTGGGGTCCTTGCCCCCACAGCACTCTGTGACTCCGTGATTCTGCTCCCCCTGTCTTCCAGCAGACCTGCAGGAGCTCAGGGTTTGGGACAAACCGTTGGGTTTCATCCTCCTCTTCCCCCTGGCTGGGAAGTTCAGTCCCCAGCCCAGTTTTCCCTTCCTGCAGTTCCTGAGCTGTCCCTGCCCTGCTGCTGAGCCAGGCTGTTCCCACTTCTCCTGCTCCTTCTGCTCTCAGCTGCTGGCAGTGCTCCTGTCTCTGCTCCTCTCTCTGCTCCTCTCTCTGCTCCTCTCTCTGCTCCTCTCTCTGCTCCTCTCTCTGCTCCTCTCTCTGCTCCTCTCTCTGCTCCTCTCTCTGCTCCTCTGTGTTCCTGTCTCTGCTCCTGTCTCTGCTCCTCTCTCTGCTCCTCTCTCTGCTCCTCTGTGTTCCTGTCTCTGCTCCTCTCTCTGCTCCTCTCTGCTCCTCTCTCTGCTCCTCTCTCTGCTCCTCTCTCTGCTCCTCTCTCTGCTCCTCTGTGTTCCTGTCTCTGCTCCTGTCTGTGTTCCTGTCTCTGCTCCTGTCTCTGCTCCTCTCTCTGCTCCTCTCTCTGCTCCTCTCTCTGCTCCTCTCTGCTCCTCTCTCTGCTCCTCTCTCTGCTCCTCTCTCTGCTCCTCTCTCTGCTCCTCTGTGTTCCTGTCTCTGCTCCTGTCTCTGCTCCTCTCTCTGCTCCTCTCTCTGCTCCTCTGTGTTCCTGTCTCTGCTTCTGTCTCTGCTCCTCTCTCTGCTCCTCTCTCTGCTCCTCTCTGCTCCTCTCTCTGCTCCTCTCTCTGCTCCTCTCTCTGCTCCTCTCTCTGCTCCTCTCTCTGCTCCTCTCTCTGCTCCTCTGTGTTCCTGTCTCTGCTCCTGTCTCTGCTCCTGTCTCTGCTCCTCTCTCTGCTCCTCTCTCTGCTCCTCTCTCTGCTCCTCTCTGCTCCTCTCTCTGCTCCTCTCTCTGCTCCTCTCTCTGCTCCTCTCTCTGCTCCTCTCTCTGCTCCCCCCGGTTCTGACCTTCCCAACTGCACCAGATGCCTTTTCTTCTGTTACTCATAAATCACTTCCTATTCTTTTATCAGGGTTTTTTTCCCCCTCATCTCTTTTTTTTGCCAAGTGCAGGGCTTTGTTTTCCAGCTGTCAGCACTTATTTAAAGGGTACCAATGTCACTGCCCCTGGAATGCTGCCAGCTGGGGACAGAACCTCCTTATCACCTGCTGATCTCTTCCTGAAGTATCTCTCTGCACAGATTGATCTCCACTGGTGAAGATCTCTCATCTCAGGTTCTTTATTTAGGAGAAACTCGACAATTCTTGTGTCACTGTGGCCTACAGGAGTTTTGTTTTATATTTGGATTTTGCAGTTCTTGTTCTTCATGAAGCAGAGACCAGGCTGGTCTCTCCTTCTCTCATTTCTCCTTGAAATAGGATAAAAAAGCATTTATCCAGAGGGATGTTCCGTGCAGGAATCAGCACTCTGAGCAGATCACAGCTGGGTGACTCTCCCTCCCCACCTCTCCTATTTTCCCACTGAATTCCATGAAGGAATTATGTGATTTGTACTTTTCCCTCAGTAAAGAATATTTCCTCAGCCTCTCAGGACTGAGCTGCACTCCTCCTCAGTCAGGTGCTTTGGGCAAATTCACTGTTCTGTTTCTCCACATTCCCTCCCAACCCCTTGTGGCTGCACTGAGAGGAGAAGGAAGGAATTTTGTCAATACCATTCACTAAATTGGATTTTCCTTTCTGTCCCTTTCACCTCGTGCTGTGTGTTGGCAATGTGGAACACACAATGCAATCAAGACACAACACAGTTCATTAAAACCCACAGCAAAGCTCTGGATTTTGGGATTGACTCCCAGGAGCACCTTGGAGCAATCCCAAATTTCAGCCCAGCCCACAGCACCCTTTGGAAATGTTCTTGGGCAGCACCACACCGAGTGGGGATGAGGAAACGCTTTCATGGCACAGATTTGCTGCTGGCTAAATACAGAATTAGGAGGGCTCTTCCTCAAAGCTGGCAAGTCTGCCTGGAAAATGAGGGGATATTGGGAATTAGTGGCAAAAGGAACAAAGCTGGAAAAACCCTTTGGGAAGTGCTGATGGATGAGGGGCAGCAGAGGTGGCCCTGAGGGATTGTTGACGGGGAATTGAGCCCATCCCAGGGCAATCCTTTTTTTGGGTATAGTGTCCATACCGTGGGAACGTGGTGGGAAGGAGCAGGGCTGTCCCTGGGGAGGATAATTGGTGTTAAATCAGATTTGTCTTACATCTGTGGGGGAAATCTGCGTGGCCAAGGGGCATTTCTGGGACAGCAGTGTGCCCACGGGGCTCCCCTTGCTGTTTTGTCAGCTCCCATTCCTTTTTTTCCATGTCTCTCCTCCCAAACCACCTGCATTTGAACAGTTCTTGGTTTTTTAACCATTTCCCTCTCATTCTTCCAATTTTCTACCAGCATTCCTCTGTTTGATGTGTTCAGGCTCTGCTGCCCAAGGTCCCCTCCCTGTCTCTGGGTGTTTGGTGGATGCTGATGGGAGTGGGATGTGGAAATCTGGACCGGGAATTTCCGTGTCCTGAATGTCATCCCAGTTTTTATCCTGGCAGCTTCCAGGCAAAGCCTGTGTTTTGCACATCAGGACACAATAATTAATTCCATTTTCCAATGCAGAATTCACAAACATCCTGTCCACTGGCGTGGGACACCGCTTCCAAAAATGCCTCCTAAAATAATCCTGAAAGGGACACATCAAAGAGGGACCTTGGCAAAATTTCCCCAAAAATAAACCTGCAAACAAAGCCCTGGCTAAGATGTTGGAATTATTAATATTTTGTGTTGTTTCCCTGTGAAAAGATCTGTGAACTTCAAGGTTTGCTCTCTATTTATAAAGCATTTTCTCTCTCATTGGTTTCAGTACAGTGGATTTTAATTTGATTTATGAGTTATGGTTAAGGTAGGCTGGCTTTCCTTCAGTTCTACATCTATGTACAGGCAGCAGTGAAAAATTAATTAAATGATGCTGCCCATAATGATTACACTGATCCCTGGCATGGGATACCACCAGGAATGGGATGCTCCAAGAACTTTATTTAGAAATTGTATTTAAATTATCTACATAAATTACATCCATAGCACATCATCTTTTACACAGGAAAATGAGATTTTATTTTTCCTCTATTTATTGAGGTTTAGGAACCTGTCAGGTATCCTGTTCTGTTGACACCATTGCTCTGGAGCTTCCTTCCATTTTCCTTCACTTCCAAGGGATTTTTGAATCATGGCCACTCCATTTTTTCCCAGGAAAGCTCCGTGCAAACTGATTTCAATGCTTCATGTCCTTGGTTTTGTCTTTCTGTGACCTGATGGAGCTCTTTAATCCTGCAGAACGAGGCCAGCCAGCAATAAAACTCCAAGTTTTACCCTGCCACATCCAGTGGTGCCACCCAGACTTCAGGCTGGCCAAAATATTCTATTTTTGAACCCAAAATAATGCTTTGAAATACTTCTCCCAGCCAGAAAAGGCACTGGGATCAGCACAAACTGTATTTTATTTATGCCTGAGGTACAAAATAAGGGTTTTGCTCAGAGATTTTGCCTTGCAGAGATTTAGGCCTGGAAATGGGAATACTTTGATTTTTTTTTTTTTTTCCTGCTTAGCCATTCCTTGGCTAAAGGATTTTTTAGTTTTTTCGTTGGTTTCTTGCAAAGGAATAATTGCTGTCAGAATTGAATTGTGGTGAATTGTTCTGGCTATTAATTCAGATTTCAACTGGTCAGATTTCCAGTTGTCAGCACATCTGATACATTTATATTTCTTTAATTTATATATACAATATATATTATGTGTATTATATACATATTAGATAATTTAGAATAGGTAATATAGAATATATAAAATATATATATAGTATAATAGGTTTAATATTATATAATGCATTATATATTTATTATACATTTCTATATTAGATGTTATCTATTTTACAATATATAAAAGGGTTTAATAGCTATTTTAATAAATATTTATTTTAATAAATATTCTAAATATATATTTTATATATTCCAGCAGTGGAAACTGGGGAAAAGCCTCTCTCCTTCCCTCTCCCAATGCCCCACAAAGCAAAAAATTCAGGATTTGCATCCCCAGGTTTTCCCCCTGGGATTGCTGCCGTTGTTCATGACCCAAAAACACCCAAGAAGGTTCCAAAAAAAGGGATGGAAATATTGAGGGAAAGCTTTTGCTTCCCTTCTTTCTGGTGCCACCATTTGGTGTTTGATTAAAAACTCCAAACCTGGTGTCTTTTTTTATGCAAAACATCTCGAATTGGAAACAGTCAGACATGAAAAGTGGAATTATCCCCAATTACCTGGGGGATTTATCCCAATATTCCTGTGGGATTTATCCCCAATTCCCAGTGGGATTGATCCCAAATTCCTAGTGGGATTTATCCCAAATATCCCCAATATCCCTGTGGGATTTATCCCCAATATCCCTGTGGGATTTATCCCCAATTCCCAGTGGGATTTATCCCCAGTATCCCTGCAGGATTTATCCCAAATTCCTAGTGGTATTTATCCCAATATCTCTGTGGGATTTATCCCCAATTCCCTGAGGGATTTATCCCCAGTTCTCCATGGGCTTTCTCCTGAATTCCCTATGGGATTTATCCCAATATCCCAGTGGGATTGATCCCCAATTCTCCATGGGCTTTCTCCTGAATTCCCTATGGGATTTATCCCCAATTCCAAGTGGGATTTATCCCAATATCTCTGTAGGATCAATCCCCAATTCCCAGTGGGATTTATCCCCAGTATCCCTGTGGGATTTATGCCCAGTTCCCTGTGGGATTTATCCCAATATCCCTGTGGGATTTATCCCAAATTCCTGGAAGGATTATCCTCAGTTCCCTATGGGATTTATCCCCAATTCCAAGTGGGATTTATCCCAATATCTCTGTAGGATCAGTCCCCAATTCCCAGTGGGATTTATCCCCAATTCCCAATGGGATTTATCCTGAATTCCCAGTGGGATTTATCCCCAATTCCAAGTGGGATTTATCCCAATATCTCTGTAGGATCAGTCCCCAATTCTCTGTGGTATTTATCCTGAATTCCCTGCAGGATTTATCCCCAATTCCCTGTGGGATTTATCCTGAATTCCCTGCAGGATTTATCCCCAATTCCCTGTGGGATTTATCCTGAATTCCCTGCAGGATTTATCCTGAATTCCCAGTGGGATTTATCCTGAATTCCCAGTGGGATTTCCAGCTCTGGCATGTTCTGTGTGAATACTCGGACAGATTGCATGGAAATAATTTTATTTATTAGATGCCTTTCAAAGCTAACTGCCTGTTAGTCCTTGCAGAAAGGAACGAGCTGCAGGTTATTTTGGCAGTATTTGGTAAGAGAAAAACAGATTTTTCTCATAATTGATTTCACTTTAAGAAACCACGACGTTAAATCACCAAGAGTTGTTGTTTGAGTGGGTTCCTAGCTCAGTTTCTAAGAGAAAATCTGATTATTTCTTGGCCACCTACCTATGAAAACATTTTAACAGCTTTTTGCTTGACCCTGTAGTTATGTATTTTATTTTAAATAATTCCTGTAAGCACTGAGAAAGGCCAAAGAGAAAACCACAGGAGTCAGCAGGAAAAAGCATTTTCTCTCAAGCACATCCTCCTGGTGCCTATAAAGTACAATTTTAAAAGATTTTAAGGAGTTTTATTCCACCTCAGTCATACTCCCTAAATGTGGAGTGCTCAGATTTTGGTTTATAGGCCCAGCTGAGCTTCACTGTTTTATTTATTCTCTGTTTATTTAATATATTAAAGAACAACAGAATCATTTAGGATGGAAAAGACCTTTATGATCATCAAGCCCAATAATACTCAGCAGATCATAAAGCCTAAAAATCCACAAAATACACTTTAATATTCAAAATTCATGGTGCAAAAATAGCACAGTGAGAACCAGAGGCTGGGTAAGTGTTTGGGCTCTGCTGGAAAGTTGAGGCCTTAAATTCAAAATTTTTAAGGACTTTTAAGGAGAGTGAAAGGAGATTCTGTAAGAAAGGATGGAAATAACTGGGATTGGGGGAGGAATGGGAGTGGGAAAGCTGTGCAGAGAGGCCAAGGGCAAAAGCACAGCCATGAGAAGTAAAAATAGCAGGATAAAGATCATTCTGGTACCAAAAAATAGCCTGTAGCTCCTCGTGTGCACGTGAAAGGGGAACAGCGACCAAAATAACCTCACAGAAAAGAACTCCAGGATGTTTCCCCAGCAGCTCTCCAGAAAATCTGTGTATGGATGGCAGTGAGGAAACATCTCTTGTGAAACAGCTTTTTATCCAT
The DNA here is from genome assembly GCF_963513975.1 of Fringilla coelebs. Classification (NCBI taxonomy): domain Eukaryota; kingdom Metazoa; phylum Chordata; class Aves; order Passeriformes; family Fringillidae; genus Fringilla; species Fringilla coelebs. Next base: position 23,833,168 of record NC_140036.1, read on the forward strand.
AACACCCAGAGAAACTCCATTTTGATTTCTTCATTTCGTTGCTGGGGTTAAATATTTCATTTTTCAGGTAGTTTAATCTGCAGGTCTTGAAAAGTATAATATGCCCTAATTGCATCCAATGAAAATATTCATTGCATAATTTTGTGTTTGGATTCATTCACCCTCTGATTTCCACCTGATTTCCAGGCAGCAGAGTTTATTGCAGAGCTTTAGGAAACCAGATTAGAATATTATTTTAAGTGTCAGGAAGCATCAAGCATTTGATCATGATTTCCTGCAGTCGTTGCTCTTGCAAATTTTATTTCCCACTTCACTAAAATCCACTTTATGAAAATACTGCAGCCACGTGTGGGGGAAAGGGAATTTATGGGCTCCAAAACTGGGAGAAGGAGTTCAGAAATAGCCCTGATTCAATTTTCCTGGGCTTTTTGCTCGTGTGTATTGTTCTGGTGGAGCCTCTTAGGTGGGAAATGAAATTAAATGCTTCCTTTAAAGCAGGATTTTCGCCTCCCAGAGCAGCACATTCATTTGCTCCCAGGTTTTCCTCCTGGGATATTTTTGGGTTGGTACAGGAGAATCAGCAGCTCCTTCAGGTGAGGCTCACTCTCACTGTTTATTTTGCAGGGGATTTTCTGCTCCCTAGAACGGGGTGGAATTAAAACAGCCAAGATTCAACCCCAAAGCCAAGCAAGGCGAAATAATCTGGTTTTGAGCTGCTGAGCCGGCACAAACTCCTGGGTAGGGATCAGCTCCAGGCTTTTCCTGGGGCTTTGCAGCTGGAAAAGGCACCTGGAACTCCCAGTTCCTTCCTGAGCCCAGCCTGGTGCTCCTGTCAGCCCCAAAACCAGGGGTTTGTGCAGGGATCTCATTCCTGTCAGGCACCAGGACTGGCCAGCAGAAACCTGCCAGATGCTGCAGCAGCTGCAGGAGCATCTCAAGCCATGATTTTCCTTCTCCTTGGGAAAATCAGAGTGGTTTTTATGGAGCTGGAGGCTGATGTAAGGGCTTGGACTCTCCAGAAGGGCCATGGGTGAGGCTTGGGAGGTTTTCATATTTAGCACCTCTCCTTTCTTTTGGCCTCTTAGCAAAGCTCATCCTTAAAGGCGTCTCCCAAAATTCCCTTTCCTTTAACTTTCCTTAAATCTCCCAAAATTCCCTTTCCTTTAATTTCCCTTTTTAATCTCCCAAAATTCCCTTTCCTTCAACAAGCTCCTTGGTGCTCAGCCTTCCCTTTTGTCCCTTTTCCTTCCTCCAGACTCTCTCCCTCAGAAATGCCATTATTTGCCTCTACCATCGTCTTGGCTCCAAAATAAGTTTCTCACTCTTCTACACACCAGGTTTTTTCCCCCCCTCAACATTTCCTGCTGGTATTTTATTTGTCTCAATTTAGATGAGTTTCTATCACACCCACAAGATTCCCAAATCCTGTTTTTACCCTTTTTTTTGCTCGGTGTTGGCAGCATTTCTTTGAACCTCAATGATTCTTTCAGATGTTGTTTTCTCCTTGCCTGTTTGTGTCCCGCCGTCGGTCGTCAGGAAACAAACCCACTTTTTTTGGGGTGGAAAGTTGAAATTCCACGTTTTCCTGCCCAAAATTCTTCTCTCACATTTTTTTGTCCCGATCTGTCGAGACACTTCAAGCTGTTGAGACTTTTTTTTTTTTATTTTCCCATTCTGCTCTTCTCTGGTTTCACCACAGTTCATCCCTTTAGCGTTTACTTGCTCCAAGTGTTGCTGGGAATAAATCTGGATTTCTTATTTAAATGTATTTATTCCAGCAGCTGGGATCAGGCAGTGCCTGGAGGGAAGGGGTTGTGGAGGTGGATTTAAAAGCAGCTGCACCTGAAGGTGATGTGCTGGGAGGCTTAGACATGGTTTAGTGATCAGGTGTGGTAAACAGAGCTCAGGCAGAGATAACACCTTGGATACATCATTCTGAGAGTCATCCTGCAGTTCTGGGGGATGAGGGGATGAGGGGAGAGAAGGTTTAGAGTGATGCTCCCACTGCTTCATCTGGAGATGTTCCCAGAGCTGCCTGGCTGGGGTTGGAGTCCAGGAGTTTCAAGACTGGGAACTCATCAGCTGGGAGTGGGGCTCAGCCATGATCCTTGCCTTGGACAGCTGTCCAGGGAAATAATATGGAAAACCCCTCTGGAAGATGATGGAAGATCTGGTGGAGTGGGATTAGTTCTGTGGGAATGGTCCAGGGGGAATAATGAGCACAGAGTTGCCCCATGCCGAGGATGAAGCGAGGGAGCAGCAGCGTGTGAGGGACAGAGCGCGGCACCAAAGAGCCCAGGGACCTTGGGGAGAAATAGGAATGATTTGGGAAATGATAAATCAATGCCTGAGTGACAGCAACACTTATGGAAAAGGGTGGAAAATCTGGGGGAGTGGGATTATTTCTGTGGAAATGATCCAGGGGGAATAAGGGGCAGCAAGGGATGAATCCCCGCAGAGTTCCCCCATCCTGAGGGATGGAGTGAGGGAGCAGCACCAAAGAGCCCAGAGACTTTGGGGAGAAATATTAATGATTAGGGGAGATAATAAATCAATGCCTGAGTGACAGCAAAGCAGGGATTTGCCAGCAGCTGTTTTGCTGAGAAATAAACTTGAGGTTTGTGTCTGAGAGGCTGCCAGGGACCTGGCTCAGGACTCGTTCACCACCACGGCACAAAAGCCCAACCAGCCCCTGGGATATCTTGGGTTTCCTCTGAATTTCAAATTTGTTTTTTTTTTTCTGAATCCTTGGCTCAGGTTTGCTTAAATTTCTGTTTAAACTCCTGGAAGTGAAAGGTTGAATATTTTTGGGAACGTTGCCAAAATATTAAGCTGTGCTGTGTGAGTTCCTTCGCTCCACGCTCCCGAGAAAAGGTATTTGTTTTTTGTTGTCTCGAGGCTTGCCATGAAATCTGAAAACTCCAGGCTGTGTCACTTTAATATACAAACACTCCAAGCAATACAAAAGCCTTAAAATCAAAGCTGTGCTGTTATCTCTTCAGAGCAGGAGCTTTTTCAAGGAGCTTCTAATGCAGGAGCAGAATCACTTCCAGTTGCTGCTTTGAAGTTTTTTATAGTGTGCTATCATGGACCTTTAATCCCTGCTGGGGCTGCTCTTAAAAATAGGAGGAAATTGCAAAGTGAAGCAGTAAAGGAAAGAAACAGCTTGGACATTTAATCAGCCTCCCTTGGGAGAGGGACTGGTGCTGTCCCCGTGAGAGGAAACCTGGTCACAGCTGGCACTTGCAATGGCCCTGGGTGCACTGCAGCCTGGCCAGGAATGAAGATAGAAAAAAAAATATAACAAAAGATATAACAAAAGATATAACAAAAGATATAACAAAAGATTTACAATCTGCTCAGTTGTGGCTACAACACTCTGATGTCACCCAGAGTGTCGGTGCTGGAGGTCCCAGCTCGTGGCAGGCACTGTTTATTCCCCTTTTCCCCCTCAGCTGGATAATTCCCTGCTCAGCTCCCCATTCTCCATCCATTCAGAAATGAAAATAGCTGGGAACCTCCCTGACCTTCTGCCTTTGATAATAAGTGCAATTAACAACCCTAACGAGCTGGAGAAACGCAATGACAATCTACCATCTTATTTAATTAAAGTGTGTTTCAGGAAAATTTCCTTTCAATGGCCACTTATATGACCATTTAAAGGAAAAGATTTCCAATCTTTTGGAAAGATTTCCCTGGTATTGAATCACTGAGGTTGGAAAAGATTTCCAAGACCATCAGGTCCAGCCTGGGCCTGATCCCCACCTTGTCACCAGCCCAGAGCACTGAATGCCACCTCCAGGTGTTCTTTGAACCCAAATGGGTTCATCTTTCCTTTTTCTGACTTCCATTTTCACTTGATGCTTCAGGTTTCAGCTTTTCTGTGTTTCACATTCTGTGCTGCTTTAGTGTGTGGGTCTGGGTTTCAGATGATGGGATGCTGAGCTCTGTGCACAGAGCAGGGACACAAAACAATTCCTGCTCCAGCTGGGCACCAAGGACAAATGAGCCAAATCTCAGGCCAGGAGCACAAACCCCGTGGGCTGGAGAGAGAAAAACAAGCAGGGTGGGACTGCAGGGGCTGAAGCTGGGATGGGACAATGAACTGCAAGGTGCAAATGGAGCAGAGCTGATCCCAGGGAGAGACCCCGGCAGCGCTCGGGGATTTTGGGGCCATTTTGGTTCATCTTGGGTGCAGCCCTGGCTGGGCTCTGGTGCTGCCCCAGGTGGATCCATGGAGGAGATCCTTGGGATAAATCCCTGCTTTATTCTGGGACTCTGCCCAGCCCCTGCTCCAGGGCAGCCTGCACAGGGCATCAGCCTCACTGTTCTCCCTTCCATCAGTATCTGCCTCCCTCCTCTTTTCCTACATCTGCCTCCTCCCTCCTTGTCTTCCCATCTTTTGGAATGAACTGCTCATGACCTTGAGGAATATGAACAAAACCACCTCCAGACCACTCCTTGCTCCCCACCTTCCTTTGGGCTCAATAACCAGAGATGTTCTGATCCCAAAAATCCTTTTTTTATTTTTTCACATGTCCATTTTTCGAGGGAGGAAGGAATAACATCCAGGCCCTGCTGTTTGTCCTAAGTGGGGCCTGATTTATGTCCCTCCTGCTCTCAGGGGTGCAGCTCTCAGAGTTTGTGTAGTGAAATGCCTCCAGAAAAGGAACAGGCTTTGGAGACTATTTATGGATTGGAATTGGCTGCTGTTCTATTTAATGAAGTCCCTGTCTTTGAGCCTCTGCCATTTAATTAAGTGCTTTATATAATTACTCTGTGACATCAATTCTGTCCACTCTGGAAGGTTTGTCTGTTCCTCCTGAAGGAGGTGTTTTATTTAATGGGAATTTCTGGGTCCTCCAGCTCAGGAGGAGAAGCTACAGCTGAATTCCAGGGCATTCACTCTGTAGCAGGGTGGAATCCTGAGATCCATCCTTTTTTCCCTTGGTCACTGATGTCCCTGAAATTTCTCAGATTCCTCCTGCTTTTAGGAAGAGGAGCTGTGGCACTACAACCAAAGCACCTCTTCCCTCAGAGCCTTCACATCCTCACCTCTCTCAGCTCACCAGAGGGAAAGTTTCCTTCTCTGGAAAAAAAAAAGAAAAAAAAAACCTTTTAAAATAAATTTTCCCCCTTTTTTATTGTGTTCTTAAACCCCCAGATACTCTCTGGATTCTCAGATTCCAGGTGTAACAAGCAGGGTTTTCCATGAGCAATTCCCCAGTGATCTCCCCCAGTCAATCATTATTACCCCACTGTTTGTACACCCCGGGATTCCAGGAGCCTTTTTGAGCACTAAGTTGTGCCACAATCTCCTGTTTCAGCTGCTTAGCACCCACATGATCCCAAAAATCTCTTTTCCTGGCAGCCTGCTGTTCCAGGAGAGGACACAAAAGTTTGCTTTATTCTGGATTAGTTTTACAGGGAGCAGGAATGTGGCTTGTACAAGCGCACAAGAACTGGGAAATAATTGGGATTTCATGGATCACACCTGTGTCCCTGCAGTGTCACCCTGTCCCTGCTGGGCACAGGGAGAACAGAATTTATCCTTTTCCCATCCCAGACCTTGCTGGCTTTCCCTGCTCCTCGTTCCAGCTTTCCTGGCTGCCTCCAGCTCGTTATTCAGGTCAACACAGTGGATTTTTCAAACCCAAAGGGAGGGCAGGACCTCAGAAAATAACCATCATTACACTGACCCTGAGCTCAGTGAATCTGCAGTTTTAATTCCTGAAGGGAAACGGGATTGCACCTTTTCCCTGTTAACCCTTTGTGTGCAGGGTGTGGAAGGGACAGGGCTGAGTCCCAGAGGTGTCTCCATTCCTGGCTGCCTCTGGAAGAGGAGCTGGGATGATCCCCGAGGCTGCCCAGCTCCTCTTCCTCACCCCACAAGGTTTGATCCCATCTCCTTCTCCTCTCAGCTCTGGGTGGAACACCAGGCCAATCATTCATGGGATTTCTTCATCAAGAGCCTTCTAAGGTCAGACTTAAAGAGAAGCTTAAGGGTTGTTCCCAGCATTGGATTGATCTGGTGTAGGAGAAGCCTCAGCAGGGACAACATCCCCTGCTCCAGGAGCTTTCCTGCTTCCCTCAGGGGAATTCTGGCTGGGCAAGGCAAAATGATAATATTTTATACACTGACACTCTGCTGGTACTTGGAAATTCTGTGTGTTTGCTGCTTGCTGAGCTTTGGGGTTGTGCTGGATGGAATCACAGAAATATTCCACTTGGAGGTGCTGGGAGGAGTGGGAGACAGGTTTGGGACCAGCTGGTGAGCCCTGCTGACATTCCAGGCAGCTGAAAACTGATTTATTTTAATATTTTTTTTTTTTTTTTAGTCTCCTGTGTAACCCACCCAGACTGAATCTCTTGGTTTCTGCTTGGCACAAAGTGAAGTCTCTAAATCAGGAGAGACCATTTAGGCTAAAATAAAATATTCCACTGCTCTCCCTGGGTGCTGGGAGGGAGAGAACAATGGCACAGAAAGATGAATGCTTCTTGCTCTTTAATTGAGTCTAATAGGCTATAAATACATTTTTTCCCTCAACTACAGGAGCAGAAAGAAAGGCTTCTGGTAAAACTGGTTTTTCACTCTAAAAACCTCCTGCTCTTTGGAAAAGCTTCTGCACAGAGACACCTGTGGAAATCCCCTGGAGTAGTTTTAAGGCATTTTAATTCCTAATAAAAGCTTTCAGTTCAGGGGCTGCGCTGATGCAGGGTTGCAGAGTTGGAAATGTCATTTCAAGTTGAGTCATTTTGCAAACCTCCTTTTTTTTTCTTTTTTTTTTTTTCCCCTCCCTTCAGTGTTGAGCTTGATGAGCTCAGTAAAATCCAAAATGCTGCATTTTGCTGGATCAAAATGAGCAGTTCAACACCTGTGTAAATGCAGAGGGTTTATGGCACTCTGACCATTATTTTTTTTAGGGTTATTGCTCTTCCTCTCTCTTCTGCCTGTTTATGCCAATATAAAAAAAATGATCTCTTTTGCTGAGATTTGATTACAGGGATATAAAAAAATATTTCAGTTAATCCTGCTTGGGTGAAATGCTCCTGGCTGGCCTTCAAATGCAATCCCTGCTCACAAAATTTAGGAAATAAATTGTAATTTGGGTTTTTCTGCATTGTTACCTGGTAATGGCCAAGTCTTTTCAGGCATTTTAAAACCTTATTTTTTTTACAGACCTTCATTTCATATTCAGCTCATCTCTGCTAATAGTTCCACCCAATTAGCATCAAAATCAGGTGAAATCTTGACATCCCTATTTTTTATTTTTTTTTCAGCACTTCAATCACACCTGCTTTGCTTTGTGCCATTAACTAAATGGTGCCCTTTGGTAAATTCAAATATTACTCAGGCAGTGATGTCCTTTCCTCGTGGTCAGAATTTCTGTGCCTGAGCATCTCCCATTCTTGGGGATCCATCCCCCAGAGCAGCTCCAGCTCCCAGTTTGGCAGAAATTGTGTCAAACACCTGCCCTGGGCCTCATTTCCACTTCCATCTCCCCACTAATCCTCATTTTTCTCCTAAAAGAGGCAATGATTGACTTTCTAATTAGCATTCAGGGTTTGTGTATGTGCAATTTAGATGCTGATGCTTTTCTTTTTGCTGCAGGAATAATTCCTTTACTCTCATTATTCCTGATATTTTTAATTTTGGGGGGGTGTGTGTGGTTGTCAGAGCAAATATTCAGGGTGGGATTTGATATTTCCATATCAAATGTGGGAAATTTGGTGACTCCACAGCCTCTCAGGGCAGCCTGTTTGACCAGAAAAAAAAAGAGTTTTTATTTAAGTTTCGATGGAATTTCAGTCTGTGCCCGTTGAGGATAAACAGAAATTGTTGACTTGGAAAATTGTCCTGTGACTTCTCCAATCTTTGATGGAATTATTGATAAATAATTGATAAATCCAGAGGAATTGCACTCATTTGCTGGGGGGGGGGGGCACCTTCAAATAACTTGCAATTAATAAATCCAGGCACAATTGTAAATATTTGATAAATCCAGGCACAATTGCAAATATTTAATAAATCCAAGCACAATTGTAAATATTCAATAAATCCAAGCACAATTCTAAATATTGCACAGGGTGGTCTAAAGGAAAATTTAGGGGAAATTAAGGAAAATTAGAATTTAGGAAAATTAAACACAAATTCCTGAATTTGAGATAAAATAATCCATGTACAATGTGCCTTCTGGCCTTCCTGGGGAAAAGACAGCTCTTCAAATGTAACATTAATTAATAATTAATTAATTACCCTGTGCTTGTGTGGGCAGTTCCTTTAGTTTTCCAGGAGAAATGCCTGGTGCCCCATGGGATCAGAGTGCAGGAACCTGGAACACGACCCCAGAGGTGTTTTGGGATTGCAGTTTAATCTCTGATTTAATCTCTGGTTGACTTTGGAAAATGAAATAAAACCCCAGAGCAGAGGGGACCTGGTCTCTGCTCCCTCCCAGCCTGGGCTGAGCAGCATCCCCAAGGCTTTTCCTCCTGCAGAGGTGGCTCCACTGAGCTGCACCTACAGCACAATTAATTAATTGCAATTTCTTTGGGTGCCTCAATGCCAGAAACGGCATTAAAAACTAAACAACTTTAATACAGGAATAAAACAACTTTAGTATAATTTATTTTTCTTTTTTTTCTTTTTTTTTTTTTCTCAAAAAAAACAAAAGCTGTGCCAGGAAAAGGGAATTTCCATTCCCTGTGCCAGGGGATGATCCAGCGGGGCTGGGAATGAGGAGCAGCCCAGGCTGGCTCCCAGGGGTTACTCCCAGGTTACTCCCAGGTTACTCCCAGGTTACTCCAGCTTTACTCCAGCTTTACTCCAGCTCCAGCCCAACCGCTCCCCCTGGTGTCAGTTCCCTCTGCCGGGCCCAGCAGGGAATAAAGGGATTTTCCCTGGGGTTGTGCGTCCGTATTTCTGGGCTGGGGGTGTGCCAAGGGCAGGGGAGGGGTTCCACTCTCTGCTTGAAAACATAAAAAAAAATCACATTAAATTTGATTCCTCTCTGCCATCTGGGGCTTTAAAATTTAGAATAAAAATTTGGAATAAACACATTGAATTTGATTCCATTTTGCCACTTTGTGCTTTAAAATTTGGAATAAAAATTCAGAATAAAAAATTTAGAATAAGCACATTAAATTTGATTCCACTCTGCTGCTTCGTGCGTTAAAATTTAGAATAAACAGATTAAATTTTATTCCACTTTACTAATTTGTGCTTTAAAATTTAGAATAAAAAATTTAGAATAAACACATTAAATTTGATTCCACTTTGCCACGTGGTGCTTTAAAATGTAGAATAAAAATTTAGAATAAACTCATTTAATTTGATTCCACTTTACCAATTTGCGCATTAAAATTTAGAATAAAAATTCAGAATAAACACATGAAATTTGATTCCACTTTACCAATTTGTGTGTTAAAATTCAGAATAAACACATTTAATTCCATTTTGCCAGGTGGTGCTTTAAAATATAGAGTAAAAATTTTGAATAAACTCATTTAATTTGATTCCACTTTACCAATTTGTGCATTAAAATTCAGAATAAACTCATTTAATTTGATTCCACTTTACCAATTTGTGTGTTAAAATTTCGAATAAACTCATTTAATTTGATTCCACTTTACCAATTTGTGTGTTAAAATTCAGAATAAACACATTTAATTCCATTTTGCCAGGTGGTGCTTTAAAATATAGAGTAAAAATTTTGAATAAACTCATTTAATTTGATTCCACTTTACCAATTTGTGCGTTAAAATGTAGAATAAAAATTCAGAATAAACTCATTTAATTTTATTCCACTTTACCAATTTGTGTGTTAAAATTTAGAATAAACACATTTAATTCGATTCCACTTTGCCACGTGGTGCTTTAAAATGTAGAATAAAAATTTAGAATAAACTCATTTAATGTGATTCCACTTTACCAATTTGCACTTTAAAATTAGGATAAAAATTCAGAATAAACACATGAAATTTGATTCCACTTTACCAATTTGTGTGTTAAAATGTAGAATAAACTCATTTAATTTGATTCCACTTTACCAATTTGCACGTTAAAATTTAGAATAAAAATTCAGAATAAACACATTAATTTTGATTCCTCCCTGCCACTTGGTGCTCTCAAATTCAGAATGAAAAATTCAGAACAAACACACCAAATTCGATTCCCCTTTCTCGCGCGGCGCTGTGAAATCCCGATGTTATCCCTGTGCGGTGGGGCGCAGCTGGGAGGGCTCCGGGGGTGCCAATTCCGCCCAATTAACGCGGCCGTTAATTGTGTTAATTGCTGCGGCAGTCGGCGGCGGAGTACGTGAAGGCGCGGCTGCCCGAGGTGCTGAAGCAGCACCTGCAGGAGTTCGAGCGGGACAAGGAGAACAGCGTGCTGTCCTACCAGAGCATCCTGGAGCAGCAGATCCTCTCCATCGACAGGGAGATGCTGGAGAAGCTCACCGTGTCCTACGACGAGGCAGGTAGGGCTGCTCCTCACCATTCTCACCTTTCTGCCCCAAAATTGCTCTTTTCCACAAATCCCTTCCACTTCTCGTTTTTGTGAAATGTGTGTTCCTCCTCGAGTGGTTCCTCACCATTCTCATCTTTCTGCCCCAAAATCGCTCTTTTCCCCGAATCCCTGCCACTTCTGTCCTCGTTTTTCTGAAATGTGTGTTCCTCCTCAAGTGGTTCCTCACAATTCTCATCTTTCTGCCCCAAAATCGCTCTTTTCCCAAACCCCTTCCACTTCTGTCCTCGTTTTTGGGAAATGTGTGTTCCTCCTCAAATGGTTCCTCACAATTCCCATCTTTCTGCCCCAAAATCGCTCTTTTCCCCGAACCCCTGCCACTTCTGTCCTCATTTTTCTGAAATGTGTGTTCCTCCTTGAGTGATTCCCCACAATTTTCATCTTTCTGCCCCAAAAATCGCTCTTTTTCCCAAACTCATTCCACTTTTATCCTTGTTTTTCTGAAATGTGTGTCCCTCCTTGAGTGATTCCCCACAATTCTCATTTTTCTGCCCCAAAAATCGCTCTGTTCCCCAAACCCCTTCCATTTCTGTCCTCGTTTTTCTGAAATGTGTGTTCCTCCTCGAGTGGTTCTTCATAATTCTCATTTTTCTGCCCCAAAAATGACTCGTTTTCAGTTCTTCCCCAAACCCCTTCCACTTCTGTCCTCGTTTTTCTGAAATGTGTGTTCCTCCTCAAGTGGTTCCTCACAATTCCCATCTTTCTGCTCCAAAATCGCTCTTTTCCACAAACCCCTTCCACTTCTGTCCTCGTTTTTCTGAAATGTGTGTTCCTCCTCAAGTTGTTCCTCACCATTCTCATTTTTCTGCCCCAAAAATCGCTCTGTTCCCCAAATCCCTTCCACTTCTGTCCTTGTTCTTGTGAAGTGTGTGTTCCTCCTCAAGTAGTTCCTCACCATTCTCATTTTTCTGCCCCAAAAATGGCTCTGTTCCCCAAACCCCTTCCATTTCTGTCCTCGTTTTTCTGAAATGTGTGTTCCTCCTTGAGTGGTTCCTCACCATTCTCATTTTTCTGCCCCAAAAATCGCTCTGTTCCCCAAATCCCTGCCACTTCTGTCCTCTTTTTTGGGAAATGTGTGTTCCTCCTCAAATGGTTCCTCACAATTCCCATCTTTCTGCTCCAAAATCGCTCTTTTCCACAAACCCCTTCCACTTCTGTCCTCGTTTTTCTGAAATGTGTGTTCCTCCTCAAGTTGCTCCTCACAATTCTCATTTTTCTGCCCCCAAAATCACTCTTTTCCCGAAACTCATTCAACTTTTATCCTTGTTTTTGTGAAATGTTTGTTCCTCCTCGAGTGGTTCTTCATAATTCTCATTTTATACTGCCCCAAAAATGGCCCATTCTCCCAAACACCTTCAACTTTTGAACTTTTGTCTTGTTTTTATGAAATCTGAGTCCCTCCTGAACTGGTTGAAGTGGTTCCTCACAATTCTCATTTTTCTGCCCCAAAAACCACTTGTTTCCTCAAACCCTCTGTGCAACTCAAGCTTTTTGTCCTCATTTTTGTGAAGTTTTTCTTCCTCCTTAAGTGGTTCCTTAGAATTCTCATTTTACTGCCCCAAAAATGGCTCAATTTCAGTCCCTTCCCTGAACGCCTTGAACTTTTGTCCTTGTTTTGTGAAATGTTTGTTCCTCCTCTAGTGGCTCCGTAGAATTCTCATTTTTCTGCCCCAGAAATGGCTCATTTCCCCAAACACCTTGTGCAGGTTGGACTTTTGTCCTCGTTTTTGTGAAATATTTGTTCCTCCTCAAGTGGTTCCTCATAATTCTCATTTTACTGCCCCAAAAAAATGGCTCATTTTCAGTCTTTCAGTCCTTCCCTTGTTTTTGTGAAATATTTGTTCCTCCTCAAGTGGTTCCTTAGAATTCACAATTTCTGCCCCAAAACTGGCTCACTTTCAGTCCTTCCCCAAACACCATGTGCAGGTTGAGCTTTTGTCCTCCTTTTTGTGAAATGATTGTTCCTCCTTAAGTGATTCCTCAATATTCTCATTTTTCTCTGCAAAAATTGCTCATTTTCAGTCCTTCCCCAAACCCCCTGAACTTTTCTCCTCATTTTTGTGACATTTTTGTTCCTCCTGCAATGATTCCTTATAATTCTCCTTTTACTGCCCCCAGGAATTGTTCATTTTCAGTCTTTCCCCAAACCCCTTGTGCAGGTTCAGCTTTTATCCAGCTTTTTGTCAGCTTCCATCCTCCTTTTTTGGGAAATGTTGGTTTTTCCTGTCCCAGGCTGGCTGGGGATGTCCCCCCTGGGTGCTGCCATGCCCAGGAGCTGAGGGGACCCTTCTGGCAGCTCTCTCTGCTCTGATGGATCTCCTGGATTTTGCTCTTTTCTCTGTAAATTTTTTTTTCCCCCTTAGTTTGGTCTCTCCAGCTCCTCTCCACTTATTTTCATTTAAAGGAGTTGGTTAGGGAGGAGAAAGTGCAGGGAAATTACTGATTCCTGTCAGAAGGAAAAGAAAGCTTTTTCCTTTATGGAAATCTCAGTGTTTGTGTGGCAAAAACAAAGATTAAAACTGCTTGAAACACATATTTGGGGATTTATCTCATCTGGCAAAAATCATGTGGAAATGAGAAGCTCCGTAATAACTGGTTTAGAAAATTCCCAGCAGCACAGCTGTAAATGAAAGCCCAAAATTCCAGCTCCATCAGAGATGAAAACACAGCAGTGGAGCCCCTCACCCTCCTAATTGTGCCCCTTATTTATGAGAAAGGCAGAAATGGCTCTACCTGCCCTGGGAACGAGAGCTGATGGTGAGCAAAGCACAGAAAATGGGCAGTTAAATGTAATTACAGCAGCTGCTGGTGAGCCTGGGTGCTCCAGCCCTTGGTTGTGACATTTTCCCTTTTTCTGGCTTTTTTTTCCCAGCAAAATCAACTGGATGAGGAGCTCGAGCTACTGGGGCATAAAAAGTGAAGGGAACAATCCTTCAAAATTGGCCAAACAGAAGTGGTGGTGGTGAAAGGGGAGGAAATGCAATTTTGTCTGGCAGGGGGTGATGGGAGGGATCACCCAGAGCCCTCCTGGAGCCCTGCCAGGGTTTCACCTCTGCAAAAATGATGAGCAGGTGGAATTCCAGCGGCTGGGAGCCAGGGGAGCTGCCAGAGGAGGTGTTTGGGGGGGCTCCCGGGGCTCCCACACTGCTTGTGTGGACAGGGAGGCACTTCCACACCTTTCCCAGCCTTTCCCATCCCTCTTGGAAGGAGCACTTTGCACCCCCAGGGAAATCCTTTCTCCCCAGGGGTGTTTCCCAAAGTGGGTCGAGTTCAGCTGCATCCTTTTGCCAGGAGAAAACTGAAATGCTCTGGGTTTGGCACAATTTTGGGTGTTAATTTGGCCTTTCTGGCAACATCCAGTGTTAATTAAGTGCAGCCTTGATGGACTCCACATCCCAGTGTGGATCCTTCCTCTTTTTTGTGAATCTTTCCCTTTAGGAAATCCATCCATCAGAGCTACACATAAAATGAGTTTGTCTGGAAATAGTCGAGCGCTGGCAAGATTTTTTTGTGAGGTTTCAGTAAGGAAGCTTTAAAAAATGAAAGGAGGCCAAAAGTGACAGATGGGGACAAATCCTCTCCTGATCTGTAAATCCTTTCGTTTAAAAAGTGGCATTCTTGACTAGCTAAGGCTGGGGTAATTTTGTGCAAGAATATTTTCTCCCAACAAAGCTTTGCTGCCTCTTGATCCCATTCCTTTGATTTACAGCATCCCTAAACATCCGAGGTGGTCAGTGCCTGATCTGTGGCAAGTTTTGGTTATTTAAAGGCATTTTAGCATTTAATCCCAATGTTCCAGGGAATTCCAGCCTGCTGGGAGGTCCTGGAGGTGGTTTTGTCCTGTGGGAAATGTTTTTTTTTCCTTTAATGGATGGCCCTTCTTTCCCAGAAGTCCTGAAAAAAATTGAGTTTCATTACTGCACAACAAAAAAAGAGATGGAATTCATTTTTCCATGCTGTCGAGCAGTCCTGGAGATATTGACATTTAGGGATTGCATCCAGAGCCAGGAGCCAGCCCCAGAATGAGGGTTTTTTAGCTGATATTTGCTGGTTTGGGGTGAGGGGGCAGGAAGGGGAAGATGGGAACTGGAAAGGAGATGGGGAAATGGGAAATGGGAAATAATCCTCCCACTTTAAGGTGGGCTCAGTGCTCAGAACTGGAAAGGAGATGGGAAATGGGAAATGGGAAATGGGAAATGAGAAAGGGGAAATGGGAAATGGGAAATATTCCTCCCATGTTAAGGTGGGCTCAGTGCTCGGGGGGTCACAGCTGGGACCCCCAGTCTTGGAAGACCTTCCCACTTCAACCACCCTGGCATTCTGTGGCAGGAACAACATTTTCCTGCTGCTCAGGAATATCCATTCCATGACAGAAATGTGGTTTTTCTCACATCTAAAAGCAGCCCCTGTGGCTCTCTGCCTCCCCCCTGGTGTCCTGCAGGCACCACGTGTCTGATCGCCCTCCTGTCCGACAAGGAGCTGACCGTGGCCAACGTGGGCGACTCCCGGGGCGTCCTCTGTGACAAGGATGGCAATGCCATCCCCCTGTCCCACGACCACAAGCCCTACCAGCTGAAGGAGAGGAAGAGGATTAAGAGAGCTGGTGAGTAGTTGGAAGGTTCAGCTTTTATTTGTTGCTAAAATTGACATTTCCCCCGGGAGAGGGTGGGAATTGCCCAACTGAGGCGTCGGCAAATCAAATCTCCTGTGCTCCACCTAAAATTCCAGTGGGATGGCAGCAGATGAAATCTCCCCTTTTCCACCCAAAATTCCACAGGGCAGAGGTGGCAGCAGATGAAATCTCCCCTTTTCCACCCAAAATTCCACAGGGCAGAGGCAGCAGCAGATCAAATTGGAGTTCATGTCCCATCCCAGCTTCAGCCCCTGCAGTCCCACCCTGCTTGTTTTTCTCTCTCCAGCCCACGGGGTTTGTGCTCCTGGCTGAGATTTGGGTCATTTGTCCTTGGTGCCCAGCTGGAGCAGGAATTGTTTTGTCTCCCTGCTCTGTGCACAGAGCTCACCATGCCCTGATGTGAAGCTCAGACCCACACACTAAAGCAGCACAGAACCTGAAACATAGAAAAGCCAAACCTGAGGCATCATCTCCCACATTCTGAGCTCTGTAAGCCCTCAGCATGAACCTTTGGCAGGAACCAGAGAGCTCCTTGGGTGTTCCAAAGAGCTGGATATTCCAAAGAGCTCCTTTGCTGTTTCAGAGAGCTCCTGGTATATTCCAAAGAGCAGCTTAGATATTCCAGAGAGCTCCTGGGATGTTCCAAAGAGCTCCTGGGATATTCCAAAGAGCAGCTTGGATGTTCTAAAGAGCTCCTTAGATGTTCCAAAAAGCTCCTTGGATGTTCCAAGGAGCTGCCTGGACATTCCAAAGAGCTCCTTGGGTGTTCCAGAGAGCTCCTTGGGTGTTCCAGAGAGCTCCTTGGGTGTTCCAAAGAGGAGCTTGGATATTCCAAAGAGTTCCTGGGATATTCCAAAGAGCAGCTTGGATGTTCCAAAGAGCAGCTTGGACGTTTCAGAGAGCTCCTTGGGTGTTCCAGAGAGTTCTTTGGATGTTCCAAAGAGCAGCTTGGGTGTTCCAAAGAAAGAGCAGCTTGGATGTTCTGAAGAGCTTCTTGGAGCTGCCTGGACGTTCCAAGGAGCTGCCTGGATGTTCCAAAGAGCTGCCTGGACGTTCCAAAGAGCTGCCTGGACGTTCCAAAGAGCTGCCTGGACGTTCCAAGGAGCTGCCTGGACGTTCCAAGGAGCTACCTGGACGTTCCAAGGAGCTGCCTGGATGTTCCAAGGAGCTGCCTGGACGTTCCAAGGAGCTGCCTGGACGTTCCAAGGAGCTGCTCTAAGCATTGTTTTCCCCCCAGGTGGGTTCATCAGCTTCAACGGCTCGTGGCGCGTGCAGGGCATCCTGGCCATGTCGCGCTCGCTGGGCGATTACCCCCTGAAGAACCTGAACGTGGTGATCCCCGACCCCGACATCCTGAGCTTTGACCTGGACAAACTGCAGCCAGAGTTCATGATCCTGGCCTCGGACGGGCTGTGGGACGCCTTCAGCAACGAGGAGGCCGTGCGGTTCATCAAGGAGCGCCTGGACGAGCCGCACTTCGGGGCCAAGAGCATCGTGCTGCAATCCTTCTACAGAGGCTGCCCCGACAACATCACGGTCATGGTGGTGAAGTTCAGGAATAGCAGCAAAGCAGAGGAGCAGCAGTGAGGAGCCCCCGGGCCCGCTCAGGACTCAGAACAGTTTGTCCGTGGTAGGAAGCTCCAGGAACGCCGTGCGGGCTCTCCCGCGGACGCGAATCTCTCTGGGCTCTGCTCGTGGCTTGACAAAAGGAGCAATACAACAAGTAAATCCATGCTGAGCGACCACAAGAATCCAGTCTGTCCCCTGTCCCTGCCCTGTGCCCTCGCTGCTCCCTAGGAACCGACTGGAACCTCCCATTTCTCACTTTTCTTCAGGAATCCCGTGCAGGGTTTTGGTTTGATTCCTCCCCTGGTGTGCCAGCCCCGGGCTGGCTCAGGGGCACGGCAGGGCCAGGGCAGTGCTGCTGCTTCTCCCTCCTGGGTGCCACTGCTCTCATGTTCCTCGCCTCTGCAGCCTGCAGGGGTAGGGCTGGGTGGGAGAAGGGTCTGTGATGTGAAGGAGGAAGAGGAGCCAACTCTCAGCCTGCTGCCGCTGCTGGCCCTCGCTTTGTTTAAGCTCCCCCCACAATAAACCCCTGCCAAGCATGTGAGTAGGTAGAGCTCCTGAATTACCACGTTTATTCAGGCTGTGCATTACTCTAGGACAGTTCTTCTAGGCCATATTGTATCCAAACCAACCCATGGTGAACTTCAGCAGAACCCTGGGAGCTCTGAGCCTCCTGGATGGGAGCAGGGCTCAGCTGTGGGAGCAGAATGTCTGTCCTTCACCGAGAATCACCCTGACCTTACCTCTGTGGCGTGGACTTGGAAAGGGATGGGAGAGAAAATGGATTTCACTGGTGACTGTTGGGAACCTCACCCAAGCAGGGCGTTCCTCAGAGCTACCTAGCTGGAAGTCAAGCCTGTGAAAGACTTCCTTGTACCACTGCAGATGGATTTGTGGTGTTAATCCCAGGGCAGACCCCTCTGAACGGGCTTTTGGGATGACATGCAAATGCCAGGCAGCATCAATGCACTGTAGAGATGAAAGGTTGTGTTCAATCTAGATTTTAAAAGTATGTTTAGATCTAACTTTCAGTATTTAATTGTATTTTGGGATCTGTGACTGCTGTAAGTTGGAATGAGGACAGTTTGGGTTTGCTGCACCTCTGGTGCCAGCTGTGTCATGGCAGAGGGACAGGGCAGGCAGGATTTTGGATGGCTCCTTTATCCTTATCCTGCCTTACAGAAGTCCTTGGGATCTCCCCAGAATGTGGTCCTGGACAATCTGCTCAAGTCTTCAGGGTGCTGGAGGCTGCCTGTGTTTGGGTGTGGAGCTGGCTCAGGGATGTGATGGATTCCCTGGCCTTGCCTGCTCCTTGGGAAAGTCCAATATTCCTCATTTCCCAGCTTCCTGGCCCCCCTGCTCACCTGCAGGGGTCTGGGGTGGGGCTGAGCTGTGCTGGGGAGGTGCTGAGGGGGTCGGGGTCTCTCAAGGCAAAAAAATCAAAGAGCACAAACTTCTGCTCGAGAAGGAATCCCCATCTTTGTCTTGTTTTGTCCCTAGGTCACCTCTCCCCCAACAAACTTCCCTCCTTTAATTTGTTTGGGAATCATCTCAGCCCTTAACTGGCTCTGGTGGTATTTCCAAAATGTGTCTGCTGAACTCCAGGGAGAGCCTCTGAGAAGTGTCCAGCAGGCAGCAGCCTGCCCTGCTCCCCTCCCTTTTCCATCCTTGGGCTGCCCCTGGCTGCTCAGCTGAGCAGGGAACAGGAATTGGTAAGAATTGTGTGTGGAATTTGCCTTCCCTGGCCCCTTCGCTGTTCCCTTTGTGCCTTCCCTGTGGAGAATTTTTTGCTGGGGAAAGAGGAATTCCAGGCAGCAGCTCTGAAGGAGAGGGATGTTTGTGAGCAGAGACATCCCCACTGAGCCATCCCAGGCACTGCAGGAGCTGCAGCCGTGGCCATGCCCGGGAAAACAGCCCAGATCCAGCTGGGCTGGGAGCTCCTGGCTGCAGGGAGCATCCTGAGGGATCCATGAGCACAGCCCTGGCACAGCCAGGAGCAGGAGCTGGCAGGGATGGCAGCCAGGAGGGATTCAGGCAAACACAGCAGGGCAGGAGTGGTGTGCAGGTTTGCCTGGATTGTTCCAGGATCGTTCCAGGATCATTCCCTGTCCCTCAGGCAGCTCCCAGCCAGCCCCGTGCCAACCTCCAAGTGGCTGCAGCTGCAGCAGGAGCTGGCTCAGCACCTTCAGCTTCCTCCCCCGTCCCTGGCAGGGCTGTCCTGGCCAGAGCCATCCATGCCAACGATCTCTGCTCAGCCCGGGGGGTTTTTGCTTTGATTGCTTTGGAAAAGGAGCTTCAGCTGCTTCAGGTTTGAAGAGGAAGGACTGATGGAGGTGAGAGGCTTCGTGTGGTCTCCCACATCCACGTGCAGTGCCTACCTGTGCTCCCAGCTGGAAGGTTTGGAAGCTTTCCCTCCAAATGAAGGCATTTCCAGCTTTCCAGCGGTGCAGATTTGTGCCAAACTCTGTTGTGACACAGCTGGAGGCTGGCAGGATGAACTCCTTGTACATACTGCTTATGCAACCTGACCAGTGCAGGGCTCTCCCACTGCCTTAACACTCCATCCTCCACCTGGGAAGGTGCTGTGGCCAGGAATGTCCCCCTGGCTGTGGCAGCAGGGCTCCAGCCTTCCTGCTGCTCTCCTCCCAAAGCCAGGGAGCTCCCTGGGGCACAGCTGGGGGCTCCTCCAGCTTCGGTGGCTTCATCCCCTCGGGGACAGCTGCAGCCTCTGGGCACAGGGAGTGGCTGCCCAAGAGCATCTTCAGATGGCCCCAGGTGACAAAGGGACCTTGGACCACGAGGCTGAGCCAGTGCTGGGGAATTGGGCTGTTCCCAAACGGGGCTGATCCCAGGGATGTCCCAGAGCTCAGGAACTGGGCTGTTCCCAGGGACATTCCAGCACTCTGGAATTGGGCTGTTCCCAAACTGGGCTGTTCCCAGGGGTGTCCCAGTTCCCAGCACTCTGGAATTGGGGTGTTCCCAAACTGGGCTGATCCCAGGGGTGTCCCAGTTCCCAGCACTCTGGAATTGGGGTGTTCCCAAACTGGGCTGATCCCAGGGATGTCCCAGAGCTCAGGAATTGGGCTGTTCCCAAACTGGGCTGTTCCCAAACTGGGCTATTCCCAGGGATGTCCCAGCTCCCAGTGCTCAGGAACTGGGCTGTTCCCAGGGACATTCCAGCACTCTGGAATTGGGCTGTTCCCAAACTGGGCTGTTCCCAGGGATGTCCCAGCTCCCAGTGCTTGGGAATTGGGCTGTTCCAGGGACATTCCAGTGCTGGGAATTGGGCTGTTCCCAGGGACATTCCAGCTCCCAGAGCTCAGGAATTGGGCTGTTCCCAAACTGGGCTGTTCCCAAATTCATCTGGTCCCAGGGATGTCCCAGTTCCCAGCTCTGGGGAACTGGGCTGTTCCCAAACTGGGCTGTTCCCAAACTGGGCTGTCCCCAGGTTGTCCCAGCTCCCTCCCCTGGGATGCTCTGCTGATTCCCTCAGCCTGCAGCACAGATTGCTGTGGAGTTCATCATCCCTTGGATCCTTCCTGGAATTCCTGGCAGGGCTGGAATGTCCCAGCCTGTCCCCAGCTTGGTGGCACCGTGGCTCCTTCTGCTGGCCTGAGACATTCCCACAAACCCCACAGCAGCCCCTGGGATAAAGGATTTCAGCTCCCACTGCTGCTGCTGTTGCAGGGTTAAACCATTTCCAGAGGTGAAATTAAAAATATTGTGAAGATTTTAGAATCCAGGAGTCGGAATTAAAGCACTGCATCAGCTTGGCTGCAGAAACACCAATGCCACAGCCTCAAAAAAAGAAAAAAAAGGGAATTTTGTGTCTCAGGATAGAGGACAGCCCTGCTTTAAATAATATGGATTTATTGCTAATGTACCTGATACTTGTTTTACACAGAGAAGCATTTAGTCAGCGATTATACTACAGAAAAAACACCTCAGCAGCCTTTCATGCCCCAAAGCAGGATTTTAAGCCTCTGAACAAAATTCCAGGTGAGAATGTTCTGCTGGAATTTGGCCCCTGCAGAGCCCAGAGCTGCAGCCCCTTGTGCCCAACATGTTCCTAAATGGCCCTTCTGAAACCCCCAGAGAAAAAGATCTGTACAGACAATTCATCATGAGCTGAAGTGTTCTTGCTTTTATTTTTCCAGTGCTGACTGGACAAGGCTTAGGGGAGCCAGTGGATAAATATGGATTTTCCTGAGGCAACTTAAAATTCCAGGGATCAGCTCTGGAGGATAATCTGGGTGCTCTGGGAAGCAAAACCTGGTGGGTGCAGCTGGAGCCTTGCCAGAACCACAACCAGAGGTTTGAGGGCAATTCTGGAGGGGAAAACGTTTGGATTTCATGGATTTGGGCAGCTCCTGTGCCTGCTCTGCTCAGCCCTGAGGGAGGTGGAATGAGGGGGTTTTTAAGGTCCCTTCCAACCCAAACCAGTCTGGGATTCTGGGAATTACCAGCAATAGGGAACTAAAGCACTTTTCCCCAAGCATATTTCATGGCCAATCCCGCTTTTTTTGCAGCCCAATCATCCACAAATGGGAGGCAAAATGTAGGGAAATATCCCCAAAATATCCTGTTACACTGGGCACAGGGAGTGCTGCCCCTACACCTCCTCTGGGATTTATGGGGAATTTCTTTGTGCACACAAAGCATTGCAGCATTTTAACTCCTCTGAAATGACATCCAGACTGGGAATTTCACCTTGGAACCCACTTCTGCTCCCCACCCAGCAGCAACCTCCAAACATCTTTGCCCAATGAATTAACATTATTATTAGTAGTAGTATTATTAGTATTATTAGCCTTTTCAGGTCAGGAAACTCCACAGTTTTCCTATCAAAATCACAAATATTTTGAATTCTGATTTAATACAGCTGCATGAGAAAAAAAAAACTTATTTGGGATTTGGGAAACCTTTAGCCTGTGTTTTACACTTTGTTTTAGTACAATGTTCTAAGCAGATGCAATAAAATTTGGCCCTTCCCTACTTCAGTGCCCAGATTATTTCACGCTTTTAAGGTTTTTCACCTTTTGCCAGGCTGCTTACACTAAAAACTTCCCTAAAATGGCTTTGAGCAGAAACAGGAGCTCAGTTAGGAATTTTACAGCCTTTTAAGCAATAATAAAGTCAGAATCAAATACAAGCCAGACTTGGAAATGAGGTTTTTTTTAGGAAAACCAGGAGCAGGATGGATGTTTTTCCAATGCTGCTGGCACTGTAAATGACAATTAACTTCAGGTGGCACAAAGAGATCACTGTGTATAAACCTAAGCCTTGGAACCTGTGAGCAGTGTCAGCATTTGGGGCACAAAAACCCCGAATTCCTGCAGGTGACAGGAGAATTTCTGGCCATCCTCACCTCCCCAGGACTCTCATTCCTCCCCCACCACGAGCACTCTCTGCTTTATCCATTTTCTGAAGGCAGCAGAGTCATAATTACATTTTTATTTTGGAAAAAGCAATACAAGCTGTGCTGTAGTATCAGTGTTCTTGTGGTAAATAATTTATTTCTAAGCTTTTCACACGGCAGGCTCAGAGCAGAACGGCGGGGTTTGGGGTTTGAGGTGTGTAAACAATCACAGAACAAGGCAGTTCTCCCAGTACCTGCTCAGAGAACAGTCACATCCCAGCCTCTAAACCCAGAGCACAGCTGGAATGTCACCTGGATCTAGGAATACAAGAGCATCATTCCCTCAGTTATGCAATACTGTATTTTCCCCCCCAAAAAAAAAAACAACAACAAAATGGCCTTTATTTTTTAAAAGCTTTGACCTTTTCACCATCAGAACACTGAAATCCTTGTCTGGAGAGTGTTGTCCCCAAGACTTTTTCATCCCTATAAAAACACGAGCCCATCCTGAAATTCCGCCCCAGCGCCAGGCGCGGCTGTGGAGCGGAGCCAAAGGCAGCAGTGTCCCCTGGCTGCTGGGGGCACTGGTGACCCCTGGGCCCTGCTGCTGCAGCTCTGGGCAGCCCTGAGCCCTGCCAGGGCTGTGGGCAGCCAGCCCTGAGCCCTGCCAGGGCTGTGGGGTGCTGCCAGCCCGAGGGGAAGCCCTGGAGCGTGGCCAGGACGTCTCCGCAGTCCCTCCCCCGTGTAGTGGATGTGTCCAGGTTAATTCTGTTCATGCAATTGCAAATTCTGTATCGTCGTCCATTAGAAGTGTAAACTACTGAAAAACTGGGCCTTGCTGATATGAATAAAGTGATTAAAAAATGGTCTTTACACACAGGGAGGAGTTGGTCTTCTTTAAAGTAGCAATGGGGGGATTTCTTCCTTTCTTGCATTTTCAAACTGGAACCAAAAAATTCATTTAAAAATAGGCATAAATCACAACAAAAATGGTTTTTCATCTTCCCCACAGGGTTCCTGGGATGCATCACACACACACAGAGGGGTGGGGGGATTGATGATCCTGGTGTTTTTGGGATGTCCAAATTGATCGTGAGCTCACTCCATCTCCCTGGTCTGGGAGCACCAGCAGAGACACCAAAGTCATTCCATTCAACATGCACACACCAAGTGCATCACATCTCCAGCACTTCTCACCAGCTCCTGCAGATCCCACGGGACCCCCAGGCTGGGAACACTCCTGGGAGCGTTGTGGAGGTGACACATTTAAACAACAAGGTGTGACAGTCCTCAGGAGGCTTACACAGAAAACAGGGTGGGTTGGGTTGAAATCCGTGCTGGGCACAGAATAAATAAAGGAGAGTGGCAATAAAACAATAAAACCAATCCAGGCAGGAATTCAGGAAGCATCCTCTAAGCTGCTCTCTGGGCAGGAACATCTTTTCTCGATGGCATTTTGTGCATTCCAGAAGATTCAAACCAAAATCCCAGGGCTGCTCGGAGCACATGGAAAGGCAGCAGAGGCAGATGGGACAGAGCATTCCAAGGCACCCTCTGGGTGTGGGATACACACCTGGAAAGGGCTTTGTGAATCCCTGGTTTTGGACAAAAGCACTGGAATGCCCTAGAGAAACGCTGCCCCAGCAGTCAGAGACATCTCTAGAGGTCACTCTCACAGCAAATTGAAGTTTCTAAAGAAATCCACAATCAAAGGCAAGTTTTTGAAGCGTTGGATGACAAATCCTGCCAAAACTGGATCAGCTCACTTGATGTAAGGCCATGAACTGCAATCAAACGTCTGTACTTACAGATATCGAAGTTGATTTTATAGAGAAAGAATTGTTCTGCATCTTGTGGAAGAGTGATGTTGACTTTGAGTATATTTAAGCAAATTCCCACATAAACATCCTCAAATTTCAGAGGTTTGACGTGGCCCATCAGTTCGTAAGTCCTCAGGGCCAGTTTTCCATCCAGGATGTATCCCAGGCCGCTGCAGTAGGGAGGGTAGAACTTGAAGGGATATTCCTGGTAGGAGATGAACCTTTTCCTGTCGAAGCCTCGGTAGGCGAAGTTATCGATGAGGGGGTACCCGGTGAAAACGTTCTCCGAGGAGTTCAGCTGCAGCAGGAGCTTCACCAGGTTGGGCACGTTGATGAAGACATCGGCGTCGGTCTTCATGAGGAACCTGGCGCTGGAACAGAACTCGGAGAACCACTGGAAGGCCATGATGGTCTTCAGGGTGAGGTTGTCATAAGTGTCCACGAAGTCCTGGCGGATGATGTCCCCGTAGAGGATGCTCTCGTCCTCCACCGCCAGCGCTGCCGCCCTGTCCTCCCTCTCCATTTCCTGCCCCAGCAGGAACAGCGTCAGGATGTGCTGGCCCCACCAGGAGTCCTGGGAGCCCCAGGTGATCCTGATGGCCTGCCTGGCTTTCACGTCCCCGGGGCTGGAAGCCACCAGGATGACCAGGAAGGGGTGGAGGTCGGCGCAGCTGGGGCGCTCGCGCAGCGTGAACGGGCGCGGCTGCCGGTACACGGGCTCGTACTCGTAGAAGTACAGGGGGTTCACGGTCTCCAGGCCGGCCCTGGAGGAGAAGGTTATGTACCACATGGTTATCAGGGAAAACACCAGCAGCAACAGGAAAATCCATTTCAAAGGTCTCATGCACAAGGCGCTGATCGGGACCGGGATCATGGTCGGGATCTGCTGGAGCCGCTCAGAATCCGTTCCACGAGCCCTGGAGCATCTTCCTTGCTGAAGAAGAAAGGGGAAAGTGGCATTCAGAGTGCTGTTAGTCAAATATTCCCTTTTCCTTGTGTTGGCTGAAGTGCCAGCTGGAACTGGGCTGTGGTAGCAGCCAATGCAAGCATTCCTGATCCAGCTGTCACTGCCCTGATCCCAGGGATGGCAGCAGGGCACGGAGCCCCTGCCCAGCAGGGTGTGATGAGCAGGGCACAGAGCTCCTGCCCAGCAGGGTGTGATGAGCAGGGCACAGAGCTCCTGCCCAGCAGGGTTTGATGAGCAGGGCACAGAGCCCCTGCCCAGCAGGGTTTGATGAGCAGGGCATGGAGCTCCTGCCCAGCAGGGTTTGATGATCAGGGGACAGAGCCCCAGCCCAGCAGGGTTTAATGAGCAGGGCATGGAGCTCCTGCCCAGCAGGGTTTGCAGGGTTTGATGAGCAGGGCACAGAGCCCCAGCCCAGCAGGGTTTGCTGAGCAGGGCACAGAGCCCCAGCCCAGCAGGGTTTGCTGAGCAGGGCACAGAGCCCCAGCCCAGCAGGGTTTGCTGAGCAGGGCTTGCACTGAAAGCTGGTGGTTTCCACCCTGCAGATCCCCCCTGCACAGACCTGATCTCCAGCCAGGATCCTGCTCCAAGGGCCGTGATCCAGGGATCTCAGCACCAAGCCTCTGACTCGACTCCAGCTCAAGGGCACAACACCGTGTGCAAAACCCAGCACATGCTCAGGAAACGGATGCTCAGAGCCTCAGAATTTGGGTTTTTCTGTTAGAGACAGGAAATCTAGAGACTGATCTGCCTGAGCTGGAGCACGTGGGCATGAAAGCAGAACTATGAGCAAGTGCTTCACTTTCCTTCAAGGCCTGAGCAGCGGCTTGTTCTGAGGGGGAGGGGGGAAGGTAAAAATCAACTTCCTTAAATCAAGAGATGTACTCAAGCTGGTTTTGACCAAAATCATGACTGTTTTTGCCATTAGCCAGGTAATTTTTGGATTTGAGGCACACAAATCCACAGCAGGTCTTTCCGGACCCCTGTGGAATCTGTGCTGAAGCTGCTGCTCCAATGTCAGGATTAGAGATTCCAATGGATAAATCTTCACAAAATTCAGTTTAAAACCAAACCCCCAGGCCTGTACCCTCTTGTAATTTCATTTCCTTAAAACTACACGTGGTCTATCATCTATTTTAGACATCTTTAAGCCAAAATAACTCCAGTGCCTAACTGTGGGAATTCCAAATGGTTTCTGATGTTTGCAGTGATAATATTTATCCTGCACAAGCACACACAAAGACACAGTCAGGATGATGGAAGGTTTGATTTCACAGCACAATTAATTACTCTTTATCTTCAAAAATATCACCGCAGGGCTCATAAATGTTTTAGATTTGACAAATAAATCCAACCCCCAGAACAGCACTGTGGAGTCCAGGGGAATTTGATTTTCTAGAGCCCACCTGCCTCATGTTTCTGAGTAAGATCTGATTTAAATTAATCATCCTTTAAAGGAAGCATTTGGAGAACATTCCACTAACAACCGCCTTAAAAGAGATTAAAGCAATTTTATATAAAGCATTTAAATAGAAGAATTTCAGACTGATTCCTCTCCAAATCAATAATTACCTTTCAGTGGACAGTAGGAGAATATATACTGGAAAAAAATAACCTAGGTTATGTATCAGTGCTTATTACTTGATTTTAGATCAGTAACATTTTTTTTGATGATAAACTTTAAAGCTTATCAGTGAAAACTGATCCATTTGATCAGTTCTTGGCTGCATCATGGAATAAATATTATAAATAGTTTGACTTTTACAGGAAGAAAACCCTGGTTTTGTGACACTCTGAACAACAAAATTGGAGACAAATCCTGATCTGCTACATAAGGAAAAATCTGGAAAAATAAACATCAATTCAGGTCCTTCAGGAAACCTCAGCCACACAGGGAAACAAATTCCCACCTTCTCCTATTTGGAGTGCTTGAAGCAAAGTGAGGCAGTTGAGTCAGTGAGGTCTGAGCACTTCTGCTCAGTCATGGTGCAGGTTCTGCCCTTCCAGCTCCTCCTCCACCTCCAGACTTTGTGCTGGCACTTTTTCCCTTCCAGCTGTGGACGGCAGCTCCTTCCAGGGCATTACTCCCATTTTCTTCCAAGCTGAGACTGTGCCAAAAGATAAAACCGGTGACTTTTGAAATAAATGTGAGGCAACACAAGGCTCAGAGTGCTCCACGGGGATTTAGATCCATCTCCACCCAGGTAGGGGGTTGTGTAATGTGGACGTGCTTGGGCAGGAAAAGGGTGGGAAATTCTCATATTTAGTAAAGATTACTAATTACAATAACCAATAGTCCAATCTGATGATTTTTAAATACCATAATAATAGGTGCATATAGGAAAATAAATCCTTTTTTAAGCTACCAGCAGAAATCATTTGGAAATATATTATTTAAGGCTGGCTTTAAGGCCGGCTTGGACGCAGCCTGGACTATGGGAGGTGTCCCTGCACACGGCAGGAGGTGAACGAGATAATGCTGAAAGTCCTTCCAGCCCAAACCAGCCACCGATTCTACGTTTTTAAACTTAAAACCAATCGAAACTAGAGGCAATTTTGCAAGACCCCGTGCTGCGATGCTCTAATGTAGCAAAACTTCAAGGTTTTTACCTTAAAAAGTAAAAAGCCTTCACAAGACCTTTACCAGCGCCTCGCTGCCGCTCGTTGCTGCCCAGTCCATCGCTGCTGCCCGTCCCAGTCACCTTGCGGAGCGCGGGGAGGTCCGTGCCGGGCGGGAGGGATGGCTGCGGGGCTGTGCCGCCCTCTGCCGAGCCCAGCACCCGTTCCAGCCCTTTTCTGGGCTTTCCCATCCCAGCCGGCAGCGCAGCGCCGCTCGGGGCTCGCTCGCTCGCTCTGCGCGCTTCCCCCGCACGCATCTCCCCACGCTGGGCTGCCCGAGGGCCGCGTCCCCGCTCTCCATCCCCATCCCATCCCCATCTCCATCCCCATCCCCATCCCATCCCCATCCCATCCCCATCCCATTCCCCATTCCCCATTCCCCATTCCCCATTCCCCATTCCCCATTCCCCATCCCATCCCCGTTACCGTGTCCCGCTCGGGGCGCTCCGGGCCGGGCGCGGCGGCCGCAGCGGGAAGGAGCCGCCTCCTCTTCCGCCTCCCCGAGCGGCGCCCGCTCCTCCGCCTTCCCCGGCAGCCGCCGCCGGCTCCCCGGCGTCCCTCCGGCAGCCGAGGCCGGGCAGAGACAGCGGAGCTGCCTCCCCTCCGTGCCCCGGCCGCTGGAAGTGCCCCCGGTGAGGGTTCGCTGCCTAATTAGTGCATCCATCGCGCCTCGTCACTTCATCGAGCGCTGGGATGTCCCGCCGGCACAAGCTGGGTTTGCATTCAGCTCTTGGTTTATGAAAGGGTTACAGGGCAGATCTGGAGCTCAGATTAGTCAGTGCTCAGTCAGCTGCCCCGCGTTTATGGCTCTGGTTCTGCAGGGGGACTGGAAGGCAAGCTTGGCACAGAGGAGCTGGCCGCAGCCTGGCAGAGCCAGCCCAGCCTTGGACCAAGCCAGGGTGAGGAGGTTCCGTCCGCTCCGGCTCGGGGCAGTGCGGGGTCAGACCGGCGGCAGGAGGGCTCTGTCCTGCGCTCTGACCTCGGGAGCAGCGCGGGGAATCCGTCCTGGGAGCGGCTCTGGGCTCCGGCACGGTCGGAAACCTGCAGAGTTCCACACGAATTACCTCGTAAAAAGTCAGGCTCTGCTGGATCCCAGCTTTGGAGTGACGGCTGAAGGAGGAAATAACAGCTGTTATCATAAACACCCAGCGCAGGTGGAGCACACAGAGCAGAGAGCTGTGAGTGATCTTCAAATAGCAGCTGGGGACCGACCATCCATCCCTGCCTTGCTCAAGATATCCATACTTTATTGGAATCTCATCAGGGAATTCTGGTCCATTTGACATGTTAACCCTGTGTTCTGCAGTTTGCTGCCTCTCCATCTTTCAATTCATTCGTGTCCATCCATTTGTAAAGAAAAGCAAACCCTTTCCTCCCTGGTTTAATACATCCTGACCTGCTCCTGAAAACCCCTCCACATAATCCAGCCGTGTTATGAACTATGAAAAACGTGCAGCAGGGAGTGTGTCACTGTCATCTCTCATTGCCCCCAGTTAGTCCAAGTCTAACCCTTTTAGCCTCGAGAGAAACCAGATTATAACTTGTCTGTCAGGGCTGAGGTGGATTTTACGCAACCAATGTGGTAATTATCGAAATGATTGCTCTATCAGTCAGCAGCCTGTTACAAGACCTTTACACCTTTTTGCTGATTCTGGATTTTCTGAAGCAAAGACGAATGGTTTCCTGGGTGTAAGGGCAACTCCTGCAGTACTCAGGATGTGTCAGAGCAGCCCAACGTGCATCCACTATCAGGAAAATGAACAGTCAATAGGAACTCATTAATAGCTGACTACATTTTCTATCTCCTCTTGTTTTATTCTGCTACTTGGAATGGTGGCCAAAAAAATGATCAAGAATCAGTTATTTCCTCGGTTCTTGACCCTTTCCTGAAGGAAATCCTCACTGGGCAACCATGGAGTAGATGAAATGAAGGTAACAGGAGCTTTTAATGCGAGGCAGCAGGATCTCAGTGAGGACCAGACCATCAGGATTTAGGCTCCACCTTGCAGGGTGCAGTTAAACTCATTCACCAATAACACAAACAAACTCCCTGAGTTTACAGCCCTGGCAGGAGGAGTCACTGAGGCAGCTGCTTAGAGCAGAGCCCAGTTTTAGTGGAGTTCTCTTAGGGTTTCATTGAGTCCATGGGCTGGAACTCGCATTTGAGACCACCTAAGATCAGTTTGTGGGAGATGAGATGCACTGATAAATCAGCTACCAGCTCATTTTGTGGCTTGCTAAGTATGGACAAATCTTAAATCTTAAATCTTAAATCTTAAATCTTAAGTCTCCCCTCCTCACTGCTTGTGTTCATATCTAGATGCCTTGTGCAGGCTGTCCTGGAGCAGGGGCTGGGCAGAGTCCCAGAATAAAGCAGGGATTTATCCAAAGGATCTCCTCCATGGATCCACCTGGGGCAGCACCAGAGCCCAGCCAGGGCTGCACCCAAGATGAACCAAAATGGCCCCAAAATCCCCGAGCGCTGCCGGGGTCTCTCCCTGGGATCAGCTCTGCTCCATTTGCACCTTGCAGTTCATTGTCCCATCCCAGCTTCAGCCCCTGCAGTCCCACCCTGCTTGTTTTTCTCTCTCCAGCCCACGGGGTTTGTGCTCCTGGCCTGAGATTTGGCTCATTTGTCCTTGGTGCCCAGCTGGAGCAGGAATTGTTTTGTCTCCCTACTCTGTGATGAGAGCTTACCAACACTTAACATGAAGCTCAGAACTGCACACTAAAGCAGCACAGAATCTGAATATGAAATATCAGGATATAAAAGCTAAAGCTTAAGGCATCCATCTCATTTTTCTCCCAGATGGCTGTGGATGCTCAGGGGGATCCTCTCAGAGCCAGGACCTGGCCATGATCAGGGAATCCATGGATCAGGCTGCAGGTGCTGGGAACGTGGCTGTTCAAACAAGCTGGCAGCCTGTAACCTTTGTGCCTGTGCCAGTGGGGCCGTGGTTACTCATCCCAGTCCCACCCACAGGCTTGGCAGGGAGCTCTGTGCCTTCCGAAGCCTCGTGGCTCCTTATCACCTCGATAAAAGCAGCAGCGTGTGTTTGTGCAGAGCTCTGGCTGCTCCAGAGCTCGCAGCTGCCTCTTCTCCCTCTCTGCTTGTGCCTCACCTCAGCAGGGGGACAGGCAGCAACACAAAGTGGCCCCAGGGGAGAGGGGGAATATCCCTGGAATTGAGAACTCCCTGGGATAAATGGGCCTGCAGAACACCAAGCCCTCAAGGAGGGGGGCCAACATCCTGATGCTGGGGCTGGACTCGGCGGGGAAATCCACGCTGCTCTACAAGTTCAGGTATAAAGATGCTTTTATAACGATGCCAACGGTTGGCTTCAATGTGGATATGATTGAAGCAGGGAAGAATTTCACACTGACCTTTTGGGATGTTGGAGGACAGAAGAAAATGAGAGAGCTCTGGAGCAATTTCCTAGAAGACGCCGGCGGGCTGCTGTACGTGGTGGACAGCTCTGACAAGCGGCGGCTGGAGGAGTCCAGGAGGGAATTTGAGCTCATTTTAAAGAATGAATCCATAAAAAACGTCCCGGTGGTCGTGCTGGCCAACAAGCAGGATTTGCCTGGAGCTCTGAACGCCGAGGAGATCACCAGGAAGCTCAAGCTGAAGAAGTACTGCAGTGACAGGAACTGGTACGTGCAGCCCTGCTGTGCCATCACGGGAGAGGGGCTGGCAGAAGCTCTCCAGAGGGTGAGCACGTTTGCCAGGCAGTACAAGAAGTCAAAGGAGACTTTCATCACCCTGAAGGAACTCAACTCCTTTTAAGGATTTCTACCATCCGCTTCTGGTGACTCTTAACATACTTTGTTGGACAGATTAAATCTGGAAATACTGGATTCTGAAGAACTTTTATACATAAATATTTATAAGGGACTTTGACAATATTAAATTCTACTGTTATACCTGCAGATACTTGATATACCTGATGGGATAGCTCATACCTGAGATAGGACTCTGTAGCATTTTATTTTTTTTTAATTTATTTGGGTTATTCAAGTTGAATGATGAGAAAGGGGCAGTCGAGCACATGGAAATAAAATAGGTGAGCAGTGTTTAAGTGGCTTAAGTCAAATGAAGTTTCAATTTTTTTCATGATGTAAACCAGCCAAGCCGTTTGGTCAGCAGTGATCGAATGCTGTTTTGTAACAAATGTAATAGATGTGTTTCTTATTTGAAAATAGAGTGGGGTGAGAGCTGCAGCTCTAGTAATGTACAAGAGAATTTGGCTGTTTCTGCACTTTAGAAACAATTCCTGCAGAGAGGTGGTGACGAGCAGGACGAGCTCCTGACCCAGCCCCGGACAGAGCCTGGCTCCAGTGCTGTCCCCAAGGTGCAGCTGTGCCCTCCCATCGTCCCAGAGACCCGCCTGCTGCTCCCGTTGTTCCTGCCCTGCTGCGCTGCCCTCCTCACAGGAGATCAGCCAGGGAAGAGCTGAATCAATCACCTTGGGTTTGTGGGGGCTTCCAGTCCTGGCCTCTGGAAAAGTCGTGGCAGGGGTCCTCTTGTGCTCTCCTTTTTTGTTTCAGGATTACACCAAGGAAGTAGGTGGGAAGTAGGAAGTTTACATTTCATTCTTACTAATAAACAGACAGGAATGTCAAGTTATAAAAGGGTGAAGCAGCAATAAAATCACCCAGACATAGCATCACCTGTTGTCTCATGCACAGGTTATTCAAAGACAAAAAACATCAGGTGGGTTTGCTGAAATAGTAAACAAAGGGAAGTTTCCCAATAGTAGCTGTTATTAATACTGAGACTAATTAATTACCAGGGGCCAAATCCTGAGTCATGCTGAGAATCTTGCTAAAAGCAGAGCAAACGTCTGGATTTCTCATTGCCTGCTCTGGTGATTTGGGCTCAATAGAAAATATCATCTTTTGTCCCTAAAAAGATCTTTAAAAGTCATTAATGTTGGTTTTCCAAGCAAAAAAAAAATCAGTGTTTAAAAATGTGATATTTCATATTGATACATTTATAAATGTTTGCATGTGTAGAGGGTGAATTCTCTTAATCTGATCACGTGTCTGTTACAAAGCAGAATTTACTTCTGTGGCCTCAGGACTTCCTCAGGGACAAACACTCCTGAGAGCTGTAATGAGGGTGCACCAGGGTCTCAAATTAGCCAAGAAGCAAGTTGTGAAGGGAGAAATAAAGTTGTAAAATAGACCAGCTCATACAGCTAAAAATGAGAATAAGCTCTCAGGCACACAGGCCCTTCTGCAGGTTATCAAATTACACTAAATGACACTCACATCAACTTGAAGAAATGTTTTACATTATGCTTCAAAGGAAAGGAATAAACTCAATTTCATTCCCTTCATAGAATATCAAGTATTTTAAAATTGCCTTTTTGAAGAGCTTGGTTTCCCAGAGAAGTGAAGGAAGGCCTGTTCCATCTGCCCAAGGCGGCCCCAACATTTTTGGAATCGTTTTAAAGGTTTAAAATAAATATCAGCCAGGCAGTCTTGGAGGTGCAGGTTCTCAGAGGAATTAGATGCCTGAAAGTTTAATTAAAAACCTCAGTGAGGCAGAGAGAAGTGACCACCCTTTAATGGCAAGGCTGCTAAGGCACAAAAAGCTGATCCCCATGGAGATAAATGTTCCATTGACAAGGGGACATCCATCCAGAGCCAGGGCTTCATGGGCTCCTCTGCTCCTGGAGCTGCCGGGGCTTTTCCATCATGCTTGGGTCAGCAGAGCACTCAGGGCTCCCCCAGGATGGGACAGAGATGGAGTGCACTGCTCCAGACCTGGAGCAAAAACCTCCCTGGCACTCAGCACCTCTTGGGAAGGTGTTGGGAAGGTGCAGAGGAAGGGAACTGGGGCTCAGCTCTGAGCACAGGCTCACCCCAGCGTGCTGTGTGCTCCCGGGGGAAGCCTGGGAATTGTTGGATATCTGATCCCATCACGTCTCCCGTGCTGAAATCAATACCCTGAGACTTCAGAGGATCCAAAGCTTCCAGCTCCATCCCTCTTGGGGAGTTGGAACTGCCTGGCTGAACACCATGAACAGAATTGTCTTGGTGTTTCAGGAATTCTACCAGTGCTAAAATCCAACCCGCAGCACATGGATAATTTATTCCTGGATAAGTTTGGCTTATTTTATTATTTCGATTTTTTACAGATTACCCACTGAAAACCTTTTAGGATTTTTGAAGGGTTTGGGATGCTTTGAGATGGTGAGAAATCAGAATCTGAAGAGCCCTGAAGCACTGGAGCTGAAGTCTGGGAGCTGAAAGCTCTTCATGGGATGAAAGGCCTTGAAGAGTTGGGGTCAGATGTTTGTTGGGGTCAGATGTTTATTTTGCTTCAGATTTGGGATTTTTTTTCATCAGCTCACCTGCTGTTTTGCATTTTTAATCGCTGCCTTCTGGCAGTCTTGTGCAGGTGTTTTGTAGCTGAAGGGCTCAAATCCTTCAGTGTCTGCTCCTATTCCTCAAAGAGTTTGC
Source organism: Fringilla coelebs (assembly GCF_963513975.1). Lineage (NCBI taxonomy): Eukaryota > Metazoa > Chordata > Aves > Passeriformes > Fringillidae > Fringilla > Fringilla coelebs. Next base: position 23,867,122 of record NC_140036.1, read on the forward strand.
TATCCCTGTTCCTTTGTGCTGACAGAAGAGTCAACATGACAAAACAAGCAGGACACAAAGAGAGAAGGATCTGAACCCCAAGGCCTGCAGGACCCTGTGCCCTCTCAGGGAGATGTGTTTGGATGGCACCATTTAAAAGCTGACAGACCCAAAGGATGGAGCCTGTCCTGTTGGCCATTCCTTGATAAGATCCCCGTGGTTTGAAGTCACATTGCGGGTTCTGAGTTCAGGAATAACACATGGAGCCCATTGAACAGGGGTGAAATGGGGATGAAATGCCATTTTAAGGCATACAATTTAGAATCCAGGAGAAGTGTAGTGTCTAAGGACTGCAGGACAAGGCTTCTCCAGTATTAGATAACTGGTGTTACTCGAAATGTCTCTGTGCCATCTCATTTCCCACAAGTAACTGAACCAAAGGAGAGACTTTCCAGTGTCAAACAAATTCTGAGTGCTGCAAAGGAGACAGCACCCCTTTGAAGTGCTGTGTGCACCATAAACAGGTTTTTTGCCCAAGTAAATGGGCCATGCTGAGTTCTGTGCTGCTGCAATCAGGCCTCCTGCACTTTAATTAGCTCAGGTATCCTGGTTGGATTCCGGACATCCATCTCCTCAGATCCCACAGCCTGGATTAGCCAACTGGCTGTAATTTGGGATGGAAATTCTGCAGGGTGGAGGCCCTCAGCACACACCACGCTGCAGGGACCATTTGCAAATGGAAATTCATGGACAGTAACGAGTCCAGACACATTCTGAAGGCAGGGGATTTTCTCAAACTGAGCATTCCTTGCGCTTCAGTTTCTCCGATATTCCGTTCCACAGCTGTGCTCAGTGTTCTGCTCATGGCCCAAGTGTTTGTGGCACTTGGACTGACCCACTTCCCCTCAGCCCTGTCACCTGTGTGTCCCCTCCCTGTCTGTACCCAGCAGAGCTTTCTCCCTGTTCTGGTCCTTCCCCAGGAGTCCCAAGGGCAGTGCAGCTCCCATGGCCTCCTTATCAGATTTCCCCTGGGGTTTTTGGGTTTGCTCTCAGCCACTCCTGAGCTTGGAGTGACCTACAGACATTTACAGACATTTACAGCCCCATTTCATTGTTTTCTGCCAGCTCCTTCCTCAAAGCTCTCCTTTCCCACGACGTATGCAAACTTCCTACAATGCTTTATGAGCCGTGGCTTTTGATGAATATTTTTTTATTATTTCCTTGTTCTCCCCATAATTATTCATCTGCTCCCTTTCAGTCTTACAAGGTGCTTTCATTGGTGCAAAGATCATCTCTTTGTTCTGGGTTTTTACTTTTGTTTTAACCTTTTGTTGACTTGGTTTTACTTTGTTTTACCCTTTCTATTTGCCTGGCCGATGAGAAGTTTCTAGGCCTTGTATTACCCTGATTTTGGCAAAATACCTGCAAAAATAAGTAATTTTGTGAGTTTAATAACCCACCTGGCTCTGAAACCTGAGCCATGCATATTGTTTGGTTTCAGCAATTATAGCTGGGAACAGCAGCAAGGATTTTATCGATCCAGACAAAGGCCAATCTCCTCTGAAATTCTGCTTGGCTGTTAAAGGCTAACTGTGCCTTAATCAATAGTTTTCAGTTACTTTATCTAAAGCACACACGTTTATCACTGAAGAATGTGAGTGTCTCAACCTTCCCCTAAGAGCTCAGAGAAGTTTTATTTCTTACAGGGCCATCCCAGACTGCTGTGAAAATCCCTCGTGTCCTTTGGATGTAACACAAAATATAAAGGCATTCTGCAAACAGCTTCATGAACAGATGATAAATTAATGTCTGGCTCCTCATGGGGTGGCTCAGGGCTGGATGCCTTTCCCAGCACAAGGGAATCATTTTAGATTGAATTCATGTGGATTTTCTTTTGTTGAGGATTAACAACAAAAGGGAATAATTTTGGATTGAATTTACATGGATTTTCCTTTGTTGAGGATTAATAATAAAGGTTTAATTAACCTAAAATGTCTATAGGTGGTCACACAATTATTATGTGCCCACCAATATTTACACAGCTTGAATTCTCTGAAAAGGTGAAAAAAAAAAAAAAAGAAAGAATTACAGAAGAAGAAATTAAGGAGTTAATCTGGAGGGGTGGTGGGGGAAGATAAACAACATCAACACCACGAAAAAGGGAAGCAAAATGAAAAGTGAGAAAATTCTCAGGCCAAAGTACTGAGTGTTGTAGATACACAAAGAAATAATTTTTAAAAACTCCTTTCCAGCCATTAACTTTGCACTCTGGTGCAAAAGCTGAGGCTGCTCCTCTTTTAAAATCAACATTTCACGTGTGCAATCCCTCCTGGCGCTCACAGGGGAACTTCCCTGTGCTCTCCCTGAACAGTCAAAGCCAAAGGCAGCAGTTTCACAGATAAAATAATATCAGGCCATAAAGATGATGTAACTTTGGAGCAAATACTCTGCAAAGAACTGTCTCCTCATGGCAACTCCAAACTGTCTTAATGCTGAGTGTGAATAGTTAAAAATATTTAACATATTATGTGGAAATTAATTATAGCTTGACTTAACTCTTCCATTTAACCTACACAGGAAAATTTAAAATTTCTTAGCTCTCACCTACATTGAGCTTTTCTTTTTGACACGTATGGTTTTCCACTGAGTCATTTGGATCATTGATTATTTAAAATCCCCATTTATTGCCCACGCTAACGGGTGAATTTGTACAGGTTGGGCTTCCACATGTGCTGCTGAAAAGCCCCCATGAAGCACTAAGGAAAACCCGAGGAAAACACCGGAAAATTGAGAAATATTATTTAAAAATACTTGTATCAAATGTGTTTCCTCGCTGAGACATCTTGTGGTGTGTGAGGCTTCCTGCAACTCGTCAAAACGAAACTGTGGGGTTGCAAATTCAAACGGAGACCAGGGGAGCCCGAGAACTCTCTAAGAGGCTTAATCCACACAGCTAAAAATCGCTTTTTTTAAACAAAAACTGCCTCATTGCAGTTGGGCTTATTCTCAGAGACATTTTTCAATTTGTTAAATATAAATGTAAAGATAAATGTAAATATAAATATAACATAAATATAGAAATAAATATAAAATAAGTATATAGAAATAGAAATAGAAATAGAAATAGAAATAGAAATAGAAATAGAAATAGAAATAGAAATAGAAATAGAAATAGAAATAGAAATAGAAATAGAAATAGAAATAGAAATATTTCTCTAGGTAAAGGGCTCTCTAGGTAAAGCCCGCATTTGTTTTCATCATGCATTGGGATGGAGTTTCACTTTGTGGCACTGAAAATTCCTAACAATGAGTGATGCCCAAACTGCCCAAACAAGCAGATTCCTAAACGGGAATTCCCATTTTTTCCACGTTGGTTGTGATTTGGAAGAGCCCTGGTTAGCAGTGCATAACTGAAGTGAGATTTGAATATAAAGAGGAATAATGAGCGTTCAAAGGAAGGGTTGATCTCAGTGATCTGACAGAGGCACGGATTCCTGAAGCTGCTGAAATGCTGTGTAATTCAGGAAAATTATGGGCCCATTCTTCCCCCTCAAAAGAAAAGATGAACAGAAATATTACCATTTATCAGCCATCAGAAAATCAAGGAAATCTCAGTCCTGAGCCTTGGGAGAATGGGCCTCGTTAGTGCTGCTGCTCAGAGCACTCATTTTCTCCATTACAGCAGAACAAAGAGAGATGCAAACTTGGAGTATTTTCATTTGTCTGCTCAATACCAAGCCCTGAGCCTTTCAAAATTCTTTATTCAGCCATGTATTCCAGTTTCCTTTCAAAATGAGCCTGAGACACAGCACTGACAATAGCAATCTGCATCTGGACATTTACATTTTTGTTGCATCTTGGGTTTGGTGCTGTTTTATGAGCTAAACTCTGCTCCCTGGAAGTGTTGACAGCCAGAAATAGGAGTTTAATACTGAGATGCTCCCCAAAATGTCTCTGCTTTCATGATCCTATCGGTGTTTCTGTGTTCAACATGCACCACATCACCTAACACCTCACACCATTTAATTATCTGAGCATTTGTGTAGATTGATTTTTCAAATACAGCTCCAATGATCAGCCTTACTTTTGGAAACCTGAGGAATTAAGGATGGAAAAGCAACTTCCCTTTCTGCAGTCAAGTGGAAGAGGATCCAGAATGCCAGAGCTCCCAGACCTGCCTGCAGATCAGAAGTTTTCCTTTCCTTCTAGAAATATTATTGAACTCACCCCAAACCAGAGACAGAAGCATTTTTTGTCCCTGTCCCACCATCAACAGTGCTACAAGGATTTGTTTTAACATGGAAAAACCACATCCCTGGATCTTCCAGGGCACCCTGACATGGCTCATCTCAGTAACCATTTCTTCACTTTTTATCTCAAATGAATTTTTTCCCTTTCCTTTAATAGGAAATTGTGCTGGAAAGGCAAAGCAGCTGGACACCAGCAGGGAAGTGCAGCTCCACAATCTGCTGATTGAGGATTGATTCCTCTTCTTCTTGGGCTGTTTGCAGCTGATGGATTTTTGGGATCTACTCCAGCTCTGTACCGAGGAACATTTTTGCCAATGGTCACGTCACGACCTACAAATTTGTCTGCAAAAGCTCTGATTTAGCACATGAAAAACTGAACATTTACGGGCTGAATTGTAGCAAACAGCACCATGCAAATTAAAGGCAATCCCCCAATGGAATGTTGTAGGAAATAAAAACTGATTTAAAGTAGAGTGGCTGAGATCAGAGCAGGCTGTGCTCTTGCAGGGGCACTCTGGAGCTCTGCTGATGCATTTGGCTCCTGCTCGGTGTCATGTGGGAGCCCTGGGCTGGGTTCTGGGCTCAGGAGCAGATGTTGGGCTGATGTGGATCAGCAAAGAGCCACTGGAGCCGGAGGAGCTCCCTCCTGCCTGCCCCTCTGGGAGCCGGGCTGTACCCTCTCCCCTGGAGGACACAGAATGCTGGGAGTTATCCCAGAACTCATCCCATGGCAGCTTCCAAAAAAATGATAATCAAAATATCTAGAGGCCTTTAACGAGGAAAAAAGAGCTCCTTGGGGGTGTTGGACACTCAGAGAGGCCTCGTGGGAGGAGACCCCCAAGGGACACAGCAGAGCCCAGGGCTGGTGGGGATGAGGGAGAGATCCCAAATAAATCAGTGCCATAGCAGGACCTTGGCTGCCCTGATGTCTGAGAGGGGCCAGAGCAGCTCCAGGATTTCAGTGTCCCACACAACTGAAGGGTTAGAAATAGAGAGGGGCATTGAATCCTGTCACACTGGCAACATCTGAAAATGATTTTGCTTCCCAACCCATCACTTTAAGAAGCTGATTTTTCAAAGTGAGTTTTTAAGTACCACCCTGACTGAAGAGTATTTTTTCCGAAGTGCAAATACTTCCTTTTTTTCTAAATAGAAAAAAAAAGGCAGAATACAGTGTAACCAGTGGTTCTAAATGAACAAACCCAAGGGGAATCATGCACAGGAGCTCTACAGCTTTGGAATAAAAATGTTCCTCCCCAAGGGAGCAAGCCCTGAGTGAGTGTGAGCCCAGCCTGGAGACACCAGGGCTGTCCAAGCCTCCGTGGGCCAAATCTTTGATTCCTCCTCTCATCCAACGCACTTCAGCCAACTCCCATCAAAAATCCCCTTCAAACCTGTCTCAGCACACCAGCTGAAAGATTATTATAAAATATCCTCCCAGCAGTGGGCTGCTTCTTTGTTAATACCAGCTATTCCATTTGGATAAACCCCAGGATTAATGGGTGTTTTTCTGTGTGCAACACAAATCTTTGCAGTTTTACATAACATTTTGTTCTTTATAGGAGGGAGATGGGGCCATGAAAATCCATTTGCAGGAGCTCCTTTTACCTAAGTGTACATTTAGTAAATAATTTTATCTATTTTATATATTTTTTACTAAAAGATTAGTAAAAGCATTCAGATCAATTCTTATTATTACTCAAAAGAAGTGTTTAAGACAAGCTGAGAATTAAACATTTTCTAATTGCATAATGAGGTGCAAAATTCACAAATTGTGACTTGTAAACAAAATGTAAACTCTTTGTAAAACAAATCCATCTGTTGCTTGAAGGATAGGAAGGTGAAGAGAGCCTAATTCCCACCTTTATATTTGCATTATTATTTTCCAAGCTAAAAAAATACGCAAAAAATAACAAAGAAGCAGAGCTTTGTTCTGTAGCATCACATGAAGTCTGAACAGCATCATACCACAAAAATTTGTGTTTTATGCATAATTTATTATGTTGTAGGCACCTACAGTTAAAAAACTGTAAAAAAAAAACTGATTTAGTAAAAAAAACTCATTCAGAATCAAAATATCCAATTGTTTGGGGTTTTTTTTAAGACAGCCCAGTGACACAGGACTGAGGATTCAGAGGGGAGCTGGTCCATCCTTCAAAATTGGTCTTCAGAGTGTTTTTTGCACTGTGGACCTGAGGTAAAATCAAACAGAAATAACGTGGTAATTGTTCCTCTGAGAGACAAGCAGCTTAATTAGATTACAGTTCCACAAAATGCACTCAATACATCTCTGATTATGTCTACAATGAAATCACAATCTAAATTATTCTTTGGATGATACCAGATCAAAAGACCACCGAAGGATTGTCTTCCTTCATAACTCAGCAAGAGCAAAGCACATTTTGGATATTAGTATATGGAGTTACACAGAAAGGAAACAGGGTGTTAGTAAATAAATTTTATATATTTTACATATTTTTGCTAATAAATGTTAGTAAATACTAGTATAAGTAAATAAGTTTTATACACTTTACATATTTTTTACCAATGTATATATAGTAAAAGCAGCAAGGTGGTGCAGCAAGGTGATTTTTGGGCAGGGCTGGATTTGGAGGACGACTCTCCAGGGTGATTCTCAGTTATTTTCACGTGGTTACTCACACAGGAATGGGGTTGCTGCTCAGCCCCTTGGCCTGGTCAGTCTTTTCCAGGAGCACAGAGGGAAGGGCAGCAGAGGGATGCTTTCCCTGCCAGGTCACTGGCACTGCTTTGGGCTCTGAGTCAGGCCAGGATGCGCTGCCTTTGCCATTCCATCCTCCCCAGACCACGCCAAGGGGTGGGATGAGCATGTCTGGGGTAACAAAGGTGGAAAAGGTGCTGATGAAAAGGGCACTGATGGAATAAAAGGGCTTTCTTTCCTTTCATAAAATCCCAGGCTGGGTCTGACACAGGGGGTATTTTTTACTATCACACTCTGACTAGTTCTGAGCACGGGGCAGGAATGGAACACGCAGTACCAGAGTGCAATTTCATTATTCATCAGAGAATTTCTGCCTAATATCTAATCTAAACCTACGCCCTCTCAGTTCAAAGCCATTCCCTGTGTCCTGTCCCTCCATCCCTTGTCCAAAGTCCCTCTCCAGCTCTCCTGGAGCCCCTTTAGGCTCTGGAAGGGGCTCCAGGATCTCCCCAGAGCCGTCTCTTCTCTAGGCTGAACAATCCTAACTCGCTCAGCCTGGACATGAAACAGAGCACTAATTAAATATACTATTTTAAAAAAATTTTGTCTCTGTGTAGTCTTCCTCAACATTACTACATGGAAAATCTGCATTACATTTTAAAAAGTCAACAGCTGTATTTAGAAAATGTCATTTTTGTCCATCTAGAGATGTGAAAGGGCTGCTGTCCTCCATCAGATTTGGAGAAAATGCTTTACATACTGTGAGACAAGCCATGCCTGTATGGAATACCACCAGCACTAATTAGCCCTGACTAATTTACCTTCCTCATATTGCTGAGACATCGCTGCTACATTTATGCAGCAGATGGGGCTGCGGTGACTCAGCCTCTGTCACTTTTGGGGTTTTTTTTTGAGAACTATCTAGAGCCAAGCCTCATTCTCTGGGAAATGTCCAGAGACACAACACACATAGTCTGAAAAATCATTGTGTTTTCCCCAGGAACTAAACCAAGTTCTCTTTCCTGAGGGATTTGGTGACCTCATTTTCACACTTGGGAAAAGCATCTCCTGTCACAACTTTGACTTTTCCCAGCAAGTATCACGGAAAATGACAATGAGCTCTATCATCAATGAAGCCTTCACAGAGTTCATTTCCAGTCATTAAAAATGAGTAGAGACTACATGCAGGATCAGGGGAGTATGTATTTATTTATTTATTTATTTATTTATTTATTTATTTATTTATTTATTTATTTACATACCCTAGGGAATTGTTTTAGTAATGGCACAAAGGCATTATTTTCCAGGTAAAATTTCAGAAATAGGAACAAAATTACCATCCCCTCTGCTCTGCAAGTGTATCCCTCTATTGCTTTCAATACTGTTTATCTTATTTCATTAAAAAATTTAAAATTTCTGTAGCAGCTTTTTTGCCTTTTTTTTTTTGCTAGAATTCTGACAGACTGAGGGAAGGGGTATTACTCTGAGTTAATGCAAAGTGTAGGGAGGGGAAAGACTGAAGTGCAATTTTCGACTCCATGATGCAAATAAATGCAAAGTGCAATGAGGGGAAGGATTAAACCTAATTTTTGACTCCATGATAGGGGCAAATGCAAACTTTAGTGCGGGGAAGGATTAAACTATTAACTTTGGGCTCTATGAGGGGACTGAATGGAAGGTGTAGTGGGGAGAGCGATCAAGTGTCAACTTTCGGCTCCATGAGGGGAGTGAATGCGAGCGGAAGGATTAAACTGTTAACTGTCGGCTCCAGTAGGGGAGGGAAGGGAAAGTGCAGCTGGAGAAAGGATTAAAATATTAACTTTGCTCCCCTCCCGGCAGCAGCGCAGGCGCGGGGAGCGCCCGTCCCGCCGCCCCTCCCCTCAGCGCCCAGCACCCAAGATGGCGGCGGCGCTGAGGCGGCCCCTCCTTCCCTCCCCGCGCCCGCGCTGCGTCACCGCTCCCGCCCTCTCCCTCCCCGCCGCCATTGGCCGCGGGGCGCGCGCGGCGCAGCCAATGGGCGGCGGCGCCCAGAGCGAGGCTGGCCCTGCTCCCCCCTCCCTCCCTCGCTCGCCCCGTCCCTTCCCCCGCTCGGCGGCACCGGCGCGTTCGGGCCGCCGGGACCGGCCCGGGCCCGCTCCGAACCGCCCCGCTCCGGGCCCCGCTCCCGCCCGCCGCACCGCGCCCGGCCCCGCTCCGGGCCCCGCCACCCGGCCTCGCAGCGGCGCCCCCTCGCCCCGGCCCTTCCCGGCTCGCCGAGGCCGAGAGCGGGCCCGCCGGGCCCCCGGCGCGCTCGGGCCCGGGCGGAGGCGGAGGGGCCGCGCTCCTCCCTGGCCGCCCCCGCCATGGCCGACAACGAGAAGCTGGACAACCAGCGCCTCAAGAACTTCAAGAACAAAGGCCGCGACCTGGAGGTGAGCGCGGCGGGGCCCGGCCGCGGCGCCCGCCCTGAGCTGCGGGGAGGCGGGAGCGGCGCTGCCGGGCGGGGAGGGAGGGCAGGCCGGGCGGGGAGGGAGGAAGGAGCCGCCGAGGCCGCGCTGCGGGCCGGGCGCGGCCGGGCCCGGGGGAGCCCGGCGAGGGGCAGCGGCCGCGCCCGCCCGGGTCGCTCCGGGGCTCCGCGGCCCCTCGGGCCCGGCAGCGGCCGCGGCTCCTCCAGGGCGGCTGCGCCCGCCGGGGCTCGGCCCGGCCCTGGCCCAGCGGCCCCGGTGCGGCGTGGGCCGGCCGGAATTGCTGCGGGAACAATTTCTCCGAGCGGCTCCTAAAAGCCTGAGTCAGGATTAGGGCCCGGTTGGGTGTTCTGCTGCGTGTCTCCAGGATACCTAATGAAATAAATAACGTCCTATCTTTCATAGCAAGATTATTAAAAAAAAAAAAAAAATCCCCACACTTTTTCTCTTTTTTTTTTTTTTCTTTTTTTTTTTTTTTTTCTTTTTTTTTTTTTGTGTTTCTGTTTTCTGCTCAGATAGTTGAGAAGCCGTTCTGGCTTGTAGCACAGAGCCCTTGAACTTTTTGGTGGTTCAATTATTTGGGCTGTGAAGGTGCTTCCTAAACACAGCAGGATACATAATTAACTTGGGGTTTCCGTAGGAAGTAGTCAAATTTTAAAAAACTAAGTATCAATCCTCACCTTTAAACACTCGGCCGGGAGTACTGGTTGGAGCTTAAAATTGTCTGTTCAGGGTTCTGGACAAGATTTTTGAAATTTCTGGTGTTCTCATGGCTGCTTTTCACTGTCCCTTTTGTTTTTCACAATATTCTAGTCTTATATATGAAGACATTACGATGTTTCAAAAGAAAAAACTCCTTTATGTTCCCTGAATTAATTTAAACATCAGCCAAGTTTCCCAGAAGTCTGTAACACCTGGCTTCTTAACCTGTCCAGTTAGATTGATAAAACAGTTAATTACTCAGTTACGTCCAAACTTCTGGCAAAAATATTGGGAGTGGGAATAATAAATTGCTCTGTTTGCTAACAGCGTTGTGAGGTAACCCCTTGCCTTAGATACTAATTTATTTTTATATAAATTTTGTTACCACTGAACAGGCAGTTATAGGAAGGCATCTTTAGGACTGCACACAGAATGGGCCATTACAGTGAAAAATGGGTTCATGAGTAGACACAGGCTGGAATTCAGGTGCTTTGGTGCAGAATTGTAGGGGGAAAGGGCTGAAGTAGGGAGGGTTCAAGATGGACACGCAGGTAACACCACGTGGGAGTGTGTCAGAAGGCAGGTAAGCTCTTCAGTCATTTTTTTTTTTATTTGCTGCAGCACTGAAATGCCTTTTTCCACAGCCCAAACCCACTGCTGGGCCGTGTTAAATTTTAGAGAGTGACATTTATCCAGCAAATCCTGGAGCACATGCCTGCTCCCTAAAATAACCACGGTGCAGGGCTATTTTTCATACAATAGCTCAGGCTTCTGGCTGTCCCTGCTGCTCATTAACTGCTTACACATCACACTGGGCATCAGGCTGGGGGAATTGCTGGTGCCCACTCCCACCCAGCCTCCAGAATCCAGCTTGCAGGGCTGCTTGGGCAGAAAGTTGTGTATTTATTTGGCAGAGGAAGCCAACATTTGATCTTTATCTCCTTCACTCCTCCCCCTTTTTATCTGCTCTGAAATTCTCGTTGGCCCTGGGTTGTTTTTACAAAGCCATCATATTTTTTTAATTTTCCATGACAGTTTACCCCTAGAGAAATGAGAAATCACCCTAATTTTGGTGAATGCCAAATGGAGAGATTTCTCAGGGTTATGAAAGGTTGCCATGTTGTGAATTGCAAACTTCCTAAAAATGTTATCTCTTAATTCCATGTGCTCAGATCAGTCCATTGACAGTTACAGTTCCTGTCACATTGTCCTTGCCTTCCAGGTTTTACATATTCACAGGAAGTTCTTGTATTTCTGACCAAAATCAGGGAATTTCCTACATTTTATCCCTTAAAGTAACAAACATTATTCACCTTTTTGGATACTCTAGTTGCTTGATTTCTTTCCCCCAATATGCTTCTGAAAACACAAATTCTGGCCTGGAAAAAAGAGGGAAAAAAAGAAAACAAACCCCAGCACAAGGACCTGTTTTACATAAGATGTTTGACAAAATTCCTTCATATGCTGAAGTCTTGGGTAAACGTTTCCTGCACGGGCACGTTGTAAATAATTGCTGCCATGTGTTTGGAGATGACAGATTGCTGGTGACACGGGGAATTGAGGGATTCACTGGGGGCAGGAATCTCCAGGAAATCCTTCTCCTGTCCCTGGTTTCTGCTCCTGCCCAAAGGAATACACGGTGTAATAAAGTTTGTAATAGAGGGAGAGCAGTAATTTGGAGCTGAGGCAGCATCTCTGGGGGAAATTGAAGAGTTCTGGTCAGTGCTTTCAACATTTTTTAGGGTCTTCAAGATTTGAGAGCTGTGGGGGTAAAATAGAACTGGTTTAGCACAAAGAGGAGCCTTAAAAACTGCAGAAGTGGCCACAGTTTTTAACCTCCAACCCCAAAGCCTGACTTGAAGAAGGGCTTATCTGGACTGTGATATTAAATTATGCAAATACTGATCCATTAGGGAGCAGGCTAAGGTGACTTTTTTCATCTTCAGTGAGGAACAGGTTTTACTTGGGCTTTTTTTTTTTTCCCCTCAGATGAGAAAGGTTGAGCTGGTTTTTACTGGTTATTGTGGGGATGGCTGTGCTGACACCCATCCAACCTTTGTTTTTAATGGTGATACCACAGATCTTGGAATTAAATACCAGATCTTCACTACACAAAGGCTAGATAAGTCCAGGTTGTTCATTGTGGCTGTGCTAGAGTTTTATGGACAAATTGAGTTTAAATGATGCCTTTTTAGTCCTGCATTTAGGGATCTCGATTTGGGAAGGTTTGCAGAGTTTTGGGGTGTTTTATTTGCTTCATTTTCGTTCATCTGGTGATTGAACATTTCATTTTCTCTTGATGATTGTTGCCTGCTGCAGCATTGCAATCTGACTGACATTTAGAGGTTTTTAGAAATGAAACAAAAAATATTTCCTGCATTTTATTTCTCTGGAAATCTTGGAAGAAATCTGCTGAATTTTTTCTCCCCTGCCTCACCTGTGTTGCTGTGCAGGAGATGAAGGATTGCTTCAACAGTGCCAGCACAGGAGAGGTGTTAAGTAGAAATTTCTGCTCTGCAATTGAGAGATGCATGAAGGGAAATGATGATAATTCTGTGATGCAGAGCACTTCAAAACTAGTTTTGGAGCAGCCATTGCATCAAGATGCTTGAAGATCAGTAATGTCAGGATTTTAAGAGTTGCCAGCATCATTCACTGGACTTCAAAAATACCAATATTTTTTGAGAACCCCAAGGAAGCTCCAGGGCAGTGAAGGGAAGGTTGTGGTGTGAGATATATTGAATATTGCAGGTATTATTTTGAAGCTTTTCAACCCTTTCTGTATCCCACACAAAATAGTCTGCCTGGGATTAAATATGGAAGAACTGAAGGAGAGCAGGAATTTCACTCAGTGAGATAAAAATAGGTTCCTTTAAGCTGACTTGGAGTTCTGTGGTGAAGCTCATCCATCTTGTCACTTTCAAATGATACTGAGATATTTGTTTAAGGCATTTTCTCTGCCATGCACAGCTTCTCCAGGAAAAATGGGCCTGGTGGCACATGTAATGTCATATTGATTTTTATTTTTTTATCTGGAACCCAGACTCTCATTTTCATTCTGAAGTTGCTGAGATGTGACTTCTGGGGGTGTCTTGGGTTGGCTTTATGATCCCAAAGCATTTTTATCAGTGGTCTCTAGAGCAGATTTCATTGCTCCACTTTGGAATTGAGATAGGATTTGTATAGGAGGGGGATAATGGATGGAGGAGGGCCTGAATCACTGGCTATAACTGAGGAAAAATAGTCTGTTTTCAGCTGCCTATTCCCTGTGGGGTGTGTTTTGTTTTTGTGTGGAGTCCCAGACCGCACTGGTGCTGGTAGCAACTTCCTGGGAAGGAAGGAAGGAAGGATGGCACAACCAGCTCATTTTTTATTTACAATAACTGTTGAGTTTGCAGTTCCCCAACAGAAACAATGTGCCCTTGGAAACCATTCCCTGGGATGAGAGCAGCAGCCAAAGTTCTACAGTTACTCCTGTGCTGTCAGACCTCCCTCTTGGAGGTGTAGAAATTAAGTGGAACATTTTATAACAGAAAGAAAACCCCACCCCAGCCAGGAGTGAGCACAGGCTGAGTTCCTGATCCCTTCAGGGAGGGGATCCCATTCCAGGATCCCATTCCAGGTGTGTTTAGGAAGGGCTGGAAGTGCATCCCAGCTGTTTGAAAACCCCCAGAATGTCCCAGGATCCTGCAGGCATCACTGCCACAAGATTTTAATGATAAGCTGAAGGGCTCAGTCATGAGTAATGGTCAGAAATAGCCCTTATGATAAATCTGAAGCTAAATATAATTGAAAAAAGGAGGATGGAGGGGTGGCCATCGCAGGCCGACAGAAATAGATCGGATCATTTGATTTTTGATGTAGCAAATGACAAACAGGATCCAGTGCCTGAGAGAGCCACGTGAATTCCTGACAGAGTGGGGCATGTTTCTCAACTGGAGCCCTTCCCAGGCCTCTCTGAGCTCTGCTGTAAAGCCCTTTCTGGTCACAGTGGTTTCCTGTGGTGCTGGGAGCTGATTCAGATAGCTCAGATCTCCCCCAGAGCAGAAGGAATAACTCCCCACGTGCCAGAACACCACCATCCCTCATCTCTGCCCTTTGAGCTGCTCTCCAAAAGGCTGCACAAGTCGATCTGGGCTCTGCTTGGCATTTTACTTTCTTCAAACTCTCCCATCTCTAGCTGGGGTGGTGGCACTGGGAAATCCCGTGGCAGAGCTGACTTCAGTTCTCATTTGTTGTGCTCTTCCTCCTCCTCAGAGGATGAGCAGTGCCAGGTTGACCTGTAACTGTTCTGTAAACAGACTCTGTTTACACAGAGAGTGATTTTAGTGGAGCCAGGCTTTGGGAAATCGTGCTTCAGAGTGGCTGCACTGGTGGCTTGTCTGTCACGTGAAGGCTTTTGTGATTCCAAGGTGTGCAGGCAGGAATTCAGGCAAGGCCTGTCGGCTTCTGGCAGGAGGGAGAACATTCTTCTTGTCTCAGCAGAGTATCCTTTAAAGTCTGATCACCTGCAGATAGGATTTTTTAAGTACAGAATTTTCTAAATGGCATATCTGAGGCTTTTTTTTGTTGTAATATTTGTTTAGGTCCCACTCAGTTCTCTCTGTGTCAGCACCAGCTTCACTGTGAGCAGCAGTGTCACCCCTGGGGTCTGGGAAGAGCCACCCCTGTTCCAGGCAGCTTTTGGGTGGGAATGCTGATTTTGCTGTCTTGTGCTTTGGGAAGGTGTTAAAAGTCCTGTGAGATCATCAGGGGCGTGGTGCAGTTCTGCAATCTGATGATCAGAGGCGTTCCTCACGTTATTTTGTCTTGGATATGCCAGATCAGTAGAGTTTGGAGAAACTCCACGGAGCGTTTGAGAGCAGCAGCCTGGAGTACCTGAGGCAGGTGGAAAGCTGCAGCCTCTTTGCAAAGCCTGGAAGTGCTGGGTGGGATCCAGCAGTGGATCAGCTTCTCCTGAAGCTCAGAGAATCACCCCTGGAGTGATTCCTGCCTTCCCTCTGCTCTTCAGAGCTGCATCCATTGTCCTGGGGGTTGGGCATTGCTGAGGGATCCCAGGCTGTGGGACATCACCACACCCCTGAGGATCTCACAGGGTTTAACACCTTCCCAAAACACAGGGCAGCAAAATCAGCATTGCCACCCAGAAGCTGCCTGAGAGGGGTGGGATTGCTGATTCTGGGAGAGGGGTGGCTCTTCCCAGACCCCAGGGGTGACACTGCTGCTCACAGTGACACAGACACAACAAAAGACCCTCAGCTCCTGTGTTCTGGCTCTCCCAGGTTGCTGCAGCTGCCCTGGCACTTTGCCTTTTCCAGAGCAGGAAGCTGTCACTGGGGGAGGTTGGATTTTCCCCTCAGCCTCTGCAGAGTTCTGCCCCCAGAGCAGCAGGAACCATCCCTGCTTTGCCACTTTTTCCTATCCTTACCCTTTTTCTTTGGGGAGCTGCAGTGTTGTGCTCAACTGAAATTTGATTTGATGAACTGCACCTTCTTTTTGATAAGAATAATGAAGAAAAATGCTTTGAAAGTGAGGGTTTAATGCTTATCTTCAGATCTCCTTGCTGTTCAGGAGGTTCCTTTTCCTTCTGTCCTGTGCTCAGGGACTTCCAGCTTTCCCTGGGATTGTCACAATAAAAATAGAATTGTTTGGAATTTTGCTGCTCTCATTTGCTGTAGAGTTCAAAGTGTTCAAATAAAATCACACCAGACTGATTTCTGTTCTCACTGCAGCAGCACAAGCAGCAATAAACCAATTTATGTATATTTACAATTGGTGTTTGAGTACTGTCAATGGCAGCTGTAGAGAAAATGACAAAGAATACTGCTCTTAGAATGTCAGAGGTTCTAATTTATAAATAATAGCTCTGGAACTCAGCTTTGCTTGCAGGTCTCTTAATTTAAGCTTCTTTATAAAGTTATTTTACTGTTAGATTGCCATGGTCCTTTAAATTATTTTGGTGCTGTTTTGGGCACAGCTCCTTTGTATTTTGAAAAATATGGTTTTATCCTAATTCCTTTTTTCCTCAACTTGAAGGCTTAGGAAAATGTTTTAATATGAAATAACAGAAATATTGTAGTTATTTCCATTTCCTGTAGGATCTCTACTTTTATAATTAATGAAAATTAAACCCTGTGTGTAAAAGTTCTGTTTAAAGCGCATGAACTGAAGTAATTGTTCAAGAACTTTAAATTGATCTAAATTCAGATTATAATTATTTTTTATCTTTATTTTTTCCAGACTATGAGAAGACAAAGAAATGAAGTTGTCGTGGAATTGAGAAAGGTGAGATGACCCAGAGTTTTTACTCTTTTATTTTATATTATTATTATTCTTTTATTTTATAAAATTATTCTCATCAAGTGGGATTTGACTTTGTTGTTACTCTGATAAAATATAAGAGTTTTCATCAAAGACTCAAAAGTTCTGAAGTTATGGGAGTTCCACAACTTTTGTCCTGAAAACCAAGAGTTTATTTTTAACCTAATTAAGGGACTCCTCCTTGCACTTCTAGAGGTTTTTAAATATTTGGTTTTTCCTTTGAAAATCAGCTGTTCCTGCTCATTTGCAGGCAGAAATTTTTTTCCTTACTTGTAAGCGTGGAAGAGTGTGAAGGTAAAACTGGAATAGTTGGAAAAAAGGAATTACAACTGGAAGTATTTTTCTTCTGAGCTGAACAGAAAACCTCTGGGAATTGCTGTGTCCTGTTAGAAATGATGACAAATAAACTGGAATGTTGATGGATGTGTGCACATCAAATTTCCAGCACAAGTTGGATGCAGGATTTTTTAGGAAGAATTCCCAAAATGTGCTTCTCTGGGCAGTCCTTTCCAACTATTTTTGGAAAATTTAAGTGTCAGTGATGGTGTATTTATGACTGTTTGAAACAGAAGCTTCTCTTCCTTCTTAACACCCCCATCTCCCTAAATCCAAGTTTCAAAGGTATTCCATCATTTCTTTCTTTAAGAACAAAAGAGATGAGCATCTCCTGAAGAGAAGGAATGTTCCCCATGAAGATATCTGTGAGGATTCTGATATAGATGGGGACTTCAGAGTGGTAAGAGTTAACTTGCAATAATTTTTTTCTTTTTGCATCCTTAAAAGACATTTGGAATTTCTAACTGCTTCTTGTCTCTTTTCCAGCAAAACACTTCTTTGGAGGCAATAGTACAGGTAAAGATTATTACATTGTTTAAATATTCTTCATGGCATGATGACAGATGTGTGAAAAATCTATTTTCTCTTATTTTAGAATGCTTCAAGTGACAACCAGGGTATTCAGTTAAGTGCTGTGCAGGCAGCAAGGTAAGAACACACTTTCCTCAAATATCCTGATTTTATTTTTATTTTATCGTGCTCCTAATGTCAGAAAATGTGTTCTAGCTTAACTGAAATTGTAATAATGAAGTGATTTTTAAAAGGAAAATAGAACTTTAAAGAAATCAGAATACACAGACCTTTTAAGTAGTGTGGATTTCCTTTATGTGTAGATACCTGGATTTATTTTGCTGCAAGCTTGATGCTTCTCACAGAGTAAAATACACACTTTAAAGGACTGTAAAATCTTTGGCTTTAAGTGCAGAAAGAGCTGAGTGTCTCCTTTGCTGGGTGCAGAAGGAAGAAGCTGTAGGGGTTGGAAATGAACAACTCTTTTATTTTCCTGACTGGTGATAGACTTCCAGAGGGGAGAAAGCATGGAATGGAATGGCCAATGGATATAATGGCTTTGCTTTTCCAGTGGCTCAGGAATTTCACTTTGGGGGATTATTTTCACTTAAAGAGGAGGAAACAAATCCCGTGGGTCTGTGGAAGGAGGAGAGAAACCCTCAGGAAGGAATTCCCAACCCAGGAGCAGTTTGGTTCTTGGAGATTTCAAACATTGGAATTTCCCAAACTTTGGCTCCATTGGACGTTCCCAAACTCAACCAGAGGGAGCCCTCACTGACTTGCTCCAGTGGCAGCACTGATCCCTTTTTGAGGGGAGAGTTGGATTAAACAATTCCCTGCTCTTTTCCAGGCAGGATTTGTCAGTAATTTGGTTTTTTGTCCATTTTCCTGCAGGAAGCTGCTGTCCAGTGACCGCAATCCACCCATCGATGACCTAATAAAATCAGGAATATTACCTATCTTAGTGCACTGTCTTGAAAGAGATGACAAGTGAGTACTGCCAAAACTCAAAACACTGCACCAATTCTTGCTGTTCAGCTGATGTGCCACAGATCTGAGTGATAACACCTGTGGTTTTTCTTTGTCTGCAGTCCTTCCTTACAGTTTGAAGCTGCGTGGGCTCTGACAAACATTGCCTCTGGAACCTCGGAGCAGACCCAGGCTGTAGTTCAATCCAGTGAGTCCTGCAGGGGGATCTGCTGCCATCCACTCCTGGCATTTGGTTGGGATCAGGTTGTCAGTCCAGGCCCTGAAGGAGCTGCTGCCAGGTGTTTACTTCACACACCTGGTTTTGGCTTCATTTCCTCAGGGTTTAAATCCACTTGGGTTTCCTAATGGTGAGCAACAGCTGGAAACTCAAAATATCTTAGCAGAGTTGGTATCTGCTGGCTTCCAGTTTTCAAACTTGAAAAAAAAAAAAACACCAAAAACCTTGGAATAAAACCAAACAACCCCCCTGAAAAGCTCCCTGTTGTGAAGAGGGGAGAATATTCACGGACCAGAGGGTGCCTGACACTGAACTCTTCCAAAATTTAGTTGAATTGAAAAACCTGTCCTTCCTATTTTGGGACACCTGATGGAATCTGAGCTACCAGGCAAAGCAAACTTTGTTCTGGACTCCAAGCATGTCCTGAAGCAGAGCTTCTGTTGCTAAATCAGGGCAGGGTTTTTAATTGAGTGAGCAAACCAGAGCTTCTTGAGGAGTCAAAGATACAGAGAAATGAGTTTTTCCTAAAATTTAAGGAGAAAAAACACAAAAAATTATGTTGGCTGCAAGATCAGTTGCTTCTTTTTTGGCAAACTCAAGTGTTAAGAGCCTGTGAACTTTGATATAATTTGATTTTCACTCTTACAGGATGTACCTTTGGTAATACTTTTATCCTTTCTCCATCCTCTTCCTTTCCCAGCTGCAACCTGAGTTTTCTTTGGGAAATCTAATTAATAGATAATCTATCCCACCCCTGATCTAGAACACTTTAAATCTAATTTATCAGTGGATTGAGCACTCTTTCAGTGATTTCTGTAGGTCTGTATTGCACTCTGTTAGTCAATTTAATAGCTGTGATATATGAAATTATGATTTATTTCAACTGAAAAGATGCTTTTTTTGTCATTTTTCCATAAGAATTTATTAATCTGCTTGCTGGAGATGTTTTTTCTCCTTGCATACAAACACTGTAAATACCTTCATTTAGCAGGAAGTAAGAATCCTGCTGATTAGTTGTTTCTCTAGTAAACACATGATTTACATTTTTAAAAAATTAACTAAAAATTTCAAATTTCTCTTGAAATTTGTGAAATAAATGGGTTCCTTACAGACTGGGCTGTTATGTAAGCAAGCACCTCAGTGCTGGGGCAGGATAAAACAGAATCAATTATGCAAATGTGATTTTCTTTCCTGCCCTCTTCCTACATTCCCACTCCCTAATTCCCACTCCATCCCTGCTTATTCTCCAGTTGCTTCATTGGAGTTTGGTCTCTGTTGTTCCTTTGCACTTGGGGCTGCTGCATAACTTAGCAGAGAATTTCTGAATTCAATAAATGGAACTAAATTCGGATCCTGACAAGCCTCAGTAAACTTGAGACTTGCAAACAAATGAAATGTCAGGGGTTTGATATTCTCAAGTGCAGGCTCTGTAAGGATATTCAGCAAAGGAAGAATCATTGCAGTGTTTTATTTTAGTATCACCTGGGAAATTAGTGAGGCTTTGACCAGGAGAATAAAGTCTCATGTGAGAGTGAATTCTGTGAATTATCTGCTCTTTAGAGATGCATTTTTAACCATTTCCCTGGGTTATTTTTGTACCTTTCAGATGCTGTGCCGCTTTTCCTGAGACTGCTGCATTCACCTCATCAAAATGTTTGTGAGCAAGCAGTGTGGGCTTTAGGAAATATCATAGGTGGGTCTTCCTCCTGCCAGCACCACCCTCTGGGGTGTTTTATTATTGTTTGGAAATTCTGTCAAGGAACTTCCAGGAATATGTTGGGCTTTCACTGTTCTTGGTGGTCTGATGTTGTCTGCCACCCCCTTCCCTGACCCACCACCATAAATCTCTTAAATGCTGGGCTGTTTTCTGGTAAAATCTCTGCATGATGGGATGGATGTTTTTTGTAAAAATTTGTAGATGATAGAATGTTTTCTGGTAAAATCTCTAAATGCTGGGATGGGTGTTTCCTGGTAAAATCTGTAAATGCTGGGATGGATGTTTTCTGGTAAAATCTGTAAAGGCTGGGATGTTTTCTGTTCCAACACCCCTGATTGTGTCCCACAGGTGATGGACCCCAGTGTAGAGATTATGTCATTAGTCTTGGAGTAGTGAAGCCCCTGCTGTCCTTCATCAGCCCCTCCATCCCCATCACCTTCCTCAGGAACGTCACCTGGGTCATGGTGAACCTGTGCCGCCACAAGGACCCCCCTCCACCGATGGAGACCATCCAGGAGGTGATGGAGGGAGGGCTCTGCAGGGGCTGGGCTCCAGCTGGGTTTGCCTCCTTCCAAAATAACCCTCAGGTGTTTCTTTCCCCCCTCAGATCCTGCCAGCGCTCTGTGTTTTAATTCACCACACGGATGTAAATGTGAGTGACCCCTCTTAGAGCCACTTGCAGCTTCTGCTGTGGTTTTTGAGCTGAAATATAAAATAAAATGAAAATCTGTGATGCTCCTTTTGATTAGGACAAGCTTCTGTGGATATCTATCAACTGCTTCTTTTAAAATACTGATGTTATTTTTAAATAGTGATGTTTTTTCCCTAGTATTTCCGTCTTTGCAAGTGTTTATTTGCATGTACTTTCCCTGCACTTGAAACTGAAATATCTATTTTTATTTCTGTGAACGTTCATTCACAGAGAAATACAGGAATTTTTTTGCCTAGCACTGATATTTGTAATGAAAATCCAAAAAACAGTGTCTGCTGCACATGTCAGATGTCAGGTTTAGCTGTAACTTCTGAGGTGTTAAATATGAAATTGTTATTTAAAAGTGAAGTAAATGAGCAAAACTTCATTGAAATTGTGGAATGAGTCAGCTTTGTCTCAACATAAATCAGAATTTAAGATTAATTCATTGCTTCCAAAAGAAGTTGTAGCTGAGTTAATGGCAACAGTGCTCTGCAAAAAATATGTCTGTATTAACTTCACTATTGCTATAGTAATTATGTGATTTAATTTCTTGTCTCTAAGGAGATGAAATTAAGTTTATTAGAATTTTGGAAATTCCTGTATTGGTGAGCCAGTCGAGAGCTGTCAGCTGAAACAGCATTCACTCAATATTTGTGCCAGCTGTCAGTTGAAATGCTGACATTTCCTGCTGCTCAAACTGGCTTTTCTGCCTGTGAATGCACCCAGATATTAATTCAAATGAATTGTCAGTGTCTCCATAAATGTCCATGATTTGGAGCTGTGTGTGTGCTGCTGCCAGAGCTCTTGTTCTGTCCTGTCAGATATTGGTAGATACAGTCTGGGCACTCTCCTATCTCACGGATGCTGGCAATGAGCAGATCCAGATGGTGATAGACTCTGGAATTGTCCCTCACCTGGTTCCTCTCCTCAGCCACCAGGAAGTCAAAGTCCAGGTGAGTTTGGATCACACGGAGCAAGTGACCACAAAATGTGCTGCTGCAGAAAATCCTTTTTATAACTCACATTGAAATGGGAGAAATATTTTTTCCTGTGTGCTGCAGCATTTGCATAAAACCTTTACATTTGCTGAAAAGCTTGTTTTGAAAGGAAATGTTTGGTTTTGTTTTCAGACGGCTGCACTGAGAGCTGTGGGGAACATCGTCACTGGCACCGATGAGCAGACACAGGTGGTTCTCAACTGTGAAGCTCTCTCACATTTCCCAGCACTTCTGACACATCCCAAAGAAAAAATTAATAAGGTGAGCAACACCAGAGATTTTACCTGATGGAGAACTTTTATATTTGGCTGAGCTTGGGTTCCACGTTTTGTAGTGTCATAAAGATGTGAGTAATCGACTCCTTCCGCCAGTTTGTGGCAAATTTCAGCAAATACTGATTTTTTTTCTGAAAATTAATATCCATAGGGAAGTCTCCTAGGAGCTGCAGACTTGTGCTTGACAGGAATGTCAATGTTTGTAGGAAAGCAAAGCTTTCTGTTATCAGTCTGGCTGTTGACTTGTGTAGGAGTTCTCAATACGTGAAATGTCACCTTAATTAATTACCCTGACTCTCTCAGAAGTGATGACACGGAGATAATTGGGTGTGTTTGGATGGAGTGTGTGTGAGAAGGGGAGTGGGGGCAGAGCTGGGCTGGGGGCTGTGTGTGGGTGTGTGGGGGGCTCTCGTGGGGGCACTGATGGCAGTGCTGAGCCAGGAGTGCATCTGAGGCGTGTTGGGCACCTCGGGGCCCCTCTGCAACACTGCCTGTGATTAAAGCCCCAAAAAAGCCCACCAGGAGAGCCCCAGGCAGCCCAAATGTCTCCAGGGTCAGCAGTGATCCTGTGCTCTGATCTGAGAGTCAGTGATGAACACTGCTGGAAGCTTCTTTTGAAATCCTCAGCTAAAAAGTTCTTGTTCAGGGAGGCTGAGAAGGAAATTGACTGGTGGAGGATTGCTAGGAAGGGAGAAATCTATCAGCTGTAGGACTTTAAAAGGCTGGTACTCTGAATATCCTTAAAATTGTATTTAAAACTGTTGCTTGTTGATTAAAGTTTAGGTTCCCACTCTAAAAGGGAGGTGAGGGCTGTGAGTTTAACTCAAGGAGGGGCTGCTGAGGACGAGATTTGTTCTTGCTTTGCCTGGGAGGAGAGTCCTGGGCTTCTGACCAGAATGAGCATAAAGAGTCATAAACTCCAGAGTATTGTTAAAAATCAAGTGTTTAATTCATAGTGCTGCATTTTCCTGAAGCTAAGAAGAGCCATCAGGAAGGAGGTAAAGAACTGTCGTGTCTGGAATACAGGATTCTGTCAGGCCATCAGCTGAGACCTGCTAATTGGCAGTGCTGGCAGCAATCAGAAGTGCTCATTTGGCATTTTCTGTCTCCAAATAATTTCTCCTTTTAATTTGAAGTATTTGGTAACAGTGAAAGGCTGAGGAGTCTTGTGGAGCCTCCTGAGGTGAGATTGCCCCTTTGGTTTGTCTCAGCAAGATTCAGCTCTGCACAGTCAAGCTGATGGACTGCTTGGTTTTGTCAGGGTTGGCCAGTTGCAGTGGACATAAATGATGTAGAATCCTTCTGTGAATTCATTCCTGATGTTTTATTTTGCAGGAAGCAGTGTGGTTCCTATCTAACATCACTGCAGGAAACCAGCAGCAAGTTCAGGCAGTAATAGATGCAAACCTTGTTCCAATGATAATCCATCTTCTAGATAAGGTCAGATCCCAGGCATTGGTGGTGGGCTTCCAATCCTGCTTCCCTTTCCAGCTGTTGGTGTCTTTTAAAAAGTGATTTCCCAAACCACTCTGTGCTCCCAATGATCTGCTGTGGCAGAAGGAAGGCACAGCAAAAGCACGTGAGAATTATTTAAGGGAAAAAACAAATAACCCAGAACTGGTCACAAATAGCTTTGTTAATTGCCAATTTATTGATCTGTGAGAAAAGATTGGAGACTTTTCCATGTAATCCCAGCCCTGAGGTGCTGCAGCAGCCCCAGCTGCAGTGTGCAGGGCTTTATCACAGCTCCCCCTGGGCTCAGCTGGCCCTGCAGGACGTGCCAGCTGCTGATAAGGGCTGGCAGAGTGCAGGGCTGCAGCTCTTGCTGGCCTTGATGTAAACAACCCTCCCTTCCCGGGCAGATCAGTTGCAAACCCTGGCTGTAGGCAAGGGATGGACACAGAGAGCCTCAAACAGGGCAGGATTTATTTGTTACCTCACCCTGAACTGCTACAGTGACACCTTGCAGAGGGGACTGTAGCAAATGCAGATTTTGTGGGAATCCTGCTGACACAACCCCTGGGATGACTGTTCTGTCTCTGGTTGTGCTTCCAGGGGGATTTTGGGACTCAGAAAGAAGCTGCTTGGGCAATAAGCAACTTAACAATCAGTGGGAGAAAAGACCAGGTGAGTCCAGCTTTGGCAAAACTTCCATTTCCTGTCTTGGGAGTGATGGGCTTATGGATGTCTCTGTTCCTTCTCTGTTCAGTAACTTTCCCTTCTCCTCATGGGATTCAAGAGTGACCTCCCCCTGTTTTGGGGTGACCTGAGTCAGGAGCATCCCTGGGGTTTGTTGGAAACTCTGCTGGGATCAGTGACTTCAATCAGTCTCTGATGGGATTCTCGAGCATTCCACATTTCTTTTTACCTTTTTCCCCACACCACAAGGATGTGGTGATTAAAAGGACAGTAACCCCTGAGTAGGATACACAAGCCCTTCTAAGCCCAGAGTAAGAGATTTGTGGCAGGGTTGGGGTGGTGCTGTCACTCTTCAGAGGTGAGGTTGAAACTCCTTATCTACACTGAAAAAATTCCCAGTATTTGCTCCTGGGGTGTTGTGAATCTCAAATCTGTTGGTAGTTTAATAGCCAAATGCTTCCCAGAAAGGGATTCCTGGGGTGGCCACTGCAGAGTGCTCTGGGCTGGCTGGGGGACTTGGACTCTTTGGGCTTGCTGGGATGTGTTTGCCTGTGCTGCTGCCACATTCCTGCTCTAACTTTTGCCTTTTCACTCCTCAGGTGGCTTACTTGATTCAACAAAATGTAATTCCTCCCTTTTGCAATTTGCTGACAGTAAAAGATGCACAAGTCGTGCAAGTGGTTCTGGATGGACTAAGTAATATATTAAAAATGGCTGAAGAGGAAGCAGAAACCATAGCCAATCTTATAGAAGAGTGTGGAGGTAGGAGGAGCAGGGTTTTAATAACTTTTCCAGGGATTGCTGCTTTAGCATCCTGCCTGTGTTGGGTTTATTGTTGGCACAGATATTTTAGGCAAAGCTGTTTTAAAGCGCCCTTTTCATGCCTATCAGGTGAATATCCACAGCTTTTCCTAAGTTCATGATCAAATAAAATGTGGAGGAGCAGGATAATGGCAGTAAAGTTCATGAGGTGCTAATTTTGTAACAGTCTGCATATTAGACAAATTAGTCTAATTAACAGAAACTAAATTAGTCAATGTGGGGGTGACGTGCTTATCTTAATCATGCACAAGTCACGTCCAGGTGAACTTGGAAAAAATAATTCTACATAACAGTGGTTGTAAAAATGTAATAACTTTAATTTCCTCATGGTTTTGAGACTTTCTCCATATTCTTTGTGGTTTAAGTTGACTGAAACTTTTCGGGGTGAAAGAACAGTGTGATAGGAAATTTGGGCACAGGTGAAAAACTGGGATTTGTTAACGTGGAGTAGAATAATCCTTAAAATACCAAATCTGTGTACTAACTTCTGTGTTTATATAAATATGCCAGGTGGGTGTAACAGCTTTTTATTCACAACCAGATCATTCATAACTCTATTCCCAATGTATTTTTTAATTTCTTTGTTGGAAGTTGTTTGGCCTGAATTTGGCGTTCTGAGACCTCTTTTGTGTTGGTTGCAGGCCTGGAGAAAATTGAACAGCTACAAAACCATGAAAATGAAGACATCTACAAACTGGCTTATGAGATCATTGACCAGTTCTTCTCCTCAGATGATGTGAGTGTGCAGCTCCCTGCAGTGTGCTCATTGTTTGCAGTTACACATCTGCTGCAGGAGAAAGGCAGCAGCCCCAGGGCTGGGCTCAGGGGAGAATTTGAGCCCTGGTGTGAACCTCCTGCACCTCCTGCCATTGCTGATGATGAAGCATCTAAAGAAGATCTGATGCCTAATTTAAGCCTCATCTCCAGGGATTAAAATCCCAGGCTGTGAATAGTTCCCTTAACTCTCAGCTTGACATTTCCCATTTGATAAGCTCCCTGCTGACTCCAGGGCTGAGGCTGCTGCTTAAGAAGCAGAGCAGTTGGAATATTTGAATTACTCCAGGGGTGGAATGTGCTGATCAGGAGCGTTGTTCCCGTTTCAGGCAGGGCTGATTCGTGTGCACTCCAGTCAGGAAGTTCATGGCAGAGAGGGGAAGGGCAGCCCTGGCAGTCTGTGCCATGCAGGGGGGGTTCCCTGCTGGCTGGAACGCTGCAGAAATGATCAGGTCCAGCTGCATTCATGGCCTGTTGGCACTTGGAAGGTTTTTTGTGCTGGATTTCACTTCGATGTGAGCAGCAAGATCCAAGGCTTGTTTAGCAACTCGACTTTGGCATTTACAGCTGGACCTGGACTTTAATCCAGTGTCAGTTTGGGTTTAGTCCTTCCTTGGCTTAGTGGTGCTGGTCTTCTAAGAACTGGGACGGTTTCTGAGACTGCTAGAAGGTTTTCCAGGAGAGAAAATTGTGTCACCGAGAGGGTTTGGGGTGCCATCTAGCACTCCCTGCTACAAGCTAAAACATTTGGGTTTAACTTCATTTTGGGTTAACTTCATTTTAGTGCTCTCACTAAATTAGGGGAGGGATGGCAGGGCTGGATGCAAGGAGGCAAAGAGAGAGCTGCCTTTGGGATTGTCCAGCTCCTGTGTGGGGGGTTTGGTTGTGTCCCTGCTGACCATGTCCCCCTTGCATTCCAGATTGATGAAGATCCAAGCCTTGTTCCAGAAGCGATCCAAGGCGGAACATTTGGTTTCAATTCATCTGCCAATGTACCAGCAGAAGGGTTCCAGTTTTAGAGTGGTATTTTGGAAGTTTAGGTACAATGCAGCACTGAATAAAAAAAAAAAAAAGGTTTGATCCATCAATCTTGGCTCATGGGATCCGCTGCTGCATTAAATCGGGAAAGTAAATGTGAAGATTTCATTTGGAATCACAGAAAAGCCCAAATGAAGTCAAGATGGCGAGTGGGTGCGAGTGAGAATGAGTGGCAAAATGTAATGACAAACTTCACACTGAATGCTTCTTTAGATTGTTCAAAGAAAAAGGGCTACAGGTCACAGATCTTCAGTGCCTGAGAAGGAACACCGACCTCCCGGAGCAGCGGGGGGCCGCAGTACTCTCATCATCAGCCTCGTCAGCATCAGAGAGCAGGATGCCCAGAGCGCAGGGAGAGCAGCCCAGGCCTTGCTCTGCAGCCCCGTGTGAATGGCCAGCGTGGAGTGAGTGTCTGCAGCTCTGCCCCGGGGCCAGCGCGGCCGGCCGGGGCGGGGCGTGCGAGAGAGGCGTGCCTGTGATGTGTCTGTGAGCGTGCGAGCTTGAGTCGCCTCCAGGGGCTGAGAAACCTAAAATCATCCAATGAGTTCACAAGTGTTGACTTACACTGGACACACCAAGACCGGTTTAGCAGCAGACTCTGGTTTACTCCTGCAGCCTGTGTTTTCCTCTTTTTTTTTTTTTTTTGTTTTATTTTAATTTTTTTTTCCTCTTTTTTTTTTTCTTTCAGTTCTTTTTAATTTCTTTTTCCTGTTACAGCTTCTTAGTTGTTTGTAAAGTCAGAATTTCAGGAAGGCTTCCCTGTGCATTTGCACCAGATGAATGTTTGATGTTATGAAAAGCTTTTCCATATCATCAAAACTAATTTGTAGATTTTTGCATGGAAAAAAAACAAACAAAAAAAAAATCATCCATTTCCCTTCAAACTAGACTGTGTTGCAGTACACAAGTTGCCATAATAGTAGAAAGCAGTAAAATGTGGTAATAAAACCTCATCCTTTTCATTTTCAAAGATAACACGAAGACCTTTGCATGTGGTAATCTCCAGCATAGTTCATTTTTAGATTTCGTTGAGTCCTGTAACCAAAATGTTTCTGTTGTGGTAGGATACCGTGCTGTGTTTCAATGTTACTTGTTTTCAAACTTTGTTTTCTATGAAAATGATATGGAAACGTCTAAAAATGAAATTTGGTGCATATGTACTGCTGAATAAAGAGCGAAAAAAAGAGGTGTGAATAGATGTACAAATCAAGTCATGGTTTGAACACCTTTAATATGCCTAATCCAATTGTTTTAGACTCTTTTTATCTTAGATGTAGGCAGCCATGAACAATCTATTTTGAGCCACTTTAGAGAGAAAAAAAAAAAAACTTTGTATTTTTAAAACTTGCACAAAAAGGATGCAAGTGTTTTTATAATTGGAGGAATGCCTCAGTTTTGAGGTCGTGCACACTAAATTCAAGGTGATGTTACAAATTTGTACAAACTGAACTCTTGATAAGGTGGCTCATTGTAGGAAATGCTGTGCCTTCCCCTTTGAGCACAAGTGTTGCATGAACAACAGTTTGCTATAATAAAACATCCCAGGTTAGCCACCATTAGCATCTATATCTACCTTGTGTTTTCAAATCAGCTGGTAATTCTGAAACACTGTAGAATGGATAAAGATTATTTTGTGATCATAACTCTTTGTTGGACTAGAGTATTTTTGCAGCATTCCTTGTCATCAGAAACATGGTTAAAAGTTTAAAACTAGAAGCAGCGGAAAACTAGCTTGTGAATTTATCCAAGTAGAGTGCAGGCTAGGCTGTCTTGGGGAAATAAACATTAAAACTTGCAACTCTGCTGCCCTGCCTGGTTCTTTATAGAATATTCACGTTTTTCAGCATGAAACACCGAGATTATTTGAAGAAAGTGACTTAGAAAGGCTCTGAGTTGAGGTTTTTACCTGTTTAATGTTTGCATGTTGCAGGGTGGAAGCATGGAGTTATTTTGCTGTAAATGTTAAAAAAATAACAGTTTTATTTCAGTTTTACTTAATTACCTCTGGATATTCACTGAATAAATCAGGGCTGTTTTCATGGAAAACGTAGGGAATCCATGGAGGAGGGAAATGAAATCCTGTTGATGGAAGTTGCAATGTTCCAGGGAAAATTCTAACCAGTAAATTGCAATTTTCACCCTCAAACACCTTTGTGAGGGGTGTTCCATAAGAAAATTACTGTTTTGCAAACTTTTCTTGTTGGGGTAGGAAGAGAACAGGTATTTGTGGCAACTTCTGTTTTTCTAAAAAACCCCCAAAGCTCTGCCTTTACTGCCAAAAAATGCCTTTTTGGGTATAACAACTCCAGAAAATTCCCTGGAGCTGGTGCTGCTCCAGCTTTTCTCCTTTTTTTGGTGGATTTGGGGCTGTGGGGTGAGTTTTTACCAGGGAAATTCTCTGCCCCTGCTTCGCAGCCGATCCTGTCGCTGCATTTCACCAAAATGCGGGAACGCGAAATATTCCAGAATTTCCACAGGGTGGCACCAGCGGAGCTCCGGGAGCGCTTTGGGCGATGCCTTTTTTCCCAAAATTTGCATTTTGAGGTGATGCCGTTGTTTCCATTGTGGGGAAAGGGGAATGTGGTCGGGAATCTCGGGATACAAACAAGAACTTATCTGGGAATTGCCTCTGGGAATACTGATCAGCGAGTTTGGATGTTTATCCATATTTATATGTTGTATATATTAGAAATATCCTGAATTTTGGAGTAGAAAATTATCTCTTCATCTGATTTTTAGGATAGCAAATAGAAAAATACTTACAATATTAAAAGGACAATAATGAATCCACAAATCAGCTGTGCCAGGTGGGAATTTTTATTTTAAGGAAATAAAGGAATAATAGGAATAAAGGAAAATATGGAATTTTTATTTTAAAGGAAAAAAATCAGTTGGCTATTCTGGAATTTTAGGATCTGAGAAGAAGAATCAGTTGAGAGGAAAGGGATTTCTCGGGAGAAGCTGATCCTTTCTCTGCTGGAAGTGGAATTATCCCTGGTTCTTTTCAGCATTCCCTGGACAGAGCTCATCCCATCTTCCTCCCCGGTGAGTTGTGAATTTCTGCTTTGGGAGTGGGACAGGCTGGTAAAAATCCCCATTTCTGCCCAGAACAGTCAGATAATGAACAAATTAAAAGATTTCAGGGCAAATGAAACCCTGGCAGAGTCACTCGGTAACTTTAGGATGGCTGCAGATGAAAACTCAGACTTTTTGCCACTTTTAACGATAAATGTTTCCTCAGCTCTGCGTGTCACCAAGCTGTGGCAGGAGAGCTGCTCCTGGGGCTGGAAGCAATTAGAGGAATTCTGCATCTGGATCAAATATTGGCAGAGGAAACTTAGTAGCTGCAAACGTGTCAAGTTTACAAACTCGCTCGGGGTAAGTTGTAGCTACTGCTCCAGTGAAACGGGGGCACAGAAATCCCTGGGAAATGAACTCTGCTGCATTATCCACAGAAAGGGGCTGGAAGCTTCATTTCCATCTAATAATTCCCATTTTTGCCAGTGGATCCATTGTAAATCCTGTATTTACCCTGGTGGTCTGGTATGCCCCAAAGCTGAGGAAGACTTTTCCTTAAGTTGTCATTAAAATGTCAATACTTTCAATTTTAAATTTCTATAAAGCACTAAAAGCTGCTCTTACTAGAAAAGGGCCAATTTTTGGGAAACTTTAAATGGCAGTTATTGGTAAATGTGTTCCAGGAGTTTTGTAATTTGATGGGGAGGCAGGTGAAGGTCAGACTCCTGTCAGCAGTACAGTCCATGGGTTTGATTTCATTCCTGGAGTGGCAGTTTGCACTTCAAGTGCTGCTTCTTCTTGAACTCTGAATTTAAGTGCATCAAATAGATGAAAACCAACAGATGTTCTTACTCTCAGTATTGTGAATTATTGTCAAAAGCTCCCTTATTTTCTGCTCCTGTAGTTTTCCCCTTAAGGTTTTCCTCATGTGTTGGGTAATTTGTGATTAGAGCTTGAGGGTTTTTATTATTTGAAATGTAATTCTTGCTGTTTCCCAGATATTTGTACAATATTCTCTACACACTAGTTTAAAGACATGATTAAGTAAGTTTGGGATGATGGTGCATTATTATTAACGTCACAACACTAAGTTTCATTTCTTTTTCAAATTCACTTTGTAACAGCTGAGAGTAACTTCAGTGAACTGTAAATTAATAGAGAATAATGTGGAATACGAGAAGAGCCTTCATTGGGTGCTTCTCTGGGCCTGCCCACCCTCCCAGGGCGGAATTCCTTCCCAAAATCCCACCCAGCCCTGCCCCGTGTCCTGGCACGACCTGAAAACCTCCCAGCTGTCTTCGGCAGCCAAGGCAGATAAAGGAGCTTCAAAGGAAAAACGAAATAATTTAAATTTCCCTGGTCAGCAGCTGGCACGAGCTGCGGTTCCGTGTCTCCCGTTTTCCACCTTCAGGGTGAATTTTTCCGCGGGTTGTGGAGAGGAATGAGGTTGAGATGCCGGACACAGAGCGGGGATGAACGCGCGGCGTCAGCTCCGCGTCCCTCCTGCCCCGGAGCGGGGTCAGCTCCGCTCTTCCATCCCCTCCGTGTCCCTCCTGCCCCGGAGCGGGGTCAGTTCCCCTTTTCCACTCCCTGAGCCCCGCAGCGATTCTGCCGCTGGCACCGAGGGACCCTCCCCGCTGAGCTCCGCCACCGCAGCGCCACAAACCGCGCTCCTGCCCGCCGAGGGAGCGACCCCGCGGCCCCGGCCCTGCTCTCCCTCCGTCCCTTCCCTCAGTTCCGCCGCTGCTCTCCCTCCCTCCCCTCCCTCGGCTCCGCCCGTTCCCGCCCCCGCTCCCGCCATTGCCGTTCGAGCGCCGCGGAGTTACCGAGCGAGGCGGCGAGAGCGGCTCCATCACCGAGCGGAGCTCCCGGAGCGGCTCCATCGCCGAGCGGAGCTCCCCGGAGCAGCTCCATCGCCCGGAGCGGCTCCATCGCCGAGCGGAGCTCCCAGAGCGGCTCCATCGCCGAGCGGAGCTCACCGGAGCAGCTCCATCGCCGGGCGAGCTGCTCAGGAGGGGCCCGGAGCGGCTCCATCGCCGGGCGGAGCTCCCCGGAGCGGCTCCATCGCCGGGAGGAGCTCCCAGAGCGGCTCCATCGCCGAGCGGAGCTCCCGGAGCGGCTCCATCACCGAGCAGAGCTCCCGGAGCGGCTCCATCGCCCGGCGGAGCTCCCGGAGCGGCTCCATCACCGAGCGGAGCTCCCAGAGCGGCTCCATCGCCCGGCGGAGCTCCCAGAGCGGTTCCATCACCGAGCGGAGCTCCCAGAGCGGCTCCATCGCCCGGCGGAGCTCCCCGGAGGGTCCATGCGGGTGCTGAGGGTCCCCGCAGCCTGAGGAGCCCGGCCCGGTGACCGGGACACCGCGGGGTCGGGGCCGCTTTTCTCGTGTTTCAGCTCGTTCCTTTCGCTGTGACTCGCAGGTTCCGGTGCGGATCCCA
This sequence comes from Fringilla coelebs, assembly GCF_963513975.1. Classification (NCBI taxonomy): domain Eukaryota; kingdom Metazoa; phylum Chordata; class Aves; order Passeriformes; family Fringillidae; genus Fringilla; species Fringilla coelebs. The sequence goes on from NC_140036.1 coordinate 23,899,461, forward strand.
GTCCCAGCCCATCGATGCCCGTGTCCGCAGCTGCCGGGGCCGGGTCGAGGTGTGCTCCTCGCTCTGGCCCCACCGCCCGGGGCTGTGCGGTACAGAACAGGTAAATGCTCGTGGCCAGAAGCTCTGACAGAGTTAAAGGGATGGAGAGTTGGTCTGGCAATGGAATCGAAAGGTAGAGGGGGCTATAGAATCATGACATACACTGAGGGTGTTGGAAGGGACCCACAAGGATCCAAACTCCTGGCCCTGGGTTCTTGAAGTTCGGTGTTAACATTCCCAGCACGGGTTCCCATTGTAAACGTCTGGGTTGAAGTGAGGCCTGTGCCAGCCTGAAAATGTTACTCCTGGTGGGAGAAAATTTCCGTAGCTCTGAGGTTGTTTAGAAATTCTAGTTCTGGCTTTTACCACACTGCTACTGTTTCCCACTGTAACCAGTATCTAGTGGCAGACTGCTGCTTTTCCCTGGTTTTTAAGGGTCGGCTGTGGATGATATGGAAATGGCTGGGTGAATGCTCTGAGTACAGTTTGGGATTGGGGTTTTGAGCTTGGTTCCTCCACCCAAGTGCCGAGGCAGGGAATTCCCGCTCGGATGTGTGTTCTGTGTGTGTGTTCCGGCTGGAGGAGGAGCTCCCCTGTCCGGGCTGCTGTGGCAGCTCCTGGGTGCTCGCACAGCCCCTGCGGGCCGGACCAGCCGCAGGCTCCCCTGGCCGCTATCGAGAGGCGCCGGCAGGAGAAGGGGCCGCGATGTGCGGGGCACGGCCCCGGCAGCCACTGAGCATTTCCTGCCCGCGGGAGCGGCTGCGCTGCGGACACGCCGTCCGTGACCTGCAGAGCCCGAGAGAGCCTGGGAGGCTTCGGGCGCTCCGGGGCAGCCGAGGGATCCGTCCCGCTCCGAGGGGCTGCGGCAGCAGGGACCCGGTGCCAGAGCGCCCTGCAGGGTGACAGGGGAGCTGTGCTGCAGAATTCTAAGGAACTTGGTGATAGCCTGGAGCACAGGAGAGCGGCTCTGCTGAGGTACTGGGTAAACTCGACAGCCACACTAAATATGATCCCCTCATGGAGGAGGTGGAAAAACTGAAGCTGGAAGAGAGTGAGCTAAAGGAGCTGCACTCGGCTCTTCAGGAGGAGGAGTCCCTGCAGCTTCTCCTGGAGAAGATGAACGGGCTGCAGCTCTACATGGTCAGACTGAGGCAACTCCCAGAGCCTGAACCTGTGGAGATCCATCTGGGATGCAGAAGGTGCTGCAGGACACGTGGTCTGCAACTGGAACCGGGCAGGTGCACAAGATGCACACCCCAAAGCTACACCTGGCTCACAAAAGCCAACAGCAGCATCTGCACTCGGGGCTGCTGTTAGTGAACCACAGGCTCTTCTGCTGATCCTGATTTCACTTGTGTCATTATGGCACAAGGAGCTCTCATCTGGCACCATCCCAGCTCTCTGGCCCATCTCTGGGAATTCCTGCTGTGGATTTATCAGGATTCCTGCACCCACCTGCAGGCCAGAGCAGAGGAACTGTCCACTCCTCTGGGCTGCCACCGGAGCTGTGCAGGAGAACCCTTCCTGACCACTTGGATTAGGCTCGTGCTGCAATCCAGCATCATTTTCAGTTTCTACTTTAAAGCTGGATTGTTAAAGCTCTACACTTGTTCTGTTTCTGTGTCCTTCCTTTTCTGTATTGCCTGGATTGCCTCTGAACTAAGTCCTGATCCACTTCAGGTGAGGAGAGGTGAGCTCTGCCTTGATCCAGAACTGAGGAATTCGGTCCTTAACATCCTCCTGGAATTCTCTGCAAATATCAGGGGCATTGCTGAGCTTCTCCCATAACTCTTGGCAGTTTTGCATTATAGTAAATTACACTGATTCCTCAAATTGCTGTCTGTGCCCTGGCTGCTGCCCCTGCCCAACCTGATGCATTCTCTCTTTTCATCAATTTACATCTCCCTTTCCTCAATTTTTACATGACATTCAAAAACTGCAATTTATTGATGCTGGGTTTATATGAACAATATCAAATTTTTACATTTATTTAGAATTTACAAAACAAAACAAAGTCTATGATACAAAACGAGATCAGACAAAATAAACAACAGCCATGATCTGGAATTGCTTCCTCCCTATCTCTGCGTTACACCGCACGCAGCAAGACCAAGTTCCTCCAGTCCTTTCACAGCCAGGATTTTGGGGTTGGTGGCCACACTTTTGGTGGTGTTCTGGGTTTTATAAATCCCAATTAATCTGTCTGCAATCTCAAACATGTTGTTCCGCAGGCTGATGATGATGAACTGAGCGTTTTTGGTTTGTTCCTGAAACAGAAGGGATTTGTGTTAGTGCCCAGCATTCCCAAAATCCTTCTATCCTGGTGTGGCACCCAAAGCCACGTTTAAAACTGCATCTGCACGCAGGGAACTTCCAAGTGCTGCTCTAATCTGAAGTAGCTGTCCCTAATCTGTCAGTTAATAATAACTCTGAATGTTCAATTACCTGAAGTGGAGCCGTGCAAGGGGTTTGCTTTGATTAAATATGCTGAGGGCGGAAGTTTTAAAGGCATGAAAAAAAATAATTACTACTAATTAAGATATAGATCAAAGACACTGATGAGAAGGACATGGAAGTGTAAATCCAAGGAACCTTGGGAAATCACGAGCTTGGATCCACAGAGACATCAGTAACAGCTAAAGTTGTGTATTCTGCCAGCAGCTGATGGTTTTGGGGGAAGCCTCTGTGTTCCAGAGGGAGCAGCCCAGACCTTAAATCTGCCTGTGAGTGTGTGGCCACTCTGTCCCTTCTGGAGGAGGAGGGCACACCCAGGAAGCTGAGCCATGAGAACTTACATAGATGTAAAATGCCACGATGGAGACGTTCTTGAAGTCGAGGGCGGCGTCGATCTCGTCCATGAAGTACAGCGGGGTGGGTTTGTAGTGGTGCAGGGCAAACACCAGCGCCAGCGAGCTCAGCGTCTTCTCTCCTCCTGACAGGTTGAAGATTTTCTTCCAGCTCTTCTTGGGAGGCCGGACACTGGAACAGAGCAAGAGCTGGGGCTGTCAGGAATGCTGTCAGGAATGCTGACAGCCTGTTACCTGATGGCTAACACGGGGCTGTGCCTCACTGCCTTCCCCAGCTGAACTCCCAGCTCTTGGATTTATCCTGGGAGCATTCCTGCCATCATTCCCTAGGCAGAATGAAGTGGCCTGGGAATAAAGAAGTGCTGGGAAATGAGTTCAAAGCTTTCCAACTGCTTTAGTTCCTGATTTCTCCAGGAGAAAGAAATGAATGTGAGAGCTAAAAACTTGTGGTTTCTGCCACTATTAGCCCACATTGAGCCTTTCTTGGTTCACTGATGATCAGTGAGCATTTACTTTAAAAACAGGTTAAAAGAAGGACTATGATGATTAAAAATTAATGGAATATAAAGTAATTTAAAAACCTGAACATGATTCCCTCTGAGAAGGGATCCAGACTGTCCACAAGCTCCAGCTCAGCATCCCCTCCCAGCGTGAGCATCTGGTAGTTCTCCTTCAGCTTGTTGGTGATAACATTAAATCCTGCCATGAATTCGTTCAGCCTCTGTTTCCTCAGCTCTTCAAAGGCCTCTCTGAATCTGTCCCTCTCGCTGGTGATGTTGTCCAGTTCCTCCACGTGCTTCAGGTACAGCTCTTCCTGCAGGGGAAAACAACCAAACCCAAGAGCACTTAGAGCAGCTGCAGTTTAGAGTTTAAACCTAAACACTTTTCCTACCATTTGAACATTCCTTTTCCCCAGCTTGACTAACAGCCCTGAAACAAAACCCCCAAATTGTCTCTCTTTTCCCATCTCTGCTGCTGAGGGAAAACAAAAAACCAAACCTGTGTCAAAATAAAAAATACTTCCTCTGTTGAATGGTTCACTATTACTGATGTGAGGAGGGAAAAACCCGGGTACTGTGTGTCCGTTGTGGCTGTGAAGACTTGACTGTTAAATAAACATTCCCAGGAGAATCATGGCATTACTTAGGTTGGAAAAGACTTCTACATCACCCGGGAAGTTGTTGTCATTTGACACTGATGGTGTGGGGAACAAAAGGCACAGGGAAGCTCCCAGAAACAACTTTCACCTTGGCTAAGGATGAGCTGCTAACGACAGGAAGTGGCAAGGAAGCTCCCAAGGAAGGAGGGGGATCAGGCCCCGTTCCCCTGGAATGCCGAGGGCAGGGCTGTCCCCCCGGGGCTGTACCTTGCTCCTGTACTCGGCGATGGCGCGCAGGTTGGGGCGGAGCTGGTGGCGCTGTGCCTCCAGCAGCGCGATTTTCTTGCTGAGCACGTCGGGCTCCTGCAGCGCCTCCAGCTCCTCCTCGCTCAGCACCCGCAGCTGCTCGGGGGCCTGGCCCTCGATGGCGTGCAGGGACAGCTTGGAGATCTGCAGGGCAAACACAGCGAGTGGGAGGTTTAACAGACACCTGGAGCTGTTTCTAAAGGAGTTTTTTCTGGGTTAGTACAGGGAAGCTTCTCATCTCCAAACGCTCCAAGATTCTTCCCACATGTCCCTTTAGAATAGGGAGTGAAAAAGAGAATAAACTCCCTTTATGCCATTATCCTGCTCCTGCATATACAGCAATAAGCATCTGAAGAGGAGTTTTCTCCCAAGTCCTCTGTTTCCTAAGGGGATGTTGATTGGTTCATCCTGTGACATCCACAGAGAAGCTGTGGCTGCCCCTGGATCCCTGGAAGTGCCCAAGGCCAGGACAGGGCTTGGAGCAACCTGGGACAGTGGAAAGTGTCCCTGAGGGACATCCTCATCTGGATGAGCTTTGAGGTCCCTCCCAACCAAACCAACCCACAATTCTCTGATTTAAGTTTTTGGAATGAAACCATTTCCTACCTCTTTCTGCCAGTATTTAACCTTTCCCTGGTGGGTGGAAATGTGGCTGTCAATTTGTTCAATTTTCAGCTTGATGCTCAGAGCTTCGCTTTGAAGGGCATGTTCAGCATCCTGAATAGTTTTCATCTCCTGGAGTAAATTCTTCTGCTCCTCCTGCACTGCTGGCAAAGCTTCCTGAATGGAAAAATGGCAAATGCCCCCCAAAAGGACATTAATCAATTACCTACAAAAATGCTGCCCCTTTTTTTTGGTGAAAAGTCTGTTTTCACTTAATTTATTCACAGCTGTGGATGGAAACAAATAAATATTCTTGGATTTATAACTGATCCTGAAGTCTGGAATGACTGAGAAAATGCTGCAGTTTGTATTTTCATTCCAGATCTGGATCAAACGGGTCCTGTGCTCATTTTCTAGAGTGATTAGCTAATTAGAGTAAGACATCAAATCTTAGATTTTTTTGTAAGCATTTCAGCCATCCTGGTTTTCCCTCTCTCACAGAAATCTAGATGGGAAACTAAAACCCCACAGAACTGGAAAAGTTTTATGTTAAAGCAACTTTTAAACCCAGCAATTTCTTTGGGGAGACCTGGTGCAAGTTTTTTCCCAAACTGGGTCAGGATAAATTTCCAGGTGAGTATAAAAAATGAAAATACACCATTGCCACGGCCTGGCTGCTCTGCAGAGAGAATGGGATATCAGTGGGACACAGGGAGGATTTTACTCCTCTCCCTGACTTCCCTGGAGCCCAGAGGGGTCCCAGGACTCACCTCAGCCTGCTTGCACTCGTTCATCACCTCGGTGGCTTTTTCCTCCAGCGTTGTCATCTCTTCTGTCAGTTTCTTAATTTCCTTCTCATTTTCTTCCATCTCCTTCTCCGTGCGCTGCAGAGCCTCCTCGGATTTCTTCAGGTTCCTGCCCAGGGACAGGGAGCTTTGTGCACCTCACAGAAAATAATCCAGGAGCACAATCTCACTGGCAACAAGGAGGAAGTGCTGGTTTAGGCACCAACTCCCACGCTCCAGAGGGATCCAAGGAAAACAAAGTTGTCTTCCTCAGCAGCCAGACCTCACTAAATGACTTCGTTTCTTCTTTCAGAGTTTGGAATCTCTATGGAGTGGTGAGCTCCCATAAAAAATAGATCCCATTTTATTTCCTGACAGAGCTCCTAATAAAATCAGGCCCTTCAGATTTCAACTGCTCCAGCACGTCCAATCAAGCGCTATTTTGGACTTTATCCTGAATATGGCAGTTTAGGCAATATTAAAGAAATAATTCAGGCAAATACTAGAGAAATGCTGATTAAATGTGACTTTTAAACTATTAGAAACTACAAAATTTGACTTCCCTTTCCCTCCCTGAGCCCCACATAGCACAGGCACTGAGTGAGTGCAGCTCCAGCCTGAGGCTCCCCGTGCTGTACCTGTCTGCAGTCTTGGCTGCCACCTGGGCCTTGGTGATGGCTGAGGAACATTCATCCATTTCCTTGTCAATCTTATCAATTTTGTCCTGCTGAGCCTTCAGTTTCTGGTTGTTGGTGTCCATGATGAGCTGGTGCAGCCGTTTCACCTCCTCCTCCATCTTCGCAGCCTTCTGAGCCACGCGCTCATAATCTGTGTGTGGAGAGGGGAGTCAGGGCCCTGTGCCAGCCTGCCCTGCTCATGGGCAGCTGCTGAAGGGATACAGTGATGGAAGGGATTTCAGATGGATCTCTGCTCCTCTACTGAGAAGTGCACATATTCTCCATGCTGTGATAAATGATCAGTTTAACTGTGACAAACTTCAAAACCCACCCACTTCTTTCTGCCACTGCTCTACCAAAGCTCTCCTGCCACAAAACCCACTCAACGTGGATTACTTAATGTACACAGGGTACTTAAATACATGAGGTGGCACATTAGAACTTACAAAGCTCATTCTTTGCATTTAATTAATGGGAAGATGCTCAAAAGGTAAATTTTAAGAACTGGCCACCAGCATTTCCCAGGAGCTGGTATGAATGTGTGGTTCCTGCCCCTCCTGAACAGCATCACTGCACAAAAGGGATGTGTTCCCACAAACAATACAGGGATTTATTTTAAAGACTCATGGAGAGCCTGGTTAGAGCTGGCAAAAACCTTCACTTGCTTTTTATATCATTCCCTCCTCATTAACAATTCTTATCCCTAATTAAACTAAGTTTCCCTATGAATGTATGATAAAACCACAAAAATCTAAGCAAAGAAACAAAATACTGAAATTCATGTTTACTTTAGCTTGACTAAAATATGAACTTGAGCAGTTACAAAGAAAAGGGGTTTTACTTTCTGATCTCTAGAAACATCTTAGAAAAACGAGGTCCCAAACCAAGACAGGGAAGTGAAGCACAAACCCAAGCCCATTCCTTCCTCTGTTGCTAAAAGAGATCACTACATCTTTTATCTCAAATCCCCTCTCTGCAAAATGTACCTTTTTTATAACCATTAAGGACTTTTTCCAACTCCTTCTGTTTGGTTTTGTCTGGAGCAGCAGCGGCGACGTTGGCTTCGAGTTCCTTGATTTGATTTTTGAGATCGATTTCTTGCTCAGAAAATCCCTGCAGAGAACACAAAACTGGGCTGGAATCTTGTCCTTGGAGACTCCCTGAGAGCAGCCAGGCCTGTGTGGGGCTGAGGCTGGGAGGTGCTCAGGGGTTCTCACCTGGATGCTCGCTGTGTATTTCTCCGAGGTGTTCCTCATCACCCGGACGTCCTGCTGCAGTTTCCTTATGTCTTCCTCAAGCTGGGATTTCTCCTCCTCGCACTGCACGGCTCTTTTGGAATCCCTCTGCAGCTGGGATTCCATCTTGCTGATCTACACACAATGACAGGATTATTTACTGATGTCACCATGACAAAACCAAGGGCTCATTCCTGTGCTCATAAAACACAGGACAAAGTGGAGTAAAAATTTCAGCTTGGGGAGTCTGAGTGCTGGGAACATCAGCTGTGCCAATGAGAAACAAGAGGAGCAGCTCCAGATTAAAACCTCAATGGAATTCAGAAGGAAAAGCAAAGTGCATCTTGCTCTGCCACAATGGTGTCCAAGCTATCCACGGGAGCACTGAGAGACTGAATTCAATAATGGGCTGGGCTGTGAACAAACACAGAATCCCTGAGGCTGGAAAAGCCCTCCAGGAGCGCAGAGTCCACCCTGTGCCTGGTCACCACCTTGTCCCCCACCCTGAGTGCCACCTCCAGGGATGGGGACTCCAAACCTCCCTGGGCAGCCCCTGCCACTAACAACTCTTTTATCCCTGATGCACTTCAAAGCATTCTAACCTCTGCTAACATTGGGAATTTTGTCTTTGTAACCCTTTCTGATTATCTTCCATCCCAAAATGCTCCTGCTCGTGGTGCTTTGAAAGGCACATGTGTCAGAACTGCCCAAATGAAGGAATTCTGCTGGAATTCCATTTCCACTATGTACTCACCTCTTCTTCTGAGATATCCATCACGACTGAGGAGCCCATTCTGCCCTTCATGACTTTTCCTCCCCCACCAGTCATGGTTCCTACAGAAAAAGGGATGAAAAGAGCTCAGAGAACTCCTTGGGCTGTGGTATCACCCACAAAGTGCTTCCAGTGGAGCTCCAGCTGGGGCTGCAGTACCTGACACCTCGATGATTTCTCCTCGCAGGGTTACCACCCTCCACCTTTTCTCCTTTTGGAATGCTATTCTGGTGGCTTCTTCCAGGTTTTTGGCCACCAGAGTGTCCCTGAGAGCGAAGTAGAAGGGCAGACGAAACTTGGGGTCCTCCACCTTCACCAGGTCAAAGAGCCGTGGCACGTTCTCAGGAGTTGGGATTTGCTGCATTTTATTTTCCCACACAGCCATCTACATCCACAGAGGAAATCAAGGAATCAATCTTTGGGATAAATCTTGAGGTCATCCTGTTATTCTATGGCATGTTAAGGCTTTAAAAGAAATGTAATTAATTAGACTGCAATTAACAGTAAAATGGTTTCCTTTCTCAAGGGTGGGACTCACCTTGTCCAGGGCTATAAAGGTGGCAACTCCAATCCCTCCAGCCTTCAGGAAGTTCACACAGGCCTGGGCAGTGTCAATGGTGTCCACAACAATGTGGTCCAAGGCTCCACATGAGGAGGAAATGGCCACGTCATACTTGTCATCGATGGCTCCCAGGTCTCCCTGAGGATGGAGGGACAAGGGGCAAACACTGATTAGTGACACCTGAGCTGCTCTTTGAGTTCTGTCCCAGTAAATCCATGAATGCACTTCTTAAAATCTGAATAAACTGATTTTTTCTGAGGCAGAGATAATTCTCCTTGGACAAAAAACTGCAGAATACAAAACCAGCACTTTTACCATTACACTGATGTGCACCAGGAATGAAAAACTCAGCTCTGAATTTTCAGAACTTTAAACCAACACTGCTTGGAAAGAACTGAAAAATGTTTGATTTTACAGCAAGTCCATGGGATTTACAGCTCTGCTGTCCAAACTCCTAATGCCAGGGAGGTAAGGGATCCCTCTCCAAACTCCTGATGCCAGGGAAGTGAGGGATCCCTCTCCAAACTCCTAATGCCAGGGAAGTGAGGGATCCCTCTCCAAACTCCTGATGCCAGGGAAGTGAGGGATCCCTCTCCAAACTCCTGATGCCAGGGAAGTGAGGGATCCCTCTCCAAACTCCTAATGCCAGGGCAGTGAGGCATCCCACACTTCATCACAGGAACACCACTCAGCTCCTCCAAAGGTCAACACTAGAATTCTAACAGCCTTCCAACACTTACCAGCCTTCCATAGAGGCCAGGAATATTCCCACATTTCTTCTGCTGGAGCAGAGCCTCGAGCACTTTTCCTCGGCTGCGACTCTGCGCTAAAGAACTTTTGGCTTCCTCGACTTTTCGGCGCAGGTTTCGCACGAGATCCTTGGTCGTGGATTCTTCCCTTCCCAGCTTCTCCAGAGCATTCTCTTTCTGGGGGTTCAAAGACATCGGCTCAGCCTCCCAAAATCTACTGGATTCAGGGAACCTTCAATATATGGCTTTGTTCTTTGGGGAATGATTGAGGAGCAAGAAATTAATTCAAAGAATGGTTTGGGTTGGGAGGGACGTTAAAGCTCCCCCAGTGTCACCCTGCCATGGCAGGGACACCTCCCACTGTCCCAGGTGCTCCAACCCCAGTGTCCAGCCTGGCCTTGGGCACTGCCAGGGATCCAGGGACAGCCACAGCTGCTCTGGGAACATGTGCCAGGGCCTCAGCACCCTGAAGGTGGCTCAGGAATGCAGCCACGTCTCAGTGTCACACTAAATCTGCTCCCTTGCAGGGATATGTAGGATTTAAGTTAAGTCAACACTGGCTTAACAAGGGAAGTCTGAAATCCAGAATTTGCTCCACCAGCAAAGTGAGTATTAGAAAACAGCTTTTCAGTGATGTTTTAGAGGACATGGTTTATTTTCACCATGATTATTGCCAAAGAGAAGAGTGAACCTTTGGTTTGTGCGTGACTCAAAATGAAATGGGAAAGTCAAGTCTCACCTCCCTGAGCTGCTGCTCAGCCTGGGGCAATTTCCCAGCGATGTCTTTGATGGCAGCTTTCCTTTCCTTCAGGGTGTTGGAGGTGCTGTCCAGGGCCTCCTGGGCCTCGCTGAGCCGGGCCAGGGCAGAGTTGTACTTGCTCAGGTAGAGCTCCAGCTCTGACTGTGCTATCTCCATGTTGGAGCGGGTCTCGATCACCTCCTTGCTGAACTCCATCAGCTCCTTCTCCTTGGCCTGCAGGAACACCAGGGACAGCTCAGCCCCTCAGCTGGGCACAGGGAACAGGACATGGGATGGGGTGTCCCAGCCCTGCCAGCAGGAAACGCTTCTGCTCTCTGGGAGAAGCAGCCATTCTTCATTAATCAACATCAATGGCTGGGGCTTCATTAATGAGGCTTTTCCTAATTATGAAGAATGTCAGGGAGTCATCACAGAGCATTTCCATACAAGCTTTGGACGGTTTTCTCAAAAGTGGGTGGAGCCCTACACATTGAGCTAAATTACAGCTCAAATCCATGGAGAATCCACCTTTTCAAGGACAGAAATTAACCCAGCAAATTTACAGGACAAATTTCCAGCCTCCAGGCACTGAACAAGACCACCAATAACCAAATGTTAAAGTTCATTAATGCACAGACAGTGTTGGAAAGGCTGGGAACAGATAATTCCAGAATCTTTATTTGTTTAAGCAACACCATTGGCTTAAATGTTTTGGTGGCAGAAAATCAGAGTGTATTATTTATATAAAATCTAGGAATGAGCTACTTGATGGTGTTTGAGCACTCAAAAAGCCAAGGGTTTAGCCGTAATTTTTAAGATTAATTTCCCACCGAGGCTCCTCTGAACTACCACAAGGAGCAGTGGAACTGTCAATAAATGGCATTTTACAAGTGCCTCCTGCTGGTTTCCTTCAGAAGAGGGGAGTTACAGCAGGTGGGTGATTCCTGCCTGTTCAAACCTCTTTTTCCTTCTGGATTCCCTTGGTCTCCTCCTGCAGGCTGGCCAGGATCTGCCTGAGCTTGGCCTCCTCCTTGTCCTTGTCCTTTGCCAGCAGCTCCCTCTTGGCCGTGGCGTCCTCGATGGCCTTGGCACTCGTGGAGGGGATGTTCTTCAGCTCCTCCACCTGCACAGGAAAGGACCTTGAGCCTCCTCTGCCACTGGACAGGAATTCCTGAATCCCTCCTGCATCCAAAGGCAGCCCAAAGCTCTCAGTGACCAAGGGGATGACACAGCTCCATGAATTAACTCCACTCATGGAGTGATCCCTGCACTGAGCGATTAGCAAATGAAACCTCGGGCTGATTTAATTGCTTCAAATATCTAATTAAAACAATTCCAACCCCATTTCCCACCTTCTTTGTGCCCTTTCCATTTTCTCCACTGTACTTGTCCAAGCCAACCCAGCTGATCCAACCCCTTACCTTTTCCTTGTCCTTTTGAAGCTGCTTCTCCAGTTTTTTAGCCTTGCTCTTGGCATGTTTGAGTTTCTCCCTCACTTTCACATCCTGCAAATCCAACTGATTGAATTTTTCTTTATTTTGCTCTATGAACTTTGTAATTTTATTGGATTTCCTGAAGGAAAAAAAGAAAAAAAAAAATTTCATATAGTATAAAAATAAGGCTTATGAAGGTTGCTTTTAATAAGTCAACTTGGAGAATTTCAGCTGGTATTACTCAGGTTTTGTGATTAACAACATCCAATATTCACGATATTCCCAGTATTTTCCCTGGGAAAATGATGTTCCATCAGAAAAAGATCAACTACTGAAGCAATAGTAAATATATTTAAAGAAATTTTCATTTTTTTAATTGACAGAATTAGTAATTCCTATCTCTCCCCAGTATTCCCTGAGGATGAGCAGGTCAATATTGCAGCTGGATTGGGAATCAGAACCCAGGCAAAGAAATTTTAAGAAACACAATTTATGCATAAATGATTCATGAGAAAACCAGGGGAAAGTTCCCAAATCCATGTCCCTAAGCATTAGGGTTGTAAATCCAAAAAGCACTTACTAATTTTTTTTCTGTATAGTCAATATAAAGAATTATTTTAAATCTATTAAAAAGATCAGACATTTGTTGTATTTGTGAACCAACCCAGAACCAAATCAAACCTATGTGAATTTGCTTTAATTTATTTTTGTGCATTTAATTTATTTTTGTGCATTAATTTAAATGCTTCTTTGTGTATTTAGAAGCGACTCTGGTCATCAGATAATTTAATTTTTTGGTGGGAAACATGTAAAACACAGTACTACACATCCCTAAAGTACTCACTTTTCAAGTTCTTTCAAAGCTTTATTCTTGGTTTTTGTTTCCTCTGCAAGTTTACTGCTTTTCTCATTAATACTTTTAGTTTCTTCATTAATTTTCTCCTTCTGCATTTCCAGGTCAGTTATTCGTTTCTTTAGGTCATGGCTAGGAAAATAAAACAATAAATCCTCACTTTTCTCCATCTTCAAAATGAATCTCTAGTTCCAATTCTCAGTGTAACAACAGAATTATGTAAAATATCAAAAATTAACAATAATTTGGAGTTAGAAGTGGAAAATATTTTTAATTAGAGATACTGAAGCAAAGTTTAACAGCAGCCCCACCACATTGAAGCCAGCCCAAACCCTGAGAATTACTTACATGTAATATTGACACATCTGGTTCTTTTCCTTAAATATTTGGTTTTCCAAGCAAAGGAACTCAATGGCTTTATTCTTGTCCTCTTCCAAGGCATCTTTTTCTTTCTCCACCAGTTTAACTCGATTTAACTGGAGAAAACAGAGGGGCAGAGCTGAGGCAGGGCCAGCACTACAGAAGGAAACCACGAGGAGAAAATTCCAAACCCTTTGTAGGACTTTAATCCTCTGGAAAAATGGTATCAGGAATTACCTCTGCAAGGCAATTTTATGGTGATTTCCTTTATCTCAGCTTTCTGACTGGCCATTTTTAATTTAATTCCTACAACTACAGGTGACGTTTATTTTTAAAACAAGTCTGCTACAGGATTTACCATGGACACATCAAGGAAAACAAACGGATTTTATTTAGAGCTCAGTCCTTTTAGCAGTCAATACATCAATAAAATTCTACAAAAGCAGGATTTTTAGGGGCAGCAGTGATGCCTTGTGCAGGCTGCCCTAGAGCAGAGGCTGGGCAGAGCCCCAGAATAAAGCAGGGATTTATCCAAAGGATCTCCTCCATGGATCCACCTGGGGCAGCACCAGAGCCCAGCCAGGGCTGCACCCAAGATGAACCAAAATGGCCCCAAAATCCCCGAGCGCTGCCGGGGTCTCTCCCTGGGATCAGCTCTGCTCCATTTGCACCTTGCAGTTCATTGTCCCATCCCAGCTTCAGCCCCTGCAGTCCCACCCTGCTTGTTTTTCTCTCTCCAGCCCAGGGGGTTTGTGCTCCTGGCCTGAGATTTGGCTCATTTGTCCTTGGTGCCCAGCTGGAGCAGGAATTGTTTTGTGTCCCTGCTCTGTGCACAGAGCTCAGCATCCCCTGATGTGAAGCTCAGACCCACACACTAAAGCAACACAGAATGTGAAACATAGAAAAGCCAAAACCTGAGGCACGAGCAGTAATTCTGTGTATTTTGAATTCCCCACAGGGCAGTGTGCAGAAATGCTGGGATTTGTTTGGGATGCACAGAATCACCGGGCTGGAAGAGACCTTCAACATCATCGAGTCCAGCCCAGCCCCAGCACCTGAACTCAACCCTGGCACCCAGTGCCACATCCAGGCTGTGTTAAACACACCCAGGGATGGGGATTCCACCACCTCCCATTCCAGAACTTTATCACTCTTTCTGTAAGATATCCAACCTGAATTTCCCTTGGTGCAGCTTAAGACTGTGTGCTCTGGTTGTGTCAGAGCTGCCTGGAGAAAGAGCCCAGCCCCAGCTGAGCACAGGCACCTTTCAGGAGTCACAGAGTGACGAGGTCAGCCCTGAGTGTCTCCCAGCAGGTCCCAGGCTGGCTGCAGCCCCAGCAGCCCCTCTCACCTTCTCCCCGCGGCGCTCGTTGAGCAGCTCCACCCTGCGGCACAGGGTGTGGATGGGCGCCTTGAGCCGCGCCGAGCCGATCAGATCCTCCAGGTACTCCAGCATCCCCTCATCGTGCTCTGTCTGCCCCTTGGGCTTCATCATGGCAATCTGCTCCACCTCCCCCTTAGGAAACAAAAGTTGAGTGGGTCTTTTCTTAGTTTGTTTTTTTTTCTGGGATGGGAAAAGTATTCTGAAAAAAAAAAATCTATGGAATGAGTATGAGATGTTATTAAAAAAGAATAAAATAAGGCAGCAAGTAAAATTACTCAAACTGGAATATCACAGAATCGTTAAGGTTGGAAAAGATCTCCAAGTCCAACCTTCACACTTATTTGGAAAAACAAAGATCAGAATGAAGAGAAATTTCCTCTCCAAGGTGAAGTGGAGTCACCCTTCAGGTTTGACTGCTCCTTCATTCTCTAAAGATTCAAAATGTGTTTCCACAACCTAAAAAAAGAAGAAGAGAATAAAGCAGGCCCTTGGCAAGAGAGTGTAATCAGGATTGAAGTCCCTGAAGGGTCTCTTTAGAAACAGAAAGGCCATAAAATCCTGGCTGATGGATGAACTGGAATTGGAATTAATTTAATTGAGGCTTCCTTGGTGGAGAAAGAAAAGGATTCTTTAGGTATGAGGGCTCCTTTGTGTAATTTCCCTTTATGTACCACATTAATTTTAAATGATTTAAATAATGATTTAAATAATGATTTAAATAATGATTTAAATAAATGATTTAAATAATTTTAATTTTCAAAAATGAGATTTAGAATGGATTAAACAGAGCCAGTGACAAGGACAGTTTGTGTTACTGACGAGACAAAAAACCCCAACCCAACTCTTATTTTTATTTCTTGCACCTCAAAAAGCAAAACTCAGTTTGTGAATAACTGCTGCTGGATTGCATAAAATCCCAGTTACCCATTTGCTCCCGACACAAAAGTGTGGATTCTCTCCCCACAACTGCCTGTCAGCTCTTGGGGGAGGAAACTGTGCAACCTCCCCAATGACTCTGGGATTGTCAGAAGTCTTTCTCCTTCTGGCATTCCAGCATTTCCTCTGTTTACATCCATCCACGAGCAAACAATCACAGGAAAGATTGAACTCAGCGCTGATCAGGACTGAGAGGGTTCCACACTGGGTTCACAGCCCTCACAGTCAGTGCTGGAAATCACAAACCCACCTTGGAGTTAACAGGGAAAAATGGCAATTATGGACAAGCAAGGAATGAATCAAATTTTTATTATTTGGCTAAATAGAATTAACCACCTCTAAGAAAGATGATGGTGCAGTTGTGGGGTTTCTCTGTAGCTCACTAATGTGAGTTCTTGAATTATTTTCTTATTGAGGGCAAAAATAAGTATATTTATACATTATTAATTAAACAGTAAGAGTATTAAGTATTATAATATTTATACCATTAATATATAAAGAAATCTGTTTAGTTCAGCACAGATTTAAGAAAAAAAAAAGGTCTCCAGAAAAGAAATTAAAGGTTTCCTTGAATTGATAAAAGAGAGTAAAAAGGTTGTACCTGCTCTTCTTGACAATGATTAACAGAGCAAACAGATTTTACAACTGCTAAAACTCCATTTATGTGTTTTCTAATTACCAGTGCTCATTACTTGATCCCTTATTTGAAGTGTGAATTTAAAAGCCCCAAACCGCCTTGCTCTCCATGAATGTTGAGCTGCCCCGAGGTTGTGAAAGTGAAAGCAAGGCGGGGCAGGCAGACATTTGTGCAGCACGGAGGGAAGGAGCTCCGGGAGCTCCCCAGAGCTGGCACCCCCAGCTTTGCCAAGGCTCCAGCAGAACCCCTGGAATTCTGCAATTCCTCCCCTCAGTTGTCCTGCTGTGGCTCAGGGATTCAGGACAGGGAGCAATGTGTAAAACAGAAAGGAAGTGCAGGCTCTGCTCAGACAATCAAAATGGATGTCAACACCCAGCCATGGGCGATGCCAACAAAGAACCAAACGTCCACACGAGGGAAGAAATCCCTGGGGAAAAAAACCAGCCTTGGATCTGTGCTGGAGAAGCTCCAGGGTGCCTGAACTGTGACCTTCCAGTGCCTGAAGGAGCTGCAGGGAAGATGGAGAGACTGTTTGTAAGGGCTGCAGGGACAGGACACAGGGAGTGGCAGGGATGGATGCAGATTGGGCAGGAATTGTTCCCTGGCAGTGCCCAAGGCCAGGCTGGACACTGGGGCTGGGAGCACAGTGGAAGGTGTCCCTGTCCAGGCTGGGGTGGGGCTGGATGGGATTTAAGGGCCGTTCCCACACTTCCATTGCCACCAAGCCCTTTGGAAAGATTCTACTCAGTGCAAGAGCTCTCAATGGAATTACAAACCCAATTCCAGCTTCTGCAGTGCGTGCAGCTTCCACATCCTGTGGATCCACATGGCCAACTGCAGCTCTGCCCCATGCACACACACCCCAGCAGCAGCTGAGCTCCCACAGAATTCCCCAGGGAACAACCACTGGGAATCCCACACCACCACCTTATCTAGGGAAACATGTCCAAGCCAACAGCTGAGCCCTGGGGCGCATCAGGACAAACCTGCCTGGAGATCAGGCTGGAAAACAAGGGAAGAGCCCTCCTCAGCTGGAAGTGGCTGCTCTGGTAAAAAACATGAGGAATAAATTCCTGCAATTTGGAATCTGTGTTTCTTTGCATAGCCAAATAATTCACAGCTCTGATGTTTAAGATACTTCCTCAATTTAAGAATTTAATTTTCTATTGTACCTAAGTAAAGAGGAAAAGTTTAAAAGAAGTTTCGGGACTGGTAACACCAGCAGCACGTTCCAGCACCGGTTTAAAATTCTGAATTTCCCACAACAACTGCATTCTCTAAGAGCAGGAACACAGCTGATCCTCTCAGCACAGCTCTAACCTGAGCTTTTCTGGCACATATGCATTGGAATTTTTAGCAAGGTTTTCTAAGTGCCTGATAAAGGAAAGGTTTGACTTACTCATGAGGCTTTTCCTGCAATTGTGGCCTAGACACAAGATCCTACAGAGGTAACTGCTATTTGCTATGTTCCAGAACATTCCCTGTGGGACTGGGTCCTGTTCCCCAAAGCTATGAAGTGTGAATGGCACAAAGTGCTGATGCCAGCAGGGGTCTCAGCCCCCAGAGGTGTGACTGCCATTGTGGGGCACTGGGATAGTGCTGAAGGGGAATGAGGCAGTTTTGGGATCCAGCCACCACATCCCATCCTAAAATTCTGCTCTGGAAGACACAGGGATGGCAAAAAGCCTCTGGCATTGAAAAATTACTGACAGCAAGCTGAGAACTCTTCATGAGGAGCAAACACCAGGTTTTGGGTTGGAAGGGGCCCTAAGGGACATTTCTCACTATCCCAGGGTGCCTTGGGCACTGCCAGGGATCCAGGGGCAGCCACAGCTGCTCTGGGAATCCCATCCCAGCCCCTCCCAGGCAAGAATTCCTCCCCAAAATCCTGCCCAGCCCTGCCCCAGGCAGGATGAGCTGTTTCTGGAGAACAGGAAGATGTTGGTTTTTATGGATTATTGCTTGCTCTCCTCAGCCCTGAGTATTTGGGATAAAGCTTTGGGAAGGCAGCACCTTGAACCCCCTGAGTTGTGTCTGAACTGTCACTGCAGCTTTCCCAGAGCTCTCTGTCAATGTCCCACAGAATAATTACGGCACCAAGGAGGTAAAAACAGCTTTCCAGGACTCTGGAGTCTCAATTTCTGCTGTCTTAAGCTCAGCTTCAAACAGCTGAGACCCTTGGGATAGGTTGGAATTCAGAAGCTGGGAATGCACCATGCCCTGGGCAGGAGCTCAGGGCACTTTGGCTGGGTTTTGAGGGCAGTTTTGTGGTGCACTTGTGCTGCTTTAGGTTTTGGGTTTGTTTTTTTTTTTTAAAGGAACTCTCCACCACTACTCAGAGATGGTGACATCTGACTGAAGTGAAAATCACAGTTGTGCTCAGAAGAAATGGCTTTACAGAAAATATTTCCTGGAAAATGCAACACTGTGGATCAGGAAAACCTTCCCTGGTTGGGGACAGGTCAAAATAAATACATTTGTTTCAAAATCCCATGAAACCACCAGAAAACTTAATGTATGACAACTGTGACTATGACACTTTGTATTTTTAGGAATATTTAGTATTTTTAAAACAATTTTTTGAAATTCAGAACAATATTGTAGTAATTTAACTGTGGCAGCAGCATATTTTTATAATAGCAAAGCTTTTAAGGCTTTCTGAACCCCCATAAAAGGAAGTTTTCTTATTGAGACCAAAATCTTTTGAGTCTCAGCAAATTTTACTGTAATCCAACCATAACACCTGTTCCAGCAGAATTCCAATTGTCCTGTAAATTAATATTTAACAATAATTATACCTTAGTATTTTAACTTCTCAATATGTGCAATTTGCTTTCTAAATTGAGTATTACATAAATTACTTTGCAATTTTTATGGTATTACATAAATGAAGTGGAATTAATAGCTGAATGCAGTGATTAGCACCCAATTTAATTTATCAAGCATCACAAGATTAAGGGATATTTGGGATGAAATAGTACTAAAAATGGATGGGTAATTAAAATTTAATGTAAGCAGTGTAAAAACCACCTTGACTTGCACTTTTGTGGAGGTTTAGAGCAGCCAGAGCTAAAATCTGCTATTTGTTTGTCCAAATGTAAAAAACCCATCTTAATTCAATTTCACCCCAATTTCAATCATTTTTTGACCTTTTTACCATGGAATTGAGACAAAAGTGACCCAGCACAGGGCAAACCTCTCTCAATAAAAGTCAAGTTCTATTTGACTCTGTTTTCCAGAGCACAGCAATGTTTCACTTCTCTCAAACACCGAGGCAAATGCAGATGAAGAGATTTTGCAAGAGCTTCTCCAGGAGCTGAAAACTCCTCAGCATCACAAGGAGCAAAGGCAGAGTGACACAGGATTTGCTCAAAGGAAAAATCCCATTAAAACATCCGGAATGTTTCTGATAAAGCTCAGTTTCTAGAGATTTAAAAGAGAAATCCCAAGTGTAACTCCTGCATTTCCTTTGTTCTTTACCCAGTCCTGCACACAGAACAGAACCAGCACTAGTACAGTTACTGCTCCCGAGTTCAGCTTTTGGCTCTTTCAGTTCCACCTGTCTGACACAACCTGCAACTGCAGCAACAGCCAAGGGGAGGAACATTTAGAGGAAAAACAGCCTGGATGTTGTGGAATTTTGTTTTCTCACTACATTTTTATTTCCTGGCTGGTTTGTGCCATCAATTTCTTGATATCAAGGCACCAAAAGTGCATTTTTCTCTTCAGGCAGCAAAATAAGACAAGTGTCTCTCTGTCTGCAGCTTCCTCTGATTTTACCCTCTCTCCCAGATTTCAATTTTTTAATTTTTCTTTTATGTGCTCACATTTGGCCTTGGGTTTTTCCCCCCACTTGACCACAATGATAGCTCTCATTTTTAAGCAGGACTACAGTAAAGAATGGCAAAAATCAGTCCTAAATTTTTGTGTCTAAGTTATTTCTTTTACCTCATCTCACAAAGCTTTGCCCATGAACTGCAATCCTGCACCCATGGATTTTGGAATATGCATGGAGAGAGCCAATATTCCCATAACCTCATTGTCCTCCTGCTCTAACACAGCTCTGGGAAGTTACAACAAATTGTTTTGAGATTTTTTTTTTCCTGTAATTCCATGTTATTGTTGCTATCATTTAATGCTTGCACTTTTACACTTCAATTTTACCACATGGTGAATATACAGGGAGGAAAAAGGCACCAAAACCTCCCTTCCAGGAAAAGTCAGTGGGAAATAAAGTCAAATACAAAATAAAAGTACTTATAAAAATCTGCAATGTCACCACTGGCCAGAGAGGAGGAAAATCTCAGGTTGAGCCTTTATGCAACATTCAGTTGTGTGCACAAAACAACAACTCTGCATTCTGGAAATCAGTTTACAAGTTTTAAGGATATTGCTGTGTTTAATATTAGAGCACAAAGTGAGTGCAAATCCAGAGTCACTTTGGGCTTTAAATCAGGAATTGGCAAACCCAACCTGCAATGTTTGATTTGTTATTGGGGTGTTCTAAAGAAAATATTCAATTATCACTTATTTTCTCCTCCCATTTTTGCATGTTTTTCTGCAGAATTTCCTACAAGAACAGCCCTCTCTTCATGCTGGCAGCAGAGATATTTTATAGTCCCATTTATAACCCCATGTAGAGCCTCAGCTGCAGTGTCCCATCAGGAGCACAGACCTCAACAATTGGGAATTTCTGGTTTATCTCAAAGGAGAAGAAAATCTCTCCCTCGTTTCCTCCCCATTCCCCTGGAAGTGACTCCCACATTGTTTCCACACAGGAGCAGGTGAAAAACCTGACAGAATTTCCTTCCTGGCAGCCTCATCTTGCCACAGAATAAAACTGAGCTCCAAAATACAAAATACACCAAATAAAACCAGTTAGAAAATAAACCAAATAAAATCCCTGCAGTTGTTTAGACCTAAGATGACAGAAGAATATTTTCATTAAGAAAATCAAATATATTCTAGTGAAATCACTCTAATTAGGACAAAATTGACTTAAAACAATTCTAATTTGTTTGTAAGATTCTGAAATCAATTAAAGTTGCCATGAATGCAGAATGAATTCTGCAATATTGATGTGCAAGGGGGCTGCTGGGGGTTACCTGGGCAGCTCCACTTTGCTTTTCCACCCTTTTTGGTGACTCTGCTTCTCACCCTGCCCATGCCAGAGGTGGCCACAGATCCCAAACATTCCCCCCTGCACTTCCAAGCCTGCCCAGGGCTCCCAGTGCTCTCATCATTCCTCAGAGGGAAGCACAAAAGGCTGAGGTGTCTGAGCCCTTCAGAGGAGTCACTGCAGAGCAGCACAAACACCCTGAGTTTGTCAGCCTGGCCAGAGCAGCGCTCCAAGGCTTTCAGTCACAGCTAAATTATTTTATTTGTTGTTCTTTACACATCTCCCAGCTCCTGCAAGGTGTGGAAGACAAAAAAGCAGCAGCAATATGCCAGATTTTCCCCCAAACTCTCTTTTTTTTTTTAAGTGACAAGATGCACTTTTTCCTGTTGCAGTTTCAGGCTGTGGCAGGCTCATTAAAAATGCAACATATTTGTGATTATTTTAAATAATAATTATTATTATAATGCAAAATAATTATCTGTTCCTGAAGTACTAAAAGCACAGAGAATTTTATTAAAAACATGCACTATGGAGTGTTGGAGTTAAGGATCCCAGAAGTGACAAACTCCTCCTGTTCTGTGCTGGCAACATCCCATTGGAACCAGAAGAATTCTGAAACCAAATTTATTTCAATTTGCAAGTTCAGGCTCAGAATTTGTAATTTTTCTCAAACTACTCAATTACTCTCACATTTTGTGTTTTCCCACAGGTTGTTTTTTTTTTGTGATTTTACTCACAGAAGTCAGCAGCAGTTTGATTTGAATATTTTCAGTTTGGCATCAGCAATATCAACTCAGCTTTTAAATTTTATCCTAAAAAGCACCAAAATCAGCAGAAAAACACTGCAAAATAGGGGGTGAAAGGGGGAAAAGGAAGCAAAAAAACCTGAAGCAGTCTTCTAAAAAGCAAATATTTTCCATTGAGTAATGGCAATTATGTGAGCAAGATAAAATCAAAGCTCTGAAGGTGTTGGTACTACATGTAGGACATGTTCTCCTACAACATTTTCTTTAGTACTGACAGCAAATGTTCTGTCACACACCCAAACCAGCCCTTGGTAATCCTTCATTAATATTTTTCTCCAAAATCCAGAGCACAAATGAAATATTTTAATTACACTCTATCTATGCAGTAAAAAAATCAGAGATTTATAACTTAATTTAAATGAGAAATACTTGGTTAAACTTAATTAAACTCTTAGTTTTGCTGCTAAAAAAAAAAAAGAGCAAAAGCCAAGTAAACCTGTTACTTATCCCTTCAATTTTAAATTATTTGGAAAACATTAGGGGGGAAAAATGCAATCCTTATGATAACAATCCACAGCCTTAGATGGTTTTATTTCCTTCTAACTAGAAATTTTAGGATTTGGGGGTTGAAGTTCTGCTGTCACTCTGTGGAAAATATTGCCACATTTCCCAAGTGGAAATACTGAATTTTGGACCGTCACACCAGTGGATTTCACTTTAAAAAGGCAAAGAGAAAGGCCCTGCCCTGTCAGAAAGGCTAAAAAAGGCAGAAAATCTTAGTGCAGCTTCTGAGACAAAGCCTGGTGTGATGAAATATGAAAATGATGGTGGGAAAGTTCTGGTTTATGGTTAATACTTGCTCTAGTTCCCTTTATTTCCCTTTGTAGGGTGGAAGGCCTGAAATTCCAGCTTTTAGGAAAATAGGGATGCTCCCCTCATTGAAACAATTCATGGAGAAGAAAACAAATCCCATTTGGGGAGAAAAAAAATAAAATAAATGAAGCTATCCATATTCTCTTCCAAATGTTCCCCTGCCCTGCTCCCAATGTTCTCTAACTGAGCTTTGGGGTGTCTGGCCCAGCATTCCCTCCCTGCTTCATCTTTCACTTTACATTTCTCCCTTCTGGAAATTTTGGCAAAAAGAGATTGCAGAACAACTGTATTTAAAAAAAAAAAAAAAGGATGTATTTACTCCAAGTTGTTTTCTTGGAGGTGCTTCTTGCTCTATCCTGAAGCAGAAAATACAGGAATAAAGTGTTGGAGGAAATAATTAATTGGCATGGAGACTTGCAAACAGAGATATCCTCTTTTTGTGGGTGTAGCTGTAAAAAAGGACTGCACAGAAAGCCTGGAGGAAGTGAAGCAAGCACAGCCACCCAGCTACAAGTTCTTTAAATATTTTGGTTTTTTAGAGGGGAACTGGAAGCTCCTTTGACAGAAGCAGGCCTAAAATAAACTCTATTAAACATTTCAGACCTTGGGAAGCTCCCACTGATCACTGATTTCTAGGCCAGAGCAGATTTGGGACTTATTAGTAATTACAGGTAATGGCAGAAATAGTTATTTAATGGAAATAATATTTAAATACTTGTAGCTTAATTTACATTTTAATTGTCTGGCATATTGCAAAATTGTCATTATTTAAAAACTAGGGGGAAAAAAAATGTTGTTCCCTTCAGCCTGACTTCAAAACAGCAAACAGATGCAAGCAAGCCTCAGAATCTGAAGGTCAAACATGAATATAAATGATATCATATTGACAAATTGTGATTAATTTTACAGTATGGGCTGTGAACTGTAATTGGTTATAAACGTTGGTTAAAACGATTTCTGGAGCTGGTAAACAAGTGTAAACAACAAACACAACTCAGGGGATTTTTGTTGCACTTATTTTATGCACAGTTCATTTTCCCACTCTCATTTCTCAGTAAAACCGTGGCTCTGTGAGGGCAGCAGGCAACAGTAGATGAAACAATTAAACAATTCAGATTTCAATTAGTACTGATGGAGTTCAGAGGTAGAGCCCCCCCAGCTGCTGAGTCTCTGCCACGCTGAAGCAGCACAATAATATTGGGGTTGAAGGTTTCTTTGACACTCCAATATTTACGTGCTGCTAGGGCGGAACGAGCACGAGTCCTGCAGGCAGAACACAAAATTCCCTCCTGGAAAAAGGGACAGAGGATCCCCCAGTGCTTCTGAGCCTTCAATTCCTACAGCAGCAGATAATGATTTGCACCCTGAGCAGAGCATGCAAACCATGATGTGCTGCTACAGCACTTCAAGGCCTCCAAGGCAACTTTTCCAACCTGCATTTTTTTGAGTTTGAACTGGAAATACAAATTTCAGATGGGTGTTACTCATACACCAACCTGTAAAATTAAGAACCTGTTATGATCCAGGTCAATCCCATGGCTTCGGAGGAGCATCCCAACATCTCTGAATGTCTTTTTCTTGCCATTGATGTAGTAGGTGGAGGAATTGTCTCTATAGGCAGTTCTAGAGACACAGAATTTGCTGTCAGGAATGACTTCGTAATCGTCTCCTTCCTGCTTTGAGGAAACACAAAGCCAGAGAAACAATTACTGTGGATGGGAATTTACCTCCTATTTCACAATTAGCCAGATAAGTTTCATCATGAGATGTTTTTATCATGGACTGAGTTGTAGAAGTGGGAGCTGTCTTAAAATTGCATCTCTCTCTCAAAAAAAGAGAAAAACAACATCAAAAAATCGTTTGAGAAGTGGACAAAAAAACCCCTGAATTGTCTTCCTCTGGTGCCTTTCCCCCCTCTGAGTGGCAGGAATTCCCTGTGCATGGCCCAGGCTGCAGGGGCTGTGCTGTCCCAGCCTGGAGTGCCTCTGGAAGCCCTGGGGACTGCAGAGCTCTCTGCACTCACAGCTCCTCCAGAGCTGCTCTCAGCTCCAGAGAAACTGCACAGGATAAAACAGCCAAACATTAAAGATGTGACAAATGTGACATCAGCAGCTTCAAAAGAGAGCTTCCATTTACCTCCAGAGCAGCAGCCAAAATAAAGCTGGTGCCAGGCTTCAAGAAGTTAAAACTCACCCAGATTAACCCCCAAGAGCTCTCAAACTGCTCTGTGGTTTTAAATCAAACTCAGCTTCTGGATGTTCACACAAAGTCAAAAAAAAAAAATTTAAAATTTAAATAGATGAATTTTTTAATCTGGTTATTAAAAGCACAAAAAGAAAAAAAATAAGTGTATTTTCAAACAGTTTCTAAAAAAGGCTGTAAATGCTGCCACTTTATTAACACCATTTTTGGAATTTCAATGTACACTTCCCCCTTTTTTGGTTGATCCTAAATTTAAAAGTTTGAATGTGTGCACAAAAAACAAATTTAAATTAAGAGAAATAAATTCTTTGTACCACAACTGCAATAAATCAACAAAAAAATGCTAAAGTTTTTATCAATACACAAAGCAGCAAGCAGAAGAAATGTTTTTTTAATTTGCCAACACTTTCTATTTCGTTCAAACAAAATATCAGCTTCAAAAAATTTTAGTGGTAAAATGTGGGGTCCAGAATTTTTGCTGAAATATCTGTTATAAAATTACAGGCATGTTTGCAGTACATAAAGTGTAAATAAGTTTCAGATTCATTATATATTTTTCTAAATTTAGATAACCTAAAATAATTTCTAATTGGTTTGAAAGGTTTTTCTTTAGAAAATAGATTTTATTATTTTCTTTAGAAAATAGATTTTAGTTCTTAATACATGTGTTTGTGTTATACATGTAAGAATATCTAATATGTCCAAATATAGACTTTTAATTTTCCATGAATTCTTTTAATTGCAGAAATAAATTTATTTACTTGAGATAAACAAGATTAGAAATTAAAACGAGTTCTTCTTAAAACTATGGTTAAAAATTTCTAAATTGTTTTCAAACAGAAATCTACCACATATTAGTCCTGCAGCAAATTAAAGAATCCTTACTAAGATTTTAAGAGCTGCACTACTCGACAGAGGATTTTTCAAGTTAATTAACACTGATGGTTTATATCCCAAAGGTAAACTAATCATGCAATGAAGTTTTCCCCAGCTCCAACGAAAATAAGCAAATATTAAAAGTTTTTCAGCTCCTTAAGGGAAAAAAGCTGGGATCATACATACCTTGTCAGTGATCTTTTGGAAGTGAACTTCCACAGAGCAGCTCGGGATGTCCTTGTGCTCATCAGAATTATGGATCAGCACCGAGAGCTTTTTGGATCGGATTTTTTGGGCTCGATAGCCAAACACAAAAAGCAGGGAATCGATGATATTGGATTTGCCACTGCCATTTGGCCCGATAATACATGAAAAACGCTGCACAGAGATGGGGAAAAAAGTGATCTTCAAAGGGAAAGAAATCCTGCCCAGCGTCCATCACCCATTTCAAGCACAATTATTCCTCGTGCGTGCAAGTGTCTGAGAGCTGAGCTTTTGCTGCCAAGGTAAAAGTGAATAAAAGCCCCAGAGCTCAGCTCAGCTTTCCCAGCTGCACTGGTTAACCCAAAGCCCTGCACTTCGCAGCCTTCACAAGCAGAGTTTCATGCTCAGCCACGTAAGTCTCTTGTGGGCACAAAAAAATATTCTCTTTCTTCAAACACGGCCCTAAAAGTTCTCCAGCAAACGAAATCAAGAGAAAAGAGAGCTTTTCTAAACTGTGCTGACAAATTAAAATTGCACAGCATTGGAAAGTTGCACTTAACTGTTTTCTCTGCTTAATTTAGAATATTACTATCAAAATATTTCTAAACCTTAAATATTTTTTCAGTTATTTTGAGGTCAGCTTAGATGAAGAAAATGCAGGAAGGAATAATACCACCCAGTGAAGTCTTACCTTCAGTTCAAAACTACTTAAAGGAAAAAGAAAGATACCTTGTGAAAAGGTCCCAGAGTTTGCTCCCCTGCATAGGATTTGAAGTTCTGGTTTACAATGTGAGTGATCATGAGGCGAGGAGCACCAGGTTCACTGGTCATTGCTGGAGGTGGGGGAGGAGGGATGCTACCCAAAATCTCTTCTAAACTTCGATTATCCACCACCTCATCTGAGGCTGCTAAAACCCATCCAAACAAACAGAAAGATAAAAAAAACAAAAAAACCAACAAAAAAAAAATTGTAAGCTCTCAGTGATTTGACACCTTTTAAAATGTTGAACAGAAAAAGCAAACATCATTTCTGTCTGAACCAAACTACATTTTGGCCTGTAGTTATTAATATGAGCTGAGTGGAATTAAAATTCTTCTTTCCACAAACAAAATGTTTTTTAAGAGCTACTTAAGATGTCCCATCGCTGGGTTTGTTCTTTCATTATGTAATTCTTATTCCAACACACTTTAACAGGCCCCCTGCAATTCCAACAGCTCCAACCATCACAATAAATCTGCAAATCTGAAGCAGGCAAAGCCTTTCTAATGAATAAGTGCAAAGCCACATTTCAGAGTCACTGTGCAAGATTTGGGGATCTCTCACGAGGCTCTGAAAGCTGCAATGACAGCACGGCTGCTCTGCAAAGACAGGAAGTTTGTTACGAAAACAAACTGGCCCCCTGGATATCAGCAGAGCAGCTTTTCCCCAGGCACCAGCAACTCCTCCTTCCAACAAGCAGCAGTTTTTGCCACCAATTTCAATGTATTTGTCAAATACCTGCCTTTAACAACTGCACATCTGGCTCCCTAAAACGTTACACAGCTGCTGGTTTTGCAGATTTTTTCTGCGAAAGCTCAACTCAAGGAACTCAAGAAAATACACTGCTTCATGAAAAAGAAAGTCAAATCATTTTAAGAGTTAAGTAAATAAACTTGACATTTATTCCATTCCAAGAAATCCCATACCATTGGCTGCCTATAAATTTGAAAAATCCTGCTGTTGTACCACAACCTTAAGTACAATGTTCCAGATCAGAGCTCCGAAATAGGCTTTATTGGGAGAAAGTCTACAAATTGCTTTTGCACTTGTACTGGGCCAAACCCTTTAACTCTTTGCAAGCTCTTTTGACCATTTTAAAAACAGTTTTAAATTGCCAGGGGTTTCAGCGTTGCTTTGTAGAAGGGAAAAGAGCAAATCCCTTCTGGAAGGGTTGGGAAATTCAAGTTGCTGCTGAGGGGGCTCAATGAGCACCACGACAGCCAGCCCAGACCTACCTTGGGGAGGTTCTTTGTCAGGCTCCCTGGTGCCCTCGTTTTCCACTTCCATGTCCATGGAGGACTCCTCCAAGGGCTCCCTGCCCTTCCCACGGGCTGCAGTGGAGGTTTTGGTGCTCTTGCCTGGCACGGTCCCTGTTGGCTGCTCCCCTTCCATTCCAAGCAATCAAACAACTGAAGGGCTCTATCTCCTTTGCTAACACAAACAAGAGAACCCCGTGATCTCAGCACCGAGCTACAGCCCAGGAATTCACCTACACCTCTGCCCAGATGCTTGACTCATTTAGAAACTTAAGACTGGAGGCATTTAGAAGACAAAAACCCAAATTTGAAACAAAATATCGAGGTTAGCTTCATAAAGATATATTTTAAGATACATCACCCCCAAAACGAGGGGCTGAGCCTCATCTGTTTTAACAGCATGGATCTACCTGCTGCCAGCTCGTGGGGACATGTTAGGGCAGTGACTTGGCTCCCTGAAAGCCACCCTGGTGCTGGGGGCAAAAGAGTTAAAGACACATTGAAAAACAAGCCCAGGAGCCACATGTCTATACTCTTCTGGAAGAACTCGTTATATTTCAGACCTGACACTCGTTTTACTTTCAATAATCCGTGCTAAATATCTGTATGGCTATAGAGAGATTGATAAACAGATAGAGAAACAAAAGCCCTGCGTGATTATAGCAAAGATTTGACTCTTAAATCATTGAAATCGACACCCTCTGCTCACAAAACACAACACAACCCCTCCTGCCAGCATTCAGCATTTCAGAGAGAAAGCAAAAACGAAATACCTTCATCTAGCCGGGATGTTAAAGTGATCTGAGCAATGACGAGCATTACAAAAGCCATCAGCTGGCACTCGAGCACAGCTCCCCAAACGGGTGAAGAGAAAGCACCCGATGAGAAGAAAAGGAGCGAAACTCTCCCCAAAGAGTTGAAATCGCAGCAAGTGGCGAAGTGAGTTCGCAGAAAAACAGACATGAGAAAGTTTACTTCTCACAAGATAAAAAACTGACGTGGTTAGAAAGTCATCTTACAATTGGTGCCAATCATTTGACGTTTTCAGACCTACCCCCAGCCCACACTCTCATGAGAGTCCTTCATTTGGGACAATGGGGGAGGGGGGAAATGAGAGACAGAACTCATTTTCAGGCAATTTCAGTCTATGCCCCCGTTCAGAACTGTTCCGCAATGGCTGTCGCGGACAATTACAGCCTCTCAAAGCACATTTATTTATTTTTTTTTCCCCGAACCGCTCCACTCCAACAGAATTGTGCAATATGGACCTATTTACCTTCCCAGCCCTTCCCCCCCTCCCCCGGACACTTCACCAGAATGAACAAGTCGAACTACCTGACCTCAGCTTTTAAATCGCGATAAATCAGCTGCCACATAGTCTCTAACAAATTTAACAAATTCGTGCCCAGCCCCTCCCCCGAGCCAGCTCGAAGGTGTTCGGTAAAAGCATCTCCCCTCCTGCCAAGCGCCGTTTTCCTCACGGGGACGGCGAAAAAAGAGCCGGAGACGGACAGAAAAGCTTCCTTATTAACAGCCGATTAAATCTGATAGAGACAAGCCCTGTCAGTGACAAGTCTGGAGCTTTTTTAAAGCCTGAGGAGCCAGACTGCACCCTTGTCACGCTCTTTCCAAGTCACAGAACCCCAGAATACTCTGAGTTGCACAGGACCCACGGGGATCATCGAGTCCAGCTCTTTCAAGAGAATGACCAATCCTTAAGAGCTTTCTTGAGATTTTTCTCTCACCCGTCAAGCATCAAAGCAGCAGGCAGAGCCGGGGCTAGAAGGGTCCCTGCTCTAAGCAGATTAAAGTCGGGTCTCTCCGCTATCCAAACGCGTCCCTGAACTTCCCCGTCCTCCGCGGCCCGCGGGGCTCCCTCAGGGCACGGCGGGGGCCCTTGGGCTGCACAGCCCCTCGGGGAGCCGCTCCTCAGAGCCCCGACAGCAGCCGGGACGGAGCCGTCGGGCCCAGAGCCCTCAGGGGGACCTTCAGCGGGGCAGCCCGGCCCGGGGAGAGGCGCTACCGCCGCTTCTGCTCCCTCCGCGTCGGGGGAAGTGGGGAAATGCGGCGCGGGGCAGAACCCGCCGATCCCCCAGCACCTCCTGCCATCCCCTCAGCACCCCCCGCCTTCCCCCTCAGCGCCTCCTGTCTCTCCTCTCAGCACCCCCAGCCTTTCCCCTCAGCATCTTCCCTTCAACACTACTTGTCTCCCCCTTAGCACCTTCCCCTCAAAAGTCCTAATCTCCACCTCAGCATCCCTTGCATCCCCTCAACTCTCCCAGCATCTCTTTTTTTCGCCATCAGCACCGTCCCCGTAGCACCCCCAGCCCGGGGCAGCCCCCTGAGGGCACCTCCTCCGCCGCGAAGCCCCCCCACCCCACCGTCCTGAGGCGAACCGCCATCGCTTCCTCCCGCCGAGCTCGTACCTGCTCGTCCCGGCGGCTCCGTGCCCCGGCGAGGCGGCGGCAGGGCGGGCGGCTCTGGCCGCTGTAGAAGCTCGGCCGCTTCCACACTCGAAAATGGCGCCGAAACG
Source organism: Fringilla coelebs (assembly GCF_963513975.1). Taxonomy (NCBI): domain Eukaryota; kingdom Metazoa; phylum Chordata; class Aves; order Passeriformes; family Fringillidae; genus Fringilla; species Fringilla coelebs. Next base: position 23,930,006 of record NC_140036.1, read on the forward strand.
GCGAACTCGAACCGAAATTCGTTAGAAAAGCGCGGGGCAGGCTGGGACGGGAGGGGCCGGGCCCGCGGGTTTGAACGGCACCGCCGCCCCCGCCCGCCATCTTGTGTTTGTTACAGCAGGGAGGGAAAAGCGCCCCGAAATCCACCGGGAGCGGCTTTTTCTGGGCAGAGACGGAGGGGTGGGAGACATTAGGGGGTCAGGGCGGCGCGGTTACAGAGCCTCGCGGCTGCCGCCGGAGAAAAGGGTTAATTTTAATTTTAGAAGTAGGTCAGTGGGCGGCGCTTGGTTGCTGGGCGACGCGCGCTGGTTTAAAATTATTTTAAAAATATAAAAAAAAAAATACAAGTGAAAAAAAAATAAAATGGTGAGAGCGCGGCGATTTTGAAGCGGGTTTAATTAATTAACGGGCGGCGCCGTGGCACCTTGGGGGGGCCGGGGGGGAGCCGTGAGGTGGCGGAGGAGGAGGATGAAGAGGATGCGGTCTCGCGAGAAGTCGCCATAGCGACGGCGGCGCTTGGCGGCGGGGGGAGCGGGAGCCGCCGCTCCTGAGGCGACGGGAGCGGGACGGGGAGGCGGGATCATCCCGGGATCGGCCGGGCGCAGCAGGCGGGATCATCCCGGGATCGGCCGGGAGCGGGATCGCCCCGCGTTCCCCTAGGAGCGGGCTCCGGGCACCGCTCTGCGCGCAGCCTCCCGCTGCCCGCGCAGGTAAAGGCGCGCTGGGGAGGCGGCGGCCGCGGCCCCCTCCCCTCGGCTGAGTCACCGCCGCGGTGGGCGAGAGGGTCGGGAGCCGTGACCCCCGGCTGGGCGTGGGACGGGCGGATGGAGGGGAGGGAGAGCTCCGGGGGACAGCTGAGGGCAGGGCGGAGGAGCCCCGACCCTCAGGAGGGGTTGCATAATTGCTTCTTGGAAAGCTGGAAGCGGAGGGAACAGCGGGTGTTGGCGCGGGCGGTGGCGGCCGCGGCTGCCCCGAGGGTTTGGTGTCTCCTTCTCCATGCCCCGCATTCCGCCGGCTGCTTTTCCTTCTCGGCATTCCCCCCATCCTGCTGTAGCACTCCTTCCCTTTCCTGCTCCATGCCCCCATCCCTTCCCGTTGACTTCCCTATCCCGCCCGCTAGTTTTCCTTCCCTCTGGCATTCCCTCCCTCCGCTCCCCCATCCCGCCTCTGGCATTCTCTGCTCCCCCATCCCGCTCTCCTCCGCCGTTCCTGAACCTCATCTCCGGGCCAGCAGCTCCGGATGGGAAAGGGAGGAGGCGTCAGGCACTTTGGCTTCTCCGAGTCCCCAAAATTCCTGCTCATAATTCCTGCTCATAATTCCTGGTTATTGCCACATCTCTCCTAAAAGTCCAGCGGAGCCCTGCTGGATTCTTTGGGAAGCAGGCAACACGTGGGCCGGCAGTGATGGATGTACCTATGGATGAACCTGTGGATGTCTCAGGGTGGGCGTTCAGCCTTTCAGCGGCACATACAGAGCGATTAAAATGCTTTAAAAATATAATAAAGTTCTGGGCTTGGAAAGGAAAATAGCACGTTTTCCCTTCCTGGCTCTGTGTCAGCACAAGGGATCTCCAGTGCTCCAACCTCTGTTTCAGGCTTGATCTTAAATGTCTTTTCCAACCTTAAGAATTCACTGTTCACAGCATCATTTTTTCTTCAAGTTGTCCATAGTCAGTTGGATAATGTGGAAACAGAATTCTCTCTAAACTCAGGTATTTCTTGGTGCTTGTTTTTCCCCAGTAGTGATGTAATATTACTTCACAACTTTTAATTTTAGTGTTAGTGTTTTCCTCTTTAATTTTGGCTGCTTGTGTATGCATATATATTATGTTAATTATCCATACTTATATATGTATTTGTTTTCTTTTATTGCAGTTATTACACATGGTTTTAATGCTCCATCAGAACAACTGAGATGAGACTGAAGACTTCCCTTTTAAAGGAGCCAAAACATATCCTTTGTCACAGAAAAAACATGGAACATTGAGTTCATTCTGAATAGACTCTTCCAGAAAATATTTTTTTGTTCTTGAAGTTTCAGTAAAGTACTAGTAAATTGTAGATGGCTTTTTTCCCTGTTTTTCCTTTGTTCCCCTTGTCATTGAGTGCAGCCTTTAAGGACAATGTTTTAAGAGATATTGAACACTTACCAATGATGTGGTGTGAATAAACCAACGCTGTTGAATGATAGTTGGATGTTTTGCACTTGTATTTTGCACTAAGACCCTTCACTAACCCAACATTTTAGCCATGTTTCCATACCTTTACGTAATGATAAGAATTTTATGCAATATTTTCATTTTATGAAATGAAAATTTACTTCAGTGGACTGAATTTCTACCGGCTCTTCTTGGCACATAAGAGCAAAAAAATGAAGATTTTTTTTTTTTTAGTATTCAACATTCCACGCAATCTTATCAGAATCATCTTCTTGTATTGTCCCTTATATTCTGAAGAGTTGAGATGGGATATTTGATTATTTTTAATAGCTAAACTTTTCAGATTCCTTAACTGAAGGCCACATAAGGACTTGGTGAGCTGTGTGGGCTGGACAACAGCTGATGAGCTGTTCTCCTGCAGCGATGACCACCAGATCATGAAGTGGAACCCAGTGACCAGCGAGACCACGCGGGTGCTGAAGCTGCCAGATGATGTTTATCCCTTAGATCTGCACTGGTTTCCCAGAGCCATCGGTGGCAAGAAGCAATCCCAGGCTGAGAGCTTTGTTCTGACGAGCTCTGATGGTAAGGCAACTTAAAATAGTTATAATAATAAAATTAAAAAATAATAAATTTTAAATAGATTGTAAAAATATTTAAAATATTTATTGTTTCACACCCTTGAGTGCTCGTGTCAGTCAAATACAAGGCATTATTTGAAGAGCAAGAAGCTTTGAGGATTGCTTGGGCTTTTTTTCCCTTCTCCCCAAAAAGATTTTGCCCCTCCAGTTTTCTTCCTGCATGAGTTTTCCTGCACCAGCTTACTCCTGCAATTTTCCTGCACCAGCCAACTCCTCTCTGTGATAAAGATTGCTGCAAACTTGCTGAATGCAATGGAAAAGCAGCATAATGTCTTTACAGGGTTGCATTAATTCCTAGTTGAACTGCAGATGTTTGAAATCAGAGCAAATGTAAATTTAGTCCCCTTGGGTTTTCTTCTGAAATTTGTCTCTTGGGGGATAATGTTCTTTTATTTTCTACTGACATTGGTCTTGATGCTATTTTTTAACAAAAATGAAGAATATTTTTGGCTTTAACCTTCAAATTAAGGACAAATCAGAAGTGTTTTGACCTTTTTGGGTTTTTTTTATTTTTTTATTGACAATTTTGTATTAGGTCAGCATTTAAGAGTCCGTGGAAGTTAATGAACAAAACATGCATGTTTTATATTCTGTGTTTGGATAGGCTGGGAGTCTCCCACTGGAAATTCCTTCAAAACTGGGGAGTCATTTTCAGGTTGAGGACAGTTCTGGCTTCAGTACTTAATAAAAATAAAGGACCAGAGATTAAGCTGAATCCCTTCTACCTACACCAGGCATTTGCCTAAAATTTTCTGGTTTTTTGTGCAGTAAGTTGTAATTTAAAAGTCTCTGTTGCCTCAGTGGGACAGAAATCCATGGAAATGGAGAAAGCTCCCCATGGGAATGCCATGGAAAAAGTATTTGACTGGCAGCAATTGTGAATTCCCCTGTTGGAAAAGCCAAGAAGTTGCAGAAGTAAAGCTGCTGTCCCTGAAAACTCGATCTCCCCTGTTCTGCAGAGGGATTAGGATGCAGTTTTAAGTGATGATCACATTTTTTCCAGAGGAATTCTGGAAAGTTGATCCTGCTTTTACATGTAAGCTTGTTCTTCCCCGCTCAGCTACAATTTCCTCTGTTTCCCTCTTTGGAAGGGGCCTTGTGAGAGAAGAAGGAGCTTGTGGAGTGGGAGAGGATGCAAAAGACTGGGAAAATAGTGGGATTTTCCCTGGATAACAGGATTTTATCTGATACTTTGACATTGCCCATTTTCCTGATATTTTGACTTCACCAAATTCCTTCAGTTCCTTCCTAGGTGCTTGTGCTTCCACTGGAATTTCATTTGTCTCTTATGGGCTGAGGAATTGCTCACAGAAATATTCAGGGGTTCTGCTTAGATCCCTGGGAGCTGTTTCAATATATAAAATCCCATGGAATTCTGTATATCCTGAAAAAAGTGATGGCACTGAAGAGCTCAGCCCCTTCGTGCTGGGTCCTGGAGGTGATGGCATGGGAATATTCCTGCTCCTGGGAGATTGGGTTTAAGGATTCTCCAGTGAAAAAGGTCTTGGATACAGGTGGAACAAAAACACTGCATGGGAAAAGGCGCAGAAAATAAAATACATATATTTCAGAAAATAAAGTTGTTTTGAATGTAAAAGCAGAAAAGGCCATTTTGGCAATTGACTTGAAGAAATTAACATTGAATTCCTCTAAATGCAGCTTTTGCTTACACATGAAAATCTCAGACTTGAGAGATGTTCTATACAATAAGTGATACATCCATGAGATAAAGTCTATTTTATAGTTACAAAAGAATGGAAAGCACTAAATGAACACCATGGAGGTGTTGGAAGGGGCTTGGAGCAGCCTGGTTTGTGAAAGTTGTCCCTCCCCATTGGGATTTAAGGTCCCTCCCAGCCCAAACCAGTCTGGGATTCCATAGAATTTGAGAAGATCAGTTCAAATAAACTGATTTATGCAAACCATAGTTTTTTATCAGTGTTAGAAGTCTTTTCCTTGAAAATCTTGCACTGGCAGAGATTTGGCTGGATGATTGTGCCAAAAGTTCTGGTCACTCAGGAACTTCCTTGCAGTGGTTCAGTCTGGCAGCTTAGATCAAATAATACTAAAAATAATTTGATTTTAAAGTACTTAATTTCAATTACTGGGCTGCTTATTTTTCCAAGCTCTCCATTGTCTGCTCTTTGCTCCAGTTTAAATTTGATCTTCCTGGATTTAAGTAGCATCCCTTATTTGGGAAGAAAAACTTCCTGATCCTTCTGTTGAAGTCATTACAAACTTTGGGGTTGGCTGCTGTGGAATTCCATCCCAGCTCCAGCATGGGAGCAGGAATAGCTCTGATTTGGGCTGTGAAAAACTGGATGTTCTCTTTGTATTGTTGCTTTCTTGGTTTGTCTGTGTGTTTTCCACAGAAGGTACCAGCACTGCTGTAATAATATTTAATGTAATTTAATAATAATTTACTGTATAATTAGTTATTTATAATTCTGTAAATTATATACACTGTATCCTTTTTTTTTTTTTTTTTTTTTAAGGGAAATTCCACTTGATTTCCAAGCTAGGAAGAGTGGAGAAAAGTGTAGAAGCACATTTTGGAGCTGTCCTTGCAGGAAGGTGGAATTATGAGGGAACAGCCCTGGTTACAGGTGAGCATTCCTAAATTAATGAAGTGCTTTGAAAACTTAAATAATAATCTGCTTTTTTTTTTTTGGTCTTATTTATCACAGAGGTTGTTTTCACCTTGTTTACTAGGAGTTTATTTTGCAGTATTTAATTAATGTATTTTAGCTTAGTGTTGTCCATTTTAATTAATAGATGTAGTAAAAATATTTCTCTTTTTTCACTTAGGTCATCCAATCCAATTGAAAGTAAATGTTTTAATATCTGAGTGCTTAGATGGTTTTGTGGCTGTTCTGAACTTCAGAAAGGAGAATATTTGATTTCTTTCTTTTCTGTCTGTTGCAAGAAAAAGTTGTTAAGTTGGTACATTTATATCCCTGCACATTTGGGGTTTTTTAGCCAAAAAGGCTCGTTATCTTGAATATTCCTGTGCTTTATTCCTTAATTATCAGTAATTATCACCTACAGCCTGCTTATGTTAATGCTGGGGGAGTGAGCCACCATTTCTTCATTTCTACACCAGTTTTTGTCCATGAGTTGCTTTTGGTGGTTTTTGTCCCAGATTCTCTCTGGGTTTTAGGGGAGCTGCTGCAATGGCCTGTGCTGGGCTCCTCGCTGGGGTTTCTGGTGCTGTCAGCCTCCTGCTGATGGAGCACAGCTGATTCCTCTGGACAAGGTCCAGCTCAGGCCACAAGAACTGAAGATAATTTTGGATCTGCTCATTTCCAGACTCTGAAATGCAGCTTCAAGGAACTCTGTCTGGCCTGTTCCTCTGAAATCCCAGAGGGATGGAAATATTGTTCTTTTTAAAGACAGCTTTGCCTCAGGAACTTCTCCAAAGACAAAGTCAAAATTGTCTTTTGAATCCCTTTTTTTTTTTTTTATGAAACTGCATGACACTGACACTTTTTGGGGAGTGTGGGAATTCATCACCACTTCCAGTTTATTCTGAGGAGATCAACTCCTCTTATACCACAGCTGTACTTGGAGAAAGACTAAATAAATCATTGCTACTGCACCACTTCAAATATTTTTATGGTTATATTTCAACAGCATCAAATGGGCACAAATAAGATTTTTAATTTTGAGTGGATTTTTTAAACATTTTTAAAACATTTAAAACAACATTGGCCAGATGTAAAAACCTGGAATGTGGTAAATAAATTATATTTGAATGGAAGAATCCATTAATTTCTTTTTCCTCATTAATTGCATCTGGGAGGCCTAAACCGAAGGAGCAGAGCATTTTAAAAATGACACCACACCAGGAATTGTGTGCTGTTAAAACAGCCCTAACTGTGCTGTGTGGTGTTTAGCAATGAGTTCTTCAATAAATAAACTGAGTTAGTTGGTAACACGCAGTTATGGTAGAAAATTGAAGCCATCCAGACAGAGTTATCTTCACTTCCCCCATTTATCAGCTGTGAAATCTCCAGTTGAGTCCATCAAATGTGCTCCTGCTCCCCTGGGCCTTCTCAGACTCCTCTAAGCAGCTTCTGAGCCATTGAAGGAATCAAAAATGCAGAATTTGGGATGCTTAAATAATGATGGATTTTCCCTTGCTAGGACCAGCTTCAGAAAAGAGTTCAGGGATTTTCAGGAAAGGAGGATTTCTTGATAATAACAAAAGAACCATCTTAAATATTTTTCCTTCCCACACTTCCTATTGCATGTTTGGAAGACTAAACAAAAAGAATTCACCTGACAGAAAAGCTGGGTTTATTTTAACTCCAGTGTTTCCTGAGCATGTGCAAATACATTTGTTAGGCTGAATAGTGCATGGCATTTGCTGATTTCTGTGCTCATTTGCAGTTGGGGAAGATGGCCAAGTGAAAATCTGGTCTAAAACTGGAATGCTGAGATCCACCTTGGCTCAGCAAGGTGAGTTCTTTGCTCAAAGCTCCATCAGAACTTGTTCATTTGAGTTATTCTGTATTTAAATAACAGCCCCTAAATATGGCAGTGATGGTTTGTTAATTAAATGTAAATCAGAGTTACGTTTTAATGAGATTTTTAAACGGTATTTTATTTTTCAAATTCAAAGTGCTGCAATATTTTCAGGCAGCAGTCTCATCCCACGCTGAGGATTTGGTGCCATTTCAGTGAAGATTCTCAGCTAAATTTTGTTTTTCAGACTTCATAGATGGAGCCCGTGTGACCTTGTGACATTTTTGAAAAAACCACATGCACCTGGGCTTGGGTTAAATGTCAGGCCCTTATCTCTGTCTGAAACAACTGATCTGAATGCTTTCAACCTGGGGAAGGCATTCTAACCACAGCACTGAATAGAAAATGCATTTCAGTTCTTCTAAGAAGTTCACATGCTCATGCAATGTTTGTCAGGTGAAAAGATAAACCAACTGAACTAGAATAAAAAAAAATATACCCAAACTGATGCACATATTCTTTAACATTTCTCAGTTTATGTTGTCAAGTTTCTTATGCATCATTTTGCTTATTTGAGGTTTGAAAAAGCATATCAAGTAAATTCCATGCTGTAGTTTCAAACATGAATTTTCATTGGTTTCTGGAAGTTTTGGGTGCAGTACAAAAGCACACTTGAGTCCCCATGGAGTAACTGTAACTGTCACCTTGTGTTTGTGTTTTCAACTTAAAATCCTGTGAGGCCCTGAACTCCTTTGAATTCAGAGTCAGAACCCCACAGTGCCAGGGGTAAGCATGGCCATACCTGGGCTCAGGGCAGGGTTCTGCAGCAATGGTGCATCATGTTCAACCAATTTTTCCCTTCCTTTATTATAATGAGAATTGAAAATATCCCCACTGCCAACATTCCTTTGCCTCATTCCACTCTTTGTGTTAGAAATAAATTTTCAGGCTGTGTTTTGGGGTGTTTTGGATGATCCACGTGCCTGTTGTGTCTTTGCCTTTATTCCTCCTTAGATTCCCTTAAAATTCTTCCTTTTGTTCCTCCTTCTGCTTACACTGAAATGTTGTATTTGGCCTTCCACTGATCCACTTTGATGAGGAAACCTTTTTTCTGTGGATTTCTTAGATGATGTGTTGGGAACCCACAGGATTATCATGGAACCCTGGAATGGTTTGGGTTGGAAGGACCTTTAAGCCCATCCCTCCGTGGCAGGGACACCTCCCTCTGTCCCAAGCCTGTCTTGGACATTTCCAGGGATCCTGGGGCAGCCACAGCTGCTCTGGGAATTCCATCCCAGCCCTCCCAGGGAGGAATTCATTCCTGATACCTATATTCTTTTGGAAACACCTTCCCAAGATCTAAAATTATTTAAATTAATGTTTCTTCTCCTGTGACAATCCAAAATTCCTCAAAACTCTTGCAATTACCAAGTGTGTTGTGGGATAAGCCAGCCCTTCCTTCCTTAAATCCCAATTTTCTGCCTTTTTGCCTCCTTTTCTGCCAGAATATTCCTGTTTCTCCCTGCAGTGGGGCTGTTCCTCTGGGTTTCCAGGGTGTTGGCAGCATTTTCCCAAGGCAGTCCTTGTTAAGTGCAGGAGGAAATGAGTTAACTCAGCTCCTGCTGTTAAGCCCTGGAAATTGTGGTTAAGTCCTCAGCCATCATAAAAAAGGCAAACATTTGGTTTAAATAGAAAACTCTTCTGATTGTTAGATCAGCATTAGGAAAGGACAAAAAAAAAAGAGTTTATTTAGACTTTCTGCTCCAGCTGGGGACAGAATTTATGGCATTTTCACCAGGAATTGCCAGGAGGAAAACAGCCAGAGCCACATTTATTTAATATATGTTGTGTTTCTGGGACTTGTCTGCTCTGATGGTTGACAAGTTAAAAAAGTCTGCCATAATTCTGAATTTTTACAGAATAAAATTCCCTGAAAGAAAATCTCTGAAATACAGAAAAATCTTCAGAAGCAACGACACCAGGTCTCAGTTTGGAGGGTGAATATTTGGGAGCTAAATTGGAGTTTAGCCATAATAAATCAGCTTTTTGCACAGGGAGAAGTGGGGAGATACTGGATGATTTTAGAGCAGCTCAAGCACTTAATTATCTAAATCTCATCAAAATATTCCCATACAAAAATATTCCTGAGTAATTTTTGGAGGTAGAATTTAATATGCCAAAATTGTCACTGAGAATTTTACCCTGAATGAGCATTTTTAAAGCTTTTGGGGTTTTTTATTACCATAAAGTTTCATTAAAAATGGTTTATTTGAACAATTTTAAATCAGTTGCTGAGTTTAATAGTTGGAAAAGCTTTTTACTTAACTTTCTTCGTTTTATTTCAAGGAATCAAGTAGCAAAATCCTTTGATTTTTCTTCAGAGGAGACAAATCTTGTCAAATAATATGGAAAATATTTGCATGGTTGGCAAGTCTGACTTTTTTAAATTCTTTTTTTTTCCTTGGATGTTTTTCCATGGAATTTTTGCTTTATTCTGTTTTCAAAAAATCTAATTTGAAAACTGGAACATGATTTTAAAAGGGAACAGTCAGCTTTATTCCAGATACAAAATTCTGAGAGTTTCAGTCTAAGAAAGTTTCAGTTAATTGGGAAAAATCTGTCCAGCCTGTGGCCAGTTGGATTTATTGTCATTTATTTTGGAAGTCACTTGTGAATGGGATGTTTGTGCAGCAAAACAAAAATCTGTGTTAATTATGGCACCCAAAAATCTAAAAAAGAATAATTTAGGTGCAACACAAAACTTTTTCCACTCATTTTTGTGTCCAGCCTCATCATTTGGGGTGAAAAGATTGATTTTCTGATGTCTCTTGGTGAGTGTTGTTTTGATTTTCTGTCTTCTGGATTGACAGTTGGGACTCAATTGTATCAGTGGATAAAATCTGTATTTATCTGAATATAAATAGAAACTGCAGTTATTTCCTGGTGGTTTTCTGCACTTAAAACTTTTCACTTGTAAAAGTTTTAGAAATTGATAATGTGGTAAATGGCAGTAGATAAAGAGGCTTGAGAAAACTGTGAGGTACATTTATATGATACAGTATTATCTACATAGGTATTTATGTAATAGAAATCTATTTTATACCATAATTATATATTGTATTTTATGTACTTAAATATATATATTTATCTATTATATAGACTTAGATATTTTATTATGCTCTATTGTATCTTACCATCAATATTTATTATTTCTATTTCTATTTTTTTAATATTTATATTTATATTAAAAATAGAGTATTTTTTCCATGCCCACAGGATCTCCAGTGTACTCAGTGTCCTGGGCCCCTGACTCTGACAAAGTTCTCTACACCTCAGGGCAGCAGCTGATTATTAAACCCCTCCAGCCAAATGCTAAAGTGCTGCAGGTACCATTAATAATCTGATTAATTAATAAGATTTATTTACAGAAATAAAGACACAGAAGCCTTTCCCTTTTCTCTTGTTAGGGTGAAGTTGTTGAATTTTAATTTTTTGCTTTAAAAATGTTAATGGATTTTTAGATTAAGGATTTTAATGCAGATTTTTGTGCTTTGATTCTGCCTCGTTCAGGCTTTATTTAATTTATTTCTTTGCTGAATCATAAAATCCTTAATGTTGGAACAAACCTCCAAGATTATCAAGTCCAACAAGTGATGAATATTGAAAATAGGAGTTGTTACAGTTGTGGAATTGATTTTTTCCCTTTCAGTGGAAAGCCCACGATGGCCTGATTTTAAAGACTGACTGGAATTCAGTGAATGATCTGATCCTCTCTGCAGGGGAGGATTGCAGATACAAGGTGAGCTCTGCTTCCATTTCAAAACTTCTTAGATATCCTGACATTTTTGAATTTGACCCTGGAAGCCCAAAATGAAATGAGAAATCTTTCACTTTTCAAGAAGAAATTGTATTATTTATAAATACACCTCACTCTGTGTAGTAGGATAAAATTAAAAATCTTATTTAAATACTGCAGGATGAATATTGGTAAAATGGGAGTGAAACAAAAAGAAGAATATGTACAAATATAGAAGGGATTATTTGAATTAATAGAAGCTGAGATATCAAAGTAGAGGAGATAAAACTGCTGTTTTCTACTACAGGGGCATTAGTGAGTCCCTCAGTAAATTTTAATATATTAATAAATATTTGGATGCAGGAAATATAATCATATAATCTGCAGCCAAAATACAAAACACCTTTTGGGTATCTTCCCTTAAATAAAAACTGATTTTTAAATGTATCATGTGTTGGTTCTGTCATTTAATTGTGTAACAGCTGTGATAGAAAATATGCAATTAAGAAATTTTAAAAATCCAATAAATTATTACATTGTTTTGTAGATTGATTTCCATTTAAAAAAATCTTTTTTTGGATATTTGCAGAGGGTTCTTTTATAGACTTGGGGCAATTTACAGGAACCAAAACTCAGGGGTGCAAAATATTTTATCCAGAATATTTTATCCATAATTTTTTGACTTTTACCATGGCAAAAAGCAAGTCTGTTGCATTAAATAAACCAATACTAATTAAATAATTATATATACATGTGTGTGTATACACATACATTTCTATATTTATTTATATTTCTATAGATATATTTTTATATATAGTTACACTTAATTAACTTGGGCAATTATTTCTAAAATTTCTATGTCATGGGGGAAAATTATAGTTCTGTAATAGTAAAAATATAACAAGTGTATTTATAAAATATAATGAGGTATTATATAGGTGATTGTTCCAGCTACACTTCATCATGAAGGAAAATGAGAGTTCTGAAATGATAATATTATTAATATATATAATATCAATATATCTATCACAGGTGATTTTTAAAGTTACACTGGAAGCATGAGGGGAAATTACACTTCTGCAGTAAGAAAAATACAAAAAAAAATAAACAAACCTAAACTGAACCATAATATAAGTGATTTTTCAAATTACACTAAAACATGAGGGAAAATGATACTTTGGAATAGGAAAAATACAAAATATAGATATATATATATAAAACAAAAGTGAGGTGTATATTAAAATATGTATATATTATTTTTTATTTTTATATCTATATATCATACAGGTGATTTGTCAAATTACACTGAAAACATGAGGGGAAATTACATTCCTGGAGTAACAAAAATACAAAAAATATCTATATAGAGCAAAAGCAAGACAAATATTAAATACCAATATTATTTATATATTATATCTTCATATATATATGTAATACAGGTGATTATTCAAATTACACTGAAAACATGAGGGGAAATTACATTTCTGGAGTAACAAAAATACAAAAAATATCTATATAAAACAAAAGCAAGACAAATATTAAATACCAATATTATTTCTATATTATATCTTCATATATATATATATATACATATGTAATAGAGATGATTATTCAAATTACTCTGAAAACATGAGGGGAAATTACATTCCTGGAGTAACGAAAATACAAACAATGTCTATATAAAACAAAAGCAAGACAAATATTAAATACCTGTATATTATATATATATAATATTTATGTATTTATATATAAAATACAGATGATTTTTCAAGTTACCCAGAAAACATGAGGGGAAATTGCATTTCTGCAGTAACAAAAATACCAAAAAAATTCTATATATAAACCAAAACTGAACTGTAATATAGTGACTTTTCAAATTGCACTAAAAGATGGGTGGCAATTCTTCTCCTGGAATAAGGGAGTGCCCAGGGCAGGGTGCCAAGGCTGGAAATTGGGGTTTTGCTGCAGGTGTGGGACAGTTTTGGCCGTGCCCTGTACAGCTCGCAGCCCCACGAGTACCCCCTGACCGCCGTCGCCTGGGCTCCGGACGGAGAATTATTCGCTGTGGGCTCCTTCAACACTTTACGTCTCTGTGATAAAACTGGGGTGAGTAAAGCTCTGCTCATTTCTTTTATATAGATATAAAAAAAAATATTAAAAATATTTTAACTATTTTAATTTTTTTTAATTTTAAATTTTAAAAAATTATTTTAAAATATTTTCCGGAGTAAAACTCTGCGAATTTATTTGATATATATGAAAAAAATTATTAAATATAATAAAAATAGAAAATTCCACAGTAAAAACTCTGGAAATTGTCCAAATATTCCTCAGGATGTCTGTGTACAGGTGTGTGTTTTATTAGCAAAAACTGCTTGTGGTTGCCAGATTTTTGCTGACCAGAATATTTTATTTTTAATAGGATTTTACCTTTTGGGACATGAAATTTTTTACCTGAAAACTACAGAGTTGCCAAGCATCTCTTGTGATCAGACCTAATCATAAATTGCTTTTTTTAACCATAAAAAGGAGTGTGTAACAATAACCTGATAGAAAAGGAAGTGGAAGAATCATTTATTGTTATATTTTATTGTATTATGACCACTTTTATTATTGAATCTTTTTTTTCCCTTGAAGGTTTACTCCTGAATCATTATTTTTATAGGGTTTTTTGCAGCTTTGTCTCCAATTAAAATCAATTTAATGCAGTTTCACCTCCCTTCATTGGGAGCACAGATTGTCCTCATGGTCTCTGTGACTTTCCCGTGGTTCTGCACATTTTTGCTCAGAATTTTTGCAGCAAACTTTGATTATTTGGGACTTTTATTGTCCTGTTTTCTTGTGTTTATTGCTGTTTTTGGGAAAAAATTGCTGTGGTGTTTTGGGTGTGTTCAGTCAGTCATGGATCACCTCACCATGAATTTGGAGTGTGCATTTCAAATATTTTAAATTCATGAGGAGGAATCTTTAAAGCTTATTTGAGAAAAGGTATAAGGTTAAAGGTATGAGGTTATAATAATAGGTTATAAGGTTATAATAATATTAAAAAAGCTATCAGGTTAAAATTAAAAATTATTTGAGAAAAGGTATAAGGATAAACTCTGAGTTTTCCTATTTCACCTTCTGTAGTGATTCTGATTTCACTGATTTTTGCTGACAGTGTATAAATAGAATTTAATTACAAATTTGTCAGTAAGATTTAATTACAATTATCTAGAAGGAAAAGTACTCAAATGCAGTTTTCTTTTGCAAGGTGTCCATTTGCTGATTTAAAAATGTTTTATTTTGTTATCTACAGATCTGCAATTTAATTTGCTGTTAAGTCTGCAAGCTAAAAAGCAATGTTTTAATCAGCCTTTAATCCTAAACAGGTCCTTGGGAAATTTAATGCAGACAGGTTTATTTCTTGTAGAAAATTTGGAGTATTTTACCTGACTTTATTAGAATTTTTTTTTAATTTACTATACCTGAGTTTATTAAGAGTTTATTTATTTATTTATTTATTTATATTCATTATTATTATTTTATGCCTGAGTTTATTAAGAGTTTATGACTCATCTTTTAAACCCAGCTGAGCAGTAGCTGCTGCCAGCTGCTCTGTGTGTTGAGCAGGTTTTATTCTCCTCAAATTCAGGGTTTTGGATGTAAATTGTGGCCCTGGATGGAAATATTGCCTGGAGAAGTGGCTGGGCCGGAGGGAGGTCAGGAGGGATTCCCACGGAGCCTGAAGGGAAGCAGAGCTGCCTTTTCCTGCTCAGCACAGACACTTTTATTGTGCCTGATGGAATGGAGCTGCCCTGGCAAATTGCTCCCCAGGGAGCCATCAGGACCATAAATATTTATCATAAACTCCTCTCCAGCATATGTGTTCACTTTGGGGCATCATTCAATTCAATTCTTGCACTCAATGCTCTTTATTCTCATTTTTTCCTGCCTCCCTGTGATGTCAAGCAGCTTCATGGTAAAGAGCAAAGTTACAAATTTAATATTAATATTGTAAATTGTATTTTTTCAATTAAAAATCATGAAAAGAAATTATGTATTAATATATAAAATAAATTTTTCTGGTTGTCCTACAGGCAAGTTGTGTTCCCAGGGCCTTGGGAGTGTAGAGGGATCAGTGGTAAAAAAGAGTAAAAATGAAACACTGGTCAAATTAGTCATTTTAATTAGTAAATAGGAGCATCCAATTTATATTGAAATAATGTTGAATATATTTCTGCATCTTCTCTTAATGACTTACTTACCCTATATGGGACTGATCAGTTTAATTTAATGTTTTTGTTTCTTTTCCAAATTGTTTGTGCTCTTCTTATTGAATATCTATTTTCTGGTGATGTTTATTTATAAATTGATATTTATTTGACTGTTAGGAGTAAAACAAAGGGCAGGATTTGTCTTCAGCACTCTGCTGAGAAAATCTATGTGATAAAAGCAATAATTTCCATTAATCCATAGATTTGAAAATTATTCTGTACATTCTTCAAACTGTTCTTGTATTACAGAGTGAATTTTGGCCATTTTACTACATTTACTACATTTACTACATTTTACTACACTGGCAGTTTGCATATTTGACTGATCCTCTTATATTTTTCTATTCTATCAAATTTTGCTAGAAAATCTATTAAAAATATGGACTATTGCCTGATATCTTTGGAAAATAGAGGAAAACACCCTGCAAACTTTTACTGCATTGTGCAGTCAGAAAAGGGAAGCTCAAGTTGCTGCTTTTATGGGTTTGTTTAAAAGAACAAAACTTTTAGAACTCCTGGATTTCTTCTTCAAAGAATTCAGTGAAAAATTAATTATTGCACAGGAAAAATAGAACCCAAAATACTGAATTAATGTTGGACCAGTATTAATTCCTGAAGTCACAGTCAGACCTTTCCTAAATTAAAAAAAAAAAAAAATCTGTCTTATTTAGGAATTCCACAGCAACTATTGCAGTTTTTAACTTGTTTCTGTTTAAAAATGAGGAACTAAAATGATTTTTCTGATAACATTTTATGGCCATGATAAATGCCCCAGCCATCTGCAGGGAGCATGAATCACTGGAGTGCTCTGAGTTACACACAGCCTTCAGAACAGCTGGAAAATAAAGCTTGGAAATGGCTCTTGCTGGGATTTTTAAAAAATGTAGGTTATGATCTGGAAATATTTGAGTGATTTTTCAATGGCCTGAAGGAAAAAAAAAAATTATTAAGAAAAGGAGTTTTGGGAATGGATCCCATCAGAGCTGCAGTGTCTCTGCTTTCCATGGAAAAGGAGCTCCAAAAAACATTCCTGGAGCTCCTTGAAGTGGTTTTTAATTCTGGTTTGTGGCCTTTGGTTCTCCTGGGTGGATCCTGGATCCAGGGGAAACCACCCTGGCTCAGCCTGGACCAGCTCCTGCAAGTGATCCCAGGCAGATTCCAGCTGGGAGGAACATCTGGATGGAGCTCCCAGGCTGCAGCCAGCCTTTAATTACTGGGGCTCATTAATGGGGATCTGGGGCTCAGCTCATCCTGGCCAGGCCCTGCAGCAGTTAGGGACTGGGCAAAAATGGGAATTTCCTTCCCTGGAATTCAAAAATAGAAATTTCCTTCCAACAATGGGCATTTCCTTCCCTGGAATTCAAAAATGGAAATTTCTGTCCTTGGAATTCAAAATTTGAAGTTTCCTTCCTTGGAATTCCAAAATGGGGATTTCTGTCCTTGAAATCCAAAATGGGAATTTCCTTCCCAAGTGCAGCTCACACAGGGAGGGGGTGTGGAACTTCAGGCAGTGCCAGCATCACCTTTTAGTCCCCCTGGTGTGGAATAAAGAGCTTTAGTCCCACCCAGAATTCCCAAAGCAGGAGCACGACTGGGGTTGGGTTTCACCCCATGGAATTCCCTTCCCACTGAACCTTTTGGGTCCAACACCTTTATTTTACTGGAATTTTGGGCATTTCCTTCCACCTAAATCATATGAAGACTTTGTGTGAAGGACTTACTTTTTAGGGTTTTGTGCCCTGCCAAAGAAATGAGAATCTGAAATGTTTTGGAAGCATCAGGTGAGGATTTTCTTCCAGCTGTGCCCCTTTTGGGATAATTTCATGTACCCAAAAGTCAATCTAATGTTTCCATTTAACTTCAGTCACATGATTTTTATTATTTATTTGCTCTATAATATTTCAAATATATTTGAATATTCAGGTAGTTCTTCAGTTACTACAAAATTGCTACTCCTTATACTCCTACATTATTACTCCTCCTTAAAAATATTCTGTTACATAAAGTAGAAATAACTGAGATTTGCTTCTTGTTTTAAAATCTGCTTGGATATCTTCCTAAAATTCCCTAAAAATATTATTTAATTCTTATTTGTCATCCATTTTCAGGGAAACATCTCTGTGGAGATTCAGGATGATTTGTGTTTCTGACATGTAGGAAATTTTTTAAAATGTCCTGGTCTGGAAATTCTAATTTTTGACAATTTTTTTTAATAAGGATCTAAACATCAGAGGAGTCTCATGGATAGGGCTGAGGGAATTAAGAATTAAGGTATTTGCTGGAGGAAATTTTTAATTAATCCTTCATTGGACAGTAATAGAGTGGAGAAAATGTAATTATTTCTTTAGCACCTTAATTTTATATATATCCAGCGATTGCCTGGATTTATGAATGAGAACACACTTGGAATAAATCATGAGTAGAAAACTGATACTTGATGTACTTCAACCATTGTGACTCCTGAATTTCTGCTTTCCCTGCTGCTTTTCCTTTTCTTTATTTCCCAGACTCTGCCCTAAACATCCAATCCCAACACAACAAAAATTTCATTTTTTGTTGCTGCTTGAAAGATCGTATTCTGCAAGCGTATTTCTGCCAAGAAATGATTTCTAAAAGCACAGAATAACTGAAATTATTATTTTGTTCTTGTTCCCAGTGGTCTTATGCCCTGGAGAAGCCCAACACTGGGAGCATTTTTGCCATTTCCTGGTCCATCGATGGCACCCAGCTGGCAGGAGCCTGTGGCAACGGCCACGTCATCTTTGCCCACGTGGTGGAGCAGCACTGGGAGTGGCAAAACTTCCAAATTACCTTAATTAAGAGAAGAACCATGAAGGTAAAATCCCCTCAGAGCTGGGCAGCCCCGTCACAGAGGTTGTTTTAATGCAAAATGGGAATTTGGGATTGAATTTGTGTTCCCAGACATTGACTCACAAGGTTTATTCTCTGGGATAATCGAGATTTCCGTCCTTGATGACACATTTGGGCCTTTTCAGCATCCAGTTCCTAATGAGACCCTTCAATGGATTTTTTTTCATTTTCCTGCTGGGTTGGAATTGGGCAGAGTTGGAGCAGCAGCAGGGCTGGATTTGGGGCTGGGGCTGTGGGTGGCTGCTGTGAGTCAGTGTCTGGGAGCACACAGCACAAATCAGCTCAAAATTCCCAATTTTTCCCCTCATTCCCAGACATCGACTCGTTCCAGATGCACTTGGGAATGATCTCCAGGGGTTTGAATTCTCTTTTGGAATATGCAAAGAGTGAGGAGGTGTAGCTAACCCTGACTCATTTTTAATTTTCATTCTTTTACAGTGATCTTATTCCTATATATTATGTAGGAAAATCCTACCAAATCCTACAAAAAACTTGCAGATGGATTTTTTTTCTGGGTGTCACAATGGCAAAGTTAATTAGTGATGCTGGGGTGGGCATAGCAGTTAGCATATCCTGGGAAATGGTTTCCAGGCTCTTGGAATAATTGAGGTCAGTCCATGTTCTGCAGTTGGTGCATAATGGAGAACATCAGAAGGAAGTTACCACCCTCAGAACGGTGCCTTCTTCAAAAAAAAAACCCCAAAACCCCACAAAAAACCAGGACACTTTTCTGTTTCAGGTCCCCCTCTTGGATTTTTAGCTCCTTAAAATCTCTGAGCTGAAAAATCTCTGTTAATTTGAGGCAAATTCTGATTTTCTTGAGCAAATTTTAAGCAGAATAACAAAACCACAGCCTGCTCACCCAGCCCGTCTCCTGAATTTCCTGTGCTTCCAGCTGTGGAATCATAAAAATTCCAGAGCTCTGCAGCATCTTCATCCCAGTCCTGGATATTGCTGGATTGTTTAGATCAAGTGTTTATTTAAATAGCACATATTTAAATTTATTTAAATAACAATGAAATAAACATTGACGTGTTCATTTCAAATACTCAATTTATCAACAGCTGAACTATCTTAAAATGGGAATTTTCAGACCTCCTCTGGTTAAAAATATAACCAAACTAAAATAATAAAAAAAATTAAGTTATCTGTGTAATTAACTAAAGCTTATGCCATTATTTTAAAAAATTAAATATATATATATATATTAATTATAATATTTATACCTTATCTGCTTCAATATATCCAACAAATTTAACAAATTCATAGTTCAAACATTCCTCCATCTCAAATTATTTTCTCAGCAGGAATATTTGATGAATTCATTTGGATTTCAGCTCTTTTGTCTCTTTCCCTGTGCTCAGGTGCACAATGTCATCAATGATGCTGTGGATTTGTTGGAATTTCGGGACAGGGTCATCAAAGCCTCCCTGAATTATGGATACTTGGTGGTCTCCACTTCCCTGCAGTGCTATGTGTTCTCGTGAGTACAGCAAATTCCTCTTCCTCACTTGGGTTGGAAAAGTGGCAGGAAGAATTAAATTATTTTAAATTTTATTGATTTTTTAATTTAATTAATTGGAACATCTGCTCAGTGAACGGTAGTGCAGATCATTGTAAAAGAGTCAGAAATATTTAAAATATTTTAGGAATAAAATAATCCATATAAATTTAATTTCCCTAATTTTTCCCTGCAATGTTATGTGTTTTTGTGAGTGAAACAAATTCCTCTTTCTCACATTGTTTGGAAAAAGTGGCAGAAACTTCATTGGAAGCATGAGAATTCATTTATTTTTAATTTTTTTTTTAATTAATTTATATGTTCAATGGTGTATCTGCTCAGTGAACACTAGTGCAGATCGCTGTAAAAGAGTCAGAAATATTTAAAATATTTTAGAAATAAAATAAAAATAAAATGAAATATATAAACATAATTTTGCAGATTTTCCCTGCAGTGTTACATATTTTGTGAGTAAAGCAAAGCAATTTCTTCTTTCTCACATAGTTTGGGAAAGTGGCAGGAACTTCATTAGAAGCACAAGAATTAATTTATTTTTAAATATTTTTCTTTTTTATTTATTTATTTTTTTAAATTATTTTTAATTAATTGAAATATTCAATGGAACATCTGCTCGGTGAATGCTAGTGCAGATCATTGTGTGAGAGTCAGAAATATTTAAAATATTTTAGAAATAAAATAAAATAAAATACATAAACATAATTCTGCAAATTTTTCCCTGCACTGTTACATATTTTTGTGAGTAAAGCAAATTCCTCTTCCTCAGATTGTCTGGAAAAGTGGGAGAAACTTCATTGGAAGCACAAGAATTAATTTATTTTTAAATATTTTTCATTTTTATTTATTTATTAAAAAAAAATTTAATTAATTGAAATATTCAATGGAATATCTACTCAGTGAATGCTAGTGCAGATCATTGTATGAGAGTCAGGAATATTTTATAATCTTTTAGGAGTAAAAGAATCCATATAAATATAATTTTGCTAATTTTTCCCTGCAGTGTTAAGCATTTTTGTGAGTAAAACAAATTCCTCTTTCTCACATTGTTTGGAAAAAGTGGCAGAAACTTCATTGGAAGCAGGAGAATTTATTTATTTTTAATTTTTTTTTAATTTATTTTAAATTAATCAAAATATTCAGTGGAATATCTGCTCAGTGGATGCTGGTGCAGATCACTGTAAAAGAGTCAGAAATATTTTAAATATTTTAGAAATAAAATAATCTGTATAAACATAATTTTGCTGATTTTTCCTTGCAGTGCTATGTATTTTTATATATTTTAATGCTAATTTTTTATATTTGCAGGACAAGGAACTGGAACACTCCATTGATTTTTGACCTGAAGGAAGGAACTGTGAGTTTGATTCTCCAAGCAGAAAGGTACCTGGCTTCTTAAAATGCTCATTATGAACAGAATGTAACTATTAAATAAATAAATTTAATTATTTATTCTATGCATAATAAATAAATAAATAAATAACTATCATATTATCTATATTATAAATAAATATATGTATTTATTATATACATATAAATACAATGAACAGAATAAGCTCAAATTGAAATATCATAAATAAACAAAAAATACCCAGGTAAAATCATAAATATTTGACTAATAAATATTTCTCCTGGAAAAAATAATACATTAAACCCAAACTTTTCCATACAGAACTTCCAGAATATCTTGAAACTGTAAAGCTTAGGAATGATGGAAGCTGGAAGAACAGTTACAGGATGTTAAACAGTGACTTCCCCATTGTGAAAAATACCATTTTTGATATTATTTCCTTTTTACTTCTTTGTTGTTGGGTTTTTTTTTCCTTTTTTTAGGCATTTTCTCCTCGTGGATGGTGGAGGACTTTATTTATATTCCTATGAAGGCAGATTGATTTCCTGTCCCAAATACCCAGGCATGAGGACAGACGTGCTGAGTGCCCTGACGGTGTCCCTGAGCAACGACACCCTGGCAGTGAGGGACAAGGCTGATGAGAAGGGTAAATCCTGCCTCAGTGAGCAGCAAAATACTGAATTTCCTATCAAAATGAATTCAACTGATGGCTCCTGCTTCAAATTCATTTAAAAACTTCTACAGAATGGTTTGGCTCTGAATTTCCAGTTGATCCGTGGAATATTTACAGAAGATAATTGAACGAGGTTTTATTCCCTGATGGGATTTTTCAATTTTCTCTCTTTCTAAACATTCCCACTGATGAAATTGTGGGTTAAGATGGAGTCAGTGTGATGTTGGAAATGTGGGTTTATTTAAATTATGGATGCAGGCTTTTATCACAGTTTGATGTCGTTTGAGACAGGAAGTGAAAAATAGGGATAGAAAGTGAAAATTCTGGTTTTTGTAAGAATTTGTCTTCACTACCTTGTGAAAATCTCTGGTAAAACTCACATGGAATATTTTATCCACTTGCACTAAATTACACTCAGAAAAGAATGGAATCCCTGGAAAAATCCATTAAGAACCTCTGCTTTTATTAATAAAGTACATCATTATTTTTCTTCAGTTATCTACATCTTTGAAGCTTTATCTGGGAAGCCACTGGGTGATGGAAAACCTCTGACCCACAAGGTAAAGTGAAGGCTTTAATGGCTTTATTTCACTCAGAAATTAAGAATCACTAATGGTTTTCCTCAATAATGGGACTAAAAACACATTAAAAGATTTAAAATCGTAATAGAAAGGAGTTTTTCAGCTGACTTCTAATGCTTTCTGTTGTCTTCAGAATTGTTTTAATCTTTGTGAAAATTTAGTTTTTAAAATCACAGCATCATGGAATGGGTTGGGTTGGAAAGGACTTCAGAATAATCTTAATTTTAACCCCATGGAATGATTTCTTCCACAGAGAAATCACACACAAAATGTTTTTCCAACCCAGTTTCTCTAAGAATTTTGGTGCCTTGTTTTTAGGAAAAAAATCCATTTGAATGTCCAGATATAAAATCTCCAAAATAAAAATCAGAGATTCTCTTTTATCTTTTCAGACAGAGATTGTGGAGATTGCTTTGGACCAGAAAGGACTGACAAGTGAGAGAAAAATAGCTTTTATTGATAAGAACAGAGACCTTTTCATCACCTCAGTGAAAAGGTTTGGGAAAGAGCAGAAAATTGTCAAAATAGGTGAGAAAAATTCAAATTGATGTTTGGGAAGATGTTGGGAGGGAAATAAATTTGTATGTAATACAAGGGACAATATTTTGCATTGAATTTGGAAAAAAAAACTTTGGCTTTTCTATGATAGAGGTAGAAACAATTTCAGTAAATTTTATCTAAATCCAAAGCAGCTTTTAAAATGCTACAAATTTGGAGTTAAAACCTTAAAAAAAGCAACCAAAACTGCTGAATAACCACTGTGTTATAATTGCCTTCATTTTGAAGTTTCTCCTGGAAATGTCTTATTTCTTTCTTTATCTGTTTCTTCATTTATTATCATTATTTGTTGTCTGTAAATGAAGGGACGATGGTGCAGAGCTTGGCCTGGAATGACAGCTGCAACATCCTCTGTGGGATTCAGGATTCCAGGTTCACAGTCTGGTATTATCCCAACACAGTCTACGTGGATAAAGACCTTCTCCCAAAAACCCTCTATGAAAAAGATGCCAGGTAAGAAATCCTTTTTAATCCAAATAGGATTTATTTTAATTATTCCCCTCATTTCTTAACAAATTGTGCTCAGGAGAAGGAAAAACTGGCCTTGCCACTTGGAATATTCTCCTGCTTCTTGCTTGGGAAATGAGGAAAAAGGGGTTTATAAGGAGAATTATAAAGTTTAGGGTGGAAATGATGATGCAGGATTGGAAAGCAGAGCAGCATCTTGAGGTAAAAGCAAAATTTGAATTTTTTTCTCATAAAATTTTACCTCAGGTTTTGTAAAAATAACCCAGAAAAGATTTGTTCCGATGACATCGGCAATTAAAAGCAGCAAAACACCCAACTCACAAATACTCGATCTCAAATCCTTTTCCTGTACAAACAGCTAAACACTGCCTCCTTTTCCTTTCTGGGAGCAGTGAGTTCAGCAAGAGCCCGCAGCTGGTGAGTTTTGTGGGCAACCAGGTGACCATCAGGAGGGCGGACGGGTCCCTGGTGCACCTGCACATCTCCCCGTACCCCGGCATCCTCCACGGCCACGTCAGCTCCTCGCGCTGGCACGACGGGCTGCGCCTCTGCAGGTTTGTCAAGGTGCGCCTCCCTTCTGGCACTGCTCACAAACATTGTCATGGCTTTGCTGTTCTTCTCATCTCTCCCTGTCAAATGGTTTCCAGCCCACTCGATTTTGTCACTCGTGGGAAGTGAGGTGGTTTTCTTAATTCCATAGCGTCATCATTCCATAGGTTCCATGATAAATAATAATTCTTACTTTTAGCCACACCAGAATCCAGCTGGATTGAAGAAAGGTGCTCACAGAATTCAGTTCTAAACTTAAATTTTTTTAGTTTTCAAACTTTAAGGCTGGGCCTTATTATAACCAACCTTTAACCTTAGACCTATAAGACCTTAAACCTTTAACTTTAAGGTCTGGTGTCGCTGTAGGACACGAAAGAACACACAGCACACCTCTCTCAGGGTGAAGAAGAAAAGAGATAGTTTATTTTCTGACTCCAACATTTATAGTTTTACAAAGGTGACAGTGGATTGGAGGGTGACAGTGACACCTCTCCACAGACACTGGTTTAACCAACAGTCCATCAACTCTCTCTTTCTCCATAAAAGAATGCAAAAACAATGAGTTGTTTACAGAAAGTGTGTGAGAAAGTTCCCCACAAGAATGTCAGCATCAGAAAGCTTTAGAGAATCTTAAAGAACTAGAGTGACAGTCTGGCCCTTAATATAACCAATGAAAAATGACATTTCCACAATTACCTGTTTATTTCCTATTTTATTTCACTTCTTTTTATTGTTTTTCCTTTTCCGTTGCTTTCTTTTGTATTTATTTAGACAACAGGAACAGATGAGGTGAGTGTGGTACTTTGTAAAACAACAATATCCCTTCAAACCAACCTTCCCATTTATTCCTAGAAAAGTTTAGTACCCTAAATGTGTATTTCTGATATTTGTGTAACCAATTATTGAATTAATGCACATCCAGATAATTTGGGTTGCATAATTAGAACTCATTGTAACAGAATCTGTATTTGCAGTGTCCACATTATATGATTTAAGCCTCCAAGTCAGGATATTTTGATTTTGGCAGTCCTGGTAGAGAGTAGAAAGTATTTCCAATGAGGAAAATCAAAATGAGGTTTGTTTTTTGGGGTTTTTTTTTTGTTTGTTTGGGGGTTTTTTTGGTTTTGGTTTTGGTTTTTTTTTGGTTTTGGTTTTGGGTTGTTTTTTTTTTTTTGAGGGGGAAAAAAGCAACAAGAAACAACTTGGAACCATCAAAAAAAAAATTCATCTCCTGGATAGTTTCAGGCTGAGCTTTCAGCATTTTATCACCTGATTTTCTAAAATGAAAGGGAAGTGGGAAGAGAATGTGACAGAGATTTTAGGAGCATTTCATTCTCTGAACAATCTTAATTTTCCCAAATTCTGGGCTTACTCCAGGAGGGTTTGTCCTGAGTGATGGAAAAGTCAGTTGGGAAATGTGGGAATGTGTTTCGAACACCCTCAGTGCAGCTGCTCATTCTGATTTCAGTCAAGAGTGATCCTTCTGAAACCTTCACAGTGCAAAGTCTTTGTTTCCAGATTTGTTACTGAAAACACTCAACAAAATTCTCCTTAATTCCTGGACCAAAAGTCTAAAATTACATCTTTCCTGTCTGAATAGAGTTTTAGATGTTGGAGCTTAAATGATATTAAAATATGGTTTATTAGTGTGTCTTTGTCATAATGTTGTCACTTAAAAATCCATCAAAATGTCATTTAGGATCTTCCTAGATTCTGAGTCCATGGGGTTTCCTCAGGGTTGTGTAAAATACCCCAAAAAAACCTCACAGAAACAATAAAAATAATATATACAATAATAATACAAATAAAAGAGTAGAAAAGTGATATATACAAATATAAATATTGACTAAATAAATTATATAAATATATGTGTTTATAAATACATAAATAAAATATAAATATGTAATTTAAAGCAATATATAAAATAATAATTAAAATGTGTAATATTATTATTACCATGAAGTTTTTCTAATTCCTAGTTCTGAGAAATATTTATTCATTTCCTAATAAGAGACTTTAGAGCACAGTGCCATAAATGACACACAGAGAAATGTAATATTACACATAATTTTTAAGCCTCGTGTAGTTGCTTTGAGGAGTCATTTGCAGCATGATAATGAACATTTAAAGGTTTCCAAGTTGATTTTATTTTGAATTCCAGGACCAGACCCTGTGGGCTTGTTTGGCTGCCATGGCAGTGGCCAACAAGGAGATGAGCACAGCTGAAATTGCCTACGCAGCCATCGGCGAGGTGAGCAAGCACAGCTAAAAATGGAATTAAACCCCAGGGAAACCCTTGCAGAGGCAGGCTGGTGGATAAATGAATGAATGAATGAATGAATATCCCTGCTGTCCCTCCTGAGCAGATTGACAAGGTGCAGTACATCAATTCCATCAAGGAGCTGCCCTCCAAGGAGTCCAGGCTGGCCCACATGCTGCTCTTCAGTGGGAACTGCCAGGAGGCTGAAACCCTCCTGCTCCAGGCTGGCCTGGTTTACCAAGCCATCCAAATCAACATTAACCTTTACAACTGGGAAAGGTAGGAGTTGTTTGCCATCAAAATAGGTTTTCCTAATTATTTCCATCAGTTGTTTTATTGCTGACTCATTTCTTATCTTTTAATCACCCATGACTTCAAAAAAAGCTAATTAAATCATAGCCAAAAAACCCCAGCATTTTTGTATTTAGAAAATACAAATATTTGGTGACAAAAGCCCAAAATATTCTTGGAAACATTTTGAAATAACATTTTGCTTTCTCATCACTGCTAGCACAGAGGAGCCCTCAGTGATGCCCCAGACTGGCTGTGGAATTTGGGCTGCTTGGAAATGTCTTGCTGCTAAAAATAAAATTGTGGCTACCCAGACTCCCAGCATTGTGTAGGTGGAGAAAATATGAATTAAGGCTGAGAAAACAAAGGAGGAATTTCTCATTTAAACAAAACCCCCACATTTTGTGACAGAATCCTCAGAGTTGTTTACTCCTAATTTCTCTGCTGTTATATTGATATATTCAGGCAAAAGGTTGATTTTCCCCCACAGATCTGTAATTTTGTTTTGTTATGAAGCTGTGTCAGGGGAGGTTTAAGCTGGATATTAGGAAAAGAATATTCTTTTATTTTATCATCTAAAAACTCTCTGTAGATCAAATATCAGTGTTTGAGAAGAAAGGAAGTGTGAGTAATGAATTAAATTAATCCAGTGTCTGACCTTTTCCACCTATACAATATTTAAAATGTTATATAGAATATGTGTATTATGAGTGTTCAGAACCTACTTCTGACTAGAAAAAAGTTATTAAACATTATTATTTTCATGCTAAACTCTGAAATATTCTGCATTTCCTTGAAATAAAAATCCTCCTGGGCACAAATTAATGCTGTGATGAGGTTGGCAGTGGGAATAACTGTTGGTTTTTTCATCACTGGCTACTTTGAACCTCCTGATGCTATTGTGGGGTTGGATTTGGGGTCTCTGCCCTCAGCCTCAGAGTTTCTGGGTGATTGTGGTGGTGCCAGAGCATTTCCCCAGCCCTTTCCTTCTCTGTTGCAGAGCCCTGGAGCTGGCAGTGAAGCACAGGACACACGTGGACACGGTCCTGGCTTACAGACAGAAATTCTTGGAGGATTTTGGGAAAAAAGAAACCAACCAAAGGTTTTTGCAATATGCAGAAGGTGTAAGTGTCCCTCAGGGTGGTTCTGCTGCAGGGTGGGGTGGGTTTGCACCTCTGGTGTCCTTCTGGGGCTCAGCTGTGAACATAAATATGGAATTTTTACAGGTTTTGGCCTAATACTGGCCAGGAATAGCTGGGCATGGGTTTTATTTGAAGATTTACCATATATATTTAATATCTGGTAAAGATCACACAAGTGAAGGCACAGTTATTTTCTGTAAACAGGGAGTTAAACTTCACCATGGCTCAAGTCTCAAATATTTCCAACATTTTTTGTGACATTTTATGGATAGAAACAGTAACAAACTTTGAAGGAATCTGGATATTTATGAACTGCAAACCATTCTTTAAATACAATGATCAACAGTTCAATGTACATTTATAGGGAGCCCTCTGCATCCCCAGGAAATCAATTTATTAGTATTTCACAGATCCTGAGGGCTGAGGGCACATCCTGGAATTCAGCAGCTGGATCTTGGATTCCACTGGAATATTTCCACACAGGAGAGGCACAATTCCCTCCTGTCCTTCCTGCTTCTCCCCTCCTTATTCCTCAGCATTCTGAGGGAGAAATGATCCCAAAACACCTTTCCTTTGTGTGGAATCCTTCCATCCCCTGCAGCTGAAGGGTCAGGAGCACCTGGGCTGGGAATTCTCATCCTTCCATGGACACTGCCCAGGACACTTGGAATGCAGCTGGATTTCTAATGGAAGGCATTTGCTTTTAGCACTTCAAGGATTCTCATTTCCTAAACAAAATCAGCCCCTGATGAACCATTCCACAGTCATTTACCTGGAAAATAAAGCACAGACTTCAGGCATTTTTATCCTGCAGCTTTTCCAGCTCTGTGTGTTCTGTAAAACCCATTACAGAGCAAAAATCACAGAAATTCCCTGATGCTTCTGATGGACATTGGAGATAATGCTGATTTTCTAAAAATCCTGGAGGAAGCTGTAGATTCCATCAGGATTCCCAAGGAATTCCCCCTTGGCAGTGACAGGGTGTGAGCAGGATGATTTTTCAGCTTACCCAGTCTTGAAAGTTGGAGATTTTGAAGCTTTCTAAAATTTGATTTGGAAATTTGGAGATTTTCTTGAAATTTGAATTTCTCACTCAGGAGATTTCTGGAAGGGAAAAGTCCTTTTCCACATGCAGGTGCTGGAGGTCTTTGCTGGATCTCTGAATAGGAGGGATCCACATAATGTGAATTTTAAGCTGTAATTAAATTCTTTGTGCAACCTATCAGACCCATAAAGCACAATCAGAAAGAAATTGATAAGAAAAGCAAGACTTTGTGCTGCTGTTCCTTCCCCAGGATAAAAAAGGGTCTCAGTTTCCCTCTCACAACCTAAAACCTCTTCAGGCTTAAATAAGGAGTTTTCCCCTCTCTTTTCTGCAGCCAGGCAGGATCTGAAATTGTGCTTATTTTACAGAGCAGGTCCTCAATACTTCCACATATCCTGGGAGTCCTGGGCCCAGGCAATGCCTCCAGAACTGAGCTGGTGTTATTATTATATTTTCACCTGAGAATGTGGGTGTTTAATTTCACTTTCCCTCTCAGAGGATCTCCCCTGTTATTCCATTGCTTAATTCCAGAGGAAAATTCCCTGTGCAGCCCTTGAAATTCTCCTCCCATCCCACCTTTGCCAGTGTCAGTTCTCCAGCAATAAACTGAACTGCACAGTGACCTTTTTTGACGTGTTTTTGGTCATCAGGTGCACCATGATGCATTTTTTATTTCGTTTTCAAGCTTTTTTTTGGGAAGAAACAACTTTTCTACCCACATTTGTGCTGGGGTACTGCTCTGTGTGTATTGCCTGGGGTTTCACTGCCACAAACACAGCCAGAAAATGCCAATTCTCTGCAGCTGGAGAAATGCCAGGGTTAAAACTGAACCATTTACTGATGCAGAAGGGCAGTTTCAAGCAGGAATCTGATTGCAGATAACTGGTTTAATATCCTATCAGCTCTTGGAGGAGACATCACTCCTAAATTAATGATGCAGGGCTGAATTTTCAGTAACAGGACACTGATGTCATGCTACTGAATTAGAAGCAGGTTATTTTTGTGTTTTATTGCCAGACACAATGAGATTTATTAAAATAGCTCAGGCTTGGTTTATTTTAAAGGTGAAGCTCAGTTAGAACTCAGCTGTGCCTTCAGATCTTCCATGAGTTTGGGTACCCAACACTTGATAATTGTATTTTAAAATGAAATACCTGACCTGGCTCTCTCTGGTGTTGAGCTCTGTGTGTTTCATTTTTCTCTTCTTGCAGCTGGAAGTGGATTGGAATAAAATCAAAGCCAAAATCGAGATGGAAATTGCTAAAGAGAGAGAACGAGCAGCAGCCAGCGCTGCAGGGAGGAGCAGTGTGACTGTGCAGCAATAATTCACATTTTGGGCACCCTCAAAGTGCTGCTTCAATATTTGGAACTGCTTTGTTGTAAAAAAAAAGCCACAGCAAACATTTTGTGGGTCACAGGGGTGGGAATTGCTGTGGATTTCAATCCTTGGGTGGCACACAGGATTAATTATTTCCTTTCATTTTGAGCTGGGTTTATATTTATAGTCAGTGCTGACTACATAAATGAGAAAAAAGGGAACTAACAGTTCCTCTCTTACTGATTTTAAATTTTCATTGCCATTAATATTCTTTAATCTGGGTTGCCTCTACTGAAATCACAATTTAAGCCCCAAGTTAAGCAGTTTGGTTATTTCTGCAACCTCAGGGACCTCTCCAGACTTGTTTCAATTGCCCTAAAACAAATTTAGCAAACTGGAAGTGCTGAAAATACAAAAAAAAAAAAAAGGAGCTTGAGCCTCTCAAGTACAAATATTTCCCTCATAGTTGTGGGAATACATATTTGTTAGTGAGTTCTTTAATAGATGATTTCAGATAATTTCAGCTACTCAGGTTTGTCACTGAGCAAAACATTCAGCTGTAAAAGGATTTTTTTTTGTTTGTTTAAAATGCTTTGGAATGTGCTTTTAGGGTTGTTGGAAGTAACAAACAGCATTTGTAGCATCTGATGTGTGACATTGAGAAGAATATTTAAAATAAGAGAATATTTCATGTCTTTTTTCTGCCCAAAGCACTTGATTTGTAAATATTTTTTTAATTTATGTTATTTCATCAAGATACATTTTTCTTTGTTTCACACCCAAAACTGGCCTCATTCTCTTCATGTTATAAATATATTACCAGTTTATTCATCACTGACAAGGTTTATTATGTATCTTTCAAATGTTACCAGCAAAATGTTCAATATCTGTACATACAGCAAATTTGTAAATCCTTGTGTGACCCTTTCTTGCACAGTTCATCAATTTCTTAATAAAACCAAATCAAAGTGGAGATTTTTACAGTACCTGCTGACTGAGTGCTGAAAAAAGAATATTTGGGGTGTTTTAATTACACTTGGAGGGGATGGGAGAAGTGTTTAATTCCATTTTTTATCACACACATCCAGTCCTGAGCATCCTGGTGTTAAATAGAAAACAAACCAAAATATTTTGGAAAAGCACTTTTATTCCCAGGTTCTAAATACAGTTGTGACCCTGGGTATGAAATCTGAATTTCAGGATATTCTCAGGAGAAAATGTTCCAAGGGAAGTGTCATCCATCCATGCCAGGGGAATTTGGAGCTGAATTTTCTGGGGTTTCCAAAGTTTGGAATTGTATTTTTACCTGTTTTCAGTTATTAGGTAAAAATAAATAGCAGAATAAAATAAATAGCAGATGTTTCAGGTACATTTTGGTTACATTATTGCCCAGAATGAGAAATTATTTTAAAACCCTTTTTTAAAAAGAAATACCTCTTATTTAATTACTGGCTACTTGATTTAAACCATCATAAACCAATTTAAGAAACAGAGATTAATTAACATGATTAAAATTAAGTTGTTTAGGTGCTGCTCTGATGGATCAATAATCAAAAATAACCCAAATTTTGTCATTGCAGGGTGGGAGTTGAGTTCATTCACTTCATTTAACCTTGGCCACAGTAAATCCTCTCTGTTTATAAAAAGGGAGGTTGAAAAATGCATCTTTAGGTGAAAAATAAAGTCCTCAAGTGAGGCACAAGTAAAAGCTCAGGTGGGTGTTTAAAAACCTACTGCATAATTGTAATAGTTCAGAGGGAAAATTAAAAATAGCTTTTGTTTTCTGGTTTTAAGGCAATAAAACTTTGAGATCTGGATTTGTCTGTGGGATTTTACCCCTTGGGACTGGAGCAGGAGGAAGGTTTGAATCATCTGACATGAAAATTTGATTTTACAGATTATGTGGAACTATTTCCTGCAGAAAAACTGGAGATTGTTGCCTGATTCACTTCAGAATAGTCACAATTATAAATGAGCAACTGAGGAAGAGCTTGAAGCTTTCTAAAATCTCATTCTGAAATTTGAATAGGTATTTATAGAAATATAAAGTTTGTATCACCCACAGCTGGGGGGAGGTTGGAGAGGAGCAATTTGCTATTTTTATATTATAGATATGGTTTTTAGATTGGTTTTTACATGTTTACAATAAAGTATTTCATTATTTCTGGGTTTTTCATGAAGGGTCTGCAAGAATTATCTTACTTCATGAAAAGAAATGACTGTGCTAGTTGGAGCCCTGCAGTCTTGAAAATCTAATCTGTATTTTAAATAAATAGGTTTATTTGTGCAGGTTTGCTTTGCCATTAGAGACACCTGCAAAAGAGGGGAAGGGAGAAGGGAGAAGGGAGAAGGGAGAAGGGAGAAGGGAGAAGGGAGAAGGGAGAAGGGAAAGGAAAGGAAAGGAAAGGAAAGGAAAGGAAAGGAAAGGAAAGGAAAGGAAAGGAAAGGAAAGGAAAGGAAAGGAAAGGAAAGGAAAGGAAAGGAAAGGAAAGGAAAGGAAAGGAAAGGAAAGGAAAGGAAAGGAAAGGAAAGGGGAAAGGAAAGGGGAAAGGAAAGGGGAAAGGAAAGGGGAAAGGAAAGGGGAAAGGAAAGGGGAAAGAGAAAAGTGCTCGTGGCTGCTGCTCCTGCACTGAGCACATCCTCAGCTCTGAGTGATAAACTCAAGCTAGGAAAGGAAACTAAAAGGTGTTTAATGCAAGCCTTGGGCACCGAGCAGTTCCATGTCAGAGAGCCGGGCTGGGCTGGTGCTGCAGGAAGCTTTCAGGAGTGAGGGAGGCGCTCCCGGCTCCTTCGGGGTCATGGAGGAGTTGCCAGCTGTGGCAGGCTGTGACATTCATCTCCCTTGGAGCAGGAGGGCTCCCGGCTCCCCGCAGTGAGCAGGAGGTGCTGACATTTCATTTGCAGGTTCTGGAGGGGTTCCCTCCTTCCCCTGCTGCCCTGGCCAGGGGCACAGCCTGGTCCTGCTGTCCCAAAAGCTCCCTCTGGCACCCGCGGGGGTCAGCATCACCAGTCGTGTCCACACAGCAAAATCCCATCCCAAAATTCCCGGGGAACGCGAGCCGGGGGATGCTGAACGAAACCGCGGCTTCCCATGGCTCCGTGTCCTTGCGCTGGAGGCGATGTCCCCAAGTCACCTTCCTCCTTTCCGGGGCTGTGCCGCGTCCCTGTGGGACGCTCTGGTGTCCTGCAGGCTGTCCCAGCGGCTCCGGGCAGCGTGTCCCACTGCTCCACCGTCCTCAGGAATGCCGCAGGTCCCTCTGCAGAGCCGGGTGTCCAGCAGGTCACCCTGCGCTGTGGAGCGTTCCCGGGGCTCCTCACTGTCCCACCAGAGAACGCTGCTGGATCCTGCCCTCGCATCCCTCCTGCGACACCGGGGGCTGTCCGCTGTCCCTGCCGGGGGCCCGGGGAAGGACGAGGATGAGGACGAGGATGAGAATGAGGACGGGGATGATCCGTCCCGCAGGTCCCGCAGGTCCATCGGTGCGATGCCCGGGCCCGGCCGGGGCGCTCAGCCCCGCATCCCCGCGGCCGCGCCCCGCTCCGCGGGCGGGCAGCGCTGCGCCTCCTCATAGCTGGGCAGGTGCTTCACCTCCTCGTAGCTGGGCAGGTGCGGCAGCTCCAGGCCCGTGCGGGGTCCCGGGGGCCCGGCGGTGCCCGCGGAGCCCGGGGCGGCGGGCGGGGCGCGGCGGGGCGCGGGGCGCGGCCGGCGGGGCGCGGGGCAGGCGCGGCGCCGGAGCGCGCAGCCCGCGGCCAGCAGCGCCAGCAGCACCAGCAGCGCCGCCAGCCTCCGCGCCAGCCACCGAGCCCGCGGCACCCACGGCGGGCCCGCCACGGCCCCCGGAGCCGCCGCCACCCCCGGCCCGCCGCAGCCGTCCCGGCCGCAGCGTCCGCCCGCCATCCCCGCTGTGCTTTGTCCGCGCCGCCCGCCCGCAGCGCCGCGCTCTATCCGCGCTTTATCCGCTCTATCCGCGCTTTATCCGCGCTCTATCCGCGCTCTATCCGCGCTCTATCCGCGCTTTATCCGCGCTCTCTCCGCGCTTTATCCGCGCTCTCTCCGCGCTTTATCCGCGCTCTCTCCGCGCTCTATCCGCGCTCTATCCGCGCTCTATCCGCGCTCTATCCGCGCTCTATCCGCGCTTTATCCGCGCTCTATCCGCGCTTTATCCGCGCCCGCTGATGGGGCTCGGCCCGCATCAAATATTGATGGGGCCATTTGGCGGCCCTGCTCAGCCTAATGGGGCCGGGGCACGCCGCCAGGCGCGGCTCAGCCCGCGGGCAGCGGCGGGATGGCCCCGCCAGAGAATCACGGCCGAGCTGAGCCCGGGGGACAGGGACAGGCTGTGCGTGGGGACACCGGGACAGCGGGACCCAGCACGGGGAGGAACCCAGGGATGTGGGGATGAGTGGTGCCCGAGGATGGGAGGGTGAAGCTGGGCATACAGGGATGAGCCAAGGACACGGGGATGTGTGGCACCTCAGGATGTGGTGCCTGAGCTTGTGGGATAAACCCAAGGGTGCAGGGGTGAGCAGAACCCAAGGACATCAGGGTAAGTGACACCTGAGCCATGAACCACTCAGGGTGCAGAGCCCAGCTTAAGAAGGGAGGCAGCAGCAGTGTCAGAACAGGCACTGACAGACTGGGGCCCTGGTACCTGGGCAGGCACAGTGAGAGCTTCTTTCTTCATTTTTGTTGGGCTCTATTCCTGCCACTAAGGTTTCACAGGTCCCTGTGTCACCCAGTGGTGTCCCAAGCCACCCCCAGGAGCACAGCCCCTCATCTGTGTGGTTTGCTGATTCCCTTCATCCCAACTGCAGAACTCCAGCAAAAGGGAGAGGACAGGGAGCTCTCATCACGGAAAAACTGACTAACATCAAAGTGAGTAACGTGGCCAAAGCTGACCAGACCTTTTCTGCTTGGTTTCCTCTGGGGTGACCCTGCCAAATCTGATAGGCAGCTGCTGCCCCACCTACGTGAGCCTCATGTGGGGTAAATTCGTTCCCTTTGTGCTGTTTACCCATCTGGTGATGATGTCACTGCCGATAGCTGCGAGCCATCCCTCTGCTGTCACCCCCACTTTTGGGTAATGGTATTTGTGACACATTTTGGAGTGCTCAGGGGGACAAATTCTCAGCTGTGATACCGAGTTTCAGGAAGGAGGTGCTGGTGGTGCTGGGCTCCTGGCAAAATTTCCAGGAGGAATTGCTGCTTCTGTCTGTTCTGCATCTGTGTCCCCATTGTGGGGCCGTGTGTCCCTGCAGAAGGGAGCAGGGGCTGGGAGAGGAGGGCAGGAGGTGCCAGCGGTGGGTGCAGCCCCAGCTGCTTTAGGAGCTGCTGCCTCTCACAGCGGTGACTTTGCTTTGGGGGCTCACCCCTGCCCGTGGCCTGCAGGATCTGGGGTGCTCTGAGGAGCTCCAGCAGCAGCTCCAGGGCCCACATTCCCTGCAGAGCTGGCAGTGACTGAGGGGGTGTTTGGGAGGGAAATTGGGAATAAACAGCAGGCGCCTGGTGCACCCTGCCCGGCTGTTAATAGAGCTCAGCCTTTTAGCAGCGTCTCTGCTCTGCTGGGGCTCCCTCTGAGCCCCATGAAATATTAAAGCCTGTTGATAGCTCGTTAAAGCCAGCGTTTAGGCTGGCCCTGTGTGCCCTGAGCTGGGCTTTGCTGCTCAGCCTGCAGCAGGGGCTCAGAGCAGCTCTGTGTCCCACCACTCGAGGAAAATTGTGGCAGGAGTGAGCAGGGCACAGGAAGGAATAAAATTTGCAGTCCTGGCTGCAGCTGTGCTCTGCAGCAGCCCCAGGAAAATGCAGGAATACAGAGCCAGGAGGAGCCAGGGCCAGAGGGTTCATCCTGGGATGGCCGTGGATGGAGGGGCTGCACCCTCTGCGGGTTTGGGGGATCTGGGGAAGTGCAGCTGCCTCATTTTGGGAATCTGTGGAGTAGGAGTGTGGTGGCAGGCAGGGATCTTTGATTCCACCAGGATTCCATCAGGATTCCACGGGCAGGGACACCTTCCACTAGAGCAGGTTGCTCCAGCTCCATCCAAGCTGGAATTTCTCTGTCCCCCGAGCACAGCAGAGCGCTGGAGCAGGAGCAGGAGCTGTGGGCAGGAATAAACTCCTCAGGAGTGGCCATGTCCTGCCTCCCCCATCCCAAAATCTACAGGGAACCCACTCTGAGGCTCCCTGGAGCTGCTGTGCTGTTTCTGGGAAGGAGCTTTCAAGCTGATTTTCTCCAGTTTTGCAGGGGATGGACAACTATTGATCCTGCAAATGACCCCTGCAGAAATCCATCGATCCCTTTGGAGCAGCAGATCATTAAGGCTCCTCTTCCAGAGCTCTCAGGTGGTGCCAAAGTGCTGACACAGCACAATAACCAATTGATGGTGTCATTGTCCCTGGGACCTCTGGCATTTGGGGAGCTCCAAACTCTTTCCCGTGGGAAGCTGCTCCATGGAATGCTCTTTGCACAGTGATGCTTCACATCTGAATTTCCCTTGATGGGTTTTTCCCCCAAATATGGGACAACTGCTCAGGAAAAAACGTCAGGGTGACCTGAGGTTTGTTTTTTGGGAAGACTCTGAAAGTCTCAGGTGTTTGGTAAAGTCCCAGGGGTTGATGGAGGGAAGCACAGCTTTGGGTGTTGGTAGGAGCAAGCCCAGCACACTCAGCTTCAGTGATATTTTAGTATCTGAGGGATCCAAACCTTGTGATAATTGAGGCTTTTACAGGAATTAGGGAGCAAATGGCTGCTGCACTGGAGGCTGGACAGGAAATCCGTGGCTGCCACATCCCTAGAAGTGTCCAAGGGACACTTGGAGCATCCTGGGTTGGTGGGAGGTGTCCCTGCCCATGGCAGCGTGGAATGGGATCAGCTTTAAGGTCCCTTCCCAGCAAAACCATTCCAGGATTCCATGAAAATCAAACACATCCTTGTGGGCACCTCCTCCAAGGCCAAAATAATCCTTAAATCCTTCTTAATAGAACAAAATATTCCTAATATTCCTGTAAAAGCTCCCAGAGCAGCTCCTAAGGAACCACCCAGCAGCAGGAGCTCGGAGCAGGGCTCAGGGACAGCTCTGAACTGCTGGAATCAAACCCCAGAGCTGAGCTCCAGTGCCTCCCCTGCTCAGGCACATCTGCAACTGCAATAAGGCCCAAAACCCAAGGAGATGACTCTGCAAATGTAAAAAACTCCACCAGCCATTACCTCACAGCTCAGAAATCTCCTCTGCCAGCAAATATTTGCTGTTGGACTGTTTAAAACCCAGGGAAAGTGAGAGAGAGAGGCTGAAACCCTCCTGGACAGCCCTGATTCCTTCCCAGGCTGTTAACAAGTTTGGGTGTCTTCCAGAAATGAAATGTGTTTTCTGTAATAAATCAGTCAGATCGAAGAAATAAATAAAATTCATTCATTGCTATCTATTCTGTATTTATTGCTGTATTTTATGCATAAAATATTCATTTATTCAACTCAATTTTCTTTTCTCCAATAAATAAAAGATGGAAATCTCAGGGCAGTGATATTGATATCAATGAGTTTTCAGGCTTCCAGCTCGCCTGTAACACTTCAGATATTCCTCTTTCTTCCTTCTGCTGCACAGAAGCATTAGGAAGGTTGGCTTACATAGGTGTTCCCTTTGCAATAATTCCTCACAATTAGGATTTTAATCTCTTGACTCCACGGGAAGGCTCCCACTGATGCAGTGGCTTTGGTCTTAACCCCCACAAGTGATTCCAGGATGGAGCCCTGACCCCACACCATCCATTTGGGATCCCTGAGTGCCCACACAGGGCTGGACACAGAAACGCTGAAATATCCCAAAAGGCTCTGAAGGACAATTGAGATGGAAGGATCCCCGTGTCGCTCTGGAATCACCAAAACCTTTTTCCATGTCGAAATCCTTTGTGTTTTCCCGGGAGCAGCGTTTTCCCTTGTTAGTCACTCCGGTTCTCCAGAGGCTGCCGCGATCCAGGCGTGGCTGCGTGCCGTGATTTCACCCCGCTGTTATTCACAGCTCGGCCCCGAAGCTCAGCCCCGTCCCATTCCCGGTGGTTAAATATAGCAGCGGATTCTTTCCCAGCCCTCCGCTCTCCCACACGGCTCTCATGAGTCAGGAGCAGCAATTCCCGGCGGGACCAGCCCGCCCCGGCTGCCCTGGAGCATCCCGGGCGGCGGGAGGTGAAGGGGCCGGGGCGGCACAGCCGGGGCTGCGCGGCCGGTTCGGCACAGGGGGGATGCTCTGCCCGCCGCCCGCCGCTCCTCCGGGAATGCCAGGAGATCCCAGGAATGCCAGGTGATCCCGGGAATGCCAGGTGATCCCGGGAATGCCTGGAGATCCCGGGAATGCCAGGTGATCCCTGCAGTGCCAGGTGATCCCGGGAATGCCAGGAGATCCTGGCAATGCCAGGAGATCCCGGCAATGCCAGGTGATCCCGGGAATGCAGGAGATCCCGGCAATGCCAGGTGATCCTCGCAATGCCAGGAGATCCCGGGAATGCCAGGTGATCCCAGTTTACCTGGCTGCATCCCGGCTACTTCCCGGCCCTTCCACCGGGAATTCCCGGTGATCCCGGCAATGCCAGGTGATCCCAGCTGCTTCCTGGCCGTTCCAGCGGCAATTCCCAGTGATCCCAGTTCTCCTACCTGCATCTGGGAAATCCAGGTGATCCCAATTTTCCTGGAGGTCACTCTGACTGCACCCCAGCTGCTTCCCTGCCATTCCACACATCCCAGGAATTCCAGGCAATCCCATTTTTCCTGGCTGCATCCCGGCTGCTTCCTGGCCATTGCATGGGCAATTCCAGGCGATCCCAGTTTTCCTGGAGGTCACCCTGGCTGCATCCCAGCTGCTTCCCTGCCATTTCCCCAGGAATTCCAGGTAGTCACAGTCTTTGTGGATGTCACCCTGGCTGCTCCCTGCTGTCCCACACGTCCCAGGAATTCCAGGGATCCCAGTTTTTTGGGGTCAGTAGAGTGGGGGGATGCCCCAGGGCAGGGAGTGAGCCCCAAACCCTTTCCCATTTCCCTCTTGTTCCCCCTTCCTGCTGAAGAGATTTCATTTTTACCAAACTCAACATTTCCCCCCCCAGTTTGTCCACAGGAGCCTGAATTCCCTGGATTCCCTGTGCAGCCAGAGACTTTTCCTGGGGGAAAATCCAACACCCCCAGCTGAGGCTGCTCAGGGCATCCCCCAGGCAGGAGGCTGTTAAAAAATGGGAATAAAGGGAGAAAAAGGTGGGGGGAAAAGGGAGGAAACCCTTCCAGCTGTTTTTCCAGGAGTGAGGCAGGCCCAGGGCTGTGTGCTCCACAGGGAAGATCCTCAGGGAAAGATGCAGATGTGAGGATGATGAGGATGCAGAGGGGGCAGGAGAGCTTTGACCCTGCTATTTTTACTCTCCTCAAACAGCCGTGTCAGCCCTGGAGGCGGCGTGGAAAACAAGGAAAAGCTCTGGAATGGCCCCTGCTGGATCCAGCCCGGGCCCTGGGGGTGCTGCTGGTCCCTTCTGGGCTGCACAGACGGGGGGGATGCTGGAGAAGGGAAATATTCCCTGCTGGGAATGAGGTGGGTGGCCGTGTCCAGCCCCGGCTTCCTGCTCGGGCAGGAGCAGTTGGTTCACTCAGTGACATTCAAACCCTGAAAATCGGGGTGGGAATCAGGGAAATCACTGCTGGGGACACTCAGGGGGGGCTCTGGAACTCCCCAGGCTGGGGGGATGCTGAGCTCAGGCACAGGGGGGGAAGGGGCTGCAGGGCTGGGCTGAGGGTGGGCGATGGCCTCAGAGCCTCCTGCTCCACACAAATCCACCAAAACACCTAAACCAGCAAATAATAAATACTCTGCAGTGACTGAGCCCAAAAACCTGCAAATAATAAATACTGTGCAGTGGCTGAGCCCAAAAACCAGCAAATAATAAATATTCTGCAGTCACTGAGCCCAAAAACCTGCAAAAAATAAATATTCTGCAGTCACTGAGCCCCAAAACCAGCAAATAATAAATACTGTGCAGTGACTGAGCCCAAAACAACAAATAATAAATATTCTGCTGTGATTGAGCCCCAAAAACCAGCAAATAATAAATACTCTGCAGTCACTGAGCCCCAAACCAGCAAATAATAAATACTGTGCAGTGAGTGAGCCCAAAACAACAAATAATAAATATTCTGCAGTGATTGAGCCCCAAAAACCAGCAAATAATAAATACTCTGCAGTCACTGAGCCCCAAACCAGCAAATAATAAATACTGTGCAGTGACTGAGCCCAAAAACCTGCAAATAATAAATATTCTGCAGTGATTGAGCCCCAAAAACCAGCAAATAATAAATACTGTGCAGTGACTGAGCCCAAAAACCAGCAAATAATAAATACTGTGCAGTGACTGAGCCCAAAAACCTGCAAATAATAAATACTGTGCAGTGACTGAGCCCAAAACAGCAAATAATAAATATTCTGCAGCACTCTGAGCCCAGCACTCTGAGCTCTGATCCTCCAGGGCATCCTTCTCCCTCCCTGGGCCACCCCGGGGGTTCCAACAGAACATTTGGTGCAATTCCTGTCCCCGTTTGGCACCCCAGGGTGACACAACCTGGAGCAGAATGGGGTAAAATCAGTGAATATCCAGCAAAAGTCCCTGGCACGATCACCAGAGCCAGGCTGTGCCCCCAGTTGTTCCCTGCAGGAGCTGCAGGGACACAATTTTGGCTCTTTCAGCCCAAAGGAGATGGTGGATTTTGGAATGATAATTTTTGATGTTATTGTTTCTCCTCGTTATTGTTTATTATTAACAATAAATGTATTACTACTAATCGGAATAATTTACTTAAATTATATTTCAAATACAATTAATAATTAAATCATTAATTCAATGTATTATTGTTGTTTCGTAGCGCTATTAGGAGTGACGATGTGTGACTCCATCGGGGCAGCCGGGATGGGCCGGGAGCGATCCGGGGCCGGGCAGCTGTTGCCATCTGCAGGCGGCCCTGGGACAGATCCCTGCGGATACTGGGAGGGAACCACCGCGTACTGGTGGGACTGGGAAAGAGCGGCCGGGCAGGGTTTGGCACCAGGAGCACCCGGGAGAAAAAATCCCGCAGTTCAACCCCGTTATCCCAAACCCTGCAGCGTCCGGGCTGTCCCAGCAACAGTATTGTTTATAAAATATATTGTTAATATAATGTAATGTAATGTAATGTAATGTAATGTAATGTAATGTAATGTAATGTAATGTAATGTAATGTAATGTAATGTAATATAATATAATATAATATAATATAATATAATATAATATAATATAATATAATATAATATAATATAATATAATATATACAATATGATATAATATAATGTAATAATATATTAGAATTCTATTATATATTTATAATATATTATCAATATAATAATTATGCATTGTTATTTACAATATATATTTTTATATTATATTATATATTATATATTATATATTATATATTATATATTATATATTATATATTATATATTATATATTATATATTATATATTATATATTATATATTATATATTATAGATTATAGATTATATATTATATATTATAGATTATAGATTATAGATTATAGATTATAGATTATAGATTATAGATTATAGATTATATATTATATATAATATATTATATATATTATAAATATTATATATTGTATATTATATACTATATATTATATATTATATATATAATAAAATCTATTTATTATATTTTTATTTAAGTCTGTTCATTTATTTATTTTATTAATTTCTGTTCATTTATTTATTTATTTTAGATATTTCAGTTAAGTTATTATTTTATTTAATTAATTTATTATATGCTGTTTATGAATCTATTTATTTATTTATTTAATTTTTAAAATTTTATTTATTATATATATTCTCGTAATGCTATCTCTATATTAAAATATTTGTGTTAGATACACATATTCAATCATTTTGGAATTATTGAATGTATCTAACACAAATATTCCAACAGATAACACCAAATGCCACAGGCTGGGGTCAGTGATTGTCCCCTGTGCTGGGGCTCCCCCAGCCCTGGGGCACTTTTGGGTTCCTCACAAGGACCTGGAGGGGCTGGAGCGTGTCCAGGGAAGGGAATGGGGTTGGGAAAGGGGCTGGAGAATCCTGAGGGAGCTGGGAAGGGGCTGAGCCTGGAGAAAAGGGGGATCAGGGGGGACCTTGTGGCTCTGCACAGCTCCTGCCAGGAGGGGACAGCCGGGGGGATTTGGGATCTCATCCCAGGGACAGGGACAGGAGCAGAGGGAACGGCCCCAGGCTGGGCCAGAGGGAGAGTTCAGGTTGGATATTGGGAAAATTCCACCTGGAAGGGGTGTCCAGCCCCGGCGGGGGGATCCCCATCCCTGGAGGGGTTCAGCAGCCCTGGGGAGGTGGCACTTGGGGACACGGCCAGTGTGGCCTTGGCAGAGCTGGGAATGCTTGGACTGGATGCTCTTAAAAACCAAGGAGTGATTTTCTGACGCTGGGATTAATGCCTGACACAAACACCAATTTTCTGACGCTGGGATGAACAATTCCTCGATTCTCTCTCGGGCACACAGGAGCACGAGTTCCATCCCAGCGCTGGGTACAAAGGGCTCTGTGTGAGCCCCGGGGTTCAGCTGGGGCTGCGGGGAAGATTCTGCATTTCCTGCCAAGAGGGTCTCAGTGCGCAGACAATGCCGGCCCTCCCCGCCAGCCTGGCACGGGAATTCCTCGGGAATTGCCACGGGGAGCCCGCAGGGCTTCCTGCAGCACTCAGGCCGCTCTTTCAGCGCATTCACATTGAAATTCCTTTAAAAACGGGAATCCCTGGAAGAGCTGAACAGTCCATCTCACCCTCCTGAGAAGGGAGAAATATCTGGGGCCAGAAAAGTGGGGGATTCCGGGAGTTTGAAGCAAATTTTGGTGCCTCTTTCTTATTTTCTGTTTAGTGCTCTGGTAAATGCATTTATTGCTCAAATAGTGAATGGATAGCCTGCTAAAAGCAGTAATAATAATAGTAATAGGAATAATAATAGAAGAAAGTGAAAATTACCAGAAGAAGGAGAAGGAGGAGGGAAAGAAGAAGGAAAAGAAGAAGAGGAGGAAGAGAAGATTCAAAGAAGGAGGAAGAAGAGGGAGGAAGAAGAAAGGGAAGAAAGAGAAAAAAAGAGGAAAAGAAAAGGGAGAAGAAGAAGTGTAATGAAATTCTGTGCTGAAAAACCTCTGGAAAACAGATCCAATCTGCCAGGGAAAAAGGAAGGACGTCTCGTCTCACCTTAGACACTCCTGCCACCCTCCACATCCCTGCTTCAGCTCGGAATTCTAGGATCTGTCCCCATTTTTAAAACGGGGGTGAATGCGGGGCTCAGGGGATGGAGCTGCGGGACCAGAGGGGCTGTGGGGGGCTGGAAGTGCTCTGGGTGTCCCCAGAGCCTGGCGTTCAGGTGACAAACCGAAAAATCCTGCCTGGCACCTCAGGCTGTGCCTGCAGCCCCTGCCGGGACAATCGGCCGGGAGCAGCAGGAATTCCGCTGGAGCTGCCGCCTGCTCCAGCTTCCTTTTGCTCACAAAGGATTGGGAAGCGCCGGCAAAGCTTCGATCTGCCCCTGGCCTTGGGAAAAAAAAAACCGATTTATGGTCTGAGACATCGCAGCCTCCCCCAGCAGCACGCGACTCCCGGGAAACTGGGAAGGGTTACTGATGGAAACTGGGAAGGGTGGGGTGGATCAGACCCCTGGAGGAAAACTGCGAATTGGGATTTCTCAGAGGAAAACTGGGAGTTGGGATTTCTGGGAGGAAAACTGGGAGTTGGGATTTCCCCGAGAAAAATTCGGGATTGGGATTTCTCAGAGGAAAACTCGGGATTGGGATTTCTCCAAGGAAAACTCGGGATTGGGATTTCTCCGAGGAAAATTCGGGATTGGGATTTCTCCAAGGAAAACTCGGGATTGGGATTTCCCCGAGGAAAACTCGGGATTGGGATTTCCCCGAGGAAAACGGGGAGTTGGAGGGGTTTGGGCTGAGCTGCGGTGGCTCCGGAGCCCGGGCTGGGGCTGCCCCGGGCTGTGACAGCTCCCGCGGTGTTTATGGCATCACCCTCGGCCTGGAAAAGCTGGAAAACGATGGCTGGGCCACGCTGGGGAGGCTCCCAGCAGCATCCCAGGGATGGAGCTGGGAAAACAAAACCCCCCTGAGTGATCCCATCTTCCCTCCTCCCTTCTCCCCTGGCTTTGCTTTCCTTTCCTTATTTATTCTCCGTCCTGGGTGATTATTTACTCCCAACTGTCGTCGTGCCGTGAACTTTTCCCACTTCCTTCAGTTTGTTCCAGGCTGGATTTGCGCGTTGTTTACAGGGGATTTCCTTCCCTGGCACTCCCACCTCCCCCCGAACCGACCTCTTCAGTCGCTTTTCCATTCAA
The DNA here is from genome assembly GCF_963513975.1 of Fringilla coelebs. Lineage (NCBI taxonomy): Eukaryota > Metazoa > Chordata > Aves > Passeriformes > Fringillidae > Fringilla > Fringilla coelebs. Next base: position 23,974,366 of record NC_140036.1, read on the forward strand.
AGTTGGTTTATTTTGTCGGGTTTCCATCAGTTTTACACCCCCCTTTTGCAGCCCAGCTCGTTCCTGCGAGCTCTGCACACGGAATTTCCAGTGAGGATGGATTTTCCACACCTGTCTGGTGTCCTGGGGTTCCAGAGGGGGGGATTTGGGGCGAGGGGCAGAACTGAGGGGGCTGCAAATGCGGAATATTTCCAGGAGCTGGGAGCTGAGCGCTGGGAAGGCGCCGGGAGCAGCTTTCTGACCGTCCTGTGTTTGCTCAAGCACTCACGTTTGTTTACAGAGATTATTTTCGTTTCTGCTCCGGGCCCTGGGCAGGCGCCCCAAAGGGTCCCCCCAGACCCCCCTGCACCCCGAGCTGCTCTGGGGTGGGCGCAGGGGGAGGGGGCGATGCTGAGCTGTGGATTGGGGCTGGGTCAGCTCCTGGAATGAGGGAAATACCCCAAACCAGGCATGTGAGCCCCCCTTTCCAAGGGGCACGAACCCAGGAGCCTTTGGGTGTTTCCAGCCTGGGAGGAGCCGGGGATGGGGTGAGGGGTGCGAGGGGCTTTCCTTGTCTGCAGCTCCGGAATTCCCCTCTCCCAGGGACTGCAGGAGTGGCGGCAGGTGGGTGCCCAGCACTGCTGCGGCTCCGGGATTTGTTGCTCTGCTGAGGTGCTCCAGGAGCTTCAAAACGCTTCTGGTTAAGAGGATTTTATTCCCTTTTTATTCCTATTTTTTAATTACAAAGATCAATTAAAAAGTATGAATGTGCTGCAGGTTTGGACTGTTTTTTTTCTTTCTTTTAACTTTTTCTTTTTTTTTCCCCTAAGCAGCTTTGCCAGCAACAGGCAGATCCTGACGTGTCCACGGCCAGCTTGGAGCAACCTGATCCATGGAAATTGTCCCTGCCCATGGCAGGGGAGGTGACACGAGACGAGCTTTAAGGTCCCTTCCCACCCAAACCACTCTGGGATTTTAGCACAATATGCGTAACAACACAAATATCTTACTAATTAACACGACACGCGCCCAGAACATGAAAATTATGTTTATTTACGAATTACACCGGCTGTGTCCGTACCTACACCGAGGGGGTGCGACGGACACCGAGCGGCGGCAGCGAGGGGGGCGAGCCGTGCTGGGGGCGTGTCCGGGGCGTGTCGGGGGCGTGTCCGGGGCGTGTCCCACTGGCCCCGCCCCCCCACGCGCGCAGGACGCGGCCGTTCCCGCTCGGTGCCGCTGCGATGTCCGGCCCGGCTCCGGAGCCCGACAGGTGAGCGGGGCCGGGCCGGGCCGGGCCGGGCCGGGCTCCCCGCGCCCCCGCCAGCCCCCCGCGCCTCCCCGCGCCTGCGCGCCGTCCCCGCCGCCCTGCCCGCTCTTGTCGCCTCCCGCTGTCCCCCTGCACCCCTGCGCCCTCCCGCTGTCCCCCTGCGCCCTCCCGCTGTCCCCCTGCACCCTCCCGCTGTCCCTCTGTCCGTCCCGCTGTCCCCCCGCGCCCCCAGCCCCGCCCCCCGCATCCTCCCATCCCCCACCCCACCTGCATCCCCGCATCCTCCCTCCCCTCCCGGCCCCCCGTTCCCGGGCACCGGGGGGTCCCTGCCCTGCCCGGCCCCTCCCGGTGGTTGCGGGTTCCCCGGCCCGGCCGTGCACCTGCAGCGGGGGCGCGCTCCGAGCCCCGGCCGCGCCGCGCATCCGCCGCCGCCGCAGACAAAGCGCGGCTCCCGCTCCGCCCCGGGCTCCCCCCGGGCTCCCCCCGGTGCTCCGGGGCTGCCCTAACCCCGAGCGCGGCTCGTGTTTATCTGCCCGTGCCTTTATCGCGGCCGGGAGCCGCCGTGCCTGTTCGCAATTAATGGTTACAGTTATTAGCGGCGCCGTGCCCGCCTGCTCGGGTGCGTTGTTGTTTCTGTGTTTTCTCCCTCCTCCCCTCCCCGTTTCTGCGCCGCCGTTTGCAAGCGCGGGAGGGAAATGCAGCTGGAGGGGTTCGAGGGAAGCCAGCCCGGCTTCAGCAAGCCAGCACTTGGTGGAAGGGTTGAAGGGTTGCACAAACACTGCCTGGCTCGGCTGCCGGCCCTGGATAGCATCCAGCCTTCATCCGAATCCTCCAGATAAATACATTTACTCTTTTTTTTTTTTTTTTCAAGATACAGTTTGGAAGAGCAAACTGTTGTGTAATTTCTTGTGGGGGGGAAAAGCTTTCCCACTTCCTCCTGCCCTTGACCCAGAAAGTTTTGCAGCCCCTTTGCTGTGCTTTGCCAGGACCCCCCAGCTGGCATCGCTTCCCCGAGCTCCTCAGGAATCCTCACTCGTTGATTTTCCTGCCTCTGCCATTCCCATCTATTCATTTCTTTTTCAATCCTGTGGCTGAGGGCCCCAGTGTGGCCCCCCTGGTGATGCCCACTCATTCCAGGGGCATTCCAGGAGCTCCCAGGGTGGCCAAAATCAGCCCCCGGAGCTGAGCAGCTCCCACATCTCAGCCTCACCACCCCCAGCATCTCTGGGATTGCCCTGTGGCCTTCAGAGTTCCACAGAAAAAGGGCTGGATGCTCCTTCCCTGCCTGCTCCTGCAGCTGCCCCTGGCAGGGTGGAGGCTCCGGGACGTTTCCTGGTGCCACCCCAGGGCAGTGAGCTGGATGTCACCTGCTGCTTTATGGTGCCTGCACCCAGGGCCATTCCCTTGCTCAGCTCTCCTTGCTGGCTCTGCCTGGCAGATGTCGTGGAGCTCCTGGGAAAGGTTTCCAAGCAGGATTTCAATCCATGAATGACAACCCAGCAGGTTTCCCCGGTGCAGGGTGGATGGAGGCTGGAGGTTGGTGTGGGTTTGCCAGGGATGGCTCTGCTGGGGAGCAGAGTTTATCTGGGTCTCCTGCCTGCCTGGGGATTGGTTGGATTGCTCCCAAATCCAACGGGCCTCTGGCACAGCCTCCTGGTGCTTGGCAGAAGGGGCTGGGAGCAGGAGCTGGTGCCAGTGGGAATTGTGTCCAGAGGGGCAGCAGCAGCCAGGGCAGGGCTGATGCTGCAGGAGGGGAATGTTGGATCCCCAGCTCCCTCATTCCCGGGGCTGGGAGCGGTGCCAGGGGAGGGAGCTGGGAATGCTGCCCCTGTGGGGGTGTGGGAAAGGGCTGGCAGAGCTCTCATGTGTGCCTGCTTTTGTCTTCCAGCGGGGCAGAGTCCCTCTCCTCCGATGAAAAAGGTACGGGGGCTTTGGGAATGGGAATTCTGAAACTGGCTTGAAAAACCAGTTGGAAAGTACAGGGATTTTGGGAAGTGGCCATCCTTGGGAATGGGAATTCTGAAACTGGCTTGTTGGAAAAAACCAGTTGGAAAGTACAGGGATTTTGGGAAATGGCCATCCTTGGGAATGGGAATTCTGAAAATGGCTTTAAGAACCAGTTGAAAAGGTACAGGGATCTTGGGAAGTGCCCATCCTTGGGAATGGGAACGGGAATTCTGAAACTGACTTTAAACACCAGTTGAAGAATACAGGGATTTTGGGGATGGGAATTCTAAACCTGGCTTCAAAAACTAATTGAAAGAGTAGAGGGATTTTGGGAGATGCCCATCCTTGGGAAAGGGAATTCTAGAATTGGCTTTAAAACCTTGGTGTAAACCCTTTGTTTGTGGATTCCTTTGGTTTTTGTGCTGGGTTTTACAATGCCTGTTCTTTTGTTATTTATTCCCTTTCTCTGAGTGCAGAATTGACAAGAGAAGAATTAAATCCCTCTCCAACTCTTACTGCCTGCCTTTCCCTTGCAGAGGTGACAGCCAACGGCATGGAGGGATCGGGATCGGGATCGGGATCGGCTGAGGAACACCCAGAGGGTGAGCCCACCATGGCTCAGGCATTTCCTCACTCCTGGGCTGCTGTGCCTGCTCCTGCATCCCACATTTCCCCCCAGCCACATCCCAAAACACATCCCTGCCTTCCAGTGCTGCTTTCTCTTCAAATGACGTTTGTAAGAGTAATTAATTGGTTGGTGCCTCCAGACGAGTCACAACTGGTGGCACACGCAGCTGCCACCAAGGCTGCTCCCACCTGCCTTGGAAAATCACGATTTCTCTGGGATGTGCCGTGGGTGAGGCTCCAAAATGATCCCAGGTTGTGTAAAACAGGAGAATTCAGGATTCTGAGCACCCTTCAGAAGGGCCTGGGGGACCCCAGAGTCTCCCCTGGAGTGGGATTTGATGCTCTGATGTTTTTCTCTGCCTCAGTAGTTCTTTTTTTTCTGTTCCATTTTCTAACCTGCTGCTTGGCCCGATGGATCCAAACCTCTGGATGGATCCTGGACTCTCATTCCTCCCATGCCTGTTTTTAAGGGGAAGCCAGTTCTGAAGACAGCTCCAGCAGCAGCTCAGAAGAGGAGTCAGGTGAGCAGGACATTGTGATTTATTTACCTGTAATCCCTTTTTAAAAACTGATGTTCAGCTTAAACCAGCTGCTTCCCCTGGGTATAATCTCACAGTTATTAGGGAATGCTAGCTCTGATTGCCTTCCCAATAAATTTTTTGGGAGCCAATGTTTTTCTGTCAGTGATCAAAGGGCAGCAGCGTGGAAGAGGGGTCAGGTGAGCAGAACATTATGATTTAATTTTCTGTTTTCTTTTTAAAAACTGATGTTCAGTTTAAACCAGCTGCTTCTCCTGAGTATAATCTCACAGTTATTAGGGAATGCTAGCTCTGATTGCTTTCCCAATAAAATTTTGGGACCTGGTGGTTTCCTGTCACTGATCAAAGGGCAGCAGCTCGTGCTGCTTTCACCGCTCAGACACAGCACCCCAGACACAATACCCACAGATATTTTTATACCACAACAGTTTTCCAAACATCAAGTGGCCATAAATTTTCCTCAAAAGTTGGCAACAGAACTGGCCAAACAGGATGGACAGGAAAATAATCAAAGGAAGTGTTTGCTGTCGGTGGGTTTGTGCTTCCATGGGATTTGCTGCCAGCAGTTGTGCTGGTTTTATGTAACACTGATAATTTAACAATCCCAGTGGTTTTCCTGGGCAGATGCAGAGGAGTGGGATGGAGGAAGGCTGGCTGAGTGTGGTTTGTTGTGCCTGTTTCCCCCTGCTCAGCAGCTCCATGGCAGGAAGGATTCCAGGCCGGCCCAGCCAGCAGCTCCATCTCTTTGGGAAAAGGAGCTGCTGGAGAGCATCCCTAGGAAATGAGGGGTGGAAATGAGGAGCTCCCAGAGCAGGGAGTGTTCCTGGGGCTGTTCCAGCCCTGCTGAGCTGGGGACTGGGACAGCAGGGCTGGGGCACACAGCCAGGGCTGGCTGCTGCCTTCGTGCCCCTCCCAGCCCATAATTATCCCAGGGGGAAATTGGGGTTCCAGGATAGCCTGGGACAGCCTCCAGCATCCCTTTGTCCTGGGAGGGAGCTGGGATGGGGAAGCAGCTGATCCTGGCAGCTCTGCCGCTCCCCTGCTCCCAAATCAGCCCTCAGGACACAGCCTTTGGCCTGAGGTCTCAGCTCTGCTGGAATTCCATCCTGCTGGGCTCAGCCAGGAGGTTTCAGGCACTTTTAGATCATTTTGGGGACAAACACCCTGCAGACAATGTGGTGGTGGCTGCTCCTTGGGAAAGCTGTTCCCAGTTTCCGTGCTGGGAGCTGAACTTTGTCCTTGGCACCGCAAGGCTCATCCCAGGATAAATCTGTTTTTAATCCCTGTGAAAATTCCCAGGAGTTTGGGCAGTTTAGGAGCTTTTGGCAAATTTGTATCCTGATGTTCATCTTCACCCCCAGGCTGTGCAAAGCCTGCAAGGACTCTCAGGAATGTTCTCCTAAGGTGAATTTAAGCAAATGGAATTGTGGGGTTGTCCTGGGTGAATGTGGGAGCAGAAACCCCCTGAACATGGAGATATTTACTCCAAACTCCTTTTCCCTAGATGAAGAACAGGAGGAGAAGGAATGCCCACCTTACTGCAGTGAGTCAGGTAGGAACAGATTTCCTGAGGGCTTTTTCTTTATTCCTGGCTGTTTAATTACTTGGCTTTTCATGAGCTCATCTTCCTCTTTTCCCACTAGGAGAGAGCTGCTTGCCAGCCTGTGAGCACTGCAGGAATGAAAATGTAAGTTTGTGGGGAAAGAAACACCCACTTACTTTGCATGAGATCATTTGCAAACTGTAATTCTACTCTCTCTTCACCTTTTTTAAGATAATTTATTTTTTAATCTATTTCCAGGACCAGAAGGAGCAAGTGACCCCCAGGAGACTTGCTGGAGGACAATTCACGTATGAATTTTTTTAATGTAATGGGTTTGAGTTTACATTGTTCTCCTCAAGGTGCTTCAGTCTTTGGGTGGGCCAACAGCTCATTTGCTGCACAAATGCATTTGGAGTCATGCTGGGGGATGCACCCAAATCCTTAAAAATCAGTTTAGAGCCTGTGCTGCCTCCAGATCCTGGTCCAAGACAACTCCTGGGAGAGTTTTCAGGACGCTGCCTCGTCCTGCTGCAGGAGTGAGCAGCAGGCCCGTTTTTATGTGCTCATTTCAGCCTGGCTGCACACGAGGCATCCTGCCTGCTTCACCCTGCCCTTTGGCCCTGCGTTTTCCCCGGGATGCAGCGCTGTGTCCCCTCTGGGGATGTCCCGTGGGATGTCCTGTGGGATGTCCCTGCAGGACACCTCTGCTGGGTGTGGAACGCTGGGCACCGAGCCCTGCCCAAGGGAGCACCTCGGGGCACAGAAGCTTTCTGCAAAACTCTCCTTTCCTTTTGCCCTGGGGGAGCCCTGGGCCGTTGGGAGCGGCCCCAGAGCAGCCCTGGAGCCGGCTGTGGTTCTGAGGTGAAGCGCAGGGAGCGCGGGGCGGGCTGGCTGAGCGCTGCTCTCTCCTGCAGGGTGCAGCTGGACGCAGAGGGCTCCTACCAGTGCAGCAGCACCGGGCTGATCTTCGAGGTGACGGGCAGGGCCAGGCTCACCTACTCGCTGCTCTCCTGGAGCAAGTACGCCCCGCTGGTGGAGAAGCCCTGGATCGTGGGCGGGCCCCTGTTCGACGTGCGCTGCTCCGCGCCCGGCGCGCTGCTCTCCATCCAGTTCCCCCACTGCCTCTGCCTGGGCGGTGAGTGGGGATATATATTTATCTATCTATCTATCTATCTATCTATCTATCTATCTATCTGTTTATCTATTACTATTATTATTATTATCATTATTATTATAATATCATTAAATAATAATATAATATAATATAATATAATATAATATAATATAATATAATATAATATAATATAATATAATATAATATAATATAATATAATATAATATAATATAATATAATATAATATAATATAATATAATATAATATAATATAATATAATATAATATAATATAATATAACAAATATCATATTACTATTATATAATAATATTTTATTATATTATTAATGATTATATATTATCTTTGCTATATATTATTGTGGGTCTCAGGATGAGGGGAGAGATGAGAATCTGACTCCAAGATTTTATATATTAATCATATCATATCATATCATATCATATCAATATTATTATATTATTAATATTATATTATTATATGTCATATAGAATATTATTACATATTAATATACTATAACAATAAATTTTATTATTTATTATTATATTATATTATATTATATTATATTATATTATATTATATTATATTATATTATATTATATTTACATTATATTACATTACATTACATTGCATTACACTACACTACATTATATTATATTACATTACATTACATTACATTACATTACATTACATTACATTACATTACATTACATTACATTACATTACTATACTAAAAAGAATAGAGAAAAGATCCATCAGAAGGCTGGAACAAGAATGAGGAGGATAAAACCCCGTGACAGACTCAGAGAGTCCGACACAGCTGGCTGGGATTGGCCATGAATTGAAAACAATTCACATGCCGGGTAAACAATTCTCCAAATCACATTCCAGAGGAGCAAAACATGGAGAAGCTGAAGCTTCCCAGCTTCCCAGGAGAAGAATTCCTGGTGAAGGCATTTTTCATAAAATATCACGGTGACAGATTATATTATGTATATATATATATAATATATATAATATATGCATTATATATAGCTTATATTATACATGTATTATACATTATAGATAATTTTATAGATTATATTTATTATATATAATTCTATATTTTCTATATTATAGTTATAATAATAATAATTATAATTATTATATATAATTGTTAGAGTTCCCTTCCCTCAAGATTATTATAATTTTGAAATTTAAGGGCTCTCAGGCAAAGATGTGGGAGTAGGAATAACAGTTCTTTGTCAGGAGAAAAATTTTTAAAAATAGACATTGTTGAGAGAGAAATGGAACTGCAAACAAGTTTCAAAATGTGGCCTTGCAAATAAGACAAAGTTCTTTAGAGAAATTGACCTATGAAAGAGACATTGTAGTAAAAGCCTTGAAATGTAATTTTAAATGATTGGCTTTAAAACATTTACACTCCAGTGTAGCAAAAGCTAATAAACCAAAAAACATTTATAATATCCTACAATTAAAAAATAAATAACTTCTAATAATAACGTAAATTATGACATCTATATTATCTTACCCTTCACATAAAACGAAAAAGTTTTTAAAACACCTCTCAATTACCCCATCTCTAAGTAAAAAAATAAACTTATTCCAGCAGCTCTAGTACAAAAACCAAACCCCTGCCAGAGTGAGGCAGTCCCTGTGCCCTGTGTGTCAGGGTGGGGGCACAGCCCCATCCCAGGGGGGCTCAGCCCTCCTGCAGTGCCAGCTGTGGCTCTGCTGCAGCAGGATCCTGCACAAGGGGGGAGTTTTCCTCTGCAGCTGCAGGGCTGCTGGAGATGGGCCTGCTCTCCCTCTGGGAATGCAGGGCAGGAGAAAGCTGCTCCTCTGGGAATGCAGGGGGCAAAGGCTGCTGTGCTGTTCCAGGGCAGATTGTATCCAGGTAGGAATGTGTGAAATCTCAGATTGTATCCAGGTAGGAATGTGTGAAATCTCAGATTGTATCCAGGTAGGAATGCTTGGCTCCTGCCCTGGGCACAGCATCTCCCCATGGGATGGTGGAATTTGATCAGCCCTGCAGGGACACTCACTGGCCATGGACAGAAGATAATTAATAATTAATGACCCATGGACAGAAGGGATCTCCTGGAGGGAGGATTGGCTGGGGGGGAGATAAAGAAAACTGCCCAAAGAACAACAGAGAACTGCCCCAGCTCTGACAGATGATGTCCCAGCTTGTCACAGGGACACATGGGGACATCCTGGGGGTGCTGAGCCCAGGCTGTCCCCACTGAGCCTGGCTGTCCCCACTGAGCCTGGCTGTCCCCACTGAGCCTGGCTGTCCCCACAGGTCACGGGGCTGGCGTGGCTTTCAAGGTGCTGCACATCAAGGGCGGCGGCGCGGCCATCGAGCCCTCGGCCGAGTTCTCGGCGTCGCACGTCAAGTGGGTGGTGAGCTCCCTGTCCCCCGTGGGACCCCTGATCCACAGCCAGGAGCCCCTGCAGTACCACGGGGCTGTCATCCTCTACAAGGCCATCGATGAGCACCCCTCCCTGTCCTTCTGGGTCTACCTGGCCACCAACAATGACTCCTTCATCAAGGTACGGCCCGGGCTGGCTGCCCGAGGGGAGGGAGGGTGGGTGAGGAGTCCTGGTTCCATGGTTTGGGTGGAAGGGAACTTAAATTCCATCTCATCCCACCCCTGGATGGGCAGGGACACCGTCCCCTGTCCCAGGCTGCTCCAACCCCAATCACTGCCAGGGATCCAGGGGCAGCCACAGCTGCTCTGGGAATTCCATCCCGGCCCCTCCTCACCCTCACAGGGAACAATTCCATCCCAATATCCCATCTAAACCTTCAGTCATTGAATTTGAAGCCTTCTCCCTTTTTTCTGTCACTGCATGCTTTGTAAATTGTCTCTCTCTGCACTTTTCCATTTCCATTCTTTATCCGAGTCACTTCTCCCAGGTAACAAGAGGAAACAGCCCCAAGTTGTGCCAGAGGAGGTTTAGATTGGATATTAGGGAAAATTCCTCCAGGCAAAAAGGTGGCCAGGCACTGGAACAGGTTGCCTGGGGCAGTGCTGGAGTCCCCAGTGAGAATTTGGGGATTTGGGAAAGCAGCTGACAATGGATTCATCCACGTGCCACCAGCTCTCCTGCTGCCGAGGGTCACGTCAGAAATAACCTCTGAGGAGAGCAGAGCGTGTCTGCAGAGAAGAGAGAGGCCATGGGACCAACCCTGGATAAAATTCCAGCTTCAGAAAATTCCTTGCCTTGCCCTGCAGTGGGTTATGATTAGGAAATTGGGTTTGTGGGATCATTCAGGAGCTCTGGCAGGAGCAGGACTTAAATTCACCCTATTACAGTGAAGGCAGGGACAAAACCCTTCCTTTTACTCAGCTTGCAAACTCTCTTACCTCATTTCACCCCCGTGGAAGAACAGCTGGAGAGGTTTAGTGGTGCTTTTTGAGTGGGGGGGTTATCCCACAGCTTTCTGGGAAGTTTGTGGAGCAGACCAGGGCTGTTCTGTAAAGCTGGGGCCAGAGAACAGCCCAAGGAGCCCCCTGAGCGCAGGTTTTAGATGTTAATTCCTTTGCTGAAATGAGTAACATTGAAATATTAAGCTTGAAATGGTGTTTTGAAATTTTAGGATATCTCAAAGGCTGTCAAACACTCGAAAAGGAAATTTGTTCAAATTGAAAAGCCCCCTGTATGCCAAAAATTGCTGCAGGAAGGAAAGAAGTACAGACTGATCTGTGAGCCAGAGGCTGAAATAACTCCTGAGGTGAGTCCCTTGCACAACCCTCACTTCCTGCACTGCAGCTTCCCTGGAAGTGTGTCACAACGAGGAACCATTTGCCTCTCGGAGCCCTAAAATTTTGGGATGAAATCCCGATCCTAAAGACAACAGCAAAACTCTGGGGAAGTTGGAGTTTGGTTGGGATCTCTCCCAACAGCCAGCTGCTTTCTCTTTTGTTTATTTTAGGTCAATATTTATGTTTATTTTCTCTTTCTGTTGTCTAGGAGATTGAGTTTGTTGATGGGTCACTGCTGAAGCTGAAGAGTTACTTTGAGGTGTATTTGGAGAAGCCTGACGACTTCACCTTGTCCCTGGTGGAGCAGGACTCGGATGAGACTGTCTGGAAAGCCAAGCTGAGGGAGAGTGAGTCCTTGGCAGGGAGGACTGGGCTGGGCTGGGAGGACCTCAGAGCCCATCCAGTTCCACCCCAGGGACACCTTCCCCTGTCCCAGGCTGCTCCCAGCCCCAGGGTCCAGCCTGGCCTTGAGCACTTGGCCAAAGCTTCCAGGGCCTGCCCACCCTGCCAGGGAATTCCTTCCCAGATCCCATCCATCCCTGCCCTCTGGCACTGGGAGCCATTCCCTGTGTCCTGTCCCTCCATCCCTTGTCAGTTGTCTCTCTCCATCTTCCCTGCAGCTCCTCCAGGCCCTGGAAAGCCCCAGTGAGGTCACCCCAAAGCTTCTCCTGTCCAGGGTGACCAATCCCAGCTCTCCCTGCCCCATCCCTCTGCTCATGGAATAGTTTCATTTGGAGCTTAAAGACCATTCAGTTCCAACCCTCCTGCATATTACTCCATATATTATCCATAGGATTGTATAATATAATAAAAAATTTGCATCTTATTGCATTATAGCTTGCAATCTCTCTTGCCTGTTCGGGCCTGCTGCAGCACGTGGAATAAAAGGGGAAAAATCTCCTTCTGTCAAACCCGAGGGGTTGGAATCTCCCCTTTGTGGATTCCAACTTAGTGCCTGGGAATTGTTGGAGCTGGGGCCCAGCCCTGGGAATTCCTCACTGACATTTCCCTGCTCTGCCCTTCCCCAGGGGACTGGATCCATTATGACCAGAACAAGAACGAGCAGAAGAGGAGCACAGGCAGTGAGTGATGACTCTGCAGGGTGGGACCCCTGTTCCCCTGCTGGCTCTGGGCGCAGGGGACAGCAGTGACAGCTCTGCTCCCTCCCCAGGTGTGAAGAGGAGGAAGCCAGCCCTCAGCATCCTGGAGGAAGAGGGGCTCCACAGCAAAAAGCAAAAAACTGGCGGCACTGCAGGTGGGAAAGGACCTGGTTGAGATTTGGTGTCCTGGGATTGGAACTGAGCTCAGGCTTCAAAGGTTTCTCCCTGTGGAGTGGTCCAGGCCTGGGGAAGAGCAGCTGGGAAGGTGTCTGGTGGAAAAGGGGCTGGACGTGAGCCAGGGGTGGCCAAAGAGGTCCTGGGGCTGTGATTGTCCCCTGTGCTGGCACTGCTGGGGCTCCCCAGCCCTGGGGCACTTTTGGGTTCCTCACAAGGACCTGGAGGGGCTGGAGCGCGTCCAGGGAAGGGAATGGGGTTGGGAAAGGGGCTGGAGAATCCTGAGGGAGCTGGGAAGGGGCTGAGCCTGGAGAAAAGGGGGATCAGGGGGGACCTTGTGGCTCTGCACAGCTCCTGGCAGGAGGGGACAGCCGGGGGGATTTGGGATCTCATCCCAGGGACAGGGACAGGAGCAGAGGGAACGGCCAGGGCAGGCTCTGGCGGATTTTGGGGAAAATCCCATGTTTTTCAGATGGAATGGGAGCAAAAAGCTTAACAGACCAACAGCTGCTGGTGATTGCCAAGCTGCTGGACCGGCACTGGAGGGAGATGGCCATCGAGTGTCTGCAGATGGAGATGAAGGACATCGATGACATCCGGGCCGTGGAGGACGACGTGACCATGCAGAAGCTGCTGGTGCTGAGCAAGTGGAGAGACAGAGAGCAGGGCCATGGCACTGCCGAGGCTCTGCAGAGGAGCCTGGGGGAAAGAGCCACCTACGAGATCCTGCAGGCACTGCAAGGTATCAGCTCCTGGGGCCTGAGCCCATCCTGACCCAGCTGGGGTTGGGAATTCCATCAGGGAATTTATCAAATCACCGCTGCACCGTTTGTTCTGGAGTCAAAATTTGTCTCCTTTGCACTCTCAGCAGTGACTTTATTTTTTTTGTGGTGTTTTTATCCTTCAGGGACTGATACAAAGTGAATATTTTTGCCCCGAGTGTGGAGAGTTCTCCCAGCATGGCCTGGGTGTCCAAAGCAGTTCTTGGGATTTCCTGGAAGTCCTAAGAGGAGCTGTTTGGGTCTTTACTTCAGGAATGGTTAATTAATGGTTAATTAACACCTTCACTGATGGAGGACTTGGTGGTTCCATCCCATGTGGGGATGGATTTCCCAAGGAAACTCCCCCTCCTTTCCGTGGAGTTCTTATGCTCAGTTCACCTTCTGCAAATCCAAGTTATTCCAGGAGCTGGGAGTTATCCCTGCCCATGGCAGGGGTTGGAATTAAATGGCCTTTAAGGTCCTGTCCAACCCAGACCATTCCATCATTTTATGAACTCAGCCAGCCAAGGGGAATTGTCCTTAAAAATTGATTTTTTTTCTTTTTTTTTATTTGCAACTTTGTTCTTTCTCAATTCCTTAACTTGGAACAAGAGGAAATGGCCTCAGGTTGTGCCAGGGGAGGTTCAGGCTGGATATTGGGAGCATTCCTTCGTGGAAAGGGCAGAGCCTGGCATAGGCGCCACCCTGCAGGGATCCTTCACAGCTGTGGAGCTGTGGTGGCCTGGGCAGTGCTGGGAAATGGTTGGACTGGGTGATCTTGGAGGCCTTTTCCAACCCCATTCCATGATTAATTCTCCCTGGAAAGAACCTGGGGATCCAGGAGAGCTCTCCCTCACAGACTCTGTGCCACAGCCTTCTGCTGCCTCAGGGCAGAGGGTTTAATACATTTATTTTTCAGCTTAAATATTTTTAAATGCAATTTCTCTCAGTTTGAGTCTTGCAGGAGCTTCCAGAGATCCCACAATCCAGGTGTGTTTTTCCTTTCCCTCAGGTTTCCTGGCTCAGAGCTGAGCCAGCTGGAAGGAGGAGGAGGAAGAGGAGGAGGAGGAGGTGGGAGCTTCCCAATCCAACCATTCTGCTCCCCTGGGATCCTGCTGGGGCTCAGGAATGTTCCTGGCGGGAAGTTCAGGCAGGATCCTCCAGAGAAACGTGAATGGAATTTGCTGTGGGTAGGAGCCACTTCCAAGGCTTTCAGGAGAGGTGGATCCCAGAATTCTGGGCTTCACCCCCAGGGAAAGCCACTCCAGGAGGACACAAACACTGGAAGAAGCCACTCGATCTTTTTCGTCACCTGGAAAAGATTTTTATTTCCGTCAGGGAAACGCAGGGAGAAGAATTCCCCTGGAACCTTCCATCCCCTTCCAAACCCACTGAACTGCCAGAATCGTGAGGTGCATTGGATTCCTCATGGATCAGGGAAGAAGAATCCAAACCTTGTACCAAATTCCTTGGCGTAATCACTGTATATATGGAATTACTGTACAGATCCTGTGCATCCAGTCCTTGTTCAGCCGTGGTTCTGCTTCCTGAGATTCCCAGAGACGGGAACACCACTGTGAACTCCAGGCAGCTCGGAATTTCCCCATGGAATTTCTTCTCCCCTCTTTTTTCTGTATAGCTCGTTTCTGTTTTTTACATTTTTTAATGCTTTTTTTGTAAGAGAAACTTTTTATATTTCTTTTTTTATTTTTTTTTAACTTGATTTATTGGAACTTGGATGGAATTTAGGTGCTTAAAATGTCAGGAGCCAAAATCCCTGTGCTGCAGGATTGGAAAAAAATTTAGGAAAAATGGAATTTGCAGAAGAGAGGAGTGACCAGATCCAGGATTGTCTTGTTTTTAAGGCTGGGGGATGCTTGGGATCATCTTCCTCTGTGTATGTTTGGGAAAGGAAAACATACTTTTGAAAAACAAGGATTAAACAGGAAAAATTTCCATTATTTCCATCTGAATTTTGGTTTTTGTTTAAGTTGGATGAAGTGTTGGGAAGTTGTTGATTCCTGGGAAGGAGAGGAGGATGGAAGTTGTTCCTCAGCCTCTGGGAAAGCTGGAGGTGCCACCAAAGGCATCCAAGGGGTTTTCTGGGATGGAAATCCCAAAATCTCCCCTGCCAGGGGCAGGGACACCTTCCCTATCCCAGGTGTTTCCAAGAGGGAAATTTGGATTTTGAAACCAATTTCAGGGAGGTGCCTTCCCATGCCAGCAATATCCAAAGTGTTTCAAAGGATTTGTGGTGGATCCCAAGGGACAAAAAAAATCACTGTGGGTTTTGAAGGAAACTTTCATTTTATTAGGCAATAAATAGAATAAATAGGGGATATCATAAATAAATCATGGGCTAGAATGGAATATCATCATAAATAAATCAGGGAATAGAAGGGAATATCATAAATAAATCCAGGAATATCATCATAAATAAATCAAGGAATAGAATGAAATATCATCATAAATGAAGGAATATCATAATAAATAATAAATCAGGGATTATAATAATAAATCAAGGAATATCATAAATAAATAATGAAATAGAATGGAGTCTCAAATCAAGGAATATCATCATAAATAAATAATGAAATGGAATGGAATCTCAAATAAATCAGGGAATAGTGTAATAAATAAATCAGGGCATATCATCATAAATAAATCAAGGAATATCATCATAAATAAATCAAGGAATATCATCATAAATAAATAATGAAATAGAATAGAATCTCAAAAAATCAAGGAATGTCATTATAAATAAATAATGAAACAGAGTGGAATCTCAAATAAATCAAGGAATATCATCAGAAATCAGACTAGAATGGAATATCATCATAAATGAAGGAATATCATCATAAATTATGAAATAGAATGGAATCTCTAATCAAGGAATATCATCATAAAAATCAGGGAACAGACTGGAACGTCATCCCAAATAAATCATGGAATAGAGTGTCCTGAGTTGGAAGGGATCCCCAGGAAAAGGAATTGTCATGAACAGCTCTCAGTTCCTGAGGAATCAGCAGAATAAATATGAACAGATCAGATTTAGGACCATTTTGGCGCTCAGATGTAGCTTAAATCCCAAAACCCCGGGAATTTAACAAAGCTCAGAAGGCACAGCTTGTGGGGATTCCATGGGGTGCTGGGTAGGGGTTTCCCCCCAGGATCTCCCGGGATCAGGGGGAGCTGAGGAAGCTCAGCACCCTGGTGATGGTGACGCTGCGGATGCGCAGGGCCTGGAGGATCCCGCAGAGCCGCAGCCGCTCCGAGAACGGCGCCCATCCTACTGGTGCCAATGATCCCGATGATCCCGATGATCCAAATCCCAATGATCCCAATCCCGATGATCCCAATGGTCCCGATGATCCCAATGATCCCGATGATCCCAATGATCCCAATGATCCCAACACCGATGATCCCGATGATCCCGATGATCCCGATGATCCCAATCCCAATGATCCTGATGATCCCGATGATCCTGATGATCCCAATCCCAATGATCCCAACGCCAATGATCCCAGCGGCGCCTCGGGAACCCGCCCGGTGCTGCTGCCCAGGGCCTGCAGGGGGTGAGAAAACGGCTTAAACCCCAAAATTCCTGGGATTTTCGCCCCCTCAGGGATGAACGGCAGGAGTGGGAAGTAAAGATGGGCCAAAGGGAAAATTTGGGATGGTTAATTTATCATTAAAAGGGGAAAATTTGGGGTATTTAATTTATGGTGAATTAAGTGAGGGAAGAATTTGGGATATTTAATTTGCCATAAATAGAGTGAGGGAACAATTTGGGATATTTAAATTATCATTAATAGAATGAGGGAAAAATTGGGATATTTAAATTATCATTAATAGACTGAGGGAAAAATTGGGATATTTAAATTATCATTAATAGACTGAGGGAAAAATTGGGATATTTAGTTTGCCATAAATAGAGTGAGGGGAAAAATTTGGGATATCTAAATTATCATCAATAGACTGAGAGAAAAATTGGGATATTTAATTTGTCATAAATAGAGTGAGGGAAGAGTTTGGGATATTTAATTTGTCATAAATAGACGGAGAAAAATTTGGGATGGTTAATTTATTATTAATAGAGAAAAATTTGGGAAATTTAATTTATCGTGAATAGAGTGAGGAAAGAACTTGGGATATTTTAATTTCTTGTGAGGGGATATTTAATATTTGGGATATTTAATTTGTCATAAATAGAGGGAACAATTTCGGATATTTATCATGAATAGACTGAGGGAAAAATTTGGGATATTTAATTTATCATGAATAAATTGAGGGAAGAATTTGGGATATTTAATTTGCCATAAATAGAGTGAGAGAAAAATTTGGGATGTTTAAATTATCATAAATAGAGTGAGAGAAAAATTGGGATGTTTAATTTGTCTTAAATAGAGAGAAAAATTTGGGATATTTATCATTAATAGACTGAGGGAAGTATTGAGGATATTTAATTTATTGTTAATAGACAGAGGGAAAAATTTGGGATATTTATTTTATCATGAACAGAGTCAGGGAAAAATTTGGGATGTTTAAATTATTGTGAATAGAGTGAGGAAAAGAATTTGGGATATTTAATTTATTGTGAATAGAGTGAGGGAAAAATTTGGGATATTTAACTCATTATAAATAGGGAAAAAAATATGGGCTATTTAATTTATCATGAATAGACTGAGGGAAAAATTGGAACTATTTCATTTGTCATTATTAGGGTACATTTGGAAGTATTTAATGGTATCAAGAATAGACTGAGAAGGAAAATTGAAATATTTAATTATCATGAACAGGGAAATTTTGGAAATATTTAATGAGTGCATTAATAGGGTAAAATTTGAAATCACTATATCATTATTAAGGCAAATTTTCAAATATTTCACGATAGCATTAAAAGACTCAGGATAAAATTTGAAATATTTAATGATAGCATTAATAGGGTACATTTTGAAACATTTATTTTACCCTGAATAGAGTGAGGGTCAAATTGGAAATATTGATTTGATCATTAATAAGTTAAATTTTGAAATATGTCATGATTGCATTTATAGACTGAGGCTAAAATTTGATTTATCAACATTTAATGCATCCTGTGTCACACCTGGTGCACCAGGTCTGTTAGATTTCAATATTTGGAGGAGAAACTGAGGTTCTCCTTCCCTAATTGGTGAATTTTGGGGTCCCTGGGGCAGCAATCCTCACCTCCATCATCCCATCCAGAGCTGCCAGCAGCTGGGGGTCAGGGAGGCTCCTCAGCTGAGCCCTGTAGGCTCTCACATCCTCAGAGATGCCCTGCAGGCATTTTCCCTGGGGAAAAGAAATAGAATTGTCAGGAAATCAGGGAATCTGCTGCTCATTTAAACACACAAGGAGAAAAAGAAGGAGTTTTTTTTTTGAAATTTCTATTTACCTCATCAAAAGTTGATTTTTCCAGGACTGGGCAATTTCCAGGCTGCAAATTGAAGCAGAATTAAGATTTGTGATTTAATGGGAGTGTGGATGATACATTCCATGAAACCATGAGGTAAAATTTAAATGTGATCTGTAATTTCTCTGTGTTTTACCCCTGGATCCTCAGCTGTGCAGGCTCTGAGGGTGTTGATGTGGTTCTCAGTGATGTCCTGCAGATCCACCTCCTCAAGGGTGCATTCGAATCCCAGGGTGTTGGATTCCTGCGGTGAAAAGGGAATAAAAAAGGGTCCTTGGCAGCTTCATGGGGCAATTTCTATATTTTTATACATCTATCTGCAAATAGACACAATTTGATACACAGATACAATTTCATGTATCTGTGTTCAGCTGAACCCCAGGAATGAGGCTCCATGGGGACTGTGGTTAAATATGAAATACAGGAAATAGTTTGGGGACCATCTCTGACATCCTGGGGACCATCACTGACATCCTGGGGCCACCACTGATGTACTGAGGCCACCACTGATATCTTGGGGACATCCCTGCCCTCCTGGCACCATCACTGACGTCTTGGGGACCAAAACTGCTCCAGCATTTTCAGGTTTGGTGTCACCACTGTCCCATCCCTGCCCTCCTGGGTGTCACCACTGTCTCATCCCTGCCCTCCTGGGTTCTCAGCAGCCCCTGGTTGCCCAGCTGATGCCTGGGGACCATCCCTGCCCTCCTGGGGACCGCAGTTACCCATCTCTGCCTGCCTTGGTGCCATCCCCACCCTTCTGGGTACCACCACTGGTTCCTCACTGGCTTTTGGGTACCTTCACCACCTCTCTGGGTACCACCACTGCTCCATCCCTGCCTGGTTTGCTGCCAGCCCTACGCCATCCCTGCCCTCCTGGGAACCACCCTAACCCCATCCGTGCCCTCCTTGGGTACCACCCCTGCCCCATCCCAGCCCCCCACATCCCTCCCGTCCCGTCCCGTTCCCCGCGCACCTTCAGCCGCTGCGTGGCGGCGTTGGCGGCCTCCAGCAGCTGCCGGGAGCGGCTGAGGCACTGTGCGGGGGCGGGCAGTGTCCGGGCCGGGGTGGGCAGTGCCCGGGCCGGGGTGGGCAGTGCCCGGGCCGGGGTGGGCAGTGCTCGGTCCGGGGTGGGCAGTGCCCGGGCCGGGGGCAGCAGCAGCAGCAGCGCCAGGCACAGCAATGCCCGCCCGTGGCCGCCAGGCGGCGCTGCCCGCCCGCTCCCGGTGCCATTCCCGGTGCCGCTCCCGGAGTTATTCCCGGAGTTGCTCCCGATGTTCTCGGTGCTGTTCCCGGTTCTCCCGGTGCCGTTCTCGCCGCTGCCGCTCCGCTCCATCTCGCTGCCGTCGGTCCCCGCCGGGGACAGCTCTTATAGAGCCGCCGCAGCAGCGGGATTTCCCCCCGGGCCGGCCGCGCTCATCCCGAGAGCGGCGGGGCCGGGAATCCCGCACGGTGCTGGGGCGGGCCGGGCACAGCTGGAGCTCCTTCCTCGGGCTCTGGAAGCACAAAGGGCTTCCAGAAAAGTGAGGTTGGTTCGGGTCAGTGCGAGTCACGTGGATAAACTTCCATGGAATCACAACATCGTGGAATGGTTTGGGTTGGAAGGGACCTTAAAGATCCTCTCATTCCAATGGCAGGGACGCCTTCCACTGTGCCAGGGTGGCTTTGGGCACCGCAGGGATCCAGGGGCAGCCACAGCTGCTCTGGGAATTCCATCCCAGGGTCTCCCCTCCCTCGGAGCCAGGAATTCCTTCCCAAATTCCCACCTAAACCTCCTCCTCTCTCAGTTTGAAGCCATTCCCTCTCCGTTCTGTCACTCCATCCCTCGGAAATCGTCTTTCTCCAGCTTTTCCATTTTTATTCTTTATCCTGCTTTCCTCTCAAGGAAAAAGTGACAGGACAAGAAGAAACAGCCTCAGGTTTCACCAGAGGGGTTTGTGTTGGATATCAGGGAATATTCCTTATGGAAAAGGTTGGAAGGGGCTGCCCAGGGCAGTCCCCATCCCCGGAGGGATTTAAAGCCCTGGGGAGGTGGCACCTGGGGACAGGGCTCAGGGGTGGCCTTGGCAGGGCTGGGGATGGTTGGACTGAGTAACTTTGAGATATTTTCCAGCCTAAACCATTCCATGGTTCTCTGATTCTCTAATTACAAACTGTCCCTAGCGAATGTTTGTGAAAACCTGCCTGAGTGTTTGATTTTGCAGAAATATTTGGATAAATCAACAAATATTTCAATATGGTCTCCTATTTCTAGCGGCCATTCTCAGCCGCCCCAAAAGGTTGCAGAAAACTTTTCTGTGCATTGGGACTGCCATGAAGTCACTGGGATTTTTGCTGTCAAACTGGAAGGGAGCAGGATGAATCAAGAGTTCTATATTGCATTTTCAGGTTCTTTGCATTTTCACTGTTTCCTATAAGAAGCCTGTGGCGTGTCCTGAGACTTCTTTTTGCCCCAATACCAGCAGTGCCTCATTTTCCAATTTCTCTCTGTGTTTTCCACTCCTGCCCCGTCACTCCACCGTGGGCTGTGGTTTCCAGCTCGTGTAGGAGCCGTGGCTTCCGAGAGCCAAAAGTGAAAGAGAATTTTGGGATGTGCAGCAAGGCTGTTCCTGAAAGGCACCACTTTGGCTTTCCAGGTTTCTCAGTCCCTGCTCCCAGCAGGACACGAGGTTTCCCAGCAGGGTCAGAGCTGGGCTGGGATTTGGGTTTAATTTTTGGCTAAATTGGGATATATCCTAATGACGTCCTACAGATCTCTCCTAGAATCCTTGCTGGGATCCCTGGCAGTGTCCCAGGCCAGGCTGGATGCCTTTGGAACACCCTGGGACAGTGGAAGGTGTCCCTGGCCGTGGCAGGATGGGATGGGATTTAAGGTTCCTTCCAACCCAAACCATTCCAGGATTCTGCGATTTTAATTCTGGTGAGTGGAATTTTTATTTCCGATGGAAGAAGAAACCCATCTTTTCCTCCTTCACCTCAAAGCACATTCTGCTTGACCAGGCTTAACCTGAACGAAAAATCTTGATAATTAATATTTATATTAATCATATTAGAGCAAAAGGATATGTTTTATACATTACAAGCTATTTAAATAAGAGAATTACTCCTTGAGCAAGTGCAGTCCCAGAGGAACAGGAAGCAATGCTGAAATTGAATGGGAATACTTAAAGATCTGTGATGTTCCTCTGTGTTTCTTTCATGGAATCATAAAGTCATGGCATTTTTTAGGTTGAAAGGAACATTAAACTCATCCAGTTCCACCTTCCACTGTCCCAAGTTGCTCCAAGCCCCCATGTTCAACCTGGCCTTGGACAATTCCAGGGATCCAGGGGCAGCCACAGCTGCTCTGGGCACCTGTGCCAGGGCCTCCC
Source organism: Fringilla coelebs (assembly GCF_963513975.1). NCBI lineage: Eukaryota > Metazoa > Chordata > Aves > Passeriformes > Fringillidae > Fringilla > Fringilla coelebs. The sequence continues at coordinate 23,996,012 of NC_140036.1, forward strand.
CAATATAATAAATATAGTAAATTTAATAAATATAGTAAATATAATATAGGTAATATAAATAATATAGATATATAGACAATACAGATAATAAATATTGCAACTATTTTATATATGTATATAATTTATAACTGTTAAGTTATAAAAGTGTTAGCAGCTCTGATTTTTCCACAAGAAAATACAATTCTACTGCCTGTATTTCAACCAGAATTACGTTTGTTGGAATTATCCTCCAGAGAAAAAGAAGGGTTGCTCTGGGTCTCTATAAATTTAGATTTGATCTAATGCAGTCAAAATTCGGGGAATCCCTGCTCGGGGCTCTGCCCTCCCCCAGATCAATACCCAAAAATGCTGCCTGAGACAGAAAGGGAAAGCACAGATCAGAAAGAAACCCGGTGAGAAAAGCCCCAAAGCCCCAGCCCTGGGCTCAGTTTGGTTTTGAGGCCTGGAGAGTTGAGAGATGAGAAATGGGATCAGGTCCAGCCTCACTCTTCTGAAAAAGTGGGAGTTCCTGGAAATGTCCTGCCTTTGTTTCACCCTTGGCTTCTCCCCCCTCCAATAAACAGAAATTGAATTTTTGGCTTCCTTTTGACCAAAGGACCAAAGGTTTCCAGGTAAGAATCGTGGGCATCACCCTTGTTCTGAGGGAAATGAGGTCTGGGGATGTTTCCTGCCAGCTGTGGGATGCTGTTTCTCGGGGATTTTCCTCAGGAACAGGCCCCAAACCCTTTGGGAAGGTCATGGAGTCGCTCGTGGCATCCTCAGTGGGAAGGGTTTGGTTCTTTGTCAGGCAGCCCTACAGACTGGCACTGGAAATAGCAATAATTTTATAGCTCTAATTAAGCAATAACTACAGAGAAATAGAAATTAAAGCTGCAGGGTGATTCAATCCTACCCAGGCTGACAGGCAGCTGTAGACAGAGATCACTGCTCCACTAAAAAATGGGAAAATATCTCATGGAATGGGAATTCTGGATGCAATGAATAAAAGGGATCTCATCCTATTTGCCACTCACAGAACTTGAGGAATATCAAATAATTTATTTGCCTCTGGATCGTTTTTTGGGAAGCTCCAAGGTCAGTTTTATCACCAGAGGAGCCTCACTGGCAGAAGCTGTTTCTGATTTGAGTTGGAAACTGATGGCTCCATAAAATAGGAGAAAAAAGGGTCAGGGGAAACTTTCCTGGTGTTTTAGTGGCTGCTAGTTCTGATTCCTCGTGGAATTCCCTGAAATTCCTAATCCCCAAACCTCTGGTTTTGCTGGTATTTCATCAGGGGGTGATAGAATGGTGTTTCTGGAGCTTTCTTGGAGTGCTGGAACCTCTAAAATCCTGGCTCAGTCACCTGCATCTCTTGGCTCTTTTTTTTTCCAGTTGTCACCAGAATTCCTGAGATTTCCCCATGATCTCTTCTGGTTCCTGGCTCCTGGATTCCTGGCAGCTCTGGGAGCACCCAGCCATGGGATCCCCAAATTCAGAGGCTGCTCTTTGCAGGCTCCAAAGCTCCAATCCCCTGCTGGGAACCCCTGGGGCAGGGCTGGGATTCCCTAAAAAGCCCTCAGGGAGCATTTGGGGCAGGGAATTTCTCCCACTGAGTTGGGAGGAGCAGAGATCAGGGAGAAATTCTGCCCTGGGAGGGTGGGGACGCCCCAGCCCAGAGAAATTGTGGATTCCCTGAGAAATTTTGGATCCCCCGTCCCTGGAAGTGTCCAAGGCCAGGCTGGATGGGGCTTGGAGCACCCTGGCGTAGGGGAAGGTGGAACTGGGTGATCTTTGAGTCACTCCCAAACCCAACCACCCAAACCATTCCATGATTTAATGATTCTGTGGAGTAAACACTGAGGAACATCACAGCCCAGATTCAGGATCATTCCCTGCCCATGGAACTGGGATTTGAGGTCCCTTCCCAACCCAACCCATTTCCAGGATTTTATGGCTGCCTGTGGGCCCATCGGCCCTGTGGGGTTTGTTTTAAATTTCCACAGAATTAAGAGGAATAAAAACCTCCAGGAATCACCACCAGGGCTGGATGGAGCTTCAGGGAGAGCTGCATCCCCCTGGAAATTTGGGGATGCTGTGAGCTCATCCTCCCTGGGCCTGGCCCCAAAGCTGTGGGTGAGGAAGGAGGTGATGCCAGCTGTGCCCGTGGTTTCGTGGCACTTTCGGGGAGCTCTTTCTCTCTCACTTTCAGTTTTCACCCTTGACAGGATTTCTCAGCTCTGGGTGCTTTTTCTGCTCCGTATCCCCCCCGTCACCTCCTGGCTGTGGGTGCTGTGCTGGGCAGGCAGCAGGGAAGCAGGGATGGGGAAAAGCAGGAATTTTGTCCTTGCTGGGGCTGGATTTGCCCTTCCACCTCACACTGGCTTTGCGGGTGGAGAAAAGAAAGAAATCTGATCTTGGATGAGCAGGAGCTGATCAGGGGGATTTATTTCAGCATTTCTTTGATGTACCATAATTTCCCAAGTGCCATTAATGATGGAGTTCTCCATTCCTGAGGAAACTGTGCCGGGCTGGCAGGTGAGGAAGCCCAGGAGATGCAGAGCTCAGAGCCTGGAGAGCTTGGGGCCACCTGGGAGCTCTGGGGTGACCCACGGGCACAGAATTCCCTGGATTCCTGTCCCAGGGCCGTGGGCTTAGTAGGAGTGACCCCCAGGAATGCTGTGCCCAGGATTTCACTGCTCCTCCTGCAGGCTGGGCACTCTCCTGGCAGGAATTCACCCCCCAGAGCCAAATGTTGTGGTTTTCTGTGCCTTGGTGAGGAGAAAAAGGGAATTAGTGCAATTGGAGAAGGGAGGAGCTGCCCTAAAGCCAGTTAGAGCTGCCAGAGTTCTGTGGGGAAGGTGGGGAAGGGACCTTTAGTCCTTCCCAGTGAAACAAGGAGTGGGAAAGCTGCAGGAAAACCAGAGGGGGAACGGATTCCCACTGCCAGAGGGCAGGGATAGCTGGGAATTTGGGAGGAAATCCTTCCCTGGGAGGGTGGAGAGGGGCTGGGGTGGGGTTCCAGAGCAGCTGTGGCTGCCCCTGGATCCCTGGCAGTGCCCAAGGCCAGGCTGGATACTGGGGCTGGGAGCACCTGGGACAGGGGAAGGTGTCCCTGCCATGGGAATGGGGTGAGATTTCCCTTCCAACCCAAACCATTCCATGATTTTGGGATGATTCCTGCAGCTGGGGAGGGCACCCAGGTCTGCTCTGGGTGCTGTGGGTCCCACAGAGGGCACAGGAATCCCCTGGTTTCCCCATCCCAGGATGTGGGGCAGCCAGGGCTCCCTCTCCTTCCAGGGGCAGCTGCTGCCCAGGAGGAGCTGGCAGAGCCCGGGAGATCCCTGCTGTCGTGTGACTCCGTGGCAAAAATAAACCCTGCATTTTATGCAAATGCTGCAGAAAATGAAAAGGGTTTCACTCAAATCCTGTGAGCTGGGCACCAGGAGCTGCAGAGCTCAGGGCATTTCCCCAGCTGGAGCTGGCTGTGAACAGAAATAAACCAGAAATACACCAAACATGAACATTCAGCATAAATACACCCTGGCCTGGGGGGAAATCCCATTTATGCCCTTTCCTGAGGTGTCTGCCATCCAGCCATGGGGCTTTGTGGAATCCCAAAGCATTCCCAGTGGGCTGAGCTGCAGGAGCAGCCCAGAAATGGTTGCCCAGCCCTGGTGCCATCTCCCAACCCCAAACCGTCCCTGGCCATGGACACAGGGGCTGAGTCCCCTCCCTCCCCACATGCCAAGGTGCAGGGTGAGGGGTCTGACCCAGTGATGGGGTCCTGGGTTTGGGGTTTTTTTTTTTCTATCTTTAAGATTGAAAAAAATTTTCAATCTTAACTTTCAATCAAAAATTTTTTCTTTCTTCAAGACTTTCTGTCTTTAAGATTTTTTTCCAAGATTGGGATTGAAGGTACTTGAGATGATTGTACTTAGACTTAGGTGTTTATTGGTTTTATTTATGTTACAGTCTTATAGGTGGTGAGTTCTGTCGTTCTTCACTAACAAGGTACAAAATGGTTAAAACTCTTTTTGTTATAAGGTGTTTTAAGGTTAAACTATCTAGTTAAGAAATGATATTTAAATAATTTTTATTTTTAACTTAATAACTAATCACTTAAAGTCCTCAATGCAGACTTTTCTGTTTAATTACAAAATACTATTCAAACTTTTGAAGAAGAAGGGAGAAGAAGGTAAAGAAGAAGGACTAGTTTCTGTTTTAAAACTTCAATTTTGTTTTGTATAGATTATTACATTCTAAAACTATAAACTTGAAGTTTTCTACTTTGTGATATTACACACTTTTAATTAAGTAAACAATTGTAATTCTATTGTTATGATTCCATTTTGGGATCCTTTTCCACAGCCTCAGGTCAATGCAGTGCTCTCCTGGGATTCAGAGTCTGTCAGCACAGAAAGTCTCAAATTCTCAGCATCCAGAACTCCAGCAATGGGGATCCCTTCCCCACTCCCAAAAATCCATCTCTGTGTGGTTTGGGAGTGCAGAGCCCCGTTCCAGCTCTGGTCCTTGCTCTGGCTCACTCCCTGAGCCAGGAGGGGTTATTGGGGTATTCCAGCAGAATTCCCTCAGCACCCAGTGGGACTTTCCCAAATTGGTGTCTGGGTGTCAGCCCTTTGTCCATGGTAGAACATGGAGCCCAGGAGACCCAGAGCAGGATTTTCTCCTGGAAAAACCCAATTCTCCCAGGACAGGAGGGGAAAACCAGCGGTGGGTGAGTGGGAGAATAAATTCTGTCCAGCAAGTCCAAGGCACTTGGCAGGGGATGGAATTCCAGCCTTGCCAGGCTGCCTCATCCCGGTGCTGTGGGATTCCCCAGCTCCACCTGGGAGAACACCTGGGAAAATTCCTTCTCCCACAGCCCTGCCTGGAAGCAGAGGAGAGCTGAGCTGAGCTGAGCTGAGCTGAGCTGAGCTGAGCTGAGCTGCCTGGAACAGCCCCAGAGATCCATGTTGAACTGCAATTCCCAATTTTCAGACAGATGAGGATGCTTCACTCTCTATTTAGGGTGAGTTTCTTCCCCAAAAATGCTTCCCTCGGGAGGCTGTGCCCACCATCACCCTGATGCTTGGGCTTTGCTCCCAGCCCTCCATGGCAATTTCTCCATCAGCAATCCCAGCCTGGCATCAGACTCAAAAATTCACAGAGCAGGACAGGCTGGGATGGATTAGAACCTGTGGCACCACCAAAAATTGGGATAAATCCTTTTCACCCTTTTTTTTCCTCCTCCACAGCCAAGAGACTTTAAATGATATTTTCCCACTGGGAAGGAGCTGATCTGAGGGAAGAGGCAAGGGCTGATCCCACCAAGGGACCAGAAAAGCAGATTTTAGCCGGTTTGATCCCATTTGAATCGGAAAGTTCCCTGTGCTGTGGGCACACAGATGTCCCTGCTCACCCCTGGAGCAGCAGGGGAGGAAGAGAGCCCTGCACTTGAGGCTTTCCTTTGGTTTATGGGAAGAGGGAAGAGAAACTGGCTGGGGAGAGCGTGGGATGTGCGGGGAAGCGGGAGGGACGTCAGCTCCAGCCCAGGGAGCCCCCCCAGGCCTGCAGGGTGGCTTTGCTCTGGAGGGAACATCTGGGAGCTGTTCACCCTCCTGGGCAGGGTGTGAGGCACAGGGATGGCCTGGAATGGGAGGGGACAGGGGGCACATGGAGGGAGCATCCCCCCACCCCAAAGTGTCCCATCTGAGCCTGCCTTCATTATCACAGGCTCATTAGTGCTTCCCATTGAGGTGAAAATGAAGAGTAAAAGGCCTTGTGTGTGGTTTTGATGGGATTATGGAATGGTTTGGGTTGGGAGGGACATTAAAATCATCTCATTCCATCCTGCCCATGGCAGGGACACCTTCCTCTGTGCCAAGCCCTGTCCAGCCTGGCCTTGGGCACTCCCAGGGATGAACAGCCACAGCTTCCCCTCTTTTCCATGCTCCCAGCCCATGGTGGTGCCTCTGTGTCCAGGGAGACGCTGCTCAGCACACCCCGGAGCTGCTGGAGAGGAGGAGCCTAAAAAAGGGCAGAAAATCCCCAAAAGGGGGACCCAAACCACAGGGCTTCCCTGCCAGGAAGCAGCTGGCTCATAAAGCTCACCCCAGTTCCCAAGGGTGGTGAAATTCCCATCAGCAGGACCTTGCCTCAGGCAGGAGAAGGATTTGGGGGTTGTTCTTTATTTAATGTAGCATTTCAGGCTCTTGAGGCACAGGTGGGTTTAGGGTGAGACTTAAAAATATTAAGCAACGTTGTGGTTTGAGACCAGCTGGAAAACAATTCCCAGCCTGGCATCCTGTGGGAGAGGGTTTATGTTTCTTTGGGAATCAAAAACCCACCCAGGAGGGTGCAAGAGGTTCCAAGTGGGACCAAGAGCCATGAACAAAACAGAAAACCAAAACCTTGCTCAGAAACCACACCAGATCCTTGTGTTTCAGAAAGATCCTTTAATCCAGCAATTCCAGCATTGCCATCGCCCATAGCACCCCTCGGAGCCAGAGCAGGATTTTCTCCTGGAAAAACCCAATTCTCCCAGAACAGGAGAGGGAAACCAGCGGTGGGTGAGTGGGAGAACAAATTCTGTCCAGCAAGTCCAAGGCACTTGGCAGGGGATGGAATTCCAGCCTTGCCAGGCTGCCTCATCCCGGTGCTCCAGAGCTGGAGGGTGCCAGGGCAGCTGTGGGATTCCCCGGGAGCACCCAGGGGCTTCTTTGCTTCTTTTTTTGTATTTTTTTCCCTTAAAGCTGAGAGCAAAATTTGTGTATTTGGGGTTTTCATGCTTTAGATGCAGCAGGAGGCAGCTCCTCCCTGAGACCCAGAGGGGCAGTGCATCCATGCAGAGCTTTTGGGGTCACACACTGCAAATTTGGGGGTTTTGAGGGAAAATTTACCCTTTAGAGGGAACATTTAAACCGAGCAGCTCTCGCCATGTGCAGGCAGCCACCCAAGAGATTGCAGGGAAAATAACAGCCCAATATTTCTCTATATTTTCTGCATGGATTTAAAAATAGGGAAGAAAAGGGTTGACTTTTCCCTGGGCTGCAGGTGAGGGCTCCTAATCCATCCAATTGCTAAATTCTTATTGAATTAATCCATTCCTGCTCCCTAAATTAAACCAACCCCCATCCCAGGCCCCAAACCCCTCTGAGGGCCTCTTCCAACCCTGCCCTTTCTGCAAAAAAAGGGGAGGAAAAAGTCATTTAATGAAAGAAAAAAGTGCTTTAATAAAAGCTATTCCTGGCAGGGATGAAATTTTAATGCAGCTGAGGCCTTTTTCAAACACCCTGAATAAGTCATCAGGCAGAGCCTTGCTGGGATGGATTTGCCCCTGAGGAAATGAGAATTAAAAGGTAAAAAGCTACTGGGAGCACCAGGCTGGGACTTAGGAAGGGCTGGCTGGGTTCTTCCAGCTTTAAATCCAATAAAAGAGGGATGGAGACAAATTTATTGTGTCCCAGTGTCCCCTCTCCTACAGTCAGCCTCTCCTTCAGGCATAGTGAGGAATTCCACATTTAATCCATTTGATTTGCTGCCCATTTTTTAACATAGATTATTCTTTTTATTCCTAGAATTTCATTTAAATGTTCAGCCCAGACAACAAAATATTAAAAACCCACCTGGGGTGTGTGTCTGTTGCTTCCAACCATCACAAATTCGGGGTTCAGTGTTACAGAAGAATCCATGTGAAGCAGAATTAGGAACTTATAAATAAACAACTCTACAACACCCCTCTGTTCACTCAGTTTCATGTGATCAGCAAGACAAAAAAAAAGGTTTTTTACACATTTAGTTGGAGGATCCACCAGCAAATCCACCCCCTTGGCAACAAACAGACGTGTCATAGGAAACAATGGTGGTAATTTTTATTTTACAGCTTTATACAGAAAACTTCCAACTCTCTGCACCCCACCGAGTGTTAATAGCACACCTAAAATGAATGTCAGGTAGTCAACATTCCCCAAAATGTTGAGAACTGAGTAAAATGTACAGATTACTGAAAGCTACGACGTCACTACGAGGCAGGCATGGATTTTTTGTTGACTTGTATAGCACCGTCAAGAACAAGTTCTTTATTTCAAAACTACAGTGAGGAATAAAAAAGTAGTCAATGGTAAAATATCATCCAACCCAAAAAATCTCTAAACAACCAAAAAATAAAGTTAAACTACCCTCTCTTCTCGCCCATGATTTATAATGTTATAAGTACTGTACAATTCTCTTTGTTTCTGTAATAATAATAATATTATTATTATTATTAAAATGCCTGATATTTAGTGGCACAAGTAAAAAAATTAAAATAAATTAAGAAGCAGAGGCCAATCACCAGACAGAAAGCTTGGGACATGGTCAATGAGCAACACTGGAACTCCCTGGACAGGACAGAGGCAGGAGGAGGGATTCACTTGGCTGGCATCTTCTCTGCCAGGTGCTTCTGCTGGCTCTCGGCGTGCCTGGGGGCAGGAGGAGGCTGTTATTCCCTGTTTTCCAAGGAAAAGCTGGAAAACCCAACCCCCTGCTCCAGCACCCAGCTGGGAATTGTGCTTTCCACAGAAAAGCACCAAGTTTTTCTGGATCTCCTCCTGGCAGGAGGGTGGGTGAAGGATCAGGGGAGCCCCTCTGGGGTTTGGTTTGGCGCTCCTGGGATTTTTCCCTCCCTTCCCACAGGGATGGCCAGCACCTTCACTCCCAAATAACAGAGGGGGTAACCTCAAAACCCCCCAGACGGCACATGGGACAGCCAGTGCCCCCAGCATTCCCAAAATTGCCATTTCTGAAAGTGCCAGGAGCTGCAGGGAGAAAGCAAAGCACTTCCAGAGGAAAGGAGGGGAACCCAGGACGTGTCGGGGCACTGCCTCAGCCCCAGCTCCCATCCCAAACTTCACCCTCCCCACCTGATCTTCATTTCTTTTCTTCATTTCAGTTTGGAATCACACTCCTTGTGTGCTGACACTACCCAGGGCCTCTTCTTTTCCAGCTCCTTTCATCCCCAATCTTTGCATTTCTGAATGAAATATTCAGAATATTTGGGAGCTTTTTATGTTCCTGAAGCCCATCCCTAATTATCTCAAAAAAAATGCCTCCTGAGCCTTGCTGCCAGGAGATGGAGCCCTTAAGGGAACCTGCTCATATCCTGCAAGGCTTTTTGGTTTATTTATTTATTTTTAATTGTTTTTGTTATTATTATTGTATTCATTTTTAATTGTTATTAAAGATACAATATATAATATTATATAATACAACTATATTATGTAATGTATATAACATAAAATACATTATACTATATATAATATAGTATATATTATTATATATTATAATAATATCATCTATAATATCATTTATAATATATACATTATATTAAAAATCTATAATATTATTAAAATATAAAATATAGTTAAATAGATTATATTATTATATAATACAATGTTATATATTTATTAAATTTTTATTTTATATATGATGTATATTATTATATTATAAATATTTATAACATTAATCTTATTTCATATTTATATTAAATATACATTATATAAAATATATAATTGTTAAATATTAATAATTAAGTGATTCCAAAGTTCTCCCCCTTTTCCAGCCCTCCTGATGGCAAAGACAGATCCCCGTGCAAGCTGGCCTTGGGCGCCTCCAGGGATCCAGGGGGCGGCCTGGAAAATCCATCCCAGGGCCTCCCCACCCTCCCAGAGAACAATTCCTTCCCAAAATCCTGGATGGCAAAAGCTTTAATCCCAAAATTCTGGCAGGAAAAACCCCAGGTGCTGCTGCTGGCAAACGGGGAGCTGTGAGGGAGAGCAATCCCTGCCTCAATGGTGAGGGTAAATTGGGAGCTGTGAGGGAGAGCAGTCCCTGCCTCACCTGGTGAGGGTAAACAGGGAGCTGTGAGGGAGAGCAGTCCCTGCCTCACTGCTGAGGGTAAATTGGGATCTGTGAGGGAGAGCAGTCCCTGCCTCACTGCTGAGGGTAAATTGGGAGCTGTGAGGGAGAGCAGTCCCTACCTCACTGGTGAGGGTAAATTGGGAGCTGTGAGGGAGAGCAGTCCCTGCCTCACCTGATGAAGGTAAAATGGGATCTGTGAGGGAGAGCAGTCCCTGCCTCACTGCTGAGGGTAAATTGGGAGCTGTGAGGGAGAGCAGTCCCTGCCTCACCTGGTGAGGTCCTCGATGTCCACCAGCATGGCGTCCTGCTCCGTGTGCAGCTCGTCCCGGATCAGCAGCAGCTGCACCAGCTCCTCGTTCAAGCCTGAGATGGGGGAAAGGGGCTGAGTTTGGAGTGTCCTGGGGACCCCAGCTGGGGATTGTCCCCACAAGTGCCACATCCACAGGGCTTGAAATCCCTGCAGGGATGGCGACTCTGGCCCAGTCCTGGGCAGCTGGGCCAGGCCGGACGGCCCTTTCCATGAGGAGTAGTTATATTTATCCCAGAGAACTGTTCTCATTTAAAGCAGGCAAACCCCAGAAAAATTAAGCAATTACCACTTACTTTCTATCTGTGAGTGCAGGTCGTTGACTATCACCTGTAGCTGCCCGATGGTCATGTCCCTTAAGTCAGTGGGTTTTAAACTTCTCTTCATCAGGCATTCACTTATATGAGGCATATGTGGCAGCTGGAAAGAAATAGTCAATATTTTACTGCTTCCTTCCAATATTTTACCGTTTCCTTCCAATATTTTACTGTTTTCTTCCCATTATTTCTAGTTCTGAGCAGTTTGTCCCCTCAGTTTTGCATCCCCCCTCACAAACAGGCAGCCACAACTCCAGCAAATGGAGTCCAGCCACCAGCACAAAACTGGGCCTAAGGCGCCCAGGGGAGCAGGAATATCAGATGGAATTGCCTCCCAGTGGAGCAGAAGCAGGAATATTGGATGGAATTGGCTCCCAGGGGAGCAGGAGCAGGAATATCTGATGGAACTGGGGTGAGGGTGGTGGTGACAGCCCTAGGCCGAGGCAGGAACGCTCCAGGATGAGATGAACGGGCTCCAGCTCAGAGCATGAGCAGCCTCAAGGCAGCACCAGCCTCCAGCACCTCATTCCCTGCTCCCATTTCTCCTTCCATCCCCTTCTCCAGCCCTCCTGTCCACCTCTCCCACCCCTGTGAGCCAGAGCCACCAGAGGAGTGATGTCCAGGGCTGGGCTCAGCCCTGCCTCATCCCCAGCCCCACTTACGAGATCTGCTACCGGCGACTTCTTCCTGTTCTGCTTCTCCACCTCCACCTGCATCTTGGCCATGGGCTTTGCCATAGCCAAGGCCATCTTAGCTTCAGCCTGGAGCTTCTTCTGCCTGCTGAGGAAATCCATGTCATCCAGGGACTCAGACTCCTCCTCCGTCGTGTCTCTGTCCGAGTAGGACGAGCTCTGCTTGCTCTGGGGAAGCAAAGAAGCCACAGCAAAGTTTGACCTATTTTTGAGGCTTTTCTTCCTACAGAAACTGTGAAAGGCATGGATTTATTTTTTATCTTAATCCACAGGATTATCTTTAAAATCAGAGTGATTCCCAGCTAGGCTTCCTTGACTTTACAGGGAAGGAGGAGCCCAGCAGCTCAGAAGGTGTTGGAAGGTTAAAGTGGAGGGAAACACTTGGGGCTGTGGTGTTGCATCCAAAAAGGAATGCTGGATCCATGCAGGAAAAGGAAAAGGAAAAGGAAAAGCCTTGACATGAAGGCATCAACTCTACAGCAGCAGGCGAGGTTTCTTATCCGTCCCTCAGCATCTCACATTTACTGAGGGCTGTAAATGCTGCTCTGGGGTTTGGGGTTGCAGCCTCCTCAGGGATGCCCTGTGGCTGTCCTGCTGCAGGCTGAGGGGCCAGACCCACCATGGGTGACAAGGGCGTGTCCAGGCTGGTCTCTGTCTTGCTGTCATCGCCGTCGCTGTCCTTGTCGCTGCCGCTGTCGTTGACAAAGCAGATCTGCAGGTTCATCCCACTCTGTAACCTGGGCGAGCACAGGGACAGGTGACACTGCTGTCCCCTGGGGCTGGGAGCACCGCAGCGTGGCACTGGGAGCTGCTCAGTGTCACAGGGCTTCTACCACCATCTACTGATAAACTGCAGAATTACCCCCACACCGCAGGGACTCTTGATTATTTTGTATGATCATTATTTCAAAATGTCATTATTATTTTTGATTATTTAGCTCTGGTTACATTAAATAAAATCTTTAAAAATACAATAAAAGATATGGAACGTGTTATTACGAAAAACCCACAAAAATTATTTAAAAATAAAGAATGAAAAAATAAAGAGAAATGTATAAAGATATAAATAGCATATATAATAATATAAAATATTTTGTCATTGGTGGAAATTATTTATTCACAGTTTGTTTATTTGTAACACAAGAATTTATTCTGCTGTTTTCCAGACCCTCCTGCTCCACTGCTGGATTGGAATTGATTAACCCCAATCACATTCCACTCCCCAGGAATGATTTTCTCTGGATGCAAGATCAGGGAATCCTGCAGGCTGAGAGAAGGGAAAAGCCCAGGTGAGAGACCCCAATCCATCCCCACCTGCTGGAGATGGAGAACTCCCCAAATCCTGTTATTCCTCATTCCCAGTGTGCTGGGAGCTTGTATTGCTTCTTGGGAACAGCAAATTCCTATTTGCCATTTATTTCTGTGGGGGTTATTAGTTACCATTACCACAAAATAAACAGGATTAATAATTGTTTATTAATGAACAAGTGAAGGTGGTGAGATCCTGGCAAGGAAGCTGTGGCTGCCCCTGGATCCCTGGAATTGTTCCAGGCCAGGTTGGACAGAGTTTGGGATAGTGAGAGTGTTCCTGGCCATGGACAGGGAGTGGATGAGCTTTAAGGTCCCATCCAACCCCAGCATCTCATGATCCTACTCTGCAATTCCATACAAAAACATGGGAATAACATCCTGCAAATGTTCCTGCAGGTCCTGGAACAGGGAAGACTTTTCCTGGGTTATAAATATTAACAACCACCAAATCCTTCAGGCACAGCTGGCAATTTCTGGGGGCACAGCTGCCAAACCCTGATGAGCTGCATTAATTAAAGCCCTGCTCTAATTACCAGACAGCAGCTCCTGGTTCAGCTGTAACTACACACAGCAAAGCTGTTTTCCCTTTCAAATGATCCCCAGCTCAATTTAACTCCACAACTGCACCTCTCCCCTGGAACAGCAGGATTCCTCCTGGGTTTCTGCCTCCCTAAGCCTCCTTTCTTCTCCCATCCCATGGCAACAGGTAGAGCTTTACTCCCAACATGGGAGGTGTTTGATGCTTCCCCAGTGCCCTGGGTTCCACTCAGCTGAAGACAAAAAGGAGTTTCTGGAGTGTATTTGATGCAAAAACTTTAAAAATCCAAGGGAGGAATCCATCTGCTGCTCCAGGGATGGAGCCATGTCCGGAGCAGAGCTCATGGATATGGAGGGGAGGCAGGAAGCCACATTAAAGCTTATTTTGCCCATCCTCTGGTGCTTCCTGAGCACTAATCACTTTTCCAATCTTTAATCACAATTCCAGAATCATGGAGGTTGGAATTCCCAAATGGTTTGGGTTGGAAGGGACCCTAGAGCCCACCCAGTGCTACCCCTGCCATGGCAGGACACCTCCCACTGTCCCAGGTGCTCCAAGCCCTGTCCAACCTGGCCTTGGGCACTGCCAGGGATCCAGGGGCAGCCCCAGCTGCTCTGGGCACCCTGTGCCAAATCCTAAATGAAAACCTGAAGGAAACCTAACTCAGAAAATCTTCACCTCATTTCCTTTATCCCCTCAACATCCAAATCCCTTTCTACTCCATGTTAAATGAGAACTTCCCCCCTCATTTACAGGAGTTCACATAACACACAGGTGTTGCAGCTGGGGGATGTTCTAAGCACAGAAAATTCAGGAACATGGTTAAAGGGCAGTGTGAGGGGTGATCCTGGGGTGTCCCACTGCAGAGACCTCCCCCTTCCCAGGCTTCCCTGGGGATTTGGGCTCTGGCTTACCGGGAGGACAGGCTGGGCTTGCCGCTCTTGCTGCAGCTCGTGTAGAGCCCGGGGCCATCGTCGAAGAAACTGCCCAGAGCCAACTTCTGCCTGATGGACTCACGCTCATTCTTCTGGGCCTGCAGGGAGGGACAGGGGTCAGGCTTGGGGGAGGGACACAGGGATCAGGAGCTGGGAAGGGACATGAAGGGATGGAGGTGTGGGAAGGGACAGGGAGGGATGGAGGTCTGGGAAGGGACACATAGAAGGATGAAGCTCTGGGAAGCGACACAGGGATCAGGATCCAGGAAGGACACATGGAAGGATGAAGCTCTGGGAAGGGACAAGAAGGGACGAGCTCTGGCCAGGCAAGGGCACAGGAAGAGGACTTGTCCCACCAGCCCCACCACTGAGCTCAGCATGTCCAGCATCTCCCAAGCATTCCACACTTGGGTCAGCCACAGAGCACATCCCACTGGGAATCCCCGGCTCTCTCCACATGGAACCAGGCTGGTCTGGGTTGGAAAGGACCCTAAAGGGCATCTGATTGCACCCCAAACTTGCTGATAGATATATCCTGGTATATTCCCCAATATCTGTACCTATATCCACACACAGACACCTCCATCAGTACCTTCCACTTCCCTGAGCAACTTCCAACCCCACAAAAAATCCCTCTCCTGCCAGTGTGCTCAGGGATGGATTTTGAACCATTGTCATCAAATTATCCCTGGATTTTAAAATGTATTTTTATATATAAACATAAACACAAACACAAGTATAATTATAAATAAAAATACAACCACAAACACAAGCACAACCATAAACATAAATATACATATAAGTACAGGAGTAAAAAAATAGCAATCAACAAAATGATTTGCAACGAAGCCCTGATCAATAACTGTGCAATCAATGTGCAATAAATGCAAATCTCAGCTCCAGATTCAAAACCTCCCCCAGTGTCTGTCACTAATGGGTCACGTGCCAACACTGACAACAAATTCAGGAAGTTATTGATGGAAGAAACACTTAGAAAGCCTCAAACATTTAATTATAAAATAACACTTAATACCCAATCCAGAAAACACAACAAAAAGAAATAGGGCAGGCAAGGCTGGGCTGCTTTTATGGGGCTAATTCATGGAATTGTGCTTCCCATATCCCACCTCAGGAAAAATAAAGCACTTTTTTGTATAAGGAAGTGTGACAAAATGCAAATTATTCACCTAAAATAACGAATGATTTAATTCCAGCTCCAGTGCTGATTATACACATTGTTACCCTGCCCATTAAATTGTCAATCCCTTACCAAAATAATTCATTTCTAACCTAACTCCTTTTATTTCAAGTCCTTAAAATAATAAAAATAAACCCCATGACACCAAGCGGTACTGAGTTTTTGGGCTGAG
Source organism: Fringilla coelebs (assembly GCF_963513975.1). Taxonomy (NCBI): domain Eukaryota; kingdom Metazoa; phylum Chordata; class Aves; order Passeriformes; family Fringillidae; genus Fringilla; species Fringilla coelebs. Next base: position 24,011,358 of record NC_140036.1, read on the forward strand.
CTCCAGGTTCCTGAAGTTTTACCCCGACCATTGTGGTTTTAGGTTTCAATAATCAATACCTCAATCACATGGAGACAGATTTAGGATTAAAAATAGCCAGCCCTGCTGGGGAGGACAGAACAGGGAAAAAAAATAAGGAGAAATGAGTGAAAACAAATTTTTAATGAGCTGGAAGCAGAAGGAGGGAGGTTGGTGCCAGCTCCTTGTGCTGCCCATCTCAGGGTGCCCTTGGCTGTGCCAGTGCCCCAATATTCCACCAAGTCCTGGAAATTTCCCCTTTCCCAGCTCAGAGGATCCTCTCCCATATCTTCCCATCTAAATTCGATTTTCCTTGTGCTCCAGCTGAAATCCAGCCCACAGCACATCCCCATCTCCTCTCCAGCTGGGACCTCTCCCTCCCCAGAGCATCCCCACCTCCTCCATGGGCACCAAAAGCTGCTCCTTTTCCCAAAATCCAGGCAGGATTGGACATTTCTCCTCCTTTCTGGCAGATCTGTCTCTCCAGATCTGTTTTAATGTTGCTCTTCCCCACTGCTCCCAGGCTGACATCTGTACATTTAATCATCATGCAATTTGTTTTCTCCAGCAGGTCATTAATGAGGATTCTCAGTAACTCTGCTCCCAGGACTGAGCTGGGAACATCCCATTTTCCAAGGCAGGCCCAGGCTAACGACCATAAAGAAATCCAGAGTCCTGTTTGCTATTGTAAAATGGGGAGCAGTTAGTAAGAAATAAAATATACCTGAGGGAAATGGACTTTAGGCTTTGGATAAATTACCTGACAGCTGCACTCAAAATCCAGAGCTGGGTATGAAAAAATGTAAATGGAGAAGGGAAACAGCAAGGTGGGTTTTGACTGTGAAATATTCTGACTTGATATAGAAGGAATAATGGGTCAAATCCTCAAAATGCAAAGGTAACTCCAAGGAAAACATAACCCCATGGTATTTAAATGTGTATTTTGGCACTGACTCAAAAAATAAAAGTGTTTCTGCTCTGTGCAGAGCTGAGCACAATTCAGTTCTCACAATGATTTTAAACAAAAAGCAGCTTTTGATTTTTAAGGGGAAAACAAAACAATCCGGGGCGGATGTTTTCCTTCTTCCCCTTGACCTTCCCTGTCGGAAGGGCAGCAGTGCCTGGGCTGGAGCCTGGGAGGGGAACACAACTCAGGCCTGGCTGGGGTGGTCCAGGGAAAAGGGCAACGTGTCACACACTCCTGCAATAATCCTGCTTTGGGATGGAAGGGACCTCAGAGCTCATCCCATCCATGGCAGGGACACCTCCCACTGCCCCAGGTGCTCCCAGCCCCAGTGAGCCTGGCCTTGGGCACTGCCAGGGATCCAGGGGCAGCCACAGCTGCTCTGGGAATCCCATCCCAGCCAGGAATTCCCAGTTCCCAATCTCCCATCCATCCCTGCCCTCAGCAGTGGGAGCCATTCCCTGTGTCCTGTCCCTCCATCCCTTGTCCCCAGTCCCTCTCCAGCTCTCCTGGAGCCCCTTCAGGCCCTGCCAGGGGCTTTGAGCTCTCCCTGGATCCTTCTCCTGTCCAGGTGAGCACCCCCAGCTCTCCCAGCCTGGCTGCAGAGGGGATCCAGCCCTGCAGCAGCCCCGTGCTCCCCTCTGGGCTCTCTCCAGCAGCTCCACATCCTGCCCTGGCAGGATCCCATCCCCATCCTGCCCTGCCCATCCCCAGCCCTGACACAGCCCTGCAGGAGAGGGGAGCAGAGTGGAGGAATACCTTCCCACCCATCCTCCAGCACCAAACACTTCAGGAACACTGGGACACCAGCAGGAGCACTGGGATACCCAGCAGGAGCACTGGGACACCCAGCAGGAGCACTGGGATACCCAGCAGGAGCACTGGGACACCCAGCAGGAGCACTGGGACACCCAGCAGGAGCACTGGGATCCCAGCAGGAGCACTGGGATCCCCAGCAGGAGCACTGGGACACCAGCAGGAGCACTGGGACATTCAGCCAGGCCACCAGGGCTATTTTTGCCAGGCTCTGTCATTCCCAGCCTGACCAGGACTATATTTAAAGTCCCAGAGCCATAGGCAGCGTCTCATTTTATCTCTGCACTGCACAAGGGCTATTCTGGGATTTACAAACAACGCAGGATCACAGAAAATGTGGTTTTATCTCCTTTTTTCTTCCCGGGGTAAATGCAAACCCAAGTCAAAACTTTTTGAGCCACGTCACAAAATGCCTTAAGCCCCCCGGAGGTTTCCAGGTAGGAGAATGCCTTTGGAAGCCTCCCCTGCTATTTTATCAGCAGGAGATAAGGAAAGAAGGAAGGAGGAAGGTTTGCCTCGTGCCAGCACTTTACAAACCGTGGATTCTCCCTGCTCCAGCCCCCGAATCCCACCGGCCTGGGCGGGATCCGGGCAGCATTCCCGCAGCATTCCCGCCGGGTGGCACACAAAGGCTCCTTTCTGTCCCTTTTTGTCCCTTTACCTTTTTATAGCTGCCCTCCGCGGGCGGCGGGGATGCTTTCCTGATGACGTCACCCATTCCATCATCCCGCTCCCGGCTCATCTCCCCCGCTCCCGGCTCCCGCTGCATCGGCCCCGCTCCCGGCCGCACATCTCAGTCCTGCCCCGGCCCCGCAGCCAACACCAGGGGATGGAGGGCTCGCTCCTGGCCGGGATGCTCCTCCAGCACCTCTCCGCTGTCCCGCAGCACCTTGCTTTTCCCAAATAAAGGCAGGGAGCCCCAGGGAGAGGAGCTGGGAATCCGCGTCCTTCTCCAGCCACTGCCAGCGCCGGATAAAAATAACCCCGAGCTCCAGCGGCTGCACAAGGGCAGGAAAAATCCCGGTGTCTGATGTCAAAACCCCAGGCTGGCCCTGCTGCCGGGCTTGGAGCAAGGTGCTTCCTCCTTCCTTCCTGGGGCTTTTCCCCAGGGAAGTTGTCCCAAGGAATTCCCAAGATCCATCACAGGGATTCACATCCCACAAATGGGAACCACCAGCTGGAATTTTTACTCCATGCAAGACCCACCAGCAAGGACCCCACGGAGCTGTTCCCTGGCTAAATTGGCTCTTCCAGGTGCAAAAATTCCTACATTTCTTTGAATTAAGCATCAGAGGCACACAGCCGAATCCTGCTCCCCATCCTGGGAGTGGGGAGCCTGGGGATCCCCCAAAATTCCATCCCTGGCTCCTGGGGGGACTCACAGCCTGCAAACCTGGAGCTTCCAGCTCCTGCCTCCAGCATTCCTGCCTGGAGATCTGAGCTTCCCAAGGGCACTACCGACCCCCTGCCACACAAATCCTGCTCTGTCCCTGCTGAAATCCCATCCCAGCCGGAAGGGTTTGTCTGGATCAGCTGCAGGGAGAGCAGAGCTCATGCTCAGGGCAGGAATTCCCAAAAGGAATCCTTAGGAAAATGGAATTATGCCACAGTTTTTCCCCAAAACCTGGCACAGCAGCAAGAAAAATCCTGATTTTTGGAGCAACACAACTATAGACAATTTAATGAGATAGCCAAGCCATGCTGACATCATTGCAGCCCAAATGCAAATTCCAGGTAAATTCCCAGCTCTAACAACACCCAAGTGATCCATCCCAGCCTGAATCTACTCTGAATTTTCAAGGCAAAACCAGCAATAATAAATGTTTAATTCCATTTTTGTCCCTGGATGGTGCTTTGCAACTGTAATTCCCAAATGAAACAAAGTCATTCTCTGGATATTTCCTTATTTTCAGTTTCCCTCCGCCGCTGACTCATTGTGTTCTTTCCTGCTGTCGCTAAATCCACTTCCTCTCCCAGCTGAGGACGGATCCTGACACAATAAACCCCAAATAAATAAATAACTCACGGCACAGCCCCAGGGGAAGAATGCGTGGCCAGGAGCAGGGGCAGGGGCTGAGCCTGGGATTTGTCACGAGTCCCCTCCTGGTGTGTGACAGTCCTGCAGCGCCCTGTCCTCACCACCGGGGATGTCCCCGTGTCCCCTCCCTGGCTGAGCCCTCTCCTGCTGTGTCCACCCCTGCAAAGTGACCCTAAAGCCACCTCGAAGGGCAGGAAGTGACACAACCCTAAAAATAGAAATAGGAATAAATATACTTTTAGTTTTTGGGATATTTTATCCTGTATCCCAGCTTTCAGCTCACCTCTGCCCTGCCCTCCAGGGCTCTGCATTCCCAGAGCTGATCCCAGTCTCCAGGGAAAACCCTGCACCCAGGAGCTGTTCCAGGCCATGGGAGAAGCCCCAAACCTGGCTAAGCAGCACAGCTGGGGCCACAGCTGGGGGCACATCTGGGGTCCTCAGTGCCAGGACCTGCTCCCTTGGGATGGGCTGGGAAATGCCGATTTAAACTGGGATATCAAAAGGGAAAGGAATTTAGGGATTCTCAGCACAGGGACCAAACCCTTTGGTGTTCAGCCCCTTCCCCATGGGTTGAACCCACAGCCACCATTGTCCCTCTGCTTGGAACACCCCAAAAAAGGCTCCATGTGCCCCAGGAATGGGGATCCCACTCCCTCTCTGGAGGGGGAAGAGCCTGATTTCCTTTTTCCAGCAGTAAGGGAAAGCTCAGAGCAGCAAACTCTGGAGCAGGTCAGGTGCTGGGGGGTCCCTGAATGGGAGGGAGCACACGGAGCCAGTTCTGCCAGGAACCCTGGGATGGGCATGGAAGGGTGGAAATCATCCCTGAGTGAGGCCAGGAAATAGGGCACACTGAGTGTGGGGTGCTTGGAACACGCCCCCCTGGCTCCAGGACAAGAAAGCAGCAAAATTCCCCTTTCCTGAGAATAAAAGCATTGCTGGAGCCAGTGAAATCCCCCACAGGGCTGGGGTGTGCTCCAGAGGGGGAGGAATTCCCCCTTCCCGCTGGGATCAGCTCCCAAGCACCCTGGATCCCAAGGGAGGAAAGGAACCCCTGAATTCCCAGCAGAGTTCAAGGAAAGCTCTCTAAGGCGCCAAAATCATGGGCATGGAGCACTCAGGGATTGAGGCAAATTCCAGGATCTTGGAATGTCAAGTTGCCAGAACTGTCAGGGAGAGATTCTTTACAAGAGGATGGGACAGGACAAGGGGAAATGGTTTTAAACTGGAAGAGGGCAGGGACGGGTGGGATACTGGGAAGCAATTCCTCCCTGGGAGGGTGGGGAGGACCTGGAATGGATTTCCAGAGAAGCTGTGGCTGCCCCTGGATCCCTGGCAGTGCCCAAGGACAGTTTGGATGGGGCTTGGAGCAGTCTGGGATAGTGAGAGGAGTCCCTGCCCATCAGGATGGGTTTTAAGGCCCCTTCCAACCCAAATTATTCTGTCATTCTGTGATTCCATGCCACAAAACCTCAATTTTATTACAAGGTTTATTGGAATAAACCTCTCCCACCAGTCCCTTTCCAGTACAAGGCTCTTGCAAGTTTGTAAAATTTAGGGATGAGCTTACCCCAAGGCCTCCCTTGTGCTGACGCTTCCCTGAGCTTCAGCACACCCTATGTGCTTTTCCAGCACTTGGCAGAGCCTTTTTTTGGGATCCCTGTCTGAAGAAGGCCCCAGAGCTCCCTGACAAAGGCTCTGCTTTATTGTCACTGCTGTGGGACGTGGGGCAGTGCCAGGGAGCCTCCTCAGCTGTGCCAGCCTGGAGCATATTCCATGGGGAGGGGCCAGGCCAGAAGCTCTCCAGCTTCTCCACACTGGATTTGCATGGAATTTGAGGTTTTCCCCAAGGCCTGTCCCTTGGAGTTATATTTTGCCAGAATTTGCACTCACTTTTAAGAAAAACATGGTATCTGCTGATTTCTGGAGCTCCAAACCCCTCCTGAGACCAAACTGAAGAAACCTCACGAAGCCTCCAATTATTTTGTGACTTTTGTGGATTTATTCTGGGGTTCACTGGGATCCTGGGAGGGGTGGGGGGCATCCAGCCCTGCCTGATTCATCCCTGGAGCTTCCAGCCTGATCCAAAGTGGCACCAGCACCTCCCTGGCACTGGGTTTGCCAAAGGATCCCTCTCAGAAACAGCCAAATAAAATCAATCCCAACACCTGGACACATCCCTCATCCCTGAAAAACCCACCAGGCTCCACCACTGCACCACCTCAGAGATGATCTCTAAGCCAATAAAATCTCTTTTCTCCTCAGGTCTCTTTTTCTTTTTAATTTTCCTCGCACGTGTGGAGCCTGGAACCATCTCCAGAGCCCCGGTGCCAGCAGATAGCTCAGCCCTGCCTGGTGCCAGAACACGGAGCCAAATCCTGTTCCCAGGGGCAACTGGGAGGCTCCTGCCTCAGGCACGGGCACTGGGTGCCCCTGAATTCTCTGCTTTTCATCAGAAATTCAAAAACCAGTGATTCAGACACATCACCCACTTGTACAGCAATGGTAACAAACATGGATTAAACCAGGAGGAGGCTGAGGAGCCCAGCAGTGCTCTGTGGAGCTGTCAGGCCCTGCTGAAAATACAGATTTACAAAGCAAACTGAAGGCCTGGCTGAGGCTGAGGGCCAGTAAAGCCCAGCTGAACCACCCAGCAGAATAAAACCTTTATTTCTGGGTTGAAGCCTGGATTTGCATGCTGGATTTTTATTCCATGTGGGCTCAGGAGCTCAGAAAACATCACTCAGCCAAGGTTTTCCTGGTCAGACTGCAGAAGGAACTATAGAGTCCTAAATAAAATGTTTGATAGAGGGAAATAAACTGGAATAAATAAGAAAAGAAGAAAAAATAAGAGAGAAACCTATGGCACGGAGAGTGGTAGCCTCCATCTGATTCCAGGGTGCATCCATGGAAAAGATGGCAGATGCTGGGGCCTCCAGACCATGGAAGAGCCACCCTAAATTCCAGGAATTCACCTGACAGCCACATCCAAACCCCAGGAGAGCCCAGGGCCACCTGCACTTCCCAGCCCAGCACCCACAGCTCACCCCTGGCGGAATCAGGGATTTCAGGAATATCCTCCTCTTCCTCAGCACCTGCCCATCCCAGCTCCCTCCCTGCCACGGATTTGGTGGCCCAGCCATGACCTGGGCACGTCAGAGTTCTTCTGCTGGAATTCTCCAAAACAAACCCATTTTTAAGTTTTCCCAAGTGCTGACTTGTTCCTCTCTTTGATTTATTTTTAGTTTCTTTAGCAGCTCCAAAAAAAGGGGTGTGGGGAAGGAGCAGAGCAGAGGAAACATTGCCACCCCCTCCCCCGGGCAGCCACCGAAATCCCATCACTGCTGTGATCCCAAAGCCCGGGATTGCCGTCCACAAAAGGATTAAAGCTCGGCCTTAGGGTTCATGGGGCTGGGAGGGGGCTGGGGTTGCTCTTAATCTTTGCAGCACCCCAGGAAGGTTTGGAAACACACTTCAATCGAAAAGATGTTTCCCGGGATTTTTTTTTTTTTGGGTGGTTTCTGGCTGGTTTCCCTCTAATATTTATGGGTTTGGAGGAGAGGAACCGATCCATAAACGAGCAGGGGATGGAAGCAGGGAAAGCAGCGCTGGCGCAGTAACACCCAGGGATTTTGGCCAGGCCTGTGCCGCAGCTCGGCATCATCATCACCATCATCATCATCACCATCATCATCACCATCATCATCCCACCCCCCGGAGCCCTTCCAGTCGGGAAACAATGCCCAACCTTTAACCCGTGCGTTCCTGAGTATGCTGGGAAAACATCCGCTGCTCCCAAACAATGGCACCATTTATCCCGGCTGTCCAGAGCAACAGGCTCGGAGCTGCAGGGAAATCAAAAGGCTGGGGGAAAAAAACCACGAAAAAAACCCCGGGGTATTTTTTTCCAAACAGGTTAAAAATGGAAATTCACTTCCAGAATTGCTAGACTGAAAATATTCCGTGAAAAATCATTTCAGCTCCCCTCTGTTTCGTATCTTTTCCCTTGGTGAGGTATTTTGCATCTGAGATATTTTGTTGGATAACACGGCCTGAAGTTGGAATGAAACACGGGAATGCAGGAAAAACAAGGAAGGGGCGCTGGTCTGGGCAAGGCCCTGCTTGCTGAGGGTCCAGCTCTGGGGATGTTTGGGAATGGGGGTTTTCCAAAACACTGCACGTAGGCAAAGGCATTCCTCAGCATCGCCGTGCCAGAGGGACAGGTGTTGGTGCATTTAATAACCCGCCGGTGCCATCGAGCCCCTAAAAGAGCCATCGAGTCCCTAAAAGAGCCATCGAGCCCCCAAATGAGCCATCGAGCCCCCAAATGAGCCATCGAGCCCCCAGAGAGCGGCTTCCCGTGCAGGTGCACCCACAGCACCCATCCTCTCACCCCTCCTCTCTCCGGAGGGAAACGAAGCCCCAAGCCCAGCCCAGCTCCCAACTTCCTCACTGAAATAACCCCCCCAAACACGGCGACCCCCGGGGCTGGGGGCGGCCGGGATGCCTGCTCACAAACACCGCCATCGCCGGTTCCTGCGGAACCAGGAGCAGACCGCAGCCTGTGAATCACCATCCTGCGCTCGCAGGAACGTGGGAAGCGCAGGAAATGCTCTGAAAAAGACATCCCCGCGCTGCGGCAGCTCCAGGACTGCCATCCCGCGGCTCTCTCGCTCCCAGGGAGCGGTTTTATCCCGGCAGGAAGGCACTGGGATGCAGGCAGAGGGATGTGGGCATCCCCGGCCCCGATGAACCCCCGAACATCACATGGCGAGCACAAAAGCCCCGGGGCTGCTCTGCCTGCCGAGCCCCGGGGTGCTCGGAGCGAACCCCGGGATGCTCAGTGCGAACCCCGAGATGCTCGGAGCGAGACCCAGGATGCTCGGAGCGAACCCCGAGATGCTCGGTGAGAGCCCCGGGATGCTCGCAGCGAACCCCGGGATGCTCGCGGCGAACCCCGGGATGCCCGCGGCGAACCCCGGGATGCTCGCGGCGAACCCCGGGATGCCCGCGGCGAACCCCGGGATGCTCGCAGCGAACCCCGCGGTGCTCGGTGCAAACCCGAAGCGGCGGCCCCGCGCTGCCGCAGCCCCGGGGGCGGCACAGACCGGGGCTGGCTCCGGCCGGGGGTGGCTCGGGGCTGTCCGGAGCTGCCCGGGGCTGGGGGCCAGGCCGCGCTCGCCCCTTACCTGGTAGGAGCAATTTTCCTGGTGAACCATCTCGGTGCATCATCCGCCGCTGCCGCCCCGCCGGCAGCGCCCGCAGCCGCCGCGGCCCCGGCGGGGGAGGAGGAGGAGGCTGGGGAGGAGGAGGATGGGGAGAAGGCAGCAGGAGGAGGAGGAGGAGGAGGCAGCCCGGGAAGATGGATGCGGCCGCGCTGCTCCGCCTGCGCAGCGGCGGCCCCGGGAGCGCGGGGGGGCCGGGCCGGGGCCGCCTCCGCCCGCTCCGCGCCGGGCGCCGGGCGGGGCCGCCGCGGCCGCGCTTCTCTCCAGGAGGGGGAAAAAAATCCCCCAAACCCCCGCTGGACACGGGGAGGCTCCACCGGCCCCGGCGGTCCTGCGGCGGCCGCAGGTCCGACCCCCCCGAGCCCCCCGGCACCGGCCCGGCCGGGGATGGAGCGCGGTCCCCGGGGCACCCCAAAGCAGCCGGCCCTGAAACAGCAGCTGCAGACACCTTCCTTGTGCCTGCTGCTTCGGAAATCCCGCGCGGGAATTTCTGAGAGAGGCTGTGCCCTACATTCCCGGTTATTTTTACCTCCTGCAGCCGGCAGAGAGGGAGCGGAGCTCGGCCCCAGCGCCCACCTGGCCCCGGCCGGGTTTGGGGCAGGGAAAGCAGGGAAAAGGCCCAGGCTGGGCATCAGGGAACATTCCTGCACTGAAGGGTGGGTTAAGCACGGGAAGGGGCTGCCCAGGGCAGCGGTGGAGTCATATCCCCGGAAAGGTTCAGAACACGAATGGATGGGAACGAACCTGAACCACTCAGGAATGTGGCTCAGTGAGCACTGGGTGATCTTGGGGGTCTTTTCCAACCACAACACGAACCCCAACAGCCTCATTTAAAGAGTTTGGCCCTGGCTGCGGCTGGAGGGTGAGGACACCCCAAATGTCATTTTCAATCCTTTTTTTGTCTGGACACAGCTCGTGCAAGGGGCACTAAAACACCCAGAGAGCAATGATGGGCTCACAGGCTGGGCTCACACCATGCTCCGGGCACTCCCAGCCAGGCAGGGAACAGCAGAAATTCCATCCTCCCCTCCTTTCCAAACAGGATTTCTCCTGCTCCTAGGCCCAGCTGTTCAGAGATTCACATGACTAAATCCAGGAACACTTGCTCAGGGCAGCTCGGATTTGATTCCCCCACACCAGATGTGCCTCTAGAAAAAAAAAAGGCCTTTGTGGGATCATCACCCTGCCCCAGCTTTCCCAGCTTCCCACCAGCACAGACAGGCTGGAGCAGCTGTGGAGGATGGATGGAGAATCCCTGGAGTCCCTGTGCAGCTGGGGCACGGATGGAGAGAACCCCCAGACCCTCCTCCCCAGTGCTCTCTCTCCCCTGCAGCAGTAGAGCTTAAAAAAAAAATAAAGACACTTCATTTAAAAAGAAATAATTAATATATTCTGCATAAATTTTTCAGAGAGAATGAAGTCATCCTTGGTTTTTCCTGGATCTGCAGAGAATCCCATTCATGCAGACATCAAAATAAAAATTCATCCAAATAAACCATCCCCACTCTGCAATTTACTGCATAACCTTGGCTTTGTTTGGAGAAGGATCTGTGGCAAGCTAAAAGTGGCTCCAAGCATTACATAAACTCAAATTCCATTTATTCTGTGCATCACAAGGAAAACTCCCAATCTCCCCCCTCAATGGTACCACACAGGCTTCATTTTCAGTGGGACAATTCCTAAAGCTGGATCAGAAGTGCTTCAAAGGGAATTTCGAGGAGGTGAGGTCGGAGCCCACCAAGGATTCACTGCTGGGAACGGGGAAGGTCCAGTGGTGACACAAAGCTTGGTGCCAACCTCCCCATTCCCAGGGCTGGAGTGGATCCCCCAGGAAGCAAAGTTTCTCCCAGAGAGAGCTAGGTTCACCTGCTGCAGCAGAGCCACCTGCTCCCCGGCAGGATCTGCCCCCAGGACATGGAGCCACGGAGGTGGGAAGGGCCAGGAATTATCCCTGACCTCTGGATTTGCTCCTCTGCTCCAGCCCCGTTTGCATTCCCCGGCAGGAAGGAGGTGGGCAGGCAGGTAATGATTAAAGCTGAGAGGGATTAATCTGAGGGAAAGCTCCTGGCAGCTTTCCAGCTGGGTCAGCGGGAAGCAGCGATGCTCTGGGATGAGGATGAGCACGGGCTGCTGCTCTCACAGTGAGCAGCTCCTGGGACCCCCACCCGCCCCTTTGCACTGGGAAAAGAAGCCCAGGGGTGCCTGCCCTGCCTGGGCTGCATCTCTTAATGAAGCACCCCCAATTTAAGGGGTCTGATACCACTTGTGAGATGATCCAGATAAGTTTTCCCGAACCTTTCCCCAAACCAGTTTTGGATTAGGAATGTGTGCCTCGGGAATCCCTGGAGAACATCTCCAGAGGGGCTGGCACGTGAAACCCTGCCCTCCAAACCTCTCCAGGGGATTGGGAAGGTGCTGCTGGGGCACAGCGTGCCCTGGAGGTGAGGTGGGCACCAGGAGCGAGCCGGGCCTGATTCCTGCATGCCCACAGGGGGAATTCAACCCCGTGGCACAGGCAGCACATCCCTGCCCACAGACATGCAGGGAAAAGAAACTTCAGCTTCACCAGACTCAAATTCTGCCGGTGAGACAATGGAATTGCCTTAATTATTCCTCTACAGAAGGAGGAAATTATAGAGGAAATATCAGAAATATAGAAATTATAGAAAAATATTAGAAAAATAGAAATTGTTTTCCTCTCCAGAAGGAGGAAACACCTGGTATCCCAAATTCTGGGGGAAAAGAGAATTTCTGCTTCTGGGCTTGTATTTTTAGGGTTTTTTTGTTTGTCTGTTTGGTTGGTTGGTTGGGTTTGGTTTTTTTTTGGTTTGGTTTTTTTTTTTTTGTTTTTTTGTTTTTTTTCCCATTCTTAAGCTCCTAGGAGCCCCCAAGGCACATCCCAAGCCTTGTCCCAGGGAATTCCCAGGCTTTCTGCTTTCCCTGGCTGCCCCAGCTCCAAGGAAATCATTAACAGGCGGAGGGAGGAGCACAGGGAGGTTATCGGCTCTCTCATCCCCATTCCCGCTGGGAAAACGCTCCTTCAAAGGGATAAAGGCGGCCAGGGAAGCCGATCCCACCCATTGCCGGTGCTGGGAGCCGTGGGAAGGAGGGAGGGAGGGAGGGAGGGAGGGAGGGAGGGAGGGAGGGAGGGAGGGAGGGAGGGAGGGAGGGAGGGAGGGAGGGAGGGAGGGATGCCGGGTTATTACAGCAAAGCCACATCCAGCCCTTTTCCCGGCGTTTTTGGCATTTCCCACATTTATTTTTACACACTTGTGTCGCGCTCTGATCACCCCCAGCCACAAGGGCTTCACCCACAAACCTTTGGAATGGGAAGGGGAAGAAGCAGGAGCAGCAGCAAGGCAGCCGGGACATGGAATTCCTGCTGGACACACCAGGAATGCTTTCCTGCCCACAGGCATTCCCAGAGGGGCCTTATCAGATGGGAAGGTTTATTTTCCAGGCTGGTGTTGGCCAACCCACCCTGCTGATACAAAAGCCAGGCTCAATAAGTGATTTTTTTTTTTTTTTTCAAATCCCAAAATAAATATGGTGCTGGAACGTGGAGCAGGTGAAAATCAGGGAGTAGTTCAAGAGCTGGGAATGTTTTGTCTCAGTTTTCAGAGGATCGTGGAATGGTTTGGTTTGAAAGGAATTTAAAGCCCATCCAGCCCCCTCCCAGCCACGGGCAGGGAAACCTTCCCCTATCCCAGATTGCTCCAAGCCCTGCCCAGCCTGGCCTTGGACACTCCCAGGGATCCAGAGGCATCCTTGGGAAAATCCATTTCAGCCCCTCCCAGCCAGGAATTCCTTCCCCATATCCCACCTAACCCAGGCAGTGGCAGCCATTCCCTGGCTCCTGTCCCTCCATCCTTGTCCTCAGTCCCTCTCCAGCTCTCCTGGAGCCCCTTCAGGCCCTGCCAGGGGCTCTGAGCTCTCCCTGGGGCTTTCCCTTCTCCAGGTGAACATTCCCAGAGCTCCAGAGGGGCTCCAGCCCTGCAGCAGCTCCGTGCTCCCCTCTGGGATGATGGTCCCCAGGGAAAACCCCCATCAGAGGGAGAGACAGGGACCCAGCCCCAGCCCAGCCCCAGCACTCCAGGATGCTCCTGCTGGGCTCCCAAAGGCTTCCCAAGCACAGCAAGTTTGTATGGGAGCAGGAATTATACCCAGCATCCCGGGATTTCAGCTCTATTTGCTGATGATTTCCTGGGAGTGAGGGATTTAGCTCCTCTTTAAGCCCAGTTAAGCTTTCCCTGGGTTTAAATCCAGCAAGAAAAATAAAGAAAAAAGCGATTATTTTTAATCAGTTAATACTTGACATCTGTTGGAAAGGGGAGTATTTGTTTGGATTACATCCATGGATAATGCTCTGCACTATTCCATTTTACTGAAGGAAGATGATGCCCAGGGCTTTTCCCTCATTTTGGATGTGTTACTCTGCTCCAGGTGGGAATAAACCTCCAGCAGGTTAAGGACCCAATGTCCTTTCCCTTTTCCAAGCCTTTTTTACTTCCCTGGACTTTTCTAGATCTTTTACAAGCAGCATCTTTCTAACCCCACCTGAAGCACCAGAGATGGATTTGGGATAAAAACACACAACCCAACCAGGATTTTCTCTTTCCTAAAAGCCTGGAGCAAAAGGATACAGCAATTCCCCATCCTGATTCAAACACTTCACAGAGAATTGCAGGGACTCATTTAAGCCACCCAAGTATTTATAACTCTCCAGTGATATAAAAGCCACCAAACATATGGAAAACAAGCAGATTTTTCCATGGAAGCCATCCAGGAAGGCTCAATGGTACCACACAGGCTTCATTTTCAGTGGGACAATTTCTAAAGCTGGATCAGGAGTGCTTAAAAGGGAGCTCTGATGGTGAGGTCTGAGGCCACCAAGGATTCACTGCTGGGAACGGGGAAGGGAAGGATCTGGGGAGAGCTCAGAGCCCCTGGCAGGGCCTGAAGGGGCTCTAGGAGAGCTGGAGAGGGTCTGGGGACAAGGGATGGAGGGACAGGACACAGGGAATGGCTCCACTGCCAGAAGTTAAATGGGATACTGGGAAGAAATTCTTCCCTGTGAGGCCCTGGAATGGATTTTCTCAAGGATTCATCATCCCTGGAAGTGTCCAAGGCCAGCCTGGAGCAGTCTGGGATAGCTACAGGTGTCCCTATGGCAGGGATTGGGACTGGATAACCTTTACATTCCTTCCCACCCAAACCATTCCCTGTCTCCATCAATTTATCTCCAGCACTTCAGGAGTGTGGGGAGACAGCACAGAAAAGCTCCAGCTGCCTCCTTGCAATTTGATTTATTTCTATTGTTAGGAATCAACAGTTCTTGTGGAAATGCAGCATTCCCAGTGTGCAGGATCTATGGAGAGCACCAGCAGGAAAAATCAGCTTTTATCTGAGCATCAATAAATTCACAAATTCCTCGCTCTGCAGCACAACTTGGGGGAGGATTTGTAGCAAATCCCATCAGCTCCCAACGATTTTCCCCAGTTTTGGCTGGCACACACAGACCTGGCACTCCAGGAAAACAGAGGGATTGTGCTGGGTGGGATCTGCCTGAGCTGAACCCCAACCAAGCCTCACCCAACCCAGAGCAGGGACAGCTGTCCCTACAGAATTCCCAGTCCTGGAGAAGCACAGAGTGTCCCTGCCTGCAGCTGCTGTGCCCCAGCTCATCCCTGTGTCTCTGCCAGGAGCAGCCTGGCACTGCCAGCCGGGACATCCACACCCGGCACGGAACTCCAGGGAACCAACTCTGCCTCCACACCCCATTTTCTGCTCCAGGCTGGCTGGACTGATGGATGCTGGCAGCACCCATCCACTCCCAAACCCATCTAGAAGAGATTCCCAAAGTTTCAGCTGCATTGATCCAGAATAACCCAAAATAATTTAAAGTGACCCATAAGTAACCCCCTCATCTGACCTCTGATAACAAATTTAGGATTTTTTATCAGCCCTGCTCAAATCCATGGGCAGCACATCCAGGCTTGTCCAGCCAAATTTCCCTATCCTTCCTCTCCCACTTATTTTGTTCACTTTCATTTTCCCAGTATGAATTTGCAATATTTGAAAAGAGATTTGAAAAATACAAAATTGCCCCCTCCAGCCCCATTAAAACAGCAGCAGGGAGAGGATTTTTCCAAGAGGGGAGAAATGGCCCAACAAAGGATTTTCCCTGAGGATGAAGGACAGGGCGGGACAGCAGGAATTATTTGGAAAGCTTGCTGGATTGGGAGCACAAACAGAAATCCCATGTCCCCTACTCAACACTTCAGTTATGCTCTGGGGAATATTCCTGGTAGGAATATGAAGCCATTTGAAATGTGGCAAAATCCCTGGAATCGCAGGCTGAGGGAAGCCCAAGCTGATTTAAATCCAGGGGATTAATTAATTAATTAATTAGAGTGTGGAATGTCCAGTGTGCTGCACCTGCATTCAGCCAAAAATCAGGTTATTAATTAGAAATAAAGCACTGAGCCAGAGGGCAAAATCTGGGAATGGGGATGGGATTATCCCACTGCTATCACTTCCAGCCCATCCATCCTTCTCTATTCCCTTTGTGCTTCCTGGTAGGAACAGCTGAGAGGCCTCATTTCTTTATGGCTTTATTTTGCAATTTTAATTGCAAAAGGGGTGGCAAAAGCCCAGGACTGGGACTTGCAGGCTGAAAAAATAAACACAGCACGCTACAAAGTGGATGTGCAATGAAAAAACATCTTTTTAAACCAAGCCAAACACCAAAAATAGGAATATCCTGAGCCAAGCAGGTGACAGCAGCGGCCTTTAAATGCCTCCTCAAAAAAGGAGTGACTTTGCAGGGACAAATCTTCCTCTGAGTCATGGTCAGGACAAAAATAGAAGGGGATTTTTCCCTCAGCTCTGAAGGCTGATGCCCATAACTCCAAAGTTTTTTGGCAGAAATCCACTCTTTTTGAGGGGCCTCCTTAAAATATGCACTGAAGTTGACGTGTCCCCAAATCCGAGAGGTTCAAACCCTGCTGGGATCAGGGATTTTGGGAAGGATGGAGCAAACCCAGCTTGGTTTTTGTGGCTGGATAAATGCAGGTGCAGCACACTGGACACTCAGGATTAATTAATGAATTAATGAATCCCCTGGATTTAAATCAGCTCTGTTCCCTCTGCCTGCATGGCCAGCCTGGGATAGGGATCCCTAATTCCAGGGATTCTGGCACAATTCAAAAGTTTCAGATTCCACCCAGAAATGGCTTTTGGCCCCAGACCAGGAACTTAATGGTTGCTAAGGAGAGGATGTGGGATTTCTGTACCTGCTCCCACCCCAGTGGCATTTCCATGGAATCCCTGCTCTCCCAGGCTGATCAAAGCCCCATTCTTGCTTCAGGATAATTTTCCATTTCCAGCCTTTAAGAAGTGGATGCAAAGATGATTTTTGGAATTTGTCTGCCAATCCCAGGGTCACTGGGAGAAAGGAAAAAAAATGAATCCTCTTGTCTGGAGCTGCCTGGCTCACAAAGGTGATTCCTCCTCAAAGGGTGTCACTGCCAGCTCCAAAAACAATTCCCTTAGGGATGAGAAATCCCATTCCTGCCTGCTCTGGACAACCACTGAGAGTGCAGACTCAGTAATTCAAATAAGACAGGGCAGGCACAGCGAGCAGGAGGCTGGAAAAAGCTAAAAATAACAGGATAAGCAAGGGTGGATCCCAGCTGAGCCTCATTAGTCATGGAGCGAGGGAGCTGCTGGTGGCACAGCAGCACCATATAAGAGCAAGAAAACAACTCTGCTCTCTTATATCTCCTTTTTTCCCCCCTCCTGTTCTACCTCGGGCATTCTTTACTTGCTCTGGCAGCCTGCAGCTTTTCCTGGAATCTTTCCCCAGGATGGAGATCCAGGCTGGTTCATTTGAAGGTGTCTGCTGGAATTGGGTCAATTTTTGCAGACAGGCATGGGAGGGATCGTTAGAGGTTGGACTTGGGATTTTTTGTTGGTTTTTTTTCTTCCATTGATACCAGCAGATTGAGCCTTTGAGTTGAGCCATGGAGTTCCTGGTGGCAGGAGTTCCCAGGAAAGGCAGAGGATTCACTGGGATGAGCACCAAGGTGTGAGCTGCAGTTTTATTTTGGGATGGAGCCATAGGACAACAGAGGGATTGGGAAGGAGGGGGGGCTCAGGCTGGCCTGGAGCTGAGCCTGGCTCTGGAACCAGCTGGATTTTCAGGAGAAAACGGAGAAAGGGAATGGGGGGCACCCAATCCCTGAGGCACGGGAAGGAAAGGAGGTGGTGATGCCCTGTGCAGGCTGCCCTGGAGCAGGGGCTGGGCAGAGTCCCAGAATAAAGCAGGGATTTATCCAAAGGATCTCCTCCATGGATCCACCTGGGGCAGCACCAGAGCCCAGCCAGGGCTGCACCCAAGATGAACCAAAATGGCCCCAAAATCCCCGAGCGCTGCCGGGGTCTCTCCCTGGGATCAGCTCTGCTCCATTTGCACCTTGCAGTTCATTGTCCCATCCCAGCTTTAGGTTATGAAGTCTTATTTCAGAATCTGAAAAATATAAAAGCTAAAACCTGAGGCAGCAATGGCACTGGGAAGACTGGGTGCTCCAGCAGGGAATTCCAGCTCTGAGGGACAACATAAATCTCCCTGCTGTGTTGGGAGCACAGGAGTGCTCAGCTTCTCCAAGGAATTCTCATCTCCATGCTGGGGACAGCAGCACAGGGATGCTCCTGGTGCCTTTCCCCAGGGAAAGTTCATTTTCCAGGGAACTGTTATTTCCCCACCAGCTACATGCTTACAGATTTCCCTCCACATCCATTCCTGTAGCAACCAAAATCCTCTTCTAAAGCCGCAGCTGCAGCCTCATCGCTGGGATTCCCTCGGGGATCAGGGCACCGAGAGCTGCGGGATTGGACCCAGGCCTCGAACCGCTCCCGTCTGCTCCCGGTTTGATCTGGGCCAGCACAAACCCCAGAGCCACCGGAGCCATTCACGGGCCTTGAGCGGAGTGCGGGATCGCCGGGAGCGCTGGCTGTGAGCGACAGAGATCCCAAAGGCCTCAGCATTCCCAGAGATCCCAAAGGCCTCAGCATTCCCAAAGGGCCCAGAGCTGCCGGAGATCCCAAAGGCCTCAGCATTCCCAAAGGCCTCAGCATTCCCAGAGATCCCAAAGGCCTCAGCATTCCCAGAGATCCCAAAGGCCTCAGCATTCCCAAAGGCCTCAGCATTCCCAGAGATCCCAAAGGCCTCAGCATTCCCAAAGGGCCCAGAGCTCCCAGAGATCCCAAAGGCCTCAGCATTCCCAGAGATCCCAAAGGCCTCAGCATTCCCAAAGGGCCCAGAGCTGCCAGAGATCCCAAAGGCCTCAGCATTCCCAAAGGGCCCAGAGCGACAGAGATCCCAAAGGCCTCAACGATCCCAAAGACCTCAACGATCCCAGAGGCCTCAGCATTCCCAAAGGCCTCAGCATTCCCAGAGATCCCAAAGGCCTCAGCATTCCCAAGGGGCCCAGAGCTGCCAAAGGGCCCCAGAATTCCTGAAGGCCTTCGGAATTCCCAGAGGGCCCAGAGCTCCCAGAGGGCTGAGAGATCCCAAAGGCCTCTAGGATTCCCAAAGGCCTCTGGAATTCCCAAAAGTCTCCAGGATTCCCGAAGGCCTCCAGTGTTCCCAAAGTCTCCCAAAATTTCCAAAGGCTCCCAGAATTCCCAAAGGCCCCCACAGTTCCCAAAGGCCTCCAGGATTCCCAAAGTCTCCCAGAATTCCAAAAGGCTTCCAGAGCTCCCAAAGGCCTCCAGCATTTCCAAAGGCCTCCAGAGCTCCCAAAGGCCTTCAGAATTCCCAAAATCCTCCAGCATTCCTAAAGGCTCCCAGAATTCCCAAAGGCCTCCAGTGTTCCCAAAGACCCCCAGAGCTCCCAGCATCCCCAAAAGCCTCCAGAATTCCCAAAGGCGCCCAGCAGTCCCCTGGCCAGCTGTGGAAGCCCCTGGAATTCCTTCTGGAACTCTCCAGCCCCTCTCCTGAGCAGCAGCAGTTCCAGTTGTACATCCCAGTCATTCCAGGAGTATCAAATGTAGGGATAACGAGGAAGGAGGGGCTGGGAAGGGAGAACAGAGCTATCCCAAGACAGCAGCACAATTTCCTGGGAATAACACACATTTCTGCTCCGTGACAGAGGGATGGGATGGGGAACAGCCCAGGAGCAGCGCTGCCAAACTCATCTTGCAAAATGCATTTATTTACATGGAATCTGTCACGTGGGGACAAGAGTAAAATGTGGGAAGTCCTCATCCATGTGATTTATGGACAGCCTGGATTGGTATTTCCTGGGAATAGGCACAATTCCTGCAGCCTCTGAGCAGGGAGAAGGGCAGCCTGAGCTCTGAGCGCCTATTTTGGACCATTTAAATATAATTAATATATGGAAATATCAGCCAATTTGGCCGCTTGAGGATGGATTCCAAGGAATTCCAGGAGAAGAGGGGGTCAAGGCTGTGGCCAAGGTTTTCAGGAGCATGCCCTGATTTTCACCTGCTTGCCCTTTTCCCTTGGAAAAGGCTCTGGAGGAGTTTTTCCAGCAGGATGTCTCTCTGCTGCTCCCAGCAGCTCCCAGGGCAGCCAAGCTGGGAATGTTCCTCTCAGGAAAGGCCTCTTGGATCTTTGCAAGGCCCAGCTCAAAGCTGCCTTTCTGCCTTTAAACCCAGAAATAATAGATGAGAAAGCAGCAGAAGAAAGGAAAGAGCAGCTGGGATGAGCCAGGGAAAATGCTAAGAGCTTGGATATTATGCATTCATGCAAATGCAGAACACTGAGAATTCCACATGGAAAAATAATTCCCACAATTATTTTTTTTCTGAACTCCTAAGAGCAGTTGATGATCAAACACCTGCCAGGCCAAGCAGCCAGAGCAGAGGATGACCCTGCTACAGAATGCTGCTATTTCCCCAAATCCCTCTTTAATAAATCCAATATAGGAATTACACGGAATAAAAAGTTTGGATTCAATTTTTAATAACTCACTAAAAGCATTTGGATTCCCCAGGGGCCACACACACCAGCAGCTTTTGTGTGCATAAAGAATCCAGCACTTTAATAGAGTTCTCTTTTATTTTTTAACATTGCCTCACCATAGAGGGGATTAAATCTCAGCCTGGCACTTCTCTTTCCTTGGAAATCCTATTTCCTCTCGGATTTCCAGAGGAGCAGCAGGAATAAAGGGCCCTGGGTGTGATTTTCTCATTAAAGGAGATCTATGGATCACTGAGCTGCTCTCCCAGATGGGGACTATAAATAAAATCTCCCACTCTGGTGACGCAAACGGCTCCCCAGGGAGAGATGAGGTGCCCCAAAATGATCCGAGGGCTTGGAAAAGCTGGAAAACCTCCAGGGAAAGAGGGATTATGGAGCACCTCGTGTGAAAGGATAATTGGAACAGGAAAAATCATTTTCCACTGAGTCCATGGGTGCTCTGCTGGAGCAGGATTGATTTCAGAGCCAGAGCTGGAAGAGAGATTTTTAAATCTTTTTAGTTCTAACTGAGGAAATTCCTACACAAAAGCAGAATTATTTGGGATTGAGGAGCCTGAACACACCAAATTCTGCTTCTCCTCAGCCCCCTCAGCAGTGCTGCTGTGCCCAGAATGCCACAGGAATTCCTGGATCATGGTGGCCACCCTTGGAAAACATTGAACTGAGCAGATGATGGGATTCTTTCAAACAGCTTCATTTTTATAAAATTAAATTAACACCTACAGTGAGACATTGGGAGAAGCTGGGAAATCACATTTCCTCCCAGTGGGGATTACACCCAACTTTGGTGAATTACAGTGGGATTTCATATATCCTTACAAAAGGTTTTCCCCTCCAAAAAGTCCATTTTCCCCACTAAATCTGATGCTCCCTTAAAGCTTCTTTGGGCTGCAGCACATCCTGAGGAGATGGGGACACAAATTTATGTCACTGATATTGATTTTCCTGGTTTTTTGCTGTTAGGAGGAAGAGTAATGGTGCTTTGAGCAATTTCTTCATGGTTTCTACAAAAACTTTATAAAATAATCAAGTGCTGCACCTGCTTTCCAAACCAGTTAAATCCAAACCACCTTAAATCCAGGGAGAGAGGAAGAAGGAAATAAATCACAATTCCTGCAGTTCTTATCACTGCTAAGGCAATCCTGCTGCTCACAGAAACAAACTCTGTGAGGGTGTGGGGGACATTTGGAGCATTATTTAGAATATTTAAACAAATCTTTAAATACTTAAACAATATTTAAATCATTTAGAATAATTAGAACATCCCTGAGGTCCCTGGCATTTTGGGGTCAGGACAATCCTGGTTTTCCAGTGCTCCTCAGCAGGTCTTCAGAATGGTTGGGGTTGCACTGAACAAACTCATTTTACTCTGGTTTTTAAATATCCTCTGCCTGCAATTTCTCCCTCCACATGCACCTGGATTTTCCACAATTCCAGGTGTTCCAGACACCCCATCCCACATCCATCCTCTCCACCCACAGGGAAAATAACAGGTTTTGCACAGCACAGGGCAGTTGTGAGAATTAAACCCCCCCTGCCTTGCATTTATCCCACTTAATAAGCAAGGAATATTTGCCTAAGTACATAATTATTATCCTGGGAAATCAAAATTCCTGCTGCCTGCTGCTATTCCAACCTGAGACACTTGGGTTCAAGTGGGAATTTGAAGATTTAGGGGAGGGGTGTCAGGCTCCAGAATCTCTCTATTTAAAAAAAAAAAAACAAAAACCCCACTGTTCTGAGATATTCCAAATTTTGCCTGGCATAAATGCTCACTCCTCTCCTTGGAAATCTTTTGGATTCCCTACTTGTGATTCCCAAACACCAAAAAATACTCATTTACAATAAATTTTACTGGTTTTACAGAGGCAGATGACAACAATGATCCTTTAGCATCACATTAAAGGGAGATTTACTGCTGCCTGCACCACAACCAGTGCTAGAAAAATCCAACTTTTCCAGCTTTTCCACATCCCACAGGAAACATTCACTCACCAACCGCCTGGGCTCCATCACCTGGAGGAATTCACATTATGGCAGCACTGGGATAAAGGAGAATTATCCATCCAGGCAGAATCCACAGGCTGTTCCCTCCTGTGTTTGGCACTTCCTTTGAGCAAAGGCTCAGCAGCAGTGATGGGAATCAAGTTTTTCCTCAGGATTTTTAATCCTGGGAGTTTTGCCTGGCCAGCTTTGGGAAGCAGCAAAGGCTCATCCCTCCAATCTAAGGAATTCCCACCAAGCAGCTGGAAAATAGCTCTGGATGTTTTCCCAGGGAATGGCACTGCTCCCTTGGGCAGGAGCAGGGATCTCCCAGCCAACCTTTGAGCTGGGTGCAAAGTGGCCAAAGTCCAGGGCTCTCCTGAGGCACCAGCAGCAGGAAAGGAGCATTCCTGCAGCTCATCCCACCCCAGGGCACTGGAACAACGCACAGTTGCAGCTTTGTTCACACTCAGAAGGTTTGTTTGCCATGTCAAAGCCTCACAACAAATTAATTGCCCTGGAGAAGCTCCCTGATGATGGAGTTCCCTTTTCCAGGTGCCTGGGGAGGAGTTTGGTGCTCAGATCCAGCAGGGACAGGACCTGCCTGTGGACAGGGAAGGTCTGGCTGAGCAATGACAGAAATGCAATTTCCTGCAAGCAAGCAGAATCTCCCACACTGACAGCTCCTGGCTGGAGAAATTCCTTCCAGGCATTAATCCCTGGCTGTTCCCTGCTCCCATCCCAGACATCATCACATCCTGGGGAGGAGGGAACTCACATTCAATCAGGCAATGAAGGCTCATTTAAAGTGAGAACCAACCCACTGCCAACCTCCAAGCCAGTATTTGCTCCCTGAGTGTCTGGGCCAGCGCTCCAAGGTGGATCAAGGCTTTACGCCAAAGGTCTGGGCTGGATCCCAGTCCCCATTCCCAAAAATCCTGCTCCACCAATTCTCCCACGTGCCTTGAACAAGCACCTGTTGGCTCCATTTCTCTCCTCCCTCATGCCAAGCTGGTCCATACATTTCTCCTTCCATTCTGGCTGCTCTGATCCATGAAAATCAGATTTCTGCCCATGGCCAATTATGAAATAAATTCAAGATTTTAGCCCATGCTTTGAATTAGTTTCACATTTTCAGAGGGACACAGGCAAGAAGGAGGTATTCACATGGTCCATGCTAAATTCCATCCCACAGCTTCTGGAATATCCTGGGTTAACCCTGAAGTCTTTCCACAGAATCACTAAGATTGGAAAAGCTCCCTAAGACCATCAAATCCAAATGAATCCACCATCATCCTCTTCACTGTCAAACCACATCCCCAAGTGCCACTTCCACACGCTTTGAATACTTCCAGAAGGTTCCCAGCTGCTTTCAAAAGCAGACCTGAGGCTTTTCCACCCTCCCCAGGGTGAGCTCAGGGCTCTGGGTGCTCTCTGCACCTTCAGGGTCACTCCGTGGGCAGCCAGGCACTGATGGGACAGCTCCGAGGGAAGCAGGAGCACCATGCCCACCTCAGAGGCTCAGCACAGCCTGGAGGACCAGCAGCCCATGGAAAGACACAAATGTAATTTCCTGAAGCACTGGAAATGCAGGAGTCCAAGTGTCTGGACTGATGTGGGATTCCTTGGATTCCCTGCCACAGGGACGGGATAACCACCATTGATCTGTCTCAGCACAGGCTGGAATGTTCCAGGGATGAAAAGATAAAATCCAGCACATCCTTCCCCAGCCAGAAAGCTCCTGCAGAAATCCTGGAAGCTGCAGGGATGAGCTTTTAGCAGCACTGCCTGCACTAAGCCTTGTGGGCAGCACAATTCCTTGGGCAATTCCATCTCTCCCTCCCTGCCCAGCCTGTCATGGCTGGGTCTGGCTGAGCCACCTCCCCTCCTGCCAGTGTTTCCCTAATTGACTGCAGAATTTGCAGATATTCTTCCCAGCCAATCCCTCCTATTGATTGTAATTATCCTTGGAGAGGCAATGGGAGGAATATCAAAGCCATTAAGGCTGATTTGGATTTGATTCGAGCCATTAGAGACACAGCAAGCGGAGCCTCGCCGCTTCCCCGGCACCTCCACGGCTCCTGAGGGCCATAAATCATCCCGTGGCACATTTGGTACCACTTTGGATGCAGCCAGGAGTGGAGGAAAGGAGGGAAAAATGGAAAAATGGGAGGGGGTGGCTTCCTGCAGCTGGGTGAGGAGATTGAGCCAAGCATTTCCATAGCGAACCTTCTGAGCTCCAAGTGCCTTCAGGAAAGGAAAGAGGTTTCTCCTCTTAGGTCGAGTCCAGAAAACTCCACTCAGGCTTGGAGGGACCTCATCCACTCAATCCAGCCCCCAAACCAGTCATTTAATCCTTTTCTGGGGAGAAAGATAGGAGTGTTCTCCACTTCTAGACAGCACCTGCCCACCCGGCCCGCAGGGAGCATCGGGGAGCTGGGGGATTGGGGCCCCCACCCCAAGAGCAGCCTGCCCATGGATATGGGATATCCAGGATGGAGCCATCCACGGCCATCCCACCCTGCTGGGCCTCTGCTCCTCTCAGCAGAGGGGCTGCCATGCCAAGCAGAAGCTGCCAAACCCTTCCCAAATTTCCCGTCAGGAGCTTTCAGGCACCTTCAGGAGCAGCCTTGGCCTCACACCCCACCTGGAAGCTGAGCCACAGCCCTGCCCATGGCATTGTTATCCTCAATATTCAATATTCCCTTTCCAGCCTTTCCAGCCAGCCAGGGCACATCTCTGCAGCCAAGGATGTGGCCAAAGGTCCCTCATCCCTTCAACCTTCCCCTGAGTGCAGCTGCAGCATTCCCAGCCCTCCCTGCATTCCAGCCAGACCCTCGTAAAGCCACACTGGGGCTTCCCTAGAGCGGGAATCTCCTTCTCCTGTGAGCCCAGCACGCTCTGTGTCCCTCAGCACAGTCAGTGGGACATCATGAGATGGCATTCTTCCTTCAGACTTGGACCTTTATAAGCTTTTATTTATATCACAGCTTTAGAAGATGTGAGTTCTACAGTATTTTATTTTAACAACACAAAAAAATGGTGATGTATTTCTTTTTATAAGGTTTTCTAAGGATAAATTGGTTAATTAAGAAATGATGTTTAAATTATTTTTAACTTAATAACTAATAATTTGTGTTTCACAATGTAGATTTTTTAAATTAATTACTTAATATTACTTAAACTTATGTAGAAGGTGAAGAAGAAGGTTAAGAAGGACTAGTTTCTGTTTTAAATTTTTTATCTTGTTTTATATATATTACTATATTTTAAAACTTTAACCTTTAAGTTTTTTACTATGTGGTATTATATACTTTTATTTAGACTACACATTTATAATCTTCGTTTAATTATTTATATATACTTATAAATATATATAATTATTATTTATTATTTTTATATGTAACGATATCTATAGTTTTATATTTATATACATTTTATTTATATATTAAATTTTGGAAGTTATTATATTGAATATATTTCTATATTAAATATAATATAGTATAAATAATATAAATATTTATAAATATATATGTATATATTTACAAATATATGTGTATATATACATAATTATAAAAATCATATATTTAATTTTTGAAGTTTTATATTTAATATATTTAACTATATATATTTATATAGTTTTATATTTATATAAGTTTTATTTATATATTTATTTTGGAACTTATTATATTTATATATTTAATAAATGAATTTGTAAATATTTATATTTTAAAATTTAATTAAATATATTTAATAAAATATAATTTTTTATTTATATATTGAATTTTGGAAGTTTTTGTATGTCAGTATGGCCTTGCAAGGGCCCAGCAGAGATCCCTGAGTCTGGGTTGGGATGCCCAGGCAGGGCCAGGGGGGAGGATGGAGCAGAGCCCCAGGGAGCAGCACCTGCCCCTGCCCTGCTGGGCCACTCCTGTCCCCCCAGGTGACCCCTGCCCTGCCTTCACCTGGGCCATGGCAAACACCAAGAAAACCAGGTCCTGACAGCAGAAAAAACCTCGGTTTTAATCATCTTAATAAATCATCTTAATAAAATCATCGCGATGGAACATCTCTCTGGATTCCTGGGAACAGCCAGCCTAGGAGACACTTGCAGCCCCAGCTGCTTTCACAGCCACGATTCCCTGTCCCTCCAGGCCTGTGCCACTGCAATCCCCCTTTCCTGGGGCTTCCAGCAGGCAGTGGGAGCAATCCACACCATTCCCCCGGTTTTGCTCCCTGGCCGCCTCCTCTCCGCCATTCCCATGTTTACAAACACTTGGGCTTCCAGCAGGGCAAGGCAAGGGTTTGTTATAAACACTGAACCGCAGGGAAATGTCAAGGGCAAGGAAAACAAAAATAAAAGCGGGGATTTTCACTTTGGTCTGGTTCAGCCTGGGAGGTTTTGGGGACACAGAGCACGTGGAACACGCTGGGTGCTCACAGGCACGGCCAGGGAGGGACAGGAGGTGCCACGGGGACATCAAAGAGCCCTTCCCAGCCAGCCAGGAGGGGAAATGTCCCCTCCCAGCAGCCCTTCCCTTTGATCCCGGGAGGGAAGGAGCAGAGCTGGAACACCTCTTCCTCCTCCTCACCCCTGGGAGCCAAGGGAAGGGGAATCCTGGAGCAAAGGTGCCTCCAGGACAGCTGGGGAGCTGAGCAAAGTCTCTGCAGGGCCACAAACCCTGGCAAAGTCACATCTGCAGGGTGGCAAACTCCAGCTCCTGGGGAGGAGGAGACCTGGAGCTCAGTCCCAGCCCTGGGAGATGCTCTGCATGCCCTGGGCTCCTCTGGGTGTCCATCCAGGCTATTCCAGCCCTGGATCTGCACGGCAAAGCTCCAGCCCAGCTCTGCATGGGACAAGTCAGGGCGTGAGGCAGCCTGAATTCCTTCCAGGGCCTCTGTGCCTGCAGGAGGGAACGGGAGGACATAGGAGGAAAACCCTGACAGGGGTAGAATTCCTTAGGTGACAGCTCACCTGGTTAAGCTCATGCCTGGAGGCAAAGAGTTTCCAGCAGTGCCAGCAGAGCTGACCAGATAATGCTGGAGAAATCAGCTCCCAAACCACAAAAATGAGGTGGGTTTTTTTCTTTTAGGTGTTTTTTTTTTTTCCCTTTCTTCCAGGCTGAGTTGCTGCACAAATGACTGTAATTAAAGCTGTTACCTGTCAGTTCCTCAAGGCACTGAGGCTCCGGTGTTCAGGCTATGGAAAAAAGCATCCCTGCATGGCAGCAGTCCCACTCATCCCTCAGCTTACTCATCCTGCCCAGCACCCACCCAGATTTGTCACCAATTAGTTGTAATTCAAGGATTCAGGGGGAAATCCCCACCTCCCTGAGCGAGGTGACTTCACAGGAAGTTAGGGCATGGAATGCCTTTTCAACAACAAAAAAATCATGGAAAAAAATCATGTGTGCCAGAGGCAAGGCCACGGGGCAGGCTGGTGAGGCACGCAGTTCCTCAGGCATCCACAGCTCCTGCAGAGCTTCCAGAGAGGTTCGGTGGATTCCTTTGGAATTCATGCATTATGGAAGAGCCTCGGCCCTGCCATGTCACCGGGGTCTGCAGTGCCCCTTCCTCTCACATCACTGCAGCTCAGAAGTTCTGTGCAATTCCCAAATCACCCTGAATGATGGGATCAGCCCCCGATTTACTGGGGTTTCTCTAAAACATCATCGGGGGTTCATTCTGGCTGGCAGCAGGGCCTTGGGAATGTTCTTTCCTCAGGAAAGGAGAGCACCCAGCACCAGCCTGGCACCATTCCCAGCCTGGGAAAAGCTGATATTCCTCGGCCTCTCCAAGGGACCCAGCTCTGAGACAGCCTGGTGGTGGCACCAGGCTCCTGCCGGGGACACCAGCCCCTGCCACATGCCAGGAGCTGCAGGGAACCAGCCCCACCAGTGCCCTAGGACGCTCTGGGAAAGTTGGAGAATCATGGAATGATTGCGGATGGAAGGGACCTTAAAGCTCATCTCATCCCCTGCCATGGGCAGGGACACTTTCCACTGTCCCAGGTTACTCCAAGCCCTGCCCAACCTGGCCTTGGACACTTCTAGGGATAGCCACAGTTGCTCTGGACACCTGTACCAGGGGCCCTCCACCTTCAACGGGAACAATTCCTTCCCAAAATCCAATCTAAATCTACCATCCTGCAGCTTAAAGCCATTCCCTGTGTCCTGTCCCTCCATCCCCTGTCCCCAGTCCCTCTGCAGCTCTCCAGGAGCCCCTTCAGGCCCTGCCAGGGCTCTGAGCTCTCCCTGGATCCTTCTCCTCTCCAGGTGAGCACCCCCAGCTCTCCCAGCCTGGCTCCAGAGCAGAGGGGCTCCAGCCCCGGAGCATCTCCGTGGCCTCCTCCGGCCTCTCTCCAGCAGCTCCACATCCTCCCGCTGGATCGGCCAGCCCCGGCAGCATCCCTCCAGGCGGGATCCCCGAGCAATCCCCCGCTCCACCCTCCATCCGCGCCCCAAAGCGCTCCCCACTCACCGAGGCGGTGCTGGCCCGCGCCTTGCGCTCCTGCTCCCGGCACTGCAGCCCGGCCAGGTGCCTCTCCAGGGCTGCCCAGTCCATGGCCGGGGGCTGCGGGTCCCGGGGGGGCCGCGCCCCTGCGCTCCGCCGCCCGCCGGGCCCCGCGGCCGCTCCGCGCCGCCGCTGCGCGGGGTCCGAGCGGGGCGGGGGCCGCGGGCGGGGGCAGCGCCGGGCAGCGGCGGCCGCGGGGCCGCAGCGGCGCCCATGGGCGGCCGGGCAGCGCGGCGGGGACGGCGGGGACCCCCCGTCCTCCTCCTCTTCCTCCTCCTCCTCCGAGTCCTCCAGCGCCGCCAGGTCCAGGCTGCTGGGGGACGGCGAGGACTTGCCCTCCGAGCACGGCGTGGCTTTGCTGGAGTTGGATTCCGAGCTGGAGCGGCTGCTGCCGGCGTCGCTGCCTAAATCCATGCCATCCTCCCGGGAATCCTGCCGGAGAGAAGCGGAGGGCGGCCGTGTCAGGGATGCCCGGAGCGCTGCTGCCCGCCGGGCACGGGAAACGCCGGCCCGGGGCCGCCCCCGCGCTCCGGAGCCGCCGCCGGCGCGGGGCGGCCCCGGGCGGAGCGGGCGGGGGCGGAGCGGGGCCGGGCTCCGGCTCCGCCGCTCGGGAGCTGCGGGAAACGCCGGCTGGCGGCAAGGAAACGCCGCTCCGACGGGCAGAAAATCCCACGTTCTTGGTATTCTGTTCAATTACTCTTGTTTTGGCTTTCTTTTGAAAATTTTAACTAGGATGTTAGCTAATGTTGTCGTAGTAGCTATTGTAACTATTTCTTTGTTACAGAAAAAAAGATTTCTATTTAAATGTTACTCTTTGTTCCCTCAGTTGTTGTGTCGGGACAATCCCAAGCGATCCCAAGCATAAATCCAGGCTGGTAAGAGAACGGATCAAAGCAGCCCGGAGGGAAGGGGTTTGGGGGTGGTGGTGGAAGAGAAGCTCAGCCTGACCCGGGCGCAGCCCCAAACCCGCCCTGTGCTGGGCTGATCCTGTGTGGGCAGCACGGGAGGGGGGATTCTGCCCCTCTGCCCCGCTCAGGTGAGACCCCACCTGCAGAGCTGCCCCCAGGTCTGCGGGCTCCAGCAGGATGTGGAGCTGCTGGAGAGAGCCCAGAGGGGAGCACGGAGCTGCTGCAGGGCTGGAGCCCCTCTGGAGCCAGGCTGGCAGAACTGGGGGTGCTCACCTGGAGAGGAGAAGGATCCAGGGAGAGCTCAGAGCCCCTGGCAGGGCCTGAAGGGGCTCCAGGAGAGCTGGAGAGGGACTGGGGACAAGGGATGGAGGGACAGGACACAGGGAATGGCTCCCACTGCTGAGGGCAGGGAGGGATGGGAGATTGGGAACTGGGAATTCCTGGCTGGGATGGGATTGCCAGAGCAGCTGGGGCTGCCCCTGGATCCCTGGCAGTGCCCAAGGCCAGGCTGGACACTGGGGCTGGAGCAGCTGGGACAGTGGGAGGTGTCCCTGCCATGGCAGGGGTGGTACTGGGTGTGATTTAAGGTCCTTCCATCCCAAACCATTCCATGATTTTCTGGCTGGGTTTGGGAGGAGGTGGCATTGTCTCTGTGTGGGGCTGTGGGTGACTGCAGAGAGTCACAGGGAGTGACAAAGAGTGATATCCTCCCTCCCACGCCCCGAGGGACCACAGGGACCCGCCACAAATCCCTGCTGCCACCCTCTCCCTTTCTTTCCTTCTTTAAAAGTAATTTAAAGTAACTCGTTAAGAGTCTCCTATAAATAACTTCGCTAAAAAAAACTAATCTAGTTTCTGCATTCTGGGTCACCGAAGCCAAGTTTAACACACAAATGTTCCCATTCCCAACCCCACGGCAAGGAGACCTTTTAAGGCACTGTGGCTGAAATGGGGAGCATCAATCCCATGGATCAGGGACTTCCACACAGGGCGTGGGAGATGTGGCAGCAGCCAGCTGCCCTCTGGTGCCTGCAATCCCAGCCCTCTGGGTATGGAGGGGCAGAGCTCAGGGCCAGGGGAGAACCAGCAACACTTAACTGGAGTATTGAAACACTGCATCGGGTTAGGAGCTGATTTTGGGGCAGGGTTTTGTGTGAGAAATATCCTTGAGGTCACCCACAGGAATCAAAACATCCCTGTGTTATCTACTCTGTCTCCAGCACAAATCCAAGATGTAATTCCAGCCTGTCCCAGCCACTGGGAGGAAATGAGCTCTACCCCAAGAGCAGCACAGGGGGGTTAAAAATTAAAGATTATGCAGGGGGGAGAGGTGGGCATGGCACAGACACCCAGGGAGTGGGCACAGCTCAGGGGGAATCCCCCTTCGAGGTTCCCCAGGGCCTGAATTGTCGGGAATTCCTAAGGGATGAGAGGGAGAAGGGAACATCTGCAGCCCTCAGCTCCTGGGACTGCTGAGCTGCTCCTCCCGGGGGGACCTGGCCAGGCAGGGGGAGGGAAAGGGAGGGAGGGGAAGGGAGGGAGAGGAGGGGTCTCCTGTGCCGGGTCTGACTCCTGATCCCCTCCTGGGCAGCAGCGAGCGGGGAGGGGCATCCCGGCAGTGCTGGGAGTACCAACCCCCACCACCACCAGACGGGACACACAGCGGGAACAGGGCAGGCCTGGGGCTGAGAGCTTCCCGTGCCCTGGAGCATCCCCTGCTCTCCCTCTGGGGTGGGAATCACAGACCCCTGGAAAGGAACTTCAAACTCATCTTGTCCCTGTCCCAGGCTGCTCCAAGTCCTGTTCAGCCTGGCCTTGGACACTTCCAGGATTCCAGGGGCAGCCACAGCTGCTCTGGGAGTTCCATCCCAGCCTCTCCCCATCCTCACAGAGAGGAATTCCCAGGGTCCCTGTGGCAGTGGGAAGCCATTCCCCCTTGTTCTGCCCTGGTTAAAAATACCTCTCCAGCTTTTCTGGAGGAGACTCCAACCCCCAGGCAGGGCTTTGAAGGATAAAGGGGCTGGGATACACAGGGAATATCACAGGGTTTATTTGGGATTAACCTTTCCCTTGAGGTGTCTCCTCCAGGTGCTCAGCCTGGATTATCCCAATTTTCTCCCCTGACCCCCAGGAGCAGCTGAATCCCTCTCTGTTCCCAGCTGATCCCTGCTTCCCTCCCAGGCTGCCTGGTGGCTGAAACCCCAGAAAATCAGGAACTGCAAAGTGCAGTTTTAAAAATAAATCCCAGCAAATGGCAGGAAGGAGCAAAATCCTGGAGATGAATTACATGGGGAAAAGGTTTCACCACAAGGTTGGGAGGGGGTGGCATTTGACACAATTTGTGTGGTGCAATTCTTTATTTGGGGCCGGTTTAACGTCACCACCAGCCTCACAAGGGATTTTTTGCTGAGCAAAGGAGGAGCTGCCTCACTGCTCCCAGGCTGGGGACAGTTTGATTTATAGGATCTTCACTGGGGAAGTTTCTTCCCTTCATCACCACAAGTGCACTGATAATGTTTTGTGGAGGTCAAGAGCGCTTCTCTCTCCCTGAATTTCCCAGTGTGACATCTGGAATGGTGTGAAACGAGTGGCAGGCACTTCCCATTCCCAGTTTTCCCATTTTAGTGGGATAAAGCTGCTTCAGCCTTCATTCAGTTCATGCTTTAAGGTGCCAGTCCTTGCAAATCCCTCCCTGCTGCCCTGTCCTCAGACACATTTGTTGTCTTACAAGGTTTAACACATTACACATGTGATTTTTCCAAGTTTCCCTTTTTATTTTTTCCCACTGCAGACAGATCCAATCATTTTTAACCTCATAGTAAACCCTCCTCACTTCTAATTATACACAGAGAACATATTTCTGCTCGACCTGCACAGGAAGGAGCCAGCTCTTGCTATTCCAAACACAAATGGCATTTCTCTCTTCCACAAGCCCTTTTCCAACACCATGGAAAACTTGGGATTTGTAGGAATTTTCAAGGGTGTGAACACAAACCCTTGGAGATGAAAGATTCTGGTTCACAGCTCTTTTATTCAGGAGGTTTAATGCAAACAAGGCTTGTGGGGTTGATTCTGAGGCAGAAATATATCACAAAAATCAGATTTTTATTCTTTTCCTGGTGTTGGTTTCAAAGGCAGTTTGCTGAATATCATAAGCTTTAAATTGATTCGATTTTTCTATTTTGGCACTGCTGTAACCCCATTCTAAAATGGGTTTCTTGTGTTCTCTCCTGCTAAATTGCAGAAGTTTTTGGGTCAGAGAAGAAGGAAAGCAGGGAAGTCACAATCACCCTTAAAACACCATAAATCCCTAAATATGGGAACATTTCTGCCAGCTGGGTCTTTATCCCAACACCCTCATATCCACCCAGAGCTCCCAATCTGTGCTTTTACTTTAAAAGATGGGCTTGGGATTTTTTCCTTGAAGTGACTCCCACACAGAGCTGAGCACTGTCCCTGCCCAGGTGGGATTTGCCAGGGAAATGATGCTGGGATAAAAACATCCCTGGGATAAAGCAGGAAAGGGAAGTTTCCTCTGAACACAAAGAGTTCCCCTTTCCTGAAAGGAAAAGGACTGCACTGAGGGCAGGACACGTTTCCTTTTCCTGCTGCAAGCTCTCTGAGCATTCCTGGGGTTTGCTCATTCCATGGGCAGGAAAAAAGCTGTCAGAGTTCAGCTGGGATAGGGGAAGGTGCCCCTGCCCTGGGGATTGGAACTGGATGAGCTTTAAGGTCCTTTCCAACCCAAACCATTCTGGAATTTGATTTGATGATTCTGGGATACATATTCTGGTAGAGTGGAATATTCTACAGTTTATCCATACGGAAAAGTTGTCTCCTCTCCAGAAATTCCAATAACATCCTGCAGGCCCTGTGCACTCCCATTATCCCAATCCTTGCCTTTGGGATCAGGAGCACTGGGATGCCAGTGCCTGGAGCACTGACATGCTGCCCTGCTCCTGGTTTTCCAGCCCTGTGCATCCCTGAGATTCCAGCCCAAACCAAACTCCACCCCTGAAATGCCAAATTAAAGCTAATTAATGTAAAACTAGGCAGGGACTCACCTGCAGCTCCTTGGGGGGCAGGGACAGGATCCATGGGGCTGCATTCCCCTCTGGAATGCTGCATCCTCCCTCAGGAAGCTGCAGGGCACAGGGGTGCCATGGCACAGCATTCCTGGCCTTGGGGCATTGTTCTCTTACCACTTAGATTTGCAGGTTTAACTCTTTAAATTTAGCAAATTAAATTTAGCCAATTAATCCTTTGCGTAATTTAGAGGGGGAGGGTAATCACAGCAGGACTCTGAGCGATGGCACTGCCACCAGAGCTCTTCTGGTGGCACAGGAGGGGACAGAGGTGCAGGAGGGGGACAAGGGCAGCACCCCAGAATAATCCCTTTTAGGCCAGGCTCAGCATTTTGGGCTCTGGCAGCCCCTCCCCCGTTCTCCAAACTGGGATTTGATGCTTGCTGGGATGGCTCCACCCCCGCCAGGGCTTCCCTCGCTCCCAGAAGTTTTCCCTACATCCTAAAACACCCCCAAAGTCCTCATTGTCTCTTTTCCTTTGGAAAAATTGGAGGATGAAACAGCTGCTCCTGCCCAGACTGGTTTTCTTCTAGATTATTTGCTCTGGGATGAATCATAAAATCATGGAATGGGTTGGAAAGGACCTTAAAGCTCATCCCATTCCCTAACCATGGGCAGGGACAATTTTCCCTATCCCAGAGTGCTCCCAGCCCTGTCCAAGCTGTGCTGAAACAATTCCAGGGATGTAGCTGCTTCCCCTGTGCTGAAACAATTCCAGGGATGGAGCTGCTTCCCCTGTGCTGAAACAATTCCAGGGATGGAGCTGCTTCCCCTGTGCTGAAACAATTCCAGGGATGGAGCTGCCTCCCCTGTGCTGAAACAATTCCAGGGATGGAGCTGCCTCCCCTGTGCCTGTCCCGGCCCGGAAGCTCAGGAGGACCAGCAAAATCCTTGGAGTAAACAAAAGGAATCTCCTTATCTGTCCAACAGCCTCTGGAATGCCTTGTAATCATCAAGGCCAGGGGAAAAAAAAAATAAATTGCCCTTTAATAAAGTGCTGTGGAAGGCACGTGGGTAAGGAATGCGAGCAGGGAAATAGCTGGAATATTTCAAATGCATGAATCCACAGAGCCCTGCTGAATCTTAATATTTATGTTGCTTCCTCTAAATGCATTAACTCCCGAATCCCAGCGTGTGCACAGAAGCTTTGCAGCATTTCTCCCCCAAAATTCCTCCTGATCCTTTGGGCAGAGAGGAATCAGCCTCTAAAGGAAGTCTCAGCTTAATTAAGGAGTGCGTTAATCACCTTGGGGGCCTCCGGTTGTCACTGGGAGGGGCTGGAGTCCAACAGAAGCGGGGAGGAGCGAGCTCAGCTCCAGAAGAATGCGGGAGGATTCATCCCACCTGCCTGAAGCTGGGAATGTTTGCAGCAAAACCCAAAATTCAGGAATTTCTCCCAAGTTTTTGTTGCATCCTGGACAGTCTAGCTCGCTTCCTGACTTAGGGCTGAGGATTGTACATTTTCTGGGACTGCAAATATTTTACAGTGAATAATTTTTTGTCCAAGCCAGCTGAAGGAGAAGCACAGAAAATGGTTTGGAAAAATAAAGTTTGGCTATTCCTGTCACAATCCGCAGTGCCACGGTCACCAGGATGCCCCTCCCCGTGAGCACCGTCTGAGCCCAGCTCAGGGGTTGAGTCAGGTCACAGATAATTAATCCCAGCCTAAAGCAGCCAAAGCCTGGCTCGAGCCAGGAGAGGGAAAGGTGCAATTCCAGCTGCAAAAGGAATTCCTGCTTCAAAGGGGGGGGATCAAATCCCTCAATCCACTCCATTCCCAGGGAATTTTGAGCCAACAGCCGCTGCTGATTCTCAGTTCCAGTCAGGGACAATTCTTTGCTGTTTCTGCCCCTCCAGATCCCGTTCCCATCCAGGTGTGGTTCAGCTTTGCTTTTCCCTGGTGACTCCTGAGATCCTCAATCAGCCCTTCCAAGGAGCCATCGCACCAGCACAGCTCAATAACCAGGCTCAGAGCAAACTGTTCTGGGTTTAATTTTGGGTTTTATTCTAAATCCCAGGGCCAGGCCCAAACTCCCTGTGCTGCCTCCTCCTCCTTTTCCTCTCTTTTCTTTGCCAGAGGTGGTGCAGGTGTGTGGGGATGGTCCCTGGGATGCCCACAGCATTCCCTGGATTGTGTGTGTGTTTCCTTGGCTCCCCTCCTGCTTTGGGGGATGAAAAGGTTGGGTTTGATGGGCTGGGAGGGCTTTTCCAACCTAAATGCTTCTGGGATTCTTTTTGTTAATGATTCTGGGATTCCTTTATGTTAATGATTCTGGGATTCCTTTTTCTTTCATGATTCTGGGATTCCTTTTTGTTAATGTTTCTGGGATTCCAAGAGCTGGTTTTGGGAAGGTATCACTGAGACCCCTGACCCATTTCTGGTGGCCTCCTTGATAATTTCCCTGCCTTTATCCCCCAGATCTGGGGTGCGGCATCCATGGGGCAGCCCCAAAGTCACAGAATCATGGAATTATTTAGGTTGGAAAAGATCTCCACAATCGTCCAACCTGGGCCTAATCCCCTCTTTGTCCCCAGCCCAGAGCTCTGAGTGCAACATCCAGAAATTCCTTGGACACCTCCAGGGATGGGGACCCCAAACCTCCCCGGGCAGCCCCTGCCAGTGTTTAACAATCCTTTCCATGGGGAAATTCCTGCTGATGTCCTCCCCTGGCCCAGCCTGGGGCCGTTCCCTCTGCTCCTGTCCCTGTTCCTGGGAGCAGAGCCTGACCCCCGGCTGTCCCCTCCTGTCAGGAGCTGTGCAGAGCCACAAGGTCCCCTCTGATCCCCCTTTTCTCCAGGCTCAGCCCCTTCCCAGGTGCTCCTCCCAGGATTTGCTGTCTGAGGAAGCCAGAAGAGCAGCACAGGAGCAGACAGGCAGCAAAGGGGGGCAGAAGTGCAGCTGCACAGACACAGATTCCTTTCAGGCACTGCAGAACTGCTCTCCAAAATAGCCGAGTGTGGAACAGCCACCTGGGAGGGGGAATTGCTGCAGGGAGCTTTCCCTGCCCCCTCCCTTGGGCTGCAGGCTGCACACAGGGAAAGGCTGGGAAAGCCATCCCTGTTACCACCCCAAACACTCTGCACCATCCAAAGGCTCTTTCCTGGCTTTTCCCTGCTTGGTTTTCCCAAATACATGGATGGCCAGAGATTCCTCATGTGCCTCATCAGGAACGTGGCCACCCGGCCCAGGGAAGTATTTTTACGCTCATTTCTATTCAAAAAAAGAAATACAACTTCAGAAAACCCCCAAACTCCTTTATGACACGCAAATCCAGGGAAAATAAAATCTGTGACTGCAGCAAATGGAGCAGTGAGGAACGAGCTCTGCTCCCTGATGAGGAATTGTGCTTCACCCACAACAGATGCAGCTCTTGATATTTGTTTTCTGCATAAATCTACATTTTAGGCTGAAAGCAACTGCTCAGGCTTTGTCTTGCTCTGTTCCATCCCTCACTGCTCTTTTCAGCTCAGTGCCTCACACAAACAGCTCCACTTTGGGCTTTTCCAGCCCCAAATCCCAACCAGGGAGACTCTGGCCATGGAGTAACTTTGCTGCAGGCCTGGTGGAGTTCAGCTGTTCCTTTTTCCATGGTTATCAGTTCCTGCCAGCAGGGATGGTCCATCCCAGCCCCAGTGATGGGCAGAGCCCCCAGGGCTTGCAGCACCCAAGAGAACAAGGAGAGAGCAGCTGGAGGGGGTGCTGTGCCTGCAGCATGGGAGCTGGGGATGGGAATTGTTACAGGACCTGGGGCTTGTGCTGAAACTTCAGAGAATCCAGGAATGGTTTGGGTTGGAGGGACCTTAAATCCCATCCAGTGCCACCCCATATCCCACATTGTACGGAAGGAAAAACCCAAAGCCAACTCCCCAAGCCAACACGGACTACACTATAAATATACTACATGAGATATAAAGTCACAGTCCCAGCCCCAGCCATTCCATGGTTCTTCCCATGACTCCATGATTTACAGCTCATATTGCAGCCAGGGCTTTGGGAATGGCCTCGTGCTGCCGGATTTCTCTCTGGAATGGGAAGCTGGGAGAACAGAAAGTGGAAAATCCTCTTAGCAGGGCTGGGGCGGCTGTGCAAGGCTCCAATTAACACCAGAGGGTTCGTTATTAATTATGGGAATGAGGGAAAATGGGGGATGTTAGAGCTGGGAGAAAGGAGATGGCCCCAAACAACTGCCAGGGAGGGAAGAAGGAATGCCTGGGAAGCAGCACTGGATCAGGGGTGGAGGACAGAGCCCTCCAGCCATCCCAGTGTTGAAAACAAATTCCCAGACACCTCCCAGGCCTGGGACACTCCTGAAATCCCAAAGCTGCTTTTCCCAGGAGCCAAAAAACCTGGAAATACCCAAGGTGTTGCTTTTCCCCTGGGCAGGTGCTGGAGTTTAACTTGTTCTGTCTCCCAAACCAAATCCCTCCTCATCCAAAGTGTCCAACCCTTCACAAAATCTGGCCCAAGCAGGGATTTTAAATCCAGCCAAGAGGAGTCTGAAACCCAGGGAATTGCAGAGAAATGATCCAATCACACCTTGTCCAAAGCTTTGAGGAACAAATCCCAAACCTATCCAGAGGACTGGGGGCGTTCCTGAGGTGGACACCCCTTTCCCAGGCTGTGTCCCCAATTCCCATCCCTAAGGATGGATTGTGGCAGTGAGGGGCGGCACGTCCATGGAGCAGCTCCTTCCCTTCCCTTCCCTCCCAGGGGTGGGAATCCACAGCTGGAGCAGCCCCTGGCACCAGGGATCATCCCAGGGGATCCAGGGAGGGATCCTGGATCCAGGGGTGCTGCAGAGGAACTGCACATCCCAGCAGATCCCAGAATTCCTGGGCACAGCTCCTGCCTGTCTCTCCCTGCCCCCAACACATCCATCCCTGGGCTGAAGATGCTGAGTCACAATCCCAGCCCAAAATCCCAAATTCCCAGGAAATCCACAGCTCTGCTAGCAGAGTCTCACAGTTTAAAACCCCTCCTGGAATAATTCCCTATAAAATCTCCAGCCCCACAAACTCCTTTAGGTCACTCCAAGGAATTTGTCCCCTGTCCTTGATACCCTTTTTGAGAAACAAAACCGTAAAATTCATCACATAAATCAAATTAGGGTTAAAAATAATGACCTAAGATCCATTAGGATCCCTCCCAAGGATCCAATACTTGCTGGTGGAGTTGTTGCTCCTGCAGAAGAATAAAATCCATGGATATTTTTGGCTGCTGAGCTTGGAATGGCGCCTGGGGTGCATTTTGGGGATGTGGAGAACGAGCCAAGACATTTTGTACTATTATTTGTACTATTATTTTTACTTTGTACAATTATTATTGATATTGTTATTGTTGTTATTATTATTACTATTACTGCTAAATGCTGGGTATCCCTTCACAACAATAAATAAATAAACAAACAAACAAATAAATAAAGCCCAAGTAAATAAATATCCAATTAAATAAATATCCAATTAAATATCTAAACAAACAAATAAACATTTTAATAAATAAACAAATGTCTTTAAAAACAAATGAATGTCCAAATAAATAAATGTTTTAATAAGCAATGTATTTGTGAGCTGCTGAGGTGGGTCCAGGCTGAGCTGGGCTCTGGAATCAGAAACCCTGGAGTTCTTCCCTATCCTTCAGCTCCTTCCCCGGTGCCTATAAAATCCTCCTCCTTCCAGCGAGGCCCAGGAGGGTTTTTTGGGAATTATTTAAAGGATCTGTCCCCAGACTGTGCCTCACAGAGGGGACCGAGGTGCAAACGAGCAGCAGAGCAGAGCTCAGGCTGCAGGCAGCCGATTTCAGGGTACTCACATTCATCTTCCACTCCCGGCTCCTTTCAGGGCATTTTGGGGAAATCCCGAGGATTGGGATGTCGGGATCCCGAGCCCCGCTACGGCTGCGCTCCCCCCTTCCCCTTCCCGCTGCCCATTCCTCTGGGATTCGCCCGTGGAGTTGAAAAATCCACTTTGAATTCCTCCGGCATCCGCGAATCCAGCTGAGCTCTGCGTCCCGCCGATGGAGCCGCTTCCCAAAGGATCTCCCAAAATCCGGACGGCTCCTGGAGTCGCCTTCACCCTCGGGGTGGAGGGAGATCTCTTCCCGAGGAAAGCGGGATGCTGCTCTCTCCAAAAAATCCTCCCCTTCACAAGCCTCGACCTTGCCAGGGAAATCCTGTCTGCCTTGAATTATTCATCCTCTTCCCGTGCTGCTCCAGCAGACAATTCCAAGCATTAATATGCCATGACTTTTTATCCTTTCGGTGTTATTTTCCCCACCCCCAGCTTCCGAACTCACGCCATCCTGGAGGTGTTCGGCAGCATTCCTGGGATTTCCCAGATCGAATCGGCGTCTCCAGCCCCTGGCTCTCCCTTCCCGGTGGGAACGAGCCCAGGAGCAGCTCCGGGAACAGGGATAGCAGGGCTGGATCCAGCCGGAGCTCCTGCTCCTGGCAGCACTTCCCAACCTGCCTGGGCATGGAATGCAGGGGAGGCATCCAGCTCTGCAAGGAAAAACCCGGAGCAAAGAAAATCCGTGCTGGGAATTCCAGGAAAAACCGTGGGATTATCCTTTCTAAGGAATGCTGGCAGGAAATCCTGCCGGTGTTGAGGGTGGTGGCCAGGCCGTGCTCTGCTCCCCGTGATGCCTGCTGGCTGCACCCCTGTGGCTCCCACCGGGATTTGTCCCTGGAATTTCGCTCTTTGTGGCAATCCCAGACCTGCTCCAAGGTCTGGAAATGGATAAAAGTGTCCAGAGGATCCTTTTTCCTTCCTCATGGAGACCAGTCGGAACCTGGGATGTCTGAAGCTGCTCCACCGTGGCCAAACCCCAAAATCTGCTCATTCCCATGGAAAACCCCTTTCCATTGGAAGTGGGATGAGCAATTAGCTCATCACTAACACTTCCCCCTGGAAAAGTTGGAATTCCTGCCCTGTTAGCTGAATAAATGACATTCCAGCAGCAGGGAACTCCAGCCAATGAATTCCCAGCCTCAATGCGTTTGGTATCCCCTGGATTATTTTCCATATTTAAGGTGGGCTTGTTACTACCCTGGGCTGTGTCTGAGAGGGGAAGGGTGAAAGGTATCCCGAGCATGGAATTCCCAGGCTTCTGCAACTCCAGTTTATCCAAAATAGGAACAGACCAATTCCAACAAAATCCCCCTTTTCACAGATTTTGGAAAGAAGGGAATATTGGAAATATTTTCCCTATGGACGAGAACATGAAGCTGCACTTTGGGATGGGCTATCCTTAGCTGGAGCAGGAGCCAGCTCTGGGATTGGGAACTCTCAGAATTTAGCGGGATTTGAAAATCCCCGATTCTACCTGGGGGAAAAAAAAAAAATCCCTAAATCCAGCATTGCTGGGAGCTGCCTCCTGATCCACCTGGAGGGTGCCGCGTTCCACTGCGGGGACTGCGAGGAGCTCTTTTAAAAACAGCCCCGAAATTAACCCAAACGAGGCAAACGTCGCGTCTGAGAACCGTTTATTGCTAACGAAATAAAACCAAAATAAAAACGACTTACCCTACTAAAGAGGGGTAGAAAAGGCAGAGCAAGGGGGAGAAAGATGAGAGGGAGAGAGAGAGAGGAGACAGAGGGGAAAAGAGGGTGTTAAAAAAAAAAAAAAAACAAAATAAAATAGGAGTTACCGTACTAAAGAGGGGTGGGAAAGGCAAAGCAAGGGGGAGGAAGATGGGAGGGAGAGAGAGAGAGGAGACAGAGGGGAAAGAGGGCGAGACCGGCGGCGGTCGGGGAGTGCCGGCCGTGTCCCCGGGCCGGGGCTGTGCTCAGATGGCTCCTGAGGCGACGGACACAGGTGAGGGGACACTCGAGGGACACAGGAGGGCCAGCAGCCAGCACAGGGTGTGGGCAGCGCCCTGGCTCGGGGACGGGCAGGGCTGGACCTGGGGGCTCGGGCAGGGAGCAGGGACGAAGCAGGAGGGACACGGGAAGGGAGGACAGCCATGAGGGAGAGCCGGGACAGCCATGAGGGAGAGCCGGGAGGGCCGTGAGGGAGAGCCGGGACAGCCATGAGGGAGAGCCGGGACAGCCTGAGGGAGAGCCGGGACAGCCTGAGGGAGGGCCGGGACAGCCATGAGGGAGAGCCGGGAGGGCCGTGAGGGAGAGCCGGGACAGCCATGAGGGAGAGCCGGGACAGCCTGAGGGAGGGCCGGGACAGCCATGAGGGAGAGCCGGGAGGGCCATGAGGGAGAGCCGGGACAGCCGGGGAGGCTGTGAGGGACGAAGAGCTCAAAGGCAGGCCGGGGAAAAGGGTCAAAACACGGGCCGGGGCCAGGGTAAAAGGGACAAAACACAGGCCGGGGCAAAAGGGAAAAACCACGGGTTGGGCTTGGGGTAAAAGGGACAAAACGGGCTGGGCCCGGGGTAGAAGGGACAAAGCATGGGCCAGGGCCAGGGCAAAAAGTGTAACACTCAAACTCCCCAAAAAGACAAAAGCATAAGCTCCAAAAGCCCCAGAACCGAAAAGCAAAAGGCACAAGACGCAAAAGCCCGCCTTGAAAAAGCCAGCTGGAAAAGCCCCCACGGTTTGTACTTTTCTGCCCCGACTCCTCCCAAAGCCGGCAGCGAAGCTCTGGTAGAGACCTTTCCCATGTGGTGACAATGTCCCTAAAGGGACAGTGTCCCCGATGTCCCCCGCTGCTGTCCCTGCAGGGACAGTGTCCCCGATGTCCCCCGCTGCTGTCCTTGCAGGGACAGTGTCCCGGGTGTCCCCCGCTGCTGTCCCTGCAGGGACAGTGTCCCTGGTGTCCCCCGCTGCTATCCCTGCAGGGACAGTGTCCCTGGTGTACCCTGCTGCTGTCCCTGCAGGGACAGTGTCCCCGGTGTCCCCCGCTGCTGTCCCTGCAGGGACGGTGTCCTGGGTGTCCCCCGCTGCTGTCCTTGCAGGGACAGTGTCCCGGGTGTCCCCCGCTGCTGTCCCTGCAGGGACAGTGTCCCCGGTGTCCCCCGCTGCTGTCCCTGCAGGGACAGTGTCCCTGGTGTCCCCTGCTGCTGTCTGTCCCCGTAGGACATGAGCGGGCTGCCAGGCACAGTGTCCCCACAGACACGGCCTTCCTCCATCTCCTCCTCACCTGTGCAGCCCCTTCCCCACAGGCCTGTGACAGCCAGGGCTGGAAAAATCCAAAATAGAAGTGAATTGGCTCCTCACAAGGGGATTAAAGGGGGCTGTGGGAGCAGGACCTTGTGTTCTGTCCATACAGGTCTGCTTCTCTTCTCTCAGATCTTCCCCCCTTTAGCCAGGACTGGTTTGTCCCCGACTCTCTCAGAATTAATTAATGAATTAACTGTTCATGATATGCTAAACTCCAGGCATGGACAGTTACTTGGGTCCCTTAATCCCCCCATTCCAATACAGGATTAGAGTTTTCCCTAATGGGTTTCTGCTAATTCCTTATGAGATTGGAGCACAAACAAACACATCCCTGATTCCTCCTTCCTCTTGCCATTCCCACCCTGTGAACACATGCCTTGGAAAAGGACAGGGAAAGGGGAATGGCTTCACAAGGACAGAGGGGTGGATGGGACATTGGGAGGGAATTTCTCCTGTGAGGCTGGAGTGGATTTTCCAGAGGATGCCCCATGCCTGGAAGTGTCCAAGGCCGGGTTGGAGCACCCTGGGATAGTGGGAGGTTTTACATTTCATTGTCACAGAAATGTAGAGATCATTCAAGAAAATGGGAATGTTTTTAGCAGCAAGAAAATTGCAGGGAACTCAAAAATGGGGATTCATTTCCAAGCACCAATCCTTGAAATCTGCCCATGAACTTCTCCTTTCCACAGGCTCTATGGATGGTGGGAAAAGGCAGGAGAAATTCCCCCTTTTTCTGAGGCAAACCACAAAAGCAATCCCAGACCAATATTCCAGCCCTTCCAAGCCTTAGTTCCATTCTGCCTTTTAAACTCCAATTTCTCATAATTCACTTTTCCATAATGAAGCTTGGAAATCTCACCCCCATCAGAGGTTATTCCCTTAAATAACCTGACCTGACTTTTAAAATCCCCTTTCTTAACAGACTAAAAGGAGCTGTGAAGGTTCCAGCAGCAGCTGTTGGGATGTTCTGCATCCTGACAGGAAATCCAGGCTGACACTTGGAAGAGGAGAATCCCAGGAGAGGTGTCCTCAGTGCCCTCCTTGAGCTTTTCTTTAGGTAAATTGTAATTTTTTCATGGATCAGCACGGCTGGAAAATGGACACAAAGTACTCCCTGCAAGTCTCCCCCCGGAAAAAAAATTATTAAAATAAAAACATTTATTTTCCATCCTTTTTTTCCCATTGCAGGTCCTCAGCTATGTGTTAATCCTCAGGGGATTCCTCCCAGGAAGAGCCACAAGGCAAAAAATTCCTTCAAGGTTTAAAGAAAAAAAGGTGAGGAATGTTCAAGAGACAATTTTTCATTTTCAAGGATTAAACTATGACCAGCTCAAACAAAAACAAGGAAAATAAATCCCAGAAAAAAAGGGAACAAATCCCAGAATTTGGAATTCTAGGTCCATCTGCTGTCAGAAATATGGAAAGATCATCAAGATATTTTGGCTGTAAAATACCTCCAGCAGGGGCAGATTGGGAGAAAACCTCCTGAGCAAAGCTGGAGTGAAAAACACCCAGAGAGAATGGAGGAAAGTGCAAAAAATGAGGTGAA
The DNA here is from genome assembly GCF_963513975.1 of Fringilla coelebs. Lineage (NCBI taxonomy): Eukaryota > Metazoa > Chordata > Aves > Passeriformes > Fringillidae > Fringilla > Fringilla coelebs. The sequence continues at coordinate 24,055,571 of NC_140036.1, forward strand.
AATTATTTAAAAAAAGAAAAAAAAAAACAAAAAAAATCAGTGGGGGTGGTGGCACAGAAGGCAAAAATTGGAGGAAAAAGCCCCCAGAAAATGAGATTAAAGGGAAGAAATTGAGCAGACAGGAAAAAATGCCTGGAAAAGGTCCACATAGGAGCACAGTGACATGAAAAATACAGCAGAAAGGGGAAAAATATGCACTCAAAAGTTGGGAAAGTACAGCAAAAAGGGAAAAAATACACCAAGAAGTTAAAAAATTACAACTTTAGGTTAAAAACTGAATTTATTTCCCACCTGGGCAGTGGTGGGGCCTGAGCAGGGCAGGATCAGCCTCCTTCCCTTTCCCTGAATCCCTGCTTGGAAAAAAGAGATTCCAGTGCAAGTGAGGCCATTAATTATTAATTAGCAGGGGAGAATTCAAATTGGAACGAAACCTTGGATGATTTAAAATAAACCTAAAGCAGAGCTGAGCTGCAGAGGGGGAGGGAGGGCTCTGGAAAAGCTGGGAAGAGCTGCTCCAGAGGGATAAATAATTCACAGGGCTTTTCATTTATTCAGCTTTCTTTACTTTCCTAATGTTCCAGGGAGGGAGGGATGGGGATGAGTGGCTCAGGCAGGAGAGGAGGGAATGTGGAGAGCCCAGCAATCCCTGTCCTGCAATCCCAGCATTTCGGGACACGTTTCAATCCCTATTTTACATTAAAAATGGGATTTTACATCCATTGATCTCCATGAGGTGGCTGAAATCAGCTCTTGGTAATTAATTTACTCCTGGAGGCACAGGGATGTTCCTCTCCTGGTGGCTCTGGAATGAGCACTGGGTATCCCCACCCTCCTGCTCCAGGTTCCTGAGCCTGGGATATCACGGAGTGATGGCTTAGGAAGAGCTCCAGGCTCTCCCTGTTTTGGAGAGGATTGGGAGCACAGGAGCACAGGGCATGTGGAGAGCCCAGCAATCCCTCTCCTGCAATCCCAGCCTTTCAGCACGCATTTCAATCCCTATTTGACACCAAAAGTGGGATTTTATCTCCGTTTAAATCCATGAGGTGGTTGAAATCAGCCCTCAATAACTGATTGATTCCCGGAGCCACAGGGCTGTTCTTTCCTCGTGCCTCTGGAATGAGCGTGGGTTTTTCCCAACCTCCTGCTCCTAATTTATTCCCCATCCCGTATTTATTTCTCAGGCTCCCTGATCAGGAGGAAACAAGTGATTAGTGCTGATGGGAGGCTAATCAAGAGATTATCAGCGAGGACAACAAAATCAGGCTGGGAGACAAAAGAAATCCCTCCTGGAAATGCAAATTCCGGCTGGGACAGCACTGGGATTTTGGGCTCCGGCAAAGGGACAAATTTGGTTTGGGAGGGCTCAGGTGAGCTCAGAAAAGCGGAGTCAGCTTTAATTCCAGGAGTTAATTTGCATTTTTGTGGTGACATCACTGGGCAGCGGTGACACAGCAAAAGTGGGGATTTATTCATGGACTGGGGAGAACTCTTCACTTCTGGAGGGCAGTTTTATGGATGGGTGGGATGGGAATGATGGAGCTGAACCCTGGAGCAAAGGGAAGGTTTGGAATCCACCCCAGCTGGGATTTTCCCAGGGGCAGGAGGAAAAACAGCACCGGGATTTGCTCAGGGACCGCTGGTGCCTGGAGCCATTCCCAAAGCAGGAACTGGTGTGGAAAATAAATCACCCCTCAGAAACCATCTCCAAAGCACATTTCCTGCAGGATTTCCTGCAGGGTCTCACAGCTGCACCCCAAATGCCCTTTGCTCTGTGCCACAGGGGCAGCTCTGGTCCCAAATTCTGCTCCCTAAGGACGAATGCAGCTGGGAAGAAGCAATTCCTGGCTTTGAAAATGAGGATTTTTAGCACCAATAATTCCTTTGTGTCATTTTCTGCATTTCAGGTCAGGGAATTGAAGGGCTGAGTGAAATTGGTGGAGACCAGAACCAGTAAGACCCCCCCCAGCTTTGATCTGAGGCCAACCCTCAGCATTAAAACTGCAAATTGCTCCCAAAAGTTCTTAACTGGGGTGACACTTTTTAAATTCCTAAATTATTTTTATTTTTTTTAATTTGAATTTTTTAAATTTTAGTTTTTGAAAGAGTTATTTAAATTTGTAAAAATGTAATTGTTTTGTATTTTCTTTTTAATATTTAACCTTTTTTTAAACTCTGTTTTATTTTCCACCACAAAAACATTGCTAAGCCCTGGTCACAGGAATAAATGTACCCATGGACCCCTCGAGGGTGCTCCAGTCCCACACCTGGACACAGCTGGGTTGTGATCAATAAAAATCAAGGATTTCAAGGCTCCTCTCATCCCACTACTCCCAGCCCAGGAACAACAGCACCAGGGTAAATTCCCCTCCCAGGAAACAGAGTAAAAAATCCAATGGCAGCACAAACTCTGGCCAGGAGCTCCTGCATCCCAAACTATGAAGTGGCAGCAGCAGAGAATTTAATGAAGAATGAAGAACTTTTCAGAGCAGCATTGCTGAATGACTTTCTATCACTGGAGAGGGAAAAAAAATCCCAATTTTCTTTGCTGGTTTCCATTTCTGCAACTCCTGTCAGCCAAAATAGTGAGAGGCACAGGAACTTTTCAAATGAGATCTGGCAGATTGGTGGGAAAATAAATTTATTTGAGTTCCACACTTTTTCCTTGATACTGTTCCTGGGAAGAGGATTTGCAGCTGGATTTGCAGCTTCTCAGTGTCAATCTTTCTAGGAATTGTTAATAAAAGTCAAATCTCCTGGGGGCAGAGGGTGGGCTTGTTGTCTAATGTCTCAAATCTAGAATATTGTAATAATCCCTCATTAATTCCATCAGCTCCCTGGCAGACAACTGCTGGATAATTGAAGGGGGAAGGATTGAAAGGAAGATCCTGATTTAACACCCAACTTCCATCCCAGTGAAATCACAACCCTGGGAAGAAAATTAATCTGAAAATTAAAGGTAAATGCCAATGGAAATGTCTTAACCCTTCATATAAATATTTTCACTCTTCCCTCCCCCCCACTTTTTTTTGTAGGTTTATTTAAAAATAGGTTAAAATAGGTTTATCAACCGATTGTTGTTTATATTTTTAAAAAAGAAAGTTGACCCAGGTATTCATATTTATTTAAATATTCAATTTTCTATTTAAATTCTGTCATTCCTTTAGAAGTGAAGCAGAGCTGAGTATTACAGGTATTTATTAAGATTTCTATTTTAGCTTTTGTTATTCACTATGGACAAAAGCCACTGCAGGGAATTGTGTCCCCACCTCTGGTTTTTAACTTTAGTCTCTTTGGGATTCCTGTTGGTTTGGAAGGAGCAGGGAATGGAGGAATTGAGAAGGAATGCAGGAATCTGGATCCATGCAGGGCCTGATCAGGTTGTTATAAACTTATTTATTGAATAAATCTGTGATAAGAGATAAGAACATCACAGCAAATAAACATCTGCCCACAAAGGTTAAACTTCAGGCTGCCTCATTTGGAGAAAATCATTGTTTTCCTAAAATAAGCAACCCATTTAAAGTGGGAAATAGCAGGAATAATTCCTGGAAGAGCCTGAGTAGCTCTCCTGAGACTGATCTGTATTGGCAGCCAGGGGAGCATGGCCCCCTAATGGGACAATTTAAATGCATAACAGCTCCAAGAAACTCCTTAAAGGGTGTCCCCACATTCCTTATGTTGACATGGCTCCCCAGAAAACTCTGGATAACTCACAGGCCTTTAAAGCAGGAGGAAATATCGTCCTGCCTGTCTCGAAAACCAGTTCTGCCCTTAAAGATAGGATGGGTTGTGTGGAAGGCAGAACTCAAATTCCCCTTTCCTTCCACTGTTTTAAACAAAGCTAAAAAAAACACCTATGTAAAAACCCCAAAACTGTTTCTGTAACCATGTCAGCTCCCCCAAAGTAAAGCAACAGCAACCTGCAGTGGTGGGGAAAAATGCAAAGTTTGGGACAGCATCTATCAGAGGAAAAGTATGGATTTCATATTTTGGGAGAAAATGGCTTGGGCAGCTCCTCTTTGTCTGGTTTTTTGAAGGCCACCCAAAATTGAACAATTTGGGTGTCCAGGCTCTCCTGAATAGCAGGAAATTTCAATTTCTCCTGATCAGATTGTCCAAAACAAATTCAGTTTTTCCTGATCCAATTGTCCACATTTCCCCAAGGGTGTAATTAATATGTCAGGTTAATTAGGCTCTGGTTTTACTTTTTTTTTTTTTCCCCCAGTTCTTTTGTTGAGGTAACAATTATTTGAGATTTAACAGCACCTTCAAGTACTTGATCACTCCCAATCTTTCCCCACTGGGATTTTGCTCCTCACAAATTTGGGGTCTCAGAAAGCCTTGACTGAAATGCCCAATTTTCTCCTGGAAAATAAAAAAGTAGGCCCTGGCTTTGCTCAGGAGCAAGACTTGAGGTAAATTAACTTTCACTTTGTGTTTTGATGGATACTTAATGAACCCAGCATTGTTCAGCTGGAAATCTTGGAGCTATTTTTCATCCCAAACCTCTGCTGAGCAGAGCCTTTGACAGGTTATTAAGATTTTAGTGTCACTGTGGAAACATTTTTCCAGGCGTCTCGGCTGTGATCAGGAGAGGTTCTCTGCTCCTTCTCCATCTGCTGATCTCCCAAACCATCTACATTTTAAAATCCAGCTTTTTTCTTTAGAAATATTTAATAAGCAACAATTTCCAATCCTGGATTCTTTGTCCTAATGACCAAGCAAAGCTTTCCCACCATTTAAAGGAGGTGCTGAGGGGGAGGAAGTTGAGTTATCAGTCAGTGGAAAAGTCAGGCTGCTCTGATAAATCCCCAAATTGTGGAGGCAGGGAGAGACTCCTTTAGGGACTGATGCCACAGCATCCCTGTGCCAAGGGATCCAGGAGTTGGAATGCAGATGGATACTGGATATTTGTGTTTTGCACATGTCCATCCAGGTTTTGTGGAACAGGAAAACATCTGGATCATGCAATTATAAATTACTTTATATATGGAAACATTTATATTAAGATACAGCTATGTTTCCCATTTACATCAAGGTGAATTCCCAAAACCTCAGGTAATTTCCATGTTTTAAATTGAATTCCACTGGAATTCAATTGGATCTCCAGCACTGATTTAACCAAGGAAATCAACAACATTTTGGGACAACTTCCCCATCCCTGGGAATGTCCAAGGGCAGCCTGCACAGGGCTGGGAGCACCCTGGGACAGTGGGAGGTGTCCCTCCCCACAGCATGGGGTGGGATGGCATTTAAGGTCCCTTCCCACCCAAATCATCTTGGAATTCCAGGAAAACACAGGAGGAGCAAAAACTCCAAGGCATTGGGAGTTCACTTTTAGGCATCCAAGTTTCTGACATGGATCAATCCAGAGTGTCCAGCCCTGCAGCCAGACCAGTGTTGGAATTACAAACACAGCTCATTCCCACTGCTTTGGCTGCTCCATGGAGAAGACACTAAAATGAACTGTTAAAGGGAAAACACACCATCAACCAATCTCATACTCAAGTTCCTGTTCAGCCCTAATTAAGTGGGAAAACCCCAACATGAGGTTATATTAAAAATGACTTCAACTTTTTCAAAAAATTGATTTAATTAAAGTTTATATTTACACATTAAAAAAAAAAATCCCTCTTGGAAGTGCCCTAGTTTGGGAGTAAAACCAGATTTACTTGAATTAAACCTGGCCCGACCTGATTTGTTCTGTCACACTCTAAGCAAGACCCTTCTCCAACATTCCCTCTCTTTATGCTCCTCTTGCTGTAATAAAACATCCGTTACTGAGGCTCATGTGTCCCAAAAGAAATTCCATGAGTTTTTAGGACCTTTTCTACCATTGGCATCAACCCTTCCAGCAGACAAAGTTCCACTGTGTGGCAAAGGCTGGAAACAAAGGACAGTGGTGCTGTAAAAAGGCAAATAAAGCCCTTCAGTGCTGCTGGAAAATGCATCCATTGACAGCCAGGAGCTCTGCAATTCCTTTGCCATGGAAAGAGGAGTCAGTGACAGCCTCTCATTTCTTTGCCATGATTATCTCATGGTGGGCACAGCCTTTAATAAATGAAATAATTCTTTTCTTGTGTCAAAGAGCAGGGTTTAAAATGAAAGCATGGAGAAGATAAATCCCCAAAACAAGGACAGCTGAAAGGACATTGCCACGGAAGGTCTGAGTTTATGCTCCGAGGGAAATTAGGTGGGAACATTTGGAATTAAAATATCTCCTTGCTGGGAAAAAAAAAAGTGAATATTCTTAATTTTCTGGATCATTAAACTCTTCCTGGAAAACGAGTTAAGGAACTCTGGGATATTTTTACAGCCTTGAGGGTTTGGGGATTTCTGATGATGTGATGAGTCAGGCTCAGGTTTGCAGGGAATCAGTGCCCTCCCAAAGATTTCTCCAAGAGGGAGCAAGAATCCTTAGGGGAAAAGGTGACAATCCAGGCACAAAGTTGTCCAATTCCTTTTCTTTTGGGGCAAGGAGCAGCAAAGGATCTGTTCCATTCAAAGGGAATGAAGGAGTTCCTGCAGATAGCCTTAACAAAGTGTATCAGGATTAAAGGCATGGAATGGGAACTGTGACATGGAAAAGCCAGACTGGGATTTGGTCGTGCAAATTCCAAGCTCCTCTGAGCCTCAGTGATGTCCTAGAGGAGATTCAGGGCTCAGTCAATGGTTTGGGGCTTTTTTCCCCCAGAAATGGGAATGGACAGACAAAGGTCTAGCCCTGCCCTACAGCCACCCATGGAGCTCCCATCAAAAAGCAAATTTAGAATGATTTTGGAAGAAAATCTAGGAAATATTTGGCCAGGAAGAGAAACATCAAAATGGGCCCCAAGTGGGCAGGAAGCCACAGCAGGATTCCCAGTCTTGGGAAGGACACCAAGGCCAGAATTTCATGGAATCACAGAGTCTTTAAAGTTGGAGAATACTCACAGGATCAACCCACATTCACCACTAAATAATGTCCTCAAGTGCCACATTCACACATTTTTGAAACACTTCCAGGGATGGTGAATCCATGAATCCACCACTTGTCTGGGCAGCCTATTTTAATTTCTCTACATCCCAAAAACCACAGCTCTGGACTAAAAATACTGAATTCTCCATGGCACCTCCATATTCCCTTTCCATTTCCTTCGAGGTAGGAAATCTGCTCCTGAAATTTGGCTTCAAGATTTCATATTTAAGTTTGCATCCCAATTTTGCAAAATTAAACACAGGAGACAAGATAAATCCCTGGCATCTGGGAAGCACAGCAGGTTTTTACAGGAGAGGGGGAAACAGGCACTGCAGTGTTCATAAATAGCATGAATTCAGCATGGGAAATATTATGACATCTTCATCTAATTTACATAATTTACATAAAAATAAAATTACTGGGGAATATTAAATTCCTGCATGCAAAACCATCTCTTCCTTTCCCTCCTTGAATGAGATTCTCCTTTTGCTTCTCAGAGGATTTTATCCAATATCTGGGATTTCTGGACACTGACATAATCAAATCTAACAATAATTTGATTTTCTTCTGAGCTCCTCAGAGCACCAAAGCGATTTTATTATTCTGAAGATGGTTTGAAAGCATCTTTATTGAAGGCCCATAAATGTCTTTAAAGCTATCTCAGTGCCAATGGATCAAGAAATTCTCCTGAAATTCCTTGTTGTGCCTTGTACCTGAAAAATCCATTTGGAACAGCTTCTCCTGTATTGAATTACTGTCTGGAGCAGCTGATTTAAGCAGCTGATAGAGGATGGCAAGTGGCCCATTCATTGTGTTATCATTTTACACACTCTGTCCATAAAACCCCCAGGAGAAGGACGGACTGTCTGTCCATGAGAAATAATCCACTGGCTGAGGTTTATTGGAACAGCGATGGAATTTTAAACACCTTGGAGAAGCCAAAGCCTGGCTGCTGACGCGATTGGAGCAGCGCTTTCCAAGCTCCACGTTCAGGCTCGGAGTGAGAGGAATTAATGCAATTAAACAATGCCTTAATTAGCTACTGGAAACGAGGGTTTAGTTGGAAAAACAAGAGCTCCTAAATTTTCAAATAATGTGTACACAGGGTGTGGGGAATGCGTTATCAGAACAGCAGGAAAATGTCCAACGTAATAAACCACAGGAATATTCCACAGTTCACCTCTGGCCCTGGTGTTCCCAGGTGGGAACTGCTCAGCTCCCAGCATTTTCCTGCCCTGGCCAATGGGAGGAAAAATATTTAATTCAGTGTCAGCAAAGAAGGGCAAAATAAGGTCAAAATTTCAGAAGTCACCAGTGAAGGAAAGTTTAAAGCACAGTCCAAGGAGTAAGGACACAAGTGGGGTCTGAGGTGATCCTGGCACTGCTGAACAAAATCTTACTGGAAAGAAGAGCCTGGGAAACAGGAAACCCTGCAAAATTCACTGTTACATGGTTGGAAAGAGGAACTTTGGGGAGTTTTGGGGTTCATAAAGGCTGACACTTTATAGGAAAGGGAGAAAGAGCAGCAGAAGCTAAAACAGGGAGAACCAAGTGATGCAATCAAACAAATCATGGAAATAATGAATAATCCAGAATAAACTCAAAGTCCACTGCTGGACTTAGATCTCTTAAAGACCTTTGCTGAAGGGTGGCTTTGCCAAACATTATTGGTATGAGAGATGGGTTTGGGAGAAAATCTGGAGACCTGAATAACTCCAGCTTGGAAATCTCCATTAAGACAGGATTTAATCAGGTTTTGTTGAAATCCTGAATAACTCCAGCTTGGAAATCTCCATTAAGACAGGATTTAATCAGGTTTTGTTGAAATCCTGAATAACTCCAAGGTGTGAATGTCCATTAAAACTGGGTTTAGGGAGGTGCTTGTTGAGAAGCAAAGCTGCCCAACCTTCCTCCCAAAAGCATCACCCATGACTGGGCTCAGCTCCAGGATGGGCAGAGCAGGTGGGATGAGAACCACCACCACCAGGGCACCTCCCTGCTGCTCACTTTGGGTTCTTTGTTAAAATTAAAATGGCTTTTTTTACCCCCAGATTTCACTCCCTGGAAATTTTCACTCCCTTGAAAACATTCCCAAAGAAAACACGGCTTTTTCCTAAAATGCTTCCCTAAATTGTCATTTATGTCTTCTAATGACCTTTAGCTGACCCTAAGAAGTAATTTCACATGTGGAAAATTGCCTCAAAAAATGGAGTTATTGAAACAGAGACAGAATCTCCCAAAAGCCAGAATAATGAGTATTATTTGCCTAAATTCCAAGCAGTAAAATAGCTCAAATCATATTTATTCCCACAAAAATGTACTTTTCTGGTGTATTTACTCTGAAAATTCATTTTATGAGCAGAAATCAATACTCTGCCCTTTGGAAGGAGATAATCTGGATATATTTGGAAAGATCCACTGTTCTGTAATAGACCCCATTAAAGTGCTGCTGCCACATTTCAGTGGTGATAGAGCCACTAAAATAATTTAATGGCTCAGTATGGGGCAATTTCCATTGGATTTTCCCTCCATCCCAGTAAGTTTCTATTAAATATATTTTATACATCTAATTCCTCCTGGTCTAATCATGACTTTATTGTCCATTACTTAAATTTCTTACATTTTCCCCTTTTTTGTGGTCCCATGAAAATAGATTTCTGAAAATCTGTCCCTGCCCTCTGGAAGTTCCTCAGACAAAGGCAGTTCTGGATTTTCAGTGTGCTGTCACAGGGCTGGAGAGAAACCCCCCAAGAACATTCTGGGATGGTGCAAATCTGCCCTGCACCCCCTGCTTAATTAAGCATTAAAGTCTTCATTAATATAATTTTCATTTTGGGGCCTGGATTTCTAAAAGGCAGGCAGTGGAATTTTCCTGCTGTGGGAATAAATGAGATATTGTAAATAGAATTAGCTTAGAAAGGATTTATAAAGGATTCAGCCAAATTTCCTGATGTGGGACATAAATAAAACTATTTTTGAGACCTCTCATCGATACCCACCAGAGCCACCTCATTGTGAAACTTCACAGAGCTAAACCCACCCCAGAACTCAAAAAACTGTTCTCAAGTGTCTCAAGCAGCTGAATATTCCCCCAGAAGCATCATCAGAAAGGTCTTATCAGAGGTTTTATCATCAGCCAAGAACATTTCTGTTTGATTTTGCTGCCGCTGAACCACAAGGACTCAATTTGACATCAATAATCACATCAATACCCAACCTTCAGTGCACACATGATAAAAATGAAGAAATTGTTGATGTTCTGCTCCACCAGCAGAAAGCATCAAGAGGGTCCTTTTGTATCCCAGCAGTTCAAATCCCATGGGATAATATTTGTAAGGGATTTAAACTTGGATAATCATTGGGGATGATTATGTACACAAATAAACACAAACTCAACAACTATTTCTCCATAAAAAACCCACTTCAAAGACAAATTCCATGCTAGGCCACAGGACTTTGAATTCCCTGCTCACATTTAGAACTGAGATTGTCCAAAGCCAATGGGAGAGATTGAAAACAACATTTTTTCCATGTTCCCTTCATTCCAAGTGTTATCTGACAGCCACATCAGCGTTAATGTTTCTCCCCAACCCATCAAATATTTGATTTCTAATTAAGGCCTTTTCATCTCAGTTGGATTTGTCTCCCTCATCTTTAATTATGTTTCCATCCACGCTGCTCAAGAGCAAGGATTTGCATTTTTACATTATACAGAAATCACATTGTAAATATTTATCAGATGGTTCCCTCTCTGCTGCTCACGGATTTGGGAATTCAGGCTCACAGGAAAGAGGGAACGTTCCCATATTAACACCCCACTTCTTGTTAGGATTTCACTGCCTCCCATACATTGATTTTCCCTCTCCCTCAACTTCCCATTGCTTCTGCAGGTGCAAAACCCACCTGGGAATGTCACAGACACCAGTGGAAAAATGGGATTCTGCTGGGAGATCTAGGAATACACACAAAGGCTGCAGAGAGATCTGGTTCTGTTTTAGAACCAAACCTTAATAAATCACTGAGGAAAGTCCCAGCTTTAAAGGTACCCCACGGGTGCAAGGACAAACAAACTGGGGGTTGGGACAGAGGAGTTCCATCCTGGCTCTTTTCCCCATAGAATATTTTCTTTGGCATCAGTCAATGGAGAAAGGATGGGGAAATAACCGTTCCTCTTTGGAAAAGTAGGTTTTGTATGGTAACATCTCTAAAAAAAAGCATTTCTTGGTAGAAAGTTGCCTATTGGAGCACTTGGCTCAAGCAAAAAAATGGGAATTTTACAAAATCAGTTCCTGCCATTCTCATGGGCATCCCAGTGATTTTTAGGAGAGGAAGAAAAGTGCTTTGCCGGGATGGGAGGTCAGGAGTGACAGGGTTGGGGTAAGATGCGCACTGAAGGGCAGCGAGCCCCGAGTCCCGGGCGAGGAGGAGAGAACCCGGCCTCTGTCCGCGGTGCTGAGCGGAGCGAGCCCGGCCCCGCCGCTGCCCGCGGTGCTGAACGCCCGAGCGCCGCCACCGCAGCCCGGGCAGGCCGGCCGGGTGGGAGCGGGGCTGGCACATCCCCCTGGACATGGAATGCTTCCTGAGACCCTGCAATGCTGCACCCGCAGTAGGAAGGACATGGAACTCCTGGAACAAGCCCAGAACTGGCCGTGATGTTGAACAGGGGACTGCAGATCTTGCCCTGTGGAAAAGGGCTGGGAAAGTTGGAGTTTGTCAGCCTGGAGGAGAGGAAGTTTGTGCAGAGCTCAGAGCTCCTCCCAGAATCGGAATGGGGATACAAGGAAGATGGAGAGAGACTTCACTGGGACCTGGAGTGACAGAATAACGGGATGGCTTCAAGCTGAAGGAGGGGATATTGAGATGGGAGATTGGGAAGGAATTCCTTCCTGGGAGAGTGGGCAGGCCCTGGCACAGGGTGCCCAGAGCAGCTGGGGCTGCCCCTGGATCCCTGGCAGTGCCCAAGGCCAGGCTGGACACTGGGGCTGGGAGCAGCTGGGACAGGGGAGGGTGTCCCTGCCCTGGCAGGGGTGGGATGGGATGAGCTTGAAGGTCCTTTTCAACCCAAACCATTCAGTGATTTTGGAGGAAAAAAGCAGAAACCCATCTAGGAAGGAAACTTTTGACACTTTTCTACATGGCAGCAAAAAGTAAAACATTTACAAGGAAGAACATTGTTTCAAATCTGTTATATGTCTGTTTTCTAATTTCTTTTTAGCAAAAATTAACACACAAAAGGAAAACAAAAGCAAGTGAAGACAACACAGCTCCATCCTGTGTGCTCCTCATACCACAATGTGATCTGTGATCAATAGCAGGTTTTTTCCAGCAGTTAAATGACTGTTTGTACTACACACACACAAACCTTTCTTTGCTACAAAGCAGCAGCCAAACAAGAATTCTCTGATTCCCTTCTCATCTCTCAGGCTCTGACATTGCACCCCTTGTACCCCACAGATACTCAGAGATGGAGCCATCACTTCCTCCCCACAAATACAGAACTCCCAGCTGCCATTCCTGAGCTCCCAAACATCCCAAAGTGTCATTTTCCAAACGAGATCAGTGCTGGAGAAACTCTGGAGCAGCCGGGAGTGTCCCTGCGCAGGGTACGAGGGACCTCTGGTGGAAGCAGATTCCACTGGTAGATAAACATTTATATGCTCATTTATTCCTCTAATTAAAGGAACCAAACCCCTTGAATCCATGAAAAATCAGTGTCTAACCCAATATTCCAGCCCACTTTGTCTTCCTGCTCTCCAGCTCCCAACTAAAAATAAAGCAGTGCCCTCGGGAATATTTTATTAAATTCTGTCAAGCACCGTCTCCCAAAATAAACCCTCTGGAAACAGCTTCACTTTGGGCCTGGATCAACATTGGGATCAACACAGGAAAGAGTCAAATTATCCCCAAAATTCCAAGATCAGAGTTTTTAGAGTGGAAAAGCTCTGTTTGATCAGTGCCTCGGGCTTCATGTGATTAAAATCACTCAAACTTTGCAGCTCAAGGCAGAATTAAATTTATTCAGCTTGAAGGACACCACTAACAGTGATTCCCAGATTTTTGTAGGGATTCAGAAGCCACCAAATGCTGTCCTGGGGGTGAGGATCCAATGCCACTGGCAGTGAGGATCCAACCAACCTTTTCCCTCCTCAGGAGCAGGGAGACATTTCCTGCACCACACACCAGGGCAGTCCCTGCTCCTGGAATTCCTGAATTATTCCAAGAGCTCCAGTCTGCAATTCCCTCAAATCTTGTCTTCTCTCAGGAAGCTGAAGGCAACATCTCCAGACTCTGTATTTATTTATTTATTGACCAAAAAAATCCCAAATCAGAGACAGTCACAGAGCTGTTTGTTTTCCAGAAATGGGATCTGTATTTGGGGTTTATTTAGGGTCACCTTAAAAAGAGAAATGCAGCCTCCAGCCACTGGTCAAGGAGGAATATTTATTCCAAAATCAAATTTAATTTTGATCTCCTAAATCAACGTCTCAAAGTCCCTTTTAGCCTCTTTTAGTCTCTTTTTTGATAAAATTCAACCAACAAAACAAAACCAAAAATCAACCAAGAAACCACATTTCTTTGCATGACAAGCGCCACAATTGGAGTTTTTCGGGAACACCTGTCCTAAACACACAGGACATGGAACCACTTGGAAGCCCCTTTTTACCAGCAAGAACACCTCCAAAATCTGCTGAAATCCAGGTCTGATACCCACAGTCACACATCCTGATCAGCCTACAAGAGGCTTTGCCTGGAGGTGATTTGAGACACCTAAAACCCTTTTTAACCCTTTACCAACCCTGTGACCCCTCAGCTGAAGTTCCACTTATCCCAAACCCCAGGAAGGAAGCCAGGAAAGGAAGAAGGAGGAATTCCAGCCGGACTCACGGGGGTGCTGCTGTCGGAGAAGGTGTTCATGCTGACAGACCTGCTCATCTTGCCCGAGGCCGGTGACGCTGGGGACATTGGCCACCTTGGGGACGCTGGGGACGTCGGGGACGTTGGGGACAGGCTGCCCTTGTCCCGTAGCTCCGGGGATGGGGACAGGTCCTGGCGCTGCAGGTGCTCACGCCATGCTCGCTGGATGCTGAGGGAACAAAGCATTTCAGTCCAGATCCTGGCTCCAAACACTGGGGCTGGGGGTTCCTGTGTTTTGTTTCCTTGCCTAGATGAGGATCACATGGAAATATCTCTGTAGGGTTTGTATAAGGCACCACTGGGGTAATTTAGGATGTTTTTGAAGGAGAAGTGGGGAATTCTGGAGAGGTTTGGGTTGGAAAGAACCTTAAAGATGGTCTGGTTCCAAACTCTCACCACGTTATTCAGAGTCCAACCCAATCCCAAAACCCATGGAAGTTGTTTCAGTTGAGGCATCCAGGACTCAGAATTTCTCCTACATTCCACAATTAAAATTAAAATATCCATTTGACCATATAAAGGAATTAGCAACTTTCTACATCTTATTTTTATACCACATTTCAGATTATAATTCAGATACAACTGGAATTTGAGAGGCAGAGCACTGTCATGGAGTTATGGAATTCCAAAATGGTTTAGGTTAGAAAATGTCATCTCATTCCATCCTCTGTCATGGGCAGGGACAATTTCCGCTATCCCAAATTGCTCCAAACACCCTCCAATCTGGCCTGGAACAATTCCAGCATCCACAAGTTTCTCTGCAGGATTGGGTCCTTGTAGGATTTTCAAGCAATTGAGGGTTTATTCACTGGCATGAGCAGTGTTTACATATTTAAATTTACGTATTTATATTTCCATGTATTTCTATTTTAAAGCCGGAGAATGGACGAAGCTTAAGTCATAATTACTGTCCCAAAAAGCTCCCTGAAAATGGATTATTTTATCTGGCTTTTATCTGCATGACTAAAAGCCTAAAAGACTGGGGTTTAATTTGAAACTTCATGTCCTTTTAATATTTTAATATGCATTAATATTTAAATGGGCTGTAAGTGAGGCAGTGCTCTCTGGATGGAGGCAATTCCTGTTCCAGGGCTGGAGGATCCATGCTGGGAGAGGCTCCAAAAGGAATCCTGGACTCTGATAAATATGTGGGGAAGTTTAATTATTCAAAATCAAGACTTCTAGAATACAGCAAAAATTAAAGTTATTCTAGAATTCAAAGAGAGGATTGATTTAGGATATGAGGAAGGATTTCTTTGCCCATGAGGGTGGCAGAGGGGAGATTTCCCACCTCTCAAAACACCCCAAATCAGGCTGATAAGCTGCCCTAATTGAAGCCATCCCTGCTCAGGGCTGGACTGAAAGGTCTTTGAAGGTCTCTTCCAACCCGGCCATTCCAGGATTCTGTGATTCGGCGCCGTTTGGAAGTGCGGAGCTCATTCCCGGAGCCCCGGGCTGTGCAGCCCTCCCTGGCCGGGGTGCGCTGGGTGTCAGCGTGTGCCGTGGCTGAGCCCGCCTCCCGAGCAAACCCCGCTCCTCCCCAGCGCAGGGCAGGAGCTCTGCACTTCCAGGGCTGCCCCTGCCGGGGAATCCCTGGGGAACTGATGTTAAATGGGAAAATCGGCACAGAAAAAGCTCTGTGCTGCCCTTCCCTCCTCTGCCTTCTCTGCACACGGGGAAAAATCCAGCAGATTCCCAAATATTCTTGAGTTACACAGAGGAAATGACAAAATGAGTGCAACACTGATGTTTAACATTTGAAACTCGGTTCAAAGGGAATCCCTGTGATTCTATGATTCAGCCCAGGATGGTTTGGGTGGGAAGGGAATGGAAATCCCATCCCTACCACCACCTCCCACTGTCCCAGGCTGCTCCAAGCCCTATCCAAGCTGGCCTTGGGCACTGCCAGGGATCCAGGGGCAGCCACAGCTGCTCTGGAATTCCATCCCACTCCCTCCCCACTCTCCCAGCCAGGAATTCCCAGCTCCCAATCTCTCATCCATCCCTGCCCTGTGGCAGTGGGAGGCATTCCCTGTGTCCTGTCCCTCTGTCCCTTGTCCCAGTCCCTCTCCAGCTCACCCGGAGCCCCTTTAGGCACTGGAAGGCCACAATTTGGTCACCTTGGACCCTTCTCTTTTTTCCAGGCTGAAAAATCCCAATTTTCACAGCTCCCGATTCTTACACATAGAGAACTTAATTAATTTGCTAATTGGAAGCTCTTTTATCCAGTTAGACAGAAATCCAGGATGGATCCAGTGTGGATCCTGCAGCTCAGGAATTGGACACCCCCAGCTGCATTCCAAGGCAGACCCAACACTTTGCCTTACTCACATTTTCACTTTGGATTCCAAGGGCTGGAGGTTGATAGGATATTCCTGGATATTATTTTCTTCATCCATGGCGAGCTGATGGCTACAGGAAAGAAAAGGAAATGAGTTTAATGTGTTCCAGCCTGACATTCCTGTAACCCTGTGGATGAATTCCCTAATCTGGACAAGAACAAGAGCTGCTGATCAGGGGCTGTTGCTGTCTTTGGAAGAAGTTATCTGGACCTCTGTGTCCACTCCCAACAAAAAATGGGAATTTGGATCCAGTTTTCCAGTGGGAACCTGCCTGAATCCCTGTTTTAAATCTCCCAGCTGCCACAGCTCCCAGTGACAGGCACATCCAGCAAAAGAGCTGCTGTAAATTAAAAGAAAAAAAAACAAACCCTGGCAAATCTAACAGATATTCCTGCTAAATTAACTTCCATCCCCACGGCCACGCTGGAAAAGCTGGAGAGGGAAATGGAGAGGAACAATGGGAATGCTGGCAGCAAATGAGTTACAGCAGCAAAAGCCATGTGGGGGGTGAGGAATAAATTCTTTGTAATAAATGATGGCCAAGGAGTTGCTGCTGGGAACTGATGGCTCGAAGAAAGCAATCTGAAAATGCTGGAATATCCAAATCCAGCATCTGGGAACACTGCCCTGGATGGGAGCAGCAGCATGGATTGAATGCAGCTCTTGGCAGGGAAATTTGGGAGCTCAGACCCCGACCTGTGGAGTTATTTTGAGACTTTGCTGGGCACTCAATGATATCATGGTCAGAAATTGTCCCCTTGTAACTAAAACCAGCGATTGTTAATGGGAGAAGGGCAAAATTTGGGATATTGTCTGTGACAAAGAGGATCCCTCAGCAAAGGGTTCCCACCTTGGAAAATCCATTTCCCTTTCTCATGGGCGAGTTATTTTGGAAAAGGCACATTTACCTTTGGAGTGAGTCTTTGCCATCATTGACCTGTTCCAGGGTGTGCTGGAGCCTCCTGAGTTCTTCCTGCAAGGAGAGAGAGAGAAAAAAATTATTATTTTTATGAGAAGCCTTTGGAGATTTCCTCTCAGCTTCAAGACAAACCAAGTTTTGAGGCAACCCCAAAACAAAAACAATCCCTCAAGTGCCTCCTACAAGATTTTAAACTTAGAAATCCATAACAAAGAAACCAATATCTTATTGATAATCCAAGACAAGTTTGAAAGGAAATATCAGAGCTACAAAAATAATACACAAAATAAAAGAGGGAAGTTTTTTTTCCCATCTTGGATGTCTTTGATTCCAGAGGTGCTCCTGGGAAGAGCACCAGCTCCTGCTTCCAGAGTCTTTGTGCTGCAATCAAAACCTATTCAGGCTCTTAATGAAGAGATTTCCAGCCTGCACCAGTTCCTGTTCCAGCAGTTTAATGTGGCAGATGTGGAGCTGGGAATCCCCACATCCATGGTAATTCCCAGGAAAAATCCATCCGTGGTGTTCAGCACAGAGGTTTGGCTTAAAAAATGGAATTCTTCTGAGGCACAGCTCAGTTCAGAGATAACCACACAACCTTTCCTTCTCCCACACTTTCCCTCTGGCAGTTTTTCCAGCCTCCTCCAGAGCTGGGTACAGTAATTTAGAATGTGAAAACAATTTGCAGTTGACTTTATCCATAGCTCAGGGTGCCAAAAGCTGCCTGACTTCCATAAATCACTCCTGGTGTTTGACATCATTTTCCATTAACCCCGGGGTGAAGACTGAGCAGAGAGCAAAAAAGCAAAAGGCAGAATCAGCTGTGATGTTTTTGACTATTCCGAATGAAACCTCACTGGCAGTGCCTCTAAAAGATGGGATAAAAGGCAGCTCTGGAGGGGGCACAGGCAAGTTTGCATAATTGGGAAGAGGAGGAGACAGGAAATCGATCCTAATTTCAGCTGGGCATCATTAACCGGGGAGTATCGACCGGCGCTCCTCGCAGCGGGATTTATGGAGCTGCCCGTGGTGCTGAGCCCAGGGAAAAGGGCCGGGATGCTGCAGGGCCACTGGGGGGGACAGGGACAGCCAGGATGGTGCCACCCCCAGCTCCACATCCTGCCCAGAGTGACCCAACTCCAGGGAATTCCATCGGAAGGGATCCACGCTCTGGTGGAACCCAGGATGGGTTATGGGGCCTCTCTGAGCCCCGGATAAAACAAAAATATTGTGAAACTTCCTGGGCTCTTCTTTTCCCTCCTTCAGCTGCATACAGACCTGGACAGGGATTGGGCAGCTCCAGGCACAGAGACACTGAGGGAAAAAAATCCAGGAAAGCTTGAGGAGCACACTCAGAGCAACATGAAGTGTCTTTTCCTAGTCCTTAATGTGCTCGTTCCATTTATCCATTAATTATTTTTCAGCCTGAGCATACCCAGCATCCTGGGGTTTGTTCATTTTATATTTTTTCATTTTTTTATTGCTTTAATTGCACGACACACTTGAGTCTGGATTACTTTGGAGAGGAATATGAGGAGCTTGGAAAGCAGGCAGAGTGAATTCCAGCATGGCAGGGAGGGGAAGGCAGGGGGAAATCTCACATGACAGATCCATTTCTGAATTCCCAGGGGAGGGGTTTTCCCCAGAAAAAGCAGGGAGCTCTTTTTATAGCTCCTGAGCCTGTTAATTCTAGTGACAACAACAGAGGAGTGTTTGAAAACTGAAAGGAAATCTATTAATCCAATTTTCAGCTTTTCAGTGTGGGGGCATGTCTGTAATCCTCACAAAAGAGGGATGAACTAGTTTGGGAATCAGAAGGTTCCTGTAAAAAGTAACAATCACATCTATGAAAAAATATTATTTCTACAGCATTTTCTTTCTGGGGTTTTCGGAGGAAACCGGAGGAGTCTGGGGGGTGGAGGAGGCTCAGGGGAGACCTTGTGGCTCTGCACAGCTCTCTGACAGGAGGGGACAGCCAGGTTGGGATTGGGATCTGCCACCAGGGAACAGGGACAGGAGCAGAGGGAACAGCCTCAGGCTGGGCCAGTGCAGGCCCAGGGTGGACATCAGCAGGAATTTCTCCATGGAAAGGGTGCTCAGGCCTTGAACTGCCCAGGGAGGTTTGGAGTGCCCATCCCTGGAGGTGTCCCAGGAATTCGTGGCAGTGGCACTCAGTGACCAGGTGGGGATCGGGCACTGGTTGGATCCTGGAGGCTTTTCCAGCCTTGGTGATCCTGGGATTCCAGGCATGTGCACAAATCACAGCCCTGGAGAGAAGAAAACCCCTGCCAGATTTCCAGGTGAGCACAGATGGGAGGAGGAGGCTCCGGAGCTGCTGAGCAGTGACATCTCTCAGATGTGCCGATGGCTCCAAAGATGGTTTAATTCTGGCGGTTGCTCGGCAACCGCATCCCGCAGCACTGCTCTTCACCTGGAGCAGGGAAACACCGGATGGCTCCTCAGGAACACTGGGATAGTCCTCAGGAACACCGGGATGGCTCCCCAGGAACACCGGGATGGCTCCTCAGGAACAGTGGGATGGCTCCTAAGGAACTCTGGGATGGCTCCTCAGGAACACCGGGATGGCTCCTAAGGAACTCTGGGATGGCTCCTCAGGAACACCAGGATGGCTCCTCAGGAACACCGGGATGGCTCCTAAGGAATTCTGGGATGGCTCCCCAGGAACACTGGGATGGCTCCCCAGGAACACCGGGATGGCTCCTCAGGGTCACTGGGATGGCTCCTCAGGGTCACTGGGATGGCTCCTCAGGGTCACTGCGATGGCTCCTCAGGGTCACTGGGATGGCTCCTCAGGAACACTGGGATGGCTCCTCAGGAACACTGGGATGGCTCCTCAGGAACACCGGGATGGCTCCTCAGAACACTGGGATGGCTCCTCAGGAACACTGGGATGGCTCCTCAGGAACTCTGGGATGGCTCCTCAGGAACTCTGGGATGGCTCTGCATGAACAAACATCAGGATGGCTCCACACCAGCATCGGGGGTGGCTCCTCCCAAACCTGAGCCGGGCCAGGAAACAGCGAAGCAATGAGCCACAAGTGCTCCTCCTCAGGTTGTGCTCTGGTGCCCAGCCGCAGGAAAAGCCAAGGAAACTCAGCTGCAGGTGGAACTCGTCTCTCCTCCTCCTCCTTCCCACCAAACCAGTCTGGAATTCCATGGCATGAGCCTGCCCCCAGTGTCCATGGGATGTGGAGATGCTGCTCATGTTGGAGGCTTGTGGGGCATGGAATTCCAAGGAAGCCTTGGAGCACACACTGGTCATCCCAGTCCTGGATCTGTTTCCCCAGTCCTGGATCTGTTTTTCCAATGCTATTTAACAGATCCAGACCTAAGCAGGTTTCAAGTGGCAGCTGAAGCAGAAGGGTTTGAACTGGGATCTTAAACCCCATCTCATTCCATCATACCTGCCACACTTCCACAGACTGGGATGCTTTTGCTAATCTGACACAGGGATTGGGATGCACAGGATCCTTAAAATCAACCCAGAGCTAAAATAACAAACATTTTCTCTTGGAGGTCCCATTCCAAAGCCAAAGCAGAACCAGGGCATCATTCCCAGGGTTTCCCAGCTCCTCAGTTATCTCATTCCCATTCCCACAGCTCCCTTGTGTGCTGTGGGAAGTGCTGGGCATTGAGCACAGAGCAGGTTCTGGGTGTTTGACTGACAGAGTGCCCCAGCATCCAGCAGGGCCTTGGGATAAAGAGCATCCCAGGAAAACCTGAAATGCAAACAAAAGAAGCAGCACGGGAAGCCCTGAGATGGAAACTGGTCACATTCAATCTGGGAAAGCAAAGAGCTCCACTGGGTATGAATAATTCACAAACAGCCTCAGAAAAATGATCTCAGGTCTAGAAGGAAATGGGAAGACCTCTGGAGGCTCAGCTCTTTTTATTCATGCCTGGTTCCTGCTGAATGCTGTTTTCTCTGGGGTTATTTTTTAGTCTGTAAAATATATATATATATGGATATCTAAACAGGGAAGCTGGATGTTGAGAGAACACAGCAGACCCCAGAGAAATCCTTTCATTTTATTTTCAGCTCTGGCTGGTGAATTATTCATTAACAGGGATCACGCAATGGGGGAAAAATTAAAAATTGGCAAATTAGTTTTCATTTGTTGACGTTAATTATTTAGTGTTCTTCCCTTTTATTAGAGGAAACACAGAGGGGGATTAGTCTTGTTCTGGCACTCCAAGTTTGCTCCCCAGACAACTCCCAAATCAGCATTGCTCTGGCTACTTCTGTGGAAAGTCCATGGGAAGGTGAGTCCTGGGCTGAGATGTTGGGGCAGAGCTGGATTTTGGAATTCCAGAGAAGCTTTTGGATATTCTTCCACAGCACTTTGTAAAAAAAATAGTCAGGTGGGACTTTATTTCCAGATATCACCCCAGCCACATCATTAATGGGAATATCATTAATTAATCTCCCTGAGCTCAGCCACAAACAGCCAACATTGCCATCAACCTCATTCTAATAAAGAAACATCCTGATATTTAATGGGTGGTGGAAATGGAATTGTCTCCAGAGCAGTTTGGTTTGGATTTTGCAGCCTCGCTGCCCTGAAGAGCCAGAGGCAGGAGAAATTAATCACAAATGCTGGAGCCAGACAAAAACTGAGCTTAGCTTCCCAAATCTCCAGCTCTCCCTAATCCTGCTCCTCAGCTCACAGGAGCTGCCAGGAGAACTCGTTCAACACCTCATCCAGTTTTTCTTCTGTCAAATGTCAGTGGCTGCTCCATCCTGAGGAGCTGGAAAAGCTTTGATTCCTCCCAGCTTTTCTACCCAGGCAGCCACACAACTCCCAGGCTCAACTCTGATTTTTTCTGAAATACTCTCCAAATGAAACCTGCCACTCATTTATATAAATATGTATAAAATAATAATAAAATAATGATTGAAACCCCACTGGCTTTGTGGGAGTCCCCATTATGACCAAACTATGCCTATTACCAGCTTTTTAACAAGTTCCTGAGAGATAAAACTGCTCCTGGTGCCTGAGAGCAAATAATCCCAGGTGAGCCTTTCCAGGGAAGTTCAATTTTATAATCACAGAGCCAAAATCCCAGTTTTCTGCAGCAGCTCATCCTGCTCCACTGAATTTGTGCTGGGAAATGTGAAGGTGACCCCAGGACCTGCAGCATCCTCAGTTTAATCAGGTGGGGTCAGCTTATAATGAACTGAATTAAACAATTGTGGCTTCATTGGGTTGTTAATTCTGCCCTCCCTGGCTGAGATTGAATGTGACCAGTTTCCATCTCAGGGCTTCCCGTGCATCTTTGCAGAGGGAAGGGGCCTTTGCCCAGCCCCAGTTTCCTGCAAACACACACCCCTAGGAGGATTTCAGAGACAGATCTACCAGGACAGGAAATTAAAGGTCTCAGCTCCCAGACATCACAAGATCAGATCAAAAACCAAATCAAATCCCAGTGTTCACAAACAAAACCTGGGATAATGAAAGGAGGCCCTGGCCACGGGGAGGGGGTGGAATTACATCAGCTTTGTTGCCCTTCCAGGACCTTTCTCCACACTAAACCAAAATGCTGCATAATTGCTCAGAGTAAAAGAACCCCCAAAAGGGACAAACCCCCCTTCCCTCACTGCCTGCTCTCCCTGCAGTCTCTGCCAGGAAGGAGCCTCTGCTTTGGGTTTCCAAGACCAAAACTGAATTCAAATATCAGACAGAGTAACGACAAAAGCCTTCCTTTGAAATGTCTCCCTCCTGCCTCCATCCAAGGGACAGAAAGGACAGAAACTCAATCCAGCAGAGCTTTGAACTTCTCTGCCATCCAAAAGCAAGGCAGAGCCCTGGGGCTCCCCCATGCACCACTCACTGATTAAATCTCTTCTTTTCCAGCTGCTTTTAGAACACCTTTAATTCTCAAAGTTCACAGTGATACCAAAGACCTTTCAGAGCCCAGCCTGAGAGTGAAACATCCCAATTTTGCCAGGTTTAATGCTACAGCAATGTCAGGAACACCACAGAAACAACACACAACTGCTGCCAAGCTGCACTGGGGTCACAGGAGTGAACTTCATCAACTGAGAAGCAGCAGAAAAGGTCAAATGGGCACGAGGAGTCCATCCCTGTGGGTGCTGTGTGTGTGCAGGGCTGAGGGGAGCTGGAAGGAAATGTTCTGGAAATGTTACATTGGAGCTGCTGCTTTAATGCTGTGCTTGGACCTCTGGCAGCTGCAGCGTTCTCAGGAGGGATCTGTCACAATCTGGCTCAAAACAAATCCAAATGTTGGTGCTGGGTGTTCTCCTGCTGCCTTTGTCAGGGATTGCTGGAGCTGGTAAAGGTCAGATCATGGCTCCCACAGGAAAGGCTTTCCAGGGAGATCAGCTCTGGCTGTGGGAGGAAAGGGCAGCTGGGTGATGCTCTGTGATCTGTGTGAGCCAGGCACAGCTCAGTGCTGGAAATGCTGCAGAGATGCTTCGGCTGCTGGGGTGTTTGGGGCATTCCTGTCACGGGAAGGAATCCCATCCCTCCCATCCCTGTGCTGGGCTCTCCAGTGGGACACAGCTGGGATGGGGGAATTTGAGGCACAGGGCACACCATGCCATGGACAGCATTAAAACCACCATAAAACATGAGCCCTAGATTTAGAGATTAAGCCCAGGGGTGTCAGCTGGGTCCCTGGTTCAGTGACCACTTCCTTGTTGGAAAATCCATTTTTATGGCCAGAAGAAACCAACACAAAACACCACCAGTACCAGGACTGAAGAGCTGTGCTATCCCAATCTGAGGAACTCCTGAGAGAAAACTGTCCTGCTGGAGAATCTCAGGATGGTTTGGGTTGGGAGGGACCTTAGAGCCCATCCAGTTCCACCTGGGACACCTCCCACTGTCCCAGGCTGCTCCAAGCCCTGTCCAGCCTGACCTTGGACATGTCCAGGGATCCAGGGGCAGCCACAGCTGCTCTGGGAATCCCATCCCATCCTCACAAGGAGGAATTCCTCCCCAACATCCCATCTACCAGAACAGCTCCATGGAAATAGGAAAAGCACTCCCAGCATAGTTATGAGGATGGTGAGCAAGAATAAACCAGCACTGAAGTGTTTCTTCCTTCATCACACAAATAATTAGGAATACACAGGGTTGTGTGATGCTTTTTAAATAGGATCTCATGCTGCTTGTGGGAATACAATTCCACAGCAATAGTTTATCCTGGGAAGTCAGCTCAGTGGGGTTACAGCGTGCCAAGTTGAAATGGGAACCATTTGTTTTCTGTCTGCATTGCAGCAGGAGCTGGCAGGGTTTTTATGGAGCATCCCTGACAGCCTCCAACTGTTATTTTTCCAAATTAACGCTGTGCCTATGGAGTTAATGGCAGTGCAGGCAGCAAGGGGTCTCTCCACAGCCTGGGCTCATCCTCAGGATCCTTTGCAGGACCAGAGAATAAAATCTGACAAAGCTTTCTGTAATTACTGCTCTGCTTCACGGGATGTCACCACAGGCACCCCGTGCTGCTCTGTGACAAAGGACACGGTGCCACTGCTGCTCCCCCAAACTGAGGCACAAACAGTGGGCACATGGAGGGGGCTTGGAAAGCCCAGAGGTTTTATATTTGTGAGGGTGTGGAGAACCCACCTCTGCCTTTCCAGGGAGTTCCACAAGTCCTTGACCTCACCAGCACTGATTTCTGGAGAGGACCCTGCAGAGTTTTACCTGAGGGCATCCTGGGGGAACAGGGAAGGACAATTCCTGCTCAGAAAGGGCTGGATTGCCCCAGAAATTCACCCCAGGAGATGATGTAACTCCAAGGTGCCCATTCCTTCTGCCACAGGAACTCTGGCTTTGGGAGACAAGGAGTCACATGAGTCTGCTCTGATGGAAAATAGAGAATCCTGGAATATCCTCAGCTGGAAGGGACCACCAGGATCATCCAGCCCAGCCCCTGGCCCTGCACAGACACCCCGAAATCCCACCCTGGGCAGCCCTGGCAGCGCTGCCCCAGCACTGCTGGAGCTCAGGCAGCTTTGGGAATGTGCCCATTCCCTGGGCAGTGCCCAGAACCCTCTGAGGGAAGAACCTTCCCCTGATTTCCAGCACTAGAGAGGCAGCAAATCCTTCATCCTCTAACCTCTCCAATTCCCATTTATTACAGAAATATTCCATGTTGGATGGCTCCAGGACTTACCCTGTGCCCCAGAATTTCCAGGCCACATCTCCTCTCTCAGCCTCACCCTTTCCCTGCTGATCCCTGCCTTCCTGCAGCTCTGGATGTGCCACCTTTCCCTTAGGCTCCTCCTTTCCCTCCTAACCTGCATTTTATCCCTCCTGGATAACAAGGAATTCTTCCAGCTCCAAAGCACCTTTAAACATTTATTATAATTTAAAAAATTATTTTACCCCTACTATATTAATCTGGCTCCTACAGAACAGCAGCTTTGCCACTGGACTGGAGCAGGGGAATCAATTTTCCAGGAGCAGCTTGTTTTTATTCCATCAGCTCTCCCTTCCCAATGATCCCTTGTCCCTTGCCTTGCCCCGACAGATTTTTGCATGCAGAACTTTTTCCAGATGGCAGCTTCGGTGCAGACAGCAATTTGCATAATTTAAATCTGCTTCCTGGCATAAATTATAGCACAACACAGCTCAGGCTTTGATTTCCAGCTCCTCACAGCCAGGGCTGGGCAGTGCCCAGGAATTGCAGGTGACTCTGGAAAACCCTGGCTCAGCCATGGCATGGGGAAGAGCTGAAATCAGAAACATTTCCTCATGGAAATGATAATTCCAAGGGGAATGTTCTCCAAACAGCAGCATTCCAGTGAAATCCAGGAGCTCAGTGGCTGCTCTGGAGTGAGAAGGTCAAGGAGAGCTCCTGGTGACAAAATTGGATTTTCCCACAAGGACAAACGCAACTTTGGGGGTGTTCCAGGAAGGCTGAGACAAATCCATGGTCAGTGAATCTCTTTCTTGATTTTCCAGTCCCCAGAAGCTGGGCTGAGAGCTGGAATCCCCTCTTTGGGATTCACAGCACACACACTGATCCCAAATGTGAGGGGTCACTTGGGATGCAACCCCTCCTGCCAAAAATGAATTATTCACCTTCCAGAGGCTCCAGTTGACACCAAACACAAGTTTCTGTCCCAAAACACCCCCAGGAACAGCTGAGAGATGGAAGCACTGGGAGCAGAAATGTGCTGGCAAACATGGAACAGAAACATTCCTCTTCCAGAGAGCCCCCCAGCAGAAGCCTGAATCCCAAAATAATCCCCTAAAACACACACATTCCCAGAGCCTGCCTTGCTCCCATCAGTTTGGGGGCACAGTGCAGCCATTGCCAGCCTTGGCACGTGCACTGCCCTGGGGCAGCCCAGGACTGAACATTCCTTTGTCCATTTGGCACCAGGACAGACACAGTGGGCCCAAACCCCACACTCTGCAGCCATCTGGGATGCTGAAAACAGCAATAAACCCAAAAAGGGATGTTTTGGTCTGTAAGCACCCTGAGCAAGCCAATGTCTTCAAACATTTGTGTGTCTTATGTCTCAATTAATGCATTTTCATTTCTGCAGCAAGTGCTTGTGGCCTTCTGTCCCTGTTAAATGAGCATTCATTCTGCCACTCCCTGACTCCTGAGGTTGGCTCCCTGAGCCACACTTCCACTGTCAGAACTCATCTTTACAAATGTCAGATCCCAAATTCCTTAATTCCTTTATTCCTTAATTCCATTATTTGTGGGATTGTGACAGTCCCCACAAGTTTGAGGCTACTTCATCCCCAGGCAGGGAACACTTCCATCCCCTCATGGAGTGACCATGAAATTCCACACAATCAAGGCTGTATTTCCAATTAAAATTTGCCTTGGAATATTCCCAGTGCAATTCCTTCCCCCCAGCCCGGTGTGGATGTGTTTGCTCTGTCCTGATGGTGAATTCCCATCAACTTTCTGCCAGGGAAGACCCCAGAGGCTGCTCAGTGGGGCTCACATCCATCACCCTCAGGCCTCTGCTGCACTTTTAATTACAACACTCAGGATCCTTCCTTCAAATCCTAAACCCAGGGAGAAAGGAGCTTTCCATTTGCACAGCATCCATGAAATTCCCTGCTGCAGTGACACCCATGTGCTGCTGGTTCCTGGACTAAGGGAGAGATTCCCTCTCTTCCCTTTTTCCCAAAGCCACAATCACTTTGAAATCAGTTGTGCTTTGTGCCCACACTGAATTATAAGGATCATTTTCCATCAGCTACTGTGCTTGTAAATGGATAATTCAGGTTTGTTTTGCCTGGGCTGCATAGCAGTTTGAACACTGGTTTAATTTTAATTATACCTCATTTGGGTCTTTATTTCTAGGTGTAGGCAGATCCCCTTTCCAGCAGAACTTTGGGATGAGGAGTTTGACACAAATCAGCTGCTGAAATGCTGGCCTAAAACAATCCTGAGAGGGGTTTTACACAGACACCTTCCCCCATTTAGGCTGAGCCTAAACCCCACCAGCATTCCCAGATTCCTCTGGCATCTCTCCCTTTGCAAGAGGACATTTTCCATCAGGATTCCAATCAATGACCACACAACCACGTCACTGGATGGAAAATTCCCTTCAGGCACTGCTGGCCCCGTTGCATTCCTCAGGGAGAGAAGGAAAGGATGGGATAAAAGCTTGGGATATTTTGTGGAGGGGGAAAACAAGACAGGAGATGAGCTAAAATCGCCCTGAATTCCAGGCACCTGGAAAAATGGAACAGCTCCACACTTCTCATTCAGTTATTAGCACGTAAAAACCACTTTAAATACTTGATAATAGAAGGAATTTAAAGGATTAACAGGAAATTAATGAATAAAGGACCCTCTCTGTGTCTTCCTGAAAGCAGCCGCTCCACATTGTTGTAAAAGGCACCAAGTTGAACCTTCTCCAACTGCTTTTTAATAAATGTAAATAATATTCCAAAGCAGGGACGAAATGCCAGCAGTTGAGGGGTGGCTGAGCCATCCATGGCATGTAAATGAATTCCCTGCCTGGATATCAGGATGTGGATGTGCAGCCTTCAGGAATTAAATGAGCCCAACTTGCACAGCTTGTAAAGAGCTTCCCAGAGCTCCCCAAAAATCCCTTTTATTATTTATGTGGGAAAAGCAGAGGAGCAGCAAGGGGGAAGGGTTGCAGGTGACAGCAGGAGTCAGTGAAACCTGACAGAAAATGCTGAATTTTGGTGAAATTGAGGGCAAATAAATTAATCATGAACAAGGGAAATGCAAAAAACACTGGAGGATGTAATTGGATTTACACACAAAACTAATGGCAGCATTCCTGCAGCTGGGAGAGCAGATCCAGCTTCCTTCAGCAGGAATCATGGAATTATTGAAGCTGGGAAAGGCCTCAAGAGGATTCCTAAATCCAACAGAACTGCCTGGAAATCAAAATCATCATTCCTAAGGGATGGGAGCTTCTCTCTACCTTGTTCCCATCAGCCCAGCCCGGATCATCCAGGAGGTTCGCTGGCCCAGTTTGGTGTCAGATGGGCTCTCAAATCCCCACTTCCCCACAGTTTTCCTGTTTCCACTCCCCTGACATCCCTTTAGCTGAGGGATTGTCCCAGTTCAGTCTCCAGCTCTCAGAGAAAGAGGAGAGCTGAGAATTCCTTTTCCTCATGGATATTTTCCCAGCTCTGTTTTTCCCCAAACCCACTCTTTAGACCCTTCAAAGGCTCTGACCTTGCTAAATGGGAAGGTCCTGCTCAAAAGTGGGATGAGCAGAGCTGCCCAACCTCCAGCTAAACTGGATTAAGATCCTTGTTTCAGGAGATATTTCCATGTTTTCTCTGGCTGATTACTCTCTGTATTTGCACCCTGTAGTTACTCATCCAGCCTGCTGTAGAGGAGTGAGTTGGAACTCAGCCCCCAGCCCCTGTTCAGGGGACAGCACAGAAATCTGGGACAATGCCTGCAGGTGTCTCACCCCTCCTGCCCACCTGAGGCCAGGATGCTGCAATCAGGTTTTCCAGCTGGAGACAATAAGGAATATTTGCTTTGCTGTGTTTTCCCAGCTGCAATCAGGGCACTGAGAGCCACGGGGCCCCTGAAACAGGAAAATTTCCCCTTCAGAGAGCTCATCCCAACCAGTTTGTCGTTTATTCCTGTGTTTTCTTTGGCATCCAGGGAAATTGCTGGAAGGACAAACATTCCCTGGCATTTGATCTCTTCCCTGTATTTCAGGTCTGTTCGAGCTTTTGCACACAAAGCCAGGCTTTAGCCCTTGGGCACACAAAGAGTCTCCCAGGTTTTATTGGGATTCCAGGAATCCCCAAACTGCCACAGCAGGGACCTGCAGGAGCCTCATGGCAGCAAATCCAAGTTTTAAGAGATTTAAAGCAGGGAAAGGACTCCAATTCTGTCTGTGCCTTGGAATACTCAGGGAAAGCAGGGAACAAAAGGATTGGACACAATTCCAGAGGTTTGATAGTGCTGCACTGGGAACATGAAGTAAATCCCAGCACCTACAGCTCAGGGAAATTCTTATGGGTTTATTTTATTTATAAGACTCCTCTAGAGCTCCTCCAGCCTTTTGGAAAGCTGAAAAACTTGAACCAGCAAAGGGAATCCAAATAAATTCAGCTCAGGTAAGTGAGATATTCCTAATGCAGCCTTTTTATCCCTGTGCAATTTAACAAATGAGTTTCCAGTGTCTGACAAGTTGTCTGGGAAAACAGAGAAGCTCAGATTAATTCCAGCTTGGGAGAAATGAGAATTCAATATTTGCTGATTTCCAGCCACCCACTCTGGAGCTTGGAGCTGTGGAGGATCCATCAATCCCAACATGTTCAGCCTCCTCCTCCTCCCATGAAGAATGGGATGTGCAGGATGGATCCTCACCTGAGGGTCGGCTCCCTGCCCTTGGAATTCCTGAGGAACCATCCCCAGCTCCCTGCCTTGCCTCCCAGAGTCTCTGCCTGCTTTATTTCCATGCTCTGGTGTTTAAATCACTCCCATCCATCACATCCCAATGGAATGCCTTGGAGTGAGGTTTGGGACAGCCTCGTGGGCTGCCTGTGCCCAGCACAGCGGGGATGGAGTTTGGGATGGAAGGAACCCCCCTGTGGAAGCTGCTCCTGAGGGAATCTCTGTCCCAACGTGCTGGGAAGAGCCTGGATGCCCAACCCAGCCAGCCCTGCTGCAACTGCTCCGGCAAAACCCCAAAACCCCAGCGCCAGAGCCCGGATTGGTCCCGCAGCATTCCCGGCATGACTTCATGGGGATCCAGCCCCGAGCCAGGAGCTTTTCCGTGTTGACAAACAGCCGAACTCTTGGCTGCAGGAGCCCTGCATCGATCCGCCGGCTCTTCCAGCGCTCGGAGCTGAAATCCCTGCGGAATCCCGAGGCTCAGAGCCGCGGGCTGCTCCCCCCGGCAGGCACAGCCGCGTTTTTTACCCCCAGTAATTACACAGCCAAAAGAAAAAAGGCTGTGAAATCCAGGGAAATTCTGCCACAGCACCCGGCCACGGCTCCGCAGAGCCCTGAGAATCCTTGAGAATCCTCGAGAATCCTCGGGCATCTTTTCCAAGCGCTGTTCGGAATTGTTATCACCCGGAGATGATTCCCTCCTTCCCGAGCACAGAACCCAGCCCTAAATTCCCGTAATAAACTTACAGCACGTCAGGAATCGCATCGCGATCGCTCCAGACTCGAGGCAAAAGTGCCGCCGGATCCCAGATTCCTTAAGGAAATGTGCCTGCACATCCTATGGCGCATCCATGTCCCGCTGGGCACCCCGCCATCCCCTCCCCGGTTATTCCCGGGGAGCTGCTCCATCCCGGAGTGCTCCATCCCGGAGTGCTCCATCCCGGAGTGCTCCATCCCGGAGTGCTCCATCCCGGGGAGCTCCATCCCGGAGTGCTCCATCCCGGAGTGCTCCATCCCGGAGTGCTCCATCCCGGAGTGCTCCATCCCGGAGTGCTCCATCCCGGAGTGCTCCATCCCGGGGAGCTCCATCCCGGAGAGCTCCATCCCGGAGCCGCTCCATCCCGCGGAGCTCCATCCCGGAGAGCTCCATCCCGGAGAGCTCCATCCCGGAGCCGCTCCATCCCGGAGAGCTCCATCCCGGAGTGCTCCATCCCGGGGAGCTCCATGCCGGAGCCGCTCCATGCCGGAGCCGCTCCATCCCGGAGAGCTCCATCCCGGAGCCGCTCCATCCCGGAGCCGCTCCATCCCGGGGAGCTGCTCCATCCCGGAGAGCTCCATCCCGGGGAGCTGCTCCATCCCGGGGAGCTGCTCCATCCCGGAGAGCTCCATCCTGGGGAGCTGCTCCATCCCGGGGAGCTGCTCCATCCCGGGGAGCTGCTCCATCCCGGGGAGCTGCTCCATCCCGGGGAGCTGCTCCATCCCGGAGAGCTCCATCCTGGGGAGCTGCTCCATCCCGGGGAGCTGCTCCATCCCGGGGAGCTGCTCCATCCCGGGGAGCTGCTCCATCCCGGAGAGCTCCATCCCGGAGCCGCTCCATCCCGGAGCCGCTCCATCCCGGAGCCGCTCCATCCCGGAGCCGCTCCATCCCGGAGAGCTCCATCCCGGAGAGCTCCATCCCGGAGAGCTCCATCCCGGGCCGTGCCTTTTGGAATTCCATGCCTTACCAGCCGCATGGTGAAGTTCCCCAGGAAAAGGAGGCAGGAATGCGGCTCCTCCCGGCGCTGCCTCCCGTGGAACAGCAGGAGACAGAGAAGCTGCGAACCTCGGAGTTGAGCTCACTCTAAAGGCGCCGGGAAAACCTCAAAGAGAGGGAGGGGAGAATGGGAAGAGCCAGCGCGGGAGAGCAGCCCCAGCCAGCGAGAGGAGAAACTTCTGGCACGGCTCCAGCGCAGGGATGGATCCGCTGTCATCGCCAGCCATGGGAGTGGGGGAAACTTGGATTTACGGGCGGCTCCGGAGCCGCTCTGACCGCCGCGAGGAGCGCTTGACAGGGAATGGGCGAGGCTGGGTCCGAACGGGAATGGCGGGGTGGGTGTGTGCAGCACGCAGAAATACGGCAATCCCATATTCTAGATATAGTCTATTTTCTAGATTTTATTTTATGTATTTTATTTCATACATTCTATTTGCTACATTATCTTTTCTATTTAATATTTTCTATATTTTATTTTATAGATTCTATATTCTATTTTTCTGGTTTAGATTTTATATATTCCATTTTCTATTTTCTATTTTTTTATTTTATAGATTCTATATTCTATTTTTCTGGTTTAGATTTTATATTTTATATAAATAACCCCAGCTGCCAGCACCAACTCCAAACAGCTCGTTCCATCAGCTCCTCGAGGGGAATTTTATTATACACAATTCCAATCCCAAATCTGCATCCAAGTGGCTTCACTGGGGTTTATGATGCTCTTCAGGCACAAACTCTTAAGGGTTTTTTACCTAACATTGCCAAAAATCCATTTTCCAGAGGTAATTCCAAGGATTTCAAGCACTTCATGGTGCATTGTCAGTGCCCTGAGCCTAAACTTGTGCAAAGATTTCTGCTTTGGCAGTGTCCCTCCAACAAAAGGAAAAGAAATAATAATTCCAAATAGTAATAATAGCTGATTTTTCTTAGGCCAGAAGACTCTGTAATGAGTTGCTGGAGAAAATTAATTTCCATGTGTAATATACTCGGGGCTACGAGGAAATCTGGGAGTTTAATTAATCACAGCATTAAAAAAGGGGGATTGGATATAATTGTAAGTAAATATTTCTTAATTATTATTCTAATTCCATGGCTAATTTAGAGGCATTTCCCTGGATACTGTTCCTGGTTCAGGCTGCAAAATATTTCTTGGTCCAGCCATCAACTCCACATTTGTTTGAAATAATGATGGATTTTCAGTGCCTCTGTTCTAAGCCCCAAACATTTAAGGCACAAAGCTCCCTCCCAATCCTGAGCAGAGCTGTGGGATGCAAAGCACACCTTTCCTAGAAAAGCAGCAGGAATGATGCAGATTCCCATTCATTCCTCCCTAAATTGGATGCTGTCACCCCCCCTTTATTATCCCTAATTAATTGCCCTGCCCAGCACCTCTTGTGTCTGTTCATTCTCTGAGCAGTTTTATTGTGGATTTGCTCCATTTAAACCTTCCCAGTGCTTTTTTTCCCACTCCAGAGACTTCCCAGAGCAAGACCCAGGAGCTCTTGCAGTGAATTGTGGATTTTAGGTCCTCAGATCTCTCCCAAATGTTTATTTTGAGTGTCTTGTGCTGTGCAAGATGAGTGGAACTCTTGGAAAATCCGTTTTTCTTTCCAGGGGGAGCTGCCCTTGCTCCCTTAAAACCCAATCCTGACTTATAACCCAATCCTGACTGCCACAGAGCTTAAATCAAATCCAGGCCTTGCATCCATCAGCCTGAGGGAGGAATAAATGGGAAAGCTCCCAAATCCCATCCTGCTTCCTATGGACATGGCTCAGCTCCTTTCAAATGCCCTTTGCAGCCTTTCCTCCAGGAGCAGAGGGATTACAGGAGCTGAAACTCCAAAGATTTGTGAGGCAATGGGAGGGATAATCTGGAGAGAAATGTTCATGGTTCATTCATAAAATATTTAGGGGTTTTGGTGCTGCTGAGAGAAAAATCCCTGGAAAAATTGAGTGCATCCATTGGCTCTGGTGCTTTAGGAAAACCAACCAGAATTCATCTAGAGAAATTAATCATTGTGTTTAAATGTGAAATCTTTATGTTGGAGAGCAAATAGTAAAAGAATGGAATTTGTTTTACTCCTGCTCAGCCCTCGGGATGCAAATCCAGTGGGAAATGCTCTTCCATTGTCTGGGAATGGTGTTCCTGCTGCTCCTCATGGGCCTGCTCCAGTTAATGATGGGATTTAATTAGTCATGAGTGCTGCCTGGGGAATAAGATAAATGGTCTCTCCTGATTTATAACATTCCAGAGATTGCATCAGTCTAAACAAAGGAAAATTGGGAATTATCACTGATGGATGAGCCTGGGTGGGATCTGGGGGAATTCCTCCAGAAATTCAGGACGGGATTCAGGGATGGAAACCCCCAAAAATAAGGAGCAGGGGGGGATTTTCCTGCATTCCTGGGGCACTTCCCATGGCAGATCCTGCACTGGATCCTCGTGGATCCCTTCCAGCCCAGGGTGTTCCACCACCCTGGGACACTCAGCAGAATCCCCATTAAAGCCCCAGCCCCCAGGTTTATTCTGAAATGCTGATTTTTGCCTTCCCAGTCTCCAAAAAAATAAAGTTCTGGGCAGACAGGAGCCTCCAGTTTAGCTCTGGAGCTGCTCCCAGCTCCGCTCCTCCAAATCCACAGCCCAAACAAACCCGGCTTAAAGTGAACCAGTGGCACATTAGGCAGTTAAACCCGGCTTAAAGTGAACCAGGGGCACATTAGGCAGTTAAACCTGGCTTAAAGTGAACCAGGGGCACATCAGGCAGTTAAACCTGGCTTAAAGTGAACCAGGGGCACATCAGGCAGTTAAACCCGGCTTAAAGTGAACCATTGGCACATTATCCAGGGAATTCCTGATTTTCTACCAGCTCCCTTATTCCCAGCCAGGGATCTGCCCCTTCCCAGTGCAAACTGCTCCCTGATGGAGTCCTGCCTGGGTTTGGGTGAGGATTTGGTGTTATTTGGTGATGATTTGCTGTTTGGTGATGATTTGCTGTTTGGTGATTATTCAGTGTTGTTTGGTGATGATTTGGTGTTTGGTGATGATTTGGTGTTATTTGGTGATGGTTTGGTGCTGTTTGGTGATGATTTGGTGTTGTTTGGTGATTCTTTGGTGATGATTTGGTATTATTTGGTGATGATCTGGTGCTGTTTGGTGATGATCTGGTGCTGTTTGGTGATGATTTGGTGCTGTTTGGTGATTATTTGGTGATGATCTGGTGCTGTTTGGTGATGATCTGGTGCTGTTTGGTGATGATTTGGTGCTGTTTGGTGATTATTTGGTGATGATCTGGTGTTTGGTGATGATCTGGTGTTGTTTGGTGATTATTTGGTGCTGTTTGGTGATGATCTGGTGTTGTTTGGTGATGATCTGGTGCTATTCCCATTCTGAGAACTGCATTGTCCTTTCCCCATCAGCCTGGCCTGCCAAGCCTGGGTTATTGAGGCCAAGCCCGAGATGGAATCAGCACTTGTGGGGTTTGGTAAAAGCCACAATGACACCAAAACCCCCCCAAAGCCAGAGAAGACAAAACCCCTGTGACAGCCAGGGCAGGGAAATGATCTGGTTTTGAAATTCACAGCCCACAGACACCAAACCAGAGGTGACCTGTCGTGGTACCAAAGATTGCCAGGATTTTAATGGAAGGTTTATTTCAAAATAAACATTTTATTCTGCTCAGGGTTGGGGATGGGGCTGCTTTAGAAGGGGCTGGTGCTGGGCAGGCACCACCAGGGATGGTTCAAAAGCACAGGTAAATAAATAACAAATGAATTCCTGTGTCAAAGGACATTTGGGTGGCCTCTTCAGTACTTTTTATTTAATTTAAAGGAGGTGCTGCTGTCCTTTGATGCTGCACTTTTGGTACAAAACAAAAGTTAACTAGCAAATGAATTCCTGTATCAAAAAACATTTGGGTGGCTTCTCCAGTGCTTTTTAATCTTAATTTAAAAGAGGTGTTGCTCTCCTTTGGTGCTGCATTTTTTGCCCACAAGCACTGTTAAATAACAAATTAATTCCTGTATCAAAGGATATTTGGGTGTCTTCTTCAGCCCTTGCTCTCCTATTTTTGGTGCAGCCCTTCCCTCCATGCCCAGGGGAACCAGAACCAGATCCCACCTGTGCAAACCCCACAGGTGTGCAAGGTTACATTTTCCCCTTTTTTCTTTTTTTTCTTTAATTTCCTTCTCCCAGGGACTTTTGCTCCTCAGAGATGGAATGAAGGTGCTCAGGGGACACGAGGGGGGCTTGGGATGGGGCTGAGGATTTGTTGGGGTTTTCTTTTGCTTGGGATGGGGCTGAGGATTTGTTGGGGTTTTTATCTGGGGCTGAGCTCGGTGCCTGGGGGTTTTCCAGGGAAGGGCAGGGATCTGGGGGCTTGGCTGGGCTCAGGGCTGCCCTTGGTCCTCTGGGGACAGGGAGGGGACAGGGATGGGTTTGGGGCCAGGCTGCTGCTGCTGCTGTGGGGACAATTCCCTGCCACCAGAGTTCTGTGCTCCTCCTGCTGTGGGTGAGTCTGTGCTCCAGGAACTGGGGTCTTTTCAAAATCCTGGGACCCCAATCCCTGACCCCAATCCCTGACCCCAATCCCTGACCCCTCACCCTCTGCTGGGGGAAACCTGGGACCCCAATCCCTATTTCCTCTCTCCAGAGGGACCCCGACCCTCAGCTCAGGTGCTTTAGGGGAAACCCAGGACCCCAATCCCAACTCCTCTCTGAGGGCACCCCCACCCTGTGCTCAGTGCTTGAGGGGAATCCTGGGACCCCAATCCCTGACCCCTTTCCCTGTGCTCAGTCCTTTAGGGCAAACCCAGGACCCCAATCCCTGACCCCAATCCCTGACCCCAGTCCCTGTGCTCAGTGCTTTAGGGCAAACCCAGGACCCCAATCCCTGACCCCAATCCCTGACCCCAATCCCTGTGCTCAGTGCTTTAGGGCAAACCCAGGACCCCAATCCCTGACCCCAGTCCCTGTGCTCAGTGCTTTAGGGCAAACCCAGGACCCCAATCCCTGACCCCTCTCCTGGCTGGCACCCCCAGGACATCACACAGGACAGGTGAGAGCCCAGGAAAACCCCCCAAAATCCCTCTCTTCTCCCTCCTGCAGGTGTCTCCTGCTGCTGCTTTGGGGTTTTTTGTTCCACTTTACCCCAAACCCCACACCC
The DNA here is from genome assembly GCF_963513975.1 of Fringilla coelebs. NCBI lineage: Eukaryota > Metazoa > Chordata > Aves > Passeriformes > Fringillidae > Fringilla > Fringilla coelebs. Next base: position 24,092,487 of record NC_140036.1, read on the forward strand.
ACCAGACATCCCACTGTTGCCACACCTACACCCAAGGGGGAATGGCCTGAAGGGTGGAAAAGGTTTTGGGATTGTCACTGGGATTGTTTTCCTTGGCTGCTGCTTGTTTTCCTCATCAGACACATTCTAGTAAAGAGCTGTTGTTCCTTTTCCCACATTCCTGCCTGAAAACCCCATAATTTCAAAGTTACAGCCTGCAGAGCAGGGGATTTTCCTGGGATTTTCCATTCCAGGAAGGTTCCTGCCCTCCTGGCAGACTGCTGTCCTTCAAACCAGGACAAAGGGATTCACCCCAAGGGCTGGGGAGGAGGAAGATCCGTGAGGAGCAAACAATCCCTGGCTGGCTGCTGGCAGAGTGAGTGCTGCATTGAAACAGGGCTGGAGAAATCCCTCCCCACACCCCTTTGTTTTCTACCCCCTTTCTCCCTCCTTCCCCCTGCTTTTCCTTTCCCCCCCATTTTCCCCCTCCTTTCTTCCCCATTTCCCCCCCTTTTCCCCCCATTTCTTCCTCAAACTTCCCCCTCTTTTTTGCCCCCCTTTTTGTTCCCCTTTTCCCCCCTTCTCCTATTTTCCCCCCATTTCTGTCCATTTGCCCCCTTATTTGTCTCCCCTTATTTCCCCCCTTATTATTTTCCCCCCCTTTTCCCCCATTTTCTTCAGTTTTCCCCAATTGCCCCCATTATTTCCCATTATTCCCCCCCTTCCCCCCTTATTATTTTCCCCCTTATTATTTTCCCCCCTTATTATTTTCCCCCCTTATTATTTTCCCCCCTTTTTATTTTCCCCCCTTTTTCCCCCCTTTTTATTTCCCCCCCCTTTTTATTTCCCCCCCCTTTTTATTTCCCCCCCTTTTTATTTCCCCCCCCTTTTTATTTTCCCCCCTTTTTATTTCCCCCCCCTTTTTATTTTCACCCCCTTTTTATTCCCCCCCTTTTTATTTTCCCCCCTTTTTATTTTTCCCCCATTGTTTCCCCCCATTATTTCCTCCCATTATTTTCCCCATTTCCCCCCATTTTTCTCCATTTTCCCCATTCACCCCCATTTTCCCCATTATTTTTTCCCATTATTTTCCCCCATTTTCACCCATTTACCCCGTTTTCCCCGATTTTCCCCTTTTTTTCCCATCCCCCCTGTTTTTCCCATTGTTTTCCCCCCTTTATTGTTTTCCCCCCTTTATTTTTCCCCTCTTATTTTTCCTCCATTATTTTTCCCCAATTTTCCCCCCCCATTTCCCCCCCCAACCCCTCCCCCCCCCCTTTTTCCCATTTTTTCCCATTTTCCCCCCATGTAGGAGACACCAGGAGGGGGCCCAGAGGTGCAGCTGCTGCCAGCCCAGGAGGGATCCCCACACCCAGCTGGGGCTGCCAGCCCTGCTGGGGTCCCTGCAGCTGGCACAGGAACCCAGTCCCATTCCCATTCCCATTCCCATTCCCATCCCCATCCCCCATTCCCATTCCCCATCCCCATTTCCATTCCCATCCCCATCCCCCATTTCCCATCCCCATCCCCATCCCCCATTCCCATCCCCATCCCCATCCCCCATTCCCCATCCCCATCCCCATCCCCATCCCCATCCCCCATTCCCATCCCCCATTCCCATCCCCATTCCCATCCCCATTCCCCATCCCCATTTCCATCCCCATCCCCATTCCCACCCCAGAAGGAGCTCAGCCCCTGCCATGGGGGATCCCTGTGCAGCCCCACCCCAATTTCTGCACCAGCACTTCTGACAGAATAAAAAAATGAAAATTAACACCAAAGTCAAGCTTTGAGCCCTTGATCAATTATTGGGGACTCAAATGACATCAAGTGACCCCAAAATGACCTCAAGTGACCTTGAGTGACCCCAAAATGACCTCAAGTGATCCCGGTCAGCGACTCAAAAAAACTCAAAACCCCAAAATTACCTCAAGTGACCTCAGTGACCTCAAATAACCCCAAAATGACCTCAAGTAACCCCTGTGACCTCAAGTAACCCCCAGATGACCTTGAAATGACCCCAAGTGACCCCAAACAGGGTCTCAAATGACCTAAAGTAACCCCAGTCAGGGACTCAAAAAATCTGAAAACTAAAAACGACCTCAAATGACCCCAATGACCTAAAGTAACCCCAAAATGACCTTGCATGACCTTGAAATGACCCCAGTGACCTCAATTAACCCCAACATGACCCCAAAATTACCTTGAAATGACCTAAAGTAACCCCAGAGAGGAACTCAAAAATCTCAAAAACCAAAAATGACCTCAAATGACCCCAATGACCTAAAGTAACCCCAAAATGACCTTGAGTGACCTTGAAATGACCCCAATGACCTACAATGACCCCAACATGACCCCAAAATGACCTTAAAATTACCCCCAAATGACCTAAAGTAACCCCAGGCAGGGACTGAAAAATCTCAACATCTAAAAATGACCTCAAGTGACCCCAATGACCTAAAGTGACCCCAAAATGACCTTGTGTGACCTTGAAATGACCCCAATGACCTCGAGTAACCCCAACATGACCCCAAAATGACCTTGAGTGACCTCAAAATGACCCCAAATGACCTCAAGTGACCTTGCAATGGCCCTGGGGACACCAGGGACAGCCCCAGGTGGCAGAGCCTGGCAGGGCCTCAGGGCCTCTCTGCTGTCCCACCCCGGTGGCACTGGGGAACATTGTCCCAATTTCACTCATTTGGGATTTATTTGATTGCTGGTTTTGGTAAAATTGGCAATTCTTGATCAGTTCTTGATTCTTGACTACAGAGCTGTGGATTACTCATGTACTCAAACACAGATCAACAATTCCTGATCCCTTATCCTTATCCCTATCAATAATAAATTAAAAAATTTCAAGAATTCTAGTCTAGAATTGGGAGAGAGATAAATTATGGAATTCTAGAATGGTGTGGTTATTTTTATATATAGAGATAGATGTGTATATATGTGGGATATGCATGTATGTGTGTATACATATATAATTTAAAATGTATATTTAGATATATTATGTTATATATTAGATACAATTCTATTATATGTTATATATTTCCATCATGATATTATATATTTTAGATATAATATAAAAAATATTTTAAAAAATTTTCCCTAGAATTGCTCAGCAAGAGCTCTCAAATCCTGCAGAATATTCCCATGGCTTCACTCCCTGGGTGGTGCCTGCCTGTTCCTCTTGTCCCTGGTGGATCAGAGCCTTTATTCCATGATTCTCTCAGAATATTTTTCATTACTTTTAACCTTTCCCTGGCAGCACCCACGCTATGAACTGGAATTTAACAGAAAATGGCCCAAGCAGTTCTAAACCAGCCCCAAAATCAGCCTGCAGAGGAGCCAGGAGCCTGAAATCCTGAAATGTTTTTTCCCAGGAGTCACAGAAGCAGCACAGCACACACAGCCTGTGTGTTCCAACAAAGGAAATTTTATTTCAACAATAAAACTTTGCTTTGGTTTCTTTCTTCTTGACACAGGGACAGAACTCCAAAGAGAGAAACTCTGAGTGGGCAGCACACAAGACTGGAAACAAATAAATAATATTAAATTGATTAATATCACTATTTAAAATTTTATTAAATTTCTTAATTAAATTCATATGTTTTATAATATAGAACAATTATTAATTTATTCATGTTGTTGATATTATGACTATTAATAGAACCTCTGAGCATTAATGATGCATCTGCAAACAAAACCGGCACTTGAACCTCAGAGCTCAGCTGCTCCCTGGGAGAACTTTTCCCTTCTGGTTTTCTTTCTTCTTTAAAGTCTGAAAGGATCAAATGCTGCTGTTACAATTGCATATTAATATACTTCTATAGTTCTGTTTAAAAAAACGTTTGGTGGAAATCCCCACATTTTCAACAGTGATATTTTCCAGACTGGGGTTTGAAAGGAGCAGGAGAAGCTGATCTTCAAACCTGTTACATAAACTGCTACATGGAAGTAAAAATACAATTAAAAACTTTACAAACACAGTTCAAGCCTTGCCATTCTAAGTTCACCTGTTCAGTTCCCATTAAAAAAAATGTATAAGAATCAGTTGACATAACAATCTATTCTTGTGAAAAACCAGCTCACACCCACAAAGAAAGTTCCACCTGTGCAAAACACTCCCCAAGAGACCAAAGATGTAAACTGTCTAAAAAGAGAGAAATGTGAGAAACACACACATTGGCCATTACCAGGCAATGAGCTGAGTGTCACTAATTCACTGACTAATTAAAGTCACACTCAGTACCTTCTAATACCATACAAAAATCAACTCTGTAAATAAAAATTCACCTATTCTGCATAAAAACCCCAAGTGTCTCTGTCTAATATGACAGCTAATCAGGTTAATTAACTAATTAATTACTGAGATTAATCAGGAGAGTGACACAGGAGAGCAGAGACCTGCAGGGTGCGACCCAAACCCAGCCCAGGATCCCCATCCCAGACTGGTTTGGGCTGGGAGGGCCCCTGGAGCTCCCCCAGCCCTGCAGGGACACGGCCCCAGCCCGGCCTCGGGCACTGCCAGGGACCAGGAGCAGCTCCAGCTGCTCTGGGAACCCCAGCCCAGCCAGGAATCCCTTCCCCAAATCCCACAGAACCCCACTGCAGGAATCCCGTCCCCAAATCCCACAGAACCCCACTGCAGGAATCCCATCCCCAAATCCCACAGAACCCCACTGCAGGAATCCCATCCCCAAATCCCACAGAACCCCAGCCCAGCCAGGAATCCCTTCCTCAAATCCCACAGAACCCCAGCCCAGCCAGGAATCCCATCCCCAAATCCCACAGAACCCCAGTGCAGGAATCCCATCCCCAAATCCCACAGAACCCCACTGCAGGAATCCTGTCCCCAAATCCCACAGAACCCCACTGCAGGAATCCCTTCCCCAAATCCCACAGAACCCCACTGCAGGAATCCCATCCCCAAATCCCACAGAACCCCACCCCAGTGCGCTGCACATCCCCCTGGGATGATCCCACTTCAAATCCCGGATTTCCCGTCCATAAATCAGCGTTTGCCGCATTTCACCAGCCGTGGGTTGGAGGCAGGACCCTCTCCTTGGCAAACAAGGAATCCCCAACATTCCCGGAGCATCCCAGCCGGATCCACCCCACGGGGAGCTGCAGCCCCCGGCAGCCGAAGGTCCCAAAGCTCGGGAGGAGCCGCGGGCAGAGATAAAAAATCTCAGCCAGCCCTGAGATCTCCAGCAGGATGAAAATCCCGGGCACAACATTCCCTGCCCGTTACTATGGAGATCCCAGCACGGCCCCGGCCACGGACCAAAGCTCCCAGAGGAGATCCCGAACAATCCCAGGGCAGGAATCCCAAGGGAAGGGCAGGAACGCAGCGGGGGGAGCGGCGGGCTCAGCCCCGGCGGGGAGGGCGGGACAGACCCGGGACAGAGCGGCCCCACAGCTCCCACCCTGCCGGGACACCGGGAATGGGATGGGATGGGATGGGATGGGATGGGATGGGATGGGGATGGGGATGGGATGGGGATGGGGATGGGGATGGGATGGGGATGGGATGGGGATGGGGATGGGGATGGGGATGGGGATGGGGATGGGATGGGGATGGGATGGGGATGGGATGAAAATGGAAATGGGGATGGGGATGGGGATGGGGATGGGTGAGGATGAAAACGGAAATGGGGATGGGGATGGGTGAGGATGAAAATGGAAATGGGGATGGAAGGGCTGCCAGCCCTGCTCTGTCCTGGGACAGCACGGAATGCCTGGCACAGAGTGGGTGAGAGCCAAGCCCGGGGATCAGGGCACAGGAGGAGCACACCCAGCCCTGGGGCTGCCTTCCCCTCCTTCCCCAGCTCAGCAAGGTTTCCTCTGGATTTATGAGCCAGGAGAGCCCTGGGGCTCAGCTCCATGGATGGGGAGGTGCCCAGCACCAGCTGTGCTCCATCCTTTATCCATGGGGACCCTGGGGAATCCCAGCTCCAGGAAATGAGGGACAGACCCCAAGCTGAGCCCCCAGAGCCCAGGGACGGAGGCAGCACATTCCCACTGCTCACTGGGAATGTTCCCCTGGCTCTGCCCCATTCCTTGGGCTGAATTCCCCCTTCCTTCTGCTCCTGGATTGATTTTTGCAGCAGTTTATGAGCAGTAATTAATATCCAGGCAGGATGAAGGAGAGCAGGGTTCCCACTGCTTGGAGATGTTTATTATTTATTCCTCTTTAAGCCTTGTTAGATTAATCCATTTTAAATTACCACATGCTGCCAGGCACAATTATTGTAATTTATTGGGATCATTCTGGTGCTTTATTTCCCTGGGATGGGAGGTGGGGGCTGCTCTCCCAGAGCTCCCAGGAAGCTGCAGCAGCAGCATTCCCTTCCCCAGAGGGATCAGCCCCCAGCCCAGGCTTCAGGCCACACGAATTCCCATTTTTTTTCTCAGCAGAGAGGAATCATGGAATGGTTTGGGATCCCAGAGCCCATCCCCTGAGCAGGGACACCTCCCCCATCCAGCCTTGGACACTTGCAGGGGTTTGGCAGCCACAGCTGCTCTGGGCAGGGACAGAATTCCTGCCCCCCTGAACCTCTCCTGCCTCCATTTCCCAGGTGGGAATGGCTCCTCCTCAGCTTTTCCAGGAAAAAAAAAAATCCTCCAGCTCTGCCCTGTGTCAAAGACTTCACCTCATTTCTTTAGGAAAACCTCACATTTTTGTTAAAAGCTGCAGCTGCCATTATTGCATTTAACTGCACAAAGGGCTGGGAGTCCATCAGCAGCTACTGTAAATAACAGCACCTTAAATAACACCACCTTCAGTAATATCACTAAATAACAGCACTTTAAATAATATCACTTTAAATAACACCACTTTAAATAACAGCCCTTTAAATATTATCACTTCAAAAAATATCACCTTAAATAATACCACCTCAAATGATTTCACTTTCAATAATATCCCCTTAAATAATATCACTCAAAAAAAGACACTCCAAAAATGTCACTCCAAAAGAAAATCCCTCAAAAAAATATCACTCCAAAAAAAAACCCACCTTAAATAATATCATCTTAAATATCACTTCAGAAAGCATCACCTGAAGTAGCACCACCTTAAATGATATCCCTTTCAATAATGGCATTTTTTAAACACCACTTTTGATAATGCTGCTCTGACCCCAGCACCCAAATCCTCCCTCCCTGAGCCCTGAACTGAAGGGTTTCATCAGAACTCCCAGGGGAAATGCAGCAAATTTTGAATGGAGGAGGAAAGAGGGGCCCTTTGGAGTGAAAGAAATGATCCTGGAACAGAGGATGGCACAGGGGGGAGCTCAGCTCCCTCCCCAGGGATAAACTCCCTCAGCAAGTCAGGAAAGGGAATTCAGTCTCTGAGAGCTGCCCCAGTTCCAGCCCTTCCCTGGGAGTTTCCAGCTCTGGGGCTCAGGAGGGATCCAACAGAACGAGCCAGGGCTGCTCTCACCAGGTGAACTTTGTGCTTCTGAATTCCAGGCTGTGCCCTGCCAGCTGGGAGCAAACAACCCCAGCAGATTCCCTTCTCCTGCCATTTCCAGAACTCTCCATTCCCTCTCTGTTCATGAGCACAGGGGGAAACTCTGGAGTCACCAGGGGCAGTCTCCCAGCAGGGAAAAATCCTTTAAATGTTATTTAAGCAGTTCCACAGGGCTCCATGAGCTCCTCCAAGCTCTGGCTGTGGGGCTGAGGTCCCTCCAGGACCCCTGGGAAGGGAAACATTTCATTGCCATGGAAAACCAGATCAGCCAGCACAGCCCACAACATCTGCAGGGAAATACCCAAAAACCAGGAGAAACCAAAGCTCCAGCAGGGCAGACCCACAGGGTGGATCCCTTACACTCCTCAAGCCCTCAGACTGCTCTGGAAATCCAAATTTCTGCTTCCAGCTCCTGCTTTTCCCTCTGGAATATCTGACCACAACCCACACCCAATAATTCTGACACCTGGCAGATTAGGGCCTCGTGTTTACAGTGAAATAACCAAAAAAACAGGAGAAACCAAAATTCCAGCAGTGTAGAACCCAGGGGCAGGGCCCCTCCTGCCCCTCAAGCCCTCAGACTGCCCTGGAAATCCAAATTTCTGCTTCCAGCTCCTGCTTTTCCCCCTGGGCTGTTTGACCCAGCCGTGCCCAGCCCTCCTGGCACCCGTTGTTATTTTAAACACACTTTCAATAAACTCCCCAAGTTGATGCAGTTGGAGGGCTGCAAATAAACGAGCTCATTAAACAGCACTGGCACTTAGCAGCATCTCTGGTGGCCAATCCCAGCTCGGGCAGGGCTGTAATTTATAACTTTGATGCCCATTTAATCTGCTCATAACCATCAATCTCTGATTTTTATTGCCCCGTTCTGCAGCCTGAGCACAAAACCTGCTCCAATTAGGCCCCCCCCCAAGCAACTCTCACAAATAAATACTGACTTTAATATCCCACAGCACAATTCCCTGGGATCCACTCCTTATTTCAGAAATAAAAGAGCTGGGGGAGAGGTTGGTGATGACAAAAGCAGCCCCAAGGGCTGGGGAGCAGGAGCTGCTCTGGGCAGCCCGGGTGGCACCAGGAGCTGTGGGGTGTGACATCCCAAAATTCACCCTTAGAAGGGTGGGAGATCCCCCAGAGCTGCAGCTGGCCCCAGGTTCAGCCCCCAGCAGGGAGCTGGGTGGCAGGGAATGATGGATGGAGCAGGGGAGGCTGCCAGGAAAGGGAAACCAGAGGGAGCCCAGTAACACCTGATGATGCCAGGCTGCCACCAACCCCTCCCCAGGGTTTGATTTTCCTCTGGACACCAGCCTGGCTCAGAGCTGGACCCTGCACCCCCTGGAGCATCAGATCCCTCCTGCAAGGTTGTTCTGGGGAAGAGCTTTTCCCACTGAAGGTGAAAACCCAGCTTTGATCCCAGCCAGGAAAAGAGATGGAGGCACCTGAACTGCTGCCCTTGAGCCCTGGGGATGCCTCTGAGCTCCTGACCCATCCCTGCAGCCCTGGGGATGTCCCTGAGCTCCTGACCCATCCCTGCAGCCCTGGGGATGCCTCTGAGCTCCTGACCCATCCCTGCAGCCCTGGGGATGTCCCTGAGCTCCTGACCCATCCCTGCAGCCCTGGGGATGCCTCTGAAATCCTGACCCATCCCTGCAGCCCTGGGGATGCCTCTGAAATCCTGATCCATCCCTGCAGCCCTGGGGATGCCCCTGAGCTCCTGATCCATCCCTGCAGCCCTGGGGATGCCTCTGATCCTGACCCATCCCTGCAGCCCTGGGGATGCCTCTGAAATCCTGACCCATCCCTGCAGCCCCGGGGATGCCCCTGAGCTCCTCATCCCTGCAGCCCCTCCAGGGGAGCTGCTCTGGGCAATCTCTACTGTGTCCATGAAAAACTTCGGGCAGGGATCCCAGCAGCAGCTCTGGAACTGCTGCATCGAATCCCAACTGTGGTTTCTACCCCAAAACCACAGACTGATCCCCCAGAAAAGCTCCACTTTGAGAATGTGAAGCCTCCCTGGCAGTGCTGGGGCAGGGGGATGTGCTCTGAGTCCCCTTGGTTCACTGGGAGGCCAATTGCTAACTCTGTTAGGCAACGTTCCAGTGATGGATACCAAAAGGATGTGCAGGGCAATCAGGCTCTGCTCCTGAGGCACTAATTGGGTTAAGCTCATCAACAACCCTTGGGAGCAGCAGCCTGGGAAAGGGAGAGCAGGAAGTGCAGGAAAGGAGAAGGGAAAAAAATCATCCTGTGCAAAGGGAAAAATGGGAGTCTGTGGATTGTGCCCTTCATCTGACACCCTTAAAATGATTAATGGGAACAGAAATGGCACAAAAATGGATGGGTGTGGCACTAGGGAAGTGCCAGAACCCTGGAATGGTTTGGAGGGACCTCAAAGCCCATCCAGTGCCACCCTGCCATGGCAGGGACACCTCCCACTGTCCCAGTGTCCAGCCTGGCCTGGGCACTGCCGGGGATCCAGGGGCATCCTTGGGGAATTCCCTCCCAGGGAGGATCCTGCCCAGCATCCCCCCAGCCCAGCCTCTGGGGCATCCCCTGCTCCAAGGCCAGCCCGGGACACTCCGGGACAGGCGGAGCTCCCTCTGCCCCGAATATCCCGGACAATTCCAGAACATTCTGGGACAGCCAGAGCTCTCTCTGCAGCCTCCCTCTGCCCCGAATATCCCCAACAATTCCAGAACATTCCGGGACAGGCAGAGCTCCCTCTGCAGCCTCCCTCTGCCCCGAATATCCCCAACAATTCCAGAACATTCCGGGACAGGCAGAGCTCCCTCTGCCCCGAATATTCCAAACAATTCCAGAACATTCCGGGACAGGCGGAGCTCCCTCTGCCCCAAATATCCCGGACAATTCCAGAACATTCCAGGACAGGCAGAGCTCTCTCTGCAGCCTCCCTCTGCCCCGAATATCCCGGACAATTCCAGAACATTCCGGGACAGGGGGAGCTCCCTCTGCCCCGAATATCCCGGACAATTCCAGCCCGGCACTGCCCAGCACCGCCTCTGCTCTCACTCCCCGTTTAGAGCCATTGCAGAAGGAAAGGGCTGGATTTGCTTCCCCTGCAGCAGAACAAAGCCCAGAATTCCAAACTCCAGCAGGACCAGTGAGATTTTCCCTGGAGTCGGCTCTGAAATCCTGCTGGCACTGCAGCCAATCCATCACCTGTCCCTGAATTCGTGTCAGAGCCCACGGGCAGGGAAATCCATCCACGCAAACGAGGAGCTGCTGGATTTCCACGAGCCTGGAGTGCCCCTCCAGCTCTCCCTGTGTGCATCCCTCACTCCTGACACCTCCAGTCTCACTGCAAACTGCTTGCAGGGATTTCTTTAATCAAAAACCCTGGGAAATTTGCTTTAGGGAGCTCTTCTAAGCAATGCCTTTTCTGGTAGATTGGGAAGTCGAGGTTTGTTCTGGATTTCACCTTCATGGGGTTCTGGAATGCAGGACAGGCAATGAGGGACACCCAAAAACCTCCTCTGGTCCAAGAAGTCCAAGCTGACTTGTTCCTACTGCTGCAGTAAAATAACCCCCAAAATCCATATATAAAAATATCAAATAAAATTAGAAATCCATGTAATGCTTACCTGCAGAAATTCTGGGAATAAAGTTGGGTTTTTAATGAAGTCCTGGACCCTGGAGTTGAAGGAAATTTCCATCAGGATTTAGGGGACACCTGAGATGTCCCTCTGGGTTTGCCCCAGACCCAAATGAGCATTTGGCCCCAGCTGCCAGGAGGCTGCTCCTTCCCTGACCTTTATTTGATCTATTATATCAAATATACCTGATTATCATGTATTCCATCCCATTCCAGCTGCCCCAGGGATGTGGGGTTTGCCAGCTCCACCAGGGCTCAATTCCTGCCAGTCCCAGCTGTGCCCACACACAGAGCTCTGTAAACTCATTAACAACTCCATTAATTAAGGACTAATGTTGATTGGGATCATTTGAGGAGCAGCCCCTGTCCACAGAGCCACAGCTGCAAAATCCAAATCCCAGGAAGAGCAGCTTGGGCAGGGGGAACAGAGCAGGAATTTTTCCCCTTCTGTTCCCTGAGGCCCCACCTTTGGCCTGAAGAACAGAGAGGTTCAGCCCCAAATCCCAAAGAAATGAGGAAGTTTCCTTCCAAAGGTCAGGCCCAGCTGGATCAGACAAAGCTCATCCACCAGCAGTGCCCCAAGCCCACCCAGGAACACGTGGAATAAGCACAGAATCCCAGGAGCCCCGAGGCTGGGAAAGCCCTCCCAGAGCATGGAGTGCAACCTGTGCCGGATCCCCACCCTGTCCCCAGCCCAGAGCCCGAGTGCCACCTCCAGGAATTCCTGGGACACCTCCAGGGACGGGCACTCCAACCCTCCCTGGGCAGCCCCTGCCAAGCCCTGAGCTCCCTTTCCATGGGGAAATTCCTGCTGGTGTCCTGAACTTCCCCTGGTAAAACCCAGCAGAGAACACCAAGACTTCACCCACTCCGAGAGAAGTGAGGGATGGAGGTGCTTTTCCCAAAGACTGGGCTCTATCCCATGGAATCCCAGACTGGTTTGGGCTGGAAGGACCCTAAAACCCACCCAGCCATGGGCAGGGACCCCTTCCTCTGCTCCAGGGAGCCCCAAGCCCTGTCCAGCCCGGCCCTGGGCACTGCCAGGGATGGGCACCCCGTGCCAGGCAGGAGGCACCAAAGCAAACCCAGCAGCCGCAGCCCGGGAGGTTTTCATCCCCATTTCCCCATTTCCCCCATCCCGGGCAGCGGGGGCAGTGCTGAGCTCCAGTGAGAGATCCCTCAAAGGAGCATCCCGGGATCAATCTCCCTTCCCAGCTGTGCCCGGCTCCCTCCCCTGCCCCTCCTTCCAGAGGGATCCTCGGCCCCTGGCACAAAGCAGACCCTGAGAAAGTAGCCCAACAGATCCCCGATTTTGGGAGATTTTCAATAAATGTGCCCATCACTGCCCAGTGAGGAGCAAAGCCCTTTCCACACTCGGCCAGAGGGGCTGCAGCTGGCAGGGAATTTATCCCCCAGGGCGGGATCCTGAAGGGCACAGAGAATTCAGCAAGGGGAACTAAATCAGGAACTGCAGGGTTGGAAATGCCAGCCTGGAGGGAGCAGCAGAGGAGCTCCTCCCTCCCACCAGAACGGGTCAGAGTTCAAGAGAAGCAGAAGAGCAAAATTCAATTTAATTCTCTTCCTCCTTAAGCAAAAAATTAATAACCCAGCAGCGGGGGCAGCTTTGCCTTTGGATCCTCAAAGAGAAACTTCCCCCAAACTCTCCACCCTTCTCAGGGGAAAAATGCCCCAACAACCCCCAAAGGCACCAACAGAACCCTCAACAAGCAAGAACCACAGGTGCCAGTGTCCAGTGGAAGGTTTTATTTAAAAACACCCAAAATTCACAAGTCCACAGGGAAACCACCCGGCCAAGCCCTGAGTTCTGAGCCAGCAAGGACCAGTAAAAACCAGCACAGCTCAGGGGCTCCCAAGCTGCTGCTCTGCTTTCGCACCTGGTCCTTCAGAATCCACAACTTTCACCCAAAAGGTCCTTCAGAAAAATGAGAGTTTTCCAGGGACATCAAACAAGTCTCCACTGCAAAGTCTCTCTTAAAACCAACTTTAAGACTGTGAGCTCTGCTTAAATTAAAAATATTAAATTAAGAATATTCTACATCAAATGCAGCATTTTTACCCTAACAGGCTCCTCTCTCTGCAGCCAAACACACGGCAAAGGCTCCTGAGCTTTTTGTGGCACGTGGATTCCCAGGAACATCCCCCATTCCTGGGGCTCCACAAACCTCCTGTACAGCAAGAGCTGCTCACTTCAGGGATCATTGATCCAATTACCTCGAGGAGTAATTAAACCAAAGCAAAGGGCACTGCAGGAGCTCTGGGAACTCCCTGTTCAGCAAGAAGAAATGAATGAAATGAAATTCCCACTGAAATGATGGGAAAATGATGAGTTCCACCATGGAATTTAAGGCTTTTCCCTCTGGAAGCAAAACTCAGTTCTTGCTTTAAATCTTTTTATAGTTTTTCGTCACTAACTCTTAAAAATAAATCAGTTTTCACATTATTCAGGATTGGAGAGGTTATTGCTTTCCCTGACCTGGGACAAATTCCAAGGTGAACACTTTTTGCACTTCTGGAATTGGAGATTCTTCTGAAATACTCACTTGGGAGCTTTTCCTCACCTTCTTCTCTCAGAAAAACAAAACACAGCAAGGAAGGTGTCCAAGAGGAGAGGCTGGAAATCCCCACCTCCATCCAGGCTCATCCCAGCAATTTAATGATTGACTTTGCCCATTTCACACCCAGAGATCAAATCCTGGCCCCTGACTCAGCTACTCACGGAGTATTTGAGACAGGAGGCTGGAGCAGCTACTCAGAGGTTCCACCAGAGCCACAATTCCCCATCAGCATCTCTGCACTGCCCAGCAAGGAGGAGTTTCAGGCAATATTTTAAATCTAGGATCTAGGCAGCAAAGCACGGAGCATCTGCTGGTGCTGGGCTCTGTGTCCCAGGAAATTCAGAGTATTCCTGCTTCTGCACAGGGCCAAGCTGCTATTTCAGCACACTTCTGTGGGCCAGGGTTGAGAAACAGGAGGAGTAATGAGCTGGGAGCTGCAAAAAAATAAAATTAAGACATTCCTCAGCTTCTGAGGTGGGCCAGCCTTTGATCCCTTTCCTTCATTAAAGTTTTAATTATTAAGAGATTTCTTTCTGAGAACAAATCCCAGGAATTTCACTCGAGGTGGAGTTGCTGGCTGTTAAAACCAGCCAAATTCTTTAAATAAACCCCTGATTATTCTGGTTTTGAATTGTCTGTGAACCCCTGTTAGTGATACCTGAGCTCCAAGCTTGGACAGGTATTTATTCCTTAAACTAAAGGCATCAGCTTTTGGCAGCAATTTTGCCAAATCATCTTCGTTCTGCCTTCTGAGCCTCTCCTGCTCTTCTGTTCTGCAAAAGAAAAGTGGCAAAAAGATGTTTGCCCTGAGGGAAAACCTGCCAAGCAGGGAATTATTGGAATATTAGTTAATATTTTAATAGCTAGGAAATGCTCTGGAGTATCAGGTGAATGACCCTGAGATGTGCAGGGATCAATAATTCAGTGCAAAGAAAGAGAGAGGCTGATTTCTGCAGGTTCCTTTTATTTCATTCCAAGATTTCAGCAGAAAGAGAAACCTTTTGGTTTTTCCCAGATTACAACGTGCTCAGGGAATTCTGTAACAACTTTTCTATCTATTAAACAAACTTTCATCCTTAAAATAAACACTACAATACAAAGAGAATCCAGAAGGCAATAAAAGACTGCTCAGCAGTCTCAGAGTTCAGAAATCTACAAAAAAACCAAGTCCCTTTGAGCATCTGTGGCTCTTTTTGCATTGTGTTGAAAGGACACAAGCCCAAAGCTGTAAATACATTTAAAAAGTGGATTTTGCATTAAGACAGTGACAGAAGCAGCAGCAGTGAGCTGTTGGGAGCTCTGGGTGAGAACACAAAAAAGCTTTTTGCTCAGAAAGCTCCACCCTGTGAGCACAGGGGGCCTGAGCTCAGCTTTGGTCCAGGTGCCCGTGGGGAGCAGAGCTCAGCCAGGCCCTCAGCCCAGCAGGAGGAGGAATTTTGGCATTGCTAAAACAAAGCAGGAGCTGAGGCAGTGCTGGAACCCCCAGGGTGAGTGGATCTTCCAGAGAGCTACAGAGAAACCTAAACTCTGCTGCTGGCAGCTGGGGAGGTGCTGGAGCTCCCACCTGGCATGGGCTTTGCTACTCAACTTTCCTTTCTGAAAGAAACAGGGGGACAACAATTACTGCAAAGCCTGGCCTGGGCAGCCCACATCCCACAGAATCCCTGGGATTGTCACACAAGGTGACAAACACTGAGATGGGACAGCCCAAACTCCACAGAATCCCTGGGATTGTCACACAAGGGTGACAAACACTGAGGTGGGACAGCCCAAAGTCCACAGAATCCCTGGGATTGTCACACAAGGGTGACAAACACTGAGATGGGACAGCCCAAACTCCACAGAATCCC
This sequence comes from Fringilla coelebs, assembly GCF_963513975.1. NCBI lineage: Eukaryota > Metazoa > Chordata > Aves > Passeriformes > Fringillidae > Fringilla > Fringilla coelebs. The sequence continues at coordinate 24,107,988 of NC_140036.1, forward strand.
TGGGATTGTCACACAAGGGTGACAAACACTGAGATGGGACAGCCCAAACTCCACAGAATCCCTGGAATCACGGAATTGTGACACAAAGTGACAAAACCTGGGCTGGGACAGCCCAAATCCCATCAGTGCTGTGATTTAGGCACAAACCACCACATTTTCTACCATATTTCAGTTGTGAGGCCACTGAAATAAAGGAAAGCAAAGAGGAACAGTGCCAGGCAAGGACACCTGGACAATGCTGCCTCAAATATTGACTCACAGAGGCAGGATATGAAATCCTAAAACAGACTGAAGGTAAGAAAATAAATCCACCAGAAATCAGCCTGGAGAAATGATCTGCTTAATCCCTTCAGGACAAACCCTTCCCAAGGCCACTGACATTTGCTGGCTCTGTACTTACTCAGAAGCAGCTGCTTTCTGCAGTTTTGCCCTTTTCTTTGCAGACCAGTTGAGATCTCCACCTGTAAGAGCAGCAATGAGCACTGAGACCTTTAGAACTGGGGTTTGGTGGCTTTGGGATCAAAACTCCCCCCAGGAGCTCTCAGAGCAGTGGGAGAGGAGAAGAGTGATTTTACAGAAGGAGAAACTGAGGTAAGGAGAAGCTGCAAAGCCTCACCTGTGAGGTGATTCACGAAGTACAGCATGACCACAGCCAGCAGTGACACTGCAAAGGGAAGGGACAGCTTTAGCTGACAATAAATGAACAGGTTTAACCCACAGCCAAGATCTTCATGGTAACTCTAACTCAGAGGAGTTTTCTGCTTTTGTAAATCTCCCTGTGCTCACAGAACATGGTAATTCAGAAAGGATTTTAATTTTAAACTTATAATTTACACTTTAAAAGCATTATTATTCTATTTTCACTCAATTTTTTAAACACTGAAACTCTCCATGCCTCAAGGAAACCCCAAGCACTTCACTGTGCTGTGAGTTCCTCCCACCACTGCCCCAGCTGCCCCCTCTAGAAGGGGAACAGTTTCTGTTTTCCAGGAAATATGAAGCCAAAGAGCCCAGTGAAGCTCCCTAAGCCCATTCCCAGCCTGTTCCACACTCACAGCAAACACAGGCACTGAAGAAGACCTCCAGGAACAGGTATCCCCTGGTGTCCAGGATCATGCCAGCTGCTATGGCAATCACTGCCAGGCCCAGGTTCTGGATGGACTGCATGCTGGGACAGAGCAGGAACAGCAGGGATTTCTTTTCTCAGGAAAATGGATTTTCATTTCCTCAGGAAAAGCTCCTCAGTGGCACTGAGCCCATGAGAGCTGACAGACCCCATTTGCTGGGACATGGGGAAGCCAGGGCTGGGTTTTGCAGAAGTTCCTGTGCCTCCCCAGCCCAGAGCAGCCAGCAGCTCCTGCTCCCAGCAGCAGTGGGATGGATCTGCTCAGATTCAGTGGCTCCAGAGTGTCAGGGATCAGGGGATGGCTTGGGATGGGAGGGACCTTAAAGCTCACCCAGCCCCCTGGGCAGGGACACCTCCCACTGTCACAGCCTCCAGCCTGGCCTGGGACACTGCCAGGGATGCAGGCCCTGGGAATCCCATCCCTGCCCCTCCTGGCCTCCCAGGAAACAATTCCTCCCCCATGTCCCATCTCAACCTCTCCTCCTTGAGTTTAAACCATTCCCCCTCATCCTGGCCCTGCAGCTCCTTGCCCAGGGTCCCTGTCCAGCTCTCCTGCAGGCTCCCCTCACTGGAATCCCCAGTTCCCAGTCCCCCATCCATCCCTGCCCTGGCAGGGGGATCCATCCCCTGTGTGTGTCCTGTCCCTCAGCCCCCCAGATCCCCCCAAAGCTCCTGGGGAGCCCAGCCCTGCCTCCCCCCAGGCCAGGGAGTACTCACAAGCCATAGGCAGTGCCCAGCTGGTGCTCAGGGACAACAAAGGCCACCATGGGCCACAGGGCACAGGCCAGCAGGGAATAGGCCACACCCAGCAGGCACTGGGGACACAGGGACAGCACAGGTCATGGCAGGGCCACCTCAGTGAACCCACACACTCCCCTCCCCTCCTCCCAGAAGGAGCCCAAGAAACACTCTGGGCAATAAAACTCTAAATACATATCCACACTTGAACCTCTCCCAGGAATGACCCCCAAAATGAACACTGGTAATTGAAATCAAAGGGCCTGAATGAACACCCAGAGCTGCACCTCACTGGAAAAATGCTGGAAAACCAAAGTTTTTAATCCCTGCCCCACTGATGAGCACCAGAATCATCAGCTCCCAACAAACATTTCAGAAATCTGCCCTCAATAATGCAGATTTTTACTGGGGTTCAATCCAGCACATCACAGGCAGTTTGAGTAATAGTAATCCAAACAGTAATTCAAAAATATACTAAAATAGCAGCTTTTAGGAGAAAAGTGAGCAGTTTTAGTAGTAATAAAAAACTTCAGAAATAAAGTAAAAGAACAATTTTTAGGAGAAAAGTGAGCACCTGGCACAGGAATTTAGTGATGGAGTGAGGAACCTTTTGCACCTCACAATACAGAAAATAATTCAGTGCCAACCCCATTGCTTAGTTTATATTTATGAAATAAATATTTGCTATTTTATTTCTATTTAGGTCTAAACCCCAGAAAGAAATATTTGCTATTTGATTTCTGTGGAGGACTGAGTTACCATGGCTATCCAGGGGTTCCAGAAGGTGAAGGCCAGCATGATGTGTGAGGCCAGGGTGGTGACCACAGCACACAGCACCCAGATGATGTTCTTGCCAACTTTATCCACCAGCAGGCCAAACACTGGGGACATGGGGGCTGAGATGATGTACACAATGCTGCAGGAGAGGCAAACTCCAGATTTAACACCCCCACAGTCCTTTGTTAATTCCAAGGCCAGAAGAAAAACAGCACCCCCCAAAAAAATCCCAATAATTTGCAATTCCCAAAGGGTTTGAAGGCATGGAACTGCTCAGCATCCAACAGTGACAGACTCAGAGCCCAGCCAGTGTTCTCTTGTGGGCTTTTACTGCTTTGGGCTTTGGCCATGTCACAAATTCATCCTCAAACTACCCAAATTGTGTTCCTTTAGTGCTGTTATTAAACTACTTTTATCACTCAGAAAAGAATCACTAAATACTATAATAATACCCTCCAGAGCTTCTTCTTTCCAGTCTGAACATCTGTTTTTAATAAAAAACACATCCACATTTCCCAGCTATTCCTTGGGTCACGTGAAATGATTTCTCCACTTAAATGCAGCTCACAGGAGAGCCCAAATCTCTTCCCAAATCACCTGCCCAGAGCCCAGAAATGCACCCTAAACCCTGGCAGTGCTCCTTATTAAATCAACCACACTGTACCTGTTAATTGCACTGGCTTCTTGAGGGGAAAATCGGAATTTTTCAATAAAGAAAACCCTGAGGGAAGGAAAAAAAATATTTAGGAAAATGCAGACTTGAAGGACGTGAAATCAAAATTAAGTTAAAGACATGAGAATCTCATTTACAAAAAAATTAATTAGAGCTTTCACATAAATATCCCAGGTTCTGCTTTATAATTAATTTAAGAGCTTGTTAGCAGACTCCATAGATTTTAAGGATCATTCAAATTATACTTTGAGGAACACATAAAAAGTCTATAACCAACATTTAACCCAAATAATGAGGTATTGGGCTGTAAATATGGAAGGGATCCTACAGGACCCCAAATTCCACCCCATGTTTTAAACCTGCATCCAGTTTTAATCAGGAAATCAAACATTCCTCATGCCCCTGAGTTCATAACTCCCAAAGAATGTGAAGTTTTTCAGCATTTTGGTTACAAGCTTGGCCAAATTCCAAGGGAATGGCTGGAAAAGTGAGTGGCACTTACTTCCCAAGGCCAATGAAAGGGAAAACTGCAGCGTAGTAACAGACACAGATGACAAAGATGAGCCACAAGGACAGGGAGAAATCCTTCACATCTGTCAGCTTGATCACTTCTCCTGCACAGGGGGGGACACAGCATGGCATCAGTCAGGAAGAACAAACCTGGGATTCATCCCCACTGGAGAACACCCAGGTGATCCCAAATCCCTCCTAAAGCACAGCCCTGGCTGGAGATTAAAGGTCCCTTCCATCCCAAATCCATCTGGGATTCCACTGGATCTCAAATTTAGTTTATTTTTAATTGGCCTGACTTGTCCCACGTGGAAAACTCAACCCAGCACACACTGACAGGGAGGAGCTCCATGGTTCTGCAGCCCTGCCAGAGGAAATCAACTCCAAGAAAACACAGAACCAGTGGCACAAATTGGTGCAAACTTCTGTTTTTTATAAATAAAGCAGCTGGCATTGCATCTGCCTGCTGAGCTGGAGTTTAAAACTAAAACTCCATGTAAAAATGAGCTAAAATGATGATTAGAAGTGTGACAGAGTTAAGCAGCAGGCACTGAGTTACCTGAACTGCAAAGCTGCCTGGTGCAGGGTGCATGGAAGGGTCAGCTGCAGCTCAGCCCCAGCACTCACCTGTTTTCCCCTGCTCTTTACAAAGCAGCTTCTCTGCCCTCCTGTCCAGGTAAGCCAGGATCAGAGCACAGCTCAGTGAGAAGAGACAGGTGACCCCACCTGAAGAAGGCAACACCACAGGTCAGCTGCCAACTGGAGCAGTAATTTGGGTTTCCAGCCCAATTAAAGTTTTTGTTGGACATGTCAGGTACACCAAGTTTAGCACCAGCTTCAAGGCTCAGGAGCTGCACAGCTCAGAGGTTCAGGGGTAGAACTGAGCCCTGACACGTGGCACACACCTGCCTTGGAGCACAGACATGCCCATGGATTTGTTTTATTTAAATCATCACCACCACTCCCCCTCAGCTCCTCATCTGCCCCTTGCAGGAACAGAAACAACCCTGGCCTCATTCCCAACACCAAAATCTCCATGCCCATGGCTCTGAGGGAAGGGAACACACCCCAAAATTGTTCAAATTCTCCTTTTACAATCAGATAACCACAGGCAAGCTTTGACACTCCTCAGAAAGTTTTTCAAGCCAATCCTTTGCTCAGAGGATGTGAAATATTTCATCACCACAAAACATTAACTAAAATTCAGCAACCCCAAAAATTTCAGAAGCTGCAGTAATCTGAGAGAAAATGAGAATATTCCAAAAGGTGTTGGAATTGCTCCTCCTAAGCTCAGAGTTGTGCTGCTGTTAGGTAGTCAATAAATGCTCTTAAGGGATTAATAAATGCTTTTCAGTGACTAATAAATCAGTAACACCCCAACCCAGAACATCACTGACCTATGAGCAGAGCCAGGCCGAGGGTGCTGGGACCAGCGTAGCCCAGGAGATGCTGCACTCTGGAGTAGATCCATCCCATAATATTCATGTTCACCGTGCTCCCCTAGGCACAACAGAGCCATGTGAAGAACCCAGCATCTCCCAGCTCCAGGGATTCCCCAGGAATGTTTATTATTAAAATGCTACCCAGAGAACTTAAACCAGCAGGGAAAAGGATCCAAGGGATTCCCTGCTGGGCTGGTGACAAATCAATCATTGCAACAAGGATGCAACATCCCAACCTGGAATTTATACAAGCCTGGAAGAGTTTCCACTGATCACAAGTGCACAAACCCACATGCACGAGCTCATAAACTGAGCTGAATTTAATGTATTTGATCAAACAGGATTCCCAGCTGACAGGACCAGAATAAAAAAAGCCCCTTTTCCCCTCCTTCTGCCCCAGAGAAGGATCCATGGCTGCCACCACCGGTGAACATCCCCCAGCCCCAGCAGGGAAACACCTGCAGTGGTTAAAGCCCCCCAGAAGGAGCCCCAGAAGAGGAGCACAGCCCCTGTGTCCATGCCCACTCACAATCCTGGCCATGCTGAGCTGCAATCCAAACACCAGGTTGAGCTCCTTGCCCTTGAACCAGCTGACTGCATAGGTGTTCTGGGCCACGGCCAGGGACTCGCCCCCAATCCTGCAAAACCAAACACAGCATCCCCCTGCAGCAGGCACAGCCTGGCCAGAGCAGAATTCCAGAGAAACCTGCCCGTGCACAGGCTGACTGAGTGCATATCTGTACACAGGGCAACAGAAAGCAAAGTGCAACTGCAGTGACTGAAGAACAATTCCAGAGGTTTTGACTCAGCAACGCCTGCAAAGGCCTGGTTTTGGTTTTCTAAGGGAAAGAACTGGAGATCCTGCACTCCTCAGCTTCAGAGGGCTCAGAATGCACCAGTTTTGGCTCCATGTGGCAGCACTCTTCTAGGAGAGCTTTTTAGGGTTGGTTTTTGTAGTTTTCTAGATGGCCTTACCTCAAAGAGCACTAATCTGCCCTTCCAGACTCACCCAAATATGAATCTGCCCACTTCCATCAGCCAGAACGTGTTGAACAGTGCTCCCAGAGCAAAAACCACCTGCACAGCAGCAAAGGAGAAGGGAAATTGTGCATTTCGGGCATGGAACAAAGCAGAACTGTCTGAAAACAGGAACAAAAATGATTTTCCCTTCCCACATCCATTTCCTGCTCATTTTGGTTCTTGCTCCCTCTGCTGTTCATCATCTCCAGCCTGGCCCACCTGGGACTGTGCCATCCTCAGCCAATTTGACATCAAACACACAAAAACGTGGATCCTTCCCACAATTTCAGCCACATTCCAAGGTTCCCTTCCCAACACAGCCCAGGGTTCTCCCATTCCAGTTCTCAGCTGTCTGAAGTGAAACACAGACTGCAGGCCCAGAGCATCCTTTGCTCCCTCCCTTGCACTCACCTGCCCAGCACACACAAAGACGCTGAAAATTACAGTGCCCAACCTGCAAAGAGAATAAAATCACTCCATGCACTACCAGAACCCTTTTTGTCCCCTACAAAACTCTCTTTTAGGGAAACAAGGGGAGGTGGGTGGGCAATTATAAGGTCTGTGTCATAAATTGTGCAGTTCAACAATTCCCATAGAGAACAGGTACTACAAGGTGATGGTTTTGAAACAAATTGATTTAAATTATAAAGGAAGGGAAACTCATCTATATTGTTAAAAAAATCCTAAATTGAGTGGGGAAAAATATTGAAGAGGCTTATTATAACCTTGAAAAGCTTTATGATATAAAGTCTAAACCTCACCTGCAGTTTTAGCTCAGGATTCCCTGCACACAAGAGACACAAAGGCTGCACTCACCGGATCCCAAACACTCTGTCTATCAGGAAGCCTCCAAAGAAGCACAGCACCACGTTGGGCCACGAGTACCAGGCATAGAGTGCCATGAACTGGGCTGTGTTCACCTTCATGTCCTGCACAGCACAGGGGCAGTGGGGAAAAAACCATTATTGCTGAGCTAGCTGCACAGACACAGAGTAAGCATTCAGGAGGAGCCAAGCAGAAACAGCGTTTCTGTAATCCACAGAATGCCCAGATGGGCTGGCTGGAAAGGACTTATTTTATTCCAAACCTAGGGACACCTTCCACTGTCAGGGGGTGCTCTAAACAGCCTTGGGCACTGCCAGGGACCCAGGGCACCACAGCTGCTGTGGGCACTGCCAGGGACCCAGGACCGCCACGGCTACTGTGGGCACTGCCAGGGATCCGGGTCAGCCACGGCTGCTGTGGGCACTGCCAGGGATCCGGGTCAGCCACGGCTGCTGTGGGCACTGCCAGGGATCCGGGACAGCCACGGCTGCTGTGGGCACTGCCAGGGATCCGGGACAGCCACGGCTGCTGTGGGCACTGCCAGGGATCCGGGGCAGCCACAGCTGCTCTGGGCACTGCCAGGGATCCGGGATAGCCACAGCTGCTCTGGGCACCCTGTGCCAAGGCCTCCCCGCCGTCCCAGGGAACGATTCCTCCCCAGATCCAGATCCCATTTGCCATTTCCCCTCTGCCTTCCCCGCTGCCCCGTTAGCCCATGCCCACACAGAAGCTCACTCTCCGCGTTTTTCAAAGCGCCCTGACAGCGACTCACCCGCTGAACCTGCGTCTGCAGAGCGGCCGGGTTGTCGTAGCAGAAGTAGCTGCCTGCGGGGAGAAGGGGACGCCTCAGGGCTCTGTCCCGGCCGCCACAGCCCAACCCCCCCCACACGCAGCCCCCCGGGCCCGTCCCGCACCGAATCCCAGGAAGCACATGAGGGCCAGGACGAGCAGGCGGTGCGGGAGGCGGCGGGGGTCACAGACGGCGGGCAGGGCGCGGGGAGGGCCCGGAGAGCCGGGGGAGCCATCGCCGCCATCGGCGCCCAGCAGCGACCGCTGCTCCTCCGCCATCGCGCCCGCCTCACGTGAGCGCCCGCACGTGACCCGCCCGCACGTGACTCTGCCGCCACGTGACCCGTTGCCATGGCAGCGCCGGGCCGAGGCCTGCGGGGGAGAGGCCGGGGAAACGGGAATGTTAAACGTGAAATAAATATAAAATGTGGAAATTGAAACGGTGAAAAACGAGGTTCCGCTTCCTGGTAAAATTTTAAAAGTTTAATAAAAAGACAGTAGGGGACAGAAGTACAGCAAAACGGCCGGGTGCTTGGCAAGAGCCAAGAGCGCACCGGCTATTCTGCAAACAGCCTTTATTTACCATTTCTGTTCCATCAGCCGGCTACAAATCCACAGACCCTTATGTCACCGTGATGTTTTATGAAAAATGCCTGGGAAGCTGGGAAGCTTCAGCTTGTCTATGTTTTGCTCCTCTGGAATGTGATTTGGAGAATTGTTTACCCGGCATGTGAATTGTTTTCGATTCATGGCCAATCCCAGCCAGCTGTGTCGGGACTCTGGTCTGTCGTGGGTTTTTATTCTTCATTCTTGTTCAAGCCTTCTGATGTCTCCTTTCTCTTTCTTTGGTATAGTTTTAGTATATCGATATGATATGATATGATATGATATGATATGATATGATATGATATGATATAATATAATATAATATAATATAATATAATATAATATAATATAATATAATATAATATAATATAATATAATATAATATAATATAATATAATATAATATAATATAATATAATATAATATAATATAATAATATAATATAATATAATATCAGCCTTCCAAGAACTTTGAGTCAATTCTCATCTCTCACCTCGTCCTGGGCACCTCCCAACACCACAACACCCTTATGCACAGTAAACTTCTCCCCAAACTCGTTTCCACATTCAAGAACTGTTCAGCATGGCTCCTCCTTGGGTTCCCCTTTTCAGAGCACACACATTCCTTGGGTGTGTTTTAGTCCTTTTTTCTCATCAGCTCCAGTTTTGCCTTCAGAGGGCGAGTGCTGGTGGCTGGCACATCTGTCCAGCTGTGCTCATGCTGTGTTCACTGGCTGGCATCCCCTCCCAGCAGGCACTTTAACAAAAGCACACTGATATCAGCTATTTCATTATTCTGTCCAAACTTCATTAACAACAGAAATAAAAACTATGTCTTCATAACAGAGTGACTTTAACACTACACATGCAACATCCATTTTAATATTTGCCAAAAGCCAATATTATAATGTGGATCTCTGCCATCAAATTTCACCTTCTTGCACCAAAAATGACCTGAATCCTGTGTGCACATCATCAATGGCTTTCTGATTAAAAGACGTTCTTCTTGAATAAAATATGTGCTCTTAATGAGGCACAACCACTTGGGATTTAAGCCAAAGGATTTATTTACCTTTTCAAGGTGTAGAAAGCAAAGGGCTGAGTTTTACCTGAGACAACACATTCACCTCCCAGCCACTCTGTCATGAATTTGATAAGGAACCACGGAAGAAAGTCAAAACAACCTCTCAAACATGCAGGTATCATGTTGTGAATCAGCTGCAGACTCCTCTGGGACATAAATCATTTCACTTGATGCATGTCTGTTTGGAGACCTGCCAAAAGAGAAACGTGCTATTAAAGGAATCATGTTCAACTGCTCTAAACTCCTTTAGATTCCTTGAAATCTGAGCATCTCAGTTTACCACAGTGGCTGTGAAAAACATGGTCTGAAATTACAAGGCTCCCTTGGAAAAGCAGTTGTGCAACAAATTGGAGAGTTTCGGTGACAAACTCGAGGATTTCAATGACAAACTCAAGAGTTTTTGTAAAAAACTCGAGGGTTTCTGTGACAAAGTTGAGGATTCCAGTGACAAACTCGAGGGTTTTCCTAAAAACTCGAGGGTTCCAGTGACAGACTCGAAGGTTTCTGTGACAAACTCGAGGGTTCCAGTGACAAACTCCAAGGTTTCACTGCCACTTGAGGGAGCTCAAAGATAATTGTCCTTGCAGAGCCACCTGGAGTTTCCTGATTCCAGGGAGACAATTTCTATCCACAGATCAAACAGATAACTTTGGGAAGCAAGGCTAAAATCGAGCCTGGGGTTGTGTTTATCTTGTTCTGTGTAACATCAGGCTCCTTATCAGAGAGTAGGAAATTGCAGCCATGCATCCAGAATATTTAACAGGAGGAAAAAAAAGTTTTCCATTTGCCAATTCCCAGTATTTGCCTTTCCCCCAGTCACCTCCACCTTCACCTCGGCTGTGCCCCTGCTGAGCCTGAGGCTGATGGCTGAGATGCTCCTGAGAGCTCAGCCCTGATTCCCACGTGCCCTGCAGTGAGTGTTTACATCCCAAATAAATACATGGACTGCTCTTAAACTCAGCCTTTAGCACGTTGGGTACAGATGCAGTTGCTGCCTCCCTGTAAATCAGAGCACTTCAAGTGCCATGTGATGCCAAATGCCGTGGTCAACAGCAGCAAGGGGAGGAAATGCTGTGTACTTCAGGGGGGGCATAAAACCCTTGTGCCTGTGGCTCCTTCTCCAAAGCCAGCTCAGGGAATGGAGTGAAAACACCCCATGGAGCATGTAGGAGCACCATTAATGATGTGCAGCTTCTCAGCCAAGGCAGGAGTTCCAGGAGATTTTTCTGATGTTCCAGGCCAGGCTGGACAGGGCTTGGAGCAGCCTGGTCCAGTGGAAGGTGTGGGATGAGATGATTTTAAAGTCCCTTCCCACACAAACCAGTCTGGGATTCTCTGATTCTGGGAATTCAGAGCTCTGTGGGGACTGTAACTGAATTTCTGGGTAACACTTGAACTTGGCCTCATGCACAACTTTCCTTTGTGCCTGTTTTCCTCAGGATACACAAATTCCTGCTGGACCTTAACAGTGCTAAGTTCTAAAAGTCCCCAGATTATTTGGTGGAAATACTGAACAACAACAGTTCCTGAGAGCCACTGAGCATTTCCTGGACAGTTCATCTTTGAAAAGATGCCTTCTCAAAGCATTTTACACTCCTTGAAACTCTCCTGTTTCTTCCAGCAGGACGGACATGAAGGATTTCAGGACATGAAGGAGTCCATAGCTCAGGAATTTCAGGAGGAAGCTCTGATCCTGACTCAGATGCTGGAGGGTGGTGCCAGCCAGCCTCAGAGCCCTGGGAGTGAAGGAAGTTCCCACCCTGGACAAGGGCTCTGCTTCCCTGCCCTGCTGAAGGCCAAGGAGAGCTCACTGTCACCAGGGCTGCTCATCCTCTGGAAGGCAGTGCTGGGGATGGGTGGCAGAGGGAGCTGCTCCCACTGCCTCCATGGCAGGGCTGCAGGAACTCTCCTGTTCCCACACCCAGGCATCCAGCTGCACCTCCTCCCTCCAGGCTCCTGCAGTCCCCTCTCAGCTCTGCTCTCTCCCTCAGCTCCCTCATTCCAGAGGCAGATCTCCTGCCAGGCTCCTGCTTTTTTCCTGCCCAAGGCTGAGCATTTTCTGCACATCCAGCAGCTCCTCCTCAGGCATTTCCTCTGCCCTCAGTGGCTGAACTCTGCTGGAGCCTTTCCAAGACCTGGCTGAGGTGGGCTGGATTTCTTTCCTTCTCTTCTGCAGCCTGGAGAACTTTCCAAGCAAACAACTTAATTCAGTGGTCCTGTTGTTCCCTGAGCTTGAATTCCTTTGCTGATACACCTGATCCTTCACTTTCAAATTCATTCCTCCTCTCAGTGGAATTCCTTCTCAGCAGCTCTCCCAGGCCTTGGATCTGAGGAAATCCAAGTAAATTCTATCTCTGTAGTTGACATGGTCATGTTAAATACTCTCATTGGGTTGAGAGGGTTTAAAATAAAACCAAAAATGAAAAATCCCAATTATTCCAATAATCCTGAGTCATCTCCACATATCCAACTTTATCTCAGAGTATGAGGCTTTCCTTCATAGCCCAAAAAAGTGATACCATGGGGAAAAAAAATGCAGGAAGCTCTAATTTTGAGGAAAAGAGAAAAGGATGGAAAAGGGGGAGCATAATAATTTCCTTATAGGCAAAGAATTGGAAACAAGTTGGAGAGGGGAGGAAAAAAACATTTCATAAACTGATAATTCAAATTAGAGGACAAGAAATTCTGCCTAAGTATTTGTTAAAGTAAGGGGCTGGAGAGGGAGATGAAATGCAATTTTCTTTTTCATTTCCTTCAAAGAGTGAATGAGAAATTATTCTGCACAGCAAAAAAAAAAAAATCCCTTGTGATCTAATTCTGAAAATATATTGTTTCCTTTAAAAGCATCTTGCTCAACACTCGATTTCACAGTTTCATGCACAGATTACAATTCTTTGCATTTTTATATCCTTGACCTCCCCACCTTGTGGTTTCCAAGTGCAAACAATTTCCTCAATATTATTCATGGCCTGGGAGAAGGAAATGAGAGGGTTCACGTTGTTCCCCATAAATGACAAGTGAATAAATACAAGTGCTCCAGGTGAGTAACTGAAATACTCCCCTCACCTTTCCTGGCACCACAGCCAGCTCATCCCCACTCAGGAAACGTGAAGGGGATTATTCCTAGCCCAGAGTTTCAAGGAAAGGTCATTCCAGCTTCCCTGGCTTGGAAAATGTTGTCATTTCTTAGGGGACCCCCAGGACTCACCTTCTTCCCTGAAGGCAGGGAAATGGTGCTGTGCTTTCACCACCCGAGTCCCAGCTGCTCCTGGGCTCCACGTGGTCCTTGAAAAGGAGGAAAAGAACAGAATTCTTTGAAAATAACCTGGTTTGAGCAGAAGGAAACGAGTAAAGCAAGTTCTCAGATGGTTTTAGTGGAAATTGGGCTGTGCTTGGATAACCTTTCCCTCACAGCTTGGTTTATTTCTATATTTACCTTTTCCATTTAGGCAAATCCTGAGTTCCATCCAGCCCTTACCAACAGCACAAGGAATGGATCCCAGAGATGTGGGAGGCCACATGGGATTTTACCTCTCCCTGCTTCCACTGGGAACAACATTCCCAATGATATTAATATTTAAATTACTGAATTGCACATGTAAACCAATATCTCCTTGGATGGGGAGGAAATCCCACCATGCTGGCCTGGCCACACACAGCTGCTGTGGAATCTGCTTTGGTTACACTCAGAGGAGCTGAAACCCTTTTGAACCACAAGCTCTTTGTCCTTTTAGAATCATCCCAGAATCCCTAAAGTTGGAAAAGACATCTAGGACCACCAGTCCAGCTGTTAAACCAGCACTAAACCACATCCTCAGGATTTTTAAACTCTTCCAGGCGTGGGGACTCCACCATTCCTCCATGGGAACCAGGAGATGAAGTCAGATTAGAAGAAATTGAAGAGAAAAGAAATGAAGTTTTCTTTTTCTCTCTTATCTGGAAGGCAAATACAGCTTTTGGGTTGGTTTTCTTTTTCCCCTGGAAATTTGAGATCCACAACCACAAAGCATTCATAGAAAATACAGCTCCAAGTTCAAATATCTGACATCTGACAACAAGTGCCAAGGGCATGGCTCGGGAAAGCAATAGGGAATGGAAAATGGGGAGGGAAAACTGAACTCAGGAAAGGGAACAGATAAAAATCCTGCTTTAGAGAGCCAGGCCAAGTAAGGACATCCCATCCTGCAGCTGGAGTGTTTGCTTCCTTGTCTGAGTTTGCTGGCAAACTCTGAACTCACACTTCTTATGTTCCACTCCAACAATAAGAGCTTTGGGGCAGCCTTGGCTCCAGCACCCCCAGCTGAATTCCCTGGATGCAGCTGACATGGAGCCTGCTGGGAAAGGAGCCCTCATTCCTTTGGGAATGCGCCCCTCGGGCTCTGCCCAAGCCTGGCAGCCACTGGCGTGTTTTGCTTGGCTCCTCTGAGTTTACATCCCCACCAGAAGAGGAGAAACAACTGATGAGGGCTTTTAAAGCTCCTTAAAATCTGATTATTGCAGGGAATTAGAGCCAGCAGATGCACTGGAGATAAGGGGTGGGACAAGCATATCTGATCCCTGCTCTGGTGCTGCTGGGGAGGAGGGATGGCGCCACCCCCAAAACTCAGATCACAGCTCTGGCAGTCAGGGCTTCCAAATCTGCATCCTCAGGAATCCAAACCCTTCTTTTCCAAAGTCACTTCAACAAAGTAACACTGCAAATTGGTCATAATTCATCAGCTTGGTATCATTTTTTTCCTAGAATTCACATGCTCAAGTTTTCCTTTTAAGGCTGCCTGTTCCTTCCCTGCTGAGCATTCCTGCCTCGAGCCCGAGCCGTCCCAACATCATTTCAGCTTCTACTCCACACGTTCCCAGCCCATTTTCCTGCACTTTCTGCTCACCAAGCAAAACTGAAGCTTTTTATAAGCTTCTTACACTGACACCTGAAAGAGCAGTGCTGATGTCAGCACATTCCCAGCCTTTCTTCCGTGGGAATATTTCCCAGAGCCAGCCTCACACCCTGTGTGCCCTAAAGGAAAAGTGATTTCCCTACCAAGCTGGAGGGCTGGGATTCTCAGGGAGTTCCACCCTGCAGAAAATGCCTGAGAGTGGCTGTGGATGGTGTCCAGCAGCTCCTCCCTTGTGGCCCAGCAACCTTCCCCAAACACCAAGTGCTTCCAGGAAATGGGAAACAAACACACATCCCACGGGACTGGGAAGAGGGCCTGGATGAGTCACTGCTCTCCACAGACTTCTTCAAGGAAATGAGGAAAATTAGATGAGTCAGCAAACTGGCTCCCTGGGGGCCTTGGCTGGGGGTCTTCCTACAGCCACAGCATCCCCATGGATGCAGTGCCTGGCCCAATCCCACTTTGGGGCTGGAAGAAAAGCACCACAAACAGCTCTGCTGACGCAGCAGCCTGCGCTGGATCTGCAAGGAAACCTTTGTGCTGCTGCAATGTTCCCCTCGTTGCTTTGTGCACTCTGCAAACAGATTTGGCAAGCAGGCATTGTTACCCTGGGATCCTCCTCCAGGGTTTATTAGGGGTGTTTAATACCTGCCACAGCCATCCTGCATTTCTCTGAGCTGGCACTAAATGCTGGCCCTGAAGTGACAATTTATTGTTGGTTCTGTTGGCTCAGGATAAGCCTCAAAGCTAATAATGGTATAAAAGTGCCACTCCCAAAGTATCCCACTCCCAAAGAATCCCATTCCAAAAGTATCCCATTCCCAAAGTGTCCCACTCCCAAAGTTTCCCCCCTCCTAGGGCTTGGGGATGCTCCTGCTGGTTGTCCCCATCACCTCTCAGCTAAGGGATAAGCAAGAAGAAACAGGGATAAAATGTCTGAAATTCCTGTTCTGATCAACAGCTGGGAAGGTGCTTTTGCCCCCAGACACTGCTGGCTCCATAACCAGGTTCTCTTTGGCCTGGAATCATGGAATGGTTTGGGATGGAAGGGCCTCAAAGCTCATCCAGCCCCACCCTGCCATGGCAGGGACACCTCCCACTGTCCCAATGTCCAGCCTGGCCCTGGGCACTGCCAGGGATCCAGGGGCAGCCACAGCTGCTCTGGGAATTCCAGCCCAGCCCCTCCCCACCCTCAGAGGGAGGAATTCCTTCCCAAGATCCCATCTAAATCTCTCCTCCTTTCGTTTAAAGCCATTCCCCCTGGTCCTGACACTCCAGGTCCCTGTCCAAGGTCCTTCTCCAGCTCTTTCAAGCCTTGGAAGGCCCCAGTTAAATCTCCCCAGATCTTTCTCTTCTCCAGGATGGACACCCCCAGACTTCAGCCAATAGTCTGGAAAAGTCTCCTGCAACCAGTTGCAGAAAAATGCACAACCATCCAACAGCTTCTTAAATTCTGCATTTTTAGTTAATTAAACAGATTGATTAGGGAAACCTAAATTGCTTTATTAGCAAGACTGACCTGAACCAGACTCTTCTAAACTCCTGCCCCTTCCTTGCTTTGGAAAAGAAACACAGCAAATGGAAATATGGAAACACAGCAAAAATAAAAGAAGGAAAGATTGATTTGGTTTGATTTTTGGTATTGATCTTCTACCCCCTGACATTTCTTTTAATACACAACCTATTTCTGTTACCTCCTCCAGCTCATTGAAACCTTCTCTGACTGCAGTGATGGCACCTCCTGAGCCAGGTTTCTCTTGTTTTGTGTCAGAATTGTTTTCTGTTCCATTCACAATGAGCAATTAGATCATTCCTGCCAAAAATCTGGGTGAGTTCAGCACAGGTGCTGTGACTCTTCCCCTGGGACTGCCAGGCATTTCCTCTCCCAGCCATGTGAAATATTAATATCACTCCCCTCCTTTTTAAGACTTGCTATGAAATGGCAAATCAAACCTGAATCAAATTTAGCTGTAAATGAAGTATCTGCTGCCTCTCAAATCCTGCCATCACTACAAATCTGGAAAGCTGATCATTAGATTTAAGAATGCTGGGAAGAACAATTTACTAAGAATAAATCTCTGACCTTTGGAGCTGTTAAAATCGGTGTAATTCCCCCAGCAGCACCTTCTGAATGCAGCAGGAAAGGATCCTGAGCCGTGGCTGAGGTGTCCCTGTGCATTCCAGCAGTGCCACTACAACACAGGAGTTTTCCCTGTTAACCATTCCCCTGGGGAAGAGGCTCTGGAGCCAGAGGCTGAGCACAGCCAGAGGATCCAGCAGGGCAAGGAAAAGGGCTCTGTGGTGATGGGAGCATTTCCCATGATTGTGCTTGAAATACCCTCGGCACTCACTGCCCTCCCATTGTTCTCCTCTGGAATCAAGGGCAGCCAGGATGAGGGAAAAAAAGGAAACCAAAATGTCAATACAGGTTGGAGCTTTCTGCAGGGAAACTCTGCAATGGCTTACACAGAAAAAAGGGAAAGTTCTCCCTTTTTCCTTTATGTAAGAATTTCCCTTAAACTTTCTCTATTTGTTTGGACAATTAAATACTCAATTAAAAATCCTTTCAGAGGGAAAGGTGGATGATATCAGGGATTCAGCTACAATATCACTTCAATCATGGGTTACACCTCTCTCACTAAATAAATATCTATATTTATTTATAATTTATATATATGTGGCACTGTGTTGTTTGTGAACATATTGTCAATTTAAAGAGATCTATATTTAATAAAAAATTATAGCACCAGGCTCTTAACTATTTATCTGGGTTAATTTCATTCATTTCATCCACACAAATATTCTAGCACATTCTGTAACACCAATACCTGTAAGAATAAAATTCCATAAGTCTGAAGGCTGTTTTTCTTTGGGGGAAAAAAAATTAACAAACCCATCCCGGACATGGTTTTATATTTTAATCCAAAGCCTAATATTATAACCCAAATCCTTCCCTGGGAGGGTGGGGAAGGGCTGGGATGGAAATCCCAGAGCAGCTGTGGCTGCCCCTGGATCCCTGGACATGTCCCAGGCCCGGCTGGAGCAGCCTGGGACAGTGGGAGGTGTCCCTGCCCATGGCAGGGCTGGGAATGAGAGATTTAAGGCCCCTTCCAGCCCATCCAGTCTGGAATTCCATGATTCTGCAAACATTTGAAGGTACCAAAGGCCCATTTTCCAAGCCAGAACCACATTTTAGACATTAAATAGACATTCAGACATGAAACTCTTCCCACTTTGCTGTCTCTCCTGAAAACTCTCCCTCTGTAGGAAAAGCAGTAAACATGAGTGCCCATTCAGCACTCCTGGTCCATTCCCCCAGTGGAGCACAGGGGATGGTGAGCACAGCCCTGGTCACTCCCTCCCTGGGATGGGGCTGTTGATGTGGTGGGGGAGCTCTGCCAGATCACACCAACTCCTCCCTTTCCCAGGGATCAAAGTGGAAGAGCTTTCTCCTTGGAGTGCCTCCAAGGGGAATGAAAGCTGCTGGGAATGCCTGTGCCCCTCTCCTGCTCTCCACAAGCTGTTCCTTGAGCCTGACATGTTTGGAAGTCCTTTGGGCAGCTGCTGGCTGGATCAAAGCCTCGCTGAGCTCACAGCTCTCGCCCGTCCCTTGGAGTTTGTACAGGATCAACACTGGCCAGGCACTCCAACACTCATGAAAAGCACCACACTGCCCACACTGAACTTTGCAAAAGCTGATATTTCACCAGATTTTTTCATCCAAATGTTCAGCTGGGCTCCCCCATCCTCCTGCTGGTTAAGGCTGTGGAGAAATAAACACAGCGGTGCTGATACATTTCTTGAGGAAACAAGGCCATGTTTGTCCAAACACCGTGACTAATCCAGGGGAAAAAGATCTTTTTCTCAGAAGTTCTGGGAACACACAGTGATGCAGAAAAGAACAAAGGAGGAGTTATTGCTAATCACAAGCAAGAAAATGAGATTATTGTGAGATAATTCACTGACCAATGAGAGATAAGAGAAACCAAACCATTCGTCAATATGGAAATGAGATTTTATATACATTAATTCCGTAAATAACTGGACATAGCTGCTCTGATGTTTTAATTCCATGTCCATCTAATACTCAGACTAAAATGTAATCCTGGTTGATTTTTAAGTCCCAGGAGTGGTGCCTACAATAACCAAGTATGAACTTTGCAGTACAAACAAATCACAATGTGGATTTTGATTTGTTCCGTGAAATAATTGTAGGGGGTCCTGAAGAATAACCTGCCTTTCCTGCTGTCAGGGTGCTCGATCTGCTTCAATCACCTGGTTACTGGAAATCCTGCAGAAGAGTAACATTAAAAACCTGTGAATTGTCATCACACATTTTATAGGGTGAGCTGAAAATTGGGTAATAGAATCCCAGAAATCATTAAGGCTGGAAAAGATCTCCAACATCATCAAGTTGAATGAATAACTCCCTGAGTAATTTATGTAGTTACTGACATAAATACAGGCTGTAAGTGTTTAACTTTGAGCAAACCTTTAAAAAACCTAAGTACAAAATTTGTATGTGAAGATAAAACACCTCATCTAAGTTAATTCATCTCCCTGCAACACAAATTCTTCTCAGAACAGAATGAACAATAAATTCTACCTGTTCTCCACTCTAAATAACATCCCCAGCTACTCAAGGAAGGTCTCAATGAGGAATATTTTTATGTTTTATTTTGTCTAAGAGATGTTAACAATTATGAAATCAATAATGTTGGGATCACCTTTGAGGTGTGCCCAGAGCAGTGACAGTGCAAGGCTGTCCCCACAGGGGTTTCTGTCCCTTCTGGGTTTTGATGAAAGGAACCTCAGAGCTCAGCATCCCCAGCTCCTGGAAAAGGGGACCCAGTGAGCAGGACATGGGAAATTCCTTCCTCTCTGAGCGGCCACTGTCACCTTGCAGAGAGGGGTGCCTGCTGAGACAAAGCTGAGGAATTTTGGTGAGAATCCCTCTGCTGTCCTCACCTTATTTCAAACATCCCTTGTTGTGCAAATATTTAATGCCTTCTCCAAACATTGTGCAACCAAACACCTCCCAAGTTATTGTGCTGTTGCAACCCTTTCACAGGGACGTGTACTGAATCTTTACAGAATCAGTGTCAAAAAGTCAGCATTACAAGGGGATTTTTATTGCTATCAGGTAAGCAAATATTAGCCTCAAACAAATTAAAGTTTTGTGAGGTGAGGGGTTGTGCCTCCACATCCATCATCTGCCAGGGATTCCACCTGAACAGTGCTGTAGAGGCTTCATTTCAGATTCCCATCTTTTAGGGATCTGCCCAAACATCTCTGGAGAGGCAAAACTGCTGCAAGAGCTGTCCAAGAACCAAACATCCCAGCTGAGCTCCCCTGTGACAGCCATCAAGCACTCCAAAAGCAAATATTCCCCTCAGCAGCTCAGCTCCAAAGGGCTGCTTTAATTACTGTTTGTTTTTAAACAGGCCTGAGCATGATCCCACATGCTTTTGTTACAGTTTCACGAGGCAACACGGTGATTTCAGGTTATTAACAGGGATTATTTACTGCCCATGTTTATTCCTGGCTCTGGGTGATAGGATCTCACTGAGCATGGAAGGGATTTGTTTGTCTGGAAAGGTTTCTCTGTTCCATAGCAGCTCCAGGATTCAAAGGAAATTATCCCAAAGAGGTTTGCCAATGTTCTGTGTCTCTCTCCAACATCAGTATCACTGTGACCATCTGCAATGATTGACTCCCTGTTTATAATCCATGTCCTCTCACTTTCCTGGGTAAGGTCATGGCAGATTTATTCCAATTTCCTTGCAAAACAACATTTGGGGAAGTGCAATAAAAGAGGATCCTGTAAATGCTGACATGTTTGGAGTTTCTGTGCTTCTCTGTTTCACTGGGTTCACAAGGGGATTTTTCTGAGTGGGAAAGTCTGACACTACAGAAGTATTGGTTTGACACAGTAAAAACACCAAACTGAATGAAATGGGGCATTAAAGGTGACTTCACACCATCAGCCTTCAGGCTGGAGGAGCCTCCAAGCAACAGCAGCAGAAGCACAGATGGATAATTCACTGGAAAAGTGGGAACAGCAGCTAAGAGAGCTCAGAAACTTCCTGGGGTCATTTCAATTGTGCAGGACCTTGGCACACATCTTAAACCCAACATAAACATACACAAAATAATCAATGAGCTTGGTTTTGGCCAGAAGGTGTTACCAGAGCTTCCTGGCTGACTTAAATCTTGTCCCTTAAAAGTCAAGTGCTGAGGTGACCTGATTATGGCCTTCCAGTACCTGAAATGAGCTACAGGAAAGATGAAGAGAGACAATTTGTAAGGGCCTGGAGTGACAGAACTGCTGCTGACACAAAATACAAATATTTCTAAAAAAAAAAAAATCCTATTTGTGATTTAAAGTAATCAGAAGCCTTCAAACCCAAATTTTCCTGGAAAAAATGAGCCTCACTAAATCAATACCCATATTTTATTCCTATAGGTAAGATCAGTCCAGCAATGCATTAAAAGGTGACCAGTTCTTGATTTAGCCAGCAAAATGTTTGGAGAGTAATTAAAAATAAATTCTTGGGATTAATTATTGAGAATAAATCCCAAATCAGTTAAAGTCAAGTAACAGAACTTGTTCATAACTACTACAAGATGGTGAAGTTAAAACTGGAAAAGTTGCACAACCAAATAAAGTGAATTTTGTCCAAATTCACTGTATTGAATTACAGTCAGCTGGTAATGATTGTGAGCCAGTGAGGTCTGGTGTATACAGGGGATATAGAAATCGCCTCCAAATATGAAACTAATTAGGAATAAATGGCCTCTAAACAAGCACTTCATGTATGAAAAAGGAAAATGCAAACCTCAGAATGCTTTTTAGAGCCACTGCCTGAACCAAGCCTTGTTTCCAGTTCCAAAGGGTCCAAGTGAGCTGTGGCAGAAGTGTGATGCAAACCTTGGGAGCTTCCCAGAATGTCCTGGTTCCTACAGGGGATGGAGAAGGGGACAGGGAAAGAGGCTCTGAGATGGAACTGGCACCAGCTCTGTCCTCCTTGGGGCTGCAGCAAATGATGTGGGGTGAGAAGGGAAAATACTGTAAAGGACAAAACTCCCCTGCAGCACATTCTAATTAACCAGAATATACAGAATCATGGAATCATGGAATGGTTTGGGTTGGAAGGACCTTATATCCCATCCAGCCCCACCCCTGCCATGGACAAGGACACCTCCCACTGTCCCAGGTGCTCCCAGCCCCAATGTCCAGCCTGGCCTTGGGCACTGCCAGGGATCCATGGGCAGCCTTCTTTTGGCACCCTATGCCAGAGCTTGCCCACTCTCCCAGCCAGGAATTCCTTCCCAATCTCCCATCCATCCCTGCCCTCTGGCAGTGGGAAGCCATTCCCTGTGTCCTGTCCCTCCATCCCTGGGAAATAGTCCCACTCCATCCTTCTTGTAGCCCCTTCAGATGAGGCCACAGTGAGGTCACCCAAAGCTTCTCCAGGCTGTGCAATCCCAATTCTCCAGCCTTTCCTCCCAGCAGAGCTGCTCCATCGCTCTGATCATCCTCAGCACTCACTCCAGCAGTGGATGCATCCCTCCAGGTCAGGTAATTCACCTCAGCTCCTTTGGTTCAGCTTTGACACACGGCAGAGCTTTACTTCACCCTCACCAAAGAGCCTGAAGCAACCTTGGCTCTTGGAGGATACACTTCCAGCTTTTAAGGGTCCAAAACCCTCAGAGCTTAAAAGAAATACATTTCCTAAATGTTGTCGAAGCACAAAATCTTGTGCTCGTACACATTTACAAAGATGCCCCAGCCTTGACCTGGACCTGTTCAACACATGAACTCTGTTTTTTCCAAGTCAAATTGTTTTGTAAATTCAGATGAACGGCAGATTACGGCACCATTACCTCTGCAGCAGCGTAGGACACTCTCCTGGGATTGTCGCTGCTTTGTCACAGGGGCAGAGTGCCCTTGTTACGCTGACTCTCGGTTACTCAGACCCTCCGGGTTGCCCTCGGGAGGAAGGAAACTGCCCTGTCACTGGGACAGCAGGAAAAGGAGGAGAACGCGAGGGGAAAGGAAGTGCATCCAAAGTCAGGGATGGGGGCAGCGTCCCAGGGCCAGGCTCTGAGCCTGGCAGGCTTCTTGTCACAAGCCGCATTTAGGGGCTTTATCTCTTTTTAAAAAACAGCCTCACCACCGAAGCTGTGAGTGTGAAACCCCTGCGCAGGGTGGGTTTAACTCCTTCCCTGAGCAGCGTGAGCGGGAGAAGCCGCTCCCGCCCCACCCTCCCCGACATCCTGCACCAAAGGCTCCTCACCGGCCATCCCTGCTCGCCTTTCCATGGATCGGCGCTTCCTGCGCTCCCACGGGAGCCTCGGCGCTCGTCCCACACCCAGCGTGCGCAGGAAGGGCAGGAAGGGGACAGCAGGACACGGCCGGCACTGCCCGACCCCTCCCAGTGCCAGGAAGGGCAATCAGCCTCTGGATTTCAGTCTGAAAGGGACACCAGCGCTGCCACCACTGCGAGGATAAACGAGAAAATGTTGGTTTCCTGCAGAAAAATATTGGAGACAAACAGGGCACATGTCCCAGTAAGGAAAAAATCATCCTTCAGCTAGCCTGGGCACCAGGCAGGGACACCTTCCACTAGTCCAGGTTGTTCCAAGCCCCCTTCAGCCTGGCATGAAAAGATACAAACTGTTAATTAATCTATTTCAGGAGGGAAAACCATAATCAACAAATTCAGGAAAGTTAGCTGGGTGATGTAAAAAAACTGTAATAAAGAATGATATTATACCTTTACTGTAATAATTCTTTCCCTCACTTAGGAAAGCCTCAGAAACACTAAACTTCCAGTTGTGTGAAAAAGCATTCCAGTAATAAAAAGAGACTTTAAGCTCCACAGGAGACAGTTTGAGTCCTTAAGCAGAGTTTTGATTTAGTTTTGATTTACTTCTCTGAGGCCTCAGCCCAGAAACCTGCCGCAATACTCATGCAGAGCACAAAAATAGATTCCCAGCTGCACATACAAACCCCTGTCTGCTGGGATGGTAATAGAGCAGGTCATTAAAAATCAGCTTTTTTAACACAGGAAGTGCTGCAGCCTTTTACATTTTACCACATTCAGTCTCTCCAAAGGAGATGCTTCCAGGAGGAGCAAGGCAACAAGCCCACTTGTATCCCAAACATCATTTTAAGGGAATCTGGCTGCTCTCTCTGTTGATTTTCTTCATGTTACCAAGACATGACTATACTGGTTCCAAAAACTTCACTAAGTGAGATTTATCCCAGAGATGAATGTTTTTTGTGCATTGTATTTGGAATATTTCAGCTGTGTCCCAGGCAAAGCGTGCCATGGTCTGAGCAAGGCTCTGGTCTTTTGGGAGGTGTTGAGTTGTGGTAACGCTAAGAAGGAGCTAAGTGTGTTTTTCCAACCATTACCTGTGTGTGCTCTGATCTGTGTCAGGATTGCACATCTGGCTCGAGCTGCAGGTTCCCTTCAGACAAACCCTTCAGTGCCCCTGGCTCCCCTCAGAACCCCCAGTCCTTGTCCAGTTCCAGCAATTTGCAGGTCCCCCTGGCTCCCAGCCCTCCTCAAGCACCCCCAGTCCCCCTCACCTCCTCTCAGATCCCCTGATACCCCTTGAGTCCCCCTGGCTTCCCTTAGGACCCCTCAAATCCCTCTGACCCCCCAGAACTCCTGGTCCCCCCTCAAGCTCCTCTGGCTGCCTTCAATTCCCTTGGCTCCCTTTAAAACCCCTGGTCCCTCTGAGGTCCCCTGGCTGCCCTCCAAGTCCTCAGTCCCCCTCAAATCCTCCTGGTTCCTCACAGAACCCCTGGTCCCCATCAAGTGCCCCTGGCCCCCCTCAATACTGACACCCCTTAAGTTCCCCTGGCTCCCCTCAGGAACCTCAGACCCCCTCAAGTTCCCCTGGCTCCGCTCGGTACCTGACACCCCTCAAACCCCCCTGGCTCCCCTCGGAAGTCTCAGACCCTCTCAAATTCCCCCGGCTCCCCTCAGATACCTCAGAGCCCCTCAAACCCTCCTGCCTCCCCTCAATACCCCGGTCCGTCTCAAGTCCCCTCAGCCCGCAGGGCTCCGGGGTGGGAGGGCTGAGGGAAGGGGAGTCGCCGCCGGGCCGGGCCCTCCGGCGGGCGCTGGCAGCGGGCGGAGGGCGGGCGGGAGCAGCGGGCCGGGCCCCGCTATTTGTACGGGAGCGGGGCCGAGCCCGCCCCAGTGCCCGCCGCTGCCCGCACCATGCCGGGGCTCCGCGCCCTGCCGGGGCTCCGCGCCTCACCGCCCGCCTTCCTGCTGCTCCTGGCGCTCGCCTTCCCCCGGGGCAGCCTCGCCGTGCAGCAGCTGGAGCCCGGCAGCCGCTCGGCCGCGGCGGCGGCGCGGGTGGCTCTGCAGTACCGCAACTTCCAGGCGGGATCCCTCGGCGGGCTCAGGGCGCTCGGGCAGGTCCGCAAAGCTACGCTGAAGGTAAGCAGGGAGCCGGCGGGGTGTAAAGGGGCACTGGGAAAGTGTAATTAACAGTAATTATCACTTTAGTACTGGTATATGTAACTGAGCTGAGCGCGTTTCCCACGCAGGGCACCCGGCGCCTTCCCGCGTCCCTTAAAAGCCGCTGCCCATCCTCGGGGACAGCCGGGTCCCCGCAGGGACCGCTGTCCATCTGTTCCTTCCTCAGGGACCCCGGCTCTCCTCAGGGACCGCTGTCCATCTGTTCCTTCCTCAGGGACCCCGGCTCTCCTCAGGGACCGCTGTCCATCTGTTCCTTCCTCAGGGACCCCGGCTCTCCTCAGGGACCGCTGTCCTTCTGTTCCTTCCTCAGGGACCCCGGCTCCCCTCAGGGACCGCTGTCCTTCTGTTCCTTCCTCAGGGACCCCGGCTCTCCTCAGGGACCGCTGTCCATCTGTTCCTTCCTCAGGGACCCCGGCTCTCCTCAGGGACCGCTGTCCATCTGTTCCTTCCTCAGGGACCCCGGCTCTCCTCAGGGACCGCTGTCCATCTGTTCCTTCCTCAGGGACCCCGGCTCTCCTCAGGGACCACTGTCCCCTTTCCCCTTCCTCAGGGACCCCTGGCTCCCCTCAGGGACCGCTGTCCCCTCTCCCCTTCCTCAGGGACCCCCGGCTCTCCTCAGGGACCGCTGTCCATCTGTTCCTTCCTCAGGGACCCCGGCTCTCCTCAGGGACCGCTGTCCCCTTTCCCCTTCCTCAGGGACCCTGGCTCCCCTCAGGGACCCCTGGCTCTTCTCAGGGACCGCTTTCCCCTCTCCCCTTCCTCAGGGACCTCGGCTCTCCTCAGGGACCGCTGTCCCACAGCCTCGTCCCTCGTGGGACCCCTGGCTCTCCTCAGGAGCTGCTGTCCCGCAGTCCCTCCCTCATACCACAAGCTTCATCTAAAGGCGATGCAGTTCCCACCAGAAAATATACCTTAATCTTATAAAAATCACATGGCACCGAAGTGGCAGAACGGGACAGGACTCCCAGGGAAGAGCAGCTACGGGGACAGAGCCTTCCCGTCATGGGGAGCTTACCAGGGATGCTCGAGGTGGTACTGGGCTGCAGCCCTTCTCCTCCTCCAGGTTTGGGGGTTTTTTACAGCTTATTCACTTTCTGAAAGTACAGGATCGGGCAAAAACTTCTGGGGAATGTTTGTCCCGGGCTGTAGATCCTGGAAGGAATGCACCACCTTCCTGGAGAGCAAAGGGATTTAAATCCAGCCCTGTGCTCCTGCTGCTGGGCAGCTCCTGAGAGCAAGGGCTGCTTGTTCTGGATTCCCAGAACAACAAATTCTGCATCCTGGATTCTGCTGGGCAGCTCCTGAGAGCAAGGGCTGCTTGTTCTGGATTCCCAGAACAACAAATTTGGCATCCTGGATTCTGCTGGGCAGCTCCTGAGAGCAAGGGCTGCTTGTTCTGGGTTCCCAGTGTGAGGTGCCAAAGGCAGCACTGGGTTCCACTGGATCCTTTCCAGGATCTGGAGATTTTCCACTACTTGTCCTGTGCAGCTCCTAAAGCTTAGTAAGAGGGTGTAGTGTTAAATCTCCCCTTTCCAAAAAAATATTCCAAACCAACCAGGAATATCTGGGATGCATTAATTAATGCAGCCCTTGTGTTACAGAGATTATTGGGTGCTGAGAATGGAAGTGCTCCTGGGATATTGAAGTTTTCCTGTGAAATTGCTACAAACACATATGACAGGAATTCTCAGTTATTTTATACTCTCCACAAGTATACATGCTCCTTCTGTATTTCCTGGGCACTTTACATATGTCTACATGTAAATATTTCCTTATATAAACACCTGTGCCTGGCTGAAGAATAAGTGAATATTTGTAGGGAGGGAAAGGGGTTTTTCCACCCCCCCCATCAGCCACCTGCTTCCTCATACAGGAAGGAAAATATTTGGCTCATTATAGAGAAGTGAAATTGCTCCTTATTTCCTCAGTGCTGGGTGCTGTAGGAGCTCCCTGGTTTATCTCCCTCCCCTCCTTTTTTTTTTTTTTTTTTTTTTTTTTGCACACTCTGTGAAAACAAGAGGAGAAATGCACGAAAAGTGGGCACTTCCTTCTTTCCTGTCCTCCCCTGGAAAAAAATGAAAAGCATTTCCTGCAAGGAATTTGCTGTATTACGTGAAGGCAAGAGGCAGAAATGTTGGGATTGGGGTATTTTCTTAGGTTTGTCTGGTTTACAATTATTTTTGAAAGTGGGCTAATTTCCTATTGGTCACTCTATTACAGGATCTCATAAAGTCAGGATAATTTTTTAGTGGAATTTAATAATGAGCACAGTAATTTAATACTAACTTTATTAGCCCATGAGCTGGTGAAACTGGTAATTGGAAACAGGACTGGAACTCTCTTAGATGGGAATGATCTTTCAAGTTCAGGTAAAATGAGACTTTCTTTCCTGGCAACGAAATGCCAAACCTGGAATAATCCTTACCTTGCTGTTGGATGCAGATGGTTTTTGTTGTCCCTTATTTTTTCTTGAGTGAGGATCTTCTAGGAAATAGCAGCTCCTGGAGTTGTTGTCCTGCACTTTAAAATAGACTTTTGATAATGAAGCATTGGTTTGTGCCAGCTGAAGATCCCAGAATTGAAAGGGAAGCTTTTGGAGCAGTTTCCCATCCCAAGCTGCCCTGGAAATCCTAATTCAGGAGTAGGGAGGTGAAGGGGAAAGGGAAAAGCCAGGTGACCTCGTGCAACATTTGCTTATATTGGACTAGAAAATCCAGTTTTCAAATACCCAGGTGGACATTTCACAGCCTCAGCTGGACACAACAGCAACACCACAGCTCTGCTGCCTGATACCAGAAATCAATTAGAAATGTTCTTTTAATGTCCAACAGTCAGAGCCCCATGTTGGGTGGGAAAGGCAGAAGCCACGGCAGGGGCAGCTCTGACTCCTTTTCCCAGCTTCTCCCTGCCCAGTGATCCAGGCAAAAACTGATCCCAGGGGAAAATCCTGGTGGGAAAACAGAGGGGGAGAGATGGAAACCTCCTCAGGAGGTGGGGAGAGAGGGATTCTCCCTTTCTGTGCCTGTGGGGAGAGAGGGAAGTGCAAACTGATTGAAACTGATTGGAAACTGATTCCTCAGGAACCTGCAGTGAGGCTGCTCTGAAATTCCTGTTTTGGCCTTCCCAGGACTAAAAATCTTTCAGGAAAGTTGCAGTAATTTGGAGCCCAGAAGTAAAATAATCCCGTGACCCAGATATTGAGTGGAAAAATGAATTACTCACTTGTTTTCTTCTCCTTTTGGACACTTTTATCTTTGGCTGCTTCCCTGGGGGTTGCCAGACATCCCTGAGCTCTGCTCAGCCCACACTCTGGGATTGGGTAACAGCATTTTGGGATGAGAGTGAGGGAAAATTGTGGAAATAAAAGTTTTCCTTTGGGACTACAAAGACTTTTGTACAATTATTTTGTGCCAAATGGAGCTTCTCCCTGGTGAGCTCAGGTGTTCACACCAGACTAGATATTTGTTTTAGCTGTGTTGCATCATCTGCAAGCTGTCTAGGCAGCAGTAGTAGGGTGGTAGTAGCTGCTAGCAGTACTGTGGGGGAGTGGTTGCAAATCAGGAGGGAATCTCTGCTTCAAAACTCCCAGAAACACAGAATTCTGTGCTCTTTTAAAAGTCCTGCTGACTATTGCAGCTTCTCTTCTGCAGGACTGATGATACACAGGAGTAAACCTGGGTCACTGTAAAAATCCCCAAATTTAATCAGATTAGAGGTGTTGCAAACCATAGCAATAACACCTCTTGGGTGGCTTTACAGCAGTTAGAATCTCAGACTTAAATGTGGTTATTGCACGAGGTGAGACCCTTCTAAACCTAATTCCATTGCAATCACTCCTTCTTTGGTGATCCTGCATTTCAGAAGGTCAGCTTTCACTACTCTGCCCATGTCCCACTGTGACTTTGAGGACAATGTTTGAGGCAATACACAAAAAGGGCAGAAGGGGAGAAGGAGGATGCAGAGAAGAAAGAAATTATCAGAAAGTCTGAGCTCATCCTCTCTATTTCCTGCACCTCTGTCATGGTGAGATTTGGCTCCACGCTGGACTTGCCTCATCTTAAAGCTCCAGGAGGGGATTTTATAAAAATAGAGTGACTAAAGCAATTGTTTACCTGCATTTTCCAGCTCTGTGTAGGTGCCACAGGCAGGTGCTGAGCTGAGGATCTGCTGTGGGTATGAAACTTCACTCACCTTGTACCATTAGACATTTCCTGGGAAAAGTGTGCTGGGAACAGGAAGGCTCAGGGTTAGATAAATAACACAAAGCTTTGCTTTGGGTCCTGCAAACAGCCAGGATTGAGTTTAAACACCAGGAAAGACTAAAAATCAGTGATGTTGCACTCAAAACCAGTGAATTTCAGAAGGACCTTCCCTCCTCAGAGCTCCTTGCAGCACAAAAGGCTTTAATTCCACTCCTGGCTCCATCTTCTCTCTTCCAGGACATCCCAGAGTCTGGCCACAAGTATTACCTGCAGTTCAGCACTGAGGACTACAGGACTGGGGTGAGTTCCTGCTCTTCCTCCTCACCCTGGGCATTAAATCCACTCCAGCAGCTCCAAAACAGGAACATGTGTGTCCTAAATGGATCTGCCACCATGGAAAGACCTTTCTGCTCCTCCCTGCCTGTCTTTGCTCCAGGGCTCACCTGAGTGATCACCAGGCTTCAATCCCAAAGGGAATTCTTGCTCAAGTCATTGAGGGAGCCCAAGGCCTGAGTGGAACTGTGCTGGGTGACAGCTGGGCCCCGTTCCCCCTCTCAGGTCCCCATTTTCCTGCTGTCCACACCCCAAAATGGGAATCAGGAGTTGACAGCTCCATGGTCTTTCCAATTCCACCCCTCTCTGTTCACTCTGCCCCAGCTGTCAGCAGCATTTTACTGCCCCCTTCCTTCACACACACTTTGTGGAATTCAAATGATTTTCAGAACTTACTGTGAAGCCTTAGATTATTTTTGTTTCAAGGCTGGCACAATGAAAGTCCCTGTTATCAATTAAAGTTGTTTTTTGAGCTCTCACAAACATATTTCCAAGATGACTTGGAGCGTTGTCATGTCCTGAAAGCAGGACAAGCATTAATTAAAACCTTCTGTTAAATCCCTTTATTCTTGTGGTTTTAACCTCATTCCTGGAAAAAAGACAAATAAAACCCTCCTTGACACTTTCCTAACCCCTGAACAGCTTCATTCAAAGAGTGAGTTGCTGGTAGATAAAATCTTGATTAAAAGAACACTTTTAAACCCTCCCTTGACAGGAAGATGCTGGGAACTGCCTGGCTACAGTGCTCTTTCCAAAGAAAAAGTCTCGTCCTGTTGTCAGCATCAAGTGCTCCCACACCAAAGATCAGAAGGAAATCCAGGAGGAGGACAACAAACTTTACCAAAGGATCAGGCACCAAAGCAAACCAATAACTGCAAACAACATTCCAGGTATATTCCTCCAAATATTCACCTGTATTTCACTTTATCTCAAAGGGCATGAAGGACACAAGCATTTGCAAAGGAGACACATTACTGACAGCAGCACCCTGAGCCCCTCCTGCTGCCAGAGCAGTCCCACCTCCCCAGGGATTTTTGGGAGAACAAAGCCCCTCAGGATTTACCACTGGCACTCAGCCCCATCCTGTGAGGGTGGTTTGGGTTTAAAAGCAGCTCCACACCATTTCTAGGTCAAATCAATGCAGGTTGTCCTCCAGGAATAACAAGTGCCCAAACCCACACACCTCCCCAGCTGTGGTTGGAAACTCACTGAGGATGACCAACACAATTTTTCCGTCCTGGAAAAATCCCATCTTTTCTCCCAGCTGGGTAAGGACTCCCATTACTGTGGATTTTTGGGTTTCTCACCTCATCATGGGGATCCCTCTCTTGGCAGTGTCAGCTGTCCCACACTTTATACTCCCCTGGGACTGCAGGTTCAGCATCATTCCCCACCCTGTGACACATCAGCCCCATGCAGGAATGGTGCTGTGCCAGGCAAAACTGCTCTGAGGTTCATCATTCTTCTGCTGCCCAGCCAGAATTAATATTATTTTCTCTTTCTCATTGCCTTGCAGACAGCTATGGCAACATTGAGCCTGCCCTGGAGCCAGTGTGGGCTCTGGCTGTGGCTGGCAGCAGCTCCATCATGTGGGAGAAGTCCACGGAGACCTTGGGATACTTCCTGGCCCAAGTGAAGTCCGTGAGGCAGTGGGTGAGTGGGGCAGGAGGGGCAGGGGCAGCACTGAGCCCTGCTCTGAGAGGGATTCCCCAGATCCCAGGGCCTGCCCCTCACCAGCAGCTCCACCTCTGCACGAGCACTTTGGCCAGGTTCTGCTGGGAAGATTGTCCTGACCTGGATCTGCAGCAGTGGCTTCTGCAGGGGCTGCAGTTCCTGAGCCCCTGGGCAGAGCCCAGCAGCCTCTGCCCCCTGCTCACACACCTGACACCAGCCCGGGCTGGGCAGCAGCTCCAAGGCTGCAGCACATCCAGCAGCACTTCCAGAGCCCTCAGCCAGCTGGGATCCACAGGCAGGATCCAGCCTTGGCTCCTCAGCTATTCAGCATCTCTCTGAAGGAGAGGTTCATGCAAATCTCCAATGTAGTTGAGGGTTAAACTCAATTAATTAGCACCTGGTTTCAGTGCAGACAGGCTGCAGAGCCACACAGCTCTTGGTGTCCTCAAACATTCCATGCAGGAAGGGCCCCTAATTCCATCTTTCCTCAATCAAAACCCATCTCACTGCAGCCAGTAACCAGAGCCACAGGGCCCTGCTCACCTCCTTCCCTGAGCTCCAGTAAATCACAGCAGACATTAAATTTTAACAATATAAACCTGTATTCCTGATAATTTTTTCCTTTTTAACACCTGCCCAGATCAGGAAAGACGATTTTATTGAGTTTGACTACACTGTGCTCCTGCATGAAATCCCAACCCAGGTAAGGAAGTGCATGTGAACAACCCTTCCTGCCAGCAGGGGCTGAGCTGCATCAGGATGGTCAGATCTGTCTTTAAATCCCTTCTCCAGGAAATCATTTCCTGCCACATGCGCCTGACGTGGCTCCCCGGGCAGCCTCTGAAAGTGAAACATTTCTGTGCTCCCGAGGGCCACGGTGCCGAGCAGGGATCCGGGGCCGAGTCCGGATCAGCTGCTGGGCCTTCAGCTGAAAAGGGAGCCAGTTTTTAAGTGAAACCCTCAGTTTTGTGGATATGCATCCAGTCAGCAAATCCTTGTGTTGACAGACCTGGAGCTGGGATCGTCCTTCCACGCAAGTCAGTGATTGGGAGTGGTTTCACTGATTGTTCTGTGCCAAAATTAATTCCTGTCACTTCTTCAACGGCGAGATTCAAGTTCTGCAGCTCTG
Organism: Fringilla coelebs; assembly: GCF_963513975.1. Taxonomy (NCBI): domain Eukaryota; kingdom Metazoa; phylum Chordata; class Aves; order Passeriformes; family Fringillidae; genus Fringilla; species Fringilla coelebs. Next base: position 24,140,314 of record NC_140036.1, read on the forward strand.
CCTGAACCCTCTGCTACTCCATATATACACAGATGAACATACAGCAGTTGATTTGATGTCACTAATTAATTGTTACTTAAGAGTTTGTAAACAAAATTAATATATTTGGATAAAAATCCTGAACAGTGTTAATCTGTCACTAAGAGAGATTTGCCTACTAATTTTTTGCCATGTGTTGGGCTAGAATCATGCTGATTTTTAACTCACATCTCCAATAAACCAAATGCCATCACTCAGGGTCGAGACTGGGTTTTCTTTCTGCTGCTGTTGGAGCCCAAATTTCCACCTTCTCTGTCACCTCGAATCAACCCAGACCTGCAGAGCTAGGGAGGCTCCTTGTGGATGAATCCCCATGTTTGGGAACAGCTCCTGTGTCATTCCTGCCACGTCCTGTCCCACCACAAATTCATGGCTTTGTCCTGTGCCACCAGATTCTCCAGCTGGGTTCCCAGCAGATCCATCACTGTCCCACCCCTGCTCACTGCAATGTGCCAAACTGTCCCAAAGTCACCTTTTTTCCCCATCAGCCAGGTTTGTGGCAGGATATATTAAATCCTTCCCAAAACCACCACGTTCCTGAGGAACAGAGGCTCTGGGGTGGCTGTTCTGTTAAACTTGGGGTGGTTTTCACAATCCTCGAGCTGTAATTGGGAACAACAACTCAAGAATTTCACACAGCTTTCCCTGGATGTTTTCAGGCTGGGTGATGTCAGCTTCCCAAATTCCAGCATTTTACACAAATAAGTCTGATTTTCTGACTGAAGCTTTTCCCCTCAGCACCTAATAAACTTGGGGAAGCAGCATTCCACACCCTCCTGCAGTTTTCTTCCCTGCTGGGAGAAAACATTTCTCATCATCGTAAGTGTGAAATCAGGGAGTAAAATTCCAAAAATCCTTAAAGAAGCTGGTGATTAAAATTTTTTTTTTTGAATTAAGAAAATAGGCTGGATTTTGCACTTTGGGGCTCTGCTTTTGTCTCCTTACCTTGTTTTTGCCTCTGCTCTGCAGGGCTGGAATAGAGCATCAGGCACTTCCCAGGCACCAGGCTGGTGAACTGGCTGCTCACAAACTCACAGCAGTTCAGGAACTCCACAGGGACTTCTGCATAAGTAGCAAAGCTGTGGAATTCTAAGGCAAAATCTCCCCCAGCTGCTTTTAGGCTAAGGTTTCAGCCTAAAACCTCAAATTATACAGCAAAGTTCTTGGGGTTTGTTTCTTTCCTGGGTTTGTGGAGAACCAGCACATCTGGCAGAACTCATCAGCCAGGAATTCACATCACAACTGATCTAAACATAATATAAACCCCATAAATAGAAATATAAATCACATCAATAGAAATAAACCTCAGAAACACAAATATAAACCTCTGAAACACAAATATAAACCCCAGAAACACAAATAAAATCATACCCATCCTGTTTCTTGTCCTATGTTGACACTGCTTTTATCAGACATCTCCAAATTTTGAGGAAAGTGCTACATTTGCTTGTTTTAGAAAACTTCCAAATGTCTGAGAACCTGCAGGGCTTTTCTGGGAATGAATTCCAGCTGAGCATTCCCAAAACCAAAGCCGTGGATGTGCGGGAATGAGGGATTTGTCCCAAGGTAGCACCACATGGACACCCCACATCTCGCCTGGGATCCATCAGCAGCTCCAGGCCCTGGCAAATCCTTTCCCAAGGTTTCCATAAATCATTTTCCAGCCCTTCCAGAGGAGAAGCAGCCTGGCTGCTCCACTTGTTTCTGTCTGGGAAGCAGCAACGCCAGTGCTGTGCCAGGAATGTCACTGGGTTTGAACTGAAACTTCACTCCCTGTTTACTGGAATCTGCAAAAACACTTTTCAGCTGAGTAGGGCAGGAAGGAGGAAAGAAAACTCAACGTGGACATTCTGGGAATAATTACAAATACAGAATTATGGGAATATCTTCTCACCTAACACCTTTGAGTCAGCAAAGTCAAGTGATTCCTGAGCTGAACTTCAGCTGCAACTCGGCCTCTGGTTTGTGAGATTCTTGGAAAAGGGATCTTTGGTTTGGATTTCTAATACCCTCTGGACTGGGAGATTCTGGGAAAAGGGATCTTTGGTTTGGATTTCTAACCAAGAGCCAAAAGCCAAGCCTGTACATGAATCCACACCCCAAACCCATTAAATCCACAGCACCAAGCCCGTTAAATCCACATCTTCAAGCCACACAGTAATTCCACCTTGTTTCCAGCTTTGGTAACACCACTCCATCCTTGTGCACCAGTGAAAGTGGATTTGGTGACAAGCAGTGACTGATGGCTTTGCCCTGTGGCTTGACACTTTGGAGGATCCTGTGCCATTTCCAAAGGATTTGGAGGGGAAAATTCCATCTGCTCCCTGGAGAACTGAAGCACCACATGCCAAGCGATGTCCCACACCCCGTACCTCTCCAGCAGCTCTTACCTCAGTTTAACATTTCCAAATAAAGATGTATCAAGTAAAAAATAAAATTATTTTAATAGATCTTGATTAAGACAAATCATCAGCCGTGTTTTAACACCTATTTGTTACAGAAGCATTTACACAGTGCAATCCCGTGGTGATCCCCTGGTGCTGCTGACACCACCCCAGAGGAAAGGTTCCATGATAAAATTCCAAGTCCCAATCCCACTGGAGCCCACCTTACCCAGCCAGCCTGGGCTGCTCCATGGCTTGGAAAAGCGAGCTGTTGGAGAGGGCTGGGACAGACTGTTCAGTGGACTTCAGAGGAATCCCATCAGCTCTTGGCTTTGCCCTTTTTGGCAGGAAGTCTCCCCGTTGCTTCCAGGTATTTGTTGATGATTTCCTCCTGAGTGCTGGCTGAACAGGGGTGGTATTTGGAGTATTCCATGGTATATTCCCCTTTTCCCTGCAGAGTTGGGAAAAGAAAGAGAGGATGGGCCATGTGCAACCCTGCTGGGCACACAGCTCCTGTCTGTGAAGGGACCCCAGGGATCCTCCACAATCCCACCCAAACAAACTCCTCAGGTACAGGAGAATTGTTTGCCAGGAATTCCATAGCTCTGGTCTGATCTGATTTCATTCCCGGCTGCAGCTGCCATGGACAGGATGATCCAATAAGCCCAAATTTACAGAATCAAACACGTTTTAGCAAAAAGGACCAGGAGGACTCACCTCTGTGCAAGACCTCAGCTCTGTGGCATATCCAAACATATCGTTCAGTGGCACCTAAAATCCAAACATATTTGCTCAAAATGAGGTTTTTCCCATCACTTTTGGGCTATCAGCTAATTAATCCAAATTATGACATAAAGGGTCAGTGCTAATCCAAATTATGACATAAAGGGTCAGTGCTAATCCAAATTATGACATAAAGGGTCAGTGCTATCTGATTTAATGGTCTGCTGTTGTAAAGTATCTGTTATTTTAATTAATTTCTATTTGCAGTGTGTTTTCAGCAAGAAAATCTGAGAATTTGAGTGCACCAGGAACTGGAATATCCTAAATGCAGTGATGAGTCAACCAGCAAGGTTTGAGGTGTCTCCAGACATTCCTCCAAGGACAATCTGGGAAGCAGAAGGGCCACAGGGTGTGGCTGTCTTGAGCCCCTCACCCAGCAGGAAAACACCCAGATCTTTTATATCCCTCATTTTTAGGAGGGATATAAAAGAAGGAACACTGAAATTGAGTCAACCTACAACTGTATCCATACAAACTGAGGAAAACAATGGAATCAAGCCCAGGGAAGGGGAAGGGGAGGTGAGGAGCAGTGAGCACAGACCTCAGCATAGAGGGTGAAGTAGCCCTCGGAGCCGTCCTGGCCCGTGATGACGCCGTGGCGCCGGTTGATCCCAGCTATCACTGCCCCCTGGAACTCCACGGGAGCCACCACCTCCACAGCCATGATGGGCTCCAGGATGCGCACGGCAGCGTTCTCCATGGCTGCGGGGAGAACGCAATGAGCAAGCCAACGTCAAAGGCGAGCCTGCTGCGAGGCAAGCTGCTGCCATGCCCAGCAGCAGGTGGGTGATGGTTAATGTCAGGGAAAACCACGAGTGATGCATGTTGTTCCAGCTCCCGGCCCTTCATTCTTGGAGCCACAACCACAGAATCAATAAGACTGGACAAGACCTCCAGGATCATCAAGACCAACCTGTGCTCACTAAACCCTACTGTGAAATGCTACATCCACACGTTGTCTAAGCAATCCAGGGATGTCACCCCACCACTCCCAAGGCAGCCCCTTCCAGTGTTCAACCTCTCCTTCAGTGAAGGAATGTTTCCTAAAAAAGGCCCAGTTTGGCCAAATGTTCTCTTCCTACCCTGTAAGGATGAAACTGCTGCTGTGGCTGTACTGAATTCTAGGAAAACAGGATTTCCTTCATACAGCCACAGGAATTATTGTGCCTCCCTCAGGAATTCTACAAACTCTTGTACATGTTCTGCTCAATAAAACTGGGCAAGCTTTGAGGGGATGAAGGGATGGAAGGAGGGAGGGATGGATGGGGGGATGGATGGATGGATGGAAGGAAGGAAGCATGGATGGAAGGTAAGAAGGAGGGATGGATGGAAGGAAAGAGGGAATAGGTGGGTGGCAGATGGATGGATGGATGGATGGATGGATACCAGCCAGCAGAACCCACCCAAGGAGGAGGCTGTACCTTGTTTGAGGGCTCCCTCTCCTGCCCTGATGAAGGAGATCTCGTTGGAGTCCACCATGTGGTGGGCGCCGTCCTCCAGCACGAAGCGCACCCCGGAGATGCGGTGTCCTGACAGCAGACCCTTCTCACAGGCATCTCTGAACCCCTGGGAACGACACCTCCCTGTCACCAGCAGGACCTGCAGCCTCTGCACTGCCAGTCTCTGCCACCTCAGCTTGATTGTACAAACAAAAATCACACAACAAGGAAAAACGGCCTCAGGGTTTGCCTTTTTATCAGATTCCATGCCAAACCTCAAAAGAATGCTCAGTGTGGAAAGAGCTCTTGCCTGGAGAACAAGATTCCTTTAAGACTATGGTTTTTTTCAGGATTTGGCAAAAATCTTTAAGTGTTGCAGCATGGAAAAATGAAGGAATAATTGTAGGTTATTACAGGAATTCCAAGATGCTGGTAGGTTAATTAAAGCTGTGTGTAATAAATTATACAGTGAGGCAGTCACAGAGGAGATAAAGAAAGAGAATTTGGGAACTGAGGCAGAAAATGGAGCTTAATTACAGTTTCCTCTATAACTGACCTCAGAGAAGTCACAGAAGAAGTTACATATTTTGGGGCTGGGAGGAGAACTGTGGGGCCACAACCAGAAGTAGAAGAGGCCAGGAAAAAGCAGCTTGAGCAAGAGCTCTCACAAGGGAAACAGAGGCAGCACACACCACCAAAGACAACAGCAGCTCCTGAATTAGCTGGAAACCCCAGGATTGCAAGACATGGAGTAAAACCACACAGCTGTGATCCTGCTGCCACTGGAGCAACAGGAAAAGCCTCCTTTCCTGGAGCAAGGCAGGCACAGCAAATGTGGGTGGTACTGCAGGAACACAACAGCAATCAGGATTTTCTGTGTCACAGAGAAAGGTCTGTACCTTTTCCACAGCGGGCACAAACTGCTTGGGAATATTTGTGCCAATGGTTCTGTCCACAAACTCCAGTTTGGTGAAGTCCTCTGGCTCCAGGGGCTCCAGCACTCCGATCACTTTGCCGTACTGGCCTGCTCCTCCCGACTGCTTCTTGTGGGTGAACTCAAACCTAAACCCCAACAAGCCCCCAAACACCACGTCAGTCCTGACACAATCCACAGCCTTCTGTGGAAAACACGCCCATTCTGGATGTCAGACAATCACAGACTGGTTTGGGCTGGAAAGGAATTTAAATTTAAAATTTCATGGGCAGGGATGATTTCTGCTATCCGAGGTTGTTCCAAGCCCCATCCAACCTGGACACTTTCAGGGAGCAGCCACAAATTCCCTGGAAAACCTGTGCTAGGGCCGGCCCACCCTCCTGGAAAGGATTCATTCCCGCTATCCCACCTGACGCTGTGGGACACGCTACCCCGTGCTGCGCAGGGATGCGCTGCCCCCTCAGCGCCCGGCCCGGCCCGCGGAGCCCGCCCCGCCCGCTGCGGCCCCGCCCGGCGCTTCCTGCGGGAGGAGGAAGCGGCTCCCGGGCCATGGAGCTGCCTCCCGGCCACTTCCCGGCCGCCCGCGCCGTGGCCGTGGCCGTGGGGTACCTGCGGTACCTGCGGGGCGGCCCCGGGCGGGGGCTGCAGCTGCGGGAGCTGCGCCGCGCCCGGCGCCAGGTGAGCGCCAGGGACCGGCACCGGGGGCCGGCACGGGAACGGGAACCGGCACGGGAACGGGAACCGGCACGGGAACGGGAACGGGAACCGGGAGCCGGCACGGGAACGGGCACCGGGAGCCGGCACCGGCAAGGGCTTTTCCCATGGAGCGGGCCGAGCACGGGGACAGCTGCACGGGAGGGGTGGAGGGTCCCATTCTGGGGACATCCCAAACCTGCCGGGCGGTCCTGGCAGGAGCTCGGTGTCACCACGGGCGGGTCAGGGCTGTGGGACACACCCCGTGTGTCACCTGCGGTGACAGCACCGCCGAGAGAGCCCTGCCCAGGGCACGGCCCCGGCACCGGGCCAGGAGGAACCTCCCGAGGAGGAGGAGGGTGCTGGGTGCTCCTGTGGGTGCCAGGACACAGCTCAGCCCTGCCCTGGGTCTGCAGGCACACCTGGCACTGCGGGGCACAGCAAACCCCCTCCCAAAGCAAGGGCACAGCAAACCCCACCTGCTCCCTTCTTTATAGCCAGAAAAATACAGGGCACGATCCAGTTCATAATAACCTGCAAAATGGAATTAATAGAAGGAAGCACTGAAGGCTTTTAGGTGAGTTCTTAACCAAGCAGCAAATTCTCGGGTAGCATCACACAGGAACCCAGAATTGGCAATTCAGGGGTGTTCAAGGATAGAAATGAGGGTGGAAAGGCCCTGGCACAGAGTGCCCATCCCTGGAGTGCCCAAGGCCAGGCTGGATGGGGCTTGGAGCAACCTGGGACAGTGGAAGGTGTCTCAGCAGATGGCAGGGGATGGCAGTGGATGGGATTTAAGGTCGCTTCCAACCCAAACCATCCTGGGATGCTCTGATTTTGTCCAGGATGCAGCCATTCAATATTTGCCAAAACAAATGTTATTAATATTTTCCCTTTTTTAGGACATTGATGATGTGGGGCACAAGTACTACCTGGAACTGGAGCTGGAGGATGTCCTGGACAAAGTGAGTCACACTGGTTTAATTACACACTCTGTGCACACAGCACTTAATATTTTGAATCATGCTCCTGATTTTTCTGTACTGCCAAAAAGGCTGAATTTTAACCAAAAGGAACCCACTGTCCATGTGGTACCTTCCACCACACCACCAGGCAATGCTGCAGGGAGGACAAGGACATTTCAGTGTCACCCAGCTCCAAGGGAACAGCACAAGGGACATTCTGCACCCCAACCACTGCCCCTTCCATCACTGCAGAAAGCAAACCCCAGCCTCAAACATTCACAGAAATGTCAGAAATTTAAACTTCTCTTAAATAATCACAAGCCTCTCTGGACCAGACTCAGAGAAAATAGCAACTACATACAAATGACATTTTCAGAAGTGCAAATGACCCTGGGTATACACATATTCTATCAGCTAATAATGCACCTCATTAACTCTGCCACAGGACAGGACTGTCAACTGCACTGCTGAGGTTCTGTATCACCTGGGCAGCAAAACCTCTGCTCCAGATGTGCAGGTCACAGTGCAAGGAGAGCTCAGGAGCACAGAGGAAGCAGACAAGGAGTTCTACAATCGGATCAGGAGCCTGGAAAAGGAGCTTGTGGCTGAGAACATCCCAGGTACAAGCCAGGGCTGGGAGAGGACTCAGACCTTCACCCTTCTCTTTTTGGGGGGTCTGCAAGCACAGCCACTGCATTTATTCCTGATTCTGAGTGTTCTGGAAAACCAGCTGGCACTGGCACTGTCACCTGTCCCTGCTCCCTCTGAGGGTGACGTGGCGCAGCACATCCAGCACCCCAAATGCACAGCAAGGGGCTGCTCTCCCCTCAGAGCAAGCCCTGCCTTCAAGACCTGAGATTCTATTCAGAGAAAAAAGTGGAGGAGAACACCCTGGCAGTGTCCCAGGCCAGGCTGGGTGGGGCTTGGAGCAGCCTGGGACAGTGCAAGGCATCCCTGCCATGGCAGGGGTGACACTGGATGGGATTTAAGGGCCCTTCCAACCCAAACCACTGCAGGAGTGTGTGAAGTGGGAGGAAAACCCTGTGGTGATGGAGCTGCTGTGTGACAGGAGGGACTGGAGCAGCAAGCCCTGTGTGAGGTGATAATGCTCTGTGAAGGGCTCTCTTTAACACCCACTGTTTGTTTTGGTTGCAGACAGCCATGGGAACGTTTCCCCAGAGCTGGAGCCCATCCACCTGCTGGCCTGGGTGGCCTCTGGCTACCTGATCTGGCAGAATTCCACTGAAAACACCAAGTTCCACCTTGCCCAAGTTAAACACGTGAAACAAGTGGTGAGTGACCAGCAGGAACAGAATCCCAGTCTGGTCTGGGCTGGAGGGACATTCAAGCTCATCCCATTCCCCCCCTGCACGGGCAGGGACACCTTCCACAGCCCAGGGTGCCCCAAGCCCATCCAGCCTGGCCTTGGCTTTCCCTGGAAAGCATTCATGAGCTAAGCAGTTGTGGCAAGGACAATACATTAAATTAACAGAATTCCATAGATCCTCCCAGTTTTGCTGTGTTCTACTAGAGAAAATCGATTCTGAGTTAAAAATAACCCTAAAGTCATCATGGGCTTTCAATTCAAGGCAGTTTTCCACAGGAGCCAGGAAAGAGCAGCAGGATTTAGTGTTTAGAAAACAGAAAGCTCCAGAAGTTTTGTCCCTCTGAACAGACAGTGAATTCCCAGGAAGTTCTGGGTCTGAAGGAAAGACAGGAATTCCTTGTGGAAACAGGATTTTTGAATGTTTTGCTCCCTCTGATGGCATTTTAGAGAATTCACAGCTGCTGCAGAGCTGTGCACCAGCAAGAGTTTAAGATTTTCTCTAACAGACTTAAGGATAAAGAAGACAACTAATTACTAACTAACCCAGATTAACTGCCATCTCTCTAGTTTTGTCCCTTTTCCCCTGAAAACACAGGAAAAGAATCTATTCCAAAGGCCAGGGTTTATTTTGTCACTCAGAATTCCCTGGCTGTCACTGACAAAAAGGCCTCTGGAGTGTCCTTATGCTCTTGACAATTTTATTTGGGATTGTTTCGGTTAAATTGACACCTTCTAGAATGAGGTGTTCCCATCCCAAAGAATTCCTGACAGATCTGGTCTCTGTAAGGCCGGAATTAGCAGTTTAAAGCTTTACAGTCACTGTCTCCAATGCAGTTTTGGGTGCACAGAAATTCAAGCCAGGAGCTTTTAATTTTGTTACAGTGCCTGAGCTCCACCTGCTTCATTTGTGATCAGGAGTTGCCAGTTTTATCTGAAATCCATCAGAGAATTTTTGTGATAACCACAGAGAACTGAACCACTTTTCCTGAGGTGGGAGAGTCCCCAAATTCAGCCCTTTCATCCTGTCTTTCCAGAAAAGAAGTGATGAAGATCTTCAGTTTGACTTTGTGGTTCTACTCCATGAAATGGTGTCCCAGGTAAATAATTTTACTCCTGAAACTCTTTTGGGTGTTTTAAGACTGCAGCTGTGTGAGCTCCAGCTCACACAAAGATCTCATCCTGCAGGGTGAGCTCAGGGTCCCCATCCCTGCCTCTCTCAGCATTCCAGGTACAACAGCAGCGACTTCCAGCTGCTTTGGGGCTTTGGTGGGAATGGCTGAGGTTCAAAACTGGTCCCTCACAGCTCTCCCTTGGGACATCCCAGTGCCACAGGTGGCAGGGATAAAGGGAAGGGGCAGCTGGAGCATCCTGGATGCTCAGCTGAATTCCAGCTGGCTGTGGATGCCTCCATCGCACAGGACAGAGACCTCAGCAATCCCAGTAACCTCCAGCAGAAACTGGCTCCCAGAACAGCATTTACATCCTTGCTACTCTCCAGCAAAATTCTGGGCTCTGAGCAGGTGTTTTCATAGGAACACCACAGAAAATTGGGAAGGGAAGCTTTTGACTGTAGTAATCCAGGGATCTCCCTCCCAGTTCCAGCTCTGCTGCTTCTGACCCCCTGCACTCCCATTCCCTTGGGTTTAACTCCCAGGTTTTCCATTAGAAAGCTCCTGGCTGGCTACAGGGGGGCAGCAGGGGTTGCTGACTGTGCTGTGTGCCCCACAGGAGGTGCTGCCCTGGGAGGTGACCCTGCTGTGGCACCCCCAGCGCGGGGCCCGAGTGTCCCAGAGCCGTGCTGTGGGAGTGGGGAGCTCCTGAGCACCCCTGGAACAAGTGAGCACCCCTGGGAACACCTGAGCACCCCTGGGAACACCTGAGCACCACCCCTGGGAACACCTGAGCACCACCCCTGGGAACTCCTGAGCACCACCCCTGGGAACTCCTGAGCACCACCCCTGGGAACTCCTGAGCACCACCCCTGGGAACACCTGGGAGCTCCCACACCTGGAAGGAGCAGGTGATGGGAGTGGGGACCTACCACAGTACAAGACATTAAACCTTCCTGGGTGTTTCTGATCCCAGAATTCCAAAGGGACAGCCTCTGCCTCCAAGGGGATGAATGCTACAATTCCCAGCAGGAGTACTCACGGCACAGGGGCAGAGATGTTCTCCCTGAAGGACACTTTGGGCTTCCCCATGGTGCAAGGACAACCATATTCCCTCTCCATTCTCTGCAGGAAGAAACCCACAGTGATTTGGGTTATTCCATTGGGAATTATTTAGTAACTTCATCAGGATTAATCACTTTTTTGGTTGGGGGTTGGATTGATTTTTGGGGCTTTTTTTTTTTAATTAACAAATTATTCCCCATAAACTTCTTTAAGACGTGCATCTTCAGATGCAGGAAAAGGAAACAACATTAATTATGTTATTAAAATTCAAGTTTTTCAAGGCAAAAATCACTTTTTCTTAATTTTGTCAATATTTAAGATACATCTTTTTGTGTTAAGATTAAAATATAGACATCAGCTGGAATGAAACAAATCCCTCTAACTACTCCTTTCTCCCTGCACCAGCTTTTATTAGGGAATGATACATACACTTAAAACCACAGAAACGGAGGATTTTTCTGTAGAAATTAATTATAATTAGGTGTTATTAATTATTATAAGCAAAGGCTACTAGAGCAAAGTGTAATCTTTAATACATCTTTTACGGATTGTACCAAATCCTAAAAATATTTCAGGCAAATTTTCCTTTTAGAAGCCTTCAGAATGGAACCACTGGAGAGAAAAAAAATCTTCAAATGTTGACTTAAAAGTTCAATTTTTCCCTAAGCAACTGGAAGGAATAGGAAGGAGGAAGAGGAGATGGGAAAAGCAGGCAGAAGCAGAGTCCATGGGATGTGCTCCCCAAATTACCTGGGCATAGATTTCCAGGTGCAGCTCCCCCATCCCAGAGACAATGGTCTCCTTGCTCTCCTCATCAAAGTGGATCCTGAAGGTGGGATCTTCCCTGGTGAAGCGGCCCAGGCCTTTGGAAAATTTATCCAGGTCATTCTGAAACACAAGCCAAGATTTACTCAACATCCACGAGTCACTCCAAGAAGAAAGCCTCAAGTTTTCCCATCCACTGCTGAAGCATTTCTGCTCTTTGGGTTATTTTATGGAAGATTTATAACTCTTGATTAAAGTGTTAATTATTTATTTGAAGTTCATGTTTCTGGCTGAGTGGCAGCAGCCAGCTCTGGGTTATCCAAGGGATAAAGTCTTGGATATTTGGGATAAAACACTTTCCAACAGTGCTTAGACTGTTCCATGAATCACAAAGCAGCAAAGGGAGGGAACTCAGGGAGAAGAGGTTGATCCAAAGGCCCCTACCTTGTTGGAAGGCTTCATAGCCACGGAAATGACGGGGTCGGGGACGTGGATGGATTCCTGCGTGGCCAAGGAAAAGGGGATAATAAATTCCAGCAAAATCCTGGTGACTGGCAGTGCCTGAGGCAGCCAGGGCCAGGGGGGCTCACCATGGAGATGTCAGTGCTGGTTTTATCCGTGAACGTGTCCCCGCTGGCACAGTCGATCCCAAACAGGGCACAGATGTCCCCAGCATAAACTTCATTTACATCCTAAGGGAAGGAAAATTCCTCTGCAGACAACACTGGGATAAGAGAAGCTGTGGCTGCCCCTGGATCCCTGCAGGTGTCCAAGGCCAGGCTGGACAGGGCTTGGATCTCCCTGGGATAGTGGAACGTGTCCCTGCCCTTGGGGCTGGATGATCACTAAGGTCCCTTCCATCCCAAACCATTCCAGGGTTGATTCTGTCTTTCCCTCACAGCCAAACTCCACCTGGATTACAGAAGATCCATAAACATTGTGTTTTAAAGCTTGACACTGAGCTCCTTAAAAACTTCCAGCTTGGTGAAAAACCCTGCAAATCTCCCTCTTTATTGAAAGGACAAAAGGGAGGGCTCAGCTTGGATTAATTCAGGATCAAACGAAGCAAAGACCATCCTGTGCTTCAGGATCACCACCCAGGGTTATCCAGGGGCTCAGCAGAGCTGACCCACCCAGGGTGATCCAGGGGCTGGCAGCCCATCCCTGGGATCCACTCACCTCCATGTTGTCCGAGTGCATCCGGACCAGTCTCTGCACCCTGACCCTCTTCCCCGTGCGGGTGTTGTAGATGTAATCCGACTTCTTCAGCATCCCCTGGTACACCCTGATGTAGGTTAGCTGCCCAAACTTGCCAGCCTGCAAGCACAACCCACCAAAATCTCATCATTCTGGGAACCACTGAAGCCTTGGGGTTTAGCTTTTCTATGTTTCAGGTTCTGTGCTGCTTTAGTGTGTGGGTCTGGGCTTCACATTATGGGATGGTGAGCTCTGTGCACAGAGCAGGGAGACAAAACAATTCCTGCTCCAGCTGGGCACCAAGGACAAATGAGCCAAATCTCAGGCCAGGAGCACAAACCCCGTGGGCTGGAGAGAGAAAAACAAGCAGGGTGGGACTGCAGGGGCTGAAGCTGGGATGGGACAATGAACTGCAAGGTGCAAATGGAGCAGAGCTGATCCCAGGGAGAGACCCCGGCAGCGCTCGGGGATTTTGGGGCCATTTTGGTTCATCTTGGGTGCAGCCCTGGCTGGGCTCTGGTGCTGCTCCAGGTGCATCCATGGAGGAGATCCTTTGGATAAATCCCTGCTTTATTCTTGAACCCCACCCAGTCTCTGTTCTAGGTCAGCCTTCACAAGGCATCACCAGCACCAATTCCAAATACCAGCTGCACTGACTCAATGTGGTGTGAGTTTCCAGACTGCTAATGGAGATGAAAGATTCTCTGCAATGGAATTTGGCAATTTTCTGAACCAATTTTTCACTCCCAAGCCTTCCCAAGAGACATATGTTACCATGGAATGTGGCCAGCCATTTTCCATATTCCATAGGAATCCTGAAGTGCTGCTCTCTAAGTAGCAAACAACTTATTTGCCTTAATTTCTGTGCCTTTTCCTCTCTCATGTCCCATTGTTTCCATGTGCAGGATTTTTCCGTGAAAATATTTCAATTAAGCCGACAATCCCCCAGATGTTCAAGTTTTAACTAAGAAAACCAGGAAATACTTGATGTCCAGAACTCACCCTGAAGTTCCAAACTGGCAGAGTTTATGGATTTTAGGGTTGAAGCCTTTTTTTAAAAAAGAAGTTAAATTTCAATTGAAGTCAAATATAAACTGCTTTTATAAACACTTTTAAAAAGTGCTTTTAAAACACTTTTTAAAAGTGATTTAAAAGTCTGCTGTAGGTGAGTTTTGGTAGCACCACGTGGGCTCTCTCCATGACTGTGGCAAGGAGCAGAGAAAGACTCACCTCCAGTTTGAAGGCAAGGCCGATAAAAGGCTGGGAATCGTCACGAGCAGAGTTCAACAGGAACTTGGTTTGGTCCTGAGAATCCCTGAGAAACAGGGATGAGAGGGAGGAGAGGTTAGGAACCAACACAGGAGTCTCCTCTAAACATTTACAGTCTTTGTTGTTGGGGCTCACACATCTGGGTGTGCTGGGAGGACTGGACACAGCTTGGACTTGATGATCCTTGAGCTCTTTTCCACCCTCAGGGATTCTGGGATTCATGTCCATAAGAATAAACCACTATTTACACACTTGGGGTGTGCTCCCTCCTCTAGGCAGGCCATGCTTTAAGGGCTGCCATCAATTCTAAAGAATTATCTGACAACTGTTGTCCAAATGCATCACTGAATGTGGTAAAATCCCAGCACAGAGTAACCCTCAAATGAGAGAGGAGCTTTGGGACTTTGTGGCAAATGCTGGTGGCACTGTTTGATACTTATGGTAAAGGATTGTGGATCTTGTTAGGAATGTTTCCTGCTTTGAAACTACTCCATGGAATCCCAGACTGGTTTGGGTGGGAAGGGTCCTTAAAGGTAGTCCAGGGCCATGAGCAGGGACACTCTCCAGAGCCCTGCCCCTGGACACTCCCGCTGCTGCTGGATGCACTCACCCCTGGTTGAGGAGAGCGTAGTTCTCCACCTCAGAAGGGTTGGGAAGGTATTCCAGGACAGCATCCAGCAGTGGCTGCACCCCTTTGTTCTTCAGAGCACTTCCCACGAGGACAGGGGTGAAGGATTTCTGCAGCGTTGCCCTTCGGATTGCCAGCTGAAAAATATCCCTGTGAACTCCTCCTGCAGCACAGCCCAATCCCCTGGCTTTCCTGGGCTTCTCCACTCCTGGAGCAAAGAGCTGCCCCCACAGTCCCCTGGACACCCACACCACAAGGGCTTCCCATAAAACCCGCTCTCCAGAATTCTTCAAAATTGGGAACGGGCCCTCCCTGGGGGGAACTGGAGTTCAGCTGAGGTGACTCAACTCCAGCCAACATTTACTGAGGAATGAGGGGACAGGGACACAGGTGAGGGAACAGCCAGCACAAGGAAGGTACCTTTAACTGTGCAGCTGTGGGAATCTTTTCCTCCAGGAACAGCTCCCCCAGGAGCTCGTCAGCGTTGGCCACGCACTCGATGAGCTCCCGGCGCCGCTCCGCAGCCTCCGCCCGCAGCTCAGCCGGGATCTCCTCCACCCTCAGGGTCTGCCTGCACACACAGGGAGCACAGTGACCCCCAGGAACTGCACAGGGAGCACAGTGACCCCCGGGAATTGCACAGGGATCAGCCTGCCCACCCCTGGTGTGACCACCCTGACTGAGAACGATCCACCCTTCACGTGGATCCTGGGAAAAAATCCCCTGTGAACATCAGCGTGTTATCTCTGGTGTGGGAGAGTCCTTCCCTCTCCTGGCAGGGATCAGGAAAACCTCCCAGCAGCTCACCCACAGCTGATCTTCATCCCAGGGAGCCACACACGCTGCAGGATCCTGTCATGGAGCAGTCTCCTGCTTCTCCAGGTGGGAAGTGTGGCCACCACCCCTTCACAGCAACCAAGTCCTGCTGCAGCCACCCCCACCCAGAGCTCCCTGCAGGCCCTGGGAGAGCTGCAGGGGGACCCTCAGCCCCCGCACAAGCCCTTCCCAAACTTCCAGAGAGCTGGGTTTCATCTCTGAAGAGAAACTGCAGGAATTCCTCTTGCAAAGAGCAGCTCCAGCTAGAAAATAAGCAATTTCCAGGACTTACCCAAGTGCCCCATCAAAATAGATTGCTTTTTCTTCAATTAGGTCTATAATTCCTTTAAAGTTTCCTTCCAGCCCAATTGGAATCTGAACAAAAGCTGCATTGTGTTTCAACTTGGATCTGAAAAAGGGAAAATAGGAATTATTGAATAAAAAAGTAATTTCTATGTGTGTGCTCCAAATGGTCTTTGAGCAACATCCCCCTCCCACAAAATCCATGTTTTGTCCTTTGGACAGTGCCAAAATCTGACAATATGGATAAAAACCACCCGGCTGTGGCTTAGGGCTTTGTATCCCACCAGGCCCAGGGAGCAATTCCCATGGGAAAGGCAGCAGGGGAAATCAGATTGATTGCTTAATTAAGGGAGTTGCCTCTCCCTTAATGAGTATTAATGAGTTTATATCATGGATCAAATTAGGCAGGGGAAGGTTGGGAGTAAGCAGGACTTCCAGGAATCCAAAGCAACCCATGTCACCTCCCTGCTGGAATTTCAGCAGCACCAGGATCCAGGGAAAACTAAGAGCTGCTCTCAAAGTGGGTCCTGATACAGTTCCATGAACAAAATAAACATCAAACCCCAGCCCATGGTCACTGCAGGTCTTGGCTGATAGAAATATTGGGGGGGTTTGGGACAATGGAGATTTTTCCTGGGTCAGATCAGGATTTAACCTCGAGTCAGGAATTCTTCTCCAAACTGCAGCTCCCAAGAGAAGCCTTTCCAATATTGCTCCTAATGACCTGTCATGGGGAGGGGATTTCAGGAATCATTGTAAATGCCAAAACCTGAGCTGCTGCACTGCTCTGGCTGGGTTGGAGCCCATCCTGTCCAGTTTGTTGATGAAGGTGAGGAAGGGGACGTTGTAACGCTTCATCTGCCTGTTGACAGTGATGGTCTGGCACTGGACACCTCCCACGGCACAGAGAACCAGGATGGCTCCATCCAGCACCCTCAGAGACCTCTCCACTTCAATGGTGAAGTCCACATGGCCTGGATAACAAATACAAATAAAAATCATAAATGCACTGGAAAGGAGCAACAGCCAAGGGAACCACACTGAGTGACATCAGCTCAAGTGATGGAGCACAGAGTCATGGAATGGTTTGGGTGGGAAGGGACCTTAAACCCCATTCCACCGCTGCCATGTGCAGGGACACCTTCCACTATCCCATCCAGCCTGGCCCTGGGCACTTCCAGGGATCCAGGGGCAGCCACTGCTTCCCTGGGCACCCTGTGCCAGGGCCTGCCCACCCTGCCAGGGAACAATTCCTTCCCAATACCATATCTATCCCTCTGTCAGTTTGAACCCACCACTCCATGTTCTATCACAACCAGGGACACAAAGGTGCACCACATCCCCTGTATCCATGAGGAACAGCAATCCCCAGGTGCTGCCAGCTGCCCTCACCTGGTGTGTCAATGATGTTGATGTTGGTGTCCTTCCACATGGTGTAAGTGGCTGCAGACTGGATGGTGATGCCCCGCTGTCGCTCCAGCTCCATGGAGTCCATGACAGCTCCAACTCCATCCTTACCTTTCACCTTAAGAGAAATAAAAAAAATAAGCTCAAGGAGTTTGCTAAGAATTCATATCCCATCCCTGGAAGTGTCCAAGGCGAGGCTGGATGGGGCTTGGAGCAACCTGATCTGTGGAAGGTTTCCCTGCTCATGACAGAATGTGGGATGGGTGAGCTTTAAGCTCTGTTCCCACCCAAACCATTCCATGTGAAACCATGTGCAGGAGTGATGCTGCATGGACTGAGCATCCTCCCTCATGCAGAAAAACACAGTGTGGATATGAGTAAGTTGCAGGAAGATCCCGGTGGGAGCTCAGCCCAACCTCGTGCATCTGCGCGATCCTGCCCGTGTAGAACAGGATCCGCTCCGTCAGCGTGGTCTTGCCGGAGTCGATGTGAGCCGAGATCCCGATGTTCCTGATCCTCTCGTTGGGAAGGACCTCCGAGGAGCAGTGCCTGCAGGAGGTCAGCAGGAGCTGCAAGGCAAGAAAAGGGCACTGGCTCAGCCAGGAGTGAATCCAACACAGCTCACAGGACACCAGGAATGGGACGAGGGAAAACGGCCTCAAGCAGTGCCAGGGGAGGCTCAGGTTGGACACCAGCAGGAATTTCTCTATGGAAAGTGTGGTCAGGCTTTGGCAGGGGCCGCCCACGGAGGTTTGGAGTGCCCATCCCTGGAGGTGTCCAAGGAATTCCTGGAGGTGGCACTCAGTGCTCTGGGCTGGGGACAGGGTGGGCATCGGGCACAGCTGGGACTCGAAGGTCTTGGAGGGCTTTTCCAAGGTAATTTATCCTGGGATTCACTATGCCCACGGCTAACCTGCAAACCGCTTTCCCACGGCTTCCTGTCAATCTATGGCGAATCGGTCACCTCGAGCCGAGGGGCCTTTCCAGGGTCACCCCGGAGCTGTCACCGCACCGTGCACCCCGCGCGGCCCCTCCACGCTCGCCCCGCTGCCCATTCCCTGTTTCCCTGTCCTCATCCATGGGACCGGTAGCTGCTCGTTCCCTGCAGCTGCTGCGGCCCGTCCGGAGCCGTCCCTCCGCCCTCCATCCCTTCTGCTCCCGGCTCCCTCCCCTCCCTGGGGCGCCGTCCCCTCACGCGGGCGCGGTACGGTCCCGCCGCCGGTACCTGGATGTGCCGCGGGCGGCCGGGGGCCAGCCCGGCCCGTAACACCCTGAGCATGGCCCCGGCTGCGGCTGCGGCCCCGCTCCCGGCTCCAATCCCGGCTGCGGCCCCGGCTCCAATCGCGGCTCCAGCCCCGGGTCGCTCCCGCCTCTTCCGGGGCCTTGCGCAGGCGCCGCGGTCCCGTCCGGCACCTCACGGGCCCCTCAGGGAGCGGCAGCGGCGCCGGGCGGGAGCGCCAGGGCGGCCTGGAGAGGGGAGGCTCTCACTGCCCGGCCCCCCGGCCCCTCACGGGCCCCTCGGGGAGCGGCGGGAGCTGTGAGGGGGGGAATGGAGAAGGGAGTCTCTCACCGCCCCTCCGGCCCCTCATGGGCCCCTCAGGGAGCGGCGGGAGCTGTGAGGGGGGGAATGGAGGGGGGAGGCTCTCACTGCCCGGCCCCCCAGCCCCTCACGGGCCCCTCAGGGAGCGGCGGGAGCTCCAGGGGCGGCATGGAGAGGGGAGGCTCTCACTGCCCCCCCAGCCCCTCACGGGACCCTCGGGGAGCGGCGGGAGCCCCGAGGGCGGATGGAGAAGGGAGGCCCGCACCGATCCCATCCCGGAGCGCCCTCGGTCCGGTCCCTCCCCGGGAGCGATCCTGAGCGAGCCGTGGGGGGTTCCCTGTGTGCACAGGCGGAATTCTCCGACTGCGGCCTGAAAGGGCGGATTTCAGCCAAACAGTGGAGCGGGACGGAGCGCGGCACCGGCGGCCGGGTCACATCCCGGGCGTTTGGGAATCGGCAGGAACTGGAAACAACTGGAGAGCGGCGCTCCCTGGCCCGAGGGGGTGAAGTGCCGGGAGAGGGGAACACAAGGCTGGGATGGGGCACACGGACCCATGTGGAACACACTGTTGAAATCGATACAAAATTACTCCCCAGGAGCTGCTTTTCATTACTGCAAATGCTCCAGGAGCTGCTCTGAAACAGACAAAGAGGCCCCCTCCGTACTGTTTGGCTCCATCGTTTATATTTTTTGTGGAAAACGCATGGTCACCTCTGGAAAGGGAGGGATTTCCAGAGAATCCTGGAGTGGTTCTGCTAAATCCCATCCCATTCCACCCCTCCATGGGCAGGGACACCTCCCAGAGCCCAAGTTTCCTTCACTGAACTGTTTCAAAGCAGCCCAAACTAAGTAATGCACAAGTCCCCCTGCAGTGCACAATAAACCAACAAACCCCATAAATAATAAATAACTTTATTAAAGAATTGCAGTTTCAGATGCTTTTACAGAGCATAGCTTGTGCCTTACATTGGAGAATAGTCTTGGCATAGGAAAGGGATCTGGAGGGAATATGCACCTCTTCCCACTTCAAACCCAGGATGTGCTTGTTTTATTTCACACAAAAATCCAAGTTTTCAGGTGAATTTTCAGTTTTACAGCAGCAGCTCTCCAAGATTCCTGCTCAAACTCCAACACAGAAAAACACTGCTGCTGTTGCTTACTGAGATTATCTCATAAATTAATTGCAGAATCCATGCTGTCTCCAGGGGATGGAAAACAAGCCCCTGGGTTGAGCTCTTGAGTTTAAGGGACGTCCACCCCCCCCTGCTCATTAAAGGGTTCAATTATTGCCATCAATATTGATCACATCAACTTATTGCCACTGATACTTCTCTAACTCAGGAAGAGACCACAAGCAAATAATTGTCCTTCCCTTTTCAGAGCTCAACAGAAGTGCTGCTGATTGGGTTTGCACATGAATAAACATTAATTAAAATTAAATAACCTGGGGAAACTACAGAAAGATTAAATATTATTTAGAGGCTTTTTGGCCAAACAAATGTTACTCTTAACTTACTAAATCCTATTTTATCCTACAAACAGTACTTTTAAAGGCTACATTATAATGGAGCCTTGAATTTATGCAATGCTTCAAAATATCATTAATTTATATTATTTAATTTACAGAAATTCTTTCTGCTACACCAGAGGGATAATTCTGCACAGTAGAACAGTACAGGGACTGAACACCTGGAATCCCAGGTTCTTCCTGCTCTCTGACACTGCTGGCTCTTCTGAACTGCTATCAAATGTAGATTTAGGGTCATTCTACCCTCAGTAAAACAAAGAACACAGAAAGGAGAGGGGTTCCTGTATCCAGTGCTCTTTAGAACATAAGAAATGGTGAAATCATTCCAGTTAAACTAATTTCTCCCATGTATTTTTCCCATGAGTAATTCCTAGTTGCAGCTGATCTCAGGACACTGTTATTACTACAGGATAATAAAGTAACACTACAGACAATCCTCAAAATGGAAAATGATGAGCTAACTTCACAGGAAACAAAGGGTCGGGAATACAAGTTGACAGTTCAGGCACAGGAAATGAGGTGCAAGCACAGCTTATTAACATAAAAACTCTGATAAATGTAAAGTACTGTCATATTTCAGTATTTTCTCTCATTTCATGTTACACCGAGGTGAGTGTGGGGGTTCTGTAACAATTGATAATATCATTTTAAAGCAGTGCTTTACGGTATATTCAAGTTTTATTAATTAACCTAGAAAATCAGTAATTATTTCAACAACTCAAAGGAAATTTGCTTTCTGTGCAACTCAGAGTGGGAAGGAGGAGCTGCAGTACCAGGCTTAGGAAAACCTGAGACTGGTGCAGCTGGAGCAGAACAGCTCTGCAAATCCAAGCTGGTTTTACCAGGCTTAGAGATGTTCCATAAAGTGCTTTTAGGCAGAAAGTTGTTGGGTTAGAATTCACTGAGGAGCCGAGGTCTGAGGACACTGAGAAGCAGGAGGAGCAAAGGCACAACACAGAGCAGAGATTGGTCACAAATCCAGGTGTATTTTTATGGACACGAGCACTGAGCACCATTCATCTGCTCCAGGGAACCTCCGTCCCCAGGGAATGGGGACAGCTAATTCCTGGAGCCCTTCAAGGGGACAGGTGTTCCTTTCACACTGAGAGCCTCCAAGGAATCCCTGGGCATTCTGGATCCTGGAGCTCCAAGCAGCTTCTCTCTGGAAAAAGAACAATGGTCACAGTCTCCATGAAAATAGGAGGAATAAAACCTGCAGTTCCCCTTGGAACATTGCTCTAGAACGGGATTTTCTTTCTGCTGCTGGAATTTCCTTATCCTGCAGAATAGCAGGGAACTGTTTTTACCTTCTTGATCCACCTTCCCTGGAGCTGTAATGGCCACTTCTGGATCTTGAAGCTTCCACAGCTTCTCTGCTTCGGCAAGGCCTGAACTTCATGATCTCCCTCTGCCACTCCTCATCAAAGGTGCCAGCCTCAGCTGGAAAACAGATACATTTATTTGAAATGTTAATAAAGAGGGGAAAAAACATTTAATGAGTATTAGGGGGTTTGGGTAGTGATTTTAAGCTTTGGAGTCCGCAATTCTCCACATGACCTGCAACTGTTTTTGGGATCTATAAAAGAGAATTTGGATTTAGAGACTTTCAGTCTGAAAGTGCCTCTTAAGATACCTCAAGCTGGAACTTCCAAATCAGAGTGTGAAACAGTGTAAAGCCCGTTAGCTGCCTAAAGAGACCTACATTCATCCATGTTGATGAATTCTTGGTTCATCTCCTCATCCCCAGTCTTGGCGTTCTTGGATCTTCTGATGACATGAGCCCGATCCTGGAGGTGGTGACCAACAGATATTTTCTCCAGGCCACTTTCAGAATCCTTCAGTGCCTTTCTTGTTTCTTTAACCTGTTTTAAAAAAAAGGGAACTGAGTGTCTTTCCAACTAAAAATGAGGTAAAAAGGGTTTACAGAATCCCAGGATGGTTTGGGTTGGAAGGGACCTTAAAGCCCTTCCAGCGCCACCCCTGCCATGGCAGGGACACCTCCCACTGTCCCAGGCTGCTCCAAGCCCAATGTCCAGCCTGGCCTTGGGCACTGCCAGGGATCCAGGGGCAGCCACAGCTTCCCTGGAAGAATTCCCTTCCAATATCCCATCCAACCCTGCTCTCTGCAGTGGGAAGTCATTCCCACTTGTCCTGGCACTCCAGGCCCATGCAAAGGGTCAAATCCTCCAGTAGTTTTATATCTTTCCTTTACAAAAATCAAGTTTTCCAGGCTTTTCCAATTCTCATTTCCTGTGTTGACTGTGAACACACCAACAAAACACAAATCCAGCCTATTTTCCTTTGGCCACCAGAGAGGAAGATGAAACAATGCCTCAAGTTTTTTAACTGGGTATTAATTATTGGGGAAAAAACCTTGAGTTTAAAAACGCTACAGAGCTGAGTTTCCAACATTGGCAACAGAAGAGCAACACCCGATGCCAAAATTCCCAGCATGAGGAACAACCAGTCATTGGGCTGTGGTGCTGACTGGCTTGCAAGGCAGGCTGGCCCTTATCAGTGTCCTGGGCTATTATTAGAAGCCTTGTGATAACGGGTGTGCTGGAGCTGGCACACATTCCCAGCCAATCCTGCCCACGGCCTTTAGGGATCCTGTCTAGGCTTTCATGGCCCGGGCCAGGTTCACATTCCCACTTCCAGTTCCCGGCAGGATTAGACACAACAGCTGCAAGGGAGCTGCAGCTCAGGGTTATGTAAGTGTCTGGGCAAAGGGGTGCTTTGAAGGGAGGGGCTGCATAAATCAATGCCTCTCCTGGAGTTTAAGTGGACAGGAAAAGGATTCATTACAGCAAAGAGAAGGGCACTGGAAAATTGTTGCTCTGTGCTCTGTTTTCCCAGCCTTGGATGGGTCTGTAATTTATTTTGGGGCGTACTTAAAGCACAAAATTACAGGGAGGAAATCAGACTTTTAATACAGAACAGGGTTTGAGAGCCCTGTATTTTCCTCAATCCCTAAAATTTATTTGTGCAGTCAAGAGGGGGGGTTGGGCTCTGCTCCCAGGAACAGGGACAGGAGGAGAGGGAACAGCCTCAGGCTGGGCCATGGCAGGCTCAGGGTGGACATCAGCAGGAATTTCCCCATGGAAAGGGTGAATAAACATTGGAAGGGGCTCCCAGGGAGGTCTGGGGTGTCCATCCCTGGAGGTGTCCAAGGAATGCCTGCAGGTGGCACTCAGTGACCAGGTGGGGATCGGGCACAGACTGGACTCAATCCAAGCTCAGTAATGCCAGGATTCTGTAAATCCCAGGAGTCACTGTCTGCAGGAAAAGCAGCTGCAGACATTGCTTTGGTGTGGCTGCACCTGAATCCCGGGCAGTGCCCAGCTCCTGTGTGCTGGGCCCAGCACCACTCACCCCTCCCGGAGCTGTGCGGGTCTGGGCCGTGGCTTGGAACACTTTGGGAGGTTCATCCCCCACTCTGGAATAGGTCATCATGGAGGAGGAGCTGAAACTGTGTCCCTCGGGCTGGATGGACAGGTCATCCTACAAAGCAAGGCAGGCTCATTACTGGAAGTTAAAACTTGTGGGTAAGAGTTATTCCTTATTATTTTATTATGGAAAATATCCCTTCACAAAATTAACCCTCCTGGCACCACATTCAACTTCAGTTTTATCTTCAAAGAATAAAGAAAATTTACAAACACAATATAATCTGGGCAAAAACCCCTTTAATTCCTACTATCTCCTTGAGATTAGTCCCATTTTTCTTGGCGTTATTTTCTGAGGAATATTTGCAATAACTGTCACTCTCCAGTGCAATAAATTTCAGAATGATTTTCAAAAGAACTCACAAATTTCCTGTGCATTTCCAGCATGTTGTTCCTCATGTTTGACATCATCCTGTCCATTGCAGAAAATGGATCCATAAAATCTGCATCCCACTAAAAAAAGGGGGAAAAAAGACTCCAGTTCAAACAGTCTCAATTCTCCCAGTCCTGAAGCTGGTTTTCACATGCATTTTTAACTCAAAAAGCTTTTCAGACTGCACTTCACACACAGACAAGCCAAAATGCATCTTTTCAAAAGGAAATTGAGGGGAGTTGGATTAAGATGGAAATATTGGGAAGATGAAAGTGGAAGATTGTCACCCAGATGGCAAACTGGCCACAAAATTAGTTTATTTAACAAAAATGTTCACTGGATATTCAAGTATCCAATTCTTTCACAAATGTCTTCACAAACCTCACCAGCTTCTGCTCTGAAAGTCCTGTATGACCCCTCAGGGTTTAAATTTCAATAAATTCATTTCCAGAGTGATGTATTCCAATGTTGCAAAATTAAAGCTGCATTTAAGCTCAAAATGAAGTAAAATTAAAGGACAGAAAATCTTCAAGTTATTTTTTAGTACAAGACATTGGAATCCTTGGCAAGGGCTATGGACAGATGATGGATATTTAACAGGATATTCCAGACCCCAAACCACAGCTGGAAACCACCCCAAGGCCATCTCCAGGGGCTGCTCTGCCCTACTGGGAGCAGTGGTTTTGTGCCACCCCACAAAGGCATTCTTCCAGCAGCACTCAAAGTTTGCAGTTTCCCCAGGGATTATCCCATCCATATCCAGAGGTTAGTGCCCCAGGAAGGATTTTTTCCCCTGGATTTTCTTATTGCCAAACTGCAAACAGCACCAAAAGCAGGATGCAAGCACAGAGCTCAGCCTCTGCCATGCTTTGGTTACACACAGCTTACACAGGAGGTACTCCAGGGATACTAACCCCTCTCCCAAAACCTGCAAAGGGCATGAGGGAGAAGCTGGTAGCCTGGAAAAAAAAGGGCAACATCTGGAATTATTATCAGGAACAGCAGAAATTATTTTTATATGAAGCAGATTACATGAAACATTCCCCATCTAATCAAAATCACTCAGGAGGGCCTTGGTAATTAATTAATTAATTAATCCCTGGGTATGTGGAAATAATATATTTATACTGATGATATTAGAAAACGATACCTGCCACCACATCTAATAAATATTGATAAGAGTGTGTGAAAAGCACTTAGAGCTTGGCAAACATTTGAACCCTCAAGAACCTTTGTGCTGATTTCACACTTCAGGCCCCACCCTGCAATGCTCCATTCCAGTCAGGCAGCACTGAAAGCTGATTAAAATCAACAAATCATCCCACAGATATTGAGGATTCCTACATGGCAGGGCAGTGAGATCCTGGGAAACACAGGGGTGTTTCCAGGAAACCCAGACTGGAGAGTCAGATAAGGGCTGCAGACACAGGTGCCAGAAGGACCCAACCCTTGGCAGGAACTTTAATGGAAAAAAAGGAATTCCCCAGTTCTGGAATAGCTTTAGGAATTCTTCAGGTTTCTGTCAGGACAGATTAGGCAGAGCTGTAAATAATAATAAATATTGTTTCTCTCGATATCAAGCCCTCACCAGTAAGAGTTATACAAAGCTTATAAACTCTGTTTGATAACACTAAAAAGCTACTAAAAGCTGTTAAATATTTGCTTGATATACAGGATAATCAGATATCCCAAAACCCCAATTAACAGCATCTCTTAATATGTTTTAGCTCATTCCTTCTTCCCTAAAAACTGAACTACAAACCTGCTGGAGAAAGGAAAAGCAGTTTTAAACTTGAATCCTACAGTAGCACTCCTTGAGTTGTCCCAATTCATTTGGTTCCTTTTAAAGCAGTTTTAGGCCTGCTGCAATTTAATTAAACACAGAATTACAACACTACTAATCGGTGTCAGTAATTTAAATGAAGTGTATTTTGACATGGCAGTAAAACTCCACCTTTTCCTACATAAAAATGTAATTTTAAGGGTTTCAGCCTTCGTGGAGCAGCAGTTTGAGATGACAAGGCAAAGCAACCAGTGCTGAGTCTGGTGTGACATCTGACAGCTCCTCAGTGGAACAGGAGGAACATCAGAGGATCCTGGGAAGGGTTTGGCAGCTGTGGAATTCTTTTAAGACAGAGCTCCTGTACCTGTAACTTCTGCTGCAGTCACAGATAAAGGGTTTGGGCCTCACCTTTGTCCCTCACTGCAGAACAGGGACACAACCCCTGAGCTGTGACAGGCTGTTTCTCTAAAGGAAAAGCTCTGATCTGGCTTTAGGCACCACTGATCCAAGGCCTAAGGATCAGCAGAGGGAGGATGATGCCCTAATTAGATGCAGTTTCTATATTTGCCAGGAACTGGATGAGCAGGGGAAGGAATGTGCCAGTTCCCCTCTGGAGCTGCAGGTGACAGGCTCTGTTCCAGCTCTGGCCTGGCCACCAGCCCCTGTCACCTGCCTTTTCTTCAACGGTCTCTGCAAATCCAGTGGGAAGCATGAAAGCAACAGGGAGGCAGCTGCTGAGTATCTGCAGGGAAAGGAACCAGTTCCCAACGTTCATCCTCTATAAATACAGCTCTAGATAAGGGTTAGATATGATGGTCCTGCATGCCCAGAGCTGAAAAAACACTGCAATTAAACACAGACCATCAGTTTCACTTGGTAACACACAGAAATACTGAATTCCACACCAATTTCCCTGAGCTTTAATTCTTACAGGTTTGTATCTGAGATAATATTAACAATCAGCCCAAATTCAGGGCATGAAGTGTTTATTCCCAGCTGCAAAACTGAAACAGTGTTTAAAATCCACGGATGGATATTCCTGAAGTGGTGAAACTCAGGCTTGTGGAACTCAAAGTGAAACAGCTGCCCACAAGGGACTGAAATGCACAAATATATCATAGAATTATGGAATGGGCTGGGCTGGAAGGGACCTGGAAAGAACCTGGCCTTGAACACTTCCAGGGGTAGTGCAGCCACATCCAGGCACCTTTTAAAATTAACATGAAAAGGAAATACATGTAGAGAATATGTGGGACATTTTTAGTGCCTCTCTCCAACAGAAACATTTAATGTATTGTATTTATGAAAGCAAGCACTGGATAAGGGATCAGTTTGCTCATTAAATGTCTGTTCAGGGATCAGTAAAACCAGACAGATGTTCAGCAGAGATAAGGAGTGTGCCATGAGGGAACCAAGAGAGGAACCCTTCCATTTCCCCGAGTGATGAGCAGCCGAAGGGGGCTCCAGGGCAGAGGCAGGGCTGTTTCCCAGGCAATGCCCGTTCCAGAGCAGCCCCCGAGCCCAGGACACTTACCCTGCGGGTGCCCCTCGTGGCCACCTGCGAGTCCTGCCGGGCTCTGCCGCCCGCTCTCCTCTCCGCCGGTCTCTCCCCTCCCTCCGGGAGGCTCAGGAGCGGCTCCCGCCCAAAGGGCTCGGCGAAGCTCCTCATCACCTGCCTCATGTGCTCATGGTGTGCAGCGAAGGGATCCCTGCATGCCAGAGAGGCACTGCGTTATTCCAGCTGATGGACAGCGGCTCCAGGATAGTTCAAACTCCGTTTTTTAATACAGGGGTTTTTATCCAAAATTTTTACTTTAATAGACCCAACTGGGCAATCTCCCGTTCCTGATAAACTCTGCTTTCCTCTTCCATTCCCATCTCTCCGGTTGGGTGTTTGAGATCTATTTTCTCTCAGCTGCCCTCACTGCTCTCCTCCACTCCTGGCTGTCCCTATTCCTTTTCCTCTTTCCTCATCTTCTCTAGAAATATCCATCCTTGCACCTTTCACTCCAGCCTGTGTTTAATACCTGCCAGAACAATAAACTGGCCCATATTTTATGTATCATTATTTCCACCTCCAACACCTGACAATAAAATAATTTAAGTTTTCCCCCTTCATCTACCAGAGCTTAGCACAGTTCTATTCACGGAACTCCTCGTGTCCCACTGGATCCCCCCTCATCCCTCAAATTTATCCTGCTGGCAGTTCCCAACTTTTCCTTCTCCCTGTCCCACATGCTTAAAAATACCCATTATCCTCTAAACTCAGGCCAGTTCCATCTCCTATAGTCACCCACTGCTGCACCTGTGCCTTCCCTCTCCACAAATCCAGCTCCCACACCCCTTTCCTGTACTAGGAAGGAGATTCTCACTGGCTTTTTCTTTTCCTCTTATTTTTTCTCTCCTCTCCTCTGCCAAAAATCTACAGAGCTGGTATTCCCAAAGCTTGGCTTGCAAGGAAAACCTTGCTCAACTTCCCTAACTCTCAAAGCTGGACAAGCCCTGATATTCCTAATTAAGGCCAAAAGAGGAGCAAAGCAGGAATTTTTCTGAAGTGCAGGGTATGAGCAGTGCTGCTGCCTGAGGGCCAGGCTGCAAATGAACACTTCCCACACAAATGAACACTTCCCACACAAATAACCCTGCTATATTTCCTCCTTCCATCTCATCTTCCTCCTTGCAATCCCACTGAAAACCCTTTATTACCATGAACACTCACTTCCCAGGTATGGTTATGCAGGTTTAATACAGCTCATCCTCCTTCCCCTCAATTCCTGGCACTCCCCACACCCTCCAGGACAGCAGAGCCTTTCCTGGGACATCTCAGAAGGAAAGGCTCCAGGCTGCTCCTGACTTTTCCCTGCCCAGTTATCTCCTGCCCAGCTTTGCTGCTCCCCACCCCTTATCTCCAGCCCCACAAAAAGCAGATCCCACATCACGTGGCTGCTTTGATCTTGTGCCAAAGTCACACTTAACGATTCTTTTTTTTCCTTCAAGTGAAAAAGACAAACATAAGGTTGGATTAATTTTGAAATCAGATTTTTTTTTTAACACAAAAATATCCCTTTAAGCTATACCCACACTTAAACTCAGCCCAGAAAGTGTTTTAGTGATGCCACAGAGCAGCCCCTGCTCTGCTCCCAGCTCTGGCTCCAGCCCTGGCTGATAAGGAGCTCACCCAGCCCAGGATGAAGAACAGATGGAAAAAGTGCTGGCATGAGCCAAGGGCACCACCTCGGGATGTGCACAATTCCAGCAGATCCTAAACCCCAGAGAGGTTTGGTTATCACACACAAAGAGCTCCTTGGTACCAGGGACAGGGAAATCAGACACAAACTGAGGAATGGCAGGCTCAGGAACACGAGGAAAGGCCCCCAGTTCCCAATTTTAGGGAATAATTAATAAAAAGAATTAATGCTGTCAAGCCTCAAAAGAAACACCCCAATTTTGGTATGATCTGGAGTAGGGTAAAACCAATGGAAAGGGAACAGAAAATCCATGTGGAAGACAAGGTTTCCAAGGAATTAATCCTTGGTGGTTCCAATGACTGAAACTCAAGCCAGAATTCCAAGAGGAGGAGCTCACCCTGACAAACAGAGATGTGCTGAACAAGGCACAGTCTCTGCAGGGGACCTGCAGGATTTTAAGATCCTTGCTCCAAGCACTGATTTTATGGGATGGCAGCAGGTGCAGGACACTCTAATGTAACAATTATTGACTTAAATATGACTTTTTTTGGGGGAAGATACTTTTGATGAGAAGGCTGAGATTTTTGTTATAGCATGACAGTGATGAGGAAAAAGGGAGGGGCTCCCAGGCTCTGCACACCACATCTGTGCCATCTGTTTAGTGTTAAACACTAAATTACTTTTAAAATTGAATTCTGGATGGAGACAGACAATGTATACATTTATCCTTCCAGCACTCTGCTGTAACAGAAATTTGTCTAATAGGTATTAAGCTGACCCTCACCTGACATTAAACATGCAAGTATAACGTTACTGATTACTTCAGTGCATGAAAAATCAGTCCTATAACAATAAATCCCACTTATTACTTTTCTAAACTGTACTTTGTATTAGATGTGCTTATTTTTATTAGATATTAGATGGAAATATTAAAATTTTTCCCCCACTCAGGAAGTTATGTAAGGCTGCAGCTGCAGATTCCCTCTGGAGAGAACACCTGGCACAACAAACTAAAGAGAATTAAATCCAGAGCGCGCAGTTGGCAGGGCAAACACAACTCCTGCACCTGGGCAGGGTTTCAGGGATGGAGCCCAGCCCAGCACCTTTGGGTGAGTGACTGCTGCTTCCCTGGGACAGCTGCTCCCACAGGGGCTCCAACCCAGGCACTATTTCCAGTTCAGCACCAAACTCTCTCCTTATGAGGCAGCTGGAGCCCATTATGACTCTATTTTGGAGGCTAATCTTATCTGAGGTAATCAGCTCATTTCCTTCACTGTATGCAAAGCAGCATGACAGACAGTGCTGAGAAAATGAGTCTCAATTTCCAGCTCATCTTTCACACACACTCCCTGCCTCCACCTCCTGCAATCCTTGTGGCCACAATAACAAGGAATAAATGAATAAATAAGCAATTGTTATTTCAAACATAATTTCTACTATAACTTTGATTTCATGCAGAGAAGTTTCCTGCACAGAACTCATGAGCTGTTGTAACAGCAGCAATATTCCTAGAAACCAAGAGTGCTAATCTGTGTAGCACAGCTTTGGGAATTCTCCTGGAATGCGCTGTAGCTCAGCAGGAGATTCTCCTTTAAGCAGCCCCAGCCAGAGCTCCCAGTAACCAGGAGATCCAGACAACAAACCACATCACACAGGGCCTGCTGCTCCCTTCCTCACCCACCCCTTATCTTGGCGGCTAATTAAATTCCTGTAAGTTTTTTCAAAGATTTAAAATAATTATCGAGGCTCCTCAGCGTGCTCAGATCCCATTTTCATCCACTACAAATCACAGTTTCTGACCAAAGACATGAAATGGGGCGACAGCAAGGTAATTCAGCAGCTCTGGCTGAGGGGAGAAGCATTTGCATCACTCAATACTTATATTTAGATTCCAATGGCAAAATAAGATTCCCACAGGGAATAAATTGGGCTGACACTTGAATTCACAGACATGAGCCACCACTGTGCTCACGGTATGGAAAAAGAATCACAGAACGGTTTGGGTGGGAAAGGACCTTAAAGATGATCTAGTTTCACCTCCTGCCATGGGCAGGGACACCTTCCACCACCCCAGGCTGCTCCAAACCCCACCCAACCTTGAACAATTCCAGGGATGTGGCAGCCACAGCTCCTCTGGATCACCTGTGCCTCATAGGGGATAAATCCCGGTCTGCTGGGTTTAAAGCAGCACCGTCCCCTCGGGAAACGAGCACAAGGAGACAATTTGCCATCAGTGCTCTCACACACGCGTCGGCAAAGTTTCAATTGAAGGACACCTGGTGCTCTAAGCAGCGCTGGCACTGAGAGGAGTTCAGAGACAGCCTGTGGCTAAGCGATTAATTAAGCACGCACATAAATCCGGATGAGCCGCGCTGCTCACAGCCTGTACGTAGGAAACCGAAGAGCAAACAAACTCCAGAATCTCCAGCCGAGGAGGTGAAGATCTCCTCTGCGTGAAATGTGGATTAAACCCTTCCCTGCTGAGAGGGGAGGCAAACTCAAGTCTCCGCTCTGGAACCTCGCTGAGGCCGTTTAACCCCCGCACGGCTTTGGGGGGCACGGGCGGTACCGGCTGGGACGCACGGGCGGTCCAACGGTCCCGGCAGCGGCTCCTGCACCGGCACCGGCCCCTTCAACCCACCCTGGTCGTGATACCTGCCCCGGTCCCGGTCCTTCCACCGGCACCAACCCCTTTAGCCCGCCCCGGTCCTGACACCTGCACCGATCCCGGTCCTTCCACTGCCCCGACCCCTTTAGCCCGCCCCGAGCCCTTCAATCAGCACCGACCCCCGGAGCCGCCTCAGCCAACGGCCGGTCCCACACACCCACCCCGCCCGCCCGTTTACAGCCCCGGACCGGCCCGTCGGAGCCCACCGCCGCCTCAGCCCGCTCTCAGCCGGTATCCCCCCGCCTCACCGCCGTGCCCCGCAGCCGCCCGCCCCTCACCTGAAGAAGGGATCGTCCTCGAAGCACCTCCCGAGCCCCCCGAACATGGCGACGGCCACTGCGCTCTGCGCGACCCCGGCCCCGCGCGGCCCCTCCTCACCGCACCGCGCGCCGCTCCGCCCCGCCCGCGCACGTGACCTCCTCCGGCCGTTCCCATTGGCCGTTCCGCCGAGAGGGGCGGGGCTCCCCCGCGCGCCGCCGTTGCCGTGGCGACCGCGGGGCCGCCGCTCCAGAGGGGTCCCGGGAATCGGGAAAGTTCCGGAAATTCCGGAAATGCGGGAAATGTGGAAAATCCGGGAAATATGGAAAATCCGGGAAATGCGGGAAATGCGGAGATCGCGGCCTCGCTGCCCCTCCCGCAGCTCCGCTCTGCCACGGGCTGCGCCCCGGTCCTGGGGAGTGCGAGGCAGGGACAGGCCCGGCCCCGGCTGGGCTGCGGCGCGTCCCGCTCCTCGGCGATTTGAGAAAAAATTCCGGTTTTTCCAGTAGATGGCAGTAAAATAAAGCTGCGGCCTCCTCCCGGCGGCTGGAAACTGCGGAACGTGGGAAAGCAGCGAGAGGCTGCGGGGAGGGACCGGGAGCCGCTGTTGAAGGGATCCAGCGTGAGGAGGGCGGGAGGCGGCAGGGACAGGGACCGGGACAGGGGTGGACAGGGACCGGGACTGGGACCAGGATGGGCAGGGACCGGGATACGGCAGGGACAGGGATACGGCAGGGACAGGGATGGGCAGGGACAGGGACCGGGACCGGGACCGGGATGGGCAGGGACCGGGACCGGGACCGAGACCGGGATGGGCAGGGACAGGGACCGGGACCGGGACCGGGATGGGCAGGGAGGGACCGGGATACGGCAGGGACCGGGACAGAAATGGGCAGGGACCGGGACTGGGACCGAGACCGGGATGGGCAGGGACACGGCAGGGACAGGGACCGGGACAGGGGTGGACAGGGACCGGGACTGGGACCAGGATGGGCAGGGACCGGGATACGGCAGGGACCGGGACAGGGATGGGCAGAGACCGGGACCGGGACCGGGATACGGCAGGGACAGGGACCGGGACCGGGATGGGCAGGGACCGGGACAGGGACAGGGACAGGGATGGGCAGGGACCGCGATACGGCAGGGACCGGGACCGGGACCGGGATGGGCAGGGAGGGACCGGGATACGGCAGGGACCGAGACCGGGATGGGCAGGGACCGGGACCGAGACTGGGATGGGCAGGGAGGGACCGGGACGCACAGCCCCTTCCCAAGGCTCTGGGGCAGCTCACTGTCCCTGCCCTGCCCTGGGCTCGGTTACAGGTAAAATGAGTCATGGTTTTAACAGAAGAAGCAGATAAAAACCCCCAACCAACTTTTGGAGTTGTTGTCAAAGGGAGGTTTCAGTAAAAGCACAGATTTGGGGGATCTTTCCCAGCCTTCGTCACGGGACGTTTTGAGAAGATGAAGTTCCAGGAGCAGGAGAATTTGCAGAATTTGGTATTTGATGCAGGAATTGTGTTAAAGGAAATCCACCTGGCTGGTTTGTGAAAAGTGAACATTCCAGCCTGGAATGGCTGCCCTAAAACCAACCACAGCATCTCTGTTAATCAGAATATTGACAAGTAATTAATAAATGACCACTGTAAATTATTTAATCACTATGTTAGAAACACTGCTTGTGACATTTTTCGTGTGAATAGACTTTACCTTCAGAGCAGTTTTAAATAATTCTAGAATCTTTGAGTAACTGCAGTGCAGAGGTGGAGGTTACTAAAATATTTGTAATATTCTGTGTGTGGCTTGAAACGAAGCTGAATTCTGTGTGTGAGCAATAAAACCCATCCCAGCTGGCAGGAGATTTGGTCATAAAAAGCCCAGCAGAGGGGGCTGGGAGCAGCTGGGACAGTGGGAGGTGTCCCTGCCCATCCAGGTGGATCCTGAAGGTCCCTCCCAACCCAAACCATTCCATAACTCCCTGAACTCAGCCCTGCAAAAATAATTTCTAACCCTGGGACAGGGATGTGAAACTTTCCCACAGCTGTCCCCAGCTCTCCACATCCCCCCTGGTTCATTTTGGGCCCACTCTGACTCCCAGGGATGGAATCTCCCAGCCAGAGCAGCTCCAGTGCTGGATCCTGTGCAGGAACCCAGGGATGAGGCTGCAGAGTTTGTTCCTTTCCCATTTTCCTGATCCTGTAAGGAACCCAGGGATGTGACTGCAGAGTTTGTTCCTTTCCCATTTTCCTGATCCTGTGCAGGATCTGGGGGATGTGACTGCAGAGGCCATTCCTTTCCCATTTTCCTGGATCCTGTAAGGAACCCAGGGATGTGACTGCAGAGTTTGTTCCTTTCCCATTTTCCTGATCTTTTAAGGAACCCAGGGATGTGGCTGCAGAGTTTGTTCCTTTCCCATTTTTCTGATCCTGTAAGGAACCCAGGGGTGTGACTGCAGAGTTTGTTCCTTTCCCATTTTCCTGATCCTGTGCAGGATCTGGGGGATGTGACTGCAGAGGCTGTTCCTTTTGCAGGAAGGAGCTCATTATGGGATGCTGGGTGCCAGGGATGCAGGGCTGTGTTGGCACAGGGATCTCTTTGATTGCTCAGCCCTTCCCCAGGTCTGGGGCTGCTGCAGCTGCAGTTCCTTTGTGCAGATTAAAAGAGTTCTGTAAGGAACTCCTCGTGCTGCAGCTCTGGCAGGCTGGAGGGCATCTCCAATGAGATTAATGATGTCTGCCTTAATAGAAGAAAACTTTGCATAAATGAGATTATGGTTTCTGCTGAAACCTGCCAACTCTTATTCATTTGCAGTAAATATTATCTTTAATTAAAAGTTTTAAGGTATCTTGTTTCTGAGCTAATGAGATCTACAGTGATTTCCCTTAGGAATTAATTTACCTTCTTAATTCTTATTCATTTTGGTGATAGGACTATTTAAATCTGCTCCTGACTTCAGAGATTTCTTGAGCACTTTCAGCCAGAACAAAAGGTCATTTTGCCATATTGATGTTTGTTGGTATTTGTAATTCCCTTGTTCTCTCTCCATTCCAAAGATCCCTGTTTAGGTTCCTGCCCCAAACATTTCCTTCCAACCCTTGAGTTCCTTTAAAATCCTCATGCTAAGAGGTTTTCCTCCCACCAGTTTGGTTTGTGTTTTCTGTTCCCTCCAGAGTAAAAACCAATTCTGGTGATGCCCAAAAAGACTCTGATTGTGATCAACTTTTTATATAAAATACACTAAAATCTGTGGGAAACACTTGGTGCAACTGCTGAAAACTGGGAACATTTCTGCTTTTCTGGGAAATCATCCACTCTAACTCCTCTACTAATCCAAAGGATTATTTTGAAGCAGCAAGGATACTTTAACACTTGGAGGTGAAAATTGCATTCCTGCAGATGTGTTTGAATGGGAAAAATGCCAAACTGGGCTGGGGGAACTGGAGCCAGAGCCCTCCCTGAGGCTGGACACAACACTGCTGGCCAGACTGAAATTCACTCATTATTAGAACTAAATGACAAGGTTCCCTTCTTTTAAACAGAAATACAGATGAAAAGAAAACAGCAAATTTCAAAGGAAATACCTGGTTTGTACACACAGAGAAGAAACCAAGAGGAAAGAAAGAATGAATTCTCCTCAGCTCATTATCAGCAGATTTTTTCTGTTGAAATCCAATCTGAATCCTGTGAGTCTCCTCTGAAGATGCTGGGTCTGACAAGGTTTAAAAGTTGGGTAATTAATTACCCTAATGAGGAAAATGGAGCAATCAGAGCCAAGTGTTGACCAGAGGTGGTTTTGTTCTGATGAAATATATAAAAATACCTGTTCAGGACTATGCTGTCAGCCTTACCTGGATAAGTTAAACCCAATTTTATATAAGATGCAAGCCAGGGAAAGACTATTCCTCCTTTCTATAGGAAAAAAAAAATCAATTTCTGTTACTATTATTCCAATTTTTTCCATTTCTCACCCAACAGCTTGTGACAGAAAACCTCCCCCGTCCTCTCTCTGTGCATAATTAGGAAATATCCCTAAAAACTGCCCTTGTGTGTCTGCAGCTGATAAAAGGAGTCACTTAGAGGCTGCAGGAGGAACTCCTGCCGGCAGGAACTCCTAACCCTGAACTTGCAGCACCAAAAAAGGGGAAGAAACACATTTTGGGGCCCGGGCCTGGCTATAAATAGAGCTGTCAGCAGCTCGTGCAGGCTGCTGATGACCTTCCTTGTATGGCTCAGTGCAGCCCAGCTCCCTCCAGCCACACAAACCAGAGCCTGGCAATTAGGGATGAGCTAACAAACACTGCTGGAGGGCAGAGGATCCCTCTGAGCAGGAGGGACCCTCGGGTGGGCACTCCAAGACTCCTGTTTTGGGTGTGTGCCTTTGAGGAAGCTGAGGATTGGTACAAATAGCAAAGGAAGGCACCAATGTGGGTACAAAATACCTGCAGGGATTGCCAGCCTGGAGAGGCTGGGACGGCTCCTTTAGGATTTCCCAGGCTGGGTGATGGGTAAGGAACTGCCAGAGTGTCCCCAAGAGCTGGATGTGACACAGCCAGCCAGGGCCTGGCACTGCACTGGCACCCAGCTCATTCCCAAGAGAGCCAGGAGAAGCTTTGGGATTTTTTGGGAAGTTCTGGGATGTTGCTTTTCAAATCATCTCTACAGCAATGATCCATGGGGAGTCCCTGAGGTTTGGGTTAATGAACCCTGACCTTCATTCCCATCCTGTGAGCCAGCTTTGCTTTTCATCAGCCCTAATTTTGTGACCTTTACCTTCTCCTCCTGGCTTTGTTTAGCAGAATAAAAACTGGGGCACAGAAATATTCTTCCCAAGCAGCAGGAGCTGGCTGCAGTGGGAGCTCCATCCCTGGCTCCAGGGTTTGATCCCAACTCAGATCTGTCCAGATGGGCTCTGCTGCCATCGTGGGCAGTCACTGGGGATGGAGAAAGCCTCTGGAAGCACAGGGAATTCTCTCTCAGTTTGCCATTCCCAAGTCACCAAAAATTACCCACTGAAGGTGCTTGAACACCCTCTGTGGGATGTCAGAGTTATTCCTTAAATCCTGGCAACTTCTCTGTGCCACTGCAAGGGAGGGAAAAACTGCTCCAGCCTCAGCTCCAGCAGTGGGGGAGGAGAGGGAAAACCACCTGGATTTTGGGCCTTCCTTCAGCAGCACATCAGGGACAGCAACACCTCTGGGGAGCCCTGAGGCCTCTGCAAAGCTGGAGAGGCACCAGGAGCAGAGATCTGCGATTTGGGCTGGCATTTTGGGGGTTTTCACAGGAAAATCTGTCTCAGGTTAACGGTGGAGGTCATCAAAACTGAGCCCAGGCTTGGCTCAGCCTCAAACTGTAAAATCAGACAAAAATACAGAACAGATTAAAAAAATCTCACCTGAGCAGCAGGAGCTGCTTAATTTATTTGGGGCTTCCAGGAGCCCTTTTCCAGAGGGATCCAAATCCAAGTTTTCCTGGGACTGGCACCAGGTGAAGGCACCTTCAGCCCCTGTGTAAAGCCCCTGCCCAGTTCAGGCCAGGCTGTGTTTGTTCCAAAGGGCTCTCCTGCCTCAGGCTGGTTGTGGCTGCAGCTAAAAATGCCTCCTGCTACTTCAGCAGATCCCTTTAATCCCATGTTCCAATTAGCCCTGGACAAACTGAGTGTACAAGTTATCACAACATCGAGTTCCCAGCTCAGGTTCTGGCTGATTGCACAGGGATAAATTGTCAGCTCTCATCAGCCAGGAGAGGTTTCACTGCTCACTCGAGAAAATCCCAGCTTTTATTACACAATTACTTCTTAATCACATTTCTCACATCCCCAAACTTCCAAACATTTAGCTCTGCTTACCCAGCTAGTGAGAAACAGCAGAATTAATAAAAATAGGGGTTTCCCAACTATTCTGGGAGAAATGGGAGCACCTGGGGGCCCTGCTCCATTCTCTGCCCAGCAATGTCAGGAGCAAGGTTGAAGGAAACCTGAGAGGGCTCAGCCCACAGGGCTCCATCCCCAGCAGCTCCTATTTCCATTTCCCATGCACTGGCAGAAATGAGGTGTCCTCACTGCTGCAGCTGCTCCTTTCCAGGTGGGCTCAGAGCTGCTCTGCAGTTTCCAGAGGTTTAAATGTATTTTTAGTGGGAGAGGCCTTTGGACTGTGCTGTTCCACAGCTGATTTCAGTCCATAGGTGACAGCAGCTTCTGCCAAGGCAGCTGGTGAGAAATTGTTGGTAAATGTCAGATAAAAGCAAGGACTGGAGGGAGATGTGTAAGAACATGGAAATTAATATTTGATTTAAATATCTCTTCAGCTCCCAGTTGCCCAGTTCAGGAATTTGTACAAGGCCTGAAATAAGACAACAAGAATTTATAACAAAATATTGTTAAATTCCCTGGTAGAGAATCAGAGAACCATGGAATGCTTTGGGTGGGAACTTAAGTATCATTCAATTCTCATCCCAGCCATGGCAGGGACACCTCCCACTGTCCCAGAGGGGAGCATTTTCAACCCTGGTTAATTGTGGTTTCAGTTTTTGTATCAGTTCCAGGCTGAGGAGTGCCCCCAGCCCTGGGTTCAGTGCCAGGTTCCAGCTGATCCCTCCTCACAGAGGTTTCTGGAGTTCAAGGATCCCCACTAAAAATAACTCCCTCCTTGTAACCTGACAAATGGAAAACTGTCATCATGCAGGGGCTGGTTTTGGGTTACAGCTGGGACAGAGGCCTTGGGATCACCCAGAGCTGCCCTCCTGGAGTGACTGGAGCAGGAGGAGCAACACTTGATCTCCTGGCCAGGAGGGTTTTCTTTGACAGCATCATTTGAGCAGCAAAATCCTCTCCAAATATTGTACCAATAACAATGATAACCAGTTACAAAGCATCCCCTTCATGAGCCCCCCGAGGCAATACCCAATCACTACTCCATGAAAAGTGCACAGTCCTGAGGAATTCATGGACAGTCTGAGCACTGAGCTGCTTCTGGAATGATAAAAATCAACTTTATCCTGATTTGCTCTGTGTTTCCAGTGGTGGCTGGAATATTTCAGTACCTTTTCCATTCAGCTAAATTTTCCAAATGTTATTTAAATTACCTAAATGTTATCTAAACATTTAAAATTTTATTAATTTAATTTATTTAAATTAATGTAATTTAGTTTAATTTATTGATTTTAATTTATTGATTTTAATTTATTTAAAATACCTAAATTATCTAAATGTTATTATCATTTTCTTTCCAGGTCTTGCTCCCAACTCTCCTCCAGCAAATTTAGAGGTTGATGAATAAACAATGAATAAATAAATAAATAAGCAAACTCTACTTTAAATCTATTTACAGCCTATTGTAATATTTTCTAATATTCTACAGGGCTGCAAATAAAAGGAATCATTTTACATGCAATAAAAGCACCAAAATTATCCAACACAACGTGTGAAAAGAGGAATTTACACCTGGACCTTCCATGGACATCAAACAGTTTTTATTTTCTATGAAAGAAACATAAAAGGTGATGAGAAAATGCAGCACTGACAAATCTGACCATTTAAAAAGGCTGAAATGAAACAAGGGAAACAAATTCTTCCAACTTTTTCCTGCAGAAAAGGTCTTGGAATATTTTGATGCAGGATAAAGTCAAACTAACACTTCATAAAGGAAGTAAAAATGTCAAAATGCAAATTCAATACATTTTCCTTTTACATCCAGGATCTAAAATAAAAAAATAAAACAACCAAAGTCCATCTGCAGAGTCAGCCTCCATTTTTTATCACCACAGGTCTGAGAACCAGGAGGAATAATCCCAAAAGCAGCTTGCCAAGGGAATGCTGGTGCAGGGCAGCTCCAGGGAGCACATCCAGGGGTGGGGCTCAGTTTTCTCCTCTCCTGATGTGACATTTCCTCCCAGCTTTGCTGAAGAAACACTTTTGTCTTTTATTGAATTGATTTGGTTGATTTCCTGCACTTAGATGGATGATGGGCAGATTTTTGTGGAAGTTTGTCCAGGCTGAATTCAGATGTTCAGACTAAACTTTGATTATCTGAAAGTCCCACCAGGCCCAAGGGAACTCCATGGGCTGGGAGCAGCCCCTGCCCAGAAGCAGGTGTGTGGTAATTCCATCATTTGGAAATTCCAGAAATGATGAGGTTGATAAAATTCCCCATCTGGAGTTGCAGGAGGGGCAGATGCTCAGGAATCATGGAGTGAGGAAGTGGGAGCAGAGGGATGGGCACACCCAGGGAGAGGGATGGGCACACCTCAGCCAGGAGCCTGCCCTGGACTGCCCAGGAGGAAGGGAGGACAGGGATGGAGCCTGGATCCCCTTCCATCCCATCCATCCCTCCCTGCCCCAGCCCTCAGCTCCCAGCTCCTGCCTGCTCCAGGAAATGGTCTGGATTGGGAGGGATGAAATGGTGTTTCATTGGGAGGGATAAAATGAGATTTCATTGGGAGGGATAAAATGAGATTTCATTGGGAGGGATAAAATGAGATTTCATGGGCTGCCAGGTGCTCTTCACCTGAGGAAAAGGAAATGCCCCTGGCTGTGCTGCCCTGCCCATCTCCAGCACTGAGCTTGGAGAGAACCAGGGCAGGACATCCCTGGTTAGTCAGAGGAACCAGGAGAGAACATCCCTGGTTATCCAGGGGAACCAGGAGAGAACATTCCCAGTTACCCAGGTGGAGCAGGGCAGGACATTCCTGGTCATCCAGGGGAACCAGGAGAGAACATTCCTGGTTATCCAGGGGAACCAGGAGAGAGCATTCCCAGTTACCCAAGTGGAGCAGGGCAGGACATTCCTGGTTATCCAGGGGAACCAGGAGAGAACATTCCCAGTTACCCAGGTGGAGCAGGGCAGGACATTCTTGATTCTCCAGGAGGAGCAGGGCAGAAGATTCCAGGTTATCCAGGTGAAACCCTGCCTGCCTGCCCAGCTCACTCCAATCTCCCCCAGGAGACAAGAAGCAGAGCTGAGTGTGGAGCTCCCCAAGTGAGGAAGGGTCTGGGGGGGGGTCCTGGGGGCTCTCAGGCCACGGGGCTCCCCATCAGCCTCTCCTGGCGCAGAGCCACCAGCCTCTGGAACCACTTCTCCTCAGCCTCTGCCTTCTCCATGAACAGCTGCCACGGGAGAAAAGGGGCACAGTCAGAACCTCTGGGGCTGGGATCATCCCCTGCAGCACCCACAGGAAAAGCTCAGGGGTCCAAGGTGAGCCCAGAACATCAAGAAAAGCAAAGACTGCTGAGGGAATCCTGAAACAGCTGGGCTTGGGAGGGGTCTGAAAGATCCTGGTCACTGGAGAGGAAAGGCTCCAGGGCAATTCATCCTTGACATGGCCTGATCTCTGTTCTCTGTGTCCATCCTACAGAACCCACACTGATTTCTTCACTGCAAGTCATTTTTAACTTGCTAATTCTTAAAAAACTTTTATTTCCCTCTAAAGCTCTCCCAAAGGGATTTGCTCAAGTTTAGCCACAATTATTTAAAATTATCTGAAGTCTGTCCCGTGCTTAAAACTTTGCAAGTTGGCAAAGTGGGCAAGTTCTGAGTTTTCCACCAGGTTTCCAGCTACAGAAATCAGTTTGCCCTGGATTTTTATTTATCTTAAATTCCCCAATGTTGCATTAATTATTATAAAACTCTCTAAAACTCCTGGTGAACCTCCTGGGGGATCGCTTTTGTGAGGAGCTGTGGGGTCCCACAACCCTGCTCTCATCCCAGGGGCTGCACTAAAGCTAAAGGTGGGATAAATTCTGGCTAAAAAGATGGGACAAACACTCACATTTGGATGTGCTAAGGAATTGTCATCCTGGTACTTGATGGCAGTGGGAATGCTGGCAGCTGGAGGCTCCTTCTCAGCAGCAGCTGCCTCAGGGGCTCCTGCTCCCACATTCACAGGCTCCTGTTGGAGTTCAGGAGGTTCTGCTGCCTGGAAAAGAAAAGAAACACACCAAACTGGAGTGTTTTATCCCAGTATTCCCAACTGTGGCAGTATTTTAACCAGCACTTGGCTGTCTTCCCTGAAAGGATCCTCATGGATCCTCAGCAGGACACACTGGGCACACACAAAGGAG
The DNA here is from genome assembly GCF_963513975.1 of Fringilla coelebs. Taxonomy (NCBI): domain Eukaryota; kingdom Metazoa; phylum Chordata; class Aves; order Passeriformes; family Fringillidae; genus Fringilla; species Fringilla coelebs. The sequence goes on from NC_140036.1 coordinate 24,182,276, forward strand.
ATGAAGGGACCAAAAAGATGTAGGGAGAGAGCTGGAAAAACTGCACCACTGGGATTTTGGATACTTCCTGAAGAAGCTGCACCAGATTCTGGGAGGTTTCTAGAAAGGCAAATTGCCCATTTCTGGGGAAACAGCCAGGGGTAATTCCAAACCCTCACTGCCAGGGGGAAATGAACACATCCCACACCAGCTCCCTGCAACACCTGCTGGCCAAAATTCAGGTAAATTCTGGGATCTGGATGTCTCCTGTTGGGTTTCTGGAAAGCTGACTGAAAACCAAGGAATAAATACAGACTTAAAGTCTGGCTCTAGTTAGGCAGCATTAAATCATCTCCACTTTAATTACAAAGTAAATGTCTGTTTACTTTGGGATTTGGATTCTTCTGCTTCTCCTAACAAAAGTCTTCAAACCAAGTGATTTCCTTAAATTCTGTCACATTTAAATTCCCTGAGACCATCAGGGAGTCCTTGGTGGCATTTCAGGAGGATTTAAGGTTCCCAACTTGATGCTCTTTCAGCGATGGAAAATCCTCATAGTGGAGCTTCCTCCTGGCTCTGAGAGGATAATGCAGCAAGAAGGGACTGAAAATGCCCCTTTTGGGAGGAAAATGCCCCTTTTTGTACCTTTTTGACTTCTTTGCTGGACCTGAAGCTCTGTGGGACGAAGGCGTCGCTCTCGATGGCTTCGATCTCCTTCACTCGCTTCACCTGGTCCAGGAGGGTGGCTTGGTCTGCACAGGAAGGTGGGATTGGTGGGATGGGTGGGATTGGTGGGATTGGTGGGAATTCTGACATCCTGGGAGCCAGGCCCTGTCCCTGAAGGAGATTTTGGGACACACCAGGAGAAACTGCTGGTGCAATGCAGCCCAAAATCTTCTGGTACAAGGGAAAGCTCTGAGTGAAAATAACAGCAGTGAGGTTGGGAACATTCCAGATGCTGACCTGAGGGTTTGTGGGATAACTGGAGAGGAGAAGGCTCCAGGGAGAGCTCAGAGCCCCTGGCAGGGCCTGAAGGGGCTCCAGGAGAGCTGGAGAGGGACTGGGGACAAGGGATGGAGGGACAGGAACAGGGAATGGCTCCCACTGCTGAGGGCAGGGATGGATGGGAGATTGGGAACTGGGAATTCCTGGCTGGGCTGGAATTCCCAGAGCAGCTGGGGCTGCCCCTGGATCCCTGGCAGTGCCCAAGGCCAGGCTGGACATTAGGGCTTGGGGCACCTGGGACAATGGGAGGTGTCTCTGCCCCTTCCCTGAATGGGATTTAAGGTCCTTTCAACCCAAACCATCCCAAAATTCTCAGGTGTCAGGAGCTGCACTACAGCAAAGACCATAAATACAACTTTAAACTTAATGTTTTGGTAGATTTGGGAAGGAAAAAAAGAATTTGCTAGGTTTAAAGCTGTGTTTGCAAGTCCTGCTGCCTTGGTGCTGAAACCTTCTCCTTCAGAACAGATTCCCAAGGGTTTCTGGGATAAGTCAAAGGAGAGGGAATCAGAATTCACTGAGGTTTGGGATACACCTGGTCTGAGGGTACGTAAAGGATCCTGATTAAAGCCAGGCATGGAAAGGCAGGAAAAGGAGATTTCAAATCCACAGCTCATCTCCAGTTTCCCCAAATCCCAGGCAGCTCCAGGATCCCACCCAGCCCCTGCACAAAGTGATGGGAATGACAAATTAGGGAAGGGGCAAAAATCACTAAAAGCTGCCAATGACATCAGTGACATTAACAGGGAAAATGGACTGGAGGAAGCAGAGCCCATTAGTGCAGGGGAGTTTTGACAAACACATTATGGGCAGATAAAACGACTTCCAGCTGTTGTTTGTCAGCTGTCAGGGGCAAGGATATGTATTTCATAGGAAAATCAAAAATAATGGAGTCAGAAAGCTCCCAGGCTTCAGACAAAAAAAAAATCAATACTAACTCAGTGCACTGTGAGTCTTTTCACCCTGTTAGGGGGGAAATAGAGGAACTAAATCTTGGATTAGGGCTGGTTTTTAATAAAAAGGTGATTCCAGCAGCAGGCACAATTTCCTGCCCTGTCACCTTGGCAGGGGGAGCTTTCCCAGTTTACCTGGGAATATCATCATCCTTCAGGGATAATTCAGTATTTTGTAATTCTCTATTCACACCTATTGCTCTCCTCCCATGTAGAAATATACACACCCAGCTTTACAGCTGTAAATTCCTATGGAAGGGGGCTGGACTGTCACTTGAGAATAAAGTGTGCTGGAATTCTCTTGATGCCCCCCCAAAACACTACACACAATAATTAGAAACAGCAGAGAATCAGATAAAATAAACAGGGAATTCTATGATTCTACAAATCAGGTGAAAGGAAAACTTCCCTGTGAGCTCTGCCTAAAATATTCTCATTTCTTCCGTAAAGACAAAATTTATTCCACTAAGAGTTTTAAAATCACTGAAATAGAAGCATTAAATGACCAATAATATCTTGTGAAAGATCCATTAAACAAAAACATGTTTTAAATATTTTTTGGTTAATCTCTGAGTGTAAATTTTTATGGATTCATTGCTTATCCATAATCCTGACCATGAACATGAACTTAAAGAGATTTTTTCAAGCAGGTCTAACTCCAGAATCAAAGCAATGACAAAAAACCCTCAAATATTCCTCAGAATCTGTTTCTTCCTATTTTACTAATTAGATTTAAGGGGTTAATTTAATTTAAAAATATAACACATTTTACATAAACAGCTTTGAAATATAGAAAAAAAACCTGCTATTTTTTCTTGCTCTTTTGAGTTGAGGATTAAAAGAAGGAAACAACCCCAGATCCCAGACTAAACAAACAACTACAGCAGAAAATATTTCCCCTTTGATCCCATTTTATTTAGGGTTATTGGAAGTGATATTTTTATCCAGCTGCCTTACAGAACTGTGTGTTTTCCACCAGAACTGAGTTTTCACACATCCTATGGCTTTTAATTGATCCCAGTTTTACTCAAGCTGCACAAGCTGACAAATTAAAGAAAAATGAAGTTGTGCCTGGGTGATTTTGTGGATGACACAAAAACCTCCCTGGCTGTGGGAGATCCTGGATTCTGCTCTAAGCATGGGGAAAAGGAGGAAAATCCAGCAGGACAGGTGGGACTCACTGGGGCTGTGTCACCTCCAGACTTCACCAGCCCTGGGGCTCTGGTTCTCAGGGAATTCCTCTGCCTCAAATCCTTTCTGTTTGGATCAGGAGAGGAGCAGCTGTGTGACCCTGATCCTGTGGTATCCCTGACACCCTTCCCAGCCTGAGTGTGGGAACTGCAGCCAGTGGGAGCTGCCTGGAGACCCTGCTGGAGACCCTCCCTGGAGATCCCCCCTGGCGCTCCCCCCGAGATCCCCACGAGCCGGAGACAATCCCGAGGGGCTGAGCCCAGCCCTGTCCCACGGCCCCCGATCCAGCGTTCCCGGCACGGCAAACCCCTCCCGGCTCCTGCCCGGCCGGAGCGGGCTGTCCCGGGATATTCCCCGGGGTCTCCTGCAGCTGATCCCGTTTCCCGGCCGGGCTCCGCTGCCGTTAGAGGGAGGCACCGCCTCACTCAACAGCGCCGGAGCCGCGGACGGCGAGCCCGAGGATGCTCCGAGCGGAGCATCCCTGCGGGATCCATCCATCCCTGCAGGACCCGATGCATCCATCCCTGCGGGATCCGATCCATCCATCCCTGCGGGATCCGATCCATCCATCCCTGCGGGATCCGATCCATCCATCCATCCCTGCGGGATCCGATCCATCCATCCCTGTGGGATCCGATCCATCCATCCATCCCTGCGGGATCTGATCCATCCATCCATCCCTGCGGGATCCGATCCATCCATCCATCCCTGCGGGATCCGATCCATCCATCCCTGTGGGATCCGATCCATCCATCCATCCCTGCGGGATCTGATCCATCCATCCATCCCTGTGGGATCTGATCCATCCATCCATCCCTGCGGGATCTGATCCATCCATCCCTGCGGGATCCGATCCATCCATCCCTGCGGGATCCGATCCATCCATCCCCGCGAGATCTGATCCATCCATCCCCGCGGGATCTGATCCATCCATCCCTGTGGGACCCGATCCATCCATCCCTGTGGGATCTGATCCATCCATCCCTGCGGGATCCGATCCATCCATCCATCCATCCCTGCGGGATCCGATCCATCCATCCCTGTGGGATCTGATCCATCCATCCCTGCGGGATCTGATCCATCCATCCCTGTGGGACCCGATCCATCCATCCCTGTGGGATCTGATCCATCCATCCCTGCGGGATCTGATCCATCCATCCATCCCTGCGGGACCCGATCCGTCCATCCCTCCATCCCTGCGGGATCCAACCCATCCATCCATCCCTGCAGGATCTGATCCATCCTTCCCTGCGGGACCCGATCCGTCCGTCCATCCGTCCATCCATCCCTGCGGGATCCATCCCTAACTCATCCCAGATTTTGGGATCAGCTTCCTACTGGAGGACCCATCCCTGCAGGATCCATCCATCCCTACAGGACCCATCCCAGATTTTGGGATCAGTTTCCTGCTGGAGGACCCATCTCTGCAGGATCCATCCATCCCTACAGGACCCATCCCAGATTTTGGGATCAGCTTCCATCCCCTCCATCCCTCCCACAACTCATCCCAGATAATTCCCATTCCCACTTCCCAATCCCTGAGCTCTGTTCCCACACTCTTTCCCAGCTGTTGGGATTTCCAGGGAAGGATTTCCCAGCCACAGTCACAGGAACAATAAATACACCCCAAAAATAACAATAAATACACCCCAAAATAGAAACTGGGCAGAGAAACCTCTGCCTGTTCATTCCTCTGCTCCCAACTTCACTGCAAGCACTTGCAAAATACAATTAAATTTATTAAAGTAGCAAGCTGGGAGTAACTCCAGCATCTATTTACTACAGGGAGCACACAGGATTTACAAATTAAGTTGGAAAAATGCAAATTAATGAGAAAAACTTTGTCTAGGCTTGTTTTAACATCCTGTGAAAATGATGTTATCATTAACATATATTAAAAATAGCATTTTGTGAGCACTGTGGTACTTACTACAGAGAATACCACAAAGAGTACTACAGAGAGTATCAGACTACTCTAAGTTTGCTGTTTTGATACATTATAGTGGCAATAATCTCATTTTTATAGGGTTTTAAACCAAGTCTGGACACTAACAACTTTTCTTTTAAAGACCTGGGAGCATTAGGTACAAAATGCAGCAGAAAACAGGAGGGGAAAGTTCAGCAGGTGAGCTCTGAATTTAAGAACCCTAAATTAAGAAAATATCTATGAGTTTAAGAAGGTGAAATTTCTGCTGGAGCCCTGCAAGTCCCGTGTGCCTTCCTCACTGCCCTCCTCACACACTATTTTGGGGCTTTTTGGGGTATTTTTGAAACCATCCTGGGCAAGAGCCCTAGAGAGGCAGCAGAGGGGTGGGCACAGGGAATTGGGCAGGATCTGGGCACAGGGAATTGGGCAGGATCTGGGCACAGGGAATTGGGCAGGATCTGTGCCCAGGGAATTGTGGAGGACCTGGGCACAGGGAATTGTAGAGGATCTGTGCTCCAGGGAATTGTAGAGGATCTGTGCTCTAGGGAATTGTGCAGGATCTGGGCTCCAGGGAATTGGGCAGGATCTGGGCATAGGGAATTGGGCAGCACCTGGGCACAAGGAATTGGGCAGGATCTGGGCCCAGGGAATTGGGCAGGATCTGGGCACAGGGAATTGGGCAGGATCTGTGCTCCAGGGAATTGGGCAGGACCTGTGCCCAGGGAATTGGGCAGGACCTGTGGCACAGGGAATTGGGCAGGACCTGTGGCACAGGGAATTGGGCAGGACCTGTGGCACAGGGAATTGGGCAGGATCCGTGGCCCAGGGAGTTGTGCAGGATCTGGGCACAGGGAATTGGGCAGGATCTGGGCACAGGGAATTGGGCAGGATCCGTGTCCCAGGGAATTGGGCAGGATCCGTGTCCTAGGGGATTGTGCAGGATCTGTGCCCAGGGAATTGGGCAGGATCTGTGTGGCCCAGGGAATTGGGCAGGATCTGTGTGGCCCAGGGAATTGGGCAGGGTCTGTACCCAGGGAATTGGGCAGGACCCGTGTCCCAGGGAATTGGGCAGGACCCGTGTCCCAGGGAATTGGGCAGGACCCGTGTCCCAGGGAATTGGGCAGGACCCGTGGCCACCCCGTGTTTGTCACCGCGCCCGCCGCGCTCCTGCCTGGGCACACAAAGCCAGGCCTGTAATTCAATGCTCAATTTACCCTTGTCTCAGTGGAGATTTCTCCCCGCTAATTGATAGAAATTAAGCCATTAATCAAGGCACCAGCCATCATTCAACCCGGGGAAGATGAATCCAAACTTTCATCATAACCACCTTCCCCATTTTAGTGTTCATTAGCATTAATTTTTAATGCAATTATGCTCTTCTTTTACGCTGAGCTCATAAATTACTGCTCTTTTGTTGCTCGCTGGCCTTGTAAAATCCAAGGTAATGCTTTGTGCTCTGATCTTAAAGGCAATTACTGCCTGCTTCTATCCCTTCCATCCCTCCATCCCAAATAACCTCTGGGCTGGAGGTACAGCCTCGCCAGTGGGGATCCCACACGGATGTTTCCTACAGAGAGATTTATCCACGTTCAAACCACACACTGACACAGGCAGAGTGAGAATTCCTGCTTCTGCTGCTGGAGCCCAGGATCCAACAGCAGAGAAAAGACAGGAAAATGGGATCCTGCAGTGGATTCAGGGAAGAAATTGGTGCAGCGTAGTGGAAATAAGCTGGGGGAGAGCGTGCAGGACAGCAGGGCTGCAGCTTGGAGGCTCTCCAGCTTTTCAGGGATCACTTTGTGTTGTCACTTCAAAAAGTGCTGCTGGCACGTGCCCAGGGCTCCTTTCTTTCCCCCTGGCCTGTGCCAGTGTGTGGTGACCCCACAGAGCCCTCCAGGGGATCCTGCGTCCCGTGGGACCCGTGCCGGCACACGGGGCCCCGAGTCAGGAGCTCCCTGCCCTTTATTCCCCCTCTGATCCTGGGAACCCCATCAGGGGAAAGGCACAGCAGCTCCTGCCACCTCTGGCTGCCCCCAGACATCCTGGGCTGGCTGCAGGGAAAAGGCAATGCACATTAGGGAATGCACATTAGGGAATGCACATTAGGGAATGCACATTAGGGAACGCTGCTTGGTTTGAATTATTTTTCTGTTTCTTTCCCAGACTTTAGCTGGGATATGGAATAAAGTCACTCACTCCAGCTCAAGGTCTGCCCAGCACCAATAAAATATCAGCCACCTCTAAACTCACAATTTATCTAGCCCTTAGCCAGCCTGAATAGGACAATTCCCAGTGAAGTCTCATGCTCATCCCATAGATTCCCAGAAAAAAACCCACTGGGGTACCCTGTTTGATGGGCCCAGATCCACAAACCCCTCATTTTTATCAAAATAAAATTCCCCACAGCAGGGCTTGTGCTCTGGAATTTTGTTCCATACACCCCTATTTACTTTCCCCATACCCCCATGTTTATTTCCCCATAACCCCCTGTTTGTTCCCCATACACCCCTATTTACTTTCCCCACAGCCCCATGTTTACTTCCCTATAACCCCCTGTTTGTTCCCCACACACTCCTATTTATTTGCCCTTTAGAAACAGCTTTTCAATACGTGGCCATAAATTTGTGTTGCCACTGACTGCAGTCCAATAAGCAATTCTATGATGGTTTTTACAACCCCATTCCCTTAAGTGACTTCTCCTTTAGCACAAATAAATGCCATGGAGATGACAGGGAAACACACAACATTAATGAGGTACAGAAATCAGATTTGCTTCTCATCTTGAAATTTGAAGACTATTTCAAGACTTTTAATTTGTAAAAATAAATCATAAATTTCCCTGTTAGGGAGATCATAAATTTCTGTTCCACTTGTAGAATAGTAAAACTTTAATGACACCAGCTGTGATTGCTAAAATAAAATCACTCAAATATCAGCCTCAAATATACTTTGATATTTTTAAAGATTCAGGGAATGCTTTGGGTGGGAGGGAACTTAAAGATCATTTAATTCTCATCCCATCCATGGCAGGGACACTTCCCACTGTCCCAGGCTGCTCCCAGCCCCAGTGTCCAGCCTGGCCTTGGGCACTGCCAGGGATCCAGGGGCAGCCACAGCTGCTCTGGCAATCCCATCCCAGCCAGGAATTCCCAGTTCCCACTCTCCCATCCCTCCCTGCCCTCAGCAGTGGGAGCCATTCCCTGTGTCCTGTCCCTCCATCCTTGTCCCCAGTCCCTCTCCAGCTCTCCAGGAGCCCCTTCAGGCCCTGTCAGGGCTCTGAGCTCTCCCTGGATCCTTCTCCTCTCCAGGTGAGCACCCCCAGGTGTCCCAGCCTGGCTCAGGCCCTGCAGCAGCTCCAGGACATTGGAATGCACTGGGATCCTCTTCAGGGAAAGCTGGGAGGCCAAAGAGGGAACTCTGGAATACAAAGGGCCAGGAGGGGATGGGCAGGCACAACGCAGGGCAAAATTTAAGGAACACATTTAGAAGTGATCATTAATTACAGCAGCTTTAATAAAAAGCCAGAATTGATTCCTCCAGCAGCCACTATCCTTGGGGGGCATTGATCTCCCTTCCAATTCCCTCCCCTTAGTTCTGGACACAGAGAGTGGCCAAGACCCCAAATTCCCCTTACCCTTCCCATCTCTCATTTCCTCACGTGGCTGCTCTTCCTAACAAGCCACCCTCTGCCACTGCACCAAAACTTGGCATTTTTTGTTTTCCCCTTGATTTGTTCCTGCCCCCTTTCAATTCCAACCCAGCAATCTGAAGATTAAACAGAGATAAAAGAAGATCACAGAGCGTGCCAGATGCTGGAGCAGCCTCCTGGGAGCAGCAGCACAACACCAGGTGTTGGTGTCAGCCTAATGAAGTGACACTGGCACACCAGGGACACCCAGGGCAGGGCTCCAGACCTGCCATTATGGAGGCAAAAACGAGGAATATTGGAAATTCCAGCTCTGAGGAGGCAGGGAAAAATAATCCACGTCTTCATCTAAATGTATTATCTGTATGAAATAATTTGGGGCTTAAACAGATTGAGTTTGGTCTTTGCCACCACAATGAACTTCAGGAAAATTTCCTGAAGATAAATGAGGAGCTCAGGCAGTAACTGATGAACTTCAGGGCATCCCAATCCAGGGTTGAGTAAAGCACTTTAACTTATTACAGACTGACCTCACCCCAGCAAATCTTCTCCTGGCACGTCCAGCCTGTGGTTTAATATCCATTACACCCAGGGAAAGGCTTTTAACTCTCTCTAAAGGAAGTGGGAAGGGAAATCAGTGGGTTGGGGTGTCCTGGGCAGGCTGGGGTTGGACACACGATCCCTGTGGGTCTCTTCCAGCTCAGGATATTCTGTGGTGGCAATGGATCAGATTCTTCATGAGACAACTCCAGGCCAAGCAGGTTAAAAATGAATAGGAAAAAAAATTAAAACTCTTAATTGGGTTTATAGAGTTTATAATTTAGGGATTTTCTAAAAGTCAAGCCCTCCAGGTTTTTGTACATTCTAACTTTGCTTCCATGACCCTCCCATCACTCAAAATCACAGAATCACAGAGCCATGGAGTGGTTTGGGCTGAAGGGACCTGAAGACTCGAAGAATTTCACCTTTGCTGAAGGAAAGTCACCCCAGCAGCACAGAGAGCTCAGTAAAAGCCAGGAATGACCCTCAGGGACGGGGTTTATTCCCTGCTGAAGGGCCAGCTGTCCCCCAGCCACACTCCCTCTCTCGTTTGCATCCCGCCCTCCCTCCCCCTGCCCACGTGGGCCTCATTTCCAAGCCTATTCAAAATGATATTTTCCAAGCATGTGCCACACGACTTGTTCATATAAATGGAACAAATTAAACTGTCTCCACAGATATCCCCTCACATTTGTAGCCCTGATTCCTCTCCCTCACACGTGGCCAAGACACCGAATTATCTCCCTGCAGAGGTTGACCTCAGGATATTGGATTCTGCCACGGAGCTCTCCGGGACTAAACCGACGGGAAACACTTAATCACCCCTGCCTTCGCAGGGAAAAAAATCAACTTCAAATTTGCCCTGATGAAAAATCAATAAAGCAGTAATTGCTTGGCTTATCACGGCGTGGAGGGACAAATTGGGCAGCGGAGCCGGGCGCGGATCCCAGGGAAAGGCGCGGAGTTTCGGGATCACTAAGCCAGAAAAGGGAAAGGTCTCGGAGCCATAATTAAACCTACTCCTGCTGATTTGCTGCCAAATTTATTTCCCCAGAGTTTATCAAAATGTTGCAGAGCTTACCGGGGGTGGGGGGGGCAGAATGAATCAGTTCAGCACTGGGACAGCACGCGCCGGGCACGGGAACGCAAAGCCTGGGATAAAGGGAGCGGGAAATGGAAATCCCGGGATAAAGGGACCAGGAAATGGAAATCCCGGGATAAAGGGACCAGGAAATGGAAATCCCGGGATAAAGGGACCAGGAAATGGAAATCCCGGGATAAAGGGACCAGGAAATGGAAATCCGGGGATAAAGGGACCGGGAAATGGAAATCCCGGGATAAAGGCACTGGGAAATGGAAATCCCGGGATAAAGGGACCAGGAAATGGAAATCCCGGGATAAAGGCACTGGGAAATGGAAATCCCAAGATAAAGGGACCGGGAAATGGAAATCCCGGGATAAAGGGACCGGGAAATGGAAATCCCAAGATAAAGGGACCAGGAAATGGAAATCCCAGGATAAAGGGACCGGGAAATGGAAATCCCAAGATAAAGGAATCAGGAAATGCAAATCCTGGGATAAAGGCACCAGGAAATGCAAATCCTGAGTTAAAGGCATCGGGAAATGCAAATCCTGGGATAAAGGCACCGGGAAATGCGAATTCTGGGATAAAGGCACCGGGATAGCTCCCGCCCCATCCAGCACCCCCCTCTGACCATGCACCCATGGAATGACTGACTGCCAAAACTGCTGATTTTCTGTTCTGCTGTGTTCCAGATCAACTTTTCCTGGTTTTCTGATGCATCCCCAGCTCCTCCTCCCCACACATGGCCCTGCTGTGGTGTATTTTAAACTCAATATTTAAAAATATTATTATTTGTGCTAGATTGAGAGAAACGAGCCCAAAACCTCTCCCTAACATCATCCAACGGGTTCCAATTTTCCTCTTGTCCACTTCACCTATTTGGAATTTGTCTGGAGTAAAACCCAGTTGGGTGGCAAAATTCCCTTTGGATTTTGTCACTTTTCAGGCAGCCCCAAAGCAAGTAAACAAAAAGCAAAGTAGGAAAACCCTGCAGATACTCCTGGAAAAGTGGTGGCTTTTGCTAATAGACCTAATTTCATGCAGCAAATTAGCATAGCTCCAATGGAAGTGCAAATGCAATCAAACTGAAAAATTCAAATGAGGCGGGGGGAGCCTTTTTCTTTCTTTCTTTCTTTGCTTTTTAGTCACTTAAAAAAAAAAATAAATCAGCATTTTGCTGTGTGTCCTTCACCAGGCTGGAGGGACTGTGGTAATTAAAACATTTAAACCAGCACAAGCCCCCAGTCTCTAATCTGGAGCTGGGGTCAGCTGTCTGTGGATTCTAATTTGTCCTCAATTTTTTATTCATGCTGGGGAAATGCTGCATATTTAACAGGAAACCAGCGGGAAGGGGCAGAGCTGGGCTTGGAGGTCAAATAATTTGATTTCCGAGCAGATTACGTGGAACATCCAACGTCTAATCTCACACCTGATTTGGCAATAAAATGACAATAAAAGGAATGTTAAGACACCCTCGCTATGGGGTGGGCAATAACCAGTTTTTATGAGTTGGGAGAGGATTGGTTTGTTTGTAGAATTATTTTTATTGCAGCTCCTGAGTAAAGGAGTCACAAGCTGTCTACACAGGCTAGAATTTCCTTTTGAAGGGTTCTAGTTAGGGAAATAAAATATGGAAAACTAGAGAAATAAAAATTATTTTAAAATAGTAATTTAGAAATTTTTTTTAAGATTTAATTCAATATAATTTTGCTTTATCTTATTTGAGTTCAATAACTGGATGCAGCACTCAGTGCTCTGCTGGGGATCAGTCACAGTTTGGAATCAATGGTCTGGAAAGTTTTTCCAACCTCAGGGATCCCATGAGGGATCAAAGAGGGTTAAAAACCACCCAGAGATGTGTGAGGAAAGAAGAACTAAGAAAAAATGCAAAATGCTTTTTCCAAGCAAAAGATGCCACTGCAGCCTGGGACAGGGAAGGGAACACACTCTAAGCACGGGATAAATGTCCTTTTTGAAAATCCATGTGGGACATAAACCTACCCAAAACTGGAATTTTGAATCCATATGGGACATAAACAACAAAAACTGGAGTTCCCAGTGTGCAATTCTCCTGTATGTCTTGGAATGTTTCAATGCTTCACACCCAATTTAACAAAACTTTGCATTTTCCAGGGAGAATGAATCCTTCATTCCCAACTGGGAGCCAACTCCTCAGCAAATGGATGGATTTGAGTCATTCAGAAAAAAATCTTCTCTTCATTTTCCAACACTGTGACATCCTCACAACCCTTCAAAGCCACCCCAGGACAGTTTTCATGGCTTAGGAATAAATTGTAGAGAAGCTTTCCCGCCCATTTCCCTGGAAATTCCATTGCTCCCAAGTCATGAACTGCCCCTTTTTTCTTCCCTCTGCCTTTCCACACTCACACTCACCCTTCCCAATCCCTGCTGGCACAGCCACTGCCAGCACACCTGCCACCCACCACGGGATCTCAGCACAAAGATATCACTGATTCTTCCAAACCCTCCCTGCAAATTGGTGCTGGTGGGACACAACCAGCTCATCCCAAAATCCCTGTGCCCGTGGGACCTGGCTGGGTGGCTCCTCCAGGGGGAAAGGCTCCCCCTGGGCCATGGTTCCAAAATCCAGGAATCACAGCGGGGAGGGGGCACAGCTCCTTGGATTTGTCCCTTTTCCAGCCAGCTCTGGAAGTGCCCCTTCCCCCTCCTGCCATGTCTGGGCCATCCCACTTTTCCACCTGAATTTCCTCCTTTGGTATCACAAGGACCTTCTCCAAGCAGGATTAACTGGCAACACCAATTAATTCCTCTCAGCATCCCACAGTCCCCAGGTAAAAGAAAGTAAAGATCAGAACATTTTGATTTTGAGTGAAATCAGCAGCTTGCTGTTTCAAAAATGGGGAATTTTCCTGAGTTCCCTCTTGGAAGCAAGTGATGGAATCCCAGAATGGTTTGGGTTGGAAGGGACCTTAAAGCCCAGCCAGTTCCACAGAGCTCCAGGGAGGATTTGAGGCTCCAGGATTGTTTGGACTGGCTCCCTCTCTTCCCATCACTCCCTGACATCTCAACCCCTGTGGTTTCCTAATTCCACCTGCTGGAGTGCAGAGAAGCAGCTCAGGGCACCAAATTCCATCATCAGCCCAGGGAGGAAAATCCCACAGCCCCACTGGAGACTGGACACTTAAAAATAATCATTTCTGACTTCCTGGGCTTTAGTTTGTTATGAAATAAAAGAACATTCCTCACCTTCTTCCTTTCTTCTCTTGGCTTCCTCTTCACTTCTCTCCTTGGCCTTCAACGCTTCATCTGCTTTGGCTAAAAAGAAGAAAAGGAGCTGGAATTAGTTAAATTTATCCTGTCAAATCATGGAATCATGGGATGGTTTGGGTTGGAAGGACCTTAAATCCCACCCAGTGCCACTCCTGCCATGGCAGGGACACCTCCCACTGTCCCAGGTGCTCCAACCCCAGTGTCCAGCCTGGCCTTGGGCACTGCCAGGGATGGGCTGCCAACAACCTCCTGCCACACAACATTTCCTGGGCTTTAAACCCAATTCCATGATCCTTCCTGCAGGCCCCACAATGAAACCCACGTGCCTGACAGACCAGAGCTTGGTTCTTCATTTATTTTATCTAAAGTCATTCCCACAGTGAAGGAATGGCATAAATGGGATTATGGAGGGTAATATCAGGTCAATATTAGAGGCAATATTAATTCAATACAAATCCCCACATTCATTTTGGGGTAAGTAAAGCCCTTAGGAGCCTTTTAAGAGGTTTTCTTTCTTTAAACCCCAATCTGGCCAGCCCAGCTGCCCCCAAGGTGGTGCACCCACGAAGGGCCAGATTTGCTGCCATAGGGAGTAATCCAGCCCACCTATTCTGAGGATAAAACAGAAACAAAACAGTATTTCCAGGGCTGCAGACTCTGCTCAGAGTGGCAGTCAGACAGCTCTTCCCCAGGACTTTATTAGGTAGTACACAGTCTCCTCTTCACTCCAAATCACAGCAGCAGTACTTAATCCATGTTACAACAATCTTCTTTAAAAAGAATCTTTTTCCCTCCAGAAACCTCTTCCCTTATTACTTAATTATCTACCAGTTGCTCAACTGCAGGGGTTTTCAAACACTTTCCTACAGATGTTAAAGAAGATTAAAAATATACAGCACAGTAACAAGGGACTATCAATATACTCTGTAAATTAATTAAATTTCTGTTCTAGCACATCATTTATTCCAAAGCATTAATGTCTCAAAGGAGCCATTCTCTTTTATTGCCATCTCACTGCCTGATGAGTGAACTAAGTGAGAATAAGTCTCTAATAACATTATACTTGATGAAATATTAAGTTTTCAAAAGTATCACCAGGCCAGAAAGAGAAGAACCAGCAAGGACCAGGAATGCAGCATTTACACCAGGCCTTCTCAGGGAGGGAAATCACAATAAACTGTGGTCTGCATGGTAGGAGCTGAGTCAGATTTGCAAATATTTAATCCCAGCACCTCCTGAATTAAGCAATAATTTATGAAAACCAAATTCAGCCCAGGAGGGGGGTGAAGGGCTCGTTCCTTTTTGGAGCCACCTTAAAATGCACAACCTGACCAGGGTGTCACAAAGTGATCCCATCACTGCACTGACAGCTGCTTCCATCTCCACAATTTTATACATATTTAGACAACATTTAAAGCCATGAAATATTAAAACTTTTTCTGCCACTGAAGATCATTACAAGAATCTATTAAATCCCATAATAAAACCAAACCACAAGTAACTCTAACGACTTTTACTTCATTTACACTTTATTCTCCTTGGTAAAAGGACAGGGATAATAGAAATTCCATTTAAATTCAATTTTGGTGATATGTGTAATTGTAGATATACCCCTTGAGTCATGTAAAATGCTCAGCTTATGTTTCTTTCAAATTATCCCACTCCCATTCCCATTCTGCTCCTTACAACTGGCTTCAATATGTATTAGCAGAGCTCATTAGGCTGGAATTTAATAATGCAAACATCAGGTGGATTTCAAGACCCTCCATTATCAGCACAAGATGGATTGCTCATATAGCTCGTGGGCCAACTGGGCACAATTTAGATTCAATAAACTACCAGGCCTAAATTTGATTTATCTATTCCACTGAGCTACTTTGTTCTTCCTGCCCGATTTGTTGCTGCACAGAAACAATTCATTGGTATCTCAGTGGCAAAAAGATATTAAAACACACAGGAAAGATGCTGCTGGTCAATGAATAAATTTTTAGCTTGTCTTTGTTAACTTTAAATCGCTGATATCCAGCCCTTGCAAGTCAAGTTAAAACTGCTGCCCATGCAGAGCTTGGCCTTTCAAGTCCTGGTTAATTAGAGGGACAATGGGGCAATTTAGGAAGTATCACGAGGACAATTCCCCACACAAAATTGCTCATTAACAACAATTTAACTTAGCCCATAAATCTCCAGAGCAGTCCTGGAGCTCACAGGGCTCTGTCCACCACACAGGCACTGAAACTCTGAGTTACTCTCAGGATTTAACACTAAAGGTTCTCCTCAAGCATTTCCCATTTTCTGTCATTTTTGCACAGAATCCCAGAATGGGCCAGGCTGAGAGAGATCATCCTGGAGAACATGGCACAGGATTGTGTCCACTCTTCTTCTTCCTCTCCTTCTCCCTCTTTTCTTCTCCTTCCTCTTCTCCTCCTTCTCCTTTCTCTTCTTCTTTTCTTCTTCTCCTCCTCAAGGCTGTTATTATCATTATTACTTAGTGAATATAAATTGTTGTTCACTGCCCAAGTGCCATTAAAAGCACCAGAAGAGATTCACTTTTCTCAAACCAAGCTGCAATTAAACAACATTTAAAAGATCTTTAGAACTTGAGGGTTGGATTTGATGGTCTGGGAGGGCTTTTCCAGCCTAAACAATTCCATGGAAGCCCTGGAAGTGCTGGAGGTTTGGGAAGCAGAGTCACTCCCTGATGGATGCCTGATGTTTTAATCCCAACCAGCCTCACACTGGGCCAAGGTGCAATTATTCCATGCTAATTAAGAGAAACCAGGAAAACTGTCAATTACTCCAAGGTAGAAACAGGGCAGGGGATGTTTTGGGGCTGGAAAGGGCATTTTGGAAAGTGTGGCCATGGAGGAGCCCCTGCAGCAGAGCCCTCTCCCAGTGCCTGGGAGCAGCAGGGAAGGTGCATGGAACAGACTCAGCCCCTCACTAAGGAGATTCATTTTCCTGTCAAAATTAAAAAGAGACGACTGTCAGAACACCCACAACTGCAAACCACAAGAGGTCTGGAAAAATAAATTAATTCAACATAATTGTGGACTTTCCAACTGCTCAGAGTTGAAAACACAAGATGTGTCTGAGGAAAAGAAAGCCAAGAAACTGTAAAAACACACGGACATCTCATTTAAAATGCAGCCAACCATCCACGGTGCTCATCAGAAAAACTTCACCTTTTTTTTTAAACACAAACATTTTTGCACTTATAAAATATTCAGTCAGCTCACATATAAAAATACAAGTGGAATCCATTATTAATTTACAAGGCCCTGTTTAATTTACATGCTATTTTTCTCTGGTATATTAAATTTATCAAGGCTTGTGGAAATCCTCTCCGCTGAATATTCATGGGCTGACGTGTAAAATTATCTGTTATCCATCTGACAAATTCCAGCACAAACTCCAAACAACCACTTGCTCAGAGAATTCCCCTGACAGGAACACCAGGAGCAGCCCCCAGGGATTCTGAGTTCCAGAGGAAAAGTGACACCACCACACACATTCTTGCCACCCCAGATTTAAGCTGCTTTTCTGTATTTTTGCCTTTAGTAACATTTCACCCAAAATTTAAACACCACCAACATTCTTGGATGCCTCAGAGGGCTTTTCCAGCCTAAATGAGAGTGTGAATTATGAATCCATGACCCCATAACTCCCTGGGGCTCTGTGATTCCATAAATCTGTGTTCTGGGTGCTCACCTGCCCAGTGCATCATGTCCATGGCCATGGAGCCATGGAGCTCTCCCTGTCCCCCCTGGTTACACCTGGAATGCCCAAACACAGGCAGTTCTGCCCTTGCTGCTCTGTAATTTAATTACACCAGACTCTAATTATGGATATTGGAGAGCCCTGAGCATGAGGGTGAGGGAGGAGCTCACTGCCCCCTCCCCTGCTCTGCCAGTCACGCTTAAAAACTCCCCAGAAGCCCAAATGTGGTTATTTTAAACTTCTCTGAGTTCCCAGGGGAACACTCCCGGTGTTTGGAAGGGAGATGTTGTCCCACTGATTCCTCCTGCTGTAGGAATGCTATTTCCCACCTCTTCAGCATCAGTTCCCTGCCCTTTGGCATTTCAGAAAACATTCCTTGTTTTGGGATAAATGTCCCGTTATGGCACAGCCAATGAGCATCTGATTCACGGCCACGAGGGTTTTCCCAAATATTCAAATGGATTTCTGGCAGAAGATAAATCCAGTCCTGTGCAACCCAACTGAAAAAAACGAGTTTTCACAGGCAAAACCCAAACATCATCTTATTCCAAAGGGTAACTGAGACATTTGTGGCTATTTGGTGTAACCAAGGTATTTGTTTATATTGGGTACAGCCAAGATAATAATCAAGATAAACCTTTTCCCACCAAGCAGGCCAATTTCCCCAGGTTCCTTTCATTGTTCCCATTTTCAGGAAGCAGTTTGTGGCTCACCAGCTGGCCAGACACGGCGCAGGGCTGGGAGAGCGCCCAGCAGGAAAGAGAGAACATCCAAAACCCCGCTGAACAGAGCCCAGAGGGGTGAAATATCAACCCAGCTTCTCTGGAGAGAGGGAGGCAGGCTCATCCCTGGCTGAATATCAACGTGCTGGGCAGGGAGCCGGGAGGGGAAGGGCTGGAAGGGCCACGGGGTGCTGGGCAGGGAAGGGAAGAGCCGCCAGCTCGAATCCCCCTCTGCCGAGCTCCCCAAGGCTGCCCGGTCCCCGGGACTGCCTGCTGTATTAAGACTGCCTTTCTCATCACTTAATGCTTATTTTCATCACTTTGCTTAAAATATTGATAATCAATTAGGGCTACGTCTGTTTTGCCACAGAATCTGTGTCACAGTCTATCAGCCTGTCAGGGCCAATTCAATCCTCATTCAAAGTTAATTTTTTCTCCATAAATCTGCCTTTGGAGGAGTCATTAGGCGCAGAACATAGCCCGAGGTGCAATCACCTATTCTCTTTCATTAGAGGCAGGCAGGGAAGGTGAGGGAGATTATTAGAACTTTGGAATGATCACAAAGCAGCGTGCTGCCTGTCAGATCCCCCCAACATTTCATTCATCTCGCCCGCTCGCTGCCAACGCTTCTAAATGGACATTATTCATGAACATCTGTGACACGCTGAATATTCCAGGCTGGCAGGGATGAAAAAGCCATGCCCCCCCTTTGGCTGGGAAATTAATTCTGTGGTCAGAACAATTAGGAATATAACAAACTTGCTCCGTGATGTTATTTTTAGGCTTTCTGAGATATCCTCCTTAGAAAGGAGGGGTTTTTTTTTTGTTTTTGAGCATAAATGTGGCCACTCTAAATGGTCAAACACTGGATTTTATGGTCCTGAAGAATGATCAAAAAGCTGTGCCCCCCTCTGAGAAATTAATTATATGGTCAGAACAATTAGGAATACGAAAAACTTGTTTCCTGTTGTTATTTTTAGTCCAAGATATTCCACTTCTAAAAGCGTTACTTCAGAACTGGGTATTTTCTGAGCCCACTCTAGAGGGTCAAACACTGTATTTAAGGTATTGCTGAACAACATGCATTGCCTTTGCTATGGAAATAGATCGTTGGTTGGGTTTTTTTACAAACAATTACCAAACCAGCAGCTTTGCAATCTGATTTGTTGGGCCTTTCTAAAATGCAGCCAAATGAGACCACAGGTTGGATTTGCAATCACTGCCATCTGAAATTCCAGCCCACTTCACTCCTGGTGGGAAAGCAGAGTGGGAAACAGATTTCCACAATCAACTCCATTTATTCCTATTTCCTTCCAAGGAACAGTGATGGCCATCCAGGCACTTCCTAGGTAGGAATGGCAGAAATGCTGGTGCAAGAGACAATCACCCACAAAATGAAATAAACCACCACATCTTCCATGCATATTCCCTTCCTACAGGCAGGGGGTTAGGATGTAGCTACTTGGGGAAAAAGTCATTTCCATCTAATGAAATCACATCAAGTAGTTCCTTGAATCTCATTACAAAATTCAAAAGAATAGTCATTTACATTTTTTTCCCTGGTATCACCAGGAAAACAGTGTTCTCATCACCAAACTTCCCACAGCCCCCATAATTTTCCTCCCCAAATATCCTCCTTTTCCAAAATTAAGGGCCAGATCCTCAGTGAGTTCAAGCTGGCACAATTCCACTGACTTGAGCTGAGCCAAGCCCATTTACTCCAGCTGAGGATCTGGCACTCCCTATTTATAATAATAATAATCCTAAAGAAGACTTAATCAGCAGCTCTTGGCTAGGTACATTCATCCATTATTTAGTGCATCCCTAATTTCTTTCTTTCTGCCACAGCTTCCCCCCAAACACACGTTGGAGGAAAAATCCAACCTAAATAGGGTTTAACACTAAGGATTAATTGGCTACTGACTGATTGCAGGGGCTGCTGTTAAATATTGCAAGGATTTGTTTCCATCCCAGAAAAGGCATTATCCACCTGGACATCTCCTAGCCAAGCCCTGATTCAGCTGGGATCTGCTCCCCCAGCCTGCAGCCCAGCTCAGAACTGGATGTGACTCCTGTCACCTTGGACCTTCAGCCCTGGGGAGGACACCAGTCCTCAGAACAGCTCACTGACCCCAAGGGAAGGGCTCAAACAGCACCTTCCAGGTGAGTTTCTTCAAGGGGAGAGGGTGGGAATCATGGGGTCAGGAGAGCATTGAGGTTGGAAAAGCCCTCTAAGATCATCAAGTCCAGCTGTTGATCCAGCACTGCCTGGTCCACCCCTAACCCTGTCCCCAGGTGCCACATCCACACGTGTTCTGAAAACTTCCAGGGATGGAGGCTCCACCACTGCCCTGGGCAGCTCCTTCCAAAGCCAGACCACCTCTTCCAGGAAGAAATTGCTGCTCAGATCTAATCTAGACTTCCCCCAGTGCAACTTGAGACCATTTCCTCCAGCTGATGAGAAAGCAAGAGCTTCCTCTTCCTCAAGGAACTAAGAGCTGGGGAAAGTAAAAGGATGGCCTGGAGTTAAACCTGCCCCAAACTACTGAGACAAAAGAAGAAGCAACATTTAGGAGCAAAAAAATAAATGCCATATATAAAAGCTGATGGAGTAAAGAATTCTCTTATTGCTATATCCTTCAGGAATAATTCCCAGCTCAACAGGAAAACCCAGAGGTGATCCCTATGAAAAACTCCCATTTGATTCCATTTATTTCAGTTGTTCTTCAGGCAGTATTTGTTCAGAGCTGTTTCTTTCCCCCAGCACACCATGGGTGGAGAAAGGAGAGGACAATGGACAGGGCTGTCACAGACCTGGTGAGCAGGTGAGGGGAGGCAGCCAGGTGGGATGGAGGGGCTTGGAGCCAGCTGGGCAGGTGGGAGGGGTCCCTGCCCAGGCCCTGCAGCCCCCATGGAAATGCTGTCAAAGCCACCACACAAATTCTGAAGGACAAATTTAGGCTGCTTTTTTCCTCCTCAGTGCTCCAGTGCTCCCTTTCCTGTGAGGATCTGAGCCCAAAGCACCACCCTGCTGTAAGCAGAGCTCAGCCAAGCCCTGCAGCTCCACAGACCCCACACCCCAAAAACCACTCAGTCCTCTCGGGAGCTGCCAGCTCCACCACCCACTGCATCTGCATGAGAATCACCCTGATCTTGTACTATCCACCTACCTGCACATGAAAACATACCAGCTCCTCCATTTAATTCCACAAATAAATCATTCTAATTCAAAAAACACTTCCTTGCTTAAAATGTAACCACAAAGGCAAATTACTTAAATGATTTCTGGGGGAAAAAAATGGCACAGTGCCTCAAATACAATTGTCATTACAGGCTGTAGATTGGCAATGACAGTCAGCTTTTCTTTCTGGGGTAAGGGCAGAATTCAGCCTGACAGCTTGTCAGCAAACTTGAAAAATTCACTCCCAAAACTTCGATTCCAAACGAGCCCTTCTTTCATCTGCCAATTTCCCAACGTCAGGAACGGCCACGTTAAGTGGAAATCAAGTAGATGACAACTCCTGTGGCTGTGGAGAGGAGGCAATAAAGCACAGAGCACACAGCTGAGTGCAGAACAGCTCTGAGAGGAGCCAAAGCAGCCCCCAGCACCTCAGCAGGGCTCCTGGAATTTCCAGCTCCTGTTTTCCAACCGAATAAAAACATCAGGAGTGAAAACATAAGGAATAAAGCTGTGAAAGTGGAGCGTACTTGATCGAGAATGGAGCACAATTAATATTCAAATTGTGCTGCAAGGAAGCATTTTTGAGGATTTTTTGAAGAAAGAAGGAAATTTGTTCACCCTATGTATGATCATTTCCCACTCTGACCCCGATGTTAATAAAAAACCTTTGTGAAGCAGCAAAGCACAAAAAATATCAAAAAAGCACTTTAAAAAGTTTTTTAAAAAACCCTGTAAATGCATAAACACCCAGACACGGTTAAAGAAAAAGAATATTAGCAGCAAGGAGTGTTAACTCACAAAGATACTGAACAGGGCACTGGAAAATCAGGAAAGGAAAACTTGGAGTTGGAAAACTTCGGGGTGGAGGCGCAGCCAAGTCCCAGGATTGAGCGAGCTGGAAGTGTGGAATCACGAGGCAGGCAGCCACAAGAACCTGACATGTGGCACCAAAAGGGGGAGCGTGTGTCCAGGGAAGATTTGTGGGGAGGACTCGCAGGCAATGCCAGCACACACTCGGTCACAGCCTTGGGAACATCCCGGCGGAGAAAGGGATGGAAACTCCCCGCTGCCAGCCTGCACCCTGAACTCCTATAACCATCTACTGTACTCAGCCTCATTAAATACTCCCCCAGGATAAAAGAGGTAAATATATTGCTTAAATATTCAGTGGCTGGCTGTAAAATTTCATTGCAGATTAAGTGATGAAGATGAAGAAATGCTGCTGAAAACAAACAATTTATCTTCACTCGGCGCAGCAGAGCGCTCCTGGAACCCCGCCAGAGGCTCTGTGGGTTGGAATTCAATAACTGCATTAAAAGAAAACTACACCCCTACTACACACCAGGCTGAACATCCCTGAGTAAACAGTTTGCTGCAGCAGTGCTTAAATAATTCAGGAAGGAATTTGGGGTAGCACGCATTTTTTCTGAAGTACTGCGTGGCTTAATGTATTTCAAATAAACGCTTGTTTCTAAAAGTTCGAGTAGAGCCCATTAGAGCAAGTGGGAAAACAGACAAATCCAAGACAGAAAACCACCAAAGCACTGATTTCCAGGAGAGGAGTGAAGGAAGATTTGTCATCAGGGAGGAAGTCACCGCCAAGGGCACGGAGCTGATAATATACACATGCATTTCCACTGCTCATCTGCAACCTTGAGAGATTCCAACTGGCTCTCATAAGTCTGGGCAGCATAATTTTCCCTCAGACACATGTGCATCCATATATTTGTATAAAGCTGTAGCAAAGTAATAAATAAGCAGCCTTATTCAACACCAGAACTTCCATAAACTTTCTCCAATTAGGTTTCATTTCCAGCCAGCTTTAACTTCAGATGAAGAGCTCTGTGCCAGGTACTTCGGGAGAGCATTTCTCTCATTCTTAGAGAACAGAAATAATTTGAAATATTAAAACATCATTGGGTGTTCAAGGGTTTTGACCATGAGGAAAGGGAATGCACATACCTGTGTGGGACTGGCAGCAGAGCACCACTGAGGCCCCATCCTTCATCCATCAGAAGGAACCTGGCTCTGAACTTGCACGTGCACCCACAGGATGTCTGGGTACACTTCATATGGAATTTGTGCTTTTTGATGAAGATGATTGTGTTAATCACACTTTTAATTGCACTGCTCAAGCGCCCAAGAATAGAACATGGAATGGTCTGGGTTGGGAGGGCCCTTAAATCCCACCCAGTGCCACCCCTGCCATGGCAGGGACCCCTGCCACTGTCCCAGGCTGCTCCCAGCCCTGTCCAACCTGGCCCTGGGCACTGCCAGAGAGGGGGTGTCCATCAGAAGGTGGCAGAGGGTTGAACTGGATGGTCTCCAAGGTCCCATCCAACCCAAACCATTCAGGGATTCTATAATTTATTGATTTATTTTTTAATCACCTCTTTTTCAGTGCTGGGAGACTCTGCTGCCCCCAGCCCAAGGTCCAAGGGAGGCAGAGCAGCAGCTCCAGCTGGGAATTGTCCAGCTCAGAGCCATGGACAGCACAGGCAGCTCTGCTCCCTCTGCCCAGCAGCTGGCATGCTCCAAGCACGAGTTTGATTACTCTAATTAATAGAACATTATCAACAGATCTCCATATTGATCCCTAACCCTCCTTTCTGATGGAAAATTCTGAGCACAGAGGGAGGGAGGGAGCCCAGGCAGGTGAGGTTAATGGTTTTAATCCTACCCCAGCTTTAGGATGGGTTTCCTCCAAGTGCCATTGATTCCTTACACCAGCAAACTGCATTTTTTTTTAGTATTTAATATTTTGGTATTTTCCTTTGTTACAGTAACATTCACTACTTTGGTACCAGTTGAATCAATTCAAAAAATATCATCAACACACACATCCATTATTTTCACTGAGACTAACAAAAACATTAAGTAAGTTGAAATGAATAATGAAGCTGAGCTTTGATTTTAAACTTAATTTACTAAAAATAAACCAATAGAATCATTAAGGTTGGAAAAGACCTTCAAGGCCATCCAGTCCAACTTGCAAGAATTATGTTGTTGTTCAAAGTTTCTTTGCATAGCAGGTGACTAAATCATTTAAATATGAGTAATTCCAAATAGAATGTACTGTCAAACAACATTTCATGTCCATGAGAAAGAAAAATGAGATGCTATTCCTGAAATTGCAATACAAATGACAAGCATTTTAAATTTTGGATTTTTTTTTCCCTTAGTTTACAGTGTAACAGGGCTGTTCCACATGGATCAAACCATAAAGGACTTTCTAATCCCCCAGCTTTGTCCTTTAAACGTGATTTAGCCCTAGCCCAGCCTGTGGCAGGAGTGGGCAGCACAGCTGGGCCCCGCTGCCCCAGTCCCCCCTTCATCCCCAGCTCCCCCAGGGGCTCTCCCTGCTCTGCCCAAATGGCACCAAACCTGTTGTGCAGCACAGCCCAGCCTGGACCATCCCCAGGGAGCAAAGCCCTGCAACCACTCCCAGCTGTTCCTCTGGCTGTGTGGAAAAGCCCTGCCCTGCCAGCCAGGCCAAAGAGGAAACCAAAGGAAGCTGATTTTAAAGGCAGAAAAAGTCAAAGTGGGGTCCTTAAAGCAACCCCTCACGTGCCAAATACACCAGGTGCTGCTGCACACGCTGGCTGCCTAAACTTTGGGAAAATTGGGAAATATTGAGAGCTGGGATGTTCTAAGGGAATTTGTGTTGAGACACACTGATAGTGGGAACAAAACCTGACACTTTCAATAAAAAACACCTGACACTGAAAATCCTGCCCAGCTCTGGTTCTAGCCCCTTGATATTTTTCAATCTTTGGTGTTTCTGAGTGAGCACCTTGGTTTAACCCCACGCTCACAAGGGGAAGGAGAGGGCTGCTCTGCCATTCCTGCAGCACAGCCAAAGCCCTGATCCCGAGGGATGGCATGACACAAACCCCACCCAGGACACCCACGGGATGCTTAAAGCAATAAAATTCACGGCATTTGTCACCCTGGGCAGCAGCAGAGCCCAGGGAGGGAAGGGCACATCCCAAATCAGCTCCAGGGCTGCTCCCAAGGAAACCCCCGAGCTCGGGATCCAGCCCACACAACTCCAAACCTTTTCCATTTTCTTCCTCCACGCTCCCAAGTTTAATAAACAACAAACCCATCATTTTTTAACACTTTAACCAGCGAGAGCAGTGATTCATAACTCTGTCATAATTAAAATTTTATGGCAAATACACACAGCCATCAGTCATCCAGGCAGGAACGTCCGAAAAAAGCGGGATTTCAATTTATAAGCCCGTGCAGGATTGTATGAGTTACACTGTATAAAAGCACATTTCTAGGGAGTTATTGAACTGGGGAAAGCAAAAGTTGGTTGGGTTTATTTTTTTAAAATCAAATACAGAGGAGGTTATGAATTTGTACGGCAGATCCGTACAGTGACTGATGGTTAAAAAAGGGAAGGAAATATTATCCTGTGTCTTCTTCCAGAGCTGCACTAACCAAGTTTGGTGCTGTCCCTGGTGCTCCCTAATGCCACAAACACAGATTTCCTGAAATTATTAAAAATTCCCAAAAAAAGAGAGAAAAATCCACACTGATGCCAGGGGATAAAAGGGGTAAATGAGTGAAATTGGTAAATTGTGAGATATGCATGTACAGAAACATTTTAATGTTTCTGTAAACATTTAAATTCATTCAATTGCAATTAATTTTATCCCAGCAACAACATGGAATTCTCCAAATGAATGAAAACGATGGAATTGGTGGTCTGGTACGGACACACATTCAGGGATTTCCAAAATTTGCATTTGGCTCTCTTGTAGATCCATTCTGGATCCAGAAAAATGAAGTACTCTTAAAAACATGGATCAGGGTGATTTTACTTATTTAATATACAGCTGGGTTTAGGATACAGTAGAAAATAAAGAAATGTTTGCAGATCAGTTTCACAAGCTGCTTTTTTGCTTAGAAATACAAGAAACCCAAAAACTTTCAGTAACTGATTCTCATACCTGTCCTTAAAAGGAGGTTTTCCTAAATCCCATCAATATTCCACATCACCTGGGAAATCCCTTCTGCTGGCACACACCCAGCTGTTAAAGCAGCTGTGTTCTCCAGTGCTTTGAGAAGGAGTGGATGCTCCATGGTTTTACAAGAAATATCTATTTTTAAGACACAACTGACATCCCCATTCCACCCTAAGGCCAGAGGACAGGAATTCTCCGTAAGAATATTTAGGGATTCCCAGCACTCTTTGCTGCTGTAACACTGTCAGTATTTGAGATTTTTATCCACTTTTGAGATGAGAAAAATATTGTGGGACGTGCAGGGAAAAGTTGGATTAAGTTTTCCAGTGAAAATGGTGAATGTGGCAATGCTGGATATTTTCCAACCTTCATGATCCCATGATACAATTTCTGCTTGGGAAAAGAATCAGCTTGTATTT
This sequence comes from Fringilla coelebs, assembly GCF_963513975.1. Classification (NCBI taxonomy): domain Eukaryota; kingdom Metazoa; phylum Chordata; class Aves; order Passeriformes; family Fringillidae; genus Fringilla; species Fringilla coelebs. The sequence goes on from NC_140036.1 coordinate 24,208,868, forward strand.
TCACACACACACAAAAAAATAAAATAAAAAAATAAATAAAAAGGGAAGAAAAAAGCTAAACATGAGACTTGGAGCTCCCACAAACTGTTATCTCAGGTCTCCCCAGTCCATTAAAGGAAGTAATTGAATCAGTTTGCGTTTCCTCCGTAAAATCTCATTCAGAGAAATCTTATTGCCAGCCATCTAAATAGTAAATACTTATTATCCTCTCCAAATGAGGTTTCACTTGCCAAGGGCAAAGCCTGGCTGTGATTGTGGCGCTCTGTCAGAGGCAGCAGAAGTGGAAAAGGTTATAAAGACACCATTAATGTCACGGGAGGGCCTCGCCAGCGCTCCCTAATTGGGGCCTTTATTCCCAGGCTCAGGCCCTGCTAATAGGATGCTTTAGGGTTTCTTTGGTGGCAGCCCCACATAATCACCTCCACCAGCTGAATGTGGACGTTTATCTGCTGAGCCTGGGAATAAAATGTCAATAATGGCCAGCTGAAAGGGAGAGAGGCAGGGCCAGCGCCAACGGGGACGGCCGTGCTGAGAAAGGCACAAAAATATCGAGAATAAGGCTGGAAAATGAACTTTTAGAACTCAGTCCCTGCTGTAGGGAAACCTGGGAAAACAGGCCAAACGGTAATATTGAGATTGATTTAAAAGAATGTATTTCTGACTAGCCTGGCACAGAGTGCCCCAGCCCCAGGGAAAGGGGGGAACAAGATGGGCGTTAAGGTCCCTTCCACCCCAAACCAGTCTGGAATTCCGTGGACTCTTCCACAACTTCTCTCCTTTCCCCCTTTTCTTTGCCAAACTTCAGACCAGACACAAACCCAGAGCTGCTGCAAGTTAGGAATGCACAGGAGGCAAAGGCAGAGCTGCAGAGGGTGAGAACCCCAGGATGGTTTGGGTTGGAGGGACCTCAAAGCCCATCCAGCCCCATCCCCTCCAGGGGCAGGGACCCCTCCCACTGTCCCAGGCTGCTCCAAGCCCTGTCCAATGGAACCACCATTTCCTCTTGCTCAAAGGGACTCCTCACTATAAAATCATTCACATTTCTCAGAGAAAACTCTCCAAGGCCTTCAGATCAGCAGCACAAAATGCTCAAACCCTTTAAGAAACTACTGATTAAATAGTTTCAGTGGGTATTTTAAGAACATAAGGGGATACACAATGGCTTAAACAAAGCCGCTCAGAAATCTTCAAAAACAAATCACAGCGCAGCCACAGAGAAGAGAAACAGAACTGGAATTAAAGGGAGGATCTGCAAGAAAGGCACCTAATTTGATTTTTCACATAAGCTGTGTTTTGAAACACTTTTTTCCTTGCTGGGGTGATCAATATGAGAGACTGGCAAAGGACATGAGTTTCCATTACTGTTGCCTTTTACTGACCACGCTGTTCTGCCCTTTCCAATGGATTCTTTCATGGGCTTGTGGCAACAGGGCTCAAACCACCTAATGCAGATTTAACTCAGTGTGAACTTGTCTTGCTTCACGTTTGGAGGAGTGGTAAAACCTACTATTACAGCAGCCTGACATCTGCTTTTCAAGAGCAGAAAATGCTGCTGAAAAAGTTATTTCAGCAGAAAACGCTGCATAAAATCCTGTCCAAGTTACTAAAGTTACCAAACACCCCCAAGAAAATACTGATATGAAATATTCATAGAATAAAGCTGCATAAACAAGAAAAAGAAAATAAAAGAAAATTTTCTTATCAGCCTCCTAGGTACGAGGAGAAATGTTTCACAAATACAAATATGTTGGGGATCTTGCTTCTATCATCTTCCATGACCCCCCACATTTGCAAAAGCCTAAGTATGAAAACTGCCATTAAACCACCCCAAAATCCCTGCTCATGACAGGCAGCAGCCTTGCAAAAAGCCCACCAGGCCTGAAGAGCCCCTGCCAAGCACCCTCTGCTCCACGCCAAGATTTATTCGGCCGACACCTCATAATCATCCCTAAATCTAATGGGACACAAATGCATTTCATCACAGATGAAAATCTTCAGCGCTGCTCAAATGGAAATCAAGGAATTATTACAATCCCGTGGTCTGGCTTGCAGCAGGCATTAATCAGAAATCATAATAAATCCACACAGCACATTCAGGCAGCACATTAGTCAGGCGCTTTTGCATGATAACGACGTTGACTAATGGGCTCCGAGTTGGAAGGGTCAATCATAAACTCATCAAATGCTTCATTTAATTTCTTAATTTGGACAAACACGATTTGTTTATGGGAAAGATATCAGGTGTTCTTGAATGAATAATGGCTGTGAAACCAAAGTCCATTAATCAGTGCTTGATTACAAATGACTCGGAGATTGTTTGTTCTAATTTCATTCATTTGGGGCAACAAAGAGAACACGAGCGAGCGAAAGCACTTGGCCAAAATGGCACACTTAGTTCTCCATGTTTAATAAAGTTGTGATAAATGGGCTTTCAATAACTAAAACAAGGGGGTTATTACCCATATTAAATACCGTCCCTGAGAAAATTAATATCTAGGAGTTACAAGGAGATGATGCAGGCACACAGCAAGGTGCTGGATGAGTGCTGAACTCCTGTGCTGGCATTCCAGCTTTTCCTGAAAGGATGGATGGGAAAAGCACAAAACCAGCAGGGATTTATTTCTACTTCCTGTGAAACCCTTTAAGAAAACGATGAAATTATTTGGGTTGGAAGGGACCTTTAAGTCCGCCCAGTGCCACCCCTGCCATGGCAGGGACACCTCCCACTGTCCCAGGCGGCTCAAACCCCGATGTCCAACCTGGCCTTGGACACTTCCAGGGATCCAGGGGCAGCCACAGCCTCTCTGGGCAGCCTGGGCCTCCCCACCCTCACTGGGATTTGTAATTAATTTGATTTAATCTAATCCATAGGTTCCTTTCAGCAAGATGATTCCAGCACACTTCCCATGTGGAAATTAGGGAGGCCCCCAACACCAGAACAGCACCAGCCACAGCAGATGGGGCAATTTAAAACCCTTTCCTGGGCATTCAGGCTATAAAATCCACCACTGGAATTTATATCCATGGATAAAAACACTCTCCACTTTCACTTGTAGAAAATCTAAACACCCAAAGGTGTTCCAAGGGAAACTGCCAGCACAAAGCTCCAGGACCCCCATTCCCAGGAATGCCTGGATGAGCAGAGCCCACAGAGGGCAGCTGTGACAGCCCATGTAAAACACCAGAACTAAATATTTGCCCATCAATATTAAGAAATAACATTTCCCAAAAGACCTTCTAAAAACAAACGAGCCCCACGACCACATATGGTTTGCACAGTCAAACCAGTGGATAATTAAATTACAGCAAAGTTGCTAAATATGAATTGATATAAAACTTCAGCTAACTGAAAAATTGTCTTTGACTGCAGATCAATAGCAGGCCTGCAAGATTCATCTGCACATAATTAGCACAGAGATTTGCATCAAAATCCTGGATCCCATATGCTGCAATATTACAGAGACCCATTAGGCACCATGTAAGCCTGAGATAATTTTGGTGCCACAAAAAAAAAAAAAACACCCTTGGATAAAAATCTAACAAAAAATAGAAATTCTAAAAGCTTTAGAATGATTTCTGAAGGCAATAAATGTTCATTAACTAATAAAGTTCCTCTAAATTCTACTTACAGGCTCTGGTTTATATTATGGCATCCCTACAACTCCTCACTGGTTTCTTACTCTAAAAACAAATTGATATTCTACAAAAATGGTTCAAAGCAATTTTTTTTAGTCTCTTGTAAGAACCTAAAAGAGGCCCCTGAAGTGAAAAGCTTTTAGACACCAACAGAATGATATTATACATTGCAAAAGTGAATTATTTAACTTCAAACACATTCTCTATCTACACTCAATTAAAATCCTGTATTTTTTCAGCAATCCTGCAAATTAATTTAAATTATTTAATTAATTATTATTAGCAAGTGTTTATTTTGCTCACCCCAAACCAGCTGCAATTCAGCAATCACAAATTTTGTAAAGACAACCCCATTAATATGTTTAAAAAATCAATTAATTGGAGAAAGATTCTTTTTCCTACAGTTGTCACTTTGTGTGCAGAAATTCTCACTTTTTTTTAGAACTCTAATGAGATTATGAAGCTCTGCCAAGAGCTCAGGGGCAAGGAGTGGCAGAAGAAATGTGTCTCTGTCCAGCTTGGCCGTGAAGCTCATTGGTGTGGAGCACCCAGGTGAGCTCAAAAACTCCCTGAATTTTCTGAAATTCAGCCTTAAAGCACCTGAAATTCCCATCAAACACAAAATATAAAAAGTAGCCGCTTCTTCTAATGCACACCTTCTTGATTTTTAAACTAATTGTTTAATTCTTCTATCGCTCACAGCTTTTCCAAGTGCTCTTTCTCCTGATGCTGTCACTGAAATGGGTTTTGACACCAAAATCTGCTGAGTAGGAATCAGCAGCTGACCTAAAAACTGGGTTCATTAACTCCATAATTAGCTGGATTTCCTAAATTAGCTGGTGTCCCAGAGCAGGATAAATCTCCCCTATGGAGCCAGGAGAGGAGAAGGATCCAGGGAGAGCTCAGGGCCTGAAGGGGCTCCTGGAGAGCTGGGGAGGGACTGGGGACAAGGGATGGAGGGACAGGACACAGGGAATGGCTCCCACTGCTGAGGGCAGGGAGGGATGGGAGATTGGGAACTGGGAATTCCTGGCTGGGCTGGGATTGCCAGAGCAGCTGGGGCTGCCCCCGGATCCCTGGCAGTGCCCAAGGCCAGGCTGGGACACCCTGGGACAGTGGGAGGTGTCCCTGCCATGGCTGGGTGACACTGGGTGGGATTTAAGGTCCTTCCATCCCAAACCATTCCACAGCTCTGGAATCTCACACGGCCCTAGAGCAGGACACAAAGAGAAGCTGTTTGAGCCATCACTGCTGAGGCTCTTCCCAAGGTAATTCCAGTTTATTTTCCTTTGACACAGGGACCAGATCAACCTTCCCAGAGTGGTGATGAAAATTCACGAGGGATGAAAACTCCTCTCCTTGCTGGGGGTTCAGAAAATGCTCCACAAAACACCCTCCAAACCCTCTGTAGCACCTCCATCCACACGTGTCACAAAGGGAAAACATGATTCAAGGAAGAATTTGATGATTCAAAAAAGAAAACATGATTCAAGAAAGATTCCTTTGCTCTCCAAATAAAGATTTTTATATAAATAGAAGTAAAATTCAATTATTTAAAGTGTCAACTGCCATTATTCAAAACAAATATCTGAAATTGATAAAAATTAGAATTTTATATTAAATCAAACCTACACAGCAACTGAATTACTCTTTTTTTCAATATTCAGAACTTTTATGCTTGTTAAAAGTTCAAATTCTTGCAGTTTCTGGGGCAAGAAATATTTTTAAAGCCTGCTTTAAATTTCCACAGAACAAGTAAAATATTTTAAGTATTATTTCATCCTTTGTGTGTATATAACAGCACATGTTATCCACCCTTCTAAAATTCATTGCATAATTAGAAATTTAAATTAAAGCCAGTGAGTTCTCAGTGGAGAGAGCACAAATAAGAAAACTGAAAGAAACCCATCATCAAAACGAGAAATCCATAAACACTTGATAAATTTGGCAGTTGAAAAGAAGCCCCAATAAAAGGAAATTTTTCATACTTGTTGCCACCTGCCCACCCGACTGCTTTGCATAGCTAGAAAAGAGCAAAATAGAGGCCAACCTATTTAACTAAACAGTTTTTATTAAAGTAAAAGAAAAGCAAGAATCTATAAAGTAGCAAGTGATCCTATTAGTTCCACCAGACTAAAATCATACAGTCTACGTATGTGGTCCTTTCAGCCACATCTGTTATGAGCCATTTTGATACCCAAAAGCAGAGAATATTTGCCTATATTTATCAGGCAGCGAGTGCAAATCAGGCTTTTTCTCCTCAAATGCTCCTGGTAGAATGGGTAGATTAAAAGAAAAAAGGAGTCAGAATTATAAAACATTTGTATTTACCACAGTCAAGGCTGAAGCACTCATCGTATTCCATGATTTTCTCTTTGAGGAATATGTAAAATACAATAAAGATGCAGGGTACGAAATTAAAGGCAGCTATCTGAGAGCATAATTGAAAGATGATGAGTTAAATATCCAATATCCAGAATTGGGTCTGATAAATGGCAAATGTTTGGGATTTGTATTCCCCCATTTTCATCACCTCACATGTAGCGCCTCGGTCCCGAAGTTCCCTTTAAATAAACTCCGGCGAATTCTTTGCACAAAACGCCCTATTCTTGACTGCTCTTTCAGCCAGAGATTGAAATGCAGATCCCAAAAATACATCAGTCACTTATTTCAACTCTAGACCTTTGAAAATCCAGATCAATTGCCTTTTGTCATCGCCTTTATAAGGAGAGTAAGAAATTTCTGCTTAGCACCATGGAAAAGCTCCCGGAGCCCTTTGGAAGCGGCGGCAGCATCGATAGTTTGAGACATCCACGTGCTATTCCACGGGAATTTATTGACATTTTGGGAATATCCATCCATATTTTAATCTTTATGAGAAAGCACAGGTGCCATATAACGTACAGCACGCACTAAGCAGCTTCCAGGCTCTGAGCTTGGGATTTCAGATTTGCAACCTCTCCCTGCAAACCAGCGCCGGGAGCCACGCTCGGCACAAACCCCCGGCTCGGATCCTCTCCGGCCCTCGGTAATGAAGTCTGGGAAAGGAATCACAGACACCCAAGTGGTTTGGCAACTGTAAGTGACAGAAGCTGAGCTAAATCCTCTGTTTACACTGGGGATTATCCGGGTGGATTGTGCGGCGCTCCCGGAGCCGGCGCTGGTCAGGGGACGCTGCTCCCCGTCCGCCCGTGGGGCAGGGCACAAAGCCCCGGCCTGGTAGGAAGTGACCCAGAAGGAGATGGCGAGCAAGGATTTACACAAAGCCAGTCTGCCTCAGAAAAACTCCATATGACCATTAACTGGCCGGCAGGGCCTGCCAGGAGGCCTAATTACAGCCCTACAGAGCCCGCTAACAAAAGCTGGAGAGCTTTAGCCCAGGGATGATCTGCTTTATACTGACTTGAGAGAGTCCATATAGAGCGAGGAAAAGAAAGAGGTTTAGCTTGGAAATTCTCCCAAGAGACAAAGCATTGTGGCTCAGTCTGGAAGGCCCACATGGAACGTACTTCAGATGGGCTTAAACATCCCACCCTCTCCAAATTAACATTCAACTACTGCCTGCTTAACATCTGCTCGGGCACGGCGACTTGTGGGAGGTTGTCAGAGGAGCCTCAAAAGGCTCCCTGGCTCCTCAACGTTAAGAAATCCAATTCAATAAATCGTGAAAATATGAATTTATAGCTGGGACCGACAACTTCTGAGGAAAGAAGGGTTTTATAAATCAAAACTCACTTGTCTCGAGAATTAAAGTGTTTGAGTACCCTCCTATATTGCCCTGCTTAACGAGAACAAAACACTGACATTAATCTACACTTAAAATAAAAATTAAATTATTTAATGAAGTCAACATGAATACAGGACTTGGAGAAAAACCTGCTCAGCACCGTATAACCTAAATATAAAAATGGCCATCTTGCCCTCCTCCCCCACAGACACAGGTGACTATTTTTTGTTTTACCTGCTCTCCTAATGAGAGACAGAGTCACAATTCCCATCTTCAAACACACCAGGAAAAAAAAAAAATCTCAATAATAAGAGCCTGATTTACTACTTGCCGATTTCTGCCTTTCAGACACAGCAGCTGCTCTTTCCTAAAATAATATCTAGGTTAAATTCTAAAAGCAGGTTTTCTCAAGATCCTACATATCTCCACAAGGGAAATTTAGACATGGAAATACAAACAGGGAATTGGAGAGCAGCTGGGGCTGCCCCTGGGTCCCTGGCAGTGCCCAAGGACACAGGTTGGGGCTGGGACAGCGGGAGGTGTCCCTGCCATGGCAGGGGTGGGATGGATGGGATTTAAGGTCCTTCCAGCCCAAACCATTCCATGGTGTCAGCAGGGATGAACCAGGCTGGGACTGTCCCCAGTGTCCCTACAAGCCCTGCAGGTGATTTGGAGCCCCTGCTTGGTCTGTCCCAGCCAGGGAGGAGCAGCATGTGCTCAACACCAGATCCATGGACAATCCACTGGGAACACAGCACAGCTTCCTATGCCCCCTCAGTGGGGCTGGAGCCATCCCCATAACGTGCACAGATATTCCATGAGCTCATCCCCGAGCTTGGGATGGAGCCCTGTGCACACCAACAACAGCTCCACCCACCACCACTGAAGCACAGAATTCATTTCAGTTATATTCAAACACAACATCACCACAGCAGCAACAGCAGTGAACCTGCTGAGCCTCAGCTCCTCAGAAAGCTGCTGGGTAAGGGCTCAGAAGAAATTTATTTTTAAGTTTGAAGACTAAAACGTGCTGAATTTGCAAGGAGTAAACACACAAAAATATATTGAAACAACATTTATCAACATTTCCAGAGAACCTCTTCTCACAGCAATTAAATTAAAATTAAATTTAATTGACTGAACGCAGGGCTCGGGGAACAAGGTGGGGGATGATCCCATAAATGCCTGGGATGACCAAGGCTTAAATAAAGCCAGGAAGGAACTTGATTCTATTTTGGATTGTAAGAGACACAAAGATATTAAATCTCTTCTGTTCCTTATGAACAACCTGCAGCTTCAATCTAAGATCCAGCCCTCAATGGTGGATATTTAAATTTAATAATGCCACAGACCTTTGATAAGCTTTGGAAAATTTTGGAGCCCAGGTCACGATGATATACAACCCCCCAGTTATCTTTTGTACATCTCACAGGTGTGAAATTAAAAAATGAGATGTGATGGATGGCAGCAGAATACACAAATTGTGCTTTTGAGGTCAGGGCTGTCACATCCATTTCATAATTACATGCTTCAAAGATTTATTAAAAGTTCTGGAGAACAAGGAATGTATTGGAAGAGAGACAATGCAAAAGGCTGGATGGATTTTGGAAAAAGAAGTACATCAGCAATGTGAGGAGATCCCTCTAAACAGAGGCTTTCCAAAGGGGGGGAAAAATATATACTTGTACTGACTTAAAACAACGCTGAAAAATTAAGAAAATTGCAGAAAAATAAACAGAAACAAAATTCTGAGAGCACAGAATAATGTCTCAGTAGCAGCAAGAGCCAGAGGATAAACATGAGGTTTCAGTGTAGGAAAAGGCTTATTTTTATTTCCTTAAAGGGCTTTACTAAGTACCAATGATGATGCAAACCAATTTAAGCTTAACCTGCAATTCAAGCGAGCTACAGAGAACAGGATCAGCATCTGCCAAACACAAAGGGATCAAATCCCACCTGACAGCACAAAAATGAAGGAATGTTTTGAAGGTTGTCATTTACTCACCAGCTGCCTCCAGAACCAGCTGCAGCCTGGCCTTGGCCTGTTCAGCAGGAGTCTGCAAGAGAGGATGGATCAGCTCACACCTGCTTGGACACTGGGCACTCCAGGGGACATTCCCACCCATGGGACACTGGGCACTCCAGGGGACATTCCCACCCATGGGACATTGGATCCTCCACGGGACATTCCCACCCCAGAGAGCTCCTGCCTCCTCCAGCCACTCCACAGCAGCCAGAGGAACTTCCAGCCCGGAGTCATTGAGGGAGGAATTACCAAGGAGACCCTCAGGACTGACCCCAAACCCCATCCCCACGAGGTGGGAGCAGCCCACACCAGCTCCTCTCCCAGTATCCCACCCCAAATCCTGCCTGGCTCCTGGGTGACCCCGCTCTGCACAAACACACAGCTCCGCTCCAGAACGGGGTTTAACGTGATTAATGTGCCGAGTTCTTCACACCCTCTCTTATCTGGGGTGATTTTTCCCTCTCCTGAAGGTATTGCTGCACATCTGTTGGCTGGAGGAGCACATTGTTGGCCGTGGCCCCACTATGCTAATCATGCCAGTGATGTTGCACTGTGTCCAATGTGTTTGCCATCCCTCCAAATGTGAAGCCACTCAATCGTTGCCACAGTTAAATTGATACACAAACCCTATTTGTCACGGGCTTCAGAAGTTGATTATTTCTGGAAGCGTCGGAGAAGTTTGGGAGGTTTCTGCTCTGCACTAAAAACAAAACCTGATGGGAATTTTTGGTGGCGTTTTGCAGCTTAGGAAACTCTTCCCAAGAGCCTAAATGGCTGCAAAAGGGAAATTTAAATAGGAAAATACAGACAGGAGAATCTGTGGCTGCCCCTGGATCCCTGGCAGTGCCCAAGGCCAGGTTGGACACTGGGGCTGGAGCAGCCTGGGACAGTGGGAGGTGTCCCTGTCCACAGCTGGGGGTGGGATTTCAGATCCCTTCCAACCCAAACCATGCCAGGGTTCCATGATTTTAATGAGGCAGAGCTCTTTGCCATGGATGCCCCAACTGGAGTTGTTCTGCATGGCCTCACCACCCTCATCTACACCCACAAGGAGAGGCTGACAATGACAGAACAATTCCATTTCTACTCCAAGAATTTCCAGACTGCTCCTCCCAATAGGAGAGATGCTGCATTAAAATGCAATTTAAATTAGGATCCAGATTTTGGTTGTACAGAGTTCTATTATTGTCAGTTCAGATTTTTGCTGTTTGCATAAACCCAGAATTAATGGGCAGAATTTATTACTATAGCTGCACTATGGATCCTACCCATCAGACCTGACCACTAATCCTGGTGGCAGCAAGAAACATCTTGAAATTTATCATAAATTATCTTCCCATTTCTTCCTCTTGCCATGAACTAATCCTTGCAATCTGTTCTGGCACCTTCAGTACATCACAGGAGGAAAGGCAGGAGAGAAAGGGAAGATCTGCTTTTTATCCAGAACCAACTTGCCCAGCTTCAGTTTCAGAGAAGCTTTATTTGGGTTTGTGGGTTCTCCATTCCACGACAACTGTAAGTTTTCACCAGCACTAGTTGAGTTTGGTAAAATTTTGCTGGACAAGCAGGGAAGGAAAAGCATTTGGTGTCAAAGACCACCTGTGCTCACATCTGCATGTGAACAGCCCAAGCCTTTGTGCACCTCATGCATCAGGTGTGCTCTGGCACCCCAAAACACAATTTCCTATTCCTACAGCAGCGATTCAGTTGAGATATTTAACAAAAAAAACCCAAAAAACAAACCCTGGATCTCATCTTGCTGGCCACACAACCACCACTGTTCAGCACCATGGACTGGAGAAAGATGCTCCACTGGCAGCTTTAGGATGTTTGTGTCCAGCAGCACCACTCCCACAAGAGCTCCATGGAAGAGCAAACACCAAGCAGGCTCCAGAGGAGGAGAGGGAAGCAACAGCAGCTGCACAGATGTCACTCCCAGCACTAAACACAGAGTTCCACAACTGATCCCACTGCTCTGAGCAGCTCCAAACACCTTTTCCCGCTCCTCCCATGGAGTTAGGGATGTGCCTTGTTGGTACAAGGGAGGGGAGACTCAAATTCTTCCTTTACTCAGCAGTTTCCCACTGGGAGCAGCCCGGGCAGCTGCTCTGGAGGCGTCTTCCCCTTTGCCCTGGCCCCAGGTGTTAATTACTCCAGGGGAGAACTTGGCACAGCCACCTTTTCATCAATCAATAAGCCCTAACCAAGGAGTGAAAGGAGGATTCTGAAATAAAGGTGACTGGCTTGGCCCCAGAAAACATCTCTCCAACTGGTGGATGGGGCCAGCACTTGCAGAAAAAAGGACAGAGGGGATTTCAGCTGAAAACCACAATTAGAGCCTCAAACAAGCCGGGAGCAACGTGTGAGAACAAGCAGCTACCCCAGGTCAGTATTGATTTAGGGCACCATTAAGGGAAAAAATTCAGCAAGAGCCTCAGGAAACTTCAAAATGGTGAAATGGTTGGTGGAGGAAACACTACCAAGAGTGATGTCAAGCAAAATAAACCCTTGTACTTTCCTTATGGTCTTAAGCATAACACAGAAGGAAAAGAATTCAAAGAGAGTTGGAGGAAAAATAAAAGTATTTCTAGTGCCAGCTGGTGAGGGAGCCCACTAACTGTAAAAGCAGGAGAGGAATTCCCTAAAATTCCTTAACAAGCACACTGGAAAATGACCTGAGGTCATCCCCAGCAATGAATTTTACACACAGCCAAAAGTGTCTGGTGAGACACTGGAATCCCAGCTCAGAAAAGGATGGGATTCCACAGGACACCATCAACACCCCTGTGATTAATTACAGCTTTTAATATTTCAAACAAAAATTGGATTAGATCCTTCAATTTTTAATGGCAGCTGATTTATGAAGATGCAGCACAACCCTTAACTTGTATTTCTTTGCAGTTCATCCACTGCATTCCATCACAAATAGTTATTTCAATAAAACTACACCAAAACAGACTCCCAACTTGAAATCTGGTGGGTTTTGTGTCAAAATCCCCTGTGATTGTCACTCACAGCTCCGGGAAACAAGTGCTGAGTGCGATGGGCAGGAGAGCCATGGTTGGCTTCCCAAATATTCCATTTCAAGGGACATGCAGCTTCTCAATTAATAGATTAGAACAAACACTTGAATTCAGCTTTAGAATGTATTTTTTAAATTATTCCTGCTATTTGGGATGAACAGCAAATGTTCTTGACAGAGGAAACAAAGTGAAAATTTGAGAACACTGAGGAAAAGAATTTGAGAAACATGAAGTTTATAAAGAGAGTCCAAGTTTCTGCTGGAGCCAGCCACTGGGAATGTTGTGGAGCAGAGCATGTGGCTCTTGGCAGCCCTGGAAAACTTTGATCCCAGGATTCCAGCAGGTCATGAGCCTGCAGCTCATTGAGCTGCAATGCTGCCTTCCAGAATTTTGAGCATGACGGAATTTCATATGGAAAATGGCTGAGAGGTGCTAAAACGGGGCAGGGGCCACTCCTCCCACTCATCCCTGACCCTGCTGGGGTAAAATTCACCTGCAGGACCTTCCTGGCTCAAAACATCTGGAGAAAAGCCCAACAAACTTCTGGTGATGGTGATCAGTTCTGGGGGTTTTTACACAAATATTTTCTCCCAGGAAAACCTAAAACCATAATTCCATGTTTGACCGCAGAGAAATCCCAGTCTGGGGCTGTGGGCAGCAAAAAGGAGACCCCAAATGTCAGTGAGGGGAAGAGCCAAGGAAGAAATCAAACAGTGGGGATGCACCTAAAATGATATTTGAATTTATTCTGTAAGTCAGGGGCCTGCCTCCACCTACATTATTATCTATCCCACTTCCAGCAAATCCCAACAGGAGAGAGCAACAAAGGAGCCTAAGCCCAGCCAGCTTTTAAACAGATTTTGATCAAATGATGGAAAAGATTGTGGGACAGGTTTATCATAGGAATGCTGGATTCCTTTCCTGCCATTTACTCCTCTTTGGGTGATTAAAAAAAATAATTGCCAAAGAAACTGAAAATACTTATTTGTATAAGAAGACACTTCATAGGAGAATAAAATGCTAAAATAAAAATAAAACCAAAGGAGATTGAGAATTTGCAGTTGTCATCTTTTCCTTATATAAGTCTTTGAGGGTGGCAAATTCCAGATTGACAAAGGAATGGTTTTCACATTAAAAACATAAAAATAAAATCCCACAGAAGAATCCCTAATCTGAATTAATAGCACAGAAATATAATAAGAACATCTGGCACTATTTGAATTAAACCCCTGCATTTTCAGACATAAATCTGTTGAAAAGATTGGATGGTAAAATTATATTTATGTCTGAGTTTTTCCTCTGATACAATTAATCAACAACACTGCTCAGGAACAGGCTATGGTAGGAGTGTCCTGACTGGATACAGATCCACCTGCTCCCAAAAAAATCATCTTAAATTTATCAAAGTGAACTATAAGCAGAGAAAAATCATGTAAAACCTGGAATAATGGCAATTTTTGTCCATGGAATTCACAGATGCTCTTGGTATTTCAACAGAAATAAAGAATCCAGCATCAGGGATGGACTAATTAGGACAGGGAAATCATTAACAAAAACAGTGGGCAGAAACCCTGAAATTTTAATTTATGTAAAGGCCGCTGAAAACATGACCAGTGATGAAGGGAAGAGTCCAGCTTAACTGGACACCAGCAGCACAGGGAAGGGAAAGCCTGGGTACAGAACGTGGCTCCTCCAGCCAGAGCCAGGAAAAAACACTGGAACATGGACAGAAAGGACAGAAAACTTCCCCAGAGTTCTCCAAGATTGCCAATTTACCAAAATTGGAGAGAGCCAGCAATGACAAGGCCCAATCCCAATTCAGAGCCCAGTGAGGAACTAAATGAGGCAGAACTACAAAACCCCAGCTCCGAATGGAATGCCCAAATTCCCTGTAAAACACCACAGGATGTTTGGACTCTGAGCTTCCCAGCCAAGGGAATTTTCACTCCAATTTGGGATCAGAGGGACAAAACCTGAAAGTGTCCCCAAACACCAGCAGCACTTTGACCTGAGAGCTGAGGATTCCCCAAATCCTCTCCCTCCTCTCACCCAGCACATGGCCACTAAAACATTTGGATTCCTTAACCTGAATTGTGGATTTTCCACTTCACTCCACTCCAGCAGCAGCCACTGCCCAGAGCCAGGTGGGTTTAACCCAGCATCTCCAGAGAGCCCTGCAACACCAGGTGGGGGGAAAATCCCATCTTGTTTCCACAAAAACCGACCCAAAACGGCAGGAAAAGCAACAATGGATTGCTGGAAGCAAATCAAAGGCAGGAGGGAATGGCTGTGGCAAACAGCCCGGGTGGCTCGGGCACACCGACGCGATTTTTGGGATTTAAAGCGGTTCTTGCAGCAAGGGCTCCTTTAAAAGGACCAGAAAACAACAGTGCACTCATTTCAGTGAATATTCCTGAGAAAAAGCAAGGAAAAAGGCATTCCTACTGGGAGTGGATACAGCAAAATGGATTAAACACTCAGCAGAAAGAGGGAGAGCTGTAAATAAGATTTTAAAAAATTAATCAGTAAATCCAGGTCTTCTTAAAAGGAAAAATTCCTGGAAGTGTTAAACTTACACAGCCATAAAACTCTGTGTGGGTTCTTTACTAAGAGAGGAAATATGAATAATATTGCACTAAAGGCTAAAAAATTACCTCCCCCTATTTATCTCCTTGCAGCCTGGAATATCATCTCAGATTTACATTTGCATGGAAATGCAGCCACAATCACCAAAAAATTCAACATTCTGATAAAGAGCTGACAGAACAGAGATTTTTGCATCAACATCATCCAGTCATTATTCTATAAATTAATCTATTTCCTAACTAAACCTTTAAAAATTAAAGGTAGAATGAACCCCACAGCTTACAAAATTTATAAAAATATTAATATTTAACTCTTAAATATGGATCTTTATCTTTTATCACTGTTTCAAATATTTGCTGCATTATGTTGCAACAAAAACATGGGGGAACATAAAAATAGCAGCAGATAAATGCAGGTTCTGAAATGAAATTTTTTAATTAACACATCATAAACTGCTTTGGAAACAGCTCCAGCCAAGGCTGGACTGGCTGGAAAAGCAGGAGCACAACCAACAGGTAACAGGGATTAATTAACAAAAGGAGCAGTTAATACTTGAATTACTGCTTTACTTTTTCCACTAAGAAAGGAATTTTCTCTAAACAAATTAGAATTTCTCAGAAAAACAGAACCCCATCCCCTTTGGAACCTTTGCATTGAAATGCAGCAACTGAAAAATAATAGGAAAAAACATTTTGAAAATGAAAAGCATTTCAAATACCACAAGGATCCAGAGGGTTCTAAATCAGCACCCAGTTTCAAAAAAATCTGCAAATCCACCCCAAATCATGCTTAATTACACAGGAATTAACCTGAACTTAATCAAGATTATGTACTTTGAATAAAAGTGCATTTTGCCTTTGCTCTCAGATTCAAGGATCAACTCACCCCCACTGCAGTGGTTTTTGGGCTGGCACAGATCTGCTGGCTTAACTTTTCCAAAAATGACTTGTGTTTCATGCTTTTGGCCGCTTCTTCTGACAAATAAGTACAATATAAAATGTGCAGGGCAAAACATAATTATTCTGAGGAGCACCTGCATAAAAGGGTGCAGAGATTTGTATTTTAGGTGCAGATCACAAATAGTTGGGCAAATTTATGCTTCATCTCAGTATTGTGCCAAGATCCCCCTTCAGTATCTGCAATAAAATACATTCAGAGCAAAGATCTCCACGCAAAATCCCCAAAAGAAGAGGAGCAAGAACCCCCTAAAAAGATGAACTCGCCGGTGGCCTCAATAATTAGATTAAAAATCAATTACACTTCTGCCAAAGCGTTTGTTTGCCGGAGAAAACCCTCCCAGGAAAGGCACTTAAACTTGGGGATAGAGAAGCAGCCACTGCCCTCCATAAAGTTCCTTTATATATTTTTCCACAATATGCACAAAACCAGAATATGAAATCAGAAACATTTTACACATTCTCATACTTCAGAGAGCACTAACAGCATTTTACTCGTCGAAAGCACTTTATCTTCATGTCTCTATAAGGCAGAGTTGGTGCATAATAATGTAATTTATATTGCCTAAATGTTATTTTGGGAGCATTGCATCATTTCTCAAACTTCATGACCTTTACAATTTTCTAAACTTTTATTTCCCTCATTATTCTGAACAGATTTCATTACATATTTTGAATGTAAACAACCCTGAATAATGATGGGCCCCATTACGTATGTACAGCTCTGACAATCGCGCGCGGGGCCGAGATGGAAACCCAGTGCATTAATTTACCTCTCATCCGCCGTAACTGCACTCCCATAAAAAGTTTTATACTCAACTCACATAAATCACGGGGAAGAAAAATGAGAAAATCTGGTGGCTAACTCATCTTCCACCATTCTGCGAAAATGAAATTCACTGAAATACCTATCAAAACTGCAATCATCAAGAGATAATGTCTTCTTAGGTCTATCTGCACTTTCCGATTTAATTTCCTCCATGCCCTTGACATCCACAGATACCATTAAGATTAAGAGCAGCGAGTAACTGAGCAGTTCTCGGATTTTGATATATGGGGCCCAGGCACTAAATGTAATATCATCATTTGAAAATTAATGCAATATTTCTTTTGTTAGTTTTTCCACTCGGAAAGCGGGATGAATACTCGGGGTTCTCGCCGGTAATTTCCCCATCAGAATGCCGTGCAATTATGAGGAGATGTGCACCTGGGCAGAGGTCACCCAAATTACTCCATCATTTAATGAGCACCGAGATCAAACCCCAGCACACTGTTGCTGCCGAGAGACGCCTCGCAGCCTGCTACATCAAATCTGATGGAATCATTAGAGTAATAAGCAGGAAAATCTGTTTGCAGATTAACCTCTGGTTTCATGCTGCTTTCATCTAATGGGGCGCTGTGGAAATCTTGTCAGCTTTTCATCAGCCGCGATCAAATTACGGGAATTGCGAACAAACCGCCGGCGCGATTGGAAACAACACCCGCACGTGCCGGGGGTTTTATGCAGATGCCAGGGAAAATCACACTCTTGATATTTTACAGCCTTATTTACTTCAGCTGATCACCGCTCTCCTCAGCCTGCGGAGCGGCAATCGGGGACGCTCCCGGCGGCCTTTCCGAATTTACGGCGCAGGACGGCGGGGAAACGAATTTATGGGGGAAATATGAGCGGGGTGACAAAGGGAAAGCAGAATAAAGGCACAAAGGTCACGGGGATGGAGGGTCACGGGGTCCCCACCGCAGCCAAGGGCGGGGGAGGCACCTCGGCCTCGCTGGTAAGTGAGAGTGATCAAAGTTTACTTTTTAACAAAGACACAGAGACATTAAAGTGTCGTTTTATGTGGAGCGCCTCTGGTTTCAGAGCCCGCTGGTAATGGGAAGTGACAGGGTAAACTCGCCTCTCTTACAAAGTTTCCACAAAATTTGTCTCTGTTGGAACAACAAACTGCTGCAAGCCTTTGAATATTCTGCCACGAGAAGGCTCTGCCTCTGATGGTTTGATCGCCCTGCCGTTTGATTCACATCTGCAGCTGCCAGCAGCAAAACCTTACGGCAAATAAAGCGCTGTGTGCACACAATCCAACACACACTGACTGCAGAGAGCTCTCCCCAAACCCTCGGATCCACCGAGCCCCTCTGCAGGAGCAGCCTGGGTTTCACCCCTGCAGGCTGGCAGAGCCAACCAAGCTGCTTTTCCCATGGATATCCATAAGCCATCGATCCTCTGCAGTGTGATTACCTGGTGTGAACCTGGTCCAGAGCTCCTGAAGGAGCTGCAATGATTTCCAAGGGCCAGGCTGCTGCTGAGCCAGGGGAATGTTTGGGATGCCCACAGCCAAAGGGTTCATCAGCCACTGCCACCTGATGGGCTGGGGACACCAGGGATCCCCTCTCAGTGGGGGACACAGCCAGAGCCAGCACTGCTCCTCAAAGAGCATCTTCCAAGCTGGTGCATCCAGCTGGACACTCAGTGGCTCTCCAGCCTGTCCAAAGAGAAATTTGGAATGTCCCTGGACACAAATGTCACTTTGGCCACAGGAGGAAAACCTCTCCAGCCCCACCTTCACTCCTTCCCTCTCAGAATGGAACAGACAGACACAATTCAAGAGAGACAGAAGAGACAATTCAAGCCTGCAGAGCATAATTGACCAGCATGGAATTTTGCCAGGACAGCAAGATAAACATAATTACTCCTATTAAGAGCGTTAATTAATTGTTTGTGAACACAAATAATTGGCTGCTTGGTTTACAGCTCGTTAGGAAGCCAAGGACTCTGCCAGACGTGGCTGTCTGGTGGCCAGCCGAGGGCCACAGGGCTGTGACACCACAGGTGACAAACTCAGAGAGCCACGAGCAGTGAGGGGCCAGCACTGCACCCAGACCCCATGGAAAAGCCAGGGACAGCCAGGAAAGAAACACTGACATGCACTGAAAAGAAATGCTTGATCAAATAGTAACACTGAATAAAGGAGAAGGGCTCTTGGTTGGGGTTTGGGGTTTTTTTATTTCATCAGATCAAAGATGTGGACCTTAAACCCCACCCAGTGCCACCCCTGCCATGGCAGGGACACCTCCCACTGTCCCAGGTGCTCCCAGCCCCATCCAGCCTGGCCTTGGGCACTGCCAGGGATCCAGGGGCAGCCCCAGCTGCTCTGGGCACCCTGTGCCAGGGCCTGCCCACCCTGCCAGCCAGGAATTCCTTCCCAGCTCCATCTAACCCAACTCCTTTCAGTGTGGAGCCATTCCCTGTGTCCTGTCACTCCAGACTCTTGGAAATCCCAGATTGTAAAACACCCTTTTTTTAATAGAAGGGATCCAATAACAGATTATAAAATCAAGATAAAGATTCCTAAGGTGGGGAAAACCTCCTTACAAGCATTTGGAGATGCAGCAATTAAAGCAGTAGAGCTGGAATCATATGACTGAAATCTGTGGAGGAAAATCCCTATAATTTATTGGAGTCCAAAAAGTCTTTATGAACAAAATGTTGAGATATGGAACACCTTCCACCACAAATATTCCCACCTGTGGGTGCCTTGGGAAATTGTTTCTTTGAGCACCATTTCCAGGACAGATTTTGTAAGATCAAAGGGAAAAGAGGAAAAAAATCTCAAATCCAGATGTTTTTGACAGATCTTTCAGGGAAATGTTCCCTGTCCATGGTAGGGGGTGGAATAAGATCTTTAAGATCCTTTCCAAAAGATCGTTTTAAGGTCCCTTCCTGCCCAGTTGTGGGATTCTAAACACAGAGCAGTCAATTAATTTAACAAACACAGTTCCATTCCAAAGGACTGTGAGTTAACTCATGAAGCACTTCAGGCATCATCATTCCACAGGGAATATTTCCAGTACCTTTTGCCCCAGTCCCAGAGAAACCCCGAGCACCACTGAACTCCTTTCCTGCTTCCCACCTCCCCAGGCTACTCCAAGCCCACAGAGCCTCTTCCTTCCCACTTTTTGGGAATATTTGTTGTTATAAATCAGCCCCACAGCTCCTGCTGTGGCAGAAACCCTAATTCAGAACAAGCCCCAGCCATGGTCACTCTGTCAGGAGGGGAGCAGCTTTATAATGCATGAGAAAAATCCCAGGGATCTGCTGGATTACAACTCCCTGCCACCAGCAGGGCAATGGCACCTTCCTCAAATTTATTTAAGGGATTTAACTCACAAGTGAGACACCCCTGGAAGCAGCAAACAAAGTGGATTTTCCAACTGCTCCGAGAACTCTGCTCTTTACTGCATTTAATGATTCCCAACACATTTCACAGGGCATCATTAGAAAGGGGGAGCTCCAGGATCTCAATCCCAGCAGGAGCTCCATCATTTCCATCCCACCACAATCTCCATCCCAGCAGGATCTCCATCCTCTCCACTCCACCATGATCTCCATCCTTTCCATCCCACCACAACCTCCATCCCAGCAGGATCTCCATCCTCTCCACCCCAGCAGGATCTCCACCCCAGCAGGATCTCCACCCCAGCAGGATCTCCACCCCAGCAGGATCTCCACCCCAGCAGGATCTCCACCCCAGCAGGATCTCCACCCCAGCAGGATCTCCACCCCAGCAGGATCTCCACCCCAGCAGGATCTCCACCCCAGCAGGATCTCCCACCTTTCCATCCTACCACAACCTCCATCCCAGCAGGATCTCCATCCTTTCCATCCCACCACAACCTCCATCCCAGCAGGATCTCCATCCTCTCCACTCCACCATGATCCCCATCCTTTCCGTCCCACCACAACCTCTGTCCCAGCAGGATCTCCAACCTCTCCATCCTACCACAACCTCCATCCCAGCAGGATCTCCATCCTTTCCATCCCAGCAGGATCTCCACCCCAGCAGGATCTCCATCCTTTCCACCCCAGCAGGATTCTCCATCCTTTCCACCCCAGCAGGATTCTCCATCCTTTCCACCCCAGCAGGATTCTCCATCCTTTCCACCCCAGCAGGATTCTCCATCCTTTCCACCCCAGCAGGATTCTCCATCCTTTCCACCCCAGCAGGATTCTCCATCCTTTCCACCCCAGCAGGATTCTCCATCCCTTCCACCCCAGCAGGATTCTCCATCCTCTCCACCCCAGCAGGATCTCCATCCTCTCCACCCCTCTGGCACTCCAAGGAGATCCTGGTGCCCAAGCTCCTCCAAATCCTTCCCAAGTGATTCCCAGAATGGGAAGCACCAAGAGGAAAGCAGTTCTGCCCAAAGGGACACACGATGTTTTTCACAGCACTATGGAACAGCAGGGATTATTTAGATATTCCATGAAAAAATTAAACCCTTCCCAGGATGGATGTGCCATTAATAGTGAATATTTTCATTTAATGGGATTTAATAATCACTTTACATCAACCATTTAATGTTCCACTGACTGCTGGTACCAACATCTGAGGCTCAACCAGCTCCTGACTTGTGACAAGATTTTATTTTTCCCAGTTTTGATCAACTGATGAGTTTTTAATGCTAAGCCTGGCTTGCCATCACTTGTGGGCTTAATATGTTTACTTAAACCAGAAATATTTTGCACCTCAATTATTATTTCCTACTGCAGCCCTGAATGGAATTTAAGTCGATCCATTATTCATAAAGCAAAGACAAGAGAAAACACAAAGCTGTGCACTTCTTTCAAAGCCTCCAAATGACTCAAACACACCATATTTATGCATGCAATATTTGATTGTGTCCCTGGCTCTTTTTTTTTTTTTTTTTACTTTTTTTTTAATCACAAGTTTGTTGTTTTCAGATCAGGATATGCCAAAAATCCAACACCAAACAATTTTTGTTTATAATTAAGGCAATCATCAATCCAAGGATTGTAGTCCAGTTTATTTCATCTCGACATCAAAAAAAAGTAATTTAAAAAAATTAAAATTCCCTTGAAATGGGGAGATAAATGAAAATGTGAGTGCCTTCACATAATAACAGTAGCCTGACCCTCTGGGAAATGGTTGACTTTCTCAATTCAAGGTATTCAAAGCTCATTCAAAAGTGTTCATTTGGAATGCAGATATCAAAGATGATGCAAATGTTCAAGAGAAAATTAAAACTTACCAGATGTTCTAATCCAGCTTTGATGTTTACAGAGTCCCTGTAAGAGAAGAACAAAAGTTCTAAATAGTTGCTAAACCCTTGTCTGCAACAATTTCTGTTTAACTCTGAAATGGCAAAGCTGGGTAATTTCTCCAGTGTGTCAAATTTTTAATTTTAATACATATATTTACCTGTAACACCTAAAAAATATCGATTATCCTAATGCTCAGTGACAGAATTCAACCCTCAGATAGTACCCACCCTGAAATTGCCACCAACTGGAGCAATG
Organism: Fringilla coelebs; assembly: GCF_963513975.1. NCBI lineage: Eukaryota > Metazoa > Chordata > Aves > Passeriformes > Fringillidae > Fringilla > Fringilla coelebs. The sequence continues at coordinate 24,231,141 of NC_140036.1, forward strand.
CCACAGGATACACATTGAAAATGAACATTTTTTATCTAATTATCCCACTATTTACCCTGGAAAGAATCAGCCAGGCCAGGGCACGGGGCTGTTTATCAAATCCACATTTGGTGCCTCCTGGTTCTGCCTTGCCACCACTCCCACAATGAAATTCCCTGCCCCTTTCCAAGGGGATGGAGAGAAGGAATTGTGATTAATTCCACACTTATGGCAGCCATGCTGGAGCTGGGTATCCAAAGCTGCAGAAGTCCAAATGTACAGAGAGAAAAGGGGAAGAATTTCACCTAAAGGCAACTGCAAAACAAATGGACCAAAGTATCCAAGTAAAAACTCTGAAAAGCAAAAATTCAGAGGGAAAATTTATCTTTAACATATCCTGCTATGGAAAAAAAAAAGATGAAATCCAATGGAAAACAAATTAAAAATTCCCCAAATTCCAACCCACCAGACAAGGAGATGGTTCCTGCTCCCATCAGCAGCAGGTTCTACCTAATTCCAACATTCCCTCTTGGAAGGTGGGTCAGGAGCAACCAGCCCATGAGGAGGGAAGCAGTTAACACTACACTATTACTAATTACTACTACTAAAATTGCTAATTATTTATCATTTCCTAAAGCTTTTCCAAAAATCTGCTATGCCTTTTTTTTTCCTATTTTAATGTAATTAATGGAGTGGGGGGGAAAAAAAAAAAAAGTACTTTTGCTGTTTGACTTTGAAAGAAGGATTTATTTTTGCCAGCCCTACAGGATTTATCCCCATTTTGGAGACAGGAGGAGGCTCCAGGGAGGGCTCAGAGCCCCTGGCAGGGCCTGGAGGGGCTCCAGGAGAGCTGGAGAGGGACTGGGGACAAGGGATGGAGGGACAGGACACAGGGAATGGCTCCCACTGCTGAGGGCAGGGATGGATGGGAGATTGGGAACTGGGAATTCCTGGCTAGAATGGAATTCCCAGAGCAGCTGGGGCTGCCCCTGGATCCCTGGCAGTGCCCAAAGCCAGGCTGGACACTGGGGCTGGAGCCCCTGGGACAGTGGGAGGTGTCCCTGCCTGGCAGGGGTGGGATGGATGGCCCTGATCTCCCTTCCCACCCAAAGCACTCCATGATTCCATGATCCCTTCTGGAGGTGGAGTTGCTTCGGGAGAGGGATGCAGGAGCTCCCAGGCCAGCCCCATCCCTGCCATCAATATCTGTGCACCTCCCTCAGCCTGTGCTGAAAGCAGCCCTAATTCAATTCCAGGCCTCAAAACTGATAAAGAAGGTCCTGAAGTGGAAAATGTGAGGAGATTATTGGCAAATGAATAAAGATTTGTATCGAACCAACACACGGGAGCAGAGCGGGGCTTGGTGGGGCTGTTTTTTAATCATGCCCTGTCTCAAACCTTCTGGGAACAGCGAGTTTCCCTTCCCCTCCTGCAGCACATCGATTCCTGAATTAGGCTGCAATATTAAATAATTAATATACTTGCCATGATTGATGTTTTGCATTAGTTGAATATTAGGTTATCAATCAAAATCCACTTGGTTTAATGTAATAATATTGAAAAAGTGTCACGGGCTGTTCAGCCAATTTGTAGTTGAGGCAGCCCAGACAGGAATATTGGTGTAGCACAAGGCCCTAACGCAGGAAATGCACTGCTGGAACATCCATAAGGAAAACATTATCAAACTAACCAGGACAAGGCTGAGCTTGTCCTAAATAAACCTTGGGGCACCTGTCACTTCCAATGAAAACCTCTTCCCAGCCTGAGGCTGCAGGGCATCAATCAGCCAGGCTATGGCAGGGTTTTATCTTTTAGTTAGCCAATAGATTATATTAGAGATCTTATACAATTATATTCTGCATCCCATTCTATACTACATTAGATATACTATCAATTATATTACATAATTACCCTTACATTTATATATTTATATCTAATAATTATATATTTAAAATACATACTATAAATGATAATATAACATTTGTTGTATTTGTATAATTATGTGAAATAATCACACATTTAAATGATATCATTTGTATCATAAATTAAACAAATAAAGCTCCCATGAATACTGTATTTCAGATGTTGTTTTAGGCAAAATCAGACCTATGGCCACAGCTCAGTCTCCCACACAGCCTTGAGTGCCTGCAGAATTTTAAGCCATGAAACACCACAAATAAAAGCCAGGAGCAGCTTTATGCACATCCACCATTCCAACACTCACAACATAAAAGAAACCACCAAGTTGCATTAATTTGGCATCATTACCAGGTAATTATGTTTTACTCCATTTTATACCCCAGACTTCCCAATATATTTTCCTTTTCATATCATCTCCAGTGCAGCACCTTCATTGCTTTGGTTCATTAGGCAAGTTTGATTTTATTCCTGAGTTTTCCTTTTTCTATCAGAGAAACTCTGGAATTTTTCCCCACTTTAGCCAAGGATTTGCAGTAAAACACCCCCTGACATGCACATATATTTAAAGTCATCCATTAAACCCAGGAAATATCATACTCAGGCTCATCCAAACGTCTCAGCAATGACAGGGGAAAAAATTCCAGCTCCATCTGAATCCAGGTCATCAGGGACCTGTAGCAAGAAGCTGGGAATTCAGTTAAGGAAGTTCCATCCCTGCCTGGCAGAGGGTGGAACTGGAGGAATTTTAAGGTCCCTTCCAACACAAACCATTCTGGGATTCTCCAGGTTTTGCCAGGTTTGGGATTACTTAAACCCACAGTAACTAACTGAGGTGGTGTGAACTTCCTTTGCTAGTAAATTAAATTAAAATATTCCCTAGAACTTGCTGAAATCATGATTTTAACCTGGAACATATTCATGCTCCTAAAAATACTCCTTGTATCACACTAATCATTCATCAAGAGGGCTGAAAAATGTGCCCTAGCCTCAAAATGCCCCATTTAGGTACCACAAACCAGCTTAAGATTTCACATATAGTGTACTTTGCAGTGAATTCACAGCAGTTCCACCCCAGAACTAATACACAGTTAATTAAGAGGCACTAATTGTCTTTGCCCTAGATTTTGGGTGAGAAGCCATGGGCTGCAGGATAATCCTATGGGTTATTTATACCCACATGGACATTACAGGGAAATTCAGGCCAAGGGGCCTCTGGGGGGTGCAGAGCTCCTGACAATTTCATTTCCATGGGATCACACAACTTGATTTCTACCTCAGCATATCCCAAGATGAGACATTGCTGAGCTTGCCATTTTTCGCTGCTCTCTCCAATCCTTCCTGCACAACAAACTCATCAAGAAGAGCAAATGGTTTGGGAATCTCCCACCCTGCTAGGGAAAGCACCCATGATATATTATTTAAAGTGTGCAATGTCATTTTGCTCTCACCAAGCACCAGCTTCAAATGATGTGGAGCTGATCCTGGGGTGTGAACACTCCAAACCTGGTGGTCTTGGCCCCAGTGGATCCCTCCCATCATCCAAATAATTTCTCTCTCTCAGGAAAAACCAGTAGGAGGTTTGGCCAATTACTAAGAAATTTAAATGCAACAAAGACCCCAAGATGATCCTATGAGGGTCACTCAGCAAAAGCAGGAGGAAAAGCCAAAGTCAGCCCCCACACAAACACTCTGGAATAACTTGGAACTGCCAAGGAACTCTGTGGAATATAATGCAGACCAAATTGAATCATGCTAAAACCAGGACTTCAAACAGGACACAAGGTGAAACAATTTCCATAATATGTTATCCTAGAAAGAAGGAAAATCAGTACCCAAGAGACCTTATCAAATATTCAACAGGGGAAATATATAATAACCCTGGCTCAGAGAGTAAAATCCAAGATTTTATGCAATATCAAGACTGAAACTAAACAGAGAGGGAAAACTCCAAAATGCAGTGTTGATAAAAGCAGCATTTTCAAACAGACCCTACAAAAATATTGCACTTCTTTGCATGTATTTCTCAGGTAAACAAGAGAGAAAACAACTACCCAAAATCTTCTGGTTTTGCTTTACAGAGGCTTCATGTCCAGTATGAAAATCCCATAAATCACAAGGGATAAAATAACCACCCCAAATCTCCTGATTTTGGTTCAGGGAGGCTTCAAGCTGGGTATGAAAACCCCATAAGTGACCAAAGCGGATTCCTCTGTCCTGGCTGCCTTAAAGCCACTCCTCAACTCAACCTGGTGATTCCAAGGACATCAACAAGGTGCAAATCCTTGGACTTTTCCTACTTGCAGTGGGGTTTGATTGGTTTTTCCCTGGTTTTGGATGGTTTTGGTTTGGTTGGTTCTTCCCTGGTTTTGGCAGGATTTTTCCTGGTTTTGGCTGGTTTTGGTTTGGTTGGTTCTTTCCTGGTTTTGGCTGGATTTTTCCCTGGGTTTGGATAGTTTTGGTTTGGCTAGCTCCTCCCTGGTTTTGGCTGGATTTTTCCCTGGTTTTGGATGGTTTGGTTTGGTTGGCTCCTCCCTGGTTTTGGCAGGATTTTTCCCTGGTTTTGGATGGTTTTGGCTGTGCTGGCTCCTCCCTGGTTTTGGCTGGATTTTTCCCTGGTTTTGGCTGGTTTTGGTTTGACTGGCTCCTCCCTGGTTTTGGCAGGATTTTTCCCTGGTTTTGGATAGTTTGGTTTGGTTGGCTCTTCACTGGTTTTGGCAGGATTTTTCCCTGGTTTTGGATAGTTTTGGTTTGACTGGCTCCTCCCTGGTTGGGCTGGATTTTTCCCTGGTTCTGGCTGGCTGGGTGGCATTTCTCCTCCTGTTCCCTTCACCAGGAATGAAATCTTGTTCTCCCAGCCTGCACTCCCAGCAAACACAGGCAATTAAACATCAGGCTCTGGAATGTCACCGTCTCTGTTAACCAGCCTTAAATAAATTAGACAACTTTGGCCTGGTTTACCTTCTCTGTAATATGATTTAGTAGATATTCAATTAAAACACATCCTGTAGGTGAAAGTGTAGGGAAACATTTCCATAATGGACATCAGTGGCAGTCGGAAGTGCTGCTAATTAGCCCCAAAGAACAAACCAGATTACAGCAGGAGCAGCCAGCCCAGCACTGGAAATGCCCACAAGGCTGGGCTGAATATTAAACAAAGCCCAGCAAGTTCCAGTCTTGGGAAGCACAACTATGGGAAAAACTCTCTGGACTGGTAGAGAGTGTTACAGGTTAATGAGGAACATAGAGGCAGAGCACAATAATTATCATACCCAACACCTCCCCATCTGGGCTGGGATGGCTGCAGAATATAAACACAGCACCGAGGCTGCCACTAATTACACGTGTGCTGCCATTAGCAGAAACACTGGAAACTGTGTGAGCTTCTCCTCTGCTCCTGGCACTGAGGAATATTAAATGCAAGTGTAAGTCAGGGAGGAAATTTAAATGTTCTAAGCACTAAAACAATTTGAGTACAATCAATTTTCCATTTGCTGAAAGCTTCTAAATCCCCCTCATTCACCCAATTACTACTGTACTTAACCTAATGAAATTTTATTCTGCGGGAACAATACTATTCTTAAACAAATTCTTGAAAAAAATATAAGATTAAAAACTTCGAGACAAAGAATAAACTCCTAGAGAAAAGATGCAAATAAAATTACTATCATAATCTTTTGTTTTTTGTTTGCAAGTAGAAGAGTGAAGAGAAACAAAAGCATGGAACATAGCATCTGTCATATCAGAATATAAAAAGATGATCCTGGCACCAAATGAAAAAGCTCTAATTCATTTGCAAATCAAGCCTGCCAGTTCTATTTCAAGCTGGCGGTAACTGTCAAGAGTTAACAAGATAATCACTTTCAATCCTGCCTTCAATGGTACATTACACTGTTATTCCATTCAATAAGGCCCTTCTTTGGGGCACTGGATGAATGGTTTTCATTTCCAACTCACACAAAAAGTTGCAGAAAAAAAAAATCCATGGGGCTTAAGAAAGAAATCCCTTTATGGGCATTTATCTGCCGGCACTTGCTTTTAGGCAAAATGAGATATTTGGATACATTGGTGTCCATTCACTTCCTCTATTCCTTCAGGCCCTCAGTCTGGTGATAAAAAAAAAAAAAAATCCCACAAGGAAACCTCAAGCCTGTTTAGTTTGGGGTTGTTTTTTTTTTCAACTCTCCATGCACATTAAACAAGTTCTGCAATAATCTTTGGTAAATGCTTCACACCACGCTGAAACGACATCGGGTTTGAACGGCTCCCTCTTTGTCTAAATTCATCATAAACTGCTCAAAAATAGTAAATGCTCAGGAAAGTTGTGCTTAGGGAAACATTTGCCAGTGGCTCATTAAACATTCAGTAAAAATAAAGTTACCAATTAAAGGCTCTCTGCCTAGGAAACGAGGCAACCTCCAATTTATCTGAATTAATTATTTGTAATTCTTTTCTAAGGCTCTGTGCCATGAATTCTTCCCAACAGGAGAAAATCTTGTAGAAGTTTATTAAGTATTTTAAACTTATATGCTGGCACACAACTTTCCACTAAGACCTGCAAATAAAACTCCTCAAGCTTTTGCTTGCTGCTCAGAATTCACATTACAAGACACAGCCTTGGTTCCCTTGCTCAGATCTCATTCTATGACTGCATATTCCTATTCAAAGGTTGGGATTTACAATCTTAGAGATTTTTTCCAACCTCAAGGATTCTACAGTGGCAATTTAAAGCTTCTATGCTGACTTTAGGAACCAATTACTCTTTTTTTTCCCCCTATTTTTTTCCTTCTTTCTTTAATCCCCACAGATCTCAGTTCAGAGAACAAAGCTAAATTTATATTTAATATCTGAACTGGGCTCAGCTTATCCAACCTATAACCAATACAAAGCTTTTTATTTATTTTATTAATTTAAAAATCCCTTTCCTCAAACCCAGGGACCCACCTCTCCCATCACTTCTTATTCTATCTGCACTACTCAGATTTTTGATTGTTTTTCTAACCCATCACTAGAAGTCAGACAACTTCTTCCCCACCCTTCTCATGCAAATGTTCCTTTCTATTCAGGCTCTTTTATGGAAAGTCTAAACACCACAAGTTACAGCTTCATTTTTTGTTCTTTGCACTTCACAAGTTCTTCAAAGCTTCTAGACACAAAGATGTTCTTATAATTGAAAAAGTACTTTAACAAACCCAAAGCCTAAATGCCTCTATCTATGGAGTACTAGGATCCAGCTGGTTTTGCTACCCTACTGCCCCTCTGTCCCAAAGAGAAAGAAACTGAAATAAAAATTAATTTCAAATTCACACAATTTTGAAGGACTTTGAAAGAGCACAAGATGTTGCACTTAGAATAGAAATAAGGAGGAAGTGACAAATTTCAAAAGGAAGACGTGTAAAGTCCCAAAAAAACAGGAGAAGTTTGGGATGTGCTCCCTTTCTCTTTAGCCAGCAGTAGGATGGCACCAACACTGCTGAAAAACAAACAACTGATTAAAAACCAAGAAGGAACCAAGAAGGAACTCATCTGCAGAGCTCAGGGAAGGACCAGGATCACCCAGCAATCCTTGGAGGCACAGCTTTTCCAACCAAAGACTGAAACCATTTCCAGCATCCCTGAGGAGGAGTGCAGCCCTTGGGGAAGCACTCAAGGGCAGCCCCACTAATTCCACCTGGCTGGAATTCCAGCTCTGGGGATGCATCTGGTCCCTCCTGAGCAGCCTGAAACCTCGTGGGGCTTTGGGCATCCCTGCTGGGAGGGATAAAAACCCACTCTGGAAATGCTGCTGACCTGAGCCGGGGACTTTGGTTTAATTCCTCTCCCTCCTTCCACCCAGCCTGGGCTGATCTCAGAATATTCTCAGAACGTCTCAGATTTGTCTCACAGGCCCAGCTTCTCATTCCTACACAAGACAAGAATTCCCTACTCCTGAACAGAGCAAATCCACTCAATCTGAGAATATTTCATCTCCTCACCTCCCTCAGCTTTTTTGATCAGAAGAGATTTGAGTTTCAGGCTTTCCTCCACAATTAAATTCTTTTTTTTTTTAATCTCAACTCGATGCAGCCCTAAGGAAAACCTTTGGAAGCCTCTTGGTCTCTCCAAGATGGTCATTCCAGGCAGCCCAGTCTAACTTCCAGTAAGGAAGGAAGTTCCATCTTCCAGCACCTTCCATGCTGGGCTGTGTTGCAAGACAAATTTATAAAATGTTAAAAGGGAGAGCTGAAGTTGTTCAGGCTTGAGGGGGAATTCCTCGAGTTCCCTGGCCACCAATGAAGAGGAAGAAATAATATTTCATCAAAATGAAATAAAACCAGAAACTCATTGCAAGTCTCAAACACATCTGACCAAACCCAAGCCTAAAAGACAAAAATAACCTGGAAATGCTTTGAAATTAATAAAAACAGGAGGGGAAAAAAATCAAATCAAATTAAAACCAGCTAGTTGGAGTTCATGAAGCAGAGGAGATGGACAGGGATCATCAAAGTTCTCACCTTGGTTTTAAAGGATCCAGCCCAAAACAAGGCTGGGCACCTTTGGGACAGGGCTGAAAACACAGATCCAGGCTGGAGTCTGCTGTGCACCACAGCGTGGTGAGAACAAGGAAAGATCTGCAAGTTCCCCTAATCACAATTTGTGGTTTTGGTAGAAAATTTGACAGCCTAAAAAAACCCCAAAAGCACCAAGCAAAGCTGCCTAAGCTCTTCATGTTCCTTGAGTTGCACCAGAACCTCCTTCAGGCTTCCCAGGGACACCTTTCCCCTGGATCTCCCAAAAGCATTTCGTGTTCTGGCATTTCTTCAGTGAAATCAAAATAATCAGTGCTGCACATTAATGACTTACCACCAAAATGAGACCAAAAAAAGACAAAAATATAAGAGCCAAGATTTCCTTCAAAGGTTGTTTTTTTAGTATAGGGAGAAGAGATTCCTGAAGGAATTGAGCACCATAAACATGGCAGGCTCCAAGGAGATTTGGATCCTAAGGAATTTGGAGGTTGATGGTTAAAACCAGCACCTCCTGTTGTACCTGCAAATCCTGGAGGTGAAGTGAAATATTCTATTTAAAGTAAAAAGCCAAGTAAGTGGCCAGATCCTTTCAGGGCAGCATTTCCCAGAGGATTCCCAGCCCATACAAGAGACCTGGGAATGGGTGATCCAGCTGACACTGGTGGGAAGAATCCCAAATATTCAAAGGACCAGGGGAATATCCCCCAAACACCTTGAGCTCCAAGCCCACCCAGTGAACTGCAGCCAAATTTCTGTGTCATGTGTCCCCTCCAGCACTCCCCAGCTCTGCTCAGGAGGGACCTCCTGGAATGACTGAGGTTGGAAAAGACCTCCAAGGCCACCGAGTCCAGCCTTGGACCAAATCCTGCAATGAAATCAGGGTATGAGATGTAAGATCCACTTCTGTGACCACTGCAGGGCTGAACCAATCTTTCAGGGAGGAAATTCCAACCTGAACCTCCCCTGGCTCTCACTAAGGCTGGAAAACATCTCAAAAATCACTGAGCCAACCATTCCTGAACCACTGCAGACTGATGCTCTAAGACAAGCCCCAAGTGATGCTGCTTTACATTAAAATGCTTATTTTTACCTCAAATTTCAAGGTGGTGGCCTCAGCCAGCCCAGAGTCAGCTGAGCTCAGGGGTGAATTGAGCTTTTATAACTTCTGAAAGAGGAGCAGACAAAAACCCCTCTGTCAGCTGAAAGTTCTGCCTCTCTGTGATGCTCCCAGGATTAAGGATTTTCCCTATTACAACACTCCTCATATTTGTCTTATTTCCCTCTCTTTAAGGAATGCTTCCAGACACTCTCACTGCTGTCAAGCAGAACCACCTGCATTTTTTGCTGACTGCTGGTGGAAGAAGAATGTGGTAGAGAACGTGGCAATACTTGTAGCTGAAAGGGATTAAGGTAAAATATAAATTCAATAAATAAATTGATCATTTAGAATGAAGATGCAAAATGAGGGACTGATCTCCACAAACAGCACCTTGATATTGCTGAAAAGAAAAAGCTTCATATATTGGCTTTTCCTCTGTTTTCAGTTTGGGCTGAAAGTTGCAATTTCAATAGACAAAACTGTTGTGCCTTGCAAAGCAGTGCCACAAAGGGGTGTCCCCAAAGGTGGAACTGGAACTGCTCCAAGCAGTCAAACACAGCCATGGGTTCAGCACAAAGCTCAGGACTTCCACACAAAGGCAGCACAGGAGAAGCCACTGCTCAACTTCCTGTCCAAGCAAGATGTTGCAAAGTTACATCAAAATTTCTTGATAATTTTCAGGTCATTGAAACAGGTCAGGATGTTCCAGTAACATAAATAAATAATATATAAAAATATAGATATTAAAAAATCCCCTTCCTCTGGTCATCATGGCTTCAGTCAACCAGGTCAGCATCTGGATGAGAAACTTTTACACCAGTACCAAAAGCAGAGAATGGAAGAAACTGGAAGAATCAAGTGAAGAAATTTAAAAACTATAGTTTTAAATAATAATGATTAATTATTAATCAATAATAATAAATTGTTATTCTTAAACAGTAATAATAAATAATAATTTTGAAAACTTTGTACCTCTGTACAAGAGGATAAAACAGTTTAGTTGTCTCTAGATGTAATTTTTTTGCCCAGCAGCAGAAATCCAGCACAGCCAACAGCTGCAGTGAGCAATGTTCAAACTGCAGGTGAAATGGGGGAAATAATTTCAACTAGGGGGTAAAGCTTGCAAACTCTGCTTCATGTCTGGGATTCCAGGGGGGCTCCTCCTTGTAAATCTGTAACAACAGAAGCTGCAAAAACCGATGGCAGGAACAGAGGAACAGCAGAAAAATGTCCATTCTTCGTACCTGCAACACACCCTAGCACGTGGTACTTGGTGTGCTGCAAAAGGACCAAAAATACATTTTTTAATTAATAAATTTAAAACACTTTTTCCCATTCTGCATCTGGCATTTGTCACCAGGTAATGGGGAAGGCTGAAATCAGCACATCCTGAAGCAGCACCTCCTGCACTTGCAGGATGTCACAGACCTGACTGGGGAGTGACAAAAAGCCAAGTGCTGAGAAATATTTGAGAAGCTGTAATAGCCCAGCACCAGATAAACATTTTTTTTTAAAAAATTAAAAGGCAGCCCCCAGAGTCAGAGCCAGGGGAATTGGCTATCTCTTGGACGTGGAATTGATCTGAATGCAATTACTTTATTCTTTTCAGCACCGTTTGACTTTGAACTAAACATCAATTAATGCACAAACAAGATCTGTTAACTCCAATACTGATTTTTCCATAAAAGATGTGAAGCAAATTCATTGGCCTCCATTGAATGGCTCTGAGCAATCGCAACCATCACTCAAGGCCAGCTCAACTTCATTTTCCAGCGGTCACTTAAACCCTTAATTCTCACGACAAAACTCCCTCAGCCTCAGGTTTAAACCCCTGAAATGAGCAAACAAGACATCACATAATGTATGCTCCAAAGCTGGGACCTTCCAGAGCTTCAGCTGCAGCACAGCCATTGAGCCATGGCCAATGGAAGCTCATTTGAATAATCAATATGACAACCTTATTTTTCTAATGCAAACAGGATTGCTACAGTAAGGTGTCTCACTGCCACATCACAGTCATGGCCTCTTTTAACCCCTAATTAGATTTAGGCGATTATCCCTGCTCTTCCTTACAAGTGTACAGCCCGGATAAGGGATGACAAAAGCTATCTGCCACTTCCTCAGCCTCTGCAGCCTGCAGGTTATGCAGGGAGATACAGGGGAAGATCAGCAAACAATTGTTATTCATATCATCTCCAGTTTGGAGATAGTCACAGTTTGCCATCCGTGCTGAGGGAAAATAGCCCAGAGCATTAGGTAAATGCAAAACCCCTAAGAACATCGGGGTTACACAGATGGAAATTCAAGGTGATGTTGGGGAATTATGTTTAATTCAAATTGGTTATCACAAAGAGAACTATGGAGCCCTGGTTTTGTGCCTCACGCAGGAAACCCTGCCTTTTCAAGAGATTTCTGTGCATTGTCTGGTGGTGTGTAACATTTTACATGGCTGGTTCTATCAAAATTAAAGGGAAAAAAAAAAGAAATCAAACTTAGAAACAGCAATCCCAAAAGAATTACATTGCTCAACAAAGTCCGAGCAGACAGAGAAGATCTATTACAGAAATGTAATCACATTTCATTTACAAGAACTCTTATCTCAAGCACTTAAACATAACATTTAAACAGTTTTCCATTTTATTGTGCTCAGTATTGAAGCTAATAAGATAGAAAAGTATAATCACGTTAGCAACATTTCTATTGCATTACATAAACACAGCACGAGATTACAGGCAGAGCAGGGGAAGGCAGCAGGCAAAGCTGAGCCCTGCCTTCCACTGGCACCAGGAACAGCACAGGGACCATGTGTGACAAGTGCCACGCTGAAATGGGATCCTGGGCTCCCAAAATGGCCCTTCCCAACCTGCCTGAAAAAGGGATTGCACCTCACATTCTCCACATGGGAAGGTGCTTCGGGGAGAAGTCCTGATCAGTCACCCAAGACAAGTACAATTTTCAGAATTGCTACAAAAACCATTTGGACAGACCTGTGAAAAGCACTGAAGGGGAATATATTTTAACAGATGTTGCAGTGTGATTTCAGGGTTTACCCCAGATCCCCTGAAGATTCCCTGGGATCAGCCCCTGCCCCTTCCCCCTTCCACTGGGCCCTGCTCCAGAATTGGCTCCAGAACCTGCAGGACAGGGAAGGAAGAGAACCAACCAACCATGGAGAGGAGAAGGATCCAGGGAGAGCTCAGAGCCCCTGGCAGGGTCTGAAGGGCTCCTGGAGAGCTGGAGAGGGACTGGGGACAAGGATGGAGGGACAGGGCACAGGGAATGGCTCCCACTGCTGAGGGCAGGGATGGATGGGAGATTGGGAACTGGGAATTCCTGGCTGGGCTGGGATTGCCAGAGCAGCTGGGGCTGCCCCTGGATCCCTGGCAGTGCCCAAGGCCAGGCTGGACATTGGAGGAAATAAATTTTTCAAACCCTAGGAAACTTTGTCAGGAAAAAATTCCTCTCCCACAACAATGTGAGAAGCACAACCTAAAAACAAGGCACGAGTCAGAATATATTACAGTGCAGAGTAGAATTTTCAAAAATTACATCAAAAACCTACAGCATATAAAATTTTGAGCCTGTAACATCAAGACCTAATTATCTGCTATCTACTTACTGAGTTATTGTAGCCTGAATGTTTAAAAAAGGAAAAAAAGCAGCAGAACTATTAAAATTATTTTTGAAGCTCATGGAAAGAATTTCCAACAAGCTCTGGGGCCTAAAGCTTGCTTTGTTTTTTAAAATAAATTAATTGATGGACTTTAATCTTTTGTCCTCCTCAATAAAAAGCACATTGTGACCCTTTAAATCAGATTTAGTGGCTCTCACTCCTTATAAACCTCTTCCTTCTCTTCCCTCTTCATGCTCCTGACTCACAGGGGACCTGTAAATTAACTCCCAGCAGAAACCCCCACTGCAACATCAGCCAAAACTTCACCCAGGTTTTTTTTAACACTGTTTAATGTGGCCAGGAAATAAAGGCAGAGCAAAGGAGGAAATAAAGAGGAAAAGGGAGATGGCAGAGGCAGGCACACAAAGCCTTCTCAGCCCTGGCCCTGCATTCCCCATTCCTGTGCTGAACCCTCTCCCAGAAATCCATTGTCTGCATTTCCCTAATATTTCTCAAAGCACAAGCAATGCCCACCTGACAATAATCAATGGAAAAGCCCCTTTTCCCTCTTGGACACACATGATCCCATTAAGCAGCCTCAAAAGATTCTGCTCTGAGCAGCCAGGGCAGACCTTCCTGATCAATTCCTTAATCCATTTGGAGAGAATGGACTGATCCTGCTGCTTCAGCTCCAGCCCAGGAAAAATCATTCCCAGCATAATTCACCATTACATGGGCCTTGTATTACAAGAACTTCAGCTGCTGGAGCAGCTGAGGAGCGGGGCAGGATCCAGGAGAATCCAGGATGTTCCCTCTGACTCCCCATTCCTCCCCTGGAAGGCACCCAAAGCATTCCCAGCCCTGTCTTTCAGGGATGTTTGAAGGTTTTGGTTTTTACACTGCCAATAATGGAAACATTGATGGCTGGAGTGGAAGCCGTTCCCAGAGTTTTCTCCTGGAAAAAGTGTAATGCATCAGGATGCCATAATCTAAAAAAAAAAAAAAAAAAAAAAAAAAAAAAAAAAAAAAAAATCTAAAAAAGGGAATAAACCCAACACAATGCTGAATTATTGTCACAAGGACCACTCTGCTCCAGGGGCTGGTGGGGAACATCAGCCCATCCTGCTGGGGAACTGGAGGAGCTTCATTCCATGAAGGGATCAGGGGATTCTCAAGGAACAGAGAAGGACATGAAGGTCAAGAGCAGCCTCTGCACCTGCAAATCTCCTAAGGGAACCATAGGAGTTCCCAGAATGGAAAATTTGGGTGACCAGTCTCTTCTCCATGGGAAGATCCAAGAGCTTTCCCTCCTCAGTGGAGAATCACTCCAGTGAAAGGGTGTGGAAGCAGGGAAAGGGAAGCACAGGTTATCTGTAGGGTTCCACCCCTACTGAGTAGGAACAACCAGGAGGTGCCAAGGATGGAACCAGAGCCTGGAAGTGAATCATGAAATCACAGAGAGATTTGGGCTGGAACGGACCTTAAATCCCACCCAGTGCCACCCCTGCCATGGCAGGGACACCTCCCACTGTCCCAGCTGCTCCAGCCCCAGTGTCCAGCCTGGCCTTGGGCACTGCCAGGGATCCAGGGGCAGCCCCAGCTGCTCTGGGCACCTGTGCCAGGGCCTGCCCACCCTCCCAGCCAGGAATTCCTTCCCAATATCCAATCTACATCCCTCTTAATTTAAAACTATTCCCTCATGTCCTATCACCGATCATCAATTTAAATAATTTCATTTAAGTTTGTCACATTATTTTATCATTCTGAACAACAGAAAGGTCCAAAATCAGACCAGGATTAGAAATGCTTCTTCCAAACAAAGATGCTCCTTCCCTTCCTAATCAAAGCCATGGATTGTTTATAAGCTCCATAGCAGGTAAGCTCATTCCAGGAAAAGCTCATTCCTGATCCAAAATACGAGGTGCAACAGCAAGTTGAATATTTTAACGTGAGTTTCAATTTCCCTTTACCACAGCATTCTCTTTCAGATGGGCTGTTTGTGAGCTGCCCCTCCTCTGCCTGCTCTGAGGAGCAGTGTGCTGGTTTGGGGCTGGGTTTCCCCTAAATCCTTGCTGGGGACTGGTGGCTTTGGTGGCAGGATGCAGGAGCAGGGTGCAGGGTGAGGTGATTACTGTATCTCTGCTGTTCAGTATCTGCAGGGTGTCTCAGTGCCACTCCAACTCCTTAAACCCAGTAAAGAGATTACAGCTCACACTAACTGGATTTGCACAGCTCTGGATCATTCAGTTTGGATTCCTCCTGCCCAGATTAAGGGAGGCCATTAAAACAATAGTCAGCTGCTCTCCCAGCACAAGGTGTCCCAGGGAAAAAAAAACCCCAAAACTCCACGTTTACATTCAGAACATGTGTGTGTTTGGACATGGGGGCAAACAAAACCCTCCTTCAGCAGGAACACTCCACGTTCAAGGGATGATTGCACCCAAACCCCAGGATAATGCAAATTATATAGTTATAAAAGGACAATCAGGGTGGCTGGCAGTTCTAAGGAGCAGATAGTTTGGAAAATTTTAAACAGCTTAAAAGAATGTGTGTCTTTGAAGATACTGCCTTCAAATGCATTCCAAAACCTATTTCTGGAAATAGGGAGAAATATAATTCCTTCAGCATAGCCCATGAATTTAGCAGGGAAGCTCATCTGACAGCCATCACTAACTGACAGTCTGAACTACAGAATCTGAACACAAAACTTAGATTTTTGTACTTAGCACAAAAAGCACTTAATGAATTGAAATGAAATGGTTACTCTGAACTAAAAATCTCTTTGTTTTCCAGAGCCAGTGGTTCCCCAGCACCTCCTGCACAGTTTTGTTCCACAGCTTACACACGTGTCCCATCCACGCTGGCTTTTCCAGCTGTCTGGGAGTGAAAGGAAAAGAAATCATCCCATATGCTGCTGCCCATTAAATAAATGGCCAGTCTTTTGAGTCCTAAAAGGGGATTTTTAGCAAACAAAAAGAAAAACAAGGCCAACACAGCTTAGACAACAATAGCAACAAATCTCGGTCAAAGGCAAGTGACCCTCGAGCTGCTCTGGGCATATGGAGGTCTCAGTCCTTTTCAGAAAAAACCCTTCCTCTGCTTGCCATTAGCCTTTGGCTGCCTTCCTGAAGGAAACTGTCCTGCTTTGGCCTCTCAGCTGCTTCCTTCTGCCTCCCAGCAGCAGCAGCAGCTCTGGCAGCAGGGCTCAGACTCCTCACCCATCGCCCCAAACACGCCCAGGTGCTCCCTGGCACTCCTGGGTGCTCCCAGGATCCATCCCCTGAGCACTGCAGGAACCAACCCCAGCTGCTCAGCTCCTTTTCCAGCAGCAAACAGATCCTGACAGGGTGAGGGATTTAATCTCTCTGCACTGAGGTCACCCAGAGACACTTCTGATGAATTCTTCATTACCTGCTCCAGTCACCCCATGCTTGGGTTCTGCCTGCAGGCAGACAGGAAGGCAAAAGGAGTAAGAATTAATTAATTAATTAATCAATAGAAGAGGCATTTTGGTTTTACTGTGAATAAGTGACTCTCTTGCCATGGCAGTACATCCAAAAGATCCTGGAAAACCCACTTTGAGTTCAAGCAAGTGCCTGGCAGTCATTGGGGTATCCCAGGCTGGACAAAGGGGCTCAAGTTGTCATTCAATTTTAGAAGCTGTTCTTCAAGAGGCTACCAAAAGAAATCACTGGAGCCAAGGAGTCCTACCAAGAGTCTTAAAGCTTTACTGCAAGCACTTCTCAAAGTCCTCATCATTTAGCTGACACTGAAAATAAACCTGCTTGGATTAAAGAAAGATTCTTCCCCTCTGCCAAAAGATATTTCTCCTATAAACATTCAAACTACTTTCCACCACAGGATGGAGTAGTTTGGTTTCAGCACTGAAAATGCAGTTGCTAATTTTAAACAGATTTTAAAGAAGTTCTCCAGTTTTTCTAGGAATGCACATGTTTAAGATGGATTTTTGGCCACATTCTACAATTCCCACCAGCCCATTTCTGCTGCCCACTTCCATTTTCCTGGAAGCACCTCCTCTAGGATGTTTATAACTCAACAACAATAATTTGATCAAGGTTGAATCATGGCCTGCAATGTCCCAGCCCAGCAGCAATCCTTACTTATTCTATTTGGGATCAAAACTTCCAAAATGAATGTATTTTCCTTCTGGACTCCTGAGCTACAAACTAAACACAATGTACTTTATATTTTCCTCATAAGGCTCTTTGAAATAAACTCCAAAGAGAACTGAAATAACCAACAAGAACTCCTGAACGTGAGACCAGAGCAGCACAAATTAAACAAGCGTTGTGGCACCCTGAACATCAATTTGTGTTTGCATGTTTCTGCTCCTTAGGAAATGGATTTTGGCAGGTCAGATTTTGAGGAAAAGGTCTTGGAGAGACAGAATCAGCCTTCCCAACCCTTCAGCTCCTGGTGTAACACAGGCCCCAAACGTGCCAGAGGAATCCTCCCTCCCAATCAAACATTCTCCCTCTGCTGCTGGTGAAAAGCAACGAGATCTCTCTTTACAACCCTCGTCTTGCCCAATAAATTTTGCATGAAAACATGTCAGCCCAGCCCAGAATTCCTGCTGGCAGGCTGGGAGGGTGATGAATGTTTAATGCAAACAACACCCCCAGCCTGGCGTCAGACAACAGCTCCTGCTCAGCCCCTTTGATGCCAGCACAGCTTCCCAGCACTTCTGGGGTGCTCTGCCCACACAGCTCCATCACCTCTATGCAAATCCGGGCCAATTACCAGGAATGACTTCCTACTGCACTGCCTGGGAAGAAGGAAGGGAAGAACAATCACGTGCCAAGCTCTGGGAGAGTGTGACTCAGGAAAGTCCAGTATGGCCACTTTGCTCCTGGTTTGCTCCAAACAGCAACAATCTCATCAAGGGCCATCCACGGGGCACTGGGCAGGGATCCTCTCCAGGGGACTGGGGAATGCCACTGGAAAAAGGTCCCAGACAGGGGGACCTCAGGGAAACCTCAAAGCCCTGAAGGGTGGAACTGAAAGGCAAAATGGAGATTGTGTCTGAAGCATGAGCTCCTCGGCTCTGTGACACTGACAGGACACAGGGAACAGCTCCCACTGCCAGGGAAGGGATGGATGGGATTTTGGGGAGGAATTGTCCCTGGGAGAGTGGGAAGGGGCTGGCAGAGGTGCCCAGAGCAGCTGGGGCTGCCCCTGGATCCCTGGCAGTGCCCAAGGCCACCTGGAGCAATCTGGTCCATGGAAGGTGGCCCTGCCCATGGCAGGAATGAGATGGGATTTAAGGTCTGTCCAGCCCAAACCATTCCAGGATTCTGGGATCTGTCAAAGTATTTAGGAAGCTGTGAAACCATTAAAGTACAAATGTGTCAATAACCTCATTAAGGATCAGCAATTAAACCAGTGGTCAGGTTTGATTAGTGGCTCACCACTTCTTTTCTCATAACAGCTGAGGAGCTGCTCTTAATTAATTCCATTAAAAATGTCAAAATCACTTGGAGAAGTAATCCCAAATTCTATTAGTACACAAGCAATGATGAGACCCATAAATCTAGGAAAAGTTATTTAAAACTAACAAGCTTTTAGTAGCTCCCCCCCAATTGAACAAGGAGCCATATGAAAAACACATCTCAGAACAGAATTTGCATGTTTTGAAGCTGATCAAGACTTGAAACATCAAAATTCAACAGCACACCCAACCAGGTCAATGAAGACATGCATGCAGGTTGTTTTAAAGCAAGAGAATTTCAAAAAGCATAAATAAAAGATGAATGTAATGCTTTGATTAGTACAAAAAATAGTGGGAAAACATTGTAGTGCTGTAAAACCTCTCACTTCTGCAGCCTTGGACAGCTGAAGGCTTCCTGCATGTAGATGTTACTGGTCTAAATGTGGGATTTGGGGCTGGAGGGAGCTCCCAGCCCACATTCCCAGCAGCTGCTGCAGCCTTTCCCTCCATAATGGCTGGACAAGTGGAACATCCCTTAAAACACTTCAGGGTGTGAGAGGAAAGAGCTGAGCTGTTCCACAGCCCATCTCATGAGCAGCTGGTACTTCTCCAGCACTCCAGAAATTCAGTGCTCAACATTAGAGAATCATCAGTGAAATAGGGAATGCCAAAGGACAATGCCAAGAATACTCTTTTTTAAAATAATTTTACTTTTTACTTTTGAAATTTCTCTTGAGATGTTTACTGTGACAGGATCTCCCTTGAAAGAATCTGAAGCTGCCCCAGAAAAACCCCAAGCACAGACCTTTCCCCCTCACATCTACAAACACAGCCAAGCCAGGGACAGAAAATCATCATTAGGGTTCACAGGAGCCACAAACAAATTTGCTGCTTAATTAGTGAAAAAAAAAGCATTTTGATTCTGGGCCTTAGAGGAGCAGTAAAGCCCCACATATACAACAACATCTCTCAGATAAGCTGCCGTGCTGCCAAGCTGAAATACCTCCTTTTATGCAAAGTTAAACTATAAAGTCAAGCAGCACCTGAGAATTTATGTCCCTTCTTCCCACAATCTGGCTTCAGGCTGATCTTCATTACAGCTCCAAAGCAGCTATTTTGAATAAATACATTGCAAACAGCCATGAATTTAAACTGGGACCTGGTCCTTGAGGTGCCTTTGAGGAAGGATCTGCTCAAATACTGAGGCCACAGGATTGTTTCCACCAGAGATTCCCTGATGCTGGAGGTTCTGGAAGGGCTCTGTAGATTAATGAGACTTTCCAGACTCTGGGTCTAGAAATTAAATCTGCTTGGAGAGTCCAAACCGGATCCAACTTAACCAGGAATTTTCCTGCTGCTGCAGGGAACAAAGGGAGAATTCCAGAAGCCAACAGAAGCCCACATGTGGGTGGAAGATGCTGCCCTAGAAATTCCCCAGGAGTGTTTTTCAGAGGGAATCCACCCAAGGGAAGGTCATGAAGTGACACCTCAGCAGGTTTTTTTTGGAAAGGATCAGACAATAAGGGAGAAGACAAACAGCCCAGGAAGGCTGCACAAGAGCATGATGTGTAAAGCAGAGGGAATTACATAAATTACATAAAATGCCAAAAATTGCATTGCCTTTCCTGCAATTTCTCATCAACAATCCAAGTTGTTCCAAGCAGAAATACTGGACTGACAGCAGGTTCTCAAGGGTTCCCATGGCTCACCCAGAGCAAGGCTTGAACTGCAGTTCTGAGCCCCATCCAAAGCCCAGGAGGAACATCTGCCACTGGGAGGAGGTGTAGGTGTGTGTGAACAGGGAAACCCATCTTTGCCTAGGAAGAAGCCCTCATGCTTTCCAATATTCCTCATTTTTCCCCTAAATCATGGCTATTACATATGGGAAGAATGTTTATATTAACAAATTGCAGAAAGCTCTTTAACCCACCTGAAACCAAGCGGGGAGGGAAAGGGTGGAAAATTAAACCATCACTTAGTGTGAAACATTGCCACACTGCAGAACTGTAAAACCCTGCAAGCCCCACCCTCCAAATATTCTGCATAAACCCCCACCTTTCAAATATTCTGAATTTACATTAACTGAGCTTATGTAAAACACAATTGAAGGTAAAGGATCACAAGAGTAAAGGACAGGGCGGTGCTGCCCGCCTTTGCTCCAGCTGCATCTTTGCCATTTCACTCACCCAGCCTTGGTGCTGTGCATCTCCTTCTCCTTCCCTTTGCCCTTGTCCTTGGCTTTGTCCTTGTCCTTGTCCCTGCCCTTGCGGCGCTCCCGGGACCCGCTGGGGGTTCTCCTGTGGCCGGACCTCTCGCTGCTGCGGCTGTAGGAGCGCTGCCGCGACCTGCGGGGCCACACACACAGACACCACGTGAAGGACTCGGCAGAGCAAGGCCATGCTGCACTCCTGCAAGGACTGAAACCCTGGCCTGCAGATTGCAGAGCTGCTCTGAAACAACGCAGGGACAGCTGGGGCTCTCCTGCGACCTGCGGAGCCGCACAGACACCGGGCGGGGAAGGATTCCTGGCAGAACGAGGGCATGCTGCACTCCTACAAGGATTGACAACCTGGCCTGCAGATGGGGACTGGGATGCTTAAAAAGGTCACCTGGAACAGAGGCTGGGCAGAGTTGAAGGAATCAAGCAGGGATTTATTTATTAAAATACCTCAAAGGACACACCTTGGGCAGCGCAAGAGCCCGGCCAAGGCTGCACCCAAGATGGACCCAGATGATTCCAAGCCACAAGTCTTCACCCTTTTCCAGGTTTTGGTCCCTTTCCATGCTGGGTTCATTGCCCAGTTCCAGCCCAGGCTGTGCAGTCCCACCCTCCCAGCTGCTCTCCTCCATCCCCTGCTGTTTGCACTTTCTGGGCTGAAGCTGCAGCGCTGTCCTGGGCTCTGGGGCTGGGCAGGGATTGCTGTGTGTGCCTGGGCTGTGAGGAGAGCTGCTGGCACTGTCTGTGGAGCTCAGAGTCACACACTGCTGGAGGGCAGTGCAGAATTTGGGAAATATAAAAGTTAAACTTAAGGCATCAGGTAGCCTGACAGGAAAAAATTATCCCAAAGCAACTGGGGAAGAGATTCTGATTAGAACAGGTTAAATCTTTTACAGCATCTATTGGATTATCTAAACAAACAGAACAGGAGTCACCAAAACTCTTGTGGGAAGCACCCAAATAGTGAAGGAAGGTTCTCCTTCACCAGAGAAAGAAGAGGCTGCTTCTAGGCAGACAAAAAGGATCCCTAAAGTGTAAAATACCAAATTAGTCTAACAAAGTACCACCAATTCTTCTGCCTCCCTCTACAGAGACATCCAGATAATTTTTTTCTCCAAAAACCACAGGGAGTGAAGTCAGACATCAGCAGGCTTAATTTGCTACCAAGGTTTCATCTCCAGGTTTTAGAAGCTTTTGGCTAATCAGCCCTGAATACAAACACTTTTTAAATGTCTTAAAGGTCTAGAGTGAAAATCTCAGATCTTGCTGCCCTACTTCACAGTTACAAAATTTCACCATCAGAACAACCCATCAGCCATTTCTCACCAGCACTGCACTTCAGCCTCGTTAGAGTTTATTATTTCATTTCAATACATTTCATAAATACATCTAATAATATAGCACATGTCACAATTTAATACCTTTAAACTGACAATTTAGCAAAAGAAGTGAAAAAGTAAACGTTGCTCCTGCACTGAAAAGAGATGCAAAATAACTTAAAACACATAAAGAAGGATTCATGCATTACCAAAATGGAAAAAAAGATCCAGAAGTTTTAGGGCAGGTTCTTTGTGTGTCCAAAATTATTTCATTATTCCTGAATTTCTTGTGGAGCATTTTTTAAGTTTTATTTAATAGTTTGTCACAGATCAATGCTACCTGAGTGGACAAGGGATATTTGGGAAAAATCAGGTCAAGTTTTCCTTGGTTCCTCTTGCCTGAGCACCCTGACTTTGGAACGTCCCAGGGCAGGGGATGGAGTGAGATGGGCTTTAAGGTCCTTCCCAACCCAAACCATCCCATGACTACAATTCCATGATTCCCACGAAAGTTCTGATGGCACCTCATAGAAAAGTTCCACTAAGTACTGAGGGAAATGGGGAAATTTTAAAAACAGCATTAAAAGTTTCTTTAGCACCTCCTGCAGTGCAAAACTCCCAAGGCCTTTAAAAGCCAAATCACACAGACAAAATCCCTCCTTTTATGAAACAACAACTGCTTAATAAAACTCAACAATAGACTAAGCAAAAGAAAATCCTCCATCCAGATGAGGCTATAAATCACACTTCTGGAATTTGTCCAGCACATGGGAGTTCAGGTCCCCACTGCTGCCAGGAGCAGCTCCAGAGGTCAGGACTGGGTTCCTGTTTCAGCAGCTGGTACCTTCCAACAGCAGCTCTCCCATCCTGGTCACTCTATTAACACCAAGAAATAGATCAAATTACCACTGCAGTGCTGGATTCTTAACTGGAGAGCATTTGCTGGCTCAAAATGGATTTTTAGTGTGTCATCACAAATGTAAAAGTGCTATCCATCCATCCTTACTCCTCAGGCAGAAGAAATTTTGACTTGAAGGAGAATTCTGGATATTAAATCTAATTTTTGTTTGGCACAGAGACACTGTTTTTACAAACATCATGATGAGGCAGCACAGATTTACAGAACACTGCCCTAAATCCACTATTCCAGGTAAGCCTGGCTCCTCAGAACTCTGCAGGCAAGTCCAAACCAGAAAATAAACCCCAAACAACAAAACAAACAAAGCCCTGTAGCAACACAAATCACCTTGAATTGATGCAGGGCCTGTCCTCACTTAATGGCACAGTCCTCCCACCAGGAATAACAGGAATCTAAAATATTTCTTGCTAAAGATCTCCAGTTTCTCAGCTCAAATCTGAACTGGAGTTCAGTTCTACCTTTTGCAGGTACAAATAACAAATTCAGCTCAGGCAGGCTGGATGCTCAGCTCCTGCATCTCTGCTCATCCCCATGTCTGTGCAGAACTGGTGGCAGGTGACATCTATACACAGGGAACAGCTTTGAAAAATTAGAAGAGTAATTGCATCAAATTTCCCCTTCCCTGGCAGTGTCCAAGGCAGGGACTGGAGCTCCCTGGGACACTGGAAGGTGTCTCTGCCATGGCACAGCTTCCCTGTGCCCCACCTCCCTCACAGGGATGAATTCCTCCCCAATATCCCCTCCAAACCTCCCCTCCACCAGCTTCAGCCCATTCCCACTTGTCCCATCACTCCATGGCCTTGGGAGGAGTCTCTCTCTGCTGTTCCTTAATTCCTATTAAAGTATCTTGCAAGATCTACAGGACAGGAAATCAAGATAAAACTTCCTGAAATGGAGCTCTCAAAAGTCATCTGCGTCCCCAGCTCATCACCAAACCACAACAAAAGGCCAAAAAAGATCTGGCAGAGAAGACAGATTTTCTATTTTATCTGCTGTTGAAAAATAACAAGAATCACAATTAGTTCTATTAAAGCAAGACCCCAAATGTTCAAATTATGGAACTACCAGAGGGGGGGAAAAAAAAACAAACTAAAAAATGAAGCAGTAGAGGAGATTTCCAGCATGGATCCCCTTCCCCCCCAACAACACCCAAAACACCCACCCACCATGCCAAAGGTTAAGTCATTTAGTCAAGTTCAAAGATCTTCAAAGGGTTCTTAGATCCAGATAAGCCCATATGTTCCCAAAATTCTGTGAAAAGCCATTACTTTCCAATCTGCTTTTCATGTCTAAGTTGCAGAACACACAGATGCTTGGCATCACTCGGGATCCCTAAATTCTCACACCAGATAATCAAGGCTCACCAATAAGTTCCCTATCTGCAGCCCTAAGAAATGGCTTTATTCCATCAGCACTCGGGCCGCTTGTAAAAATTGAAAGTCTCCATAAAAGCCCATTCAGTTACTGCACAATAAGTGTTAATTTGCTAATTTCTTCACAGGTAATCAATTAAAATGTAAAATATTGGATAAAATTAGTTGCACTAAATTTAACAGCTGCTCCATAAGCATAATTAGTTTCACAAGGGCCATATGTATTCTGAGCAGAGACCGAGTTGAAACAAATAAGCGGATTTTAAAACAAGTTTGAGGAAATCTGCATTTAATTAGCAGGTGGGCACTACAACTGCATAATGTTTTTATACATTTATATTTATGAAGTGACAGAAGATCTAAAGGCTTTTTAAAATGGCGTTTATTGTTTGAATGGGAACTGTTTTGCTGCATGCTAAAGTGATTTAAATCCTTATAGCCCCGCTTTGAAAAAATCATAAATGGTGAAAGAAAACATGTGGAAAACTGTAAAACTAGAAAGAATTTGCGACAAAAAGCAGAGCCACATACCATAACCAAAAGGAAACTACACTTAATTAAATGTACACTACATCTGGAATATCAGCCTAATAAAACGTGCAACTATTAATTCTCATTGTTCTAAAGGAAATGAGGTCAGTGGCGTTTAGTATTTCCCCAATTATATTGCACTAAAGCACTGAACTCTATCTTAGAGGTCCAATCTAATCTCTTCAAAAGGTTACAACTGCAAAAGAGAGACTTTTTTAAATGGAAAGAGGAATTAGAGCCCAAAACCGAGACAGGGTTTGTTTTCTTCTCTTTCAGCTCTTCCAGGAAAGATCAATTTTTGCACAAATAATCTGTTTTATTGCTAAACAGCACCCCCCACTCCAAAGAAGGGTGCTGAGATGTCAACTTCTCTCCTGGAATTCTTCTCAGCATCTCTCACCTGACACAAGCCTTATTAGATTACTTTTAGCTCAATGGCCACAAACAAAAGCCAACAAATCCAGGGCTCTTTAATACTCCAGCCATAAATCCAAGGGCTGGGCCAGAACAATGGAACAACTGCGCTGCATCAAGCCTGGCTGCTCAGACTGCTAATAAAGCCAGAGTGCAAACACACAAGTAATTGCAGCAAAATGCCATGTTCTCTTTCAAAGCATATTAAGAGAAAGTTCCTTGTTTAACTCAACTTCACCACCAGGAAAAAAAAAAAAAATCATGGTACGAGTTGTTGGAAAGGTAAAATAATTTCAGGTATCAATTGCAGTCACTCAGACTGCAGAAATTATTAAAGATGTATATATAATCCAAATGTAGCTGCCTCTATAAAACTGTTATTAGTTTGCAATTTTAAAATGCATGTCTTTGAGGAAGTTAAATATAGCTAATATGTATGATAATAGTAATTTTTAAAAATTTACTGTTCAATATAAGGCAAGTGATAACAAAAGTAGGCAGCAGCAGAGTCAGAGTTTCAACCTGAAATGACACTGATGCAAAGAGGGAAAAGTTGTTTCAAACCAGCAGTTTGGACAGTTAGAAAATGACAAAACATATTTCAGAATAAGGGAATATTTAAGATTTTCTCTCTGGCACCCACAGTGCCAGAGAGAAGCAGGATGAAATAAAAAAAAGAACAGGGACAACCATGAACTTTTTTGGAGATGATGTAAAATGTCTTTCCTCCAGGACTGCAACATTTCACTTTCATCCAGCCCATTTCTCCCTGCTTGCCTTTTCCTCAGCCTGGGCTGTGACAGCTCTGGGATTTGGCTGGGAAAGGAAGAATTTCCTTGCTCGTGTCTTTGTGTGGCAAATTATGCCAAATGCAGAGCTGAGGAAATGCACTCACCAAACACCAGCACCAACTCAGCCCAGCAATTCTGCACTTCTAAATCATGGAAACTACATCATCAAACATTTGAGGAGGTAAAATTCCCACAACTGTCATTCTGAAAAGATGGAGTTACTGGAAAGGCAGCATGGAGAGGGACAGGGGTGCAGCTGGAGAGAGGAACCCAGGGATGGGACACTGCTGGAATTCTAAAGCAGCTGGTTTGACACAGCTTGAGCTCTCCAGACTCCTGGAGAACCTCCTGCTCGGGATTCCAAGGGGGATGAAGGTGCCTCCTCTGCCACAAGGAGTCCTTGGGAAGGACTTCCAGCATGGCCTGGACATCAGTGAGGGGCTGGAAAACCCACGGGAGATCAGCTGGGAGGAGGAGAACAACCCCAAACACATCGAGCTCCCTCTATGAGCCTTGGGGCCACAGAGCTGTGCCCAGAACCTGCACATCCCAAGGGATCCAGGCACTGCTCCCTGCATCCCCTGGGATCCAGGCACAGCTCCCTGCCCATCCCCTGGGATCCAGGCACCGCTCCCTGCCCATCCCAAGGGATCCAGGCACATCCCCTGGGATCCAGGCACCGCTCCCTGCCCATCCCCTGGGATCCAGGCACCGCTCCCTGCCCATCCCAAGGGATCCAGGCACAGCTCCCTGCCCATCCCAAGGGATCCAGGCACCGCTCCCTGCCCATCCCAAGGGATCCAGGCACAGCTCCCTGCCCATCCCAAGAGATCCAGGCACCGCTCCCTGCCCATCCCAAGGGATCCAGGCACCGCTCCCTGCCCATCCCAAGGGATCCAGGCACCGCTCCCTGCCCATCCCCTGGGATCCAGGCACCGCTCCCTGACTGAGGAATGGCCATGGGAGAGAAGCCCACCAGGCCCTGCCAGCTGCAGGAGCACCTCAATGAACCCTTCAATGCCAAACTAAAACCAAAAATAGACGTCACTGGGTGTTATCTGAGAGACAGATCATGGATTAAACTCCTGCTACCCAAGCAGGGAGATACACCATTTATTTCCCTTGTCAATCTGCTTAAAGACTCCTTCCTAAAATTCAACCTCAAATTAAGATCATCAGCTAAGAACCCATCTGGTTTTACCTGACATGAACTTCCCTCACCTCTTCTCAGAGTGTGTCCCAAAGCAGGACTTTTTTCTAACCCTATGTTCCTGTAGCCATGTCATGACTGAGCAGAAAAATCTGGAATCTAATTCTAATCATCTTTAGGGAATAAAATAATAAGGAAACCAAAGTTAGTACAGAAACTGGTACATTGTCCTATTAAACAAACAGGACAAGGAATGTGAGGGACTTTTGGCTTTCTCATTCAAAGCAGTCTTGGAATTTAATGGCAAAAACATCACAAGCACCTAAAAAAAAATAAAAGGGCTCAATACCCAGGTGCAGGTACATTAGATAAAAACTCCCACAGAAAACCAAAGTTAATGTGGATAAGGGAAGTAAACATCATTCCAATAATCTGAAAACAAAACAAAAGAAGGCTCAATTGAGCTGAAAATACCAAACTTGTTTTCTGGTCATACAAAAAGTTTAAAACACGAGGTGAGGCAAAACACAACAGTTGCTCATTTGCCACACAAAGACACCAGCAAGGAAATTCCTTCCTCTCCCAAGCAAACCCCAGAACTGCCCCTGCGTAGGCTGAGGAAAAGCAGCCAGTAAAAAATGGGCTGAATGAAAGTTTAAATGTTGCAATCCTGGAGGAAAGATATTTTATATTTTCTCAAAAAAAAGGGGGGGGGGGGGGGGGGAACTGGAATTCTACAGGAACAAACAAGCCCTATTAGCAAGCAGATCCATCAGCCCCTGTAATTAATTCCTACAAGCACGTGGAGTTATTCCCTTCTCCAAGCAGCTGGAATCTATTTGAAAAAACAAAGGTGCAGCTTTCTGCAGGACTCTGGACAAACAGCCCAGATTATCCCTCTCTGCCTGTGCAGGCATTAGTGCCTCTGCATCTGCCCTGGATGGATCCCAGAGCATGGAAAAGGCTCCAATTCATTCTCCAGATGGAATCACCAGCCAGGCAATTATTTGTTGTAAATTTGACAACACCTCTGATATTATGGTAAAATGTTAAGGGACAGACAGGAGAGATTTTCAGGTTGAGATTTTCCACTTCCCCTGTGCCTCAGCTCAGATTAATTACAGGTAAACACTGCTCCTCTGCCTGCTGGGACAAACCCAATAGTTCAGGTTTTGGGATCATAAAACCTCCAAGACTGAGGCCCCAGTGATGGGCTGAGCTTAAAGACTCTGTAATATCTGTGTGTCCTTACCTCCCCAAATTTATATTAGACAGCTGAAGGGAATTACCTAAACACATATTTGAAATCAGCTTACACACCAGGACACCACCTGCTCTCAGAAACTAGAAAAAACGCCAAAAAATCCCAATTTAGGTGATGCAGCACCAGCACTGGAACTGAGATCTCAAAGTGCCACCAGCACGAAGCCAAAATTGAAACAACAGGAGAAAAAAACCTGAATATTCCTCATTCTTCAACACTGCAACACTTTTTAAAAGGCAAAGAAAAAATCTGCTTAAAGACAGGATTAAAGCATTTCCTAGAAATAAATACCTAATTTAGAAGGCTGGAAATATTGAGACTGACTGATTCATAATGACCACAAGCAACACAAGTAATAACAGCTGGATGAAAAGCTGTGTCTCTACCTTTTCCTGAGTAAAACAAATGAACCCATTCTCTCTGCTCACAGCTTTTAAAAAAAGCAATTTTTTTTCCTTAATTCAGTGATAACCAGACAGGTTGAGGCTTAAATTTTATGAGATGTTAAAAAATGTAAGGTATTCCACCTGTACTTTTTACCACCACATGCTTATGAAGAATACAGAAACATTTTTAGAACACCTCATTTTCCCAAAATAAAAACAAAATAAACTTAACATTTTAAATGAAAATTGCTATAACTGATGTCCAAAAATTAAGTCATGAAAAGGCTTTAGAAAGACACAAGAGGAACAAAAATATTTCACACCATCCACTCAAAATCTTGGGGAGGGACAACATAACAACATAAAGAGTTTGGATATTTTGTGTCTATTTTCCAGTGCACACTCTATAAACACAGGGATAATTCCCCAATTTCCATGCAAGATGGATGCATCTCCCTTTAAATATTTTGCATGTAACAAACACAGCAGACAGAAGGAGGCAGGGGCTGTTTTCAACATTCCTGGATGAAAACTGAACAGCTCCATTCCTGCAGACTGCTGAAGAGCAGGAGCTGCCACCTTTCCCAGCCCCAAAATCTCCTTTTCTGGGAGTTACCACCTCTAACCCTGTCCTGTCCCTCCCAAAGACCAATTCTTAGGGCTAATTAAAAACTCCAGGGAAGAAACTCTCAATATTTCATTTACTATTCTAAAAATTGGTGTTTTCCTCATGGAATGTGCAATAGTTACATAAAACATTGTCAAATAATTCACACCAGAAAGAGAGAAACAACAAAATCGGGATTGTTTTTAAAAAAATACATAAAGCAACAGAAGTACTTAATTATTATATTTCAAAATGTGTCCTGACTGCTCTGATCAGCTGATGATGCTGAGCACAAACTGGTTGGTGTCAGTGCTAATTTAAATGGGGAATAAAGGTGAATTATGATGTGATTTCTACATAGCTAGGTTTTGTTAAAAAAAGGGTCTCATGGAACTTTCTCCCAAGCTCTGCTTTTTGTTTAACACACACAAGAAGCTCACAAAAGCCTCAGCTAGCCCAGGAAAGAGTGACAGGTTCCTGACTCTGCAGCAGCTCTTATGGACCACCCTCACCTGCATTTCCAGACCTCAAGGCAAGAATTAAAATGAAAACAGAATTATTTCCATCACTGAGAACATTACCCAAACCAGGCAGCTGAGGAATTCCAAAAATAAATTCCAAAAATAAACCAGTGCCTGTTGTGTCACTCAAAACCTTCCACAATTCTGTCCCCACAGCTCTGACAAGATTCACTCCACCAAGGTGCTGATGAACAGCATCAACACCATCCTGGGGGTGTTGGAGGGGAGGGACTGTATTGAATATTTGCTTACAGAGTAATCAAAATATTACCCTTAGAGAAATCTCACAATTAAACCAGTTTTTAAAAAGTTGAAACAATTCTGCAGTTTTCCTTAAGGATTTGTTTTTATTTTTGCTTACACTGCCACAATTCACTTGCTTTAATCCTTTATCTGTTATTTGAACCAGTATTTGTTATTTGAACCAATATCTCACGAATAAATGACATTTTGGTTGTTTTCTAATTCATAACTCTTTTTAATCAACCTCACACTTTAACCACAATAATTGTTTGGGCTCTGCATTAATATCACATTCCCCAAAGCCCATTTTTTGTGCCCCCATGGCCACTGCTGACCTTTCTTTTCTCAGGCTGCAGTTTGAGCTGCCCCTGTAGCTGACAGTGCCCTGCAGATGGTTGTGATTACACCCAGGACCTTCCCAGGCCTCTCCTGGCAGGATCTCCCGTTCAGCCCCCAGAGCTGGGCAGATAAACCCCCCCAGATGATTCCACGCTCTCCAAACAGGAGAGGCTTTCCAGCCACGACATTCCCAATGGAATTCCCGCTGGCTGCACTGACCCAACACAGACCTGGGATTATTCCTGCTGCTGGGAGATGTCCTGGGACATCAGAGCTGTCAGCAGCTGGGGAATGGATGCCCCAGCCTCCCAAAGAGCAGGGTTTGCCTGCTCCTGGCTCCTCACCCGACGCTCAGCCCAGTTCCTCGGAGATTCCCGAGCTGTCCCGCGGTACAAACTTCCACTGGGAGCAGGAGCTGCTGGTGGTGAAATGCTGGGAGCTGGTTCAGGGAGCAAATGGCTGAGGAAAGGTGCTGCAGCTGCACAGTGGCAGAGAGCTGAAGCTGCTGGAAGGGGCTCTGGAAGAAGGTTTGGATCCCTGGGAAGCTCGTGTGCCGCGAGAAGGGCGGGCGATGAAAGCACACCCGGCCCGACAGAAATCCAAACACAGCCACAGACGCAATTATTTTACTAATTGCTAATGAATACAGTCAAGTGGCTTCAAAAAGCCAAACTTTGCTTGGACTACTTCAGGTTTTGACCTCTGCAGGAGCAAATGCATTTCAAACTGGAGCCCACCAAAACTGATTAACGGCGCCAGCCAAGGCCAGCGCCGAGCAGGAGCTTTTTTCCATCTATCACATGGCCCCAAGGATAGTTAAATGAACCTTAAAATGGCTACAAACAGCTCAATGACTACACAGAGTCCTGCCAATTAGAAATAATTAGGCAGTCATTTTGGTGGTAAGTCTTTTTAAGTGCATACATAATGATGCAATGATGCTTATTAGCGAGCTCATAGGAGCTCTGCTCAAACAGCCTGGAATAATTATGCAACTATCACAAAGCCTTGCACATCTCTGTACTTCACCTTAATGCATTTAAAAATCCACTTCATTACCTCCAGTAATTAATCCTCCATTAATTGCAGGAAAAGCCCAGTTTACCGTGCTTCGTTTCTAATTATCTTATAAATAGTTATGGTTCTAATTAATGTGTTCATTAAGCTGAATATCTTTCTCAAAGCCATGCTCAGAGCAAAGGTTCTGCTTTTGAGAGAAAAAGCCTAACTAGCCATAAGGTGAGGCCATTTTGGTTGTATTTGCTTTTATTTTAGTATATTCAACCTCCTAATTGGCATTTAAAATCTAATTTGGAAGAACTTCAAGAAGACTATATAGGAGAAAAATAGGAAAAGGCTTTGCTTTTTTTTTTTTCACCCATTCTCCAATCAAGAAGCTCAGAGCTTTAACAGGAAAACTTTTAGCATCTCTTTTTGATATAGACTGGGAACAGATTTTCAGTGCTGTGCCACAGATTAATTTAAATTCTATCAAAATTCAGTTTATCCCAGCATGTTTCCATAGAGGAGAACCAAAAACCATGGAAGAAAAATAGACACCTAAGAGCTTATACAGAAATACAAATAATAAACCCATACTGTGGCCTTGCCTTCATTTCTAGGACATAAACCCACGGCACAGAATTACAACCAGAATCTACATCAGTTTTTTGAGCTGAGCATGACCTGACCCTTAAAATTCATTGAGAGGCTGCCTTCCTAAGAGACATGGAGATGATCCAATAAAAGACACAACTGGAGAGTATCTTACAATAACACCCATGGACAAGGAAACTCCCCATTGAAACACATTTCCCAGGATTTTGGGGCTTTGCATGGAAGAATCTTGCAGAAAACTCAAAATAAAATTCTACAAGAGCACAATCAAAATATTTTGGTTATAGTTACAATTATGGTATAGATACTAAATTCCCGTATCTTTCTACATTTCAGTTTTTTAAAATGTACATTATATATCTAATACACCTGTCTTCAGTTACACTATGCAAAAACAAATCCAAGTTTTCCCACCTTTTTATTACCTTCACCACATATTGAATATTCACTATTTTGTTCAGAGAGTTGTTCACACTCTAGTTTAACAGCAAAAGGACAAAAGCTCTGCACATGCCTGCAATGATCCCATTTCTTTTGGGAACCTTTTCTCCCTAGAACGCCCCAGCTTGGGATAATCTGGAGTCACTCAAGTCAGGTGCAGCTTTGCCATGGCTCTGCCAGGGCTGAGGCTTGATGCCACTAAAGCTGCACTAGGAGCAGATGAATTATCAGCTCTACAGCTTGCTCTGGAATTTTTGGGAGCCTCAGTGCTGGAAAGTGGGAAAATGTAAAGCTGAGGAGCTCAGATGCAGGAGGAGAAGCAGCAGCACAAAGGACAGCCAAGGAGGGGCAGGATAGCAGAGTTTTAATCAGGTTAATCATGGACTCTCTCCCAGAGCACACTCTGGGAATGGCACGGCCTGGACCCCACAGGAAAATGGATTTTTATGGGATAAGGTTTGACACAACAGCCCCCAAACCCTGCCTGCAGCAGGGGCTGCCCTGCCCACACACAGCCACGTCCTGCTAGGGAGCAACGTCTGGAGTCCCAGAAACAACTGACAGCAAAGGATTCCAGGGCAGGGATGCTGGTTTACAGACAATCATGGGATGCTCTGGGTTGGGAGGGACCCTAAAGCTCATCCACATCCATGGCAGGGACACCTCCCACTGTCCCAGCTGCTCCCAGCCCCAGTGTCCAGCCTGGCCTTGGGCACTGCAGGGATCCAGGGGCAGCCCCAGCTGCTCTGGGAATCCCATCCCAGCCCCTCCCACCCTCCCAGGGAAGAATTCCTTCCCAAAATCCCATCCAGCCCTGCCCTCTGGCAGTGGGAATTGATTCCCCCTTGCTCTATCCCTCCACACCCAACACAACCTCTCCATAGCACTTCTTTGGCACAAATCCACTTTTTTTTGCCTTCACCATTTTAACCAAATTCTGTTCCTGCCATACATTATCAGAATTAGAAAGAGTGAAAGAAAGGAATAAAGAGTACATTTTTACTACTAAACTCTACTATTTTGTGTTTCACAGTGGGAAAAATCACTCCTAGAAATGAACCCTGGAAAGAGCAACAACTGACAGAGCAAAGAGGGTCTTGGATTACCAGGGCATCCCCAAGACATCTGCTTGTGCAGGGCTGCCTCGAGAAACACGAGCCCTGCAGCAAAGAGAAAACAGATTCCATTTCATGGCCAGAGCTTTGGTAGCAGAGAAAAAAGAGAATTAAAAAAAAAAAAAAAAGTTAAAATATATAGTGGTTTAGAATACAGACACACTGAATTCCTTACTAAGGGGAGTTCCTTTTCCAAACAGAAAGCTGAAGCACTAAA
Source organism: Fringilla coelebs (assembly GCF_963513975.1). Classification (NCBI taxonomy): domain Eukaryota; kingdom Metazoa; phylum Chordata; class Aves; order Passeriformes; family Fringillidae; genus Fringilla; species Fringilla coelebs. The sequence continues at coordinate 24,265,172 of NC_140036.1, forward strand.
AAACCCCAACAACCTGCAAAGACACTTTTTTCCAAAGGGAGGAATGAGAGGTGCTGGAGCAGTGATGAGCTGTGCTTTAAACACACTGTGTACCCAACACCTGGGCTGCACAAAAACCAACCTTCCCTGAGCTCCAAATGAACAGCACTTTTGCATTCAGAGCTTTTTTAAGGCTCCTGGTTTTGGTTTTATACCAATGAAAAGCATCAAAGCAGCTGTCACTCGCAGCTCTGTGCCTTTATTGATAACTGGAGGGCCCTTGGCGCTGCCCTGTGAAGTTTAATTTCCCAAAGTGGTCAATTAAGGGTGGGCAATGAGCTCAGCAGTGCCTGCTGCTCCAGGATATCCTCACTGCTCCTGCTCCACCTCTGGGCCTTTCCTGGACAGCCACGGACACAAACTGATCATTCCTCTTCAAAAAGTCACTTATTGCAACAAAAGAAAAGATATTTTTAGAGGCTGGTGCTGATACAACGTGGGATGCAACAAGATCCTAAATAAAAACTGCAGGGTTGGATTTATTGGGGGAAAAATAAACGTGAGCTGACATTACCGTCAGCAGGATCACACTCAGTAATGTCAATTCCACTCTCCTGCCCCAAGCTTTTATTTGAAGTTTCATGAAAGAAATACTCAGTATCTTAATTAAATCTATTTGCTAATGGACCAAAGGCTTAAAACCTTCCCAGCAGTAGAAAGAGAAAGGAACATGCAATATTTACACTGATTCCTCACATAATTGCACCTGAGTGGGTTAACTTGAGGAGCAAGGACAGGGGAAAAAAATATCCTAAGATGAAGATCAGTACTTGAAAGGAATAGGAACTCCAGTGGCTACAACCAGGCAAAAAACTTATGCAATCCTAAGAATTAATCACAAGAATAAAATTACAGAAGCATGGAATGGCCTGGAATTTCAAAAGCAATGTTCTAATTAAACAGCACTGCTTGATTTGTGCCAGGACTCCTGCCTGCTTCTCTTTGGAAAACTCCTCTTTGGCATTTCCAAAGGGTTTTCCCAGCTGCAGAGGGCTCAGCTCTGTCCCTGTGTGCCCAGCCCTGGAGAAGGGCCCTGGCTGTCCCTGTCCCATCCCTCTGTCCCAGCCCAGTGCCACCCCTCCCAGTAGACACAGCTGCTGCATGGCCAGCCAGAAACCTTCCCTCTGTCCCAACCTTTCCTTCTCCTGAACAGCCACCATCAGCTGTGCCTGCACTCAGTCCCACAGCCAGACCTCTGCTCTCACCTGGAACATCACCAGCTTTAATCCCACAGCTGCACCACCCTGAAATTCTCACCTCAACACCCCTAAAAAAAAAAATCACTCTTCTAACTCCACACCACCACAGTGGATCTTTACCCACCACTGGAGAATTTCCATTCTTTTTTTTCCACCAATCTTCCTGTTCCTCCATAAACTCTCCAGGCCCATTACAATTTTACTCTTTTTTTATCTGCTGTCCACTCAAAACATCCATCCCGTTTAATTTCCTCTCTCCTAAAAAGCTTCATTTTCCTTTTAGGCCAATGCTGTTTGAGGAAATCCCTCCTGAAGTTTTCATAATGAAGCCCCTGCTCTCTAATCCATGAAAAGCTCTCCACCAGCATGTGCTGAGCAGGACAGACAGACAGAAAATTACTACAAATTATGTCTTGATCCACTAGTTCTTATCAGCTCTGAGGTCTGATAGGCCAGGTTTTAATGTGGAAAGACTCCAGCACTTCAATCCCAGACTAAAATAATTGCATGGAAAAAAGGAGATTAACTGAAGACAGGTACCAGTAACACAAATACAAAAGCATTCAGTGATACCATCTTTAAAAAGTCTTACAAACTGTGCAGTACCAACCCTTCAATAAAATATATAACAGCAATTTTTTTTCAGAAGGGATTAAAAAGGGAAACTCTGAAAGACCCCAAAAAACCATAATCAGTGGGGTTTTACTATCAGTTATTTAATGACTCTTTTCACACTGCACTTGAGGACCCTGGTTTTAAAGAGCACAAATTAACTGATAATGGCAGCTGCTTTTGCATCCCCAAACCCAAACCCATGCCAAAGCCAGCCCTAAGCAGCAGCTCCCCTGCCCTGGCTGCAATAACCTGCAACATGAAATAATTAGACTGGAGGAATGGTAAAGAAATAATATGTAAAACCTGATCCAACACCTCCTTCAGCCACACTGCCAAGGATCAGCTCTCCAGGCAGGATTACTTCCCATATCATCTTTTTTTCCTCTTCAACACGTACAGCTGCACTTGCTGGTTTGGTGTTGATTTTGAAGTGCATTAAAGATATTTTAAGGCAGCAGTTTGCAGTTTAACATAATGGGAAAGGCCAAAGACATTTGGCAGACAATAAAGCAAACTCGCATATTCACAGGCACTTCCAGGATTGGCTGAAATCAGGGAATAAAGGTCACCATTTTTGGTTAATTCTATCTAAAGCTCAGTGAATTAGAAGATTTGTGCAGCAAGTTCTGCTGCAGAGTATTTTCTACGTGATTAACTGGCAGAACAATCGCAGCGCAAACTCTGCCGGTATTCCCAGGGCTCCATCCAGCCCAGAATCCTGCAGGAGCCACAGCAGCAGAATATTCTAATAAGAACTCCCCTAATCTTCACCCAGCAATAATTTCAAGATGATATTATTATTCTCATTTCCTTGAATAATATCCATACTCCAGGGCCATTTTCCTTCTCATATTCAATATCGGGCATGCTCCTATCAAGATTCCTTTCCTCATATCCTGTCACGGTATCAATCACTGCCTGCTGTCCACTCAATCCACTTTTGATTTATCAGCCCCGTCTTCCTGGACTCCATAACTCGACCCAAACCATTTTAGCAAGACAGTGACAAATAACACCCAGGATCACATCAACCTGTTCCACTTAGTAAACTAAGGAACAGGAACTGTGACATCCCTCCATAAGTATTCCCTGCTATTCCCCAGCCTGATGTATATTAATGAGGAGCTGCTATTTGAAATGCTCCTTCCACATCAGCATCTAATATGATCAAATTAGGAAATGGGATGATTTATTAAATTTCTTGGAGCTGAAATATTCCTTCCCAGCTCTGGATGCCTGGCTGCAGAGAGGGAGCTGTTGCTTCCAATTTTTCCACAGGAGGATGTGCCTGCGCTTCGCAGACGAATTATTGGCTTTAAAAAGATTGTGAGGAGGCGAAATGTTATTAAGCAAATGCTCAGTAAAACAAACTAAATCGGTTTTAAAATTCCTAATTTAATGTAAATCTTGGTTGTTTCTGCTGAAATTCAGTTTGTGATCTTATTAAGTCGTATTTGCATTGTACTCCCTCACTGTAGGACAGCTTGGAATTTATAGCATTACTGGGAAGCTCCACTTTTTTAACTTTAAAAATGCATCTAAAATAGAATAATTATAATATGCACAAGTTTTCTTATCTTCTCAAATAAAACACAACCACTACTGGGAAGCTCCACTTTTTTCACCCTAAAAACCACATCTAAAATAAGAAAACTTGTGTGTGTTGGCTGTTTTATCTTCTCAAATAAAACAGCTATCATTAGGAAGCTCCCCTTTTCAAGCCCTAAAAATGTATCTAAAATAGGATAATTATAATATGCACAAGTTTTCTTGTCTTCTCAAAAAAAGTACAAACGACACAGGGAAGTCCCACTTTTTTCACCCTAAAAATGCATCTAAAATAAAATAACCACAATATGCACAAGTTGTCTTTTCCAATAAAGTACAAGAAATCAGTTTAGGTTGCAAACAATACCTATTTAAAATATCTTACACATACAATTATAAGAATCCAACTTTTCAAAGTAAAACTTAATCTATCTCAATGTTTTGCACTGCTGGAGATCTGTAAATCACCTGCTCAAATAAAACACCTGTGTTGGAGAACTTATTAAAAAATGCATTACTTTTAACACCACCTTCACTACCTTGAAAAACAAATTAAAAGAGGATTGTGGGGAGAAAAGATGTCACAGGATACAGAATCTGTGCCACCTGCATGATTTACACCAAGAACAATTCCAGGCATTTAAAGAGACCGCGTACCAGACCTTAACTTCCAACAGGAAGGGAATTTTCTAAAGGCAGACTCCTAATAAATAAAGTAACATAAAATTTACAAATGGCATTTTCTGGGCTCCTGAAGGGGATAATCCTCTGAGGGGGCAGCAGGAGGGTACAAACCCAGGGTGATCTCTCCTTTCCAGGTGGAGAGCAGCTTTTCCTGCCTCCCTGGCAATGCAGAAGCTGGAGATCCCCAGGAATATTCCATTTGGATAACCCATTCCTCACCACAGGAACACAGGGTCTGCCTGAGCTCCTCTGGATCCTTTTATTAACTATTTATAAGTGGTTCCTTCAGTGGTTCCTGAAAAGCCATAGGAAAATAAGCTGTGCCACCCTGAACAAATAAAAATTCGGAATCACAGCTGGAATTCATGAGAATTCCACGCCAGCACTATAAACACACATTTTCCAGGATAAACACTGCCACACCTGCCCCAGGTGGGGCAGAGATGGGGAACCCTCAATCCTCAACCACCTTTTCCCATCATTTTTATTTTTAGGTTTATTTTTTCTATACCTCCCTCACATTCCCTCTCTCCCCCACAATCTCTTTTCCAGCCTGAGAAATCCTAAACTCCCTGGAAAGCTGGTGAGCCCTTGGGTTGAGTGACTTTGAGGCAGAAAAGGGATTATTTGGCATCACTGAAAGAGCTCAGCACTGACAAGCAGGGCAAGCACAGGCCTGGAGTAGCAGCTTTGTGCTAAACCAAGATTTAACTCTCCAAAATCAGATTAATGCAGAGCTGCTCACTGCCACACTACAGCAGACTCAGAAAAAAATTACAATAAAGGATGGGATGGGTCCTGCTGGGTTTAACTTGAAGCTTTTGGACTCTTGTGGGATCGTCTGGGATGTTATTTAGCAATATTCTCCCTCTGTGGGGGTGCACAGGACCAGCATTTAAAGGGATGTGCAGCCCTACCCCTCTAGTGCTGCACACTCTATATGTGAAATGTTTGATACATCAAATATTTAATACATAAAATACTTGATACCTAAAATATCTGATACATCAGCTATTCAATACACAGTTTTTTCTAGCAGCAGCCAGGTTTTGCAAGTTTTTACGTGCCTAATTTCCATATACTGTAACCATGATTAAAATCAAATCCCTTGGAAAAGATGACCACTAAACCACAGCTAGTGAGATCTGCAATTTATATTTATTATCTATTATTGTATGATCATTAAACCATAGCTAATGAGGTCTGTAACTTATTATATATATTTTTTTTTACAATAAAAACCATTTTAAATCAGTTTATCACACTTTGTAACACTGAGTATGTGAAAAGCCTTCACTTTCACCTCATCTGACATTTCTGTGGGTTCAAACTGATTTTCTTAGCCAAAAAAAAAAGTGGATATCCACAGGAATCCTGCACAGCTCCAATGGGGAAGATACTCCAGGAGAGGTCAGGCAGTTTAATTTCTAAATTTATTTCTAACTCTAAATAATCAAATTTCTACTACAAAGGCACTGCAGCAATAAAAGGTTCAAGGAACTCTTCCAGTGAACAGCTGGGAATAAGTCATGGCACAGCACAAAGAAGAGAAAGGGGAATATTCACATCTTTCAACAACAATTTTTCAACATTTAGAGGCAACAGCTCTCCTGGTTTGGACATGAAAACCAAAGGTTTAACAAATTCTTAGTGCAGGCACACAGAATCACCCGGCTGAAGATTTTGAATATGGACCCAAACAGCTTTGATCTGTCTGATCCACTCAGTAAATTATTTAAAATCAATAGAAAATGCTAATGGGAAACCTGGTATCCAGGATAAACATCAGTTAAACCTCTTAATTGAAAAATACACACAAACACAACCTGAGCATCTTTTAATTAAAAAAGAAAAGCAGATTTTTACAATAGCTTTTGCAACTTCTGGTTAAGATTTAAATATTTAAATTGCAAAATATTTGTTTGTCACAAACCAATGCATGCAAACTTTCACTGCAGACATCCTTAAATATTAATAAAAGATTGCATAACTAAAGACTCATCCTTTTCCAAGAGGAACACAGGTGAGAAAATCAGTTTATTCTAACTTCAGGGAGCCTGTGCTATATGTGGGAATTATGGAAAGCAGGAACCAAAGGAAAAAAAGACCATGAGACATTGCCAAATAAATTTATGACACCAAAAGACCCTATTTTTTTTTTTTTTTGCTTGAATCAAACTCAACATAAATATCTTGCCTTCAAAACTGTTTCACCAGGGTAACTGAAAGATTTAGTGTGTGGCAAGCACTCCAGAGACCCCAAAGGAGGAATCCCAGGGATCTGTGGTGTGAACCATCACCTGCAGCCACGATTCCCATTTCTCCCAAGCCCAGGAATTCTGGCAGGATTTGCCAGGAATGTTTTTCCAGTAAAATACCACTGTTGTTTTTTTCCTAGTGGAGACTCTTACCTCCTGGTTCTGCTCTTTGACCTGGACCTTTGGGACCTGTAGGATTTGCCTCTGCCCCGGGAGCGGCTGCGCTTCCTCCTGGAGCCGTAGGAAGAGCTGCTGCTGGACCTGTGTCTGCGCCTGCAACAGAGCAGGGGTGAGCCTGGCCTGCTAAAACACCCCAAAAACAGGGACAGACCCCAGGGGGTTCTCAGAAAACACAGCTGGGGTGAGCCTGGCCCTGCCACACACCCCAAAAACAGGGACAGACCCCAGGGGTTCTCAGAAAACACAGCTGGGGTGAGCCTGGCCCTGCCAAACACCCCAAAAACAGGGACAGACCCCAGGGGGTTCTCAGAAAACACAGCTGGGGTGAGCCTGGCACTGCCAAACACCCCAAAAACAGGGACAGACCCCAAGGGGTTCTCAGAGAACAGCCAGGGGTGAGCCTGGCACTGCAAAATACCCCAAAAACAGGGACAGACCCCAAGGGGTTCCCAGAGAACATAGCCAGGGGTGAGGCTGGCCCTGCCAAACACCCCAAAAACAGGGACAGACCCCAGGGGGTTCTCAGAAAACACAGCTGCGGTGAGCCTGGCACTGCAAAACCACCCCAAATACAGGGACAGACCCTAAGGATTCCTCAGAAAACACAGCTGGGGTGAGGCTGGCACTGCTCCCCAAACAATTTCTGAGCAAACACAGCCAGGAGTGAGCCTGGCCCTGCCAAACACCCCAAAACCAGCTAAAAAAACCCCAAGGATTCCTGAGGAAACATGTACTGACCTGGGGGGTTCACAGGGTGCTCCAGAAGCCTCAGATCCCACTATTCCCCCATAGCAAGTAACTCATATAGGGACTGCTGCCCTAAAGAGCTGATCCTCCAAAATCCACAAACCAGACAAAAAATGAAGCTGGGCTGGGGTCTTTAACTACTATTAGTAGGAATCAGTTAATCAGTGTTAATTTATTTCATTTGAGTTCATTTAAGGGCAGTTCCCTCCTTAGTCCAATCAGGAATCAAAAGGGTCTCTTCCTTCTGCCCTCCCTCCACTTTTGTCTATTCAAAGAATAAATTCTTCCACACCAAAGAAAAAGGTGAAAGAAATGATATTAACCTCAAAATCCAAATATTAACACTTCCTCCCCATCTCCCTAATAGTTAACTAATTAACAATTACAATCCTCTCTGGTTTTTACCTTTACATGCGGTTAATATAAAAATATTATATTATATTATATTATATTATATTATATTATATTATATTATATTATATTATATTATATTATATTATATTATATTATATTATATTATATTATATTATATTATATTATATTATATTATATTATATTATATTATATTATATTTTTCAAACTGTATATATACAATATAAACAAGAATGGAATTCAGGATGTGCTCAGAGATGGTCCAGCATGAGGGAAAGGGGCAGCAGGAGCTGGGATGCTGGACAGGATACAGAGGTTAATCCTAAAGAACAGGGCTCCTAGAAAGGGAAGGTGATGTTCCTGCTGGATGAGGGACAGGAATGCCAGAAACTGCAGCCTTTGATTGCTGGGGGTCAGGGATAAACCCAGCATGGAGCAGGGCCTGAACTGCAGGGATAGATGCCCTACCCCAGGGGCAAAGGCAGGACCCCAAAAGCAGAGCCCTGGGTCATTCCTGGATGCAGCTGGGATGCCCTGGAGCTGTGCTGGAATCCCACGGGATTCCTGCCCTGGCCCTGGGGAGGATGGGGATCCCAGCAGGAGCAGGAGAAAGGGCAGGGAAGGAACCCCTGAGGTGCCTCTCAGCACACCCTGCAGCCACTCCACAAAGGTCTGGCAGGAGCATTTCCTCCTGGATTCCCAGGGCAGCTGGACACCAGGAATGTTCTCCAGCTCCACTTCCCAGCAAATTCACCAGCACAAGCCAGACTGAGACAGCCAGGATGGAGCACGGGGCTGCTGCAGGGCTGGAGCCCCTCTGGAGCCAGGCTGGCAGAACTGGGGGTGCTCACCTGGAGAGGAGAAGGATCCAGGGAGAGCTCAGAGCCCCTGGCAGGGCATGAAGGGGCTCCAGGAGAGCTGGAGAGGGACTGGGGACAAGGGATGGAGGGACAGGACACAGGGAATGGCTCCCACTGCTGAGGGCAGGGATGGATGGGAGATTGGGAACTGGGAATTCCTGGCTGGGCTGGAATTCCCAGAGCAGCTGGGGCTGCCCCTGGATCCCTGGCAGTGCCCAAGGCCAGGCTGGAACACCCTGGGGCAGCGGGAGGTGTCCCTGCTGGCAGAAGAAAGGTACAGTTATTTACCTCCTGGGGTTTCCCTGGTTTAAAGCAGAATTTCCCTTTGGACACCCACATTCCCTGCTCTATTCTCCTGGGGAGAAGGAGGTGTGGGTATTCCTGGTCATGGTGGTGAGTTTGGGGTTTTATTTTGACAAAGAGAAAACAGTTTCACACCTCTTAAGGTTCAGAACAATCTGTACCGTAAAATCCCAACCCGTGGGATCCAAACCCTTCCAGCTTCCTGCTGCAACATGAAAGAGTTTCTAAAAACTCCTACAAATGCACCTTTTCTCATAGGAATGGGACCAGGACGGGAGATCCCGAGAGCGCGACCTGGACCTGGATTTCCTGCCCGACTTTTTGCGGCTGTAGGCGCGGCTGTCCGAGGAGCTGCTGGAGGAGGAGCGCCGGCGGTGCTTCTTCTTCCTCCTGCTCCTGCCCTCCTCCTCCGTGTCCGAGGAGCGCCGGCCCATCTCCGACCTGCACAGAACGCAGACAAACCCAGCTGCGACAGGCCTGCTGCCTGCCCTGGCTTGGTTTGTATTTGCAATATTAAAAAAAAAAAAAAATCAAAATACGCTGTTCCCTCTGCTCCTGTTCCTGGAGCACAGCCCGACCCCCGGCTGTCCCCTCCTGGCAGGAGCTGTGCAGAGCCACAGGGTCCCCCCGATGCCCCTTTTCTCCAGGCTGAGCCCCTTCCCAGCTCCCTGAGCCGCTCCTGGGCTCCAGCCCCTTCCCAGCTGCCCGAGCCGCTCCTGGGCTCCAGCCCCTTCCCAGCTCCTTCAGCCTCTCTTGGGCTCCAGCCCCTTCCCAGGTCCCTGAGCCGCTCCTGGGCTCCAGCCCCTTCCCAGCTCCCTGAGCCGCTCCTGGGCTCCAGCCCCTTCCCAGCTCGGCTCCTTCTCTGCTCCTGCTCTCCCAGCACAGGCGGCTCCAACTCGCTCAGTCCCTCCATCCACGCTGCCGCCCATCCTCGCACCTCCGGTCACCGGAGCAGCGCCGCCTGATCCACCGGGGAGCGCCTGGAGCGGAGAAAGGCGAATTCAGCGTTAAGGACACGGAGAGCGCTCCGAGCGCTGCCGGGAGCCGCGGGGCTCCAGCGAACAGCGCGTCCCGGAGAGCGGCCCGTCCTGGCACGGCATCCGCGCCGGGGCAGCGCGGCCAGGCCCGGGAGCGCCGCCATCCCCCCGGAGCCGCCCCCCGCCACCACCAGCACCTCCGGGGGCTCCTTCCCCGGGGCCAAGCGCGGCGCACCCCGGCCATCCCCAGCGCGGCCGGGATCCCCGCGCGGGCTCCGCCGGGGCCGTGCCCCGCACCGCCCGCACCGGAGGCCGCTGCGCACACCCGGCCCTGCAGCGGCCGCCGATCGCCCTGCCATGCCCTCGGGGGCCGGCGCGGCTGTATCCCGTGCCCCCGCGTCCCCCCGTTTCCCGCCCGTGTCCCCCGTACCTGGCGGAGCCGCCGCGGCCCCGGTTCGAGCCCAGCGCCTTCCGGGGCGGCGGGCAGGCAGCGCCAATCCACCGCCGAGCGCGGCCAGGCGGCCATCGCGAGCGCCGAGCCATCGATGCGGCGCTCCGGCGAGCGCCCGCGCGGGACGGGCGGGGGTCGGGCCGGGGTCGGGCTCGGGTCCCGCTGCCCACCGGGGTCCAGAGCCCACGGAGCACTGTCTGTAGCGTGCCCGACACGGTGGCCAACGCGGCGACCCAGGGGCGCACGGCGTGACACGCCGCGGGTGTCGCGCAGGAGGGGAGCGTGGGTGGTCCCTGGGTCGGGGTCTCGCTGCCCACGGGGGGTGCAGAGCCCACGGAGCTCCGTCCGCACCGCACCCAACACGGCGAACAACGCGGCGACCCACGTCCCGCCCGCCCCGTGTCCCGCCGCGGATGACAGCGGCACGGAGCGGTTTTCGTTCCGTCCCGGAGAGTTAAGGGAGGCTCGGGGGTTTATGACACCGAGAGCCGCCCCGCGGGCGGAGGGCAGCGCTCCACGCGCGGCGTGGGCACCGCGACCGTGCCCGCGGGACGGAGCGCGCCGGGCGCGGGTGGGCACGGACCGAGCCGGGACCCACCGGGCCGAGCAGAGCGTCCGCCGGGCACTGACCAGAAATGCGAGAGAACGATCTAATCTCTCCGCTTAATTCGATTTTCCTACCGAGTTTGGTTCGTTTAACGCGAGCTCCCGAGCGCGCGCTCCCCCGCCACGGGAACGGCGGAACGCGCGTGGGGATAAACGAAATGTCAGGGCGGACGGGCCGGCGAGCGGCACCCGGCCGGTCGGCGGCCGCGGCGGGACCGTCACATCGAATTCCCCGGTGCCCGGTGCCCCGGGGATCGAAAACACCCGCGGGAGCGGCTCCCGGGCGGCGCGACCCGCGCGTCCCCCGGCGCGGGGCCACCGGGACTCGCTGCCTGTCGCGACACGGTCGCGTGTGAACGACTCGGAATAAACCCCGATGCCACCCCCGGTACCGAACCTGGCCCGGTAAATGAACGCTCCGTTATGTGCAGTCATCACCCCAAAGGTCAATGAAAAATCGATACGCAGGCAATGAAAAATCGATACGCAGGCAAGAGTTAAACAATTCTGAATAATTTATTAGAATGTAGCGAAGGTGGGAAAGAGGCGAGCTCCGTCGGCAGAAGCGCTCCGCGGTGGGATTTAAAAAAACAAAGAGAAACCAATATCGGCGATATCGGCGCGTTCGGCTCTAATCTGGCGCCTCGCTGCGCGCCCGCTCCTTCCGTGGCCGCGTCCCCCGCTGTCATTTGTCCCCTCGGTTTCTCGGGGCCTTCGGGCGCCCACGGAGGAACTTTTGCGGCTCCCGCGGGGCCGGGGCCGCTCCGGTTGGCCGTGCCCGGGGCCGCGGGGCTGACCCGACCCGCGCGGGGCGGTGCGCGGAGCCTGCGCGTCCCCGCCGCCCCCCCGCGCGTCCCGGTGGCCACTCCCCCGCCGCCCCGGCCCCTCTCCGCGCCGCGCTCGCCCGGGACCTCGCGCACGGTCCCGCGCCTAATTAAATTAATTAGGGCGCAGCGCGCGGCGGGCGGGCGGTGCCGTGGCCGCAGTGCCCCGCGGCGGGCGGGCGACCGGCGAGGACGGGAGGAAGGAAGGGAGGAAGGAAGGGGTCCATTCAGAGCTCCGAGGGGAGGTAATTCGCCGGGAACAAGGGGCCGGCTTTGCAAAGTATAAATAGTGCCACTTCAATCGCGGCGTCGCTATCAGACCCCGGGAGCCCTGCACGTCGGGCGGCACGGCCCGGCCCGGCTCGGCACGGCCCGGGGCGCCGCCGCCGCCTCCCCGCCCCGTGGATGCCCGCCCGGGGAGCCGGGGCAGCGCGCCCCTGAGCCATGGAGGAGCTGACGGCGTTCGTCTCCAAGTCGTTTGATCCCAAAGCCAAGGAGAAGAAGGAGCTCATCACCTACCGCGAGGTGCTGGAGAGCGGGCCCCTGCGCGGCGGCGGCGGCCCGCGGGAGCCCGGAGGGGCGGCGGCGGAGCCGGGCCGGGAGGACACGGGCAGCCCCGCGGCGCGGCCGGCCGGGCGCTCCCCGCCGCGGGAGCCCGACGCCGCCGCCGAGAGAGCGGCCGAGGCGGCCACCCCCAAGCTCAGCGACGGTAACGGCGGCACGGCGGGCTCCCCCTTCTCCCGTTCCCTTTCCCCTTCCTCCCCTTCCCCCGTCGGGGTCGGTACGCGCGGAGCGGCCCGCGGTCGCGGGCGGCCGGGGGCCGGCGGGGAGGCTGCGCCCGGCGGTGATGGGCGGCTGCCCGGGCTCTCCCAGCCGCGGGAGATCGGCGGCCGGCCTCGAAGTTTTTAGATTAAAATATTTAAACCCGGATTTAACTTGCTCCGAACGCGATCTCGTTCCCGTTCGGCATCCCACGGGAAGCCGCGCCGCCAACGAAAGCCCGGCCCCGCGGGCCCGTTCGTTCCCCCGCGGCTCCGCGGACTCGCGTGGGGCCGGGCCGCGCTGCCCACGCTCAGCCCCGCGGCTTCCGGCAGATCCGCCCGCGGGTGTTCCGCGCGGTACCGCGGGGCCGGCACCGGGGCCGTCCGCCGCTCTCGGGCGCTGCGGGAAGCGGCCGGGCCCGTGCCCGTGGCTGCGGGGACCCGCGGGTCGCTGCCGCCCTTTTGTTCGGACCGGCGGAGCGCCCGGAGCATCCCCGATCGGATGCCCGCAAAGAGGCGATCGGTGCGGCGGGGAGCCGCAGCGGGACCGGGCCGTGCCGGCCGGGCGGCCCCGGGGGGTCGAGGCGCGGGCCCGGCGCTCCGGCCCGGGGCGCGTCTCCGGCCGGGAATTGACCGAGGAGAAGCGCGGGGCGCGGAGGGGCCGCGGTGGCCGGCGGAGGCTCGGGGGACCTGTTGCTGCGCATCCCCCGGGGGCGCGGCGGGGCCGGAGGGGAGGGCTCGGTGCGGACCCCGTTCCCCCCGGCAGCGGTTACCGGAGCCAGCGGCGGAGCCCGGAACGGCAGCGGCCGAGGCGGCCTAGCGCGGCCCGGGCGCACAGGCCCCGCTCCCGGCTGCCCCGGCCCCGGGGGGCTCCCGCCCGCATCCCCGCGGCCGCCGACAGCGGCGGGAGCGGGGCCAGCCCGGTGCCCCCGGCCCCGCCGCGCCGGCCCCGCCGCTCTGACTGCTGTGTCGTGCCCAGTGTCCCCAGAGCTGAAGGAGCGCAAGGAGGATGCGAAAGCGATGGAAGACGAAGGGCAGACGAAAATCAAGCAGAGGAGGAGCCGGACGAATTTCACCCTGGAGCAGCTGAACGAGCTGGAAAGGCTTTTCGACGAGACCCACTACCCGGACGCGTTCATGCGGGAGGAGCTGAGCCAGCGCCTGGGGCTCTCCGAGGCCAGGGTGCAGGTAGCCGGGGCTGCGTGGGTGCGTGTGCTCGGGGGAAGGGTCAGCTCGGGAAGAGCCGGGGAGATGATGGGGACGAGCCCCATCCTTCTGTCAGGGAGAGGAGGCAGCTCCGCGGCTCCCCGGCTCCCAACTTCCTCCGGCAAATCTGCCAGCGGCCTCGCAGGGCTTTTTGCCTGCCCGGGATTTGTGTCCCCGTCCCTCGGTTCTGCCGCGGTTTATCCCAGCTCCGCCGTTGTTCCATCCCTGCCTCGGCAGCCGCTCCCGGGGCTGGCAGGGGCTGCGCTGCCGCTGCCGCTGCCCCGCTCATCCATGGACACCGATTCCCGTCATGGATGTCGCGACCATAAACTGAATTAGACACTTCCAAGTGAAACAATGATAGATGCATTTTCAGCCCGTTTCGCCTCGTAGCTCCTAATTGTTGAAACGGCACGAAAATTAAGCGAGGGGCTTTGTTGGGGTTTATGGAATACAGAAAGTCTGGGATTAACCCGAGATATTTTGAGCTCTCTGTCCTCCCGGGAAGCCGCGGCATCTCTGGGTTCAACCTGCGCTTTGCACCCTCGCAAAGTTTTTTCCAAACGGGTCCCTGGGCTGCTCTCTGCGAGTTTTGTCGGGATGAGCTGAGGAGCGGGGAGGAAGGGGATCCCTCAAATGAGAACAAATGTAGCTGCTCCGGTGTATTTCCGTTCTGAAAATAAAAGAAGAGAAAATGATGGTCATTATTTGCTGGAACACATGGAGAAGTTTTAGGCCCCGAACATCTGCAGCTGGTGGAAAGTATCGCTGTAACAGATACTCCCCCTCAATCTTTGTGCTCGCAGGCACCATCTGCACCCAAGTATGCGCTCAGTCCTTGGGGGGTTTCCCTGCATCGTGTAAGGTTGTGAGGACAGAGGCAGAGCCGGCACGGGGAACCGAAAAACTCAAAACCAGCAGCTTTTGTCAGAGCCTGAACCACAAAAAAAAAAAAATTTAAATAAAAAAATAAAAGTCTTCATTTCCCCTCTTTTCTCCCCTTCCTTTTTTTTTTTTTTTTTTTTTTTGGTTGCTTTTTTTTTTCTCCCCTGGCTGCTCGGTTGGTTTTTGGTTGGTTGGTTTTTAATTGTGCTTGTTCTTGGTTTTTAAATTTATTTTTTATTTCTGTTCACCAAACCCTAACAAAACCAAGGCAAAAAGTTGTTGGCTGTGGAAAATGGAGCAGGGAGGTGCTCGACAAAGGAGGCGGCGGCGGCGCATAATCCGCGCTCCCATGATGCCAAATCGCAGGGTGCATAATAACTTTTGGAGATTTACATAGATTAAACCCATTCCCTAGAAATCCTCCCGGAAAAAAACCGCTTTTCAATAATATTTTGCCTCGTATCTGCTCTAATTTGTAAATTATGGAAGGTGCGTTTGTTTCCACGGGAGGCTGAGGGCGAACGTGGCTCTTGGGCAGATTTTCCCTGGCTGGAGAAAATGACAGGGCGGGAGGAATTCCCGTTTATATTTGTCTCTTAAAGTAAGACCTCAAAAAATGCAATTTTTATCTTTTTTTTTTCTTTTTTTCTGGCCGCGGGGAAAGGATTCCTTGGCCGATGTGGCTGCTGGGATGCGCTGCAGAGCTCTGGGTTAAAACGGGCATGTTTTAAGACCGGCTCTCCGCCTTTCCCTCCCTCCTTTCCCAAAGCCAGCAGAACTTCAGGCTGGGAATTTATTTTAACGATTCAATTTCCAATATTAAAAGTACGTTCTCGTCTAACGGGGCAAGCAAATTAGATTATTATGATAATGAGATAATTATTCCGCTTCTGTGCTACACTCCAGTGAACAGAGAAATTCGAAACTTCTTTGTAGCGAAGCTTTTAGGACCGTGATTCTCCTCCACCCCCCACAAAAAAGAAGATAAAAAGTCACAAAACCCTGTTGTTGTTGAGTTTTTCTGTAAGATAGAGCTAATTAATTTATTTATTAATGAGCACGAGCTTCTCAGGCCATTACCGCCCGTCAGTAGTGGATATCAAGGGCGATTTCAGCCGTTTGGGAGTCTGGCGCGGAAAGAGGATCCCGGGGCTCGGGAAATCATTTCCCTGGGGCGGGCACGCTGCGCTTGGCCGTTTTCGGGGGGTTTGGGCTCTTTCCCTTCTGCCTTTCGGAGCTGGGGAGCGGGGGCTGCCCGGGCGGGGGGAGCGCAGCGCGCCCGCGCCTCTTTGTCTGCGGGCTTTGGGGCGTTTTTAATCATTTTTAATCATTTTTATCGTTGTTATCGTTGTCGCTGTCGTTATTCTGGGGCTCCCGGCGGCAGGCGCGGTCGTGACGCCGTGTCCCGCTCCGCTCCCCGCAGGTTTGGTTCCAGAACCGCCGGGCCAAGTGCCGCAAGCAGGAGAACCAGCTGCACAAAGGTAGCGGGCCGGGGGCGCGCCGCGGGCACGCGCGGGGGGCTGGGGCCGCGGCCCCCGGCGCTGACCGCCCCGCTCCCCCGGCCAGGGGTGCTGATCGGCGCCGCCACGCAGTTCGAGGCCTGCCGGGTGGCTCCCTACGTGAACGTGGGCGCGCTGAGGATGCCCTTCCAGCAGGCAAGTGCGCTCGGGAGGGTGGCGCGGTGAGGACGCGGCCCCGGGGGTGACACGGGGCCGTCCCCCGCTTGTCCCCGCAGGTGCAGGCGCAGCTGCAGCTGGACAGCGCCGTGGCCCACGCTCACCATCACCTGCACCCGCACCTGGCCCACGCCCCCTACATGATGTTCCCCGCGCCCCCCTTCGGGCTCCCGCTGGCCACCCTGGCCGAGTCCGCCTCCGCCGCCTCCGTGGTGGCCGCCGCCGCCGCCGCCAAGACCACCAGCAAGAATTCCAGCATCGCCGACCTCCGCCTGAAGGCCAAGAAACACGCCGCCGCCCTGGGGCTGTGACCGCGCTGCTGCTGCTGCTTTATTATTATTATTTTTTTTTTCCGAAAAAAAAAAAAAAAGGGGGGGAAAAAAAGGGAAAAAAGAGTTAAAAAAAAAAAAAGGAAAAAGGAAAGAAACGAGGGAGAGGAGAAACGGACGGGAGATATATACTTATTTAAGGAATTAGAGGACGCGCAGCTGGGAAGTTCACAGGTTTTGAAACTGACCTTTTTCTGCGAAGTTCACTTTAATACAAGAAATTTGATAAGAGAGGCGGGCCTCCTTTCACGTTGCATCAGGTACTTGAGTTTAACAACCACGTCTGGAATAGCGACAAAAAAAAAAAAAAAAGAAAAAAAAGGAAAAAAAAAAAAGAAAGAAAGACTACGACGAACAGAAAAAATAAGGGAAAAAAAAAAAAAGACAATGATTTCTCTGCGAATTTCTAATGGGAAACTGTCCGGGATACTTCCTCCAGCAGCATTCCGGGTTGCATGTATTTGTATTTCATTGATGGAGTCCTTTGATTCACTTGCACTTCACCCTCATCTTTAGTAGAAAAAAAAACCGAGACAACCACAAAAGCAAACAAACAAACGTGGCTGGGTTCTTTCTCCTTTAATCTTGGAGGGAAGCAGGCAGAGAGAGGCAGATCAAGCACTACCTTTTCCACTCTCAAATCTTTGTTGGTCGTTTGCTGTCCCACCTCTGAAATAAAAGGGAGCGGAAAGCGCCAGGAGAGCGGAGTTTGCCTCCCTTTGCCGGGTCTCTCCTGTCCCGAGGGCAAAAGTAAATGAAAAAAAAACAAAAAAAAGGAAAAGGGAAAAAAAAAAAGATAGTATTTAATTCCCAACCACCACTTGACACCACGGCAAATTCCAATAAGAGGTACTGGGTACATGTAAAATATGTTGATACACACGAACAAAGTTTATTTTGGCTATAACTTGTGAATTGATAGTTGACTGTCAAACATTTACATTTTATCTCATAAAGGTGTATCTATTCACGTAACCTTGTGATTTTTTTGGTTATTATTATTATTTGAGAGACGTATAGCTATTTAACCTGGGGTACCCTGCAGTCAGTGATTGTTATCCCAGATTTTGCCATCTGACCCTCATGCTTATTGCCAAGACAGAGGGAAAGCTCTTCTACGCGAACTTTGGTATGGACGGGCTTTGTATCTATTTGTTCTCCATGAAAACAAAATTATTTATATTGACCATATTTTTTCTAGTGTATTTTAAGTTATTTAAAAAAGAAAAAAAGAGGAAAAAAAAAAAAAGAAAGCAAGATGCTGTTATCTCATTGCATTTGTTGTCAGTACAATATATTTTGTTTCACTCAGGTTTGCTTCACCTTTTTTAATCCATTCTCGACGTCACGAATTTCAATAAGTGCCAAGTAATGAATTTAAGACACTTTGCCTATTGACTGACGGGGGGACGGCTCGGGGGCCGGTGCCAGCTCCCTGCCGGGACTGTCGGTGTCCAGCCAGCGGTGATGTTCTTTCTTTTCCGTGTTCTCTCACCTCCTGTAGATCTCGCACGTTTCTTTCCGCTCCGTAGATGTCGCGACACGCCGATAGCGCTCAGCACGACGAGGAAGCGCCGCTCGCCTCCGCGCAGCTTTTTTTAAACGTTCTTTTTCCTCCACTTTCTGTGAGTTTTCCCCGAGTTTCGGCTGCACGAACCGCGACGGTCGCGTTGGGCTTCTCTGCGGCAGCCGAGCCGGCCGCGGACGCTCTACAGCAATTGTGTCTTTACGAGTTCTGTCAGGTTCCCTCAGGTAATAAAAGCGAGCAAAGCGGAACGGCTCGGAATCTTTTCCAGGGCGGGATCCGAGGGCACCGGGACCCCCCGCGCCCGGACATGGCCCGCACCGAGCCCGGGGAGAGCCCGCACCAGGGCAGAGCCCGCACCGAGCCCGGGAGAGCCCGTACCGAGCCCGGGGAGAGCCCGCACCGAGCCCGGGGAGAGCCCGGGCAGAACCCGCACCGTGCCCGGGGAGAGCCCGCACCGAGCCCGGGCAGAACCCGCACCGAGCCCGCACCAGGGCAGAGCCCGGGCAGAACCCGCACCGAGCCCGGGGAGAGCCCGCACCAGGGCATTGCCCGCACCAGGGCATTGCCCGCACCGAGCCCGGGCATTGCCTGCACCGAGCCCGGGCAGAACCCGTACCGAGCCCGGGCATTGCCTGCACCGAGCCCGGGCAGAACCCGCACCGAGCCCGGGCAGAACCCGCACCGAGCCCGGGCATTGCCTGCACCGAGCCCGGGCAGAGCCCGCACCGAGCCCGGGCATTGCCCGCACCCGCCCACTGCCACCGAGCGCTCCCGGCCGGCCGCCCTCCCCATGCCGGGATTCTCCTCCCGCTCCTACCGGAGCTCCGGGAAATCCCGGCGGGAGGAGCCGCTCCGGGGCCAGCGATGGACGGGGCTGGCGGGGGATGCGCAGCCCCCGAGCCCCCGCCGGGGAAGGGCTGGGAAGGGTCGGGAAGGGCTGGGAAGGGTCCCTCGGGCCGGCTGCGGCACCGCGGGCAGCGACGGGAGAGCCCGAGGCGTCCCCGCGGGATGGGCAGGGATAAGGAGGGGAATGAGGACAGGGACAAGGACAGGGATGAGGACAGGGACACTCCCGGCGAGGCCCCAAGCAGCGAGAGCCAAAGCAGCTTGACCGTTCCTGTGCTAATAACGGGCTGGAACTGATAGATTTTACATTAGGTGAAACGGCTTTATTCCAGCAAAAGTAAGATACCGCTAATTATAAAGTCAATAAAAGTACCGGTGCTGTCGATTGATCCCGAATAGAGCAGTTCATTAATATGTGCATGGGAGCATGGCAGGCTCAGCCCCAGCCTCAGCCACCCTCTCCCTCCTCCAAATAAACCTGCCAGGTCCTACCTGCTCTGCTTAAAACACAACTGGTTGAGGTGGAGCTGCCCAACAGCCTTGTGCAGGTTTTTGGGGGTGTAACACAAACGTGGTGGGAACCTCAAACCTTCCCCCAGCTCTTGGCACGTCTGTCTTCAAGATGGTTGTAATAAAAAGTCAGGGAAAATGGGCTTTCATCCTATCAGGGAAGGTGATTGGATGGTGTGAGAGAACTGTGTGGTTTTTAGCACAGCTGTGATTAAAATAAAATAGCCTTAACGGGATGTTTTTGGACAGGAATACTCACATTCCTGGTTTCCTTGGACTGGAATCCCTAATAAGTCTACAGGCCAACAGAAGTTGGCCAGGACTCTTCTGTTTCTATTTTATTTCTTAGAGTGTCTGAACCTCTATAAAACCCCGTCAATTTCCCCAAATTTAATTATGGATATTTCAGGAACCAGCCAGCTCTCACAATCCGTGCTTCCTGCAGATAAAACTCTGGTGTGGGATCGACAGGGAGACGTGCTGGCCTGAGCAGGGGGGCTGGAGAAGGGATCCAGAAATGCTGCAGGAAGGAGCAAACACCTGTTCCTGTCCTGGCAGAGCCCGTGGGGCGCTCCAGCCGGCCCTGGCGTGGGTTCTGTGGGGCCGAAGGGGCGCTTCCCCCATTTTGTTGTCTCTCTGCAGCAGCAGGAGTGAGGAGATCAGGGCAGGGAGCAGCCAGAGCTCTGACAGGGAGCTCCAGCCCCACAGATCCTGCCTGGATCCCAGCTCTCCCCACAACAAGGCTGGGAAGGAGCAGGGACGGACACAGCGTGCCTGAAAAGGTGCAGAGTCCTGGGCACGGAGCTGCCGTGTCCCGTGGGGCTCTCACCGCTCAGCCTCCTCCTCTCAGAGCTGCCTTTTGCAGGAGCAGCGCTGGAAAAGCACCCGAGCCTCTGTGGGATGCCGCCCTTGGAGGGAGCTGTGGCTGGGTGTAAATGATGTGTTGTGCCAGCAGTGCAGCCTGTGCTCCTTCCTGCCCAGTAAATATTGATACTTGTTCCGTTCTGCGGCTGCTCCCCTTCTGTTCGCCCTTGAATCCTCAGTCCCTGGCTATTTCTGAGCCTGATTTCCCTCACTGTGAGTGCCAGCAGGTGAAAGGGCACCTTGAGGGGCACCTCCTGCGTAGGTTGAAGGAATAAAAGCAGGAGATCTGGATCCCTTTGGTGGTTCTTTGGTGGGCAGCAAAGTTCTGCAGGGACCTGGAGAAGTTGTGCTCATTTTTGAATTTCACTTCCCTGTTCGAGCAGCGACCGCCCCTGGTTTTCCTGGAGGATGCAGTGAGCGTTCCCAGCCACGGGAGCTGTCACTACTCACACTTTACACCAGCACTCAGCCTTCTCTCCAGGTGTTCTTTAGGCAATTAAGTTGGTGTGAGTGGAGCAAATCCTCAGAATTTTCGACACCCCGAGTCTCCCTGCTCTGCTGGCAGGCTCTGGGGTTTGGGATGTGTTTGTGCTGCTTTGCCAGCTCCTCCTGGCCCCAATTCCCACGGGCAGAACCAGCAGAGCCTCCGATGCCCATCACCTCCCCAAGAGCGGGGCTGCTTTGACAGGGGAAGAGCCACAGGAACCCCTCCCTGCCCCGAGGGAGGCTGACGGCTGGGGCTGGGAGAGCTGGGAGCGCTGGGAGAGCTGGGAGTGCTGGGAGTGCTCAGAGTGCCAGGGCTGGGAGTGCTGGGAGTGCTGGGAGTGCTCAGAGTGCAGTGTTGGTGCAGTGAGTGCAGTTTTGGTGCAGTCAGTGCAGTTTTGGTGCAGTCAGTGCAGTTTTGGTGCAGTGAGTGCAGTTTTGGTGCAGTGAGTGCAGTTTTGGAGCAGTGAGTGCAGTTTTGGAGCAGTGAGTGCAGTTTTGGTGCAGTGAGTGCAGTGTTGGTGCAGTGAGTGCAGTTTTGGTGCAGTCAGTGCAGTTTTGGAGCAGTGAGTGCAGTTTTGGTGCAGTGAGTGCAGTTTTGGAGCAGTGAGTGCAGTTTTGGAGCAGTGAGTGCAGTGTTGGTGCAGTGAGTGCAGTTTTGGTGCAGTGAGTGCAGTTTTGGAGCAGTGAGTGCAGTTTTGGTGCAGTGAGTGCAGTGTTGGTGCAGTGAGTGCAGTTTTGGTGCAGTCAGTGCAGTTTTGGTGCAGTGAGTGCAGTGTTGGTGCAGTCAGTGCAGTGTTGGTGCAGTCAGTGCAGTGTTGGTGCAGTGAGTGCCAGTTTGGTGCAGTGAGTGCAGTTTTGGTGCAGTCAGTGCAGTTTTGGTGCAGTGGGTGCAGTTTTGGTGCAGTGAGTGCAGTTTTGGTGCAGTGAGTGCAGTTTTGGTGTTATGGGTGCCAGATTTGGTGCAGTGAGTGCAGTTTTGGTGCAGTCAGTGCCAGTTTTGGTGCTATGGGTGCCAGTTTTGGTGCAGTGAGTGCAGTTTTGGTGCTATGAGTGCAGTTTTGGTGCAGTGAGTGCAGTTTTGGTGCAGTCAGTGCAGATTTGGTGCAGTCAGTGCCAGTTTTGGAGCAGTGAGTGCCAGTTTGGTGCAGTGGGTGCAGTTTTGGTGCAGTGAGTGCCAGTTTGGTGCAGTGAGTGCAGTTTTGGTGCAGTGAGTGCAGTTTTGGTGCAGTGAGTGCAGTTTTGGTGCAGTGAGTGCCAGTTTGGTGCAGTGAGTGCCAGATTTGGTGCAGTGAGTGCAGTTTTGGTGCAGTGAATGCAGTTTTGGTGCAGTGAGTGCAGTTTTTGGGCAGTGAGTGCAGTTTTGGAGCAGTGAGTGCCAGTTTGGTGCAGTGAGTGCAGTTTTGGTGCAGTGGGTGCAGTTTTGGTGCAGTGAGTGCCAGTTTTGGTGCAGTGAGTGCCAGTTTGGTGCAGTGAGTGCAGTTTTGGCGCAGTGAGTGCAGTTTTGGTGCAGTGAGTGCAGTTTTGGTGCAGTGAGTGCAGTTTTGGTGCAGTGAGTGCAGTTTTGGAGCAGTGAGTGCCAGTTTGGTGCAGTGGGTGCAGTTTTGGTGCAGTCAGTGCCAGTTTTGGTGCAGTGGGTGCAATTTTGGTGCGGTCAGTGCCAGTTTGGTGCAGTGAGTGCAGTTTTGGTGCAGTGAGTGCAGTTTTGGTGCAGTGGGTGCAGTTTTGGTGCAGTGAGTGCCAGTTTGGTGCAGTGAGTGCCGTTTTGGTGCAGTGGGTGCAGTTTTGGTGCAGTGAGTGCAGTTTTGGTGCAGTGAGTGCAGTTTTGGTGCAGTGGGTGCAGTTTTGGTGCAGTCAGTGCCAGTTTGGTGCAGTGGGTGCAGTTTTGGTGCAGTGAGTGCCAGTTTTGGTGCAGTGAGTGCAGTTTTGGTGCAGTGGGTGCAGTTTTGGTGCAGTGAGTGCCAGTTTTGGTGCAGTGAGTGCAGTTTTGGTGCAGTGGGTGCAGTTTTGGTGCAGTGAGTGCCAGCAGGATCGGCAGGGATTGCCGAATCATCCGTGTGTGCATCCCAGTGCTGTGCCCACAGCCGCCTCCTGCTCCCTGCTGCAGGGAAAGCCTCTCCTCCAGCAGTGCTGCTTTGTGCTCACCAGAGCCTCAACTTTTCCTAGAGAGGGAAGGGAAGCTTTTCTCTGATCAGGGAAAGAGGTTTGGGGAGTTTTGCTCCATCACAAAGGGTTTATGGCCTTTGTGGGTCGGACACGCTGCTCACCAAACACCCCCGTGCTTCCTGCAGCCTCCTCTGACACAGGGAAAAACCACCCAGGGGAAAAACCTGCGAGAGGGTTCCAGAATGGGGAGGTGCACAAAAGGATGGAGGGGCACTTCGGCTCTCTCAGCAGCTGCAGCCAGCCTGAGAGCCCCGAGGATGCAGAGCTGGGCACAGAATTGTGGAATCATGGGATGGTTTGGGTGGGAAGGGACCTTAAAAATCATCTCTTTCCAGTGCCACCCCCTGCTGTGGGCAGGGACACCTTCCACTGTCCCAGCTGCTCCAGCCTGGCCTTGGGCACTGCCAGGGATCCAGGGATCCAGGGCAGGGATCCTGGGCCAGGGATCCAGGGGCAGCCACAGCTGCTCTGGGCACCCTGTCCAGGGCCTGCCCACCCTCCCAGGGAACAATTCCTTCCCAAATCCCATCCATCCCTGTCCTCCATCACTTTGAAGCCATCCCCCCTTTGCCCTGTCTCTACACACTCTTAGAAAAAACATCTGAATTTTGGAAGCAACCGGAAGAAGACACAAGGATTCTCCTGAAGGTGATTTTAATTCAGTGACTGAATTCTGCTGAGGGCTGGCCCAGGTGGCCTTCCCTCCTGGTGTGCCAGAGCATCCAGGAGGGGGTTTGGCTCCCCAGCACAGACAGCAGTGTGCAAACTGTTATTATTAACAACAACACACTTCCCACCCTCTCATTGTCCTTTGAGTAAATATTTAAGCAGTGGAAACTTAGCTTGCACTTCCCCAGACTGGCAATCTGCTGGGAACTGGGATCCTGCCTGGATCCCCTTACAAAATCCCTGTGAACACTCAGAACATTTTTTTCACCACTCCTCCGCTTTATGTACACACTTTAATTATTATGCAGATTCTCCTTTAGGAAATATTTGGATTTGGAAGTGTTTGGCCATGTGGTAATCTTTAGGAAAAAGGTAAACATATTCTTTGTTAAAGAAAATGTAAATAAAGAATTGCCCCAAAATATCTCAGAGAGGTTAAATGCAGGACAATGGGAACCACATGGAAATGTTCCTGCTGTCCCTGGCAGGCAACTCAGGGATGTTCCCTGTGACTTTGGTGACTGCAGCAGGAATTCTGCTGGGGTCCTGACCTTGCAAGAGAAGGGAAACAATGGGGTAAGGAATTAACTGGGTTTGATGGATTTGAAACCACAGAATCCCAGACTGGTTTGGAAAGGATTTTAGTGTTCATTGCACCCCACCCCTGCCATGGCAGGGACACCTTCCCCTGTCCCAGCTGCGCCAAACCCTGCCCAGCCTGGCCTTGGTCACTGCCAGGGATCCAGGGGCAGCCCCAGCTGCTCTGGGCACCCTGTGCCAGGGCCTGCCCGCCCTCCCAGCCAGGAATTCCTTCCCAAATCCCATTTTTCCCTCTGTCATCCCATACCTGGTTCCATGATCCCAGTTACTCAAAGAGCCATTCCCTCACAGAGATACCACGGCTGCAACACCCATCCTCCCTCTGCTCAGGGATGGGAGCTCATCCCAGGGCTCCCGCTCGTTTTTCAGCTGCTTTTCCTCCTTGTGCAGTCCCTGCAGTGGGATCTGGTTATCCCCACAGGGCTGGAACTGCAGGACAGCGTTTCCTGATGGATCTGATGGTTTCAGGCCAGTTCCTGCCATGGTGGAAGCAGTGGCAGCTCTGTCCTCACCCCCTGCAGCAGCACAAGAGGTGACAGACCCTGGGTGGGTTTTGTCCCTGTTCCATGCAGCTGACAAAGAGCTTTGCAATGTTAAGCAGATGACAATTTTTACATTTGTAATCAGTTTAATTACACAAGCTGTTTATAATACTTTCCCACCCAGGTAAAGGATTCTGTATGAATTTCAAAACTAATTTGGCCACATGAACACTGCTAAAGGAAACAGGAACATTTGCAATTCATGCATTATTTCAGATGTAATTAATTTGGATTAATTTCTAATGAACTCGTTTTGCTGGAAATCAAGAACTTCTTTTCCTGGGCTGGGGAAGTGCCTGTGGATTTTCCCTCTGAGCTCTCTGGCAGAAATCTGCCCTGAGCTGTGTCTGTGGAACAATGGAGAGGCAGATTTACAGGGTGCCAGCTCTGCTCTGGGCCTGCAGGAAGATGAATTAAGATGAATTAAGCCTTCTCTCAGAAATGGAACATATATACTTCAATTGTTATTAGCCAAAATATGGCCTGGGCGAGGCTGAGTTCTGGGTGAAGTACTCCTGTGAGCAGTTTATCTTAAGGGCTCTTAAAGGTAAGAATTTATTTAAATTTTATTTCAAGTCGTGCATGAGTTCTTTAAGCGTCTTTCTTAGTTTTCAGGAAAATAAAAACAAACACTGAGCAGGATTTGGGTTTGTTTTTAACTATTTCCTGTGTGCTTGCACAATCATGGGTCAGTCATGGGGGGAAACCTCTGGGGGTTCAGTGGATTCTGATGCTGTCAAGGAGGAAAAGAGAGTTTGGTTTTGTCTAAGTTCAGAGAACTTGGAGCAGAGGTGTGGATTAATGCTGGAGGCTCCAAGAGAATAACTGGAGCAGAAACAAGAACTTTTGTTCTGCCATTTGCAATTAAAATTCAGAGAATCACAGAATGCTTTGGGCTGGAAGGGACCTTAAAGCCCATCCCACTCCACTCCCTGCTGGGGACAGGGACACCTCCCACCATCCCAGGGTGCTCCAAGCCCAGTCCAACCTGGCCCTGAAAAATGCTCAGACTTTTGTATTTTAACTCCTATGAAATGGGGAAGGTCACAATTTCCATATGGAATTGAAATTGCAAAAATTGAAAGAAAACCTCCAGAATTCTGCAAGTTGTTCTTGGGGCTGCACTGGGTCCCTCTGTGGGCATCACCCCCTGGCCCTGTGGTCTGAGGAGGAGGATGGAAGGATGGCCTCCAGGCAGCCTTTCCAGAGAAGGAGCTGCAGAATGTAAATGAAAACAAAGCAAAGCAAAACAAAACAAATCAGGTTTGGGCGCAGAAGAGATGCATTGGCCACAAATTGCATTTTTCCTGATTTCTGTACAGCTCTCCAATTGGCACAACCTTGTTTAGCTTCAAAGATCTAAGAAAATTACAGCCCAGGGCTCTTGGACGGTGCCTGAGCGTGGCTCTTATCGCTCAAGTCCTGGGGAGGAATTTAAGGCCAAATGTCCATCCCAGCTCTCCTCCTGTGACATTCCCAATGTCTGCCCTGGGACACCCAGGAAGGCACAAAATGTGGGCAGTCTTTAGAGCAGTCTCACACCAAAAAGGTGTGAAATTGTCCAAAGCAGCTGCAGCTCCTGCAGAGAAG